>NC_136063.1:1911359091-1914263091 GCF_964261635.1 Lissotriton helveticus | reverse complement strand
TGTTAGTTATGTGCAAATGCTTTACACACTGCCTCTGAGATAAGCCTGACTGCTCATGCCAATCTACTAAGGGGTTGAGCAGGGGTTATATTAGAAGTGTAACTCATTTATTCTGACTAGGAAGAAGGGTCCCTACTTAGACAGTGTAACAACCTGCGAACTAGAGACCCCCTTTCTAACATATACTTTCCTATGTTTCCTATAGCAGGCCAAATCTGGTTGCTCACCAAATTACCATCTTCTCATCCTCAAGTATACTGTTGATTCGTCTTCATGAACAAAATGATGAGTATCAACTACTCCAAGCCAACCAGTCTTCTTCCCACCCACTCCCTCAAGTAGTTGTTGAGAAAATCGAATTTGAAAAAAAATATATATCTATAAGCGCGAACCGTGCGTGCACCGTGCGAGAACCCCGCGATTTTTCAAAAAAAAATAATGTTTTTGGGGGCCTTGGGGGTCCTTGTGGGACCCCTTGAGCAGGCCTAGAGGGTCAGGGTGCTTCTACCCTGCCCCCTTTTTGAGTTCTACACTTTTATTTTTCTGCTTTCCTGTGCCTCAGTCTACCGAGGCACAAGATGGCTACCAACAATTTCTGTTTTGGAGTGTGGACAGACCGTGGCAGCCAATCAGCATGCCTTCCCGAGAAAGCTGCATGCTTATTGGCTGTCAACACTACAAACCAGGAAGTGTCGGCATCCATCTTATGCTTGGTAGACCGAGGCACAAGAAAGCAGAAAAACAAACGTGTAGAACACAAAAAGGGGGCAGGGTGGACACACCCTGACCCCCTAGGCCTTCTCAGGTGGTCCCACAAGGATCCCCAAGGCCCCAATTATTTTATTTTTTTAAACCCGGTCTGGTTTTTTTCAAAGTATCCCCCGGGGGGACTAAATCGCGGGGGCAAAGTGATAAAGAAGTGTGGGGGTCCCCAATCCCCCCCACACTGCCCCGCAGACCGCCGCCCCCGGGGAAAAGCAACACAGCCCCCTGGCGCATACTGGAGGCTCCTGGTGGGCTAGTTGGCCCCCAGGGACCCCCAGTATGCAAGGGGAATTAGTTCCCCCTCTGCAAACGTGCAAGGGGGCTGTGTTGTAGAGAGCTGTAGAAAGGGGCATAGCCTCATCACACCTCTCTGCAATGCAGCCCCCTGGCGCCTACTGGAGGTTCCAGGTGGGCTAGTTGGCCCCCAGGGACCCCCAGTATGCAAGGGGAATTAGTTCCCCCTCTGCAAAAGCGCCAGGGGGCTGCGTTGCAGAGAGGTGTGAAAACATTTTTTTTTCAATTTATATTAAAAATATGTAATGTAATTTAAAAAATAAAATATCTAAAAATAAATAATTTAAAATAATGTAGTAAATCAGAATAAAAAATATAACAATTAATACATTTAAAAATTCTCATTTACAACACCATTAAAATTCACTGAAAAAAACTATAGGTTTCAGCCATGTTATAGTTAGGAATTACCATTTAAAAAACCTTTGAAATTCACTGAAAAACCATAGGTTTAAGCCACGTTATAGTTAGGAATTAGCATTTAAAAAACCTTGCAAATTCACTGAAAAAACCATAGGTTTCACACACGTTATAGATAGGAATTAGCATTTTAAAAACCTTTGACATTCACTGAAAAAAACATAGGTTTCACACCAGTTATAGTTAGCTGGTCATTTTACTCATATAAAACCTTTGAAATTCCCCCGTTATAGTTAGTTCAGCTAACTATAACTCGCGCGCTCGCAATGCACTGCTGATGATGTCACATATTACATCACTCATGACATGGTCAGTGACATCACTCATGACATCACTGATGACATCTCAAATGACATCACTGATGACATCACTGATGACATCATCCTTGTGAAAGAGTGGCAGACCTCCTCTCACTCTAATACACACATTCAAAAATAGAAACAAAAATTTTCAAGAAAATGGAGATACCAATACCAGTTACAACAACCTATTTCAACATCTACTTCCACATCCACTCATTCACCAACAGTTCTATATAGTCACTCATGTACTCAATCATCATATGTACTCATACACCTATACATCCTGTTACACACTGATACTCATCCATAGAGTTACTTACACACATACTAACACATGCAAATAAACTATCAAACATCCATTTACTTGCATATACAGCTATACACACAAACATACACATACTGACTCTCTTAAACGCTCACTTATAGAAACACATACTTAGTTATACAGGAACTTATACATTTATAGATCTATTAGCGCGCAACGTACGTGCACGGGTCCACGTACCGTGTGCGTACCGTGCATGCACGTGCGCGTACCTTTGCGTGCGCGAGCTGCATGCTGATTGGCTGCCACTGTCTGTCAACACTCCAAAACAGAAATTGTTGGCAGCCATCTTGTGCCTCGGTAGACTGAGGCACAGGAAAGCAGAAAAACAAACGTGTAGAACTCAAAAAGAGGGCAGGGTAGAAGCACCCTGACCCCCTAGGCCTGCTCAGGGGGTCCCACAAGGACCCCCCAAGGCCCAAAAATTATTAATATATTTTTTTTTAAATAGTGGGGTACGCGTACGGTGCGTGCACCCCACAAATTAAAAAAATAAATGAATTTGGGGGGGGCCTTGGGGGTCCTTGTGGGACTCCCACAGCAGGCCTAGGGGGTCAGGGTGCTGCTACCCTGCCCATTTTGTGTGTTTTCCTCCTTTGTTTCACTGCTTTCTTGTGCCTTGGTTCTACCAAGGCACAAGATGGCTGCCAACACTCCCTGGTTTGGAGTGTTGACAGACAGTGGCAGTCAATCAGCATGCCTTCCCGAGAAAGCTGCATGCTCATTGGCTGTCAACACTTCTAACCAGGAAGTGTTGGCATCCATCTTGTGCTAGTGTTGACAGACAGTGGCAGCCAATCAGCATGCCTTCCCGAGAAATCTGCATGCACATTGGCTGTCAACACTTCTAACCAGGAAGTGTTGGCATCCATCTTGTGCTCGGTAGACTGAGGCACAAGAAAGCAGAACAACAAACGTGTAGAACACAAAAAGGGGGCAGGGTAGACACACCCTGACCCCCTAGGCCTGCCCAGGTGGTCCCACAAGGAAAAAAAGGCCCAAATAAATTTTTTTTAAAACCCGGTCTGTTTATTGAAAAATTACCCCCCGGGGGGACCAAATCACGGGGGCATAGTGATAAAGAAGTGTGGGGGGTCCCCAATCTCCCCCACACTGCCCCGGTGACCGCTGCCCCCCGGGGCAAAGCAACGCAGCCCCTTGGCGCATACTGGAGGTTTCAGGTGGACTAGCTGGCCCCAGAGACCCCTAGTATGCAAGGGAACTTAATTCCCCAATTTAGAAAACTCTACAGGGTGCGTTTTTCACAGTTTAAGTTAGGAAATTAATTCCTGTTCAATCCAGAGGTCCCCTAGAGGGAACTATTCCAACAGGTATCTCCAGTAAGGGCCATGGAGCTGCGCTGCAGAGTGTTGTAAAAAGGGGGCGTGCCCTCTGAACACCTGTCTGCAAAATGTAGTAAATCAGTATAAAAAAAAACAATTAATACATTTAAAAATTGTCATTTAAAAAACCTTCGAAATTTAATGAAAAAACCATAGGTTTCAGGCCTTATATAGTTAGGAATTGGCATTTAAAAAACCTTTGAAATTCACTGAAAAAACCATAGGTTTCAGGCCTTATATAGTTAGGAATTAGCATTTAAAAAACCTTTGAAATTCACTGAAAAAACCATAGGTTTCAGGCCTTATATAGTTAGGAATTAGCATTTAAAATACCTTTGAAATTCACTCAAAAACTATAAGTTTTAGGGGTGTTTTAGTTAGCTGGACATTTCACTCATACAAAACCATTGAAATTGCTCCTTATAGTTAGTTGTACTAACTATATTTCGCGCACCCGCAATCCACTGCTGATGATGTCACATATTACATCATTCATGACATGGTCAGTGACATCACTGATGACATCTCAAATGACATCACTGATGACATCACTGATGACATCATCCACGTGACAATCACATATTTTCATACACTAGTAAAATCTTTCATCACTTTTTGTAAAATACAGAGTATCATATTTGAATCCATTGACACAGCAATACAAGTATCTAAAAACCCACTCAGTGATTCCTAGATGTATACACACATGTAATCACTTACCTGTAGATTCACTCATACATGCTGTCAATGAACAATAGAACACTATCATAAATACTTATACACCAATATCGACATTACACACCAGCACACATCCTATTCACATATGACGTTATCCTACTCACTTATGCAAACAATGGATCATACTTACATACTTACTTAGCTACACACTTATACAAACACCACTTCATCTATTCATTTAGATAGTAAGTCATACTTAGTGTATTATAAAATCATTATTACAAGTATACAGTTATCCATATAGTCACTTACACAATCATTGAGTCTTATGTATACTTATTTATAAACAACAACTGACACATACAATGCCTTTTATTTTTCTAGTTTGTTGGACATGTACCATTGAGAAATATATTTGCTCATCACCACACCCATAAAGATATTCACTCACCCAAACAACTGTTAGAACATGTAGTTTTAACTTCATATATCTACTGAATCAACTATTCACACATCTTTGGGCAGTCATACACCCCCCACTGAACCACACACACATTCACTCTCCCATACAAATACTCAGTTAACCAATTATTAACTAATATAGACTTTCACATAGCTAGTAACCAACTGGAGAACCAGTTTACACAACAACTGAGAAAGTGATACAGATATTCACACAGTTTAGTCACTATCCACTATATTTAGTGAGACACTATACATTGTTAAAGTAAACAGTCAATTACACTGCTACTAAATCCTCCATCCAAATATTTATTTTTATATATCCACTCACTCTTCAATGCAAATTGCTATATATATAATGCATATTTAAATAACGAAGCAAACCACATTCACTGGATGATGTCATCAGTGATGTCATCAGTGATGTCATTTGAGATGTTATCAGTGATGTCACTGACCATGTCATGAATGATGTAAAAAGTGACATCATCAGCAGTGGATTGCGGGTGCGCGAAATATAGTTAGTACAACTAACTTTATAGGAGCAATTTCAATGGTTTTGTATGAGTGAAATGTCCAGCTAACTAAAACACCCCTAAAACGTTTAGCTTTTTGAGTGAATTTCAAAGGTTTTTTAAATGCTATTTCCTAACTATATAAGGCCTGACACCTATGGTTTTTTCAGTGAATATATATATATATGTGTATATATATATATATATATATATATGACTGGCGGTCGCCAGTAGGTATATATAGTTAGGATTTTTTTCCTATAGGATTTTTGAAAATTCTATGTCAAATAACTTTGGCGTTTGAGGACGGAATTGGCTGAAATTTTCAGGAAAATTGAACATTTTGTTTCTGAGCAGCCCCTGAAAATTTGGGGGGGTTTCGTCAAGGGGGGGCCGAGAAAAAAGGGGGGTCCCAAAACGCGTTTTTCCCATGCAATTTTCCATAGGGCGGTTGGAATCACTTTTAGCTCGAACGGCTGAATGGATTTCCACGAAACTTGGCAAAATTGTAGATATTGTTTGCCCGATGTGCCTTTGCTAGGTCTCAATATATGTGCTCCAGTAGATTTTGATAAATTAACGTTCAAAAAAATATATATATCTGTAACAGCGCTCCGGTTAGCGCCCCGGTTCGCGTACCTGACGCGTAACGGAACTTCGCGAAGCGAAGCTGATTGGCTCTCCGGTGTCTGTCAACATTCTAAACAGTCCGGAGCGGCCGCCATCTTGTCTCTCGGTAGGATCGAGAGACAAGAGGTGAAGAAAAACGAAGGGGGAAATTAATGAAAGGGGGCAAGGTAGACCCCTCCTGACCCCCTAGGATTGATGAGGGGGCTATAAAAGGGTCCCGCGGGGCAAAAAAAAAAAAAAAAATTCGTTTTTTCGTGGTAGAGGCGCTACCCGGTACGCGAACCTGGTAGCTAACCGGTAGCGTAACGGGAGTCCGCCATCTTGTGTTTCGGTCGAATGTAATCACAAGATGGGGGAAAAACAATGTGGGAAATGGGTATAAGGGGGCACGGGAGACGTATCCTGACCCCCTAGGTTTTCTGAGGGTGGCTGAGGAGGTCCATATGTGCGAAAAAAACCCACATTTTTTTTCAAATTTTCGCGCGGTTAGCGTCCGGTACATGAACCGGGTAGCGCTCCGGAAAGCGTAAATCGTGTAAATTAGTAAAAAAAAAGTCATAAGACACATTACGCGACAACGCGATACGTCGCGCTTACGCGACGCGTCACGGTGTTGTTTTCAAACGCGGCAGTTGCGCAAACGGAACGTTTACCGGTTCGCGGAGCGGGTCGCGGCACCAAATTGAGCTAACGGGAAGCTACCCGGACCAGTAGCGAAACAAAAAAATAAAAATAAAATATATACATTAAAAAATTGTATTAAAAACATACAAAATATATTTTTCGATTTAAAGAAGAATACATTTTAAAGCTTTTGATATTTGCTATTAAAAAACCATTGAAATTCACTGAAAAAACCATAGGTTATAGACCATATATAGTTAGGAATTAGCATTTACAAAACCTTGAAAATTCACTGAAAAAACCATAGGTTATACACCATATATAGTTAGGAATTAGCATTTACAAAACCTTATTTTACTCACACAAAACCATTGAAATTCGCATATATAGTTAGTTGCACTAACTATATATCGCGCACCCGCAATCCACTGCTGATCATGTCACATATTACATCATTCATGACAACGTCAGTGACATCACTGATGACATCACTGATGACATCTCAAATGACATCACTGATGACATCACTGATAACATCTCAAATGACATCACTGATGACATCACTGATGACATTAAACACAAGAAACCTAGGGGTCTATGATAGAGGGGTATCAAAAACCCTCACTCCATAGCACAAGCTTAATGGAAGACGATAATAGGAGTAGGATAGAGATAAACTGAAATGACATCTCATTTGACATTACTGATCACATCACTGATGACATCATTCATGTGATAATACGATGAACCTCTTCAGACTCTAATATAACCTTAGATACACTCAGTGTAAACAGACACTCACAGACTGTCACTCATCCATGAAGTTACACACACACCTAGTCAGTCATGCAAAGAATCAATCACACCTCAATTTTCTCAACTATACAGTTATACACACCTTACTTATTCAAACATATACTAACACATATTTACTCTCTTATACAATCCCGGATACAAGTTCACAATGATCCATACAGCCATTCACACATTCACTGGCTCTTATGCACAGTTATTTATATATGTCAACTCTCAAATGTACTGTGTTTTACATATGTACTTACTTTGACATGTAGCACTGAGATATCCATTCACTCACCAATACACTCATGCACACAGTCAACCGCCCATACAGCTGTTTCCACATGCACTTTTGAACCCATACATCTAGTGAATCAACTGCTCACACATCTATGCACAGAGTCATACACCTCCCAGCCACCCACACACACACTCAGTCTCCCATACAAATACTTGGGCAACCAATCAATAACCCATATAGTTACTCATATAGCTACTGATCAACACATGCAGCAGTTTACAGAACAACAGATATAATGATGCACAAATTAAGACAGTTTAGTCACTAACCCATGCACTCAGTGAGACACATTTAATCACTCACTCATACAGTCAGTCATGCACCTACTAAATCCTTCATCCAGACACTTATAAATCCACTCATTCTTCAATATGTAAGACATATTTTAACTTTACAGAAACATACAGTCACTGGATGTTGTCATCAGTGATGTCATCAGTGATGTCATTTGAGATGTCATCAGTGATATCATCAGTGATGTCATTTTAGATGTCATCAGTGATGTCATCAGTGATGTCACTAACCATGTCATGAATGATGTAATATGTGACATGATCAGCAGTGGATTGCGGGTGCGCGATATATAGTTAGTGCAACTAACTATATATGCGAATTTCAATGGTTTTGTGTGAGTAAAATAAGGTTTAGTAAATGCTAATTCCTAACTATATATGGTGTATAACCTATGGTTTTTTCAGTGAATATATATATATATATATATATATATATATATATATATATATATATATATATATATATATATATATTAGATGCTTACTATATTTGAGAACTGATAATGAGATGTATATTTTTTTACAATATGTATAATGTTCGAATCATACTTTTTCCCCATTAATTAAAATATATCCCTGGGTGATGGAGTCCCCTGGCCCCATTTGGGCATGGCGGTGGGGGCCAAGTGCCCCATACCCAAACTAAGAGGCATTTGGCCCCGGGGCTACTTGAGGCTCTGGGAGGGGGGCTATGTGCCCTCTCCTGTGTAATTAAATTATGGTCCTGGCAGATGTTCCTCCTCCCAAAATAATAAGGTTTTAGGCCCCTCTAAGGCTTGGGGATGCACCCCTCTCTCCTATGGTTAAAATATGGCCCTGAGGGCTGGTGTCCTCTAGCTCATTTGGGCTTTGTTAGAGGAGGGTAAGTCTCCCCCTTTTCACTAATGTTAATGTATTTGGCTCTTGGTAATAGTTTCTCCGGGACCTCTTTAGGTTTGGGATGTTGGGGCATGTGTTCCCCTCCGCTAATAATATCTTTTTTTGACCCTGAGGGATTGGGTCCTCAGGGCCAATAGAGGCTTGGGGATGGTGCTGTATGTACTCCCTCCTCTTTTAAAAAAGAAAGAACACTGGGTCCCCATGGCCAATAGTAGATTGGGAAGGAGGCTGTGCAGCCTCCGCCTCCTGCAAAGGTTGGTTGGTTGTGATGGGGTTGGACGCAGAGTGGCCAAAGTCACGTCGCACACGGTCGAAGACCGCATGTGTTGTGGGGTTGCTTCACTGCGAGGGATTGGCCGTGGGGCCTGACAGCAGGCCATGCCGTGCAACGGACCCCCTTTGGTACTGTGCGACGAAGCTTGTCTTTAGGTATGGTAATAAAATGGTACTTTGCGTTAAAAAAGATAAAAATTTCACTGACAAAAACAAAGTTTAAAATGTCATTGTGGTTAGGTATGATAAAAAGATGTAATTCAGTTTTTAAAAAAACTTAGAAAATTCACCAAAAAAAGGTTAAAGTGACGTTATAGTTAGATGACTATGTCAGTACAAATATAATGTTTTGAACTCTGAAAACCACAGACGTTCACCAGTTATAGTTAGCATAGCTAACTATAACTTGCTCCATCACCATTCACTGCTTATGACCTCACATTTCACATCACTTATGACATGTTCTTTGGCATCATTTATGATATCATTGATGACATCACTGATAAATCATTCAATCTTCTTTTGTACACATTACTCTATAAACGAGTATAGCATTAGAGGTATGAAAGTAAGTACAAAATAGCTCAGAAAAATATGAAGCATCATTAACACCATCACCCATACTATCCCCCTTAAATGAAGAAAGCTTGTGTTAAGTGCAATATTGACTCCATACCATACACTTCATGGGTAACCGCACTCCTGGTGACCTTCACCCACACATAAATGGGTAACCCCTACTGCACACGGTGTTACATCTGCATACAACTGTTCAGAGAAAAATAACTTCCCCCAGACACTCAAGCCTTGTTACATAGCTAATGCCTTACTGCATACAGCCTTTAGAGTATACCAAACCCTTCACCGCAAGCAAACCTCTTGTGAGAAATGAAGCGCACATGAGCAGAAAAGTGAGTACTACAGACAGTGAGAAACCTGTGCAGAGAGTGTACCCTTTACCACACTGTTTGCAGACAGCCAAATTCTTGTGAGGATATACCACATATTAATAAACAGTATTCACTAAGAATGGTGTTCACACTATGCAAATCCCTCTTCAAAGTGAGACTACTCACTGTAAACACCAAAGGCCAGAAAGTTCTAAAAGTCATACTATCCACCCAATTTAAGCCGTGCTGAAAATGTTCTAGATATATCAGCCTCGGTGTCCTAACAAGCACATGTACATGGGTAACTACCTGATGCACACAGTCGCTCTCCTATATAGAAATTATTATGCTGAGATGATTCTCTTAAAATACTCGAGTGCTTATAATACTTAGCATTTACTAAATGTATCATTGCACTGTTACAAACTTTTTTTCCAAAAACAAAAAACATATGTGTGAGTCATTAACTGCCAGCTGAACAGTGTTAGTCATGTACTCCAACATTCATAATGTGCTCCACACCTCTACACACCTATGACCCATTAGGAGCATAAACATTTTGTAAAGACTTGCTCCTTTTAGCAGTAAAGAAGCTATGCAAAATTAGGTAGAGAACTAGGATGATACTTTTCTGCCACTATGCAAAGTATAAAATATACTAAAACACTCATTTTATGATATCATCAGAGATGTCATTTGAGATGTCATCCGTGATGTCATAAATTATGTCATAGAACATGTCATGAATTATGTAATAAGTGAGGTCATAAGCAGTGCTCTGCTAACTATAACTGGTGAATTTCTGTGTGCTTTTTCATTCAAAACGTTATGTTGGCCTCAACATATTCACTTAACTATAATGTCACTTTAACCTTTGCTTTTTGCAGTCAAGTGCTTGTACTCTCTTCCTAAAACATGGCAAATTTGTCTTTTACCCAATTGGCATATTTAATTTACATGTATGTTCCTTGTAGATTGGTATACCATATACTCAGGGCCTGTAAATTTAATCTTACTAGTAGGCATGCAGCACTGATTATGCCACCCATTAAGTAGCCCTTTAAACATGCATCAGGCTTGCCATTGCAGAGCGTGTGTGTACAGTTTCAACCTGCCATACCAACCTGGCAAAACCAACCTTTTGCCAGGCCCAAAACTTCCTTTTTAATAGATATAAGTCAGCCTTAGGGTAGCCTTTAGACATCCCCGTGGGCAGGGTGCAGTGTATTTAAAAAGTTGGATATGTACTTTTAAGTTTTACTTGTCCAAGTTGTGAAAAACTCATAAATTCAATTTTCACTACTGCAAGGCCTATCTTTCTCATGGGATAACACTGGAGTTACCTTATTACATTTTATGAGTGTAATTCTCAAATGGGAAGAGATGACTAGTTCATATTTAGTGTCTCTGAAATCCTAGTTTAAAATTCAAACTTATGGTGAAATCGGATTTTAAATTACAATTCTGAAAATGCCACTTTTAGAAAATTGGCATTTTCTTGACATATTTTTTTAATCAAAAAGGGAGGGAAGGAAGAGCAAAATATTTTAATGAGGTCCTAAACCCCAAGCTCCTCCTTGGGGATTATATAATAAATCTCAAGATTGGGTTAGTTCCTTCATAGCCAAAGGCGATCACCAAGGGTTGACCCTTAAGGCTGCTAGTCCTGTCGTAGAAAGATCTGAAAGTCATATCTTGGTGCCCTCACACACAGTTAGGCTGCAATGCCTGACAGGTCTGGGGTCTATATTAGAGATCTTTTAGAACTGAAGTCACCGCCAAGATGGGTGCAAGTGAGGGGGCTACCTAACCGTGTAACTAAAGAAATATGTGAGTAGTGATTAAAATAGGCTCTGGTATCCAAAGGACAAGACTTCGTTGGAGATTGGTACCAGGTCTAGCTAAAAACAGTGGTGCTATCATGTGGTCTAGAGGTACCAGGATAGCTTCTAATTTGGAGTGGTCAACATGTTTCGTACCTCAGAGGCCTCATGACTGGGTGGCACTTCATCAGGACCAATGATTTAGGGATGTGCCCCTGTCTGGGGCTACTGGTCTCCCTCTGGTCTCCCTATGTTACTAAAGTAAGCACACACTGTCATAGCAGTCGAGTACATATTTGAGTGGGCCAGCTAACCCCTAAGTGGATGCCCGCCTGTAGTTCTACCTAAAAGAAAGAGAGACATAATCTGGACAGATACATGCAACAGGTGATTAAAAAGCTAAAGTCTCAGCCGCCCCCATTATACTATGGTGAATTAATCCAAGTGTATCAAAGGTGTGACGTGTGTCTGATCAGCCATACAATGAGGTGACCAAAGCTCACTGGTCGAAGTTCGGTGATCCAGGCTCAGCAAGCGTGCAATTAAAACATCTATATCTAAGTGAAAGAGGTGTGGTGCAGCGACCAGGGTGCCTGACTCCGGACCATGTGGTTCACGGTTCAATCCCCGGTGCCAGCGACAGGTTAGCCCAGCACCACGTGACATTGGGCAATAGCTTGTTTCATCTTCCCGAAGGCCCCCAGCGCCGAGACACCTATCCGGAGGTAGCTGTGCGCTTTACAAATTCTGGTATTTCATTTATTTCATACAACTATATTTAAGTAGAATTACGGAGAAGAACCGTGTTGGTAATGGTATGCATATCCCTAATCTATGCACGTGATCAGGTGGAAGGAGAATTTCAGACTTATAGTGATAATATCCGCTTTTGTGTATTGGAAATAACTTACCTCCAGAGAGGCAGGATCATTCTCCTTAGCAAAGGCAGAGGGTCCGGGTTAGAATGAGGGACACCTTCATTGCGAAAGGGGAGATGTATTCAGGGTCCTAGTAAAGACATCAAGTGTTGTGTTTTCAGATTAATATATACTTGACTGCTAGGATAGTGTGTGCTTACTTTAGTAACATTTGGCAAGACATATGTGTCATGAAGCAATACAAACTCAGCTTGGTCCAATCAGAGTGGATATCATTAAGCACTATTCTAGATGCTGAGGACATTGCATGGTTATTGGATTTCTGATTGTGGCTGTAATTGCGGGAGGCTGAATGCAGAAAATAGAAGTGTGGCAGATTGGTCAAAGGACATTAAATCTGAGGAAATAATCCCGCTGCTATAATGCTAATGCTAATATGTCGTATTGTGAGCGGTGATGGCGGGGACCAAAAAAGGACCAAAAAAGAACCAGGAGTGAACGGCCCAGGGACAGAGACCATGCTGCTCTCCCCGTGTTCACTGAAAATCCTGTGGATCTATCTTGTTGGCTCATGGGCGGTGTGTGGCAGCATTGCCTACTGGTTATGGCGGGTCATAGACATACATAGGTATTTGTGTTTTGGCAATGCTATATTTAATGTTGAGGAGGAGTATAACGTTGCCAATTTTACTGATTTAGGCACAGGGGTGATCTGTGTTCACCCCTGCCAGCATTCCTGACACAGTTTTGCCTAGCGTTGGGTAGAGCTTGCAATAAAGTGTGGCCTTGCAGTGAGCTCCCATCAGACTTTCCCCAGCCACTCAGATACCGGGGTGCCCTCGCAGTGTGCTCCCTGGCCTAGTTCCTGCAGTCTTCAGATACCAGACTGTCCTCATACTGAGTCTCGAGCAGCCTTTAGATATGGGCCTGCCCTCGCACTGATCTCCCACCAGCGCGCCCCAGAATCTTTCACATACAAAGGAACTCTCACACTGAGCTCCCCTGTAGCCTTCAGATGCCGGGGTTCCCCGCAGACTGACCCCCACCAGCCTTCACATACTGGGGTACCCTCACAGGTTGCACTGAGCTCCCCAGCAGTCTTCAGCTCCCAGTGTGCCCTTGCACTGAGCTCCCGAGCAACCTCCAGATATCGGGGTGCACTCCTGCCCTCCCTCCCCCAGCAGCCTTCCCCTTCATAGCCCCCCGTGTTTTCTTTCCTGGCCTCGACTCGCAGCCGAGAGCCAGCTTAATGAATAGGGCTCATTTCACCGTGTCAGGAAGGTCGGGAGGCTGGAGCCAGGGAATTGATTCCTTTGGCAATAGAAGTCCAAAATAACTGCAAAAACGTAATCCCTCTGGGGGCCCCTCACAAAAAAGGTGGTTCCTCTTGAAAAGCACAAAGGTGACCTTCCATTCACTCGCACTGCCCTTTCATGTCGTGTGTGGGGCCTTTTATAGAAAGGCAGGTTGGGGGACGGTCAGACTATTGCAATAAACCCCTTAGTCAGTCCAACAGAGAACTAAGGGCGGTCTAGGCTGTAGGGTAACGGGGTATTTTTATTAACATGTTTCTGGGATCGAAAGGTCTGGAGAAGTGTCAGTCGCATGTCGGGCTCTAACCTCATTTTAAAATTTGGTGTATGATGCACTTCATAAATGTTAGATAAAAATAGGGGTGGGTGAGATGTTGATCTTTTTCAATAAAGGATGCTCTGTAAAAACGTACCAGGTCAGTACCTTGCGTGAAACCTGAATGCTAGAGGATGACCTCCCGTACAGAAGTTGCAGGAACCATCCAGAAGACTGGTTCAATGAAAACATGTCTCTATGGTCTAATTTTTATTATCCATGCAACACGTTGTCTCAAGGGCAAACATAAATATGCAAAATTGGGTACACACAAATATTGAAAGATGTTGCCCTTATTGTTGCCAGAGCATTGTTAACAGCATACCATACAATTTACTGGTTACCTACAGGTCTCAGGTGCAGAAAAGTGGCATCCACAGAGCAGACATGCATTTTGTGCTGGAGTACAGTACTTGCCTCTTAGAAACATTGTGCAGCTTAAAGGGACATGTTAATTCACGTTGGACCCATTTTCCGTACAAAGGCTCACAGTCCGGCTGATTGACATCTCAGCGCCGGCTTGGAATACTTCCCTGTGCCTTTGATTCAGGCTGCTATCTGTGTCAGCCACAAAGAAGCACTTTCTTAAGCTGAAACCGGGTGGGAGAAACTCCATTTTCCTTACATGCAATTTGATACGCATCACCAGCTCTGTCGAGGAGGGACGTTTTTCTTTTAATTTCCTCTATACAAAAAACGTCTGTACCTGTAGAACTCAGAAAACAATACCCCTTGTAAAAATAATCCCAAAAAACAATTTAGAAAGAAATCTAGCCGTTTGCTGCCTTGTTTGCTATAAGTAAAGACTAGTCCCTTCTGCTACTAGTGAGGTTTGCATTCACAATATTTGTGTGTTTACATTCACACAGTATATTTTTTTTACTTTCTAGTAAGTTTGGATATTGTTCCCGGGATATTATTAATGTAGGTTTAGAAGGACTGGATCCTTGGCGTATTTTCAAGATATCCATATAAATTAGATTTGCATACAGTGAAACTCATTATCCTGAAATGCTGCTTTGGATCCAGGAACCCTGGACCTATGTTGGGCACGCCTTCACAAGAGATTTGCCAGGCTTCATTCAGGATAGAATTCAAGCTTCAATCCATATGGATGGGAATGAGTATGTTGACTCTGAGCTGCCAATAGGCATAAACATTACATATGCAATTTTCATTGATTTAGTCTTCTAATTCCTGTGGGTTGTGGCTCAATCAGCAGCTCTTTCGATTGATCACATGTATACTTGCTAACATTTTGGTTGTTCACTATTTGATAGAGCATGTCATTCATTTCCTAAAGAAAGTGAAATTTATTACTGCAAGAGCACAGACCGGTTATTCATCTTGTTTAATTTTGGAAACATCTGAAAACTAATCTGTTTCACCTTTTCACCATGCTGCGCTGCATCCACAATGCTCTACAACATAGCTTAAAAACATTGGCAAAGCCAATAGCTCTGGCTAAACACTTATAAGGTCCCAAAGGCGAGACCTATTGGCTATGCCAATGCTTGTTCTAGCTTGCTGTGGGATCTTTTTGTGTGAGGTTTAACTAATTTGAGGTACTACACAAATAATTTACACATTGCCTCTAAGCAGCGGCAGCTCCTCCGCTAAGGTCTGAGGAGCGTCGCCCCACTGCTCTCGGAGCAGTGCAAAGGAAAAATAAGATGATGATAACACAACATTAATATTATTTTATTTTTAGTATGGAGCCAGGTTAGGGAGGGGCTGGGCTCTTGTCAGAGGGAGGAGGACTGGTTGGTGCACCATACGTGTGCATGACGGTTTGGCCGGCCATCTTGGGCTGGCCAAACGGTCATGCAAACTTAGCATTTCTCCACCTGGCTGAGTAGTACAGCCGGATGGAGAACAATCCCAGGCGCTGCTTCCGACCACTCAGACCAATCACAGCGCTGCTGTCATGCTTGTGACTTTTTTTTTTTATACAAGAACGGGGTTGACCCTGTGTCCCTCAGAACCTGGGTTAATGATAGTTCAAAAGAAATTGGTTCTGTTGGGTACGAACAAAACTTATTTTCAAAGTGGTCTTGTGAACCAAGATCAGATACCCTCTAGGTAACTAGATAACTGTCCCCCCTCTGAAAGAAAAGAGAGACTTCTTGCAATCAATGAAAGAATAGTCTGCATGTCACCTGAAGTCATGTTAAAATCTTCTGTTCGGCAAACAGCAAGGACCGTGTCTAAAACCAAGTCCGCACGGCGTACTCCTCAAGACTGCTAGACTTCAGGTGACATGAATGCACCTGTAATTTAGGACTGTCGTGCATCCAACCATCTTGATAAAGACCCGCCGCGACCAACAAGTGGGCGCTGACAGAGTCGAAACGTCGACACTTTCTACAGGCCCCTTAACTCCAGAACTCCGATGAAATAAAAGAAATCAAAAAGGGTTCAAGAAGTTGATATTAGTTGATGGCCTTTGAAAAACAAGAATTTTGTATTTGGTGTATATTTGTATAGATTGCGTAATTGAATGCATTCATTGTGTATATATTGTCTTTTGTAATATTGCGTTTTTGTGTTTTGATCACTGTTTTCCTTTGCACTTCATTGGTGATATTGACAGTCCATGTACAGACAAAATTGTTTTTTCATAAGAGTGTGATCCATTTAATATAAAGAAAATATAGAGTCACATGCAGACTATTCTTTCATTGATTGCAAGAAGTCTCTCTTTTCTTTCAGAGGGGGGACAGTTATCTAGTTACCTAGAGGGTATCGGATCTTGGTTCACAAGACCACTTTGAAAATAAGTTTTGTTCGTACCCAACAGAACCAATTTCTTTTGAACTGTTATGCTTGTGACAGCAGTGCTGTGACTGGTTTAGGGGAGTCTGGGAGCCTGGGTGCTGCCAGGAGCCAGGAACAGAAGGAGGACGGAGGCAAGGCGGTGGCCAGTGACCAGCAGGTTAGTCGTCTTTGCTTTTCTAGTCTTTTTTTCTACTCACCACCACCACTCCCAAGCAGCCGCCACTGCCTCTAAGTTAAGCCTGACTGCTCTGTACCAAGCTACCAGAGGGTTGTGCACAGGTTAATTTGGGTTTGTGTCTTAACCCTGACTAGAATTTTGCTTTCTGCTTTACCAGGGTTCACACCCCAGCTAACCAAAAACACAATTTCTAACGGTTTAGAAACAATTCTCTCTTCTTGCTAGATATCATTTCTAAATGTCTCCCTTCGGTGAGATTTTTATAATTTGCTTTATCCATTTATGGCTCGAAAAGCCCGCCATTTTGACTAAGCAGATATCGTCTTTGTCATTTATTTTGTTTTCCTGCACTGTCTCAATGTTCATATTTCCATCCAGCTGTTTTCATGTCACTTGCACATGTTTATACCATTATTTTATAGAGTCTTATAATAGTCTTTAAATAATCACTCCCAGATAGCACTGAACAATTATGCCGCAGTACATTCGTATGTTGCAGAAATGGTTCCGTTCTACCTCAAAATTCACTCAGTTATAGTAATTTCTAATTAACTGTGTGCCTGTGGGGAAAGCTTTCAATTTTCATTGCGGTTCAACTTTGTCGGTGCCTTCACTCAGCACATGCGATAATGCTGTATTTTCAGAAAAGTCAAAGATAAGCACCACATAAATGTTACTCATTTGGGAATCTTCTTTACAGAAAGAACCATTAAATCCAGAGCGAAATAAAAGCCAGAGGAAAGTGTTGAAGAAGAAAAGGAAACGCTGATATAAATGTTCATTTTATGCGTATGTCATCTTCTTGATTTTTCGTCACGGGGGAGCTTCCAGTCACCGACCGACGTAAGCATCAGACTGATCTCTGATATTACTTCGGTGAAGAGCAGCGGTCCTTGCGTTATTGTGAGATTAGATGGATTCTCAGGTGACTCGGAGAGGCTCCACCAACCTTCAGCACAGATTTGAATATAGTAAATCACCTAGAGTTTGGCAAAGTCTTCAAGACCTGAAGCTCCCATTATTAGGTCTAGGGTGACAGAATGGATGGGGTCTCTGCTGTAATGGAGCACACTTCAAACCCATGTGACTGCTACAGGCGCGGTTTCTGAGCTCCCATGGAAAGGCAGCGCTGCAGAGATTCAAAGTAACTTTGCCCAGCTTGACCACTTTATACTGGCTGAAGCTAGATGATAAACAACGTTATAATTCTGAGCAAAATGTCTCCTTGACCCTGCCCAAATCCAGTGGTGGCCCGTGCGGGAACGCGCAGTGGGGGCTGGGGTGAGGGGAGGCGGCAGGGACAAACGACGGAATAGGGAAAATAAAAGAAATAAATAAAACCACTTACTTTGCGATTGCCTCATCGCATACTCAACGTTGAACGGTAAGAGAGGCATTGTAGTAATGGAGTACGAGGGACAAAGGTTGTCAAACATGGACTTCGTCATGGACATATTCATCTGCCTAATTGACACAGTGAGTTTTAGAAAGGAGGCCTAAACATGCCTCATAATCTGCCTTTTCCAATATTGTGGTGTATCTAGAGAAGCCTTTCCCACTTTCCCAGACCAAGGTGGAAAAAGAGTTTTTTTCTGTGATGGCAGTTGCTGAATCATACAGCAAAAATCAGGCAGCCCCGAGCGCGGGGCACGACCAGTGTGGGGGAGCGTCCGGGCAACAAGGGCCATCCGAGCGCTCCCCCTGCCTTTATTCCAGGGGCGCAGGGAGGGGGTAACACGCCCCCTCCACCCGCCCCTTCAGCAGCCCGCCCCCCCTGACCCGGAAGTCTTACTTCGCCTTCCGGGTCACGGTCGGGTGCCAGCCAATCGGTGGCTTGCGCTCATTTGGGCTTTGTTAGAGGAGGGTAAGTCTCCCCCTTTTCACTAATGTTAATGTATTTGGCTCTTGGTAATAGTTTCTCCGGGGCCTCTTTAGGTTCGGGATGTTGGGGCATGTGTTCCCCTCCGCTAATAATATCTTTTTTTGACCCTGAGGGATTGGGTCCTCAGGGCCAATAGAGGCTTGGGGATGGTGCTGTATGTAATCCCTCCTCTTTTAAAAAAGAAAGGACACTGGGTCCCCATGGCCAATAGTAGATTGGGAAGGAGGCTGTGCAGCCTCCGCCTCCTGCAAAGGTTGGTTGGTTGTGATCGGGTTGGACGCAGAGTGGCCAAAGTCACGTCGCACACGGTCGAAGACCGCATGTGTTGTGGGGTTGCTTCACTGCAAGGGATTGGCCGTGGGGCCTGACAGCAGGCCATGCCGTGCAACGGACCCCCTTTGGTACTGTGCGACGAAGCTTGTCTTTAGGTATGGTAATAAAATGGTACTTTGCGTTAAAAAAGATAAAAATGTCACTGACAAAAACAAAGTTTAAAATGTCATTGTGGTTAGGTATGATAAAAAGATGTAATTCAGTTTTTAAAAAAACTTAGAAAATTCACCAAAAAAAGGTTAAAGTGACGTTATAGTTAGATGACTATGTCAGTACAAATATAATGTTTTGAACTCTGAAAACCACAGACGTTCACCAGTTATAGTTAGCATAGCTAACTATAACTTGCTCCATCACCATTCACTGATTATGACCTCACATTTCACATCACTTATGACATGTTCTTTGGCATCATTTATGATATCATTGATGACATCACTGATAAATCATTCAATCTTCTTTTGTACACATTACTCTATAAACGAGTATAGCATTAGAGGTATGAAAGTAAGTACAAAATAGCTCAGAAAAATATGAAGCATCATTAACACCATCACCCATACTATCCCCCTTAAATGAAGAAAGCTTGTGTTAAGTGCAATATTGACTCCATACCATACACTTCATGGGTAACCGCACTCCTGGTGACCTTCACCCACACATAAATGGGTAACCCCTACTGCACTTGGTGTTACATCTGCATACAACTGTTCAGAGAAAAATAACTTTCCCCAGACACTCAAGCCTTGTTACATAGCTAATGCCTTACTGCATACAGCCTTTAGAGTATACAAAACCCTTCACCGCAAGCAAACCTCTTGTGAGAAATGAAGCGCACATGAGCAGAAAAGTGAGTACTACAGACAGTGAGAAACCTGTGCAGAGAGTGTACCCTTTACCACACTGTTTGCAGACAGCCAAATTCTTGTGAGGATATACCACATATTAATAAACAGTATCCACTAAGAATGGTGTTCACACTATGCAAATCCCTCTTCAAAGTGAGACTACTCACTGTAAACACCAAAGGCCAGAAAGTTCTAAAAGTCATACTATCCACACAATTTAAGCCGGGCTGAAAATGTTCTAGATATATCAGCCTCGGTGTCCTAACAAGCACATGTACATGGGTAACTACCTGATGCACACAGTCGCTCTCCTATATAGAAATTATAATGCTGAGATGATTCTCTTAAAATACTCGAGTGCTTATAATACTTAGCATTTACTACATGTATCATTGCACTGTTACAAACTTTTTTTCCAAAAACAAAAAACATATGTGTGAGTCATTAACTGCCAGCTGAACAGTGTTAGTCATGTACTCCAGCATTCATAATGTGCTCCACACCTCTACACACCTATGACCCATTAGGAGCATAAACATTTTGTAAAGACTTGCTCCTTTTAGCAGTAAAGAAGCTATGCAAAATTAGGTAGAGAACTAGGATGATACTTTTCTGCCACTATGCAAAGTATAAAATATACTAAAACACTCATTTTATGATATCATCAGAGATGTCATTTGAGATGTCATCCGTGATGTCATAAATTATGTCATAGAACATGTCATGAATTATGTAATAAGTGAGGTCATAAGCAGTGCTCTGCTAACTATAACTGGTGAATTTCTGTGTGCTTTTTCATTCAAAACGTTATGTTGGCCTCAACATATTCACTTAACTATAATGTCACTTTAACCTTTGCTTTTTGCAGTCAAGTGCTTGTACTCTCTTCCTAAAACATGGCAAATTTGTCTTGTACCCAATTGGCATATTTAATTTACATGTATGTTCCTTGTAGATTGGTACACCATATACTCAGGGCCTGTAAATTTAATCTTACTAGTAGGCATGCAGCACTGATTATGCCACCCATTTAAGTAGCCCTTTAAACATGCATCAGGCTTGCCATTGCAGAGCGTGTGTGTACAGTTTCAACCTGCCATACCAACCTGGCAAAACCAACCTTTTGCCAGGCCCAAAACTTCCTTTTTAATAGATATAAGTCAGCCTTAGGGTAGCCTTTAGACATCCCCGTGGGCAGGGTGCAGTGTATTTAAAAAGTTGGATATGTACTTTTAAGTTTTACTTGTCCAAGTTGTGAAAAACTCATAAATTCAATTTTCACTACTGCAAGGCCTATCTTTCTCATGGGATAACACTGGAGTTACCTTATTACATTTTATGAGTGTAATTCTCAAATGGGAAGAGATGACTAGTTCATATTTAGTGTCTCTGAAATCCTAGTTTAAAATTCAAACTTATGGTGAAATCGGATTTTAAATTACAATTCTGAAAATGCCACTTTTAGAAAATTGGCATTTTCTTGACATATTTTTTTAATCAAAAAGGGAGGGAAGGAAGAGCAAAATATTTTAATGAGGTCCTAAACCCCAAGCTCCTCCTTGGGGATTATATAATAAATCTCAAGATTGGGTTAGTTCCTTCATAGCCAAAGGCGATCACCAAGGGTTGACCCTTAAGGCTGCTAGTCCTGTCGTAGAAAGATCTGAAAGTCATATCTTGGTGCCCTCACACACAGTTAGGCTGCAATGCCTGACAGGTCTGGGGTCTATATTAGAGATCTTTTAGAACTGAAGTCACCGCCAAGATGGGTGCAAGTGAGGGGGCTACCTAACCGTGTAACTAAAGAAATATGTGAGTAGTGATTAAAATAGGCTCTGGTATCCAAAGGACAAGACTTCATTGGAGATTGGTACCAGGTCTAGCTAAAAACAGTGGTGCTATCATGTGCTCTAGAGGTACCAGGATAGCTTCTAATTTGGAGTGGTCAACATGTTTCGTACCTCAGAGGCCTCATGACTGGGTGGCACTTCATCAGGACCAATGATTTAGGGATGTGCCCCTGTCTGGGGCTACTGGTCTCCCTCTGGTCTCCCTATGTTACTAAAGTAAGAACACACTGTCATAGCAGTCGAGTACATATTTGAGTGGGCCAGCTAACCCCTAAGTGGATGCCCGCCTGTAGTTCTACCTAAAAGAAAGAGAGACATAATCTGGACAGATACATGCAACAGGTGATTAAAAAGCTAAAGTCTCAGCCGCCCCCATTATACTATGGTGAATTAATCCAAGCGTATCAAAGGTGTGACGTGTGTCTGATCAGCCATACAATGAGGTGACCAAAGCTCACTGGTCGAAGTTCGGTGATCCAGGCTCAGCAAGCGTGCAATTAAAACATCTATATCTAAGTGAAAGAGGTGTGGTGCAGCGACCAGGGTGCCTGACTCCGGACCATGTGGTTCACGGTTCAATCCCCGGTGCCAGCGACAGGTTAGCCCAGCACCACGTGACATTGGGCAATAGCTTGTTTCATCTTCCCGAAGGCCCCCAGCGCCGAGACACCTATCCGGAGGTAGCTGTGCGCTTTACAAATTCTGGTATTTCATTTATTTCATACAACTATATTTAAGTAGAATTACGGAGAAGAACCGTGTTGGTAATGGTATGCATATCCCTAATCTATGCACGTGATCAGGTGGAAGGAGAATTTCAGACTTATAGTGATAATATCCGCTTTTGTGTATTGGAAATAACTTACCTCCAGAGAGGCAGGATCATTCTCCTTAGCAAAGGCAGAGGGTCCGGGTTAGAATGAGGGACACCTTCATTGCGAAAGGGGAGATGTATTCAGGGTCCTAGTAAAGACATCAAGTGTTGTGTTTTCAGATTAATATATACTTGACTGCTAGGATAGTGTGTGCTTACTTTAGTAACATTTGGCAAGACATATGTGTCATGAAGCAATACAAACTCAGCTTGGTCCAATCAGAGTGGATATCATTAAGCACTATTCTAGATGCTGAGGACATTGCATGGTTATTGGATTTCTGATTGTGGCTGTAATTGCGGGAGGCTGAATGCAGAAAATAGAAGTGTGGCAGATTGGTCAAAGGACATTAAATCTGAGGAAATAATCCCGCTGCTATAATGCTAATGCTAATATGTCGTATTGTGAGCGGTGATGGCGGGGACCAAAAAAGGACCAAAAAAGAACCAGGAGTGAACGGCCCAGGGACAGAGACCATGCTGCTCTCCCCGTGTTCACTGAAAATCCTGTGGATCTATCTTGTTGGCTCATGGGCGGTGTGTGGCAGCATTGCCTACTGGTTATGGCGGGTCATAGACATACATAGGTATTTGTGTTTTGGCAATGCTATATTTAATGTTGAGGAGGAGTATAACGTTGCCAATTTTACTGATTTAGGCACAGGGGTGATCTGTGTTCACCCCTGCCAGCATTCCTGACACAGTTTTGCCTAGCGTTGGGTAGAGCTTGCAATAAAGTGTGGCCTTGCAGTGAGCTCCCATCAGACTTTCCCCAGCCACTCAGATACCGGGGTGCCCTCGCAGTGTGCTCCCTGGCCTAGTTCCTGCAGTCTTCAGATACCAGACTGTCCTCATACTGAGTCTCGAGCAGCCTTTAGATATGGGCCTGCCCTCGCACTGATCTCCCACCAGCGCGCCCCAGAATCTTTCACATACAAAGGAACTCTCACACTGAGCTCCCCTGTAGCCTTCAGATGCCGGGGTTCCCCGCAGACTGACCCCCACCAGCCTTCACATACTGGGGTACCCTCACAGGTTGCACTGAGCTCCCCAGCAGTCTTCAGCTCCCAGTGTGCCCTTGCACTGAGCTCCCGAGCAACCTCCAGATATCGGGGTGCACTCCTGCCCTCCCTCCCCCAGCAGCCTTCCCCTTCATAGCCCCCCGTGTTTTCTTTCCTGGCCTCGACTCGCAGCCGAGAGCCAGCTTAATGAATAGGGCTCATTTCACCGTGTCAGGAAGGTCGGGAGGCTGGAGCCAGGGAATTGATTCCTTTGGCAATAGAAGTCCAAAATAACTGCAAAAACGTAATCCCTCTGGGGGCCCCTCACAAAAAAGGTGGTTCCTCTTGAAAAGCACAAAGGTGACCTTCCATTCACTCGCACTGCCCTTTCATGTCGTGTGTGGGGCCTTTTATAGAAAGGCAGGTTGGGGGACGGTCAGACTATTGCAATGAACCCCTTAGTCAGTCCAACAGAGAACTAAGGGCGGTCTAGGCTGTAGGGTAACGGGGTATTTTTATTAACATGTTTCTGGGATCGAAAGGTCTGGAGAAGTGTCAGTCGCATGTCGGGCTCTAACCTCATTTTAAAATTTGGTGTATGATGCACTTCATAAATGTTAGATAAAAATAGGGGTGGGTGAGATGTTGATCTTTTTCAATAAAGGATGCTCTGTAAAAACGTACCAGGTCAGTACCTTGCGTGAAACCTGAATGCTAGAGGATGACCTCCCGTACAGAAGTTGCAGGAACCATCCAGAAGACTGGTTCAATGAAAACATGTCTCTATGGTCTAATTTTTATTATCCATGCAACACGTTGTCTCAAGGGCAAACATAAATATGCAAAATTGGGTACACACAAATATTGAAAGATGTTGCCCTTATTGTTGCCAGAGCATTGTTAACAGCATACCATACAATTTACTGGTTACCTACAGGTCTCAGGTGCAGAAAAGTGGCATCCACAGAGCAGACATGCATTTTGTGCTGGAGTACAGTACTTGCCTCTTAGAAACATTGTGCAGCTTAAAGGGACATGTTAATTCACGTTGGACCCATTTTCCGTACAAAGGCTCACAGTCCGGCTGATTGACATCTCAGCGCCGGCTTGGAATACTTCCCTGTGCCTTTGATTCAGGCTGCTATCTGTGTCAGCCACAAAGAAGCACTTTCTTAAGCTGAAACCGGGTGGGAGAAACTCCATTTTCCTTACATGCAATTTGATACGCATCACCAGCTCTGTCGAGGAGGGACGTTTTTCTTTTAATTTCCTCTATACAAAAAACGTCTGTACCTGTAGAACTCAGAAAACAATACCCCTTGTAAAAATAATCCCAAAAAACAATTTAGAAAGAAATCTAGCCGTTTGCTGCCTTGTTTGCTATAAGTAAAGACTAGTCCCTTCTGCTACTAGTGAGGTTTGCATTCACAATATTTGTGTGTTTACATTCACACAGTATATTTTTTTTACTTTCTAGTAAGTTTGGATATTGTTCCCGGGATATTATTAATGTAGGTTTAGAAGGACTGGATCCTTGGCGTATTTTCAAGATATCCATATAAATTAGATTTGCATACAGTGAAACTCATTATCCTGAAATGCTGCTTTGGATCCAGGAACCCTGGACCTATGTTGGGCACGCCTTCACAAGAGATTTGCCAGGCTTCATTCAGGATAGAATTCAAGCTTCAATCCATATGGATGGGAATGAGTATGTTGACTCTGAGCTGCCAATAGGCATAAACATTACATATGCAATTTTCATTGATTTAGTCTTCTAATTCCTGTGGGTTGTGGCTCAATCAGCAGCTCTTTCGATTGATCACATGTATACTTGCTAACATTTTGGTTGTTCACTATTTGATAGAGCATGTCATTCATTTCCTAAAGAAAGTGAAATTTATTACTGCAAGAGCACAGACCGGTTAGTCATCTTGTTTAATTTTGGAAACATCTGAAAACTAATCTGTTTCACCTTTTCACCATGCTGCGCTGCATCCACAATGCTCTACAACATAGCTTAAAAACATTGGCAAAGCCAATAGCTCTGGCTAAACACTTATAAGGTCCCAAAGGCGAGACCTATTGGCTATGCCAATGCTTGTTCTAGCTTGCTGTGGGATCTTTTTGTGTGAGGTTTAACTAATTTGAGGTACTACACAAATAATTTACACATTGCCTCTAAGCAGCGGCAGCTCCTCCGCTAAGGTCTGAGGAGCGTCGCCCCACTGCTCTCGGAGCAGTGCAAAGGAAAAATAAGATGATGATAACACAACATTAATATTATTTTATTTTTAGTATGGAGCCAGGTTAGGGAGGGGCTGGGCTCTTGTCAGAGGGAGGAGGACTGGTTGGTGCACCATACGTGTGCATGACGGTTTGGCCGGCCATCTTGGGCTGGCCAAACGGTCATGCAAACTTAGCATTTCTCCACCTGGCTGAGTAGTACAGCCGGATGGAGAACAATCCCAGGCGCTGCTTCCGACCACTCAGACCAATCACAGCGCTGCTGTCATGCTTGTTGATACATATAGAGGGGCGTGTCCCCGTGAAAAAAATGTGTGCCGTGAGACCACACTAAAACACAACAACTCAATATTTAAACAATAAACAATGACATTTCAAATGGTAATAGAGTTTTATTACCAAAAAACAGAACACCAATTCAATAATAATACACAATTCAATATTGTCAAAGCCCCAAGGTGGGGGAGGGGGAAGGAAAGAAGGAAATACTAGGGTAGAAGGTGGTGAAGAGAATAGACACAGTAAAAAAGACCTAATTATTACAAGGTTACGTGACACAATACAAAAACTAAACAATATAAAGGCCTAGCTATGACCACTTATGACCAATTAACGAATGATCCAAAAATATATCCGGTATATCTGATAAATCAGATTAATAAGGACAATGTCCGGTATATCAAAATAGAACAGTCGACGTTTCGACCCCTATTAGCAGGCTGAATGTAGTCCTTTCACGGGGTCTTCATCAGGACGTCACACAGGGAAGGAGGGGGAGAGGTTGGGGCGGGCCAACTGTGGGGGAAGAAATTACGACTTTAGTACATGGTCAAGACAGGAGATAATCCACGGGTCTAAACCTAGTGATTAATTATGCACATATATACAAAAATTTACAACTGTCATGCTTGTGACTTTTTTTTTTTATACAAGAACGGGGTTGACCCTGTGTCCCTCAGAACCTGGGTTAATGATAGTTCAAAAGAAATTGGTTCTGTTGGGTACGAACAAAACTTATTTTCAAAGTGGTCTTGTGAACCAAGATCAGATACCCTCTAGGTAACTAGATAACTGTCCCCCCTCTGAAAGAAAAGAGAGACTTCTTGCAATCAATGAAAGAATAGTCTGCATGTCACCTGAAGTCATGTTAAAATCTTCTGTTCGGCAAACAGCAAGGACCGTGTCTAAAACCAAGTCCGCACGGCGTACTCCTCAAGACTGCTAGACTTCAGGTGACATGAATGCACCTGTAATTTAGGACTGTCGTGCATCCAACCATCTTGATAAAGACCCGCCGCGACCAACAAGTGGGCGCTGACAGAGTCGAAACGTCGACACTTTCTACAGGCCCCTTAACTCCAGAACTCCGATGAAATAAAAGAAATCAAAAAGGGTTCAAGAAGTTGATATTAGTTGATGGCCTTTGAAAAACAAGAATTTTGTATTTGGTGTATATTTGTATAGATTGCGTAATTGAATGCATTCATTGTGTATATATTGTCTTTTGTAATATTGCGTTTTTGTGTTTTGATCACTGTTTTCCTTTGCACTTCATTGGTGATATTGACAGTCCATGTACAGACAAAATTGTTTTTTCATAAGAGTGTGATCCATTTAATATAAAGAAAATATAGAGTCACATGCAGACTATTCTTTCATTGATTGCAAGAAGTCTCTCTTTTCTTTCAGAGGGGGGACAGTTATCTAGTTACCTAGAGGGTATCGGATCTTGGTTCACAAGACCACTTTGAAAATAAGTTTTGTTCGTACCCAACAGAACCAATTTCTTTTGAACTGTTATGCTTGTGACAGCAGTGCTGTGACTGGTTTAGGGGAGTCTGGGAGCCTGGGTGCTGCCAGGAGCCAGGAACAGAAGGAGGACGGAGGCAAGGCGGTGGCCAGTGACCAGCAGGTTAGTCGTCTTTGCTTTTCTAGTCTTTTTTTCTACTCACCACCACCACTCCCAAGCAGCCGCCACTGCCTCTAAGTTAAGCCTGACTGCTCTGTACCAAGCTACCAGAGGGTTGTGCACAGGTTAATTTGGGTTTGTGTCTTAACCCTGACTAGAATTTTGCTTTCTGCTTTACCAGGGTTCACACCCCAGCTAACCAAAAACACAATTTCTAACGGTTTAGAAACAATTCTCTCTTCTTGCTAGATATCATTTCTAAATGTCTCCCTTCGGTGAGATTTTTATAATTTGCTTTATCCATTTATGGCTCGAAAAGCCCGCCATTTTGACTAAGCAGATATCGTCTTTGTCATTTATTTTGTTTTCCTGCACTGTCTCAATGTTCATATTTCCATCCAGCTGTTTTCATGTCACTTGCACATGTTTATACCATTATTTTATAGAGTCTTATAATAGTCTTTAAATAATCACTCCCAGATAGCACTGAACAATTATGCCGCAGTACATTCGTATGTTGCAGAAATGGTTCCGTTCTACCTCAAAATTCACTCAGTTATAGTAATTTCTAATTAACTGTGTGCCTGTGGGGAAAGCTTTCAATTTTCATTGCGGTTCAACTTTGTCGGTGCCTTCACTCAGCACATGCGATAATGCTGTATTTTCAGAAAAGTCAAAGATAAGCACCACATAAATGTTACTCATTTGGGAATCTTCTTTACAGAAAGAACCATTAAATCCAGAGCGAAATAAAAGCCAGAGGAAAGTGTTGAAGAAGAAAAGGAAACGCTGATATAAATGTTCATTTTATGCGTATGTCATCTTCTTGATTTTTCGTCACGGGGGAGCTTCCAGTCATCGACCGACGTAAGCATCAGACTGATCTCTGATATTACTTCGGTGAAGAGCAGCGGTCCTTGCGTTATTGTGAGATTAGATGGATTCTCAGGTGACTCGGAGAGGCTCCACCAACCTTCAGCACAGATTTGAATATAGTAAATCACCTAGAGTTTGGCAAAGTCTTCAAGACCTGAAGCTCCCATTATTAGGTCTAGGGTGACAGAATGGATGGGGTCTCTGCTGTAATGGAGCACACTTCAAACCCATGTGACTGCTACAGGCGCGGTTTCTGAGCTCCCATGGAAAGGCAGCGCTGCAGAGATTCAAAGTAACTTTGCCCAGCTTGACCACTTTATACTGGCTGAAGCTAGATGATAAACAACGTTATAATTCTGAGCAAAATGTCTCCTTGACCCTGCCCAAATCCAGTGGTGGCCCGTGCGGGAACGCGCAGTGGGGGCTGGGGTGAGGGGAGGCGGCAGGGACAAACGACGGAATAGGGAAAATAAAAGAAATAAATAAAACCACTTACTTTGCGATTGCCTCATCGCATACTCAACGTTGAACGGTAAGAGAGGCATTGTAGTAATGGAGTACGAGGGACAAAGGTTGTCAAACATGGACTTCGTCATGGACATATTCATCTGCCTAATTGACACAGTGAGTTTTAGAAAGGAGGCCTAAACATGCCTCATAATCTGCCTTTTCCAATATTGTGGTGTATCTAGAGAAGCCTTTCCCACTTTCCCAGACCAAGGTGGAAAAAGAGTTTTTTTCTGTGATGGCAGTTGCTGAATCATACAGCAAAAATCAGGCAGCCCCGAGCGCGGGGCACGACCAGTGTGGGGGAGCGTCCGGGCAACAAGGGCCATCCGAGCGCTCCCCCTGCCTTTATTCCAGGGGCGCAGGGAGGGGGTAACACGCCCCCTCCACCCGCCCCTTCAGCAGCCCGCCCCCCCTGACCCGGAAGTCTTACTTCGCCTTCCGGGTCACGGTCGGGTGCCAGCCAATCGGTGGCTTGCGCTCATTTGGGCTTTGTTAGAGGAGGGTAAGTCTCCCCCTTTTCACTAATGTTAATGTATTTGGCTCTTGGTAATAGTTTCTCCGGGGCCTCTTTAGGTTCGGGATGTTGGGGCATGTGTTCCCCTCCGCTAATAATATCTTTTTTTGACCCTGAGGGATTGGGTCCTCAGGGCCAATAGAGGCTTGGGGATGGTGCTGTATGTAATCCCTCCTCTTTTAAAAAAGAAAGGACACTGGGTCCCCATGGCCAATAGTAGATTGGGAAGGAGGCTGTGCAGCCTCCGCCTCCTGCAAAGGTTGGTTGGTTGTGATGGGGTTGGACGCAGAGTGGCCAAAGTCACGTCGCACACGGTCGAAGACCGCATGTGTTGTGGGGTTGCTTCACTGCAAGGGATTGGCCGTGGGGCCTGACAGCAGGCCATGCCGTGCAACGGACCCCCTTTGGTACTGTGCGACGAAGCTTGTCTTTAGGTATGGTAATAAAATGGTACTTTGCGTTAAAAAAGATAAAAATGTCACTGACAAAAACAAAGTTTAAAATGTCATTGTGGTTAGGTATGATAAAAAGATGTAATTCAGTTTTTAAAAAAACTTAGAAAATTCACCAAAAAAAGGTTAAAGTGACGTTATAGTTAGATGACTATGTCAGTACAAATATAATGTTTTGAACTCTGAAAACCACAGACGTTCACCAGTTATAGTTAGCATAGCTAACTATAACTTGCTCCATCACCATTCACTGATTATGACCTCACATTTCACATCACTTATGACATGTTCTTTGGCATCATTTATGATATCATTGATGACATCACTGATAAATCATTCAATCTTCTTTTGTACACATTACTCTATAAACGAGTATAGCATTAGAGGTATGAAAGTAAGTACAAAATAGCTCAGAAAAATATGAAGCATCATTAACACCATCACCCATACTATCCCCCTTAAATGAAGAAAGCTTGTGTTAAGTGCAATATTGACTCCATACCATACACTTCATGGGTAACCGCACTCCTGGTGACCTTCACCCACACATAAATGGGTAACCCCTACTGCACTTGGTGTTACATCTGCATACAACTGTTCAGAGAAAAATAACTTTCCCCAGACACTCAAGCCTTGTTACATAGCTAATGCCTTACTGCATACAGCCTTTAGAGTATACAAAACCCTTCACCGCAAGCAAACCTCTTGTGAGAAATGAAGCGCACATGAGCAGAAAAGTGAGTACTACAGACAGTGAGAAACCTGTGCAGAGAGTGTACCCTTTACCACACTGTTTGCAGACAGCCAAATTCTTGTGAGGATATACCACATATTAATAAACAGTATCCACTAAGAATGGTGTTCACACTATGCAAATCCCTCTTCAAAGTGAGACTACTCACTGTAAACACCAAAGGCCAGAAAGTTCTAAAAGTCATACTATCCACACAATTTAAGCCGGGCTGAAAATGTTCTAGATATATCAGCCTCGGTGTCCTAACAAGCACATGTACATGGGTAACTACCTGATGCACACAGTCGCTCTCCTATATAGAAATTATAATGCTGAGATGATTCTCTTAAAATACTCGAGTGCTTATAATACTTAGCATTTACTACATGTATCATTGCACTGTTACAAACTTTTTTTCCAAAAACAAAAAACATATGTGTGAGTCATTAACTGCCAGCTGAACAGTGTTAGTCATGTACTCCAGCATTCATAATGTGCTCCACACCTCTACACACCTATGACCCATTAGGAGCATAAACATTTTGTAAAGACTTGCTCCTTTTAGCAGTAAAGAAGCTATGCAAAATTAGGTAGAGAACTAGGATGATACTTTTCTGCCACTATGCAAAGTATAAAATATACTAAAACACTCATTTTATGATATCATCAGAGATGTCATTTGAGATGTCATCCGTGATGTCATAAATTATGTCATAGAACATGTCATGAATTATGTAATAAGTGAGGTCATAAGCAGTGCTCTGCTAACTATAACTGGTGAATTTCTGTGTGCTTTTTCATTCAAAACGTTATGTTGGCCTCAACATATTCACTTAACTATAATGTCACTTTAACCTTTGCTTTTTGCAGTCAAGTGCTTGTACTCTCTTCCTAAAACATGGCAAATTTGTCTTGTACCCAATTGGCATATTTAATTTACATGTATGTTCCTTGTAGATTGGTATACCATATACTCAGGGCCTGTAAATTTAATCTTACTAGTAGGCATGCAGCACTGATTATGCCACCCATTTAAGTAGCCCTTTAAACATGCATCAGGCTTGCCATTGCAGAGCGTGTGTGTACAGTTTCAACCTGCCATACCAACCTGGCAAAACCAACCTTTTGCCAGGCCCAAAACTTCCTTTTTAATAGATATAGGTCAGCCTCATGGTAGCCTTTAGACATCCCCGTGGGCAGGGTGCAGTGTATTTAAAAAGTTGGATATGTACTTTTAAGTTTTACTTGTCCAAGTTGTGAAAAACTCATAAATCCATTTTTCACTACTGCAAGGCCTATCTTTCTCATGGGATAACACTGGAGTTACCTTATTACATTTTATGAGTGTAATTCTCAAATGGGAAGAGATAACTAGTTCATATTTAGTGTCTCTGAAATCCTAGTTTAAAATTCAAACTTATGGTGAAATCGGATTTTAAATTACAATTCTGAAAATGCCACTTTTAGAAAATTGGCATTTTCTTGACATATTTTTTTAATCAAAAAGGGAGGGAAGGAAGAGCAAAATATTTTAATGAGGTCCTAAACCCCTAGCTCCTCCTTGGGGATTATATAATAAATCTCAAGATTGGGTTAGTTCCTTCATAGCCAAAGGCGATCACCATGGGTTGACCCTTAAGGCTGATAGTCCTGTCGTAGAAAGATCTGAAAGTCAGATCTTGGTGCCCTCACACACAGTTAGGGTGTCATGCTTCATCATTGGGCACTCTTCATCAGGCCGGTGCTGCAATGCCTGACAGGTCTGGGGCTCTATATTAGAGATCTTTTAGAACTGAAGTCACCGCCAAGATGGGTGCAAGTGAGGGGGCTACCTAACCGTGTAACTAAAGAAATATGTGAGTAGTGATTAAAATAGGCTCTGGTATCCAAAGGACTAGACTTCATTGGAGATTGGTACCAGGTCTAGCTAAAAACAGTGGTGCTATCATGTGGTCTAGAGGTACCAGGATAGCTTCTAATTTGGAGTGGTCAACATGTTTCGTACCTCAGAGGCCTCATGACTGGGTGGCACTTCATCAGGACCAATGATTTAGGGATGTGCCCCTGTCTGGGGCTACTGGTCTCCCTCTGGTCTCCCTATGTTACTAAAGTAAGCACACACTGTCAAAGCAGTCGAGTACATATTTGAGTGGGCCAGCTAACCCCTAAGTGGATGCCCGCCTGTAGTTCTACCTAAAAGAAAGAGAGACATAATCTGGACAGATACATGCAACAGGTGATTAAAAAGCTAAAGTCTCAGCCGCCCCCATTATACTATGGTGAATTAATCCAAGTGTATCAAAGGTGTGACGTGTGTCTGATCAGCCATACAATGAGGTGACCAAAGCTCACTGGTCGAAGTTCGGTGATCCAGGCTCAGCAAGCGTGCAATTAAAACATCTATATCTAAGTGAAAGAGGTGTGGTGCAGCGACCAGGGTGCCTGACTCCGGACCATGTGGTTCACGGTTCAATCCCCGGTGCCAGCGACAGGTTAGCCCAGCACCACGTGACATTGGGCAATAGCTTGTTTCATCTTCCCGAAGGCCCCCAGCGCCGAGACACCTATCCGGAGGTAGCTGTGCGCTTTACAAATGCTGGTATTTCATTTATTTCATACAACTATATTTAAGTAGAATTACGGAGAAGAACCGTGTTGGTAATGGTATGCATATCCCTAATCTATGCACGTGATCAGGTGGAAGGCGAATTTCAGAATTATAGTGATAATATCCGCTTTTGGGTATTGGAAATAACTTACCTCCAGAGAGGCAGGATCATTCTCCTTAGCAAAGGCAGAGGGTCCGGGTTAGAATGAGGGACACCTTCATTGCGAAAGGGGAGATGTATTCAGGGTCCTAGTAAAGACATCAAGTGTTGTGTTTTCAGATTAATATATACTTGACTGCTAGGATAGTGTGTGCTTACTTTAGTAACATTTGGCAAGACATATGTGTCATGAAGCAATACAAACTCAGCTTGGTCCAATCAGAGTGGATATCATTAAGCACTATTCTAGATGCTGAGGACATTGCATGGTTATTGGATTTCTGATTATGGCTGTAATTGCGGGAGGCTGAATGCAGAAAATAGAAGTGTGGCAGATTGGTCAAAGGAAATTAAATCTGAGGAAATAATCCCGCTGCTATAATGCTAATGCTAATATGTCGTATTGTGAGCGGTGGTGGCGGGGACCAAAAAAGGACCAAAAAAGAACCAGGAGTGAACGGCCCAGGGACAGAGACCATGCTGCTTTCCCCGTGTTCACTGAAAACCCTGTGGATCTATCTTGTTGGCTCATGGGCGGTGTGCGGCAGCATTGCCTACTGGTTATGGCGGGTCATAGACATACATAGGTATTTGTGTTTTGGCAATGCTATATTTAATGTTGAGGAGGAGTATAACGTTGCCAATTTTACTGATTTAGGCACAGGGGTGATCTGTGTTCACCCCTGCCAGCATTCCTGACACAGTTTTGCCTAGCGTTGGGTAGAGCTTGCAATAAAGTGTGGCCTTGCAGTGAGCTCCCATCAGACTTTCCCCAGCCACTCAGATACCGGGGTGCCCTCGCAGTGTGCTCCCTGGCCTAGTTCCTGCAGTCTTCAGATACCAGACTGTCCTCATACTGAGTCTCGAGCAGCCTTTAGATATGGGCCTGCCCTCGCACTGATCTCCCACCAGCGCGCCCCAGAATCTTTCACATACAAAGGAACTCTCACACTGAGCTCCCCTGTAGCCTTCAGATGCCGGGGTTCCCCGCAGACTGACCCCCACCAGCCTTCACATACTGGGGTACCCTCACAGGTTGCACTGAGCTCCCCAGCAGTCTTCAGCTCCCAGTGTGCCCTTGCACTGAGCTCCCGAGCAACCTCCAGATATCGGGGTGCACTCCTGCCCTCCCTCCCCCAGCAGCCTTCCCCTTCATAGCCCCCCGTGTTTTCTTTCCTGGCCTCGACTCGCAGCCGAGAGCCAGCTTAATGAATAGGGCTCATTTCACCGTGTCAGGAAGGTCGGGAGGCTGGAGCCAGGGAATTGATTCCTTTGGCAATAGAAGTCCAACATAACTGCAAAAACGTAATCCCTCTGGGGGCCCCTCACAAAAAAGGTGGTTCCTCTTGAAAAGCACAAAGGTGACCTTCCATTCACTCGCACTGCCCTTTCATGTCGTGTGTGGGGCCTTTTATAGAAAGGCAGGTTGGGGGATGGTCAGACTATTGCAATGAACCCCTTAGTCAGTCCTGTAAAGTTGGTGTGGACAATGATGTGCACAACGCTGGTTTAGGGTATGTTAAAGTATTTATTCATTAATTGCATATATGACTGAGGAGCGCCGGCCGGCGCTTCCGATCGCTACTTCGTCTCCGCGCGCACTCGGGATGCGCGCGCAGCTTTCCAACATGGCCGACGCACGTCACGTCTACGTGACGTGCATAAACTAGAATGCGCCCGCTACATATCTCCCCCTTTTTATCAAACTTTAATAAGTCACTTACAGTTCATCGTCCAATACAAAATCTCGATATCTGGAAGGTCTTACCACCTGCCTTCCACTCCTTGTGACCCTGACTGGGTTCTCCATTGTCTCTTGACTCTGCAACTCATGGCTTGCTGTTCCTTCATTCAGAGTTCCTTCTTCATGCGTGCTTCTCTCAAACCTGTCCCATTCCATTCCTTGACTTCCGTTTTCTCCTTCCTCTTCACTTTCCGTTCCAGCTCTCACTCCTCCTTGCTGCTCAGCGGCCTCTTGGCTCCTCTCCACCTCTGAACCTTCTTTGTCTTCCCAATCGGTGCCCTGTTGCTCCCAGCCCAAAACCTTATTGCACCTGGCCATGCGGTCTTGGGACCACACGTTCCCATCACTTAATAGGGCTGCCCGATCATACACTTCTACAACTTGCAACGGCTTGCTGTACTTGCTGTCTCCCTTCTTCTGTAGGGTGGCCAATCTTACTCTTACCCACTCTCCTTGCTCCAGGCCTGTACCTTTGACATTCCTTCGTTTGTTGTAGTGGTTGCTGTAAATTGTCTGTGCTTTTTCCAGGTTGGCCCGCACCACTGCAGGGGACCATTCACTGGTGATGAGCTTTTCCTTCCAAATTCTGTTGTCGTGGGTAAAAGGTTCACGTCCTCTCAATATTTGGAATGGACTATACCCCGTGCTGGTGGGGGTTATCCTGTAGGCCCATACCATGTTCTCTAGCGCCTTCTCCCAGTTCTGTTCACTTGATATGGCTGCTTGTATGGCTCCCATCACTACCCTGTTAAATCTCTCCACTAAACCGTTACCGGCCGTATGGTAGATTGCAGTGTGTTTGACAGTAACGCCATTTCTTTGCATGAACTTGATCCACTTTTCTGACGTGAACTGGGGTCCATTGTCACTCAAGATCGATTTCGGTATTCCTTCCCTCGTGAAAGTCTCTGACAGAAACTTAAGGATGTTCTCCGTGTCCATGGACTCATCTACTCTCAACTCTGGCCACTTAGAATATCGATCCATGAGCACACACACGTATTTCTGTGTGCCTTGGTCATCTAGGACCGGTCCCAAAATGTCTATGGATAGTTCTTCCCACGGATTTGAAGGGGGATCAAACTTTCCTATCGCTGGTCTCAACGGTTTCAATGTCTTGTCCGCCCGTTGACATTGTGGACACTCCCTGACATGCCTTTCAGCCCTTATGTCCATGCCTGGCCACCAGTAATTTTGTTTTGCACATGCCTTGAGTTTCCCTATGCCCAGGTGTCCCTCATGTAGCAAGTCCATAAGTTTCGAGGTGAGGTTCCTTGGGGGAATCACCTTATCTCCCCTGTAGAGGAAGATCCCTTTGTCTCCTATCGACAGTTCTTCCCGCACTTCGAAGTACGGCTTGAGGCTTGCCCTCCCGTTTCTTTTGTCCGGCCATCCATGTACGATGTGCCCCTTCACTTCCTTTATGTCGGTGTCCTCTTCATATGACTCTGTCCATTCTTGTAGACTGATTATTTTCTCTTGGTCCTCTATTAGAGCTACCAAATCCCCACTGCCGACAGGGTCTTCCTCTCCTGGCTCCATGGCAGCTGCCCTGCTCAGATAATCCGCTACTCGGTTCCGGCTCCCGGGAATGTACTCAACGTCATACCTGAACTCGAGCAACTTTAGAGACATCTTGGATATCCGGGGAGTGGCACTGGCATGTCCACTTGACGTTAGCACCTTCACCAACGGTTTGTGGTCTGTTCTGAGTAGGAAGCGTGTTCCCCACAGAAATTGCCGGAATCTCGCCATGGCCCATACGACCGCCAGCATTTCTTTCTCAATCACGCTGTATTTGCTCTCCGTATCTGTCAATGCTCTGGATGCAAAACTGATGGTCTCCATTTCCCCTCTTCCTCTGTCTTGCATGAGTACAGCGCCCAGGCCCTTGTCGCTGGCATCTGTCGTCAGTACTGTGGTGCCTTGTGGGTCGTAACCTTTGAGGGGAACCGCTCCTGTAACATCCTTTTTGATAGATTCAAACTCTGCTTGGGCTTCTGGTGTCCACTGGAACACTGTGCTGTCCCTGGTCAACAGCCTCAAGTTGTGGGTCTTGGAAGCGAAGTGTACCACAAACTTGCTGTAGTACTCCGCCATCCCCAGGAACGACCTGACCTCTTCCTTGTTCCTGGGCGGTGGTGCTTCAGCGATGGCTTTGACGTTATCCGATTTGGGGGTAACACCCTGTCGTCCGATCTCGTGACCTAGGTACGTTACCGACTGCAGTCCCAACCGACACTTCCACCACTCCGCCGTAAGGCCTTTGTTCTCTAGTGTTTTCAACACTTTTCCCAGTTTCTGATCGTGATCCTGCTGGTCTCGCCCCATGACCAAAATGTCATCCTGGAAATACTGGACGTCCTTACAGTCTCTGAAAAGTTGGTGCATCATTTTCTGGAAGACAGCGGCTGCTGATGCCAGCCCAAAAGGCATCCGACAAAATTGGTAACATCCAAACGGGGTGATGAAGGATGTGAGCCGTTTGCTGTCCGGGTGAAGTGCAATTTGGTGATAGGCCGAGGTCAAGTCGATAGTGGAGTACCACTGCACCCCCCTGGTCTTGGTCAACATTTCCTCGATTCTGGGGAGGGGAAATTTCTCCACAACAATATTCTTATTCAGTTCTCTCAGATCCACGCAGAGCCGGACCTTCCCATTTGGCTTCATTACGACCACCAAAGGCGCCAACCATTCTGCACAGGTTATCGGCTCTATTATTCCCTTCTTTTCCAGCTCCTGGAGTTCATTTTGGACTGCTTCTCTCACCGCAATCGGCACATTCCTCACTTTGTGGGCTACCGGAATGGCCCCTTCCTTGAGTACAATCCTGTGTTGGAAGTTTTCCATCCGTCCCACCGTGCCTCCAAACACTTTTGGGTAGTTCTCCTTCCACTTGTTCAGGTCCGGCCATTCCTCTTGCTCAGTGAGTAATATTTGCTCCTTTCCTCCTGGATCCAGTTTTATTCCTAGGTCGCCCTGGTCTAGCCATCCCAGGACCGAGGGTCCCTTTTCTGCAATGTACAGCTTGCACCATGCTGACCGGCCCCTGAACTCGAACAGTAGGCGGCGGAATCCCACCATGGGAATGCGGTCGCCATTGTAAGTGACCGGCCGGATGTCTAGCTTTTCCAACTCCGGTCCCAACTTGGGTCTGAACATTTCTTCCCACACTGCCTGTTGGATGATGGTAAAGGGGGATCCTGTGTCCGCCACCACAGTGATGGTGATGCCTCCCATAGCCATGTCCAGGATGGGTTTTGTGGATTTCCTCCCTTCTATGCTCATTACCTGGTCGTATATGCACAGGACGGTGACCACCTCTTCCTCTGCTACCTCCTCCAGATCTTCTTCACCTTGATCGACGCATTTCACTGTTTCCTTGGGATGTTTCCTCCTACACACCTTCTCATAGTGGCCCAAGATACCGCAGTGTAGGCACTTGGCTCGGATTCAGGACATCTTCTGTCACGTGCGTCGTGGGACCAGCTGCCACATCTGTAGCACGATTTCTTGCCGTCATTCCCTGTTTGCTTCCCTTGCCATCTGCTGGTTCCTTTGGCTGCTAGGTCCTTGCCTCTTTGGTCCTTACGGTGGTCTCCCTCTTGTATCCTGTTCACCATTGTTGGGGTGGCCACATCTTTCTTGGTCGCTGCAGCACACCTCCTAGCGAGCTCCGCCCTTTTTACGATGACCATTACTTCTTTGAGCGTGGTGTCGCCGCTCGCCCACAACTTGTCTTGGACGTTTGTGCTCGTCGTGTGCATCACAATCTGGTCCTTTATGAATTCATCCTCCCACAGTGCATATTTACACGGGGCCGCCAGTCTCCTCAAGGCCCCTACATATTCCTCTATGGTTTCTCCAGCCCGTTGTTTCCTTTGCTGGAAGTTGAACCTATCCACTGACACACAGATGGTGGGACGGTACCGTTCATCCAGATCTTCCACTGCATGGGCATAGACATCCTTATCCGTGTCCTCTCTCTTCTTGGGCACCAGACTCTTGTAAACCCTGAGACCCTCCGGTCCCAGGTTCAGCAAAAGGATCCATTTCTTTCTTTGGGGGGTGAATGTTTCCTCATTTTCGTCCTCCAGGACCCCAATGAAATTATCGATATATTCCTTCCAATCCTCCCACTTCATCAGGGGGTCACCAGGTTTCGGTAGGAATTGCACTGGTGCAATTGCATAGCCTGCCGGTGTGCTCATCCACACCTCCCTGATCTCTGTCGCTTTGACGTCCTTGCTGGTGGGGCTCCCTGGGGCGCTGTCCTTCGCTTCTGTATTGGCGTCCTCTTGGGGATTCCTAGTGCTGGTCCCCACTTCCTCCCCTTTGGTAGCCAGCGCTGTTCCTACCTTCCGCGGTGTCGTGGGAAGGTCTGCACGGTGGTTTATCTACTGCGGGGTGCAGTGTTGCCTCTCCGGCCACTACGCCGCCCCTCCGGTGGTTGTGGCACTGCCACGCTCCTCAATCTGTCGTTCCTTGGTGGGCTCAGCCGTGCCCCCTATGCCCTCCGCAATCTGGCCTTGTGGGGCTGCTCTGCGCTGTGTCCAGGTGATCAGGAAGTTGCTTGCCCTGCTGCTGCCCACGTGGTGGAGGGTTCGATTTATTTCCTGCTGAATTGGCCAGCTGGATCCTCCCGACCTCGTCGCCACTGTAAAGTTGGTGTGGACAATGATGTGCACAACGCTGGTTTAGGGTATGTTAAAGTATTTATTCATTAATTGCATATATGACTGAGGAGCGCCGGCCGGCGCTTCCGATCGCTACTTCGTCTCCGCGCGCACTCGGGATGCGCGCGCAGCTTTCCAACATGGCCGACGCACATCACGTCTACGTGACGTGCATAAACTAGAATGCGCCCGCTACAAGTCCAACAGAGAACTAAGGGCGGTCTAGGCTGTAGGGTAACGGGGTATTTTTATTAACATGTTTCTGGGATCAAAAGGTCTGGAGAAGTGTCAGTCGCATGTCGGGCTCTAACCTCATTTTAAAATTTGGTGTATGATGCACTTCATAAATGTTAGATAAAAATAGGGGTGGGTGAGATGTTGATCTTTTTCAATAAAGGATGCTCTGTAAAAACGTACCAGGTCAGTACCTTGCGTGAAACCTGAACGCTAGAGGATGACCTCCCGTACAGAAGTTGCAGGAACCATCCAGAAGACTGGTTCAATGAAAACATGTCTCTAAGGTCTAATTTTTATTATCCATGCAACACGTTGTCTCAAGGGCAAACATAAATATGCAAAATTGGGTACACACAAATATTGAAAGATGTTGCCCTTATTGTTGCCAGAGCATTGTTAACAGCATACCATACAATTTACTGGTTACCCACAGGTCTCAGGTGCAGAAAAGTGGCATCCACAGAGCAGACATGCATTTTGTGCTGGAGTACAGTACTTGCCTCTTAGAAACCTTGTGCAGCTTAAAGGGACATGTTAATTCACGTTGGACCCATTTTCCGTACAAAGGCTCACAGTCCGGCTGATTGACATCTCAGCGCCGGCTTGGAATACTTCCCTGTGCCTTTGATTCAGGCTGCTATCTGTGTCAGCCACAAAGAAGCACTTTCTTAAACTGAAACCGGGTGGGAGAAACTCCATTTTCCTTACATGCAATTTGATACGCATCACCAGCTCTGTCGAGGAGGGACGTTTTTCTTTTAATTTCCTCTATACAAAAAACGTCTGTACCTGTAGAACTCAGAAAACAATACCCCTTGTAAAAATAATCCCAAAAAACAATTTAGAAAGAAATCTAGCCGTTTGCTGCCTTGTTTGCTATAAGTAAAGACTAGTCCCTTCTGCTACTAGTGAGGTTTGCATTCACAATATTTGTGTGTTTACATTCACACAGTATATTTTTTTTACTTTCTAGTAAGTTTGGATATTGTTCCCGGGATGTTATTAATGTAGGTTTAGAAGGACTGGATCCTTGGCGTATTTTCAAGATATCCATATAAATTAGATTTGCATACAGTGAAACTCATTATCCTGAAATGCTGCTTTGGATCCAGGAACCCTGGACCTATGTTGGGCACGCCTTCACAAGAGATTTGCCAGGCTTCATTCAGGATAGAATTCAAGCTTCAATCCATATGGATGGGAATGAGCATGTTGACTCTGAGCTGCCAATAGGCATAAACGTTACATATGCAATTTTCATTGATTTACAGCCTGATTCATGTACGGGCCGTTTTGCGTGTCCCTAATAGCGATTTATAGCGACTCGCTATAGAGGAAACGCAAAACGGCATTCATGTACTTTTCGGGGAAAAAATAGCGACTCGCACGCGGGCGCTAAAGCCGTTAGCGACCAACTAAAAACGCAGAAAAATTGCTATTCCCGGCTACCTGCGACCGGGAATGCGACTCGCAATCCCGTGCGACCGGGAATGCGACTCGCAATCCCGTGCGACCGGGAATGCGACTCGCAATCCCGTGCGACCGGGAATGCGAGTCGCAATCCCGTGCGACCGGGAATGCGACTCGCAATCCCGTGCGACCGGGAATGCGACTCGCATTCTCGCGCTATCGGGAAAATGGGAAGACGCATTCCGAGCACCGTGATGACATCACAACCAGGAAGCAGGCAGTTCCCACCCCCAAATACCACAGTGACGCTAACCTACGAGTGAGCACGTCGGAAAGCAGACGCCAAACCACCGATAGCGACTCCAGAAACGCCAGAAATAGCGACCGCCATGTCTGAGGAACCTGTCCCTGGCCCCAGCAACAGCGCCGGACGAAAGCGCAAGCTCAAGTTCTCAGAGCAGGAGCTCGAGAACCTAATTAAAGGGGTGGTGGCCAACCATGACAGGCTGTTCGGCCTCAACTCCAGGAGGGTCCCAGAGCAGGACAAGCGGAGGATCTGGCTGGGGATAGCCTCCAGCGTTAACTCGGTGGGTGTGGCCGATAGGTCATTGGAGGAGTTAAAGAAGCGCTGGTACGACCTCCGAGGTCGTGCCAAGGAGAGGGTGGCGGAGCGGCTTGGTGAGGCTTCGGGCTATGGAGGTGGCGGACCGACAGTCCCACCCAACACACCCCTGGAGGACCAGGTTGAGAACACCTTGGAGAGGGAGGCGTGCGTTGGCGTGACCCCTCTGGACTCCTCCCGCCCCACCCAAGACACCCAAGGTAAGTGGCATGCGACTGCGACCCTGTCCCCTATGACCGTCCCTGACCAAATAGGCTCACTCATTGGCCCTTAGTCATGCCTATGTTGTGCATCAGGAAATGCCCTGAAGCATTGTGGGAGATGTAGTATGTCCACAATGTAGTAGTACCACAATGCAGCCAGAAAGGTTCCAAAGTACGCAAATCCACAGCCATTCAGGGAATGTCACCCAGCATGCATGTAACATCTGCACATCTGACAGTCACATGCAACTAATGAGTATCCACTTACCCTCACAGGTGGCGCAGATAGCAGTGACAGCGAGAGGCTGCAGATTGATGAGGAGGCCCAGGAGGAGGAATCACTACCCGAAACCCAGGCACCAGCCCCTGCCGCTGCACCAACACCTGCAGCCAGGCCCCCCACCGTACCAGCTCCTGCATCTGCCGCTGCACCAACACCAGCAGCCAGGCCCCCCACCGTACCAGCTCCTGCATCTGCCGGCCAACCGGCTGCCAAGGCCAGGCCCCCCACCGTACGTGCTCCTGCATCTGCCGGCCAACCGGCTGCCAAGGCAAGGCCCCCCACCGTACCTGCTCCTGCATCTGCCGGCCAACCGGCTGCCAAGGCCAGGCCCCCCACCGTACCTGCTCCTGCATCTGCCGGCCAACCGGCTGCCAGAGCCAGGCACCCCACCAAGTGCCTCCAGTTCCTGCCGCACCAGCAACACCTGCTGCGCCACCACCTGCAGCTCGTGCAACGAGATCTGGGCCTGCGGCAACACAGCGGCCGATCAGCAGGAGGGGCAATGGGCATCTCCATGCCTGTATGAGCGTCGAGCGGCGCATGCTCAGAATCCACCAGCGCCAGTCGCAGCAGCAAGGAGCCATCCAGCTCCAGCTGCATAAAATTGGCCGCAATGTGGCGGGAGTTGGAGACAAGATGGACCGCATGACGGCGGCCATGTGCCGCATGACTGCAGCCATGGAGGATAACACTGCTGCGCTCATCAAACACCGCAGTGTAGCAAGCAGGCGCCACTACCAGCTAATGAGCCGGCTGTCGTCCTATAGTAGGTCGAATTATGTGGCAGCAAATGCCACCACCCAGTTGTCGCGGCGCTCTCTCACCCAGCAGCACCAACTGGTCCAGTGCTGCGAGGACATAACCAGGGTCCTCGAGCACCTAACCACCGCCGTGACGGCACTTCACACACCTGTGCTACCGGCCACTGTAGGGGGAGACGATGCCAGTGAGGGTGCCTCCAGCGTGAGCAGCCAATCTGCCACGCAGGTCCCGCCACCTAGGCGCAGCACCAGGGCAACGCCTGGTACAGCTGCCCAGGATGAGGATGAGCCTCACAGGCGCCTGGGCATTACGCGCCGGAGGCGCCTTTGACACTGTCTGAGGGACACTGCCACAGGCTGACGCTAAGCCTGCCAAGAACCTTCTTCACACTGCAGTATGCAGGAATACTGTAATTTGTAAATAGTTGAAACCATAACCTTATTCTTGTGAATGAAACAAATACATTTATTTTGCTGCACACATTAGCCTTGTGTAATCATTACATTTTGCATGCAATTGTGATATGTGGGTTGGGGGAAGAGGGTGGGCTAGAAATTGTTCGCTGTGATGTGGTTGCGACGTCTGTGGCCTTCAGCTGGGTTCTCCCCGCGTGCATGGTGCGCATGTGCTGGTGGCCGGTCGTCCCCCTCAGATTCACTGCCTGAGATGTCAACAGGTATCCGGCGCTTGGTTGCAATGTTATGAAGCATTGCACAGACAGCCACAATGCGGCAGCACGCTGCAGGACTGTAATACATCGCCCCACCTGTCTTGTGCAGAATACGGAACCTGCTCTTGAGCAGGCCAAATGTCCTTTCTATACAGTTCCTTGTCCGGATGTGCGCAACATTGTAGCGCCGTTGCTGAGGTGTGGCAGGGTTGAGGTAAGGGGTCAGGAGGTATTCCCGTAGGGCGTAGCCACTGTCACCTGAATGAGAGGAGCAGATGTTGATTGCCTGTGCAGCGCAGTTACTTCATAGCAATGTGACATTGTCGACAAAGTGTACTTACCAAGTAGGTGTCCTTCCCCAAACTCTCCCCTGAGCAGTCGTGTGTGGAGTCCGCTGTGCCTGAAGATAAAGGAGTCATGGGTACTCCCTGGGTACTGGGCCACAATGTCAGTGATGATGGTCTTGGCATTGCAGACCATCTGTATGTTGAGGGAGTGGTAGGACTTCCTGTTGCGGTACATATACTCCGTGGCAGCTGGTGGGCAGATGGCAACGTGGGTACAGTCTATGCAGCCGAGGACATGGGGAAAATGGGCGACATTGTAAAATTGTAGTTTTGTCAGGTCCAATTCCTGTTGGCTCGTGGGAAATGTGATGTGGCGGTGGAGCTGGCTGAGCATGGCGTCAACAAAAGTGTGGAGGCAGCGTGACATGGTGGGCTGGGATATCCCCCCAGCAGCGGCTACTATGCCCTGGAAACTGCCGGAGGCCAGGAGGTGCAGCCTGCACAATACCTGCACATGTGTAGGCACAGAATTGTTTCGCCTTGTTGGGTGCTGCATGATGGGGTCGAGTTCTTGTATCAGCCAGGTGATCATTGCCCCATTCAGCCTGTATTTAGCATAAATCTGTTCTCTGGTTTGGCCCAGCAAGGTGACCCGCTGCCGGTAAATCCTTTCCTGCCTCATGCGTCTCCTCCGTGCTGCTCGCTGTAGCCTTCGCCGCCTCACCACCATGTACATCCCTGGCATTGTGGAACGCCTACTGCTGCTGCTGAATGTCCTTATGTGTGATTGGTCAGGCCTGGACCTGTTGGTGATTGGCCAACAGTTTTTCAAATTTTACTTAATCATGGCTTTTATGGTTACCACCTGCTTTGAGTTGTCCTTAAATTGCGCCGCGCAAACGTGCGAATTAGCGCTTTTTCGCTATTGTATTATTTTCATGAATGCCGATTGAGACAATATTGCGTTTCGCTATTCATTTCGCAGATTCCGTGGTTGGTCGCTATTTCCGTATCGCTAATGCTCGACTACCCGGAGTCTGCGACTATTATAGCGTAATCGCAATTTGAATCGCTATTCTGTGTTTGCGAATTCGCTATTTTGTACTTGAATGCCGATTCCGTGTTTTGCACCCGCAATTGCATTTTCGCAGCCATTGCGGGCGCAATTTCGCTTCATGAATCAGGCTGATAGTCTTCTAATTCCTGTGGGTTGTGGCTCAATCAGCAGCTCTTTCGATTGATCACATGTATCCTTGCTAACATTTTGGTTGTTCACTATTTGATAGAGCATGTCATTCATTTCCTAAAGTAAGTGAAATTTATTACTGCAAGAGCACAGACCGGTTAGTCATCTTGTTTAATTTTGGAAACATCTGAAAACTAATCTGTTTCACCTTTTCACCATGCTGCGCTGCATCCACAAGGCTCTACAACATAGCTTAAAAACATTGGCAAAGCCAATAGCTCTGGCTAAACACTTATAAGGTCCCAAAGGCGAGACCTATTGGCTATACCAATGCTTGTTCTAGCTTGCTGTGGGATCTTTTTGTGTGAGGTTTAACTAATTTGAGGTACTACACAAATAATTTACACATTGCCTCTAAGCAGCGGCAGCTCCTCCGCTAAGGTCTGAGGAGCGTCGCCCCACTGCTCTCGGAGCAGTGCAAAGGAAAAATAAGATGATGATAACACAACATTAATATTATTTTATTTTTAGTATGGAGCCAGGTTAGGGAGGGGCTGGGCTCTTGTCAGAGGGACGAGGACTGGTTGGTGCACCATACGTGTGCATGACGGTTTGGCCGGCCATCTTGGGCTGGCCAAACGGTCATGCAAACTTAGCATTTGTCCACCTGGCTGAGTAGTACAGCCAGATGGAGAACTATCCCAGGCGCTGCTTCCGACCACTCAGACCAATCACAGCGCTGCTGTCATGCTTGTGACTTTTTTTTTATATACAAGAACGGGGTTGACCCTGTGTCCCTCAGAACCTGGGTTAATGATAGTTCAAAAGAAATTGGTTCTGTTGGGTACGAACAAAACTTATTTTCAAAGTGGTCTTGTGAACCAAGATCCGATACCCTCTAGGTAACTAGATAACTGTCCCCCCTCTGAAAGAAAAGAGAGACTTCTTGCAATCTATGGTGGTGTATCTAGAGAAGCCTCTCCCACTTTCCCAGACCAAGGTGGAAAAAGAGTTTTTTTCTGTGATGGCAGTTGCTGTTTGAATCATACAGCAGATGCATCTACAAGGGATGACTGCATCGCATCGCAGTGTTCCTTTTTATTTTGTCACGTTCATCACCCATTTGCTTCTGCTTTTGTTCCTGATTTTTTATCTTTTATAGCTGGAAATTCTGCTAGATTTCCTCTTGCTTGGTTCTTCCTCCTCCCATATGTCAGGGGAGCTTGGTGCCTTGCCACCAAATTAATCTTCATCAAAATAAAACACTCCAATATTGCCAATGTGTGTTTTTGACCCTCTATGGAACACACTGACACATTTCACTTGGCACTGTGGCTACTAAGTGGAGTTAAGTATTTTTATTGTTACAAAAAGGCCATGCGTGGTGTATCCTTCCATGACCTTTCTTTGATCGTTAATAAAAACAATGGCATATCATTTCATTTAATACATTTCAGATGATTTCAAAAAACATAAAATAGAGGTCTATAAATACATTTTACATAAGCTCACCGTTTTTTGCCTGAAATCTTACGTTACGCCGAGGCTCGATCTTTACTTAAAAGTTCTTTAAATTGTTGTGCAAATTTCGCTAATCTGGCCAGTTACTAAGTGGAGTTTTCCTTTTCTTTTAAATCAAAAAGGTGATTTAACAGACCTTCCCAGCTTTCAGTCTTTGATAGTTATCAAACAGAATATAAGAAACTCCTGTAGGAAAATTGTGGGCTGCCCTTTACATCATGCATATGGGGCTGCAATAACTCAATGGAGACTTCAGCTACTACAGCTAGCCAGAGTCTCCTGGCCAAACTTCTGGAGTGCCTTTCCCCTTGTCCCTCTTCATGTTCATGGCACTCCCCTGTGAATTGCAATATCCTTACAATGTATATCAGAGGGGAGTTATCACTTATATAAACTCTAATGAGGCAATATTTAACACACACTATTTTTGTCAGACAATATTTAGGCCATAATAATCTACACCATACCCTGCAGACTCAGGATTGCTCCCCACTTGTTTTACTGGTGAGTCTAGACCCGCCATTCTGGTCTATACCAGTCAGAGGGCTTCATTAAATTCCAGTTTATGACGTTCAAGGGTGCTGTCTAAAGCGATGCAATTGCAGGAATGTACAACAGACGGCAGCAGCTTAGTACAGCATCCTTTATCTTTATCTTAACATGATTTCTTTGGCTGATTATTCTCGACCTTCTATTTCTCATTTTTCAAAGGTAATCCTGCTTGCAGGGTGTGATTTTGATTTAACCTTGATATAAGAAAGCAGAACATTCTCCCTAATACAACTGCTAGGTAGCATAAGAATCCAGAGTCAAAGAGCAGGTGAACTAATGTCGAACTGTACATAGGCTATGTCCCTAAATGTGCTGACAAGTTCCATGAAGCACGGAATGCAGTGACCCATGTGTGAAAAGGAGCTGGCACGGCTGGCAAAGGTGGCTGCGATATGTATGTTCCTAAAGTAAACACAGATTGAAAGTGCCTTAGTGCTCTTATTTCCAAAAATATTTTGCCTATCGTATTAGTCACATTTCATTTACCTCGCATTTACAGACTAAGTCAAAAACATCATAAAATTCAAAATATTTTTTGGTGCTATCTACATGTCACATCTAAACAGTCTTTGAACAGCAAACCTAACACGTAGTGGCATCCTAGCCCAGTGGGAGGCAGCACAGTGGGGTGAGTACTGTCATACGTGTTAACACTTCACAGTGTGACCGCCCCATCTGTCATGACTCTACATGTCCTGAATGCAGGCTACTAATGAATGCCACTGCTATGTACAGAGCATGAATACCTCTGAATAATGACCCCAGCATTACCCTTGTCTGCTGATAACTATTCTCCAAATCAACACATCCTTGCTATAAGCCCTTTTGTATTTACCTCTTAGCAAATGGAATTTCCACAGATGCATAAAAGAAAATAGGTAATCTTGCGTCTTCAATATCACTTTTTAACCTAATTTGTCCAACAATGGAGCACTGGGCCTGTGAGTAGTAGCTTCATTTTATTGCTCGCGACACACACCTAATGTATGTTATTCGTAATTTATGTGGACAACGTACTTGTAGTTTTGGGTGGAATGTAAATTCCTCATGAATATTGAGACATTCACAAATATTTTTTATGTGAGTGTGTTTGTCTCGAGATACATCCAAGGAATAGCTAAGCAAGGTATGCACTAGAGAACAAAATAAATACTCTTGTGTTACTGGTTTAAGATAGTGTCAGACTGCTCATGAGTAAAACAAATAACCAACGTATATACACATAAAAAAACTACAGTGAGTTTCAAATAGTAAACTAATCCTCATGAAAGCAATCTATAGATGTGCATAAGTGAAGGAACATTTGACAGTTTGCAAGCTTCAGGTAGGCAATCCATAAAGTCTTGCTAGCGTAATAAAAACTTTACTCGCACCTACTCGGCATTTCCAATTATATGAGCAATTTTTTTCCCATAATAAAATGTATTAGGTTTTAACAAAAGGAAAAGGCAGTGCTGGCCACGAATTACACATCAGATACTGAATTAGAATAGACACTGACAAAAACGAGTGGCTTGCACAGTCTATCCCGCTCATCACACCCCTTCACCAACCAGCAATCCACAACTCTCACCACACCTTGTTATCAATCTTGTGCGCTATTGCCCTGTCTCTCAGTCCCGTATCTCCGAATTTCTTTATGAGGACAAGAGCTATGGGGACAAGTTGGTACCAAAACAATATCCCTATAATCCACCCAATTCTGCCAAATTTCGGGGTGTATTTGGGTACATTCCCATGTCAGATATCCCGCAGCCTCCATCCCCATGAAGTGATCAACACCACTTTTCCACACCGAGAGGGAGGGAGGGGCCTCTGCCTTCCATGTCCTGGCCATATCCCTTTTAGCAAGAGTCAGTCCCAAAAAAAGAGAATATGTTTGTATATGTTCCCACTATGCAGTCTGTACAGTGGAGAAGAGAAGGATTAGTTTGGGGCCCACTGGCAACTTCCATGAAAGGACCTAACTTAGGCTAGGCATCACAAACCACCTGCTGTCGCAAGGTGCCCAGGAACTGAACTTAGTGCGCTGATTCTCTGTGAGGCCGGCAGGCTTCCTCAAACTGTCTCAAGTACCGGCCAGCAGCACTAGGCCCACAGACAGCTCTGCAGCCTGTTCAACAATGCCCTACTGTCCTTGGGGAAGCTATTAGACTGCAGTCTCCCCACAATGCCATGGGACCATATGCTGTGATTGCGGTCCAGCCCAGACCAGGCCAACAGCTCTCTGGCCAAAGGCACACCTTCCACCGCGCTGGCCAGACCCAGCTCCGACTGGGGCCACATGCCAGAGCCAACCTCAATGAAGGTGAGTCCCTCGCTGACACTATCTCAAATGCAGGATGTGGTGGAGGCATATGGGGAGTTCCGACTGAGTCCCCCGCCAGAAGGTTGGAGGCTGTGACCATTCCCAAAGGCTGCAGGCTTTCACCCACACAGTGAGGTGACTCCGTCGCTGCCATCTCGTGGCCCCTCAGAATGGCCTCTGGTAGTCTTAATACACCACAGGGGATAACCCCCAAACCCAGCCGCTCCCGGTTACTCCGCTAGCTATGGATGAGTCTGGAGGCTAGTTTTGGTGAAGTGTGGAGTAGGATTTTGCTAGATTAAGGAGCCACCATTGGGCGCTCCGTTACAATGCAGCTGCCATGTTCTCCAGTCAGGCCATGCCCCCCATATGAGTAATTTTAAGGAGTCTGAGGGCATTCATTTCTAATGAGCGCTGTAAGGGATGGTAAGGTACATTCATGCTGTATAATTAAGATCCACAACTCCCAAAGTTAGCGAATCTAAGACAGAGATGAGTGCCCTTTTAAGGTGTCCGTGGCTTTCCTGGTGGGAGGTTCATTGAAAAGTTTAATCCCATAATGGGTGATTAATTTGTAAGTGCTAAGAAGGTAATGGCTACATCAGACGTGTAAAACACAAGGCCTTCGGGGAACAATGTAGACCCACATTGCATTTTATGTAGCCTGTACAGTATAGTGTTGTCCAGTTTTTAATCAGTTTCATGGATCTCAGCTGAGTAGATCTTTTCAGAAATACTCTGTGATTATGCAAAGAAAAGAATTAACTAATTACTTACTGGTGATCTTCATTACTCTTAGGAAAGTCATCCTTGTCAAAGTCCTAACATGTGATGCCATTCTGCCTCCAGACTGTCCCTCTTTACTCAGTATTTTCTTTTTCTTTACATAATCCCTCCCTTCCTGCTCCACTTCCTGTTGATTCAAGCACATAGAATTGTGTCTCGGAAGGGGGCGAGGGCGGGAACCTACTATGACAAGGAGGACTTTCTTAAGGGTAATGAAGATCACTAGTAAGTAATCAGTTCAATAATCCATTGGAAGTCCTATGATTTTTTCACTTAAGCTGTACCTAAGTGAAAAAAATCATTAATTACTAAACCTTGGCAGTGAACTTGACTTTGTTCTCTGAGTATGCGCAGTTTTTCAGAACTCCGCACGTCACCTAGCAGAGCGGAGTTTTTTCCTCGCTCGCGCTCACAAACGGTACGGTAAGTGAGGAAAATCCGACGCTAGGCCACTTCCCTGCAAGATTTCTCAATGCAGACTGTCGCTACATCTCGCATTGAGAAATCTTTTGTTCGCGTTGAGGAAGCTGCCGCTCAAGTAGAACTCTACTCGAGCGGCTGAAAGAAGCAGATCCCTCTTGCACTATGTGAGATACTGTTTGCACTGATTTTACAGCGTGGAACAAACACACAGCATTAAATATCAGTGCAAACGGCGCAAGGTAACCCACCCCGCCACTCATCGAACTCAGCGTAGCTTGATGGACTTTTTTAGTGGCCTCATGGAGGTCCGCGTAGTGCATCTCCACAAACTCCACCAAGGCTTACTGATGACGCCATTACATGCATCTGAATAAGAAATATATTTACAACAATTAATTAATTACTGTTTGTAACACAAGTGTACCAAAATTGTCTGCATCTCTTGAGAACAGATCTAGCTTGTAATGTGACAGAAATATATTGGAACTCGCCCATGTAGTTGCCCTGCAGATCCCTTGCAGGGAAAACCCACCTGCCTCAGCCCAAGACGCAGCTGCTGTTCTGGTAGACCTGGCCACAATACTCCCTGGTAAACCCACCTCCTTAGAAGAGTAGGCATGGTCAATCATCTGCCTGACACATCTACTGATAATTGTGCTAGATGCTTTTTTACTTCTACATGCTGTACCATGAGAAACAAAAGGGGACGGAGGATCTAAAGGGCTTTGTACGATCCAAGTACACCCAAAGAGGATGACGTACACCTAAGGAGGATGGAATTTTGTTTGTAGACTGACAAACTGGTAGGATTATCTCCTGAGAGCAGTGAAAAGATGATTGAACCTTTGGACGTAACCTAGGATCTGGCCTTATAACAACCCTGTCTGGGAAAAACTTCACGTAAAGATAGGTGATAATCAAGGAAGCTAATTCTCATAATCTTCTCACTGCCCCTAAGTATGTCACTTATGAAGAAAACTAGGTTAAGCTCACTTGCTCCAAAGGTTCGAATGGCACATTCTGAAGTCCCTCCAGAACTACCTACATGTCCCAGGAGGGAATCAGAAAAGAAGCAACCAGCTTCCTAAACCGAAAACTCCTCAGTAGTTTATTCGCCAAAGGCAGAACTACAGAAAGAATAGTCTAACGGCATCCCACTGGGAAGCTAAAGTAGAAGGAGCCAACAGTTTCGAGAAGCCATCCCGCAAATACTACAAAATGTGCAATAGATTCCCAGGGTCTGGATCCTATGATTTCTTTGAGCACGAAATACAAAAGTTTGGACAGTGTTTAGAATATGCCTTGAGTATGGAATCCTTCTTCATTGACTGAATGTCACACGCCACCTCATGTGAACATCTGCACTACCGCAACCCAAGCCTCTCAGTTTCCAGGCCTTAAATCTCAACTGGATAATCCGTTTGAGAGAGAGATATGGGAACCGAAAGGAGCTCTGAGAGAAGTGAAACTAAAGGGGAGGTTCTATCGCTAGGAGATTCAACAACAGAAACCATGGTCTTACGTCAGAAAGATGTCCCCAGAATCACCATCACTCCTTCCTTCCAAATCCTCTAAAGTGCTCTCGGGAGGAGGGTAATCGGAGAAAAGGCATACAGAAGGTCCTGAAGACATGTAACAGCCTATGCATCTATTTACCATGCTTCTGGATATACCTTCTCTGCACAAAACTGAGGCAACAGAGCATTCATCGGGGATACAAAAACATCCGGGGCCTCATCTATGAAAAGTGACGCATCGCTGCGTGAAAACAGCGATGCGTCACTTTTCACTGCACCCTCCTTGCGAGACAAATGATGCGTCATATTTAAAGTATGACGCATCATGGCGCAAGGAGTTACAGATACGTCAGTATTTCTGACGTATCTGTACGGCGCAAAAGTGACGCATTGCTGGAGTGTGTCACAAAAGTGACGCAACTCCAGCAATGTGTCCTTTCACATGGGGCAAGCTCCTTGTGAAAGGGCCTGCGTCAGTCTTACGCCTGCCTCACAGCAGGCGTAAGACTGACGCAGGCCCTTTCACAAGGAGCTTGACACATCTGTGTCCTAGAAGTGGCGCAGTGAAATCTTATAGATTTCACTGCGTCACTTCTATGACCCTGTCTTGCGTCAGAACGCCCCCCCCCCTGCATACATTATACCTTGCGTAGGTATAATGTAGCGCAGGGGTTTACAAAGTGACGCATCTACCTAGATGCGTCACTTTGTAAATATGGTGCAACAAGGCACATTTTTTATGCTACTGGTGCGTCACAAAAAGTGACGCACCGGCGGCGTAAAAGTGACGCACGGCCTCATAAATGAGTCCCAGCATTTTTGTTATCATCTGAAAAGCCTGAACACTGATATGAAAATCCACTGACAAAGGCATATTCCTGCTAATGCTGCCTGCCTGCAGGTTGACCATTCCTGGAATATACATTGCTCTGATCGAGGTTAAGCGGATTTCTGCCCACAAGAGAATCTTGTTAGCCAATTTGGCCAGAGATGTGTATTTTGTGCACCTCTGCCTGTTCATGTAAGACCTTTCCACCTGATTGTCTGTCCTTACAAGAAATTCCTGACCCATTATCTCGGGAGCAAACCTGAGAAGTGCTGTCATTATTGCTGCTAACTCTCTTCATTTCGAAACATTGCAAGACTCAAATCAAAGGCATTAGCTCTTCGAATTGAACCTCTTTCAGGAGATTTGAAGGGGACAGCCACCACTGGAGACGGAACTATTGTGCAAGATTCCGGAATGGGGAAGTTTGTAATTCAGGGAGGCTGGGGACCAATGGGTCAGAACATGCTGGACCAGTGGATTTCATTGGAGACGGGCCCAAGGCACCACTTCTATACACGCCAACATGAGGCCCGGCCCTGAACCTTCAACCAGAGCTGGAGCTGACTGGAGATGATGCTGCAGATTTATCATCAGACCCTCCGGTAGACTTATGTCTCCTCTGTATGGAAGAGAGCTCCAATTTACTTTTTTGGTGGGTGGGATGCAGCAGTGACTTGACTTGGTTCAAGTGAAACCCCAGGACTTGAGAATGTTGCACACTCTCAACATATATTCCCCTGCCTTACCGACAGAGAAAGCCACAATTAGCCAGTCATCCAAGTATGGAAAGACTTGCACCCAAGTAAATGTACATGCACCACTACCAGTGCCAGGACCTTTGTGAATATCTATGGGGAGGAGGAAAGGCCAAAAGGCAACACCCGGGAAATGGTCTGCCTCTACAGCAAACCCATGGAACATCTGTGAATGAACATGACCCGGCATGTGGAAGTACAAGTATTGCAAGTGTAGAGTAATGAGAAAATCCCTCTGAGAACCTAGAGAAAGAATTCTCTGGAGAGTCACCATCTTGAACATAGCCTTTAAACATATCTGTTGAGGGACTTCATATCAAAAATCTGACGGAGACTGCCATCCACCTTCGGCACCAAAAAGTGTAGGGAATAAAATTCAGTTCCCCTTTCTGATGTGGGAACTAAATGCATTGCTCTATTCTGTAGAAGTTACTGAATCCCCTGAATCAATGCCAGCTGTCTCACTTGATCCTTGGACTTAGGAGTAAGCAGAAAGAAGGGCTCTGGTGGCTGAATGAATGAATGAATGAAAAAGTATTTATAGGGCGCAAAGCTACTCAGAAAGAGTATCCAGGCGCTAAAAAGACTCTATCAGACCCTCTGCTGCCCCTAGAAGCTGGAAACCGGGGATTAGTTACAGAGAAGCCAAGTTTTAAGCATTTTCCTAAAAATGGCTACGTCGGGCACTTTCCTGAGAGGTAATGAGAGACTCGAACTCTATGATACCCATGACCCACCACTGTCAGTACCAATTTGTCTGACACTTTCTCATCATTGATAAAAAAAAAGGCTTATTCTTCCTCCCACCTTAGGAGAACAATTGTCATTGTTTTGATTGAGACTGCTGCAGACCCTGCGGCTGCTGTAGTTGAGAATTTCCCGCTGCTGCTACTCCCCGACCTCGAGCCCGGCCGAGAAAAGAGCAGCTTATTGTGAAGAGCCTGATTAAAATGCTTGTTAACACGTGCTTATCCCCAAAAGACTTGAATTGTTGTTGCAACTTTTTTCTCTGCTTCCTTTTTTACCAGTTCATCTAATTGTGGGGAGCAGAGTTTATCGCCAGTAAAGAGAACCAGCGAGAAGAGACATTTTTGGCCTTGCTCCAACTTCCACATCTGAAACTGCAACAGACGTCGAGCTGCAATAGAAGCTCCTGCCCACTTAGAAGATGGCCAAAGAAAATCAAATGAAACATCTGAAAGAAACTGAGGCAGAAGCTTCACATTTGCCAAGATCTCAGTGAGGTCCTTCTGTTCTTGAAGGCAATCAAAAAGGAGTTGAAAGTCTTTCAAGAAAGTTTGTCATGAGTAGGCTTCATAGGTTGCTGCCCTGAGAAAAAAATGATATGCTGCATATGCCCATTTCAAAGAACCTTCGATCTTTTTATTTGCATGGTCAGATAAAGAAGCTTCTTCAGACACTAAAGATGTAGTTGGAGTCAAGCTGGCCAGAATAGTGTTCACCTTAGGAACCTGTGGGTTTTTCTCTTCATATCCCTCCAAAGGATAGCGCTTAAAGAGAAGATGCATAAAAATTGATTTATCAATTACTTTCCACTCCTTTGAGAACATGGGCTCAATCACCTCATGTATAGGTAAATCATCAGCAGGAGGGTGGTATACTTTGAAAAGAATTCCTCTTGCGACAGCACCTTGGGATGGAAACCCAACATCTCTCTTATGTGTTTCAGAACCTCTTGAAACTGTGACCCCTGAATATATCTGCCTTTAGAGTCTGTTTCTGAATCCTCCTGTTCATCAGCCATTAGCTTTTGCTTTTTTGAAGCAGCCACAGCAACAACAATCACAAATTGAAGGTCTGAAATTGAGACTGTCGGAACCTCCTCTTCCACCATCAGAGCTGACGCCGAAGTACCTGGGACAGGCTCCATTGTTAATGTGGGGTCGCACTAACAGCTGCAACTAATGCTTAAATAAGTTTCCCAGCAACTAATTAACTTCCTCCACCAAAGTTTTCAAAACCAAAGTGCACCTCTGCGCATGCCTTTACCGCCTTGCGCGCACTCTCGTGAGTACCGACGAATCAACGAACTGCGTGGCACCCTGCAACTCACAGCTTGAACCAAACCAGCCAACCATTCTTCCTTCCCCAGCTGCAACACCTGAGCAGAAAGCACAGCTGGACCGACGGCACAAACATCAGGACCGCTAAAACAGGGCCCGCAAGTACAATCCCTCTCCCATCCGCACCCCTGTGTACTTGCGCTCCAGTGGAAAAGTGAAGCGTACAGTGACAGGAACAGGTAGTAGAGCGGGAACGGATGAATTATATTAAGAGCAAAACAAAACTTGGCGTCGTGGGTAATTCTGGAGGCAGAAAGGACTCTCATGTTGAGGCTATGACGATGAAGACTTCTGTGGTGGTAATGAAGGGTTACAGCTCACTCTATAGTTTCATCACTTGAGTAACAATCAGAAAAAAGTGCTAGCCACAAACTAGGTGGCCGATTAGGATGGCGGTGAATCCGCATCCTCCAGGCCGGCGGAAGCCACCGCCGGCCTGGAGGATGCGGATTCACCACCTTGGTTTGTGAAAACACCACCCGCCACATTACGATGGCGGTGGGATCTGCGGCTGATGGCAAGTCCGTCTGCCGCTGATCCGCGGTGGTTGTACGCAGATATGGTGGCGGTGTCTGCAAGACACCGCCAGCCATATCACGATGCAGGCGGAAACATGCTTTTCCTCAGCGGCTTTTCCGCCGTGGAAAAGCATGTGTTCTTTTGGTTTTGGGGGCCCGTTGCGAGCCCCCAGGGTGTTGGGGGGGGGATGCACAAGGGGGTACCTATGGTACCCCCCTGCTTTGGCATGCACAAGGTGTCAGGCACCATGCGGTGCCTGTAAAGTTGTGCATGCCAAAGGTAAACATGCATATTTTATATTGTGGCGGGTGCTGCTTAAAGCAGCACCCGCCGCTATGTAAAATATACGGGATGTGACCGCCAGGGTCCTAATTGCAATGGAGGGACCGCCGCTGCCCCTGCGGTTGGTCCCTCCACCTCGGGGGTGGCGGACGGACGCAGGTCCGTCCGCCATCCTAATCGGCACCTAGGTGTGAGAAGTCAGCACAGCTGGGAACTTGCATTTTCCCTGTGGGTGTGGAGTGGGGGAAGAAATATGCCTAATGTTGGCCAAGAAATAAATTGCTTTGAAAGGGTTCTACTTTTAAGTGCTCTGCCAAACACATAAAGAAGTTGTAAAGACAATGAGCGTGAATATACCAGAACAAAAGTAGGCAGTAGCAGACGTTTTTGATGCATTCTTTCTTTAATACAGATAATTAAAGAATATTACAATTCAGAGCATGTTCAATGTAAAATAACAATGATATTCCAGTTTTAAGACATTTTGCGAAGTTTTGTTCATGCTCATCTTTTCTCATGTGTACTGCACAAATATCAGAATTTCATACATAGCGCTATTTAACAGACTTGTGTCGTTTCGAAGCACTGTGCATAATATATATCCTATCTGGGCGCCGCTCTTATTAAATGTTTTTAATAACCTAATTAATGCTTTGATACCAAGCACCTGGTCAACTAGTATTATTGTCAAGATTTTTAAAAAGGGTGACCGCTCTCAACCAAGTTGCTATAGACCTTTTTCCCTGATAGACAATACACATGAAAATTCTAGGGAGGATTTTATATAATAAGATCCAATCATGGACTGAGGAATTTTGAATTTTACAACCATGCCAGTTAGGATTTAGGAGCAAAATAGGTACAATCGAACGGTGTTTAAATATTAATCTATTCAATCGGTCACGTTTATGGTCTACTATTTTAGAATACAGTTTAGATGAGGTTATAGTAAATTCTTTAGCCTACCTATATAAGGATTTGTAAGCTTTGGTGAGGAATAATAAGGGTGGTGAGGTTTCTAATGACATCAAAATCTGCAGAGGGGTCAGGCAGGGATGCGTCTTGGCCCCTCTTCATTTTATCCTATACATTAATGACCTACACACGTCTTTCTCACCAACAATTTCCCCAGAATTAATAGTAATATACTCCCGCCCTATTGTACGCCGATGATGCGGTTTTAATGGGCGGTACATCGAATGTCCTTCACATCTTAGTGCGGGTTTTGTGGATTTTATGGCCAGTTTAAATATGTGAATTCATTTAAAAAAATCTTTTATTATGGCTTGTGGGCTGAGAAAGTATCATTTAAACTCCATTACCATGGGCAATCAAGGTTTACAACACACTTGCACTTTTCTTTACTTAGCGTTTATTTTTGCTGTTAATGGTTCCTGGTCTGACCATGTGGTGTACAGCAGGAATACGTTCTCTAAGGCTATTAACTTGATTCTTGGGCTCCCCCAGCCAAAGAGGACAGGGGCAATTTTGGCAATTATGAAAATGTTTCAATCTCAGTGCATACCAACAGCGACAAACGACGCAGAGGTTCGAGGCTCCACAAGCAGCCTTAGCATTCAGTGCGAAGAAAACAGATTTTGTCGAAAACTCATGGGAGCACCGATCTCTACGTCCCGATATGTTAGCGACAGCAAATGAAAATTGCAATACATTGAAGAATACATAAAGGCCCGCCCTGCTTTATTTCAGTTAGCAATTTGTAAAAATCCCAGCGTTCCTTACAAGAGAGATAATAGAAGATTGCCTTATGTGCGAGAAGGGAAGTGTTAAATATGAACACCTCTTCTCAAACCCAATAGAAATACATAGTGTGAACAAAAAAGATCTTCGGATGGCCCTATATGCATATTAGAGCAAAGCAAGATATGATAGAGAGATTAAGAAATCTACTGTCGTAACCTACATGTCTATTGAGCATGCATCACATATGCCATCCAGTTATCTTTTAAAACCCACAGGCCACTGGGAGAGAGGACTCCTATTTTTTATTTAAGGGCAGGTACAGTAAATGTTTTACTCTGTTTTCATCTTGGGTTCAATGCTAATCTAGACCGTTTGTCATGTCCGTGCGATGGTAGGAGTGGTCAAACGATACTCTGCATTTTTTATTCTTTAGTACATTTTATATAAAATACGCAAAATGGCTGTTGAAACAGTTTAAAAAAAATTGCCTGTTCATCTCAAAGCTGCTTACATGAAAATTCTTACAATGGAAGATGATGAATTAGTCCTCCGCGTAGGCACCTTTTTGAAAGTCGCTGTACGTGCCCGTAATACGATGTGCACCTTATGAAGGATGTTCTTATTAAATTAATATTTTCTCATGATTACCATGTAATAAGCGGACACCCTCTGTAGACTTATTTTCTTGAAGACCATGAATAGCACGAATCGAGTGGGCATAATCGGAAAATTGCTGTATCTGTCAGTAATATGACGTCTATTTACGTATAACGTTTTATTGAACCTGTTTGTATATCATTTTTATGCCTAATATGAATTTTGTGTATTTTAATGTTATGTGATCTGTGCTTTTATGGATATATCTTTATCTGAATAAAGATTGAATTGAATTGAGTATATATTTTATTATTCATATTCTGCTTTTATCCCAATATTGACACATGAATAGGAGCTCACAAAGCACCTCTGTTCAAATATGCAGTGATCCTTCAAAAATGGCACTCACGTGTATGACTTTTTGATCAATTACTGACTACTTGGGCTGGATAATGCATGATTTGTCCCCAATACTCACATTTGTTTCCTAATGGGAGAACTCTCCACTCTGACCCCCGGAACCCTAAGGCCAAGCTCACTCGCTTTGCGATCTTTTGTGACCTACTGCACTACTAAAATATTGTCGCCTGGTCCCCCACAGCTGCTGGCCCCTACTCTGTAAGATGGCTAGGACCAAAACCCCTGGATGGCCTGGGGTCTGGTTCTGGATGTGGACTGCTAAGGAGTCCTCATGGATTAGCTTAGTTGGTCCTGAGAGCCTAGAGAGAGGGATCCACATGGGCTCAGATTGAAGCTGGAAAGCCCATCAAGGTATTGATTAGTCTTACCTGGATTTAGGCTGGAAGGGGTTGGGTTGGACTTTGCCCTTTTTGCAGGTCATCCCAGAACTTTTGGCCTTCCTCCTGTATTTCCTCTGACCTGTTTTGTTAGTTTTAATACTCTTGGCAATTTACCACTGCTGTACAGTGCTAAAGTGCATGTGCTCTCTCTTGTAAACATGGTAAGATTGGTCTACACCTGTTTGGCATATTTAATTTACCTGTGAGTCCCTTGTACAGTGGTATCCCTTATACCCACGGCCTGTCAATTAAATGCATCAAGTGGGCGTGCAGCGATGCTTGTGCAACCTACCAAAGTAGCCTTTCAAAACTATCTCAGGCCTTTGCTACTGCAGGGCCTGCACGCACAGTTTAGTGCCACAGTGGCTTGGCATGTAAAGTGGTTGCCACGACAGCAACTCCCCTTTTACTACATATAAGTCACCCCTAAGGTGGACCCTAGCTAGCCCTCTGAGCAGGGTTCTGTGTAGGTAAAAGGTAGGGCATGTGCATTTACTGTGTGGCATGTCCTGGAAGTGACAAACAGCCTATTTGGTTTCTCACTGAGGTTACCCTCTCATAGGTTTGCATTGGGTATTCCCTGATATGTGCTTCAGTGGTTATTTCTGACATAAGAGGGATAACGTGACTATGTTTGGTACGTTGGGAATAGTAGTGATAAATCCTGCTTATTGGTGAAAGCGGATTTGTCATTACTATTTTAGAAAAGCCACTTTTAGAAGTGGATATTTCTGTGTGCTTATGAGTCATTGTGCCCTGCCTGGATGTGTATTTGCCATCTGTTTTTGACTGACAGGAGAGAGGGGATGTACATTCACTCTAGACAGTCACCAGGGGTGTTGATGAGTTTCCTGCCTTTCCTGGGTGACTCAGCGCTAGGCTGAATAGACCTTGGCTACATTTAGAGTAGCAGGAGGAGTGTCCCTTGCACCTGAATAGGCCTGGTCGGCATATAGAGTGGCAGGAGGAATTGCACCTGCCCCTGCTTTGCTTAACTTCTACAAGCTGCCTCTGCCCCCCTGTAGTGTGTCTGGGGCCAGGGCTTGGGATGTGAATGGGGGTGATGTGCACTTATAAACAGTGTTCGAAGTGCCCCCCAGAACAAAGACTTTTGGACCATAAGTACAGGGGCTGTGACCCCATGCAGTCAGATACTGCATGGACTTGTAACCAGCTGCTGCTGAGACTACAGACTGCACCAGAGGAGAAGCTTTTATGCTGCCAGGAGAAACCGCCACTTGTCCTTTGCTGAACTGTGCTGCCCTACTTGAAAGACTGCCTCTTGGCTGGCAAGGACCATGTGTGCTGGCCTGTTGTCTGCTCTCTGCCTGTGTGCCCCACTGATCTTGCAGTGGTGGCAGACCTGCCCTATGGATTTGAGAATCTAGCGCTTGATGAGCACTTTATTGCTCTGCAAATAGAGCGTTTGGAGTGCCTTTGAAAGTTGATGGCCCTGCAGCTCAGGTAGCACAGCCTTTCCCTCACGGTGGTGGAGCAATAGGAGGGGAGAACTACAGCAGAAGAAGTGCTCTTCCTCTCCCTGTTGTGTTCCCTGCATCTTTTTTGTTGATCTGCATCTGGGGCTCTGCTATGTGGCTCCGGGCTGCGAGGTGGCACCCAAGCAGTGAAGAATCCTGGCCCTGAGTTCTTACCGACTTCAGAAGGGGGCGGGGCCCAGCAACACCTGGAAGGAACCGGATCGTCGCGGGCTCCATTCATCCGTTTCCCACTAGTATAGGCCAAGATGAGGGTGCCCATCAGCGGTGGGTTCAGCCGAGGGCACGGCGATGAGGGCCCTCTTTGGATGCTGCAAGGAAGAAAAGGGTGAGGCCGGCCATGCAGCTTCTTGGACAGGGCTGGGTGATGGACAGAGATCGCAGCTCACTGCAGCTTTGTGTATGTCACTCTGGGGGTCAGCGAGACAGATCCTTGACCCCGGGCGGCAGTCCTGGGCCTGCTTATCTGATACCTGGGTGGTCCCAGGAGGGTTGCTTGATGCTCCTTGCCTTTCAGGCAGCATTTGAGTACCTCAGCTGACCCGCACGGTCGCAGGCAGCTGCCTTTTGCTCTCCTCACATGCGGCGAAGACCGAGCTGGGTCTCCCTGCAGATCACCCTGACTGTGCACCACTTCCCCCCCTGTTGGATGCATACCTGGTAGGGGCACCTGGCTGCCAAAGTCCTCGCGGCACCATACATCAGCTTAAGGACAGGACGGAGGACCCCAATCCCTGGAGTGGAAGAATCTCCAGGAATGACCACCTTTGCGGTAACAGGAGCACGGAGGCTTCTGTGCTCCATGCTCTGGATATTGGATACCACCTAAAGTATAATAGGGGCGCAGGGAAGTAGCACCCTATGCCTTTTGGTGATGTTTGGTAACTCATTGCTACATTTCATGCCCTAATGTGGTTCAAGTGTCCTTTTCATAACCTGATTTGAGTCCTTGCACTCTTGGGAAGATACATGTGTTTTTTATGATTTAGTTGTGACCGAAACGGATCACTGACAGAATATAGAATGCCAAAATATCGACCTACCAAAATATAGTGGACAAAATATAGAATGCAAAAATATCGAATTCCTATCTGCAAACAGGTAAGTACAAAAATATCGATGCAAAAATATAGTTGTAAAAAATATAGTTAGTCAAAATATCAAATTTTATTAAATGTCTTAAAAGTAATTGAAAATTAATGAAATAATAAATCTACTTAACTAAAACATACTTAAAAATACTTAAACAACCTTAAAATTAATAAATAATTAATGTAAGTTAAACAAAAAAAACACAATTTTATTTTGTAATACATATCTATATATTAACGTAATATTAATAAAAAATATACAATATTTTTACTGTAGGATAGCGGGAGGGTAACATTTATTTTTACCACTCCAGTGAGTGCAACAGTAGGGAAAGCGTTGGATAGCTTAGGGGTAAAAATTACTATTCCCACTCCAGTGAGTGCAACAGTAGGAAAAGTGTTGGATGGCGGAAGGGTAAAAATTACTATTCCCACTCCAGAGAGTGCAACAGTAGGGAAAGCGTTGGATGGCGTAGGGGTAAAAATGATTATTCCCACTCCAGAGAGTGCAACAGTAAGGAAACCGTTGGATAGCGTAGGGGTAAAATTACTATTCCCACTCCAGAGAGTGCAACAGTAGGGAACGCGTTGGATAGCGTAGGGGTAAAAATTACATTACTATTCCTACTCCAGAGAGTGCAACAGTAGGGAAAGCATTGGATAGCGTAGGGGTAAAAATTACTGTTCCCACTCCAGAGAGTGCAACAGTAGGGAAAGCGTTGGATAGCGTAGGGGTAAAAATTACTATTCCCACTCCAGTGAGTGCAACAGTAGCGAAAACATTAGATAGCGGGAGAGTAAAAATTACTATTCCCACTCCAGAGAGTGCAACAGTAGGGAAAGCGTTGGATAGTGTAGGGGTAACAATTACTATTCCCACTCCAGTGAGGGCAACAGTAGGGAAAGCGTTGGATAGCATGGGGGTAAAAATTACTATTCCCACTCCAGTGAGGGCAACAGTAGGGAAAGCGTTGGATAGTGTAGGGGTAACAATTACTATTCCCATTCCAGTGAGGGCAACAGTAGGGAAAGCGTTGGATAGCATGGGGGTAAAAATTACTATTCCCACTCCAGTGAGTGCAACAGTTTGGAAAGTGACGGATAGTGGGAGGGTAAAAATGACTATTCCCACTCCAGAGAGTGCAACAGTAGGGAACGCGTTGGATAGAGTAGGGGTAAAAATTACTATTCCCACTCCAGTGAGTTTAACAGTAGGAAAAGTATTGATTTAATATATTAATAAAAATACATTAAATATCAATACCAATAAAAAAATCATGAAATTAATTACCAATTTAATATTATGTAATAATTAATCAATTAGAAACACAAATAAATATGAATTATTAAAAATTAATTGCCTATTCATAATTAATTAACAACTAATTAATTTTCAATAACAAAAACTAATTAATAACAAAAATACCAACTAATGATTAATTAACAGTAAATTAATTATCAATACACAAAAAGTATTTTTAACATGTAATTAATTACAAATAAATTACTTCCCACCCTATTCCCCTATAAACCCACAATCCGCTACGGAAAATAAATTAATACAATTATCATAATTATCAATTAATCAATTAATACAAATGAATTACCAATTAATAAAAACGAATTACCAATTAAAAATTAATTAACAATAAATAAAAAATCAATACCAATAAATAAAAAATACATTCTTTACTTAATTACAATTAAATTACTTCCCACCCTATTCCCCTATAAACCCACAACCCGCTGCGGAAAATAAATTAATACAATTAACATAAATATCAATTAATAAAATGTAATTACCAATTAAAAATTAATTATTCAAAATGAATACCAATAAATAAATAAAAATATTTAATTAATTACAATTAAATTACTTTCCACCCTATTCCCCTATAAACCCACTACCTGCTACAGAACTAAAAAGCAAAATTAAATTAAAAATAATTAATAATTTCTAAAAATTAATATTTAATTTAATATAATTAAATTACTTCCCACCCTATTCCCCTATAAACCCACAACCTGCTACAAAATTAAATTACGCAAAAACTAAATAACATAAAATTCATTACTTAAAATAAATTAAACGTACATTACAAAAATAATATACACTTTTCACACATATACTAACATACAAAAAACGTAAAAGAATTTGATATTATTAAAAATTCGATATATTTAATGCCTATATTATATACTTCGATATTTTGACTTCTATATTTTGACAATCGATATTACTTACCTTCAATTCGATATTTTTAACTACTATATTGTGTCCATTCAATATTTTGTCCATTCTATATTTTTACTTCGATATTATGTCCATTCTATATTTCTTTTTCGATATTATGGCTAGTTACCAAACAAAACTGCAGGATATGTACCTGTGCTTAATTGGCCACATTTTATAACCCAAAATGTCATTTGCCGGAGCTACAGGATAATTCCCAGTGATGGTGGATTTATGATGTGTGAATTTTTTTTTTTTTAAAGACCTTTATTGTACAAAATGCATCTTACACAGCTTACAGCTTACAACCCCTCGGGGCCAGCCGCGTGGATCAATAACCGTATGTAATATTGTCAGGTGAACACAGCCGTATGGCCGACAACCCTGAGGTCCGGCGGCGTAAAGTGTTTCATGGTAGCATTTAAATTTAGCAAACCACATATCTCGATGAGTAAAGAGGCCTGTGAGGTTTTATCTGTTTGTAGAGCAACGGTGGTGTTTCATCATGGTCATCAGTTGGATAACAGCCCGTACTCATGAGTGAATATTGCGGGTAAGTATGTCAGCAAATTTCTGGGGGTTTGGGGTGGTAGAGTTAGGAGCCCTCACCCCTTCTTTGTGTTTAATAGCAAATTTCTATTCCCATGGGGATGCGGGGTATTGAAGTTGAAGAGTAATTCTATACAATATCGCAAGTGTGTTAATGGACGAGCGTCTATGCAGCTCACTATTCCTAGTAGGAGAAGCTCGTGGGGCGGCAGCGTTCGTCAGGAACCGCCACAGTCATGTCTGTCATTCTCAGTGGCCCCATGTATGTAGCGTCTCTCAGTAGCAGTGATTCGAGCAAGATAGCCGGTATTGTGACACACAACCCGGATCCATCTGTCCGTCCTCAGGTAGTGGGCGCGGAAATCATTCCCCTCTGGCCGTGTTCTAGCGGTGCTGTGTTTTGTCGGCTCTGGAGAAGGAGGGGGCCTGACATGTTGGCCAGGATATGGCGTCTGAAGTCATTCGTGCAATGCGTACAGTGTCTTTGTTAACAAAAGTAAGAGAGCCTGGTCAGGGAACAGGACCAGTGCATCAATAAGTATCTAAACCTTAACTGAGGGGGTTATATACAAAGAGGAAGCAACGCATGGGTGGGTGTACCCATGTGTTCGGGGGAAATGAGGGTTGAGTTGCAGAGTCAGCGTAAGTGTAGGTCTAGCGGTCGGGGAGCGGGATGCACCATGTAATTAACGTGCTTGCACAGGGGAGGGTTCCACCACAGGGGCACATTGGTGACGTCTTTGGTGACAGTCTGTGGGGTGGTCACGTCCAGGTCGTAAAGTGAGGATCTGATATGTGGAGGTGGGGGTGGGGCAATAAACGTTTTGTCGCTGATAGTAAGGCGCACAGTGTAGGCATTCCGGAGTGTGGGCGGTGCGCAGTCGAGGCGCAGCGTGTTATGCGCAGTATGGCAGATATATAGAGGTGCGGGTCCCGGTTTGTATTACCCTGTCGGGGGGTGGGGAAGGGAATGGGCGGGGGGAGCAGCGGGCATAAGCGCATTCTGCAGTGTCCCTTGTAGATGTGTGGAGGTCAGATACGGCTCCCTTCAAGCGATCCCCTGTTCCAGGCATTTCTGCTGGAAGGATTGGAGGATGTCGTCCCAGTATTGTGCAATGGGGAATTTCCTAAGCCCTGCTGTCTCTTCCCGTCGTAAGACAGTGCCTTCCGCTCGTGCCCAGTTGGTGAGGGACATGTACCAGTGCCGTATATGTGGGGGCGTGTCGGCCTTTCACCGCTCGGTGAGTAGTCGTTTGGCCGTGATCAGTCCGAGGTCCCAGTATCGGGCCGGCACCTTGTTCAGCTTTGTACGTTTGTACAGACCTAGAATGCAGGCTTCCCAAGTTCTCGGCACGTGTTCGTTAGTGCAGTGTGTAAGCAGCGTTGTTACCTCATCCCAATATTGCTGGATGTTGGGGCATAGCCAGAGCATGTGTAAGAGGTCTGCACCTACCCGGGAGCAGCGTCTGCAGGCAGTATCAGTGACTAAGAAGTATCTGTTTATCTTGTCCGGTGTGAGATAGGCACGGTGTAGTATGTAGAGTTGTATGATTTTGAATCGGGGGTTGCGTGGGATATTAGTCGGCCCAGCTAGCACCATTGCCCACTCCCTGTCCGTCCAATCCCTCCCTCTGTCCGCCGCCCACTTCTCTCTCAACTGTGAGGTAGTTGGTTGTGTGTGTGTCAGGAGGGCTTGCGCTAGCCAATGTACAATATGGGAACCATTGCCCATAACATGGAGGTATTGCATGAAGTAGTGTATCGGTAGCTCCTCCGACATGTCACCCCAGGTGGTAGACAGCGTGCGGATAAGGGACACGTGCAATAGGAATTGTCCATTCATGAGGGTCGTATCTTCCGCGAGGTTCGCAAAGGGGAGGAGAGCACCGTCAGTATATAGGTCTCCTAGCGTTTCCACGCCCGCGGCGGACCAGCTGTCTAGCATGGCATCCGTCAGTACTCCATTGGGGTGCCCAGCAGAGGGAGTATCGGGGCATACGGTATCGTCGTTCGAGTAAGTCGTAAGCATCGCAGAAAACACATGCGCGCCACTGCTAGGTGTATCTGTGGGGGACGAGTGGCCCGGGTCAGTGGATGAAACAGGGCGCACACTTGTAATTGAAACCAGGTGGTGACGTCCGTGGCGGTGTCCCCTAGGTTCTTACCACTTAGCCATCCCGACACCCACTGCATCTGTGCCGCTAAATAATATAGCTCCATGTTGGGAACTGCTAAACCCCCCGAGTCAGTGGGCATGTACAACTTTGTCAGCGCCACACGCGGTCGGCCCGTGTTCCAGATTAAGCCGCGGAGTTGGACCTCGAGGTCCCAGAAAATCCAGTTGGGGACATAAGACGGGATATTGGCAAAATAGTACAAAAGCCTCGGTAAGACTATCATTTTCGCTAGTGTTACTCGGCTGGGCACATTCAGGGGCAAAGTTCTCCAAAATCCAATTTGAGTCCGGATGGATGCGAGCGCTCGCATCAGGTTCCCCTCCAAGATATCTGTAGGGTTACAGTAGATTTGGATTCCTAGGTATCTGAATGTCGTGGGATACCATTGTAGCCTTTCACCACCGATGTATATGTCGCTCTCAGGTACGTCCGAGGCAAAGGAATAGGCCCCAGATTTGGCCCAATTGACTCTCAAACCCGACATCTCCTCAAAGGTGCGGAAGATGCCGGTAAGGGACTCCAGGACATTGGTCAATTCTCTGACATAGAGGAGGAGATCATCCACGTACAACGAGATCACGTGGAGGCCATCCGCCATCGGTATTCCCCACTCCGCACCTCGGGTCCAGAGAATCGTGGCCAGGGGTTCCATTTCTAAGGAAAACAGCAGGGGTGATAGGGGGCAACCCTGCCTGGTGCCGCTTTGTACGTGGAGGGAATCGGAAAGCAACGTGCCAGTGCGGACATGAACTGTGGGCCTATGGTACAATAAGCCAACCATGGTCTCGTAGCCATCCCCCAATTCAAGTTTGTCCATGACCGCCTGCAGGTATGGCCATTCCACCGAGTCGAATGCTTTCTCTAGGTCCAACACCAGGCACCCAGCACATGGCCAGTGGCGTGTTGCGTACTCCTGTATATGAAATAGGCGGCGGATGTTATAGGAGGTGTGGCGCGTCGGTACGAATCCATTTTGATCATGATGTACCAGGGGGGCCAGTCTCCTGGCCAGGGCAGAAGCAAGGATTTTATAATCAGTATTGAGAAGGGCCAGGGGACGGTAAGAGCCCAATAGCTCGCCATCTCTGCCGTGCTTGAGTAGGGAAATGAGGGTAGCCTCATTGAGCGTTGGAGGGAGGGAGAAGTCTTCCGTAGCCGCAGCATACACCTTTAATAGCTGGGGGATGAGTATGTCCGAGCCAGCCTTATAAAATTCGGCAGATAAGCCGTCTGGGCCAGGAGATTTGCCGTTTGACAGGTTGAAGATGGCGTCACGTAGTTCCTCAGGAGTAAGTCGTGCTCCGAGGTCGTCCTGTTGCGTAGTCGTCAAGTTAGGCAGCTGCAAGGGTGAGAGATATTTAGTTAAGTCAGGAGGCGGGTCACTGAGCCGGGAGCGTTATAAAGCTGTGTAGTGAGTTATGAACGCGTCATGTATTTGGCGATGCGTGTAGAGTAACCCTCTCCCTTCTACTTGTATCGCCGATATTGGGGTCATGCGGTCTTCTCGTGCAATCAGCCAGGCTAGCAGTTTGCCAGGCCTGTTGCCTTGGCGATGTGTGTGGGCGGAGTGTGCAGCGAAGTTGAGACAACGCAGACGTTCTAAGAGGCGTTTATGTTTTGTTTTTGCTTCCGTCAGGGGGTCGCTTGCGCCTCCCACCGCGCCTCGCTCATGGTCCAGCAATTCAGTTTCCAATTGTGTCAGGTCACCCTCCAGCTGTCGTCGCATGTGGCCCTGTGTGCCTAAGCAATGTCCCCGGGTTACCACCTTGAATGCGTCCCATTCGATCTGGGGGGAGTACGCCGTACCAGCATTATCTTCAAAGTATTGGGCAGTTTGTATGAGGAGGGAGTCACGGAAAGTCGCGTCTAGTAAGAGGTCCGGCTGGAGTCGCCAGGTGGGGATGGGCGGGCGTGGACGCTCCCATGCGATGGCCAGAGTGTGTGGATTGTGGTCCGAATGTGTGCGGCCCATATATTGTGTGTCTGCAGTTAGTAGGAGGAGATCAGTAGTTACCATGAACCTGTCTAAACGTACATGTAGAGCATGCGCGCCCGACCAGTAGGAATATGTCCGTGTTGTTGGGTTACGTGTCCTCCATGCGTCGTGCAGATCCCACTGTGTAGCCCAACTGATCAGCGCTTTTGTGGCGACATGTGTCGGTGCATTGGTTGGGGGCGGGAAAGATCTATCTAGAGCCGTATCCAGGACGCAGTTGTAGTCACCCCCCAGGATCCATGGGACCCCATGCCAATCCGCCAGCACCGCTGAGAGGCGGACAAAGAAACTACCCTGGTCAGTGTTTGGGGAATATAGCGAAGCCAATTCTATGGGCTGACCATCTAATCTACCCCGGGCTATCACGTACCTGCCGTCTGGGTCTACATGTGTGTCCATGACCGCCCATGGGGTCCCAGGTCAGACCCATAGATGCGCCCCGCGGGCGAAGCAGGAATACTCAGTGGCATAAAGTTGTCCGCGCCATCGGCGGTGCAGAGCGCACACCTCCGCTTTATTTAAATGTGTTTCTTGTAACAGTGCTACGTGAAATTTATGGCGCTTCAAATAAGAGTAAATCTGGTAACGTCTTGCTGGTGTATGCATACCCCTGCCATTCCATGTACATATCCTAACTTCAGCCATTATCGTCACTTGTGTAGGAGTCACCAGCGTCACCCAATCTCGATCCCCTGAGTGTGGCCTCCCAATGATCTCCCGGCACCCTCCCCTTGTCCAGACCAAACACAGCTGCTTTCACATTGAGGAACAACCCAGACAGATTCCAAGTGGTGAGGGTAAAATGGAAAACATGGAGTCTAAAAGAGGGAAAACAATAAAAAATACCAAAAGGTCGGCTGTGCAACATGCTGCCGTCCAAACACTCAAGTGAGTCAAAATAAGCTTCTAACTTGACAGTTCTAGGGGGGTGGCGTGCAGGTGGCACAGCAACGTCACAACAATAGTATTCGTGAGGGAAGTAACATCCCGCCCTGGGCCAGAGTGGGGTGGGTGACGTCCAACAAGCATCGCCAGGAATCAGTAGCGACGCCACAGAGGTGGAGTAATTGCACGTTGTGGGAGTTCGCATTAAAGTCTGTGCCGTGACGCCCCTCTCCGACTAAGCCGGGCCAAGGATCGCCAGGCCAGCAGCCACCACAGTGAAAGGTGGGATAGTGCCGCAATCACAGAGTTTAAGTGTTAGTATTGCCTGTAAAGCGGTGCTCACTGCGTTCCGCCGACTCGATTCCATGTAGAGCAAGAGGGGGTCCCCCTTTCGTCCATTGTCGTCAAGCGACTCCCACCGCACGGCAACCATGGGGGTTGCATGTGTGGCAGTCGCCGTTGCATGAGGGGTTGGAGAGTTGCAGGATGTCCCTCTTTAGCCAAGTAGATCTACTGTTTGTGGCGTGACTTCAGGTGGGTCTGCAGATTGTTGGGAGTCTGGTAGGCCGTAGATTGCTTCGTCGTTGCTGGGGAAAGTGCGTGGACTGGCGTGTGGGCCAGAGGATGGTGTTGGAGAGCTGCTGATTTCCGTCACCCTGCGCAGCGCATCTTGCTGTTCCTGTAGGATTAGTTCCGCTGGTGGGGAGCGGGCCGCCGTGCCCTGCAGATCGCGGGGTGTAGGTGATCTGTGCCTTCGTCGCCGTCTCGGCCCCCGGGAGCGTGTTGTTGTGACAGTGCCTCGCGCTCGTCGAGGTGCCTCCACTACCCCTCCATCCAGCCAAGCCTCAACCTCTTCAGGGCTAGTAAAGAAGTGCGTTTTATCCTGCGCCACTACTCGTAGGTGCGCCGGGAAGAGGAGAGAGTATTTGAGACCAGTTTGTCGTAGCCTGCGCTTTACCTCTAGGAAGGAATGTCTTTGCCGTTGCACCTGAATGGTGTAATCTGGGAAGAACATGACCGTGGCATTGTCTATTCGGATGTCTCCTAGTTTCCTAGACTTGCGCAGGATGGCGTAGCGGTCTCTGTAGTTAAGAATACGAAAGATCAGCGGCCTGGGGTTAGATCCCGGAGGGAGGGGTCTCGTGGGCACCCTATGGGCTCGCTCCACCACAAAATGAGGCGATAGTGTCCCCTCCGGCAGGAGGTCTCGTAACCACTCCTCTACATGATGCGCTGGGTTCGCTCCTTCCCATTTCTCCGGTATGCCAACCAGTCTGATGTTATTTCTTCGCGCCCGTCCTTCTGCGTCCTCAGCACGTTCCTCTAAAAATTCAACCCTGTTGAGGAGGTCATGGACATGTTTGTCTGTTTGACTCACTCGGGGCCCCAGGTCAGCCGTCGTGGTTTCCAGCGCGGTGGTGCGATCTTGTAGCTTCTTGTGGTCGGCCTTGAGATGGGTCAGATCAATTGCCACGCTGTCAATCTTGTTTTCTAGGGAGGTGCAGGTCTGCAGTAGAGATTCTTCCAGTCGTTCCATCACAGCTAGCATACTGTCCAGTTTGGATTTTACATCGGTATCTATTGCCGGTGGCAATTTGACCTGTTTCCCCTTCACAGATGTTCCGCTGGTTCCGGTGCGTGTCTTCACTCCTCCAGACACGAGCAAGGCAGCGCGTGTGAGTGATCGTGGCTCACAGGGGAAGTGGGTCGCGGGGAGCAGCCCCTGCGGCTGTTCCGGGTCAAGTGTTCCGTTCGGTCTGCAGCTCTCCCTTAGTTAATGTGGTCTGCCCCAGGCGCAGTGGGAGCGTCGGTAGGGCACCTGCACTATTTCGCGTTAGGAAGTAGCAGGTGGGCAGGAATGTCGTATTTGGACAAAGGCAGGAGGATGGGATATGTAGGAATGCTGTCCAAAGGGATGTGAACACTCCTCAGTCAGTAGTGCGGTGGAGGGCGTAAGGCGTTAGTGACTTGCCGCGTGTCGCTTCATGGGAGCAGAGCTCCTAGGGGTGACATGTCATATCCAGTGTTTGAGTGGACGATATTACTATTTCGTCTGTCTGTGCGGTCTCCCAGTGGGGGCAACAGGCAAGGAAGGGGGGCCGCGTGTCAGTGGCTGGGACCAATGCACCGGCTTACTGGCAGGGAAAGTGCCCTCGTCTGCGCCGCGACGTACCTTGAGGGCGCCAATTGCCCAGGAAGTCGCCAGCGGGCCATGCGCTACCGTTTGTCTTTCTTGTCGGTCCAGGCCTCTCACCCCACTGGGGATCAGTTCATCCAGCAACTCACCGGTATGTGCGGTGCTCCACGGTCTCTAAGGTCAGGCGTGTGGGGTTAGGCAGCCATCCCCGGGCGCAGATCACATCAGCGCCAGCGGTGCGACACTCTCCCACTCGGCATCACCAAGTCCCCAATTGACACGTGTGCTGTAGTGAGGCTCCAGTCCGGTGTTCAATGCGTCATAACACTTGCTGGTATGCCAATTGCCGGTGTCCACTTGGCGTCATCCCCGCCAAATCCCAGCAGCGCAGCAGTCTCTCGTTAGGCAAAGGGCAAATGGCGTCGCCCAGTAGCGGGGGGGGAGAGGGGGAAGGCCCCCGCCGCAGGTATTCCACACTGTCACGACCCACGGAGGTGGGTAGTCTTGAACACTGCCTTGAGACTTGTATTGCAGGTCGGAAACTACAGTTCCCATGATCCTTGCACTGAGAGCGACGCATCAGGCTGATGACGTCACACGCGGAAGCATCAAGACGGAGCGGGAGACAACAGCGCTTCGACGTTTATTCTGGTTGCTGATCGAAGACACGGTAGGATACAGATTCCCCTCGAGTTTCCAGTGTATTCTTTAAGTGAGACTTTGCCTTGCTGGCTGTTGATTCCTTGAGTGTTCCGTTTAGAGCCTCTGGCTCGCAGGTAACGGAACGATCACCTTTTGGGTTGCGGAGCCCTAGTTTGAGGCTTCGTTCTAGCGGTTCCGAAAGGCTCCTGTTCAGAGACTTTTTCCGGTGGTTACCTATTTGGACTCCCGTATTGGAGCGCACAGGGTTTTGGGATAGATATTCTGCCCGGACCCCAAATCTCAGACTGCTTTCCGTTGTTGCTACATGCAGTGAGACTGTTTTGTTTTCTTATTGTTTGAAACCACGGACCTTCTTAAACTGACAGGGGAAGTTCCCATGTCATACAACAGGTCCTTACAAACCGTACTGAAGAAGTATTCAGTAATCTGTATAATTAAGCACCCTGGTATATGAGTGGTCAAGTGTTTCTACATCGGAATTTCCCGGTTGCACCACTAACTGTAAGCTCTTCTGGTGAAGTTAACCTAGAAGTCAAGGACATCGTGGTTGTTTGGAAATAACGTTTATCTTGCATTTTTTGACCTTTCTAACAACAGGGGTATAATGAGCTTCGCCTGGCTGGCTATTTACCATTCTGCCCTCTGTTGAAGCCTTGTTGTTATCACGACTGGTACGTGTATGTTACACTGAATTGTTCTTAGATATCATACAGTGGATCAAACCGATAACCTATAGTTTCTTGCATTGTAGGTCTGTGATATATGTTCTACACACTGATTGCCAGGCAAAGCCAATCTTTTTCTTCCCTCCAGGTAATAAGTGTTCGAATACTTGTGTTGAGTGGGGAATTACATTGTGCACCATATATGTGTAAAAGGTTTCTACAGTGTGTGCTTGGCTCATAGTGTCTTGTTCTCGTTTCAGCTTCCTCTCCCTGCCGTTCCCTTCCTGCCCTTCCTGCTATCCCTCGCTTGACCGCTTCTGTGTGTCTGTTAGCATTCAGACCCAGGGGTTGTCGAGAGGTGGAACCCATATAGCATTGTACGATCCTGAGGACACCGAGGACCTGACAGAATAAACGGCCCAAGAATTGAGTCCTCCCGATCGTACGATACAATGTCCACCCTTGACGATGTCATGGCAGCGCTGGCACTGGTACAGTCTGAGTTGCAGGCATCCAGAGCTGAGACTGCTGCATTGCAAGCACAGGTAGATAGGATGAATCGAAATCCTTTTAATGCAGGTACTCAGCCAGCTTCCTCCCTGGTGGTGGAAGTACCCGCTCCAATACCATTGGCCCCTCCAGAAAGATTCCATGGGGATAGTAGTAAGGTTCAAGTGTTTCTCAAGCAGGTGTTGTTACATTTTTCTTGTAAGCCTAAGGTTTTTAACACGAATCAAGCGAGGGTGGCCTTTCTCATTTCTTATTTAGCGGGGGATGCAGCTCAATGGGCAGTACCACTAGTAAAAAGAGATGACCCCCTATTAAGGGATTGGGAGGCGTTTCGTTTGGACTTTGAGAAAACCTTCAACCGTAGATCAGCCACCCTGTCGGCGGATAGGGAGTTGTTAGGATTAAAACAGGGAAATAGAGATTTGATAGCATATCTCAATGACTTTAGAAGGCTTATAGCAGAAACCGATTGGCCAGAGGAGAAACGACAGGCCATATTTTACACGGGATTAACTGGGGAGATGAAAGACGTCTTGGCACAAATAGATCCACAGCCCAGAACTTGTGAGGATATGATTAGCCTGGTTTTGAGATTGGATCATCGCCTCAGCGACAGGAGGGGAGAAAACCGGCGGAAAGACAAATTAACACCAAGTTACGAGCACCCGAGAGTTACAGAGGGGGCAGCCTCCTCTAAGCCAGAACCTATGGAGATTGGGGCAGTGAGATCTCCCCTAACTGCGGAAGAAAGGGAATACCGAAGAAAGAAGGGTTTGTGCTTATATTGTGGCCGGAAGGGGCTTTTCATCCGGGAATTTCCATCGAGAACAAGACCGAAGTACGAACACAAGAAGGTGTCTGTGGTGACTTCAGAACAGGGGTCGGGAAACGAGAAGGCTTGAAGGGGGATGAAGGGATCCCTTCAAGTACGTTATTCATCCCTTCGTTGGACAGAGATGGGATAAAGGAGGTCATACATTTCTATGTAGACATAGGATTGGAAATACGCGATAAGAGGATGTGGATCAGAGCGATGTTGGACTCCGGAGCAACGGGTTGTTTTATGGATCACACCAAAGCCATCAGCTTAGGACTTGAACTACAAGAAAAGGAAACCCCTGAAGCAGTTTTTGCGGTGGATGGTAGAAAGCTGGATTCAGGTCCTATCAGGTTACAGACCAGGGATCTCGGTATGACCAGGGGCCTGGAACACCAGGAAAATATGTTCTTCAACATCATACACGCACCGCAGTATGGGGTAATCCTGGGACTTCCATGGTTGCGGAAACACAACCCCGCAATTGATTAGGAAGGCCAGACCCTACAATTCACCTCGGAGTATTGTCAAAAGAACTGTTACCCTGCAAGACATAGTCCTGCCTCTGGTCTAGCTTGTATCCATCATATAGCCACCGCGGTAGAACATGATGTGGAACTCCCGTTCGAGTATCAGGAATTGGCAGAGGTGTTTAGTGAAGCTAAGGCGGAAGCATTACCACCGCACAGACCTTATGACTGCCAGATAGACTTGATTCCAGGGGCTAAGATACCAGCCGGGCGGGTTTATGCACTCACAGAACCTGAGACTTTGCATCTCCGATCATACTTAGACAAGCTATTAGAGCTCGGATTAATCAGAGAATCTAAATCCCCTGCTGCCTCCCCGTTGTTCTTCATTCCCAAAGCTAATGGTGACCTTCGTGCTTGTGCGGACTATAGAGCTTTGAACGCCATTACGGTAAAGAATAAATACCCTCTCCCCCTCATCACAGTGTTGCTGGAGCAGGTGAAAGATGCGGTGATATTCACACGGCTGGATCTAAAGGGAGCCTACCACTTAGTTAGAATGAGATCAGGGGATGAGTGGAAGACTGCCATCAAAACCCGTTTTGGGCTTTACGAGTACCTAGTAATGCCCTTTGGGCTATGTAACGCGCCTGCCGCCTTCCAGTTTTTTTTGGATGACGTACTCAAGGAATACTTGGAGCGCTTCGTCGTAGTATATATAGACGACATCCTGGTTTACTCCTCCACCACGGAACAACATGCGGGTCATGTGAAGGCTGTATTGCGTACTTTATTGGAACATCGGCTGTATTGCAAACTCAGCAAGTGTGACTTTAACACTACCTCTGTGGAATTTTTAGGGGTGATGCTCACGCCGAATGGACAAGAAATGTCCGAAAGAAAGATCTTGGCTGTGAGAGATTGGCCCACACCTAAAACAGTGAGGGACATCCAGTGTTTTATTGGGTTTGCGAATTTTTATCGCAGGTTTATTGGGAACTTTTCTGCTCTGGCCTGCCCGATGACACGACTGTTAAAAAAGAAGGTGCCATTTGTTTGGACGGAGGAGGCACAAAGAAGCTTCGAGGAGTTGAAGAAGGCTTTTGTTTCAGCACCTGTGTTGGTGCATGCAGATCCCAACAAGCCTTTCATAGTGGAAGCTGACGCTTCTGATTCCGCGGTGGGAGCTGTCCTGTCACAACGCCACTCCGACACAGGCCAATTACATCCAGTGGCCTACCTCTCACGTACTCTGAATCAGGCTGAACAGAATTATGTAATAGCAGAGAAGGAGTTGTTGGCGATAAGAACCGCATTTCTGGAATGGAGGCATCATCTCATGGGGGCTCGACATGCAATAACTGTTTATACAGATCACCGTAATCTACAATACATGGCCGCGGCTCGCCATTTGACACCTAGGCAGATGCGATGGATGATGCACTTCACGGAATTCGACTTCATCGTAACGTACAGGCCTGGGAAGGATAACAGAAAGGCGGATGCTCTATCCAGACAGTACACCAGGACCGAACCAAATGAAGTAAGGGAAGAATCCATTATCAACCCAGAGAAGGTCATAGGCGTCACTTGTACACAGATGTTTCTACGTAGTGTCCTTAGAAACGTACAGAAGGATGGGTGGAAGAAATGGTTAAATGAACACAATGAGTGGAAGATGGTTCAGGGTCTCCCCATGCGACAGAAACAGTTACTGTTACCCATCCAGGCTCTAAGGAAGCAGGCGTTCCAGTGGTGTCACAATGCACCGTGTGCAGGACATAACGGCACCAGTAAAACTCTCGAAAGAATACAAAGACAGTTCTGGTGGCCTAACATAAAAAAAGATGTGACGGCTTGGGTGGCGGAGTGTCCAGTTTGTAGCCAAATGAAGACGCTGCATGCTAAACAATCAGGTCTGTTACAGCCTCTTCCGACTCCTGATGTACCCTGGGAATGCATTTCTATGGACTTTGTGGTGGTCATGCCAGTTGACCAGGGGTGTACCGCCATCCTGGTAGTAGTGGATTACCTAACAAAGATGGCACATTTCGTCGCCTGCAAGAAGGTTCCTTCTGCTAGTTTGTTAGCTCGTTTAATCCTACTCAACATAGTGAGGTTACATGGATTACCCAGGGTGATTGTATCAGATCGGGGCAGTCAATTTACAGCTAGATTTTGGAGGACATGGTGTAAGGCATTGGGAATAACATCTAGCACATCCACGAGTTTCCATCCCCAAACCGATGGGCAAACGGAAAGGGTTAATCAAACCTTAAAACAGTATTTGCGATGCCATGTGGATGTCACTAATAAGGATTGGGTGGACAGGTTATGGTTAGCTGAAATAGCATATAACAGCGCTGTACATGGGTCCACAAAACATGCCCCCTTTTTCAGCACATATGGTTTTCATCCTAATTTCACACCATTCCACCATCCGGCATCAGCCTCCCCTGTTCCCGAAGTAAGGGAAAGAGTACAGACTATACATGAGACATGGCGGAAGGTCAAGGGACAATTAAAACAAGCCAAAACGAGGTACAAGACCTATGTGGACAAGCACAGACAAACTGGTCCAGTGTATAAAAAGGGGGACTATGTATGGTTATCCACCAAGAATATACGCTTTCGTCGTTACAGTATTTTCAATCCTAAATACATAGGTCCTTACAAGGTGGTTAAATTGGTCAATCCTGTGGTGGTTAAGTTGGCTCTACCATCGTCTTTGCGAATACATCCTGCATTTCACGTGTCTCTAGTCAAACCCACACGTTCTGTCAAACGGATCAGTCCCACAGCTGTTGCAGTAGATGGTGAAGAAGAACACGAGGTGAGAGGAATTGTGGATTCAAAGATATTCCGCACCAGATTGTGGTATTTGGTGGCTTGGAAGGGGTATGGTAATGAGGAGAATTCATGGGAACCGGCTTCGGGAGTTCATGCACCTAAATATGTTAAACAGTTCCACAAACGCTTCCCCCTCAAACCATGTCTCTGTCAGTGTTCTTCGGGGGAGGGATGTACTGTCACGACCCACGGAGGTGGGTAGTCTTGAACACTGCCTTGAGACTTGTATTGCAGGTCGGAAACTACAGTTCCCATGATCCTTGCACTGAGAGCGACGCATCAGGCTGATGACGTCACACGCGGAAGCATCAAGACGGAGCGGGAGACAACAGCGCTTCGCTGTTTATTCTGGTTGCTGATCGAAGACACGGTAGGATACAGATTCACCTCGAGTTTCCAGTGTATCCTTTAAGTGAGACTTTGCCTTGCTGGCTGTTGATTCCTTGAGTGTTCCGTTTAGAGCCTCTGGCTCGCAGGTAACGGAACGATCACCTTTTGGGTTGCGGAGCCCTAGTTTGAGGCTTCGTTCTAGCGGTTCCGAAAGGCTCCTGTTCAGAGACTTTTTCCGGTGGTTACCTATTTGGACTCCCGTATTGGAGCGCACAGGGTTTTGGGATAGATATTCTGCCCGGACCCCAAATCTCAGACTGCTTTCCGTTGTTGCTACATGCAGTGAGACTGTTTTGTTTTCTTATTGTTTGAAACCACGGACCTTCTTAAACTGACAGGGGAAGTTCCCATGTCATACAACAGGTCCTTACAAACCGTACTGAAGAAGTATTCAGTACTCTGTATAATTAAGCACGCTGGTATATGAGTGGTCAAGTGTTTCTACATCGGAATTTCCCGGTTGCACCACTAACTGTAAGCTCTTCTGGTGAAGTTAACCTAGAAGTCAAGGACATCGTGGTTGTTTGGAAATAACATTTATCTTGCATTTTTTGACCTTTCTAACAACAGGGGTATAATGAGCTTCGCCTGGCTGGCTATTTACCATTCTGCCCTCTGTTGAAGCCTTGTTGTTATCACGACCGGTATGTGTATGTTACACTGAATTGTTCTTAGATATCATACAGTGGATCAAACCGATAACCTATAGTTTCTTGCATTGTAGGTCTGTGATATATGTTCTACACACTGATTACCAGGCAAAGCCAATCTTTTTCTTCCCTCCAGGTAATAAGTGTTCGAATACTTGTGTTGAGTGGGGAATTACATTGTGCACCATATATGTGTAAAAGGTTTCTACAGTGTGTGCTTGGCTCATAGTGTCTTGTTCTCGTTTCAGCTTCCTCTCCCTGCCATTCCCTTCCTGCCCTTCCTGCTATCCCTCGCTTGACCGCTTCTGTGTGTCTGTTAGCATTCAGACCCAGGGGTTGTCGAGAGGTGGAACCCATATAGCATCGTACGATCCTGAGGACACCGAGGACCTGACACACACGTAGGGTAGCGGGAGGTGACCAGTCCAAGGCTGCAGTTGCCGGGTGAAGGCGTGGTGAACAGCGCAGTCCATCAGGGCAGGACCCGCGTCGCCATGCCGGTAGGGCCCCGCGTGATGGGGCCGCTGCACTCCGTCGCAGGTCCGCACCCGCCTTCAGGGTGTGTTGCAGGTGATTCGGTGTAGTTGTTTCCAGCGGAAGCACCGTGGGGGGGGGCAGTGCTCTGTCCGCGAGCCCCCCACGATCCGGTGACCGTTGCCTCACAGGGCCGGTTGCTGCCTCCTCTCCCACACCCGCGAGATCCCTCCCGCGGCGGATCCCGCACCGGCCAACCAGCAGCGCCGCAGGACACCAGCGGAGGTAGCGTGGTCTCCAGTTGTGGGGTCAGCCTTCCCAGTCACGTCCCCGTGGCGCCGGGTGTCTCATCAGCGTTTCGCGTAGGCCGCACCAGCGGCCTAGTGTCAGGTGGCAGACCGCGGCCTCTCGTACCAGCGCACGCCGGTCGGGGAGCCGCTCTCACAGCCACGAACTGCCAGGCAGCACCGGGGCGGCTCTCGACCAGCGATGCGTCCCAAAGTCGCTGAGGTTGTAGCGGGGGGCCAGATGTCGCTCCGCTGCAGGTTTTAGCCGAATCTGGTTTATTGTTATGGATAATCGGCCCAGGGAAAGGGAGCTCAGGATGGAGCTCTACCTAGTTGCTGCCGCCGCCATTGCGTGCCAAGCCACGCCCCATGGATTTATGATGTGTGCATTCTACAAGTATTTACTTTAGTGCACTATTGGTGTGGTTATGATAATTTTTCATTTCATTTCAGGGAACCCAAATAGGATGGCTTTCAGGAAAGCGCTGAAAACACACTTGTACGCAAAAACATGTTAATTTCTTCTGGTAGCCCGCCTTAGCAATCAGTGTAAGCGCTGCGAGGCCTCCGGGTAGTCTGGCGCTATATAAATATAATTTTTTCATTTTTCATTACCCGATTGGCAAAGTGATGGTGTAATCTATGTGACGTCATGACAAGTGCCTGGTGGCCCAGTGATTTATGTGATTATGGTCTAAAGTGTTTTATGCCCAACACAATTGATATTTTTATACATCCTTGTGTGGAGTCTCTTTTTGTGGTGTTCCTAGTCTGTCAGTGGTGTATGTGTGTTGCACAAATTCTTTATACATTGCCTCTGAGATAAGCCTGACTGTCTGCCAAGCTACCAGGGGGGGGTGAGCAGGGGTTATCTAAGGTGTGTAACTCCCTTACCCTGACCAGAGTGGTGGGTTCTGCCTGGTTTAGGTGCATACCCTAGCCAACCAGAAGCCCCATTTCTAACACTATGCTTTACAACTAACTTAATTTAAAACAGCTACGAAACACACAATTTGACCCCATTTTTCAAACGTTTCTAAGCACCAACGAACTCTCTAATATGTTGCATGTCCCTGGTGGATGTCAGGCTTTGGCCCACTGATTCCAATACAGGCCGGTAAATTTTGCCCCACTACATAAAAAGATCACTAGCTGCCACTAGTGGTCCCATTTCTTGCAAGAGAATTGTGATTTTAGGTAGATCTCTGCTTTCCCTCTGCCCTACCTCCCCCTTGTCTTGCCCCACAATTTCCCCACTATTGGCAATGTCCATCAGACACCGCCAGCCATATTAGAATGGGCTTTTTCCAATGCCTTGAAAGGCATGCTGAGTCTGCTTTGGTGGCCCGTTGCGGGCCCCCAGGGACTCCAGGGGATGGGGGTGCACATGGGGGGTACCAGTATAACGTGGCAGGCACCACGCGGTGCCTGTCACGTTGTGCTTTGAAATGCACAACATCTATTTTACCATTGCGCCAGGCGGTGCCACAATGTTAAAAATACAGAATGCGCCCGCTCTTGTGGTGAGCACCTCCTAATTTCTCTCACGGGACCCCCACCCTTATGGCGGGCGGTCCCTTTCTACGATGGGATGACGGGCGGACAAAGTCCACCCGTCATCCTAATGGGCCTCTTAGTTAGAGTGCACTTAGAAGTCGCTGCATTATATTTTCGAGATCTGTGTATCTGAGACAGGTGAGAAGGACGAGGTGACACTGAATTCAGAGCTGAGAGGAGCCCCAGGAGGGATTATACTATATTTGTTATTTAAGGCACACATAGATATCACCAATCACTTCACTTCACTGGGTAAAGTGCTGCTCTCCAATGTGCTGGCGTAGGTGAGCGGCAGCCCCCAAGCTAGAAAATTCTGGACCCAATCGATGTACGGTAACAGAGTGAGGCTATTCCAGCACTAATAATTCTGAAGGTCAGTATGTGGTTGCTGTAAATTTCTTCATCTGAGATAGTGACTTCAAAGTATCATGCGGGACAGTTATTCTCCATAGAAGATGTTTGGAGCTGAACTCTGAACGGGATGTGTAAAAATGTTATGCAACCTTTCAAAAGTTTTAAACCTTTACAACTGAATTACATTTTCAACAATTATTGCTTTGGCAAATTTGCGTGAAATATATTTGCAACAAACTATGCCGCTTGTATCTGTATTTAACATTCTACAAAAAAAAAGTGTCCATGTCGAAAAGCTCTGCAAAACGCAAACTTGTAGAGAAAATCTGTGCTGAACATTCCTAGTGTATATATAGGAATACTGTTCAGACGTTTGTCATTATGCTTAAAAAACTCCAGTAAGGGGTCTTGCTTTGCACAGACAGACTCTGACAAATGCATATTTCAGCTTGACTGAGTTCGATTTAAGAGAACAGCAGCTATCAATTCACATAAAACCAGAACAAGCGATGTTAATCTGGGAAATTTCGGAAAAGTCTGCAAAGGAAACAATTCGGAACTTTGGTACAAATACAAATTGTGCACACCCTTAATGTTATCCAGGAAAAGTTTGGGAAAATTATAACGGAACTCTAGTTTATCATCAGAAGACTATGCCACCTTAGCTATGGAGTAACAGGGAGAAGTTGTGGTACTTGTCATATTTTTTTATTTCCGCACCAATCTGGTTCAAATATCAAAATCTTAAGTTTTTCAGGGGCCACATCATTGGCAGTTTGCCACCCTGGGGCATCAAACATCATCGTCTTTTTCACCACACATAAAATGAACTTATACAGATTTCAAATCCATTTATTTCATGCAATTAAATCAATGATTTATTCTTTCTAATTTCGTTTTTTATCAGAATTTGTAATAGGATTTAACTTTCGAATGAATTAACAAATATTTCGACCAAGGGCTTCACGGTGCCAGAACTCAAAACTGATCAGGGAAATTCAACAAAAAGAGATGGGTCTTAAGTGCTTTCTACACTGGCTGTGGTTTTTGGTTTGGGGCAGACAAACGGGGAGGGCATTCCAAAGAGAGGGCCCTACAAACGAGAAGAAGCAACCATCTTGTTGAGACCACATCTAAAGTTTGCAATAGTGAGCAAGAGCCAAGGTCTTGAATGTACAGGCTGCCTAGGAGAATATCCAAGCAGTTTTTAAAGGGCGACAGGGCCAATCATGTATTATGGCTAATTGGCAAAAAAAGAGTGTTTCCCATAATTGGTCTAGAGATTGGCAACCGTTCGAGATTACTATAGGATGGAAAGAACCTGTTAGACTTCCTAGATTTATACAGGAGCCAAACAGTTGGATCTGCATGTCTTATTATAAAATACGAATAGATGAGGCAGCTAGGACTAGATGATCAGCATTAGCACAGTCCAGTCTGGAGAAGATTGGATGTTCGACATATGCCTTAAGATTAACCAGGCTGAATGGGAGGATACTTTTCAAGCACCTCACCTGAAGTTGACATGATGAGACTATTGTGATGATAGGACATATTTCTTCAAGATATCTGGTGCACCAACAAGGTAAAAGAATACATTGATCTTGGAAACCTTCTGTAGAAACGAGATTGGTCTATAACTCGCATCCACTGTATGGCCAAGATTGTGTTTCTTCTGCAGAGGTTTAACCATCCCTTCCTTCTACATCTTAGGCACCATACCAAATGCAAAAGAAGCAGTTACAATGAAAGTGACAGCAGAAATGGTTGATAGGGCTAAAGACTTTAAGACCCTAGACAGACAAATGTCATCTGGGCAACCTGACTTGTAGGAGATAAATCCAGTGAAAAAAACCTTTCTGAAATCGAGGGAGGGCTGCCAGGGGAATGACTAAATATAACATATCATCTTAAATTGTGGAGCCTTGAGATACAGTGAGACATGAGCTTGTAAAATACTTTCATGAAAATCTTTGATTTATTTTTTGTAGAAGAAAGAAGTCAGGCTGTCACAAAAAGACCTGAGAAGGCAAGTCAGTTGAATGTATGATGGTATTCCGCATGCATTTATCATGCATGCCTTGGGAATGCCGTCATTAGAAAGAACGCATCTTTAGCACATATTCGCTCTGCACTCAAGTTATTATAAAGATTTGCCTGGGGGAGGGGGGCTGGATTATGGAATAGTTTAATTTACTATTCCAACTTCAGTCTGCGCATCAGCAGGAAAGGTGTTGGACTTTAACTCCAACACCATTCCACCAATGTGCCCCCCCCAAAGCAAGTGGTTGTAAAGACTAGCCTGCAGCACGAATGCTTGCTAAAGACGCGTTCTTTCTGTTGCCCGTGCTGTGAAGGCACAGCGTGATTGGGGCTTCTTCTTAGAGGACGTTTCGCAGTCAGTCATCATATTGCAATCTTGCATGCATAGCTTGTGACCACTTGAAGTAAGGCCCTTGGAGAGTTAGCTGCCTGGCCAATGGAGTTGCTATGAAAGGCTGTTTAAGCAGTAATGAGACATTGATTGAACATTTTCAACTGTTGGCAAAAGGCTATTTGGGGTTCATCTGAATAGGAACAGCTCCGTAGCTGTTTGCTTTGCAGCACCTTCAACTTCTCCTTCCTTACATCAGAAGTGAACCAGGGCTTCTTAGATTTATGAGTTGCTTAGGGTCTAGGTATGGAAGGGTGTAGTTGGTCAAAGGTTTGGAAGGGATAAATGTTAAATTTATGTCTCAATTTACTTTAGGATTGGATGGGGAACTGTAGGGTTCCCGTAGAGAATTAGATGGATCACAAGCTTGACTGGACTGAAGTTTGTATCTCTTACACTAAGGTCATAAGGGGGAACTGTTATACGATTCTATCTCTTGAAGTGGGGAGAAAATAAGATCTTTAGTGTGAGCTGCAAAGTAAGTGTGGCCTATAATCGACTGATGGGGTCGAAGGAAGACATTGCCTCCAAATAGTTGCTTGCATAACGGCATTGCCCAGTATTATAGTCCTGGTTCCCTCACTAGAGGTCTCCTCACAAGATCTAAATTAATTTTGGTTCTTTATACTTGTTGTACGTCACATAATGGGTGCAAACTCTCTTTAGAAAGGGACAGAAAATAGTTCCAAAATTTCATAGACAAATTATCAGTTGTAGCGTGTGTGGTGGACATCTCTAAATCTGGAAAATACAGTTACTTTGAACTTTAAACCAGTCCCTTAGTTCTTTCTGGGTGTTTTTCAGCTGGATGTCTTTGATAAAGCGGAAGTTTGTTTTCCATTTTTTGGTTGCCATCCCTTCACCATCACATATACTTATGGCCACTGAAATTATGCGATTGCGCAGCAATTTTTGCATAATTGTGGATTTGCTGCATGTGCCTCATAATTCATCATCTGCTGCATAATCAGCAGATTTTAACTAAAAAATATTTTTTTTTCTAGCTCAAACGGTTCATAAGTTAGTAAAACGTAGCTATATGTGTTGCCACGCAGTGGCGGGACCTTTGCAAAGGTTGACTGCTCACCTTTATGTAACTTATTGCTATATTTGGATGTTAAAATGGTACTAATGAGGTACAACTAATGCTGTGATACTGTTGACAAGCCTAAAAATGACATTATAATGTAGTAATTCTATCAGAAAAATGTGCTGCATACTTTGCTGTTCATGTCACATAATTTACTCAACACTGCTGCATAATTTGACTTTCCCCTGCTACATATTTCCAGTGGCCCTGCATATACTACACCTTAGCATCAAGAACAAAAGTGAGTCATATCAGTCCAAAGTAAGTCAGTCAAGTCCTAGGTATGTGGCAGTGGACACTGCTAGGATAAGGTCTAGTTTGTTGCCTTTGGATTGGGCTGCTTTTCTAATGAGGTGTTTTATTACCAGTGTGTTGAGAAGTATGTAGAATGCTTCCTTCATACTTTTCATGTTAGAGTAGATGGGGAAATTAAAGTCTTCAAGGAATGTGAGGTGGGTGTGTTTGATGGAGGGAGAGATGTGGATGTCTGAGATGTTTTATTGAAAGTGCTGGTTTGACGCATGTGGGTGTTATATTAGATAAAAGGAGTCTGTTTTGGAGATGGAAAGAAGGAAGTGATAGGAGAAAATCTCGAAAAACTAAGATGTGGTAGAGTTGCTAAGAGTGAAAGACCAGGATGTCCTATGTATGACAGCAAATATTTCTCCTGTGTGAGGTCTATGTGTTGCTTACTATAAGCATTGAGTAAGAGGATGTCCAGGATGAGTGTGCAGGATAATGTGAACCAGGTTTCAGTGATGAAAAGTGCATCTTAGTTGTGTTGGGTGATAATGCTGCCGATGGCTGGACAGGTATGACTGCAGAGTGTGAGTTAATAAGTATCAATTAAGTATTTGATGTGAGGAATGAATGTGTTTTCTACTGAGTATGGGTTCTCAATGTAAGCGGTAGCAGCTATCCGCGACTGCCCACGTTGAGTAATCTCACCAGGAGGTGGTCTAGAGTAAAATGTTCCAGGCTCGCGCTCGCCAACTTAACGTTGGCAAGTGTGAGCGAGGAAAAAACTCTGTGCGCTATGCTATGAGTAGGAAGGACTCCACAAACCTCCACAAGCGGAGCAGAATTTCACGCCCAGGCCTCCTCGGATCCTGTAGTGTCTCTTCCTTCATATATGAATGTTTTGAAATGCAATGATATTACTTACTGAAATCTTGGATGCATAGAAATGCAGTTATGTCATGTCACACCACGGCCACCTTCATGAGTTTCTATCATCTGTGTGAACTGAAGCTGTTAGGTCTTAACTGCCTTATTTACACTCAATGTTTTCACTCTTCAGTGTCTTATTTTCTTGAATAGCATCTAGTTTTTTTTTAAATGTATGAGATTATTCACTTTCTGTGTCCCTCCACACCCACCCACCTTTTCCTTTCCTTTTTCTCTTCTACTTCTCTTCTCTATATCCTTTCCCTCACATCTCACTTCCTGCTCCTACCGCCCCTATGACCCTCTGCTCCTTTCTCAGCCCCTCTTCCCTTTATACTCTTCCCTCCCATCTCTTCTTCACTTCCTCTCGATTCCTGCTTCACACATTTTGTTTGTTATTACGCACAGGGTCTGACTTGCAAGTCTGTATCACCAAAGGACCAACATGCTGTTCAAAGAAAATGGAGGAAAAGTACCAAGTAGCTGCTCGCGTCAACATGGAACATCTTCTCCAGTCCGCTAGCTCCGAGCTCAGGTTCCTCATCATTCAGAATGCTGCTGTCTTTCAAGGTAGGCCTTGTAAAGTTTTTAAAGAAATGTCAGTGTCATTGCATCAGATGTCAACCTTTGTTCAAGTGGTCCTCTGCGTACTAAGATGGTCGGTATTGATGTTGGAAAAGGAGTTTCATTGTGGAATCATTAGTGAAATATGTCACACATGCAAGACTAAGATTTGCTGCAAAATTTGTACATAGATGTTTATTTTAAAGCAATCTTGTGATCATTATTAATAATGAGGCAGCTTCCAGTGCCAGAACACTATATGGCACTAGATGCAGCAGCTGTAATGAATTAAGTTTACGTGAAATATTTCAAAATAATGCCTTCTTCTTGTCATCATGTATCTTATCTTTGATGCAAATGTGAATCTAATCGTCTGAGTAATAAAATTCGGATTGTATACATTCTATTGACCTAAATGGTAATGAATGCTGGCAGTGATTGTACTGTGAAGCTACCAATGCATTATCTCAAAATAAGTTTTTTCAGTTTCTGTTTAGTTCTTGCTTACCAGTGCAGTTGTCTGCATGACATATCGTAACCGGTTGTTAAAACATTACAAAGAGCTATGTTATGTTTATTTGTGAGTACACATATATGTAACCCTCTTGGTGCTACAGAGTAAAAATCTAATAATTAAGACGCAAAAGGAAATTGTCTCAAACACGGAGGACAACGGAGGCAACTACTAATTAAAAGCCAAGATTTCAATAGTTTCCTCAAAGACGATAAACAGGATTCTGCATGTAAATATCAAAGCTTGGAATTTCAAATCCTGGGCCGAGCGGGTACGAGGTTCATACTATGAAAATGATGAGGGTGCATACAGAGGTTATCTGATAGATGGAGTTTGTTTAAAATAATAATAAACTTAAAAATACTTTCTTTTACTATAGATGGGCAGCCAATGATCTTAGAACCAGTGGAATATGCTCACATTTGGAGCATGCTTTAATCAGGCGATGGGCTACAACAGTTTGGCGGGAAAAACTAGATTGATCATGATGCCATAACCTAATCTAGACTGGATTAGGGCATTAAAACCCTGTAGGTGAATTGGAGGCTCAAAGAAAAGAAGGCTTTTATTCAGGATCTATAAATGGAAAAAGCAGCTGTTGGCAACTTTGCCGGCTTGACATTCAAGCAAAAGAAAGGAATCTAAAAAGATTTCCAGATTTCTAACACAGGCTGCAGGGACTGGTTGGGTTCCCATGTTGAGAGGCCAACTGATGTTATTCCAATGTCTGCTTTTAGGGAAGTGAGAAGGAAGCCCATTTTAAAGAAGATTTAACTTTAAAATGGGTGGGTAGGCTTTTACCACGGCATGATTCCCACAGAAATATTTAATTTAGATTATATTTCGCCAAAGGAAGGAATTTTTAGGGAGGACAAAATGGTGAAAATGATTTGCATGTTGTCTGCATGCATGTCTCCTGTTGATAAAGTAGGTTAGTTAGAGGGCCCATGTAGAGGCTGAACTGTAGCGGTGAAGGCATGGAACCCTGAGTCACACCGCACCGTACCGAGGTCTCAATTTTGACGAGAAAGGGATGAGGGATACAGATTGCATCTTGCCTATCAGAAAAGACTGGTTCCGTTTTAGCCCAGCACTCGAAATGTCCATCGCTTCACAAATATTAACGAGTATGGTGTTGTTAATTGTGTTGATTGCCCCTGAAAGATCTAAAGGTAGCACTCCGGCTTCACAGATGTCCACCAAACTGCGCAAATCATCCGGTAAATTGTCAATTGATTTCAGTAATTCAAGTTTTTCTAGTAATTTGTCCAAATATTGGAGCAGATAGGTTGGAAGTTGAAGGGATCCTTAAAGCTGTGCGAAGGATTTTTTAGTAAGGGTTTAACAACTGCTTGCTTTCCCACCATGGGGACTATATATTGGGCCCGGGAGCTGTTAAAAAGTAGGAGATTGTCAAGCAGATGGTGGCAAGGCTGCTTCATTAGTTTTGCTGGTCATGGATCATTTTGGGTGTGAGAACGCCACATTTGAGAAATAATGTTTGACCGCACTGAGGTATTGATGGGTTCAAAGATACAGAGAACAGCCAGAGAAGATGGTGGGACATGTTCATTCTAAATATTGCTTAGGGGTCGGATTAGCTCAGTGCTTGTGGAATCTCAGATGTTTATGTTTTTGCTCTCAAAAAAGTGGGCAGGTTATTACAAAGTTCCCTTAATGGAGAAATAGCACAGTGCACGGAGCATGGAGACGGAAGCATTCTTTGGATCAGTTATGAGCCGGTGAAACATGTTGTGAAATGTAAACTGTATTTGCTTACTGAATTCTTTTTATTTGGCCCCATCGGTGTTGCATATTGGTTTTTAGAGTCTGGTGAATAATCTAAATGCATTTCCCTTTCAGTTTGATTGATTTTTAGTTTCAAAACTTTCTGTTCATGAGAAGACCAGCCACGGTATGCACTATTTTCTAGCGCTGTAGCTTCCTTACTGGAAGGGGATATTTGTTCATCCATCATGGTGGTGTTACTGATGTTCAAGTAGCTGAGTAGGGCAATGGGATCACTACCCATAGTGGATGGTTTGTTAGTGCCTCATTTTTATTATTTATGGGCCAATTATGGAGGGCTTGAGGTCCTTCCAGTTAGTAAAATGGATTGATAGAGTGCTCGTCTGTTGGGTTTAGGGGATAATACCTTGATAGTGTATTGAATTAGCATAGTGGTTAGACCAGATAAACTGGAGGGGGTACTTCACCACTATAAGGCTGACCATAAAACATTTTGGAATAAAGATCTGTAAATCATTCATTAGGTTTTGGGGAGTTGGAGGGTGGGATTCCAGTCTGAGTTTCAAATCCCAGAGTTTAATCCAAAGCAAAGTTGCCAATTGCTTCTATTAATATTGAAAGCAGTGAGTGGGAAGACTTTGGTGGATGGTAGATTAAGATAAAGTAGACTCTGTTGATGAACATCCTGCTCAAAACGACCATTGTGGTACAATTGGCTATTGATTGAAGAATGATGGACAATCACGGCTACCCCGCCCTGCCACATGCACTTGTTGCAAAATATTTCATAATCAGTATAATCATCTAGAATTGGGACTGAGTCTTCAGCTAGCCAGGTCTAGGTTATACGCAAAAAGTCCAAGCAGTGTGGCTGCATAAATCTACAATTTCCACCCTATATTTAGCTGCAGATCTTGTGTTGCATAACATGTATTTAAGTTTAAAATGTTAGCTCTTTACTGCATGAGGCAAAGAAAACTCTGCAAAGGGGGATTTTATTATAAGGATGTTGTTGTTAGAGAGAGTGGATGACCTCTTAAGTCACAGTATTAATAGCGGGAAAACAAGATAGTAGAATTGTAGGCACAGCATTCATATTTGCACATACCTTAATGCAGACAAGAAAAGGGTCTGGGGCGAGCAGCATCATCATGTGCCGATGACTGAGTTTGAGCATGGTCTGTCACAAATTGGCATGCCTTAGGAGCTCCACCACTGCAGTGGAATGCCCTTTGCAAGGAGCTACGGTTCATCTGTTTAAATATTCCATCCCTAGCACATATACAGATAACACTATACCATTACTACCACCGCCACAATATCCAATATAGCCATTACCTCCCCTATTGCCCTAGTTGTGCATGTCTGAGTTTGCATGCTTCATCACATGAATGCAAAACCTGCTGTCTTTGCAGAGTCGTGTTTTTGGATTGTTGTAAGAAACATTTGGCTCATCTGCTTTTTTTAGTGTATGTTCCACATTTGGGTAAATGTCATAATCCACACACACACCTGTGATAACAGGACAGTTGAGGAGATGTACATTGACTAATTTCATGGTTGTGTGATTGCTCTGAGGCAGGAGTGTTCATCGTGTAGGAGTCATTTGGTGTGATAGTTTATGTCTGCACCACGTGTGCTATATGAGAAATATGGATAGGGCCACCATAATCGACTACAAGTACCAAGGGGCCACAGGACTCGCGCAAGACTTGCACTAGTGGCAGCCAAGTTGGATTCATGAAGTATATGTTCCATGTTTTTCAGATTGTTCTTTTCTGGACTATCAAAATAGGGGATTATTACAACTAAATGTCCGAGCATGGTGTAACGCCAAAATTGGTAATGCTGCACTCAGACATTTTTTAAATGGAGAGATGCACTGTATTCACAAAAATACGCCGCACTCCGTGTTTCTCCTAGGGCAGGCACTAATGTAGCTGCCTAGTGCCAGCGCAGGCACCCTTGCACCATGTAGTATTAATTACAAGGACCCACGACCTCATCAACCACCGATCAGTCCCAAGAACAGCAGGCAACTGACCAAACGTCTCATGTACCTGAACCAATCCAGCACTTGATGTCATTGTGGTTCCACAGAGGAAAGCACACAACATAGCATTACAATGTAGGCAACAATAAATAAATAACAAAGCACAGTGAAGGGAAAAACCTATATTAAATGCTTCATACCACACTGCCATAGTGTTTGTTTCTACTTTGCTGGTTCGTGTTTTGAAAGCCAGAGGCATTCCTCAGTTTTAGTTTTATTGTTCTATATCTCTATGAAACCAGTACAGGTTTATGCGTGCGTCCAGTATGATATGCTCAATGTTGACAGTTTACTTTTTACCGTGAATTAGCACTCCCTTCTTCTCCCAGGCGTCAGAACATGCTGAATAATAAATAAAATGCCTGCATATTTACTGAAAGCCTATTTCCTCGTCTGTCAGTAGGAATACATGTACTGTTGTTCAGTGCAATAGATTGCACAAGTACGAGTTCACTGTCCTTTGTATCAGATGCTCCTCATCATGATAATTGTGTGTGTTTTCTCCTAACCTCGGCCACCAAAACTGTGGTTGCCAACTGGAAAGACACAACCAAAGCCACATTCAAGGAATGGCTAAATTGGATAACTTTCCTCATAGGCGCAGACAACACTGCACTTAGATACGCTCCATGGAAAAATCACAACAGAGAGATGTGGTCAACGCTAGATGAGTTGCTTGACCCCTAGGAACCCCCATGAATGGAAAAAAAATAGAAAGACTCAACATAGTACCGGAAGTCAAACCAAATAGGGACTACCACAACAGCTGCATGTTTTTATGTTTCATGTATCACTCGAACCAAGACAAACATCGCAACCACTCGTGCTTTTTGTGTTATTTGTAAACGCAAAGAGGGGAAGTGTCCTCTGATGAACAATGACAACCCTAATCCCCGAGGTACATCCACCAAAGTGTTATTTTATGTTAAATGTGCTCTATATTGTATTATACTGTAAAAATCCCAATAAAATGTTTTAAATAAAAGATAATTATGTGTGCTTACATAGCGCTTTAAACCATCGGGTATCAAAGCGGTGACTGCAGGACAGAACCTACCTGGGGTCTTCAGGAAACCGCTGTGTCTTCAGCGACCTCCCCAATGGAAGACTGTGCTTCATAAAAAATAAGGTATTCCGGTAAAATATTTCAGAACCTGGTGGTGTGGGGTGTAGGGGGTGGGTGGAGGTTGCACCCCAGCTCTGACTCTACATATCTAGGGGGACCAGCGGTACCAGCTGATTCCCAAATGCTCTGACTGGACCATGCAGAATAAGACAGTCCTTCCAGCATTCAGGTCCCCCTCTGTATATCTCCTTTCGTGTTAATGTCAGATACCATTATATACATTTGTGATGTGTCACCTATACATTATAATGTGCTCATAACAATATTATCAATTAAATAGTGTATCTAAGGCTTATATACTAGACTGCAGGATCCCCATAAAAGAGCAAAGCTCATCCCGGATTGGGTCTTGTAGTGGCGGCTTTGTACTGTCGGATAAAGGCAAAGTCTGATGGTAATTCATGCTGTACAGAAATATGTCATTTTATTCTTATTTTTAATGATGAACTCTAATCTTTAATAGGTATAATTCACTTTGAAAATCTCGTCTGACTGCGCTAATTAGATGTTTGGGCTTAATGAATTGCTATTAAAAGATTTTATATTCCTTTATTATTGCCACCATAGTGCTTTATACCTTTGCAAATTCGCACATCAATCAGCTCCAGGATTCCTCTAATGATGCTGCTCATCTCGTTACAGGCGTCAAGTAAAGGGGGATGGTCTCTTGATATGAAATGACCTCTCTTGTGCCTTTCTGATGTTACCTCCACCTTCGGGCCAAATGATTGGTGCACAATGTCGGTTTTGCGCAAAAGTTGGTGCACTTGTGCAAATGGCATTGCAAAATTGCATTAAAGCAGTGTAGATTACGGTACTCCATGCAGTCGCGGCCAGCATGGCTCGCTGGCAATGGGGGTCGCGCGGGGGGGTTAATTTAATAATAAAAAAAAAATGTGCCTTTCTCCAGGCTTGGTCCCATGTTTTCTGGGCTCCTGCTCTCCTGCCTCAGGCAGGAACAGGAAGAAGGCAGCCAGGAACCCTCCCCCTAAGCCAATCACAATGTTGCAATGACAGCATTTTAATTGGTCGCGACACCGCGCAGCTAGGGGCTTATGGGAAGACCATGTTCCCCATGCAGGCTGCAATTGCACCCTCAGGAGTGGGATCCCCACTCCTCTCATGCCCTGCAGTGCTCGAATGGCAGTCCCGCCCACCTGTCCACCCGCAACTAAACATAAAATGGTAATAACGGAAAGTTATTACCAATTTATGTTTATGCTTCTCTCACTGCGAGAACGCATTGGGGCAACGCTCCTTCACCCTAGTGTAGGAGCCACCCTTGGCTCTATGTCTTCATCAGTATTCAATGCAGAGCTGCCCTTCGGCTATCGATTTGCAATTTCTTGTCACTTGTACTAGACTGTGCAGCTAATTATTTATCCATGCAGGACCTAAAATTGCTTTACAAAGACGGGGGACAAGGTGCATAATGGGAGAAGAAAAATTTGAGGAAAAACACTTTGACATTCTATCACTAATGAATTCACATTAAGAAGATGAAGCAAAGGTTGCATTTTTGGCAGCTATTAACAAATGATCTATCTGTTTTTAGTTCTGACCTAAAGACAGCTTTAGCTATCTTTCCAGCCTTCTGTTTTTCAAAGAAACATCATACAGAAAATACATACATACATATTTCAGGGCTCACAATCAGCACTTTTTCATCACTGGTCTGTTGATGGGTCACTCATTTTGTACATTCCACCCCAGCAATCGGTACAGATCAATAGAACCGCCTACTCCAGTCATTGGATGTTTTCACTATAAGTGACTGCATTTTTTCCTTGTACATGTACAAATACACCTAAAATATAGTTCCAAAAAACATAAATCGGTAGGCACTCTCCAATGACTGATAGTCCTTATGTATAGTAGGGTTACATTAATTATGTTCATGACTCTCAAGACATTTATTGTAAATTGCAATGTTCATTCCACCCTATAGACCAGCTTTGTTATATTTATTAATCCTACTGAAAAGTAACACAAGTGTTTAGATCAGCATGTGTGAATATGCAGATTTTTAGTTTGAAGCAACACCATCCCCTGGACTGGGATTGACATTTCATCCAATTGTATCTGACTTGAAAGAGCCCATAGGTAATTACTTGTGGAACAGTATCTTCCCCATAGGAGTGCTGTACAAGCACTGCCTGTACGCAAACATCACTCCTTTCAAATCAAAGAATATGGCAGATGCTCAGTGTCCTTTCTAATCTCGAGCTCCCTCCTTCCCCTAGAATGATGCACACAAATGTTTTATTGCCCCAGAGGGAGCCTGACACAGCTGAATTCAAGCAGCACTCAAATAGAGTTAGCCTCACACTACTGCAGTAATACCACTCACCCCACATTGGAGCTTCACAAGGCTGCAGTAACGCCATTCTCTAACAAAGGAAGCTTCACAGGGGTGCAGTAACACCACTCTCAACTAGGGGAAGCATTGAAACACTGCAGTAACTCAACTCAGCACTAGAGGGAGTGTCAGTAAGAATGCAGCAACACCACTCGCCCCAAGAAGGAGCTTCACAAGGCTGCAAAACACTGCTTGCTCCTTGAGAGTGAATATATTTGGAGCATGTAAAACTATCTCACCAATACAGAAACTGACAAAGAATGTTTTTAATTGTGTTATACCTACCAGTGCATATAATATCCTATAAATAATAGGGTGTGATCACAAACCTTATAAAAATAAAATCAAGAACAGACTGACAAATACTGGTGCTAATTGACCCATGCATGCAGGCATTCACATACCCATTCTCACACAAGTACCCTTACACCCACTCACAGATCAATGCAGGCATTCACTTCACACATCCACTCACAGACCCACATAGACACTTACACTCCCCTCAAAGACACACATAGTTCATGCACTCACACACCTACTCACAGATGTAAGCAGGTAGTTACAGACCCACTCAGAGACTCATGCTGTCACTCACACACCCACTCAAAGACTCACACTGGTACTCTCACACCCACTCACATAACTGCACAAGCACTCACACACCCACTTACAGACCCAGGTAGGCATTTGCTCACCTACTCACAGACACATGCAGACACTCGCACACTAATACAGAGAACCACACAGACATTTACACACCCACTCACAGATGCAAACAGAAACTCACACCCACGCAGAGACCCACACAGACACTCACACACCCACTCACAGACCCACTCACAAATTCACACAGTCCCTCACACAGACACACACCCCTCACAGACCAACAAAGAGACTCTCAAGCCCTCTCACTGACCCACACAGACACTCATACACCCACTCACAAACCTGCTGACACACCCGCTCACAGATACATATAAACACTCACATACCCATTCAAAGACACACAAAGGTACTCAGTCCCAGATCCACTCACACACACACTTAATCAAAGACACTCAGACACCCACTCACAAACCCACACACTCCTACAATATTCCCACACCAACTCATACAATCACTCATCCACTCACAGACCCACTCACTCACCCACTTGCACACTCACTCACAGACCCATTCAGACACTCACATACATACTTACAGACCCACACAGTAACACACTTACCCACTCGTAGAGCCACACAGACACTCACACACCCATTACAGACTCACATACCTACTCAGACACCCACTCAGACAAACATGCACCCACTCAGACACCCACACAGACACTTATACACCAACTCACAGATGCACACAGACACTCACATACCCACTCACATACACAAATAGAGACTCACATGCCCACTTACAGACCCACTCACATACCAACTGAGACCCACACAGACATTCATACACCCATTCACAGACCCACACAGAAACTCAAAAAGGTTATAAACAGACTCACACAAACACTCACACATCCAATCAAAGTCAAACTCGCTCACACACACGTCCACTCAGTCACATCCACTTCCAGACAATCTCACACCCACTCACAGACCCACACAGACACTCACATACCCATCCACAAACCCACACAGAAACACACCCACTCACAGTCCCACTCACACACACACCCACTCACTCACATACCCACTCACAGTGTGTGTCAGAGGCACACACTGACACTCACACACCCACTCACTCACTTGGACACCCATTCGCAGTCCCAAACAGACACAAAGACACCCCCTCACAAAACCTCACAGATACTCATTGACCCACTCATCAATTTCCTATAGGAGCCTGCAGGTGGCGCTAGTGAGAGGAAGGAGACGCCGGCATTCCAGATCGCCCAGAACACCCAGGCAGGTAGACACAGCGGACACAGCTACAGCTGCAGCTGCAGACCGAGGTTTCTGCAGTTTTCCGAGGTCCGAGGAGGCGACCCGCCGAAGTGCCGAAGTGCCGGGGGATAGCGGCGAAAAACGGGCGGCAGCGGCTTGTGTGAAGAGCAAGCAAGCAAGCGGTAAGAACGGCGTCCTGGTAGAGGCGGCTGCGTCCTGTGCCTCCCCTTCTGCCGATGTAGCCGCTGTTGCAGCCCCCGCCCCGCCACTCCCGCCATCAGCCGCCATCACGATCAAACTCCCCCCCCCCCTCCACGGTAGCCGTCTCCCGCGGCAGTATTTTAGCAGCATTTCGGCAGCTTTCCAAATGGCAGGAACCACAACAACCCAGCAACAATCCAGCCCGCACAAAACTCAGAATCCCAGCAGGCATATCGGCAGGCATACCGGCAGGAACCGCGGGAGCCGCCTACACTGCCTACACTGCCATACTATTAGATTAATGGGGTGTTCACCCACAAAATCAAAAAGGACCTGGGTATTTATGATATAATAACAGTGGTCCTTGACTATAGATTTAGAATGAAATCATCAGTAAACCAATTTACAATAAGTAATGCGAAACGATCTGCATTTATAAAGACTGAATCTATATGGGAGAAAAAAATAACTTCTTATTAAGCTCTCTGTATGACCTACAGAGACAGTACCCAAGGTGAACAGCTATATTTACAAGGAAACGAACCAAACAATGGAAGTACAGTATCAATTTCAAATTTTATCAGCAAAAAAGCAAACAATCACATTTATTTACAGTACCAACAGGGACAGTGCTGTTGATATCCGGCGCAAGTGCTAAGAAAGAAGGAGAGAAAGGGTGCTCAAGTGTTTAAGTGAAAAGTAAAGAAATCATGCTAAAAAACATTTCAAATATTTACAACAATATAAACAAGCGATAGCTTTCCGCAATTAATAATACAAACAAAGAGCCTGTTCACTTCCTTCCAGGATGAATAATGGAAGGGGAGGGTGGGGGAAACTATGATACAGGCAATTGACAAATTGGGCGTCGACGTTTCGACCCTATTGCTCGTGGGGAATTTACTACCTCGGCTGCGGGTCTTCTTCAGGACATGGGGGGGGAGGGGGGGGGGGGAGGGGAGAAAAGGGCTTGGCCACAATTCACTATGGTTCTGGATGGTCACCAATTAGTCTTATTTGGTCCAGATTCCGTCAATTTTAGTGGGTCACCTATCTGCAAGACAGTTTAATTGCCGGTGAGTGGACTCAGACAGCCTGGGGATCCAATCAATATATTTTTCTTATAGGCTGTAGATTACCGGCGCCCACACTGCCATACTGCCATACTGCCAAGAACTCATCTACACCCTTGGAGAGTGTATGTGTGAAAGCGAGCACCACGCGGCAGGAGCCGCCAACTCTAACATCGCACCAACGCTTCGGCTCTGGGGAGCGGCCGAGAGGTGGTGTGGTGTGGTGTGACGTGACTGCAAAAAGCGCAGTGGTGCACTACCAGCTTGCCAGCCTTGCCAGTAGAGAACCTCCCCAGAAGTCCCTGCTGTCTCCGCTGCTGTGGGGTCGGTGAGGGCTGGCACCGGTTAGCTGACGGCGGAGGGAACAGGGCGCAGGCGGTCCGCCATGAGGTCTGGAAGGGAAAGAAGACCTCCAGTGATCCAGACAAATAAACGGAAACGGAACAACATAAGTACTTCCACAAGTCCAGTGTCCCCTGGAACGACCAAGCTGATCAAGCTGACCTCCCGTGGAATAAAGGCACCCGGAAACACAATGGGGTACGAAACCTCGCTCGAAGGAGCCGACAAAGGACCTAGCATTAACCCACTTGATGGGCCAGCAGAAGGACCAAGATTAGGAGCAGAGGACAGTCTCGCCATAACATTTGAAAAGACCAGAGATAACAAAACAAAAAATAGCCCATCTCCAAAACAAGGGAGACGCAGAAGCCACAAAAGGAAAAACAATCAACAACTAATTAAACTACCTGGACAACAAAGTGAAACAAAACACAACTTCCAGCCAAAAATCTATACAAAATTCAATTTCCTAAAAAACCCAGGGAACGCAATCTATTCTTCAAACGACTCCATCACCGGCCTCCAATCCCCTCTGCAACCGGCCAGTGAGTCCACTGCTTGCCCCGCAACTACCAGCCACATTATAGCGGAAATTCACACGGCACCAATGCCAAAAGAAACAACGAACTCAACTGGGTATGGAGCAGACAACAGGGGAGACCTGGCACAACAATACATCAGGACACCGTCAAAAGAAGGCCGCATCAGCCAGGCACCTCCACAAGCGGGATGCTCAGAGGAAGCACAACTAACAACCCCACCACAGTCACCCGCTGTATCGAACAACCAACCAAAAGGGCATGATGGGAACTCTGGGTCCCCCAGAAGCAACCCACATCACCGGCCAGTAACAACAACCTACTCCCTAGCCACTCAAGATGCAGCACCAGAGGAGGAAAAAATCCGAGAAATCGAAGACCACCAAGTTCAAAACACCCATGTAACTACAGAATCAAAGCCTCATAGCAACACAAGGACTTCCGACTTACTAGAGCTAAAACTCAACCAAGAAATTTCTTCACCAATTAAGGCCGACTTAGTCGCCTCACCCAGGGATATGACTTTCCTGACCTCGGAAGAATAGATCGACCTGGAGGCAGCATATAACGGCAGGCAGCCCATAAAAAATATCAGTGAAGAAAGTTCACACCCGCTCTCAAAGAGAACTACGTACCCAGTCAATATTTTTTGGGTCACTCTTCTCAACACAATACAGCTATCTTCAACGGCCCTACAGTATCAATCCGATAAGTTGGACATACAACTATCAGTCCTGCAAAGTCTAGCAGAGGCCACAATGGGGATAGATAGGAAATTGGCAGACCTCAATGGACTCATAAAAAGAGGACAAGAGTCAGTAAAATTAACAGAAATAGTTAGAACTAGCTGTACCTACTCGCCAATAATCGACAAGTTACTATCATTACCCACGATGCTGGGCAACCTTTTGGATGAAATAAAACTAAACACCACAAACACCAAAAAACTCCCTCAAGCAGAAGCCAGGTTGGAGAGGCCCGACCTAAACCCAAATGCGACGAAGCCATCTCCAACAAAGGCAGGGCCTCTAGGAAAGATTGTCGAAATGCAAAAACTCAACTTGCCAGGGGGCAAAATCCAAATTGTCACCCCCACAGCAGAAAAGACCATTCAGAACACCTTCACAACAGGACAAACTAACGAACCAGGGAGCCCGCAGAACGCACGGGCTCGTCGTAAGCAAAAAAGGAAGGGGCGCAATAGAAAGGTCAACGTGGACTGCCAAGGAGAAAACTGGATTACCACAGCACCGGAAGGCACGGGCCACCAGTAACCAGCAAGCTTCAAAGGAAAGACAACCCCCTTTCACTGATACCGGAAACCCCACTGCCCTCAATGGGAACGTCAATAGAAGGATTAGGAACCCACATCTCCAGCGTGGGTACAATAATCCAACCAGCGAGAAAACAGACTGAAAGCAGAAACGACTTAACACGCCGACACCAAATAGAGCCGACATTAGGGCAACCAGATGGCCACTCAAGGGCAAAGAATATAAACTTGGAGGAAGAAAAAAAGGATCAGGATGAGCCAAACTCCACCAAAGATGACGTGACACTGAACAATTCTACAACATCGTGTATTTGCAAGAAGACGAAGACGACACCCAGCAATGCAAACTTTCAGACTCCATGTATCGAAAACCCCGAAGAGAAGCATTTTAGTGATCAACCTCAGCGGGATATTTCAAACTGCAAACCAAACGAACAGAACATCAAACTCTTAGAGGGATCATGCGCAACCGAGGAACAGCCCCAACAGAAAATGTTGCCCCCAAGTGAAACAGACACAGAAACAATTTTTTTCATTCCCGAATATAAATCCAAGGGAAGAGTAGACATTCTTAATAGGGGCAAATATATTAAAGTTAATCAAATCAATAGACAAACTAAAATCTATAAAATCCTCGGACCTGCTCTTAATCGAATTCCACCCAGCAACACACCCACAAGGGAACGAGAAAACAAGGGCCACGTGGAAAACCAGGGAGGTAGCAAAAACAATCATGGAGGAAGCACCCACCTTCTACCAGTGGGGAATCCAGCTTGAACCAGAAATAAAACCAGCTTATCCTACCCCGCTTCTCGAAGAGAGAAAGGAAGAACGACCTCGACTGGTCAAGTCAATACTTAAAGGAGCACGAAGCCACTCCCCAGGACGGGAAAAATACCCGGCGAAATCGCAAAATCTAATGTTTCAACAAACAGCACCTTGCAAAGAAACAATAACTCGCACAATAACAGGAAGCGACACCAACTGACAAATAAAGTCAGTTTTAGCCACCAAAACTGCGGCTTCCCTCAAAAACAAAAACAAACTTAAAATCTGCAGTTGGAATATTAACGGACTAACCGACAAACTGGAGGACCCCGAAACATTGAACTACTTGCAATCCTTTGACTTGATTCTCCTCCAGGAAACATGGGAGCCTAACGACATAGCCTTACAAGGATATACAGCCTGGACACATTCGGCCCGCAAAGAATCACAGTACGGCCGCTGCTCTGGCGGCCTGTCAATTTTCGCGTCAATATCAGTTATAGGAGAAATCAAACCAACAAGCATAAATATTACCCCACCGAATGCAATACAGGCAATATCTCTTACAATTGATAATAAACAAGGAAGCCAACAGTTACACGTCGTAAACACATATATCCACCCTAAGAATAAGCTGACTGGGTCAAACGAACTAGTTCAAGAGCTAACAAGACTCATGGAGGATGGGGAAATGGACAACATACTACTGGCTGGCGACTTCAATCTCCATCTATTTGGAGAACCGGCAACCGATGATATGACACAGGAAATGGACACATTATGGAAAATCCCAACTCAAACAATCACCTCCAGAAACAAACACAGCAACACTGCTTCACAGCTAGTAAAAGCTCTTGAGCAATTGAACCTGCGCGTTCTCAATGGACGATTCAAAGAGGACATTCCTCCAGCACCAACATACTACTCGTCAATCACCTCATCCTACCTAGATTTCATGCTAGTAACACTCCCGTTGTATGACAAACTACAATCATTTAAGATAGGAGACAGAGGTCAGAGCAACCACTTGCCGCTAGAAGCTCAGTTAGCCCTGACCTGTAAGAACAAAGCAGCAGAAACAAGAAGCATGTGTACAGAATATACCGCTAACTACAAGCGATTACGATGTAAGACCACGGATATGGAAGCACTAGCAACCAGTGCAAAAACAATAATACAGGAAATATCCAATAAATCCGTCAATCCCCTCATCCTTTGGGAAGACTTCACAGCGGCATTAGGAGAAAAACATGCCACAGGGAAAAAAACTCAAAAAGGGAATACCACAAAGTTCACGCTTGGCAAAGTAACAACTGCAGAAACAAAAAACATCAAGCTTGAAATAAAAAAGACCCTCAGGCAACTCCGCCAAGATCCAAATAACACGGAAACCCAACTGCAGCTTCGCAGGTCAAAAGCACTGTTACAAAAGAAAACTTGGGAAAGGAAAAGGCAATTGTACGAAGAATTTGGGGTTAAAATTCTACATAATTCAAAGCAGAAGAACAGCTCTAGTTTTTGGAAGACCATCCACAGGCTTCAACAGCCAGACCACAACGGTATCAACTCTGCAATACCGGAATCCGTCTGGGCTAACTATTTAACAAATCATTTTAACACAAGCGACCCTGCAATGAAGAAAGTCAAAGGAGCCGACTCGGAAGAGGGAGCTCCCCAACAAATGGACATACCTGTCACACTCACCAAAAATGCAAACCAGGTGCTCAAAAAGGAAACAACCGGGTCACACACCCCAACAGAGGACGAAGCCAGTCGAACAACAGCTAAGCCTAGAATAACCGAGAATAAACCATCAGACCAGGAAACAGCAGATACTATTCTTAAACAAATCATCAAGGGAAAACTCGAGGGGGCTCCAGGACCAAACGGGATCCCTCCGATACTATATAAACAGGACCCAGCTTTTTGGAGCATTACCTTGACTCCAGTATTCAACGAAGTAAGGGAAACAGGAAAAATACCAACTTCTTGGAGAGGCTCGATAATAAGCCCAATATACAAAAAAGGCGCTAGGATCGACCCAAGCAGCTACCGTCTGATTGCCCTGATAGACGTAGAGGCAAAGTACTACGCAGGCCTCATCCTGAAGGATTTAATAACATGGGCAACAGAAAAGAACATCATCTCAGCTACACAGACGGGCTTCCGGAGGGGCCAGGGTACCCTAACAAAGATCATGGTGTTAACCTTATTGTTCGACGCAGCAAAAACAGCAAAAAGCTCCCTGTTCGTGTGCTTCACTGATTACAGCGCCGCTTTCAACCATGTAGATCGGCACAAACTATGGCGGAAGCTGAGCTCATGGGGAATCTCTGGCCCCCTCCTACAGCAGTTGGTAATGTTACATACCGACACCTGGGTCCAAATGAAACTGGGATCAGGCACACTTCTATCAAGAAAAATAAAGACCAACAAAGAACTAAAACAGGGCTGCGTCCTAGCCCCAACATTGTTCAATCTCTTCCTCGCGGATCTTCCCGAAGAGCTAAAGACAGTCACATCACATGCACCTCGGTTAGGAAATATTACGCTCTCAAACCTGCTTTACGCAGACGACCTGGTCCTTATCAGCCGGTCTCCTATTGGCCTCCAAAACCTTCTGGACAGAACCAACGCATTTTCGAAAGCAAATTCGCTAACAATCAATCTGAACAAAACCAAAGTCATGCCAATGAACCATAACAAAAAACGGAAACCCGCATGGTTCCTGGACAATCAAAGATTAGAACTGGTGACCTCATATAAATACCTAGGAGTTATAATAGACGGCAATGGCTCCTTTAAACAACAACTAGAGGCCATTCGCCAGAAGGGCATGACTTTTCAAATATCAACAAGGCCCCTGCAGAAAGCTCTCCCTGACAGGACATTAGCGCCACTCTTACAGGTAATAAAAGCTCGCCTCCAGCCCATGCTCTCCTACGGCAGCGAATCAATGCGAGGTAAAGATGCAAGTACTCTAGACAATACAATCAGCCGTGCATATAGGGCAATCTTCCATCTTCCATCTTCCTAAAAACTCTTCGCCCGCTCAAATTCATCTTGAATTTGAACTGCAGAAACAATCTGTGGAGAGGAAAGGCCAATATATAAAAAGCTGGCGCAAAATTAAAGAAGCGGAGCAAGGATCCTTAAAGCCAACCTATGGATTGAACTTACCGCCAAAGAAACTTCACCAGCAAGGGCCTACCTAACTAACTCACTGGAGAGTCTAGGACTAAAACCGCTCTGGGAAACAAGAACGGATTTTGGGACCTTTGAAAAAGCAGTGTCGAAAGTCATCAAATTGGTCTCCTCACTTGAAGATAGAGCCACCCTATCCAAGAGAGCGCATGGATGGGTTGTGCTCGAAGGGTACAGAACCACAAAGCCACAAGAGTATCTATCAACGGGCCTCACACAAAAAACAAAAACAAGTTCCTAAACATGCGCTTAGGCAACATACCCATAGCACGTCATTTGGCACCATGGAAAAGGCCTAATCCATCAAACGCATGCCGCCTTTGCCAATCTGTGAAGGAGGATCTTATACATATCATTTGTATCTGCGAAGCTCTAGTGGACACAAGGCGGTCTATGCTTCGGCCCATATGGAATCAGAAGGGCGTAAAAACCTGCAGGCAAGCAGGGATGCTCTGTTTCAATCCTGAAGAGACCCAGTTAAACTGTAGAACAGTTAAATACTTTGACATGTTGGCCAAAAAACTAAATGAAACAACACTTGGGTGGAATAACCCAATCACATCAGGAGAATATCAGTCTTCCCTAATGGCCTTAAAAACTACAAGGCCTACAAGCACCAAAGCCACGGCAATCATAACAAAATATGAAATCACATACAAGACTAAATGGAAAGACAGACGGGTGAAACAATTAATTATATCAGGAGAATAGTGACTTCTCCAACGACCTTACAATCATAAGAACAACAAGTAAGCCCATGGCTAACAGGAAAAAGACTCACTAATTTATTATAGACTCTTTGTGATTTTATTAATGTGCAACACTCTTTGTAAAGACCTTTTAACAATTGTTCAATATTGTGAGTTTTTATTAAGTGTACAATAAAATAAAATTCAAAAAAGAAAATTCATTGACCCACTCATAAGACCCACTCACACACCCACACAGACACCCACGCACAAACTCACTTAGACACCCACTCATAAACTTGCACAGACACTCATATACCCACTCACAGACCCACATAAGCAGTCGCATACCCGCTCACAGACCCACTCACACACTTGCATGTCCACTCACACACTCACAGACACTCACACACCCACCCAATCACACTCAGCCACTCACACACCCACTAAGAGACCCACTCACAGACACTCACAAACCCACTCACAAACCCACACAGACACTCACACAACCACTCACAGACCAACAGATACACTCACATATCCACACACAGACCCACTCAAACACCCACTCACAGACCCATGCAGACACTCACACACCCACTCTCAGACCCACTCACAAATCCACACAGATTCGCACACACTCTCACAGACCCACTGACACATCCACTCAAAAACACCCCCCTCCCCTTTAATAAAAAATAACTGCCTTGGGGATAGGTCCCCAGGGCCTAATGAGGCAGGGGAGGGTTGCCAGTATCTGTGCTATGCGGCTACCCGCAGTGCATGGTGCACACCCTCCTAAGAGGGCAGTCCCTTACTGTGTGCCTGCCTGTCAATCTGTCTGTCTAGGTACCTACACATATATATAAAATATAAAAAGGGATTTACTAATAAAGATCCAAAGTAAAGACAGTCCCTATATAATAACTACCAATGTAATTACTGTGATGTAATAACTAATGATCCTCTATTACATGTAGGGTGTACTTTCCTTGACTGCACCAAGGTGCACCTGTATGCATGTTTGCTAGGTGCACATAGGGACAGTGTGCCCTACAGTGAATGCTCTGCCCCTAGGTCAACTGTGAACCTGTATACAATGAAATGCAAATTGGCAGCTTCAAAGCCCCTCTGCATTTCTCTGTGCAGGTAGCAACCTGCCTGCATTTTGAAGAAGGGTTCATGATCCATCTGCAGGATGAGCAAGTGATGAATTAAGGAGTACTTCATGGGGCAGGGTAAAAGTTAGAATAAGGGCTGGGATTCCGTTGAGGTTTAAGTTTAGATTAAAGAATGGTGTAAACGTTAGGGAGTAGTATTAACGGTCAAGAATAGCATTGGGTTTAGGATTATTATTATTAGTTGATATATAGAGCACACAGCTACCAAACAGGGTCTCCCGGTGTTGCAAAAGGTGGCGGCTGGGTCGAGAGGCTGCTAAGTGGCTGCCCCAGGATAGAGACTCAAGCTTGCTGGCTAAAAAAGAACGTCCTTAGGTTTTTACGGAAGGCTAGCAGAGAGTGACAGTTCCTGAGCTTAACTCAAAGAAAGTTTGAAAGTTTGAGGTCCAGATAAGAAAAGAAGCGGCATCTCATGCGAGCAAGGTGGAACCTGGGCACTGAGAATAGCGAGAGGCAGGATGATCTCAACTGTCAGACGGGCACATAGCGTTTCACCAGGCTTTACATGTTAGAGGGAGCCAAGTCTAGTTTGGTCCGAAACATGTAGCATAAAGCTTTGAATTCAATGAGCTTGTTCACCTTGAGCCAGTGTAGTTTATCAAGCAGGTGTGAAGCAGAAGCATATTGATTCAGCAGAAAAGGGAGGCGTGCTGCCGCATTCTGAATGATCTGCAGACGATGGACTGAGGCTTTACCTGCACCCATGTATAAAACTTTGCCATAGTCCAGTCTGGATGTCACCAGAGCCTGAATATCTGTTCTCTAGGCTGCAGGTGGAATTAGCCAGAGGATCTTTTTAAGCCATCTGAGAACAGCGAAGCAGGTCACCGCAACCCTGGACACCTGATGTTTGAGGGAAAGATTACTGTTAATAATAGAACCGAGATTATTAACTATTGGGACCGGAGCAGGCAATGGTCCCAGAGTGTCTGGCCAGTGGTTAATTCCCCAAAATTCGGGGTTGTTACCCAGAACAAGGTCCTCAGTTTTAGTGCCATTCAGGGTCAGGGCATTTCTGGTCATCCATAAGGAGATATTTCTAAGTCCAAGCTGGAGCATGGAGGGATCTTGCTGCTGAGCGGCTGAAACTGAGAAGATAATCTGCATATGAAAAGGTGGTCAGTCCCGACTTCTCAGCAATGTCCACCAGTGGGAGAACTTATATGTTGAAGAGAAAAGGGCTCAAAATCGATCCCAGAAGCCAAATCAATAAAAGACGCTATTGTATCCACGAGACCCCCTCCTGCTCAGAGAAAAGAAAACACCGTCCTCAATGCGTGGGGTCTTCCAAAAGTTGTGGGTCATTTTGCATGCGGCAATTGCATTGTGTGCCACCTCACGAGTCCTACAAAAACATTGGACCTTGAGCCTGGCAAGACATGGGTACTACGTTCACACACTAATTGTAACACAGCCCATGTGGTCTACCGGATCACATGCCCGTGCAATCTCATCTATATTGGAATGACGAACCGGAAAATAAAAACACGGATATGTGAACACCGGAGCACTATACGGTGTAAAAAGAACACCACTAAGATGACCAACCACTTTCTGGAAGTGGGACACACTACCAACGACATGGCATGGGTCATAATTGAGACAATGGACCCCAATATACCCAATGCACATCAACAGCTGTTACTAAAAGAGCAAAGATGGATCTATTGTTTATCTAGCCACAAAACAGGCCTTAACGACAATATCCTGTGGAACAGTCTGAGCCAGCGTTAAACTGTTCTCCACGTCTGTATCTTAAACTATCAAATGACTCAGTACTCATCCTTGATTCCTGTCGCAATCGCCCCACATGCCAAACTAATGTGGTTCAGGTTTATTCTCATCTTAACCTGTTTCCCATAGTTTGCCGAAACAGAAAGTGCCACTCACTAAACTGAAACAGACTTGATCTGTCACATGTCATAATGGGCATATTCCTTGCACCCGTAGATCCAAATATTCCTGTACGCTGCATTTACATGTAACAAAATCCTATCTCGGGTCATTTACCCACTCCAATATGGCCGCCTAAGTGCTCCTTACGTTAATCAGCTACAGCGCATGCGTGCGCATGCGCCCCGGACACAGACAACGGCCCCGGAAACAGGACGGGACCACTCCGTCCCGCTGCATATAATCGGCCGCATCCCGGAGCCCGGGCACCAGCCAGGACCAAGGGGGACCAACGATAGGTCACCTAGCGAGGACTCTTCATTTACCAAGTAAGGCCTTGAGTAGTAGCGTGAACCTAAACGAAGAATACTCATCTACAAACAGTGAGTTTACTGCAGCACTCTACCTTTGTTCCCCGCAGAGCGGACACAGAGAGTGCCTCCCCCCTGAGCCCCGATCTCTGCAACGAACATAGTGGCATTGTAAATATTGGTGTATTACTGGTTTTTAACCCCTTATGTTTGTTAATCCCCTCCTTACAACCATGATAACATGTTTAGGTAGCAACTCGACACCGCAACACGGGCGGCTTTTTAAAAAGACATGGCTTTTACGGGTGACATATTGGAAGGGCGAGATTTTGATCGATACCTTATCACTATTGATCCAAACCCCGATCTGGTCGACTGAACCTTTGTTGCCTGTCTTTGAGGAAGAAAGTGCCTCTCTCCCCAAGTTAGTTCACCCAATAAAGGACCCCGCTCCAAAAGATCACAAACAACTTCTAGCTTTCAAAAGTTTATTGTAAAGATATGATAAGCTGCAAATACAGGCATCTCAGAATGAGATTCACGAGATACACAGGTCCAACTACATACATGTGCTCTCTGAAAGCCCTCAGACGAGCAACGGAAATTACCAATACAAGTTCTAAGAATAATAAAGCTATCAGCATTGACGCATATCTCTCCTTCATTTAAGTTGGAGGAAAACACACAGGTTAGGCTGTCCCTACCCTGCTCTAGATGGTATCCCTACTTAACCAAATCCCAACCTAACAAAGGTGTCAGCAGTGAATGACCCCAAGGGAAGTCACTCACTCTAAGTCTCTTGGTGAAAACCTATAGTTCTCCAGTCATGACCCCTCTCTGCCTACCCATCCGCTCTCTAAAGGGTCCTCAGGTATCTGCTCTAACTCCACCCAGGGGTGCTGTCCCTAATACAAAACAGTCAACAACATTTGAGACGCCCCTCATGAGACGCCCCTCACGTGGTGTAGCTTCTGGCTTTTTCCATGCTGCTTTGTATTGGGCCTCATACGTTGGAGTTGACCTTGCTTCTCAGACTCTTCTCCGGCCCGCTGATACCCCTTAAACATTCCAGAACCCTCCTCCATGTCTGGGCCGTCTACTGAACAGACCTCTATTCATATTATTTATAATCGGATCCTCCCTTTCTCTTGCAGACAGACATCTGCAGCCAAGAACCCAACTCTCATAGACTTCCAAAAAGGTTTGCAACATTTCTCGGCCCAGACATGTACGTGTAAATCAATGTTAAAACATTTCAGGCCTACAGCATTTCTCATAATGATTATAGCATTCAACTTCTTCATTAATTAAAGCATGTTAATACTCTTATTCTATTATTCAGTAAACACATCTATAAATCATGGCCCATTAATGCAATGACCAAAACATTATTTCAATCTATGTCGTGAAAAGAAACACCTTCTAGCTCTGGCCCTGAGGCCTACCACATTCTGCGTTTAACCACATGCCATCTTACATTTTAAACAGCTACACGACATGGATTCAGGAATAATCACATCTAATAAAATCATATAGTGTCAAACATTTCTGTATTAGTTCCTTTTCTACTTAAATCTCTACATTAGCTATACATTCAGAATATAATTGCAGATACTACTAGCACTCATGGCATTTCTCCTCATGATTTGTGCTTACTACAGGTAAGTGTGATGCACTCATACATTTAGGTCAGTTTGCGCTCTCTCAGTTCCCCCCTTTGATGACCTCTCGGGGTCATCACTAACATTTAAACTGCAGTTATTGCTGGCATAACTTGTCTCTGCGCTTCCAGAGCCCTCAGACTCCTGTACTGATTATCTTGTATGGCAGCCAATCTCTGCAGCTGCTCTCTGTGGGCCCTTTCTGACCTTCTTGCTCTGTACCATTTGAATACCCTCACCAATCCCCACAATATAATCCCACAGATCAATATTATGATGATAGGTTTTAGTATATACCACACAAAGCTTTTGCCTAAGGCGGAAATCCACCCTCCAACTTCACTCATTCCGTGGCCCACCTTTTCCCAGACATTTTCTCTACTCAAGTCTTCGATCTCCTTGTGAATATCAGTTATGTTCCTAATAACTTTCTCAAGGGGCTTCGAATTGTCTGGAATGTAAGTACAACATTCCTGGACCTTCAAAGCCTTACAGACTCCGCCCTCTTTTGCTAGTAGGACATCTAACGCAAGACGGTTCTGAAGAACCATAGCCCTTATCGATTGCATCTCTCCCTCTACCAGCATTAAGGACTGAGCAGTGCTGGCAGACAACCTGTCGACGACTGTTGCCAGTCGTCTAATTTTAACATCATTAAGGATTACTCCCAAAAGAGGGAACATAGCTCCAAAGACATCTCCAACCATTTCTGCATCTCCTATATCTCTCCTTCCCCTCGATGATGTCTTGCCCTCGATAATCACTAAGTCTTGTGCATGATATATTTTGGGGAAGACAATTGCTAGGTAACATGATCCATACCAGTTGTCAGGTAGTCTCACGTAGGCATTTCTTCCACATACAAAATACACATTTGGAATCACTTGCATTCCCTTCAGGAAATCTTTAGTATAGTACTCTATATTGAAAGCATGTTCACAGCTGACTTCTCCCACGTATACATTTTCATAATACGTTTTGGCTCGGTGAAGACATAGCTTTCCTCTCTGCGTCTTATCTAAAGCTATTGGACCACTAATACCCTTTCTCTTGTGTGCCTTCTCTTCCTCGGTCCAATCTGTTTTCCATTGTCCTGATTTTTTCAAAATCTTTTGTCTCCTGTAACGATCATCCACTTGCCCTATGAACTTCTTCTCGACTTCTGACACCTTGCATGTCAGGTTATTTCTACGGGCATGTGAAGTATCTAAGGTAATCCAAGGAATGAAGAACTTAGCCAATCTGTCTTCACTCTTCCAGTAGTCCCATTTGTTCATCTGCTTATAATTTGGGACTTCTGGCAACACTGAATCATAGTTGGAGAAATAGTATTCAAAACTATCTCTCTCATAAAATATACTAAGCAATAAGCTACATGTAATGCCATATGTCAGCGGGAGGTGATGATATCTAATGCCTTCATCTACAGACGCCGGCAACTGCATGCAGACGTAACAGTCCTTAACCTCCATGGCATCCACGTATTCATATAAGAGTTTAGCATAAGCATTTGACCTAAAGTCTCCTTGGGACTCATCTACGTGTAACCTGCGGGCTTCTGCAGCTAATAACGCTTTCTCTTGAGTGTTTTCCCTTTTCTCACCAACAACAGTGGGTGTAAGCGTTTCTACAGATTTCACATCAGTTACCTTCGCCTCTTCCTCATGTCCCTTTACATAAGAAATTGTTACCACTAAAGCTATTAATATTATCACTCCTACTATTAGTGTACCTATTATACATTTAGCTCTGCGGTTCTGGGTGCCGGCTTCCATTTCGTCAGACAATATGGCTCTCTCTTATCTTGGCACAAAGTTCCTTTCTTCTCGTTCCTTTACAGTCTCTTTTTACTCCTTTTGTCTTTAGAATCCACACAACTGGAAGCTGACAACCTTTTTCGCAAAAGTCCTTTAACAGTTCAATAAAGACAACCCTAGCCCTTCTCCATCAACTCAAGGGAAGTTCCCTAATATTCTCTGCTTCCTGGGCGCTAGGTAATCTTCTTTTTCTGCTTGCTTTATTTACAAAGTCCTTTAAGCATCTACTATCAGGTTTGTACCTGCAGCTTCGATAGCAAAGTTCAGTATTTCTAAACGAAGATTGTGCTCTTCATGGGCTGTTATCGTTGTACCAAAGTCGGGGAATTGCAATTCTGAAAGAAACATATGTTTTAACTTGCTGAGGCGGGGAGGTCTGGGAAGCATGAATGTCAGTGACCCTTCTTGTTCGACTCCGGGTACCAACAGTCGTATTTCCACGGTGACGATGGGCTCAGAACTGGACACCACCACCGCTCGAATCCTCCCTGTCTCCTGTTTCAAAGACATTTGTCGCCAGATATGTCCACTCAGGTGTGGAGTATCTTCTGTTAGGCACACGTACTCTTCTTGACCTTCTTCGGTCCGGTGCTTCAGCGCCCTGAGCACCTTCTTCCGGGTCTGAGTCTTCTGATATCGGAGGAAGGGTTACCTCTGGAGTTGACCTCAGGCTAGAGCTCCTTCTTTGCGGCCAATTAGCTTCTCCACGTGCCCTTCTACTCCTTCTCCTTCTTGTCTGTTCTCGCTCTCTGTCAGACCTGTCAGTGTCTGACTCGTACTCCCAGCTACTTTCTCCTTCTGTAGCGTCGTCTGTTTCGCTGTTGTACTGACCGTCCTCAGCTTGGTCAGACTCGTTCCCTGCTTCCGCTGGCACCTCTTCAGCTTGGCTAGCCCCCTCTATGGCTTCTCGGTCCTCTGCTGGACGTCTATCCGAGAGAGGAGCTGTTTCTTCCCGAGGTGCTGGAACCCTTCGCGTATGTGACGCGTGGATCCAATTGGGCAGGCCTCCCACCTTCACAGCCGTATTCGCGATCAGGATGATCTGGAAGGGCCCACGCCAACGAACATCCAAGCAGCTTCTTCTCACATGTTTTTTCACCAGGACCCAGTCCCCAGGGTACAGGTCATGGCACGGGCCCTGGCACGATGGAACCTCGGCAGCCTGCACCTGAAGGGACACAGAATGAATGGCGTCAGACAGCCCCTTACAATAGTCCAGGATCATATCGTCTGTGATATTTAACAGTGCAGTAGTTGGGACAGATGGCAGCCTCATTGCTCTCCCCATTAACACCTCATGTGGTGACAACCCCGTTCTTCTGTCTGGGGTACTACGAAGGCTCATGAGGACCAATGGCAGGGCGTCAGGCCAACTCAGGGTCGTTGAGGAGCACACCTTTGCAATTCGGGCTTTGATCGTGCCATTGATCTGCTCCACAATTCCTGAGGCTTCTGGTCGGTAACTGCAATGCAACTTCTGATCGATATTCAGAGCTACACAAATCATTTTCACAAGCTCGCTGTTAAAATGCGTTCCCCTATCTGATTCCAAAGAGGCCGGCACCCCGAAGCGCGGAATGAGTTCCCTAAGCAGTAACTTGGCCACTGTGAGGGTGTCGCACCTACGTGTAGGGTATGCCTCAACCCATCTGGAGAACACACAAACAACCACCAGGACATAGCGGAGGCGGTTGCATCTCGGCATTTCAATGAAATCTATCTGCATTCGATTGAATGGACCTCCAGACCTTCCTATGTGACTCAGTGCAACTGGTGTTCTTTTCCCTACGTTCAGCTGCTGACAGGTCACACAACGCTGGCACACTGCTTCTGCTGCTATTCTAAACTTAGGATTGTACCAAGTCTGTCTAAACACTCTCAGCATAGCGTCTCTCCCTAGGTGTACGGGACCATGTATGAGTCTGGCCATTGGACTCACCATCTCATTGGGCAACACTGCTCTGCCATCTGCTGAGACCCAAAAATGGGACTCACCCACTACACATCCTGCCTTTTCCCATGTTTCTTTTTCAAAATCAGGAGCATTTTCTTGCATGTTTGCCAGTTCATCCCAAGTATCAACAGTTTCCAATATCATGGCTAATTCAGTCCTTACATTTATTCCGCCCACTTCCACCTCTGTGAAAGAGTACCCTTGTTCTGCGCAATACCGCGCGACTTCGTCGGCATATCTATTGCCTTTCGAGACGAAGTCCTCATTTCTGGTATGTGCGGTGCACTTTACAACTGCGATACCTGCTGGGCATTGCAACGCCTCTAACAACAGGCGCACAAACTCTCCATTGCGAATGGGAGAGCCTGAAGAGGTCATGAACCCTCTTTGAGACCATAACTGCCCGTAATCATGAACCACCCCATAACCATATTGGCTGTCGGTGTATATGGTGACTCGAATTTGATTGCTTGCCAAGCAAGCACGTGTCAAGGCAATAATCTCGGCTACCTGAGCGGAGTGTACTCCTTCCAGGCACCCAGCTTCCACAACTCCAGTAATTGTACAAACAGCGTAAGCTGCTCTCAACTGCCCAACTTCGTCTCTTACACATGAGCCATCGACAAAGAAAATTTCATCTGGGTCAGTCAGTGGCTCATCTACGATGTCGGGTCTGGGTTTGGTGCATAGTTCAGTCACATCGAGGCAGTCATGGTCTGTACATTCATCATCATCCTCAATATCATTTGGGAGTGGCATCAAGGTGGCAGGGTTCAAAACAGAGCATCTCTTGAGGGTCACATTCTCTGCAGCAAGAATAACTTGCTCATAGCGCGTGAGCCTGCTGTTGGTCAGATGCTGTGTTTTGGTCCTGGTCATCAACAGTTCAACAGAATGGGGCACGCACACCTCTAACGGGTGCCCCATGACGATATTTTCACATCTCTCAATGCTGACACCCGTTGCAGCAACGGATTTGAGACATCCGGGCAACGCTGCGGCTACTGGGTCTAAAGTAGCCGAGAAATAAGCAACTGGTCTACGGGCATTCCCATGGATTTGGACTAACACAGACAACGCGCAACCTTCTCTCTCACAACAGTAAAGAAAAAATGGTTTATTGTAATCAGGCATTCCCAATGCCGGAGCACGACACAGGTCCTCTCGCAGCTGTAGGAATGCCATCAAACAGTCTTTGTCCCATGGTACCGGATCGCTCACCTCCTTGTGCGTCAGTTTTTGCAAGGGCTTTGCTTTCAGTGAAAAGTTCGCGATCCACTGTCGGCAATAACCCACCATCCCTAGGAACATCCTGACCTCTCTCTGTGTCTTAGGCGCATTCATTTTCATGATCGCCTCTATCCTGTCTGGTGACACCTTTCGCTTGCCTTTCTCTATTCTGTGTCCCAAGTACTGCACTTCTGTCAGGCAGTACTGCAACTTTCCCGGGGACACCTTGTGCCCATTGGCAGCTAGGTGATTTAACAAAGCAATGGAGTCCTCCCTGCAAGCTTCTTCTGTTTCTGACGCCACGAGGAGGTCGTCTATGTACTGGACCAGAACTGACTTCTGGGGCAGCACTAGACTTTCAAGATTTTTCTTCAAAAGCTGGTTAAAGATCGATGGGCTCTCTGTATACCCCTGAGGAATGCGACACCATGTTAGGACGCGACCTTCCAGCTTAAATGCGAAAAGAAAATGGCTTTCTTCGTCCAGAGGGATCGAAAAGAAAGCCTGACAAAGATCAATCACAGTGAACCACTCAGCTTGGAATGGAATCTGAAACAGTATCACTGATGGATTCGGTACCACTGGACAACACGAAACGACTATGTTATTAATCTTTCGAAGGTCCTGTACTATCCGAAATTTCCCATTTGGTTTCTGCAGACCCATAATCGGGGAGTTGCATGGACTACCCACGATTTCTTTCAGTATTCCCTGTTTAATCATGGACTCGATCACGGGTTTTATGCCTGCAATCGTTTCTGGAGTCAATTTATATTGGGGTGTTCTTGGGAACTCAGCATGCGGTTTCACTACAATTTTCACTGGGTCCACCCCTTTGACCAGTCCTATCTCTTCCCCAGTGAAATCCCATACTTCTGGTGCCACTGTCTCTCTCAAGTCCCAGGGGAGCTCATCTACTGTCAAAGTAGGGTACAGCTCCACGCATATTCTTGAGTTTGCAACTTTGAAGTCTGCGTCATCATCATTGGTCAATACCTCCACTCCCTGAGGTGTACAGTATATTGTACAATTCAATTTACACAACAGGTCTCTCCCTAGCAGACACACAGGACTTGAATCGCAAACCACAAACTGGTGCTCATCGCTGTACTTCCCTATTTTCACCTGTACTGGTTCTGTCAATTGGCTGGTTATTCTCCTGTTTGCGACCCCCACCACTTGTATGGTCTCTCCAGACATGGGCAGGTCTGGAACTGCAGCTGATCTGATCGTGGATCTAGTGGCTCCTGTGTCCACCAGAAAGGTCGTGGGGCACCCTGCTACTTCTGCTTCGACATAGGGTCCCCTCTGGTCCACCTCCAAGGCTGCCCCGAGGGTGCAGTCTTCTCTTTCCACTCTCTGTCCGGTTAATGGGTCCACATAATAGCACTCTTCTCCTTCTACAAACAGGGGCATCTGTCTATAGGTCTTACCCATAGTCCCTACTCGAGGAGGTTGCGGGAACTGGGCTCGGGGAGGAGCCCCCCCCCCTTTGAGCACCTTTCCCTGGTATGGCGTCACCCCTCTTGTAGGCGCGCTCTGGACCTCTTCCTCCTCTATCTCTTGTTCTCCTATCTCTACATTGTAGGGACACTCGCGTTTCCAATGCCCCACCTCGTTACACTGGTGGCACCTAGTCGTTTTCTTCAAGGCAGCTATGTCTATTCTGGGTCTAAAGGTGGAACTCTCCTCATTGCCCTTGTTCTGACTGTACTGCTTCTTTCCTCCTGTACCTGTTCCTTGCTGCTGTTGCTGCTGTCCCCCCTTCCCTGCTGCCTGCATCTGTACCACCATCAACTTTTCTTTTAGTTTCTTAGCCTTGGAGTCTATCTCATCACAGCAGTACCTGGCATATCTCAGTATTTCGTCTAGGGGTTTACTTTGCCAACAAATCGAGTGTTGCTGAATCATTAAACTAATATCCGGTCTCAGTCCCAGGACGAACTTGGACACGAATTGCCCTATGTCTTTTGGATCCATTACATCCAGGCCGCTATACTGTTTAAACGCCTTCAGCAATCTCTCGTAATATTCGTGGACGGTCTCTTTGGGTTCCTGTCTGGTTCGGTCTATTCTGACCCAATCTATGTCTTGCATTGGCACTTTCTCTTTCAGCCAAGTCATCACTCTCTCGAATTTTGCCATCACAATCTCGGACGGCCCATTAGTCTTAGCATCTCTCTCCGGCTCCGTTGTGGGCCACTCAGCGCTAACCTTGCATGCTGTCCACAGATCTCCTGGTACTACAATGTCAAACAGCGTGTTCAGATCTATCCATAGGACCTTTGAGATTTTTACAAATCTCTCAACTTGCTTGTACCACTCCACTGGGTTTTCCCGCAATTTGGGGAAGGAGGTGGTAAAAGCAGCTAAATCTCCCCTACTCCAAGGGACATGCACATAGTTCCCATTGGCGACTTCACGCAAAGGGTATGCTTCTATTCCCTGCAGCCCTCCTGGTGTCATACCAAGCGTGCTTCTCCTGACGGTCCCTTTCTTGGACCACCTCTCTTCCCACTTATCTAGTGCCCTCCATGTCCTTATTCCAGTGATCAGTTCCCTTATGTGCGTTTTCAGCCCAATCGTTCTCCTCTCATCTAGGTCTCGATCTGTGTAATGTAGCCTGTGGTTACCCTGTAATGCTTTGGTTCTTGACAGGTCCACCATATATTTGCCTGCTAGTTCGACTAACTTCTCATGGATTGCTCTCGCCTTTCGAGTGATGTCCTTTGCCATATACAGTATTTCATCCTGCTCATACATTTCCATTCTTTCTAAAGGCAGGGTACCATCTATCATGTCATCCAGGTCTGACCTTAAGCTGGCGACATCGAGTCTCTTAGCTTTTATCTCAGCTCGCAATATGTCTTTCGAAGGGGGCTCACTGGTCTCCCTACCATCCCAACTCCGAGCTCTTCGTTTGGGCTCGGGAGAGTTAATGAGTGCCTTCCCTTGCTCCCATCTCTCCAGGTCCCATGCTCGGCCATCCGATCTTGGAAGGTGATGGAACACGGGCCTGTTACCCCCACTCTTGCTCTGCCCACTCTCTCCTGCTTCTCTCCTTTCGCCGTACGCCTCTCTGTTATTTTCCCTCTGGTCGCTACCCTCCCTTTGCCTAGTATCGCTCAGTATCCGATACGATCCTTCCTGGTTCCCCATATTCCCTGGGCTGCGCTCATTTCCGTCATCACAGGGACTATGGTGCGACCTCTCACAACTCCCATTCAGTTCTCTGGTGCCGGGCACACAGTGTGGACACTTAAAGCTGTTTCTGTACTCTTGCGCTCTCTTCTCCCCTTCACTGAGTATTGGGCACGCCACCCCTTCACTCCCGGGGCCCCCGTTTTCCAGGTCTGTTCTATCCCCACTCCGGGCCCAATGGGTGACTCCCCTACTATCTCTCTCTCTACAGTCCCACTCCGGGCTGCTCTCCCCAGCCCCGCAGTGAGTCCGAGCTCTGCTGTCCTGACTTTCCCTTTCAGCTTCTGCAGCTATGATGCTCTTGTGAGCCTCCACTGCCTCATCCCACTTCTTCATGTACTCATTTAGCTCTTGAAAGGATTTTCGTCCAGTTCCCCTCAGATCCGCTGGCCATCTAGGGCCCCCAGGGTCCCCTCCTGGATCCCCTGCTGTGTGCATCGGGGTGCTCCACTCTCTTGGTATCGGCATCTGACTTGGGGAATTAATCGTATCGTTCCTCCTTGCCGTCCCTGCTCTTTCTCTGTCCTTCCGTACCCGTTCTTCCCCTCTTGCTCTCTCTTGGTCATATATCGATATTATAGGACCTATGGTAACAGGTACCTGTAGTGCATCTGGTAATCCGTAGGATGTGGCGCACTCCGTTTCCGGCGCTCTTTGTACCACAAACCTCCCGACTACCTGTTGCACCTGACTAGGCTGGGACAGCTCTTTCTTTGCCTCAGGATCCCACTCTGAACTGGGAAGCGGTCTATGCTCTCCTGCATTGCCCCCCTTTTCTCCTTCACTATGCTCGACCTCTCCCCCTGCTCTATTATACGGGGGTGGCCTGTCTGTCAATAATCTGTTTATCAGGCTGTCCTCTGTTTCGCTCTCATCATCTTCTTCTAGGGGGCTTTTATTTCCAGGCACCTCTAACACCGGGTACAGTTTATTTACTTCCATGTTATGCACTCTCCATCTTTTAGCATCCGCATCCCACCTGGCATCCTGCACTGCCCTTACCGATCGTTTCACCCTTTCTTGTCGTCTGTTCATATTCTTTTCATGCGCTGCCCTAATCCATGCATCAAGGGCTTCAAACTGGGTCGGTCTAGGCAAGGGTCTCATTGAGGTCATGACTGATTTTAATCGATGTAACACCTCTAATCTGAACGTCCCGTACTTCGGGAACGTCAGTTCCTCATTTCCTTCCGTAATCTTACTCCACTCTGATATCCAAAGGATCGTATGCAGCCCAACATTCACTGCCATGTAACGAGCCGGCGTACCCTCCGGCGGGGCTTCTTCCCCTTCATACGATCCCCGCTTCTCTTTTTTAAACACCGCTCTCAGCCATTTAAAACACTTCATAATTATGCGCACAATATCCAGCCTCGCTACTCTGTTTACTTCCTGATGACAATCCACCAATCCTGTCGCGGCTTTGCTAACTTGGCCTATCGCAGCGCGGTCTTTCTCCGGTCGGCCAATCACAGAGCGACAGTTTCTGACGTCTTTGCTAGCTGGCCTATCACAGCGCGGTCTTTCTCCGGTCAGCCAATCACTGCGCGACACTTCCTGACGTCACTTTTCTCCGCTTCGCAGCAGCACCCCTCCTTTCTCAACTCGTCTCCCGGTCATGCATGCGTCCCATTCATACACCGAAAAATGACTACTTCCGACCAAGCGGTCACTTCCCTCGACTGTACGTCCACAGTCTATATGTAATTGTCAACACAACTGACGAAATGTCTATCGTCTCTCTGATAGGTTGCTTACACACACAGTAACCTCCGACCAGCGTCCGTTACTCACGCACTCACTCTTACGTTCCCCCTATCTCGGTCTTTCGGGTGATCAATGGTACCTCATGACCCCCTTCACACTTATTTGACAATTACTCTGGGTGTCCGATACACCCGAACCACTTAAGCTCTCCTTGAACTTAAGATTTCCACCGGTTGCGCGCGCTCACAACCTGTTCCACAGTCACTCTACAGACATTCAACTCCGCCAGACATTACAACATAGATACAATACAAAAACACCGCAATCTAACACGCATGACCCTTTATACTCACTCTCGACCGATACTGCTGCTTTTTCTGTCTCACGTCATCCGGATCTTCTTCAGCGGGCGGTTCTTCCGATCATCGATTTCTAGGGGCCTTGGGGTAAGCTAACCTGGCCTAGGTCACCGTCCTCAAGAAGGCAACCATCCTCTATAGCTACCAACTGGAAGGGCGAGATTTTGATCGATACCTTATCACTATTGATCCAAACCCCGATCTGGTCGACTGAACCTTTGTTGCCTGTCTTTGAGGAAGAAAGTGCCTCTCTCCCCAAGTTAGTTCACCCAATAAAGGACCCCGCTCCAAAAGATCACAAACAACTTCTAGCTTTCAAAAGTTTATTGTAAAGATATGATAAGCTGCAAATACAGGCATCTCAGAATGAGATTCACGAGATACACAGGTCCAACTACATACATGTGCTCTCTGAAAGCCCTCAGACGAGCAACGGAAATTACCAATACAAGTTCTAAGAATAATAAAGCTATCAGCATTGACGCATATCTCTCCTTCATTTAAGTTGGAGGAAAACACACAGGTTAGGCTGTCCCTACCCTGCTCTAGATGGTATCCCTACTTAACCAAATCCCAACCTAACAAAGGTGTCAGCAGTGAATGACCCCAAGGGAAGTCACTCACTCTAAGTCTCTTGGTGAAAACCTATAGTTCTCCAGTCATGACCCCTCTCTGCCTACCCATCCGCTCTCTAAAGGGTCCTCAGGTATCTGCTCTAACTCCACCCAGGGGTGCTGTCCCTAATACAAAACAGTCAACAACATTTGAGACGCCCCTCATGAGACGCCCCTCACGTGGTGTAGCTTCTGGCTTTTTCCATGCTGCTTTGTATTGGGCCTCATACGTTGGAGTTGACCTTGCTTCTCAGACTCTTCTCCGGCCCGCTGATACCCCTTAAACATTCCAGAACCCTCCTCCATGTCTGGGCCGTCTACTGAACAGACCTCTATTCATATTATTTATAATCGGATCCTCCCTTTCTCTTGCAGACAGACATCTGCAGCCAAGAACCCAACTCTCATAGACTTCCAAAAAGGTTTGCAACATTTCTCGGCCCAGACATGTACGTGTAAATCAATGTTAAAACATTTCAGGCCTACAGCATTTCTCATAATGATTATAGCATTCAACTTCTTCATTAATTAAAGCATGTTAATACTCTTATTCTATTATTCAGTAAACACATCTATAAATCATGGCCCATTAATGCAATGACCAAAACATTATTTCAATCTATGTCGTGAAAAGAAACACCTTCTAGCTCTGGCCCTGAGGCCTACCACATTCTGCGTTTAACCACATGCCATCTTACATTTTAAACAGCTACACGACATGGATTCAGGAATAATCACATCTAATAAAATCATATAGTGTCAAACATTTCTGTATTAGTTCCTTTTCTACTTAAATCTCTACATTAGCTATACATTCAGAATATAATTGCAGATACTACTAGCACTCATGGCATTTCTCCTCATGATTTGTGCTTACTACAGGTAAGTGTGATGCACTCATACATTTAGGTCAGTTTGCGCTCTCTCAATATCTTACCCTCACTCGGTAGCTAGCCATCACAATTTGCACTCTGCACGCCACAGACCGACTGGTCTCCTCCCAGCAGTCCCTACGCATGCTCCCTGTGCCACATACCCCCTTAATAAAAACTGTCCCTGCATGTCATGGTTGCCCATTAATAACAAGGTTGCAACACCTATTGCGCATGTAAGGTTTCAGATTATTGTTATGAGATGAACATGTTTGGCATGCAATCCACAGTATCAGTGCATGCCACGCTGCATGTTCCAACTTTTAGTCACACTCTAAGGCCTGATGACGAGACAACCCTATACCACAACTTAAGATTGCATTTTATGTTGCTGAAAATATACATATGTGTATGTTGTTTTGTCCTCTTTTTCCCTACAGGATTTTTTTGCCCTTCTGGAGTACCAGTGAGTACACCAGCATTTATTTTTCTTTTCCGCACACCTTAGCGCGTGTGCAGGATTTTCACCTTTCACGTGGCACTTTTCTGTTTGCCACTCACTTACCTCTCTTTGGTCCTGAAGAAAGCCCTCACAACCACTCAAGGGGCTGAAACATGTAGACCGCTGCACATAGACAACTCATAAGACTACTACTCCTTTAGGAGTTGCACCACACATAATTTTAACGATACCCTGGCCCGCCAATAATAAAATACAAAGGCAAGGATTCCCCGAGGTATTTTTAACTCAATACTTACATCACACTATTTGCACCCACACCTGCTCCACTGTAATCAGGCGTCGTAGCACAACCAGGTGGCACTCGGCTACCTGGTTGGGACCCCGATGATGAAGCATGACACCAACCAGGTTGGTGTGTGAGGGGTCTTTTAAAACACCTACTGGGTTCCAGTTTCAGGCCACGAAAACAGTGACTAAAACTATCACATAGCGGGTTAGTCCACATTATTTATCTAGTTATACTACGTATCAGGGGATCAGGACTTGCCCTAGTTACCCTTGCTCTCTCATTGTTTCCGATAATAGTCTATTTATTCCCAACAAAGCAAAATTGTTAGAATAAAGGATTAAGGGTGATATGAGTGTTAAAGTGCTAGGGGTCAAGTAACAATAACTAAGAGAGGTTATTTTTAGTGTTTAATAATGTTAAAGGGGAATGAGTGGAAAAACTTTTTTAGCACTGCATTTATGTATTTTGCATAGACATGCATTAGCCAGAACATTTTTACTACTACTATTTTAATTCAACTTTTTAGTTAGCTTTTATTTATAAAGTCATGCTGAGAGTCATAAAGTTGAAGCATTTTACACACAGAATGAATGTTAGCGTGTTTTGGTTTAGGGACAGACAGTTTAAGCTGTATGTTGAGGGAGCTCTTGACATCAATATTTCAAAAAGAAGGGTAGAGAAGTGTAGCTTGGAATAGCCTCTTCAGCAATTGGCTTAATGGCTTCCCACTGCTGTCCGTCAAGGCTACAGAATATTGAGGATGGTTATGTTATCTCATGTCTGTTCCCATTAGCTTATAGTTATGAAATAATGTAATCCTTTTATTAAATGTCAGATGCAAACTCAGTTAGTGTACTTTGCTGCATATACTTTGCTGACATGATGACATTTTATTTGGTGATATCTGGCTTCACTGGTTGCTGTTTGAATGTTGATGCCTGTGATAAAATAAAGGCACGGTGCTATTCACTACTCGCCCTTCAGCAGTCATTAGTTTTACTTTGTTGTCATTGTAGGACGTTAATGTATTTACAGCTTTTTTTGTTCACAATAATGTACTAGGCGCATAGACTTTCTCAAAGATACAACAATGATACTGACCTTTTGTTCAAGGTACCTACTATGCCATATTCTGCTGTGTATGCCTTTTAAGGTCACCACCCACTTACAATGCAAACTTCAACTTCTGTCTTAATTGCATAATCTCTCATGTAAGCGTACAGTGCAGGTCTGCTAAAGTGACCTGTTCAGCAAAGGAGACAGTTTTATATTACTATTATTGTTACTATTGTTACTATAATCATTATCATTAAGGACAAACCTCTACATGCGATTGTAATAATAAGCCATTCTTTGTTATTTCGTGATGTTACTAGCAGATAAAAACCATTTACAATTATAAGCAGACATATATTAAAACCTCTTCTCTTTAAGTAAAAAGTGTACTTTATTATTAACAGTATGTTTTTCCTTGTCCTAAACAATGGCATGACATGTTAGCAAGTAGCTTAGAAAATGGCATACTAGCAAAGTCGTTTAGATTTCAAACATAAACGTTATCATGCCCTACCATATCTAACCTACCATTCCTAACCCAGTATTCCTACAATAATTGACTGCCATACCCAATGTATCATACCAACCTACCATGTATACCGAGCATTACTAACCCGGCATACCTACCTACCAGACCTAGTTGCAATACTTATCACACATACCAACCATACTTAACCTACTTTACATTATCTATCCTGTTTACCATAACTAGCGTGTCATACCTTCCCAACCTACTGCACCAACTTATCATACCCAACATAAAATGCTTAACTAACTGACCACACATAATCTATAGTACCTACTATTCCTACCAAGTCTACCACCATAGGTACTTCTCTATCACCTACTAACTTGCCATGCATACATACCTACCATATTTAACATAGTTTACCTAACCTACCATAACTAGCCTAACGTACATTCATATCTGCCAACCTATCATACGAGAGCTATCTACTAACCTACACAAATGTATCCCATACCTAACCTACCATATCTACCATTCCTCCATCTCTGCAGTACATATATCTTACACTTGTCTTGAGATGGTGGCTTTGTGCAAAAGGGGCACGTTATTCCTATGGGGTCACTAGTAATGGCTTAAGGTTATGCAGTCCTGATCAGAAAAAACAGCAAGACCTATGAGCTTTCCCACTGCTTGTTTTTATTTAAATTCCTTTGAATTCTTTTTTTTTTTAGCAATTTCATTGGCGTTTAATCCTTTACGAAAGGTATTTTCAACAAAACAACTTCCAGTTTAATATGGGTGACACGTTTAATGCTGAATGTGATGGTGATGGAAATTTGACAATTCTCTGCTGTCAATACTGTAGCAAAACTTACATTGCTGTAGCGGAGAGCGGTTATATTGCTAGAGCTGAAGATACAATGATATCCATGTTGGAGCCTCGACAGTGAACAACAGAGTGTCTGTCACTGTTAACCAAAATATGAGGGAGCTTTTTAATGATGTGCACTGTCCTAAAATGTACTCTCACTCGGTATGATTGTCCCTTGAAATAATAACATCCACTCTGCTTCTACAGAACAGTAATTTACCATTAGCACCCACTGTCTTTTGCTTTGCGGTATGCAGTGTTGCACATCAAATTAAAACATGTCCCGAAAAGATTTGCATTAACGGCTCAGAAAATTAACAGCTAGGAACAACAAGCGAACAGTCGCATCGGTGCTGCGGTTTAAATTGGTAGTCAGACGTCGTAATTATAAATTGCTGCCAAGGGGAACAAGCTATGAAATGGTGCATTGGTGGCTGTTGACTCTCAAATGCCTGAAGCAATAATCTTTCAAAGAAAGTTAGAGATAAGCTACATACATGTGTTTCGCAAATTAGTGGCAGCAAAGCTCTAATTGTCTGTCACTGGGTATATCTCATGACTTTGACAAACGTTGTCCTCTTATTTTTTATTCAGTTATTATTCTACTATTTTTTCCCTAGTTGTGATTATGATGTCAGGTATTATAAAACTAAGTTTTGTGAAGGCTTTTCGTTGCTCATCAAGCACACACATTCTCTACAGAGTCCCTCTTAATGAATGACTGATCAATCAGGATTTATAAAGCGCTGCTAATACCCCCATCGGGTATCCAGGCGCTTGTAGGTCCTGGAGGCTTATTCACATAGCAGGTCTTGAGGGCCATTCGGAATTCCAGAGGTGAGGTGATGGTCCGGAGGTGCGTGGGGAGGCTGTTCCAGTTGTTGCTATGATGTGGGAGAAGGAGCATCTTCCATTTCTGCTTCAGTAGGTGCCGGGAGTTTGGGCAAGTGATAGGGAGGCGGAGCATAGTCTACTTGACGGTTGGTGGAAGTTCAGGCGATGGTTAATGTAGCCGGGTCCTTAGCTGTGTAGAGCCTTGTGTATGGGTCAGCAGCTTGAATTGACATCTCTTCTATACAGGGATCCAATGGAGTTGCCTTCGGTGGTGTGTGATTAGGTGAGGTCTGATATGTAAGATATGGACTCAATTAGAAGTACCACTGTGCTCTAATTTGGACAGGTCATGGTAGGAAAAGCCACAAAATGGACATTGAACCAGGGTCCTAATGCAACCTCTAGTTGTGTCATTCCTAGCCTGAAGAAACAAATCATACCTTACTGCTTTTCACATGCTTCTGCTACAACGCACTGTTAGTACTTTTGTGACAAGGGGATTGAGTGGCTGGTTTTGTTTGCCATCGGTGTTCCAGGACCTAAAGCATTATCTTATTCCAACTGAATAACTAATACAGTGCCACTTACGTTTAAACTTGCCTTGCCATGTTTTTTATTCTTTTTGGCCCTGGATAGAAATGTCATGTAAACTGTTAAAAATATCCTGTTGATTCCTTACTACGCTCATTCCAATCATACCCCATTTATGGATTTTAGAAACACAGGATGCTATTAAACATGTATTCTTTACATAGGCCACACCTGGTGCGAAGGCCACACAAGTCACATCTGTGTTTTTCACCTTTTTCCACCACACTTAAAACACTGAAATACACTTGCTATACTAGTTGGATACCATCTATTAAGCTTTTCATCTCAATTCATGACCAGTTTATAGGAACAAAATGAGGACTCACCAAACAAACCGGCCATGTAATTGCCACTACTGTTGTTATGTTATTTGTCTCGATGTTTGTGTAGAGCATTTCTGCTATTGGAATGGCATATTAGTGCTTTTGTCCATCTGAAAGATGCATTTCCTAAACATAGGAGTCTGAATTGTGGATTCCATGTTTCTGGTGTGCTGTCTGTGTGCCTCCTAATTTCACTAGGTCCAAGTGTGGTATTAATATTTCCCTTTTCCAGTGGCAGTCATTCTGTCACTTTGTCAGTGCCTCTCTGTCTCATTGTTAGTGTCTCCCTAAACCTGTGTCCGTGTCGGTACAGTGGTATAGCAGGAACCACATGGATAAGCAAACAAGAAGAATGGGCTCCTATGCTTCCCTGGCTGAGTAGAAATAGACACCCATGAATCTGGTGCAATGGGTGCCACTTCAACTGCTGGTTCATGTGCTCAATATTTTCTTGGAGTTATCTCAGTATTTGCAATTATGCCCAATCGTTATGCGGCCAGGGAAAGATCCAACTTTCATAATGCCATCACAGTCATTTAAAAACCAAAACCAGGTTTGAAGATTACTGTCATACTTGGTCAGTGCTTGAAATAATTTAAATACTTAGGAGAAATCCATGCTGATATATAATTGAGTCTGTACCACTGTAAGAATGTGGGGTTATTATTGGTGCAAGATATGATGCCTGCCCAAGTAATAGGTCCACAATTTCCCTTTACTGGGAACCAAGCACCCCATTGCAATGCTTAACTCTCTCAGGGTAGCAAAGCAGAGCAGCACTAGGCCTACTCATTGGAGGTGGTGTGGGCTAGTACTCACCATTCGCTGTCACCAATAATAATACTTAATAAGTGATTGTCCAGTCAGAGTTTTTATTTGGAAAAGGAAAAATACAATTTATTACACACACCGCTAAATACCTCACATTAATGAACAAATATGTACATCAGGCAGATTAAAAATATCTTGGTAATACTTTAAAATCACGTTTGACCCCTGAAGGTTCATGACCCCCTACATATACCATACATAACATCAAAGTATAGTGGGGTATCATTTCAAAGAAAACAGGCCTATTGCCTCTGTCATGTTTCACCATATCAATATGCAAAGCAAGCCCATTTGCTTTATCAAGGAGTCACCACCTCGATATATAAGGCAAGCACATTACATTGGCTTTGTTTAGGGGTCACCGCATTACAAAGGCCAATATCTACATGTTAAAAATCCCATCCTGATATCATTATAATCAATAGTGTTAGACCTGGCATCCTTGGCAAGGTTTCCCCTGACTTTTTGCCTTCAGACCTCCTGTTTTTGCTGACTTCATTTTTGCTTGCTTTAGGACTCTGGGATCTTTACCACTGCTAACTAGTGCTAAAGTGCATGTGTTCCCTGCTTAAAACAGTAACACAGGCTTATCCACAATTGCCATATTTAATTTACTTATAATTCCTTAGTAAAGTGCACTAATTGGGAATGTAAGTAAAATGGTACTAGTTGGCCCGCAGTTATACTAGCCTGAAACAACAGTGTTACCTAAGTGAATCCTACCGCAATCAGGTTACGGAGCAGTTCCTGAAACATAGGCTGGGATACTACCTGTTCTAGGCCACTACTCTCCATGGAAGCGCAGGGAAGGACAGGAGATCTGCAGGCTATCTGAGCAAGGGCCAGGGACATTTTCCACATACTATCTTGTGCTGTTCTGATATGATGGAACATTGCATGCTTTTTTGCATAGGAAATGGAAAGATAGAGGAATAAGGTCATGCAGGTAGGTAGTAATGGCCTGTTTTGAACAAACAGATCCCATGCTGTACTGTGCAAAGGTGACATTTCTTCAGAGGTTTGGAAAAAGGGTTATGACTAGGGATTTTGCAGAAGTAGTGGTGTGAACACCTGTAAGAATCTAGCTTGTATAGTTTAGGGACCTGTAGCACCATTGAGGACTTTGATTCTGTAATGCAAAGGGTCCCTTTAACTTATTTTCACCTGGCATTTGTGACCATTCTGCAGAGGAGTTGGTTAGGCACAAGCACTTTAAGATACCTTCTGCCTTTGACCTTTTTGAAGGTCTACTAGAAAATGTGTCTTGCTGTTAACTCTAGAGTTGGCAATGAGCATTTGCACTTTAACTTTCACATTGCCCTATGCACCTTAATTGTCGCACTTACACTTAAAACCGCACAATGTCTAATTCATCTTGTTGGCGAGTAGGGGTAAGCTTTTTGGTGAAGGCACAGCATTTTAAGACACATTTGCTCTTGATTCTGAGGCAGCCCTATAAGAACACATTAATTGTAATGTGCATTTTTTATTTCTCACATTGCTTTATGCAACTTAACTGGCCCAATTAATTTTAGTCCCCACTCTGTCATATGCACTTTACGGGGGGAGTGTTGGGTAAGGCATGAGCACTTTAATGACATTTCTGTTTCCGACCCAATGGAAGGTTGATTAGAATGGTTGTCCTCAGGCCAACTTAGAACTTATTATGAGCAGGCACACTTTAAGACCCATTTTGCCCTATGCACTGTAAACCGTATGTATTAGCTGTCAGGCCTCAGCACATTTATGTTATACAAGGCCAACAATATTGAGTAGTAGGGCAGGTAGAGGGGTTCCTCCAACTTTCTTTAACTTATGCATGGAGAAGAGGGTTATAAATCGTGTATGTATTTCTTTAAATGGTTTTATAGATGGAGTATTTTGCATTGTATTCATTTATGAGGAGAGTTGGATGTAACTGTTCTATGTGTCTTATAATGTGTTTTACTGACCATTATACTGCAGTGGTTTTTATTAATTAAGAAATAAAAATATTTGATTTGGTTTACTAGTGGGCCTGCAGCACTGATTGTGCCACCTACTCCTGTATTGCGGTAAACATGCATCAGACCTGTCACTGCAGAGCCTGTGTGTGCAGTTTTGAACTACTATGTCGGCCTGTCAAGTTAACCCTCTTGCCAGGCCCAAACCATCCTTTCTAATACATTTAAGTCACAAGTAAGATAGGCCCTGGACAGCCAAAGGGCAGGGAGCAATGTATTCAAAATGTGGGGCATGTACTTTTAAGTTTTGCACGTCCTAGTAGTGAAAAACTCTTAAATGTGTTTTTCACTCTTGCAAGGCCTGAACTAATGGATTAGACCCGGTCTAGTGCGACTAGATGACCCCGGTTTACACTTTATGCTTGCAATCACTACATTTCCGTTTATTCTTTAAAAGTCCACCCAAGGAAAAAGTCCCCAATTTCGTAAAGGTAAAACAAAGTTTAAGTAATGTAAACTTAGGCTTATCCCCTTGGTAACTATGACACAAACAGGAAGCCTAATTTAGGAAGATGTATAAAGTATTTAACACTAACTAAACAGGTACACAGTCAAAACAATACACAATAAAAATCTCACAACCAATTTAGAATGCATGGAGAAAGCTTTCATTAGTAAAATGACACCAAAACGACAACAATCTAATAAAGAGAACCAGAGATATGCATTTTTAAAAATTCAAATCGAAAGTGCCATGAAAAAGTAAAGCGCCAATTATAGTCACTGTTCTTGGTTGACAGGAATCTAAGTGCAATTTCACGCTGACAGCGATGGAGTGCGGCTCGGACACGCTAAGTACACTCGTCCCAGTCATAGATTGTACCTTCTGATTTAGTCTCTGAAATGGAAGTCGAAACCCTCTGGCGGGGCTAAGTTGCAGGCTGTATTTGCCAAAGTCCTGTTGAAGCTGGAAAACCACTGAAGCCATTGGTGTAGGCGTAAAAAAGCTCTGAGACCATGAAATTTCAATTTCATGGCTGGCTCAATCCTTGCTTTGGGCGGATACTTTTTGCGCCTTCACCCGGTCAAGATTTCTTTCTTCGGACTTAGTCTTTTTATGCAGCTCAATGTCCTTCAGCAGGGCAAGCCTGGAGTTATATCAATAAAGTCCTCACAAAATCAGCTGTCAGGACCCCGAGGACAGCACTTAGTGGCCAAGACTCACTCCAACAGACACCACCAGCAGAGACCAGTCTAGTTTCAGTTGCTACTTGTCAGCTGGGCATTTGAAGAAAAAGGCATCCTGCAGAATGACATGTCCACAGGAGGTAAAAAAACTGACCCTTGGAGTGCACCTTTTAGTCTTGGGTACAAGTCGGAGCAGATCCAACCCATCAGGTCTCCACAGAGGGCTTAAACAGCAGGTCCAGTCCTCTTCTATTCTTCTGCATATCCTGCAAGTGTTCTGATAAGCTGTTTGTGAGGTGCCAGCTTCGTAGGTTTCATTAGCCAATGGGTGGTTGTGACTGCTGAACACTCCCTAACCAATGAGAAAAAGGTTCACAGGGACTTCCCCATCCACGTTTGCAGCACATCCTGTTTGCCTTATTGCAAAATATACCATAGTGCACTATTCCGAGACAAGTCCAACATGGCAGAAACTTTCTGCCCCTGCATTGAGCTTGTGGATCAGCCAAGGGCTTGTGTTTAGGGAAATGGGCAGTCCCCTCCTGTCAGCTACACCAATATGGTTCTAAAATCAGTTTCTTCTCACACTGGGATACTCTATTTCAAGATAATGTAGCTCCAGGACTCTCCCCGGCTGTCCTTTCTGAGAGGGTGTCTTCCTATGAAAAGGCGTTAACCGTTGTTCCTGCTCCCGGTGCGGTTTTTATACCCTACTAAGAAGAAGTACTGGCAGGGCCATTTGTAGCAGGCCAATGCTAATTAGCCTACCGGAGATTCAAGCATAAAGTGTATGTTTTTGAAAGTCACTTTTCCTAAATATTTATTAAACATACAACTTCACCAATGAGTTGAATTTTAAGAAATATTTTAATAATGACTTAATCATCTCTGTAGCTTATTCCACTCCAAAGCTAGTAGGTTTATGATTTTGTTCCGAACTGTTGTTTTTGCATGTACCTCTTAAGTACGTGCACTCTACCTTGTGAGTTTTCCATGTCAAAAATTGTTTTCTTTTGACTGTCAAAAAGGGTTTAAAATCTGCAGGAATCAGGCAACAGATATGAGTTTAAAGCAATGTTCCCTCTATAAGCCTAATGGATGGCACAACACGTCCCAACGTCCACAGCTGCTTTACCTTTTTTCCATGAAATTGGTGTATTTCCATCACCAAATACTATGGCCTTACTGTGAAGTTAATATAAATTTTAGGAGATAAGCCAAATTATTTCATTTTATAGGGGTCTGACTGTATACACTGGAGACTGGACAGCAGTGTCCCAGTGTGCATTGTTAAATAACCAGCAGCATTAGTTCAAAGAAAATAAGGGTAACCACGTAAAAAGGAGGCACTTTCTTACACTAAATGACTCTGAAAATGTTGCAGTCGTCTTTGCATTCAGTTGGTGAAAATGTTGTTGCAAAGACCAGAAATCCTGGCACTGGTCTGCCAGCCCTTGAGCAACATGCTTCAGACACTCTTGTGCTTCTGATAACTTGTAAAGGAAAAAGCGGGCTGATAGCAAACAGGTAGCAAATAAGGCTAATAAAGAGGAAGACACCTAATCAAACATCTTCTCTAGTTGTGGTCATGCACTGTCTGCAGTGGAATTTCCAATATTAGCCCTCTCATACCTAGGTAAACAGCCTTTTTCTGCCTGTGCTTCAACCCCTGCATTCTCCGTTTGAAAATTACTCGAAGTATTCCAGCCACTATCTTCAAAATGATGATCTTCTCATGTTTGTGTCCTGTGATCCACACAGCAGGAGCAAGTGTGATTCAAGTTAGTGAAAACAAAACAATTTGGCTGTATAATTGCGTCACAAGTAGTCCTTAAACATTTGAGCCTGGGCTCCAGCTCTGCAGACAGTGATAATTCTAAGCTAAAGCACTTTCTGCAGTACTTTGAATAGAACAGTGCAGGTTACTCCTTGAAGGACCACATTTCATACAATTAAACAATGTTACTTAACAGGACTGCAGTGCTTTGAACTGGACATTAAAACACTCATATGCAGGGTATTGGAATGTTCAGGAAAATTCAAGAAGCTTGTACTACTGCTGTCGGTCTTCTACCTGTTCCACGTACAAGAGATGCGTGTAGCGCTGTCGACTTTGCTGTTAAGGGGGTGATTCTTGTTTGCCCTTCTATCTCCAATTGTGCTGTTTGTGTTGTACCTTCTTTGATATACTTTTGCACTGCTTATTTTGCAGTCCCTGTTCAGCGTGTGAGTGCTTTCTGTGCAGCTGTTTAAGGACAGTAGTAGTTATGTGTTTAATCTGAAGCCTATCCTAGTGTTTTTTATAATGAAATGGTACGCTTGAATTTTGTGTGAGAAGCAAGGTAACAGGCACACTGTGAGAGAGGCATTTGTTATTGTGGTGACGGTCTAGCCTTTTGCTGACCGGAACCGGAAGGGCGCGAGGGGAAGCGGAAGGCGGCCATTGTGAGAAGGCGCCGACCGCAGCTAAATGAAGCGGTGTTTCCCGGTGCTCCTGGCTGAATAAAGAAATAACCCCATATACAGCGTGCGATCTGCTTATTTGAGACCTCCACAGTGGCGACGAGGCGTGCACGCCACGGCGGCTCTAGGTTCGAGCGGAGCCCGCCGCGGCATCGTGGAACACGCACCGGACGTTCCCGCCTACGCACGGGGCGTCCCTGGGGCCCGGAGCGCGGCAGAGGATGGCGCATTGCGCCTGAGGTATAATCCCAGCCCCGCGCGGGGCATTGGAGCTCTAGGCACCTGCAATATTTTCCAAGAAATATAAATAAATAAATAAATAAATAATAAAATTCGAACTGTTGGCACAGGAAGACTTGCTGAAATCGGACAGGGGTTCCGAGGAGGGGCATGCTCCTGGACACCTGAGCTGCTTCCTCTCTGCACAAGCGAGTACAAAGTTGACAGTGAGGCCAGACGCGCCAGAAACGCCACACTCGGCCTGCACGACCGCTCCCACAGTGCCACACAGGCTGCACCGGGCGCTATTGAGCGAAGGGGGAGCGTGGACGCACAGCTCCTCGCAGGTTGGTTGGTAGGGGCACGCTACCTCATGGCATAGCGCTCCACGCAAAGCTGACGGAGCAACTGGTCCAGAGAGGACGGTCGGGGAGTGACAACGGTGCAGGGCCACGTACCCAGCAAGCTACAGCTGCGGCGTCAGGGAGTGTGACGACCAGTGGAAGCAGTGGGGCGATCGCTGACGCGAGACAACCCCCGGGCAGTCCTCCCAACCGAGACACCCCAGCCCCGGCAAACCCCAACTCGACCAAGAAAATGGCGGCGCAATCCACATCACTAACGCAGATGGTACCGTTCCTTCCTTCCAGAGGCGAGCCTGCAATGCCCTGGGAAGACTGGAAAAGGTACTTCCAGAACTATTTGTAGGCACTAGAAGAGGAAAGCGGGGCGGCGTATTCGAGTAAGCGGAGACTGAAAATCCTGTTGCACAACTTGGGGCCGGAGGGCATCCGAGTATTCGACACCATTGTGAAAGAGCAGAGAGCCGCTGACGACGATGATGTATTCAGCCACGCTATTTCAGACCTGGATGCACACTACAGACCCGTGGTGTGCGTGGCAATCGACAGGCACAGTTTCTTCCACAGGAAGCAGGGAGGAGGTGAGACGGTGGATGAATATGTGGCAGCTCTTCAGAAACTGGCCCTCACATGCAAATTTGGTCCTCTCCACGATGAGCTCATCCGTGATCAAATCATCATGCACACGACGAGCACACATGTCCAAGAGAAGTTGTGGGTGAATGGCGATGCACCCTTGAAGGAAGTTTGGGCCATGGTGAAGAAAGCAGAGATGTCAAAGAGGTGCACGCAAGCGGCAAGAAAAGAAACTGGGACTGCGCAGACGGTTTGCAGAGTCATGACGAACTATAGAGGAGAGAAGGCCAAACCGAAAGACACACCGAAGAGTCAAGACAACAAGAGAGGTCAGCAACCATCCGGAGGAACAGCCCAGAAAGCAGGCAGAGGTGGTAAGCCAAGTTGTTACCGGTGCGGGAGCACAGCGCATTTGGGGAACGACAAGGTGTGCCCTGCGTTCAGGGCGAAATGTGCATACTGCAGTACTTTCGGACACTATGAAAAAGTGTGTCGTCGTAAGCCTAGAGGGACCACAATCAGATACGTGGACCAGGAACAACAGGAGGAAGAGACAAGCCGAACGGATGAGGAAGACCAGCAAGAGTTCTTGTACATCGACGCACAAATATTGGATGTGGTAGGAGCAGAATCGGACAAACCCAAGTTGGACATGCGGATAGGAGGAGTGCCCATAGAAATGATTGCGGACAGTGGAGCACCCATCACCATAATACAAAGGCAAGTGTGGGACAGAGAATTCGTGGCGAAGGTGCAAGAGGAGCTGCGTCCAATGGATCTGCGACCGGTCACGTATACAGGGCAGAAGAAACGCATGCGTGGATACTGTCCTTTACTATTTGAGTTCAGAGGTCGACAAGCCATGTGCAAGCTGTACGTAGCGGAGAAAGGACCGTCTGTGCTCAGTTGGAAGGACCAGGGGGCGTTAGGGATACAACTTAACCCTGGGGGAGTCGAGAAGATTCTGTTGATGGACATGAACCTGAACGGCGACACTGAAGCATGGCGCAGGGAGTACCCCAAGGTAATCGGGGGGAAAATAGGTGAGCTGGTCAAATACCAACACCTCATCAAGTTGAAGGAGGGAGCAAAGCCTGTAGTGCACAAAGTAAGGAACATTCCGCTCAGGTGTCGAGAAGCAGTCCAGGCGGAACTGGACAGACTGGAGAAAAGCGGGGTGATAGAGGCGATTGAGAGCTCGGAGTGGCTCTCGCCATTGGTGGTGGCCCAGAAACCAAATGGGAAGGTGAGGTTATGCATCGATCTGCGGGAATTGAACAAAAACATCTTGGTCGACAAGTTCCCTCTTCCCCGCATCAACGAGATGTTAGCTAAGACAAAAGGCATCAAGTGGTTCTCCACGTTGGACCTATCATCGGCCTATCACCAGGTGAAGCTCCATCCCTCTTGCAGCCACCTCACGTCTTTCATTACCCCCTTTGGCTCTTACAAATTCGTTCGGATGCCGTTTGGCTTGGCATCTGCAGCAGCCGTGTTCCAGAACCTCATGCACAGGCTTTTCCGGAAAATTGGTAGTGTCCAGTTCTTTCAAGATGACATCTTGATCATGGGAGCGTCCAAACAGGAACACAACGAAAAGTTGCATCAGGTACTACGCACGCTGCAGGCAAACAGATTGACAGCAGAATGGTCCAAGTGCAAACTCGGGGTGCCATCGGTAACGTACCTCGGTCATGAGGTGAGTGAGAGAGGTATAGAGCCAAAGAGGTCCAACATGCAAGCGATCTTGGACGCGCCTGCCCCAGAGAAGAAGGAGGACGTCAGATCGTTCCTGGGGATGTTATGTTATGTTATTATTATTTGTACAGCGCAACAGCTGACCCAGCAAAGGGGCGTCCTGGCGCTATGAGAAGGCAAACACAACACAACATCAGTCTGGTGCAGAGAAGAACCTAAATTTAGACAAACAGTAAGGTTTTGATAGCGATGGCAGAGTACTATAGCAAATTTGTTTCCAATTTTGCCACAAAAACCCACTGCATGCGCCAACTACTGAAGGAGAGGAATGGCTTCAAATGGCACGAGGAAGAACAGGAAGAATTAGCCAAGCTGAAGCATGAACTCAGCACGACGATACCTTTGACAGGGTTTGATCCAGATGCGGTTTCCGTCCTCACCACTGACGCCAGTGAGAAAGGCTTGGGGGCGGTGCTGATGCAGAAATCGGAGAAGGGAGAGATGTCTACCATCAGTTTCGCTTCGAGGTCCTTGGCGCCGAACGAGGAAAAGTTCAGCGTCATTGAGAAGGAGATGCTGGCGGTGGTATGGGGAATGGAGAGATTTCGGCAGTATTTGTGGGGAGCTAAATTTCTGGTGAGGATGGACCACAAGCCTCTAGTAAAAGTTCTAACATCATGTGGACATGGCCACGCCACTCCCAGAATCGCCAAAATGACACTGAGACTGTTGGACTTCGTGTATGAGGTGGAGCACATACCAGGGCCACAAAACAAAGTGGCTGACTTCTTAAGTCGGGCAGCAGCAAAGGAAGGGGCCGACGATCAAGAGACCCAAAACTGGGATGGTTACGTGGTGGCCACCATTCAGGACATGGAAGGAGTGATAAGTGCCCAGGAATGGGAAGAGGCGTACAAATTGGACGAAGACCTGGAAGCAATAAAAGGGTACGTCGTCCATGGATGGCCGGAGAAGAGACATCTCCGAGAAACGTTACGGAGATACTGGGAAGTACGGGACGAGATGTCGCTGGGAGAGAACCCTGTGTTCCTGCTAAGAGGCGACAAGGTGGTGCCCCCCCAAGGGGTGATAGACCATTTACTAGCTTTACTGCACGAAGGACATCAGGGGATCACAAAGACCAAGGCCCGGGCTAGAGAACTGTACTGGTGGCCAGCCATCGACTCCCAGGTGGAGAGGTATGTAAGACAATGTGAATCATGTGCCAAGGCAGACAAATCCCAGAGTGTAATGAGACCTCCATTGGGACGATTCCCCATACCTGAAGGACCATGGGAGAAGGTGTCCGTCGACATCATGGGACCCATTCTAAACACAGAAGGACTACAAAAATACGTGGTAGTGATGGTTGACAAATACTCCAAATGGCCGGAGATTGATGTGCAGGAAACCATGGACACGGAGGCCGTGATATCATTCTTAAGAAACTCCAAAAATTAGAGAGTTTCCCAGAAACCAGAAAGGACTGGGTTTCAAGTATTTATCAAAAGAGAATCCTTTCTGTGTATTAATCTTTCCTTTGGTGACCAAAAAAGCCTACACATTCAAATCAATACCAGTTTTACAATTATGGTATTACAAAGATATTGAGTAAATATTCGTACTCCACACTAGAAGATCATTTTTTTACTCTCAAAAGTTTATTATACAGGAACATTTATATTGAAAACCATTGTTTAAAATTTCAGACAATTAGTATTATACGTAGGGTGCTCTGGTACAATCTTAAATATTGTCTAACAATTCCGATTACGGTATCTACCTCAGAGTCACTCCCTATTAGAAAAATTTTAAAAAATTGTGCATTTTTATGCTCACAAATTAAATACAAAATACATATAAACCATATACATTTAAAAGTCCCACTGTCGACGCGTTTCGGTGCGTTGGTTATAATTATGGCACCTTCCTCAGGACGGAGGAGTTTAAAACCACAGATTATTTTACTTCTTTCTAAAAAAAGAATACACATAATTAATGCAATGTTCCTACAGAGAGTTTATTCTAGTTGTGGATAGATCTAATGAAGTTACTCTTTGTTTGTTAACTGCCCTTACTTGAAGTATAGGGATAGAGGTCCTTCTATTGATTTTCAGGACATCTATATCTCCTTATATGGTTGCGGATGGGTTCACTCACTACGAGGTCTTTTTAGGTCATTGATTTCTATAATAAAAGAGCATGAAATTATGTATCATATTACAGAGACTAATGGCCTATTTTTGCATTTATCAAGGGCCACTTACTCATAGGGTTCTGGTAGACACTTTGTTAAATGGTGTCTGTCGAGCAGGTAAGTTGTATTGATGTACACCGTCTGAATTAGGTTATCATGCCGTGCCTGTAAGGTGCACGTGTGTCAATGTAAACTTTAAGTGATGGATAAATGACTAGCAGGTATATATAGTAGTAGACAGATACATACCAATAGCCTTTGCGTCTGATGCGGACAATCAGGCTGTTCTTTCTTTCACCCCTTCCAGTGGTATCTTTGTACCTGTGCCAAATAACATGACACTGTGGCTTAATATATATGTATGTGGGGATTATAGATTGCCGTTTCCCTATCTCACTAGATTATTGTTTGAGAAATTGTACATACCGATTAGGGGCTATAGTGTCCCTTTATCGCCTGATGTGCAGCGTTCTCTCCTTTTCATTGAGCGCTGTAAGATTCACTGTGGGGTGGGGGGATATTTTCAGTACAGTCCTCTCCCAACCTGGGCCATAAATGAAAGGTCGTTAGATTGATGTCATGGCCCATATCGAAATACAAGTTTATTATTAATGCTACTTATTCTTTTCATTCCCCTGGTTGCCAGACTGGCTGCCAGTAAAAGTGATCTCACCTAATGCTGGTGTCTGCTCTGTATTCTATTTCGCTTAACTATACTGTTTCAGCTAGGTGCCTTATCAAAGCCTTATAGATACATTACCCCTTTTTTTTGTTCATTTAATATATCATTAACATTTATTCTCCCTCCTAGTCACAACAAGCACTTAAAAACGTACCCCATTTTATCTCTTAAAAATGTGACTTGGAGTCTATTCTGATCTATCGTGGGGTTGTTCTTATTACTGATTACTCAAACAGAAGTTCTAGCCCCCTCTATAGAGTGACTACCGACATCCGAGCCCTTACCTTCAAACACCGGACACTCGGCGAACCTGCTCCTCATGGCTTCCTGCTTACACCGCAACTGACGAGAGCAGTGAAACGTGCGAGTCTTAAACACCCTCTTGATTTGATAATTGGGTATTCTATTGTCTACCTAATTAGTATTTATGTGATTGGCGGCAGAGCTATTATGGGGGCGCCATTTTTGTAGTTCTGAATATTACTCTATATGAACTACTAAACCGCGAATTCGAAACTAGGGCCGATTGATTTTCTAAAAGTTCCGAATTATGATCCCTGCCTTCCTCGTGTTTAATATATTTTTTATTGTTTGTTGCCAGGGTTCATACACTTTTTGGCGTTTTATTAAGGGAAGACGTGCCCAGTCCGGGCTTTTCGCCATTTTGGTAGTTCTACATATCACCCTATATGGACTACACAAACGCGGGTTCCAAGCTTGGGCCGATTAATTTTTCGGGAATTCCGGATTGCGGTCCCTCCATCCTCGTATTTAATATATTTTTATGTGTTGCCCAGGTTCATACACTCTTAGGCATTTCATTGAGGGAAAAGGTGCCCTAAGCGAGCTGTACGCCATTTTAGTAGTTCTAGATGTCACTTCACGAACTACAAAACCGCGGGTTCGAAACTCGGGCCAAATGATTTTATAAAAATTCCGGATTACAGCCCCGCCATCCTCGTGCTCAATATATTTTATTTATAGCCAAGGTTTGTACATTTTTAGGCGTTTCGTTAAGGGTAAAAATGCTGAGTGCGGGCTTTGCTACTTTCTCGCTTTCTATTATGGTGCTTTTGGTATTTATATTATTCCTAAAGCAGGTGCTGTTTAATAAAGGAAACCTACCATACAGGTATAGGGCTACTGGCAAACCATTATATACACTGTTTAATGACAATATTGTTATCAAATTACATGAATGTATCTTTTTATAATCATTAAATAATGGCTGTCCCTCATCACATCTTGTACCTATACATATGAATAGGGGCCTCAATACAGAGCAACTATGGACATCAACTTTTAATGTCAAACAAAACAAAAGAAACATATTCACATTTCTTGTTATCACATTTTGCAACATTTTTATTAGCATTTTACTCTTCTGAATAAACATATGCTCAAAATGTAATCATGATGATTTTCAGTGGAACTGATTCTCAGGCTTAATCGCTTCTTATTTGTTTTCAACAATGTATTTGCAGGAGTCACCAATTTTAAGTTTCAGATAATATACATACGCAAAAAATCTACAGTATTATCTAATCATTCTATCCCATTCCTCACGGCCATTTAATCCTTGATAGTATGATTGAATTTAGACATATAAAATTGTTCTCTTTGTTTTCGTTTTTTATTTAGTCGCCTCCTCTTGCTGAGATTTTAATCTTTTCTAAAATGAACCACTTGATATCATCAATGTTGTGGTTTTCAGCTATCCAGTGCTCCACCAACGGAGCATTTTTTCTTTTGTTGTTCATATAGAGTAATATTCAGAACTACAAAAATGGCGCCCCCATAATAGCTCTGCCGCCAATCACATAAATACTAATTAGGTAGACAATAGAATACCCAATTATCAAATCAAGAGGGTATTTAAGACTCGCACATTTCACTGCTCTCGTCAGTTGCGGTGTAAGCAGGAAGCCGTGAGGAGCAGGTTCGCCGAGTGTCCGGTGTTTGAAGGTAAGGGCTCGGATGTCGGTAGTCACTCTATAGAGGGGGCTAGAACTTCTGTTTGAGTAATCAGTAATAAGAACAACCCCACGATAGATCAGAATAGACTCCAAGTCACATTTTTAAGAGATAAAATGGGGTACGTTTTTAAGTGCTTGTTGTGACTAGGAGGGAGAATAAATGTTAATGATATATTAAATGAACAAAAAAAAGGGGTAATGTATCTATAAGGCTTTGATAAGGCACCTAGCTGAAACAGTATAGTTAAGCGAAATAGAATACAGAGCAGACACCAGCATTAGGTGAGATCACTTTTACTGGCAGCCAGTCTGGCAACCAGGGGAATGAAAAGAATAAGTAGCATTAATAATAAACTTGTATTTCGATATGGGCCATGACATCAATCTAACGACCTTTCATTTATGGCCCAGGTTGGGAGAGGACTGTACTGAAAATATCCCCCCACCCCACAGTGAATCTTACAGCGCTCAATGAAAAGGAGAGAACGCTGCACATCAGGCGATAAAGGGACACTATAGCCCCTAATCGGTATGTACAATTTCTCAAACAATAATCTAGTGAGATAGGGAAACGGCAATCTATAATCCCCACATACATATATATTAAGCCACAGTGTCATGTTATTTGGCACAGGTACAAAGATACCACTGGAAGGGGTGAAAGAAAGAACAGCCTGATTGTCTGCACCAGACGCAAAGGCTATTGGTATGTATCTGTCTACTACTATATATACCTGCTAGTCATTTATCCATCACTTAAAGTTTACATTGACACACGTGCACCTTACAGGCACGGCATGATAACCTAATTCAGACGGTGTACATCAATACAACTTACCTGCTCGACAGACACCATTTAACAAAGTGTCTACCAGAACCCTATGAGTAAGTGGCCCTTGATAAATGCAAAAATAGGCCATTAGTCTCTGTAATATGATACATAATTTCATGCTCTTTTATTATAGAAGTCAATGACCTAAAAAGACCTTGTAGTGAGTGAACCCATCCGCAACCATATAAGGAGATATAGATGTCCTGAAAATCAATAGAAGGACCTCTATCCCTATACTTCAAGTAAGGGCAGTTAACAAACAAAGAGTAACTTCATTAGATCTATCCACAACTAGAATAAACTCTCTGTAGGAACAGTGCATTAATTATGTGTATTCTTTTTTTAGAAAGAAGTAAAATAATCTGTGGTTTTAAACTCGTCCGTCCTGAGGAAGGTGCCATAATTATAACCAACGCACCGAAACGCGTCGACAGTGGGACTTTTAAATGTATATGGTTTATATGTATTTTGTATTTAATTTGTGAGCATAAAAATGCACAATTTTTTAAAATTTTTCTAATAGGGAGTGACTCTGAGGTAGATACCGTAATCGGAATTGTTAGACAGTATTTAAGATTGTACCAGAGCACCCTACGTATAATACTAATTGTCTGAAATTTTAAACAATGGTTTTCAATATAAATGTTCCTGTATAATAAACTTTTGAGAGTAAAAAAATGATCTTCTAGTGTGGAGTACGAATATTTACTCAATATCTTTGTAATACCATAATTGTAAAACTGGTATTGATTTGAATGTGTAGGCTTTTTTGGTCACCAAAGGAAAGATTAATACACAGAAAGGATTCTCTTTTGATAAATCATTCTTAAGAAATGCGCTTATCAAGGAAGGGATTCCGAGAGTGATAATTTGTGACAATGGACCACAATTTACGTCTGCGAAATGGGAAGCGTTGGTGTCAAGAAACGGCATAGAGGTCAAACACACGCCAATATATCATCCCTCAGGGAACGGGCAAGTTGAACGTTTCAACAGGCGGATCATGGGCACCATTCAGGCGGCAATTAGTGATGGATTGGACTGGGAGAAGGAGTTACCAAAGATGTTATGGGCCTACAGGATCACACCTGGGAGCACCGGCTACAGCCTATTCAAAGTGCTACGGGGAAGAGAACCCTTCACAAAGGACAATGTGGTGTGGAGGAAGATGGTTGTGCAGAGCAAATGGTCCCCAGCAGTGGTCAAGAGAAACCTGGAAAGAGCGCAGGAAACATACACTGAACATTTCAACAAACGGCATGGTGTCCAAGGAGTGACATTAGACAGAGGTGATTGGGTGAGAGTGAAGGTAGCTACACTCAGAAGAAAGGGGGAAAGCAAGTTCACTCCACCTCTACAGGTACTAGAACCATACGCCAGATCTGCACTGCTCAGCGATGGCAAAGTGTGGTCGCAGGACAGGATGGCCAAGTGCAGCAAGATTTTGAACTGGGGCAATGATGGAGATGAGAAGATAGAGAACGTGGAGAGGAATGATGAAGGATGTGAGGGACAGCAATACGAGCAAGTAGAAGAAGGAATGCAGCAAGTGGTAGGCGGAATGGGAAGTGAGCATGAGGAGGTCAGAGGATCTAAGGAAGAGAAGGGTGAAGATAGAGGAGATAAAGGAACTGCGAAGATCAATGTGAAGGCAAGGACCGGGGAACGGACAACTGAAGGGCAAAGCAGAGCACAGAGTGAGGGAACGAAAACGACGAGAGCTGGAAGGAGCGTGAGGATGCCGGAGAGATTCAAGGACTTTGAGATGGACTAACAGTAAGATGTTGTTATAGTTAACGTTGCATAAAGGGGGGGAGATATGTGGTGACGGTCTAGCCTTTTGCTGACCGGAACCGGAAGGGCGCGAGGGGAAGCGGAAGGCGGCCATTGTGAGAAGGCGCCGACCGCAGCTAAAAGAAGCGGTGTTTCCCGGCGCTCCGGGCTGAATAAAGAAATAATCCTCCGGCCCTTAAGAAACACCTGCCATACTCCCAGATGTTACGGGTGAAGAGAGTGGTCTCAGAGGCCTCACAATGCAGAGAGCAATTGAATGAAATGACAAAAAGATTTAAAGATAGGGGATAATCCCCCAGATATCACCCAACAAGCACTAACACGAGCTCAACAAAAAACGAGACAAGAACTTCTGTGCCGAAAAGTAACCACATCCAGTAACCGCATCACATGCGTGAGTAAATTCTCCACCGTCAGCACACAATTCAAGCAGATTATCAAAAAACATTGGTCAATGTTAAAAATGGAACCAGATTTCAGAGGCATTTTTCTCAGGAACCAATCTTTGCACATACACGAGCTAAGAACATAGCAGACTTTCTAAAACCAATTAATGAAGTAACCACCAAGACGCCTTTTCGAGGAACAGTACCTTGTTACAATTGTAGCACATGCAATAACATCATCAAAGGCTCTACCATAACACACCCATAAAAGGGGTATCCCATACTGTTGAAAGTGAATGCAACGTGGGATTCAAGTAACCTAATCTACATGATTAAATGCCCATGCGGAGATGTTTATGTAGGACACACTGAACGAAAATTAAAAATACGAATAAATGAACATAAGAGCACCATAAGACTAAAAACCGCGAAAACCAGCATAGCAGAACATTTTACCCAAATGCAACACAACGTCAGCCAACTGAGAGTGTGTGTCTTAGAAACACTACCTAGAATAGAAGGTTCCATGAACAAAACGAGGTTACTTAAGCAGGAGAATTACTGGATTTATAATCTGGGTAGCCTGAAGCCAGGCGGACTGAATGAACGCACAGAATTTCTTTGTTATCTATAAATATTAATATTCGTGTTTAGATTCATAGTAGATAGCGTAAACACACTATCCAAATTGATCCAACCAACTTTGCAACAGTATCAAAACATAGTGGCAGCGAGCACTGGGGCAGATCCACTTAACATTGTGATCTCAATAAAGTTAGAGAGGCAATAAAAAATGGCCGTGAAAGCGTTAATAGTGCGCACGCGCGAATTCCGGAACACCGGAAGAGAGCAGAAACAGAGAGTTGAGCAGCGGAGCGGAATGTAAGAAACGCCGAGGTGAGCAGCTAAGCGACCGAAGTAAGGCTCCATAAGCGCGTAACAATAATTTCAAATCCGTTCCTTTTTAGAAGGAACTAAGCTCCACAGAATTGAGTCAGCGCTTCAGGCGAGTTTTACTAATTATGCCACGCCGTCTTTTAAACGGAAGACGCCACAACCAACTACCGCTTTTGATAGCCATGCCGAGCCCCACCTTAGTGTAGAAACCGTTACAATAACGCTATAGGATTATTCCATAAGAATTCATAGCAACGATTATGTGAATATATTAGAGCAATGTTATGAAGTGTAAGATAACTATGTTAAGAAGTAACACAAGTATATGTGATATGAATTTATAGATATAACGAAGGTTAATGTGATGCATGTTTTCTTTGATTATTTGTAGATTAATTATTTCCCTGATGAAGGCAGCAAGCACTGCCGAAATGCATTGGAGTTCATGAGGAATAAATGAAACATTCATGAGATATAAATGAAATAACGGAGTAATCGATTTATTTTGGAAAAAGCATCATGTTTTAATCACTTGAAGTTGAAATTTGATTGAAACTCAGAGCTGGTACACAGCACAAATCGGTGCCCAGGGGGACAGCTACACCCAATTAGGTATAGCGGCTATAAAAGGTTTATCACGTATCACTCCAGACGGGGAGTGAGCCGTGGAGGCACGAAAAAAAGTATACTTAAAAAGAACAAAAGCGGTGCACGATCCGACACCCATAGGTTATAGTTAACGTTGCATAAAGGGGGGGAGATATGTGGTGACGGTCTAGCCTTTTGCTGACCGGAACCGGAAGGGCGCGAGGGGAAGCGGAAGGCGGCCATTGTGAGAAGGCGCCGACCGCAGCTAAAAGAAGCGGTGTTTCCCGGCGCTCCGGGCTGAATAAAGAAATAACCCCATATACAGTGTGCGGTCTGCTTATTTGAGACCTCCACAGTTATGTGTTATTTATTTTATCTCTTTATCCCTGGATAGGCCACTTAAAAGTGCCGTAGGTGAATTGAGTAACAGGGAAACAAGGATGGGGAGAAAGAAGCAAAAGGTACCTGTGAGACGAGCACTGGTACTGCACATATCATACCTTTTCTGTATAAGTTAGTGAGGCATGAGAGTTTGGAAGCACTATTATCCTAATCAAAGCATCATAGATCTGCTGAGGAAAGATTATTTTATCCCATAAAATATTACAGCCTTCCTGAGAAATGCTCTGAAGGTGAATGAGTTTTAGCCCTGGCACTTGACATCTTCAGTTCATGACTCAAGAGTGCCACATCCTTGGGATTTTATATTGGCACTGGCTTAAACTTCAGAATCCGCATTGCGAAAAAGAAATAAACTACGTGTCAGCCCCCCTAACTCTGTACAGCTAAAGCTTTTCTTGAAGAAACCAGTTCAAAATTGACTGCTTTGAAATAAAGCAATATTTTTTTTTTGCAACCAATTTTCCTTAAATTCACACAAAAAAAATGACAAGTTATCTTTTCATTTTCTAGGAGTAGGCAGTGGTCCGTGGGTGAAGTTGGTGGTAAAATATGAATGTTTTGTGACCGCAATTCAGTCACAAAACATTCCTACATACCAAGGCGATTAGGTATTAGGAAGGTACACCCCAAACACTCACCTTCCTAATAGCAAATTGCTAACCCATTTTGAGGTTACCAAATCGCAAAATAGGGTTTGGTACATTTAGAAAGCATTTTTTCTGGTCTCAAACGGCCTGAATCTGCGAATCGGGTCATTTGCGAGCTTAACATTTTTTGCATACATGTGGCCCTAAATCTGTCCTTTGAAGTGCATAATCTCAACTTCACGCCACCTATTCTAGTAGCCCTGGGCAGTGAATCTAAGATATCAGAGCTGCAATTATTTGCACCACAAGCCAGGGTAGAACAGTTTAGAAGCCAAAAACCCCTGCAGTGAGAAAATCCCGGGATCAAACAGCCACAATCCTCACCAGATCTGTGATGAGATAGGTGGATCCTAACTTTTAATGTATGAACAGGCCCGTAGAGTGCAATTAGCCAATGGAAACGTGGAGTGAGGAGTAGGGGAAAAACAGAATATGCCACCAATCAATCATAACCCTAGGGTGGGACAGGGTGGTGGGCAGGTCCTTTACTTAACCCATATAGCACAGGATACTCTAGAGTGTGAGGAAAACACAATGGTGATCTAACAGTGAACTTAATGAATCCAGTTTCCCCCTTTAGAGGTCACAGGAGTCAGAAAGTGTCCCAGTCTGTTGATTAGTAAATGGAAAGTGAGGTAACATATTGGACAATGTTTTTTTAAAAGGATTCAGAACTACGAATGCATTTGCTGTTTGCAAACCCTGCAATTCAAAAAATCCCAGGTTTTCAACCAACACATTTGTTTTTGAATGTACTAAATGCATTTAGTGATTCGGTAAAATGTTACAATTTGCTAAATGGGTTTTGGAAGCCATACAGAAGCGCTATTTGGAAGAGGCGTGTTTAGGGCATCCCTTCCAAACAGCGATTCTCAATTGGATGTATTAATGCTTTGCAACCGAAATCCGGTCTCAAATCCTTAATATTTCACTGAAACTTAAAAAAAAGGAGTAATCTATATAACAACAGAAAGTGCTCCAGGAGGGACCCCTTCTTCTTTGTGAATTCTGACAAAACATTTGTAAGAGTAGGATCTGGTCCTATAAACTACTGCCTAATCATAAAAAACTTTGTAAATTGTTTCATTATTTTTTTTAACACATCCTGTTTTCCTTCAAGGAAAACAGGCTGTATTCAAGAAAAATGATTGCTTAATCTAAAAGCAATCATGGACATGGTGTTTTGCTCACCTCAGCAGGCCACCATTTCTGTGATGGTAGTGAATCACAGTGGGTCGGAATTTTCAACCTACTCATTAATATTCATGATGTAGATCAAAGTGCAACCCACTATGATTCGGTATGTTCCAAACCAACCTACATAGCCTATACACAGGGGTTGTTTTTGTTCATTCCAGTCTGGCTTGTATGTTATTTTACCATTTCAAAGCTGTAATAGTATGCCTGCAGTAGTAAAAGAACTTTGCTGTTTTTCAGCTCGGCATGTATGTCACTTGCTAATCCTATGCTTAAAGATTGCAGTAAAAATTGTGAAAAGCATTGCCACAATCTAGCTCTACATGGAGGAGCACTGTGCTTTATATACATATCACACATCTAATCGCGCACCAGCACAGCTGCATTTACACATCCATACAACCACTTATACACCTGCTCAATCGCCCATACAGACACTCACACAGACATCACTCTCCAATACAGACTAATTTAACCAAACATTCACTCAAACAGCCAAACACTGACATATACACCAACTCATACTCCCACTCACCTAGACCCCCACTTACCCACTTATAGTCAGTCACAGCCGCACAGTCACTGATTCAGTCCCTCACTCACACACCCACTCACCCACCCATAGAGCCACTCATACAGACACTCACACACCCACTTATTCACACATACAGGGATACAGGGTCACACACACATCCACTCACCAACCTGTAAAGCCACTCACACATACATTCAGACACACACACAGCCACTCAGATGACATGTTAGAAATGCTATCACTCAGTAGTACAGAAAGCATAGAAATGTAACCTTTTAAGCGGACGCGTCTTAAGATAGAGGCACTAGCGCTGAAGCTTTTCTTTCATGACGTTTAACTGAACAGGCAAAATACTGATTTTAAACTGTGTCTTTTTAGTACTTTTAATTCAACTTAATTGCCGAGAGCTTTCCTTTGCACATGTACCGCACCTACCTGCATCTCTGACACCTGCCGTTAACCGCCAACTCCCTGGTCCACCACGGGGTTTCCCGCTTGTCGTGGAGGGAGCAAAGGCGACAGATTCATCACAGTCCGAGTTGAGGGCAGGGGGCGAGGCTACTCTCAGCAACACTATTTAGTGGTTACATGGAGGCGACGCACAGCGGATGCGCGCAGCGGGCGTGTCGGTGGCGCGGGCAAGCCCGTCTGCGCCCGTCCGCGTCTGAACAGGGCCAGGGGCCATACCCCCTCTGCAAAATTATAAGGTTCCCCGTATATATTCCCATGAGGATCTTAGTGTGATCCGCCCTAATCGTCAACAGAACTGTGTGTTGATGACATTGGAGAATCTGTCTCCTTTAGACCTCAAATTCATGGATCTGGCACTACGATATATAACGATTCTACTTCCCATGCGGAGCACAACAAGGAACCACCTACTAAAGATTTCTTGTTTTTTTCAGCATTAACTGCAGGTCTCTGCCAAAACATAAAGAAGACATTTTCGACCTACTAAGAAACTCCCAGCCTGGTGCCATCTTCCTGACGGACACGTGGCTTAATGCCAGCTCAGAACCTGACATTGCTATAGCAATACCTCAGAATTACACGATCCTTAGGATGGATCGTGCAAATAAAATAGGAGGAGGCATTGGAATCATTTTTTTTAAAGGATTTTATTTGCAAATGGGAGGAGCACCCGTGGAATAATTGCAAAGCAGGCCTTTTCAAACTTTCTCTTACACCCCAATGTACTTTCTCGGGGTTGCTGATCTACTGCCCCCCGGGTTCAGCAGGAGCCTGGGCGGCGGCACTTCCGGATTTTATTGCCCCCTTTTTACTTGACGCCACTAATTTCTCGATTTTAGGAGACTTAAATTTACATCTCGATGACCATAACTGTCACATTAGCTCTACACTATTTTCAAACCTAGCTGCTCTGAATATGTCTCAATGCAATTCCGGCCCCACGCATAAAGCAGGACACCTTCTGGATCCTATTTTTTCCAACTTAAATAATATTACACGTGAACCCACATTACCTCTACTTTGGTCGGACCATTATATAGTTAGCTTTAAGCTTAAATAGGTGGTGAGACACGAGCCATCATCCACCACAGCTGACGCAATTTGGTCCAGAAATTGGAAAAAACATAATATGGATCATTTAAATGCCCAGCTGTTAGACTCTAGACCAGATTTAAAGTCAGTCAGTACCACGGATACGGATACTATTCATAACTGGCTCACCGCGTCTGTGGACATTCTTATTCCATTAACGAAAAACAAAACTAAGAACCATCGTCTCCCAGCCCCATGCTTTTCAGAAAAACTAAATGTAAGGTGCTTGAGAGGCAGTGGAGGAAACACTACTCACCGGCCGAAAGGACTTACAAACAGGCCATTAAAGTCTATCAGGCATTATGCAAAGACGCGTGAGTTGAACACGCTAAGAATAATATTCTGTCATCTCAAAATAATCCTAAACTACTTTTTAAGGTGATGCAAGAACTGTCGGTGCCTCACACCAATCAGAACCCCCAAAGTGAACGAAAATGCAGTGCGAAGAACTAGCGTCGTACTTCAACGATAAAATTTATAAAATCTATTCCGAATTTAGTACAAATGGAGAACAGCTTCCTAAGTCTAATCAAATGTCAGCAAATTTCACTCCTCCCAGTGGGTTATTAGAATCTTTGGAGAGCACACTTAATAAATGGCGACCGCTAGACATAACGGGCCCGATTCACAGAATGAACTTAAGACTAAATCCTAAACTTACTACTATTTGTTATTCACAGAATGCACTTACTACTTTCGGGATTCACAGAGTGAACTTACTACTTTCGGGATTCAGAGAATGAACTTACTACTTTCGGTATTCACAGAATAGATTTAAGACTACTAACTTTACGTCCGCACTCGGGCTGTAAATTCCGGCCCGAAGGCGGAGTTTCCGGCCTGGAGGTGGAGCTTCCGGCTTGGGGGCGGGGCTTGCGGCCCGGAAGTGGAGCTTACGGCTTGGAGGTGGAGCTTGCGGCCCAGAGGTGGAGATTTCAGCCATGGCTAAATCCCCACCTCTGAGCCGGGAGCTCCACCTCCAAGCCGCAAGCTCTGCCTCTGGGCTGCAAGCTCCACCTCCAATCCAGAAGCTCCACCTCCGGGACGGAAACTCGGCCTCCGGGACGGAATTTACGGCCCGAGTGCGGACGTAAAGTTAGTAGTCTTAAATCTATTCTGTGAATACCGAAAGTAGTAAGTTCATTCTGTGAAACCCGAAAGTAGTAAGTTCACTCTGTGAATCCCGAAAGTAGTAAGTGCATTCTGTGAATACCAAATAGTAGTAAGTTTAGGATTTAGTCTTAAGTTGTTTCTGTGAATCGGGCCCAACATCTTTTCTGGACATACTAAATAGCATTAAGTCAGGATCTCCGAAGGACCCCTTCCCAGTTAATGTTCTAAAAAATCGGGACCCTCTGATTCTGAAAGGGATTATGGAACTTCTCAATACTTCAATTGAGGAAGCAGTAGTGCCTGCTACTTGGAAACATGCAATGATTCTTCCTTTGTTGAAGAAGGCTAACGCTGATCCGGAAGTCTTCTCCAACTTTCGTCCCATCTCCCTGCTTCCCGCACTTTCCAAAATCCTGGAAAAACATGTCAATAACCAACTGACTCAATTTGTGAACTCCCAGAATATTCTGCATCCGTCCCAATGCGGTTTCAGCACAGGTTTCGCAACCGAGTCGACACTCCTGGGAGTGACGGAAACCATCCGTCAGCGGTTAGACAAGGGTAACACAGTGGCACTCATCTTGTTAGATTTGAGTCCTGCTATTGATGCCATATCCCATGAGACTCTTGTTCAAACTCTAAAATCTAAGGGTTTCGGTGGAGCTGCCCTGAAATGGTTGGAGAGTTTTCTATCTAATCGCACATTCCAGGTTTTCTCATAGACTAATAACTCCAGTTCTCATGTCTCCCTCCACGGAGTGCCTCAGGGCTCTATTTTGAGCCCATTGCTTTTTAACGTCTACATTAGCCCCCTGGCAGCCGTAGCAGAAGAAGCTGGGCTTACAATATATTTTAACGCAGACGACACACAGCTTATCTTTTCTCTATCCACAGATGATAAGCCTTAGGTGTCCTCTCTTCAAATAGGCCACAAAATATTGCCGAATGGATGCATTCTAACAAACTGAAGTTGAATGGAGGAAAAACGGAGCTCCTCATCCTTGGTGGTAGTAAAGATCTTTGGGGCCCACAGCACAGGCCACACCAAATGGGTCCCCTTCCTCAGCCATTGCAATTTGTTCGCAACTTGGGCATCTTTATAGACGACCAACTGTCTATGCGACAACAAGCAGTCAAGAACACTTCAATATGCTTTGCCATTTTGAAATGGCTGAGAAAGATTCTATGGATGCTGCCGGCTGGGGCTCAAAAGATGGAGGTCCAAGCCTTGATTGTGTCAAGATTGGATTATGGCAATGTCTTATACCTAGGGGCCAACAAGGATGTAATTCGCAGACTGCAAGTGGTCCAAAACGCTGCAGCCAGACTCTTACATCAGCTTCCTAGAATGACCCCCATCACCTGGTCCCTTCGCGACTTACATTGGCTAAAGATTGAAAATCGATCTAAATTCAAAGCACTCTGCTTCATGCACAGAATCAACGCCGGGACAGCGCCTAGTTATCTTAGTGCTTTGGTTAAACAATACATCCCCACTCGTCATCTACGCTCGGCCAAGCAGGACAAATTCGTGACCCCTAGGTTCAAACTGGCTCGGATGGGTGGGTGTTCTTTTGCTCAATTGGCCCCTGCATTGTGGAATTCATTACCACTCTTACTCCGCCATGAGCATAACTATGTCAGATTTCGGAAAGCCATCAAGACATGGCTATTTAATCAGTAAGCTCCAATGGCCACTTCTCTTCTTAGCATGTGCTCCGTAGGTGCAGGGAAACCTCCGGGTAGCTGTTGCTCCATTTAACTTTAAATATAATAATAATAATAACCTATTCAGTAGCTTAGTATATATCTTAAGTCTCAGAAATGTTTTAAAATACACTGGATGATATCATCAGTGATGTCATTAGTGATGCCATCACTGATGTCACTGACCATGTCATGAGTGATGTAATATGTGAGGTCATAAGCAGTGAATTGTGGGGACGAAATTTGAGCCTAACTATCACATCCCTGTAACATTATATATGTACATATATATTCACTGACAAAAACAAACGATACAGGGACGTTATTTGGATATGGTGCTCACATGGAATGCTCCCATAGGTGGATTTCAAATGTGGCAAATGAAAGGGGGCTGGTGCCATCACGTTCTCAATACCTCCCTTTTTGGCCACCATATCTGTGCATTACATTTCATCCAAATAATAATACATGCGTGCTAATACCTCACAGTATTAAAGATATCAAATATCCCAATCCACCACATAGTCTTAAAAAAACACACACACACACACATATATATATATATATATATATAAATATATATATATATATATACATATATGTATATATATATGTATATATATATATATATATTCACTGAAAAAACCATAGGTTATAGACCATATATAGTTAGGAATTAGCATTTACAAAACCTTGAAAATTCACTGAAAAAACCATAGGTTATAGACCATATATCGTTAGGAATTAGCATTTAAAAAACCTTATTTTACTCACACAAAACCATTGAAATTCCATATATAGTTAGTTGCACTAACTATATATCGCGCACCCGCAATCCACTGCTGATGATGTCACATATTACATCATTCATGACATGGTCAGTGACATCACTGATGACATCACTGATGACATCTCAAATGACATCACTGATGACATCACTGATGACATCATCCAGTGACTGTGTGTTTCTGTAAAGTTTACATATGTTTTACATATTGAAGAATGAGTAGATGTATAAGTGTCTGGATGAAGCATTTAGTAGGTGGGTGACTGACTGTATGAGTGAGTGATTAAATGTGTCTCACTGAGTGCATGGGTTAGTGACTAAACTGTCTTAATTTGTGCATTATTATGTCTGTTGTTCTGTAAACTGCTGCATGTGTTGATCAGTAACTATATGAGTAACTATATGGGTTATTAATTGATTGTCCAAGTATTTGTATGGGAGACTGAGTGTATGTGTGGCTGGCTGGGAGATGTGTGACTCTGTGCAGATCAATGTGTACTTGTATCAATGATTGTATAAGAGAGTAAGTATGTGTTAGTATATATTTGAAAATGTAAGGTACTCTATGTTTAACTGTATAGATTAGAAAATGGAAGTGTGATTGATTCTTTACAGGACTGACTAGGTGTGTGAGTAACTCCATGGATGAGTGGCAGAGTGTGAGTGTCTGTATAGGTGTATGAGTGCATATGATAGTGTTGTAAAGATGAGTGATTGTATGTATGAATGATTGTATGGGTGAATGAGTGAATGTGTGTGTAGACGTAGGAATCAGTGAGTGCGTATGTAGTAACTAGTATTGGTGTGTCAATGGTTTCAAAAATTATACTCTGTATTTAACACTGGGTGTAACAGAGGTTATATTAAAGTGTGAGGAGATGCATTGTATTGTCACATGAATGATATCATCAGTGATGTGGTCATTGATGTCAAATGAGATGTCATCAGTTATAAGACAAAAGGGTAACTGTTTTCAATTGAGCGCACAGCTGAGTATAGGGTAGTAATAACAAATTACACTGGTGCTTCAAAATGATAGCTAGTCGGTTACCACGACTAAATCAATAAGCTCATAGAAGCTCAACATAGAAACTACAATCATTGAGCACTCAAAAGTCCTGTGTTAATGTTCTGTTTGTTTATTCCTTGATTCTTGTCACAATTATATCTTCATTGAAACAGTCCAAGAATTGATTTTTCCAATAATACAGCAGCCAACGCGCGTTTCGTCTGGTCTGATCAGACCTACGACTTCCTCAGGGCTGCAACCCAAACAAATTATAATGACATTAAGTAACCAAATCATGCCTTAATGTGACATATTCACATTCCTTTTCACAAAATTTACAAATAGGTATAGTTGTGCCTAGAGTAAAGTAATTATATAGTAATGTTTGCTCACCACCAAGTTTATAGGTTGAAAACACCCCTTGTGTCAAATTGTAAATAAAAGGAGGGTTTATTCTTGGTTCAAGACATGAAATATTAAGGAGAAAAAAGTAAAATAATATAAAGTAGTACGGGTTTGACGTCGTGGCTAGACAGCGAGGCTATATACCTATGCCTACCTTCATCGGTAGCATCAATATTTCCACTCCATTAGTATAACTCGATCTTTTATGAATACGTTTCTGAAAGAGTAGTTTGTACGAATTTAATCATAAGTATTAACTCCTGGTTCTTCACTTTAATCTATTCAGAATGGTCAGAACCTTCTTACCTTATCATAAAGTGTAACGTCCAATATTGTAAAACGTTATATATCCTGGCTTAGGTTTCCCAGTATAAATCTCATATATGTAGTCAGTTTCCAATTTCCATAATCAATGTATATATCTGTAAAAGTAATTAAGTATTCAACCACTATACAGGGTTATAAAGTCGCTACCATTAGTAATGCAAATACGTTGCCCTCCGTTTTTAATGGAGACAACCTTACCTCAGCAAGTTAAAGTTTTATCAAAATTCTCGCCGGTATCGGACTCAGTCCAAGAAGATTAAGTATCTGCAGAAACATAAATGATTTATCCCGTGTAAGCTATATTGAAGTCTATACCTCCAGTCACGTTAAAGAATACTATATCCTGTTGTCGAGATTCACTTACCGGATTCAAAATATCCATATGCCTAGGATCGCGTATCTCCGTGTCAGCGTCCTACTCGGGCGCCATCTTGATTAGTCGCCTTTATACTATAAACTACGTTTTTGGGCGCCATATTAGCAAAGTGTAGATACATTTCATGAGAGAGTACAATCTCATGTTTGATTATAGTTACTATATTTAGTATCTTGTTCATACGTTGTTTTAGATTTGCGTCGTTTACGAAATTTAAACGTGTAATGGAATTTCAGGCGAGAATGTGGTAATTCGTTTATAAACGTCTAACCATGTAATATATTTTCATACCAGAATATACAATGTAATACCACAGTTATTCTTCCATTAATAAACAAGAAACCATTGGTCTAATTCCTAGCAAAAATATCCGTCGCCATCTTGGAATGGTCTCGTATTCACTTGTTATCCATCCATACTCGAGTCGAAGTATTTTACCCAATTCTCATTTATGCCCTCTGTTAAATACTATAATATTGTCCTGATACTTATTTATTAATTGATGTCTACCGGTGTAAGGCGGCACCAGCACTTCACTCCGCCGTCCCACCATAGCGTCAACCCGATATAAAAGTCTAGAAAAACACCAGAACTATACATTAGAGGTAAAGAGAATAGATCTCAATAAGCTATACATAGTGCCAACAAATTACAGTGTAAATGTAACGGCTTGAATATGTGTTCAAAGTATCATACCTTATTACATAGTAAACTAAATAGGTACACATCTTGTCTGAATATAATGATTAATCATATCTCACAGTTTCAAAGGTTTAAAGCACAGATCCTAATTCATACAAAAGAAAACATAAAATATCTCTCAATTATAAATTCTCATAATCCAGTGTAATTATATATTACTCAAATTTAAATAACAGTAATTCAAATATATAAACTACACTTCAATTAGTTCGATCACTAAAGTACAAGCATCAATTAATACTGTATCATTTCATATTAGAGAACAAATAGAACAAATGCAAGCCATATAATGTATGCTAGGTGACAAGTGCTATCCTACATGTACAGGCTTCAAAATTTAGTTGCCCAGGAAAAATTCATATTCATGATCCACATTTAACCCCATTTCTACTGCTTTCAGTTTAATGAGCCAGGTAACTTCCATCCTTCTAAGTCTCAGTATTCTGTTACCACCTCTCGGATCTATATCTAGGCGGTCTATGCCATGATAGGTAAATGTATGTTGCTTCCTATCTTGAAAACACCTAATCAGACCATCTGCAGATGCTAAAAGAGAGGGACTTGGCGCCAAATTTAGAAAACTGGAAGCACTCAAAAAACAAGAGTTGAATAAGTGGTGGGATGCTGCAACTCTGAAGCAATACCTAACGATGAATAGAATTCCGAGAGGTCTACGCTCACAAATTATACCTGCCTACGAAGACCTGGAACCTGATTTATATGCAATATGGGAAAAAGAGCTTAATGATAGCTCGCGCAACCTTATGAAAATATTAATAGATAACGCAGACAGGAAAATAGCTAAACTTCTTATTGAAATACAAAAGGTAGAAGATGAGATCAAAGCCTTAAATCTTCCAGAGGCAACCATAAAAAACTACACTATTATGGACGAATACCTGAAAGATTTACAACTTGAGATAAAAAGGAGGAAGGCACATAAGATTAAGAGAGACGAGAAAGACTATCGCTCTGGGAGAATATATACTTATGCCAAGAGGTTTGACTATCTTATGAAAACTACACAGAGTAAGAGGCAGGCAGGCAACATCACACCACTTAGCGAAACTGAAGCTTCTTCTAGCAACTTATCAAGTGATGACAGTGAGGAGGTACCGGTTACAGTAACAATTACCCCTACACCTGAATCTAATTTTTTAGAGGAAGTCCACCGCCTACGGAGGGGGAATCGAGAAACTGGCAGGAATCGGAATACAAATACAAGAGGACCAGAAGAGGCAGGAGAGGAAGAGGGAAATCAAGGGACAAGGCTAAAGAGGAGCTTGAGGTCATGGAAGCCACAGCCCTAAATGATGTTACTGAAGTAAGTGATATTGAAATCATTAATTTATCTGACCAACAATTGTCTCCTGACATGATTTGTGTTCTTAAAAAAGGTTTAGGGTTCTGTCCAGCTAGGAGGCAAGACTGGGTGATGACCAAGATAGATCTTTTTAAATTTACTAGGAGGCTTAAATTGAAAAAATTCTTTTGTAATACACCTGAGAAAGAAACACCCACTACTAAAAACTTGAGTAATCTCACTATACAAGAACTTAAAGAGACGCAGCTCCTGTTATCTCTAACAGAAACTGAAGATGACCCTGCTACATTAGCCAAAATCATAGAAGATTTAGAAGTAGAACGCTATGTGACAGAAAGCAGTGGTCTTAAAACAAGCTCTAAATGGACTCCAAGGTTAACACAAGGAAATGTTATCGATGTATTCTTTAAGGCTGTCAGTCAGGATATTGATCGTGAATTAGAACATAAACGTTCGAGTTACTTGCATCCTAGACAGGATAATTTAACACCAGGAGAAAGGAAAGCCCTCAATGAACTTTTGAACAATAAAGAAATAATAATTCGGAGAGCAGACAAAGGTGGCAACCTGGTTTTACAGAATAGCATTGATTATAAAAGTGAAGTTTTATCACAACTAAACGATAAACGTTACTACACAAGGCTAGAGTCTAACCCAATGAAGACCTTAGTAGAAACGGTAAATACTAAAGTGAGGGAATGGTACGATCTATCACTAATTAATCATGATGAATACTTGTATTTACAAACTACATTTCCGAGATCACCATGTCTATATACCTTGCCAAAGGTGCATAAATGCCGAGACAAGCCCCCAGGAAGACCGATAGTCTCGGGCATTGGAGGGCCAACTGAACACCTGTCCGAATACATTGATACATTTCTTAGAGACTTTGTACAGAATCTACCATCTTTTGTTATGGATACGAAATATATACTTAACATATTAAATGACATTACTTGGGAAGAAGGGATGATTTTAGCTACACTTGATGTGGTTTCCCTTTATTCTAATATTGATCACACCCTTGGAATCAATGCTCTTGACTTTTTTCTTAGCAAGCGAGCTGCTGAACTTTATGATCATTCACAGATGTTGCTACAAATGACCGAACTAATATTGAAAAACAATGTGTTTTGTTTGATGGTGCATGGTACCGCCAAGAACTTGGGACAGCGATGGGAGCCAAATTTGCTCCGTCTTTTGCGAACCTATTTATGGGTTGGTACGAGGCGGAGCGAATTTGGGGACCCAGTAATAAGGAGTGGATACAGTATATCCATTACTGGGGTCGTTTCATCGACGACTGTCTGCTTATCTGGACAGGATCGGTTGAACAATTACATGGATTTTTTGATTACTTAAATGATAATATGTATAATCTACGATTTACAACGCAGTATGATTATAACATGATTACATTTCTTGATGTTGAGCTATTTGTGCATGCAGGCAAACTAAATAGTAGAATGTATAGGAAACCTACTAGCTGTAACTCAGTATTACATGCCAAAAGCTGTCACCCTATGAATCAGATTAAATCCATCCCGTATGGAGAGATGGTGAGAGCTAGGCGAAATTGTTCCCTAAATCAAGACTTTCAGGAGAATATATCAGACATATCCATGAGATTTGAAAAGAGAGGATATGATAAGAAAACTATAGACACAGCTCTAGACAGAGCAAAGAAACTGAAGCGCAAAAATACCTTAAAGATTAAACCTAAGAGGAAGGAACTTGAAGGTGTAACTAAGGTTAGAATGATCGCCAATTACAGTACAGAAAGCAGTAGATTGTATTCTATTTTGAAAAGACACTGGAATTTACTCAAACTGGATCACGACATTTCCCCTTTTGTTACTCACTACCCTTCCCTAACTTTTAGGAAAGGGGTCACTCTTTCTAATCTACTTAGCCCTAGTTACCCGACCAAACCTGTAAATAAGGACTGGTTGTCGAAATTTAAAGGTTTTTACAAATGTGGTAGATGCTCTTCATGCAGATGGGCTAAGAAAAAAGTGGTGAGTTTTAATTACAATGGCACAGGAGAATATACTATTGAGACTTTCATAAATTGTGATACGACCTTTGTTGTCTATGCGATTGTGTGTAGCTGTGGCAAGATTTACATCGGTAGCACTAAGAGAAGACTAAGGGAAAGGATGGCAGAACATTTTAGAGCCATTATACAAGGTGATACTAGATACCCAACCGCAGCACATCTGATTAGGTGTTTTCAAGATAGGAAGCAACATACATTTACCTATCATGGCATAGACCGCCTAGATATAGATCCGAGAGGTGGTAACAGAATACTGAGACTTAGAAGGATGGAAGTTACCTGGCTCATTAAACTGAAAGCAGTAGAAATGGGGTTAAATGTGGATCATGAATATGAATTTTTCCTGGGCAACTAAATTTTGAAGCCTGTACATGTAGGATAGCTCTTGTCACCTAGCATACATTATATGGCTTGCATTTGTTCTATTTGTTCTCTAATATGAAATGATACGGTATTAATTGATGCTTGTACTTTAGTGATCGAACTAATTGAAGTGTAGTTTATATATTTGAATTACTGTTATTTAAATTTGAGTAATATATAATTACACTGGATTATGAGAATTTATAATTGAGAGATATTTTATGTTTTCTTTTGTATGAATTAGGATCTGTGCTTTAAACCTTTGAAACTGTGAGATATGATTAATCATTATATTCAGACAAGATGTGTACCTATTTAGTTTACTATGTAATAAGGTATGATACTTTGAACACATATTCAAGCCGTTACATTTACACTGTAATTTGTTGGCACTATGTATAGCTTATTGAGATCTATTCTCTTTACCTCTAATGTATAGTTCTGGTGTTTTTCTAGACTTTTATATCGGGTTGACGCTATGGTGGGACGGCGGAGTGAAGTGCTGGTGCCGCCTTACACCGGTAGACATCAATTGATAAATAAGTATCAGGACAATATTATAGTATTTAACAGAGGGCATAAATGAGAATTGGGTAAAATACTTCGACTCGAGTATGGATGGATAACAAGTGAATACGAGACCATTCCAAGATGGCGACGGATATTTTTGCTAGGAATTAGACCAATGGTTTCTCGTTTATTAATGGAAGAATAACTGTGGTATTACATTGTATATTCTGGTATGAAAATATATTACATGGTTAGACGTTTATAAACGAATTACCACATTCTCGCCTGAAATTCCATTACACGTTTAAATTTCGTAAACGACGCAAATCTAAAACAACGTATGAACAAGATACTAAATATAGTAACTATAATCAAACATGAGATTGTACTCTCTCATGAAATGTATCTACACTTTGCTAATATGGCGCCCAAAAACGTAGTTTATAGTATAAAGGCGACTAATCAAGATGGCGCCCGAGTAGGACGCTGACACGGAGATACGCGATCCTAGGCATATGGATATTTTGAATCCGGTAAGTGAATCTCGACAACAGGAGATAGTATTCTTTAACGTGACTGGAGGTATAGACTTCAATATAGCTTACACGGGATAAATCATTTATGTTTCTGCAGATACTTAATCTTCTTGGACTGAGTCCGATACCGGCGAGAATTTTGATAAAACTTTAACTTGCTGAGGTAAGGTTGTCTCCATTAAAAACGGAGGGCAACGTATTTGCATTACTAATGGTAGCGACTTTATAACCCTGTATAGTGGTTGAATACTTAATTACTTTTACAGATATATACACTGATTATGGAAATTGGAAACTGACTACATATATGAGATTTATACTGGGAAACCTAAGCCAGGATATATAACGTTTTACAATATTGGACGTTACACTTTATGATAAGGTAAGAAGGTTCTGACCATTCTGAATAGATTAAAGTGAAGAACCAGGAGTTAATACTTATGATTAAATTCGTACAAACTACTCTTTCAGAAACGTATTCATAAAAGATCGAGTTATACTAATGGAGTGGACATATTGATGCTACCGATGAAGGTAGGCATAGGTATATAGCCTCGCTGTCTAGCCACGACGTCAAACCCGTACTACTTTATATTATTTTACTTTTTTCTCCTTAATATTTCATGTCTTGAACCAAGAATAAACCCTCCTTTTATTTACAATTTGACACAAGGGGTGTTTTCAACCTATAAACTTGGTGGTGAGCAAACATTACTATATAATTACTTTACTCTAGGCACAACTATACCTATTTGTAAATTTTGTGAAAAGGAATGTGAATATGTCACATTAAGGCATGATTTGGTTACTTAATGTCATTATAATTTGTTTGGGTTGCAGCCCTGAGGAAGTCGTAGGTCTGATCAGACCAGACGAAACGCGCGTTGGCTGCTGTATTATTGGAAAAATCAATTCTTGGACTGTTTCAATGAAGATATAATTGTGACAAGAATCAAGGAATAAACAAACAGAACATTAACACAGGACTTTTGAGTGCTCAATGATTGTAGTTTCTTTGAGATGTCATCAGTGATGTCATTTGAGATGTCATCAGTGATGTCATCAGTGATGTCACTGACCATGTCATGAATGATGTAATATGTGACATCATCAGCAGTGGATTGCGGGTGCGCGATATATAGTTAGTGCAACTAACTATATATGGAATTTCAATGGTTTTGTGTGAGTAAAATAAGGTTTTTTAAATGCTAATTCCTAACGATATATGGTCTATAACCTATGGTTTTTTCAGTGAATTTTCAAGGTTTTGTAAATGCTAATTCCTAACTATATATGGTCTATAACCTATGGTTTTTTCAGTGAATTTCAATAGTTTTTTAATAGCAAATATCATAAGCTGTCGAATGTCAAGTACGTGGTAAGTAAAAACATTTTCGTGTTTATGCACACTGATCTGCTTTGAATGCTGCCCCCCCCCCTCATTTCTATTAGGAGTACTCTCTCTTTGCAGATAGTGAAGGGTAGTTAACGCAGGCCTTTGCCCCCGTTGTAATCCGTCGTGCCTGCTTCTCTCTCCATTTGATTGATTGTTCTCTTTGGTTCATTCTCTATTTACAAACAAGCACAGAGTCGCAATACTCTGTTTAGTCTTTGCAGATAGCGAAAAATCGTGTAAAAAAACAAAAGGAATCGAGCAAAATCAGTAGGCCACTAATGGGATCTCTTTTTGACCTCGCTAAAATAGAAACATTAAGAACAACCCCTCATGACAAATACGAAACTAGTGAGATGAACTGAACTCCACACCATGATGGCTGCAATACAGCTCTACTCCGCCACCCACCCCGCCCAAAATAACGATAAAGAGCGGCTGCCATGATTGCTCGCGGAATGGCCACGACGGAGCTACGAAATGGTGGTGCTCTCATGCTAACGCCAGCTTCAGTCTGAAACATCCAGAAACACTGTAGACTACCAATTCGATCAGTTCCGGTAGCGCCCCAATGTAACCCGGTAGAGAAGAACTAGCCCTCCCCTCTTTGACTGATGGTTCTTGTTGCCTGTCCCTTCTGTTGTCATTTAACAGAACTATTTAGCCTGCTGAAAGGGGTTGTGTTCCGACCGCCGGTTGGTGGAGACATTTTGACTATATTCTGGACCTGCGTTGTCGCGTAATGCGTCATATGACGCGCCGCGTTAGCGCATCCGGAAGTCATCCGGGGCGCGACGCGCAGCGCGTAACGTAAGCATAACAGGTCATGTGACTTGTTAATAAAACTTTTCATTGGTTCATTTTACTTTTCTTATTTTGATGATGAAAGGCTTGGTCATATGACCTAAAAATTACGCTTTTTATTACTTCCGAACATTATTTTTTCTTAAATATATGTTATAATGTTCCAGGCTAATGTACTTTCCCGGAAAATTTACAACTGTCCTGCAAGTAAAATATATTCTTTTTTCGAGAAAAAGGGCGTTTCTTCGTCCCATGACGGAGCCGTTGAGCAAAAGAGGGTCGACCTGCTGTCTTAGTCGCCGATACGCCTGAATATGAGATTCTTATCGATCACTTTATGTTGCAGGAGTAGAAAACACAACAGCCCTTGACCATTTATCTTTACTGCGTTCCTGCGTATTATACCTTTTACCCTTCATGTAATTGGTCTGCTTTATTTCACTTGCCTTTTAATGATTCTAAAACAGTGACTATTATTAAAAACTTTACCAATGTATATACTACTACCATGTTTTCTTTTAAAAACCTTTATTGTGAAAATTTCATTATACAAATACGAGCCTATAACCACGTGGGCCGGCCACGGAGCAAACTGTAATCGTATATGATGAATAGACATTTACACTGTAGAGGAACGTAACGGGCGGGTCATTAGGTTGCAAGAACTAAGGTGTCTAACAGTTGCGGAATCGGTGGACGTACATTTTATAATTAAAATACGACAGGGCCAGTTACAATAAAATTATCTAGATATACATTTGCGGGCAAGTACCATGCGCGACGTTAATTCGAACTTTCAATAGTACAGTAATCAATAACACATCAGAACTTAATATCAATAGGGATGTCGAAATACTCAATCAATTCTCGTCCCCGCACGCCATGTGCTTCAAAACTGCATACGTGTCTCGTGATTTCAAGGTTCTGCAACCAGTACACAACAAGGAGTTACGAGTCCCATTTATTCCGGCGCCATTTTGGGCGAGGACGGGCAGGTCCAGGATATAGTCAAAATGTCTGTACCAACCATCGACTATGATGATGTTCATATGCTGTATTTATAGAGTAACACTCATCTGTCCACATGAAATTAATTTGCCACTATCTAAACATGTCATTTTAATCTTTCCAAAGTTCTTCTAAATATTTGGGACCGTTTCCCTTGCCTCTGATGCTGTCAGTGCCACTTCTTTGATGAATGTACTGGCAGGTCGGGGGTTCTCCTCCAAATCTCTCTTTTATACAGCACTATAATTAATTGGTGCCACCTCTCCATATGACGATGCATGGTATAGTTACCATAACTATATATTTTTTCGGTTCCTCTGGAGAGTACATCGTGGCAGATGAAGCGTATAACGTACCGGGCATTTACCTTTTTTTGCATGTAGAGGAAAGGAAAAAAAAATCGAGCGTCCGAGTTCTAAGGTGTCCCAGGGCCATTTTAGTGGACCAGGCCCAAATCCAAAGAACAGGCCGCCATTTTGAGAGTCCTGTTGCAGCCGCCTGTCGCTGTAGCATCAAGAGCGGCCAAAACTCAGCTGAATGGCAACTGAAACGGTAAAGGGGCGCCCCACTACAGCAGACGAGCCTCCACCTAGGAAGGCCCGTTCACGCCGCCCCCCCCCCCTTCGGGCACCCCACGCCGTTATTCGGAGCAGTATTGTAGGATGGCCACACCAGTGCAGCAACTTGCTAGACACCACCTCGGTGGTAACCGAATCTCAGCGCCTTGTGGTGTCTTCTGTTTAGAAAACATTGTTGTGCTGCCTTCGACCTATTCGCCGCAAGTGCGCACGCAACTCAGCTGCATAGCTTGCTAGACACCACCTCGGTGCTAACCGAATCTCAGCGCCTTGTGGTGTCTTCTATTCCAAAAATATTGTTGCGCTGCCTTTGGCCCCATTCGCACATCGGTCCGCTACTGCCGCCATCTCACAGGCCAACGGGGCACCCCACGCCGACTTTCAGCATTGTAGGATAGCCACACCAGTGCACCTTACTAGACACCACCTCGGTGCCATCCGGATCTTGGAATCTCAGCGCCTTGTGGTGTCTTCTATTCAGAAAATATTGTTGCGCTGCCTTTGGCCCCATTCGCACATCGGTCCGCTACTGACGCCATCTCACAGGCTAATGGGGCGCCCCACGCCGAGTTTCAGCATTGTAGGATGGCCACACCAGTACAGCAACTTGCTAGACATCACCTCGGTGCCATCCGGATCTTGGCATCTCAGCGCCTTGTGGTGTCTTCTAGTCAGAAAATATTGTTGCGCTGACTTTGGCCCCATTCGCACATCGGTCCGCTACTGACACCATCTCACAGGCCAACAGGGCGCCCCACGCCGACTTTTACCATTGTAGGATGGCCACACCAGTGCCACAACTTGCTAGACACCACCTCGGTGCCATCCGGATCTTGGCATCTCAGCGCCTTGTGGTGTCTTCTATTCCGAAAATATTGTTGCGCTGCCTTTGGCCCCATTCGCACATCGGTCCGCTACTGACGCCATCTCACAGGCCAACGGGGCGCCCCACGCCGACTTTCAACATTGTAGGATGGCCACACCAGTGCGGCAACTTACTAGACACCACCTCGGTGCCATCCGGATCTTGGCGCGTTGTGCTGCCTTCGGCCTATTCGCACATCGGTCCGCTACTGACGCGAACTCACAGGCCAACGGGGCGCCCCACGCCGACTTTCAGCATTGTAGGATGGCCACACCAGTGCTGCAACTTGCTGGACACCACCTCGGTGCCATCCGGATCTTGGCGCGTTGTGTTGCCTTCGGCCTATTCGCACATCGGTCCGCTACTGACGCCGCCTCACGTGCCAACGGATTTTCTACGCTTTTTATACCCTATGCCGCATAACAGGTCATGTGACTTGTTTATAAAACTTTTCATTGGTTCATTTTACTTTTGGTTATCTAATGATGGAAGGCTTGATCATATGACCTAAAAATAACACTTTTCATTGGATGAAAACTTTTTTTTTTCCCAAACGATGAAAGCCCCACCTTGTTTCTGGATGTTTCACACTGAAGCTGGCGTCACCATGAAAGCACCACCATCTCGTGGCTCCGTCGTGGTCATTCCGCGAGCAATCATGGCAGCCGCTCCCCACCAGAAGCCTGCAGGAGTCGGGGGCCCCCAAAACTTTTGTTGAATCCTCAAGGCGGAGGGGACGCTTTCGAGAATGGGGTCCAAGACCTAGCAGACAAGCGTCCGATTTGCAAGGTGGCCCAGGGCCATTTCATTGGACCAGGCCCAAAAAGAAAAGAGCCTGCCGCCATTTTGAGAGTCCTGTGGCAGCCGCCTATCGCTGCACCGCAAGAGTGGGCGCAACTCAGCTGAATTGCGGCTTTTGACACAGTGGACCAAAAGCGGACGGAATGGCAACTGAAACGGTAAAGGGGCGCCCCACTACAACAGACGAGACTCCACCTGGAGAGGCCCGTTCACGCCCCCTATCCCCCCCCCCCCCCGGGGCTCCCCACGCCGTTCTTCGGAGCAGCATTGTAGGATACCAAAACCAGTGCGGCAACTTACTGGACATCACCTTGGTGCCATCGTTCTGCTGCCTTGGAACTATTCGCACAACAGTTTGCTACTGATGACCCACCCCCCGCGACGCCCCACGCCGGATGCCGAAATCAGTGCGGCACCCAGGCAACATCACCTGGGTGCCATCCAGAAATCTGGACGTTGTGCTGCGTTGGGACTATTCGCACAGCCGACCGCTACTTCGTTGTTTTTCCCTAAAAATGTTTATATGTTTTTACTGTTTTTGTTTTGTTGTATATATTTATAAGTTATTAAAGTTTTATAATCTTACTACTGTGTTGGAGTGCTATATATTTTTAATGTGACACATAATTGTAAAAACTTTGATGTACAAAGAGTCATCCCTGGAATCTTCCGCTTCAGGCTCGGTCCCCTCCCCAATCACAATACAGGATGGTTTTCAGATAGTAGGAACGCGTGTGCTGTGACGGATCTCATCGAGTGTGGGCCTTGATCTACTATAACTCCTTTGAAGAGGGGTGATTCTTTACAGCTGGGGCCATAAACTACATCTGCAGGGCTAGCTGATAGCCTAGGACCGGCCTGGACAATTGGACACAGAGGAAAAGGAGTGTCAGAGGGTGCGGTAGTGAATAGGGCGAAAGGGAGGTGTCGGGCGGGCACAGAGTGTGATTCTCAGGGAAGAACAGCGCAGATGGGGGGAGGTTTATTACCCATGCATAAGACAGAGAACGAGGGTGACCAGTGCCTGGGGGAGATGCTTGCGAGGGTGGGGAGCCATGCTAAGGATCGACAGCGTGCAGAGAGTGGGTCTGGTCAAGTCATCTAAAATGGCTGCCGTGCACAACAAAAGTGTGGCATTTGAAAAAAGGCAAGATGGTGCAGACAATGTTTTTCAACACTTCCTGATTTCCTTCGAATCGAACGTTAACAGACGTTGGGGCATATTACCAAAGTTAAGCGATATTTATCCCTAACGATGCTTAGCAACGAATTTTTTACCGCTAAGCATCGTCAGAAATTATCGCAGATAAACCTTGCTATTATCAAGGTTTATCGCAAATGCCATAAAAAACGACCGCAATGCATTAATATCGCTGAAAACTCACCGATATTCATGCATTACCGAGCTAATGCTCTTAGCCATGTTATCCACCTCCCATTGGATAACATGGCTAAGAACTGCTCAGGGCAGGTGGTAGCTTTTGGAGATATTCGCGCTTAGCGCGAATATCTCCAAAAGTTGGTAATAGGAGATAGCGATGTTAGCGACTGTTTCCAGTCGCTAACATCTTGGCATGCCCACTTTGCATGTCATTAGTGATAAATATCACTGACATGCAAAGTGGGGCCCAAGATGGTCACTATCTCCTACTAGCGGTCGCTAACTGGTGTTAGCAACAGCTAGGTAATACAGAGATAATTTTATCTCCGCGAAGCGGAGCGCTGTTACAGATATATATCTTTTTTTGAACGTTAATTTCTCAAAATCCACTGAAGCACATATATTGAGACCTAGCAAAGGCACATGGAGCTACCAGTCCCTACAATTTTGCCAAGTTTCGTGCAAATCCATTCAGCCGTTCGGGCTAAAAGTGAGGCCAACCGCCCTATGGAAAACTCAATGTTAAAAACACGTTTTGGGACCCCCCTTTTTTCTCGGCCCCCCCTTGACGAACCCCCCCAAATTTTCAAGGGCTGCTCAGAAACAAAATGTGCCATTTTCCTGAAAATTTCAGCCAATTCCGTCCACAAACGCCAAAGTTATTAGACATAGAATTTTCAAAAATCCCATGGAGAAAAAATCCTAACTATATATACCTACTGGCGACCGCCAGTAGGTAATATATATATTTATATATATATATATATATATATATGTATATATATATATATATATATATATATGTATATATTCACTGAAAAAACCATAGGTTATAGACCATATATAGTTAGGAATTTGCATTTACAAAACCTTGAAAATTCACTGAAAAAACCATAGGTTAGAGACCATATATAGTTAGCTGGACATTTTATTGACATAAAACCAATGAAATTCCATATATAGTTAGTTGCACTAACTATATATCGCGCACCCGCAATCCACTGCTGATGATGTCACATATTACATCATTCATGACATGGTCAGTGACATCACTGATGACATCACTGATGACATCTCAAATGACATCACTGATGACATCTCAAATGACATCACTGATGACATCATCTAGTGTCTGTGTGTTTTTGTAAAGTTTAAATATGTTTTACATATTGAAGAATGAGTGGATATATGGAAGACTGAGTGTGTGTGTGGCTGGCTGGGAGGTGTGTGACTCTGTGCATATCAATGTGTACTTGTATCAGTGATTGTATAAGAGAGTAAGTATGTGTTAGTATATGTGTGAAATGTATGGTGTTCTGTGTTTAACTGTATAGATGAGGAAATCGAAGTGTGATTGATTCTTCACAGGACTGACTAGGTGTATGAGTGCATATGATAGTGTTGTAATAATTAGTGACCGTATGTATGAGTGATTGTATGGGTGAATGAGTGAATGTGTGTGTAGACATAGGAATCAGTGAGTGCGTATGCAGTAACTGGTATTGGTGTGTCATGATGTCATCAGTGATGTCATTTTAGATGTCATCAGTGATGTCATTTGAGATGTCATCAGTGATGTCATCAGTGATGTCACTGAAGTATGGTGTTCTGTGTTTAACTGTATAGATGAGGAAATGGAAGTGTGATTGATTCTTTACAGGACTGACTAGGTGTGTGAGTAACTCCATGGATGAGTGGCAGTGTGTGAGTGTCTGCATAGGTGTATGAGTGCATATGATAGTGTTGTAATAATGAGTGACTGTATGTATGAGTGATTGTATGGGTGAATGAGTGAATGTGTGTGTAGACGTAGGAATCAGTGAGTGCGTATGTAGTAACTGGTATTGGTGTGTCATGATGTCATCAGTGATGTCATTTGAGATGTCATTTGAGATGTCATCAGTGATGTCATCAGTGATGTCACTGACCATGTCATGAATGATGTAATATGTGACATCATCAGCAGTGGATTGCGGGTGCGCGATATATAGTTAGTGCAACTAACTATATATGGAATTTCATTGGTTTTATGTCAATAAAATGTCCAGCTAACTATATATGGTCTCTAACCTATGGTTTTTTCAGTGAATTTTCAAGGTTTTGTAAATGCAAATTCCTAACTATATATGGTCTATAACCTATGGTTTTTTCAGTGAATTTCATTGTTTTTTTAAAAGCTAATATCTATAGCTGTAAAATATATTCTTTATTACGTGACGTATCACGTAGCCACGTGAGACGCCTCATGACGCGTCGCATAACCGTGACGTATCGGCTCTGCAGCGCAAACAAAACCCGTAACGTATGCGTGCCGGAGCACGCTTACAGATATATATATTTTTTTTAACCTTAATTAGACAAAATCCACACGTGCACATATCTTGAGGCCTTGCAAAGGCACATCAAACAAACAGTCCCTACAATTTTGCCAAGTTTGCTGGAAATCTATTCCCATAATTTTTTTTTTACTGTTTCTCTTGGTTTTCCCCTTGTTACGCTTACCGGGACGCTACCCGGTACGCGAACCGGACGCTCCAAAAACACAAGATGGCGGACTCCCGTTACGCTGCCAGTTAGCTGCCCGGTTCACGTACCGGGAAGCGCCTCTACCGCGAAAAATCGCGGGGGACTTTAATATCCCCCTCATCAATCCTAGGGGGTCAGGAGGGGTTTACCTTGCCCCCTTTCCTTCATTTCCCCTTCTTTTTTCACCACATCTTGTCTCTCGAACGTACCGAGAGACAAGATGGCGGCCGCTCCGGACTGTTTACAATGTTGACAGCTACGCTGCCTGTTAGCTGCCCGGTTTGCTGCCCGGTTAGCTGCCCGGTGAGCTGCCCGGTTCGCGTACCGGGACGCGCCTCTACGGCGTAAAATCGCAAAAAAAGTTTTTTGTTTTTTTTTGACCCGCGGGGCACTTTAATATCCCCCTCATCAATCCTAGGGGGTCAGGAGTGGTCTACCTTGCCCCCTTTCCTTCATTTCCCCCTTCGTTTTTCACCACATCTTGTCTCTCGATCGTACCGAGAGACAAGATGGCGGCCGCTCCGGACTGTTTAGAATGTTGACAGACACCGGAGAGCCAATCAGCTTCGCTTCGCGAAGTTCCGTTACGCATCAGGTACGCGAACCGGGGCGCTAACCGGAGCGCTGTCACAGATATATATATTTTTTTAAACGTTAATTTCTCAAAATCCACTGGAGCACATATATTGAGACATAGCAAAGGCACGTCGGGCAAACCATATCTACAATTTTGCCAAGTTTCATGTAAATCTATTCAGCCGTTCGAGCTAAAAGTGAGTCCAACCGCCCTAAGGAAAAATGAATGGGAAAAACGCGTCTTGGGAACCCCCTTTTTTCTCGGCCCCCCCCTTGACGAAACCCCCCCAAATTTTCAGGGGCTGCTCAGAAACAAAATGTGCCATTTTCCTGAAAATTTCAGCCAATTCCGTCCACAAACGCCAAAGTTATTAGACATAGGATTTTTTCTCCATGGGATTTCTATCGCCAGTAGGTAATATACATATATAAACATATATAATCTGCATATCTATATCAATATAAATGCATGCATACATATACATATATGCATACATATGCATGTTATTTACATGAAAGTTTTAAAAACACTAATAAAAGCAAAGCTAAAAAGCCACCTCATTACAAACAGAATGGCTTTAACTTAAACGAGGGCGAGATCTATTGCATTTTCAATGCTTGTTTACTTTGGTTCTATCAAGAAGGCATTCAGATGTGTCACACATTTGCCATAAATTCTGAATGTTAGCACTCTAGTTGCTCATTAGATCACTGTAGTAAAGCTAGTGCTCACCAGGGAAGTCTGCTGCTAATCATGGTTTGCAGCCATTTTCCCGCATTTTTTATCCCGCAGACTTTCAGTCCGCATACCATTATCCCGCAAGGTCATTGACCTCGCATACCATTATCCCGCATTTTTTCAAAACGCATGTGCATTTATCGCGCATGCCTTTACAAAGAATTACGTTTTAAAGGCATGTATGGTAAATGCATTTGCGTTGTGAAAACCACGATGACGAGAGAGGTAAGTGGGTTTGTGTTAATTTTTTCGTGGGTTAGTGATTGTGTAGTGTAGTGTAGTGTTGTGTAGTGTAGTGTTGTGTTAGTGTAGTGTAGAGTTGTGGTGGTTGTTTAGTGTAGGGTCATGCTGGGGGTAGTGTTTTAGGGTTTAGGGTTGTGTTGTAGTGTTTGCGTAGAGTAGGGTCATGCTGGGGGTAGTGTTTTAGGGTTTAGGGTAGTGTTGTAGTGTTTGCGTAGTGTAGGGTCATGCTGGGGGTAGTGTTTTAGGGTTTAGGGTTGTGTTGTAGTGTTTGCGTAGTGTAGGGTCATGCTGGGGCTAGTGTTTTAGGGTTTAGGGTAGTGTTGTAGTGTTTGCGTAGTGTAGGGTCATGCTGGGCGTAGTGTTTTAGGGTTTAGGATAGTGTTGTAGTGTTTGCGTAGTGTAGGGTCATGCTGGGGGTAGTGTTTTAGGGTTTTGGGTAGTGTTGTAGTGTTTGCGTAGTGTAGGGTCATGCTGGGGTGTAGTATTTTAGGGTTTAGGGTAGTGTTGTAGTGTTTGCGTAGTGTAGGGTCATGCTGGGGGTAGTGTTTTAGGGTTTGGGGTAGTGTTGTAGTGTTTGCGTAGTGTAGGGTCATGCTGGGGGTAGTGTTTTAGGGTTTTGGGTAGTGTTGTAGTGTTTGCGTAGTGTAGGGTCATGCTGGGGTGTAGTGTTTTAGGGTTTTGGGTAGTGTTGTAGTGTTTGCGTAGTGTAGGGTCATGCTGGGGTGTAGTGTTTTAGGGTTTTGGGTAGTGTTGTAGTGTTTGCGTAGTGTAGGGTCATGCTGGGGGTAGTGTTTTAGGGTTTTGGGTAGTGTTGTAGTGTTTGCGTAGTGTAGGGTCATGCTGGGGGTAGTGTTTTAGGGTTTTGGGTAGTGTTGTAGTGTTTGCGTAGTGTAGGGTCATGCTGGGGGGTAGTGTTTTAGGGTTTTGGGTAGTGTTGTAGTGTTTGCGTAGTGTAGGGTCATGCTGGGGGTAGTGTTTTAGGGTTTTGGGTAGTGTTGTAGTGTTTGCGTAGTGTAGGGTCACGCTGGGGGTAGTGTTTTAGGGTTTAGGGTAGTGTTGTAGTGTTTGCGTAGTGTAGGGTCACGCTGGGGGTAGTGTTTTAGGGTTTAGGGTAGTGTTGTAGTGTTTGCGTAGTGTAGGGTCACGCTGGGGGTAGTGTTTTAGGGTTTAGGGTAGTGTTGTAGTGTTTGCGTAGTGTAGGGTCATGCTGGGGGTAGTGTTTTAGGGTTTAGGGTAGTGTTGTAGTGTTTGCGTAGTGTAGGGTCATGCTGGGGGTAGTGTTTTAGGGTTTAGGGTTGTGTTGTAGTGTTTGCGTAGTGTAGGGTCATGCTGGGGGTAGTGTTTTAGGGTTTAGGGTTGTGTTGTAGTGTTTGTGTAGTGTAGGGTCATGCTGGGGGTAGTGTTTTAGGGTTTAGGGTAGTGTTGTAGTGTTTGCGTAGTGTAGGGTCATGCTGGGGTGTAGTGTGTTAGGGTTTTGGGTAGTGTTGTAGTGTTTGCGTAGTGTAGGGTCATGCTGGGGGTAGTGTTTTAGGATTTAGGGTAGTGTTGTAGTGTTTGTGTAGTGTAGGGTCATGCTGGGGGTAGTGTTTTAGGGTTTAGGGTAGTGTTGTACTGTTTGTGTAGTGTAGGGTCATGCTGGGGGTAGTGTTTTAGGGTTTAGGGTAGTTTAGTTGTTTAGTGTATGCTAAAGGCATATTTGTTCTAAAAGTTTTCGTTATTTTAATTTGCGGCCTAATAGTACATGCGGGATTTTTTTTGCGGACTGATGGTATGCGGGATTTCGTCATATATTCGCTAATCATACTTTCTATGGCAAAATGAACCCCCTCATTTTGTTCCTTTTTAAATTAAATGTTTTAAGAGTTACCACTTTATTCCAATCAAGATGGCTTCAGGTGTGCCATACCTTTGTAATAAGTAGGACTGTTAGCACTCTAGTTGTTCTTTAGAATACTCTGGGACATTCTGTCATTGGGCTATAGTTGGGCTACATCTGGCTGATATTTGGGCTACATTTGTTTTTTTTGTCTCTGGTGGCCATCTTTGGGCTACATTGGGCTACATTGGGCTACATTGGGCTACATTTGGGCTCCAACATATATATAGCCCAATGTAGCCCAATATATATTTTTCAAAGTTAATTTTCGTAAAAACCACTGGAGCCTATATCTTGAGACATAGCAAAGGCACATCGGGCTACCAGTCCCTACAATTTTGCCAAGTTTGGTGTAAATCCATTCAGCCGTTCAGGCTAAAAGTGAGGCCAACCGCCCTATGGAAAATTGCATGGGAAAAACACGTTTTGGGACCCCCCTTTTTTCTCGGCCCCCCCTTGACGAAACCCCCCCAAATTTTCAGGGGCTGCTCAGAAACAAAATGTTCCATTTTCCTGAAAATTTCAGCCAATTCTGTCCTCAAACGCCAAAGTTATTCGACATAGAATTTTCAAAAATCCCATAGGAAAAAAATCCTAACTATATATACCTACTGGCTATCGCCAGTAGGTTATATATATACATATATATATATATATATATATACACAGGCCTGTTTGCATTGGAATTTTTTCTAAAAACGTGGCCGTTAAAATTCCTAGAACATAACAAGATGCTGTCACAAATTGTATCATTTTGTCTGCACAATAACATCTTCCTCTTTTCAGGACAACTATATTTACAGAGAACAGCCATAGGCACGTGCTTTACCCCAGTTATGCAAATCTCTTAGTGGGCTGGTGGGAGAAGCATGTGGCCTGGGCGGAGGTCATCAAATTCGGGTAGACAAGATAGCCCCGTGGACCAGGTATATAGATGACCTGCTGATTATCTGGAGAGGGACCCATGCAGAGGCAGACAAGTACATTAAGATTCTTAATGTAAATGAATTAAATCTTAAGGTTACAAGTAATATCAGTGAAACAGAAGTCCCTTTCCTAGATCTTCTAGTATTTATAGCGGATAATAAGCTCTGTACAAAGTTCTACAGCAAACCAACTGCAGGGAACACAGTCCTACACGCATGGAGTCAATACCCATGCAATTTAATCAATATCATACCTTATGGGGAGCAATTAAGATTAAAACGCAACTGCTCCCGCCCAGAAGACTACCATGAGGCTTAAAGAGAGTCTCTGACAAGATTTTCTAAAAGGGGCTATGGAAATAGTGTCCTACGTGAGGCAATCAACAAGGTTAAAACGAAGGATAGGCAGGAGTTGTTAGCAGGCAGATCCCTCACAAATGTAGCCACTGAGGAGTAGCAATCAAAAGTCATGCTGATTCTGACCTTCGCTGCAGTATCACAGAGAATCAGGGCTCTGGTCCAGAAGAACTGGAAAATCCTTCAAACAGATGGTATAATAGGACAACTGGTACCCGATAGACCTGATGTCACATTCAGGAGGAGTGCCTCTTCGAAGGATATCTTTGTACAGAGTCATTTTGATAACAACCCCCCAAATAGGTCCGTCATTAAAGGTTTTTACCTGTGCACCTCATGCAAAGCCTGTGAGAACTGCAGGAAGGTAAAGGATTATGCAGTACCCGGGAAAAAAGAGAACAGGCCCATCAACAAGCTGCTTAATTGCAATTCCAGTTTCGTGGTTTACTGTCTACTATGTCCATGCAGACTACAGTATATTGGTAGTGCAATACACCTGGCATAAAAGCGATTCCTCGAACACAAAAGGGCAATAACTAACCAGGATAAATCTTTCCACAGTGCATGAGGCCCGGAGTGTCAAACTACTCTGCTTTTGCATTGGCCAAATTCCCTTAAAAGAGAGAGGAGGAGACAGGATTAAACTTCTGAGGCTGCTGGTGGCCAAATACATAGTTGATTTACACACCCGTGTCCCGTGGCTGCTGAATAGTGAAGAATAGCGAAGAAGAGTTGCGGTCATATATTGGCTAGACCGATGAAGTCCGTGAACCATCCACATTAGTTATAGAAACACAACAAATCCAACAATGTACTCCCTCATTAATAGGAAGATAGAATCAGTGTGGTTTAATTTTGAATGGTGAACTAGGCTCTTCCAGAGCTTGATTGTACCCTTTACACTGTAAGGGGTAATAAGGCACTCAATTATGGGATTTGTTTATTTGACTATGCCTGAGCATCTGCTTATTAATTGTTGCAATGATTTAATATTTATGGGCATTCCACTTATTCACATATGAATTACATACAGTATTTTTATAATTTGAATTCCATTGTGTTTGAATTATGTTCACCTCTTCAGTATGTCATTTTAAATACTTTGTTGCACGGGGTTACCACTGTATATAACACATGCAATGACATTTTGAAAGTGTTAAAATGGCCGACACTCTTTTACCCCAGGAGTGTGGTTAAATCATGAAGTCCCCTTTTTGATGTTTCCTTTCAGCTGCTAAACCAATTAAATGAATTGTTGTTATAAGGCAGCTTCTTGTACAAACTCACTGACATTGACGAAGGCCAGGAGGCTGAAACACATTTGTCAGTATGCCTGAAGTTGCATTTATTTAAATATATAATCATCTAAATTACGTCCGGAGCGCACAGCGTCTCTTTTGCACTATTCGTTGCAAGACCGTGATGAAGACCTGTTTAGTTTGATACTCATTGCTGAAAAAAATGTATCTAAAAGTGAAGCGCTGTGTGTGAACATTTCTTGCCTCACAGATCTGCGAGACTTGTTCTCTGCAAATATATAATTGCGAACAACACCCCCCTAGCGGCGTGGACTGCCACCAAGGTGGGATATGGCTGCAATGGGGAGAGAGGAGGCGATGGGGTTCGACTCAGTAAGGAGTTGGGATAAAGGCTTTTGGTCGTCCTGCTGGGCACTCAAGCTAGAGTGTGGCCCATTTCCAGAACGTTGGGACACTAGGTGTGTGGAGTGCCTTGTCACTGTACAGATACCTCTTTTGGACTGCAAGCACCAGCATGCATCTGCCTGGCAGGGGTAAAGCGCGAGTGGCCAGTACAACATCCACTGGAGGAGGAGTATAACATCGTCATAAAGGGAGCGGTTTCCAATCAACTGCAACTGTTTCACCATCAACAGAGAGCGCGGAGCCCCTGGAACAGGCACTGATGAGAGCCATTGGAAGGCTTGAAACACATCTGCCTTAGCGTTTCGAGGGACTGCCAGCACTACGCGCATTGAGTTTTAATAAAGCCCATACCTTCACCCCCAGAGTGTGCCGTGCTTTTTCCTACAGAGGGTTTATTTCACGCAACAGACGTGTTTCGGAAGTGCTCCTTTTATCAGGGTTTCCCACAGGCACTGGGAGACACCATGTTTTTACATCATCTGGATAGACATTAAAGCAAATGAGGGACAAGCAAACGCACACATTCACACGCGCCATCTTTGAATGTATTTCATCACAGTTGTTGTGAATATCAAAGATTCATATTCAGCATTCTATGTATGCAAACACACCCGCCTCGCTCAATAGCATTAGGTACTGAAAAAGTGGCTCTAGTTAGTGAAGTACTAGTTTTAACCCCGGCTGTCTCTGATCTCTATAGTTTATACCTCGGAGTTGGGCTCACGATCATAGCGCACCATGCGCGATCTCAACCACACGTTTACCCCAATGAATGTCGGTTCCTATAACCTTCTTTGTTAACGCTTTTCTCATTTTCATAGAATGGGCGCGTGTTTTCACAACATAACTGTGTCACATGATCTCGCACTGGATCGGACAATGGCAACCTGTTGTATTTGGTTGCCATGGTTCCCCCTGCAGTACATAATACCATGCTATTGGAGCTAATTGAGTTCTGCTTATGTGATTGATAACAACTTTCTCTTTCAAGGAGACCTGTACAGGCAAATATTGAGGACCGCAATGTGGCCTGCTTCGTCCCCAGCTACGCAAATTTATTCGTCGGCTGGTGGGAGGAGCAGGTCGCCTGGGTCACCGACAATGAAAATTGGACAAGGGACATAGTGGCCTGGCATCGATACATGGATGACTTGCTCATAACATGGAAAGGTCCGGAGAGCAAAGTAGAAGAGTACATAGCAGTTCTGAACAGGAACGAGGTTGACTTACGGTTCTCCGGTGAGATTAGCTCAGTGGCAGTGAGCTATCTGGACCTGAGAGTCGAAGTCCAGGAGGGCAAGCTGACAACAGACCTGTTTAGAAAACCCAAGGCAGGGAATAGCACCTTACATGCCTCAAACAGCCACCCTCAGAAATTAAAGAACAGCATACCATATGGGGAGTTCCTTTGATTAAAACAAAACTGCTCTAGGGAATGCGATTTTGAGAAGGCCGCTAATGAAAGCTGTGAGCAATTTAAAGCAAGAGGGTATGGTAAGGAACTCTGGAGGGTGCTCTAAGAAAGGTTCAGTGCCTAGCTAGGAGAGACTTGCGGAAACAAAAAACTCAGAAGCAGGATCAGAATGAAGGGAAATTTGAATGGTCACTACTTTCTCAGAAGATGCTGACACTCTGAGAAACATTATGAAGAAAAGCTGGCATGTACTAAAAATAGATGTTATCATTGGGGATGATATTCCAACAGCGCCACTAATAGCTTTTAGGAAAGCACGTTCGCTGAAGGACTGTTTAGTACATAGCCACTTGGACATTATTCCATCTAGACAGGGAACACTGAATGAAATGAGGGGATTTTATCCCTGTGGTAGATGTTAGGCGTGTGCCTACAGTAAAAGAGTACTGACGTATGAGATTAAAGGATTGAAATCAGGAAAAATAATTGAGAAATTTACGACATGCCAAACAACACATACCGTCTATTGCCTTAAGTGCCCATGTTGGCTAAGGTATATAGGGAGTACCATCCACTGTGTAAAAGTTAGAATTCTGGAACATATGTGTGCCATAGCTAAGAAGGATTGTAGTTATCCTGTGGCACGCCACTTTGCTATTAAACATAAAAGCAATAGAGATCTTATACAGTTCTTCAGCATTGATTGTGTACCAGTATAGAGTAGAGGAGGAGACAGACTTTTACAATTAAGAAGATTAGAGTAACGCTACATCATTGATCTCCAGACGAAAAGCCATAAAGGGCCGATAGCAAGCTTTATTCTATACATGTACCATTGTTTTTAACCAGTTTTGAGGGAGCACTGCTGTATTTGTGCTGTTAAAGCACTTCACTTTCGAACTAAACTTACCAAATCCTGCCCTCCGTCCCTGTTCTGCCGTGGCTTGTGCCGTTTGTTGCGGAGGCACTGTTTGGGCTCCCAGGTCTTCATCACTTCCAGTGGCTCCGGCTGGCGGGTGTCAGTCAGCGGTCTAGGTGCGCGTCCACCCGCACCTATTTAAACACGGCTGGGGTGCGGACGCATAGCGGTGCGCCGAAGTTGTGCCAAAGGCAAGCCCGTCTGCGCCCGTCCGCGCCAGACGGCCGCCTGTCGCCAGGACCCCTGCCTATTGGAGGTCTTGTTCTCATATGCACGTTAATTATGGCAAACATTTGCTATACTAGGGGTGAGCTTGTGGCATTAAACAACCTCTCCAGTATGGTGGAACATACCGACATTTTGTCAGGTAACGATATCACCCTTACTCAAGATCAGACCTCCTTCGAGCCATCTACTCTGTGCACACCAAAGGTCAGAGTTATAGGAGATGCCCCCACACATTTGAAGGCTATGTATTTTAATGCACGTTCAATACCTAAACATGCGTTATAAATATGTACTCTTTTAGATCAAGAGAAACCAGAAGTCCGTTTCATTACTGAAACTTGGTTCCAAGAACAGTCCTCTCCAGATATAGCCATTGCCTTCCCTCCTTATTATAAGTTGGTAAGGCTGGACAGAGCAGTCGGAAGAGGAGGGGGCCTAGCTATCGCGAAGACAGGTTCTTTAGAAACCATTATAATAGATTCTCTGCATCTAGGTAAAGCAGAAATACTAACTTTCAAACTAATGTCGCAACCTCTTAAGAAATGGACAGGAGCCTTAGTCTATAGACCGCCCGGTCATAAAGCCAATTTTGTTAATCAGCTAGTCAAATTTATTGCTCCTTGTGTCATGGGTGCTGATAATTTCAATCTTATCGGCGATTTCAATTATCACGCCGAGCTGGCTTATGACCTGGATACCGACCAATTGATTACATCTCTCCAGACCCTGGGACTGGAGCAATTGGTAGTGGGGCCCACCCACCAGGCCGGTCATACTCTCTGTCTTCTGTATACAAACTGCACTAGGATCACCGTGGGCCCACCTGTACAGCTCCTTTGGACAGACCATTATTTAATACAGTTTAGTCTTCCTGCCAATGAGCCGAAAATAAGACAAGATAATGAAAGCGTCATGATTAGATCTTGGCGCAAAGTCACATCTTTCTCCTTCGCTAACAATTTCAGCCTTGAAGCCGAATTGAATACCAATGACATTGAGGTAGCTATTACCGTTTTTGAACAGGCAATTACAACGACATTGAATATAATTGCGCCTTTTTCTAGAGTTAAGATGAAACATAAACCGTCTCCCTGGTTTACTGCAGAACTCAAAACTCAGAAACTATCTAATAGGAGGGCTGAGCATCTTTTGAGAAAAACAAAAACAGCCAAAGATAAAGCTAACTATAGAGAAAGTCACTGTATATATCTGAATAATATCAAAAAGGTTAAAAAGATGTATCTAGCTGGGAGGATTAACAATGCAGCCAACTCAAGCAAAGAACTCTATAAAATCATGAAAGCGTTCACCACCCCTGAAGCTATACAATCCTCTGTGGCTCCCTCTCAGGATTGGGTCAATAAATTATCTTCTTTTTTCGATGAGAAAATAAAGGCTATATACAGATCTTTCCCACCTGAGGACGGGATAGCTCTGCAGATGACCAATAGAAGTGACCCACCAAGCTCCCTGCTGACTAAGTTCAAACCAGTAACCAGGGATCAGGTTTTGGAGGTTATTGTCAAAATTAAATCCGGATTTCACACAGACCCCTTTCCCCCACGGATGATTAAGAAATTGAGGATCCTCTCTAATACCAAGGTTTATGGAGAATTTCAATCTTTCTCTGGATCAAGCTGTCATCCCGGGCAGATGGAAGAAAGCCCAAGTTAGGCCCATTTTGAAGAAGCCTACATCAGACGCTAGTGAACTAGCTAGTTATTGTCTCAAATCGTTGCTGCCCTATTTTAGGAAAGCTCTTGAAGCCTTGGTAAACAGACAATTAACTAGCCATCTAGAAGGGCATAGGCTTCTTGAACCTTCTCAATCGGGGTTCCGTGCGGCGCACAGCACCGAAACGGCGGTAGTCAAAATGATCGACAATATCAGGCTTTCCCTGGATAAGAAGGATTCAGCCATTTGGTGCAGTTGGATCTATCAGCGGCTTTTGACACCATCTCCCATGACATTTTGTTACAACGGCTCTGGGAGATGGGGGTCCAGGGGAAGGCCTTGGATTGGTTCAACGATTATTTAAAAGATCGTTCTACCACTGTGCACCTTGGTCCCATGGCAGCATGTAGCAGATCAGTATGCTTTGGAGTACCGCAGGGATCTATTCTGAGCCCCATGCTTTTCAATCTATATGTCTCTCCTTTGGCCAAGATAATTAGATCCTATGGCTTTGAAACGGTATCATACGCCGATGATACCAAATTGCTGATAACCTTCGGCCCTGACCCTTCGGATAATATCATCCGGTTCAAGAAATGTATGACCCACATTGACAGCTGTATGGGTCATAATAAACTGCAACTGAACAGCAGCAAAACAGAGACAATTCTGTTTGGCAGGGCTGAAGAACATTGGTCTAGTGACTGGTGGCCTCAGTCACTGGGCCCCTGTCCATCTCCAAAACCAACTATATGCAATTTGGGGATCACTATCGACAATAAACTTTCGATGAAAGCTCATGTAAACCATGTAGTGGGCACCTGCTATAGCATTCTACGCAAACTGCGGAAGATTTTCAAGTGGCTACCAATAGAATCTCGCAAGCCACTTATTCAGGGCCTAATTATGAGTCGAGTGGACTATGGCAATGCCCTTTTGGCTTCCATCAACAACGACCTCTACGCCAAACTACAGACCCTCCAAAACACTGCTGCTAGACTTATTCTGGATCTACCTATGAGGTCATCATCCTTTGCCAACCTGAAGACTCTTCATTGGCTACCAATCAGGTTGAGAGGCAAATTTAAGACTCTTTGCCTCATACACAAGAGTCTTTATCACACAGGTCCAGGGTACGTAGGGAAAAAGCTGTGAAAATACCAGCCTACCAGAACCTTGAGATCTAGTTCTTAATTTCTTTTAACCCCTTTAAGGATACACACTGTGAGATATGGTGGTCGTTTTTTTTCCTATCTTGCCCCCCATGTTTGGAATAAGCTTCCCCCACATTTGTCGTCCATCTCAGATCATCTGAGCTTCCGTAAGGAATTAAAAACTTGGCTGTTCCCTAATTCTCTGCAAGCGCCTTGAGACCTAATGGTGAAATGATACGCTATATAAGACCTTTGACTTTGACTTTATAGCGGGGAAGAGATGACTGTAGATCTAGGGATCTAGGAAAGGTACAAGTAGTGGGATGTATTGTTACAGGTTGAGACAGGTGAATATTTCACCAATGAGAAGGGTTTAATGAAATGAGTTTTCTTTTGCGAACTATGTCTGTGAAACAAGTGCAGATACACGGTGAGAGTAAAACAGAGAGGGTACCATGGCAACCAAATACAACATGTTGCCATTGGCCGATCCAGAGCGAGATCATGTGACACAGTGATGTTGTGAAAACACGCACCCATTCTAGGAAAATGAGAAAAGCGTTAACAAGGAAGGTTATAGGAACCTATATTCATTGGGGTAAACGTGTGGTTGAGATCACGCATGGTGCGCTAGGATCGCGAGCCTGACTCCGAGGTATGAACTATTCAGATAGCGGGGGTTGAAACTAGAACTTCGCTAACTAGAGCCACTTTTTTAAAACCTAATGCTATTGAGCGAGGCGGGCGTGTTTGCATACATAGAATGCTGAATATGAATCTTTCATATGCACAACAACTGTGATGAAATACATTCAAAGATGGCGCATGTGAATATATTCGATGTTTGTCCCTCGTTTGTTTTAATGTCTATCCAGGTGACGTAAAAACATGGTGTCTCCCAGTGCCTGTGGTGAAATATTGATGAAGGAGCACTTCCGAAACGCATCTGTTGCTTGACATAAACCCACTGCTGTGTTAAACAAACCCAGTGAGTGCTGGTATCCTTTTTTTCCAGGGTTTCCTGGAGCTGGAGATTTTGTGCGGAGCACCGCCGCATCAAGGCACCCGCCCGTTTAGTGACCCGCCCATCAGGTGCACTGGAGCGCAAGTAATATATATATATATATGTGTGTGTGTGTGTGTGTGTGTGTGTGTGTATATATAGGTGTGTGTGTGTGTATATATATATATCTATATATATATATATATATCACCACACAAACAAGGTTGCCCTTTTAGGAAACGCCTGCACAGTCAAAGATATCTTCCTTCGTTTATTGTAGATGCAGGTACAGCGTGCATCCCTTCCCCCTTGCAAGTGCCAAATGCATTTCGGGCTGCCTGCCCTTTTTCAATGGCTCACTCGAGATTCTGGCAGCTGAGAGGACTCGTTACACTCATGTCCCACCCTCATGGGATTTCAGGAATGCTGGGACAGGTAGTCCATATTTCTTAATCCAAAGTGGGCTGCTCTCCGAAAGTCTCGTGAAATGTATTCCTCAAAGTGGGTTGGAAGGGGGAGAACCACCTCTGTGCCAGCAATTAGTAACCCACAATACCGGAAATCTTTGGCTCCTGATGGCACTCGAATGTTCGATGCCAGGTCCGCTGAAGTTGCGGCGGGGCGTACCTGCGACGAGGCGCGCCGCGTTTTCATCACCACACAAACAAGGTTGCCCTTTTAGGAAACGCCTGCACAGTCAAAGATATCTTCCTTCGTTTATTGTAGATGCAGGTACAGCGTGCATCCCTTCCCCCTTGCAAGTGCCAAATGCATTTCAGGCTGCCTGCCCTTTTTCAATGGCTCACTCGAGATTCTGGCAGCTGAGAGGACTCGTTACACTCATGTCCCACCCTAATGGGATTTCAGGAATGCTGGGACAGGTAGTCCATATTTCTTAATCCAAAGTGGGCTGCTCTCCAAAAGTCTCGTGAAATGTATTCCCCAAAGTGGGTTGGAAGGGGGAGACAGCCCGAAATGCATTTGGCACTTGCAAGGGGGAAGGGATGCACGCTGCACCTGCATCTACAATAAACGAAGGAAGATATCTTTGACTGTGCAGGCGTTTCCTAAAAGGGCAACCTTGTTTGTGTGGTGATGAAAACGCGGCGCGCCTCGTCGCAGGTACGCCCCGCCGCAACTTCAGCGGACCTGGCATCGAACATTCGAGTGCCATCAGGAGCCAAAGATTTCCGGTATTGTGGGTTACTAATTGCTGGCACAGAGGTGGTTCTCCCCCTTCCAACCCACTTTGGGGAATACATTTCACGAGACTTTCGGAGAGCAGCCCACTTTGGATTAAGAAATATGGACTACCTGTCCCAGCATTCCTGAAATCCCATGAGGGTGGGACATGAGTGTAACGAGTCCTCTCAGCTGCCAGAATCTCGAGTGAGCCATTGAAAAAGGGCAGGCAGCCCGAAATGCATTTGGCACTTGCAAGGGGGAAGGGATGCACGCTGTACCTGCATCTACAATAAACGAAGGAAGATATCTTTGACTGTGCAGGCGTTTCCTAAAAGGGCAACCTTGTTTGTGTGGTGATATATATATATATATATATATATATATATATATATATATATATATATATATATATATATATGTATATATATATATATATATATACATATATCAGCACAATTTTCTTCCAAACCTCCACAATGGCAAAAAGAAGAAGCGGACCCCACGGCTTGAGGCAGGAAATGATTTATTTAATCTAACCTTCTTTGTTGACGCGTTTCGAGCATCAAGTGCTCTTGTTCACACACTGAGCACCGCGTCAGCCATCTTTTTATAATTATGCAATGTGAGTAAAACACCCTCTGTGAATCACATGACTGTCAACATGGACATAGAAAGAGTACTTCTTGAACAAACGTCATATTGTAAGTACTTTTCGCTGCTACCAATTATATTTCATTACTAGCAGCTTAAATGCTTTTTGGTATTTGTAATCATAGATGAACAGCACAACACTTAATTATCAACAGCATAAATGCTGGAATACAAGCACAACATTGTAAAGTGGCATAGTGCAATAAATAACTTGATATGGAATATAAAAATCGAGCCATAGGAACCAATGTATACATATAAAAAATATACAAAATATATATATCTATAAAAATGTTTTTACCATAAAAAAAAGATATATATAAATATCTCTCACACCAATAAATACATTTATATAACAATTCCTGCATAATGCAATGGTTCTTGCTACTTAATCCAATATACACATACCCACTGTAGTGCAATTAGTGACTGTTCACATCAAGATGATAATACCAACAACTTTCTTCTGAATATCAATAGTACCATGTAATTGATTAAACCATGTGTGTAAAAATCATAATAATATGTGCTATACCAAATAAAACCCCCTAAAAAAAGGTTAATCCTATCTTCTAAACTCAACACTCAAGTTAGAAATTCACATATTAAACTATACACTCTTCAACCAATGGATTCCCCAGAGGTGTATATACAATTATAACAATAAAGTGACGTTGAAAATTGACTGGTTACCGGAAAAATACTTATGTCATAGGATAATAACATTACTAGATAGCCAATTAATCTAACTTACTAAAACTGATGTCTAATTCATAATGACATGATCGTTAATGGATAGGAAATCAAGCACATAACTGACCACACAGAAAATGCTACTATTTAATATACCTTATTTACAGGAAATTGTGCAAATCTTCTGTAGTATTCAATCCGTTTGGATGTTTACTATCCAGCTCCACTATATAACCTGTTTCCTTTCTTCTCGGTATTTTGTCCCTATTTCCACCTCTCCTCAGAGGTGCAATAGCATCGATCACAAAGTAAGATAAGCATGATAGGTCATTATTGTGTCTTGCTCTAAAATGACATGCAACCGGATAATTGTTGTCATTGTTAACGATTGCCCTCAAGTGCTGTAAAATCCTGGCGTGCACCTGTAGCTTCGTGCTGCCCACGTATCGCAAGCCACAGGAGCACACCAGGACATACACCGCATACTCTGTGCGGCAACTGTAATTTCCTCTGATCGCGATCTTAGCTGTGGAGAATGTGGTCTCTTAATGGGTTGTTGTGGTGCCAAATTTACATGCTCTACATGTGGAAAATTTATAAAACCCATCGTTGGGTTTTAGCCAGGTACTGCCACTACTTAGTTATGGGCTAGCTCTCACTAAGATGTTTCGCATGCTTTTTGCTTCCCTGTAAGTAATTGTAGGACTGTCAGGTAATCTGCAGCCCAAAACTCCATCAGGTTTGAGGATGGGCCAGTTTTTCTTAATGATGCCCTTAATTATACGCTCTTGTTTACTGTACGTTAATATCAAACGAGGTGTATCCTCAACATCTCCCTTGTTGGAAGCTTTAGGTGATAATAAGGAGTCCCTAGGCCTTTCCTGTGTTTTAGACATTGCTTTTGACAGAGTTACATCACTGTAACCCCTTGCCCTGAGACGTTCCATCATTGTCTTGGCCCCTGCTTCAAAGCTACTAGTGGAGCTACAAATTCTTTTTAGGCGTAAGAGCTCGCCGTACGGAATGCTTTTACTTAGGTGCCTAGGGTGCCCACTGCTGGCATGTAAGATGCTGTTGCCAGCTGTAGTTTTACGGAAAAGAGAGGTTTCGACATTGTGTTCTTTTATCTCAATCTGTACATCCAAAAATTCTGATTTTGTCTTGCTAACCTTAGATGTAAAAAAGAGGTTATGTACATTCATATTGAGTTGGTCCACAAATTTCAGAGCACTGTATTCATCTCCTTCCCAAATGCAAAACTCGTCATCAATGAAACGCATCCAATGACGCACATTGTTGAACCCTGGGGTAGCAATGAGGTCCCGTTCCTCCCACCAGCCAACATGTAAACATGCATAGCTGGGGGAGAAGCAGGATCCCATCGCCACACCCCTTATCAGTTTCCAAATGTCTTTTCCAAACATAAAATAGTTATTATACAAACAACAGGTCACCAATTCAAATAGCATTTTGTTGTGGCTTCCACCCCTTCAGTGTGGTCGATGCTGGTGTATAATGATTCTATATCAAGTGTTAGCATGCACCAATCATCTTGCCAATTAATTTATTCAAAAAATCACCCGTATCTTTAATATAACTAGGTACATTTTTAACCAGATCCTGTAAGTAAAAATCAATATACTTGGAAATGTTCTCACTTATGCTGTTGATTGCAGAGATTATTGGTCGGCCCGGGGTCGGTTTTTGCTGCTTGTGAATTTTAGGTATTAAATACAAACTCTGGATCACGGGATTTTCTGAATCAAGGAAGTTATATTCCATTGATGATATTAATCCTTCCCTTTTGAATGTTAAGAGACATTTTTTTAAATTGTCCTTTGCTCGTTTGTATTCCATACCATTGGATCTGACATAGCAGTCACCATTCTCTAATTGCCTTATGGCCTCAGCGATGTATTCTTTCTTCTGCCACAGTACAATATTTCCACCCTTGTCGGATTTATTGATCACAATTTCATGGTTTTTACTGAGTTTGTTAACTAAATTGACATATTGTGTTTCCTTGTAAGATTGGGTTCGTGTTTGGCTGTTAACTTTGCGGTTCAGTGTTTTAAGTTCTTCAATCACACACTCGTGAAAGATGTCAACCGCATCTTTGGGCATCATCGGTACAAACGTGCTTTTTACTTTGAAAGGGCTCTCGCCCGCTCCTTTTTGCCTGATACCAATTTCGTGTAAGTCAGTTTGAGTACTAGAAATTTCCTTTTCCTTTTCATTTATTGATAATCCTGTGTTGGATGATTCCCCCAGATCGCATAAAGTTAGCAACAATTTGGCATTCGCCGCAGCCACTAAAGGTAATTTCGTCTGTGGGTATGTAGGTAATGCAGCATTTTCTTGTTCTGCACTGGTGCCAGCTTTAATTGTAAAAAACGTTTTTAGTTTTAACTTTCGTATGTAGCAAAAGATGTCTGCCCTTGTATTCGTGTAGTTAAAGGTGCTTTCATGGCAATAGTTCAAGCCTAAAGCCAGAAGCTGCTCCTCTGCTGCTGTTAAAGTCTCTGTCGTTAGATTGGTAATCGTGCAATCCTTTAATACTTCTTTTTGTACCAGGTTTTCTTCTTTTGCACAGGTTTGCCGGCATTTCCTCCTTGCTCTCCTTCTGGCATTGCGCCTTTGCTTTGTGCTGTGTTCCGCGTTCTGGGGCGGAGAGTTATCAAACGATCTTCCACTAAAAAATCAACCTCCTCCCCTAGGTCTAATATGATGCTGCTGGTGCCTGCCTCAATAACGCTCAGGTCTCATCCAGTGGTACTAGAAAGCAAAAGCGTTTCTGCATCTGATTCAACAGTCGCGCTTGATTGACCTTGTTGTCTTTGTTGTACCACATTGGGGCTTTTTGCACCAAACTTCTGTTTCCTTGCTTGCTCGAATTTCCGAGAGAACGTATAGATCTGGCCCATCTCATAATCCCTCTTGTCACGGGAGAATTTATGAGCTTTGCGAATCTTTATCTTCTCCTCATGCTTGTGCAGTCTTTCCGATATTTCCTTGCGCGTTTTAGCAATAAAATCTTTATGTTCAATGTGTTTTTCCCCATCCAGCTCCTCATTAATTTTGGCAATTTCATCCAACAACTTGTGGCGATCCACTAAGGCATATTTGATTAGAATTTTTACAAGGTTCATTGAGGCCTCGAGATTGCTGGCCCCCCACTCCTTAAGCATGGCAGGGTTTGGTTCCTCAAAGCTCGGTGCCAGCAATATTCTTAAACCCCTGGGCACTCGTCCTACTTCCTCATACTTGGTGAGCGACTTGTGCTCCCACCACTTGGTAATTTCCGATCGGGTTTTTTTCTCCAACATTTTCAATAATCGTTTAACATCGTGATACGTGTTGCTATCTTGGCTGGCTGCTGTAGAAACATTCACGCTAGCTGGCGGCTGATTGCCAAACAGTTCTTCCCCTGCCGCCTCCCGTTCCCGTTCCAGGCTTGCTGACATATCTTTGGTGCAGAAGTATTTTTTTAAATGGATGAAGTCGGCCGCCGCCGTTGCTTCTCACTTGCCTCTCAAAGTCATAACCTCCCAAGCTGTTATAGGCTAATTAATGACACTCACCGGCGGAATGCGTTTTCAACCAGCCCTTCGACCGCGTTGTCTCCGCTCACCATCCGGCTATCGTGATATCAAATACAGCTGCAGGGGGCCTCGCGTTCTTTCCCTCTCCGGAAACCACACAGCTTGCTAGTTGTAAAGCGAGGCCACTTTGAAGGGAGGGGTTACCGCTGACGGAGACAACTCACTTCCGTATCTGAAATCAGCACAATTTTCTTCCAAAACTCCACAATGGCGAAAAAAAGAAGCGGACCCCACGGCTTGAGGCAGGAAATGCTTTATTTAATCCAACCTTCTTTGTTGACGCGTTACGAGCATCAAGTGCTCTTGTTCACACACTGAGCACCGCGTCAGCCATCTTTTTATAATTATGCAATGTGAGTAAAACACTCTCTGTGAATCACATGACTGTTAACATGGACATAGAAAGAGTACTTCTTGAACATCCGTCATATTGTAAGTACTTTTCGCGTGTTACCAATTATATTTCATTACTAGCAGCTTAAATGCTTGTTGGTATTTGTAATCATAGATGAACAGCACAACGCTTAATTTCAACAGCATAAATGCTGGAATACAAGCACAACATTGTAAAGTGGCATAGTGCAATAAATAACTTGATATGGAATATACATATCGAGCCATAGGAACCAATGTATACATATACAAAATATACAAAATATATATATCTATAAAAAATGTTTTTTACCATAAAAAAAATAATATATATATATATATATATATATATATATATATATATATATATATATATATATATATATTACCTACTGGCGGTCGCCAGTTGGTATATATAGTTAGGATTTTTTCCCTATGGGATTTTTGAAAATTCTATGTCTAATAACTTTGGCGTTTGTGGACGGAATTGGCTGAAATTTTCTGGAAAATGGAACATTTTGTTTCTGAGCAGCCCCAGAAAATTTGGGGGGGGTTCGTCCAGGGGGGGCCGAGAAAAAAGGGGGGTCCCAAAACGTGTTTTTAACATTGATTTTTCCATAGGGCGGTTAGCCTCATTTTTAGCCCGAACGGCTGAATGGATTTGCACGAAACTTGGCAAAATTGTAGGGACTGGTAGCCCGATGTGCCTTTTGTAGGTCTCAATATATGTGCTCCAGTGGATTTTGAGAAATTACCGTTAAAAAAAAGATATATATCTGTAACAGCGGACCGGGCAGCTCCCCGGTTCGCGGACCGGGGAGCGTACCAGAACTTCGCGTAGCGAAGCTGATTGGCTTTCCGGTGTCTGTCAACATTCTAAACAGTCCGGAGCGGCCGCCATCTTGTCTCTCGGTAGGATTGAGAGACAAGAGGAGGCCAAAACAAAGGGGGAAATAACCATAAGGGGGCATAGTAGATCCTCCGTGACCCCCTAGGTTTAATGTGGAGGCTTTAAAAGGGCCCAGCGGGGCAAAAAAATAATAATTTTTTTTTGTTTTTTTTCGTGGGTAGCGCCCGGTCCGCGAACCGGGAAGCGTTCTGGGCAGCGTACTGCAATGAAAAATGAATGAGAGACTTTTCAAATGCAGTATGTTAATTGATTGTTGGTTTTGTTGATTATTTTTTATTTTTTTAACTTTTTTAAGCAATTATTTATTATTGTGATTGTGGTTGAAAATTTAATAGCATTTCTAACATTTAACTAGTTTATTAATTACATATAAAAATGATTAAAGACTCAAACAATTTTTTAATATTACATACAATTTTATTTTTCGGATTGTTTTTCAAAATTTATTAGTACGTCTAGCATTTGACTGTCCGATATGTCCTCTTGTTGAGTGAACATAAGTTCCCACATTTGACCGTCATCATAATGAAGTAAATGATCCACAGATTCTACACATTGAACTAATTCATGGTCCCGTGATTCATCCATGAAATCAGAGTCATCATTGTCCTCAATATCTTTTTCTGTGTTGTTCTCCAGAACAATTTCAAAGGAAACATTCTGCTCACCTTCCATTTTCTTGCTGTAATTTGCATAAAAAATAAATATATCAGTAGAGATAGGGCACTGTTGGGTTTAAGTTCAGACAGGTACTTGTGAGTTTATAACAGAGAAGTAATCTATGGGCACTGTATGGTTTCAGGCGTGAAGTAGTACTATTAAAAAGTGCCTGTGAAGAAGCCTAGGTAAATTCATAATTATACCACAGAAACCTAAATCAATCCATAATAATAATAAAGAAGCCTTTCTCAATGTCTAACTCTTACAGAGGGATAGTATATAACTATCTGAAAATGTTTTCAAATTTATAAAATAATATCTCACCTTCTAAAATCAAGTTTAAGTTGTGGGTGAAAATGATCTTGCAATGTAGTTCAGGAAGTAGTAGTCAAAAATGGCTGTGTTTCTCTCTCTTCCTTTATATATATTCAGGTACATAACCAATCAAATGTCAGGTAAAAAAAGTAGAAAATGAAAGTAACATTTTCATTGGTTGTCAATTCCAACACTTCAGATGTGTTTTGTGAAGTAATTTACCTCAGGGTATTTAGAGAGGTCTACAGGCTAAATGGCTAAATGGAATTCCAATCAAATTTGTGGAAATGGTAGGGATTGGTATGTAGTATGAGCTAATCTATATTTGGTGAAATTGTCTCCAGTGGCTTTTCTGTGAACTACTTTCCCACCTTTTTTGATGGTGCGCTTCCCAGGGAGCGACCCGGTACGCGAACCGTTGAGCGCCCCGGTTCGCGAACCTTAAGCGTTCCGGGAGTCCACCATTTTGTGTTTCGGTCGAATTAAGATACAAGATGGAGGGCAAATAATGTTCAGAATGGATAGAAGGGGGCACGGTAGAGTTATCTTGACCCCCTAGGTTTTCTGAGGGTGGCTGAGGAGGCTTATATGTGCGAAAAAAAAACATTTTAAAAAAAAATTTCGCGAGGTTAGCTCCCGGTTCGCGTACCGGGTAGCGGCCCCGGTAGCGTACTTTGTTGAAAATTAGTGAAAAATGTTAGAGTTAAATAATAATTGTGAGTGATCAGATGTTGGGTAGCTCTGAGAAGAGCTTTTGGGTTTATGGTACATTTAGGTACTTATAAGTAGGTACCAATGCACATTCTTAAATTCAGAGTGAAAATTCTGTTGCCCTCATCTGAGAAGTGAACTCCATCTCCTCTGTAGATATCTTGCATGTAGTAACGCAAGTTATTGTTGTACAGGGAGCCCATTCCATGGTCTCTCATGTAAGCTGAAACAGATTTGTTTACATGCTTCCTCGACTTCTCAATTTGTGGACAAAATTGGTTTGACCACCTCCATTTCTGTCTTTGGCATATATTTGAATATACCAAGGCAGTCTGAGGAAAAAGTGCCATTAATTGCTCAAAGGTGTCCTTTAAAAGCATTTCCAGACCTACACCAGTCAAAGTGCCCAAGTCATTACCTCCACAGTGCACAATTAACAGGTCAGGTTTTGGCAAATGCATAAAGGTTTTCACCAATGGTATCAATTGGTGACATTTTAATCCTCTGTGGCCAAACCACTTAATTTCCACATCTTGTAAATTGAGGTTAGGTAAATTCCTGCTTTCAACGTACCTTTGAGCCCAGTGAATATAACTATGTCCAACAATCCAGACAGAAAACATGGTGAGAGAAGGTTCTCCTGCAGTCAGATGAAGTGTGGCAATGAAATGGCAGTTGAAAAAATGAGAGTGTAAAATGAAAAAAAAACTGTGGAGTTTCTGTGTTCATGAAGCAGTAACAGTGATTGGTGGATTTTGATTGATGAAAACAGAAAGTTAGGGTGCACGGATGTGTTCTTTGAAAGATGTATTTTGAATGGTCAATAAAAAATCATTAAATGAAAGAATGCACTGGATATGCAGGTGCACTGAGAGTTCAGAGTTCAATTGCAACAAAGTTGTGTGAACTTGCAAACACCAGAAGTCTTCCAAGAGGTGGTTGCTATGCAAAATAGGCAGAAAGGGCAGAGGGGGGAAGGGTTTTCATTTGAAAAAAAGTGAGGGAAGAGTTTTGATTGGGTGACATGAGAAATATGTGTGAAGAATTACAGCATTTCTGTGCTTTTGATAGCTGCAGACTCTGGAGTGCATACCTTTTGCTCTGCTGAAGACAAATTGGTGTGTTTCTGAGACTGTTTTCAAACTCAAAGTATTTGCTAAGGTGAGAAAATATTTCTTTAATTTAGATAGAGAATAGTGTGCTTTAAGGAGAAAATTATGAATTATGTGGCGCAAATTGCTTGTAAATATGATCCCACATGTGCATGGAAAATTTAGATTTTGAATGTTTGTGTTACATAGCCATGTTAAAAGTGACCCAACCATGCTGGAAAGGCAATCAAAAAATGCTTTCATGTGTTTTAATGACATTTTAAGTCATTTTCCCATGTGCAGTGTTTTGAAATTATGATTTGAAAATCGTTTTTGGGGAAAAGGAATTGTTTTTAAATTCATGACAAGGACATAATGGTGTATGGTTCTTTATAAGGCAATTGACTGTCCCTGATGTTATTTTTCTCATTTTAGTGTAAGACCTTTCTCTGTGGCGCAAATTGCTTGTAAATATGCTCCCACATGTGCATGGAAAATTTTGATTTTGAATGTTTGTGTTACATAGCCATGTTAAAAGTGACCCAACCATGCTGGAAAGGCAATCAAAAAACGCTTTCATGTGTATTAATGACATTTTAAGTCATTTTCCCATGTGCAGTGTTTTGAAATTATGATTTGAAAATCGTTTTTGGGGAAAAGGAATTGTTTTTAAATTCATGACAAGGACATAATGGTGTATGCTTCTTTATAAGGCAATTGACTGTCCCTGATGTTATTTTTCCCATTTTAATGTAAGACCTTTCTCTGTGGCGCAAATTGCTTGTAAATATGCTCCCACCTGTGCATGGCAAATTTAGATTTTAAATGTTTGTGTTACATAGCCATGTTAAAAGTGACCCAACCATGCTGGAAAGGCAATCAAAAAACGCTTTCATGTGTTTTAATGACATTTTAAGTCATTTTCCCATGTGCAGTGTTTTGAAATTATGATTTGAAAATCGTTTTTGGGGAAAAGGAATTGTTTTTAAATTCATGACAAGGACATAATGGTGTATGCTTCTTTATAAGGCAATTGACTGTCCCTGATGTTATTTTTCTCATTTTAGTGTAAGACCTTTCTCTGTGGCGCAAATTGCTTGTAAATATGCTCCCACATGTGCATGGAAAATTTTGTTTTTGAATGTTTGTGTTACATCGCCATGTTAAAAGTGACCCTACCATGCAGGAAAGCCAATCAAAAAACGCTTTTATGTGTCTTAAGGACATTTTAAGTAATGTTCCCATGTGTAGTGTTTTGAAGTTATGATTTGAAAATCGTTTTTGAGGTAAAGGAATGTTGTTAAAAATTATGTGCGCCATATGCCCCCAAATTTCTTTTTTAGGGGTGCAGCAGGGTGTTCTTGAGACACCCCTGCACCTTTGGAAAAAATTCCTAATTTGTGATGAGCAAATTGTTAATCGCAAATTGCACCTTCATTTATATGAGCCTCCTAGCCCATGGAAATGAATGGGTAATTTGCAATTAGCAATTTTCTCATCGCAAATTTGGAATGGTAAAGAATCGCTATTTATTCCTTAAAATTCGCTTTTTTGGAAATGTAAAATAGTTATATGATACATATGGCGGTTGATGTCTAACAAGATAAGAAGCTTATGGATTCATTTATGCTGACTGGCGCAATGAAGTAGACATCACTTACTTCATTGGTAGAGCTTTACATGTATTATCTCCTCTGTATTCTTCATCAAGCGTAACTTTAATCTGCAATCCTGAGTAGGCCTCACCTTAAACAAACCTTTGGATAGGCCACACCTTATTGTCATCCTGGATTAATCATTTAAAATGCTAGGGACAGATTTATGATAGGTGTATGCCTCTTTTCTGCCACTGTGCGTCACTTTTTTGATGCAGCGGCGGTGAAAAAGATTTGCTATGAGGCGACAACATTACAAATTGATGCATTTAGGCAGATATGTCATGGTGTAAAAAAAAACGTACCACATGAAACCGATGCAGCAGTGATGCAAAAGATGCACCATGTCGCAAGACAGGCCTCACTTGGGGCCATATGTATCAAGCTAATTAGCATTCGCAAAGATCAAAATTCTACGAATTTTGGCCTTTGCGAATGTTAATTAGACAAATGGTATGTATCAAACAAGTTTGATGCAAAATAAGGAGTAGCAAAATTTGCTATTCCTTATTTTGCAATTGCACTGAAGGATTTGCAAATTTTGTGACTACTTAAATGCAATGTATCAAACAAAAACTATGTAAAAAATGACATTAAGGATTTGGAAACTATTGTGGTAAATTGGTGGTAATTTGTGAATTCTTTTCAAAAAGCTTTTTTTCAAAAAAACAAAAGGTGCCATATGACGCCAACACATGCCCTTAGGGCATGTATGTGTGCCATATGCCCCCAAATTTCTTTTTCAGGGGTGCAGCAGGGTGTTCTTGAGACACCCCTGCACCCTTGGAAAAATTCCTAATTTGTGATGAGCAAATTGCTAATCGCAAATTAAACCTTCATTCCTATGAGCCTCCTAGCCCATGGAAATGAATGGGTAACTTGCAATTAGCAATTTGCTCATCGCAAATTAGGAATGGTAAAGAATCGCTATTTATTCCTTAAAATTCGCTATTTAGGAAATGCAAAATAGTTTGATGATACATATGGCAGTTCATCTCTAACAAGATAAGAAGCTTAGGGATAGATTTATGATGACTGGCGCATCACCAGGGATGTGCCAGTCATCCTGCGCCGCTGTTCCGCCACCCATGGTGTGCTGCATTTACAATGCGGCGCAGCATGGGGCAAAAACGGCACAGATGTGTGACGCATCTGTGCCTTAAAGGTGGCGCATTGCTGGAGTTGTATCGCAAGTGCGATGCAGCTCCAGCAAGGCTCAGGGGTGCCCCATCTCCACAATGCTGCGTCAAGACCTATGCCAGCTTCAAGCAGGCGCAGGGTTTTGACGCAGCTTTCTCCTATCTGATTGTAAATGCGGCACACCATGGGTGGCAGAGCAGTGGTGCACGTTAACTGGTGCATGCCTGGGGATGTGCTATTTAACATAAATCTGCCGCTTTACATTTAAGTATGTGCAGGGGACACAGAGTCGGTGAGGCTTATCCAAGGTTAAGAAGAGATGAGTCCTGTTCAGTGAAAAATTAGACATAGGCTTCACCTGCTCAGCATCGCTGGACATGGCTAAATAATAGCTGCAAAATGTTACTCTTGTTAAACAATTTTACTATTATAATCTCTGAGATTTGTCTCTTACCTTGCAACATCTCATTGTTGTTATCTTTCTTTAAAGATAAAGACAACCTCAACATGAGCGACAATCTGCAATCAGTTGATTTTGACCTCATCATTGAACTTGTAATTGAAACATCAGTGGATGTTGATCCTTTGGATGATTTAAATCCTGAGGATGAAGAAGAGCGTGATGAGGATGCAGATTTGTCCGAACTATATGATATAGGATGGGAAGCTGACCTGCTTGAGCCTTTGGAAATATAAACATTTATTTTTAAAATTTATAATTAATAAAAAGTAAAAAGGTAAACTGTTTAATTTAAAAATAAAGACACCTTCAAAAACAGGTTATGTGTAGTGTCTTCAATAAAATATTAAAATATGCTCATAAAATTAGATCAGATTCACATATAAAATAGCATAGGTAACATAAATATAAATGTCATTTCTTTTCTGGTATTTCTGTATTGTAATTTTGCCAACGACTAAAAAATCTTCTAATTAAAATGTCAAGTAGTGTGTTAAGTTTTTGATCACTGTTACTGATTTACTGTTTGGTAATAATGGTTAATAACATTTTTTATTATATTTTTCCACAGATTCAACTGCAGATCATTTCAAGATTTCATCATGCCTACAATAGAAAGACAGATAAAGGCTGCAAAACGTCAAAGACAGCAGGTGAAAAAAAAAATGCAGCAGTCCTCTAACAAAAAGATTTCTCAAGCCACGAAGAAAGCACCGGGTAAGAGCTCTAAATATTTCATAAGAAATATTTGTAGTAAAAAAAATATTACTACAGAAAATGTTTCAGTCCATAAAACGAGAAGGAAATCAAATGGAAAGGAAAGGACAATGAAAAATGTTACTGCTAGAGCAAGAGATAAATCTGTGCATGATAGTAGAAGGAAACAACAGTTTAGGGAGATTCGTAAACGAATGTTCCGGAACAGGATAATTGGCAATTTGTTAAAAAATATTAAGAAAGGTCAACAGAAACTAGTTTTTTATAAGAGAAAAAAAAATTTGAGAAAGTTATTGATCAGGCATTTGAAATTAAACGTAAGTTATTTATTTTGATAATCAATAGAATTAGGAAGCTAAACAAGGCAATTTTTGATTTCAAAAGAAATAGTAGATGGAAGAGAATAGTTAATCGTAGTAATTTTTGTGAAGTTTTTTCTGGAGAATGGATGCATAGTTCAAGCTGTGAGGCATTTTTTAATGAGGAGAGTTATTTCCAGGATAATGATTTGGTGCATGCAGTTGACACCAGTGGTCGTGCTTATGAAGTGAAAGATGGTTGTCCAGTTGAAAAAGAAAAACTTGTGACAACAGAGGCAGAAGAGGTGTTAGGTAATGAGGTTTTAGGAAGACGTGGTAAGGGTCCTGTGTACACCTGGAAGTGTAGTAGTATTTGCAGTATGCGACAGGATTCGATCAATTTGCTTTGTGATTTTGTACGGTCATTTAATAAAAAAAGTTTGAAGCAGAAAATGATGTTGTTGCAAGAATTAGATCCTTGCAGAGTAAGAGAAGTGACAGGTTTGCATGGTCATTCACTGGCTTGTCTTTCCAGGAGAGTATGCCAGAGTGTTTTTCATCATTTCAGGATGCTAGCAGTGCATCATAACAAAGTGAGGAAATTAGTTAGAATGTTGTATTATGCTAAGAGTCCAGCAATTATGCTGAAACAATTATGCGCTGCTCTTTTGCATGGTTCTGAAATAGATGTGAAGAATATATGTGAAGAAATTGAGTTTTGTTACTTTGGAAGTAAAGAGGAGAATGTTGAAATTGAGCAAGAAGAAGAGGGTCATGTGGAAGATAGTGTACAGGTTTCCAGTACAGATAATTTCCAGAGGGAAATTGCGACGTTTGAGGTGAAATCAAGTGAGAGGCCTAATTTCACTTGTGTGTGTTGTCGACGCACTTATTATAAGAATCAGACTAAGTTAGTGGATTTATATGCAAAAAGTGAAAGGGAAAATAATAGTGAATGGAAGGATTTTGCAACATACTTGATGGTAGAAAATTGTTTTGATTTGGGATTGGATCAACGTGTGTGTACTTATTGTTGTTGCAAATTAAATCAAAACCAGATGCCTGCTAGAGCAGTTCATAATAATCTGGAATTGGTTGAGATTCCTTCTGAATTGAAGGATTTAAATACTTATGAATCTATTTTGATTCAAAGTATCCATCGCTTTCAGGCTATTGTAAGAATGGAGCCAAAGACAGGGAAATTGCCTCCATCAGATTTACAGAGAGGATTAAAGGGAAGAGTTGTTTATTTGCCTCTAGATTTGAAGAAAAACATTAACACAATTGGAGTAGAAAAAGTGGAAGAGGAACCTCTGGTTATCTTAGTTAATGGGGTTCCGACAAAGAATAAGAAAATATGGCAAGATTTAGTAGATGTTAGGAAAGTCAAAAAGGCAACATTGTATTTGAAAAAAAATAATAAATACTATAAGAATGTATATGTTGCAGAAGAGGAAGTAAGTGAGGAAGAGGATAGCGATTTGTGTGCTGGTCAAATTGAGAAAGTAGAACCCTCTACTAGTGAAGAAATATATGAACATTATAGTGTTCATCCTTTGCATTCCAAGGAAGTCATGGGGAATGCTATTGAGTTGTTTCAAATGAAACAAGCCAAAGGGAGTCCCATTAGTGTTTGGGAGGAAAGTTTGGAAGCTCGGTGTTTCCCACAGCTTTTTCCAACAGGTCAGGGAGGAAGATATGATGAGCGACCTCATCAAATTCCTGCTTCTGAATACCGGACTTTGCGATTGTATGCAGGAGATGCTAGGTTTCGACAATGCATTCCTTATTTGTTTCATCTCCTGTTTGAAAGCGATCTGTCTGGACTGTCATATGCAGTGAACCACATCTTGAAAAGTGGTATACACATGCAAAACATCTCGGCAAGTGACTTTATGGATAAAGTCAATGTCCAAGATAGTATTTTGGATTCTCACCTGATTAATCTCATGGCGTGTCAGCGTGGTACTAATGAGTACTGGTACCGTCGTCATGGTGATTTAAAATGTATGCTGAGGAACTTAGGTACTCCCACATGGTTCCTCACTCTGAGCTGTGCCGAGTATGGCTGGGAAGACTTACTTGAATTTCTACGAGAGGCAAATGCTAACGTAGATAACATCGAATTCAAGACACCCGGAGAACTGTGCTCTTTGGATCCAGTCAATGTATGTAGGTACTTCAATCATAGATTTGAAGCTATGATGTCTTTCATCATGAATAAGAAGAATCCACCTCTTGGAGAGGTGTTGGATTTCTTCTGGAGAAAGGAGTACCAAGCAAGAGGTGCTCCTCATATACATATGTTGCTGTGGATCAAGGATGCACCTAAATTTGGAACGGATCCAGAAGACTCAGTGATGAGTTTCATCCAACAGTATTCTACGTGTGCTGTTCCAAACGCAAAGGAGAAGAAAAGCCTAAGAGAAAAAGTTCTGCATTTCCAAAGCCATCGATGTGGAAAGTACTGCCGTCGTAAATTCCGAAACAAAGACAAGTTCTACACTAAATGTCGTTTCGGCTTTCCACGACCGGTGATTTCTAAAGGAAGAGTAAACAGTTTGATGTCTTCGCTGCGACACAATGTCATGAAGAAATCACCTAAAAACACTTACAATTTGAAGAGGAACGAAGAGTCCAAGTACATCAACGACTACAACCCGGTGATTTTGTCCATGTGGAATGCTAACATGGATATACAGTTTGTGGCTGATAACTGTATGGCTGTGGCTCGGTATGTGACGTCTTACATCACCAAAAAAGAGAAGACAGAATTGAAGGATATGTGGGAGGACATTTCCCATGAAAAGAGCCTCAGCAAGAAGTTGTACAGTTTCTGTCTGAAGATGTTGTCGCATCGAGAAATCGGAGCGTACGAATGTTCTGACCGGTTGTCTTCAGCAAGTCTCTATGCCAAGTCCAGGAGTATCGTTTGGGCGAGTCTTGGTCTTGCTGCAACGCGTAATCGAGTTCTCAAACCTGTGCGGGAAATTGAGTATTTGGCGGAAAAGGAGCCAAACAGTACCGACATTTTGAAGACAAACATGTTGGATACATATTATCCAAATCGAAGCAGTCACCTCGAGAATGTTTGTCTGTATGAGGTTCTGCAAAATTACATATTCAAGAGGAACATCAAAGAAGATACTGAGAAAGGAGTGTATGCTGTAATAGGAAGTGAGGGATGTCTGGTCAAGCAAAGAAAATGCCACTTGGTAAACCATCGAAAATTGAGTGGCGAATCTCCTGAAAAAAAGGAGTTTTTCTATTTAGCACTTTTGCAACTTTTCAAGCCTTGGCGTGCAGAAGAGGAACTGCTTGGAGATTTCCTCTGTTACGAAGACTCTTTCAATGCCGCCAAGGAGACCATAGAATGTCCTGCTTTTCCCAAATATGTAGAAATGTTGAATGCGGAAATTGAGCAGGAAGCAACGATTGCAGCCGAGATTGCCAGAGACAGTTCTCAGGACAGTCAGAGTTCTGCTTCACTGAGTCAGGATCCACTAGGAGGACCTGTTATCGAAAATGAAGCTGCCACTGCTATGAATGAAGTGGAAAGAGCCATGGCACATGCTCAAGAGGATGCGGTTAACTTAGAAGAGTTGGAAAGACAACTCAACGTTGAGCAGAGGAAAATATATGACGAAGTTACCATGCAAATTGATCATGGATTAAGTCATGATAAGAAAGAGTGCTCATGTACGTCGTTGAAGCCTGTCCGACTGTACGTGAGTGGAGAAGCGGGAACTGGAAAAAGTTTCCTCATTAAAGCAATTTCATGCTATTTGCAGGAAAGGACAGAGTCATCGCTGTCTTGTGTTGTCACTGCTCCAACTGGACTGGCAGCACATAATATTAAAGGGATTACTTTACATCGTTTACTGATGCTGCCAGTGGAGCATGACAACAAATTACAATATCACAAGCTATCTGGAGATGCTTGTTTTGAAGTTTCAAGAATCTTGAGGAAAATGAAACTTCTTATCATTGACGAAGTAAGCATGGTTTCCAATGTCATGCTTGCCTTTGTGCATTTGAGAATGCAAGAAGTTCTCAAAACAGAGTATGATGTGTTATTTGGTGGCAAACACATCATTGTTTTCGGAGATCTTCTGCAGCTGACACCAGTGAAAGGGCAACCTGTGTTCAAAATGCTCACGCATGAAGATACCAGGAAGTGCCTAGGCAGCATTGGCAACGTCAATATATGGTTAAACTTCAATTATGCTGAACTGCATGAAAATATGCGTCAGGCGAAGGATGAAGTTTACAAGACTATTCTACAAGATGTTAGAATTGGAAAAGTGACCGAGCATGGGAAAGAAGCTTTACATGCACGATTACTGTCAAATTTATATCCAGAACAAGATGTTGTGCCTGAGAATATTTTTCAGAAAATTACTGAGAAGAAATCTGGAATATGTTTGATGCCAACTCTTGCAGAATGTGCCAAATTTAACAACAAAATGTTGCATTTAGAAAAGCAAGAGATTGTGAAACTGGAAGCTATTGATAGAGTAGAGCATATGGGATCAACAATTATTTTGTCTGAGAATCTGAAAACAAAATTGGATTCATTAGAGAAGAGTATATCTAAAACTGCAGGTTTTGAAAAGACTCTGAATGTGTGCTTGAACTGCCGTATAATTTTAAGAAGGAATTTACATGTTGAAAGAGGTCTGGTAAATGGATCAATGGGTAATGTTGTTGATTTTGTAAAATACAGAAATAGAGATGGAATTGAATTTTTAAAAATTAAATTTGATGGCATTGAGGAAGTACAGCTAATTGCTCGTTGTTCTGCTAGATTTTTGCTTGTAAAAGACTTATATGTTCGCCGTAAGCAGTTTCCTGTTTGCTTGGCATATGCAGTGACAATCCATAAATCGCAAGGTTTAAGTGTAGACAGTGCATTGGTGAATATTGGCAGTTCTGTGTTCAAGGAGGGTATGGCATATGTGGCATTGTCACGAGTTAGAACTTTATCGGGATTGTACTTGATTGAGTGTGATGTCACAAACATTTGTGCGGATCTAGATTGTGTTAAGGAATACAATAGGTTAAGAAGAGAGTATGTGCCACATTTGCCTCAGTATCCTTTGTTTGAGAAACGTGTGGTAGGCCGGAAACGAAGAAATGAGAACAATACTGGGGAGGTTGTAGCAAAAAGACAAAAAGTCAATGAACCTAAAATTACAAGCAGAAACAAAAAGGATTCTGTTGAAGATGTTGTTGGTTTTCAGTTTGAAAACAGTTCTGGTGTCAACTGCTATGCTAATGTAGTGATTAATGTTTTGTTTTCTCTAAAAAATGTAAAAGAAGAGATTGTGGTCAATTCTGATCAAAGATTTTGCAGTTTGTTAAATTCTGTGTTAGAGAAATGTACCACTGATAGAAGAAACATAGAAAGTGTGTCTGAAATTCGAAATCTGTTAGACAGATGTTCAGGCCAAACACAATTCTCTCAAAATATTCAGCAAGATTGTCAGGAGTTTTTAATGTATATGCTTGATGTATTACATGCTGAAGGTGTAGATGTAGATCAGCTGTTTGTGCTTTCTTATCAATGGCAGCATGACTGCGAGAACTGTATGGTATCAAGTACTACTAGTGTAGACTCAGAAAGATTTATATATTTAACTTTGCCAGACAGTAAATCAGTCTCCTTTAATAAGCTAGTAAAAGCAGCTGATCACAACATGGAGTGTAGCCAATGTAAATCTGAAATGACGTCCACATTATTTATACGAACATATGGCCAGTACGTCATTTTAATGTTCCAACGATGTAGGCCTGATGGAACAAAATTGACAACTTTAATTAAAAATTTTGTAGCTTCGCAGTTGTCAATATCAGGAAGGACTTTTGTAACTGCAGCAATTATATATCATGACGGCCCTTCAATAACATCAGGACATTACACAGCTTATTTAAAGTCTAGAAATGGCTGGTCATTCTGCAATGATTCTGTTTTAATTTTCAAAAAAAAATTGCCGTATGACCTTAAAAACTCTTACCTGGTGTTTTTAAAACCAAAATTTTAGGGAAATAATCTCGGGATGTGCTCTGTGGAATTTCAAGAAGTTCTAATGGCTCCTACACAATTTGGCCTTGAGGATAAGTGTAGTTCAGAGACATAACTTCTAACCATAAGACTGGACATCATGGAGAAATAAGTGCACTTTGAATGAGTTCAGAAAAACTGTTTCTTTTTATAAGCTAATTGAAGCAGCCAATCAAAACATGGAGTAGAGGGAATGTAAGTCTGCAATGCTGTCTACTGTTTTACATTGCTTTGTGATTAAAAGTGATGTAGAGAATTAAATAATTGTAGTAGTCATAGAGTTAGTGTAAGTCTGCTTCATAGTAAGCAGTATCAGTGTCATAGGAAATGTAGAACATGACTGAGCAAGAAGGGGAAGATATTACTATTCCAGGATTGTGAAAATGATCTTCAACATTTTAATTCTGAAAGTTGCGGAAATGCGAAAAGACGGGATTGGCTAACAAGAAATCCAAGAGTTATACATGGCTCTGACAAGATTTGGCCTTGTGGAATCTTGTGGTAGAGAGCAAGAAGTCATTTATTGTATGTAACATGTTTTTAAAAACGATGGAGATTTTCTTTCAGAAAGTGGCGGGCTGAAAGTAATAACAGCACAACAGAGTGTAAGCTGTTCATAGGACATCCTTGGACATCATGGAAAGTAAGTTAACTTTAAGGAGTTCTGAATTTTGATTTCTGATGTTGTATGGGTTTTTTAAACACAATCATTTTGATTGTGTTTTTTTTTTCCCGCTGTTACATGATGAATACCTTCAAGTCACTGTTTTTAGTGAATTTTGATACATTCTGAGAACAGCAAAAATAAACCATTTAACATGTATAATTAATTCTGTACTGTTTGCATTTATGATGTATATGTAGAACTGTGTAGGAGGCATGGAGAAGGTGAGGCTTCTGTAAGTGTCAAAGTTGTTGCATGCAGTGCTGCACTTCTGCGTATTCTTTCATATGCTAGACTACATCTGCACAATGAGATACCTAAGCAAAGGAAACACAAGTGATGTGATTGTGAAATGAGCAAAATAAATTGCATGTATTTCAATTACATCACCTGTGTTTCCTATCATTACGAATCACATTGTGCAGATCAAGTTTAGGTCTGTCCAGGGAAACATAGGAGGTTTGGACTTTGTTGAAGATTGCAGTGGACATGACTCACTTCATTGGTAGACCTTCACATGTATTATGTCCTCTATTCTCTTCAACAACTCGAAATTTCATCTGCAACCCTGAGTAGGCCTCACCTGAAACAAAACTCTGGATAGTAGACATCTTATTGGCATCCTGAAGCAATTATTTAAAATTTTAGTGTCTTGCAACACTTTTCTGAAACAACAGCAATGCAAAATATGCACCATGTTTTAAGATAGGCCTCACTTCATCTGCATCAAGATAGTGTTAGTTTAAAATGTATATCTTTAGGACTGTGTAGCTTCTGTAAGTGTCAAAGTTGTTGAAAAACTGTTTGTCCTTCAATCTTTGCCCTTGTCTTTTGTAATTTTTTAATACATGTTTTTATATTTTTCAAATGTTTGTTCTCTCTTTCACAGATTGAAAGTATAAAAACAAAAAGTGAGTAATTTAACGACAATTATAAGGTAAATATTTTGTACTCTTTTCGTTACATTTCTATCACATTGAATTACTATTAGTTCCACAGCTTCATTTCTTTAATCCTCAGTTTCCTGCCTTTGCTACTTCCCTCATTCCTTTCTCTATTACCTACTTACTCAACTCCTTCCACTCTTTTTCTCAGTCCCTCTCTTCTCATAGTTCCTCACTCTTGTTCACTCACTCCGTCTCTATTACTCTTAGTGTCTTTGACTGATCACTGTATCACTATTTGTTCATAATGCTTTCTCTGTGTAGTTGAAGCACACTAAGTGGCATATTATGAATACAGCCAATAAAATTATTGCTCTTTTTATTGGCAGAAAACTGGTGCAAAAGCGGCTTTAGCAGCAGTTTTGTGCCGCAAAAGCAGCTTTAGCGACACATTTCTGCCGATAAAAGCTGCAAAACTTTTATTGCCTATGTTGATAATATGCCCCTATGTTATTTACATTAGGGCTATATTGTCCAGTATAACAATCAAAATTGCTCTCCAAAGACACCAGGCAAAGCAGACGCTGCCTCAAACAGATCACCAAGCGCAATTTACCCTACTTACAGCCTAGCCTGTTCTCTGTCGAGACTTTAGCAATCTTTAGAGCACAAGATAAGATCTTTTCACATGGAAGAGTCAGACGTATTGCAATTCTACTTAAGAAACAAGCATTGGCATAGACAATAGGTCTCGCCTTTGGGACCTTATACGTGTTTAGCCATGCAACAGTTGATGTTGCTGCACCAAGGATATTATGCTGCATAACTAAATACTTAGAAGGTCCCAAAGGCGAGACCTATTGGCTATGCCAATGCTTGTTTTTCTTTCACTTCGTTATCTATTTTGTTTTTCACAATTATACCCTCTTCTGTCTTTTCTTCGGTAAATAGATCTATTAAACAGTATCTCTTCTTTACTCCCTATAGCTGTCTTTCTTTTAACATCACTCTCTGTTTACTTTCCTTATACTTACACTTTTTAAAAAAAAAAAAAATTTTTTTGGTTAGCTCCCGGTCCGCGTACCGGGAAGCTAACCCGGGAGCGAACCAAAAGAAATAGAGCTTGCCAGAGTGCTAAACATTGTATCAATTTTTTTTGAAAGGGAAGGTAGTTCTGAAAAGAACTTTTTTTTTAATATTTTTGTTTTATATTTTTTTTGTATTTTTTTTGTATTTTTTGTTTTTTTTATATTTTTTGAACGATTTTATATTTTTTTTGGTTTTTTGGGGGGGGAAACAACAAAAAACAGGCGTTGAAAAGGGCTCAACAGGAGCAAAAAAAAATTACTGGGGGCGGTTAGGGCAATCATGGTGTTCATATGCAAGGTTGAGTGCATTGATGCTCATGTTGCCACAAGCTAATAATGCACGACAGCGCATACATAAATGTATCATATGCCCAAAATTTGGTTGGATATTTGGCACAGTTTCCCGTGCCTCCTCTGGTGTTAAAGAAACCGATGTTGTTGGTCTCGCCACAGGAGTTGGTCTAGGATTGTCCATCATATCCCTTAATTCCGCCCGGCTGTAATTTAGGGGATGTTTCCTCGTCATGTGCCTATGCATGGTGTGATTACCATAACTGTATTTTTTGTCCGTCCCTCTGGACAATTGTTCCTTGCATATGAGGCATGTTGCGTACCTGGCATTGACCTTTTTTTGGCCAGGAGGGATGGAAAAAAACTGCCAGATGAAACTGGCTTTCTTTCTTGAAACCCGGGGCAACTCTTCCAGGAATTGTGGTTGTTCTCCCTCCTCATCCATTTCTTCATCTTCCTCCTCAGTGTTGGTAACCACCTGGGGAGGTGGTCCTCTCTTCCCATGAGGAGGTGGAGGTGGTGGTGGGGGTGCACCAGCTGCAGCAATCAATGAAGCCATTTTCACACAAGCAAAATAGGTCTTCCAAGAAGCAAAATAGGTCTTCCTCTCATAATAATGAAAGTCAGAGTGAGGAAAGAAGGAGTGGTTTTCATCATTTGGAAAAAACAATACTTCTCAACCAATGAAAAGTGTTATTTTTAGGTCACCTGACCTAGCCTTCCATAATTATGAAACTAAAAGTGAAATGAACCAATGAAAAGTTTTATTAACAAGTCACATGACCTCTAACGCTCATGTTACGCGCTGCGGAACGCTCCCCGGTTAGCTTCCGGTTCGCTGCGCTTCGCGCCTCGGTCCGCGCCCCGGGACACTTCCGGGTGCGCTAACGCGATACGTCACAAGACGCATTTCGCGGCAACGCGATACGTCGCGCTTTCGCGCCGCGGATCGCTTCCGGGGAGTTGCGTTTCGCGCCTCGGTCCGCGCCCCGGGGCACTTCCGGGTGCGCTAACGCAGTACGTCATAAGACGCATTACGCGGCAACGCGATACCGTCACTATGTTGATTTCTTACCGGTTCGCGGACCAGATCGCGGAATCAAATTGAGCTAACGGGAAGCTTCCCGGTTCGCGGACCGGGAGCGAAACAAAAAAAATATTTAAAAGAAATTATTAATAAACATATAAAATATATTTTTGGATTTAAAGAAGAATAAATTTTACAGCTATAGATATTAGCTTTTAAAAAACCAATGAAATTCATTGAAAAAACCATAGGTTATAGACCATATATAGTTAGGAATTAGCATTTACAAAACCTTGAAAATTCACTGAAAAAACCATAGGTTATACACCATATATAGTTAGGAATTAGCATTTAAAAAACCTTATTTTACTCACACAAAACCATTGAAATTCCATATATAGTTAGTTGTACTAACTATATATCGCGCACCCGCAATCCACTGCTGATCATGTCACATATTACATCATTCATGACATGGTCAGTGACATCACTGATGACATCACTGATGACATCTCAAATGACATCACTGATGACATCACTGATGACATCTCAAATGACATCACTGATGACATCACTGATGACATCTCAAATGACATCACTGATGACAACATCCAGTGACTGTATTTTTCTGTAAAGTTAAAATATGTCTTACATATTTAAGAATGAGTGGATGTATAAATGTCTGGATGAAGGATTTAGTAGGTGCATGACTGACTGTATGAGTGAGTGATTAAATGTGTCTCACTGAGTGCATGGGTTAGTGACTAAACTGTCTTAATTTGTGCATCATTATGTCTGTTGTTCTGTAAACTGCAGCATGTGTTAATCAGTAGCTATATGATTAACTATATGGGTTATTGATTGGTTGCCCAAGTATTTGTATGGGAGACTGAGTGTGTGTGTGGGTGGCTGGGAGGTGTATGACTCTGTGCATAGATGTGTGAGCAGTTGATTCACTAGATGTATGGGTTCAAAAGTGCATGTGGAAACAGCTGTATGGGCGGTTGACTGTGTGCATGAGTGTATTGCTGAGTGAATGGATATCTCAGTGCTACATGTCAAAGTAAGTACATATGTAAAACACAGTACATGTGAGAGTTGACATATATAAATAACTGTGCATAAGAGCCAGTGAATGTGTGAGTGGCTGTATGGATCATTGTGAACTTGTATCAGGGATTGTATAAGAGAGTAAATATGTGTTAGTATATGTTTGAATAAGTAAGGTGTGTATAACTGTATAGTTGAGAAAATGGAGGTGTGATTGATTCTTTGCATGACTGACTAGGTGTGTGTGTAACTCTATGGATGAGTGACAGTCTGTGAGTGTCTGTTTACACTTACTGTATCTAAGGTTATATTAGAGTCTGAAGAGCTTCATCGTATTATCACATGAATGATGTCATCAGTGATGTGATCAGTAATGTCAAATGAGATGTCATCAGTGATGTCATCAGTGATGTCATTTGAGATGTCATCAGTGATGTCATCAGTGATGTCATTTGAGATGTCATCAGTGATGTCATCAGTGATGTCACTGACCATGTCATGAATGATGTAATATGTGACATGATCAGCAGTGGATTGCGGGTGCGCGATATATAGTTAGTACAACTAACTATATATGGAATTTCAATGGTTTTGTGTGAGTAAAATAAGGTTTTTTAAATGCTAATTCCTAACTATATATGGTGTATAACCTATGGTTTTTTCAGTGAATATATATATATATATAAAAATATTTCTCACACCAATAAATACATTTATATAAAGATTCCTGCATAATGCAATGGTTCTTGCTACTTAATCCAATATACACATACCCACTGTAGTGCAATTAGTGACTGTTCACATCAAGATGATAATACCAACAACTTTCTTCTGAATATCAATAGTACCATGTAATTGATTAAACTTCGTGTGTAAAAATCATAATAAGATGTGCTATACCAAATAAAAACCCCTAAAAAAAGATTAATCCTATCTTCTAAACTCAACACTCAAGTTAGAAATTTACATATTAAACTATACACTTTCAACCAATGGATTCCCCAGAGGTGTATATACAATTATAACAATAAAGTGACGTTAAAAATAGACTGGTTACCGGAAAAATACTTATGTCATAGGATAATAACATTACTAGATACCCAATTAATCTAACTTACTAAAAGTGATGTCTAATTCTTAATGACATGACCGTTAATGGATAGGAAATCAAGCACATAACTAACCACACAGAAAATGCTACTATTTAATATACCTTATTTACAGGAAATTGTGCAAATCTTCTGTAGTATTCAATCCGTTTGGATGTTTACTATCCAGCTCCACTATATAACCTGTTTCCTTTCTTCTCAGCATTTTGTCCCTATTTCCACCACTCCTCAGAGGTGCAATAGCATCGATCACAAAGTAAGATAAGCATGAAAGGTCATTATTGTGTCTTGCTCTCAAATGACGTGCAACCGGATAATTGTTAACGATTGCCCTCAAATGCTGTAAAATCCTGGCGTGCCCCTTTAGCTTCGTGCTGCCCACCATACCGCAAGCCACAGGAGCACATCAGGACATACACCGCATACTCTGTGCGGCAACTGTAATTTCCTCTGATCGCGATCTTAGCTGTGGAGAATGGGGTCTCATAATGGGTTGTTGTGGTGCCGAATTTACATGCTCTACATGTGGAACATTTATAAAACCCATCTTTGGGTTTTAGCCAGGTACTGCCACTACCTAGTTCTGGGCTAGCTCTCACTAATCTGTTTCGCATGCTTTTTGCTTTCCTGTAAGTAATTGTAGGACTGTCAGGTAATCTGCAGCCCAAAACTCCATCAGTTTTGGGGATGGGCCAGTTTTTCTTAATGATGCCCTTAATGATACGCTCTTGTTTACTGTACGTTAATATCAAACGAGGTGTATCCTCAACATCTCCCTTGTTGGAAGCTTTAGGTGATAATAAAGAGTCCCTAGGCCTGTCCTGTGTTTTAGACATTGCTTTTGACAGAGTTACATCACTGTAACCCCTTGCCCTGAGACGTTGCATCATTGTCTTGGCCCCTGCTTCAAAGCTACTAGTGGAGCTACAAATTCTTTTTAGGCGTAAGAGCTCGCCGTACGGAATGCTTTCAATTAGTTGCCTAGGGTGCCCACTGCTGGCATGTAAGATATATATGTATGTGATCAAGGCCTCTTCAGGCTGAAACGCGTCATGGCTGTAGTGCAAGGGGCTCAATAAATCCTTCATTTTTGCCCCAAAAATGGGTTCCCGTTCGTTTGATTCCAGGAATATTGGATGTACCATAAGCTAGATATATATATATATATATATATATATATATTGCGCTCTTCACAATCCCAGGATCCCAGGAAGGAAATGACAGCACTCGGGGGGTATCTTCCTCACACAGTAGTTTTATTCACACAAGCACGCCACAGACGCGTTTCAGCACTTGGCCTTCGTCAGTGTGTGTGTTTACACATAGAAAAACCGGTTTACTTAATATAGGTCATGAGGTACAAAGGTTACACCTCCTGGTCGATATCGACAGAGGACTACAAATCTCCCAGGACACTCCATCTTGGAATGGTAATTATATACATGTATATACACATCTATAAACACATTATCAACAACATCTGATACATGTTCTTAACGTATTCCTACCTATGGATAGGTAAATGTGCAAGTAAGGGGAGAACGGTTGTGTGTTATATTAATAGATTTTAAATACACTGTTTGATATAGCCGTGGATCGGCAATGGTCCTCTTAAACTAATAGGAGGTGACATACTATATACAACCTATGTACACAATATTTACACTCTAATTACTAAGGTGTGCCCATGTCAAGACAACTAATGAGAGGCGTGAGGAGCCCGAAACGCTGTGAAGATGTGCCAGTACAAACAATCTGGTTAATGTTAATTTAATATGTCACCTGAGGATCAAGGAGCCCCCTGATCCGGTGAATCGTCCCTGAGTGACGACAAGAGGGGTGTGTATGTGACACTTATTCCATCCCATAGACTAAGTGAGGTCCATAAGTCTACAAACAGGAGTAACATGTTCTCAATTCATCTCAGTTATCTCCTCTTCTAGCTACATGACCACATACACTATATGTACACACCCATATATCCAAGTGACAATATATACAGTGCTAATTACAATTCAAAATATTGTAATCCAATACGGATCCACAAGAACAGAGTACATATAGGCCTGAAAGTAATGAAATTACGGTTTGCCTAGATGAAAGACCATTTCCTCCCCGCTATTCATACCTTTTGGCCACTTCGTGGAGAGGTCTATAATGTAACGTGACTCAAGCCTGCGAAGACGTCGCAGTTGGTCACCCCCTCTAGCATTAGTTTTGATGGTATCTAGCCCAAAATACTGGAGCTGGCTGCGATCCCTATTATGTTTCTCGGCAAAGTGCCGGGCGACCGGATATGCCTGGTCGGCCTTGTCAATGGCCCTTAGGTGTTCCAAGATTCGCAACTTAAGCATGTTGATGGTGCTCCCTATGTAGCGGAGGCCACAAGGGCAGACCAAACAATACACTGCTAGGGGAGTGCTGCAGGTTATAAACTGTTTAAAATGCAGTTTCTTGCCTGTGTCTACGTTCTCCACTGTACAAACTCTCCTGCTTCCAGCGCAAGCTTTACACTTTCCGCAGGGAAAAAATCCACTCATCGATTTAAGAGTATTACTTTTCGGGAGTGGTTTTTCTAGGTGGCTGGTCACCAGATAATCTCTAAGAGATCTGGTTTTGTTGAAGGTTATAAGCGGGTGGGTAGGTAGATCATCTTTGATGGTACTGTCAGTAGTGAGAATATGCCAATTTTTGCGCAGCATAGACCTGAGATCTTGTGCTCCAGCCAAAAAGGGAGTTATGAGTCTAAATTTCCCTTTTCCGTCATCACCTTTCTTAATGGCAGGTTTCGGGGTAATTAGGGAGTCTCTAGGGATAGCCCTTACTTTCTTTAAGGTGTTTCTCAGAATGGACTTACCATACCCTCTAGCCTCAAATCTCTTTACACAATCCTGTGCTGCCTTATCGAAGTCCTCTAATCTTGAGCAATTCCTATGGAGCCGGAGAAGCTCGCCGTAGGGAATGCTCTTGATCAGTTGGGGGGGATGGCTACTGCTGGCAAAAAGGGTAGAATTGCCTGCCGTTGACTTTCTGTGTAGAGCCGTATGGATCTGCTGGTCTGCTGTAAACACTTTCAGGTCAAGGTATTCAGCTGATGAATTGCTTACCGTCCCCGAAAAGTGTAGGTTATAGGCGTTCTCATTCAGTTGGTTGATAAAGGCATTTGCTGTTTCAAAGGAGCCCCGCCATACAATAAACAGATCATCAATGTATCTGTACCATCCCTCTGCCCTGCCCTCCACTCCGTCCACCATGCAGCTCCTGGGTACTTGCTCCTCCCACCAGCCCACGAAAAGATTCGCGTAGCTGGGAGCGAAGCAAGTACCCATCGCCGTCCCAGACACCTGTCTAAACAGTTGGTCCTCGAATAGAAATATATTATTGTTCAGACAAAAGTTGATGAACTCGAGGATCATATCGTTGTGGGTTGTAAACCTCAATTGTCTCAAGTTCAAAAAGTGCTGAACAGCTTCGAGGCCCTGTCGGTGGTCAATGACGGTGTACAGGCTTGTGATGTCAAGTACGTATATATATATATTCACTGAAAAAACCACAGGTTTTAGGGACGTTATAGTTAGATGTACATTTCACTCGTACAAAACCAGAGAAGTTCAGCCGTTATACTTAGTTCAGCTAACTATAACTCACGTCCCCACAATGCACTGCTGATCCTTTTCACTCACTTTCTTTCGTCCTGTAGGCCGGTTAACTCTCTTTTTACCAACACACCTTATATCCCATTACCCGTTAAGCCACTACCACAGCTGACACCCCCCTCATATCCACCCACCGCCTGATACCTCACCTACACCCAATTTAGTACCTAGCCACTACCACAGCTGCCACCTTCCCTCATACCCACTCACCACCTCCTTACACGTGCCCCCACCTCCCCAAGCTCGATCCCACACAGTTTAACATGGACTGCTAACAGAAACACACATACAACGGCTCACCAACTACCTTGGGCTTATTATGGAGCTCACGGGCACGCATACCTACACCATCACTTACCCCCCCAAACTCTCTAAAAACGCAGCCAAACGCTTCAAGCACAATCTCATAAAACTTCACCCTACAACACCCATAGCTGATCCCTATTTCTCAATACATAACGGACACACAACCAATGACATCATCTTCCACACGAAACGGAGAGCACAATGGAGAAAAGCATTTCTAACCCTATTTACACTCTCCGCCACCAGGAAAATCCCCCATGGCCTAGTGATTTATATCGCCCCCTCCCAACTTTTCCAAACGACTGTAACCATCACCATCTACAACAATGGAACCATCCTTATGCAATCTACAGATCGTAACCTAAGCCTCTTAGATAACATCTTCCCAATTATCAAAGAGCAAGTGTCTAAACCCCAAACGTCCACTCAGGCCACCCCCTCCGCCATTACTCAAAATTTCCCACGTCCTCTCCTTACCGGCAACAACAATGTGCCAGACCGTCCTTCACCTGCATATGACCTATTTGACACTCCCCGGACACTCCTGGGGCCCTCCATCATCACCTTGGCCCCCAGCTTACTTCCTAAACCCACATCCCAGCCGTCCACTCCAATAGTCCACTCGCTGTCATCCACATCTTTACCCACACCCTCATCCCTGCCATCCTCCCCTACAGCCCACCTATTACACACACTCACACCCGCAGCACCCCTACCTTCCCCCCACACAGTGGTCCCAAACCACATTCCAGGCCAGCTCCCAGCGCCTACATCTTCACCCATAACACAGACCCATTGCCTTCCGTAGGCACCCACACAGCCCACCCAACACACACACTCCCACCCGCAGCAACCCTCTCATCCACACTCACACATACAACCAACCGTACAGCAGGCCAGATATCAATGCATGCGTCCATAGCAACACCCATAACACAGCTACATACCACACGTCAGCATGCACAAAAATCCAAACTTGATGAGATCATGCACACTTTGAATCAAATTAAGGAAGAACTCCAAGCACTCAATGATCGTTTTGCGAGACAACCATGGGGAACTAGAGCTATAAGACACCCCAAAACTGGCTGTCCCAGGAACCAACCCACAACTAATACGACTCTCCATTGCCCCATTTGGTCCTCAGTCCCCTCCTACAATAACTCATCCCGACCAATTAGAAGCACCATTCCGCTTTCAGAGAGTGAATTACTCTCCCTGTTGAGCACTTATGAACCCACCCACATGAAGACACCCACACCCGCATCATCGTTGATCCCCACTATTCCCCCCAACCCCCATAGGACCATTCAACCTAACTCTATAGGAGTCACAAACAGCAACTTTAGTTGAATCCCTATCACTCAGTAACCCTCCTCAACCATCAGCACGCCCAAACTCAAATGTATTCTCCTAAACTGCAGATCTGCCGTTAGACATGCAGCGGACATAGCTGATCTCATCCTCACACATGAACCAGACCTGATAATGCTAACTGAAACCTGGCTGAAGGAATCCTCCGCACTAATCATTGACATTTTAGTACCACCCAGTTACAACATCATCAGACTAGACCGAGACAGAGCTGACAAGTCGGGGGGAGGCATTGTCTGCATTCATCGTAACAATATCTCAATAAACAGAGCCATTTCCCCATCGTTCCAGTCTTGTGAATACATGTGCCTTGATGTCACTAGCAAGGGCAATCCTGTCTGCTCTCTGCACATCATCTATCACCCACCAGGCGAGAACCCCACCTTCACCGAGCACCTCATGGACATGGTATCCTCAAACACTGGACGATAAAATACCCAAATTTTCCTCGGAGACTTCAATCTCCATTGGGATGATCTTAACGATACAGCGGTGAACAGTCTCAAGAATTTCCTAGATGACCTAGACCTAACGCAATTCTGCAACATCCCAACACACGACAAAGGTTCGATCCTGGACTTAATAATCTCTAAAACAGACTCCATTCAGCTAGAATCGATCCAACCTTGCGACCGGTCAGACCATCACATCATCAACTTCTCCATTAATGAAACGATGAAACTGATCTCAGCTCAATCCACAAGACCAAAGGTGTGGAAAAGAGACCTGAAAAAACTCAACCCTAACACCTTGCCTCCCTCATGTCACAACTTACTGTTGCCCCCCGCAGGATCTGCCAAAGTACATGATCTCACCGATCATTACCTCGCGACCATGACATCAATAATAAACGAGGTAGCACCTCTACAACTAAAAAGAGTCTCTACGAAAGATTCAAAACCTTGGTACAACCGTATTCTCAACGAGGACAGGCGTTCACTTAGAACTTCAGAACGTGCCTGGAGGTCGTTACCTTCCGCCAACCACCTCAAGATTCTCAGAACAAAGAGAAATGCATATTACCCAAAAGATCAAGCGCACCAAAGCCAACTTTTTCAGCCTACAACTTGACCAGGCAAGAAATCGTCCCAAAAAACTCTTTGAACTGATCAAAACCCAATCCAAGGAGGCAACTCATCGTCCACGAAGTATAGAATGCCCGCAGCCAAATTGTGAAGAATTCTCCACCTTCTTCACCGTGAAGACTGATACCATCAGGAACGACCTCCTTAAGGATCTAACCTTATACACGAGAACGAATGCGCAAACCCCTCCGTCGCCCCGAACCGCGTCATGCCAAAGCCCATCAAAGTCCAACCCAAAAAATAATGCAGACTGGTCATCATTTACCTCCTATTCTGAAGATGCCATCGGCAATATACTCTGTGCATTGAACCCCGCTAACCACTTCTCTGACCCGCTTCCGGCAAACGCAGTCAAAGACCTTACTCCACTGCTGCTACCGCTTTGGTCCAAGATCATTAACAGTTCACTTCAACAGGGGAACATCCCAGATTCCCTCAAAGTAGGCCAGGTTTCACCCATTCTAAAGAAACCCAAGGCAGACCCCGCAGACCTAAACAACTACCGCCCCAATTCCAATATCCCTACCTTAGCCAAGTTGCTGGAAAAATGTGTGCATCTTCAGCTAACGAATCACATTGATCACTTTAACCTTCTCAACAAACAGCAATCAGGTTTCCGGGCAGGCCATAGTACGGAATCAGCCATGACACACATTATTGATGATGCGCTGCAAATACTTGATCAAAACAGATCATGTTTACTCATCCTACTTGACCTCTCCTCGGCCTTCGATACGGTCAAGCATGAGAACCTTCTAGAGCTCCTGAAACACAGAATGGGCATATCTGGGACAGTGCTAAGCTGGTTCACTTCATTTCTCCAAAATCGGACACAACAATTCAAAGTCAACAACACCTTGTCCAAGCCCGTCCCAGTATCTTTGGGAGTCCCGCAAGGATCCGCACTATCCCCAACATTGTTTAATCTCTTCTTGGAACCTCTCACCAAAATTCTACAAATCTCTAACGTGCAATATCACATGTATGCAGAAAACACACAACTATACTTCAAGATCCACACCTTGGAGGATATCAAACGACTTGATACAGTACTTAGGAATACCCAAACCTGGCTTAAATTGAATGCCCTAAAGACTGAATTCTTACTAATAGCTCCTCCGGCCCAAATCCCCAAAATGCAAGAATGGATCAAACATATTACGGCATTCAAAGTTCAACCCACCATCGTGGACTCAGCTAAGTCATTAGGAATAACCTTAGACAGTAACCTCAACATGCAAAAACATATCAGCAGTGCCACAAAGGGAGCAAACTTCTAGATAAACACACTGAGGAAACTGAAACCCTTCCTACTACACAATGACTTCAAGCAAGCAGTACAGGCTCTGGTTATTCCTAGAGTGGAATACATATGTGTCTCTCTCTGTGGCCTACCCAAAGCATCAACTGCACCACTAAGGGCATCGATCAACGCCGCAGCAAGACTCATAACTGGGTCTAAACGCAGCTCCCACATTTCCCCGGACCTACAATCCCTGAACTGGCTACCCCTGGAGGCTAGAATTCAACTGAAAATTGCGTGCATGACACACAGAGCCATGCATCACAAGACACCAAGCTACCTGGCACAGAAATTGACGATCTCGGGTGGATCCAGATCCTCAAGAAATGCTGAAAAATTACTACTGAAACCACAAAAATTCCATAAGAAAAAAACTTATAACAGATGCTTCTCTGGGATGGCGCCCAGAATATGGAATACCTTACCCCCAGAAACCAGACTTAACCCATCCACTACCTCTTTTAAAAAGGAAGTAAAATCCATCCTCATGGCCAAATCCACATGAATATGGTCTTCTGAAAACCTGTGACGAGATGCACACGCGCACTCAACCACAAGACATTTGGATGTTACATCTTACTATGCAGCTTTTACAATATGTTGTGTACATTTGTGTGGTTATGTTTATATTTCATGTATAAGTAACTTTTAATGGTTGTATAGCGCTCTGATATCCATCAGGATCTTGTTCGCGCTCTAAAAAACTTTCAAAATAAAATAAAATAAATAAAAATATTACATCATTCATGACATGGTCAGTGCCAGCACTGATGACACCACTGATGACATCTCAAATGACATCACTGATGACATCATTCAGTGACTGTATGTTTCTGTAAAGTTTTAATATGTTTTATATATATGCCAAGGTGTATTGAAGAATGAGAGGGTGTATATGTTTCTGGATGGAGGACTTAGTAGGTGCATGACTGACTGTATAAGTGAGTGATTAAATGTGTCTTAATGAATGCATGGGTTAGTGACTAAACTGTGTGAATGTCTGTATCAGTCTGTTGTTGTGTAAGCTGCTGCATGGGTTGGTCAGTTGCTACATGAATGTCTATATGGGTTATTGGTTGGTTGCCTGAGTATTTGTATGGGAGACTGAGTGTGTGTGGGAGGGAGGTGTGTGACTCTGTGCATGGATGTGTGAGTGGTTTATTCACTGGGTTCAAGAGTGCATGTGGAAACAACTGTTTGGGTGGGTGAGTGTATGTATCGGTGTGTTGGTGAGTGAATGGATGTCTCAGTGGTACATGTCCAAGTAACTACATATGTAAAAGGCAGTGTATGTGAGAGTTGGAGTATATACATGACTATACGTGAGAGACGGTGATTGTGAGAGTGGCTGTATGGATGTGTGTATACTTGTATCAGTGATTGTATAAGAGAGTAAGTTTGTATTTGTTTCTGTTTGAATAAGTGATGTGGTGTGTGTATATAACTGTATAGGTCAATAATTGCAAGTGTGATTGATTATTTGCATGACTGACTAGGTGTGTGAGTAACTCTGGATGAGTGGTGGTGTGTGAGTGTCTGTATAGGTGTATGAGTGCATATGATAGTGTTGTATTGATGAGTGACTGCATGTATGAGTATTGGTTTGGGTGAATGAGTGGATGTGTTTGTAGACCTAGGAATTAGGGAGTGCAAATGGGAGTCTGTATTTTACAGTGGGTATATCAAAGGTTATATTAGAGTGTGAGGTGGTGCATCAGATTATCATGTGGATGATGTCATCAGTGATGTAATTTGAGATGTCATCAGTGATGTCATCAGTGATGTCACTGACCATGTCATGAATGCTGTAATAATATGTGACATCATCAGCAGTGCATTGCGGGGGTGCAAGTTATAGTTAGCTGAACTAACTATAACGGCTGAATTTCTTTGGTTTTATATGAGTGAAATGTCCAACTAATTATAACGTCCCTTTAACCCAGGGGTCTTCAAACTGTGGGGCGCAACCCCCAGGGGGGCCGTGGAGTGGTGTGAAGGGGGTCGCGCATTCACAGTCACACTTCTGCCCTGGCCTCCAGGGCTTTCAGCCCCCCTCTACCCCGTCCTGTGTCTCAGCCCGGGCTGCTGCAGTGAAACTCGAGCTGCTGGGGGCTCGCCTGGCAGTGTCTGGAGTATTATCTCCGGCCCAAGTTTTTCACAGGTCTTTAAAGACCATTAGCATATTTACATGCCTTTGTAAACTGGTTACAGAAGTTTAATGTTTTTTCTGGTTCCAGTACCCCCTGGGCCCCCACTCTGCCTATTCTTTGCATTTGTATTTTTACACTTACTGCTGTAGTGTGAGAATGCATTTAATGAAAAGGAATATAAAGTTGGGTTGCCAAAAGAAAAATACCTGCTCTTGACACTAAATACAGTTATAAATAAAAAAGTATGTATTAATTAGTTATGTGACTTTTCTGTCTTTGCTCTCTTTAATTTTCAGTCATGGATCATTGAGGTAGCCCTAGACCACAATTAAAAGTGCTTTCTATTTATATTTGCTGTTCTAAGTATTCACAGATAAGTGCTAAAAATACAGCTTTAGGTGACTGCTTATTTCTGGGCCATCAAAATAATGAGCTGGTAACCCTAATCATAAGACTGGAAGTTTGTTGCATGATCAGCACATTATTTATTTCCTCCACCTTCAATCCCTGATTAATGCCATTATAGCAATAGTTTAACTTATATCTGAAACCCTACAATTCAAGTTTCTGGGAAAGCTCCCTGCTTTCAGACAACTCACTTCTCATTCTCGCCTTCACTTTCACGCTCACCCTGCACTCGCAGCGATCACAATGCACTCACACTGATCACCATGCACTCATAGCGATCACAATGCACTCACACTGATCGCCATGCACTCACAGCGATCGCCATGCACTCACCGCGATCACAATGAACTCACACTGATCACAATGCACTCACACTATTCACCCGCTCACCCTGCACTCACACTGATCACCGTGCACTCACACTGATCACCATGCACTCACACCAATCACCATGCACTCACACCATTTACCCGTTCACCCTGCACTCACAGTGATCACAATGCACTCACTGATCACAATGCACTCACAACATTCACCCGCTCACCCTGCACTCACAGCGATCACAATGCACTCACACTGATCACAATGCACTCACACCATTCACCTGCTCACCCTGCACTCACAGTGATCACAATGCACTCACACTGATCACAATGCACTCACAACATTCACCCTCTCACCCTGCACTCACAGTGATCATAATGCACTCACAGTGATCACAATGCACTCACACTGATCCCCATGCACTCACAACATTCACCCGCTCACCCTGCTCTCACAGTGATCACTCTGCACTAAAAATGTGCTTGCATTGTTCACTCTGTACCTCACCATGCAGTCACACGAGCACACTTCTCATCCTGTCCCCCCTCACTGCTCAATCTGTAGCTCACTCAAACAAGGCCATCACTAACCATGCACTAATTCGTCGCACTCTGCACTTAAAACTGAACCCAAATTCATATGGTCACCTCACTCACCCTGTAGTCACTCCTTTTACCCTACTCTCACACAGTTGCATTGCTTACCGTGCAGTCTCATGGGCACTCTTTCACCCACACAGTGCATAAGGTTAAAGTACCTGGTACAAAGAAGATGTACCATTCACATCACAGAACTGAGTGTGAGTAAACTATGAGTATTTTGTCAGACAGGTGCTATAGAGAGATGAGGTGTATTGTTGGTGAGTGGTAGTGAGGGAATTCATTGAGAAGGTGGAAAGACTGTTGTACCGTGTGTGACCAGTGCTCGGGCCAGCCCTGGCTTGGAGTGTTAAAACCCCCCCGAAGTTCGGGTCTAGTGGATCCCCTGCTTCTGCCTAATATTATTTACATTTGTAGTGCGCTACTGTTACCAAAAGGTGTCCTGGGGCTAATAATTATCTGCCTTCAATGTGAGAGAGGGATCCGGGGTTGGGAGAGGAGAGAAGAGAGGGATGGAAGTAAGGGGTGAGAGGAAAGGGGCATGGTAACTGCTTTACTCTGCACAAGACCGCCAGGGTTTGAAGGGACTCTTGCTGCTCCCAGTGAGTTTCTAATGTGGCAGCGCGTAATCCTGCGGAGTGGGAGGCCCTTCTCAAAGGTTGACTAGACATCTTTCTGATGTTAATTGCTGTATTTTGTTTATAAACTGGTACTGATGGGGTGAAATCTTTCCTCAGTGTTACTGGGTTTAAAACATTTCAAAATAATAAAGCAATGCTATCCCAAAATATGCAGCATCACAGAACATTATTTAAATTTTCTACTCACACAATTTAGTCAAGCCTGTCGCATAATTTGGTCCTCACCTGCCTCATAATTCCAGTAGCCCTGCCTAGAGGTTTAGGCATTTTTGTCAGGAGGGGGTCCTTACGCCTGTAAATGTTAACAGGGGGGTCTCGGCATCCAAAAGTTTGAAGAGCTCTGCTGTAACCTGTCATTTTTTCAGTGAATTTCTAAGGTTTTTTAAATGCTCATTTCTAACTATAATGTGCCTGAAACCTATGGTTTTTTCACGAAATTTCAAAGGTTTTTTAAATGCTAATTTCTAACTATAACGTGCCTGAAACCTATGGTTTTTTCATTGAATTTCCAAGGTTTTTTAAATGCTATTTTCTTAGTATAATTTTGTAAAAATATTTTTGTTCCTATTTTTTTAATTATTATGAAATGTTTGTATTATTTTTTAGGTTGTAAAAGATAAATATTATTTTTTTTTAAATAAAAAAATCAGAGTCGCACACCCATCGTGTACCTGACTCGATTGGTGCGTGAATTCAAGGCGCCATTTTGGTAAAGTCGTGTAGGACGCGCGCTTCGTAAGCGAAGGGTATGTGAAATACAACCCCACGTAACGTTACGCACAGAGTTGCAGGCCTCGCGCTGAGTGCCCGACTCCGCCGTGACTTTTTAGCTTCTAAATCTATGTATATATATAACTTTTACATGTATATGAAACCAAGAGATTATTTACTTTTTTTTAATAAAAATGATATCTTTGTAAGTAGAATAAAGATAAATTACTAGTAAATATATTTTTTTGAATTCGCGATGGGTGCACGCAGGGTGCATGCATGGTTCGCAAATTCAGGTGAGTTTTTCAAAAGAAGAATTTCATTGGATCATAACTTTTTCATTCTGGAAGTTTCAAGACCCCACCCATATTTTATTCTACTTTGGAGAACCTCAGCAGAGAGACTGCAGCTGTAATTTCTCTGTACTTTTTCTAAATTAGTTTGGTGTTTTTGAAAAACAGCAAGAACAAATGGCTTCTTCCAACATTCCACCACAGGTTCATCCAATGGAAGAAGATGATGAACCAGCACCAGTGAAGTAAAGGTGTGAAAGTGTCTGGGCTTACTTTTCCATCCCTCAAGGCCAAAAGAAAGTGAATGCAGAGAAAGTTATGTGCACTCTGTGTGAAAGGGTCCTGGTACGTGGGTCGGAAAAGAAGTATTCGTGTGGCACCTCATCCATGCTGAAACTTCTGCAGACTATTCATCCGAGGGCGCTTGCACAAGAGCAACATTGTCGTGGAATGGCGACGCAGGCTGCAGGACAAGCCCAATCTGGTGGTGCAAGCACATCAACTGGTTCTCCAACTGCCATGACAACTGGCATCAAGCCTGAATTTGCAAGACTTAAACAGAGTTGTGTAAAATGCAACAAAGTTCTCTGCATTGGAGAACAATCCATAGATGCAATTCTATTTGCAATCTCATATCACTTTTGTTAATTTTTTGTTTGTTTTTGCAATGTTACTAATTGCAAAATGTTGTGAAAGGTTTCACAGTTTATTCTGTTTATTTTTGTTTCATTTTTGAAAAAATACAAAAAAAATGTAATAACAGGAGATGAACATATGAGAAAATAACAACCTAGGTAGTTATAATTACTCGTCTATTTAATAATAGAAGGGCAAGGGACCAATTCCGAGAAAAGGAAACACAATTTTTATTGTCAGTACATTGAGAGGAATCAATAACAATCATTTATTACTGTTAATAAATTCATTAAAAACAACATGAAAATCATACACACAATTATTACAAATTATGAAATAGATATAACACAATAAAAAAAGCAGTTTTTTATCGATCCGCGTTTCGGCGAACCAGCGCCTTCTTCAGGACAAACCACTCTATTACCTAAATACAAAACAATATTATATAAAATAAAAACAGTGTACATATATTAACAATTTAATGAACAAACTAATCATTTTAATAATTCATATTTTCATGTACAGACCTTTAAAATTACAGTACAACAGTTAACGTATAACGTTTGTACATGTACCAATGGAATAGCTACCCAAGCCCTATTATAAGCAAGCGAAACTCAAAGAGGATATGAGTTGATTAAGTTCAAACTTCCGTACTCATTTCGATAGGCAACCAACTAGTAAAGTTGTGCGTGTTGCATCAAGGCACATGTAGATAAAAAGTTAAGACATTAGGAAAACAAAGATTTGTGTAATCCACATCTGTAGAATGGCAGACTAACGGGGAACTCATACGTAGTCTGTTATTAGATTGAAAAGTAAGATGTCCCATATATGTCTAAGATTAAATTCTCTTATTAAAAAAGGGGTTCCTACAGTCTTACGAAGATCCAATTATATATACTTACTTTTTGTATTATAAAAATTCATTCAGTACTGATCCTAAAACTTCGCAGTAAGAGTTGACGTGAGTTCTAATAAACTCATAAGTTATAAAAACGATGTCTGATAAAAAAGAAAGAAAAGAAAAAAGAAGAAACCAAGGAATAATATAAATCACATATTGGATTTAAATGTTGGATTTAGTAATTAGAAACCTTAGTACGTTATCGATTCTAGCTATGAAGTTCTAGATCAACGTATTACATATTCCGCATTTCGCAATTTATAGAGATAACCTAGTCTATTTCTTTTCTATATGCATATATATGCGTACTTTCACGTAATGCAGTCTTATCAAACAGTCTCATTTAAATTAGTAACATGAGGAAATTATATAGTATTTACCCGAGTGTCAAAAAAGTTGTGTATTCAGTCATATAAAATCAGAAATTCATCGCCTTGCCGTCTATTGATTGTTCCCTCGTTACATATATGTTTTAATCAAGATAAACGAGCACTACAGGGAATCAAAAAGAGCACGAAAAGTGGCCATGGTTGTAAAGGACTTTAAATCAAAGCGAGGCACGTAATATGGCATTCATTTTGGTGATTAGGTACTTGACTTAACAAGAAGACCCACCTATATATAATAAATAATTCTTTCTTCAAAGGGAAACTTCAAACAGATTGCGGTTCCAAATAAAATACAGAGTATGATTTGTGAATCAATACATAGAAACAGGATCTGTAAACAACATAATAAGATAATGATATAGGTAGATCAATAAAGCAAAATAAATAATGAGTATTTAAAAGGCTAAAGTTAGAGTTACCTAGTTCCAAACGTAATCTCGCTTTGCCTCCGCGCCAGGTCGTAAATGTGATCTGTAATTCACTATAATAAAAATGGCAAGAATGGAAGGGGGGATGAGCAAGAGTTTCCACTACGGGCAGATAAGTAGATAACTCTAATAGCAAGCCTCTCAGGAGATGAAATCACAAAAAAATCAAATAACAAAAGAAGAATAAAAAACTGTTCTTCTACCTACCTGGTTAAAAAAAGAGAAATTTCTATGTTTTGGATGAACTGTACAGATAATATCTGCATGATTACATGGCTGCATGAATACTTCCTGGATGAGTAGATAATTGCTTGGTTAATATAAGAGTGATTTGATGAGTGCTTAGGTACTGAGTAGATAGTTTGCAGATTCCATGACTATTGCATGAGTGATTGGATTAGTACATGAGTAGTACCTGGGTGAATGCATGAGTGCATTAGTAGGACACAGGTGCCTGCATGAGAGTATGGGTAGTGCCTGCATAATTGGATGTTTACATGGGTAATGTCTGAGTAATTGCATTAGTGCATTGGTAGTGCATAAGTGATTGCATCAGTGCATGGGTAGTGCTTGAGTTATTGCATGAGTGTAAGGGTAGTACATCGGTGATTGGAGAAGTGTGATCAGAGTGTATGGTGAATTTTTAAGTGATTTAGTATTGGCAGAGTGTTTGGTTTAGTACATGGTAGGGGCTGGAGCAGTCCACGAGGAGTGACAGGGTGATTACTGGACTGGATGGGTACTACCTAGGGAATTAAAGGAGTGAAAGAGAAGTGTGTAAGTGGGTAGAGGACTCCATGGGTAGTGCACAGGGATTGCAGCAGTGCATGTGTTAGTGACTGGGTCATTGCATGAGTGCATGGGTACTGAGTGGATGGTTAGAGTACTGCAAGGAGAGTACGTGGTGAATTTATAAGTGCTTGAGTTTTGGCGCAATTATTAGATAAAAACATGGGACTGCTGGGTGATTGGAGGAGTACATAGGTAGTAACAGGGAGATTACTGAACTGTATATGTAGTGCTCAAGGGGTTGTAGAAGTGCATGAGTTGGTGCCTGGGTAATTGCATGGGTAGTGACTGGATGATTAAAGTTCTGCAAGGTGACTGCATGTTCAATTTATAAGTGCTTTGGTTTTGGCACAGTGATTGGATAAAGACATAGGACTTGCTGGGTGATTGGAGGAGTGCACGGGGAGTGACAGTGTGATTGCTGGAGTGCATGGTTAGTACCTGGGAAAATAAAGGTGTGAATGAGCAGTGTGTAGGTGGTTAGAGGACTGCATGAATAGTGCACATGTTATTGTAGCACTGAATGTTTTAGTGCCTGGGTCATTGCATGAGTACATGGGTAGTGACTGGATGATAAGAGTACTGCAAGGAAGGAAAGTGCATGGTGAATTTATAAGTGCTTGGGTTTTGGCAGAGTGATTGGATAAGTACATGGTGTTGGATGGCTAATTGAAGGAGCACACGTGAAGTGACAGGGAGATTGCTGGACTGCAAGGGTACTACCGGGGTAATTGGAGGAGTGAGTCAGCAGTGTGTATGTGGTTAGAGTTCTACATGGGAATTGCACAGGTGATTGTAGCAGTGCATGTGTTAGTGTTTGGGTCATTGCATGAGTACATGGATAGTGACCTGGTGTAAGGAGAGTACATGGTGAATTTATAAGTGCTTGGGTATTGGGGGAGTGATTGGATTAGTACGTGGTACTAGCTGGGTGATTGGAGGAGTCCACAGGGAGTGACAGTGTGATTGCTGGAGTGCATGGTTAGTACCTGGGAAAATGAAGGTGTGAATGCGGTGGTTAGAGGACTGCATGGATAGTGCACAGGTGATTTTAGCAGTGCACGTGTTAGTGCCTGTGTCATTGCATGAGTACATGGGTAGTGACTGGATGAATAGAGTACTGTAAGGAAAGTGCATGGTGAATATATAAGTTCTTGGGTTTTGGTGGAGTGATTGGATAAGTACATGGTGCTAGCTGGGTAATTGGAGGAGTGCATGAGCAGTGTCTAGGTGGTTAGAGGAGTGCATGTGTAGTACACAGTTGATTGTTGCAGTGCATGAGTTAGTTCCTGGGTCATTGCATGTGTACATGGGTAGCCGCTGGATACTTAGAGTGCTGCAAGGTGACTGCATAGTGAATTTATATGTGCTTGGGTTTTGACAGAGTGATTGGATAAGGACATGGGACTGGCTGGCTAATTGGAGGAGTGCAAAGGTAGTAACAGGGAGATTAAACTGTCCACTGGTGATTGTAGCAGTGCACATGTTACAGCCTGGGTCATTGCATGAGTACATGGGTAGTGACTGAATTATTAGAGTACTGCAAGGTGAGTGCATGGTGAATTTATAAGTGCTTGGGTTTTGGTGCAGTGATTAGATAAGGACATGAGACTGACTGGGTGATTGGAGGAGTGCATACGTAGTAACTGGGAGATTACTGAACTGTATGGGAAGTGCTCACAGGATTATAGAAGTGCATGAGTTAGTGTCTGGGTCATTACTTGAGAACATGGGTTATGACTGGATGATTAGAGCACTGCAAGGTGAGTGCATGGTAAATGTATAAGTGCTTGGGTTTTGACGCAGTGATTAGATAAGGACATGACACTGGCTGGGTGATTGGAGAACTGCATAGGTAGTAACAGGGTGATTACTGAAATGTATGGGAAGTGCACAGGTTATTGTAGCAGTGCATGTGTTAGTGCCTGTGTTATTGCATGAGTACATGGATAGTGACTGGATGATTAGAGTACTGCAAGGAGAGTGCATGATGAATTTATAAGAGCTTGACTTTTGGCAGACTGATAAGATAGCTAATGTCAAGTAACAAGGTCACTGAATGTGTCAGTTGAACAGTAGTAGAGTTGGATACAATTACAATTCCCAAGGGACAGTACTGTGCAAGAAACGTGTTCACTTGACTCCTAGTTAAAGCACAGTAATCAGATGTGCTGGATGAAAGGTGACATAATGAGCGCAGCAGTGTGCACAACAAAACAAGACTCCTACCTGAATGGCACTTGTAAACAGAGCCTACTGGTGTGATAGGGAACTCGGAAGCGCATTGACTGTAGCCGCCGAGGGACGTTGTTTCTCCCTCGGATATTGGCTCTCAACACCTGACCGTTTTGGAACAGGAAGGTTTCCAGGATGACACAAAGATGCACACAGGAATACCTGCTTGCAGGCTAAATGCAGAGTAATACGCATTGGAGGTTTAGGCGTGTCTGCTCATATGCAGTGCAGGAACATCATGGCGACCGAGACTGGCGATGAGTCTCACAAGAGGCCACTCCCTGTGAGGAACTAAAAGAGAAAAAAGAGCATACAATACATTGGAAAAAGGATGCAAACATAATGATGTGGACAGCATCTAGCTATGTACATTGCACTATTCCTTATGACAGGGATATTATAGTCTGGCTGTGTAGACTAAGTCACTATGTTCAGAGCCACACAAGTTCTTAACATAGTTACACAAATGCATTGTTATCATATAAGAGTAGTGTTACCCTCACACCAACTGTTCTGTGCAGCATTACCATTATGTTGCTGACACTGTTCTCTGCAGCGTTACCTTCACACCACTGACACTTTTCTCTGCACTGGACTGTCTAGACTGACTCTGGTCTAGACAGAAGCTGTACTATGCTAGACTGAAGTGCAGGTAGCAGCACTGACCGTGACAACAAGTGAAATCTGAGCATAACTATAACGACCCTGTAACTTTTGGTTTTTTCAGTGAATTTATAAGGTTTTTAAAAAATTCTATTTCCTAATTCTAATGTCCCTGTAATCTTTGTTTTTTAGTGAGTTTCTATGTTTTTTAAAATTCTATTTCCTAAATATAATGTCTTTGTAACCTTTGTTTTTTTAAGTGAATTTGTTTTTTAAATTTGTATCTCCTAACTGTAACTACTATAATTTGACACTGAGCATATGAGTGAGTGCATGTTTTTCTTAGTGAGTGTATGAGTGTCTGTGTAGAACTGTGAAGGGGTGAGAGAGAGTATGAGTGATTGTGTAAGTGGGTGAATGAGTGTCTAACTGTGTCTGTGAGTGGGTGCACATGTCTGAGTCGGTAAATGAGTCCCTGAGGGGGTCTCGCAGAGTTTAACTCCATGGAATTCTGTGTGTTACCAAAAAGCTTACTTAAATTGTGTGGAGTTCTGTGAGCGGGATGAGTACTGCTCGGTCACCCCTAATGAATTCCCCTTGGCTGCTGATGGTTGTTTGGGACCAAGAGCCCCTATTGTTGCCACAAGTAAGTCCCCCAAAGCAGGATTGCTGAGACCTTGGTGGAGACCCCGCACACTTTCTCAAACATTCTTCACAAGGTCTTCCTGGCACACTACTTGTTGGAGGATGAAGTACCCTTGGCTGCTGAGGGTCATTGGAGACCAAGTGCCCCAATTGTTGCTACAAGTATGTCCTCCACAGCATGCCTGCTGAAAACTTGTTAGATGCCCTTTCCCCTTTCTCAACCACTTTGCAAATGGGTGTTCTGGCACACTACTGGTTGGGGGATAAAGTCACCTTGGCTGCTGATGGTTGTTGATGACCAACAACCCCTATTGTTGTTACAAGTAAGTCTCCCACCGTGGGATTGCTGAGACCTCGTCGAGGGCCTCTATCCCTTTCTCAAACACTCTGCCAACATGCCTCCTGGGGATCTACTGGTTGAAGGATTAAGTCTCCTTGGTTGCTGAGGGTCATTGGGGTCTCTTTCTGCAAATTTCGGACCTCTATTTTGCCTCTTTCTGCTAGTTTTTTATCTCTGTTTTGTCTCTTTTTGCTCATTTCTGACCTTTGTTCTGCCTCTTTCTGCTCGTTTCTCACCTTTATCATGCCTCTTGCTGCTCGTTTCTGACCTCTATTCTTCCTCTTTCTACTAGTTTCTTACCTTTATCATGCCTCTTTCTGCTAATTGTTGAGCTTTATTCTGCCTCTTTCTACTCGTTTCTCACCTTTGTGCCTGTTTCTCACCTATATTTTGCCTCTTTCTTCTAATTTCTAACCTTTAATCTGCCTGTTTCAGCTCATTTTTTACCTTTATTTAGCCTCTTTCTACTTGTTTCTGGCCTTTATTTTGCCTTTTTCAACTCGTTTCTGAACTTTATCTTGCCTCTTTCTGCTCATTGCTGACTTTATTCTGTCTCTTTGTGCTCATTTCCTACTTTTATTCTGCCTCTTTCTGCTCGTTCCTGACCTTTATTTTGCTTCTTTCGCCTATTTCTCCCCATACCTTAAGGCCTCCGTATTCCCTGAAAGCTCTGCGTCTCCGTTGGGAGCCTGCACTGCTCTCAGGCAGGAAGCTGCTAAACATGCAGCTCCCTGTCTGTGAGAGCAATAGTTTTGTCAGTTTTTGTGGGCAGGAAAACAGACGAAAGCTTTCTCCACTCTCACATGCTGGAAGTAGAGTGTTTGCAGTGGTTGACAGGAGTTGTCAAAGCTCCCACCAAGTCAGTGTAAACAGCTATGTCCTGGGGGTGGACACTCCGTTTTTAGCAGATGCCGGCCCTGGGCAGTGGCAGTCCCTAGGGCCATTATTGGCTCCAGGAGGGGGCCATGCGCTCATCTCCTTTCACTTTCACAGACGTACTCCGGGGAGGTGGTGGTCCCTGGGGCTGCGAACTGCCCAGAAGGGGGGTCGTATGGCCATCCCTCCTTAAAAAATAAAAATAGAAGGCCCTGGGAAGGCGGTGGTCCCGGGTTCATGCAAACCCCCTCTTGAATATATGTATTTTTGCCCACTGGGGGGTCCAGCAAATCCCCCAATTTTTTTTGGTGTATGACCCCGTGGAGGAGGGGGTCCCCTGGGCCCTGGGCTGTCCGAGCAGTTTTATTCATCTATAAGCTCCAGGGTGATAGTGGTCCCTGGGGCATAATAAAGCCCAAGAAGAGGGGCCCCAGGCATCCCCCACTTTTTACATCCCATATGCCCTGGGACCTGGCCCACCCAGGGGCTAAACAGTAGAGAAGTGCAGGAGACTGCGCTTATTTTTTTTTAATTTTCAGCTGGAGCCGTGGGTCCTGCGTGAATTCCTGTGAAATTTTGGTTTAAAAAAATGCTTTTTTTACCTGTGGGACCCCCTCTCCAAGAGGCCTAGGGGAGCCAGGGTATTCCTATCCTGCCCCCTTCTCTTTTTTATATTTTTTTGTGGGATTCGGCTAAAGCCAAGTCTAAAGATGGCTGCAAACACTTCCTGGCTGTTGGCAGCAAATCACATCTGAGAACGAGGACTGTTTGATCCTCGGAGGATCTGCGTCCCTAGATATACACATTTGAATTTATTTTATTAACTCTAAAACTACTGAACGTATTTACACCAAATAACAAAAAGCACTCTTTCTGGACAAAGAGCTAGTTTTCTGACAAATTTGATGTAATACCATACAGCGGTTCAAGCCGCAGATGTGGTAAAAATCCCTATGGAAATTAAAATAAAAAAACATTGACCCCCACTTTTTCTCGGCCCCCACTTGACAGATCTCCCTGAAACTTTCCTTGTGCAGCAAGAATCACTGGCATACTTTTTCAGGAAGATTTCATGAAGATTCGCCCAACTGCGCTAAAGGTATAGCCAAGTCCAGAAAATCTTCTCCTATAGAAACATAGTCCAAAGGAAATAATGACTGTCGCTTCACGGACTACAAGTCCCAGCAACTGCCAGTATGACGATGCACTCAGCAGACGACCACTGGGGGGGCTTGTTAATTAAATAAAGCCGGAAATGAACAAGTGAAGCGAATTCTGTGTTTCATATTTAGCAGCCTCTGAAGAGGGGTCTTCGACCCTGAAACGCGTCAGGCAACCGATTTTTGTGAAGCAGCAAGGCATGCATTTGAACGAAGGCTGGATGGTCAGAGCACTGTCGAGTGTTTTGGCAAATGCTGAGGGCATTTTGTTGATTGGTATTTCTGCACGGTGGCCCGGCCGTGGCCAAAACACCATCGCCTTTTGGAAGAGAAGCCAAATCAAGCAGCACGAGGCTCGAGTCATTTACCCTTTTGACTCGTGGGCACATTGCTCTACAAGGAATGCAGCATGCTGAACTGCAACACGACCTACAAAGGTATTTTATTGAAAAGCATGAATTAAAAATGAACACACAGACTTACCAAAGGAAATAATGACTGTCGCTTCACGGACTACAAGTCCCAGCAACTGCCAGTATGACGATGCACTCAGCAGACGCCCACTGGGGGGCTTGTTAATTAAATAAAGCCAGAAATGAACAAGTGAAGCGAATTCTGTGTTTCATATTTAGCAGCCTCTGAAGAGGGGTCTTCGACCCTGAAACGCGTCAGGCAACCGATTTTTGTGAAGCAGCAAGGCATGCATTTGAACGAAGGCTGGATGGTCAGAGCACTGTCGAGTGTTTTGGCAAATGCTGAGGGCATTTTGTTGATTGGTATTTCTGCACGGCGGACCGGCCGTGGCCAAAGCACCATCGCCTGTTGGAAGAGAAGCCAAATCCAGCAGCACGAGGCTCGAGTCATTTACCCTTTTGACTCGTGGGCACATTGCTCTACAAGGAATGCAGCATGCTGAACTGCAACACGACCTACAAAGGTATTTTATTGAAAAGCATGAATTAAAATTGAACACACAGACTTACCAAAGGAAATAATGACTGTCGCTTCACGGACTACAAGTCCCAGCAACTGCCAGTATGACGATTCACTCAGCAGACGCCCACTGGGGGGCTTGTTAATTAAATAAAGCCGGAAATGAACAAGTGAAGCGAATTCTGTGTTTCATATTTAGCAGCCTCTGAAGGGGGGTCTTCGACCCTGAAACGCGTCAGGCAACCGATTTTTGTGAAGCAGCAAGGCATGCATTTGAACGAAGGCTGGATGGCCAGAGCACTGTCGAGTGTTTTGGCAAATGCTGAGGGCATTTTGTTGATTGGTATTTCTGCACGGCGGACCGGCCGTGGCCAAAGCACCATCGCCTGTTGGAAGAGAAGCCAAATCCAGCAGCACGAGGCTCGAGTCATTTACCCTTTTGACTCGTGGGCACATTGCTCTACAAGGAATGCAGCATGCTGAACTGCAACACGACCTACAAAGGTATTTTATTGAAAAGCATGAATTAAAATTGAACACACAGACTTACCAAAGGAAATAATGACTGTCGCTTCACGGACTACAAGTCCCAGCAACTGCCAGTATGACGATTCACTCAGCAGACGCCCACTGGGGGGCTTGTTAATTAAATAAAGCCGGAAATGAACAAGTGAAGCGAATTCTGTGTTTCATATTTAGCAGCCTCTGAAGGGGGGTCTTCGACCCTGAAACGCGTCAGGCAACCGATTTTTGTGAAGCAGCAAGGCATGCATTTGAACGAAGGCTGGATGGCCAGAGCACTGTCGAGTGTTTTGGCAAATGCTGAGGGCATTTTGTTGATTGATATATATATATACATATACATATATATATATATAGGTTTCAGCCATGTTATAGTTAGGAATTAGCATTTAAAAAACCTTAGAAATTCACTGAAAAAACCATAGGTTTCACCCATGTTATAGTTAGCTGGAAATTTCTCTCATACAAAACCATTGAAATTCCCCCGTTATAGTTAATTCAGCTAACTATAACTCGCATGCCCGCAATGCACTGCTGATGACGTCACATATTACATCATTCATCACATGGTCAGTGACATCACTGATGTCATCACTGATGACATCTCAAATGACATCACTGATGTCACTGATGAAATCACTGATGAAATCATCCAAGTGAAAGAGTGGCAGACCTCCTCTCACCCTAATATAACCTATAATACACACATTCAAAAATAGATACTAACATTTTTTTTAAAATGGATATACCAATACCAGTTACAACAACCGATTCAATAATTCCAATATCTACATACACATCCACTGATCCACTAACAGTTCTATATAGTCACTTAAACATATACTCACTCATTATATGTACTCATACACCTATACATCCTGTTACACACCGATACTCATCCATACAGTTACTCACACACATACTCACACATGCAAATAAACTATCAAACATCCATTTGTTTGCATATACAGGTATACACACACCAGTACACTTACTTTTACAGAAACGTACACATACTTACTCTCTTAAACAATCAGTTATAGAAAGACATACTTATTTATACAGGAACTTTTTCAATCTGTCACTGTCATATATCCTTACTTATATACATCAATACTCACATACACTAGTTTAAAACATATGTACTTACTCATAAAGACACTATTGAGGCGGTCAATCACTCACTAGCACACCCATAAACACATTCATCCACCCGTACAGTCCTGCACACATGCTGTCTTGAAAACACATACAAACAGTGAGTCAGTCATTCATGCATCTGTGCCCTAAGTAATACCCGCCACCAAACCATACAGACACTCATACTGATACTCTAAAAACCAACTAATAACCCATATAGACAGTCGTGTAGCTACTTACCAACCCATGCAGCCACTTATACACAAAGTGAGACACTGATACAGATATTTACATATTTAAATATTACTCGCTAATACATATATTCACTAACATACACGTAATAAGTCAGTTATACAATGAAATTTACAAAAAAAACATCCATTTAAACACTTATTTACCTATTTATTCTTCCATCAACCTTTAGATATACATATATAAAAATATTTATTTTTCAGAAAGACACACATTCAGTGGAAGATGTCATCAGTGATGTCACTGACCATGTGATGAGTGATGTAATATGTGACGTAATCAGCAGTGCATTGCGGACGCGCGAGTTATAGTTAGCTGAACTAACTATAACGGGGAAATTTCAATGGTTTTGTATGAGAGAAATATCCAGCTAACTATAACATGGGTGAAAACTATGGTTTTTTTCAGTGAATTTCTAAGGTTTTTTAAATGCTAATTCCTAACTATAACGTGGCTGAAACCTATGGTTTTTTCAGTGAATATATATATATATATATATATATATATATATATATATATATATATATATATATATATATATATATATATATATATTCACTGAAAAACCATAGGTTTCACGCCTGATATAGTTAGGAATTAGCATTTAAAAAACCTTAGAAATTCACTGAAAAAACTGTAGATTTTAGGGGTGTTATAGTTGACTGGACATTTCACTCATACAAAACCATTGAAAATTCTCCGATATAGTTAGTTGTACTAACTATATCTCGCGCACCTGCAATCCACTGCTAATGATGTCACACATTACATAATTCATGACATGGTCAGTGACATCACTGATGACATCTCAAATGACATCACTGATGACATCATCCAGTGAATGTGGTTTGCAAAAAACAAGCAGCAGACTAGCTCAGTGTCAAACCAGCAGCCTAACTGAAATTGTATTGATGGAGGTGAAGGTAACAGCACCACTATGGAGTTACAATGAACTACGATAACCAAAATGCTTTGAGCGGACACGCCCATATGGGCGGCACCATGAACTTTAATTACCTGCAATGCACTGCAAAGTTGATCCTTTCCCCGAAGCAATGCCAGTGATCAAGGGGAACTCTTCCAAGAAACAAGTTTGGCAAGTGTGGCGGAATTAAATGCTGAGAGAACTGTTTACTTTATTTTGGTATACAACAAGGGGACCCAAACAGTTTGCTGAGGACCGTGGGTATAGAGTGCTATTAAAGACAAAGGTCCTTAGCTTCTAAGGGTAAAAAAGTGGATGAAATATAGGCCATAATAGGAGACTATATTTTTCACTGCCCAGCCGGACAGGATATTTATTTTTGATCAATATAAACACATTAGACAAATGGTTGTAAGGCACACTCCTGTACCATACTTGGGAGAAAAACGAACAAAATTAAACACAATAGTTAGGTTACAGTGCGTTCATAACCTAACTATTGTGTTTAATTTAGTTATGTCTAGCACTTCTTTGGCACTACTCTAATTTGACACTGATTTAAAAGTGGCCAATAATGCTTGTTTTTTGCCTGTAAACCTTCCCTTATTTGTTGTTCGTTTTTCTCCCAAGTATCGTACAGGAGTGTGCCTTACAACCATTTGTCTGATATGTTTATATTGATCAAAAATAAATATCCTGTTATGGCCTATATTTCATCCACTTTTTTACCCTTAGAAGCTAAGGACCTTTATCTTTAATAGCGAGAGAACTTTTTACAGCCTGCTGCTGGCGGCCGAAATAAAGGAGGTAAAAGAAAACGCTAAGAGTGGTGTCTTCAATTTTGGGAGCGTTTTTGTCTGGCATATATTGTGGCCGGCTCTGGCCACGAAGACACCCCACCGCATGAAGAGCTGGTCCGTGTGTCCTTGATGGTTGTGACACACTAAAGGAGCAGCGTACCTGTTTGGTTTGCAAAAAACAAGCAGCAGACTAGCTCAGTGTCAAACCAGCAGCCTAACTGGAATTGTATTGATGGAGGTGAAGGTAACAGCACCACTATGGAGTTACAATGAACTACGATAACCAAAATGCTTTGAGCGGACACGCCCATATGGGCGGCACCATGAACTTAAATTACCTGCAATGCACTGCAAAGTTGATCCTTTCCCCGAAGCAATGCCAGTGATCAAGGGGAACTCTTCCAAGAAACAAGTTTGGCAAGTGTGGCGGAATTAAATGCTGAGAGAACTGTTTACTTTATTTTGGTATACAACAAGGGGACCCAAACAGTTTGCTGAGGACCGTGGGTATAGAGTGCTATTAAAGACAAAGGTCCTTAGCTTCTAAGGGTAAAAAAGTGGATGAAATATAGGCCATAATAGGAGACTATATTTTTCACTGCCCAGCCGGACAGGATATTTATTTTTGATCAATATAAACACATTAGACAAATGGTTGTAAGGCACACTCCTGTACCATACTTGGGAGAAAAACGAACAAAATTAAACACAATAGTTAGGTTACAGTGCTTTCATAACCTAACTATTGTGTTTAATTTAGTTATGTCTAGCACTTCTTTGGCACTACTCTAATTTGACACTGATTTAAAAGTGGCCAATAATGCTCATTTTTTGCCTGTAAACCTTCCCTTATTTGTTGTTTGTTTTTCTCCCAAGTATGGTACAGGAGTGTGCCTTACAACCATTTGTCTAATATGTTTATATTGATCAAAAAGAAATATCCTGTTATGGCCTATATTTCATCCTCTTTTTTACCATTAGAAGCTAAGGACCTTTATCTTTAATAGCGAGAGAACTTTTTACAGCCTGCTGCTGCCGGCCGAAATAAAGGAGGTAAAAGAAAATGTTGAGAGTGGTGTCTTCAATTTTGGGAGCGTTTTTGTCTGGCATATATTGTGGCCGGCTCTGGCCACGAAGACACCCCACCGCATGAAGAGCTGGTCCGTGTATATATATATATATATGAGCATGAAGAGCTGGTCCGTGTATATCTATATATATATATATATATATATATATATATATAGATATATATATATATATATATATATATATATATATATATATATATATATATAATATATATATATATATATCTCTATATATATATATATATATTACCTACTGGCAGTCGCCAGTAGGTATATATAGTTAGGATTTTTTTGAATAGGGATTTCTGAAAATTCTATGTTGAATAACTTTGGCGTTGATGGACGAAATTGGCTGAAATTGTCAGGAAAATGGCACATTATGTTTCTGAGCGTCCCCTGAAAGTGTTGGGGGGTTTCGTCAAGCGGGGGCTGAGAAAAAAGGGGGGTCCCAAAACGTGTTTTTAACATTGAGTTTTCCATAGGGCGGTTGGACTCACTTTTAGCTCGAACGGCTGAATGGATTTCCACAAAACTTGGCAAAATTGTAGGGACTGGTAGCCCGATGTGCCTTTGCTATGTCTCAAGATATATGCTCCAGTGGTTTTTACGAAAATTAACTTTGAAAAATATATATTGGGCTACATTGGGCTATATATATGTTAGAGCCCAAATGTAGCCCAATGTAGCCCAATGTAGCCCAAAGATGGCCACCAGAGACAAAAAAAAACAAATGTAGCCCAAATATCAGCCAGATGTAGCCCAACTATAGCCCAGTGACAGAATGTCCCAGAGTGTTCTAAAGAACAACTAGAGCGCTAACAGTCTTACTTATGACAAAAGTATGGCACACCTGAAGTCATCTTGATTGGAATAAAGTGTTAACATTTAAAACATTTAATTTGCAAAGGAACAAAATGAGGGGGTTCATTTTGCCATAGAAATTATGATTAGTGCTGAAGAAAGAAAAATTAGGGCACATTTTGAGTGACTTCTCAAATACTCTTATATTTCATTAAAAAAATTCTGATATGCAGTCTCCCAAGATGGCCACCAGAGACAAAAGAGCCCAAATGTAGGCCAAATATCAGCCAGATGTAGCCATACTATAGCCCAATGACAGAATGTCCCAGAGTGTTCTAAAGAACTAGAACGCTAGCAGTCTTACTTATGACAAAAGTATGGCGCACCTGAAGTCATCTTGATTGGAATAAAGTGGTAACACTTAATACATTTAATTTGAAAAGGAACAAAATGAGGGGTTTCATTTTGCCATAGAAATTTTATATATATATATATATATATATATATATATATATATATATATATATATATATATATATATATATATATATATATATTCACTGAAAAAACCATAGGTTTCACACCAGTTATAGTTAGGAATTAGCATTTAAAAAACCTATTAAATTCACTGAAAAAACCATAGGTTTCACACCAGTTATAATTAGGTGGAAATTTTACTCGCATAAAACCATTGAAATTCCCACGTTATAGTTAGTTGGACTCACTATAACTTGCGCGTGCAATGCACTGCTGATGATGTCACATATTACATCACTCATGACATGGTCAGTGACATCACTCATGACATCACTGATGACTTCTCAAATGACATTACTGATGACATCATCCAGTGAATGTGTATCTTTCTGAAAAATAAATATTTTTTATATATGTATATCTAAAGGTTGATGGAAGAATAAATGGGTAAATAAATGTCTAAATGGATGTTTTTTTGTGTAAAATTGATTGGTTAACTGACTTATTAAAAATATCTTAGTGAATACATATATTAGCGAGTAATGTTTAAATATTTAAATATCTCTATCTGTGTCTCACTTTGTATATAAGTGGCTGCATGGGTTGGTGAGTAGCTACATGAGTGTGTATATGGGTTATTAGTTGTTCTTTTTAGTATCAGTATCAGTGTCTGTATGGTTCGGTGGGGGATATTACTTAGAGCACAGATGCATGAATGAGTGACTCACTATTTGTATGTATTTTGAAGACAGCATGTGTGCAAGACTGTATGGGTGGATGATTGTGTGTATGGGTGGGTTAGTGAGTATGTGTTTTTATAATTGATTGTTTAAGAGAGTAAATATGTTTCCGTTTCTGTAGAAGTATGTGTAGTGGTGTGTATATAGCAGTATAATCAAGTAAATGGTTTTTTGATAGTTTATTTGCATGTGTGAATTTGTGTGTGAGTAACTATATGGATGAGTATTAGTGTGTAACAGGATGTATAGGTGTATGAGTACATATGATGAGTAAGTACATGCATGAGTGACTATATAGAACTGTTGGTGAATGAGTGGATGTGTATGTAGATGTTGGAATTACCTAATAAGTTGTTGTAATTGGCATTGGTTTCTCCTTTTTTAAGAAAATGTTAGTTTCTATTTTTGAATGTGTGTGTCAAAGGTTATTTTATGCTGATAGGAAGTCTGCCACTTTGTCACAAGGATGTTGTCATCAGTGATGTCATTTGAGATGTCATCAGTGATGTCATGAGTGATGTCACTGACATGTCATGAGTGATGTAATATGTGACGTCATCAGCAGTGCATTGCACGCGCAAGTTATAGTGAGTCCAACTAACTATAACGTGGGAATTTCAATGGTTTTATGCGAGTAAAATTTCCACCTAACTATAACTGGTGTGAAACCTATGTTTTTTTCAGTGATATATATATATATATATATATATATATATATATATATATATATATATATCTCCACTACAGGGTTTCAGCTTCCACCTTCCTCAGGTAGTACAAGATGGATTGCTCAGTGGCTGCACAGATGACACCTCTGAATTTTCACAAAGCATGATGAGTGAAGATTCCATTTGGAATGTGGAATCAATGCAGTCCTGAGAGCTCTAGAGATATGCAGTAATCAGGTTGTGTTGTCAGTAATGTTCAGTCCATCTGGATGCAGTGATTTTAAACGTTACATCCAGACCAAGAAAAACAATGTTTTTCTTTATTTTGGTGGGCATCATGACCAATTTAATAAATTGGTTACAGCGGCTCATTGTCTAGGACTGACCAACAGTTTTAAAAAAAGACACCTGTTAAGATTATTTGTATTGAGACACAACAAGACATCAGTGGGTGAAACAAGTCATTTGTGTAACGCAGTGTCTCGCAATCTGCTGTCACAGGTCTGGCTGCATTACTTCTTGTAAATGACAAACTCCCTGAGAATGATTTTGCTCTTGAATGAAGCACTGTAATCTATTAGATTGAAAAGTTTTACTGATTCCTCACAAAAACCTTCTCAGTATATTTTAATACGTTTTCACTCTGATATCTTAAGGGACCACTTATCTGATTTGAGCAAAAATCTGTCCAGATGTTATTATTTTCCACTAAATTAAATTTCGTTCTGCCACTGCATCAGGGCTCTCTTCGCTGATAAAGATCAGGGGAAATTGTCTGCCATTTACAAAATCTTACCCAAGCGTATCTGTTTCAATGTTAGCAAACTATATTAGATTATTGGAGCATCAGACCCATGGGCTTTTTCATCTTTGAAAAGAGAAAAAACTGTTAAATTTAGGCGGTTATAGCTATAATTAGACCCTTCCATTTACTTTTTTTGATCATTAGACTTATTGCAATATCAATTTTTCTCCACATAGAAACGAGCTATAGCTATACTATTGCAATAAAGTGTTGCATATTTTGAATTTGTTTCAGCAAGTTTAGTGTTATTCTTTGTGTCATGAGAAAGATTTGGTTGATCATTATTGTGGCTCTTTTCACAGTATGGCTGTTTGGACCAGTGTGTGAAGTGTGTGCTGGGATGCTGGTAGGGGACATCTTAAGGATTTTGGGGGGCCCTGCGCCAGTGTTTTTTGGGGGCCCTTGTTCTGAACAGCTTTAAATTTATGATCCAGTTTCAGATCCAGTGTCATGCCCTCTTTGGCCAGGTCACTGACAGTGCACAGTCACACTGGTCCGAATTCTAAATGTGTTTACATCTAATATTCAGGGATAGTGATGTGTGTTTTCAATATTGTACCACAGCTGCACCTCACTATAATTAGTGCAGATAATCTCTGTGACTTCCCCCTCATTTCTAATATGTGAGGTCATGTTTTGATCTGAAATCTTTTTATGGATTTTGCATGAAACATAAACACATTTGTAAGAAAAATGTCTGTGATATATTCTCAAACATTACCCACATTAGAGATAAATTAAAATGAAAACACTCTTTATAACAATCTGTTTAAGAATTATTAAAGTTCATCAGGGCAAGAATCTCTCAGGGGGCCCCCTGAAAGGCTGAGGCCCTGGGCCAGAGCCCACTTTGCCCATGCCTTAAAACGTCGCTGACTGTTAATTTACATTTTTACAGAAATGTGTGTAGCTTCCTATCCCTGTGCCATTTTATTAATTGGACTTTTGCAGATTGTCTGTAAACTAGGGATGTCCCTGGTAGTAACTAGTGCCATGCTTGGTGTATACATCTTTTACCAACGTATCATAAAAATACATTCGTAGTTGTCAAAATATAGACAAGAATATCTGTGCATATTTAAGCAGAAAGACTCCAGTGTATTTGCAATGAAATAACACAACATTGCTTTACAGTGCTACAATCACACAACAGTAGTGCAGTACAGCCTAGCAACATACAACACAGCAATAATAAACCACAAGACAAATCTATACACCAAAAAAAAGTAACTTAATGCGAAAACGTACACAACACGTTACTAACCAATAACTTGATAACACGCCACAGCAGAACTAAATAAAAGAGCTGCACAATATCAAATGACCACAGTATAACAGTAAGCCAACACCATTGAACAGTAAAAAACAAATTAGGCCAATTCAGAAAAAAATGTGAAGCTGTGTGGTACTTTACATCACTGCGTGAGTGTCCTTTTCAGGTTTTTTTGTCATTTTACATACATTTCCAGAGGTATGCCCTGAAAGGTATGCCAAGTTCTTATTTCCAGACAAACTACTGAGAATGTCATGTGAGATGCCCCATGAGCTCCTATTCACAATCTGTAAAGCTATATAGCACAGATTTAAGTACAATGAGAATGAAATCCGCTGTGCAAATGCATACCTTTTTGATGGGATTTTGTTTCCCCTTTGGAGAAAGCCCTTTTACCTATGTCCCACAAAATCTGGGGATGATCCATTGTCTTTGACATCCTGAGGAATGGAGTACATTTCAAACCATTTCCAGGGTGAAAAAAGGCTCAGATAAGAGTAACGTGCACTTCTACCCCTCACTTAAGGTTTAGTACTTAGATGCATGTGTAAATATACAAAAAGTGACGGAGGAATGCTTTAATTAATCTCAGCCAGTAGTACCTCCTCGGGCCGCATTCCAATCTACCTCTATTTTGCACAACATGCCACCTCAGTTTGGATCCAGCCATAAGCAAGCAAGCCAGGACCGGTTTCAGCCTTGTTATGGGCTCATGAGCTGGGTATAGCTTGGTTGCAGTGGCACAATGTGCATGGGACCTACGTCTGGGCCTACATGTCTCACTTAGGGCAACATATTAAAGAATACAAAAAGTGATAAATGGAATGCCTGAATTAATCTTAGCCACTGGTAACTACTCAGGGCCGCACACCAATCCATTCTTTTCATGTGAATAAGGCCATTTGTGGCGGCCGAAACAGGTTATGGTGGACTGGTTATTAAACTTGTTTAAGCACACTCTCTTGAGCATCGGAGAAGTTGTTCCTGATTTGAGCCTGGAGAATATCATGTCATGAAGAAAGCTGGCTCCGATCTTCTGACGCCCCCTCGTTCTGGCTGCTCCATGAGCACCTGTCGTTGTAAAAAGTGTGTGTGTGTGTATATATATATATATATATATATATATGTATCCAAAACACTCCTTTTATCAGCAGTAAAATCCTCGCACTCGCAACATTAATGACGCTTCGTCCAATCCACTTTTCACTCCATATTTATTTTCAGTAAACCAGCACCCCTACGCGTTTCAAGGCAGCATGCCTCTTGCTCACGGGTTTTCCCCGTGAGCAAGAGGCATGCTGCCTTGAAATGTTGACAATCCTGTAGCTTTGAAGGCAATTTATATTCTTAAAGACTTTTAAAATAATAGACATTGAAGCATTGAAGACGTAATTTGGCATATTCAGTATGTACGCAATACCACCAATGGCTGTGTAATTGCACACCAACACAATACAACAACACATTAAAATGGTATACCAAATCTAAATAATGCAGCACAACAAGAACATAGGAACACATCAGTCCAGCAATGCAGCTGTGTTTAGTTGTATTGTTTTGATGTCATTGCATTGCTTGAGTTTTTGTTGTATTTTGGTTTATTGTGACGTGTTATGTAGCTATATTGATGTATTGTGGTTGTTGTTTTTGTGGTGCATTGTTGCATTAATTACATTGTTTTTGTGTTGTTGGGCAGAGTGTTATTTGTTGTTATAAATATTGTGACACATTCTGTTGTGGTTCATTACCTTGTTGTATTTGATTGTGTTCCGATGTGTCGTGTTATGCTCTGGTTACATTATTGTTGTGTAATATTGATTTATTAGGATGTGCTCTTGTATTGAGTTTGGTGCATCTTAAGTTGTTATTTGGCTGTATTCATTTCTGCTGTGTTAATGGCTAGTTGTGAAGTTTATGAGCTGCTGTGTTGCTTTTGTGGTGCAAAATTGTGTTGTTTTGCAGTGATTCGTTTTGTGTTATGTTGTGTTGTATTGTATATTTATTATTAGATATTTTTATATTTCCTTGCTTCAAATTTTTTTTAATGTTATATCCTGTTGGATTCTGTTATGTTATTTGTGTGTGTTGTTTTGCTGTGTTGTGGCAGAATATTACTGTGGTGTTATTTTGTTTGGTTGTGTTATTTAGTTTCTTTACAGACTTAAAAAAAATGGTTAGTTCCCACCCTACAATAACAAAAATACCTAGGAAGGCGGTCTAACTAGTATCTTAGTTATTAAGTAACTGAATGCATTCTCACCTAGAACCTTTCAGAACCATTTTTGATCTCTTCGCTCAGAACAAAAAACAAATTAACTTTGTTTGATTATAAAAAATAATTGCTTCAAATGTATTAATTTCATAATAGTCACATAGTTCATTTTGTAACGTGAGGGACCCACGTAAACTGTAAAACACCATATGGCAATGCAGTTCAGAAAACCAAATTAAAATATTTGTGTAGCCTGAAGTCTTGTTTCTCATGGCAAAAAAGGAAAACAATAAATTGAGCATGCACTCTTTAATTTCATCATATGTGCAATTACAGTTTCATACATTGGATACAGCATCACATGTTCTGCTATGAACTCTGATGCTCAGTAACTGACTAATATGTTCAAGAATAGATACAGATAAGCATGTGACGCTTTGTTTGCTTAGGTGCAGCCTTCTATGCACTGGTACTGACTAATATGGCTAATAACCACTCCATATGCCCATGAATAGCCCTATACTGTAACTTTATCATATAGACGGTAATGATTTTACTTGCAGAATTGCCGTGCACGATACAAATAAATATAAATAAATAAATATTACCATCTATGTTCACCTACAGGCTCTATATAAAGGTGAGTCAATATATGCCCAAGATCCGGCCATATACCAGTAGGATACACACTCATATGTCATTGAAATATATTTGACCTTTGATCGTGGTAACCCCTTAATCATGAGTCAAGAATATAGAAGTTTACAAAGTAGTATACTGCGGATAATGGTAATATCACATAGCTGATAACTGGCCAGCTGGGAGCTACTCTTGTTTTTTCCAATGGTGTATAAATAAAATGTTTTTTATGGATACAGTAACAGCACGTCCAGTCCCTCTGTCCTCCTATTTCATCTGTTTGCTCCATGTAGGATCAAACTCTCAGTTAGGCACGCTTTAGAGTGGTAGACCTCACAGGTGATTCTTAAAACATAACTTGATTCTACAACCCCCTCAAACTTTATAAGAATTTTGCAATAAAATTATAGAAATGAAATACAATTTCTACATGTGAAATAATAGCAGAAATGTACATGTAAATGGATAATTTTCCCTGGATTATTGATGGGAAAGATCACACTGAAGGGAGTCTGTGACCCACAAAACCATTGTATTGTTAATATCACTTTGAAAAAATGCACGCTGTGCTTGAGCATTAAATATGTTTTTAACCAATCGCTGACTAAAACATGTATTTTAAAAGTAACCATCTCTGCACAGGCTCTGGTTTGAAACACAATGGGCCTGATTTATAAAGTTTAACTTACGCTTTTGAGTAATTTAACCTTTTGAGTAAATGTACTAATAACTGTGAGCGCATTATCAATGTAGCAGCAAGAAACAGTTTGCATCTCTAGCACTGAGTGTGCGGTGTGTAATACGTGTATAGCTTAATATGGAAATACGGAGATGTTAACACATGCATATCAACAAAATAGATGATTTAGTTTTGTTATATATTATTTGTATATTAGGCAACTTGTATTCTCCACCTATCGATCAATGTGATTCAAACTTTATTGTTTACGATGATGAACATAAGTATTTTTTCATATCTATTGCACAACACAAGCATCTTTTGCTTGAAATGAAACTGACGATTCACTAATCCTTGCCCGTGACAAAGGAGTGAGGCAACTCCGAAACGCATTTGACCTAGTGGTGTCAATTAACACCATTTAATCTGTGGCCGCGGCTCCAGTGTTTTTGTGCTTGATAAGCTCGCTACGCATTGGACTATTTGTGGATATTTGATGGTGGCTACCCCTGCCGTGTGCCCGCCATAGAAGTGGCTTGGGTTCAGTCAAACGGAACTGTGGATATATATATGTATATATTCACTGACAAAAACATAGGTTTTACAGACGTTATAGTTAGGAATTAGCATTTAAAAACCTTAGGAATTCACTGAAAAAACCATAGATTTCAGGGACAATATAGTTAGTTGGACATTTGACTCATATAAAATCAGAGAAATTCGCCTTTTATAGTTAGTTGAGCTAGCTATAACTGCCGCGCATGCAATGCACTGCTGATGACATCACATATTACATCACTCATGACATGGTCAGTGACATCACTGATGACATCATCCAGTAAATATGTGTTTCTGTAAAGTTTAAATATTTTTCATATATATCTATGCCAAGGTGTATTGACGAATGAGTGGATTTACAAGTGCCTGGATCGATTATTTAGTAGGAGCGTGACTGACTGTATAAGTGAATGATTGGACGGGCCTTACTGAATGCATGGGTTAGTGAATAAACTGTGTGAAAGTCTGTATTAGTCTCTCAGTTGGTGTGTAAGTGGCTGCATGGGTTGGTGAGTAGCTTCATGAGTGTCCATACAGGTTATTGATTTGTTGTCTGAGTATCTGTATGGGTGCCTGAGTGTCTGTGTGGGTGGGTGGGGGTGTGTGTGACTCTGTGAATAGATGTCTGAGTGGGTGATTCACTAGTTGTATGGATTCAAAAGTGCATCTGTAAAGGGCTGTATGGGTGAGTTAGTGTTTGTATGCGTGTGTTGGTGAATGAATGAATGTCTCAATGGAATATGTGTAAGTAACTTCATATGTTATAAGGCCGTATATGTCAGTGTTGGAGTATATAAATGAGTATACATGAGAGTAAGTTATTTGAAGAGTGGGTGTATAAATCACTGTCTGCTTGTATCAGTGATTGTATAAGACACTAAGGGGGTCATTAGGATGACGGGCGGACCCCCCAGCCATACTAATATGGTGGGGGGTCATTCCGGCTAGGATGGCGGGCGGACCGCCCCCACCAAGCCTGCGGTTGCTACCGTCGGCCTGGCTGGGGTGATCCGCCCGCCGTCCTAATGGTGGCCTAAGTATGTCTTAGTATCTCCATAAATAAGTGATGTGGTGTGTGTATAAATAACTCATGTGGTATATTTAACTGCATATCTGAGTAAATGCGTATGTAATTCATTCTTTGCATGATTGACTAGGTGTGTGAGTAACTCTATGGATGAGTGGTAGAATGTGGGTGTTGCTCTCAGTCCGATATTCGCCATATTCCCCAGTGGACACAAGCAGGGAGTCCAGTCTGTCAATAATATTGCACCATCTCGTGCAGTTTCCACCCCTTTAGCCCAGAGCCAGGGCCTGCGCACGGCGGGTCACATCTCGCGGCGTAGGCTAGCCGCTCAAATACCAATGAAAGAGTTGCCCCTGTGAGGTATTATTGACAGACTGGACTCCCTGCTCGTGCCCACTGGGGAATATGGCGAATATTGGACTCACGGCAACACCCACATGGGGACACAACGGTTTGAGACTGCAAAGATCAGATGCCCTTGCGGCAAGAGAACACGCACATCAGAGACGGGACTATAATTTGAATGCAGGTGTTCTCATCGAGTTGCTGTTGCTGTCTTTGCTTATTTGGCTCGTGAGCAAAGGAGTGATCCTGAAACGCGTTGAGCCTTGATAAACAAAAGCAGAGTTTTCCACAAGCTGCCTTCTTCATCTTTGAGGCTGATGTTTCCTTTACGGTCTACCTCACAGGGGCAACTCTTTAGTTGGTATATATATATATAAAATATATATATATATCAGCATCCGCCCTCCAGCAGTGTGAAAGGAAAGAGCCACAAGCAGGGAATTTCAGGTGAGGCTGTTTAATGGCAACTGGACAGCGTAGGTATAATGCATTTCGGATTGCTCCTTCTTCAGACACCTCTTGCTGCCGCGCCTCATGTCCGTGTTGCCGAAATTGAATGTCCGCAGCTTTTAAAGCGGTATGCTCACAAACGCCTCCCCAACCATGTGATCATCCTCCATGTTGCAGATGATAAGGAACTCCAACACCCAGAATGCTGTATGACTGGAATGGCGTGATGTGGGAAACTGCAGTTATTTCTGATAGTTTGTTGGCGTTGTGGGGCTCGGCAAACTTGATGAGGTCGCTTTTTTAATGTCCTGGCCCCTAGAGTCCCTGCATAACGTTCCAACCCGCAGGACGCCGTATCGCTGGGTCATAGGTTGGCGAGATTGCACCAACACTCCCGTGAAGTCACGGTCTGCATATCGATACAGAAAAGGGGGTGGTGATGAACAGAGTGTCTGAATTAAGCAGACCACTCTTACCCAGTCCAAAGATCAGGGCTTGATCCATCACCGTTATTTATCTCACTGCCCCATCCCAGCTCAGAACCTGGCTATATGCAAATTAGTCCGACCCTGGCCCAGTGCATCATGGGAACAGGGCAGACCAAACTACCAAGCCAATTCTTCACCAGAAAGGAGACAAGCTACCGGGGACCGGTTTCTGGCATTTCAGCCTCTTCGGCCCGGCTTGCTTGAATCCTGATGGAGCAGTGAGAAAGGGACTCATGTCTGAGTATACCCTGCCACACCTATAGTGGCCAAAAACGATACAGAAAAGGGGGTGGTGATGAACAGAGTGTCTGAATTAAGCAGACCACTCTTACCCAGTCCAAAGATCAGGGCTTGATCCATCACCGTTATTTATCTCACTGCCCCATCCCAGCTCAGAACCTGGCTATATGCAAATTAGTCCGACCCTGGCCCAGTGCATCATGGGAACAGGGCAGACCAAACTACCAAGCCAATTCTTCACTAGAAAGGAGACAAGCTACCGGGGACCGGTTTCTGGCATTTCAGCCTCTTCGGCCCGGCTTGCTTGAATCCTGATGGAGCAGTGAGAAAGGGACTCATGTCTGAGTATACCCTGCCACACCTATAGTGGCCAAAAACGATACAGAAAAGGGGGTGGTGATGAACAGAGTGTCTGAATTAAGCAGACCACTCTTACCCAGTCCAAAGATCAGGGCTTGATCCATCACCGTTATTTATCTCACTGCCCCATCCCAGCTCAGAACCTGGCTATATGCAAATTAGTCTGTCCCTGGCCCAGTGCATCATGGGAACAGGGCAGACCAAACTACCAAGCCTGTCCATCACCACCCCTTGTTGTAAATTATTTTGTCCACCCTAAGCGTGGAAGGGTATACTCAGATGTGAGTCCCTTGCTCATTGCACCATCAGGATTCAAGCAAGCCGGGCCGAAGACGCCTGAAATGGCAGAAACCGGTCCCCGGAAGCTTGTTTCCTTCCCAGTGTAAGAATTGGCTTTTGTAGTCTGGTCTGCCCTGTTCCCATGATGCACTGGGCCAGGGACAGACTAATTTGCATACAGCCAGGTTCTGAAACTGGGATGGTGCAATGAGCTAAAAAACGGTGTTGGATCTAGCCCTGATCTCTTGACTGGGTGAGAGTACTCTGCTTAATTCAGAGACTCTGTCCATCACCACCCCTTGTTGTAAATTATTACGGTCTGCATATCAGCAGTGTCCCCCGCGTGCCGGCGCTCAGTTGGTGGGCTGCATGATAGCCCATACCTGGGCACGCTCCATTGCTCCCCTTACGCAGCAACCAGAAAAGCAGGCAGCCGCTTAGCAGTACGGGGCTCTTTTACGTGTCTTCTGGTTGACACGGAATATCAGCATCCGCCCTCCAGCAGTGTGAAAGGAAAGAGCCACAAGCAGGGAATTTCAGGTGAGGCTGTTTATATATATATATATACTTATCTATATATATAAACCAAGCATTCTCTTCAAACTTCCACTCGAGCGAAAAAGAGAGAGACGGACCACACGGTTCTGACAGGTAGATATTGTGTCGAGACCTCCTCTCTGCTACGCGTTTCGAGCACAAAGTGCTCTTGATCACACCCATATATATATATCCACCAACAGTTGTCCTTTTCAATAGATAAACAACACTCTGAGGCCCATAATTGTTGAGTGAGATTTTATTTGGCAAAATCCACCCGACGCGTTTTGCAGCGTCCGCTGCTTGTTCACGGGTACGGGTGCCATATTTCATCAATAAATAAAGTTATATTCAAACCATGCGCCATGTCACATTCTTTTCTCAACAAGTGAGAACAGAATTTTGTAAATATATTGCGCACTTAATGTGGTAAAGTAAAATTCAATTTCATTTTTTGTAGAGCAAATCATAATATTTGTTGCACTGTACGGATATAAATCAGCGCCTCCTGACAACAGTTAATTTAAATAATCATATTGTTACGTTCGCTCGGTCGATAACAGGACTCCAATTCCCATGGATCCTCAACTGGATAATGACGATCCGGTTACACGTAAGGTGTGGCTATATACATTTAAATGACTGATATAGCACAAAACATCCCCCGTGTGGGCACATATTCAAAGATATAACTTTGACTGTAATCACACCACAGTGTATGTCTAATCACATTGGATACTAGATACATCCTGACATTGTTGTTGCAAAGTCAAATGGCAGACTCCATATCCCATAGTGCTCCCTTTGCAACCAAGGAGACCCAGTTATATCGTTGGTGTAACTCACAAAATGGTCATACTCAAAACATCCCACCCTTGTGGGCAAATCATATAGCAGAACATTAATCTTAAACAACTGTCATAGTCGGTGTTGGTTCACATTAAATACAGGAAACAAAAATGCAATAATTACATATGGGTATTCTTGCTATGTGCACCTAAGTAGGTAAATTATTTTGTAGCTGGAACTGGAGTCCTGTTATTGACCGGGCAAACGTAACAATATGATTATTTAAATGAACTGTTGCCAGGAGGTGCTGATTTATATCCGTACTATTTACAACAAGGGGTGGTGATGGACAGAGTCTCTGAATTAAGCAGAGTACTCTCACTCAGTCAAGAGATCAGGGCTAGATCCAACACCGTTTTTTAGCTCATTGCACCATCCCAGTTTCAGAACCTGGCTGTATGCAAATTAGTCTGTCCCTGGCCCAGTGCATCATGGGAACAGGGCAGACCAGACTACAAAAGCCAATTCTTACACTGGGAAGGAAACAAGCTTCCGGGGACCGGTTTCTGCCATTTCAGGCGTCTTCGGCCCGGCTTGCTTGAATCCTGATGGTGCAATGAGCAAGGGACTCACATCTGAGTATACCCTTCCACGCTTAGGGTGGACAAAATTATTTACAACAAGGGGTGGTGATGGACAGAGTCTCTGAATTAAGCAGAGTACTCTCACCCAGTCAAGAGATCAGGGCTAGATCCAACACCGTTTTTTAGCTCATTGCACCATCCCAGTTTCAGAACCTGGCTGTATGCAAATTAGTCTGTCCCTGGCCCAGTGCATCATGGGAACAGGGCAGACCAGACTACAAAAGCCAATTCTTACACTGGGAAGGAAACAAGCTTCCGGGGACCGGTTTCTGCCATTTCAGGCGTCTTCGGCCCGGTTTGCTTGAATCCTGATGGTGCAATGAGCAAGGGACTCACATCTGAGTATACCCTTCCACGCTTAGGGTGGACAAAATTATTTACAACAAGGGGTGGTGATGGACAGAGTCTCTGAATTAAGCAGAGTACTCTCACCCAGTCAAGAGATCAGGGCTAGATCCAACACCGTTTTTTAGCTCATTGCACCATCCCAGTTTCAGAACCTGGCTGTATGCAAATTAGTCTGTCCCTGGCCCAGTGCATCATGGGAACAGGGCAGACCAGACTACAAAAGCCAATTCTTACACTGGGAAGGAAACAAGCTTCCAGGGACCGGTTTCTGCCATTTCAGGCGTCTTCGGCCCGGCTTGCTTGAATCCTGATGGTGCAATGAGCAAGGGACTCACATCTGAGTATACCCTTCCACGCTTAGGGTGGACAAAATTATTTACAACAAGGGGTGGTGATGGACAGAGTCTCTGAATTAAGCAGAGTACTCTCACCCAGTCAAGAGATCAGGGCTAGATCCAACACCGTTTTTTAGCTCATTGCACCATCCCAGTTTCAGAACCTGGCTGTATGCAAATTAGTCTGTCCCTGGCCCAGTGCATCATGGGAACAGGGCAGACCAGACTACAAAAGCCAATTCTTACACTGGGAAGGAAACAAGCTTCCGGGGACCGGTTTCTGCCATTTCAGGCGTCTTCGGCCCGGCTTGCTTGAATCCTGATGGTGCAATGAGCAAGGGACTCACATCTGAGTATACCCTTCCACGCTTAGGGTGGACAAAATTATTTACAACAAGGGGTGGTGATGGACAGAGTCTCTGAATTAAGCAGAGTACTCTCACCCAGTCAAGAGATCAGGGCTAGATCCAACACCGTTTTTTAGCTCATTGCACCATCCCAGTTTCAGAACCTGGCTGTATGCAAATTAGTCTGTCCCTGGCCCAGTGCATCATGGGAACAGGGCAGACCAGACTACAAAAGCCAATTCTTACACTGGGAAGGAAACAAGCTTCCGGGGACCGGTTTCTGCCATTTCAGGCGTCTTCGGCCCGGCTTGCTTGAATCCTGATGGTGCAATGAGCAAGGGACTCACATCTGAGTATACCCTTCCACGCTTAGGGTGGACAAAATTATTTACAACAAGGGGTGGTGATGGACAGGCTTGGTAGTTTGGTCTGCCCTGTTCCCATGATGCACTGGGCCAGGGACAGACTAATTTGCATATAGCCAGGTTCTGAGCTGGGATGGGGCAGTGAGCTAAATAACGGTGATGGATCAAGCCCTGATCTTTGGACTGGGTAAGAGTGGTCTGCTTAATTCAGACACTCTGTTCATCACCGCCCCCTTTTCTGAACGATTTATATCCGTACAGCGCAACAAATATTATGATTTGCTCTACAAAAAATAAATAAGAATTTTACTTTAACCACATAAAGAGCGCGATATATTTACAAAAGTCTATTCTCACTTGTTGTGAAAAGAATGTCACGTGGTGCATGGTTTGAATATAACTTTATTGATGAAATATGGCACCCGTACCCATGAACAAACAGCAGACGCTACGAAATGCGTTTGGTGGATTTTGCCAAATAAAATCTCATTAAGGAGCAATTATGGGCCTCAGCGTGTTGTTTATCTATTGAAAGGACAACTGTGGGTGGATTTATGGGGGTTGGCACACCCCCCTGTGGCCCGCCGTGACTAAGCAGGCGCTGGTCTCTTCTTCGCCGATTTTACTGGATATATATATGAATGTGACTAAGAGCCTGTGCGCTCAAAATGCGTCTTTTTGCCCGAAAATAAAACTCTATGAAAGTACCTGGTCGGTGTAGCTCAATCTTCTTTCCTGATCTGGAGAAGTTTGGTGAATATATATATATATATATATAAACAAAGGTTAAGGTGACATTATATTTAGATTTTAAAATAATGCAGAAATGAACATTTCAGAACCAAAACATCACTGGAATTCACCATTTATAGTTTACTGAGCTAAATATAACTAGCACCCTTGCCATGCACTGCTTATGACCTCACATGTTACATCACTCATGACAAATGAAATGGCATTACTAACTATAATTTTAGTTGGACCTTTGGGTTTTTCATTGAATGCCTGTTTTTTTACTATCCTATTCACCCAACTCCCCTGCTGAACACAACTTCTGTCTGTATATAGCGGTGAGTTGGCCACAGGAGGCTCTACCTCTGGTCAGGACCTGCGCTCAACTGCCCAGTGGATGGTCAATCCCTGCCACTAGCAGCATTAAACCAAACCTCCACAGACCCACACCCAATATTTTCCACAGTACTACCACACAAGCTTCGCCTATATGGTACTGCAGGACTATGCAAGCCTTGCTTATTGAAGCTTGTGAGGTGCTGCAATACCATGGGGGTAATCCCAAGGTAGTCCTGCGTTAACTCACTGGAGAGGCATGCTGGATCCTGCAAAGTACTGCAGTACCTATGCACAATTATGTGTTTTATGTTTGGCACAATGGCTGGGAGGTCTCTTTCGGTCCCCCTTAGATGGGCCAAGGGGTCAGGGTATCCCTAATCTGCCCCCTTTTTTTAATTCAACTTCATTACAAGGTCCTGTAACTGCAGATGCAACATTTCTGTTCAGTTTACAGCCAACCAATCAGTTCTCTCGATCCCGTGGGACCGGTCCTTTCGGACAAAAATGACTGACAGGGGAAAAAAGCAACCTCTACGAATTACATTGGCCATTGTTTTTAATTTATGACATCACGAAGTCCGTGGGATTCCTGCAGACCCAATCCTCAAGATAGACCTATTTTTTTTAACTCTTTCAAGCCCACCCTGATCACCTCTTCAAATGTAAATTTCTTGAAAGCGGCTGCATGGATTTACACCAAATCATGAAAAGCATACTTTCAGAGTAAAGCTCTAACATTCTGGCAAATTTTGTATAATTGGGTACAGCCATTTTTCTGCATTGCTTCCCAAAGTTTCCAGTGGGAATTAATATGGGGAAATTAATTTATGGAACCCCCTCCTTTTACTCAGCTCTCACATGCCTGATCACCCTGAAACTTTCCAGGAAGCAGCTAAGGTGAATGAACTATTTGTTCAAAAGTTTCATGTAGATTCATCTAATAGCGTCAATGTTATTAAGAAAACAAAATATATTTTCCTATGGAAACTGTGACCTAACTATAACTACAAAATGACTGCCACATACTTAATGTAAATCTATGAGATAAAGTTACCTAAAACAATTAAAAAAAAAGATTTGCCTGTACAGGAGAGGCTTGTGAAGTAAATGATTGAAAACGTACCTTCATAGTATAGACTTCTGATGTACTAACCACATGTACTAACTGCATGTAATGAATCTAGATTTTTGATATTTATATATGGTTTAATAGATAAGCTATATATCTTCATTGATTGGTATGGTATTTTGTCAATCTTATTTTTCTTCCAACCACTACAACATACAACATGGTGTAATGGGTCAGCTCTCTTCAGTCATTCGTTACCTTTGCTAAAAGTGACAACATTTAGCTCTTTTAAAAGGCACACATCTGAACACAAAGTATTTCCCTTCAGTGACAGGGGATACACTAGCAATGTGATTTTTTCAGACAAAATAAAAAAAAATGTGTTTATATTGCCAAGAGGCAAGCAGTTTCTCCAGAAATAAAGTTTTACAAAACGATAAAACAAGGATTGATAAAGTCAAAAGACTGAATATTCAGTGTTTGTATTACATTCACAAGTGTTTGTCAGATTTCCCTAATACTTTTACCAATTTGTTTCCCAAAACCATGATAATTCAAGCATTGACAAAGCCAAAACTCTGGCTGTCAATGCTAGACCTATTGGCTTTGCAAATGCTTGCTTTGCTGGGCATTGTTGCTCACTGTTTAAAAAACATAACTTGTTTGCTGGTTCAAAATCAAATACCCAAAGAAGAACATACCTTTCAGTCATTTAAAGGGGTGAAATAGTTGTATTCTTTTATGAACTAGCATATTTTCCCAGAAGACAAAATAGATGCATTTGATCTTTCTTGTAAAGAAAAATAAGAAAATAGGTCACTCTTTCAACTGCCAACTGTCTCTTTTGAGAAATGCATCTGGACTGTTTTTATGTCATTTTCTGTTTCCCTTTAAAAAAAAATTGCTTGTGATTAATACAAACAACTCTAGACACGCTCAATGTAATAAAAATAAACACAGCACCATTCAATGCGGGCACTAATACTATCTTCAACCTCATGCTAATGATTCCCAGTACTAAATAAATGGGTGCCCAAGGCTGAAATTATTTATCCAAAATCACACAATCTGGAAAAGTTAGAATTAAGGATTCTAACCACTACCTCCCCTGTTTCCAGATAGTAAAAAATAACAGTGAGAACATAATTTGTACTTTGACTGCATAGTCTCTTGGTGCTTAATGAATTGTAATATAACAAGTTAGTGGCACAGAAAGAGTCTTATCCTCATAAGATATGATTGAACAAAGTTACAACCTACTGGACACCAATCATTCAGATAGTATTTGCATTTTGAATTTGTGGAGCGCACACACACCTTAGTGTCTCTTGGTGCTGATTGTAGCTTAGACCAGAAACATAGAGAATAGCAAGGTTTTTAAAGATTTATTAAGCAAGAAATGGCTAGCGATTTGTTACAGAGAATTAGGAGGAGTGTTCCAGTTTGAGGGGCTTGGACTGAGAAGGTCCAGCTGCCAAGGTGGTATTGTCAGACATGGGGAATGCAAAGCTGATCTGTCGCCACTGAGCGGAGTCTTCTGGAGAGGACATATTTTGTCAGTCTTCAAGATAAGCATGGAAGACTCATACTAGAGCAATGTAAAATATCTGAGACAAGATATCATTCACAAGCTGTATACTGTAACGTGCAGTAGAAAGTAATTAAAAGTGAAAGCCAGCTGTTTGATGTCATAGTCTACGTTTGGGATAAAATATGCTCGAAACATGACAATCACTACAGTTTAGAGAATAAAAAAAGAAGTATAGATAGACTAAACCTTGCCAATGGCCTTGGCTTCTATGTCTCTATCAGTATGGCACTGGGAAACTGCATCAAGCACACGTCCACACATCACCGAAACAAGCAGAGTTTTCCTCCACTGCAGTCTGCAGAGATCTCCGAATTAGGAGCAACCGCCAGTAAATGTTGTCAGTCATGTTACTGGGATTTGTGCAGTGACAATCTGCCATTGGAGCGGCTCTTCGGCACTTTCAGAGGTCCAAGCATGACTTTCCAAATAGTTGCTCGGTTTAAACTGCAAACTGTGTTGTTGACATGCAAAAACGATATCAGAATGTGATAGCAAGTGAAAGCCAGCTCCAGTGACTTTGCCACTGGTTGTTTAACTTTAAATACCAAGCAGAACATCTGGGTGGCAATATGATTTTGGTTTGGTTTTTGCTTTACTCTCTCTTCACGCTCAGGGACCAAGGAATGCTGTTCAGCGAGCAGCTGATTGCCCTGCCATCTGTCCTTTTAGCACCAGGGAGGAGAGCGCTTTATGGAGCTCCTAGCACCATTCCTCTGCTATTTCTTGTGTTTTTTCATTCTTTTTGTGATTAATATCTAGATTTCTGCAATTTTATCGGTGGAAATTTTCCCTACTAATGGCATTCGAGCTGATGCAATCTGCGCTGATGCCACACATTCACAAAAGCGGAAATGTTTGCACATTCAGAAACAAAACAATGTTTCTATCTTTCCACCTCAGCATCCCGGCCAGACGATGGCAGGAAAGAAAGAAACATAACTTTCGTTTAGAAGCTGAAAGTTGAATTTTTGGTACCCAAGTTTTCTAAGCTTTGGTGTGGCTAGAGCAAAATGCTCACTACATACAGCATATCTTACCCGTTTCAGGAGCTATTTCAGCAAGTTTCGGAGAGAGGCTGATTGTTCGACACCTTAGTGAGCAGCGGAGTATGTCTGCAGCGCCTACATGGTCCGATGAAAAAGCTGCAGCTGCTTACAACCTACAAGTGTCTCCCTACTTTTGACCTCGCTCTGTCCCATTTTTCCTGCTGCTAAAATTTTCTCAGCAGTATTTCAAATGATGTCTGCATTGCAGGGTATGCAGGATTTACCCTCTGTATTCCGTGATAATTTTCAAACTTTGCGACCAGAGGAACAAAATGTTTAAAAAAACCATCCTCCTTCATCAAACTTTCTTTTCCCCTTGAGCGCTTGACCAACACGCCGCTGATTATTTTAGCTGTGGGTAGCCCTGCATTTCCAGTTTCACAGGCGCAGTATTAGTAGGGTAAATTAGAGAGGATTACTGCTGATTTTCAAGCCAAGTGCTGAACATTGGAAGTTGATAGGACATGGGAGACAGCCTAAGAACTTAAGAAGTATCCCTTGAAAATCAGAGAATTTACTGGATGCAGCCAGATGCCTGTTTCGTTGTTGAAGCCAACCATCATATTCACTTTACCTAATGTACACAAAAGCAGCACTTTCAAATATCTTGAAAAGTTCAATGCCTTCAAAAAAAGTTAACCCTCTTATGTCTCTAGAAATTGATCGCAAAGACAGTCACACCTCCAACAGCCCAGCCAGTAGGAGGGTAAGAAATCACTAATAAACCATAGATTATCCATTGTTGTCATGAATGATTCTTTTTCCCAGGAGTCCCATTATGTCAACAGACCCTCTTCAGTCCATCCTTTCTAGGAGTCTGAAGACAAGTCCCGCGATCAGAAAGAAATTGAGTTGGCGCTTGGTGCTTATAGTGGAACTCCAGGGTCCTCCCATGCACTGTCCTAGGAGTGAAAGTGTAAGGGTTAAAGTCAGTTCCTGGAGACCATGGAAACACTAAAGTGCCATCAGGTGGTTCCTACTAAACAGAGCATAAGTGTTATAAAAAGAAAACGCAGGCCAGGCCAAGTAAACAATGCAGTACTGAAGGAACAGTGGCTGAGGCAGGGAACGTGCCATAAGAGATCATCGCAATACAAGATCATGAATGTCCTATCAAGTTGCATGAGCATCTTGTTCAGAACTGACAGTTCAAAATGGGGGAGAGTCCAATGTTGACCCTCCTCAATGCAAAGTGAAGCAGACCCTGATAACTCTCACTGCCTCCACAAATGTTCAGTATTTGGGATTGCACTCAGAATGTGTAGAATCCTCAGGAATACGTAAACAGGATTACCCTAAATTGGTTGCTCTAAGCCACCAAATCCCCTAGCAGAAAAAACGCCAGTGAAGAAGAAGGGGCCCGATATTACAAGTCAAGAGGATAGCGAATGAGCTGCAGCAGCCCTAGAAGGTCTACGAGCGCCAGAGAAGTGCGGTGCTCATGTAGCTCAAACACCAATTTCCAAGTGTAGAGTTTCTACTCTAAACAATACAATCTCTAGTAAAAAAATATATAGTTCAATGTCCCAAACTCAAAACCAATTGGTTTGAACCCAGAAAATCCTAAAAAAAAATAGAGCAAAAAGAAAAGAACCCAATGAGCAGCCTAACCGCGAAATATACCAAAGGTATACAGGTCCTACATAATTGAAAGGTGTGCTTGGTGCACCATGAACTGCATCACTTTGGGTTGCACCTTCCCTCACTATCTGTTGCACAACAAAGGAGTATGAAGGTCATTTAAGACTCCAAAGGTGAGCCACCCAGGTATGCCATACATTAACCCATTCATGAGCTGTTGCTAGAAGCAACTATAGGGAAATGTGGTCTGATGAATCAGTCAGGGGTCGAAGGAACACACTCTTTGTTTGACTTTGTTATTTGTTTTCAATGATACCTCAATTCCATAGTTTTAATAGTTCAACACTGTGGTGTGAATGTATTTCAGTTTTTCAAATAGCTTCATACAGCTGTGAAATGATGTATTAGTGTGCAATGAGAAGAGTGAGACAGTGCCACCTGGAGAGCAAGAACTGCAGCTACAGATACCCACACCAGCACCAGATGCTCTCCGCAACCAGATACTTTGTCAGCCAGGCACTCTGACCACAGATAACATAGGCAAGGCTACGTATGAGACGTACAGGATGATAATAGGCAGTGTAAGGCATAAATACTACCTGTGAGTGATTATGTAATTGAAACAAAGTGGGAGGAAAAAAGAATTTACATCACACCTGCTTGCTAGAGTCCTAGCCTGAAGGATCTAGCAGAGTCTTGCAGTGAATTGGTGATTGAAAACTGCAGGAAATTGACTAGGACTGGGACTTGACAAGTATGTTAAATGCCTCTTTAAAAGCTGTAAGGCTGTAGTACCACTGTCTACTCTGTGCTTTCAGTGAAAATAAATGTGTAGAAGAAAAGGCACTATAGTAAGTTGCGCTCACAGCCCTGAAGTGACAAAACATTTAGAAAAAAGCCAGAAATGTACTCCAATTGGATTATTCCTACATTTGTAATACATTCCCAACCCCTCTTCTACACCGCCATGATTTATGGGGGCAATCTTTTTCCATCCCCACCTTGACTGCACATTTAGTCTTACCATTGAAAGGAGTACTCTTGTGAGCATATTCATCGAAGAGTAAATTCCTACATCTCATTGGTGATTACCGGGACCAGAGTGGCCTTTTATTCTACTGGGTATTTCCCTGGTGGCCTGGAGGCATGGAGGCCTGCTACTCCTAGTACTTATGTCACTTTACCCTGCCCCCAAGGTTAAATACAGCAGGAACAAGAAGGCTTCAAGGGACAGATGAGAAGGACAGAGGTGGAAAGTAAAAAGAAAGCAATCAGAGTGGGAGAAGATAGAGAGTAGAGAAGGAGAGATGGAGAGATAGAAAATAGACGGCTGGAAAGAGAGGGAAAGGGAGAGATTGCATAAGATTGCATGGAGGCAGGGCTGGTTTCAGCATTGTACTGCTTTTGGTTCCCCAGTCTGGCTCTTGTGTTTACTCTTTCAATTTGATTTTATCACATGGAAATTCCATCGTGTTGGTGGAAATTCCACATTTGTTGATTTGGGCTGTTCTACAGAAGATCACAAAACAGTTTAACAACCAGGCCCTCAAACCCAATATTTTCTCAAAATATTACATGTGTTGTAAAGTTGCTGTGTCATGCTATGTAACAACATATCTGTCTCACGTTCTGGTTAGCCCGTTTTTGCTGCAGTGGAGTTAATGGAGAACCTCCTTATAACTCTCCCCTGGCAATCAACGTGAAATTGTAAATGATCTATTTTAGGTTCATTTATTCTTTCTTTGGAATGTTTTCAGTAAGATATATCAAGACCAATGCTATTAGAAATAAAAGGCACTTTCAGTCTGAAGTACAATGTAATCATAACTAATGTGATGGTGTCATAGACTGTAAGAATTTGGGATGTCAGGTTGAAAACATAAGCAAACACCAAATTAACCTGTAGTCAACCCTTGAGTAGTTTGGCACAGGACAGTCAGGATTAACTCAGAGGCAATGTGTAAAGTATTTGTGCCACACTGCAAACAGTACCACTGTGAAAACAAACCACAAAAGGATCACACACCAGTTTTGGAAAAACAGAGTCAATTTTAATAACTAAAACAAGGCCAAAATGCCAAAAATCCAATCAGTAGTAGCAGAGATATTCATCTTTAAAGATTTCAGTAAAAATAGCGCCGAAAAGCACAATGTGCCAATTGTGGATATCTGGTCCCACTGGACCGGGACAAAGTTACAAGTTCAGGCCAACCATAATAGAGCGCAGGCCGGCTACAGGGACCCAGTTAGGCCATCTGAAGAAAGTACCTTAAATTCGGGTTTGCAGAGTGTTGTGGGGATCCGCATCAAAGATGAGTTGTGCAGCCGCAGTGATGCATTTGTTCTGAGATGCCGCAAGGCTGCGGTTCAAGCTCCTGTCTCATCTAAGATTTTGTCGACAAGGGTGTACAAATCGAAGTCCGGCGTCAAGGATGCATCACTCAGTCAGGGTAGTGTGTCAGTTCTAAGGAGCTGCGAGGCTACGATGCCGAATGTGCCTTCATCATCGAGGCTGTCGTCAACAAGGGGATGCAAGGGTCTATGCTGAGAACGCATGGCATAGTGGTGGTTCTGATGAGGTTCTGATGAGGTGACAGGCTGTGATGCGATGCATGTGTTTGCGACTGAGAAGATCCACGCAACAGCAGCAGTGTGACGGTTTTGCTCGGGGTTGCACCAGGCAGAGAAGGAGCTGCAGCTGTTAGCTGAATCCATAGAGGCTGGCAGAGCACCTTAGGCACTCTTCCAAAGGTCTAGGACTGCAATGGCATCACTTGGGAGGGTAGTCTCACATATGGCTGGAGTCAAGGTTTTTTGGAGCCTTCTGTCCCTGAGGCTCAATTCAGGAAGCCAGACAATTTTCCCTTGGCGTCACTCTGTTGGTCCTGGGGGGTCAAAACTGAAAGCTTACCGGCTCCAGGTGGGGTCGCGGAAACGCCGCGCAGAAGCTGCTCGCACTCCCTTTGCCTCACAGCGCTGCTGGGTCCCTGACGTTGTGGTCGCCCCCGCCGCCGTGCAGCGCCATCGCACGGCCGCGGAGCAGAGCGGACCACAACTCCCAGCGAGCCCTGCAACATCCTCCGCCCACTTCCTGCACAAGCGCCAGGAGGCGCTACTAAAGGCGGCAGCTCCCGGAGAGGAGCGGGGGTCAAAACTGAAAGCTTACCGGCTCCAGGTGGGGTCGCGGAAACGCCGCGCAGAAGCTGCTCGCACTCCCTTTGCCTCACAGCGCTGCTGGGTCCCTGACGTTGTGGTCGCCCCCGCCGCCGTGCAGCGCCATCGCACGGCCGCGGAGCAGAGCGGACCACAACTCCCAGCGAGCCCTGCAACATCCTCCGCCCACTTCCTGCACAAGCGCCAGGAGGCGCTACTAAAGGCGGCAGCTCCCGGAGAGGAGCGGGGGTCAAAACTGAAAGCTTACCGGCTCCAGGTGGGGTCGCGGAAACGCCGCGCAGAAGCTGCTCGCACTCCCTTTGCCTCACAGCGCTGCTGGGTCCCTGACGTTGTGGTCGCCCCCGCCGCCGTGCAGCGCCATCGCACGGCCGCGGAGCAGAGCGGACCACAACTCCCAGCGAGCCCTGCAACATCCTCCGCCCACTTCCTGCACAAGCGCCAGGAGGCGCTACTAAAGGCGGCAGCTACCTCCGCGTCGCGGACGCGCGCGGACGGCGCCGGGCGGAGCCCCCGGCAGAGGGCGGGCCGTCTAAGGCCGTCCAAGGACGATCAGGGACGGGACGGGCCACGTCCGTAACATCTTCTATCATGAGTAAGCGCAAATTGGTTACACCAGCGGCCGGTGAAGCCAAAGCGAAGGTGCCAAAGTATACTACGAGTATACTTACATACTTAACCACAAAGGTGGGGGAATTATCTTCGCAGATTGATGAGTCTGAGCGTGAACTGTGCCTTGCTCCCAGCCCCGGGTTTGTTGATACTTCTAACTCTTCTGTTATAAACTGTATACCATTGGAACCTCGGGTCATCATTGAGGCTTGTAGACCTACTTCGCCATTACCCGCAACAGTTCTCCCATGCTCGGCTTTACCTGAAACTGTGATACCTAACTTCCCTATGACCACCGGGGATGTTGGAAGGTCTGTTGTAACTATGGCTGGCTCTGGCTCTGCCCAGCCAATCCTTCTGACGGAGGAAGGTATTATGGCCCTAGTGGAAAAACTGTTTACAGATAGGCTTGAAACTGCTTTAATTCAGATTGCTTCGGACATTACTGAAACGCTGAAGGACTGTGTTAAGAACCTTATGTCAAAATGTGATCGTATCAATGATGTTCTTAATACTCGGGCCCCTGCCTCCCCTATGCTTTTAGCTTCACGTTCCTCAGTTGTGCAGGTCCCTGCCCCGAAAGTTTGTGACCCACCGATAACTAGGCCAGTCAATATTCCTCCTCTACCTATTGTTAAATCGGTGCTACAAAAAGGGAAAGTAGATAATGGAATATATATCCCCATGAATGAGGTTGGCCATAGTGTAAGTTGCTCCACAAGGCCTAGAGCCCAGGGGGGGGCTGTGGAAAAAAGGGTACCTCCAATAAATTTACCTCCGGAGGCAACACCTTTTGTCGCAATTTTGGTTAACGTGCCTAAAATCGGAAACGGGGTGGTCGAACAACAGGAGACCCTGCTGAGGAACGTTAAAAAATGGTGTAATGCCAACTGCACGGGGGAAAGTAACATCGCAGACAATATTGTGACAAGTAGACGGGTCAACTGGGTGGGTAGAAGCAAGAAAGAGGTATCTGGAGATTGTGTTATTGTAAATTTCAAAGCCAAGAATGTCGCTAGTCGACTTTTTTGGGATGATTCCCCTCTGGATCCTGTATGTAAAGGGGTCCGGGCGATGCCTCTTGGCTTCTTTTATCCCCGATTTGATAGGCCAGTTGTTAATGAGAACAATAAGTCACAGTTTACTGACAATATTTGGGCAGAGGATAATCTCATCTCACCTATGCCTATTAATGTCTGGATTACTAAGCCAATCAAAGGTAATGGTGCAGTAAATGTTGTAAGGAATACACCTTCCAACGATCTACCATTGTCAAACATGTTCTCGGCATTAGCTGATAGAATAGACATAGAATGACTAGAACCTGTACCTGAACAGGAAAACCTGACTCACCCACTCCCAGGCAATATTGATATGACCCTTCCTGATGCCAGAGTTGAAACCGTCATAAAGGATCCATTACAGTTAGGTGGAGGGCACATACGGTTATTATCATGGAACATTGCGGGCCTACGGGCAAAACAAGACGACCCAATTTGGCTACAAACAGTGAAGAACCATGATATAGTTGCCTTACAAGAAACTTGGATGAAAGATAAAGGCTTCTGGGTAGAAGGATATATTTCTTTTTTTGTTGATGCCCAGAGTTCAACATCGGGTAGGGACAGAGGGGGTTTGTTATTGCTTGTTTCAGTTAAAATTGCAGGTAACGTTAGAGAAATCCCTAGTTCTTCTCATTACTTTCAGCTGGTGGAAATTTGTTTGGCTGAGAAGAATAAGATTGTACTAATAAACTGCTATAATTCTATGCGGGGGGGGCCCCCAAATTTTGTTTTAGATGGTTTATCTGACTTTTTAGGTAAATATATGTCAAAACAAACTACTTTTGTTCAGTGTATAATGATGGGTGATTTTAATGTTCATTTGTGTGAGTCTCATTGCCAGATTATTGATGATAGCGGCCCTGATTATACTTCACTGCCACATTTTGAACATAGCCCTAAGGGTGTGGCACTGGAAAACTTGCTATCATCAAATGATCTATATGAACCAGGGGTCTCGGACACACTAAATCGAGTGGTCACCTATAACGCAAGGGGCAGTGAATCGATTATTGACTACTTTTTTATGTCTTCAGGGCTCCTTCGTTATGTATTGTTTTACAACGCACTTGCAAGTGGGTTTAGTGACCACAACCCTGTGTTAGTGGTTCTGGATGCTCTTTCTGGTCTGCATAAAGGAGTATTAAGGGCTACCTCTATAAGGGACGTGAGGAGTAAAGATCAGGGGAGACGCCTTAAATGGTGTAAAGTCTGTCCAGAGGATTTTCATGGTCTTATTGCTCAAGAAATGGGAGCTGAAATTGGGAAATGCAGGAATAGAGAGATGAGGGGAGGGGAAGTCGTGAGTGCCTTTGAAGCTATCTGTGCCAGAGTAGAAAAAGAGCTTAGAGTTAAATCAGGGAGGGGTTCTGCTCTTTGATGGACCCCACAACCCTCAAACATAGCTCCAAATTTTGGGCTATAATTAATAATCCTTTGTTTTCCCACACTAACAATGGGGATCTTGAAATTAACATTTCGGAAGCTGACTGGATTAACCATTTTTCCATTATATATGGCTCTAATCAAATTGTCGAGGCGTTTAAAATACCTTGCTCCCCATCGTCTCCCACCAAATTAGATTTTACCAAATCAGAAGTAGAGCTGGCAATTTTAGGCTCAGCTGTAAATAAAGCACCGGGCCCGGATGGAGTACCCCTGGACTTATACAAACTTAATTCTGGGATGTGGGCTGAGATTTTAGCTAATGTTTTTAACTGTGTGTACGAGGGGGGTTTGCCTAAAACATGGTCATGTGCTATTATAGTACCTATTTTTAAAAAGGGTCTTAGAAGCGACCCTAAGTGTTTTCGACCAATTTCGTTATTGGATTCCTCAATGAAGATTTTGGGCAAAGTCCTGCTTGCTAGAATTAACACCTGGTCCATAGACAATAATATCCTAGTAGATGCCCAATATGGGTTCCGTGCTGGGAGAGGGACTGAGGACCAATGCTTAAATCTTCATTTGTTAATTTCGAAATACACAACTGTTAAAAAAGGGTCAATTTTTGTTGCTTTTATGGACCTGTCCACAGCGTTTGATTTAGTGAATAGAGTTCGGCTGTGGACCATGTTGTTAAAACTGGGTCTTGATCCTCCCCTTGTATATTTTTTGGCAGAATTACACAAAGATTTAAAAGCATCAATTAGAATGGACCAAGAAGGTAATCGTACCGCTTGGTTCAAATCCAGCAGGGGCGTGCGGCAGGGCTGCATTCTTGCGCCTATGCTGTTTACTTTGTATATAAATTCACTTGAGGAAACTCTTTTAACTGCTACCTTGGATACTCCGCGTGCAGGGGAAACTCGCATTCCGGTCCTCCTGTACGCGGATGACGCAGCTTTAATAGCTCGGACCCCCATAGGTTTGCAAAAACTTTTAAATGCTTTTAACGATTTTATGTTATCTTTAGACTTAGTGATAAACAACTCCAAATCACATGTCATGGCTTTTGGGGCTGGAAAAAACAACGCCAAACAGTTTTACTGTAATGGTGACGTGATCACTAATGTTAAGATTTTTACGTACCTGGGTGTAATTTTTGACACCAAGGGGAGTTGGGCTCCGCAAATTGTAGCTAAAACTAAAGCGGTCAGAAGCTCGGCCACTGCTATTTTAAGTTTTGCCAGGAGATTGGGCGGGAAACCAATAGGTGCCTTACTTAACCTGTACAGGGCAAAATCAGTGGCAATAGCCAGGTACGGTTCGGGTTTGTGGGGCTATGTAAATAGTGAACCAGTTCAAAGGGAAGAAAATAAGTTCCTGCGTTCCACCTTAGGGCTTCCCCAATCCACAGCCACGTACTCGGTTCACCAGGAAGTTGGGCTTGGGTATATATCTGATACCCTTCTTATGGCCCCTATCCTGTTATGGATAAGGCTTTGGACTAATAAAAACGTGGGGCTAAATCATAAAATACTGGCGGACTGTCTAAAACTAGATAATTATAAAAACATTACTTGGCTTTCATATATACAAAAGTGCTCTCTGGACCTGGGACGCCCTGATATTTTTCAGGCCCCTCTGGGTCTTAAGAAATCTGATTTAGATTGGGTGAAGGCCAATTTTATAATACTGAAAAATGTGGAGAGGGAGGAACGCCAATTAGTTAAGCCAATGGTCAGAGCCCACTACCTGACCATTACCTGTTTTACTATACAACCGTACCTTACTATCGTCACTATCCCCTTTCATAGGTGGCTCCTGGTTAAACTCCGGTTTAACCAGATTTACTCAGTTTTGTGTGATAGTCAGGGTTGGTTTAAGGAGGATGATGCCCCTGTCTGCAATTGTGATAGTTTTTCTATACAAAATAATATGCATTTTATGTTATTTTGTAATTTTTTCACGGAGCCCAGACAGAAATACCTGGTACCATTATTGAAGGAGAAAGCTTTTTACCAGGCAAAACCTGCTCTCCTGTATCTTCAATTATTGGATTCTGCGCTGGCCATGTTTAGCGTGGCCAATTACCTTGTTGCTGCGGTTAGGATCAGGAAGAAAAGACTTAAAAATGCAAATATTAGTGTTTTGTGATGAAGATTGAATTGGATGTTGTTTACATTTTAATGTCTATTTTATTGAGTATTTACTCTTTTTATGATGTATTTTTATAATGTATATTAATTAATTATTGTTGATGTTTCCCCATATCATGCTTTTTTATGCATATGTAAATACTATTGACTGATGATTTTTGTATTTGCTATGAATTTGTATTGCCCTTTTTGTGATGTGATTGTAGAATGCTTTTATGATTTTTAACTAAATCGAATAAAGTGGTTTTGACTTGACTTGACTTGACTTGACTAACAGATGTAGGCCCAGTCTATCTACCCAGGAAGGAGGGCAGCCAGCAGCAAGTGAGCACATCAGGGCAGCAGAGTGGCAGTCCTTTCCGCAGCACAGCAGTCATTCTTCCTGACAGAGTACCCACAGGTCCAGAAGTGTACTGAAGAGTTGGTATCTGAGGTCCAATATTTATTCCCAGTTCTGCCTTTGAAGTGAGAGAAGCTTCTAGTTGTTCCCCTGTGAAATGCACTAGTGCCCATCCTTCCTGGCCCTGTCTCCAGACTAAGTACAGGAGTTATGCAACCCTTTGTGTGGAGGCAGGACACATTCTATTGAAGTGTAAATAGGGCTGGGCCCAGCTTTTCCCTCCCATCCTGCCATTGATGGCACTTCCAGGCACACCTCTGCTCTCTATTGCGTGTACACAAATTCCAACTGTCAACTGCACACAGAGACTGGCTGCAGGCACCAAAGGCCTAAGGCAGGAAAATGCCAACTTTCTAAAAGATGCAAAAACAACAATCGATGGACAGAATGCAGAACAATGTCATCCATTCACCCCAGTACAGAGATCTGGGCCTAAATCCATCCTTCTAGCGGAGCTAAACCTTAACCAAGCATGCACACAGCCAACACACGTGAAAGGAGCCACGCTAGACTGGATAATCTCAAAAAGGAACTATACCTCAATTACAGCAATTGAGCCGTGCGACTGGTCAGATCACCATGCCATAACCTTCCTGATAAACACAATGAAAAAGAACAAAACCATACAGCCTACCAGACTCAAGAAATGGATGCGTGATACCAAAGATCCGAATATGAAGTTACTAATAGAAAGTTGTGAGAAGAACCTAAACCCACCAAACAACATGCTGAAAGTGGAGGATCTTACAAATCATTACACTACAACAGTGACGAACATAGTCAACACCACAATGCCACTAAAAATGAAAAGAACCACGGAGAAGACCAAAAATCCATGGTTCAGTGGAACACTGAATGAAGCAAGGCGGAAACTGAGACTGGCGGAAAGAAAATGGAGACAACGCCCATCAACGCCCGAACTGAATACCCTCAGAAGAATCAGGAGCGAATACAACAAAAAGATCCTAAATTCAAAAAAGGAATTTATTAGATCTGAACTAGATAACGCCAAAAACAGACCTAGGAAACTATTCGAGATTTTAAAACAGCAATCTAATAAAGTGGCCAAAACTGCCCAAGAAACGACAAAAACTCAACTTAGTTGTGAAGAATTCGCAACATTCTTCACAGACAAGGCCAATACTCTGGAAAGAGAGCTCAGAAAAGAAGCTGACAACATTGGCATTACAGACAATCAAACTCCCCAAACAGTCAATATCACCTTGGAAAATACCCATAATAGCACTAAAAACAAGGCGCTATGGGACAACTTCAAAATACTTGACCAAAATACCGTCGCCAAAACACTATCTGACATCAAGCCAAACAACCACTATAATGATCCACTCCCATCAAAGTGCATCAAAGAAATAAACCATATTCTGATTCCCATATGGACGAAAATAATAAAAGCCTCCCTATCCCAAGGGATACTTCCAGATTGCCTAAAAACTGGTCAATTCATCCCCATCATCAAAAAACCCTCAGCGGACCCAGCTGATCCAAATAACTTTCGCCCAGTGACCAACATCCCTATTCTTGCCAAACTAATTGAGAAATGTGTACAAAACCAATTAAGCCAACACATTACTAACTTCTCACTATTAGACGACTGCCAGTCAGGATTCAGGACAGGACAGAGCACAGAAACAGCGATCCTACATATTGTCGATGATGCACTACAAGCATTAGACCTTAATCAGACGTGTCTACTGAACAGGCTTCATGACAGGATGGGTCTGTCTGGAAATGTGCTAAAATGGTTTGAATCATTCCTCCAGAATAGAACGCAAAGATTCCTGAACAACCAATCACTCTCACCATCATGCCCTAACTCAATTGGAGTCCCTCAAGGTTCTACATTATTTCCATCACTGTTCAACCTTTACATCGAACCTTTCACAGAAATCCTTCGAAAGTCTAAAATATCCTATCACATGTACGCGGATGACACGCAGATTTACATCAAGATCACATCCATGGATGACGTCAAGAGAATGAATGAGGTCTTAAAAATGTCACTACAATGGCTAACTGATAATCATCTGAAACTAAACGCACAAAAAACAGAATTCTTACTAATCACACCACCAAAGAAACACACAGAAGTGAAAGAGTGGTCCAATATGATCACAGCGTTAAACTGCACCCCTACCTTAGTTGGCTCAGCAAAATCATTAGGAATCACACTTGATGAGAACCTAAACATGAAAGCCCACATCAAATCAATGGCAAAAAGCGCCCGCTATCACCTGAACTACATTAGAAAAATGAAACCATTCATATCAAAGTCGGATCTCAAATTGGCAGTTCAATCACTAGTTATCGCTAGAATTGAATATGGATGTACAACGCTAGCAGGTCTACCAAAAATTTCAACAGCACCTCTAAAGGCATGTCTCAACGCAGCTGCAAGACTGATAACCGGATCGAGGAAATTTGACCACATATCACCGCACCTGAAAGCATTAAACTGGCTACCCTATGAAGCCAGAATCCAGCTAAAAATGGCATGCATAACCCACAAAGCGCTACACCACAATACACCTAGATTCCTTGCTCAGAAAATTAAAATATCTGGAGGAAGCAGACCGGCCAGGAGTGCAATGGAGCTGGTGTTGAGACCAGCCATCTTCCGGAAGAAAAAAACTTACGATAGAGCCTTCGCAGGAGCAGCCCTAAGGATCTGGAACTCACTTCCTCCTAACATTAGAAAAATTCCAGACACAGCATCCTGTAAGAGGGAAACCAAGATCTTCCTAATGAGTAAGTTCCTTCCATAGGCTTGACTCAGGACTATAGAATACTTGAACTAAGACTGAAACTAAAAAGTTGTACAAGAAACAGATACTTGGGATCTAGTGATTCTACTGCACATTATATTTAGCTGGATACAAAATCTATATCATACTCTATATATATTTTACTGTATAACTATTAATGTATAATGTCAGTCTATTGCTGTATATGTACCTACCTCATAACATTGTGTAAAATCGACTTGAGAATCCTTGTCTATAACTACCTCATGTAATGTGAAGCGCTCTGATACCTAAGGGTCTTGTTCGCACTATAGAAAACTCTTAAAATAAATAAATAAATCGTTTTTTTGCACTCCACATCACCCCAGGTCAGACATGGCTATATGCAAATCAGCCTTGATCCTGTGCCTCATGGGAACAGTCCAGCCCGAACTGCCAAGCCATGTCTTTCCTGACAAATGCAAAAACAACAATTGATGGACAGAATGCAGAACCATCAATTGTTGTTTTTGCCTTTGTCACCCCGAGTGGGATGGGTATGCTCAGACGTGAGTCCCATGCTCTCCACACCACTGGAGTCAAGCTATCCAGGCTGATGACGGCTGATAGCCAGAAACCGGTCCTTGGATGCTTGATTCCGGTCCAGGAAAGACATGGCTTGGCAGTTCTGGCTGGACTGTTCCCATGAGGCACAGGGTCAAGGCTGATTTGCATATGGCCATGTCTGTCCTGGGGTGGTGTGGAGTGCCAAAAAACGATGGATTTAGGCCCAGATCTCTGTACTGGGTTGAATGTATGACATTGCTCTGCATTCTGTCCATCAATTGTTGTTTGTAACTTTCTAAAAGAGGCATTTTAAAAATTGTAATTACAAATCCTACATTACCATAGAGAGGACTTTTCATTACAACTCAAAGGACATCTAACATAAACTGGTTACCTACTCCCATTTGGATGTTACCACTTTATAAATGCAATAAGCCAACTCCAATGTAACCATTTGGGAGAGGCAAGCCTTGCAGTAGTTAAAAACAAACTTAAAAGATATTCTCAATGCCAGGAAATATGAAACCTAAAAGTAAATGTCCTACTTTTTAAGTAGACTGCACCCTGACCTCTGGGCTGTTCACGGTCTACACTAGGGGTTTCCTATGTGTATTAAAAAGGAAGGTTTGGGCCGGGCAAAAGGTTTATGAAACTGTACACAGTGCTGCAGTGGCAGGCCTGAGACATGTTTGAAAAGGCTACCTAAGTGGGTGACACAATCAGTGCTGCAGGCCTATGGGTAGCATCTAATTTACAGGACCATTGCACATGTAGTACCACTTTCCTAGGGACTTATAAGTAAATTAAATATGCCAATTGTTTATGAGCAAATGTTACCATGTTTTAAGGAGTGAGCATGTGCACTGGTAAGCAGTGGAAAAGAAAAATGCTCAGATTACATCTTTCCATAGGCAATACGGCTCAGCCCATGTTCTACTTAAATGCTGCGTCTTTTCTCATAAAATTTGTACATTTATTCAGATCCTACTAAAGGAACGTGTCAGATTTTCAGGCATTGAGTCGATTAATAATCAAAGTCCACTGTGTACTTTTGTTGTTTAGCGACCTTCATGAGAAGCAAGTTGAAGCTGATGGACTCTCATATTAGTGTAAGTGTTATTTAATTAAGGATTTCAGTTGCATTAAAATAATCCTCCCTACCCTTCAAGATGGCCCTTGGGTTAGGCATCGTTAAAGGCACTTTGAGGGTTTAGAATTAACTGTGCATTCTCTGTTAGTAAAGGATTGCTTGCTCTTTTCCCATGCTGACATTTCTCTGAGTTATTTGGGGAAGGGATGCAAAGAGAACGTTTGACATACTTAAATATGTTTATTTGTCCTTTTCTTTAAAGACCAAAACGTTTATTGAACATATGCTCAGTATTAAAAGTACATTAATTTTACATAGAGGAAAATAAATCTTAATATTATATTAGCTGCTCATCTCCCCTTTATTTTTAATTTAACAATGGCTCTGTTCGGATATTGTCTCTTTGACAGTGACTTATATAATACACTGATCATTGTGGTTAGGGAACCTATTATTTTACAAACAATACCCCAGCTGGTTTACTCTTCCCCATTGATGTAGCTTTGTTGCATGCTATTGACATGGAGAACCACTGCTCTGCCCTTCCTATCAACCCAGTGCTCCTGAATAGCGATGTTGTTGCTTGGCTACTGCCAACGTATAGCCGGATTGCGCTGTGGTGTAGTGATAGCACTGGTAGGATATGTGATGTTACAATGCATGCCATTACATCGCATGCCGTTAGAACGCATACCTTTACCCCGACTTTCTGTTTGGGGGCACCATTCCAACTCCAGTGTGTGCAACAGTAGGGAAGGTGATGTTTCATCATATACGTTTTAGTTATAATTAATTGCAAATTACTTATAACCCTTACTCTTCTTCAAGAAACGATGGGCCTCCAAAACAAAACATAGCTAAATACTGGGGCGTGGCTGCCACACCCACACATACGGAATGGTGCAATGACATGGACATGGCTATGGTGGCGGAAAAGACGGTATATGTATGCACGGGGTGCTAAAAAAAGTGGATCAAATTGTGGGGAGGTTGGAATACCTAGAGGGGCGAAATATGTGAACTGCCGACAGTGACTAATGACCTAGAAATGTTATAAGATGAACGACCTCAATAAGTGTATAGCTGTAAGTAAATGGTGCGCGCTGCACGCAAAATCAATACACCAGTTGTGGTAAAAAACTGCCAAGAAAGTGCGAAAATGTATAACATTCATTCTGTATCTGTGAATTTTCATATTTACATATATTTCTTAATAAAAAGATTTAAAAAACAAAAGAAACCATGGGTCTCTTTTATGAAAATGGTGCTCATTTAAGTTAATTTGACGATACAAATATGTCTGATATTTGCCATTTTTACTAAACTGAACTACCACAAACAGGCGTAACAAAGACCTATCGGGAGAAAGAAAGCCGATTGTGCCTAAACCAGTTTTGGGGGCCCTGCAAGAAAACACAAGGATTTCGTACATCTGCCTGATCTTGTTAGTTGTCATTTTGCTATTGTACAAAGTGTGGTTATTGCATTTACAAACTACTTGTTGATGTCGACGAAGTTATAATTGTGAGGTGGTTCACCACATTGCATTGGACTCCCATTATCACTCCCACAAATACACTGTCACATGGCCCATGGGGACATTGTCATTTTCTCTAAGTTGGCATGAGCATGCTGCAGACTTTCCACTTCTTTGCGCACGTAACTACTTGACTTTATTATTGCAAATGTCTCTTTTGACTTTTTCACATGAGAAGCTATCGCTGTGTTCACACTCTGCAGGTTCCTGGTATTTAGTCTGAACATTGTGAGCAAGGATGAAGAACAATGCCCCTTAATATTTTGTTCTGACCAGGCCTGATCACCTAGACTAAACACACCGATGCAGCTGTTGTTTGGGACAACATACTTTGGCCTTATAGGTACCACACACTTGGAGAGGGACATTTCCAGAGAGAAGAGCGCGATAGCACCTATGATGTAGATCTACTACCTATAGGCTAAGGTATGGGGTCTGCCAACAAAGCCCAGAGATCTTCTATTATATAATAATACTTTTTTATGTAAGGGGAGGGAACTTTATGCTATACTGTCTTTTCATAATGACATCTCCATTCATGATTTATGGATTAACTGCTATGCGGTCTATATTTGTATTATGCATTTTCCTGCTTGTAGGGGCACTTATGCTGCATATTAGAGCATGTTAGTTAAAATAAATATTTTAAACTTGTTCGTGTCTCTGTCAGATCATATTGTGGTAGGTCCTGGGCTCATGGGTACTAAGGTGGTAGGATGACTCAGTCCCTATGCATTACGCACAAGTATTTCACACTTACACCTTTTGGTACACTTTCGGAATTATGGTGTGACTTACACAGGTGTACGTTGCACTACTTTCCAAGTTTAAGCTTGTTGTGTGCCATTAATAAAACATTTAAATCAGACCCTCTATTGCTGTTATCTAATATCTGCGAGGCAGCTTGTTGATGAACCCAGAAAATGATGTATCTGATATCACAGCAAATAAGATGCTGACTGTATGTAACTGGTGGTAATTTTTTATATTATGGCACTTTTCAAAATGTATGGCTGTTTCATGCACACCTTTATTATGGCACTTTTCAAAATGTATGGCTGTTTCATGCACACCTTTCTTCAGGGCTTGCTAAGTATGGAAGAAGCACATGCAACAGACACATGTGCTGTAGACAGTTTACCTACTTTGATATGTTGGCATTATTAGATTTTCCACAAAAACAATCTGAGTTGGGTGCATTCAGAAATCAGTGTTTTCTATACTGGTATGTGACATACAAGCATAAACAGTTTGATCTTTTGGCCTCAAAGTAAAGGGGTTCAATCATTCAATCAATAAGGGCTTTGTAGAGCGCACTACTAACCCGTTAGAGACTCAAGGCACTGAGGGGTGGGTGTGAGCAGATCCGTTGTGGTCATTTCTGAATTTGTGCAGTGATGGGCTTCGCCGGAGGTGAAGGGGGAGATCGTTGTTTCATCTTTTTCTGAATTAGCTTCCACCTTTCATTAATCAATAATGTTAGAAATGGCCTATTTGCAGGGTTATTCCCAAGTTCTTTTTTTTGCTTCTTCCTCCTATTTTTCCTGACCTGTTTTTATTGGCTTTAGAACTCTGGGCACTTTACCAGCTAATCAGTGCTAAAGTGCATATACTTTCTGTACAAAATTGATATTATGATTGATTATCATATTTGATTCAGTGGTAAGTCCCTATTAAAGTGCACTGAGTTTTCCAGAGCCTGTAAAACAAATGCTACTAGTGGGCTATCAGCACTGGTTGTGCCACACACATGAGTAGCCATGTAAATGTGTCTCAGACCTGCCACTGCAGTGTCTGTGCATCCATTTTTAATTGCCATGTCGACCTGGCAAGTGCATCCACTTACCAGGCCCTACCCATCCATTTTCTTATTTGTAAGGTACGCCTCAGGTAGGCACAAGGTAGCCCCATGGCAGGGTGCTGTGTTTGTGAAAGATAGGAAATGTGTTGGTGTGATTTATATGACATGATAATGAAACACTGCCAATTTTGTTAGCTATTTGTCCCATAGCCTAACATGGGAGTTGCTCTGCAACATCTTACAACTATTAATTTCCATTGGGACAAGATAGAGAAGCAGAGTTTAGGCACTCTGAACTCAGAATTTATTAACACATCTTTTTCGGAAGATGGTTTTTAAATTATGTGATTGAAATTGCCACATTTAGAAAGTACCCATTTTCTTGTCGAACCATTCTGAGTGCCTCTGCAGTTTTGGAGAGACAGGAGCTGGGGATGGGCATTCACTATAGACAGCCACAAGGGTGGTTCAGATGTGTACTGCCTTTCCTGAGTGACTCATATCTGGGCTGAATACACATTGGTTGCATTTAGAGTGGTGGGAGGAATTTCACTTGCACCTTAATAGGCTGTGTCCCCTTTGCACAATGATATCGCCACCTCCTGGGGTCGTGCTACACCAGAGAGGACAGAACTGGTTTGGACTGGGCTCAGAGAATTTTGCCACAAAGGGAATAAAGAGAAAATTAGGTAGAAGTTTTTGACCTTAAACCCCACAGACTTAGATCACTTCAGGACTCAAGAGAATCCTCTGCCAAAGAGAAGAGCAGGTAAGCTGTAAGGAGGAGTACTGCCCCTTTGCTATGTGTGCTTTGCTGGGTTGGCCTGCAGTTGTTGCTTCTACCAAGAAGAGGACAAAGACTGGAACTTTGCTGTGAACCTGCTTGTAGAAGAATCTCCAAGGGCCTGTGTGTGCTGGCCTCCTGCTCTATTGTCTCAGGGCCACAAAGACTTCAGCTGCAACCCACTGACCAGCACCTGGACTCCGGCATTCAAAAGGGCACCAATTCCAGTTCTTGGGCACTGAGAATTGTGTGGTTGGTGCTGCAAAGCAAGAAAAACAATTCCAATGCTGTCAGCGACACCGCCAGTGACGCCGCGACCTGCCCAGAGGCCCTAGGCAGCGCTTGTGAAGTGCACGAGGCACCGCCCTTACCTGCACTGCAGCCCTATGCCAATACCTGCAGTTATCTGTCTTCTAGACACCATCACTGTGAGTGCCAGCATCACGTTATCACAGAGCCGATAACCAATGAGGGTGACTTCATGAACTCTTCGACTTCAAATTACCTGACCAGAACTGATGCCTCACCGATGATGCCGCCGAACTTCCCCTGTCCTGGATGCGATGCCTCAACTGCTCACAGGCTCAACGACTCCCATCCCCCATGGCAACCAGGGAACCAGCTTCGCCTCGGCATAGATGCCTCATCTCCATGATGCAGTGCATCGTCCATAGATATAGTTTCCAAGGTACTTTTGTTTGAGAGTCATTGCGACTCCATGCCAGACGCTGTGCACCTCGCGGTCGGTGCCGTACTTTGGATTTATGCCTGTCACAATGTTGCTATTGTGTTTCTACAAGTTGGATTGTTGTCATTTTGGTCTTGTTTAGTTTAGACAAAGATACTTTATTTTTCTAAACTGGTGTGGTGTTCATTTGAGGTGTTTTCACTGTGTTACTTTGTGCTTGGTAAAAATACTTTACACATTGCCTTTGGGATAAGCCTGTCTGCTCGTGCCAAGCTATCAAGGGGGTGAGCAGGGGTTATCTAAAGTGTGTAACTCCCTTAACCTGACTAGAAGGATGGGTCCCTACTTTGTCAAAGGTGCATACCTCTGCCAATTAGAGACCGCCATTTCTAACATATGAGATATAGTATGGAGGCAAATTGCTATTTTTGCTCTGCATCATTGTGCCTAAGTGATTAGATGGTGGTTTGATTGAAGTTGCCCTCTCTGGGTCACCTTTTCTTTAGTAGCACAGACCCAAGACTGATTCCTAAAATGACATAGCTTTATTTCTGATGCTTCCACTGGTTCTTCCTAATTTAGTGTTACATTTTACACTTTAGGGGCAGTCTTTAAATACCCCTGCTAAGCTACCAAATACCTTGTGAGGTTTCATGTACCAAGTATCAAATCTACTACTAAGGGTCACTGTGTGAGAAACTACTGGTTTATTTATTTAATACTTCATTTCGACCAAAGGCCATTAAAGTTTCATAGTAATACAATCATTCAAAATACGATCTAAAAAGCATCAAACCTTATATAAAAATATTCTCAATAAAAAATAGTCTACAATTTCATATAAAACAATTTGACAAGCACCATAGCATTCTGTTATTGCCCCCCCCCCCCAATTAATTCTCTTGATAGAATTAGTTAAAAAGATTCTTATAATACAATAAAGATAAGAGAGAAGTGACTGGTTATTTTGTACAATTAAAAAAAAACTTTCACAGTCATAGGTGTGTTGGTCCTTACTACATCACAGCTTTAGCCCCGCTTTTTTCCTTATAAGTACCACTTTAAACAAATAAAGGGCTAAGGCAAAAATGATGTGTGATCTTTTGGTGCCTTCTAAATCCCATTGAATTATACAATGGTTGGGTCCATTTCCTCCTTGCCCTATCAAACGCTGGACAGAAAAATAAGATATGTGCTGTATATGCTGTAGGGCCTGAAGTGCTTGTAGTGAATAGAGTGCAAGAGCGATCTCCCTTGACCCCACAGTTTGCTGTGTGGCTCTCAGTCTGTAGAATATTGTACCTTAACTTTAGGCACAAAGTTCTTGCTATATAAGGCTGTACATTATCGAGAAATTCTTCCCGGCTTGGGCTTGGTTTAATGGGGAGGAATTGAGATGTTAACCGTCCTAGTCTCAGATTGCAATGGCGTATGTACAGTGTGTGTTGCCAATAAATTCTCTTTAATGTGTCTTAACAGCTTGGTGATAGGCTGTGCGGCTCAGTCCAACATGATCCGAGACCAAACTCTATCAGCCATTTGCTTATGAATTTTAACCAGGGAAAGTTGATGTGTGTATGAATGGCCAACAATTCTCAGACACCTTCTCTATATGCTACTAATTCTGTTGTTATCCAAAGCGTATCCAATAAAGCAATGGTTGCAGAGTTATGAGATGCCCTATGCGCTTCATGTCTAAATCATAGAACATTGGGATAAGTGGTGTTGATGGGGGTAACCCAATAATCTCCTCAGAAATTTGTTTTTCCCAATTGTTAGATGTTTGGTGTCGCTAATGCCCCATAGCTCTGATTCATACAGTGCTGCTGCCTGGACCTTACATTTGATTAACTCGAGCGCTGCTGTCACCGGTTTGCTTGAGGACAAACTGTATTTCTTAATGACCGCCCCTGACCCTTGGGTTAACCGTAGCGCTGAGTAATTAACTTTCTGTTTCCATGCTAATTTAGAATCCAGTAGTATGCCCAAGTAAGTGGCATGTTCTATTCTCTAGTTGCTTAGCGTGAAATTATTTTTAAAGCCCTTGTGTGGGTATATCACCATGTACTTGATCTTACTAGTGTTAATTTCTAGGCCTTTTATGTTGCAGTATCTGCTAAAGTCGTCCATCAGGTTTTGTAATCCCTTTGGAGTCTGCGAGATTAAGATGGTATTGTCTGTGAACAGCAGTGCTGGTACCAAGTTCCCGTTCAGTTTGGGAAGGTCGTTTGCTTTTTTTTTTGTAGTTAGGTTACCACGTGATTAATATAGAGTGAGAACAGGGTGGGAGCTAGTACACAACGCTGTCTCCCTCTTGTCTCTATTGGGATTGGCTTTGTAAGTTCCCCATTCATGCCCCAACACACTCTAGCATAGTTTTCATTGTGCAGCCTTTTTATCTGCGTTAGTAAGCTGGAAAAGTTTATTTTTTTAATGAATCCCATAGTAGGCTTCTGGGTACAAGGTTGAAAGCTGCCCTCAAGTCAACGAATGCTATGTAGATGTGGCCCTCCCTTATCTTGACGTATTTCCAGAAGACGCGCAAAAGTCCAAAGACTTGATCTACTGTGCTAATGCATGATCTGAATCCTGCCTGATATGGGGACAGTATATTGTTGGTCTCTATCCAATCATCTAGCCTGTTTAGTAACTGTCTGGCATGGACTTTTTGAAGTACGTCTATCAGGCTAATCGGCCTGTAATTCTAGGGTTTCAGTTTACTGCCTTTTTTGTGGATAGGGAAAAATTCAGTCCCTTTCCGTGCTCCCAGTATTGGGGCACCTGCTGCTATTGTGTTGCTAAGGGAGTTGGCATATGGGACTCAAACCTTTTTATCTTGTTTAAATAGATCTCCAGGGAGTCTATCTAGTCCCGGTGATTTTCCCTGTTTGATGTTATCTATAGTGCATTCCGTTTCTTTCAATGAGAAAACGATCACTTAGCTATCTCCCTCATTAGCAGGTTCAATGTCTGTCATCAAAGTGGAAGTGGGCCAGAAACTGGAGTACAAGCTAGTGAAATGCTCGGTCCAAACTGCCGAGTCTAAATAATGCTCCGTCCTCACTACTTGTTCTTTGCCCCCCGCATGCTTTAATTTTCCAGAACTCAACTGAGTTATTAGTTTTCACTGTATGTTCTCGATAGTACACCTCATGAGAAACACAGGATTCTAACAATCTGTTTACCAATGGGATCGCACCACACCTGGAGGACTGTGACACTTGGGGTACAGTCTTTGCTGCAATCTACACAAAAACACATGGTGTTCCGTCCATGGCGGTAATATCAGACGTCCTGAAACAAATTCAAAATGAATACGGGGCAGAGCCTGCTTTACATCTCGGTATGAAGTTACTAAAGGATTTCAAACAGGTCTCAGCTATAATATTAGCTAATATTAAAGGTGAAGCAGCATCCGTGGCAATCCGCCAAAAACTAAAAGAACTTGATGTAACTGGGCAACCATATGAACTGGCCAGAATAATAGAAAAATCCTATGAAGAACTAGGAAGAGATAGTTTAGGTGGGAAACCAGTAAAGCCCGAACTAACAGAAAATCCTGATAAAGTTTTTATTAAAAACAATCTAACCACTCCTGAAAAGAAGTGGGAAAACACTAAACAGACACTTCCTAAAGAGAAGCGTTCTCAATCCAGAGGTAGGTCTCCTCAAAAGGAGCCCTCTGAAAAGAGGTATAACCTCAGGAACAGGGATAATTTGAGAAAACTTGATAGATATCAAGATACTGATACACGTTCCTCTCGTACCTTTCAGACTTCCTCACAGAAATTGGAAAGAAGAGGACGGTCAGAACACAAGGAAGAACGCGTGAAGTCCAAAGACGATCAACACGTTCCAAAAAATAAGAAACCCCAATTCACCAAGAAGAAGGTAGCAGTTCTCAAAAACAGACATGCCGAGGATCCTGAGAACACAACTCAAGAACGGGGAGTGTGCTCAGACAATGCTGGACAGCGCATCAGAAGTTACCATAGCTTGCAAGATCCTGATTGGATTATCTGGAGACAGTGGACTTGAATGAGTATATTCAGGTTGAAACTGCCGATACTAGGGTTAGTGTCCCACATAAGTTATATGAAGTAACACTCCGGATGGAGGGGGACATGACTAGAAAAATAAGAGCGCTCTTTTGGGAGAAGCTCTCAAAGGGTTATGACATTCTTCTAGCTGAAAAAGACTGGCCACCTGAATTTGTCAGGGAGTATCCACGATGATGAGGCATTATCTATGTCGACGACATCTATCTTACAGACGATTACTTGGACAGGCACTTGAACAGGGTGAACACCATAATACTTGGATTCGCCTCTGAAGAGTACAAATTCAATTTAAAAAAAATCAAGAATTGCCCATCTTAACGTCCTATTTTTAGGATACAAACTTTCAAGTGAAGGCAAAAGCCTGGTAGCAAACTTTTTAGAAAAATGTGCGCTGCTCCAACCTCCAAAAACACTGAAAAACTTACAGTCAATTCTAGGCTACCTGAATTTTGGAAGAATTTACATTCTAAATTACGCAGAAAGGGTTAAACCTCTCTGCGAACTAATCAAACCTGATTTCAAACCTACTAATTGGACTCAAAAACACACAGAAATGTTGCGTTCAGTGCAAACATACATGTTAGCAACAATCCATTTACAGAAACGCATAAACGTACGCAACCTTGTAATCTGAATCATCCTAGGGAGAAGTGGATTAACATACCTAACCTTTAATGAAGGTGAAAAGGTACCAATAGCTTACAAATCACACTTGTTCATGCAAGCTGAAATTAAATTCACTTCAACAGAAAAAATTCTGACAGCTTTCAAACTGCAGTAGCAAAAGAGAGAGCCCTCGCGCAGGGAAAACGCATAAAAGTCGTTTCTCCTGTACCTGCCTTCGAGGCAGTGACAAAAGCGAGCATTCCGAATGCAAAAGCTTTACATCCGAGATGGATACAATGGGTTAATTCTCTTGCTGCATGAGACGTTGAATAAGTTTTTGACCCCTACTTGAAAACTAAAGAATTTCTACAATACAAACAAGAATGTCCTCTGCCCACAGAGATTCTGCCTCTAGAACATTACGGTTGTATAATTTATACAGACGGATCAGCAGAGCCTACAATCGGGGGTAAACAGGCTTATAGTGCTGGGTGTGCAATTGTTAAAGGTCGCTGGCCCGATGGTAAATTCTGACCTATGGTCACAAGAACACAATCTCTGGGAGACTGTACAGCTCAGCGAGCTGAATAACAGGCATTCAAGATGGCACTTGAAAATACTGATCGCGTATTCCCCACACTCATAGTGTGCGATTCGTATTACTGCGTCCAGTCTTACAATAAATACTTGCAGAACTGGATTCAAAACTGTTTCAAAGATGCAAAAGGTGGCACAATTAAGCATAAATTGCTTTGGGAACAAGTAGTTCTGTTACAGAAAGAACTAAAAAGACTCACGTGATCCATACAGTGAGTCATCAGCGTGATGGCGTTCACGTTGCAGGGAATTCATTGGCTGATGAAGCCGCGAAGGCAGCTGTGCAAACGGCTTCCGTAGCTGCAATCGCTCGTTCAAAAACACATATAGACGTGAAACAATGCTAGCTGTCAATGCCACAAGCAAAGGCTGCGGTGCTGTGTGACATCTAAACTATCCACTCGAATATTCATAAATAATTGATGCCAACTCCATTCCATTTGCTCGAATCCCTGGAGTGGGGGATAGGGTAATTCCAAACAGGAATCGCTTTTATGCTTTGATATAAGAAGCACATATGGGAGAGGGTCTGATACATCAAGGGACCTCAAAATCTCTACTAGAGTTAAAAGAGATGTACTGGTGGCCAGGGATGAATGCCCACATTTACGAATTTGGAAGTAATTGCGATGTCTGTTACAGAGATCACAGCTTAGAGCGCTGCCAGATTCCTGACTACAGTGTAGCCAGTCCAGTAGAGACACCATTGTTAGATCAGATTATCCGCGCTCAGACGTCCCTATGGACAAAAGCGGTCCCACAACTATTAGGACAAAATTTATTTGGATGTGGCCTCAGCACCCGTCTGACACCCAAACTGTTATAAAAGATTTGCGAGTCTTCATCGGCACATACGCAATCGGCAGGCTACATTCTGACCAGGGTCCTTCGTTTAGCTCTCGAGCTTGCAAGGAGGCCATGGCCAGCTTGGGCGTTGCATTGCGGTACTCAAGTCCATTCCATCCTGAGGGAAATTGGGTTGTGGAAAGAAAAAAATGTGACATAAAGCAATCTATAACAGCTAGGGTATTAGGCTCGGGTGACGGGTGGGTCAAACATCTAATAAGTGTCCACATAGTCTTAACAATCTGCCAAGAAATTCTCTGGGTGGAATCTCTCCATATGAAATCCTTTTTGGTACTAGAATGATGGTCGAACACCTCGATCGTCATACTTCAGTGGTAGAACAAAAACCCTTAGATATCAAAGACCGTTGGACTGTTTTGCAGGACTTAAATGAAACAAGATGAAGTCTAAGCAACACCATACAGAAGCCAACGACCACTGAAGAAAAACCACCTGTCCCAACAAGACCTGTCTGGATTCCAAATATTTGGGATCTGGTCAGAGAGAAAATAGCGGATAAGAAGGAATTTAGGCCTTTTTACAGAAAGCCAGTACCTGTACTAACAATCCACGGATCAAGAACAGTGTTACTGCCACCCATCGCTGGAAGAAAGGAGAACCGGTTCGTATCAATTGACCTGGTAAAACCACACCATGTGGCCAATAATAAGTAGCAGGCCCAGTGGACTCCAAAGATGTAGCAGAGGACCAAGTCTTGCTACTATCAAAGAGGTTCAAACTGAAAGACTCATCACCTTTGAAGATTCTGCAATGTGAAAAGAAGGACTATTCAACAAAGCCATGGAACTTGTGCCTCTTGAAACCCAAATAACAGTTTGTCAAGAAACTCCCATCTACAATGATGTAGCATCTGACTATAGAAATATGCCAAAGGAACAAGCAGCTCCAGCGAATTCAAAGAATCCGGATGCATTACCAACAATTGACAGAACTGCCTCTGGCTTTTTTGTCAACTTTGATACGTTTTCTGAGGATCCCAGTGAGCCCGAAACAACGCCAGCAAATAAAACTTCCAAGGATCAAGTAACAGAACTTTTTCACCAGCTTGCAAATACATATCTGGTTTCACCATGGGTTGAATTTTGGATTGTATTAGGTATACTTTTTCTCCTACTTTGGCTCATTCTTGTTTTAAGTTTGGGAAAGCAGATAGATGGAAAATATAGTAAAATGGACACAGCAACTAAGAACATCAACATGCTCCTGACGCCACACAAATCATCTCATCGTGAACAAAGAGACCTGTTGTCAGTAAACATCACAGCCGTTCCGCTACCAGGTGGTATAGCATGGGACAGAACTGACTATGACATTTATGGTCCGGTTGAGCTGTTGAAGATTCTACACCTATTTAAGGATTCCTTGAGTGATTTTGTTTCACTCAGTACATTTCCTGATGATTGGGACTTTCAGACTGTTAATAACATGATGACAGATTTAGAAATGTCAGCAAAATTTACAAAACATGAATACTTAGAAGGTTCATCAGATTATGAACAAATGTATTGTTTTAATCATTATGGTCACCGATATTTGCACAAATCTGCAAACCCTAGAAATGTTTTTATTTATAATCAATGGGAACATTGTCCAACGCCACCAAAAGGTAGCTCAAGAACATTTTATGACAACTTTCCATACTTCTCAGGTTTTAATGTCACAAATCCAGAAACATTTTACTTTAAAAATGTTAATAAGACAGGAATGAAAAGTATGTTGACTAATACTAAGCACATTTATTCCGTGGCATTTTATGCTCAATTGTCCAAATTAGGTTTTGACTTTTGGAAGGACAACATTGAGACAAAAACAGTCTGGGGCACAAAAGACTGGCAGGTGCAAGGTTTAGAAGCCTTATTTAGAGCCTGCATCATCCCAGAACAAATAATGTTTTTAAATGACACTGTTCAACAGACATCTTGTCTTGGCCTTGCTAAGATAAAAGACTTGAATAAACCGTCCATACCTAAACCTGCACCTGATAGTAATGGATCTACAGATGAGGAGGTAGATGTGACATATATTTTACAACAAAACAGAACTAATCCTGATTGGAAAAAATTGTTAATCTGGCCCACAGACACGAATAACTGTCAAGATAGATTCCTGAACAAGACACAAGGGTTTACAATAACTAGGCCAGATCCAAGATATACCAAAACAAAATGGATATTACTGGTCTGACAACAAAGTAAAATACAACCAAAAACCGAATCTATAGCAGCTGAGCATGTGTTAAACAGGAAAAGAAACCCATCAGCCCACCAAATGGCGGATCTTCATCATCTGGGATTTATGAAGCTGGTATATGATAGGCATTTCACCTTGTATAATCGTGAGCTGTCCTAACACAAAAACCACCAGTGTTGGAATAGGCCATGAATGTAAGCTCTGTGGTGCTGGAAAATAATTTTGCAGTGATATTAAATGTGAGAATGAATCATAAGTGCAGATTAAAATTGACTATTATGACAACAAAGATAGATTTATTAGGGGACTTTCATAATGTCAAAGCTAAAAACAGCGTGTTGATAGTTTGTCAGAATAACTATCGTCAGTTGACTAGAGAGGTCGACATGTTTCAGCCATCGTAGGTCAAAAATGGACCAGTGGCTTTCTTCAGGACCAAGGACTACATTACTGCAAAAAAGGTGAAGATGAATGAAAAATTAATAGACAATATAATACGCCCGACCATATATCTAGCTCCTATGTGTAGGACGAATATCTTTAGAACTGGATTTTTTCCTGAAAAATAGAAGAATATATACACACGGACAGCTGATCAGACTGAACTATAGATCCAAATGTGTTGGTCGTACATACACTTTAAATTTTCTATGTCAAAGATCTCAAAAAGTATTCATTTGAACAATTGTTAATAATATTATTTTTTTATTTAACTCACCCAATATTTCTTGGGAGTAAACCTTACCTCTCCCGGCGACTGCTCAGGTGATGAGGCCCCGTTCTGTAGGTGGATAAAATGCAGAGGGCTATTACATTATCCCTCCATCACTTTCCACTAGTTTTAAAACCTTGGTACTACAATAAGCACAAAAGATAGCAATAAATAACAGGCTCTCCCAAAGAACTGATGCGCCAAAAACTCACTTACACATTTTTCTTATCACAGTATGGTAGAGAATAGAGTGTGTAACAATTGATCTACTAAAAATCATAGGATCAGGGGTATGGTGTTAGACCTCCTGGGATTAATAATGCCCTTCATCACTTGTGAGCAGCTAAATCCCAATGTATTGTGATGGAGACCTAGCTCTCTATTAGTTGCAGCTACTGTTGCCAGAAAATATCCAACCAAGCCATGTTTCTATAGGCCTAGGGGCAACAGGAACCTCGCAGTGCCACCTTCACATCAGCGAAAAAAGTCAGGCAAAAAGAGGGGTCTCTAGAACTTGATCGCCGCTCCATAATTGAGAAAGTAAAGAGCCGCCGACGTGTATCTCCGTCCTACCTCTCCGTCGGTACCCCAAGCTACTCCTGAGCCGAGGGGGAGGTACCGGAATGGAACAGGAAGGCCGAATTTATACATGTCATAATAATGTACATGGCGGACCACAGAGGAGCACCGCTCATAACAGGAAATGCTCCACAAGTGTTTCCTGCTACATCTGCACATGTGCAGTTATCTGGTTCGCTGGGCAGATCCTTGTTACATCGGCACATGCGCAGTTCAAATGCGGACCTAAGAGGGAACCGCAGGTTTGTATATAATGATTGCGCATGTGTGCGAATGATACACGAAAACGGAACGGGAAGCCCTCTGTATTGTTTTAAACATCCAATTCGTAGAGCACAAGCCACGGAGAGGGAGCCATATTTCAAAGGAGTGTTTGTGCCTAATTCGGTGTAAAGTACAGCACTGTTGCATGTTTCTAGGTCCTATCGCACGCCGTAGGCAGAATGATGAGGGAACAGGAAGCACTATGTATTTGTTTTTCGTTGCACGCAGGCTACGGTTTGGAAGGGGACCAGAGGGAAGTCACATTTCAAATCTGAAATATAGAGAAATGTTCGTAACTAATAAGGTGTACAGGACAAGGTGGACAACACTATTACATGTATCTATGTCCTGTCACACGCCCTAGGCGGAATGGTGAGGGAAACTCTCAGAGAATAGCCGTGTTGAGTGTAAGCGCTACTACATACCCACCCACAAACTGCAGGGTATCATCTCGTGATTCAGTGTGTTTACGAGGTTTATCGAATCAAACACTACTCAAGCTTGTCATATTCGACTGTGTTGATCCACATAAGAGCGATTGCGCTGATGTAGGTCAGTCGTTATTGGTGGTTTCATCAATTATATTGGATCTACATGTGGGTCATCGGATAGATGACAGACCCTAAGAGTGTATGTACATGACATCAGATACCCTTACTAGAATTGAAGTATTGGAGCTTGACAAATTTCTCGGTCATAAGCATATATGCTACGTAGCTTAAGATCGAAGTAGTCAGTGAAACGGCCCGCAGAGACAAACAACAAGTAGTTGTATAAGTGTGGATTAGTCGACAAGCAGTTATACGCCAAGCAGTTATATAAGTGTGGATTAAATCATAACCCATGGAATGTCATCATTTAGGCCCTCTGTGTCACATTTAAGTTTAAAGATCCATTTTTGTTCTTTTAAAAACAGATAACGTGTGACATCACTGATATGCTGTGGAATAAAGGGCTTTTCCAAAACCACCCATTTCATCTCCTCTGCTTTACGTTTTTTATTCAAGAAGTGTCTGGTAAGGCGTGTTGCTTGTTTGTTACACCTTATAGTACACTTATGTTCGTTGATTCTCAATTTGACCTTTCTGGTCGTCATGCCAACATACTTTAAGGAGCATGGGCATGTGACCATATAGGGAAACATCCATCACAACGCAACTTTTACGACGCACTACCATTACAACGCAGGATTTACAACGCAAGTCATTACAACGACTTGCGCTGGAGGGCGCTGTAGGATAGGGAATAGTTTAATTTACTATCAAAACCTTCCCTACTATCCACGGGGACTGGAGTTGGAATAGTAAATTAAACTATTCCACTATCCAGCGCCCCCCAACGCAAGTCGTTGTAATGACTTGCGTTGTAAAACCTGCGTTGTAAAGGCATGCGTAGTAAACGCATGTGTTGTGATGACATACATCCACCATATAGATGACCCTGTCACTGTTACAGTTGGTATGTTTCTTCAGAATCCACGGTCTTCCAGTCCCTATGTCTACTGTAAGAGTTTTCTGTGTCTGAGGGCATGCCGTGCAGGAGCCACAAGGGTAATGCCCTTGGACAGCCGGAAAGCTCCACAAAGTGCTAGTAGATTCTTGAGTTTGCTGTCTTGGTCTTGTATGAACTAAACTGTCCCGTAAACTCTGCCCCCTTCTAAAAGAGAAAAGTGGCATCGGGATAGTTCTGCCAGCTACATTCAAAATACGCCAATTCTTGCAAACAGACTTCTGTACCTGGTTAGATAAATTACTAAAGGTGGTAACGAATGTAAGTCTATCCAAGGGAGGTTTCTCTACTGGAGGACCCAAGAGAGCATCACAGTGATTGTTTTAGGCTCTCTTCAGAGCTCTCCGCACTAGGCGTTTTGGATAGTCACGTTGTCTCAATTTCGTGGACAGATCCCTGGCGTATATGTCAAAATCTTGTTTCTCAGAACAATTGCGTCGGACACGCAAAAACTGTCCGACCGGAAGATTCTCCCGCAGGGATTTAGGGTGATGGCTATTAAAGGTCAAACGTGAATTCCTTGCCATTGGTTTCCTGTATAATTTGCTACCCAGTCTGCCTTCTGTGGGGAAAATCAAGATATCCAAAAATGGGAGCTCAGATTGACTATACTCTACCGGGAATCTAAAAAATTGGTTCCTGATATTAAGCTGGAAGTCAAGTATGGTCTCTGCATCTCCAAGCCAGATGACAAGGATATCGCCAATATATCTTTTCCACAGCAACTCCTGATGGAAGTATGGGTTGCTGTGGTCAAGAACGCAGTCTGTCTCGAAAAGGTAAACATACAGGTTAGCCAAACTGGGTGCAAATACGCTACCCATTGAGGCCCCCGAAATTTGTAGGAAGATGGACTCCTCAGATATGTAAAAATTTTCGGTCATCGCTAACCTGGCACACTCCATTATAAAGCTCACTGGTATGATGCTGTCTAAATCACTAGCATCAAGGAGAGCCCTAATGGCTTGAAGAGTTTCCCCCTGAGGGATACAAGTGTATAGAGATTCAACATCAAAACTGACTAAAAAATCAGCCTCGATGTTGAACTCCACCTCAGGAAGCAGCCTTAGGACATCCTTAGTATCCTGTAGGTATGTTGGCATAGATGTGACAAGAGGCCTGAGAAAGAAGTCCACGAATGTAGACTGGGGTTCAAGTAATGAGCCGATACCCGAGATAATGGGGCGGCCTGGGGGAGGTCTTTGTGTCTTGTGAATTTTAGGCAAGACGTAGAATTATGATATCACCGGATGTGTGGTAACGAGAAACTGTGCTTCTCCTGACGTGATCCCACCCTCTACGCTTGCTTCCTCCAACAAATGACCAATCTCAGCTGTGAATCAGGGCGTAGGATCAGTAGTCAGTAGGCGATATGAACTGGTATCGCTGAGCTGTCTTAGGCATTCGGCACGGTAGGTGATGGTATCCATAATAACCGTGGCTCCCCCTTTATCGGTGGGTTTTATGATAATGGTGGCATCTTTTGACAGAGTTTCAGCTGCCAGTTTCTCTTTGCCTGACATGTTTTGAAATGGCTGTTGTTTGGATGTACACAAGGTCATAATGTCGTGGGCTACTGCCTTTTCAAAAGCACCCACCATAGGAGGTACTTGCTGGAGGAGGGGGGTGAAGGTAGATGGTCTCTTTAGGCCAGTATTGTCATCTCTCCCTCCTACCTCACCATCCTTTTCATTGTTTGCAAAAATGAAATGGAGGCGTACCTTCCAGAATTTTTTTTCAAGCTCACATCGTAGCTGGAAGGGGTCCCCGTTGTTCGTTGGAACAAATCACAAGCCTTTATTCAGGACCTGGCGTTCAACCTCCGTGAGAATGCGGGAGCTCGAATTGACTATGAGATCCTCCCCTCTGTGCTCATCCCTGCTTGTTGTTGCTGTAATTGTTGGCCCCGCCTGCTCCGTGTGTTCGGGAAGTTCGGTTCATCTTCCCAATGTACCTGGGGCTGACCTCACTGCCTGCCTCTATTCCGTCCACGGCCCTGTCCTAAAAAAGCCTGGCCATCAAAGATATATCCAGAGACAACATCCAGGGATAATAACAAATTACAGTGTAGGAAAACTGTGCCTTGAGTGGCTATAAAAATCCACACTCCCAGATATAACACTTAACTTTACTTAAAGATGGCATTGATTTGATAGAATTCTTACTAGGACCTCGCAAACGTCATAAACGTTTCAAATACGCCGGTATTTACGCTGCTTATAATGAAGAATGGAAAGTCACGCAAATGGAAACTGCAGAACGAATTCGAGAAATTGATCGTATTAATTTAGAGAAAGCTCTCTCTGTAGTTGACAATGGTTTAACAACTCTGTCATCCAGAATTTTTTCTTTGGACAGCATTGTACCCTCTGCCATAGACATAATGGAACGAGGCTTGCTCATGTTACAACATGAACAATCTCAATTGCGTTCTATAATGCTGCTAGGCTGGACGTTACAAAACCTTCGTTCAGGCTATGTGCCTTGGCATCTAATCAACATCAGGTCAATGTTTACTGGATTTAAACCTTACAGATAAACAAATCTCTATGGCACAGAGGGGAGCAGACTATACGGTGCTGAGCATAGAAAAACTGGAATGATTACCATTAACCGTTTCTGAGAAACCAGCCGTTGAATGGATAATACATGGCACCATCACGATACCAGTGACGATTTTCCAGATTTTTCAGTTTCAATGTTGCTTAACACACATACCAGCAGGCCTGTATGAAAGGTTGGGTAAAGAATGCATAAAGTCGACCTGGGATTTACCATACACACACAAATGTTGGAGTGGGGAAAAGGAGGTATTCCTTAGTGGTAAAAATGGCAAAACCACACTGACCGGTACACTTCTATGTCAGGGTATTATTTTACATGGAGCCTGTGATGGTTCTTCGACCAATTTATCATGCCACCTGCAGGGTTCCCTGGCAGCAGTGATAGATCCAATTTTTAGGCAGATATCCAATGGGAGCTACATAATGTTGAATCATCACAGCTGCTGTGGAATGATGCCAGGAATAGTCTATCTCGTTAGTGTTTCAGCCAGGGTCACTTGCTGTATGCAAGTATTGTTTCCTAAAACTAAGACAGACGGGGAGTCGCCGCTATGACCTTCACTGAACATCTCTTCTATACGAATTGATACTTTAAGCAGAATGAAAGCCATTCGTTTACAAAAAACTGTACCACTGACCTCGTCCAGAGAGATGTATGATCTACAAGTTGCAAGGTCCTCTGCAGAAATACATGCCTTATTATCAACAAACTGCCCCATACATTTCACAGAAATGTTAGGTCGTATCTTAAACATGTCTGATACCAGTGGTATTGTACATGTATTTAAGACAATTTTTCAGGACTGTTAGCACCCATTGAAGCAGTCCTAGGCATTTTTCCAAACTTCGTGCACTCTGTGTTCGGCGACCTGCCTCTCATTTTGGGGCTTGTAGCAGGGATACTATTTTTGTTCCTTCTGCTCCTATATGGCAAATTCAGTCACCAGCGATACCCAGATTACCATGGAGAACACTCTTCTGGCAATGCAGTATCGTGAGCGCATAACACAGATTCTTGGCTTGGCTCGTTTGAGAGAGCTGAATACCATGTGGTTCCTATCATTCAGACCAATCTGGAAAGATTGCATCTTACCTGCTCTACGATGCCTGCTTTGTGGAGAGGAATGGGTGTTGGATATTTGTCTGACACTTCCTTCAGCACTGCCAACGGATGTTGACGCTTTGCTTGGTTTGGTAACGGCTCATGCATTGTGTTGTCCCCAGCGGCTACCAATCCTGATGACGGCATTCATTGAGGTCTCACCGGCAATTCCAGCTGAGGGTGAGATACGTGGACCAACAGGCACACAGGTACCATCTACTGCGAACATTGCTAATGCGACTGACGCTGACAGCGTTGCTTCTCATCTGGGTACGATTGATCTACTTAATGAAGTAGTTCAACTTTCACCTACTGTGGTAGACGATTTCTTTGCCAGCTTAAAAGATGTAATGTTTTCTCCTGACACCGAGAATAACTTTTGAAATTAGCACACGGCTTTCTATCAACTTTGAATTCGACCTTCGTTTTTCAAAACAAAAAACGTTTAACTTTGGAACTCTATTTTTCTACGATTTGATTTGACTTTTTTCCAAAAAAGGAACTTTGGCACAAAGTAATCTGCTTAAGTAGAACTATTCTTAGAGAACAATAATTCTTTGAATACTTCCTAGAAACAATATTGACCTTATCCTCAAACCAAACCAGTTTATATATTCTGCTATAAGATGGTCTCAACTTTACAGGCTCGGCGACGTCACCACTTCGTCAGAAGTGGGGAGGAGCTGCGAGCCGTATTGTAGCGGCTTTTTCGTTCATGCTGGATACATTTTTCTTTGCTCGTGCATTTTCCGTGCGATATTTTATTATCTGAATGTTGATTGGTCGTCGCGGTGCTGTTTTTTTAGTAGTCTTGATGCGATAGGGCATATGTAATTTGGTCGGCCATTTTTAGCATTTTCTGTGCGGTTTCGCGCACGGCAGACCATTAATTTTAATTAGGAGCTGTCAGAGTGCCCTTGTAATGCAATCCTGATGGTGGGAGCGCGTTCACCATTCTGCATTGCATGTATAGGGCGCGCGTTCGTCTGCAGCGTTTTTGGGGCTGAGAAATGTGGACGTCTATTGTATTGAACTTTTATGTGATTTATTATTGCTCTGAAAAATGTGTGTTTGCAAGGAAGTGTTCCCGATTACAAGGACATGGTGTTCGCTTATTTCCTTTGAAGCGCTGTCTGATATGTATTTCTCTTTAATAGCAACACGTACTTTGGATACCACCACCAGTACTACCAGTACTACCACTACCAGTACCACTACCACCACCAGTACTACCACCACCAGTACCACCACCACCAGTACTACCACTACCAGTACTACAGCCAGCAGTACCACCACCACCAATGCTACTGCTACCAGTACCACCACCACCAGTACTACCAGTACCACCACCACCACCAATACTACCAGTATCACCACCACCAGTACTACCACCACCAGTACTACCACTACCAGTACTACCACTACCAGTACCACCACCACCAGCACCACCAGTACTAACACTACCAGTACCACTACCACCACCAGTACTACCACCACCAGTACCACCACCACCAGTACTACCACTATCAGTACTACGGCCAGCAGTACCACCACCACCAATGCTACTGCTACCAGTACCACCACCACCAGTACTACCAGTACCACCACCACCACCAATACTACCAGTATCACCACCACCAGTACTACCACCACCAGTACTACCACTACCAGTACTACCACTACCAGTACCACCACCACCACCACCACCAGTACTAACACTACCAGTACCACCACCACCACCAGTACTACCACCACCAGTACTTCCACCACCAGTACTACCACTACAAGTACTACCACCACCAGTACTACCATTGCCAGTACTACAGCCACCAGTACTACCAGTGCCACCACAACCAGTACCACCACCACCAGTGCTACCACCACCAGTACTACCACCACCAGTACTACCACTACCAGTACCACCACCTCCAGTACTACCACTACTACCACTACCAGTACCACCACCACCAGTACTACCAGTACCACCACCACCAGTACTACCACTACCACCACCATCAGTACTACCACTACCAGTACCACCACCGGTACTACCAGTACTACCACCATCAGTACAACCACCACCAGTACTACCACTACTACAGCCACCAGTACTACCACTACTACAGCCACCAGTACTACCACTACCACCACCACCACCACCACCACTAGTACTACCAGTACCACCACCACCAGTACTACCACTACCAGTACTACCACTACAAGTACTACCACCACCAGTACTACCATTGCCAGTACTACAGCCACCAGTACTACCAGTGCCACCACAACCAGTACCACCACCACCAGTGCTACCACCACCAGTACTACCACCACCAGTACTACCACTACCAGTACCACCACCTCCAGTACTACCACTACTACCACTACCAGTACCACCACCACCAGTACTACCAGTACCACCACCACCAGTACTACCACTACCACCACCATCAGTACTACCACTACCACCACCAGTACTACCAGTACTACCACCATCAGTACTACCAGTACTACCACCACCAGTACTACCACTACTACAGCCACCAGTACTACCACTACTACAGCCACCAGTACTACCACTACCACCACCACCACCACTACCACCACCACTAGTACTACCAGTACCACCACCACCAGTACTACCACTACCAGTACTACCACTACCAGTACTACCAGTACCACTATCACCACCACCAGTACCACCACCACCAGTACTACCAACACCAGTACTACCAGTACCACCACCACCACCAGTACTACCACTACCAGTACCACCACCACCACCAGTACTACCAGTACTGTGAGTAGTGAGTAGTGAGTAGAGTAGTGAGTGCAGAGTAGTGAGTAGAGTGGTGAGTAGAGTAGTGAGTAGTGAGTAGTGAGTAGAGTAGTGAGTAGAGTAGTGAGTAGAGTAGTGAGTAGAGTAGTGAGTGCAGAGTAGTGAGTAGTGAGTAGAGTAGTGAGTAGAGTAGTGAGTAGAGTAGTTAGTAGAGTAGTGAGTAGTGAGTAGAGTAGTGAGTAGAGTAGTGAGTAGTGAGTAGAGTAGTGAGTAGAGTAGTGAGTAGTGAGTAGAGTAGTGAGTGCAGAGTAGTGAGTAGAGTAGTGAGTAGAGTAGTGAGTAGAGTAGTGAGTAGTGAGTAGAGTAGTGAGTAGTGAGTGCAGAGTAGTGAGTAGAGTAGTGAGTAGTGAGTAGAGTAGTGAGTAGTGAGTAGAGTAGTGAGTAGAGTAGTGAGTAGAGTAGTGAGTAGAGTAGTGAGTAGTGAGTAGAGTAGTGAGTGCAGAGTAGTGAGTAGTGAGTAGAGTAGTGAGTAGTGAGTAGAGTAGTGAGTAGTGAGTGCAGAGTAGTGAGTAGTGAGTAGAGTAGTGAGTAGTGAGTAGAGTAGTGATTAGTGAGTAGAGTAGTGAGTAGAGTAGTGAGTAGTGAGTAGTGAGTAGTGAGTAGAGAGTAGAGTAGTGAGTAGTGAGTAGAGTAGTGAGTAGAGTAGTGAGTAGAGTAGTGAGTAGTGAGTAGTGAGTAGTGAGTAGTGAGTAGAGAGTAGAGTATTGAGTGCAGATTAGTGAGTAGTGAGTAGAGTAGTGAGTGCAGAGTAGTGAGTAGAGTAGTGAGCAGTGAGTAGAGTAGTGAGTAGTGAGTAGAGTAGTGAGTAGTGAGTAGAGTAGTGAATAGAGTAGTGAGTAGTGAGTGCAGAGTAGTGAGTAGTGAGTAGAGTAGTGAGTAGTGAGTAGTGAGTAGAGAGTAGAGTAGAGAGTAGAGTAGTAAGTAGAGTAGTGAGTAGTGAGTAGTGAGTAGTGAGTAGTGAGTAGAGTATTGAGTGCAGATTAGTGAGTAGTGAGTAGAGTAGTGAGTGCAGAGTAGTGAGTAGTGAGTAGAGTAGTGAGTAGTGAGTAGAGTAGTGAGTAGTGAGTGCAGAGTAGTGAGTAGTGAGTAGAGTAGTGAGTAGAGTAGTGAGTAGAGTAGTGAGTAGTGAGTGCAGCGTAGTGAGTAGTGAGTAGAGTAGTGAGTAGTGAGTAGTGAGTAGTGAGTAGTGAGTAGTGAGTAGAGAGTAGAGTAGAGAGTAGAGTAGTGAGTAGAGTACTGAGTAGAGTAGTGAGTAGTGAGTAGTGAGTAGAGTAGTGAGTAGAGTAGTGAGTAGAGTAGTGAGTGCAGAGTAGTGAGTAGTGAGTAGAGTAGTGAGTAGAGTAGAGTAGTGAGTAGAGTAGTGAGTAGTGAGTAGAGTAGTGAGTAGAGTAGTGAGTAGAGAGTAGAGTAGTGAATAGTGAGTGCAGAGTAGTGAGTAGAGTAGTGAGTAGAGTTGTGAATAGTGAGTAGAGTAGTGAGTAGAGTAGTGAGTAGAGTAGTGAGTAGAGTAGTGAGTAGTGAGTAGAGTAGTGAGTAGAGTAGAGTAGTGAGTAGTGAGTAGTGAGTAGTGAGTAGAGAGTAGAGTAGAGAGTAGAGTAGTGAGTAGAGTACTGAGTAGAGTAGTGAGTAGAGTAGTGAGTAGAGTAGTGAGTAGAGTAGTGAGTGCAGAGTAGTGAGTAGTGAGTAGAGTAGTGAGTAGAGTAGAGTAGTGAGTAGAGTAGTGAGTAGTGAGTAGAGTAGTGAGTAGTGAGTAGAGTAGTGAGTAGAGTAGTGAGTAGAGAGTAGAGTAGTGAGTAGTGAGTGCAGAGTAGTGAGTAGAGTAGTGAGTAGAGTAGTGAATAGTGAGTAGAGTAGTGAGTAGAGTAGTGAGTAGAGTAGTGAGTAGAGTAGTGAGTAGTGAGTAGAGTAGTGAGTAGAGTAGTGAGTAGAGTAGTGAGTAGTGAGTAGAGTAGTGAGTAGAGTAGTGAGTAGTGAGTAGAGTAGTGAGTAGAGTAGTGAGTAGTGAGTAGTGAGTAGAGTAGTGAGTAGTGAGTAGAGTTGTGAGTAGAGTAGTGAGTAGAGTAGTGAGTAGTGAGTAGAGTAGTGAGTAGAGTAGTGAGTAGTGAGTAGAGTAGTGAGTAGAGTAGTGAGTAGAGTAGTGAGTAGTGCCGCTCGTGTTACTGACGACGTTACAGCCAGCTTCGTTTGCCTTTTGTGACTGGAGAAGCACTCACTTTGAAACCTCGCTGCTGGATTTGGCAGAGACACCTTGTGGCCGCAGAGGAGAGAGAGGCGCCGGCCCCGGGACTGCGAGGACCAACACACAACACCCTTCAGCTGGTCCTCTTCCCGCGTGAGCCGCGCCCCCTCCCAGTGCCACGCCCCCTACGATACTCTATATAATCATACCCTGTTACGCGCATCGCGCGCGGGTCGGATCTCGGGGCGAAGCCCGGGCTAAGGGCGGGCCGTCTGTGGCCGTCCGGGGACGTATAAGGACGGGACGGGCCCCCTATTTTCATTTTAATTTCTATCTCAACCAATATGACTATGTTACCATAGGGTCCTTGGATCGAGCAACAACCGGCATTAGCGCGGTAAGTGTAACTTCCGTCCACATGATAGTCGACTCTCAAAGCTGTTAATATATTAAACAACTATAGAGCGATAAATATCAATTAAAATTCCTCACAAATTTGACTAAGGAAAATTCTATGACCTTCAAAAAACTCAGATCTCGCACTATATTTATGAAGAGAATGGGCACCGAGGAAGCAGTTAGAAAATCTTCTGACAACCACCACCAGTACCACCACCACCAGTACTACCACTACCAGTACTACAGCCAGCAGTACCACCACCACCAATGCTACTGCTACCAGTACCACCGCCACCAGTACTACCAGTACCACCACCACCACCAATACTACCAGTATCACCACCACCAGTACTACCACCACCAGTACTACCACTACCAGTACTACCACTACCAGTACCACCACCACCAGCACCACCAGTACTAACACTACCAGTACCACCACCACCACCAGTACTACTACCACCAGTACTTCCACCACCAGTACTACCACTACAAGTACTACCACCACCAGTACTACCATTGCCAGTACTACAGCCACCAGTACTACCAGTGCCACCACAACCAGTACCACCACCACCAGTGCTACCACCACCAGTACTACCACCACCAGTACTACCTCTACCAGTACCACCACCTCCAGTACTACCACTACTACCACTACCAGTACCACCACCACCAGTACTACCAGTACCACCACCACCAGTACTACCACTACCACCACCATCAGTACTACCACTACCAGTACCACCACCGGTACTACCAGTACTACCACCATCAGTACAACCACCACCAGTACTACCACTACTACAGCCACCAGTACTACCACTACTACAGCCACCAGTACTACCACTACCACCACCACCACCACCACCACTAGTACTACCAGTACCACCACCACCAGTACTACCACTACCAGTACTACCACTACAAGTACTACCACCACCAGTACTACCATTGCCAGTACTACAGCCACCAGTACTACCAGTGCCACCACAACCAGTACCACCACCACCAGTGCTACCACCACCAGTACTACCACCACCAGTACTACCACTACCAGTACCACCACCTCCAGTACTACCACTACTACCACTACCAGTACCACCACCACCAGTACTACCAGTACCACCACCACCACCACCATCAGTACTACCACTACCAGTACCACCACCAGTACTACCAGTACTACCACCATCAGTACTACCAGTACTACCACCACCAGTACTACCACTACTACAGCCACCAGTACTACCACTACTACAGCCACCAGTACTACCACTACCACCACCACCACCACTACCACCACCACTAGTACTACCAGTACCACCACCAGCAGTACTACCACTACCAGTACTACCAGTACCACTATCACCACCACCAGTACCACCACCACCAGTACTACCAACACCAGTACTACCAGTACCACCACCACCACCAGTACTACCACTACCAGTACCACCACCACCACCAGTACTACCAGTACTGTGAGTAGTGAGTAGTGAGTAGAGTAGTGAGTGCAGAGTAGTGAGTAGAGTGGTGAGTAGAGTAGTGAGTAGTGAGTAGAGTAGTGAGTAGTGAGTAGTGAGTAGAGTAGTGAGTAGAGTAGTGAGTAGAGTAGTGAGTAGAGTAGTGAGTGCAGAGTAGTGAGTAGTGAGTAGAGTAGTGAGTAGAGTAGTGAGTAGAGTAGTGAGTAGAGTAGTGAGTAGTGAGTAGAGTAGTGAGTAGAGTAGTGAGTAGTGAGTAGAGTAGTGAGTAGAGTAGTGAGTAGTGAGTAGAGTAGTGAGTGCAGAGTAGTGAGTAGAGTAGTGAGTAGAATAGTGAGTAGAGTAGTGAGTAGTGAGTAGAGTAGTGAGTAGAGTAATGAGTAGTGAGTGCAGAGTAGTGAGTAGAGTAGTGAGTAGTGAGTAGAGTAGTGAGTAGTGAGTAGAGTAGTGAGTAGAGTAGTGAGTAGAGTAGTGAGTAGAGTAGTGAGTAGAGTAGTGAGTAGTGAGTAGAGTAGTGAGTGCAGAGTAGTGAGTAGTGAGTAGAGTAGTGAGTAGTGAGTAGAGTAGTGAGTAGTGAGTGCAGAGTAGTGAGTAGTGAGTAGAGTAGTGAGTAGTGAGTAGAGTAGTGATTAGTGAGTAGAGTAGTGAGTAGAGTAGTGAGTAGTGAGTAGTGAGTAGTGAGTAGTGAGTAGAGAGTAGAGTAGTGAGTAGTGAGTAGAGTAGTGAGTAGAGTAGTGAGTAGAGTAGTGAGTAGAGTAGTGAGTAGTGAGTAGTGAGTAGAGAGTAGAGTATTGAGTGCAGATTAGTGAGTAGTGAGTAGAGTAGTGAGTGCAGAGTAGTGAGTAGAGTAGTGAGCAGTGAGTAGAGTAGTGAGTAGTGAGTAGAGTAGTGAGTAGTGAGTAGAGTAGTGAGTAGAGTAGTGAGTAGAGAGTAGAGTAGTGAATAGTGAGTGCAGAGTAGTGAGTAGAGTAGTGAGTAGAGTAGTGAGTAGTGAGTAGTGAGTAGAGAGTAGAGTAGAGAGTAGAGTAGTAAGTAGAGTAGTGAGTAGTGAGTAGTGAGTAGTGAGTAGAGTAGTGAGTAGAGTATTGAGTGCAGATTAGTGAGTAGTGAGTAGAGTAGTGAGTGCAGAGTAGTGAGTAGTGAGTAGAGTAGTGAGTAGTGAGTAGAGTAGTGAGTAGTGAGTAGAATAGTGAGTAGTGAGTGCAGAGTAGTGAGTAGTGAGTAGAGTAGTGAGTAGAGTAGTGAGTAGTGAGTGCAGCGTAGTGAGTAGTGAGTAGAGTAGTGAGTAGTGAGTAGTGAGTAGTGAGTAGTGAGTAGTGAGTAGAGAGTAGAGTAGAGAGTAGAGTAGTGAGTAGAGTACTGAGTAGAGTAGTGAGTAGTGAGTAGTGAGTAGAGTAGTGAGTAGAGTAGTGAGTAGAGTAGTGAGTGCAGAGTAGTGAGTAGTGAGTAGAGTAGTGAGTAGAGTAGAGTAGTGAGTAGAGTAGTGAGTAGTGAGTAGAGTAGTGAGTAGAGTAGTGAGTAGAGTAGTGAGTAGAGAGTAGAGTAGTGAATAGTGAGTGCAGAGTAGTGAGTAGAGTAGTGAGTAGAGTTGTGAATAGTGAGTAGAGTAGTGAGTAGAGTAGTGAGTAGAGTAGTGAGTAGTGAGTAGAGTAGTGAGTAGAGTAGTGAGTAGAGTAGTGAGTAGTGAGTAGTGAGTAGTGAGTAGAGAGTAGAGTAGAGAGTAGAGTAGTGAGTAGAGTACTGAGTAGAGTAGTGAGTAGAGTAGTGAGTAGAGTAGTGAGTAGAGTAGTGAGTGCAGAGTAGTGAGTAGTGAGTAGAGTAGTGAGTAGAGTAGAGTAGTGAGTAGAGTAGTGAGTAGTGAGTAGAGTAGTGAGTAGTGAGTAGAGTAGTGAGTAGAGAGTAGAGTAGTGAGTAGTGAGTGCAGAGTAGTGAGTAGAGTAGTGAGTAGAGTAGTGAATAGTGAGTAGAGTAGTGAGTAGAGTAGTGAGTAGAGTAGTGAGTAGAGTAGTGAGTAGTGAGTAGAGTAGTGAGTAGAGTAGTGAGTAGAGTAGTGAGTAGAGTAGTGAGTAGTGAGTAGAGTAGTGAGTAGAGTAGTGAGTAGTGAGTAGTGAGTAGAGTAGTGAGTAGAGTAGTGAGTAGTGAGTAGTGAGTAGAGTAGTGAGTAGTGAGTAGAGTTGTGAGTAGAGTAGTGAGTAGAGTAGTGAGTAGTGAGTAGAGTAGTGAGTAGAGTAGTGAGTAGTGAGTAGAGTAGTGAGTAGAGTAGTGAGTAGTGAGTAGAGTAGTGAGTAGAGTAGTGAGTAGAGTAGTGAGTAGTGAGTAGAGTAGTGAGTAGTGAGTAGTGAGTAGAGTAGTGAGTAGAGTAGTGAGTAGAGTAGTGAGTAGTGAGTAGAGTAGTGAGTAGTGAGTATAGTGAGTAGTGAGTAGAGTAGTGAGTAGAGTAGTGAGTAGAGTAGTGAATAGAGTAGTGAGTAGTGAGTAGAGTAGTGAGTAGTGAGTAGAGTAGTGAGTAGAGTAGTGAGTAGAGTAGTGAGTAGTGAGTAGAGTAGTGAGTAGAGTAGTGAGTAGTGAGTAGAGTAGTGAGTAGAGTAGTGAGTAGAGTAGTGAGTAGAGTAGTGAGTGCAGAGTAGTGAGTGCAGAGTAGTGAGTAGTGAGTAGAGTAGTGAGTAGAGTAGTGAGTGCAGAGTAGTGAGTAGTGAGTAGAGTAGTGAGTAGAGTAGTGAGTAGAGTAGTGAGTAGAGTAGTGAGTAGTGAGTAGAGTAGTGAGTAGAGTAGTGAGTAGTGAGTAGTGAGTAGAGTAGTGAGTAGTGAGTAGAGTAGTGAGTAGAGTAGTGAGTAGAGTAGTGAGTAGAGTAGTGAGTAGAGTAGTGAGTAGTGAGTAGAGTAGTGAGTAGAGTAGTGAGTAGAGTAGTGAGTAGTGCCGCTCGTGTTACTGACGACGTTACAGCCAGCTTCGTTTGCCTTTTGTGACTGGAGAAGCACTCACTTTGAAACCTCGCTGCTGGACTTGGCAGAGACACCTTGTGGCCGCAGAGGAGAGAGAGGCGCCGGCCCCGGGACTGCGAGGACCAACACACAACACCCTCCAGCTGGTCCTCTTCCCGCGTGAGCCGCGCCCCCTCCCAGTGCCACGCCCCCTACGATACTCTATATAATCATACCCTGTTACGCGCATCGCGCGCGGGTCGGATCTCGGGGCGAAGCCCGGGCTAAGGGCGGGCCGTCTGTGGCCGTCCGGGGACGTATAAGGACGGGACGGGCCCCCTATTTTCATTTTAATTTCTATCTCAACCAATATGACTATGTTACCATAGGGTCCTTGGATCGAGCAACAACCGGCATTAGCGCGGTAAGTGTAACTTCCGTCCACATGATAGTCGACTCTCAAAGCTGTTAATATATTAAACAACTATAGAGCGATAAATATCAATTAAAATTCCTCACAAATTTGACTAAGGAAAATTCTATGGCCTTCAAAAAACTCAGATCTCGCACTATATTTATGAAGAGAATGGGCACTGAGGAAGCAGTTAGAAAATCTTCTGACAAGGCAATAAAACAAGGTCAAATAACTGGAACACCTGCAATCAGTAACTACTTTTTAGCTTTATCACCTAAAAAGAAAACTCCTTCACACGTCCAAGAAATTTCTTTAAAAACTGAAATAACAACATCAAATGAGGCAACAGAGCTGCCCCTTCTAGACTTACTAACCACTCAAATCTCAAGTGTTTCGGGCTTCGAATTCAACCAGAAGATTTTATTCTCTACACAGGAATCACAAATCCCGATTCACGAGTCCTCACATCTAACATCCTTAACACCCATAAAACAACTAGGTAGCCTCTCTGACTCTGAGGATCCTTTTCAAAACGACATAAAGCTGATGGAAAATACCTCAAATATTCAGTTAAATCCTGACAATTTATTTACCAGGTCCCAGGATCAATCCTTAGAACATAAAATAGACCTGGATATATCATTGGACCCATTTCTCCCTAACGACATTAATTCATCTAATACCGTGACACCTATTTCTAAGGCCCTTTATACCTTACAGGAAATACTGGAATCGGTTCTATCCTTTTTAGGTAATATTTTGGAAAATTCCGATCAAACTTTGGATGTACAAATTGGTATATTAAAATTTTTGGTAGAAGAAAAGAGGAAAAAGGATCTTTCTGATGCAACAAACAACAAACAGATAACTGATGCGAAGCAGGATAACTACAATACTTCTTCCAATATTATCACAAGTCCTGAATCTCAAATCAAACGTGATATCAGTACCCAAACAACCAATCTAAAAATACTAGATCAATCCAACAAAAAGATACGGAAAAACCCCAAGGATGATAAAATATATTCCTTGAAGAATCTTTTTAGAGAAGAGCTTATATCCACAGCTAAAGAGTTCTCTATTTTTTCGGTTGCCAAAAAACAAAATTTGCAAAAAAAAGGAACCGATGAAGAAGAACAAGGAACCTCCACTAAACTTTCACCTGATGAAATTGGAGATGACAAGATCCCGAAAACAAAACTTAATAAAGGAATAAAGGGAAAAAATAGAAATAGGAAGCCGTTAAGAAAAATAAATAAAAAGAAATCCCGAAAGCTTAACTTCAAAAATGCAATTACCCCTCAAAATAACAAAGAGGGTCAAAACGATAAAATAATACTTGATTATTCGTCGGTAGAGGCAACTAGTGATACAACAAACACACCATCTATAAAGCTATTGAACCATAAAGCGATTGAATATATACCTTCCAAAGTAACTGATAGAGCAGGTCAAGCAAACAAGGAAATAACTGAGAAGAATAAGAAGTTGTCTCTAGGCGGGGAACTAATCGTGACTAATTGTTTACAGTTTGAAGAACTTTTTCCTACTGATAATCTACCATTAAATCGAGGAAGGATAATTAATTTGCTACAGCAAATACATTCTTTACAAACTATAACTAGCAAAGAAATAGATTTGGTGACCTTCCCCATAAAGGAAAATCGTAAAATAGCGGAAGTAATTTTTTGGTCATCAGTTCTTCCTGGTATTATCATAAAGGAACAAGAAACATTACATAAATGTGGCTACGATGTCATCGAAAGATCCCCACCGAAGAACATTAAAATCAAAAATAAGTTTACTGACCTCCTAGGAACTAACTTGAATATCCCAATTAACAACTGGTATTCCAATAACTCCAATTATGCTGATTCAGGACTAACTTGTTCAAGGAAGGAAATCTTGAAAATTCAGGTAAACAAAGGAGAAAGGAAAGTGTGGAATCAAGACCAAGAAGAAAATGAGGTCAAAAAAACTTCAAAGTCTTGGGCTTGGGTCTCGGAGACCATAAATAGTAATAAATTAGATTACCAACAACAACTCACTGTTTAACAATGGTTTAAAGATCACCTCATGGAACATAGCCGGAAAAACAAACAATAAAATGAATGAAGCACTTAATAACTATCCTGATATTCTAGCTATACAGGAAACATGGGCAATAAAATCTTTTAATCAGACGGGCTATTATGTCTACGATATTCCGGCTATAGCAACGAACAGAGGCCATGCTAAGGGCGGATTGGCAATTCTACTGAGTGAGGAGCATTCATGGTTCCAAGCAGTTATCGAGTCCAAATCCGACAACTTCCAATGTATCAAGGTCTCACTGAAGACTCATAACCATGACCAAAAAAAGGCCTTTCTACTTTTTAATGTGTATATTCCTCCAGGCACCAACCAGGACGTCACCCTGGTGGAAACCATGGATGCAATTGCACAGATAATTGAAGATCGAGCAAATATGTCATATTTAATCATGGGTGACCTGAATGCAAAAATCTCTAATGCCGAGATCAGAAAATGGGCAAATCTATATGAAGAAGAAACGCTGGAATTATCTATCCCAATATTCCCTAAAGGGAAAGCTTCTGACAAAAGAGGAAAATTGCTACTAGCATGCTTGCCAAATTTAAACGGGACAATCCTGAATGGTAATGTGGATGGTGATAGACCGGCGTCTTTTACAAGACAAAGGAAAGGATGTCTATCAATAATTGACTACTTAATTTGTGGTATGGAGCTACTGGATACAGTTTTACACTTGAGCATTAACTTTTCAGATGATAGCGACCATGCTCCTTTAAACTTAAATACTGGTTGGTCGGTAAAGTCCTCCTCGTCGAACCGAATTATGTTCCATAAAAGCAATATTGAAATTAATAACAAACAGAGGCGGATTTTTGGGAATTCGGCGACCTTAGACCACATTACAGAAATGATCTCACAAAATCAACTTTTAACTAGTATACACTCTGAAAATCAAATAACAAACTTTGAATGTATTATTACCAATCTTAAAAGAGCACTCCTAAGTAGGATCAAACAAGATAAAAAGAGAAATCACAAGATGTCCAACAAAAATCCAATCAGGAGGAAGCTCAATAAACTCATTCGAGGGCAATACCTGAATTTTTCACCTGTAATCCAGCAAGAAATAAACAAATAAAAAAATCAATAAAAAAGATAGAAGAACAGCCAAAAAAGAACGCTACAGGACACAAATTGGGTGGATATTCAGGAGGCGGCGAAAAAATATAATCAAAGAAAATACTGGTCTGATAGCCACAACAACTGGAACAAAAAAGAAACTGCATGCTATACCAGTTCCGCCACAAGAATGGGAAATTTATCTAACTGACCTATATAAAGAAAATATAATTGAATCAGACAGAAATGATACTGATATTACTTCGGAAAACAAATCAAATTTGATAGTAAAAACTACAGCATTTTCTATAGAAATGCATATTAGAAAAGCAAGAAGTACTGCAGCGTCAGGTCCTGATCAAATACCCATTAAGGTTTTGCAGTTATATCCTAAAGAATGGAGTCAGATGCTATCACCATTTTTTAATTATATCTTCTGCACTGGGAACCTACCTAAGTCGTGGCAGGGGAGTATTATAATTCCAATATATAAAAAGGGGAGTCAAAATATCGCTGGCAACTACCGCCAAATAGCGTTGATGGACGCTACTGGAAAAATCTTCGCTGCGGAGGTCTTTGATAGACTAAAAGACTGGTCCTTCTCGCAGGGTCTAATACCTATGTACCAAGCTGGCTTTCGTCCCAATCATTCAGTCACTGATAATATATCCATTCTCCAGACAATTTTAGACAAATACATCGGGCTGAAATCACAACCAGTGTACGCTGCGTTTATTGACTATTCTACAGCGTTTGATCGCGTAGACAGACCTACACTATGGAAAAAATTGAGGAGACTGGGGATTTCCGAAAATTTACTGCAGATCGTAATTGAGCTCCATACTAATACTTGGTCCCAGGTACAAATGGGGAGTGAAAAAGGACTGACTAAACCGATTAAGACTTCTAATGGCCTTAAACAAGGGTGCCTTCTCGCACCAATTCTATTTTCATTATATCTGAGTGATTTACCGTACCATCTGCAACAATGCTCTAGTTTGCCGCCAAAGATTGCTTTTCAAAGCATTCACGCTCTGGTATATGCAGATGATATAGTAATGTTGGACCTTACACCTTTCGGTCTTCAAAAACTATTGGATTCTTTAAATGTCTATTCTAAGGATCACTTTTTAATCCCAAACTTATCAAAAACCAAAGTGGTAGCTTTTTCAGGTAGGAACAAAAGTGTCAAATACTGCTGGAATCTTGATGGGATCAGAGTAGAGGAAGTAGAAGAATATACTTACCTCGGCAGGATTTTCACAAAGAACATGCAAAACTCAAAACAAATAAACAACCTAAAGAGAAAATCAGAATTACATGCTGGGGCTCTCTCCAGATTGTACACTACCACCGGAAATAGGCACTTCTCTTCATTACTAAAAGTGTACAGAGCAAAAATCCCTCCGGTTTTATCTTATGCCACTGAACACATACCAACAAAGCAATGGTCCTATATGGACATAACCGAAGGAAACATTTTGAAGAAAATATTAAAGGTTCCAAGATCAACACCTGTACAAGCTCTCAGATTGGAATTTTCATTAACAAGCACTTATGCTATAGCAATGGCCAATGTCATCAGAAGGGCTTATAATATACTGCATGCAAAGGAAGGAACACTGCGATTCTTGTTAAAGACCGAGACATTCGAATTAGAAGCTTTAAAACTTAATTTTTTCAGGAATATGTCTGCGGCATTTAAAATTGCGAATCTTACCAAAGACATTTTGCTTACCTGGTCAAATTCCCAACTGAAACTCTTTTTGAAATGCTTTACTCCAAGACTGAGTTTTGACCTTGATCTTGCGTATTGTAGTAAGTTATCTACATACAAACCCTTTACCGAGACATTGGAATATAAACAAATGCGGCCATATTTGGGATTTTGTCTTACGCATGGAGCTAGAAGGGCCATAATCATGTTGCGCTTAGGCATTTTACCTGTATCTACCTTTACCTCCAGATGGTCACTAGAAGGTTCCCCGATATGTAAATTCTGTCAAGGAGGTGATCAGGACATTGAGCATATTTTATTTGTTTGTCCCCATCCAAATATAGTAATAGCACGAGCAAGATACCTTGACCCGATATATCGGAAATGTAAAATTAATACAGTAAATAATCTGTTATTAGTAGGTAAACAACCACCCAGTGAATGGGTTTGCTACAATTTTTACAAATTTCTAAAGTCTTTTTTAATACTGTATTAATTTCGAATGATTTTCCTTTTGTAAATTGTTTTAAGTTTGTGGTCCTCAGTTGAGTACCAAACCAAATAAAAATCTTTTGAATCTTTTTTGAGTAGTGAGTAGAGTAGTGAGTAGTGAGTAGAGTAGTGAGTAGTGAGTGTAGAGTAGTGAGTAGTGAGTAGTGAGTAGAGTAGTGAGTAGAGTAGTGAGTAGAGTAGTGAGTAGTGAGTAGTGAGTAGTGAGTAGAGTAGTGAGTAGTGAGTAGTGAGTAGAGTAGTGAGTAGAGTAGTGAGTAGTGAGTAGTGAGTAGAGTAGTGAGTAGTGAGTAGTGAGTAGAGTAGTGAGTAGAGTAGTGAGTAGAGTAGTGAGTGCAGAGTAGTGAGTAGTGAGTAGAGTAGTGAGTAGAGTAGTGAGTAGAGTAGTGAGTAGAGTAGTGAGTAGAGTAGTGAGTAGTGAGTAGAGTAGTGAGTAGTGAGTAGAGTAGTGAGTAGTGAGTGCAGAGTAGTGAGTAGAGTAGTGAGTAGAGTAGTGAGTAGTGAGTAGAGTAGTGAGTAGAGTAGTGAGTAGAGTAGTGAGTAGTGAGTAGAGTAGTGAGTAGAGTAGTGAGTAGTGAGTAGAGTAGTGAGTACAGTAGTGAGTAGTGAGTGGAGTAGTGAGTAGAGTAGTGAGTAGAGTAGTGAGTGGAGTAGTGAGTAGTGAATGGAGTAGTGAGTGCAGAGTAGTGAGTAGTGAGTAGAGTAGTGAGTAGTGAGTAGAGTAGTGAGTAGTGAGTGCAGAGTAGTGAGTAGTGAGTAGAGTAGTGAGTAGTGAGTAGAGTAGTGAGTAGTGAGTAGAGTAGTGAGTAGAGTAGTGAGTAGAGTAGTGAGTAGAGTAGTGAGTAGTGAGTAGTGAGTAGTGAGTAGAGAGTAGAGTAGAGAGTAGAGTAGTGAGTAGAGTAGTGAGTAGTGAGTAGTGAGTAGTGAGTAGTGAGTAGAGTATTGAGTGCAGATTAGTGAGTAGTGAGTAGAGTAGTGAGTGCAGAGTAGTGAGTAGTGAGTAGAGTAGTGAGTAGTGAGTAGAGTAGTGAGTAGAGTAGTGAGTAGTGAGTGCAGAGTAGTGAGTAGTGAGTAGAGTAGTGAGTAGTGAGCAGAGTAGTGAGTAGAGTAGTGAGTAGTGAGTGCAGAGTAGCGAGTAGTGAGTAGAGTAGTGAGTAGTGAGTAGTGAGTAGTGAGTAGAGAGTAGAGTAGTGAGTAGAGTAGTGAGTAGAGTAGTGAGTAGAGTAGTGAGTAGTGAGTAGAGTAGTGAGTAGAGTAGTGAGTAGAGTAGTGAGTGCAGAGTAGTGAGTAGTGAGTAGAGTAGTGAGTAGAGTAGAGTAGTGAGTAGAGTAGTGAGTAGTGAGTAGAGTAGTAAGTAGAGTAGTGAGTAGTGAGTAGAGTAGTGAGGAGAGTAGTGAGTAGAGAGTAGAGTAGTGAGTAGTGAGTGCAGAGTAGTGAGTAGAGTAGTGAGTAGAGTAGTGAGTAGTGAGTAGAGTAGTGAGTAGAGTAGTGAGTAGAGTAGTGAGTAGTGAGTAGAGTAGTGAGGAGAGTAGTGAGTAGAGTAGTGAGTGCAGAGTAGTGAGTAGTGAGTAGAGTAGTGAGTGCAGAGTAGTGAGTAGTGAGTAGAGTAGTGAGTAGTGAGTAGAGTAGTGAGTAGTGAGTAGAGTAGTGAGTGCAGAGGAGTGAGTAGTGAGTAGAGTAGTGAGTAGTGAGTAGAGTAGTGAGTAGTGAGTAGAGTAGTGAGTAGAGTAGTGAGTAGTGAGTGCAGAGTAGTGAGTAGTGAGTAGAGTAGTGAGTAGAGTAGTGAGTAGTGAGTGCAGAGTAGTGAGTAGAGTAGAGTAGTGAGTAGAGTAGTGAGTAGAGTAGTGAGTAGAGTAGTGAGTAGTGAGTGCAGAGTAGTGAGTAGTGAGTGCAGAGTAGTGAGTAGTAAGTAGAGTAGTTAGTCATGAGTAGAGTAGTGAGTAGAGTAGTGAGTAGTGAGTGCATGCAGAGTAGTGAGTAGTGAGTAGTGAGTAGTGAGTAGAGTAGTGAGTAGTGAGTAGAGTAGTGAGTAGAGTAGTGAGTAGTGAGTGCAGAGTAGTGAGTAGTGAGTAGAGTAGTGAGTAGAGTAGTGAGTAGTGAGTGCAGAGTAGTGAGTAGTGAGTGCAGAGTAGTGAGTAGAGTAGTGAGTAGAGTAGTGAGTAGAGTAGTGAGTAGTGAGTGCAGAGTAGTGAGTAGAGTAGTGAGTAGAGTAGTGAGTAGTGAGTGCATGCAGAGTAGTGAGTAGTGAGTAGAGTAGTGAGTAGTGAGTAGAGTAGTGAGTAGAGTAGTGAGTAGTGAGTGCAGAGTAGTGAGTAGTGAGTAGAGTAGTGAGTAGAGTAGTGAGTAGTGAGTGCAGAGTAGTGAGTAGTGAGTAGTGAGTGCAGAGTCGTGAGTAGAGTAGTGAGTAGTGAGTAGAGTAGTGAGTAGAGTAGTTAGTAGTGAGTAGAGTAGTGAGTAGAGTAGTGAGTAGTGAGTAGAGTGGTGAGTAGAGTAGTGAGTAGTGAGTGCAGAGTAGTGAGTAGAGTAGTGAGTAGTGAGTGCAGAGTAGTGAGTAGAGTAGTGAGTAGAGTAGTGAGTAGTGAGTGCAGAGTAGTGAGTAGTGAGTGCAGAGTAGTGAGTGCAGAGTGAGTGTGCAGAGTAGTGAGTAGTGAGTGCAGAGTAGTGAGTGCAGAGTAGTGAGTAGTGAGTGCAGAGTAGTGAGTAGTGAGTAGAGTAGTGAGTGCAGAGTAGTGAGTAGTGAGTAGAGTAGTGAGTAGAGTAGTGAGTAGAGTAGTGAGTAGTGAGTAGAGTAGTGAGTAGAGTAGTGAGTAGTGAGTAGAGTAGTGAGTAGAGTAGTGAGTAGAGTAGTGAGTAGTGAGTAGTGAGTGCAGAGTAGTGAGTAGAGTAGAGTAGTTAGTAGTGAGTAGAGTAGTGAGTAGAGTAGTGAGTAGTGAGTGCAGAGTAGTGAGTAGTGAGTAGAGTAGTGAGTAGAGTAGTGAGTAGAGTAGTGAGTAGTGAGTGCAGAGTAGTGAGTAGTGAGTGCAGAGTAGTGAGTAGAGTAGTGAGTAGTGAGTAGTGAGTAGTGTAGTGAGTAGAGTAGTGAGTAGTGAGTAGAGTGGTGAGTAGAGTAGTGAGTAGTGAGTGCAGAGTAGTGAGTAGTGAGTAGAGTAGTGAGTAGAGTAGTGAGTAGTGAGTAGAGTAGTGAGGTGAGTAGAGTAGTGAGTAAAGTAGTGAGTAGAGTAGTGAGTAGTGAGTAGAGTAGTGAGTAGAAAGTAGTGAGTAGAGAGTAGTGAGTAGTGAGTAGAGTAGTGAGTAGTGAGCAGAGTAGTGAGTAGTGAGCAGAGTAGTGAGTGCAGAGTAGTGAGTGCAGAGTAGTGAGTAGAGTAGTGAGTAGTGAGTAGAGTAGTGAGTAGTGAGTAGAGTAGTGAGTAGAGTAGTGAGTAGAGTAGTGAGTAGAGTAGTGAGTAGTGAGTAGAGTAGTGAGTAGGGAGTAGAGTAGTGAGTAGAGTAGTGAGTAGTGAGTGCAGAGTAGTGAGTAGAGTAGTGAGTAGTGAGTGCAGAGTAGTGAGTAGAGTAGTGAGTAGAGTAGTGAGTAGAGTAGTGAGTAGAGTAGTGAGTAGAGTAGTGAGTAGAGTAGAGTAGTGAGTAGGATATCACAGGCAGCAGCTGTGCAAGCTTCTTACACTCACAAGGAGACCACAGGCAGCTGAGGTGCAAGCTGCTCCCACTCACAAGAAGGACATCACAAACAAATTGAATGTAAATAACATTTTGTGTATTTTAAAATTGAGTGACAGAAAATCCGCATTGCCTCGCACTTGCACCGCATCAATCACTAGCTTTAGGATACTTTCCTTGGCACAACTCAGGCACTGGTATCTGCCTACCACCTCCCGTTCTGGCAAGGGGGAAGCAGGCTTTTACACCACTTCCGGTTCCACTAGGAGCGGTTAGCGCTCTAGTGGTTCTACGCAGGGCTACTTAGCCCTCGCACCTCCCTGAGCGCGCAGCGATCGCGCGCAGCCCCGCCGAAGACCCGCCAAAGAGCTGCCCGTCTGCGCCCGTCCGCGACTGGACGGGGCCAGGGGCTATCCTCTTTGTCCTGTTACTATGGACATCCCACCGACCTCCCCTCCTATCAGGTATTCATCGTATGATCTCATGGCGCTGCAACCCAAGGGCAAACATAGGTGCACAAATAAATCTCTAAGATGTCCTGAGGCTCCCCTTTCCTGCATCAAATGCGGTTTTCAAGCTACTCCCTCCTACATCATTGCTGGACGGCCCATAGATAGTATAGATTCCCTGGGAGGCTGGAAAAGTTTTCTGTTAAATGTCAGATCACTCCCTAAACACCATATACAACTATGGGACACTATTCACAGCATTCAGCCCGAGATATGTTTCTTGACAGAAACATGGCTAAAACCCCACACTATCCCTGCTATCACCTTAGGGATACCTATCGGGTATAAAATTCTTCGTCAAGACTGCCCTGAGAAGGTAGGAGGCGGGACCGCTATCATATATAGAGACACACTGACCATCAGAGTCCTAGAACAAGTGATGCTACCGACCATGGAAGTATTAATTTTCCACTTAAAAATCAATCCCAAGGTACACTGGAAAGGAGCTCTAGTCTACCGTCCGCCTGGACCCAATGCTGGGTTCTCCCTCGCCCTCACCGAATTGTTAGCCCCCACATGAAAGCCAACGGGAATTTTATTTTACTTGGAGATTTTAACTTTCACATCGACATTGATGATCACCCTGATACAAAAGTATTCCTTGCAGATCTAGCTCTTTTAGGTCTATATCCTAGAAACAGTGGACCCACTCATTCGGGTGGTCACACTTTGGATTTGATTTTTTACTACCCATCCCAATGTTCACTGCCACCCCCCTAAGCATATTTCCTGGTCTGACCACCAAATGATAGACTTCTCTCTACCATACTTATCCAATTCCACAAATTGCCCTGCCACCCAGTTCACTATTCGTAGACCATGGCATAAAATCACTCCTGCCAGGCTTACACAAACATGGAAACAGCCCATATTCTCCAACTCCGACAACATCCATACTGCTCTCTCAAAGTTTAACTCCTCATTGACGACAGCAATTGACACCCTGGCTCCTCAGAAAAATGTAAAAAAAAACACCATAGCTAAAAGGGAGGCATGGTATACTGAGGACCTTAAGATAGAAAAGCAGGGATGCAGAAAACTGTAGAAACTTTGGAGACGGACAGGCAATGGGGAAGACAAGAACCGCTATTTGACGGCTATGACTTCCTATTACAAAAATATAAAAAAAAGCTAGAAAAATAAGCCTCACCACTCAAATTGCTGAGGCAGGCAATTCTACAAGAGAGCTATTTAAAATTATTCAGACCTTCACCAATCCTGTAATGTGTGAGAGCCCAGATACCTTCACTCAAGTCCTATGCGATGAAATATCCCAGTTCTTTGAGGACAAAATAGAAGGGATATATAAGAAAATTACTGCAGTCTCAGGTCCTTTGGAAATGGAGGCCTTTGATACTCCCCCAATAGTGACCTCTGGGAAAACTCTTCATGCAATCCCTGAAATAACCATTAAAGACTTAACTGCACTTGTCAATCAAATAAAGACTGGCTCTCCCACTGATCTGATACCTGCCAAACTTATCTCCCCTTTGAGCGAAATATTAGGACTCCCTATTCAGAAACTGCTCAATCTTTCCTTTGCTGAGGGACAACTTCCACAATCATGGAAGGAAGCGGTAGTGAATCCCATACGCAAAAATTCCACCCTGCCCTGGTCAGAACTCTCCAACCTCCGCCCGATTTCTCTCCTTCCTTTCATCAGCAAACTGGCAGAGAAACACGTCAATACCATCCTCTCCAGTTTTATCGAGGCGACAGGGGGCCTGGACCAATCTCAATCTGGGTTCAGGCCCAACCACAGCACTGAATCAGCCCTCCTCTCTGTGACAGATAAGATCAAAATGTCGCAGGACAGAGGTGGCTCCATGATTCTAGTGCTGTTGGACCTGTCCGCAGCCTTTGATACCGTGTCCCACAACATCCTTCTCAGCCGTTTGCAGGGAGTAGGAATTCGAGGCTCAGCACTATCATGGTTGGAGAGTTTTCTTTCCGGGAGATCACAATCTATCAGCCTGGGCCCCTTTCGTTCCATCTCAAGGGTGCTCACGAAGGGGGTGCCACAGGGCTCATGCCTTAGCCCAACACTGTTCAATGTGTATGTGGCCCCCCTTGCTGAGATTGTGCGGAAATATGGGTTCATACCGGTTTCCTACGCAGATGACACCCAGCTCCTCTACCCTTTCAATTCCCTTGGCCCCAAAGTCAAGGAGAACTTTGCTGAGGGTATGAGGGCAGTGTCACATTGGATGGCTGTGAACTGCCTCCAATGTAATGTGACAAAAACAGAGGTCATGCTCTTTGGCAAAGCGAGTCTTCTCTGGTCCCCAGACTGGTGGCCAATAGATCTGGGCCCAGTACCTACATCCAAACCCCATGTAAAAAATCTAGGGGTGAAGTTAGACCAAAAGCTGACCATGAAGGAACATACCAACTACATCGCAGGGTTGTGTTTCCACACCATCGGCCTACTTAGACGTGTCTTCCCGTATCTCCCTGCCATCTATAGGAAGACACTTGTACAGGCCCTGGTGACTAGTCGTCTGGACTACTGTAACGGCCTGCTGACGTTAGCAAACGCAGATGCTGTAGGTCGTTTGCAGGTAGTCCAGAACACAGCAGCAAGACTGATTATGAGTGCACCAGCCAGGACTCCCTCTAAACCCCTGCTGAAGGAACTGCACTGGCTTCCCATACGGCAGCGTATCAACTTTAAGATATGCTGCACGGTTCACAAATGTCTTTACGGAGCAAGCCCTAAATATCTGTCTCAATCCCTTGAGCTGTATCAGCCCAGCAGGTCTCTCCGCTCTAGCAACCAAGCCCTTCTAAAGCCCCCTGCAACTAAGAAATACAGACAAGGAGATAGTGCTTTCTCCGCGGTTGGACCTGCTTTATGGAACAAACTTCCCATTGATGTTAGATTGACTACCAACCACCTGTCCTTTAGAAAGACACTAAAGACCCTTCTCTATCAAGAAGCATTCCTGTCTAGTTAACCCCTATGATACACTACCTGTCGTTCTTTAGCTGGCAAAGCGCGGAGATACCCTTACGGGATTGATTCCAGCGCTATAGAAGAAATTAAAATAAATAAATAAACAGCAGCGGTGCAAGCTTCTCACACTCACAAGAACGACATCACAGGCAGCAGCAGTGCAAGCTTCTTACACTCACAAGGAGATCACAGGCAGCAGAGGTGCAAGCTTCTCACACTGGCAAGAACGACATCACAAGCAGCAGTGGTGCAAGCTTCCCTCACACACTCACAGCAGGTACTGTGCCAAGGCAGCAGCAGCAACAGAGCAAGAGTCCCTTACAAAGAACAGGCACAGCACAGAGATGCACAATGTAATCTTCTCATACTCACAGGCAGCAGCGGTGCAAGCTTCTCACACTCACAAGAAGGACATCACAGGCAGCAGCTGTGCAAGCTTCTTACACTCACAAGGAGACCACAGGCAGCTGAGGTGCAAGCTTCTCCCACTCACAAGAAGGACATCACAAGCAGCAGCGGTGCAAGCTTCTCACACTCACAAGAACGACATCACAGGCAGCAGCAGTGCAAGCTTCTTACACTCACAAGGAGACCACAGGCAGCAGAGGTGCAAGCTTCTCACACTCGCAAGAAGGACATCACAAGCAGCAGTTGTGCAAGCTTCCCTTACACACTCACAGCAGGTACTGTGCCAAGGCAGCAGCAGCAACAGAGCAAGAGTCCCTTACAAAGAACAGGAACAGCACAGAGATGCACAATGCAATCTTCTCATACTCACAGGCAGCAGCGGTGCAAGCTTCTCACACTCACAAGAAGGACATCACAGGCAGCAGCTGTGCAAGCTTCTTACACTCACAAGGAGACCACAGGCAGCTGAGGTGCAAGCTTCTCCCACTCACAAGAAGGACATCACAAGCAGCAGCGGTGCAAACTTCTCACACTCACAAGAACGACATCACAGGCAGCAGCAGTGCAAGCTTCTTACACTCACAAGGAGACCACAGGCAGCAGAGGTGCAAGCTTCTCACACTCGCAAGAACGACATCACAAGCAGCAGTGGTGCAAGCTTCCCTTACACACTCACAGCAGGTACTGTGCCAAGGCAGCAGCAGCAACAGAGCAAGAGTCCCTTACAAAGAACAGGCACAGCACAGAGATGCACAATGCAATCTTCTCATACTCACAGGCAGCAGCGGTGCAAGCTTCTCACACTCACACGAAGGACATCACAGGCAGCAGCTGTGCAAGCTTCTTACACTCACAAGGAGACCACAGGCAGCTGAGGTGCAAGCTTCTCCCACTCACAAGAAGGACATCACAAGCAGCAGCGGTGCAAGCTTCTCACACTCACAAGAACGACATCACAGGCAGCAGCAGTGCAAGCTTCTTACACTCACAAGGAGACCACAGGCAGCAGAGGTGCAAGCTTCTCACACTCACAAGAAGGACATCACAGGCAGTAACGGTGCAATATTCTCACACTCACAAGGAGATCACTGGCAGTACACACCACATGAACACACTCCATAACACATAGCAACAATACATTGGCATTTACAATGCCATTAGCTCAAACTCAAATAAATCCGAGCCCGATTGCATTTCTAATGCTTTTTTTTTCTGTATTTAGAGCCATTTCATAAATGTAATATTTATGATTCATTCAGTTAGCATTGCCAATATCAGTACGATAGCTAATTTTATGTGTGCAACCATTTTCAAAAGCATTTTATGCATTTTTTGGGTGGGATTGTAATCTCATGCTTTAGATATGTTTTAGTGCTTACATTTTAGTAATGTCAAACACAATAAAGTGGAATGGGTGTTGTATAGCATTTTAGGACCCTAGTGTAATTTTCCCGATTCATGCCCTTATATAGGTATAAATCACCATGTCCTTATATAGGCATAGAAATCATAACCATATTTAGACATAGCTCTTACAGTCCAAATACTGCATGGCTACTTCCACTAGTTCCGAAAATCCACAACGATTTCTTGGAAAACTCCGCTTCAGCAGTTAGGCACTTCCCTTTGCTTGAATATTGATATGTCCAAGAACTCATGGAGTTTTCAAAGAACTGAGACTCTTTGTTGACTTTATTATGTCCACCTTTACGTCAAACTTGGCACCATCAAGGTATAAATATGGCCACACTGACCCAAGTAAACACACGGTGGCTTGAAGCAGTTTGACTATCTACTTGCCAGACGCAGCTTGCTACAGCAACTGCAAAAGGAAGCTGACCCTCCAGCAGACGCACTGAGAGAGACGCTGTCTTTTCTCCAGCTGAGAAATCCAGCTCCAGTCTTTCCAAGCTCCCCTTGCGGGGTGTTGGGAAATCGAGTCCTGAGACAGGGAGATACCAGACCTCCTTCATTCTAAACCAAGGTACAGAGCTGATTAGACCCTAAGAGATATCTTGGATAGATTCTTGGCAAAGAATACTAAACCTATGCTACACCACACTTACTTCTTCCTTGTACTAGGCTTAGGTTAGGTACATTGGGGTAGGCATATTTTAGAATCACCAGTTGAGTACTTTTAGTCTTTATTTATTTATGTATGTATTTTATGGCTTAGAAACCATACCATGCTTTTACAGTATTATTTTATAATACTCTTCTTGCTGTACGCATTATACTTTACAGCCAGTATTGCGATTGTCGCAGTTCATTTCTTCTGCATGAGAAAGAAGACTGTTCAATAAATACTTTTTATTGTAAACACCCGTCTTTCTATTTTCTCTGCACCTCTGATGAAACGAAGCATGAGTAAAATATCTGTCTATTGTTTCCACGACTTTGAAGATCAGTTTTATCTTGGGGAAACAAAATTGTCATGTTTATGCGGTTGCCAGAAATTAATCCCTTCTTGTGAATTCGAGAAAGTTTCTAGTGACCTCTGAGCTAGCTGGCACTCACAATTAGGTTTAATATATTCGATAGAGATCTAGTAGACATAAGTCCTACGTCAAATCTATAGGATATATTATTCCATTGCGCAGAGCCTCTTGGGAATATAGGAACTACACTACACTTTGGTGGTTGTTCCTGCTACAAAAAGCTGCAAAAGACTTAAAAATCAATGCATTACCCTTCCAGTGCTTGTGATTCTAACATGGCAGAAGAAATCGATGCAGCGCCTGCCCACGATCGTAGATACCACTTCAGCCCAAGTTCAGCAGACAGTGTCTCCAAAGTCTGAGACCCCTGCCCTGACTCCGACGCAGGCCCAGCTGTGCAGCAAAAGAATCAATGCATCATGGGACCATGGCGGAAGAAATTGATGCAGCACCTTTTTGCCGCCATCACATCTACCTCCAGTGCATCCAGATTTCCACATATCGCACCTGTGCTCCAAGTTTGTCACCGCATCACCCGCAGACCAGAACTGTATGGGATTCCAATGCAGTGCATCCCCTTACAGTCCAGATTTGACCCAACAATTCTCCTGCGTGCAGCAAAACTGACATATCTCCTCCCCAGGCACTCAGGAATCGACACATCACTGTGTTGTCCAATGCTTCCCTCCTCTGCGGCTGTTTTTCTTTGTTGATTTTGACGCATCTAAGGTACTTTGTATAAAATCACCACATCCATAGAGTTCTATGGCCAGAATTGTTTGAAACCTTTAAAAACCTTTAAAAAATAACCAATCTTTCTCTGGGATTGTCCAGAGAATTTGGAACTCCATGCCCCCGAAGTTAGAATGAAGCCTTCCTAAAAAAACTAAAAATACTCCTGCTGAACAAATTTCTTCTCTAGATCCTAAGATACCCATCTCGATTCTTCAATCACACTCATGACTACTTCTCACCAGCTACATTAGTGTTTTTGACTTATCAGACCTGACATTAGCCTCCCTATTCTCTTCATTGCCTGATCAAGCAATTTCCTTAACTATAATATTTGTGTTTTTCTATTGATTTATCTCCGCTGCTCTCTGCACATTGTAAAGCTTATGCTCCCTTCTTTTGGGACTACCATATCCTGTATTTCTTCTCGAATATGTAATCATTGTTATTATTGCTCTGCTCTCTGTAAGTTTGTAAGCGCTCTGATACCTGCAAGGGTCATGTTTGCGCTATAAAAAACGTACAAATACGTAATATTTTGAGTTATGTATGTTGGATCTTTCTCATTTTGGTCTTGTTTGGTTTAATTAAAGATAGTTTATTTTTCGAAACTGGTGTGGTGTACATTTGTAGTGTTTTCATTGTGCTACTGTGAGTGTTATGTACAAATACTAGAAACATTGCCTCTGAGAGAGGCCTGACTGCTGTGCCAAGCTACCAAGGGGGTGAGCAGTGGTTATCTTGGGTGTCATATGCAAAAGAAACAATTGATAGACGGAATGCTGGACAATACATTCACCCCTAGTCACAAGGATATGGGTTAAATCCATCATTCTTTTGCTCACCACACCACACCAGTTTGGACCCAGCCATATGCAAATAAGCCTTGACCCTGTTCCTTGTGGGAACAGTCCAGCCCGAACGGCCAAACCAGGTCCTTCCTCGACCGGAAACAAGCATCCTGGGACCGGTTTCAGGGCATCATTCTTCATTAGCCAGGCTAGCTTGAATCCAGTGGTGTAGTGAGCATGAGACCCATGTCTGGGCATACCCTTCCCACTTAGGGCGACATATGCAACAGAAACAATTGATGGACGGAATGCACTACAATGCAAACATTCACTCCGAGTCACAAGGATCTGGGTGAAATCCATCATTCTTTTGCTCACCACACCACCCCAGTTTGGACCCAGCCACATGCAAATCAGTCTTGACCCTGTTCCTTGTGGGAACAGTCCAGCTCCAACTGCGAAGCCTGGTCCTCTCTGGACCGGAAACAAGCATCCTGGGATCGGTTTCAGGGCATCACCCTCCATCAGCCAGGCTAGCTTGAATCCAGTGGTGTAGTGTGAACGGGACCCAAGTCTGGGCATACCCTTCCCACTTAGGGCGACATATGCAATAGAAACAATTGATGGACGGAATGCTGGGCAATGCAAACATTCACCTCCAGTCACAAGGATCTAGGTGAAATCCATCATTTTCTTGCTCACCACACCACCCCAGTTTGGGCCCAGCCATTTGCAAATCAGTTTTGACCCTGTTCTTTGTGGGAACAGTCCGGCCCGAACTGCCAAGCGAGGTCCTCCCTGGACCAGAAAGAAGCATCTTGGGACCGGTTTCAGGGCATCACCCTTCATCAGCCAGGCTAGCTTGAATCTGGTGGTGTAGTGAGCACGGGACCCACGTCTGGGAATACCCTTCCTACTTAGGGCAACATATGCAAAAGAAACAATTGATGGATGGAATGCTGGACAATGAAAACATTCACCCCCAGTCACAAGGATCTGGGTTAAATCCAACATTCTTTTGCCCACAACACCACCCCAGTTTGGACCCAGCCATATGCAATTCAGTCTTGACCTTGTTTCTTGTGGGAACAGTCCAGCCCGAACTGCCAAGCCGTGTCCTCCCTGGTCCGAAAACAAGCATCCTGGGACCGGTTATAAGGCATCACCCTTCATCAGTCAGGCTTGCTGGAATCCAGTGGTGTAGTGAGCACGGGACCCACATCTGGACGTTCCCTTCTCACTTAGGGCGACATATGCAAAAGAAACAATTGATAAACGGAATGCTGGACAATGGAAACATTCACCCCAGTCACATGGATCGGGGTTAAATGCATCATTCTTTTGCTCACCACACCACCCCAGTTTGGACCCAGCCATATGCAAATCATACTTGACCCTGTTCCTTGTGGGAACACTCCAGCCCGAAATGCCAAGCCAGGTCCTCCCTGGACCGGAAACAAGCATTCTGGGACCAGTTTCAGGGCATCACACTTCATCAGCCGGGATAGCTTGAACCCAGTGGTGTAGTGAGCACGGGACCCAAGTCTGGGCATACCAGGTCCTTCCTTAACCGGAAACAAGTATCCTGGGTAAGTTTCAGGGTGTGAGAAGTTGCCCTGGCATATGCTGTCCACTATTCTAGTGGGCACCTTGCACCAGTCCAAACAACCCTTATTGATGGTAGGTTTAAAGATAACCTATATAGAAAGCTATCCTAGTGGTAGCTGTGGGTAGCAGCCTTCAGCCTAAGTCTTGAAGGAATGTAAAGCAGCTTGTTTTACCAGTCTATAATCTCATGAATGACCAAATGAAAGGAGAACCACACCAGGTATATATATATATAAAGTATATGTATTTATTCTAAACACATTCCTCTAGTCTCTTTATGAGGCTAGAGGCAAAAGTACTGTGATGTATTCCTATAGGTTCTGAATCGATCCCCCTATTCCTGACCCTATTCTGGTTAAACAAACCAACAAGTTAACTAGCAGTCAGCCCATGAGGCAAAAAACCCCCATGATGCAGATACCGTTATCTGACGCAGTCACACTACGGCACAGGAACGTGTTATCTGATTAGGTCATAACGCTTGCGATCTAATTAGACAAGCGATATTCCTCCAGCCCCTGATAAGGCATACGGAGTTCTCATAACAAATCAAACCTATGACAACCTGGGCAAAACCCTGCGGCCATTGTTTTGATTTCACCGAGAACTTCAGCAAAAGAATGTGCTAACGAGCAAGTCGTATGACATCCTTATTGACGTATCTATGTCCATCCTTACGTCAATCTCGGCACCTTAAAGGTATAAATATTACCGATATTGCCCTATGCAAACACACGCGGTGGTGACGAGACGGAGCAGCCATACTTGCCGAAGCCCAGAGCAGAGCAGACCCCGCTGGCACAGCCCCGCCTTCCTGACGCGCTGAGAACGAGACGCGCTGCTTTCTCCTGCCGAGAGATCCAGCACCGGCGCTTCCGGGTAGCCCTCGCAGGCAGCCTGGAATATCGAGACCAGAGAGAGAGATACCATCCCTCATTCATCCTTAATTCCAGGTACAGAACTGAACAACCCCTCGCAGAGAATTCTTTAGTTATTCACTTGGCAAAAACAAACTTAACTTAAACTGTAACTTTCTATTCCCGCCCACGTATTAGGCTTAGGTCAGGTACACGGGGTAGGCGTATTTAGAAACACCAGTTGAGTACGTTTAGTCAAATGTATATGTGTATATAATATATTTTATTCATTTTAAAACATCTTATGGCTTAGAAACCATATCAATGTTTTTACAGTATTATTTCATACTTCTGCTTTTAATGTATGCACTTTACTTAACTATAAGTATTGCAATAATATTGATCCATTTCTCTTGTATGAGAAAAGAGACTGATCAATAAATAACACCTTTTTATTGAACACGCCCGTCTCTTCCTTTTCTCTACATTCTGATGAGACTAAGAATGCACGTACTGACTGAGTAAAATAAATTGCCTTTTGTTCACACGACTCTCGAGATACACTCTTGATTAGGGGAGAGCAAAGTTGTCATGTTCTATGGTTGTCAGAAACTAAATCCCTTCTTGTCTAATCAGGGAAGTTAATTCCTTCCTGAACATTCGAGAAAGTTTCTAGTGAACTCTGAGCTAGCTGGCAAACCCAAAACTTTAAGTCTAATATCGTCAGTAGTAGACCTAGTTAACGTCTGGTCTAGGCCTTTACTATTGAAGGTATTATTCCAATGCGCAGAGCCTATTGGGATAATAGGAACTACACTACATGGCGCCCAACGCGTTTGGAAAGGGCGATAAAACTAACGTAAGACATTTAAAGTAACTCAGTCGTGCTTTCTCACTCAGACCCCTTTCTCCCATAATACTCCAAAGACGTCTGGAGTGGGTAAAAGGTCATATCCGCCAGACCTCGCAGGAGGGAACTCCTATGTATGGTTCTTGGTATAGTCAACGTTGAAGGATACACTGTTCCAAAATATTGTGCATCTAATCTTTGTTTCCATAAGAAACCTGATCTGCAAACAAACAAAATAACCATCCTGTCGGTAAAATGGTAGACAGTGATGAAGAAAGAGAGGCAGTTAGATTAGCAACTGAACTCGCAGCAGCTGATGCTACCATACAGGAAGCAGACCCGGATATAATACTCATCCCGGTCATTAAAAGGAAATCTATAACCATAAAACTTATAGAAAATGGACTGACACCTAGAGGTGGTACAGTCATATTCGTAATTGAGGCACACGAATATCGGCAGACAGAGGTATACTATTCATGGATAAATTTTCCAGCAGCAAATCCTGTAACAAAGTACTTCCACTATTACAAAATATAGGAACCTCCTGAAAATTACACTCCTTTCGAGGAGGTGGAAGTACCACTCAAATTTCAAGAGCATTTGCTCTTATTTGATGGCGCCCTAAAACATAATAATCACATCACCAGGCTCGGTCCTTTAGGTAGACCAGGAGCAACGTGGCCGGTCCTAGCCGGATACACACCACATCCAGACATCGACGGGATGTCTGCAGCTAACCTATTAACACAGCTAAAACAATTAATAAAAATACATAGACAATTAGTCCAGTATGTGATGCGGACTTCAACAATTCAGCCAGCGATTAAACTCCCACAGCTGACCCCTCACCAGGGGAACACAAATAAAATTACACCACAGAACATCCAGTCCTGCCTAGGTAAAGTACCGGCTAAACGGGAACAAATACCATTCTGGCTAGCGCAGAAAATCACCCAAATAGAGGCGGTGTTTCCAGACACCACCCCGCTAGAAAAGCACAGGATTCTGACTATCTGTCTTCCAATGGGAATCGCACCACACATTGAGGACTGTGACACTTGGGGTACAGTCTTTGCTTCCATCTACACAAAAACGCACGGTGTTCCATCCATTTCGGTAATACCAGATGTGCTAAAACAAATTCAAGACGAATACGGTCCAGAACCCGCTTTAACTCTTGGTATGAAATTACTAAAAGACTTCAAGCAGGTCTCGGCTATATTATTAGCCAACATAAAGGGAGAAGCAGCAAATGTGGCGATCCGCCAGAGGTTAAAGGAAACAGATATAGCAGACCAACCAGCTGAAATTGCCAGAATCATAGAAAAATCCTATGAGGAACTAGGTAGAGATAGTTTAGGTGGAATACCAGTAAAACCACAACTAATTGAAAGTCCTGAAAAAATATTTTTTAATAATAATTCAACATCACAGAAAAAGAGCTGGGATGGAAACAAACAATCCAATCCCAAAGAAAAGAAATTCCAGTCCAGAGGAAGGTCTCCTAGGCGAAGAGAGAAATCTCCGAACCAAAGACACAGGTCACCCCAGAGTGACCCCTCTGGGAAAAGATATAACCTTAGAAATAGGGATAATATAAAAAAGCCTGATAGATATCAAGACATTGATACACGTCCCTCTCAATCTTTTCAGACTTCCTCGCAGAAATCGGAAAGAAGAGGACGATCAGAACAAAGAGAAGAGCACACCAAGTCCAAAGACAAGGAACCTGCTCAGCTAAAAAAGAAATTACAATTTCCAAAGAAGAAGGTAGCCAGCATTAAAATAGTTAACAATGCCGAGAATTCTGAGGACACAACTGAAAAACGGGGAATGGGCTCAGACAATGCTAGACAGCGCAGCAGAAGTGAGCATAGCTCGCAAAGTCCTTATGAATCATCTGGAGACAGTGGACACGAATGAATATCTTCAAGTGGAAACTGCAGACACCAGAGTTAGCAAACCTCACAAAATATACGAAATAACATTACGTATAGAGGGAGATAAGACTAGGAAAATAAGATACCGTTATCTGACGCAGTCACACTACGGCACAGGAACGTGTTATCTGATTAGGTCATAACGCTTGCGATCTAATTAGACAAGCGATATTCCTCCAGCCCCTGATAAGGCATACGGAGTTCTCATAACAAATCAAACCTATGACAACCTGGGCAAAACCCTGCGGCCATTGTTTTGATTTCACCGAGAACTTCAGCAAAAGAATGTGCTAACGAGCAAGTCGTATGACATCCTTATTGACGTATCTATGTCCATCCTTACGTCAATCTCGGCACCTTAAAGGTATAAATATTACCGATATTGCCCTATGCAAACACACGCGGTGGTGACGAGACGGAGCAGCCATACTTGCCGAAGCCCAGAGCAGAGCAGACCCCGCTGGCACAGCCCCGCCTTCCTGACGCGCTGAGAACGAGACGCGCTGCTTTCTCCTGCCGAGAGATCCAGCACCGGCGCTTCCGGGTAGCCCTCGCAGGCAGCCTGGAATATCGAGACCAGAGAGAGAGATACCATCCCTCATTCATCCTTAATTCCAGGTACAGAACTGAACAACCCCTCGTAGAGAATTCTTTAGTTATTCACTTGGCAAAAACAAACTTAACTTAAACTGTAACTTTCTATTCCCGCCCACGTATTAGGCTTAGGTCAGGTACACGGGGTAGGCGTATTTAGAAACACCAGTTGAGTACGTTTAGTCAAATGTATATGTGTATATAATATATTTTATTCATTTTAAAACATCTTATGGCTTAGAAACCATATCAATGTTTTTACAGTATTATTTCATACTTCTGCTTTTAATGTATGCACTTTACTTAACTATAAGTATTGCAATAATATCGATCCATTTCTCTTGTATGAGAAAAGAGACTGATCAATAAATAACACCTTTTTATTGAACACGCCCGTCTCTTCCTTTTCTCTACATTCTGATGAGACTAAGAATGCACGTACTGACTGAGTAAAATAAATTGCCTTTTGTTCACACGACTCTCGAGATACACTCTTGATTAGGGGAGAGCAAAGTTGTCATGTTCTATGGTTGTCAGAAACTAAATCCCTTCTTGTCTAATCAGGGAAGTTAATTCCTTCCTGAACATTCGAGAAAGTTTCTAGTGAACTCTGAGCTAGCTGGCAAACCCAAAACTTTAAGTCTAATATCGTCAGTAGTAGACCTAGTTAACGTCTGGTCTAGGCCTTTACTATTGAAGGTATTATTCCAATGCGCAGAGCCTATTGGGATAATAGGAACTACACTACAGTACATTCAGTAAACTTATTTAGCACACAGTAAATTAGCACAATAGACGTTGAGGCCAAGGGGCATAACAAACCATATATTAAGAAAGTGGTATAAGAACCACGACTGACATAGATACAAGGCTTAGAGCCTTTAGAACCGCTGGGGCCACCAGGAACCACCCAAGGTAGTGACACAGGGCACCCACGCGGGACGCATACAGTGTCTAAACACTGCCGCAAATCATCATTAACTTCTAAGGGGAAAGTCGCAGTTGGAATTTTAAAGATAAAGGACACTTAGAATAGGACTTGTAGCAAACCCCTTTAGAACTAGGAAGTTCTAGAGTCAATATCCACTGGAGCACAGGAGTACTCGAGTTACCTCACCCAGGGAAACCGGGTGCATAGGTGACTTTTGGTGTCGGGTTTCGTGGTCAATTTCTATGGCGATCTGCTGCAAAGTGCTGCTGGCGACCAAGTCGAAAGTGTCCGGAGGGATCCAAGCCTGGATCAAGGATGAGAAGAACCTGAAAGCAGAGGGGACAGAGTCTGGGTCACTAGCCAGTGACCAGGAAGGCGAGGAGCGGATGCCCACCGATGTCGGGTGATTTCAGGTGAAGAAGGTGAAGCTTGACTCTTCAGCCACGAGGACCAGGAGGCGTCGACGATGACCAGATGCTGGATTCGAGCTGTCCCACAAAGGATGTTGAATGCTGCGGTGTCGGTTTCCGGATTGGACCCAACAAGCCTTGGCAACAGCAACCCATGCAGAAAGCAAAGATTGGCTTTGGTGCAGACCAGCAATGTCTGAGGGAGACACCTCTTGGTGGGGAGTCAGGGCACATCTGGAGCAACCAGGAATGGTCAAAGGAAAGAAGAGTTACCTTCGTGGGGATGCACCAGTTGACGGACCAGGGATCGCGAAGGGGCCTCAAGCGGAAATGCTAGAAGCAGGCTCAGGGGACACTCGTGGAGTGTAGGCCCACTATCCTCGGTGTAGATGGTGTTGAGGGATTGAACTTCAAGTCGCACAATGCACAACTTTGGGAAAGCTTGGGAAGTTGTTGCACTTGCAAATGTGCACGGTGTCCAGGACGTCCGGTTCCACGTCACTTGTGAGGACTGCAGGTCTCAGCTTTGCTGGGATCTTGTGTCAGCCTCTGAGAAGTCTGGAAGCATGTGTCCTGAGTCGCAAATACTTTGGCGTCCGACGGGAGGTTTGGAAATGCAGACCGGATGCTTCTTTGGGGCCTGTTTGAACAGGGGAATCACTCCTTGACCCCAAGGGGGATTCTTCCATCTTTTAGTCCTGTAGAATGTCGACGTTCCAAGATATATGTTGCAAAGTTTCATCCAGGTGTAATCTAAGGACCGGGGTCCCCTACTGATAATAAGAAAGGGGGTTGGTCCCCCCTTTGGGGATCCACCTATGGGAGGGTAGGAAAGAGGGGTGGTACCCCGATTTCCTTTGTCCAGTTTCGCACCAGAGCAAGGGCTGAGTGCCCCTGCAACCGGTTTGAACTGGGGTATGCACAGGGACACCAAGTGTGCCCTCAGCACTGTCTGAAAAGCATTCTCTGAATTCACCCACCCAGCCCCAATACACTAAAGCCTGTGACAGCAAACCTATTGTCCAGGCCTCCCCTGCCGGAGTTTCGTCCAGCAGCAGGAGGTCAGACCAGTGTTTGTGGCTGCAGCATCCATTTTGTGATGCTAGGGTTATTTTAAACTTTTAAAGGTTAGGTCAGTGTGTACATGTCTCTCCCTCTAGAAGGGTGGAATTCTACCCCCATGGGGGTGGGGGGGTTGGATTCCTAGGTGTTTGACACCAAACACAACATGTTTCCATGCAGCCATTCCAAAGTTAGCAGTTACCGCAAGGTTATAATGCACTTAAGAGTATATGGTCTAGCTGCATCACAGAATATCCTCAGAGAATAGATATCGAAAGCTGCAGAGGTGTCCTGCTCATGCCTGGGCACCCTCTCACACAAAACCAAGCACTCTGCCTTCCGGATTGATAAGGCCTGCAATAGGAGTGACTGATAGGTTTATATGTGTCAGTGATTAAAGGTAGATATAGGTAACCTATATGTTAGTAATGGTGCATGCACCAACTTACCCAGGCTGCAGTAGCAGTCCTCTGGTGCCATTTTGGAAGGCTTCCCAGGGGTGGCATAATACATGCTTCAACCCCTGTTAGGCCTCTGGGGTAACTATGCCCTTAGTACCTAAGGTACCATATACTAGGGGCTCACAGGGGAAACCCAGCAACCAATCTGGAGTGTACCTAAAGCACATGCAATCATTTTAGAGAGGAAACAGCTAGGCTGGGGTCCTGAATAGCAGGGCCCTAGCCAGACTAAAGTTGAAAAACAGGGAAACACCAGCAAGAAGTGGGGGTAACCATATTATGGTTTATCAAAAGAGAAACAGACACTTGTTACACCTTTTGACCGTTGGTAAAAAGGGGGTGGATCTATTAGAGTATCCTCAAAAAACCCAATGCTTTTGTGTTCGTGCGGTATATCTGTTTCATCCGCCCCGCATTGATGTTTTAGGCAGTTATCATTGGGTACTCCAAAGTAGTGGTTTGCCAGCCTCAACCCGAGGCACCTCTGTTCTTGGGTGCAGTGTCCAGAGAAGTTAAGTGAGTAAGTGTGAAAAAATAAATTTTCAAAAGAAGGAAAAAATATTAAAAACTGGTAAATCACCCTTGGGAAATTTTAATGTTGGCGTGATTTCCAATAGTTGTCTAAAAACAAAGGGTACTACTAAATAGATCGAGTTACTTGATCTGGCAGTATTTTGTATAAAGCGTCGACATGTTTCAGCTCTCTGGGCCCAAAGGGTCTATAGAGCTTTCGTCAGGACTCACAAACAAAGAGTTTTATACTTACACCATTTGTGTAGTATTATTTTGGTTATTTTTTGATAATGTATCTGGAAAATCAAATCCTCCGTATTCTGTACTGGAGGTTCCCTTTCTTTCCTCGGGGTCCTGCTGCTAGTAAGCTCAGAGCTTGAGTTTAATGCCTCGGAATTGCTGCTTCTCTTTCCTCGAAGGCCTTGCCTTGGCTTTTATTCCACTGATCTTCAAGTCCACTGCTCCCTCGTGTCCCAGCAAACCTTCAACAAGTCCCTGAATGCTTAACCCTTCCCTCACCTTATTCTCCGTGTAAGTATGCTCAGTCGAAAATTCCAACAGCAGGTCCTGATAAATCTGCTGTGCGGTAACCATATTAGGCAGATCCTACTCTCATACACAGGGCATCACCCTTCATCAGCCAGGCTAGGTTGAATCCAGTGGTGTAGTGAGAATGGGACCCACGTCTGGCCTTCCCACTTAGGTCGACATATGTAAAAGAAACAATTGATGGACGGAATGCTGGACAATGCAAACATTGCATGGGTGTATAATTCCCTTCCCTGACTAAAAGGAAGGGTCCCTACTTGGACAGGTGCATACCAATACCAACTAGAGACCCCCATTTCTAACAGAGCCTTTGTTCTGAATCTATGACTGGATAGTGTCCTAATTTAAGCCTACAAATCTTGGAACTTTGAATTATCTTCACATCTGCTCCACATGACCAGAACTAAGCACTACAATGGTACAGCCCACACCAGTATGGCAGAAGCCTGTAGACCCTAAGAGGAAATAGGGGTAACTAGAGCCCTGGGGCTTCCTAACTTTTCCCATTTTTATGCATACTGGCCAGCCCTCAGATTAAAATGTTAGGGCACTCAGGCAGTTATTTTTAAACAGTAACAATACTACCACTCACTACCATATTCATTTTCCAACAAAGTGCTCCAGTGTATCTCATAGGTTGTAGCACACCCCATTCCACAATGGATTCCGAAGGAACCCTATGATGAAGCATGCCACCTAGCTGTACTCCTGGTGGGTGAGAGGTCTTTAAAGTAGGTCAATAGGTGGGTTCTTAGATTGATCCAATCGAGTTGGGCTCTATAGTTTATGTAAAGTACTTACTAATGTAAACTGACACACTCCTCTCTGAGACCTTCCTGTCCTTGAAATGGTTGAGGATTTATTCCTGTCAGCTTGATGAGAAACTCATTTTGAAGGCAGAAAAGTGAAGGGCACATCACCAAAGTTACTAGGGGTGTAGGGGAAGTAGCTTCCACCTGGAGAAGAAAAAAGTGGTAAATGCATTTGCACCTGCTCTTACTTCTAATGCACATCATGTGGATTTACATATTTAATGCATATAAAGAACTCACTAAAACCTTCCTCTAACTCACTAAACTCATAGGGCACTATTACGATGTCTTCGACCGGCACCGTCGCGGTCTCGGGACTAACCGACCTCTGGTCGGTGGTCCCGACACTGCGATTACAATGCGACCACACAGAGTGCATCACATACTCCCATTTCTTTATTGGAGCTTGTGCTATGGCCGTAAACCTGCCATAGCACAAACTACCATAGAGAAATGGGAGATTGTTTTCATCCATGCACCACGTGGCAAGCACCTCAACCATAGATGCCCCCTTGGCCTCCATACAGAGCCCGGAAGGAGAGGAGGGCCCTGGTAGGGGGCCCCAAACTTGCTTTCCGACAGGCTTTCCATGTCGGAAAGTCCGGCATGGAATGCCTGTGGGAAACCGAGCATCGTAATCCCAATGGCGGAAACGCCATCCATTGGGATTACGGACCAGTGTCCGACTGGCCGATGGGCTCCTAGAGCCTGTCGGAATCCAGCTGGAATTATTGGCCGGTTTCGATTCCGACCGCCTCGATTGTAATTAGGCGGTAAGAAGTAAAACCGACGAGGACTCTGAGGCTTTCCGACACTCATTGTAATCTGCCCCCAGTGTGTGTAGTAGCATGCTATTGATTGACATTTTGAGGCATACTATATGGGTGGTTTGTGACTTTCCAAGTGGTGAAAGTGTGCAGGCATGTGAATTCATTCACCCGCTGTAGCAGATTTACAACTTTTTTCAAGTATTTGGAATATAGTCCCCCGGGTCTTCCCCATAAACATCTTTAAAGAGGACTGGTTAGCGGTCGCCTCAGACCTGGCATCGACCCACCCCAGTTGACTTTAATGGCCTTGTAGTTTACTGTTGCAGGCTGGTTATTTCACATGCCGGTTTGTCGGTGGGCGGGAGGAGTGCTCCGAATTGACTGTCTTACCCCGAGTGAACACATTCCTGATCGTCCTGGAGGGTGATGGACTTTAAACTTCTGAATTGTTGGGTTTTTGAGGACATGGGGGGAGGGGTGTTTTTTTTTTTTGAAGGGGATGTTTTTGGGAGTAAGGGGGGAGGGAGGGTGGGTGTTTTTTGGGGAGTTGGGAAGGGGGAAGGGGAAAGATGTTCAGTGCTCCGCTCTCGACTTCAGCTTCCGGGGCCCTGGCCCACGCGGCGCCGTGGACTCCCTATACGCCATGCATATGCTTATTCCCATGGCACTGCCTGCCAGGCCTCACACATTAGAACGAACAGCAATAGGACATCAAGGGTACGAGGCAAAAAATTACTGCACTTATCTAAGATTGTGGTCTTTTAGTATTCAGAGAGTCTGGGTGCCAAGAACCTGAAGCCACATACCCAAAACTTAATAATAAAGCACTATGGTTCAGCACTCCCCACATCAAACAATAATAATCAAATAAGAGTTTAAGGAATCCGTTCAGTAGGGCTTAAACCTTTTCTTTTATTCTTTTTCTTCATACAAAGTGTAGCCAACGCGTTTCGTCGAGGGGACTTCTTCAGGGCTTGCTATTATACTGCTAGCCAGTCCTTCAAGTATTTATTTCTATTGCTTATCAAGACCGAATTTCTTTCAATGGTGCCAAGTTTCGCATCCAAACTCTGTGCCTCGTGTAGTCACCTTGTGTGGCGTACCGTCACCTCCACCGCGTTGCCGGTTTTCTCAAAACGGTTCAGCTATCTACAAGTAAGACACTAGGCACTGCACCCACAAGTACGCGCAAGCGCAGACAGACAGGAAGGAGGGAGGGAGTTCTTAGTTGGGGGGGTCTTTGTTTCATTTCTTCATGCCATATGCCAACTCTTGGCTGATTGTACCTTGTATGTTGCAACGTGCCTGTGCCAACCTTCTAATTGCTTGTATGTTTCACTTTGATGGCACACTATCAGAATGTATATGGTGTGATTTTTGTTTCGAGCTGATATCAATAAAAAGAGTTAAACCATAAAGAGGCCTGGTTTGTTACCGTTTTAAAAAAGAACTGAGAGACTGCATGTTTGTTTTCCTTTTTCCACTCGGGTTTTAGCGACGTCTTCTATGCACAACATACACATCAGTGCAAAGTGCCTCAGTGAGATCTGAAGAGAATAATGACGTATCAGTAGGAGATGTTTTATTTGGAACCTGGTATGCCATGCTCAAATCAGTTGCCTTGATATGCAAAGATGATGTTGAATCCTTGTGAGTTTAGGAAGAGAGAATGCGATATCCTTCAATTCTAACTGTCTGATGGGACTGAGTTGTGTTGGGCAGCAAGTTAAGAACCACTCCTTGTCACAGCTGTGTATATATTATGAACTGGTTTGTCATTCATCTAAAGCCCTATTAATTTTGAATGAAGTCTATGGCCTCTTAAATTAAATCATTATTTGGCCCTGCTTGTGATGTGAAGTGACATAAGTCGGCTGCTTCCTCATTCCTTTTCCATGCATCAGTGTTTTTTTTTTGCTATACCTGATATTGCTGGAATTCCGATAGATTAATTATTTCTTGTAAGTTTACATTTTAATAGGGCATAGGAATCATTTACAGTGCCAGCAGAGTCAGTACAGTGAGCCCATGTGGAATTAAAAGTAGTAACCTAGAACAATACAAACTCTAAATTAGCAAGTGAATTCTCCAAATTAACAATACAACTCTTGAGAGCAAGATAAAATATTAAAAATAATGATGACTTCGTGGGTAAATGATGAACCTAAGGCATTGTGAGCCTGATTCGAGTTCATATAACGGTTTTCCTCCAATTCCTGGAGGAAATGCTAAATAAGGAAGAGAATCGAGGGGCTGAATGTTCTATGGGGAGGAGATAAAGAGGTAGATTCCACTCTGTATTTAGAATAATTTCTTTCAGAAACTGGAGCATTTGTAGCTGCCATCAAACTCTAAGGGCCAGATGTAGGTAAATTTTATTTTACCACCTCTTAAATACCGCATCATACCGACTCGGTATTTAAGAAGTGGTAAAATAAAAGTACCGAGATGTAGGTAAATACAGATGTGCATTTACCGATTCGGAAACAATCGGTATTTACCGATGTGGTAAATACCGACCGGTAAATGCCCATTCATTCCTATGGGCTTTGAAGCCCATAGGAATGATTGGGCATTTACCGGTCGGTATTTACCGCATCGGTAAATACCGATTGACACAAGGGTGCAGGGGGTGTCACTTTGACACCCTCTGGCACCCCCAAAAGAGGCTCGGGTGCCATGTGGCAGGCATACCTGCCCTAAGGGCAGGTCTGCCTGTCATATGGCATAGGTGTGCATGCACACATGTGCAAGCACACCAGAATCGGTATTTTACCATCAAATAGTATTTGATGGTAAAATACCGATTTTTTAATGCTTGTGGGACTCAGAAGAGTCCCACCTACATATCAATTTTCCCGATTCCGTAAAAATACCGACTCGGTATTTTACATAATCGGTAAATTTACCTATCGGTAAATTTACAGAGTCTGTAAAATACAGGGCCCTACATCTCAAATTGCATTTACCGGTCGGTAACGGCCGAATTCGTCCGTTACCGACCGGTAAATGCCTACCTACATCTGGCCCTAAATCAGGCCCTGTAATTATCTAGTAAGAGAAAAACCTTTAAGCATTATGTTCTTTGCTAATGAATCAGTAAAATTAACATTACCTAAGTACAAGCTAGATGGAAAATAATGAGCATTTTTGGGTGAAAGTTGTTTGTGGAAAGTGATATCAAAGCTTTCAGACGGCTAGACAGTACGAATAATTAAATATTGAGTGATAGTCATTTCCAGTAAATGCCCATATGAGCACACAGTGAGATCTGACTAGACCAACAAAAGCAGCATTTCCAAATAGGAGCTGAACTGCTCACAGCATTTTTTTCGCTTGCAAGAAGTGACTTAGAACCCTGCGACATTAGTTCACAAATGTACATAGAAGACATATGATTGTATCAGGATTCGGGCAAAACTACCAAATCTAGGCTGGAAACCTGGATAACGTCAAACTTCTAACAAGCATGATAAGACAAAAAATTAGACAACGTAGAAGGAGGCACAAGTATATTTTTAAGGACCTGAGACATTAACAAAGTAGTAATAAGTACATGAATAGGATATGATGAATTATATTGGAAGTGAGCCACACCTTGTAGAAAACAGTAACCGCTACTACTACTACTACTGACCACTCTTGAACAGCACACTTTACCACAGAATTGCTGATATGTGCTTGTTAGACCTGACATTCGTGCTGCGGTATTCCCACAAACTTTTTGCTTTCACACCTCCTGTTTGCTGTTTGGCTTTAGGACTCCTCGCACTTTGCCACTGCTAATCAGTGGTAAAGTGCTTGTGATCTCTGATTTAAACATGGTAATATTGGACTACACCTAATTGGCACAACACTAATTGTACTTGTTAATCCCTAGTAAAGGTTTGTAAATGAAATGCTACTAGAGGGCTGCAGCACTCATTGTGCCACCTACTAAAGTAGCCTTTCAAAACATTTCGGGCTGCCATTGCAGCCTGCAGTGCAGTTTTAAACTGCCATTTCGACTGTGGCAAAATAATCCTTTTGCCAGGCACCTTCCTTTGTAACTCACCCCTAGGGTAGAGCCTAAAGAACATGTGAACTTAGAGTTTTAAATGTCGTGGCAGTGAAAAACTCCCTGAGTCGTTTTTCAATGTTGTAAGGCCTATCTCTCCCATTGACTAATACTGGGTTACCTTATTACATTTAGTAAGTGATACCGTTGGACTGGGGGCAGGTAGTAATACTGTTTACACTCAAATGAATTGTCATTTAAAGTCCTCTTTAATGGTATGGTGATTTTAAATCACAATTCTGAAAAGGACACTTTATGAAAGATGACATTTTCTTGTCCTAACCATTTGTGCATCTGCCAGTCTCCTGTGTTACATGACTCTGAATGGCTTTGCTGTTGGGGTTTGTGTATTGCACCCAGACAGTAGCACATAAGGGGCTAATGTGTCGTCGGGCCAGGACATCCTGGCAGGATGACTAGGAGGGGCAATACCCATCCCCACCATTGGCGCAACTACAGTCAAATTTCGGGAGGGGCTAAGAATTTTTTTGGGGGGTTCTGATTCTTCAAGCAAAAGGCAGAGTGAAGCTGCAGTGGCTCTAAGATGGGGTGAAAACATCAAACCCTCATTAACAAGCAACAGGTCTTTTAAAGACCTGTGAATTACTTGGGTGCGGCTGTGTGTGTGCCCGGGAAGCTGTCTCATCCTGGGCTGCCACACACGACGGTGATGCTGAAGCTCTTTGAGTCCAATGGACGTTGTGTGCCTGAGCCCCACTTACATTTCATAGGGCTTTGACTCCTGCACACACAAAGCAATCTGACATCAGGTCTGTCCTGTCTTTAGTCACCCCGGTTTGCATCCTTGACAGGGGTAGGGGAAAGACTGTTCCTGAACCAGATGTGGGGGTAGGAGAGGGAGCCCCCTGCACACAGAAAGTCTGGCACAGGTATACATATTAGACCTCCTTAGCTACTCTTCAGAACACTCCTGGTTATGCTGGAGTGTACATGCTGCCAGAGGACTTACCTGCTGTTTGAAGGACTACCTTGCTGTCTGAGAAGGAAGACTGAGTCTGCTTGCCTTCTTTCCAGACTAACCAGAGTGACGGCAAGGGTCAGTTGGCTGACCTTCTGCTAGAGGGGCACAACAAGCTTCAGAGGCCTCCTTGCAACTGCCCAGCTGAACTGCTGCACTAGACATGCCTGGACCTGCAACTGGGCCTGCCTGAGCCAACCTGCTGGTCTCTGCCTGGAGTGAGTCCTGATCCTCAAGAGGTGCCCTCACAGGTCCTGGATACTTGGCTGGCATCAGAGTGTACTCCACCCTGCCTAACTGTGCTTCATCAAACCTGACGCATGACCAGCTCAGCTCAACCCAGGACCTCGCATCACAGCCCCTCACTGCTCCTGATCGGTGACCTCATCTGAACTGACACATGCATGACGCAGCTCGATAGAGGACCACACATCGTAGCCCCTTGAAGTTCCTGATTGGCAGCCTCATCGTAACTGATGCAGTATGATGCACTGGGCCGGCTTTAGTGCTTGTGGTACCCAGTGAGACAGGTTTTGTTGGCACCCCCCAATGACCACCTCCGCCATGGATTATCTCACTACCACCCTATAACAGTGCCCCTTAAGTCTACATAACCACTCTCGGATGCATTTAATTCGTTTTTTGGCACCACTCATACCATTGTAGGGTGTCAGAGCTCTTTACATCACAAACACATTACATAGAGACAATCAATCTTATGTGTAGAAATCAGTGCATAGGGAATGGTAAATAAGACAGAGGACTACAAGGTGTAGGAGTCACATGTCAATCATACTGGTAGGAAGTATAGTTTAAGCACAAACTCTGAATGTAAACGTACCACCAGGCTTGAGGGTTCTGTTTAACAATAAAAATGGATTCCTACTCAAATGAACCCTTTTTGCAACATTAGGATAATGAAAGACGGGAAAAAATCATAACGCTCTTATCTCTTAGATGACAGTTATTAGCTCACTGGTCTATTTTAGGATCTCCCGGACAAAAGCAGTAACCCAGTGATCTATTTACATCATATGCACTTTGTGATCTGCATGGTGCACATTCTTTGCAGCAGGCATATTAACCCTCTCATCTACGTAAGGAGGAAAATTTTGCCAGCTTTAAGAAAAGCGTTAAAACCTGGCTCTTCAATAAATAATCTGGTCTCTGGCCGTTTTCGCTTTCTGTGTTGCTGGCTTCTTAGTCCTGGCGCCGGGAAACCCTTTGTGGGTATCTGTGCGCATTACAAATGCAATAAATAAATAAATAAATAAATCTACCTTATGATGAGTCAAAACTCCCACTAGACAAAACTTCGATCTCTCTCCAGGAAGAACATTGTTCACAGAAGTTGTCTTGACATTTTTATTGTTGCTTGAACATTGCTGGAGGCAGGGAATGCAGCAACAGGTGTTTTTAAAGCCATAATCTACTTGCAAACAGGGCGCCCCCGCCCGAAGTCAGCACCTAGTGCCGGTCGCACAGCACTAAAGATGCAGCTCCACACAGGACCTCGCACCGCAGCCCTCACAGCTCCTCATGAGAACTGACACATGGCAACGCAACTCAATGCAGGACTCTTCATTGCAGCACCGTGCAGCTCCTGATTGGTATCAATGATGAGTGACATAAAGCCTCGTATCAAGGACATAAGGTACAACTTTCAGATAAACTAACCTGGTCTCTGTAGCTAGCCCTTGCTCCATTGTGTTTGGCTGAACTTGTAACCAGGAGCGGCCTGTGCAGGTAAAAGTGGTGGGGCGGGGTGGGGACTAAAAAGACAACGAAGAGGGCAAAATATTGTCCTCATTGCCCTCAGGTTATTTATTTAATTTTCCCTCTTCGTCTGTCGAGTCCCACCCCCTACCTCACCCCACCGCTCTTACCTGCAAGGACCGCTCCTGCTTGTAACTTTGTCTCAGTCTGGTGCGACTAGATAATCACAGTTTGTCCCTTCTGCTTCTTGGTACTATCTTCTCTTCAAAATGTAAAAATAAATATCTCCTGTTCCTCTGACTGGATTTTTTTTGTTCTGGTTAAAATTTACATTTTCCAAAACTAGTTTGCTATATTTCTTGTGCTGTGTTTTCACTTTATTACTGTTTGTGTGCTGCGTGAATACTTTACACATTGCCTTTAAGTTAAGCCTTAGTGCTTTGTGCTAAACTACCAGAGGGTTAAGCACAGCTTAAATTTGTGAATTTTGAGGTTTGCCATGACAAGGATTGTGGTTATTGCCTGAGTGGGGCTTCTGCCCCACTCAGCCAACATCCCTATTTCTTACAGTTCTGAACATTCTGGGGCGTATTCACATACTACCTTTTGTAGTGTGTTTTATAATACAAGATCATATTACAATATGTTATTCACAAACATAGGTGTGGAGGTTACTCCTTCACCTCTCTAATCTTTTTATGTGTGGAGATCTCTGTGCGACTGTAGTCTTTGCACCCGTAAGTATATATTTTTGTGGTAAATGTGGGAAAGACAGAGGGCAGTGGCTGAAAAATAGGTAAAACCTATGAATAATGGAGAGGGGCTGTGGGTTGTTCAAGGATAACCAGGCCAGGTATTGAGTTTGCACAAAAGGTTTTTATTTATTTACAATGAAGAAAGATTGTCCGGTCTCCCACGTATTCAAGTCGTATTTCTTCTTGATCTTCCAAAAATATAGGGAGTTCGTCAAATGAAAACAAAACAGAAAACAGAAGGTTCTGACGAGGGGAATTGGGAGTGAGAGATGACAAAACACCCGATTTCTCCACCACCAATGTCACGGTTTACAACTGCGGGCTTTACTGGCTCCCAAGCCTACAGCTTTTACCCACCAAGCCTGCTCAACCCTCTCCCTTCGATATTATCGGCATCTCATCATCTGAGGTGTCCTTAATAAACCACACCCTGATATGGCCATGTACCTCTGCGAGCCACGCTCCTACAGGAACTCAGCAGGTAATCTCAAAGTGCCGGGTAGGGTCCGGCTCCCTGCTTGTATGGCTTTCCCGGCGCCGGAGTCCTCGGTCAGGGAAAGGCGTCTTCTTTGCTGGGTTGTCAGGATTTTCCTCTTCTTCGTCGTGGACTTTGGGACTCCTTGACTGCAGGCTCTCCGTCCTGTTTTTGTCGCTTCTTAACTTCTGGTTACCAGAGAACGACGGCATCTCCCGCGGGCTACGGGGTATGTAGTCTCCTCCCCAGACCTCGAGGGCTCCAATAGGTTCAGGTGACTGTGTCACATGCGTTGTTTTGGCTTCCAGAAAGTGGAGCTGTTTATATGTATCGTCAATTTCTTCCTCGTCCTGCTCAAAGTGAGGCTGTACATAGAATATAGGGGATACATAAGGGGGATACATCCTCACTCTTTTCTTCCTCCCGGCCCAATCAGGCAAAACGTGACAGGGGCATAAGGAGTAAGTAGGGCTTTGGGAGTATTCTGGAGGGGCTTGGGGAGTGCCGTACACCTACCTACTAGAGAGTAAGCCCATTGCTGTTCACAAACTACCTTTCTAAAGTTGCTAAAGCAAAAAAGGGCCAAATTGCCTAAATCTAACACTTTAAGATCTGCTGGAAAGAAAGTCTTTGAATCTCAAAATAGTGGGGTGAACAGTTGCAGTGACAGAAATGTATCTTTGCAGCAGAATCTCATGGTGTACAGCAATAAAGGTAGCATTAAAGTGTAGCAGGCCCAACTGTGATTGTTGTTATCTGTGCATTTTTAGCCTTCCTCCCAATAACTCAGAAGGGCTATCTCTGTTCCAGGCTGAAGCAGAGAGGAATTATAAGTACCAAGATGTAATTTGGAGCTGGGTGTAAATGAATTTTCCAATGACTTGCAGGGAAGTGATAGAGGAAGTGTTAGAACTGGGATTTCTGGTTGGCTAGGGCAAGTGCCTAAGCCAGGCAGAAACCACCACTGTAGTCAGGGCAAGGGAGTTACACACAGAAGATAACCCCTGCTCACCCACTTGTTAGCTTGGTAGAGCAGACAGGCTGATCCCAGAGGCAATGTGTAAAGCATTTGCACAACACACTCACACAGCATCGACACACCACAAAAGAAACTCCACACAATGTTATATCAAAAATAGCCTTTATATTACTCATAAAACCCATTAGAATGTAAGCACATATATACACTGTGCCACCTGGCACTTAGTATGACTTTACAGGGATTATATGCACTACAGAGCCAATCGGACCACTCTCATCATATCACAACTCACAATTAGTGGAGACAACCAGTAACTACTGGCAACAGTGCACTTAGCAAAAACACCTTAGGCATACATCTTAATCATCAGCCTTTCATAGCAGAGCATATTACACATATACCACTGCAGTGCACCATAGTAAACACGGGTCACAGTACACCTCTCTTGAGCACATCTCAGGCATACATTAAACTGCCCATAGGGTGCACACATAACCCCAACAGCATCAGCACATTATGCCTAGACTTCGCAGGAGGCCCAAATCTTCCTCCGTGTCACTGTCCCCAAGTCAGTGTTCCCAAGCCGGGTCCCCATCCTGGGCTTGCACCACAATGCCACCTTGGAGCAGAATTGCCCCCAATATCAAGGGAGCGCAAGAGGCCCAAATCACCCCACCCCCCCCTGTGTCAAAACACATGTGGGAGAACTCTCCCGGTCTCGGCTGCCGTGGCGGGAGGAAGGCTGACCCCTTATTCCCCCTCCTCTGCCCTGGCTCAGAATGGGCAATGTCCTTGCCCTCACAAGGCCTCCAAACTGGCCCTCTAGCTGCTGATGTAGCAGAAATAATGCCCGTAATGCAAAGGAGGGGCAACTCAACCTTGTCTCTTCAAAAGAATGCCCTGGCATTGCAGCTGCCCGCAATCCGGCGACACAGCAGTGATGATAATTAAGCACAAACAGTGTGCCTTGCAGGCCCACTCACCGAGGCTTCTCTAGTCTCTGTGGTACATTCTTGCAGGGCCCGTGAGGTTCTGGATTCATCCCACTGTCGTGTATTTCTATAGGTTCTGATTCGATCCCCCTATTCCTGACCCTATTCTGGTTAAACTTACTAGCTAGTTAACTAACAGTCAGCCCATGAGGCAAGAAATCCCCCATGATGCAGATACCGTTATCTGACGCAGTCACACTACGGCACAGGAACGTGTTATCTGATTAGGTCATAACGCTTGAGATCTAATTAGACAAGCGACATTCCTCCAGCCCCTGATAAGGCATACGACGTTCTCATAACAAATCAAACCTATGACAACCTGGATAATCCGTGCGGCCATTGTTTTGATTTCACAGAGAACTTTAGTAAAGAATGTGCTAACGAGCAAGTCGTATGACATCTTTATTGACGTACCTATGTCCATCCTTACGTCAATCTCGGCACCTTTAAGGTATAAATATTGCCGACCTTGCCCTATGCAAACACACGCGTGGTGACAAGACGGAGCAGCCATACTTGCCGAAGCCGAGAGCAGAAGCAGACCCCGCAGGCAGCAGCCCCGCCTTCCTGACGCGCTGAGAGACGCGCTGCTATCTCAAGCCGAGAGACCCAGCACCGGCGCTTCTGGGCAGCCCTCGCAGGCAGCCTGGAATATCGAGAGCAGAGAAAGAGATACCATTCCTCATTCATCCTAAATTCCAGGTACAGAACTGAATAACCCCTCCTAGAGAATTCTTTAGTTATTCACTTGGCAAAAACAAACTTAAACTAAACTGTAACTTTCTATTCCCGCCCACGCATTAGACTTAGGTCAGGTACACGGGGTAGGCGTATTTAGAAACACCAGTTGAGTACGTTTAGTCAAATGTATATGTGTATGTAAATATATTTTAATCATTTTAAACATCATATGGCTCAGAAACCATATCAATGTTTTTACAGTATTATTTTATACTATTGCTTCTAATGTATGCACTTTACTTAACTATAAGTATTGCAATAATATCGATCCATTTCTCTTGTACGAGAAAAGAGACTGATCAATAAATAACATCTTTTATTGAACACGCCCGTCTCTTCCTTTTCTCTACATTCTGATGAGACTAAGAATGCACGTACTGACTGAGTAAAATAATTGCCTTGTGCTCACACGACTCTCGAGATTGACTCTTGATTAGGGGAGAGCAAAGTTGTCATGTTCTATGGTTGTCAGAAACTAAATCCCTTCTTGTCTAATCAGGGAAGTTAATCCTTCCTTGAACATTCGAGAAAGTTTCTAGCGAACTCTGAGCTTAGCTGGCAAACCCAAAAATTAAGTCTAGTATCGACAGTAGTAGGCCTAGTTAACGTCTGGCCTAGGCCTTTACTGCTGTAGGCACTATTCCAATGCGCAGAGCCTATTGGGAAAATAGGAGCTACACTACATGGCGCCCAACGCGTTTGGAAAGGGCGATAAAACTAACGTAAGACATTTAGAGTAACTCAGTCGTGTTTTCTCACTCAGACCCCTTTTCCCAAATACTCCAAAGACGTCTGGAGTGGGTGAAAGGTTATTATATCCTCCAAAACCTCGCAGGAGGGAACTCCTATGTATGGTTCTTGGTCTAGTCAACGTTGAAGGATAAAACAGTTCCAAAATATTGTGCATCTAATCTCTGTTTCCATAAAGAAACCTGATCTGCAAACAAAAATAATACCATCCTGTCAGTAAAATGGGAGACAGCGATGGAGAAAGAGAGGCAATTAGATTAGCTACTGAAATAGCAGATGCTGATGCTACCATGCAAGCAGCAGACGCGGATATAATACTTATTCCGGTCATTAAAAGGAGATCTATAACCTTAAAACTTATAGAAAATGGACTGACACCTAGAGGTGGCACAGTCATATTCGTAATTGAGGCACACGAATATCGGCAGACAGAGGTATACTATACATGGATACATTTTCCAGCAGCAAATGCTGTAACAAAGTACTTCCACTATTACAAAGTAGAGGAACCTCCTGAAACGTACACTCCTTTCGAGGAGGTGGAAGTACCACTCAAATTCCAAGAGCATTTGCTCTTATTTGATGGCGCCCTAATACATAACAATCACATTACAAGGCTCGGTCCTTTAGGAAGACCAGGAGCAACGTGGCCGGTCCTAGCCGGATACACACCACATCCAGACATCGAAAGAATGCCTGCAGCAGAGCTATTAATACAGCTAAAACAACTACTAAAAATTCATAGACAATTAGTTCAGTATGTAATGCGGACTTCAACAATTCAGCCAGCGATTAAAATTCCACAGCTGACCCCTCACCAGGGGAACACAAATAAAATCACACCACAGAACATCCAATCCTGCCTAGGTAAAGTTCCAGCTAAACGGGAACAAATACCATTCTGGTTGGCACAAAAAATTACCCAAATAGAGGCGGTGTTTCCTGACACCACCCCATTAGAAAAACACAGGATTCTGACTATATGTCTCCCAATGGGAATCGCACCACACATTGAGGACTGTGACACTTGGGGTACAGTCTTTGCTTCCATCTATACAAAAACGCACGGTGTTCCATCCATTTCGGTGATACCAGATGTGCTAAAACAAATTCAAGATGAATACGGTCCAGAACCTGCTTTAACTCTTGGTATGAAATTACTGAAAGACTTCAAGCAGGTCTCGGCTATATTACTAGCCAACATAAAGGGTGAAGCAGCAAACGTGGCGATCCGCCAGAGGTTAAAAGAGACAGATATAGCAGACCAACCAGCTGAAATTGCCAGAATCATAGAAAAATCCTATGAAGAACTAGGCAGAGATAGTCTAGGTGGAATACCAGTAAAACCGCAACTGACTACAAATCCAGAAAAAATATTTTTTAATAATAATTCACCAAAAAAGAACTGGGATGGAAATAAACAATCCAATCCTAAAGAAAAGAAATTCCAGTCCAGAGGAAGGTCTCCTAGGCGAAGAGAGAAATCTCCGAACCCGAGACAAAGGTCACCTCAGAGTGAACCCTCTGGGAATAGATATAACCTTAGAAATAGGGATAATATTAAAAAACCTGATAGATATCAAGACATTGATACACGTCCCTCTCAATCTTTTCAGACTTCCTCGCAGAAATCGGAAAGAAGAGGACGATCAGAAGAGCACGCCAAGTCCAAAGACAAGGAACCTGCTCAACTGAAAAAGAAATCACAATTTCCAAAAAAGAAGGTAGCCAGTATCAAGGTAGTTAACAATGCCGAGAATACTGAGGACACAACTGAAAAACGGAGAATGGGCTCAGACAATGCTAGACAGCGCAGCAGAGGTGAGCATAGCTCGCAAAGTCCTTATGAATCATCTGGAGACAGTGGACACGAATGAATACCTTCAAGTGGAAACTGCAGATACCAGAGTTAGCAAGCCCCACAAAATATACGAGATAACATTACGTATAGAGGGAGATAAGACTAGGAAAATAAGGGGACTATTTTGGGATAACCTATCCAAGGGCTATGACATCCTTCTAGCTGAAAAAGACTGGCCACCAGAGTTTGTCAGGGAGTGCCCTCATGGCGAAGAAGTAATTATGCCTGCCTTCTCGAATCAAATACCGATTCATAAAAAATATACACTTGCTAGAAAGTGGGCAGTGGCCTTAGCACCTGCTTTATATAAAAATCATGTAGGATGGGATGAGGATTCTCCTCCTCACAAAGTCCAGTTAGAATCACAACCTACTGCACAAAGGCAGTACCCAATTAAGCAAGAAGCTAAAAAACAAGTAAATGAAATACTAGATCAGCTAGAATACCAAGGGGTGATTGAAACTTGCACCTCACAAATGAACAATCCTTTATTTCCGGTCTCCAAACCAGACAATTCGTACCGTCTAGTTTTGGATTACCGACACCTTAACACATGTTGCAAAACTTTTGCAGTGCAAAACTCACACAGTGCTGCACTAATGAATAACATAGTGCGCAAAAAATACAAAACAACCTTGGACATCTCCAACGGATTCTTTTGTCAAAACATAGCACCAGAGAGCAGATATTTAACTGCATTCTCAGTAAATGGCACTCAAAAACAATTCTGTCGGTTAGCCCAGGGGTACAAGAACAGCCCGGGGGTATTCTCAGCGAGAGTAACAGAATTACTACAACTATATGATGATGAAGCATTATCTTATGTCGATGACATTTACTTAACAGATGATGACTTGGAGACTCACTTGAAAAGAGTGAACACCATAATACTTGGTTTCGCTGCAGAGGGTTACAAATTCAACTTCAAAAAGTCCAGAATTGCCCATCTGACGGTCCTATTCTTAGGATATGAGTTATCAAGTGAAGGCAAAAGCCTGGCAGACAATTTCCTTGAGAAATGTGCCGTAATCCAAGCTCCTAAAACACTAAAAAACCTACAGTCAATTCTAGGCTTCCTAAATTTCAGGAGAACTTACATTGCAAATTACGCAGAAAGGGTCAAACCCCTTTACGATCTAATTAAACCAGACTTTAAAAGATCCAGTTGGACTCAAGCACACACAGAAATTTTGAGATCCTTACAAACAGACATGCTAATTAAAACAAAATTAGAAACCCGTGATAATACACGCAACCTTGTGATCCGAGTCATCCCAGGGAGATACGGATTCACATACCTAACCTCTAATGAGGGAGATAAGGTACCAATTGCATTCAAATCACATTTGTACACAAAAGCTGAACAGAGATTCAACAACAAAGGAAAAATTGTTCAAGCAGTTCAAACCGCAATAGCTAGAGAAAAAGACATAGCTGACGGTAGACATATCACAGTCAGAACAGCAGAATCAGCTTTTGAGGCATTAACAACACCGTGTAATTTACCAACAACAACATTGGATCCAGAATGGTTACAATGGGTAAATTCAATCACAACGGACAAAGTATATTACTTCTTTGATCCAGAACTAGAAGAATTAAAAAATCTAAAATATGAAAAAACGTATCCTCTGCCAATCGACATTTTGCCTCTACGACATTACGCCTGTGTAATCTATACAGACGGACATGCTCAACCCTCCGTTTGGGGAGAACAAGCATACAACCCCACATGTGAGATTACAAAAGAAGTGTGGCGCGGAGGTAAACTAAGACCTCTATTAACAAAGACACACTCAGTAGAAACTAATTCAGAACAACGAACTGAAATATTAGCTTTGAAAATGGCGCTAGATAATGCGGATCGCGAATTCCCGACACTTATAGTGTCAGATTCATATTTCTGCGTCAAAGCATATAACAAGGATTTGCTGACCTGGATTCAGAACGATTACAAAGATGACACGGATGCACCAATAAAGCAGAGACTGCTCTGGGAACAAGTAGCTCTTTTGAAAAAAGAACTACCAAAGACTCACGTGACTCACTCACTGAGTCATCAACGTGATGGCGTTCACGTTGTAGGGAATTCATTGGCTGAAACAGCCGCAGCGGCAGCCAGTAAACCGGCTCCCGTAGATCGAAAAAAGCGTACATTAAAATACATTGACGGCGAAACATTGCTGGCAGTAAAAACGTCATCAAAAGGCGACTGCTCGGCGTTACCGATCAACTATCCACTCAATTACACATACATCATAGATGCAAACTCCATTCCTTTTGCTCGAATCCCTGGAGTGGGGGATAGAGTGATTCCAAACATGGACAGGAGAAACTTGTTAATCGCAGACGCACACATGGGCGAGGGTTACAGACACCTTAAATTAAAAGATTCTCTGGAAGAATTACAATCACGGTACTGGTGGCCAGGCATGAGCCTGCACTACACCATGTTTGTAAAAAACTGCCAAAACTGCAACAGAGATCGCAGTGGGGAGAGAAGCAGTTTAATACCTCGTCGTATCAAGGCAGATAACATCACCACTAAAAAGAATGGCTTGCGATTAACATATACAGGCTAGTTCCCACTTATAATGTAGATCCACAACACTCGGCTGACGTCCGGACTGTTATACAAGATTTGCGAGTCTAAATGGCATATACGCTAAGAGCATGCTACGTTCGACCATTTTTTTCTTTTTCTCAGGCAATCCAGCCTGGGGGGAGGAAAGAATGGCCAAATGAGCACAGCCCAGCGGGAATCTTCTCACTTCCTTCCTGAGGGTATGGGATGGTGTAAAGAAAAAACCAAGACAGAAAGCAATCTATAATAGAAAGGATATTAGGTTCGGGAGCTGGGTGGGTCAAACATCTAATAAGTGTCCAACGTAGTCTTAATAACTTGCCAAGAAATTCTCTGAAGGGATTCAGTCCGTACGAATTATTATTCGGAACTAGGATGTTGATCTCTGACCTTGATAGTCAGACTTCAGTGGTAACAGAAAAAAGCTTTGATGTCAAAGACCGTTTGGCTATTTTGCAGGACTTAAACAAAACAAGAAAAGACCTGAGCAACATACAGTTGAAAGAACAGCCAACGACCACTGAAGAATCACCACCTGTCCCAGCAAGACCTGTCTGGATTCCAAAAGTCGGGGATCTAGTCAGGGAGAAGATCGCGGTAAAGAAGGAATTTGGGCCTTCTTACAGAAAAGCAGTTCCTGTATTGTCTGTCAACGGGACAAGATCAGTTGTACTACCGCCACTTGCTGGAAAAAAGGAGAACCGAGTTGTATCCATCGACCTGGTAAAACCACAACATGTGGCCGATAACAAACAGTAGGCCAAGTGGACTCCCAATAAGTAGCAGAACACCAAGGTTTGCTACCAGTACAGAGGTCCTATCAAAGAGGCTCATCACATTCGAAACGCCTACGGAAGAACAACAAGGACTATGCAACAATGCAATAGAACTTAGACCTCTGAAAACCCAAATAAAGACATTTAGCAGAGACACACCAATCTATACAGAAGTACCAAGTGAAAATGCGAGAAACAAAAATCCTGAACCAATTGGAACAATTGACAGAACTGCATCCGGTTACTTCATCAACTTCGATGATTCCTCTGACGGCTTCAGCGAACAAAAGACACAGCCATCATCAAAATCCTTTAAAGACAAAGCTGAGGAACTTTTGAAACAACTAAAAGAAACATATCTGATTTCTCCATGGATTGAATTTTGGGTGGGTTTTTTGGTGCATTTATCCTCATACTTTGGCTCATCATGGTATTTACCTTGGGACGCTTCATTGAGGGAAAATATGCTAAAATGGACACAGCAAGTCAGAACATCAACTTGGTCCTCAAACCACACACATCTTCACACGTCGAGAAAAGAGAACTTTCTTCAGAACTTTCTTCAGCCAATTTCACAGCAATTCCAATACCTGGTGGGGTAGCCTGGGACAACACTGACTATGAAATTTATGGTCCGGTCGAGATCCTGAAATATCCACACCAAATCAAGATCTCCTTGAGTGACTTTGCAAAACCAAACTCATTTGCTGATGATTGGGACTTTGAAAGTATAAACAATATGATGTCTGACTTAGTAATGTCTGCTAAATTTACAAAACATGATTATTTGCAGGGTTCTACAAATTATGACAGCATGTACTGCTATAACCATTATGGTAACCATTTCTTGCATAAATCTGCACAACCTAGAAATGTTTTAAATTTTAATCAATGGGAACATTGTGCTACACCACCAAAAGGGAGCTCTAGAACCGTGTATAGCAAATATTCATATTTTTCAGGTTTTAACATAACTAATGCTGAAACATTTTATTACAAATTGTCAAACAAGACAGGGATGAAAACCATGATAACCAACACGAAATTGATATATTCAGATTCATTCTTTGAAAAAATGAATACTTTTGGATTTGATTATTGGGACAAAAATGTTGATTTGAAAAGTGTTTGGGGTACAAAAGAATGGCAAGTACAGGGTTTAGAAGCTTTGTTTAGAGCCTGCATGATCCCAGAACAAATGATATTTTTAAATGACACCGTTCAACAAACCACCTGTCTTGGCTTAGCCAAAATCAAAGATTTAAATAACCTGTCTATTCCAAAGCCAACAATGTTTAGCAATAACTCTGAAACAGATGAAGAAATAGACATAAACCATATACTTAACCAAAACAGAACACATCCTGATTGGAAACAATGGTTGATCTGGCCCACAGATACAAATAACTGTCAAGATAGATTCCTGAATAAAACACAGGGTTTCAAAATGACCAGGCCAGACCCTAGATATCCCCAAAGGCATCACCCAGGGATAATAACAACCTACAGTGTGGGCAAATTATGCCTTCAATGGCTACAAACTTCCACACTGCCTGAAATTAAGCAACACCTAACTTTACTTACTGATGGTGCTGACTTGCGTGATTTCATACTGGGACCACGCAAACAGCGTCAAAAGCGTTTCATAGCAGCCTCTGTATATGCAGCATACAATGAGGCCTGGAAGGTTACTCAAATTGAAACAGCAGAAAGAATACGGGAAATTGACCGTATTAATTTGGAAAAATCACTTTCTGTAGTGGACAATGGGTTAATGACTCTGTCCTCCAGAATTTTTTCATTGGACAGCATTGTGTCTTCAGCAATCGATATATTATCGCAAGACTTACTGTTATTACAACATGGTCAGTCACAATTGCGTTCTATTGTACAGCTTGGCTGGACGTTACAAAATCTGCGTTCAGGCTATGTGCCTTGGCGTTTAATCAACACAACGTCACTATTTCAAATCTTTAACCTTACTGATAGACAGATCGGTATGGCGCAGAAGGGTGCTGATTATACAATCTTGAGCATTGAAAAACTAGAAAGATTACCGTTGACAATGTCAGAACGACCTGTCAGTGAATGGATAATCCACGGAATCATAAATATTCCAATCTCAACCTTCAGGTTTCAATACTGCCAAAAATATATACAGGCTGGCATGTACGAGAAATTGGGAAAGGGGTACCTTAAAACAACATGGAACCTGCCCTATTCACATGCATGTGTCAGTAACAAAGGACAGAAAGTGTTTCTTAGTGGCAACAATTGTGCTATGTCACTAAGCGGCACGCTTCTGTGTAACGGTATTAGTTTGCACGGAGCCTGTGAAGGGAATTCATACAACCTTTCATGTCACCAGCAAGGCGCACCTGCAACTGAAATAGAACCATTCTTTCAAAGACTCTATAATGGGAGTTACATTCTTATTGTAGACCGCAGATGCTGTAGTCTTATGCCCGGGACTCCTTATCTCGTCACTACGACGGCGAAGGTCAAGTGCTGTGGACGTTCTTTGTTTCCCAGCTCCTTTTCAGACAGGGAGGCAAGGGCATGGCCCGGTCTGAAAATTACTTCTATTCGAATAGACACTTTAAGCAGAATGAAAACAGTGCTTCTTCAGACGCCTACAAGGCTCACGTCATCTAAAGAAACGTATGATCTACAAGTCGCAAGGACGACTGCAGAGATACATACATTATTATCAACCAATTCCCCCGTACATTTCGCGGAAATCCTGAGCGAAATCTTAAATATTTCTGATACCACTGGGGTCTCAAAGGTATTTAAGACAGTATTTTCGATGGCATTAACACCATTCAAAGCCATACTGGGTATTTTTCCAGATTTCGTCCATTCGATTTTTGGCGGACTTCCCCTGATCCTAGGACTAATTGCAGGAATCCTATTCCTAGTCCTTATTTTTCGTTATGGCAACCCATGTCACAGACCAAACTCTGACGACAATGGAAGAAACGATCCTAGCCATTGGATACCGGGACCGGATATCAAAAATCCTGGGACTCTCCCGGCTTAGAGACCTGAACATGACTTGGTTTCTATCATTTCGACCAATGTGGCAAAGGTGTGTTTTACCTGTACTAAGGTGTCTGCTATGCGGAGAAGAATGCGTGTTAGACACCTGTCTGACGCTACAATCGGATGCGCCGGTGGATGCAGATACACTGTTGGTTCCTACCAAGGTTCACGCACTGTGCTGCCCTCAAAGGCTGCCAATTCTGATGACGGCATTCCTGGAATCTTCACCACTGCGATTGAAGAGTAGTGAAGTTCAAGATGAAAGCAGCATCGAACAGGTACGACCTTCTGTCAGCAATGCAAATCAGAATGTCAATGGAGACAATCATGCGCATGAATGCATGGTTACCCCTATTTCCGACTTAGAGGAACTTTCCCATGAAGCTGTTGACAGTTTTTTCGAAAGCCTGAATGATATGATGTTCTCTCCGGAACAGAAATAGAGACTTTTGAGTAAACTCGCACACGGCGTTCCCTGAATTCGGCCTTCAACTTAAAATAAAGTCACATGAACAATTACAATCCAGTTCACGGACAGCAACTTTTTTCAGCAAGCCCCTAAAATATTTTTCTATGTATTTTTTCCCGGGACACTGATTTTCTGCTTAAAGTAAGAGACTATTCCTAGAGAACTAAGATTTCTATTTTAGATACTTTATAGACTTTATAGACTTTAGCTGCCCGCTGGTATGTTCGCAATAGATTTTATGTGATGAAATGGTTTCGACTTTTTTTCTGTATAGCCATATTAAGAGCCATTTCATGTGTATTTCTCATATACCAACAATCAATAATGCATAACAATGCGTGTTCACTTTTGCATCTAATTCATAGCTTAAGTGCATACAATATATATGACTGCAATTTTTCAGTATATTTGAAAATTTCGAAATGCATTTATGTATTTTGGGGTGGTAAGGTATACACTATACTCTATAGTATGTTGTACTATGTTATACTATGCATAGATTAGTAGATATGACCATAGTTAGCGTGGAGTGGGTGTCGTGTATTTCTATAGGTTCTGATTCGATCCCCCTATTCCTGACCCTATTCTGGTTAAACTTACTAGCTAGTTAACTAACAGTCAGCCCATGAGGCAAGAAATCCCCCATGATGCAGATACCGTTATCTGACGCAGTCACACTACGGCACAGGAACGTGTTATCTGATTAGGTCATAACGCTTGAGATCTAATTAGACAAGCGACATTCCTCCAGCCCCTGATAAGGCATACGACGTTCTCATAACAAATCAAACCTATGACAACCTGGATAATCCGTGCGGCCATTGTTTTGATTTCACAGAGAACTTTAGTAAAGAATGTGCTAACGAGCAAGTCGTATGACATCTTTATTGACGTACCTATGTCCATCCTTACGTCAATCTCGGCACCTTTAAGGTATAAATATTGCCGACCTTGCCCTATGCAAACACACGCGTGGTGACAAGACGGAGCAGCCATACTTGCCGAAGCCGAGAGCAGAAGCAGACCCCGCAGGCAGCAGCCCCGCCTTCCTGACGCGCTGAGAGACGCGCTGCTATCTCAAGCCGAGAGACCCAGCACCGGCGCTTCTGGGCAGCCCTCGCAGGCAGCCTGGAATATCGAGAGCAGAGAAAGAGATACCATTCCTCATTCATCCTAAATTCCAGGTACAGAACTGAATAACCCCTCCTAGAGAATTCTTTAGTTATTCACTTGGCAAAAACAAACTTAAACTAAACTGTAACTTTCTATTCCCGCCCACGCATTAGACTTAGGTCAGGTACACGGGGTAGGCGTATTTAGAAACACCAGTTGAGTACGTTTAGTCAAATGTATATGTGTATGTAAATATATTTTAATCATTTTAAACATCATATGGCTCAGAAACCATATCAATGTTTTTACAGTATTATTTTATACTATTGCTTCTAATGTATGCACTTTACTTAACTATAAGTATTGCAATAATATCGATCCATTTCTCTTGTACGAGAAAAGAGACTGATCAATAAATAACATCTTTTATTGAACACGCCCGTCTCTTCCTTTTCTCTACATTCTGATGAGACTAAGAATGCACGTACTGACTGAGTAAAATAATTGCCTTGTGCTCACACGACTCTCGAGATTGACTCTTGATTAGGGGAGAGCAAAGTTGTCATGTTCTATGGTTGTCAGAAACTAAATCCCTTCTTGTCTAATCAGGGAAGTTAATCCTTCCTTGAACATTCGAGAAAGTTTCTAGCGAACTCTGAGCTTAGCTGGCAAACCCAAAAATTAAGTCTAGTATCGACAGTAGTAGACCTAGTTAACGTCTGGCCTAGGCCTTTACTGCTGTAGGCACTATTCCAATGCGCAGAGCCTATTGGGAAAATAGGAGCTACACTACACCACGTCTCCAGCAGCTCTCTCTGGCGGCCAAATCTCCCTCGCTGGGGAAACGGGGCAGGCCGGCCTCTGCAGAACGTGTCTTCTTTGTGGGACTCTGCCCACAACAAGGCACAGCTTCTACCTGGCTTCCTCTCCTGGAGGGAATGTCTGCCCTCAGTCAGGCTGGCTATGCCTAACTTTCCATCACTTCTGGCCGCAACAACCTCCACACTCGCCTTAGGGGAGAACTGTGAGCCCACTCCTCAGGCTTGAGAGACAATGCTCCCTACGCTCTTCTGTGGCTAACCTTTGGTGGCCCTCAGTTGAGGAGAGGCCATGAGACTAAATTTCCTCCAGGTAGGGGGCCCGCCCACAAACAGGCAGCAGCTGCCTGGCTTCCAATTTGGTGGCTTCCTCCCCTTCTTCCAGGGCATGGTGCTCGTGAGCGCAAAAAAAACAATGAAAGGCTCTACACGCTCGGTGTCTCCCACATCGAGACACCACCAGGGGCAGATAGTGCCCCTCTCATGGATTTGGCAAAGGGCAGGGCTGGGCCCAAGTAGGCCAGCTCACAGGGTCCTCCAGCAGAGGGGAAGTCCTTTGTGTCAGAACCTCCTGGCACCCAGCAGTCCTTCAGCCACAAGTCCCAAGTAAGCACACAGCCCCCTTACATGGGGTGACAGCCCCAATATGTATGTCCCATAGTGTCTTTGTTCTGCCCTGGCACAGGACCTAGTCCAAACCAGTTCTGGGGAGCACTTTTCAAGTGCACAACAGTCCCCATTGTCAGTGTAGATTCTGACCCCAGACACACCACAGGAAGGCAGAGCCAGCATTGTGTAAGGCAGGCACAGCCCTATTCAGGGTCACATGCTACTCCTCCAACTGCTCCAAGCGCTGACTCACCCACCCCCTCTGGAGTCACTGCACCTTCCAAGCCCTTGTCATCCAGAGTCAGACATGCAATACACAACAGACAGGCGCAAAGACACATAGCACACAGAAATGCCAACTTCTAAAAGTGGCATTTTTAAAATAGTGATAAATCTGCGAACATCATTACGCAGCATTTATCACCACTATTCCACACATAACAAACTTGATCACGCTACTCCTCTCATGTCTGAAATGGCCACTGAAACACATATCAGGGAATCCCCAATGCATTCATATGATAGGGCAGCCTTACAGCAGTGAGAAACCAAATAGACTGTTTGTCACTACTAGGACGCGCCACACAACTTAATTGCGCCTTCTTTTATTTTTACTTTTTTTGCCAATGTCAAACAGGTTCAGCAAAAAGCAGTGGCAGACCCAACAGGCACACTCTATTGACTATGGCAATGCTTCTTTTGATACCAGGATAACTTTGTGTACGATGATAAATGCACCTTAAACGACCATCCTTCACAGTCCTATAATATGTATATTATATCGAAAATCTGCTCTGCGATCCAGGTTGCCTTCTTTTAGTACTTCCGCTCCATCAAACAACTATGGCTAATAAAGATAGGCCATTAAGGTGATTTTGCCGTCATAATTAAGATAGGTCCAAAGTAATATTACACTTTACATTACCAAATCATGGTCATTGAATTTATTTTTTAAATGTGATTGTGGAATTTTCTCCAGTAACCAGGATGAACAGTTAGGGATTGGGCTTGCAACAAGGAGGAGATCTCAGGAGAGATCTTTCCTAGTACCAGTGGAGCAGAAAAACAAACTGGTCAGCAGGGTGCAAATGCTCTTACATTTTGGCTCAGCCCTCCTTCCCTGTTTCATAGAATTAGGTAGATCAGCGCACCACAAGGCAGAATGCGACTGAATTTGGGCGATCCACTGAGGGGCCAGTATACTGCCCCCTGCCGGATTCGGCAGCCAACTCAGGCTGACACCACTTCCATGATGCATGGGGAGGGTGAATACCAGGGGGCAAACGTTGCTTCGTGTACAGCAGCACCCATTCAATCGTTATATGCCTCTGTGCTAGGGGCTAGGATTTGGAATTCAGTACTAGTCCTGCATTCAATGGCCCCTCCATTTATTATTTTACGGCAAGCTTAAAGCACAGCACTTCAATCTGCATTTTCAAAAACAACTTTCCAGCTTTAAAATCTTTTTATGTCTTGTTTAGCTTAATTTTTAGTAGCGTTTTCTTTAAATCTTTATGTATTTTCAATTTCTATGTTATTTTATGACACTTTAGCAATTTACTTATTAAGTTCGAATTTCAAACTATAAAAATGAAACAAATCTGTAACTTTTTTTGGGAACTGTTAGAGTTGGCCCTTTTTGCATGGTCATCCCAGAACTTTTTGCCTTCCTCCTGGTATGTTTCTGACCTGGTGTGTGGTTTTAGGACTCTGGACACTTTATCACTGCTGACCAGTGGTAAAATGCATGTGCTCTCTATGGTAAACGTGGTAAGATTGGGCTACACCTGTTTGGCTAATGTAATATACCTATCCGTCCCTTGTAAAGTGGTATCTCATAAACCCGGGGCCAGTAAATTAAATGCTACTGGTGGGCTGCATTGTTGCTTGCGCCACCCACCAAAGTAGCCTTTCAAACCTGTCCTAGGCCTCTGCCATTGCAGGGCCTGCATGCGTAGTTTACTGCTACTGTGACGTGGCACATAAAGTGGTTGCCACGTCTGTGACTCCTCATTTACTACATATCAGTCACCCCTCAGGTAGTCTGTAGCTAGCCCAATGGGCAGGGTGTGGTGTAGGTAAAAGGTAGGACATGTGCTTTAACTGTGTGGAATGTCCTGGTAGTGACAAACAGCCTATTTGGTTTCTTACTACTGTGAGGCTGTCCTCTCATAGGAATGCATTGGGGATTCCCTGATATGTGTTTCAGTGGTAAATCCTGACATGAGAGGAGTAGCAGGATCAATTTGGTATGTTTGCAATAGTAGTAATAAATGCTGCATAATGGTGTTCTCAGATTTATTATCACTATTTTAAAAATGCCGCTTTTAAAAGTGGGCATTTCTGTGTGCTATGTTCTTTGTGCCTGACTGTTGAGTATTTCGAGTCTGGCTCTGGATGACAGGGGCTGGGGAGGGGCAATTGCTCCAGAGGAGCTGGGTAGCTAAATAGGCCAATCTGCATTTGGAGTAGTGGGAGGAGTAGCACCTGACCCTAAATAGGACTGTGCCTGCCTTTCACAATGCTGTGATGTGTCTGGGGCCAGAGCCTACACTAACAATTAGGACTGTTGTGCACTTGTTAAGTGCCCCACAGAACTGGTTTGGACTAGGTCCAGTGCCCTGTGCCAGGGCAGAACAAAGACAGTATGGGATATAAATATTAGGGCTCTGCTTACTTGGGACTTGCTGGGGACTAAGACACTCAGTGGACTGCAGTGTGCGAGGAGGAACCACCACATGGACCGACCTGCTGCCTGCCGGGGGGGAGCTGGAAGGACTCCCCCTCTGCTGGAAAGCCCTGTGTGCTGGCCTGCCTTGTGGGAACCTGGAGACCTGGCACCGGGCTCAGCGCTGTGTTCTGTACATTGCTCTGGACCTGGGCTTGGAGCGCCGCAGGAGCCTACAATGTGGAGCCCCTGGTGTGGGCTTGTGTTGCTGCAGCACATGGGGAGCAATTTTTATTTTCTTTCCTGAGCCTGAGGAAGGGAGCTCCTAAATGGAGGGCGGCGGAAGCCGTCGCACCGGGACGGAGAAGCCGCAAACGTGAACAGGAAGTCAGGCTGAGGATGTCTGACCTTGGGCGGAGCTTCCGTGTGGAAGGGGACAGACCGGAAGCCAATCAGAGTAAAGCCTGGTTGTAGGTGGGGCCAATGGAGGCTTTACTTTGTGCCCTGTGAGCTGTGTTCATCAATTCAAGGAGGCCCCGGCTCACCCTTGTTGAGGTAGTTGACTCGGGCAAGTGGATTCCGTTTCTTTCCAGCGGAGAAAAGGAGAACAGAGAAGCGAGGCTCCCCAGCGCCCAGGCATGTGAAAAGTAGCGCTGCTCGGCTCCGCCCCAGGTGATAGGCCGTGTGAGAAGTGGAGATAGCGTGATTCCATTCCCCAGCAAATAGCAGCTGCCCCGTGTGGTAGTGGGCAGCTGCCTTGACCGACTGGGCAAACCTGACCAGATAAAAGGGACCCTGCGAGGTCACCCCACCAATGGAGGTGATCCGCCCCTCCCCTTTTCTGGGGCCTATCTTCTTGGGGGCACACAATAGCAGGACGGGGTAGCAACCCTCGACGGAGGTCCAATTCCTGCCAATGCTATGCAGCCCACACAGTACGCACTGAAGCGCTGGGACTACAGATTTTGGGAACAACGTCACTGGGAGTATGGTAATCCCAGTTGGGTGAGCACAGATGCTGTGGTGCCCGATCCCCATGTCGGGGTACCACGACATATGTAAAAAGAGCACAGGAGCACTATCATAGGTTTCTGCTGCTGATGAGGTTTAGGCCTAAGGTGGACCTGATGTAATTATGGTGTATGCACAATATGCTGATTATTATCACGATGTTCATGCCTCATGCTTTGTGCTGCGAGCACTCCTACCAGTGGTTACTGGGTGTGGTCAACTATGATGTTTGTGACTACGTTGGTACACTTTTGCTGATGCTAATGCATAATTTGTTTATGCTAAGTGTACCCTTACCAGGAGTTTCTGGTTGTTTTCTGTAACTGTGCATTATGATGGTGATGACAGTGTCCCGATTGGCCCTGTAGTGTATATAATCCCTGTAAATTCCTATGAGGTGCCAGGTGCACAGTGTATATATGTGATTACATTATAATGTGTTTAATGAGGAATAAAATGGCAATTTTTTATATAACCTTGTGTGTAGTTTCTTTTGTGGTGTAACTAGTTTATCGCCGCTGTGTGAGTGTGTTGCACGAATGCTTTACACATTGCCTCTTGGATAAGCCTGACTGTTCTGCTGTTAGAAATGGGATTTCCGGCTGGCCAAGACGTGCGCCAAAGCCAGGCAGAAACCACCACTCTAAGTCAGGGTAAGGGAGTTACACGCCAAGATAACCCCTGCTCACCCCCTTGGTAACCTGAGACGAGCAGTAAGGCTAAACTCGGAGGCAATGTGAGTTAAGTGTTTGCGCGCGCACCCAGCAACAACACCCAAGCCCCACCACAAAGGAAACTCCACACAAGGTTATGTATAAAAATAGCCTTTGTATTACATCAAAACACATTAGATAGAACGAACCACACACTTTACAATGTGCCAACTGGCACGGGCAGAATTTACAGGGTATTATGTACAGGACAGGGCCACAGGGACCACTGTCAGGAATATGCACTTTTAGAACTAGTACTTGGTAGAATTAGCACTTTGTAGGATTAATACTTAGAACATAGAACAAGTAGAAGCTTCACACATGATGCCTAAAAACACATTCAATGTTGTCAGGAGGACACATGATGCATAAAAATAAATTCAGCGGTGTAGGAAAAACACATAAAAACACATTCAGCGTTGTCAGGAGGACACATGATGCATAAGAACACATTCAGCGGTGTAGGAGAAACACATGATGCATAAAAACACATTCAGCGGTTTCAGGAGGACACATGATGCATAAGAACACATTCAGCCGTGTAGGAAAAACACATGACGCATAAAAACACATTCAGCGGTGTCAGGAGGACACATGATGCATAAGAACACATTCAGCGGTGTAGGAGAAACACTTGATGCATAAAAACACATTCAGCGGTGTCAGCAGGACACATGATGCATAAGAACACATTCAGCGGTGTAGGAGAAACACATGATGCATAAAAACACATTCAGCGGTTTCAGGAGGACACATGATGCATAAGAACACATTCAGCCGTGTAGGAAAAACACATGACGCATAAAAACACATTCAGCGGTGTCAGGAGGACACATGATGCATAAGAACACATTCAGCGGTGTAGGAGAAACACTTGACGCATAAAAACACATTCAGCGGTGTCAGCAGGACACATGATGCATAAGAACACATTCAGTGGTGTAAGGAAGACACATGACGTGTAAAACACATTCAGCGGTGTAGGTAAAACACATGATGCATTACAACATTCTGAGGTGTAGGGAAGGAAAACACATGATGCATAAACATACATTCAGCGGTGTAAGGAAAGCAACTTTGTACATGATGCATAAAAACATATTCAGAGGTACCAGAACACAGGGTGCGCAAAACATACAACACACAGTACATTTCCTAGCACCCTAAGAAGCACATAACTCACAACACAGTCCAGGTTGCGCCACTGCGCCAAAACATAAACATAGCAGCTGCCCACTACTTGCTGGACAGCTGAGGGACAAGACAGGGTCTAAACGCTGCAGCTGGCACTAAGTGCTGCGCAGCTGGGGAAGGCCAGGGAAGGGATGAAGGAGTGCGCCTCACTACTAAGTCCAGAGTACATGTCCCTAAAAGAAAGAAACTTAAACGGTGCAGCTGCCCACTACTTGCTGGGCAGCTGTAGATCAGCAAAACTGCGCCAGAGCTCTCATCAGCCCTCTGGGACAACCACGGCGCCAACCTGAGACATCTGGCTCTGGGGACGCGGGGCCTCGGGGGAGCCTCGCAGGCTCTAAACACAAACTGCCCCCTTGGAGCCTCATGGGCTCAAGAAACACTAATGCGGGCGGGGAGCCTCGTGGGCTCTGAACAACCGGGCCCCGAATGCTGGAGTCCCTCTCTGGGGGACTTGAAGAAAAGGGAAGCAATGCTGCGGGTCACAGGGGAGTGGCCCACTGTAAAACGGGGCCGCTCGGATACTGCCACTGTGGCCCCTGTGACTCGTGAGGCCTTCCCCCACCCCGGCCGTCTTAACGTCCGGCTCTTCGGCGGGGGAAGGCTGGCTCTTCTTTGGGCGGTGGTAGCGGAGCTCTCCCGACTCCTGGGAGCTCCACCCGACAGTGCTCTTGCCTCACCCGGTCCCCCATCTCCGGACCGGGAAATTCTAAACGGAGCCCGCAAGGCTCCGGGTCTCCTTCTCCGTGGCGGGCAGCATCTCTGGTCTCCAATGGCTTCCCCTAGGCAGGGGGAAACGGAAACAATGTCCTCCTGGCCCCGCCCACAACCAGGCGGCGGGCCGGACATCTCCTTCCGGCACCTGAGAGCCCCGGGCTGCGGCGGTGAGGCGGGGAGACACACGAGGGGTAGGCTCCCTCAAAATCAATAATAAAGCGAGGTGGGCACTCGCTTGGGGCACAAAACGGCAACAGGTCAAGTCGCAGGGTGGGCACCTGCGCAAGGTCGAAAGAAAGCGCTTCCAAGCGCTAGGGTGATGATTGCAGCGGTCCCCAGCGCTACACAGACAAGGAGGATAAAAGAAAAGCGTTCCCAAGCACTAGTGTAAAATAAAGCGCTCTCCAGCGCTAGGGGCAAACAGAAAGCAACAAAGTCCTTCACGAGTCCAGGACATCAGCAGTCCATGGGCTGGGCAGGGCCCAAGGAGGCAAGCCTTCCCCTGGGCCGCAGCAGCAGCATGCCCCCGGTAGATTCGAGTTGGAAACAAGAACATTTTGTAAGGGGACACAGCCCCTTTTTATACAGTGAATTCCTTTGTCTCGGGGTGCAGGGTGGGGGAAAAAACCAGTCGCAGCTGGTTTTGGAGCACTGTGATGTGCTAAACCACCCTCTCCTTTTACTGGCCAGGCTAGGGACATTAGACGCACCACAGGGGGCGGAGCCAGCATTGTGTGGGGAAAACCCAGCCCTATTCAGGTCCCAGGTGCACCACTCCCTCACATCACACATGCTAATCTCAACACTCACCACCGGGGCAGACCCATCATGACTCATGGAGCCTGGCACACCAGCCAGCTCCAGCCAATCACAAGCCAGCACATTCACTGCACAGACAGGCACACTTCTAGAAGTGGCACTTCCATATTAGACACAAACACGCTGCACGCATCATTGCGCAGCATTCAAATCACACGAGTTCGCACACACCAAACTCGGGCCTGCACACCCCACGCATCAGGAACTACCAGGGACACATACATTCCCCATGCTTCCCTATGGGAGGGCAGGCCTATCTCACCATACGCACTCAGAGTGCGCACGCACTTTCCACTGGGACACAGTGAAAGTGCGCAGAAACCAAGAATCACCATCCCCAGGTCACAGACAAAAAGCAAAAAGTTCAGGGGTGAACCTGCCAGAAGGGCCAAGTCCAACATCTGCCAAGCTACCAAGGGTGTGATCAGGTTTTTTTTTTTTTCATATCTTTGTGTGTAACTCACTTGCCCTGATTAGAGTGGTGGTTTCTGCTTGGCTTAAGCTCGTGCTCTAGCCAACCAGAAATCCCATTTCTAACAGGAATGAATTCTATTTGACAAAGTGTTTGCAGTGCTCCGGGCAGACTATAATACAATTATATTTTTTCAACAGAATGAACTTGGGCTGATCCAGCAGCCAGAAAACATTGTGATTGACTGCAAATTGGTCTGCAGCATCTTCTTAAATTTTGATGACTGCATAGACAGAACCTACTTTGCGCACAGCGTGATCAATGGAATCTCTGCATTTTTAAAGCGGCTGCGCCATTGTCTTAAGTGGCTTGTCAATCAAAAGGCACACAGTGGGAAACACAGATCGCAGTGAGTTTGGGACCGTGTACAATAGGAAAACGCTGAACATGGCAAAAGAACAAGTACTAGAATACATGTCTTCAATGTGAATAATTTATATTTGTTGATTTTTGTGTTTTATGAACGTTCAGAAAGGTGGCCAAGCAGAACTGGCCTTGAAAGCGATGCGCGGACTTCCAGTGGAATTGAGGTAAACATACAGAATTCTCTGTACTATCCACAAGACCTATTGGAAGAAAGAGCCTGGCTCTTACCATGCAAAAAGGTTGTTCTTAATTCCACCTAAGCTATGACTCTTCGCTCGGTCGCCTGCACCTTATTAATCAATGGACCAGCCAACATCAGAAACATGGAGGCAGGTCTCTGGGTGTCCAGGGTCCCAGGCTTGTAGTCCTTGCTGACCATCATCACAGCAGAACAGAATCACTTCCGGTTCAGAGTTCTCCTGCAAATGGAACTCTTCGGATTGCATTTTTTAAATAATCATAAAGACATAGACAGTGGAAGAGGACTACAAGGTAGCGGCCCACCCAGTGCTTCATTTGCAAAGCAATAGCTGCTGGTGCTCAAAGTTTTTCTTAGGAGCTCACTTCTAGTGCTGGAGAGTGGCAGAGTTACCAAATGACAAAACTTTCAGATATCATGTCTTCCTTCCACCACCCTACCCCTCCTGACTCTTGATTTCACACCTGCAGGTCATTTTTCATGTTTGGGTTCTCTTTGTTACTGTTTTCATATCAATCTATTTTTCCTCCTTTCTCTCTTCTCCGCCTTTCTCTCTTTCGTGATTTTTCATCACATTCTGAAGATGAAAAATAATTCCCAGTCTCCAAAATTGAGTTTCGGTACCAACCACCTGCACACACCAGCACAGATTACGCACAAATGGGAGTACAACATCCTCAATTTGGTTGGACTATGCCTAGATTTTCCCTCTTCTGCCTGCCACAGTCTTTTTTTACAGCACTTTGTATTGACCACGAAGTGACATATTAAAAGCATACAATATCCCTTATTTAAGTAAATACATTTTCTCCTTTCTATTCCCCATATTCCTATCCAATTTACAGTGGAGTTAAGGCAGTATCATTGTGGACCTTTTAACTGTCCCGTCAATTCATCCACGAAATAGCACCGCACTCGTGTAAAAACGAAGTAGTACATTTAATGGGAAGAACAAGACTATCTGAAAGCCATTTTATATTTTAGTTTCATAAAAACAGTTTGGTTCATTGATTCTTTTGTAATAGCTGTAGACATTTCATGCAAACGTTTCCATTGAAAACGAAAGGTGCACGAGCATGTAAAATCAGAGATGTGATGGCTTAATATTCAAACCATGGAGCAGTATTGCATACGAATTCTAATGGATTCTCGATGAAGCAATTGTCTAGACACTAACACTCTTATTCCTCAGTCCTACCCTATAATAGTACTTCACATTAGATTGTGAAAATTTACACCCAGAGCTGTATGAAATGTCGCTGACATCATTACAGTTGTCTCTTCATTGTCTGCTAACACATATCTTAAGCAGTTTACAAATTGAAATAAAAGCATGGCATAAAACACAAGACACAGACATTGAGTGGGTGTTGTGGATAAGGTTGGAATATTGTGACTTGGGAATGTTCTAGTCTGACTGTCGGGTTTTAATTAGAAGTATGACAGTCCTAGGTAGCCTCAATTTACAAAGTAAGCTATTTTTCCTATATTTAGGACCGTAGCTGATGGCTGTGGGCCAAAACGTCACTTAACATAACACTCGACAATTTACTCCTGAATGGTTATTTCTATGTTAGAACTACATTTAAAACTTTTCTTGAGGTTCAGAAAGAATTACAAGTTTACATATCAATAAAATATAAACTGGTATGTATTTCTTCAAGCAGATTTTAACAGTTGTATACTTTTACATGATGAACGTTTACGGAAAAATGTATTTGCACTCCAAAAAAATAATTTCCGTGAGAAGTGCCTTCCACAGCTCACCTCTCAGTTTTGGGGTTTCCCTCCCTGCAACCACCATTGGCAAAAGTACTTTTACGAGCATATTTATGGTATAATATAACATGCAAACTGTTAGTGAATATTCTCAAGCAAACTAGTTTGAGGTATTCGCTGCCCTTTACAGGTAAACCCACCAATGATCATGTAGAAACCCACCCCTTGCAGTACATTTGTGATTAAGAAATGTGGGCATTCCTAATTACTTGGATACGGGATGGTAGTATGTCATCAAGGAGTATACTTCTTTGTCTTCTAAGCTATGGGAACGTGTTAATTCGTCAGATTTCATTTTATATTTGTGTTACATTGTCTTTTGTATTGAGCCACATACATATATTTTAAAAAAAACACAGTTTTCGCTTATTTACAAGGGTTGGCACTGCCAAGGTGTAGTTTTGATCAACACTATAGCTAAATGACTACTTACTCTCTGGAGAGTGGTTCATATGAAAAGTATCATGTTACAGTCGTGCAAGCTACTTCGGCCTCAAAACTCTGCATTAGATATTTAATAGATATTTCAGTTATTCACAGTAATCTGTCAGTCAGAAAAGCCGTTTTGGACTTCCAAGCCTATCTGGTTCTGTCCTACACATTTAGTAACATCTCTGACACATTTCTCAAACAGCCGATTGGACCGCGTTTCTGTGGTTTCTAAATTAGGAATACATAATTTAGTTGCTTATTATGAAAATGTCAAGGCTTAGTGAAAAACCAGGCTCCAAGTAAAGTTAATAGGAATGAAAGATTCACAATTATCTTCCGATTTTTTTCTATCATCCATCCAGGATTTTTTCAGCCCTGTTCTTCATATATTAAATATAAAAGTAGGAGACATTTCATACTGAATTTGACTGCGTATTTAAATTTAACGTTAAATGTAAGCATTTTTTTCAAGTCATTTAAACCGAAAGTCTGTTAAAAAATATAATGTTATGTAAATCAACAGAATATATGTATTTATTGTGTATGGATTCCTTTGGAAACCCTTAGCTGGAACAGAGCTAATGTTTTTCTCTTCAGGGTTTCAAAACACTCCTCAGACAACGCAAGTATTACTCTTGTTGTGTCTGATGTCACTTGGAACCGCTCAATAAAGACGAAACCCTTATGTTGACCCATCAACAAACCTATCTACCTACTGCATATGGTTCCTAGTAGCAACATGGTGGTTTCTCTTGTAGACCCTTAAAAGTAGCAGCAACGGAACCAATCAGTGGAGTTGTTATCAACCTAGCAAAGATGAATTAATGAACATCTGCTGTGCCTAACAAACAAACATCTACATGGAGTGCTCTGATGGGCGCATTATGACACTCCTGTCCCTAATCAGCCCATTTTCTCATAAATTAATTATATTATTCAGTGAAGTGTGTACTTTTACCCAACATTGTGAGTGATGCAGTAGCACCTTGCGCCCCAGTTTTATGGGGGTCCAGTAGCAGTCTTAACCTGCATTAAAAAGACAGAATTTTCTCATCTGTAAAGTCGATTTGTAGTCTGTCCTGCTATGTTCCTCTCAACCTCTCTGTCTGGCAAATAGCATGCCAATGCTGTACCAGCATGTTGTAGAGGCCAGACATTACCCCCTTAAAATGACCCCAGCAGTGGGGGTAAAAGTCTACCGGGGAGGTGCGCCAAGTTTGCTAAAGAGGCAGTGGCAGTGTTGCAGGTATCTCCATTTGTGATTAGCAAGGAGATGGAATTCCTCCATCAATTCCTCATAGGACTTGAGGCTGCAGTGAGCTGTGACCTGGGATAGGGACAAAAAGCTCACCTGCCGCCATATTGACCAATAAGGCAAAACTCCTCCTATTGGGATGCTGGCGTTCTGCCAGAAAGGCACCCTTTCATGGATATAGGTTTTGGTTGAGAGTAGGTGTGGGCACGTTCCCACGAGACGACCATAGTCTGAATCATGGGCTTAGGGGGTCGCGTTGTGGGTGCGCCATGGTTATAAAGTGGCTGCAGTCCAGAGGGCTGTAGGAGAGGCTTCTTTCAATCAGGTTCCACAGTGGGTAACTTTCTCACAATTAACTGAAAGTGTTAGCCCTGTAGATATTGCACTTCTGTCCCATAATACTCTTTCTTTAATATCTCTCTCACACAATACCTGCTACATTCTTGTGTATAAAACTTTATTTCCAATGTGGTATGCCTCAAATGCAAATGCAAGAGGGTTGGGTTGGCTGATTATAAAGCTTTCAAACTGGCATTACATTATCTTACATATATAGTGCTACCACCACAGACGATAATTGTAACCAGCACCTTTTGTGAAGCAGCAAGGATAACTGAAAGACAGTAAGATCTGCCTTTTCCACCCCCCACCTTTATTGTAGCACTGATTGATAGTGGTCACAGTGCACCAGCAGTGAGATTTTTACCTCGTGATGTCCTGATTCAAGTGGAGAAGTCGTGAAGAACGACCTACTACATGAAAGGATGAGAACAGGACCAGTGAAGGAGCACTGAAGGAACTGCAGGTCCTAGCAAAGCAAACATGTGGTGAACCGTGCTGCTTGTAGAAGTCACCAGGATGCCAGACATGGGTTCCAGAAAGCAGCCACAGCTATTCCAGGATTGTGGATGTGACCGCACCACTACATTGTGTGTCAGAGCACTTGGGGGTCAACCCCTGGGTGATGTGAAAAACCAGCTCGAAAGGATTGGCGTGGCCAAATCAGTGTTTGTGCTGTGAATGAGTTCTGTGTGAAAGGAGAGTCAACCCCAAGGAAGAGCAGCCTACATCAACTCATGCACTCCCAAATTTCCAATTGAGTCGACCAATTTGTGAGTCTGGGTTTTCCTGCTAACACCTAGAGGGGTCTTTGTGTTTCTTGGGTCGCAACACTAGCGATGAGAGGAGTCAACAGTTCTGCCAGGGGGACCCTCAAGTGTAAAAGTAGAAACATGCAATGAGGTTATGAAGTACTGTAGAGGTTTGTTATTAACTTACCTCCTCATTCAGTCTTCCTTCCATAAAGACACAATGTTAACAGGGAATATTAGTGGTTATCAACTGTCTGCTATAAAAACTTTAGCACTTTGCATGTGTGCTGTATGGTGCAGCACACATGCAAAGTTGGAAAGTTTCAGAGAAAATAAGTATTTTCTCCAACTTTATGCCTGCCCTGAGGAGGTGTAATTTCTTTGTAAATCCCTTTCTAATAAACTTTGTAGCTAGAGATAAGTGTCAAAATGTATGGGTGGGTGCATGGGAAGGTCACGTTCCACATATGGTTTACCTCTTTGACACAAGGTAGCTCATAGTGCCATTTTGTGGTACTTTAGAGCTACTTTGCTACTCAATTCAGGAGTGATTTGCATCTCTTTTGTGTTGCAAACTAGGTATAAAATGGTAGTAAATCCACCACATAAACTCAGTATTTGAAACATAACTCAATGATTGGCGGTGTTATACTAATAGAATTGTATTACTGCCCAAAGGAACCCTTTATAGCAACCTTAAAATTATGAAAGATTGAGGAACAAACATACGTTTCTAAACCTATGCCTTGGAATTCGAATGCAGCACTTTGATGCCAGTTCATAGCTCAATGTGCTTTCTTAGAAGGATAGTAACTTATGAACTTCAAGTAACAAAAGGAACTCTGTGACAAATCTATAACGCACTGAGCTATTTAAATAAAATACAAATTTGTAATCTGTATGAACAGGCTGTGCTTTGCAGTGGGATCATTAACCATCTATGCAACTTTATCATGAGTCAAAACTGTGACTAGACGAGTTACAGAAATCTTCATCAAGAGTATTAACCACCAGAGGTGTCATGCCCTTGTCATTATCCTCTGAAAACTGGTGAGCAGGCAAACATCTTTGCAAGCTGCTCTTTTCTCACCTCTACCTGTCATGCAAAGAGAGCTCTCTAGAGCTTTTCGCCTATTTGTTTGGCACCGTCGCAACCCCCTAAAACTGTCCCTGAGTTCTAGATTGGAGGGCTGATGCATTTATATAGCACACATGGCCCTGGTGGATCTCTTGGCACTCTTCTTATACTACCTAACCCTACAGACAGGTCTTTAATTTATTCTTGAGGAAAAACAGAGAGCAGGGCAGCCATATCTTGGTCGCTGAAATAACAAGCATTTGCAATGCAATCTATCTTGCCTTTAGGACCTTATATGTAGTTACATATGCAGCACATTATTGTGGGTAAAGCAACATTTACTGTTCTAATGTGCACAAAGCAGGGAATGGGTGCAGGACTACAGCCCCCATCGTGTGATTCTGGATAAATCACTTAAGCTCCCTGTGCCTACAAAAACAAATAAAAGTGACCTTGTGTAATGCAACTGGTGCGCATATATTGTGCTCCAAAAACCTTTTGAGTTTGTGCTATATTTTTTAAAAAACTGCAAAAATTATAATGTATGAGGTATTTATAAAACAATTCTGCCCACTATCTGTTTTTGTATTTGATGAAGCAAAGCTTCGCATTTGCGACTTGCTTTTGTCATGAACCTCGTCCATGTATAACAAAGTAATAATTTGTACATCTTACTAACGTTTGTTTCATGTTTGAAACGAAAATCAATGAAGCTTGCCTATGTGTTTTCCTAATACTATTAATTTCCAGTCACTATTGAATCAGATAGAGGCCGACATTTTCAGAATGACGTAATCGACGAACTCTGTAAGGCCTTTGGAATCTCACAAAAGCTTCACTGTGCCTACCGTCCAGAGGCTTCTGGAATAGTGGAACAAGTAAATGGAACTATCAAAAACAGACTAGCAAAACTGTGTGATGCATCTGGTATGACCTGGGTGAAGGCCCTGCCCTTGGTCCTGATGGGACTCCGAAGTGTTCCTGACCGCAAGACAGGCCTAACTCCCCATGAAATATTGATGGGAAGAGTGATGAGACAAGCATGGGTACCAGGAAGCAAACTGTTGAGTATTACTGATGATTTGGTGCTTGAATACTGCAAGAGATTAGGTGACCAAGTGCGTTCTATCTCTCGCCAGATCGGAGAAGACGCCATCCTCAATCCAACGACTCCTCTCCACAAACTGGTTCCCGGAGACTGGGTAAAAATAAAGAAGCATACTCGGAAGAACTGTCTGGAGCCAAGGTGGGGAGAGAAGCGTCAGGTGATCCTGGTAACAACCACAGCAGTAAAGTGTGCAGGGGTTCCACATTGGGTACACGCCAGCCACACCCAGAAGGTATTACCAGACGGAGAGCCTGAAGAAGAGGGGCGTCCCGCAGAGGACTCTGCAGGAGCCAGACCAGAAGTAGCTGACGACGTACAGCCCAGTACCAGTCGAGCTGCAGAATCAGCAGACGTTGGCCCAGGAGTAGTTGATGACAAACTGCCAAGAGTCCAGCCTGCTGAAGGAGTCCAAGAAGCTGAGCCAGAAGTAGCTGAAGACGAGCTGCCGAGCATATGGCCAGAGGAGTGGATACCATTGATTGATCTCACTGAAGACCCCATTCGAACAAGTGAGCGACTTTGGGAAGGTAGAGAGTGGACTAGAGAGGAAAAGCAAGGCACAGGTGAAGAACCTCAGGATCTTGAGATTCACATCAAAACTGAGGAAGGAGAAGGTCAGACAGGGACAGAACAAGTGATTGATACAGAACAAGTGATTGATACAGAGCAAGTGATTGATACAGAACAAGTGGTTGATACAGAACAGGTGATTGATACTCCTCCACTGACTCCTGATGTCGGGAAGGGACAGACTAGACATAGCGTAATAGTTCGAGCAGAAGAAAATCAAGAGATCGAAGTGCTTGAACAGGATCAGATAGGATTAGAAGAACGTGTTCAGGAAACCGAAACAGAGACATTTGAAAAGCAAAAACAAAATTCTCCTGAACAAGGCCAGATTAGTAACCAGGCAGAAGAAATAGATGCTAGCCCTGGAAATAGTCAGATAGAGGAGGAAGAAACTGAAACAGAATTGCCACAAACTAATGAAAACAAAAGGGCAAGAGAAGAAAACGAAGTCTCGGTACCAACCAAAAGACTTAAGAAAAGAAAGCACATTGAACCTGGATACATAAAGAAATTGAGACTGAGAATAAAAACAGTAGAGGAAAAACGTGCAGAAGAAAGGAGAAGTGCTCGCATAACAGAACAACCCGAAGATACTTCCAAGAGAAGGAGTGATCGAATAAAAAGACAAAATAAAAAGTACAAGTCTCCTGAATGGACGCTCGTTTTAGAAGAATTTGAAGATCTTGATATAACTGACGAGAGCGACGGAGAACCAGTCGCTGAGTACTCTGCTGAAGAAGAAGACGAGCCACCGTGAATTTGCACAAAGTAAGCTACTGGTGTAAAGACACAAAGAGGGGTCGAGAAACTTCTTCTGAGCCAAAATGTCTGATTCAAACGTGAATGGTAGACCTAGTTGCAGTCGTTGCAAAACATGCTGCAAGGTATGTGTATGTAGTATAGTTATACTGATATTACTCTGGATAGGACTAACAGTTTTCATTCCTTTTGCGGTGAGCAAAAATACTAATATTGTCCCTACTGAAATTGTAAATACTGACAGTGAGGACCTGACAACACAGAGTGTAGCAAGACATGAAAGAGCACTTAGACAAACAAATCGAGACTTAGAAGCATCAGATGAGGGAGGACTACATTATCATGGAGTAAAGAATAGAACGCATTTAAACGTTTTCGCAAACCTGTTAATACACTATGTAGAGACTATGGAAATTGAAGATTGCTATGTCTGCATGAAGCTACCTACCTCTGTGGCTGAAGGCGTGACATACCATCACCTGCCCTTGACCTATGGAATTTCCTGTAGCATTTTAGCTAGCTTATTTTACAAAGGAGGACCGTTACAGTACTATTACTCAAACAGTGACGTGATCTTTTCTGAACTTCCTATACGTGGGAACTTGAATCCTGTACATACCAAAAGTGACGTTACTCGCTATATGGGCGAATACTTTTTGACTATAGGTAATATAGACCTAGGTGACGCACACAGAGATAACTTGACCTGTTCTTTGCGTGAGCAGGAAAAGATGTTCCTGAACATGGCAGAGAAAAGGAGAATAAAAATAAAAAGAAAGGTAGATGACGAAACACAGAAAAGGCCAAAATGGGCTGAGAACATGGAGGGCACCTCAAATGGTGGAGCGGGTCCTGCTCTGTTGCTGGATTTTGAAAAGAAAGGCAAGCTATGTCTTCACCGCGAGAAGACTAGCTATTATAATAACATTTTCATTGGCTCCAGTGAATGCGAACATAATTACAAGGTAATTGGAGGTTGGGGTTTCAAAAATGGGTCAGAGCCTGTGTTTCCTGGAATTTATTATATATGTGGGGACAAGGCTTATTTCAAATTGCCGGATCACTGGTATGGAAGCTGCTACTTTGGCATTGTCTTCCCGAAAATATACCATGTGAACAAAGTTGCTAGAAGCAGTGAAAATACTAATGGCTTAGTGCGTAGTAAAAGAGAAAGCATAGGTGAAATAATGGGTAGTATTTTCAGTGCACTGATACCTGGAGTGGGAGTGGTTCTGAACACTCACCGAATTTGCAAATTGTCCACTATAGTGGATGTGTTGTCTACTGACACAGCTCATGGATTTCTGCTGGTCAATACCGAAATGGTTGCGATCAGATCAATGGTTTTGCAGAACAGACTTGCTCTTGATACCTTATTAGCAAAAGAGGGCGGAGTCTGCCGGATGTTGAAGGCGCAACATTGTTGCACTTATATTCCGGACAAAAGTGTGCAGCTCAAAAGATACGTGAAAAACATTACTAATTTGGAAAGGGAACTCAAACCACTCGAGGTTGACAGTGCCTGGAAGAGACTGGTAGATGGTCTCTCAAATGTAGGTCATTGGTTTGCTAGCTTAGGTAAAGGCTTATTGTTTAAGATACTGATGCCAATTGGAATTATAGGTCTCATCCTATTCTTCATATTTGTCTGTTGCAAATGTCGCAAGCACACCGGAAAGCATCAAGTGAATGCGAGAGGAGTGAAACGAAGTGTGGATGAACTTGAATTGGAGGAAATGAATAATCAGATATACAAAAGGGTGAAGAATTCTCACCCTACCAAAAATGAGAGAGAAAAGCTGGATAGCATGCTGGAAGAGATAGAGCTGTATAAGGTGTGAAAAGTTGGCATCTGGTTCCATTTATTTTGTGATGATAGTAAATATCATCAAAGAGGGGATTGATGAAGCAAAGCTTCGCATTTGCGACTTGCTTTTGTCATGAACCTCGTCCATGTATAACAAAGTAATAATTTGTACGTCTTACTAACGTTTGTTTCATGTTTGAAACGAAAATCAATGAAGCTTGCCTATGTGTTTTCCTAATACTAATTATTTGAGTCAATAAAATGGCCGCTGCTTTGAAATAGTGTCTGCGCATGCGTCAGTCACACTCACGTGTCCTGACGTGTTTGCAGGTTTGGAGGGAAATAGTTGCGCATGCGTAATACATAGCTTTGCCAGTAACGTGGTACTGCTCGTGCCATTGCTCTTGTGCCCGTATATATGTAGCTAACATTTAGACTGCATAAGTATATTTTATAGTGATAAGTTTAAAGTACAAACCCAATGATGTGTTTTCATATCGTTATTTCTATGTATTAACTTGTTCTCGCTTACTTTTCATGTACCGCGGGAAATGGGGGTTTGACTGAGCCAAAAGCCATCTTGGAGGTCCTTACTGCGCATGACCGTCCGCCTGGGGAGAAGTCAACCTTGGCTGGTGGAACTCAGCCAGCTGGCAGGGATGGGCAAGATGCTCCTGAGAACTGACCTGCGAACTCAGCAGGACGGAGTCATGTGTCCCCATTTTTGAAACAATGTAAAATTGTCATTGTATTTCCCTGAATTTTCTCATGAGAACCCCAATCTCGCTAGGCGGTACCCAGAGATGCAAAGTAGGCATCGAAATAGTGTGTTCTGATTGGTGTGTTACCCAAAGCCTACCTTAGGACCAATCCAAATTGAGGGATTCTGACACTTTGCAACATTGGGGGGTGGTACACCGTCCCCAAACTGTATATCTACCCTGGGTTCACCTAGGGAAATTGTCCGACTTGTCTGGTTTAGCTGACCTGTCACTGACCCATCGCACTCAATAGGTGACTGAAGATACAGAGGGCTGCGGAGCACTCTGTCCGAAATTGATCATAGACTAAGGTTTTACTGAACCTTAAAGTGCTGGTGAAGCACTTTGCTGGGAGTTCGCTGACCCAATCGGGGTCTTGATCGATAACTGCAGAGAGGGTGGAGCGCAGGCGTTGCTTCCAAACTGCGGGTGCGGTCCTGTCCTGAGCGGTCCTGTCCTGAGGGGTTCCTGTCCTGAGGTCCTGTCCAGATTCCTAATCTGAGGGTTTCCTGTCCTGTCCTGGGTGTCCATTCTGCACCTGCTGTCCACTGAGGGGTATCCTTCCTTGAGGGTTTCCTGTCCTTAACTGACCCGTGGCCAGGGTTTGGTTTCCACACCAGTCTAGGTAAATATCGCTCAAAATCTTTAACTTGCACCTTTCTATTTTTCTGTCTTTTGCTTCAATAAAGAGACACCTTTGCATATGTTGATTTTTCCATGTTTTTGCTGCAATTATTGAAACGTAAAGACATTGCATATTTTCATAACGTGTTCCCATGTTACCCTACCTGTTAGAAATCATATTTTCCATTGCAGTTTGTCATTTCCTGATATGGTCTAGAACGGCCTTACTTAAACTGTCTAAAGAACTTTTACCCTGAATGCATAGCGTTTCCTGTTGCATCTCATATTTAGTATTTCCATGATTACCCTGACTTTATTTCTCTATAGTTATGTACTTTTCGTTATCTTGATTATCGATTGCCTTATTCTTGTCGAATATGCATAGTTATAAACGCAATTGTGTAACAAAGTGTAAAAATTAGGGAACGTTTTAGTAATGCGCGTATGTCAGAATGGTATTCTGGGTAGTGCAGTCTCAAGCAAAATGACGTGCACCACCACGTGAACGCGAGAGTGAGAGGCAGCGAACGGCGCGGGCCAATCAGGAGTAAGGTAGCATTGAGAACGAGCTTTAAACAAAGGGGTAACAACAGGAGGTTAACTTCACCGGATCAGAAATAAGGGAGGATGGGTTATAGCGTCCACTGCAGGTACGTGTAAGGAGGACTAATGGGTAAATAGACTTGCCAATCAAAACACGAATATTTTGTGTAGCACTGAAGGTGTGCTGAGAGAATAACTGAGGCAGTTTTGTTCAAACGCAGGGGGGTATAACACGAGGTTTCTGATGGCGAAGGGTGAATAGAGAATGTTGTATAGATGGAGAGGGGGATGGGAGTCGGTAGTTTCTATGCACAATAGCGCTGTGTGCGAGTGATAAAATGTGGCTGGATAAGCACTGTTTATAAAATGTGGCTGGATAAGCACTGTTCACAAAGGTAGAGTCTGCTAGTGTTGAGGCTACATGTTGTAGAAAAAAAATCTGCACAATGATTATGTTGTACTAGCATTTAACTATTTTAGATTAGAAAACGTGTAAGATTAATCTTAAATTAACGTAAGTGAATACACAATGTTTACCTTTTTCTATTATTGTGATTTATAGTGTTCCCTGACGAAGGGCAATGAGGTGCCCGAAATGCATTGGATTTTTAATAAATATTGCTTTGGACGAACCACTGCGTTGATCATGTTTGAAAATGAGGTCCGGAGGGCACGGTTCAAGCATTTGAAATCTGGAAAATGGCAGCATACAGCCTGAATGTGAAGTAAAAGGACAGAGTAATACAGAAAATGTGATAAAATGTGGAATATTATGGATAAAACTATGGAATATTTGGAAATGGAAAAACATGGATGAATTTTTGCCAGAAGGCGCAATGATGGCAGCTGCGACTGGTTTTGGGGTGACATGTGTTACCCCACCCCTCTTCATTGATTCAAAGGTGTCACCGGGGGAGGCACAAAAACCAGTATTGCACGCCGTGAATGATTAACTTTGGACAAACAGAAATTAATTAAAAATTGACTTTCATAAAAAATAGGTAAAAAAGGTGTGCATCCCACCCTCATTCATATTGTTCATAAATTTCCCCGGAACGTTGGGATTGCACCCACAACAGTAATAGTCTCTTTGATTTTTTGTTTTATTAACTTAAAAGACTTGACATTCATGGAACAAGATCTGGTTCGTTTTTATAAAAGCAATGTTTTTCAGGCTATGTTTAAGAACACTAATAATGACACATGTTGTTCGTGCAACGACGATTCGAATATGCATAGTTATAAACGCAATTGTGTAACAAAGTGTAAAAATTAGGGAACGTTTTAGTAATGCGCGTATGTCAGAATGGTATTCTGGGTAGTGCAGTCTCAAGCAAAATGACGTGCACCACCACGTGAACGCGAGAGTGAGAGGCAGCGAACGGCGCGGGCCAATCAGGAGTAAGGTAGCATTGAGAACGAGCTTTAAACAAAGGGGTAACAACAGGAGGTTAACTTCACCGGATCAGAAATAAGGGAGGATGGGTTATAGCGTCCACTGCAGGTACGTGTAAGGAGGACTAATGGGTAAATAGACTTGCCAATCAAAACACGAATATTTTGTGTAGCACTGAAGGTGTGCTGAGAGAATAACTGAGGCAGTTTTGTTCAAACGCAGGGGGGTATAACACGAGGTTTCTGATGGCGAAGGGTGAATAGAGAATGTTGTATAGATGGAGAGGGGGATGGGAGTCGGTAGTTTCTATGCACAATAGCGCTGTGTGCGAGTGATAAAATGTGGCTGGATAAGCACTGTTTATAAAATGTGGCTGGATAAGCACTGTTCACAAAGGTAGAGTCTGCTAGTGTTGAGGCTACATGTTGTAGAAAAAAAATCTGCACAATGATTATGTTGTACTAGCATTTAACTATTTTAGATTAGAAAACGTGTAAGATTAATCTTAAATTAACGTAAGTGAATACACGATGTTTACCTTTTTCTATTATTGTGATTTATAGTGTTCCCTGACGAAGGGCAATGAGGTGCCCGAAATGCATTGGATTTTTAATAAATATTGCTTTGGACGAACCACTGCGTTGATCATGTTTGAAAATGAGGTCCGGAGGGCACGGTTCAAGCATTTGAAATCTGGAAAATGGCAGCATACAGCCTGAATGTGAAGTAAAAGGACAGAGTACTACAGAAAATGTGATAAAATGTGGAATATTATGAATAAAACTATGGAATATTTGGAAATGGAAAAACATGGATGAATTTTTGCCAGAAGGCGCAATGATGGCAGCTGCGACTGGTTTTGGGGTGACATGTGTTACCCCACCCCTCTTCATTTATTCTTGTAAATCTCATGCTTTCAGAAAACGAACTTTAGATAAAGATTTTAAAACTTCCAGTTGTCCGTGGTCATTTTACAAAGGTATTGAATGTCATTTTGAGTTTGTATTTTGCTGCCTTTCCTTTACAGCTAGCTCCCTGATCCGTTGTGGTCATAGGTACCCGTGTCGGTGGAGGGTAAATCGGGTACGCTGAATAATAACAGTAGGGAATTCACACAAATTGGTAGCAGCCCGTGAAGTCACCCGGTCAATGTATATTGTGAATTGAAATATATGGGCCCGAAGCCGGAAACTGCGAAATTATTGGTTGGGTGACCTCGCGTGCTCTATCATATTCATTTAATTTATTCACGTTTACATATTGGGTGTAGAACACAACCCTTGGGCATTTTACAATTGTTTACTGTCCACTGACCAGCTGACGGAATCCATCCAAGAAAGTGGAAAGGAATCTGTGACTTTATGTTAATCTCTTAAAGGTGCAGTGAAGTATGGGAATGGAAGCCTAAGTTGCTTTATTGGTTGCGTGGCGCTGAGAAAAGATAGGTTTACTAGATGTGACGGTTGTGTGAATGGTGGTACCTTCGTTTCATACTGTGGAAATCTCACCTGCTTTTTATGATCTGTTGTATGCTAATTGTTTACTCATAGCCCGTGTGGTATGCTCATTCCCAAAGCTGCCAACGTATCAGCATGTGTATGAGTGACATTTTTATGTTTTGACTGCGCCTCTGAGTGACATTTTGAGTGACACTTTACCAAGTGCAGTTAGCAAAGAAACCTGTATGAAACAACACAGCATAGCTTTCAGATTTTGCAGGACCTGGGTTGGATTATCAACTCCTACTTGAAATACGACATTGTTTTTAAATTATACAATTGTCTTACTTAAAAAGGCAGGCTATGTCTCATGCGGTGCACAGACATAATATCGACTACAGAATATCGAATGGAGAAAATATCGAGGAAAAAATATCGACAATATAAAAATATTGACAAAAAAAATATCGTCATTAAAAATATCGACAAAAATAATGATAAAAAATATCCAGTACAAAAATATCGACTCAAATAAATCGACTTGACAAAATATCGATATATAGTGGAAGTTAAAAATGTCGAAAATATGTAGAAAAAAAGTTTAAATAACTAATTTTAATTAATAGTAATATAAATTGTAGTTTATGTTTAGGAGCGGGATGTTGGGTTAATAGGGGATAAGGGTGGGGAGTAATTTAAAATAATTAATAAATTAATATATGTGTGTAAATTATTTATATAATTAATTAATTGCTAATTAGTTATCAATTATTATTTGAATAATGTTTAATAAAAAAATTATTAGGAAATAATTAGTAATTAATTAATATTAATTAGTTAATTAATAAAGTAATTAGTTATTATTAATTAATAAATGCAATTGTAGTTTATGCTTAGGAGCGGGAAGTTGGGTTAATAGGGGATAAGGGTGGGGAGTAATTGAAAATAATTAATTAATTCATATATGTTTGTACATTTATTATATTATTAATTAATTGGTGAACAATTAACATTAATTATTTAATTAATTAACTTATTAATTAGTTAATAAATTATTAAAATGTGTAATATTTTTTAATTAGTAATTAATTGTTAATTTATTAATGTCTAATAGTTATTTGAATAATGTTTAATAAAAAAATTAATAGGAAATAATTAGTAATTAATTAATATTAATTAGTTAATTAATAAAGTAATTAGTTATTATTAATTAATAAATGCAATTGTAGTTTATGTTTAGGAGCGGGAAGTTGGGTTAATAGGGGATAAGGGTGGGGAGTAATTGAAAATAATTAATTAATTCATATATGTTTGTACATTTATTATATTATTAATTAATTGGTGAACAATTAACATTAATTATTTAATTAATTATTTAATTAATTAGTTAATACATTATTACAATGTGTAATATTTTTTAATTAGTAATTAATTGTTAATTTATTAATGTCTATTAGTTAATTAATTAAGTAAATAGTTATTATTTGTTTGTTAATTAAATTGTAATTTATGTTTAGGAGCGGGATGTTAGTTTAATAGGGGATAAGTGTGGTGAGTAATTACAAATAATTATGTAATTAATATATGTTTGTCATTTTTGATTTACATAAATTAGTAAATAATAATATACATTATTTAATTAATTAATAATAAATAATTTAATTATTAATTAGTAATTAATACGTAATTAATTATTATAAAATTTGAAAATATATTAATGAGATATTTTTGGCCTATTATTTCGAAGTTATTGTTAATTAATTATTTAGGGAATATAATTATTAATCATAACTATTTTTTTATTACAGCTATTTTTATTTAATATTAAAAAAAAAAAATTATTATAAAATAATTAGTTATACAATATTAATACTTCTATTTTTGGTAAAGGAGTATTTGTAGGGTTCAGGGTCAGTTTAGGCTTTATGGGTAAAGGAGTTATTATTTATTGAGGGTAATTCATCAGTTCTGGGGTAATTGTTTTTTTTTATTGTGGGACAGTTTTCATGTGTTGGATAAAGGGATATGATTTGTCTTTAGTGTCAGTTGTGGTTTATTGGGGGAAGGATTATTTTCTGTGTTGTGGGTTAGTTTTTAGTCTTTAGATACAGGTTTTTGTAAAGGCTTCAGGGTTAGTTTTCTGTTCTTGGGTAAAGGGGTATTTTTAGGGTTCAGGGTCAGTTTTCTGTTCTTGCGTAAAGGGATATGTTTAGGCTTCTGGGTCAGTTTTCAGTTCTTGGGTTAAGGGTATTTTTTGGGTTCAGGGTCAGTTTTCAGTTTTTGGGTGAAGGGTTTTTTTTTGTGTTCAGGGTCAGTTTTGAGTTCTTTGGTAAAGGGATATTTTTGGGGTTCAGGGTTAGTTTTCAGTTTTTGGATAAAGGGTATTATTTTGAGTTCAGGGTCAGTTTTCAGTTTTTGGATAAAGGGCTTTTTTTAGGGTTCAGGGTCAGTTTTCAGTTTTTCCGTAAAGCGTTTTTTTTAGGGTTCAGGGTCAGTTTTCAGTTCTTCCGTAAAGGGATTTTTTTTGGGTTCAGGGTCAGTTTTCAGTTTTTGGAAAAAGGTTTTTTTTAAGGGTTCTGGGTCAGTTTTCAGTTTTTGGATAAAGGGGTTTGTTTAGGGTTCAGGGTCAGTTTTCAGTTCTAGGGTAAAGGAATATTTTTGGGGTTCAGGGTCAGTTTTCTGTTTTTGGGTGAAGGAGTTTTTTTTGTGTTCAGGGTCAGTTTTGAGTTCTTCGTTAAAGGGATATTTTTGGTGTTCAGGGTCAGTTTTCAGTTTTTGGATAAAGGGTATTATTTTGAGTTCAGGGTCAGTTTTCAGTTTTTGGATAAAGGGCTTTTTTTAGGGTTCAGGGTCAGTTTTCAGTTTTTCCGTAAAGGGTTTTTTTAGGGTTCAGGGTCAGTTTTCAGTTCTTCGGTAAAGGGATTTTTTTTGGGTTCAGGGTCAGTTTTCAGTTTTTGGAAAAAGGTTTTTTTTAAGGGTTCTGGGTCAGTTTTCTGTTTTTGGATAAAGGGGTTTGTTTAGGGTTCAGGGTCAGTTTTCAGTTCTAGGGTAAAGGAATATTTTAGGGGTTCAGGGTCAGTTTTCAGTTTTTGGAGAAAGGGTATTTTTTTGAGTTCAGGGTCAGTTTTCAGTTTTTGGATAAAGGGCTTTTTTTGGGGTTCAGGGTCAGTTTTCAGTTTTTGTGTAAAGGGTTTTTTTGAGGGTTCAGGGTCAGTTTTTCAGTTCTTCGGTAAAGGGATATTTTTTCCGTTCAGGGTCAGTTTTCAGTTTTTGGAAATTGGGTTTTTTACAAGGGTTCAGGGTCAGTTTTCAGTTTTTGGATAAAGGGTTTTTTTTAGGGTTCTGGGTCAGTTTTCAGTTCTAGGGTAAAGGAATATATTTTTGGGTTCAGGGTCAGTTTTCAGTATTTGAGTAAAGGGGTATTTTTAGGGTTCTGGGTCAGTTTTGGGTTTTTTGATAAAGGGGTCTTTTTAAAGGGTTCAGGGACAGTTTTCAGTTCTTAGGTTAAGGATTTATTTTTGGGTTCAGGGTCAGTTTTCAGTTTTTGGGTAAAGGGGTATTTTTTGGGTCAAGGGTTCCTTTGGTGTATATAAAGTGTGCTACAAAAATATTATACTAATAATTAGTAGGAAAAAGTTATACATTTTTGTTCTATTTATATATTTTTGGACTACTCAGCTACAAATATTATACAAATATATGTAAATAACATTATTTAACTATTGTACCTTTTTAATAAATTTACAATTAACTGTAACATTATACTAAAGTAGCAATTCACATTTATACATGGTCAGTGTCCAGCAGATTACCTGATATTAGCTACACTGGAGTTGAATTGAAAGTAATCATTGGTCACTATCCAGCACCTTCCCTAATATTAGCTTGACTGGAGTAGGATTTGTAATTCATTATTGGTTAATGTCTAACACTATACATTATATTAGCTTGACTACAGTATCAATAGTAAATATTAATTGATCAGTGTACAGCACATTTCCATATAATTGTAAATTATCATGTTATTATATTACAAAAAAATGCACAATGGGTGTTTTCACAAAACTTTATTACCATTTTTTTTTTTTTTATGTGAACTATAATACAATCACAATCAAAAAGAAAATAACTGTTTTTGGAAATGTAGTATTTGCAGATTAACACATTAATATTTATGTACATGTTTAATATTTTTTACATACATTTCTTTAACAACATTTTTTATGAACATAAATATTTTTATCAACATTAACATTGAGTAACAAGTTTTTATATAAAAATAAATAAAGAATTAGTGTTCATTCTGCTTATTCATGTTATATTTAATAATGTTAATATTATATATTAATATTATTAAATATTTTTTTTTTACACTTAAATTTTTATAAAGTAACATGACAATTAATATATTTGCTGAAGATATGGAAAAACAATTTATGACATTTTTGCCTACATATTTCAGACAATGTTTGTATATCACACATAAACATATATAATGTTGTTCAGTTTGTCACTGTAAAGGGGAATAATATGTTTATTAATAATTTCTGGTATTGGAAAAATATTAATTATGCAAGTATATACTTTTATAATACTTAGAAATTATTATTAACATTTTTAAATAATTAATAAAAAAAAAGTATATTATTATTATTATTTATTAATAAACTTAAACATTTATTTTTTCTTTTCAGAAATATATATATTCAGAGAAATAAATATACATTATTTCAGGGTATAATTTTTATTATAAATGGTTACAAATGTTTTATTAATAACAATAAATAAGTTATATTATTTATTATTATTAATTATTCACATTAACAATTATAATGTTTAGTTATAAAGAAACACAACATTATTCATATAAATTTACACAATTACAAATTAGTTAGATATATCATTTCAAGTGTTACATTATTTTTTAATATTATTAATATATAATAATTATTATATATTATTTAATATTAAAAATATATTTTATTTTTTTACTGTTTAATTTTTAATGAGTCTAGTTTATTATTTTGTTAAAATAACAATGTTTATGTATTACTTTTTTATACTATAACATTGTATTTTCTATAATACCTTTCCCAAAATGGTTTAAGGGGACTACTTTTTTACCGCGTAACGTTATTGTGCTTCATTCCGGACTGGAGAAGCTCGCGGTTGGGAGTTGCTTCGTGTGGAGGGAGGTAAGGTTGATTTTACATACAATTTATAACAGAGTGGTAATGTTTGATGGTATATTCTAACTGTGGAGGGTTTGTGTGTGTATGTATGAATTGTTTAGGTAGCGTTTAGGTTAAATGTCGTAGTTAGACATGCGTCGTGTATGTTTTAGTTCTAATGTTATTTTAAGTGTTAGGAAAGGTCTTCTTACATGGTTAATGTTAATTGTGAATGTATTTACTAATGTTATGGGCTATTTGTGGGTGGGTTTCGTTATGTATGTTTTTTGTAGAGGTTCCGGTTCCTCGCATGAAAACTACATGGAAGGAAGCGTGTTTTTTTGATGAGATACTAATGTATGACTTTTCTTGTTATATTTTGACGTGTATCTCCTATATTTCGTGTTTGCCAGGAGCGGTTTTTTATATTTTATAACTGTTTTTCGTGTTTTTGGAGGGTTTCGTATTGAATTGATACATTGATATGTGTGACCGTTTTTTTTAGAAGTTGTGTGTATATCACTTTAAATGCTAAAGTGTCCACACTACTGTTTTCGGATTTTCATGGAGCGTTTATTTCATTTTAACATTATTTTCGGGTTCTTGATCGTTTCTTATACTGGAATTATTATACATTGCAATGGACTGTATTTTGCTTTATGACGTTTTTTTATCAACACAAATTGTAAGTATTTTAAGTAATTATTTTGTTGGGTGGGAAATGTTGAACTTAATGTAATGTGTATGTGTGATGTAATTATAAATATTGCATATTTGTTCACAAATATGGTACGAACTTTTGATCCGTTTCTTAAACAAATATGTATTATTTATAATTTTGACAGACATTTTTCTATTGTTATATGTATAATTATTGTAATAAGAGATTAGTATCTATTGTAGACATTTTTATAGTAGGCTTTTTGCAATTATTGACAGGTATTCTAATCCTCTAGTTGTCGGATATAGTGTGACTTGACTTTGCAGTAGTCGGAACATTTGTTTAGTTTGTTTCGTTAGTTTTGGACCAATTTGGGTCACAGATTGTTCCATTCTTAGTTCTTGATAGCTTTGTTCTTTTTTCAAAGCTTCTACTAGGTTATGGAATGTGGGTCTGGCTCTGCTTGTGGTAGCTTGGAAAGCATTATACCACCCTTCTACACTGTTGTTTGTTTTAGCCTCTTGGTTTAAAGTGCTAAGATAGACATTCCACCAAGGGATATGGAATTTGGGTTGGCGTCGATGTCCAGATCTGTGCAACCTTCCCACCCAAGTATCTTCGAAATAGTCCAGTAATGGCGTTAGTTTATCTTCATTCCTCTTGTAATATGTGCTGTCAATTAATAAATTGTAGTGTTCTGCTACATCGGTAACAGGAACGTAGGCCAGTGCAATCAATTTTTTTATTTGATAGGCAAATGTGCTATCTGTTGAGTATAGAATACTTAAAGTGGATTTCTGGAGATGTCTCCATATGCTCTGGATTGCTGTGTGGGGAAATGTTCTCAAAATGCTATTAATCATAGCTAATTCGAAATCAATAATTATTTTTTCTGGAAAATAATTATTGATTTCATTTTTGAGAACATTTAATATTTCTGCATAAGTGTTTTGCTGTTTGTTTGGTAGCAAACAGTAAATGAAAGGGATGTTATAGTTATGGTATAAACCGTGGATGGAATATAGTTGATAAAAAGGTTTTGGGCATGGTTTAAATGTTCCATCCATCATCCATTGGGTACACTGTTGGATTTTTCGTAAATTACTTGCAGTTGCAAACATTATGATTCTGTTTGTACTGCTTTCATTGTCAAAAAGGATAAATTTGTCTTTATTGTGTGTGATGGACATTTCTGGTGAAATAATAATTTCCTCAAAAGTAGTAGGGTTGGGTGGGGTTGTGCAAGTGCGTCTTTTAGTGTATGCAATTGTGCATTTTAGGGATTCAATAGAGGGTAGTTGACCGGAAGCATGGGCTGGGACTTTTAACAGTTCTTCCTTAAGGATTTGTGTTGTTGGTTTATCACTTTGTGTGCTAGCAGTTTTTATACTTTCTAAAGCATCTCTTATTTCAATTTCTGTGACATTGGGGGGATGATTGTGTTCCCTGGTAAATAACACACTAGTTTCCTCAGTTGTAGCCCTTCCATAACATTTGTTAGAGTAATATTTTGTACATTTCCAGAAAACTTTTCTACCACTTTGTCTTTCCTGATTATAAACATAACCCATATAACATAACAGTAATTTATTTTTCTGTGACATCACAAATTCTGCACCTTCTGTCATTTAGCTTAACTTGTTCTAGGAAAGAGTAGAAAGAAACAAAATTATAAAAAATATCTTTCACTTTGTGGTGCTAACATAATTAATTATGTCTTTATACTTACAGTTACTAACAGTAGTAATCAGAAATCCAGAACTGTATTTTGAAGTCTTTTCTTGTATGTATTTCTTGATTTACTGTTGGTATGAGAATATAGAAATGCTAAGTTAATGTTTACACATAACAAACGATTTTTCTAGGACAAAGCAGTTTTTATTTTAGTTTACTACTACATTTGATGTGAACGTTACATATACTTACTTGATAAAATAGTTGATTTGTAGAATTGGGTGCAGTAGATCAAGGTTATAAAGTTCTGATCTGTAGAGAAGATAGAATAAATAATTGTACAATATTATTAACTATTTTTGGAACTGTTGGTAAATGGCAAATATTTAAAAGTATACTCACTTGAAAAAAAGTAGTTTTGTTTGCTGTAGGTAGAATAGATGTATGATGTATTCTGAATATCTATTGAGAAAATATAAAAAACATAACATGGTGTTAAGGACATATATTTTGTTTGATTTCTGAGGTTTTAGGCCAATTACAATTATACTTACATTTTTTACAAGGGTCGTTTTGTCTTTTGGTATAGTTGATGTTGGATGTTATAATTGGATCTGTAGGGAAGATGTAATATGCAAGATATGTTGTTTAGAAAATATGATTTATTATATTGGGTGTTTACTAACAAAAACATATATACTTACATGTTTAATGAGTCTACTTTTATACATTTGTAGTATAGAGATAGGAAATTCTCTGATTATCTGTGAATAAAATGTTTAAAATAGAGAATGAATCTGGTGAAATAGTGTTTAAAAAAAGCAGTTGGTGTATAACACAACATTAATGTATACTTACTATCTGATTTTCCAGGTGAAGAAATAGGAACATGTATTATGTATTATGTATTTATTTGTAGTAATTTCTATCAGAAATGTAGAAGGAGATAAAAAGTAAATAAGTGCAAGAGTTAGGAGATATAAGTACATAATCACACTACTAATTTAGATTTCTACATAATGCACTGTTACTTACTTGAATAATTAGCTAGTGAGCTGGATCTTTAAAGATGTTTGGTCAGGAAGAAATCTTCAAAGTTTTGGCATCTTCTATCTAAGAGTTAGCAGCACCAAATGGTAGAATGTATGTATCCCTTTTATAGTATGTGTATTTTGTGTGCTTTCATTTAATTGGTTGCAGGGTGAAAGGAAGGATTGTATAGGCTAGTTTGAATTTTTTTGGGTTAATTGGTATGTTTGTCGATGTGAGAATGGTGGTATGTGGTGATTTCTGCATTAAAGTCAGTTATTTGTTAAATAAAATAGATATGTAAGTGGTTAAAAATAATGAAAATGTTATTTAAATGTGCAGAATATTTTCCAAAAGATAGAACGCATTTTATAGAATGTATAGGAAATGTAGTTAAATAGGAAGGTGATAAAAGTAACAGGTATTATATGTAAAATGTTTTTTCTATAGAGCACTGACTTTTATAGACTATTAATATGGTATTTTAGACATGAAATGTAGAGAAAGCAACTCGATATTTTTTTTTAACGATATTTTTGTAGTCTATATTTTAGTAGTCGATATTTTTGTAGTGTTTGTGGTAATTTCATGAACAACGATATATTTGTAGTCGATATTTACTAAGGCGATATTTATGTATTCGAGATTGTTAATACTCGATATTTTGTAGTCGATATTTTAGTAGTTTGTGTAATAAGTATAGAAAATCGATATTTTAGTACTCGATAAATTTGCTACGATATTTTAGTAAGTCGATAATGTGACCGTCGATAATATTTCAGTGATCCGTCTCATGCACTTAGATTCAGTGATCCTTAAATCTGCTCATTTCCAAACTCCACTAAATGCACTGCCGTTTTAATCACCCAAATCTCACGCAGACAACAAATAATACGCCGCAGGCTTTGAATAATTCTGTAAAAACCATATTCATATGTTATATAAAGACAGCTCTTCAGACGAGTAATAACGGCTGCAGTATGACCCTAAATCATGGATTTCTATCTGAATGTGGAAAGGTCTGAAGCCAGTCTCGGGCTCTGCCCTTCCCCCACTCCTGTAGACATGAAAATCTGATGCAGAGGAAGGCCAAACGTCAACTGTCGAAGAGCGCGCTCAGAATTGTACCCATTTGTTAACAGCACCTAAAATATTGAAAATCAACATGCGAGGCACAGCTACCCAAGTTGCTACAATGTCAGAGTAAGATAGTCCATTCTCTATATTGAGAAATTTTGGAGGCGCTACGTCTTTGTGTGCAAATTAATAACCCCTGCTTCTGATTCCTCTTTAATTATGGAATGTTTCACAGATGTTCATTCTACACCTCACTGCCTGCTTGTTTGCAGCGGATGCTGTGTTTTGCTGGCGTGTTTTTTTTTTATTTCAGTAGATTTTTATTGAAAATTATATTTACATGGTGCAGAGGATATACAGGATATACATGAGAGATAACTGAAGACAAGGGAAAAGGACCCCGGGGGTGGGGGAAGGGAGGTTAGGTAGTGATTTGTAGCCGTTTGTCCACTTTATTCTTGCTTCTTCTTCAGTTTCTTTTGGCGTTCCCCCTTCCCCCTTGCTGATTGTCCAATTGTCTTCCCGTTCCCCTGGTGGCGTAGAGAGAGAGGTATAGAGAAAGAGAGTAAAGAGAGTAGAGAGTAGAGAGGCTCAGCTAGTTAACAAAGTAGGCGATCTTAGTAGTCTATTCAGTGGTGTCTCATCTTGCTTGGGGCTTATTTCCCGGTTGTCTCTCTAGCGTTCAGGGTGGCTTGTGTGAGGACAGGTAGTTGTCCAGCGAGAGCCACATTTCGCTTTTCTCCCCTGCGTTCGGTAGGTTGGTGGTTGTTATGTTGTCAGCCCCCGCAGGAAAATGACCCAGTTAAACCAGGCTTTGAAGGTGGCTTTCGCTGTTTCTTTCCAGTTGGTTAATACCGTCTTGACCGCGGCTGTGAGCAGGAGGTCAATCAGGTCTCTGTCTCTTTTGGATCTTATGGAAGGATCGGTGTACCCCAGTGCTAGATGGTGGAAGTCAAATGCTAGGGTGGCCCCTGTGACTTAGTTTACTAGTGTGTTAACCGAGTCCCAAAATGTCCTGACCTTGGTGCAGTGGAAGAGGAGGTGTGCCAGGTCCCCTTTCTGATTGTTGCAGTTCCAGCAGGAGTCATTTTCTCTAATACCCATGGATGCTAGTCTGGCTGGGGTCCAGTAGGCCTTGTGTATCAGCCAGAATTTTGTCTGATCTAGTGTTGTTGTCACCTTCCTTCTTGATGTGGATGACCAGAGGTCGGCGCTCTCCTTGTCAGTAAGTTCCCTCCCTGCCACTGTTCCCCAATGGGTTGTGATTCTGTTGTTAAGTTTAGAGGTCTTGGGGCACAGGGCTTTGTACATGTGTGCTACTTGGTGTCCTATAATGTTTAGGCTCGTGGCATATTGTAGTATTGAGGGTGTGAGCTTGGTTATGTTTGCTTTGGTGATTGCAACTCTTATCTTTAGGAAGTTATATAGCTCTGCGCTTTCAAACTTATGTTGTTCCTTGAGTGTGTCGAAAGTGGCTTGAGTTCCCTTATGCTGTAGCTGGCTTACTGTGGTTATGCCGTGTCCGTACCAAGTGGGCATGTCTAGTGTGTTGTTCCTGTATTTTATTTTAGGGTTGTGCCAGAGGGATTCTAGCTGCGTTTGCCTGATGCTGGTGTGTAGTAGCTTATCTATTCTTAGTAGGGCTTGCCTTGTGTTCCTTAGTATTGGGTTTTGTTTTAATTGCGGGGTGTTTCGTTGCCGTGAGCAGGGCCACGGGTTCCATCCCGCCTAGCATTCTCCTTTCAAGAGAGAGCCAGGCCGGGGTGTAGTCATTGTTCGGCGTTAGCCAGTACAGGCCTTGTTTTGCCACTCAGGCTGTTTGGAATAGCTGAACATTTGTCAAATTGAGGCCTCCTAGTGTCTTGGGCAATCTGAGCTTTTGAAGGCTAATTCTGAGTTTCTTCCCTCCCCAGAGGAATGTGTTGATTAGCTTGTCTAGCTTTTTGAGGAAGTCTGTTGTGTTGGTTAGCGGTAGCATGTTGAGCAAGTAGTTAACCATTGGGGTGACCATCATTTTGATGGTTTCTATCCTCCCCCACCATGTGGTGAATTTTGGAGACCATCCCTCGAGCTTCTCCTTAATTTTGTTTAGGATGGCTTGCTCGTTCTGGTCTAATGTGGTGTGCAGGTCTCTCTCGAAAAGGAGGCCCAGGTATTTTATGGCTTTCCTTTGCCAGGTCAGTCCAGAGGACCCCAGCATCGTCTTGTTGGTGTGGATATTTAGTGGTTTGCACTCCGATTTTTCCCTGTTCAATTTATATCCTGATACCTGGGCGTATTGATCTATAGTGTCCATTAGGGCCGCGATGGATCTTTCTGGGTCTTCTGTTACAATGAGGACGTCATCAGCATATGCTGCTAACTTGAAGGTCTCTCCCTCTATGGGTATCCCTTTTATGTCTGGGTTTGCTCGTATCATGCTTAGAAGGGGCTCTATGGCCAGTAGGAAAAGGGCTGGTGAGAGCGGGCTTCCCTGCCTGGTTCCTCGTTTGAGGTTTAGCAGCTCTGACGTGCCTCCGTTCACTACTACGCGCGCCTTGGGTTCGTTATATAGGGCCATTACCATCTTCCTAAAGTTGTGGCCTAAGCCGAATTTTTTCATGCATTGATCTAGGTACGGCCATGATACCCTGTCGAAGGCCTTTGCCATAAAGGAATACCTCTCAAACAACGACAGCCCAGACATAGATAGGGAGACCCTGTGGGACGCGCTAAAAGCCACGGTGAGAGGTACGATAGTAAGCATCAAAGGAAGACAAAACAGGGAAAGAGACAGGAAGATAACTGACCTGGAGAGAGAAATCAAGACACTAGAATCAGGACACATAGCTAATCTAGAGGACAGGAACACCCTCACGACCCTAACAAAGAAAAAATACGAACTGAACAAGATCCTTAGCGAGAGGGCAGGGACCTTGGTCAACAAATACAAAGCAATAAATTTATGCTCCGCCAATAGGGCAGGGAAGGCTCTGGCGTCATACCTCAAAGGTAAGCAGAGACAACACACAATAGCAGCTGTCAGAGACAGGACAAACAAATCACATACGACGAACAAAGGGATACTTGACACCTTCAAAGACTTCTACGCGCAGCTGTACAGGGAAGACGGAACACTAAGTGCGGATGGGGGCAAAGACCTGCTAGATCGCATCACGACACCAGAGCTGACGGAAACACAAAGAGAGAGGCTGGACACTGAAATAACAAGCGAGGAGATAGAAAGAGCAGCCAAAAGCTTAAAGGATAACAAGGCCCCAGGTCCAGACGGGTTCACAGCCAAGTTCTACAAACACTTTATCGCCACACTCAGGCCAACAATGACATCGGTATTCACAAGCTGTGTACGCAAGGGGCGGATGACTCAATCGATGGCAGAGGCCAACATCATCGTAATCCCTAAGGAAGGCAAAGACACACAACACCCCAAAAACTACAGACCAATCTCACTCATAAATGTGGATTGTAAGATATACGCCAAGATCCTAGCAACCAGACTCAACTCATATCTATCCTCCCTCATACACTGCGCTCAAGTGGGATACCTGAAGAACAGGATGGCGCACGATAACACAAGACTACTCTGCCACATAATTAACCACGCAGCCAAAAGCAACAATGCGGCGGTCGTGATCGTCCCTTGATGCAGAAAAGGCCTTGCTGGCGTGTTTTTTTAAACTTATTTTGTAACGTGACACATTGCAGCACAGGCAGCCTGCGCAGCAGTGTCTCACAGGCAGGGTCCGTAGCACAAAGCGGTGAAGCGAGGGAGCACGGCTGTAGGCCGGAAGCATGCAGCCCTTAGTTTGCAGACTCCAGGAGCTCACTTTGCATCTGCAGGCTGGCTCCAAAAAAGAAGGGGCACTGCGGAGGGCGGTTAGGGCCACGCAGAGACTCGTGTCAGTTTGCCAACCCAGCTGGGGTGCATCCGTCCTGCACTGCCGGTTGTTGGCCTTTTCGGGGCTGCTTTGGGATAGTCTGGGCTGCAAGCGGCACACACCTCCCATGTCTGCTGCCCAGGCAATACAAAACCAAAACTCACCAACAGCATATATTAAAATAAACTTGGCAAGCGCATGAGCTGTCTCGCACGCACTTAAATTACCAATCACCTGTATAGAGCTGCTTTTATCAGCAGCTGTGCAAGGCGACCCTGCTAGTAAATAGAGCGGAGGGAAGGAAGCCCGTATATGAGGCCAAGTTTCCCGAAGACGTTGTGAGTTTTCTAATGAGAACAGCACGCTGCTCCTATCACGAACCCAGGAAGGGGAGAGGAGGCGGGACAAGCACTGTGCACCCGCGAGTGGTGAGGAGCGGCAGAAGCAAAAACAAGCGGGCGCCTTTTAAAATACGGCGCCCCTGTTGATAATGCTGACTGTTTAGCTCGGTGCCCGGAGGCAGGGAAGCAAAATGAGCAACAGAGCTGCAGTCAGCGTCTGAGTGAGACAGGACTTTTGGCGCATGTGTAAAATTTAAGGCAGCGCGCACATGTTAATGTGCACTATTTTAAACAAGCATTTGCAATGCAAAACGACTCGCATTTACACGAGACGTATTGTATTGGAAATGGGAGTGCGGTCGTTAAAAAAGGCACGAACGAGAGAGGGGGTAAAGGATTGGCGAAGAATCGTGGACTGCGTGAGGAGGCAGGGAGGGGGACACAGGGGATAAATACTGTTTAGTAAGGGGCCTATAGCCTCGGAAGCCTACAAATTACGCAATGGTCATCAGGAGGAGGGACGAAGAAGACGGAAACCAATCAAGAGGCTGCATTTAGGCTGTAAGCCAAATAAAAAAAATGGGCGGAGAGTGGGTGGAGCTTATGTGAAGCTTCTCCGCTAAAGTATATACACCATGCCTCACAAAGCGATGCCAGCACATGCGCTGGAACACTACGCGAGACCTAAAAAGGAGCAGCTTCAATGCCTGATGATGTTATTTTAGGCATATAGAGGGGGCTTTTGGTAACGCTCTATAAATCTATAAATTACAAGCAGGAAATTATATACATCTTTTAAAGATCATGGAGGCTGGAGCTAACTGATCCAAATACTTAGACGCCAACTATGCAACCTTGAGCCTGATGTTGTTTGTTACAAGTAACCAATGAAAAGAGTGGTCTGTTAGTTTGATATGATCTCTAGTGCCAAGTTTTGTGGACTGTGTAAAATCTGAAGCAGTGCCCTGGGAAGGTTGGAATAAATAAAATATATTGCAATAATCCAAACAGGGTGGCAAATACAGCCCTTACTCCTAGGGGGGTGTTCTGAGGTGGAAAGCAGAGGGTGAATGGGCTTTACATTTTTCATATAGAAGAAGTTTTTAACCACCAAGTTCATTTGTTGGTCAAGGGATGCACAGGGTCCAAAAGAAATCCCAATGTCTTCACTTACCTTGTACATGTCTATATTAAGTATCTAGAAGAACAAATCACTCCTAATCTGAGATGATATAAATAATTTGCTGATGTTTAGAATAAATCCTCAATTAATGTAGAGTTTAATGCATTCTGTTTCCAGAATTGCACTTCCCTACTTGTCTAGAAAAAAAGGAGAAGCCCAAGAGCATCCAGAGTATAGGAGCAAACAGATAAGAAAAACATTACAGGCATCCCATGTTGCCGGTTGCTCTGCTGTATTTTCTGTTCATACAAGGAGCATCACTTGCTAAATATATCCCGCAATAAGAAAAGGGTTACAAATGCAAATTAGAAAAGAGTTATACTCTGTTTGAACTGCAAATGCTCCCACACACAGGGTGAGGATTTTTCTTTTCCTACCAAGTTTTAAGAGACTGAGGGGAGTCTTCTTTAAGAAGATCCCTATTTCAAAAAGGTTAAGATAGGTGACACAAAGACCAAATGGAGACTTATTAAAAAATGCTAAGCTGCTCAATTTCTGTCGTGGTTGCACTAGCCTAGTTCAGAATAAATATTGGTTAGTGAGAAAGAAAATTCAAAAATTAAATTCAATACAGTATGCAAAATAAATGTATGGTACATTTAGATATGTTCAAAACCACAAGAATGTATTTAGAACAGTTCCTGTGGTTATAGCAATGGTGACATGAGTTAAAATAACCAAATATATGTGTTGAGTATGCATCAATGAAGAAAGACCTGGCTCCCATCGAATGGGTTCTAGACATGACCTAAGCCAGAGTGCACTTGGTATGTTTCCAAAGTGGTATGGTGAATCTCACATAGGCACTCAAACTACAATATACTTCACAGAACCTTATTGTACCAATGCCTTTAGATCACCATGCACACATTATATAATTAAGCCTATCCAAATGCATGCACTTTCATCATCAAACCAATGGATTAATTTTAACTCACAAATTCTGTTACACACATATTTATTGTGGAATAATGAGGGAAGAAACCTCTTACGTGAATTCATCAATCTTCACACATTTTACAATTTGAAGATGCCGGAATGTCAAATCTGGGGCACAGTGACATTCACTTAGGCTGAAGAAGCAGGTTAGTGGAGCTCCAGCTGCTGCCTAGCTCGCACTCCGCCAGTTTAACATAACATTCCAAGACAATTAACTCTTCAGTAAAGATGAGCTCATTTAAATCCCATGGCCATAAAAATCCTTGTGATATTCCTATGTATGTCACAGACCCGATAAAACCCTTCCCATATTCAACTCAGTGTCACACAGAATAAGTCGGTACGCCCAGCTGAGTTCTTTGTACTGGTGCAAGTTTTTTATTAGGATTTTGGTAACACCTGGACTTTAATCATGCTCAAGTCTCATGTAGAGTATCCACCTTTTCTGCATGGTCACTCCAGAGTGTTTGCCTTTCTTGTGGATCCTATTTTTACTGGCTTTTGAACTCTGTGTACTTTACCACTGCTAACAGTGAGTACAGCACCTGTGATCCCCCTTTAAGCATGTTGCAACTCTTTGTCCCCTTGGCCAGGCAGGACCAAACCCAGTGGCAGGTAAGCTACCCCCAGAACTGGTTTGAAGTGGAAACGGGGATAAGGGCTGCTGTTTTCCAAACTGGAATTACTTAAAAAAGTATTTTTTTTTACTCCTTAGAAGTTTTTCCCCATTGTTTAAAGAGTGCCCATGAGTCACCCCCAACCACTGGCTAGCCCCAACCATAAGTGTGGCACCCCAAGAAAACTCCTTAGAACACCTTTTGGACCATTGGAAAATCAAAAGAAGACTGGATCCTCCTTGCTGTAATTTGCGAGAAGCCTCAAAGGACTCAACTGGCTTCCACATGTACCCAGAACAAAGAGGTGAATCATAAGGGTCAGTTAGCTGAACTCCTGTGTGACTTCAGGCTACACAACAAGCTGCTGGAGCCTTTTTTCCTTAAGTGAATAATACCAACCCAACCTGGAATGGAACCTGCTGGTGGCCTGTGTGGAGTGAGTCTTGGCCCCTAAGTACTGAACCTATGGCCCTGGGTGCCTTGGAAGTGACCCAGATTAGTTGCTACAGAAATCATGAAAAGTTGGTACTTGGAATATTTATGGAGTTCTTTAATCTTCTGAGTCTTTAGGATGATATAGCAGCAAAGCTGTCCGATTTCTATACACTCTCCTTGAATACAGATTCAGGCTTAACCCAATGTAAGATTTTGAACTCCATAAAAATGACGAAGGGCCTAATTCAAAAATTGGCAGAGAGGGAACTCGGTTGCAATGGTGATAGAGATCCCCCATCAATATTAAGGTCCGCCTGTCCGATTTTGATTCAGGCATATCATAGTTTCATGAAGGAGACTACTTCTCCATCTCAGCCATGGTGAAACTTCTTTGACAGCCCCATAGCGAAGGGCTTACGGAGATTTGGCTATATGTCTGCCCATGTAACATAGATGGGAGGACATATAGCCATTTTTCAATGCCTGTCACCGCAAGGACACATCTGGTGCTAAGGGGCACTGAAAGGGGCACTGAAAGGTGCTCAATGTACCCCTTGTGATGGGTGGAACTTACATTGTTTTTTTTTTATTTTTAAGAAGAAAATCCCACTTTGGGATTTTCTTTTTGAAAATAAAAATAAAGTACTGTAAATTTGCTGTAAGCTCTGTCATGTTTAATGGAACTGTCAGGCAAAGTTACAATGTGTTACAGTGCTCACTGCAGTGTGCTTTCAGTCCTACAACATACTTTGCTTGCAATTAAAAATATAAATGCCCCATTATGAGTTTGCCTTTATGTTCTAATATGTGCAGTGGGTCCTGTTACCATACATATCGTAATTATGAGCATTTCGATAACAATTTTATCCCTTCTAAATTATGGCAAGTAAATCTAAAAGAGGTGTGCCACAAAATGTGGGTGATGATGCTTTTAGCTAACAAAGGTATTCCTTCTTTCTCTCTTTTTGAAACCCACTACTTGACCCCCTACAGGGTTCGTAATTTTTTTTTTTTTTTTAAGAATGCAAATAACCAGTGTATTGGTGCACATATTTCTAAACACACCCAGTACTGACTGTTAAGATGAAAGAGTTCTATAGAGGTAAAATGATCTGTATAGGACCACATAATGGTCAAGTGGGGACACTGTGACTTGAAGTCAGATGTCTAACTGTGACAGGCCGTAAATTAAGTAGTGGACTACATTTGTTTGTGTGAAAGCTTATGCTCAATACAGTAGGTTGTAGTTGATTAGGATAACCAATCAATGATGAAGGCTATTGCACTGACTGGTTCACTGGGAAAAGTTATGTCCAATGCAATACGTCTCATAATGTTATTATGAAAGGTTATGTCAAAAGGCATTAGGTCTGACCAATTTATTGCGAAAAAGCATATATTTATGCCAGTATGCCTTTAAGGGGAGGTAGTTATTACACTACGTTAAAGCCTGTAAAGAGGCATTCTTTTCATGGAATTTCACATAGTATCATGGTGGGCATGCATTTTGGCAAACCACTTTGACAAACTCTATAAGTAGAAGATAGCTGCTGTGATGATCCTAGTTACGCCTTTTTAAGAGGGTTACACTTTTTTTTGCCTACTATAATTTTGTAAATATGTGTAGTTCAATGACTGTATTCCTGATAATTGTCTTGTGGAAAAGTTTATGCTCAATACAATAGACTTGCGTTGGTTATAATGACAAGTCAATGATAAAGATGCCATGGGTCTGATCTATTTATCATGAAACATTATAACAAAGACAGTAGGCCTGGCCTATTTATTGTGAAAAGAATCTATTTCACACAGTAAGACTTTAAAGGTGGATGCTTATTATACTGTGTTGAAGGTGGCAGACAGAACGTTTGCTACAGGGAATTTCACAGATTACCATAGTAGGCAGGGGTTTGGTGTTAGCAGCCCCTTTGGACATACCCTGTGGTACAAGATTTTCCTTGTTAACCCCTCATAGATGAGGGTTTATTTTGTTTTGCCAGCTGTAATTTTATGTATATATTTACTTTTAGAAACTGTATGCCTGACGACTACTTTGCGGGAAAGATCATCCTCAACACAGTATTCCTGAGTTGTTTATGGTGATAAACCAATAATGATGGATATTAGCCTGATCTGGTTCACTGGGAAAAGTTATGTTATATGACCTGATATGTTTATTATGAACAGTTATAACAAAGGCAGTAGGACTTTCCTACTTATTATGAAAATACTTTTAAAGCATTACACCTTTAAAGGTGCGTTGGGATTACATCCTGTTAAAGGCCTTGTACTGATATTTTACCACAAGAAATAACTCAGATTACCATAGTAGGCAATGGTTTGTGTGGTGGCCACACCCTGTGACAGCCTTTGGTGTAGAACATCTGCAATGAGGCATGAACCATGAGGCAGCGCAGCGGACGAGCGCAGCAGGCGCGACGGAGGCGCGCCGGAGTCGTGCCAGAGTCCTGCCCGTCTGCGCCCGTCCGCGGCCGGACAGGCCCAGGGGCCAGGGATGCTGCTATCTTCATTCCCTACTCCCCCGCCGCTCTCAAGCGCCTACATGTCTTCGCCAGCTCCCTTCCCCCCGACACCTGGACTCACATCACATCCCTTGGCATTGCCGGTACCTCATCCCCCCATCTTGGGTCGATGCCAGTATCTGTGGCTCCGGCTCCCATTGAGTCACAGGTACGGGTCTTATACCTAAATACTCGCTCCATGGTTAAGCACCAAGTTGACATCTTGCACCTACTTCTCACCGAGAGTCCTGATGTCTTATTACTATCAGAGACTTGGCTCACTGAGGACTCACTTCCTGACATTTTGGCTGCTCTGCCCCCAGACTACTTCCTGCTAAATACCAACCGCTCAGGAGGTCGCGCTGGGGGAGGGGTGGCGGCGGTCATACGCAAGAATTTGAAGATCATTACTTCTACGGCTCTGACCCTGCCGGAAGTGGACACCCTGGTTCTTAGCCTTGGGACGGAGGCAGGGGCAGTCACCCTTGTGGTACTCTACCGCCCTCCCCACCCTATGCCGTCTTTCCCTTCAGCTTTCATTGACCAACTCACCAACATTGCCACCTCCTCCCCCCGTACTGTCATCATTGGTGACTTTAATTATTGGTTTCAGCACGAGGACGCCGGCCCGCATGCTTCCGAATTGTTCGAGGGTCTCTCAAGCCTGAATTTTATTCAACTGGTCAGGTCTGCCACCCATAAGGGCGGCCACATCCTCGATCATATCTGGACCCATGGGGTCAAGTCCTCCCACCCATTAATAACACCTTGTGTGTGGTCGGATCACTTTATGATCGACACCACAATATCGGTGGCTGGCCAGATTAGGGTCCCCCTGCGGGAGGGTGGCAAGGCTCGCAAGTGGAAGGCTGTCGACCCCCCTAAACTGTTAGCCCACCTGTCTCAAACTTGTCCCTTGCTACCTAATGACACTGGCACTGATAAGCTCTACGGGTTGGTAGCAGACTGGCTTACGACAGCCAGCGACATCTTCGCCCCCCTAACCAAATTCCCCCAATCCCGGCATGGCAATTCCCACAAATGGTTCACCCCTCATCTCAAATCCCTCCACCTAGAACTCCGTCAACTTGAGCGCAAGTGGAGAAGAGACTACCACCCCCTAAGTAGAGTTGCCTATGTGGCCGCCCGCAATAGGTACAAACTTGCCATTCTCACAGCAAAAAAAACGTATGCATCAGAAAAAATTTTATCGGCCCCATGTCAATCTAAAGAAATCTTCAAAGTTCTCAATGAATTTACCTCCGACCCCAGGACACTCCCCGCTCAGGCTGCCACACAGGAAGCATGTAATGCTCTTAGCACCTATTTTGTTGAAAAAATTGTATTGATCAAGGACACCATCTTAGTTACTTCTCCTGGCGCTGGCTCTGCTCCCCCCCCTCACAACCTTTTTTCATTCACACAATTCCCTCTCTTAGACCCCACCTCTTTGGCTACTCTTGCCACCCGCATTAAATCTGGATCCCCAGACGATTGCTGTCCCCCGTCCATACTTCGGGCTATCTGCCACTCTTTACCCAACTGCATTCTCCCCCTGTTAAACTCTTCTCTTTCTTCTGGTACGGTGCCTGGCTCCTTCAAGGAGGCCGTTCTGGTGCCTCTCTTGAAGAAGCCAGGGGCGGACCCCGCCATTCCAGCAAATTACCGTCCTATCTCCCTTTTACCTTTCTTTTCTAAAATCCTGGAGGCCCACGTCACTACCTGTCTCTCACAGTTTATCGAGAGTTCCAACTTTCTCGAGGCCAACCAGGCTGGCTTCAGACCCGGCCACTCTACGGAGACTGTGATCCTGGCGGTGCTGGATGCCTTGAGAGACGGGGTTGACAAGGGTACCCCCCAGGCCCTGGTTTTATTAGATCTGTCTGCCGCCTTCGACACGGTGGACCATAACATTCTTCTCCACCGTGTCGAGCAGGCTGGCATCCAGGGCCTGGCGTTGGCCTGGGTCAAATCTTTTTTGACCGACAGGTCTCAGACCCTCAGCCTGGGCACTTTCAGGGCTCCCAGGGAGCATTCGCCCTGTGGGGTCCCCCAGGGTTCTTATCTATCCCCTCTTCTTTTCAATCTTTATCTCCGCCCCCTTCTTTTCTCCTTGAGGCAGTGGGACGTCACCGTATTTAATTACGCGGACGACCTGCAACTCATCTTTTCTCTTAACTCCCCTTCCGCTATTCCCAACTTTCAGGCAGCCATATCCCATATTCTCCAGTGGATGGGCCACAACCAGCTGAAATTGAACCCCGGGAAGACGGAGCTCCTCCTTCCCGGCAGGAGCGCCACCTCCTGGGGGCCACAATTCTGGCCGGCGGAACTTGGTCCTTCTCCCACCCCCGTGGCCTCGGTGAAGAGCCTAGGGGTCACAATTGACTCCGGTTTATCCCTTGGGCCACAGGTGGGGACAGTGGTCTCGTCCTGTATCTACCAGCTGCGCAGGATCAGGAAAGTGGCATCCCTCTTTACACCCGATGCCCTCCTGCAGGTCATCATGGCTCTCGTCCTCTCCCGCTTAGATTTCTCTAACGCGATCTACCACGGTCTGCCTAAAACATCGGTGGCTAGACTGAAAGTGGTGCAAAATCAAGCGGCGAGATTGGCCTTAGGGATCCCGAAGTGGCAATCCGCCAGGCCCCTCCTTGTCCAACTTCATTGGCTCCCTGTCACCGCAAGGTCAGCCTTCAAGATCGGCTGCCTTATTTTCAAATCGCTAACCGGGCCTTGTCCCGCCTTTGTGAAATCTCTGATTAGACCTTACTGCCCGTCCCGGAATCTGAGATCCTCCCATCTTCGCCTTCTGACTGTCCCTTCTTACAAGCTCTGCAGATCTGGAGGCCGGAGATTTGCATACCTGGCCCCCAAGCTCTGGAACTCTCTTCCTTCTTCTCTTAAAGTCTCTAACTCCCTGATTCTTTTTCGCAAGTCTTTAAAAACCTGGCTCTTTCCTCAATCTGGTTAGCCCCTTTGCACTCTCCATGTCCAGCCAGCGCCAGGAAACCCATGGTGTCAGTGCGCTCTATGAGCACTCCTTACAATACAATACAATACAATGTAATATCTTGGGTGGGCCCTCTTTCAGGGGTTAATATTTTTTGACAATTGTAATTATGAATTTTAGAACTGTATGCCTGATGGTCGTTGTTTTATGCCAAATACTGTAGGCCTGGGTGGCCTATGGGAGCTAGAATGTCATAAGGTTTATAGGCTTATTGCAAGAACAGCTGCCCCTTGCTATCTTTAATAATATTTTATACCATACGCATGCCATTTAGGCAGCAGCATATTTCGTTTTTCCGGCTTTTATTCTCCTAATTTGTCTGACATATGCTTGTTGAGGGCTTTTTGAGTGTTGTTTACTGTGGATGGGTAAGTGGGTGAATGCAAGAATGAGGGTCAAAGTGCATTTATGAAGACACTTTGAGTTGACTGAAAGGGTGTTTCCAGTTATAAGACAGACCTATTGGCATTGCCACAGCTGTTTAACTGAGAATGCCTTGCTCCAGGGACATCTACTTGATCATTAGGAGGACACTGTTTTAATGTAGGCTGTCAAGAGCTCCTCCCCACTCCCCCTCCCTCCTGCCCCCCTCAAGTAACATCATAGATACTGGCCAGGAGCCGGTCTGGAAACCAAAACCGGCCATGGCAAAGTGCTCAGCAGGCCCCCAGGTTTTGGCCGATTTTGTTACAGAGGCTGATATTGCAGCTATGCTGCAAAAGTGGCCCTGTAACAAAAACGCCCCCCCCCCCCCCCCCGAGGCTCAAAACCGGCCCCCACCTTGGTGGCCCACCATGTTAATGCCCGGTGCCCGCTACGGTCAGTCCGGCTCTGATACTGGCTTTTCTTTTGTCTTCAAATCTTCACAAACTGTTAAACGAGTTGGAACTGTTCATTTTGATTCTGCAGCCTTTGTGTCAAGGGTGCTGGGACTAGGGATGCGGCAGGTGCTGCATCACCCCCAAACCTGTACGCATCTCAGAAAGATAATGGATAACAAGGAGGCCTCAGTTTTCATTTCACAGCAGCAATACCTGTTTATTTTAAACCCGTTAATAGTCAATGGTAATTAAGGAGAACACAGAGAACTACTTTTAACAAACCATGGCACATTTGTTTTTCATGTATATCTAAGCGCACAATATGTGGCTTCAAAGGGATGGCATTCCTAACTCTTGTGATCAGGTTCTGCGCAGGATGAAATAATTTGCCATATGAAAGGCCCCAGTGTTAAAAATAGCTAGGTTCTAAAGTTTAAAATATAAAAAATGAGACTCATTTGGGAATTTTAATTGCTGAATGTGATGGCAGGCAGTTTTAGCAACAGTGCGAGAAAGCAAACCAATACACATGCATTGGCTAAACCCACTCTGATTTATAAATAGCCTCTTTTAAATAACTCATAAATATAAATGGAAACACTTTGTCTAGATCTTGAAAAATACCGCATCATAATGAACCACATTTTTGAAAACTGTATCACACTGCCATCAACTCCTCCTCCCACAAACACACGCTGCTGCACACTATAGGTTGTTTGTTTATTTGCTGCACTCATTTGTTCAGTAAAATCTTTAAATGTGCTTTGTTTCCAACATTAGCAGTAACATTGATTGTAGGCTGGGAATTCGCCAGGATGTTGGAAAGGACAATAGCTTGTTCCCGAGCTTCTAAACGACCATTTTATCACCGTTTCCGGGGCGAGTTTATCTTGGATTGGACTAATTCAGATCAAAACCACCAGTGGATTTATTCGAATTATACTTCTCCAAACCAGACATTGTTTTTTTTTCTTCATTTGGATGTCAAAATCACATTTGTCTGCCACTGAATGTTTTCTGCCAGGCTACTTTTCACCAATGACTGCATAATGCAAATACCTGCAAAAGATAAGAGGGTATTTTTCTTTCTCTAAGGTCCTTACAATCTATTCTGGTCAAAGAATCTGCACACAATTTGGGCGATCGAATTGTTTGAAGTACAGCAGTCGCAGTTCTTTCAACTGTATTCACCTGAACAGGTTGCCTTCCTGCATTTTCTGTATCTTTCATTTGTTGTGCAGGATTCTTGCAATTTATTTTTTCGAATGGACACCTCATCTAATGTATTCTAGTTGGTCCAGCTAAAGGCAGGAATGACAATTACACCTGGGCCCACAAAGGATGATTTTCTTGAAAATATTCAACCTGTTGATGTTTTAACTCTCTACCCAACAGTGGCTAAAGGAGTGATGCAGTACAGAAAACACTGTGGAGCTCGCCACCCATCCCTGGCTTATATTGCACTATGAACTTCCCGTTCAGCAGTCTTAAGATCCTTTCTGAGCTACAGCTGCAGTTCTGATATTGGCATGGATGTGGTTCGAGATCAGAACAGGAAGGCACTTCTGGCAGTCTGCTCAGGTTTTGAAGGGTCAGGCACAGTTGGTCTGAATGGAAATGTGTAGAATTAAGGACATGGTAGGGCCTGTGTAGGCTAGTGGGTGGGGCTGGGACAGAAACAGACTCAAGTAGGACTACAAATAAAAGAAGAGAATTAAGACATGATGGGACTTCTGCGAGGTCAGGATTGTTGGGTAAGAGTTAGTCACATGAAGGTCAATAAGGAAATGAAGAGCAGTCATGACAGAAAGGAGCTTCGGAGAGGCCACAAGATCTCAGGCCTTTGGCAAGGAAGTACCATAGACAAATTAGGAGAATTACTGACATGATGGAACCTTTGAAAGGTGGTAGTGTCCAGCCATTTAGTATTGTGCTTCTATTAGTCATGACTATTTACATCATTCTAAGGCTACCTCAAGTGCTGCTGTGACTGGAAGAGATGAAAAAGAGGGGTTTTATTCCTGTAACATTAAACAAGCGGGCAATACAGATGAAATGAGGAAGGGGTCTTGTGTGGTTGTATTAGTCTTCCCCAAAACACTAGTTGTTCACTTGATAGCTCCATAGGACATTGTAGATTGCCAGGTTTAGGTTTTTTAATGCAAGTTCGGGTGAAGGCAGCAAGAGAAATAATGGAGTGACAGATAGGAATAGGAGTGAAAAGAATATATAATGTCAAGGCGGGAGGATTCATTGACTGCCCGACCCCTAGGCACAGTCTCAACACATATTTTTGCATGTATAGGTCACTCCCTCTTCCATCATGGCAGCAACCATGAGTGTGATGATGTTTTCTCATTATTCTGTCTGCTAACTCCCTGGATTAGCAAAATCAGGGCTTTCATGGTGACCCACAGAGATACCAAAGATTGCAGCCTTCTTCTCAGCTCCCTCCTACGAAAGCACTAGAGCGGTTAGACTGAAACTGTGCTTTCTGAAGACACCAAGGAAGCAGCTGCTGTTGTGCTTTTTTTAATGTTGTGCATCTGTGCATGCCGTTCACTTACTCAAAATGCTCTGAGGCTGGTGGGCAATCAAGTGAGAGCAGGATCCGCTGAGGGAGCTGATAACTCCAGATAAACTTTCATCCCAGAGCGAGTTGTTGGGGGAAGCATATTTTGTTTGTGGAAACAGCTGCCTGTATGCAGAAGCGAATTGTCTCTGAAGTGAGGCATCTGCTAGTACGGAGATGATATTAACGCACATCATAAGGATGCTTTCTTTTTGCTGTTTGCCTATTTTGTTGAACGCGCAAAGAACAGTTGTTGACTGGATACTTTTACGGGTAACTTTGCACACTAATACAGCCATAAATAGTTAGGAGAGAAAAAAACCCAGAAAATAATTTCACTGAAATTGCCTGTAGAGGTAAATACAAAACACATATGTCACAATCAAATACAACTCAATAAAATACAATCAAGCCTCCAACATTGAAGAGAGATGTAGAAATCCTGAAATCTCAGGATTTCAAAGGATGCTCTAATGGTGGCTCTCCTGCTATGGCTACGTAGCAGTCTCTATCTGAGCTTGATTTTTCACTTGGAAGGTCCCCTGTTGACATATGCTTATAATGACAAGACTTCTATTTTTTGCAAGAAAGTTCACATATCCCAAACAATAATAAAGAAAGCATTAGGACCCAGTGTACTTTTGAACTCAGACCTAATGGGACTTAACACTTTGCAATTAAGTGCACCATCACTGGGGACGCCCTCTAAGACATTGATTTTAAAGGAGAATGGTCCTCTACCGGAGCAGAAAGAACTGCAGGATAAGACTCAGAGTATATCCCCTGATGCTCATGATAGAACCACTGCTGAGAGTCCAAGCGAGAACGTTCTTGTTATTTCTAGCTTTCACGTCTCCTCCAAATCAAAATCTAAATTAGTTTGACTGAAGTTCATACAATCTTTGTTTTAAACCTTAATAACAATATCAGAAGTGAGTAGAAAGAAATGAAAGAAACCTCCTTGAAGAAAGCAATAATGAAGCCACTAGATTGGCTCATAAATCAATTGAATCTAAACCTAATATCATCTAAAGGTCACATGCTGTCAGAATTCAAAGGCAATAATCCATTCTGAGAGACCACAGAGTTTCTATAGTCAGCTCTGTAAGACTGAAAAGACAATGCACACTTTTAGTTGACTTGGCTGATTTTGGAATAATCAAACACGTTCTCTATCAGGCCATCTAGAACTGTTTATTTGTAACTGACAAAACACTTCTTTCCAAATCTACTCAGACATGACCTATAAAACCTTGAAATGTCATGCAGAATTCAAACTCTTGATTACATAATTCAAGGCAGTTGGGGCTCGCACATATTTATTCCAGCAAGCCACATTGAAAGTATTCTTCAAACAGTGACAATCTTCTCAGAAGTACCTTAAGCCAGAGATTTTTTTAAAATTCTGCATGATCTATTTTCCTAAAAGGATGGGCCAGCAGATAAAGAGCTGTACATTTTTAAGCAGGATTCTTTAATGTTGGGATTTTTTTTTAATTTAAATTTACTAATGTCCATCATTTTTTTAAGTGAAAATAGGTAAGCAGGCACATAACATCATATAGTTCAGTACCTTTTTGGGGAGAGTATCCATAATGAGACCGGTTTCATGATGAGGGGATGGTTGAAAAATACTATTGCACTTGGGCACAGGGATGTTAGGGCTTCCTGATGCTTTGTAATGAAAGAAAATAGCAGGGGGCCATTCAAAATTGCATGATCCTCTTTATGAAGATGACAAAGCAAACACTTTCTTAGCAACCAGCTGCAATTTCAGAAGCACTACAACTAGCTGCAATTCCAGAAGCTTGTTAATATAAGACTCTTCAGAGTATGGCACTTTAGCATTATCAAGTATTTTGAGTATGGCCTTGGAAACTAATTTGTTCAATATAAATTGTTAATGCTTGTGCCAACTTTTTTCATTAGATCCAGACATCTTAGCACTGAGAGGTTTTTGAAGCTAATTATTGAGAACAAAAAATGTATGCTCACAAATTTACTATAGCACAAAGATAAAAAGAATTGTATCCAAGATGATCCACTAACTTTTCAATGCTTTTGGATGTCTTTGAGGATCTTTAAGAGGCCAAATCAGTGCCATGTTATAGCATCCAAAGAGAATATACAGCAACTGGGAAGAGAAGATCACATTCCTATGATATATGTGTTACTCATTAATCCTTACAAAATACAAACTAGCTTAGTCAACAAAAGAGAAAGTCAAAAGAAACAAAATTTAGGTGATGAATTGTGCCTATGCTAATACAAGAACTAATAAGATCAATACATTAAATACAATCTTTTCAAATATCTTCAAAAACATTTACAATGCTCATATTCAACATGTTTGGAATCATTACTTTCTCATTACCTACCCTAGTTTACCTGTTGAATTAGACTATCGGTTGTTCCATTCAAACAGGAGGATTCAGAGTATGTTCAAAGGAAAACCATGTGGTAGTAGCGGATTTCCTGCCAAATTTGATAAAACTCTGAAGCGCATCCTAAGCAATTGTTTGCCATGAATAGGAAACCATATTTTAGAAGGTTATACAATTCCTCCTTCTTTTGATACAGGAACAGTTGTGTGTTTTTTTAAGCCAAGTAGAAATCCTGTGAATCCTAATTTGTTCCATTCTATAAGGTTACTAAATGCTGCTTATAAAATAATTTCAAGTCAAAAGTAGACAGAATAAATAATATAGCAGCTCATTGATCCATGAAACTCAACATGGTTTTATTGTTAGATATCAGCTGTATACAAACTTCAATTATTTTATTTACTCAAGAAAATTCTATAGGTCTGCTTCTCAGTGCAGAAAAGGATTTGACCTTGTGATCTGGGGCAGCCTCTTTTCGATTTTAATGGCATTTGGTTTCCACCCCAGCTAACAAAGGCACTGAACAACTTTTTTAAGCGTGCTGAGGCTAACGTAGTTTTAAACTCCGTGATAATTGGATCATTTAAGGTGAACCCTGGCACAAGACAGATGTGTCGACTATCCCCACTCCTGGTGGCCTTTTTTATTGAATGTTTTTCCATTGCTCTTCGTAATGACAACAGTATTCTCTCTCAAGTCAATAAAATGTCCGAATTGAAGCTTAAGCTGACACCTCAATTTTATTCTTAAAACTTGATAGGGCAAATTTAAATAATGATCTTTAAGGTTTAATGTCTCTCAAGAATTAGGTGGTTATAAAATCAGTTACCAAAAGTAGACACCTTAATGTTAAATTCTTTCAAAGCAGTTCTTCCAGATGAAGTATGAAAAGAGTAGACGGCCAATCCCAAAGACTATGGGGCTGATTCCAATCCCGATCGGAAGGGCACCGAACGCAATCTGGCCGGAAAAAGTATGAGCGTTCTCTGGCCCGACTCGTACAGCTGTACGAGCGAGCAAGTACGATGCGAGAAATGTAAAATCGCCGGCCGAATTGTTTCCGGGTCCAAACCGCTCTGTACGCCTCATCTGTAAGCAAACCATGGCGTGCAATGGAGGCGATTTCCAACCGAGCCAGTACGATGCACGCGTCGGACAGCCGGATAGAGCTGAAGTGTCCAGCTCACAAAACATCTGGGAAGCTGCATTTGGGGGTCCGCTTCGGACCCCCGTCACCCGCAGCCTTATGACTTGGACACAGGGAAAAACCCAAAGGTCTCCCCAACACAGGCATGTACGGATGGCACCAGCGCATACCCACTGTAAGGGGTGCCCTTGAGCGAGACGTACCCATTCGGTCAGAGGGAGCCCATGTACGCGTTGTATGACCGGCTTCCATTGACTTCTATGGGAGTCCGACCGAACCGAGTCCGGCAGCATGCGGCCGCATCGTACTCGCTCGGTGGGACTGCAGGAGTCCGACTCTGTTGGAAAACACTCCAGATCTGACTCGGTCGGAGAGCTTTCCGACCCAGATTGGAATCTGCCCCAATGAAGGAATAGAAGTCTATCACGTTTATACAGGTAATAATAAATAGGAGCTAGCTATCATGATGACGCTCATGTTGTGTGTGTCTCAGAAACACATATTAGTTTTTATGAAGGCCCTCACCCACCAACCTAGTTGGTGGCATGCTTCATCATCGGGCCCCACCCAAGGCACCGAGTGTGCCTCAGGTGTGCTGCGACGTCTGTTTATAGCGGAGCAGAGAGTGTTAGGTAAGTGTGCAGTGATGGTTTTTAAGTTTAACACTAAGCGCGTTGTCCTTTATGCGGGCGATGCGCTCAGTGTTAAAGTTAAAAGAAAAAAAAAACAGCGCGGTGTGCCTGAAGTGGGCGCTGCGAAAAGATCAGGTTAGTGTTGTGCAGGCGCGGGTGGATCTAGATGATCCCAGAGAGTCGGCCTTCGTGAATATCGATTATCGGATCGGCTGGTGTGGGATGGACAGGAAGAAGAGGATCCACCTTGAACTCAGGAACAGGACCCCACCCGAGGTAAGCAATCTTCACGGGGTTAAGGTCTTTTGTAGAAGTAAAAAGCCCCTGCTCTGCGACCCTGCATGATCCCGTGTGAACTGCTCCTGCCCCGAAATGGTGCAAGGGGAGCGTGAGGGAGGGAAGCTGGCATGTTCCTGTTACCTCGGACCGTTCACTGCTGTCAGGGGTCCTCCTCCCAGAGGTAAAAATACATTGTACTAGGAGCCACGATTAAGTTTGTAGCATAGAGTGAGATGCGAGCCATTTCTTTAAATGCGTGGATATTTGTGCGAGGAGGGGTTCAGCGGGTAGTGTAGTAAACCCGTCACTTTTAAGGTACGGAAAGCAGCCCGCTTCAGTATGCACTAAACGGAAGGGCAATGAAAACATTTTGAGCAATGTTAGTGGGGTCAGGAGTACCGTTGAGCGCAGTGCCTGCGCGCGAGCCTCGGAGTTCTATTATGTCCTGTCAGGTTCTTATGTCACTGCACCGATTTGCGCGGTATTACGACCACTCAAAAACCCAAGCAATGCTTAGTGGAAGCCTCGTGCCAGCTTGTGGGGTCGAGCGGTGACTGCGCGCGCCGTGGCGGATTCCTTAGCACTGCCGCCGGGCCCTTCAACCTGTCTTGGAAAGCGAAAGCACGCCGCCAGGCACGTGTAGGGACAAAAATATGCGCGCCCGTGTGCCCAAATATGATGTCAGTCTGTCCACATGCGCGTGAATTTTTTTGTCCCTACGTGTGCATGTTTAGCTTTGCGGATGGCGGGAGCAGCCATCTTTGTCCATTTGGACATGCGTGCATTCAGCTTTGGCTGAATTGATTCCAAACCGACAAAATCCAACATTCACAATTAAAAATATGACTTTTAAAAATGGTTACTGCAAAATAAAGCTCAATTAAATATATGCCCAAAATGGGGCTAATATGACGTTGTGACAGGCACAAATCAATATTATGGCATGAACCGCGGGGTGCGTGGGCCAGCGACAGAGTCACATAGACCCCCAACCAACAGTACTTTAGGAGGGTCAGCTCTTACTGCCACAGTGGAGGCAAAGTGTCAAGTCTTGAAGGAGGTGAGGCATTGTGTTTGGGCTGGCAGGGGAGGTGAGGTGGCGAGGCAGTGGTGCCGTTCAGCAGTGCTGTGTTGATGAGTTCAGGGAGCCACCCATGTCGTTTATCGGCTCTAAGATGTTGAGATGCAGGTGCTGGCAGCGATGGGCATTGGTGCGAGCGCTGGCACCAGAGAGATTGATAACTTGCAGGCATTGGCGGTGTTGGAGCTGCACTGCAGGCAGGATGGTGTATTGTGCATTTCAGGAGCGGTGCCCATGGCCGCGGTGCAGGTTACAGCGTTGCTGCCGGTGTCAGTGTTGTTTTTCTTGGTTTGTAGCACCTACCACATGATTCCAAGGGCCCAGGAACTGGAATTGGAACCCTTTGGCAATCAGCAGTCCAGCAGAGAAGTCCAGGTGCTATTTAGCAAGAGGCAGGTGAAGTATGTGTGTCCCTGAGACTTCAGAACAGGAGGCAAGCTCTACTTCAAACTCTTGGAGAATTTTCTTAAGAAGGATTCCATAGCTAGGTAAACGTCCAGTCCTTTCAACTGCCCACAGACAGAAACAGCAATTGCAGGCCAAGCCAGCAAAGCAACACACAGCAAAGGGGCAGTAGAACTCCTGCCAGCTCTTTAGCACTTCTTCTTTGCAGAGTCCTCTTGGTCTGGAAGTAATCTAAAGTTCTGGGGGGTTTAGATATAATATTTATTCCCCATTCTTTCTTTATAGTCTTTGTTGCAAGAGTCTCTGAGCTCAGTAAAAACCAGTTCTGTCCTCCCTGGTCCATCTTCACTACATGAGGTGGAGACAGCATTGTCCAGAGGAGACACAGCTTATTCAGGTGCCAGTGAAAACGACTCCCACCACTCAACCCCCCTTGTGACTGTCAATCAATCAATCAGAACATTTGTAAAGCGCACTACTCACCCGTGAGGGTCTCAAGGCGCTGGGGGGGGGCGGAGCGCTGCTACTGCTCGAATAGCCAAGTCTTGAGTAGTCTCTTGAAGGTTAGTAGGTCCTGGGTCTGCCGTAGGAGGATGGGGAGGGAGTTCCAGGTCTTGGAGGCGAGGTGGGAGAATGATCAGCCACCGGTGGTTGCTCTACGAATGAGGGGTATGGTGGCGAGGGCGAGGTCTGCGGAGCGGAGCTGGCGGTTCGGGATTTAGAAGGTGAGTCGTATGTTGAGGTATGCTGGTCCGGTGTTGTGGAGTGTCTTGTGTGCGTGGGTGAGGAGCTTGAAGGTGATCCTCTTGTTGACGGGAAACCAGTGCAGGTCTCTCAGGTGGGGTGTGATGTGGCTGTGGCGAGGGATGTCGAGGATCAGGCGTGCAGAAGCATTCTGCATGCTTTGTAGTCGATTCAGGAGTTTGGCCCAGGTTCCTGTGTAGAGGGCATTTCCATAGTCCAGCCTGCTGCTGGCGAGGACCTGGGTGACCATTTTTCTTGTTTCGGTGGGGATCCACCTGTAGATCTGGCGGAGCATGTGGAGGGTGTTGAAGCAGGAGGACTAGACGGTGTTAACTTGCTTGGCCATGGAGAGTGTTGAGTTGAGGGTAAACCCCAGGTTGTGTGCGTGGTTGGTGGGTGTCGGTGCTGCTCCCAGTGCAGTCAGCCACCAGGAGTCGTCCCAGGCTGAGGGGGTGGAGCGGAGGATGAGGACCTCCGTCTTGTCCGAGTTCAGCTTCAGACAGCTGTTCTTCATCCACTCGGCGATGGCTTTCATTCATTCGTGGAGGTTGGTTTTGGCGGTGAGGGGGTCCTTGGTGAGGGAGAGGATCACGTGGGTGTCGTCAGCGTAAGAGATGATGTTGAGGTCGTGCAGTCGGGCGTCGCGGGCGAGCGGTGCCATGTGGACATTGAACAATGTTGGGCTGAGGGATGACACTTGGGGTACGCCGCAGAGGACCTCGGAGGTTTCGGAACGTAAAGTGGGGAGGCGGACCCTCTGGATTCTGCTGGAAAGGAAGGAGGTGGTCCATTCCAGAGCTTGTCTCGGATTCCTGCGTTGTGGAGGCATGTGCGTTGGGTGTGGTGGCAGACAGTGTCGATGGCAGCTGATAGGTCCAGGAGGATGAGGGCCGCGGTTTCGCCGTTGTCCATCAGGACCCTGATGTCATTGGTGGCGGCGATGGGGGCGGTTTCGGTACTGTGGTTGCTGCGGAACCTGGACCGGGACGGGTCCAGGGTGTTGTTCTCCTTGAGGTAGCGGGTCAGCTGTCTATTGACAGTCGTCACGATGACCTTCACCGGGAATGGGAGCAGGGAGATGGGCCGGAAGTTCTTGAAGTCCCTAGTATCCGCCTTGGGTTTCTTGAGTAAGGCGTTAATCTCAGCGTGTTTCCAGTTGTCCGGGAAGGTTGCGGACTCGAAGGAGCTGTTTATGGCCTTGCGGAGACAATAGTGGCTCTAGCTTTGTTGAAGAGGTGGTATGGGCATGGGTCTGACAGAGAGCTGGAGTGGGCGATTAGGGCAAATGCACATCCCCAGTTCCTGTCATTCTAATACCAGACAGTGAATACACAAACAAGCAGAGGCACACAGGATGGTTAAAGAAGAAAATACACGCATTCTAAAATTGGCATTTTCAAACACCCAATTTAAAAACCACATTTACTAAAAGATATGCTATTAAAATCTCAGTTCCTAAATTTCATGCTGATGACAAAATAGATATATGTTTAAAGTGTAGTTTTTTACCTAAACTACATCTTCTAACCAACAAGGATAAAAAAGTATTAGCACTAAACAACAAACCCTTTTTAACAAACACTTTTACTACATTAGCATTAACTGCTGATCCCTCCCAAAACATAAACTTGGCTTGTTTGACCTACTAATCAGCAACAAACGTGACGTAATCTTTCTCATGGAACCCAGGCTCCAAGAGAGTTCAGGTCCCGATATTGCTGCCGCCTTACCCACCCACTATGAGATTGTCTGGAAAGATCGTTACACCAAATTAGGTGGAGGCATTGTCATATTTTTTTTAAAGGATTATCAATGCGAGTTTGAATCACTACCTTTTCCCAATTGCGAAGCAGCCCTATTCAAATTGTTTCTTAGTCCTAAATTCACCTTTTCGGGTTTACTCATTTATCGATCTCCTGGATCGGCTTCTCCTTGGGCTTCTGTTCTCCCTGAACTTATAACTCCTTTAGTTATGAAAACTGCCAATTCTTCCCTTCTAGGGGACCTCAATCTTCACTTCAAATGTTATTGCTGACTTGACCTCCATAAACATCAAGTTACCTAACATTTACTAGACCCTATCTTTTCCAATCTCACTGAGATAACCTGCTCCCGGCGCTTCCAGTATGCTGGTCAGACCATTACCTAATTAGGTTCAATCTTACACTCCCTACACACTGTGCTCCAATCTCCCCCATTCCAGAAGCCGAAGTCAGTAACTGGAAAAAACTCGACGTTACTGTCCTAAACACACATTTAAATTCCCACCTACCTTGCTCCAAGGAATTAGTGAACTCAAGGTCTACCTCAGTCCAAAAATGTCTTCTTACGGCATTAGACTCTTGTTGGTTCAGGGTGGAGAACCGGGTCAAGTTCAAAACCCTGAGCTTCATGCATAAAATTAAAATAGGTAATGCTCCGGAATAACTTCAATCCTTGGTTTGTCCCTATGTTGCTTCTTGTAACCTCTGCTCCTCTATGCAAGGGAAATTCGTCGTCCCCAAAATCAAACTATCTCGGAAGGGTGGAAGGTTGTTTTCTTTTCTGGGCCCCTCATTTGGAGCACTCTGTCTACAGCATTGCGCAACAAAATGGACTATCTTCATTTCCGCAACTCTTTGAAGACGTGGCTTTTTGACAACTAATTTGCCAGTAAATTTTCATTTATGTCCTCTGGTCTGCTCCTGCGCCGGGAAATCCTTTATGAGTAGCTGTTGCGCATTATAAATTTAAATCCAAATTCAAATGTAAACATTACAGTGCAGCTACAATGATAGCCTATGGGACAGCCAGCCTTTCAACAGTGAAAAATGAAATACACAGTATTTCACTATCAGGACATGTAAAACACACCAGTACATGTCCTACATTTCACATACATTGCACCCTGCCCATAGGGGTACCTTGGGCCTAATTGAGTGGTGCCTTACATGTTATAAAAGGGAAGGTCAGGGCCTGGCAAGTGGGTGCATTTGCCAGGTCAACATGGCAGTTTAAAACTGCGCACACAGACACTGCAATGGCAGATCTGAGACATATTTACAGGGCTACTCATGTGGGTGACACAACCAGTGCTGCAGACCCACTAGTAGCATTTGATTTACTGGCCCTGGGCACCCTCAGTGCACTTTACTAGGGACTTAATAGTACATCAAATATGCCCATCATTGATAATCATAATCACAATTTATAGAGGGATCGCTAGCACTTTGACACTGATCAGCAGTGGCAAAGTACCCAAAGCATCTAAGCCACCAAAAACGAAATCCTGTACAAAGTCAAAAATGCAGGAGGTAAAGGCAAAACGTAAGAGGAAAACACGCCAAAAATGGAAAGTCTAACATGTGTCTTTTTACACAAAATTGGTTGAAGCTTCTGTCCACATTGCTTTAGATATTCATCTGCGGAAACAGGTAATTGGCTCCACACTTCATGGCCCTGTTTACTTCTTGCTAATTTTGGTAAGAGGTATTCAGGTATTGTGGAGCTAAACATAGAGTCAAGATTCCAAAGGATCCTGAGATAGCCTGAAATGCCTTGCAGATTAATTGTAAAACTATTTGGGGGAGTAAATTGATCTATGATGCATTGGTAATTGAAAGATATAATATAATGCAAAAGTGAAAAACGAAACCAATTCCTTTATTCTCAGAGTGGCTAGCAAAAATTCTCAGAGAAAGGTTATGTGAAAGCTTGCTTGCTTCTAAGTCAAGAGCCTGTAAAATATTTGAAGTATAGTAGGTTCACCGTTTGTGAGTGCACTCTTTGTGAGTAATGTTGTACATATGAATGGTTGTATATTTGTTTACTCACTGTTAAAAAAATAATAAACAAAATGTCCAGGTGCAGATGAAAAGTCCTAGTGCAGGAAATCGGGCGATACCATCATGAAACACCATTGGAGATACACTACAGCAGGCCAGAGAGACAACGTGGGGCAGAAAACTGCTTCTTCCGTCCTCTCTGCAGTCTCTCCAGCCACCACCTGTGCAGTCTCTCTCATACAGATACATTTACCTGTGTGTCCACAGCTGTAACAGCTGGAAAGAAGGTGTCCCTTTATAATCCAAAGAGGGCATCAGATTTATTCTGATAACCCCCTCCTGAATTTGAGAACACATTTTTGTTCTGCCAGAGTGAATCCAATTAGAGCACTTTCGAGGCTAATTTTCCCCTGGCAGCATGTGTAATAGCTACAAGTTTCCTGATGCAATAAATTGGAAGAGCAGATCACAAACTATTTTGTAGCAGGAGAGAAATTCCTTCAACTAGTATTGGTAAAAATACTGCCACTGTGCATTTGACAGAGTATAATAAAGAATAAATCTAGATACATATATAAAGGGTATGCACTTAGGTATCTTCTGTGACAGGCACTTATCCATTACCGTAATCCCTTGGTTGAACCCAGTCTGTTTTTAATTCTGTAGGTGCTTCATATGCAGTTATTCAGTAGCAATACTGTGACTAGAACAGGAGCTTTCACTACAAGCTCCCTGGCATGATTAACACTTCAATACAGAAGTGTCCAACACCTGCAATGAACCGCATAGAATATGAAGATTCAGGGCCTACCACATTTGAGTTGATTTTGCTGCTGCTCGAGTAAAAAATCTACTTGAGCGGCAGCAAACGACCACGAAAAGCACCTGGCCATTACCACCCGTGCTAGAAAATCACGCTGCGTCATGCCAAATATCACTCACACTTACTATCTCGCATTTTTGGAGACTCACTGGGAAATATTTGCATCAATTGGCAGAATTCGGCCAGAACTTCACGTTGCAAGAGCAACACAGAGTCGCTTAATTACGCAAATTCTGCATCCGTTATGAAACATTCACCCTCCCCTGCTAAAAACCCAGTGCACTCCAGTACAGCATTTGCTGTTTGAATGTCACTTTATAGTACACTGCGCCACACCTTCCAATTTCAGTGTCCTTTTGTGCTCTGAACAGCAATCTTTCTTTGGCATGTTCAGCATATTTTGGTATAATAAGTTCCAGTCATAGGTTTGGGGGTCACACTGCAACAACAACTTTCTCCTCATACTAGCCAATCGAAAACAAAAGGATTTCTCGGCTAGGAGCATGAAGGCCTGGATTCTGCCACCATGGATGTATTTATAGCCAGTGAGAGAATGTTTTGGGCTCTGGCAGGCCTACTGTTATGTGCATGCACAGAGAATCCCAGTCAGAGAGGATACGCTCTGCCTGTGATGAGTCAAGAGAACAAAACTGACCTTTGGCGTGTTGCAGAACCATGCATGTGATTCCATTGAACCTCTTGGCCATCCAGGGGCTTGTGTCTGCACTGCAGCAAAAGTGTAAGAAATCATGTTATTACTTAAGTGGGGTTACTACCCACTGTAAGTAATAAACCAAATCCTTGTGAGGGCGAACTACTACAGTCACTAAATTAACCTCAGCTGAAATCCCTGACAACTATGGAACAAGGCAGACAGGCTTAACTTAAAGGCAATGTGTAAAGTATTAATGCAGTACTGAAAAAGTAATAAAGACAAACTATAACACTATAAAATCCCAAACCTGATTAAGAAAATAGAGTACATTTTAATAAATAAAATGGTATAAAAATGGCAAAAATCCAATATGAGGAAGTAGAAATATGAATGTGTTAAGCACCAACCACACTCAACTGGTAGCTGTAGTTCGGGAACTAGGCATGATTTTAAGTTGACCATGATGGAACTTGGGTTGGATACAGTTACCAAGTTTAACCGACTGTGAGGATTTACGTTGAGACTTATGGCCTGATTTAGATCTTGGCAGATCGAGTTATGGCTTTTTCAGCTGGTGGCTTGGCGTTCCACCCGCCCTATATAGATGTTAGTGGGTCAATAGATGAAAGACTGCTGCAGTACCGCAGGTCTGCCGTCACGGCCAGGAAATCTCTACTGCGTTGACAGCGGGATAGGCAAAAGTGGCTGTCGGAAGGAAGACTGCCAGTTACTTTGCCAGCCCAATCACGATGTCTTCTTGCTGATGTGACTGTGGGGTAAAAGACTGGACACCAGAGTTGGCAGAATGGAAGGAATATAAGGCAGAAACTCACCTTTTCTCACTTTCACACCACCTATTCTGCCATGGATCCAATCTTCCCAGTCCTGCTGCTGCTTCCTGATGACGAACAAAACCAACACCATAGTGGACGCAGTCGAGTGTAAGCTCCACTTGTACCTGTTACCTATTGACTTATCTGTTAAAATCTCACAGGACTCTTGCATTTATAAATCTCTCTTACAGGTAATAGCATACCAATGTGCAATCCATATGTCTGTAATGTTGACGTGTAAGAAATTGAAAGAAACACACCTGTATTATCACATTACATGTATAAATTTGGTGCAAGCTGCCTTAAAATAAACGAACACTTGCACAAAAAAGAATATCCAAATAAAAATAATAATGTCACCATGCAGGTGTTTAAAGAAATCTCTTAGATTCCCACATTAAAAACATCTGCAACATATATCATAGGGATAAGTGCAGTGCAACATGATGTAGAAATTGCACTAGACAAGATGTATCTTTTACCTTAGAAATTAACAATAACATCAATCTCAGTCACAAATTTAAAGTATTCAACATATACATCCATGTAACATTTCCCCTTGTCTAGTTCAAGTCCTGTACTGTATCGAATTTCAATAGTCACAACATTTTTCACACTGACAAGCAATCAAGGGGAAACAAACACACCTGTAGTAACACATCTTAAAACAATTGTAACATCAATTAGTTGGTGCAGGTGGCCATTACTGTGATGAGTGCCTGCTCCTAAATTCAAATGACCATCATATATTATGTTAACCAGTGTATGCATTTAACAAAGTAGAGATAAAAAAAAAACAGTTGTATTACCTGCAATCATGGTAAAGGATAATAAGTACTTCACATTTTACACAAGCTGTTTGCTTCAGCATTCACTCTTTAGACTATTCTGACCCACATTTGCCTTTTCTGAGCTATGGGTGTATGTTGGACTTGGGCTCCAAACAATTGTGACCCTACTCTCACGATTTCATCCACCATGACTAACAATTCTCCCTCAGTTAATGGGGATTTTTGGGCCCTGGCATTGTGCAAAGAAATATGACGAAATCAAATTAATTAACCACTAAGAAATACATGAAAGAAGATAAAGGGACTAGAAACAGGGAAAAGCAACAAAATAACCCCACTTAACTGGCAAATGTTCTGCTAGAAAATGTTATGGTGCAGTGGAATGGCAAAAGACCCTGGTCTGTAATGGAGTGTGTTTCATAGCGTGATATGCAGGTGTTTCCATTTGGCCAATAGACATCAGGTGTGTTAAACTAGCGTCTATCCAATGGCCACAGTGATGGTGCATTGTTGAGCGCGTACCTTAACAGACTTCCTCTGTCAGGGAACCAGCACTAGTAGACCACCAACAAAACTGTGGATTCTGAATCTGCTTTGTGGGAAGCTGCTCCCCTGATGTCGACGTACTACTATTTGACAGCATTGGAGTCCGCCGCATCAGCAATAATGAGCTGTAACCACAGCAGGAAACACTCGTTCGATGCAGACGGTGAGTCAGCCTGCATGCATCACTTTGGCAGAGTACTTCAGACCGCCGCTGCCGCAGGATGGCGGAAAGACCGCCAAGATCTAAATCAGGCCCTTAGTCCAAAGGCTTCAGCAGGGCAAGGCTGCAGGCTGTAGCCAAAGAGTGCACAGAGAGGTCGGATTGCCCTTAGATGAAATTCTTGTGAAGCCTTTGATTTTTGCCATAAAAGCTGCGAGTGGGAGAAATTTGTATTGTGTACCCAGGCAAGTTCCCTCACTGATCAGATACTTTTGGCACTGTTGCCCGATCAAGATTTCTTAATTTGCACATATTCACTTTTTTGGAGCTTGGATTCTTGTATGGGAGTGCGACTGGCGACAATAGCCGGAGAGGGCTCCACCAGGCCAGATACCATTCCCTCAAGGTCCTGTGCAGAGGATTTGCCTTCCCATAAAAGCTCTGAGTGGAGGAAACCTGAATTGTAAGTCCAGCGGCAGTGCACCATGATCGGATTGACTCAGCAAGTTTGTCCCAGACCTCCCAGAGGTCTTTGGAACGAAAAATGTCTATTGTTAAAAGGGGAGCACAAGCACTTTGTTAAAGGGGGACCACAGGCACTTTACTACTGGTTAGCAGGGGTAATGTGCACAGAGTTCAAAAGCTAGCAAAAGCAGATAGGACATAAACTAGGGGAGACACCTCGCAAAAGATGGTTATTTCCCATAAGCAGCATCGACAGAAATGGAAAGGAGACAACCTCTGGCCAGATAAAACACTCTGGACCTGATAATGAATACGTTGCACATGTTGGTGTGATGCAAAATGTTATAGCAGGCAGTAACCCTGTGCCAGTATCGTGCAGTTAAGTGTTAAACCATATAGAATGGGGAATTCCTTTGTTGGACTGGATTTACCGTTACGTTACGTTAAAATTATTTATACCGCGCACTTTCACCAACGGTTTCATGGCGCTCTTGACAAGTACAGTGATCGAAGGTGGGGGGGTTATTCGTAGGCAGACTGGAAGAGCAGGGTTTTTAGTAACCTGCGAAAGCAGTCGTAGCTGGGACATAGACGAAGTGTGGGTGGCAGGGAGTTCCAAGTGGAGGGGGCCAAAACAGAGAAACTCAATCCGCCGTGCTTTTTGCGTTTGAATTTGGGGACCACAAGGAGGTTGAGAGATGCAGAGCGAAGAGCTCTGAGGGGGATGTGGCGTGTCAAAGCGGATGAGATGAAGGCTGGGGCTGCATCGGAGAGGGCCTTAAAAACTGAACATGCCAGCTTAAAGGTGCAGCGCTTGGAGACCGGGAGCCAGTGAAGACTACGAAGAAGGGGAGTGACATGCTGGTGTTTAGGCTGGCGGAAAATCAGGCGGGCAGCCTGATTCTGCACCAGCTGCAGCCGGTGGAGGTGGCATGCGGGGATCCCCACGTACAGCGTGTTGGCGTAGTCGAGCCTGGAGGTGATAAGAGCAATGCTGACTTGAATCAGGGCATCCCTGGTGAGAAACCTACTGATTTTGCGTATCCGCCTAAGATGGAAAAAGCAGGATGAGGTGACAGAGTTGATTTGTGGTCTCATCGAGAGGTCTTCAGAAATAATCACCCCCAGACTCTTCACTGTGCTCGCAGGGGTGGGTGCCGTCCCCAGGGAGGTTGGCCAAAAGGTGACATTCCACGGATTAGTGGGACCCCCCACAAGTATGAGCTCAGTTTTTGTGGGGTTCAATTTTAGTTGGCTATGATACATCCACTCTGCAATGGTCAGCATAATGGACTGAAAATTGAGACGGGAAGAGGGAAAAGAATCAATGGGAAAAATTAACTGAAGATCGTCCGCATAGTTGAAAATTGTGATGGGGGAATTGCGGAGGGAAGCTAGTAAGGGTTGCAGATATAAATTAAATAAAAGAGGGGATAGTGCAGAACCCTGGGGGACACCACAGGTGAGGGCTGTGAAAGAAGCAGAAAAGGTAGACAAGTGAACAGCTTGTGAGCGCTGGTCAAGGAATGATCTGAGCCAGTCAAGGGCCACCCCCTGGATGCCGGCATTGTGGACACGGTCGATCAAAATGGCGTGATCGACCGTGTCGAATGCTGCCGAGAGGTCTAAAAGGACAAGGGCCTGAGAGATGTTTTTATCGGCACCTTTCCTGAGGGCGTCCATGACTGCTACTATGACCGCCTCAGTGGAATGGAGGGGTCTAAAACCGGCTTGTTGGGGGTCAAGGAAGGAGGATTTCTCTATGAAGGAGCTCAGGCAACGGGTGACATAAGTCTCCAAGATCTTGCCTAAGTAAGGGAGGAGGGAGATGGGACGGTAATTACTTAGAATTGTGGGGTCCGCATTGTTTTTTTTTAAGATAGGTAGAACGGCTGCTTGTTTGAAGGAACGAGGGACCTCCCCAGTAGCAAGGGAGTTATTAAGTAATGCCAGTGGGGGGCCCGGACAAGCAAGGAAAGCTTCTCTCAGGATCTGAGGGGGACAGCAGTCGTTAGGGGATCCTGAGCTAACTTTAAGAAGAAGAGAGGAGAATTCCTCTAGGGAGATTGGAGGAAACTCCGTCAGGGTGTGAGGGTTCCTGGGGGGAAGGGGAGGAGGAAGAGGGGACGCAGGGGTCGGAATATTATTTTTTATGGTTATGATCTTATCAATAAAATATGAGTTTAAAGAGTCGCACAGGGTTTGATTGTGCTGGGGTTGGAGGGTGACCCTATCAGGCAGGGAAAGCTCATTGACAATTGCAAAAATATCCTTGGTTTTATTGTGAGAGTCCATGATTTTTTGAGAAAAATAAGTCGTTTTAGCTGTCAAAATCGATTTTTTGTAAGATTTTAGAGAGTCGACATAAACGAGTTTGAGCTGTGGGTCATAGTTATGGCGCCAACGGCGTTCAGCTTGCCGCAAAGCAAGTTTCTCCATTTTAAGTTGGTCCGTGAACCACCGTTGTGCGTCGTGAGGGCGCTTAGCTTTGATTTTTTTAAAAGGGGCAACTTTGTTGCTAGCCAGACGGAGCCATTCATCCAGATGATCAGCCTGATCCTTTAGCGAGTTCGATGACAAGGGTGCAGTGGAAGCCAGTATGGCGTGAAAGTCGGGCAGATTGGCTCTTTTCCAGTTACGAGCCAGGAGATTCTTAGCAAGGGGAGGAGGGCACGAAATATGAAGGTGTAGTTGAAAGGAAATAAGGCTGTGATCGGACCAAGGACAGGGGAGAACAGCGGGAGGGGAGATGTCGAGGTTGGACGTCCAGACTTGGTCAAGGATATGACCTTTGTAGTGTGTAGGGGTGTGAACATGCTGGGAGAAATTCATGCTAGTTAAAAGGTCAGAAAATTCTGAGGAGGATTGACTTTCAAGAGCAGCAGACGGCCAATAATTAAAATCGCCAATAACCAGGATATTGGCATGATTGATCGCGAGTTGGGCAATAGAGTCACTGAAGAGCTGGGGGAAGAGAGGCATATGTTCACGGGGCCTATAAACAATAACACAAATAAAGGACGACTTATCTGAAGAGAAATTAAGAGCTAAGCATTCAGTCTTGGGAATAGGTGTCACGGTGATCTCAGAGAATTTGTGTTGAGATCGGATAATAGCCGCCACCCCGCCGCCCGTTTTTCCACCGGGCCGGTTGGCTTGCATAATATAGTATCCCGTGGGGATTGCTGCGAGGACGTCAGGAACTGAGTCCTCGGTGATCCAGGTTTCGGTTAAGAGAAGGATATCAATGGTGCTCTGATGCAACAGCTGAAATATCTCAAGCTGGTGGCGAATAAGGGAGCGGGTGTTAAGGTAGTAGATGAGTAATGAGGCGGAGATCGGCAACAGTGCTGAGGAGGGGGCCTGAGGGGGGTCGTGAAAAGAATCAAGAGCAGGGATGTCGGAGGGAACAAAGATGCCGCATTCCTGAGCCGCCCTAACAGCACGGGCGGGGATAGGCCCTGAGGATTTAAGTCTCAAAAGGTCGGTGGAAGAATAAGAGATACATTGGGCATTACGACAGGGCCCTGGGCCCGGTCGGCCGCGGACGGGCGCAGACGGGCTTGACTTGTGCGCGACTTTGGCGCGAAGTCGGCGCTCCCGCTGCGCTCGTCCGCTGCGCTTCCTCCATACCGCCATTAAGTACTAAAGGAGAGGGAGCACTAGACCGCTAACCTGCGAAGATTCCGTGCAGGGCGGAAGTGGTGTCACTAGCAGGAAGTGACGCTCCTCGAACTGACCCTCCGCACAAACGGCACAGAGCCGGGGCGGAACGGGGCCACGAGGGAATGAAAGTGCAAGTGAGAGTAACTTGGAGTAGTTCCAAAGACAATGTGCAAATTACAATTTTAAAAATGCTTGTCAGGCGTGCTATTAAAATCAGCAGCGAAGTCAAAGATAGTGTGCAAGTTACAATTTTAAAAAGCTTATCAGGCGTGCTATTAAAATCAGCAGCGAAATAGAAAGTTCACAGCAGCATCCACAACAACACACATCCGCAGCCTAGATCGCCGCGTTTGTCAATGGGGCTGGGAGCTGGAAGCGGGAATTATGTACTCGGTAGGCTTGGCAGCACTAGACCGCTAACCTGCGAAGATTCCGTGCAGGGCGGAAGTGGTGTCACTAGCAGGAAATGACGCTCCTCGAACTGACCCTCCGCACAAACGGCACAGAGCCGGGGCGGAACGGGGCCACAAGGGAATGAAAGTGCAAGTGAGAGTAACTTGGAGTAGTTCCAAAGACAATGTGCAAATTACAATTTAAAAATGCTTGTCAGGCGTGCTATTAAAATCAGCAGCGAAGTCAAAGATAGTGTGCAAGTTACAATTTTAAAAAAGCTTATCAGGCGTGCTATTAAAATCAGCAGCGAAATAGAAAGTTCACAGCAGCATCCACAACAACACACATCCGCAGCCTAGATCGCCGTGTTTACCAGTTGTGCAATCCCCAATCCCTTGTGGTGTAATGCATATTTGCCTCCTGCTCTAAAAAACCCGTAAATGTATGTGGTTGGGTGGTCGTGGGGTTGTGGGGAGTGAGAGAGGGATGGGCAGATGAGATTTTACAGGGGGGGAGAATTGAATATACTCCCCTGACTGAAAATAAATCGGGGGCTGCAGCTAAAGCCTCATGGGATTTTACCAAGTAGGATTACTGGTTGACTTCCTGTCTGCAATATTTAGAATATATGGGCCCTCTACCCACATTAAATAGGGTGAATGGGACATCTGCCAATTTGAGCTATTCTGCTTCCAAATGAACTTGAGTCAAACTAGTATCAAGTGAGCTGATTGTGATAGTGATATTGATGGCTTAACATTAGCCCATGCAGGGCGGGGGCCTGAGCTCCATGGGGCTCCCTTCAAGCCTGTGCATGGATGGCGGGCCCCTGGCCTGAGAGCTCGTGACTGGGTCTGGAGAGGCCCTTCATGAAACCCTCTAAGTGCTTTGCAGGGGTGCTCCTTCAATTTTGTTTCGTCACTGAGTGATATATAGGATTTTGGGCAAGAAACATTACGGTAAGGATTTTGTTGGTGGCTGCCGAAGCATACAGTTCAAGCCCCTATATTTCATCTTTGAAGCCCTCCAAGGAAAGCACCCTCGTTCATCACACAACATGATTAAAGGTCAGCCTGTTTGATCATCATCAGCTAGCTCACTGGTGGTACGCAAATTCTTAAAATTTTGAATTGCAGGCTAAAAGTTCTCAGCTTGTATCCCAAAATTCTGCAATTCTTTCTTCCAGCAGCTCTCCAACTTGAACCAAATCTCTTGCTCTTCAGAAACTCTCTTCAAATATGACTCTTCCAGCAAGTTTCTCTCTCTGACTGGACACATATACTTTTGCTCTCACATGTCGAGTGCAAAGGAACCTTTGGGGTATATGTGCTCTAATAAATTTTTAACATAACATAATTCGATATCCATATCATTAACTTTACACATGCTATATCCTTGATAAACCCATATTTTTGAGAGAATTCGGTTTTCTTGAAACTTCCTTTTGTGTATTTAACTGCTACTTGCAGATCCACCACAACCCTCTTCTTATTCAGCAAATACCACATTTTTTCTTAGTACCATTGGTGGGTGGGCTTCAGTTGTGGATGCCTAGTTGTTACCTTTAATAGAACTCCAACTCTGATCATCTCCTTATTTTTTGTAGCTAGGTATGGGTGGTTTGAGCACTTGTTTAGCATATGGATGACAACACCAGTTCAATTCATTTTAGTAAGGGAGAACTTGACTTTACTCAGGGCCACTGGAATTATGAGATTCTGTGCCAGTAGTGTTTTCTGCATAGTTTTGAATCCGCCATCTGCTGCATATTCTGCAGACTTAAACAAAAAAATGTTTGTTTCTAGCTCAAATTGCTCAAACATGTCTGTTTGATTTGAGCAGGTGGTTCCCGGTGCTCTGCACTGGTACTTAATTGTCAGCACTGGCACTTATGACTGCTGCCACATGGTGGCACTGAGGAGCAGCACAACAGTTTAATAATTAAAAAGAACAAATACATGTCGCCCACACCATTCTTATAGCTTTTGGTGTCTCAAACAGTCTGAATTGTCACACTTGTGGCAGTGTGATGGTTAGTAGTTGTGAAGGTTCCATCATTGGCAGCGCTGGCAGGGGCAATGGGTGGTGCAAGATGTGGTGGCCTCCTGACAGGGCTCTGGCATGTATTTACAAATTAAGCACTGGTGGCACCTGTTCCCCGCAGTGCAAGGCCTTTCTTTCACAAATGATGACTCGTCATCTTTCAATTGCTTTTTGCTGTATTTGGGGGTTACACTGGCACGAATAGAGAGAACCCATCTCCAAGATAATTTTACATGTGAAAAAATTTCAAATGTTTAAGTGATATTATCATAAATTGTGCTGCATTACTCCCCATAATTTGTCTTTTGTTGCTGTATAAATTAGTCAACATAGCCGCATAATTTGGACCTCAACAGTAGCCTAATTCCTGCGGCCCAGTCTTTAATAAAGCGCTCATGGTACACTTCAGCTAGCTTATCTATTTTACAAGAAAGATGAGATCATGGAATTTCAGTGTGGGGAATGGAACCGCTGGCTGTTTTGATGAAGCGAGAGTTCCGCGCATATGTGTGAAGCGCAACTTTTTTCTGCAAAGATTACCCGAGACGTGCCACTTTGCAATTAAGTTGTTGATTCTCCTCTGGGAGGAGACACAGTAAGGAACTCCCCAGTAGCTGTGAACATCCTTTCGGCAAACCGGTCCCTGTCATCCTAAATTGCACCTCAGTGAATGCAGTAAGAACAACAGATTGTAGCTGCTCTCTGAATGAGACGTGGCAGAGAACATGTTAATAGGCACAATGAAATTGAACTGGAAATAGAGAGCTTATTCAGAAAGTGACACCCACTCACCCTGCAATCCTTCTAATGTTGAGGAAATAGACCCGAAGTATACTGATTCTGTGGTGCGCATTATTACATTAAAACAAAAAAAGGCACTTAAGGACCAGATGAAAGTATAATCGGAAAAGGTTAGGTTTGGTAGTTGAATCGTAATGATGCTTGGAATTTCTCAGATACTTTGGAGATGTTAAAGATCAGCAAACAGTGTAACTTTGATTATACCCTTGGCATTGTAATGACTGCCGAGAAAAGATGTGTTTCTTTTACAAACTTTACAATCTTGTACAGAGCAATTTAGACCGTAGAATTACCCTCTTGAGTCATTTAAAGCAAAAAGCATGTATCGCATGACAAATGACATTGCTAAGAAGGCAGTTTCAAAGATGTTTATTTTGCATTTTCTTCAAATGGCTGGGAGCTAATTTACAGTGTTACAGTCTGCATGCATTAAGAAATAAAAAGGCATAATGTAATTATTGTTCAGCTTGCATAATGACCCCGAAATGAACATTTACTCATTTGAAGTAGGACATGTTTCAGTAGCGACATTTAAACCTGGAAAACCGCCCTTTGATGGCTCTCAGGAAAGCAATTGGAAAAACGTACACGTAAATATGGTCTCCCTTGTGAATTCGCACATCTTTCTCTGGATCAGGCAAGGAGTTTGTGACTTTGAAATAGTTGAAATAAGTGGTGCTGTTTCAGTGATCACTACGTGGTGCAATCCCCTATGCCATGCCGGTATATGTGTGCATTTCCATCGTGGTAAGGGTGGTGAACTTCCATTGATAGGTCTCATGGGGCCCGATTCACAGAATTAACTTAAGACAAAATCCTAAACGCACTACTTTTGTTATTCACAGAATGCACTTACTACTTTTGGTATTCACAGAATGCACTTACTACTTTTGGTATTTGCAGAATGGATTTATGACTACTAACTTTACGTCTGCACTGGGGTAGAAGATTCTGGCCCAGAAGCGGAGCTTCCGGCCCAGAGGCGGAGCTTCCAGCCCAGAGGTGGGGATTGCGGCCGGTGGTGGAGATTTAGCCATGACTGAAATCTCCACCTCCGGGCCGAAAGTCTCACCTCTGGGCTGGAAGCTCCGCCTCCGGGCCGGAAGCACCGCCTCTGGGCTGGAAGCTCCGCCTCTGGCCCAGAATCTCCGGCCTAAGTGCGAACGTAAAGTTAGTAGTCGTAAATCCATTCTGTGAATACCAAAAGTAGTAAGTGCATTCTGTGAATACCAAAAGTAATAAGTGCATTCTGTGAATACCAAAAGTAGTAAGTTTAGGATTTTGTCTTAAGTTAGTTCTGTGAATCGGGCCCATGGTTCTCTCCAAGACTAATGAATTGAATTAGTGGCCATAACCATAACTGTTCCCATAAGGCACAGGGTCAGACTGATTTGCATATAGCCATGTCTGAACTGGGGTGGCTGAGTGAACTAAAAAATGCTGATGGATTAAACCCAGATCAGTTGACTGGGGGTGAGTGTTTGATTTGTTCAAACGCTCCGTCCATCATCCCCTTTTGTATCGCATAATTAAGGAATGGCTAGCCCTTGCCCTGACTGCTGACTCTGCATATAAATGCTCAGGCCCCATAGCCTAGTTCAATTCCCAACTGTGTTGATATGCGGAATACTGAATAATAGAACCTATGTTTCCCTGGTGGTGTTTTTGCCAGGACTTAGGGTTCGAAATACTCAGTGCTAGACAGGAAGCAGTCAGGATTCTATTTTTGGTATTTGTTGCTATGCATTGTAGGAGTTGGAGACCTTGGAGAACTGGGCAGTGGAGGACACAATGAAGAGATCAGACCACTAGATGATCAGGATTCACTTACTTCTGTGTTGAAAAGGGCACTGTGAGCATGTAAATGCTTTAGCCCTATATCTAAGTGCCTGTCAATGAATAACTAAGTTGTCTCTCTTCTCTGTTGCCAATAAGTTCATCAGATGGCTCCACTTTTCTTACGTTGTCTTCTTTCTGTTCTCTTGGGTTCATCTGTTAGATATTCAGTACCTGCCTCTCTGTAGCAATGAGCTTCTGATATATTACTCTTTAGTGTCCTCGGATTTCCCCTACTTCCTGGTTGGAGTGAGGCTCATCTTAGTATTGTCTACCTTGGAGTCTGATTGTGCCAAAAGACCTCACCATTGAACTCGCTCACGCTGACGACTGGCTTTTGGGTTTCTCTCCCATCCCCTTTTCCTTCACCTTTTTGCAGTTACGATACCTGCTTGTCTGAGAATAAGTGGGATGATTTGAACTTTCGGTGAATCTATTTCCTTCAGTGCAGCTTAACAGTTTCTCGAATATTGCCAGACGGTCTGCTGTGCTGCATCGGCCGTGCAATGAAGGAGGGTTTCCAGCTAGGGATGATTTGGTGGGGCTACAACCCATAATGTGGGGTGCTCAGAAACTAGGCAGGTCACTCCTGCTCTCAATCCAAATGTCGCCTTCCTGGGCAGTTCACTTTGTACACCACTCAAAAGTCCCAGGGGCAGCAGTAGGGTAGAAGGATGGGCGAGGGCAGCATGATTTCCAGGCTATTCTATCTCATAGTAAATTTGAATTTGACGTCTGATGTCCGATGTGTTTTACTAATATTGTCACAAAAAAATGTGGTAATCCATACTTCTGCTCCTGCACCATGAATTTGGTATTGTTCCAAGAATGTTGGGCAAGGTCATACTAACAAAACAGGAGTTTGTGTTGGTTTGTATGCCCAGATCACATTATGTAAAAAAGCCTATGGAGACCTTCAAATGTTTTCATCTGTTTCTGATGTTGAACATCCCTGGTTAATGAAGATGTACCTTTTAGTAAAATTGTTTGTATTTCCAGTTCTCTACTGAATGTTGCATCTTTTGTTGCAGCAGTTGTGTTAATACATATTATTCCCCACTGTGTCTTTGATAAAATTATGAAATTCCCCAAATCTACATTTGAACAGTGTATACTTTGGATCCAAATGATGGGTTCTGGATCGTGACCATGGTTGGGAATGTAGAACATGAATGAGAATGAAGCTCATTTAGGTGATATAAGAGAGCATTATGCCCTTGGCTTTTAGCAATGGGTCTTTCTGTGCACATTGAAGCTATTGAGCGAGTCAGTGACCTCATTGCTTCGTTGTTTTCTAAATATTTAAATCCTGATGGTTATGTTATCAATTGACTGAGCAAAGTATAGTCTTTAGGTAGAGCACTGAAAATGTGTTGATGAGGCAAATTGGATGTTTATAGCATGATTAGGTAAGCTGGTTGGTGGCTACTGATTTATCAGTTGAGGCATTGTGTACCATATGTTCTCACTGATGCACACATGTTCTGTTAATCAAACCAGGCCCTTATATGTCCCCAGGAATTATTTCAAAATATGATTTATCTTTTGCATGGCACTTCAGCATTTCAGGGTTTCCTTTCATTGTCTCACAAGGATAACCATTGTCAAGGTGCTTTACACCGTTTGCTATGTTATAAATTCTCCACTCACTCACTGAAGAAGATAAAATAAGCCAAGGCAAACATCATTCAATAAATAGAAAAGGTGTAAAGAAATATTCATCAGATTGTTATTTTGTCTGTTCATCTACCTACAATTATTATCATCATTAATGACAACAACAATTTAAGCATATACATGCTTGTGCAAAGGTAATGTGAGATGACCAGTATGTAACCAAAAAACATGTCACTGATTTGCGTTGTCTGGCTGGATTAACAGGCAAGAAGAGCTAGACATCCTTAATGAAATAGCTTTTGTGTTTGTGCCTTACTGTGATGACTGAACTCATTTCAAAAACAGTTTTGGTTTTTTACAGACTGCCTTAAAATCTCTATATTTGTCCTGTGGCTTCATTGACTGTTATGGGTTGATCTTTGAATGATCAAATAGGGAGGCAAAAACCCACATGCATGTGTTTAAGCATGAACACAATGATATAGACCAAAGGGCTTAAATCACCAAAAACACATCATTTACAACATGAAGCTTTTGAGTAGGCGTTTGCATGATCTAACAATCTATGTTAAAATTACATATTATAACTTACATCTGTAACTAACTTATATTCACATAAATTATCCATTAACTCTTGTCTCTTAACCAAAGATATACATTTTTTGGTTAATCGTTTTACCAAACTATGTAGGGGCCTATATGCAAAGGTAAATTTAGATGTGAATAAATCAATGTGTGTAAATGTAATACTTTTGGCTATTCACCCTTTACAAGTGTAAACTTACTCCAAAGTGTGGACATACTTGTCTCCGACCCCTGAAACAGGCGGTAGAGCCAAATGTCTGAGTGTAAAATTACTACTTTGGTGGAGATCTCTGCCACTGTGGTGGAGATCGCCACCACTACGATGCAGTGCTCCCTATGCAATAGAATATGGAAAATGACAAAAGTATATTATACAGTAGTGACAAAAGATTGTACCACACGTAAAACCAACCACCCAACATACACAACCAACAGCCTCTAATCCCCACACATTGGTAAGCTAGGCTTTACATATGGTAACAAATTATTACATTAAAAATATCTAGCAATTCCTGAAACTATCGAAGGTTAAAGTAATGTTATAGTTAGGTGAGAATTTCAGTGACCATGTAAAGTTTTGAACGTACAAAACCACTGAAAGTCACCAGTTATAGTTATCTCAAGTAAATATAATTCTTGCCAAAGGTAACTATAACTCCAGGCCTCACCATACACTAGTAATTACCCCACATATTTAATCACTCGTGAAATCTTCTATGACATCAATGATAATATCACTGCAGCAGGGTCCCTATCCCTTGGGGCTGATTGCCGTAATAAAGTGGAGCGGAGCACACGCAGCTTCCCTTCCGAGCCTTAATAGGCCCTTATTTCTTTATAGTTGGTGCTCCAGTGCCCACCTGGGGCACACACCACGTTCTGCCAAAGGGACTTATGGGTGTTTGCTCATACACAATGATTGCATGTGTTATTTTACTGTATGTAAAATTAGAACAAAAAGTTATTGGATGTAGTAAAATCTCACTCAATAAATGCCCATGCTTAAATATCTATACCATGATGTGCAATTTTTCTACATTATACTGTGATTAGCATGTGATGTTACTGCATGGGAATGTTGTTTCTGCATGAAAAATATTTCTGCACTTTAACGCCAGATTCACAAGGATGGCAATAATAGTAACTTTGAAGGCATTTGTAAAATCTATGACATGACTTTATTGAATACTTAAATCAGACTCAAATTAACAATTTTAAATTAGCTAATTTGTGCAGTACAAAGTAGCAATATGAAGGCTTTGCAGGACAAATGTCAGAAGGGGACCTTCTGACCGTTTTTCATATTCGAGAAAACTATGGGTTTAGTAGCAAACATACTCCAGCTCTGCCTTGAGTAAGTCTTCAATCACACAAGGCCATTCACAGATACTGCAACGCACTCCCATAGAAAATAATGGAGATAGCAATTTGATATGAAACACAGTAGGGAATATTCTTAAAATAATAAAATCATTTGGACTTTTACATTTTCATATAATATATGTGTATTGCTAGTGGCAGCTGCCACTGGGTAGTTATAGTTAGGATCTTATTTCCATAGGGAATGCGTTTATTCTGTAGCTAATGGTGCCGTTTAACGAATCTCTTTGAAACTGTCTAAAAAAGTATTACTATTTGACTAGTCTTTGCATGGAAAGTTTTGGGGTGATCGTCAAGTACGGCCCAAAAAATGGGGGCTCCTAAAACACACTTTCTACATAAATGTTTCCATAGGAACTTTAGACACAGCTACAGCCCAAACCTCTAAACAGTTTTACACCAAAGTTTATTTATATGTTTATTTATTTATTTGATGAGTTTTATAGTGCGTTGGCTAGACCCGAAGGTATCAGAGTGCTTTACATGAGGTTCCACAATGTTACAAAATTACATCAGTTACAAGTTACATTAGTTATAAGCAAAAACATTTAAGGAGCATAGAGGACGAAGTAAATGGAGTGAAGAAGGGTAAGGGGGTAGGGTAAATGGGTAGGAGGGAGATACGACGGAGAGACAAAGGGAAAGTCTGCCCAAGCTGGGTAGGAGAGGGCCGAGGGGGAAGTCCACAGCTCATCTCCTCTATAGCTATCAGATAGCTCCACCGGGCATCGGCCAAATGCTAGGTCTCAACGGAAAAAGATTTAGAAGCATAGAAGATGAGAAGAATGGAGCGTAGGGGGAAAGTGGGTGGGGCAAAGGCGAGGGAAATACGACAGAGAGTCGAAGGGAAGTCTGCCCAAAGTCCGGATGGGTAGGTGAAGGCCGAGGGGGAAGTCCACAGCCCATTGCCTCTTGTCAGGAATCACACTGTCAGCGTGTTGCAAAGAACACTGCCCTTCCAGGTCATGAAGAGATCCAGAGTGATAGTTAAGCCAAGGATGGTTAATCTTTGGTTCGATCTTTCTTAGAATGGAATACCAAGATGGCCGCCGCTATTGCCGTGGCTGGGGTGTGGGTATGTTCTAGTCTTTTGTTGAGTTGAGGAGCGGGCGCGCAGTACACTGCACACTTCAAAATAGATTTTGTCGTAAGTGGGCGTTATTCAAGTGCGCTCACGTTAATGTGAAAATTCTAGTTTGAGCATTCATGGGTGTATCCTGTGACATCCTTTTCAGTTGGTCTCTTAGATAGGACTAGTGAGCGAGTTTAAGAGCTCCGTAGTCCTTGGCAATTACGAGTTCCTTAATACTAGCAGTTGCAGTTTATGAGTAGAACGTTCCTGAATATTCTTTGTGAGAGAAGAAATACCAAGCAGGGTTCATCAGTCGCAGTGCTTCGTAAGTTCGCAGTAGGACACCCAGGTGTCCTACTGCTGCCTCCTCCTTACTGGTCATGTGGGAGTCTTCAAACGATTGTCTTGCGGCGGCGATCATGCTCTCTGCCTCGCTCCTCCGGCATCCCGCACCTCTCGGAGTAGCATACACGTGGCAGGCACTGATGTCCGATGGTCCATTCCAGCTTCAGGCTCCCATCTGCGGCAAAGCGCCGGCCCAGGGTACTCAGCCACAGGTCCGCTCACGGTAGTCTCTGGGAAACGTCCGGGCCCCTGAAGAAATGATAAAACCCTATCAGGGAAATCAACTATTTTGGAAAGTATTTTGCACTAGGCTCAGTGCTGATTAGTTCTAGAAAGGCAGGTAAACTCTAGACGCACAAAAACATAATGTACATCATGACAACTGACATAAAAAAAGATATTTTGTTTTTATTAATCTTCTTTTTTGTTTCTAGAGATAGAAAAAGTTTATAAATACACTTCATATATAATATTTTTCAATTCATAAACAAACACATTACAAATGATGTTGTGTAAATTAGAACCACATATTGTTGCAAAGTATGGTATAACCTAAAAAAAATATAACTTCAGTTTATATATGCAGAATAATCAAAACAGTCTGTAGAATTCATGATGATCTGCATGATCTCTATTAGGCTAGATACATGATTTAAGCCATATACGGAAACACTGGTAATGTTTGTTGACTACCAACGCGTTTCGGCAAAGCCTTCTTCAAGGATTTTCATACCAGTGGTTACTAGAATAAAAAATATATAAACATTTTTGTGATCTAGAGCTTAGAGGAATTTTCCAGCAAATATTACACATGTACATGCTTACACCCCAGGGCAAATACCCTATATTCGTGGTCTAATATGACTGAATCTGAACACTGCTGTGTACCACACAAAACTATATACAATGAGTGCATAACAGTGGCACACAATCTCTTTTCTCACTCATGTCGTGATATTACTCATGCAATTATAAACCAAGTCTAAAAAAATATGATTAAAAAACTGAATAAATAGGGCCCTATATCACTTCAGTTTGATTCCAAAACTTTACTAACTACCCTATTTCTATTTTTGAATCTATCATGAGATATTGCGACTTTCTAGTTGCCAAAATTCAAAAGGAAAAAAAGCACATAACAATCTTATTAGATGACATATAGGCCCACATGCATCAAGCTAATTTGCGACCGGAAATATTGTGAATCGGTAAAAAATGGCGTTTCCGATCGCAAAATAGCTAGTTCCGATGCATCAACCAAATTCGCAGAAATTCGTGTTTTTCGCAATATTAGCACTTCATAAAATACAGAATCGGTAATACCGATTCTGTATTTTATGAAGCTCAATTAAGAATTCGCTAACTGGGATGCATCACGTCTTCGCAAATACAGAACCAGCCAAAATTCGCTTTTAGCATTCCCTAAACTAGAAGAAATCAATTCAGGTGGTAAAAATTACACATAAGCAAAAACAGGTGGATATCATCAGCAAACTACTTAAACAGTCCCAGAATGCATCACAATGACCCACAATGGCAGTGCTCTATGTCGTGGTGAGGAGGATGAGGCTGAGAGCAGCAGCACACAGGAGAAGGAGGATCCAGGAGAGAATATTTAGAGTGCGTGTCACATTGCTAGGGTAGACGGAGGATGAGATCTATGACAAATACAGGCTGAATGCTGCAGCTATCCTAGATCTAATTGCTGAGTTAGACCCTATACTGCAGCGGCAGACCCGCAGGACACATGCCATACTCACCCATGTGCAGGTCCTGTGTTCCCTGCATCTCCTAGCTTCAGGGAGCTTCCAGGGAGTACTTGTAGCAGCTGGAGGGGTCTCCCAAAGTGCCCTATCGTGCTTTCTTAACAGTTTCCTAAATGCCATGTTGCAGAGGATACACCACCACACCAGGTTCCCCACCCCACCACAGGAATTGATGTAAACCAAATTTGATTGTTATCAGGTTGCACAGTTCCCACATGTGATTGGTTGTATCGATGGGACGCATGTACCCATATGTCCTCCTGCAGTGAATGAGTTTATCTAACGCAACCGTAAATCATACCATTCACTCAACATACAGGTAACATGCAACTCCAAAACAATCATCATTGACATAGTGGCTAGTTACCCTGGCAGTGCACATGACGCCTACATCTTCTAGCATAGTGGCATACACAGGCGTCTACTTGCAGGGGAGTTTGGAGAAGGATATTGGCTAGGTAAATATATGTAATGCTGTATTTCAAAACTGTTTGCCATGGTGACACATAGCAGTGACTGATGTACGTTCATCTCTCACATCCTGTAGGTGATAGCACATACCCTGTGAGGTCTTACATACTCACCCTATACCTGAATCCGGCCACACAAAGGGAGCGACGTTACAATCGTGCTCACATAGCGATGCACAACGTGATAGAAAGGACATTTGGCGTGCTAAAATCACGATTCCGCATCCTACACAAGACCGGTGCATTACAGTATAGTCCGGAGAAATGCTGTGAGATTTTAGCAACGTGTGCTATGTTGCACAACATAGCCACTAATAGAGGCATACCCTTGGTGGACTCTGATAGCGAGCCAGAACAGGATATACTGCCGACACAACCACCCCATGCAGCAGGCGGCCCAAATGCAGCAGAGGGCAGACAAAGAAGAGCAGAAATCATGCAACATTACTTCTGAGGTGAGTAAGCACATGACAAAACAGTATTTACTTGAAGGTTTAATGTGACAGTAGTGTGGTTGTGTTAATGCACACATACCATGTACAGACAATTACTTTCCATTGCCTTGGTACTGCAACTGCAGTGTGCATATGCTACACAATTCTGGATCCTCACCAGATTGTTTGAATGTCCAAATGTCTGGCTCCTCCTGTGACGCCCTCCTGTAGCCCTTGTAGTAGGCCCAGGTACTTCTGACATGGTGCCTTCTGTGCCTGCCTGACTTCTGCTACTGTGCCTCCTGCTATCTGCCACAGGCTCAAGTAAGCTGCTAAGGCTGGAGGCCTCCTCACAGCCCCCCCTCCATGCATGAGGTTCCCACTGGATGCTGCTGTCTGTAGCCCTTCCACAGCAGTGGATTAGGCCCCTGGCCACACCCCCACAGCAGTGGGTCATCTCAACCTGCATGCCGACTGCATGCCTGTGAAGCTGAGCTGTTGTAGTACTCAGCCCTGGTGTATCCGTGCATGCTCCCCATAGAATCTTGTTGCCTCCTGGCATTAGAGACATGCTCAGCCTGGATGACCCTGCACATCTGTTCAATGGCTGTTGCTACACGGTCAAGTTTCTCACTGTGGGCCCTGAGCCCTTCAACAACTGCAGTTGTCTGCTCCTTCATGCTGTCACTTATACCACCCATGTGTGTGACCATTGTTCCCAGTTGCTCCTGCATAATACGCATGTGTTTTTTGATGCAAGTGCTGGACCCTCAGCATCTTGGACTCCAGCACACTGCAGGCAGCTTCACCATCATCCACAACAGACCTCAGAAATGCACTTGGCCTTCGCCTGCCGAAAGGACTGTGGCATTGCGGGGTTGTTCCCTCTGGTGGTGTATGAGCAGTGCCCTGTGGGTGCGCTCCTGTCTGGGTGTCCTCATCACTATCCAAATCCGGCAGTGGTTGGACTCTTCTCCTGCAATGAGTGGGAACAGGTAGGGGCGAGGATGCTTGCATCTCCAGTTCCTCTTCTGGCTGTTCTCTATGTCCCTCAGAATCGTGGACGTCTGGCACGTCACCCTCCTGTGCTGCATCTGTGAGGGGAACAGTGCAAGAGCATTGTTTTTTTTTTTTAATTAAAAAATATATTTTGCACATGTTTGTGACATTGCGCATACAGGGGTCTAATAAATTGACTTCTGTGATGTAGAAAGTCTACTGTTCTCAATGCCTTGCTATACTCTGATGCAGTTGAGCTGTGCTACTCCCTCCATGCTTTGCCATTACATGTGTATGCATACAACTCCCACAATGCATTGGGGGTTGCTGGTAAGAGATGGACTGGACTCCAGTCTGCTACACTACGCAAGGTCTGCATTTGTGGCAGTTTGGGTTACATTTCTATGAAAATATGCTTGCTTGTGCTCTTACCTTGGGAGGTCCCCGCATGTCCGGAGGTGTCAATCGGTGTGATTCCGACAACTGCCTCTGGCTGCAGAGTGGATTCCACTATGTCGTCCAGTGGGGTGTTTGTAGACTGAGTGGTTGTTCCCCCTCCTGTTTTACCTGCAGAGGCCAACCTTTGAGCCACTCTCTCTTTTGTCCGGCTGCGAAGGTCATAACATCTCTTCTGTAGGTTGGTGATGCCATGGTGTGTTACCCCCACAGAATTGACCCTGGCTTGTATCCCAAGCCAGATCTTCCTCTTCACTGACTCTGCAACATGCAGGGATTGTTTGCCAAACAGCTGGTCATGTTTTTGCACAATTTCCTCAGTCAGTATTTCCAATTCCCTCTCGCTAAATTTAATCTTCCTCTTCCTGCCTTCTCCTTTTTGCTGTTTTTTTTGGTGTGTCCATGGTGTTTGTTTGTCTCAAAATCTGCAGGTAAAAGTGTTTTCCAGGCTGAGCACCAACAGTCTTCCTCCTCCTCTCTCCCTGTGAACAGGTGTGTGGAATCTGGGAATCACTTCCTGCTTGTGATGTCATCTACATGAGACGATTGGCGCTTTTGCATTTACCGATTCTGTAATTGTGAATTCGCAAATACAGATTCGGTAAATAAGTAATCTGCAAATATTTTAGCGATTTTTAGGGAATCGCTAATATTTACCGATTTTTTGGTGCATTCGGTTTAACGATTCTTTAATAGCGATTCCTTATTTCTCGCTATTTCAGAATCGCTAATTCTTATTTTGATGCATGTGGGCCATAATGATCACTGTATATTTTACCTCTGTTTGATCTTTAGATGGGATTTAACTGGGACCAACCCTCATCATTTGCAGATGGACGCTCTATTTAGCTGTACTATATACCTCTAGAACAGAAGATACAGGTGAGCGTGAACACCCAATTGTCTTTAAACAGCGTTCTCAATCCTTGGAGCTAAGAGCTATATATCAATACCACTATACCTCAATAAGTCGAGACTATATATACCTTCATCCATAAAAGCGATGATATGAATCTTCAAAAAGGTCTTGAGCCGTTAGGATGGACAAGAAGGGCTTGTACTACCTAGGAACCATATAAAGTATAAGGTAAGATGTTACTATCAAGGCTTCTAGCCAAATGATGTCGATATTAAAGTTATTTATTAATTTACTTAGTTAATACTTACCTCTTCTATTAAGAAGTTTCTCTTACTTAGGCACTGACATTGTGGCCTGCTCAATATTATCATTCGGAGGCTTGAAAGAGGTATAATTACTCTGGAAGTACAAGATATTCACCATTAGCTACCTAGTGGCTATATGACCTTATAGACATTAGTTTTATTTCAATCTACATATAGGTTAAAATATACTGACCTTAAGGCTAGGACAAGCTTTCAAAAAAAGGGCAAAATCCTTGTTGCTTGTTCTCACTATAGGATAGATTCAGAAATGGTCTTGAGCCCCTAAATGTTAGGAAAGGAAAGTGGATCAAATGATTGACTGCACAAAACCTAAAAAAAAAAATTATTTAGTACAAAAATGTTTTACTATGCTCGCGGTAGGCGCCACCTTGCTCACCGGTGCTCGGAACCGAGAACTCTCGATTCTGGGCCAATTATTCAGGCTAGGGCGACAATGTTATGCCCAAACACCTCTTGCCCTGTTCCGACGCTGGATCCTGCCTTTTGTGCAGGGTTGAGTAATGAAAAGCATATTTCTGCAGCCTGGCGTGTGAGGTCGACACAGAGCTTCAGCTTCAAGCGGCCATATTGGCCTTAGCCCTGCCCCTAACATGTTACACAAAAGCAAATTTTAGTATAGATAGAATGCTGTTTGTGATTCTGGTCAATCCGTTCAGTGGGTTTTGGCAATTAATGCTCAAGAACTTTGTATATATGATACAGCAGAGGATATGTGGACCCAAAAGATCTCAAGCTATGATCTGATTGGCTCCCACCACATCAACCTGCAAGTGACAACAATCATGTTAGAAATCGAGACTCAGTGAGGAGTCCTAAAAACAAAGGTAATAAAAAGACTTAAGGGGAAGGGTGGGGAAACCCTAACCCCTTAAGCCTCCTGGTGGCCTCGCCTAAGACCAAAACCATTTTTTTCAATTTTGCCATGTATTAATTGAGGACCAGCATCAAAATGAAGGAAAAAAAACTCTACACTTTAGAAAAACAATTCTGGGGTGGGGCTGGGCTGATGGGGTGGTGCAAATATTTAATTTAGGGGAGGGGGGTGCGTGGCGCTGTTCCTTGAGCCTCTATAAGGCCCTGGGGACCGCATACCCTGTGACCAATGAGTAAATTAAGACAGTGGGACATGCGACCCCCCCTTCCCCAAGCCTTATTAGGCCCAGAGGAATCCATCCCCCAGGGCTTATTACATATTAAAAGGGGAGGGAAGCGGCACTGGTTCCTCCATGAGCCTTATTAGGCCCCTTGACCCAAACTGACCACATTTTCCAAAATATTTGTGCTCCTTCACAGAAAAATCTAATGGTAAATAAATAGTGTTTTGCCCCATGGCTGACGCTCCGTGCACACACCTCCAGAAACTACTAGTAGTAATGTTTGTAGTAAAACCATTGTACACTGAGGGCAACATGTAGCTTCACATGGCCTTAAGACCTAAAACTCACATTATTTCAAATTCTGAATGTGGAGAAGTATGAATTGAATGTTACAGCATCATGACTGATACCATGACTGAGTGGAAATGCATGTCCCATTGATGCTTGTATAGACTGGAGGGACATGCACATGCATGGTGCCCCACCCTCACCACCACTTGCCTTGCCAGTGACTCCTACTATATGGAACCTAGTGTGGATGAGGAAGCCTACATACATCAGCAGCCACCATATAGCCACCAAGTTCTGCCTCCACCACTGCAGCAAGCAGTCAGCCACCACCTCTGCATTCAGCAGCAAGCCACCACTGTAGACAGCATTCAGCAAGCCACCACTGTGACTGCCAGCCAGTTAACAACCCCAGCCACCACCCTTGTAGCCACCGTGAGCTCTACCTCTATTGCTTTGGACTACAGTCCATATTTACAACAAGGGGTGGTGAGGGACAGAGTCTCTGAATTAAGCAGAATACTCTCACCCAGTCAAGAGATCAGGGCTAGATCCAACACCGTTTTTTAGCTCAATGCACCATCCCAGTTTCAGAACCTGGCTGTATGCAAATTAGTCTGTTCCTGTCCCAGTGCATGATGGGAACAGGGCAAACCAAACTACAAAAGCCAATTCTTACACTGGGAAGGAAACAAGCTTCCGGGGACCGGTTTCTGGCATTACAGCCGTCTTCGGCCCGGCTTGCTTGAATCCTGATGGTGCAATGAGCAAGGGACTCTTGTCTGAGTATACCCTTCCACGCTTGGGGTGGACAAAAATATTTACAACAAGGGGTGGTGAGGGACAGAGTCTCTGAATTAAGCAGAAAACTCTCACCCAGTCAAGAGATCAGGGCTAGATCCAACACCGTATTTTAGCTCAATGCACCATCCCAGTTTCAGAACCTGGCTGTATGCAAATTAGTCTGTTCCTGTCCCAGTGCATGATGGGAACAGGGCAAACCAAACTACAAAAGCCAATTCTTACACTGGGAAGGAAACAAGCTTCCGGGGACCGGTTTCTGGCATTACAGCCGTCTTCGGCCCGGCTTGCTTGAATCCTGATGGTGCAATGAGCAAGGGACTCATGTCTGAGTATACCCTTCCACGCTTGGTGTGGACAAAAATATTTACAACAAGGGGTGGTGAGGGACAGAGTCTCTGAATTAAGCAGAATACTCTCACCCAGTCAAGAGATCAGGGCTAGATCCAACACCGTACCATCAGGATTCAAGCAAGCCGGGCCGAAGACAGCTGTAATGCCAGAAACCGGTCCCCGGAAGCTTGTTTCCTTTCCAGTAAAGAATTGGCTTGGTAGTTTGGTCTGCCCTGTTCCCATGATGCACTGGGCCAGGGTCAGACTAATTTGCATGTAGCCAGGTTCTGAATTGGGATGGTGCAGTGAGCTAAAAAACGGTGATGGATCAAGCCCTGATCTTTTGACTGGGTAGGAGTGTTCTGCTTAATTCAGATGCTCTGTCCATCACCACCCCCTTTTGAATCGTTTTGGCCACCGCAAGTGTGGAAGGGTATGCTCAGATGTGAGTCCCTTGCTCACTGCACCATCAGGATTCAAGCAAGCCGGGCCGAAGACGGCTGTAATGCCAGAAACCGGTCCCCGGAAGCTTGTTTCCTTTCCAGTAAAGAATTGGCTTGGTAGTTTGGTCTGCCCTGTTCCCATAATGCACTGGGCCAGGGTCAGACTAATTTGCATGTAGCCAGGTTCTGAACTGGGATGGTGCAGTGAGCTAAAAAACGGTGATGGATCAAGCCCTGATCTTTTGACTGGGTAGGAGTGTTCTGCTTAATTCAGATGCTCTGTCCATCACCACCCCCTTCTGAATCGTTTTGGCCACCACAAGTGTGGAAGGGTATGCTCAGATGTGAGTCCCTTGCTCACTGCACCATCAGGATTCAAGCAAGCCGGGCCGAAGACGGCTGTAATGCCAGAAACCGGTCCCCGGAAGCTTGTTTCCTTTCCAGTAAAGAATTGGCTTGGTAGTTTGGTCTGCCCTGTTCCCATGATGCACTGGGCCAGGGTCAGACTAATTTGCATGTAGCCAGGTTCTGAACTGGGATGGTGCAGTGAGCTAAAAAACGGTGATGGATCAAGCCCTGATCTTTTGACTGGGTAGGAGTGTTCTGCTTAATTCAGATGCTCTGTCCATCACCACCCCCTTTTGAATCGTTTTGGCCACCACAAGTGTAGAAGGGTATGCTCAGATGTGAGTCCCTTGCTCACTGCACCATCAGGATTCAAGCAAGCCGGGCCGAAGACGGCTGTAATGCCAGAAACCGGTCCCCGGAAGCTTGTTTCCTTTCCAGTAAAGAATTGGCTTGGTAGTTTGGTCTGCCCTGTTCCCATGATGCACTGGGCCAGGGTCAGACTAATTTGCATGTAGCCAGGTTCTGAACTGGGATGGTGCAGTGAGCTAAAAAACGGTGATGGATCAAGCCCTGATCTTTTGACTGGGTAGGAGTGTTCTGCTTAATTCAGATGCTCTGTCCATCACCACCCCCTTTTGAATCGTTTTGGCCACCACAAGTGTGGAAGGGTATGCTTAGATGTGAGTCCCTTGCTCACTGCACCATCAGGATTCAAGCAAGCCGGGCCGAAGACGGCTGTAATGCCAGAAACCGGTCCCCGGAAGCTTGTTTCCTTTCCAGTAAAGAATTGGCTTGGTAGTTTGGTCTGCCCTGTTCCCATGATGCACTGGGCCAGGGTCAGACTAATTTGCATGTAGCCAGGTTCTGAACTGGGATGGTGCAGTGAGCTAAAAAACGATGATGGATCAAGCCCTGATCTTTTGACTGGGTAGGAGTGTTCTGCTTAATTCAGATGCTCTGTCCATCACCACCCCCTTTTGAATCGTTTTGGCCACCACAAGTGTGGAAGGGTATGCTCAGATGTGAGTCCCTTGCTCACTGCACCATCAGGATTCAAGCAAGCCGGGCCGAAGACGGCTGTAATGCCAGAAACCGGTCCCCGGAAGCTTGTTTCCTTTCCAGTAAAGAATTGGCTTGGTAGTTTGGTCTGCCCTGTTCCCATGATGCACTGGGCCAGGGTCAGACTAATTTGCATGTAGCCAGGTTCTGAACTGGGATGGTGCAGTGAGCTAAAAAACGGTGATGGATCAAGCCCTGATCTTTTGACTGGGTAGGAGTGTTCTGCTTAATTCAGATGCTCTGTCCATCACCACCCCCTTTTGAATCGTTTTGGCCACCACAAGTGTGGAAGGGTATGCTCAGATGTGAGTCCCTTGCTCACTGCACCATCAGGATTCAAGCAAGCCGGGCCGAAGATGGCTGTAATGCCAGAAACCGGTCCCCGGAAGCTTGTTTCCTTTCCAGTAAAGAATTGGCTTGGTAGTTTGGTCTGCTCTGTTCCCATGATGCACTGGGCCAGGGTCAGACTAATTTGCATGTAGCCAGGTTCTGAACTGGGATGGTGCAGTGAGCTAAAAAACGGTGATGGATCATGCCCTGATCTTTTGACTGGGTAGGAGTGTTCTGCTTAATTCAGATGCTCTGTCCATCACCACCCCCTTTTGAATCGTTTTGGCCACCACAAGTGTGGAAGGGTATACTCAGATGTGAGTCCCTTGCTCACTGCACCATCAGGATTCAAGCAAGCCGGGCCGAAGACGGCTGTAATGCCAGAAACCGGTCCCCGGAAGCTTGTTTCCTTTCCAGTAAAGAATTGGCTTGGTAGTTTGGTCTGCCCTGTTCCCATGATGCACTGGGCCAGGGTCAGACTAATTTGCATGTAGCCAGGTTCTGAACTGGGATGGTGCAGTGAGCTAAAAAACGGTGATGGATCAAGCCCTGATCTTTTGACTGGGTAGGAGTGTTCTGCTTAATTCAGATGCTCTGTCCATCACCACCCCCTTTTGAATCGTTTTGGCCACCACAAGTGTGGAAGGGTATGCTCAGATGTGAGTCCCTTGCTCACTGCACCATCAGGATTCAAGCAAGCCGGGCCGAAGACGGCTGTAATGCCAGAAACCGGTCCCCGGAAGCTTGTTTCCTTTCCAGTAAAGAATTGGCTTGGTAGTTTGGTCTGCCCTGTTCCCATGATGCACTGGGCCAGGGTCAGACTAATTTGCATGTAGCCAGGTTCTGAACTGGGATGGTGCAGTGAGCTAAAAAACAGTGATGGATCAAGCCCTGATCTTTTGACTGGGTAGGAGTGTTCTGCTTAATTCAGATGCTCTGTCCATCACCACCCCCTTTTGAATCGTTTTGGCCACCACAAGTGTGGAAGGGTATGCTCAGATGTGAGTCCCTTGCTCACTGCACCATCAGGATTCAAGCAAGCCGGGCCGAAGACGGCTGTAATGCCAGAAACCGGTCCCCGGAAGCTTGTTTCCTTTCCAGTAAAGAATTGGCTTGGTAGTTTGGTCTGCCCTGTTCCCATGATGCACTGGGCCAGGGTCAGACTAATTTGCATGTAGCCAGGTTCTGAACTGGGATGGTGCAGTGAGCTAAAAAACGGTGATGGATCAAGCCCTGATCTTTTGACTGGGTAGGAGTGTTCTGCTTAATTCAGATGCTCTGTCCATCACCACCCCCTTTTGAATCGTTTTGGCCACCACAAGTGTGGAAGGGTATGCTCAGATGTGAGTCCCTTGCTCACTGCACCATCAGGATTCAAGCAAGCCGGGCCGAAGATGGCTGTAATGCCAGAAACCGGTCCCCGGAAGCTTGTTTCCTTTCCAGTAAAGAATTGGCTTGGTAGTTTGGTCTGCCCTGTTCCCATGATGCACTGGGCCAGGGTCAGACTAATTTGCATGTAGCCAGGTTCTGAACTGGGATGGTGCAGTGAGCTAAAAAACGGTGAAGGATCAAGCCCTGATCTTTTGACTGGGTAGGAGTGTTCTGCTTAATTCAGATGCTCTGTCCATCACCACCCCCTTTTGAATCGTTTTGGCCACCACAAGTGTGGAAGGGTATGCTCAGATGTGAGTCCCTTGCTCACTGCACCATCAGGATTCAAGCAAGCCGGGCCGAAGACGGCTGTAATGCCAGAAACCGGTCCCCGGAAGCTTGTTTCCTTTCCAGTAAAGAATTGGCTTGGTAGTTTGGTCTGCCCTGTTCCCATGATGCACTGGGCCAGGGTCAGACTAATTTGCATGTAGCCAGGTTCTGAACTGGGATGGTGCAGTGAGCTAAAAAACGGTGATGGATCAAGCCCTGATCTTTTGACTGGGTAGGAGTGTTCTGCTTAATTCAGATGCTCTGTCCATCACCACCCCCTTTTGAATCGTTTTGGCCACCACAAGTGTGGAAGGGTATGCTCAGATGTGAGTCCCTTGCTCACTGCACCATCAGGATTCAAGCAAGCCGGGCCGAAGACGGCTGTAATGCCAGAAACCGGTCCCCGGAAGCTTGTTTCCTTTCCAGTAAAGAATTGGCTTGGTAGTTTGGTCTGCCCTGTTCCCATGATGCACTGGGCCAGGGTCAGACTAATTTGCATGTAGCCAGGTTCTGAACTGGGATGGTGCAGTGAGCTAAAAAACGGTGATGGATCAAGCCCTGATCTTTTGACTGGGTAGGAGTGTTCTGCTTAATTCAGATGCTCTGTCCATCACCACCCCCTTTTGAATCGTTTTGGCCACCACAAGTGTGGAAGGGTATGCTCAGATGTGAGTCCCTTGCTCACTGCACCATCAGGATTCAAGCAAGCCGGGCCGAAGACGGCTGTAATGCCAGAAACCGGTCCCCGGAAGCTTGTTTCCTTTCCAGTAAAGAATTGGCTTGGTAGTTTGGTCTGCCCTGTTCCCATGATGCACTGGGCCAGGGTCAGACTAATTTGCATGTAGCCAGGTTCTGAACTGGGATGGTGCAGTGAGCTAAAAAACGGTGATGGATCAAGCCCTGATCTTTTGACTGGGTAGGAGTGTTCTGCTTAATTCAGATGCTCTGTCCATCACCACCCCCTTTTGAATCGTTTTGGCCACCACAAGTGTGGAAGGGTATGCTCAGATGTGAGTCCCTTGCTCACTGCACCATCAGGATTCAAGCAAGCCGGGCCGAAGACGGCTGTAATGCCAGAAACCGGTCCCCGGAAGCTTGTTTCCTTTCCAGTAAAGAATTGGCTTGGTAGTTTGGTCTGCCCTGTTCCCATGATGCACTGGGCCAGGGTCAGACTAATTTGCATGTAGCCAGGTTCTGAACTGGGATGGTGCAGTGAGCTAAAAAACGGTGATGGATCAAGCCCTGATCTTTTGACTGGGTAGGAGTGTTCTGCTTAATTCAGATGCTCTGTCCATCACCACCCCCTTTTGAATCGTTTTGGCCACCACAAGTGTGGAAGGGTATGCTCAGATGTGAGTCCCTTGCTCACTGCACCATCAGGATTCAAGCAAGCCGGGCCGAAGACGGCTGTAATGCCAGAAACCGGTCCCCGGAAGCTTGTTTCCTTTCCAGTAAAGAATTGGCTTGGTAGTTTGGTCTGCCCTGTTCCCATGATGCACTGGGCCAGGGTCAGACTAATTTGCATGTAGCCAGGTTCTGAACTGGGATGGTGCAGTGAGCTAAAAAACGGTGATGGATCAAGCCCTGATCTTTTGACTGGGTAGGAGTGTTCTGCTTAATTCAGATGCTCTGTCCATCACCACCCCCTTTTGAATCGTTTTGGCCACCACAAGTGTGGAAGGGTATGCTCAGATGTGAGTCCCTTGCTCACTGCACCATCAGGATTCAAGCAAGCCGGACCGAAGATGGCTGTAATGCCAGAAACCGGTCCCCGGAAGCTTGTTTCCTTTCCAGTAAAGAATTGGCTTGGTAGTTTGGTCTGCCCTGTTCCCATGATGCACTGGGCCAGGGTCAGACTAATTTGCATGTAGCCAGGTTCTGAACTGGGATGGTGCAGTGAGCTAAAAAACGGTGATGGATCAAGCCCTGATCTTTTGACTGGGTAGGAGTGTTCTGCTTAATTCAGATGCTCTGTCCATCACCACCCCCTTTTGAATCGTTTTGGCCACCACAAGTGTGGAAGGGTATGCTCAGATGTGAGTCCCTTGCTCACTGCACCATCAGGATTCAAGCAAGCCGGGCCGAAGACGGCTGTAATGCCAGAAACCGGTCCCCGGAAGCTTGTTTCCTTTCCAGTAAAGAATTGGCTTGGTAGTTTGGTCTGCCCTGTTCCCATGATGCACTGGGCCAGGGTCAGACTAATTTGCATGTAGCCAGGTTCTGAACTGGGATGGTGCAGTGAGCTAAAAAACGGTGATGGATCAAGCCCTGATCTTTTGACTGGGTAGGAGTGTTCTGATTAATTCAGATGCTCTGTCCATCACCACCCCCTTTTGAATCGTTTTGGCCACCACAAGTGTGGAAGGGTATGCTCAGATGTGAGTCCCTTGCTCACTGCACCATCAGGATTCAAGCAAGCCGGGCCGAAGACGGCTGTAATGCCAGAAACCGGTCCCCGGAAGCTTGTTTCCTTTCTAGTAAAGAATTGGCTTGGTAGTTTGGTCTGCCCTGTTCCCATGATGCACTGGGCCAGGGTCAGACTAATTTGCATGTAGCCAGGTTCTGAACTGGGATGGTGCAGTGAGCTAAAAAACGGTGATGGATCAAGCCCTGATCTTTTGACTGGGTAGGAGTGTTCTGCTTAATTCAGATGCTCTGTCCATCACCACCCCCTTTTGAATCGTTTTGGCCACCACAAGTGTGGAAGGGTATGCTCAGATGTGAGTCCCTTGCTCACTGCACCATCAGGATTCAAGCAAGCCGGGCCGAAGACGGCTGTAATGCCAGAAACCGGTCCCCGGAAGCTTGTTTCCTTTCCAGTAAAGAATTGGCTTGGTAGTTTGGTCTGCCCTGTTCCCATGATGCACTGGGCCAGGGTCAGACTAATGTGCATGTAGCCAGGTTCTGAACTGGGATGGTGCAGTGAGCTAAAAAACGGTGATGGATCAAGCCCTGATCTTTTGACTGGGTAGGAGTGTTCTGCTTAATTCAGATGCTCTGTCCATCACCACCCCCTTTTGAATTGTTTTGGCCACCACAGGTGTGGAAGGGTATGCTCAGATGTGAGTCCCTTGCTCACTGCACCATCAGGATTCAAGCAAGCCGGGCCGAAGACGGCTGTAATGCCAGAAACCGGTCCCAGGAAGCTTGTTTCCTTTCCAGTAAAGAATTGGCTTGGTAGTTTGGTCTGCCCTGTTCCCATGATGCACTGGGCCAGGGTCAGACTAATTTGCATGTAGCCAGGTTCTGAACTGGGATGGTGCAGTGAGCTAAAAAACGGTGATGGATCAAGCCCTGATCTTTTGACTGGGTAGGAGTGTTCTGCTTAATTCAGATGCTCTGTCCATCACCACCCCCTTTTGAATCGTTTTGGCCACCACAAGTGTGGAAGGGTATGCTCAGATGTGAGTCCCTTGCTCACTGCACCATCAGGATTCAAGCAAGCCGGGCCGAAGACGGCTGTCATGCCAGAAACCGGTCCCCGGAAGCTTGTTTCCTTTCCAGTAAAGAATTGGCTTGGTAGTTTGGTCTGCCCTGTTCCCATGATGCACTGGGCCAGGGTCAGACTAATTTGCATGTAGCCAGGTTCTGAACTGGGATGGTGCAGTGAGCTAAAAAACGGTGATGGATCAAGCCCTGATCTTTTGACTGGGTAGGAGTGTTCTGCTTAATTCAGATGCTCTGTCCATCACCACCCCCTTTTGAATCGTTTTGGACTACAGTCCAGCAGTATCTTACAACCTTCTGGTATTCATTGAGATCAGCAAAGATCTGCTGAGCCTTTTATAGCCAGAGGCGTTTTGTCCCACTTAGTGTGAAGGGAAAGGGCTTAAAGAAGTTGTTTGAACTGGAGTCCTCTGGTGATGGAAGGCCAGAGAGTCCCTCAGCCCTGTATCACACAGCTGCCACTGCAGCTGCCAATGCACCTACCCCCCTACAGCATATACAACAAACAATAATGTGTTGGATGGAATTTTTGAATTAATCTCAGTCTCAGCAGATTGGACCTGTTCCAGTTGCTTGTGCTCCTGTCTGAAGGAGACCTGGCCTGGCAATATGGGCTACCCTGCTTCAATTGGGGCATGAGAAAGACAGATTCATATATGACTGGTCTCTGTCTAAAGTGGCATAACTGGCAAAAAATAGACTAGAATGCTGCCCCAGTAATTACCAGCGGCAGAGATACATTCAAGCAAACCCCCTTTTTTGTTTTTCAATCTGAGACACTATACGTGTGACTGGTATGTCCAGATGCGGGCCCTGTGCCAAGTGTATCACTGAATTCAAGCTGCACTTCACTGATGGGGTCCAAAAGCCTGAAACTGCTCTGGGAATGTGTGTTCTCGTGTGAAGGAAACATAGCGTGGAAGACGCTGCTAAACTGTTCCCATTGATTATACCACCTGAGCCCAGAGGTTTTACGCAAGTCCTCCAATGTATATCCTGACTGGATTAACATATTTACCAAATTCTATCATATATGCAGTGTGTGACTACAGTGGAGGTACCTCCCACTATGAACCATGAAGCTCAGATAAACCCTATAATAGGGTAACTGGCCTTGGATGGAAATGACAAACAACACTTTCACTTGCATGTAAATAGTGCTTTTTTCTTACAGGTTTGGCTGCCATAGAGAGAAAACTCAAATGTTATAGTCATTTGGAGTGTTCATGAGTGGACTGAGAGTGGCATATAACTGTACCAGCGAATACATTATTGAAATATGATCACTACAAGATAACATTTTTAAATGACAAATTATGAGAGTTCATTTGAATTTGTACTATTCTTTTTATTTTTCATACTTATAATAAACTCTAACATTATATCACATTACTTCCCTGTGGCTGATTGCTGAGTTACATCATACAGGTATGAGAACCTTACATCTAGTTCTTTTGCATGCCTAACAATCACGGGCTAGGTTGGGAGTTCTGTGGCACTGATGAAGACCGTTGACCACTTTTGGGCATTAAAATCAGTTGAAAATATGTTGCAACTCTTTGCTGTTAGGTTAAACATTGTCTTCACTCTCTAACCACTAATCATCTGCTTTTACCTGATATCAAGGGGACCCTTCTTAAATAAAGACATATTCGTGAGGTATACCATTAGATATTTTGAAGTTACTATCTGAAACTTTTGCCATTGTACTGAAAATAATATTGAAGAACTCCCAGCTTTTGGTTGAGTACGCTGATATAGTACTATCTTTCTCAAGTGTGAGCGTTCAACGATGATTAAGCATGCCACAAGAAGTCGTTGGTGAGGGGACCCCTTAACATCTTTATGTATCTTTTCATATGAACGAGTAGCGATAATATTCTTCTGCAGATAGAGAAGTAGTTTTGTACTTTAAGTATTATATTTATACCCCAGTACTTTATGTGTATTTATAGCACTTAGAGACTCTCAGGGTGTCAGGCAGAGGGCAACCGCAAAGTCCACTCCATTTCTAATTACCAGAAGATAGCTGGGATTCTTCTTAGGTATGTCCTCTTCAGCTTTTTTATGTTCCTTGAGCCACACAGAGGGTCAGCTTTATGATCTTTGGAAATCTTTTTGTACTTGGATTTCAAATGGAAGCGGGTCCAACCTCTTCAGGTCCTTCTCACTTGTCACGGATGTCAGGTGTAGCAAGTTCAGTCTGCCAGGTACTTTACGCAATTCCAGCAGTGTTCTGAGGAAGGGTGGGTGAGTGCTCAGCTTTGTGGGTTTACCAGACTGTGGGTGGGAGACACCCAAAAATGTTCCTAGTTACTCTCTGAGTAATGGAGTAAAGAGTCCCAGGTCCTGACCTGCCTACATTTGCAGTAGTCTATCTTTCCTTTACTGCAAACTGACCCAAAATGCAATGTGTCAGGCCAAATCCAAAATGGCAAAGGTCTTCAACCACACTAAATGTAGTCTCTGATTCTGTGGGCTTCAGTGGGGAGTGTACTAAGGTAATCCTAGTGTCCTCCCACAACCTAACATTAAAATCCAGATTTACGCAGGCACTTTATGCACAACAAACCCAGAGCAAAAGTCTGGTAAGACAAAAGCAGGGTCCTTCAATAACCCGATAGGATACACAAGAATTGTCTTTCATCCTGTATGCTCTCCTTGAAGGAAGCAGCATATCATGCAAGATGTGACAATGTGACATCAACAAGAGGGGCACAGACCCAGCCTGTATATTCTATTAAGCTCAGAAGGGTTATCACTGCCCATTCAGGTCAGCCTATTGTATGCTCGTGGGAGGAATGTTGCATCTTGCTCACGCCTCTTTCCAGGCAGAGGCTTGTGCTAATTAGACTTCAGACAGTTCAGGCAGATAAAGGGTAACTTTCTAAAAGTTACTTTTCCTTAATATTTATTTTAAAAAATCAACTTCACCATTGATTTGGACTTTTAATAACTATTAAAAGAGTTGTTTATTTATTTTTCTAGTTCTACCCATTCCCAAGATACAGTATTACCATTTTAATCTCATTCTGATTTTCTATTTGACAGCACGGCCTACCGCAGTGAAAATAGCTTTTAGGGCCTTCTAGCCGTAGATACATTTTAACATTAATTTCTACATGTCCCACTTTACGTATCATTCACTCTACTTTGTGGGCTACAAAGATACATAGGCAAGACTTACTCATATTTAAAAAGGAGGTTTTTACCTCTTAAAAAGGCCATTTTAACAGGTTAACTGCAGGGTTTGCACTGCAGCAGTCAGGCTGCACTGGCTTGCCTGAAGCTATGTTTTCTTCTGTCACACCAGTGAAAGGTGCAATATCTGCTGCAGTCCGCGGGTGACATTTTTACTTTCTATTCCATAGGTGCATTTCTGCACCATATAATATGGCCTTATAAGTAACTTAAAGAAAGTGTACAGAGTCTAATACCCAGCTATAAAATTCAACAAAAAAATTAGGGTGACCACACTAAAAGAAGCATTTTCCCCCAGTGACCAAATGCTGCCATATTCAAATTAGGACTACCATAGGCTTCTCATTTTTTCTGGTCTCCTGCTCTCCTCTCCTGATTAGTGTTGATTGAGCAGAGGGGATGTTGACCAAAGCGAGAACTATTGCATATTGTTAGATGGCAGCGTCTTCAGGATCAAAGATCAAACAACTACAGAAAATAAGCTACTTTTCTGTTTCCAGAAGCAGCAACCAGGTTCAGCCAGAACAACCAAAACAGAGGTTCAGAGCTCTCACTTTTCTCAGTTCCTTGGCGGAGTACTTTTCCAATTCAGATGTTTTCTTTGCAGTTTAATACTTGTAGTCCTGTGCATCTGATTATAAATTAACAACTATTAAAATTAAACTGCAAAGAAAAAGCTCAAATAGAAAACAGAGTCATGAATAGAAATGGAAAACGTCAACTCTTTTCTCCTTCATATCAAAGCCTACATTGAGGCCCCACAGTCTAGGATCCCAAACTGGAGCAGTTTGCTTGGATATGGTGTAGTGCAAAACTGCACACTTCTCCAGTACTGGCCCCTTTACTATTTTTAGCAGGTTATAGCTTTGTGTCTCTGGTTCATTTTGCCTGGGATGCTCCTTGACAGACTCTCGGTGCACACTGAACAAATGAATTTCATTCATAGTCAGTCAGGAGTTTGTATGCTTAGTATCAGTTGTATTCTGGTGACACTAAGTGGCCTATTACGTCTCATCGGAAAGTCTCTGACCTTAGGTCGGAGGCTTTCCGACCGAGATCGTCGGTTTCAATTCCGACCGCCTAATTACAATATAGGCGGTCAGAATTTATACTGACTGCTCATTCCGGCTGGATTCCGAATGGCTCAAGGAGCTTTCTATGCTGGGTTTTCCAGCATGGAAAGCCTGTCATCAAGCGAGTTTGTGGACCCCTAGCAGGGCCCCCTTCTGTTTGCAGCTTCTGGCTGGGGTTCGAGGGAGCACCCCTGTTGATCCCTGCACCTGCAGGGATCCACTCAAACTCCCTTTTGGGGAAATTGGAAATTATACCGAATCCAAATAATCCTGAACAGGTTCTATTGAAGAATAGTACACACACTTGGTTTTGGCCTAGACTTCGCCTGCACACAGTTTATCCCTACTGTTACAAGATGTGCTCATCTCTTTGGGTCAACCGAAAAACCCAAGCTTTAAACATAGAAAAACAAAGGTTTGAGTAGCACAGTAAGATTCTTACATTATTTAAAGAATTCCTTTTATAATTTACAACTTCTAAAATGACAGTAGAAGACTGTCATTTTAGAAGTTGTAAACTATAAGGAATTCTTTAAATGATGTAAGAATCTTACTGTGCTCCTCAAACCTTTGTTTTTCTAGGTACTGTTGAAGAAAGATTGTGTAGCTGTATGGGCTTTGTATTATTCTGAATGGGAATTGAGATTTCCTAAGTTGTGCACGGGTGAACTGGGAAGGTTAAAGAGGTTCAAACATAAAGTACAACTCATGGAATGGGTTGAAACTGTGGTACTTAAAGCAGGAAGAGTCCAGTTGGTAGTTATAATGAAATTATGGAAATAATTTGGCAGGTTCTGTGAACAGGACATATAGAGCCCATTGAGGGGTCACAATGGTTGTCTCCAATTATGATAACATGCAAGCCAAATGGTAGTTTGCATATGTGTGTTGATCTAAGGGATTTGAATTCAAGAATTTGGGTTGACAGACAACTGTTGCCCAACACCACTCAGATGCTGTCATTGATAAAGGGAGATAGGGTATTTTCCACATTGAACATGGCATCCTCATATCATAAGATTTTTTGGGATAATAACTCTCAACGCTTAATTTCCTTAATCTCTCCTAAAGGGGCTTTCCATTTTAAGAAGGTGTGATTCGGGTTAGCCTCAGTGTCAGCTGTTTTTCATCAATTGATGGACACAATGTGTAAAGGAGTGGTTGGAGTTACATGTTTCCAAGATGATATGCTACTGTATGCAGAGGACAAGGCCCGTCATGATAGAATGTTGCTCCAAGTGCTCACCATGGTGGAGGAGAAAGGTCTTACTTCGAAAGTAGAGAAAGTTTGGAGTGGAGTGTGTGGTCTTTCTAGGACTCAAAACTATCTGCAGAAGGTGTGGAACAACATGGTGAAGGCCATTGTTGAAGCACCTGCAATATAGTTCACCTTGAAGTTAAATTCTAACAACGTTATCAATAACCTAGCCAACCTAGCTGAGGCTTTTTTGATTTTATCTCTTGATAAGATATCCACAAGAGAATTGTACGGGGTGAGGGGTCCTAGAGAGGAGATGAAGGCCAAAACCTGGCAAGGAATCTCAGAAGAACTTTTAGTTAACTTTAATGAAGAACAAGTCGAGAACACAATAAAAGATCTTAAGTTAACCCGGGCAGCAGGCCCAGACAATTTACCTGCAATAATCCTGAAGACTGAGGTCAAATGGTGGGCAAGATTCCTTGCAAAGATGTTCCAGGTAGTACTAAAAGAAGGAGTAATACCCCCAACCTGGAAAGGGGCCATAATCAGGCCGATCCATAAAAAGGGGAGCAAAGATGCTCCAGGAAATTATCGGCTGATTAATCTCCTAGACATTGGAGAAAAAGTATTCGCTAAGATTGTCCTAAAACAACTGAATATGTGGGTTGAGGCGCACCAAATAATCCCCATAGAACAGGGCGGTTTTAGACCGGGCCACTCGACAATAGACCACGGGTTTGCCCTATGGGCGATGGCGAGGAAGTCGACGGAACAAAATGGCAAGTTATGCTGTTGTTTCGTCGACTTCAAAGCAGCCTTTGACTCTGTGGATCGAGTTAGCCTATGGGATACATTAAAGAGGCTAAATATCCCAAATGACCTTCTCACTATAATAATAGAACTCCATAGGGAAAATTGGGGGCAAGTAATTAAAGACACTGGGGGCTCCCTAACTCCCAAAATACCCATTGTCAACGGGCTAAGACAGGGTTGTGTGCTGGCCCCTCAGTTATTTTCGATTTTCCTGTCAGACCTCCCGGCACACCTTGAGGTGGAAGGTAGTGCCAGCCCTAAAATGGACGGAAACAAGATACCCTGCCTATTGTACGCGGATGACCTGGTGATAGTAGACCAGACCGAGAGAGGCCTCCAAAGGAAGCTAAATGCTTTCAATACCTACTGTGCCAATAAATTCCTAACCATCAATCTGGACAAAACTAAAACCATATGCTTTGGGAAAAAGCCAAGCAGATTCAGATGGTTCATAGGGAACCTTAAACTTGAGACCGTAGATGAGTACCGTTATCTGGGTATCTGGTTCGACAGGGCCTTAAATTGGTCTACCCACATGGAAACGCAAAAAGCAAAGGCACTCTCCTCCATATGCGGCCTAAAAAGGTTAAATGGGGACTATGGCGAGAAATCACACCGACCATTACTCAGAGCCTTTGATGCAATGATCCCCCCGCAAGTTTTATATGGCGCAGAGATCCTCTACTTGAGCGGTAGGGGATCTTGGGACATGATAGAGGGCAACTGCATAAAAAGGCTCCTATCTCTTCCTCAATCTGCAATGATACAAGCCATCAGAACTGAATTAGGCACAAAGTCTTGGGTGACTCTAACCCAGATGGCTGTGATCAGATTTTGGAAGAGACTAGACGACCCCGAAAGTAAAAAAGTAGCATATTGGTGTCGTAAAGAAATACAGAAAAGCGAGTTAAAATGGGCAAAGACCAGTAGGGAAAAATTGAAGGGAATCTGCAACGCACTTGAGATCGATTTGGATGTGAGTTCATATCAAATACTTATCTCCAAAGGCGATCTGAAGCAAAGGGGGAAAGAGGTCTCGAAATCAACTGATATGGGATACCTAACTAAGAAAAAATCTGTGGCACACATGTTAAATGCGTGGCCCCAGGATAACTGGTTCCCATATCTCGATAGATTACCCAATCGAGGCCTCAGGCAAGAGATACTGAGGCTTCGAATTGGTATCAACCCATGCGTAACAAACAGAGACCTCAATATAAGAATGTTAGATGAGGAAGGTCACTGTAGGTGCAACTTGAGAACTAAGGGGGACTTGATGCATTTCCTGCTAGACTGTGCGGTACTCTTAGAATATAGGAAAAGGTGGCTGCGCCCAGTATTTCTAAAATATGAGGTAAAAACAAGGTTTCAGGCGGCGAGACTCCTTTCTGAAATCCCATACTTGGATATTGTAATAGCCCTTGGGAAGTTCTTAAAGGAGGCCCTAGGGGCGCTGAGGGCCAAAGAATAACCTGCATTACTGTATTTTTTTAGCTTAGCAGAAGAGACCCTTGGAGGGATAAAAAAGTGTATAGGTTTTAACATTTGTATATAAATTATGTAGTTTTAAAATGATGTGTATGATATTTTAATGGACACGTTTTTAAAAATAATAAGTGTACAATTTTATGTCGCATACTCAAATCGGAATTTTACTCACTGTATTGTTTAAAGACCAAGGTCATAATAAACATATATTTTGACTTGACTTGACACAAGAGGTATGTGGTCTAATATGAGACAAAGTTTTCTGCCCCAAACATAGGGCTTACATTTTCCAACTCCCCAGGCACAAGCTAACATTTCCTTCTCTATGACCGAATATCTTGATTCCACATCTCTCAATATCCTGGAAATTAATCCCACAATAACTTCCATGCCTTCATGCACTTGTGAAAAAACTGCACCAATCGCGTAAACGCTGGCATGCACAGTTACTAAAATCTCATGACCTTCAATGTATGGTTGTAAAGAGGGAGCCGACAAGATATTCCCTTTAATACAGTCAAAACTTCACAGGCAATCATCCAACCACACAAAATCTGAATTCATTTTCAGTATGCCCTTAAAACACGCAGTCAGATCTGCAACTTTTTTAATACATTTGGCATAAAAATCAGAGAATCCAAGAAACAATCTAAGTTGATCTCTGCCAGTGGTGTGTGGAGCATTAACAATACCATCCACAATGCTAGGTTTTGGTTTTACACCTTCAGTAGTCAGAACGTGCCATAAATATTCAAGTTTCATTGACACCAAATTCACACTTGTCTTCCATAATAGTCGCACCATTCTTTTCCAAGACAGACAGAACCATCTGAACACACTCATTTTGTTCCTCTATTGTGTCAGCATAAATCAGAATGTAATCCTGAAATATCACCACATTTGCAATGTTCTCAAACATTCTTGTCATTACTTTTTGAAAGACCAATGCAGCACATGGCAATCCTGGAACACATAATTGGGCTTGATGAAAGCTCTAAGCTGACGTGAATGTTCATCTAGGATGACCTGATGATATGCTGCCCTAAGATCCAATTTAGCAAACCATTTAGGTTCACCCACAGTATTAATAACATCTTCAGTATGTGGAAGCAGAAACTTTTCCACCAAAATAGCCTCATTTAGTGATCTTAAGTCAACACAAAGGCACAGTTTTCCAGATTTTGTTTTAGCAAGAACCACTGGAGAGAGCCATAAACTAGCATCCACCCATTTAATTATTTCCTCATTCTGCATTTTCATTAATATAGATGATAACGCACTTCATACACTGTAGGGAATAATATGCAATGTACGCTTGATAGGCACACCATTCTCTTTGACATTAATACTATGAACAAAGTTCCTAATTTTGCTCACCTTATTTTGAAAAACATTTCTGAAAGCATCTTTCCATGACTTTTGTTCAGTAATAGCATTGACTAAGGTAGCTGACTGCTTGTGCCCAGGTCTGATCATGAGATTTAGATCAGCCTGGTGCCACCAGTGCAATACATTAATACCTTTACAAGCTACATAAACTTTTCCTTTGATGGTGTTGGTTTCAAAAGTGATGTTGTCCCAAAAATAGTCATCCAGTTGTATGCAACTGCCATTAAAGGCCATGGTATTTACACTAGGAGGTAATAATACTTATGACCACAGTTTTCATTGTACATCTCAAATTAGATGATTGTAATATTTGCCCCCAAATCTACAAGTAGTGGAATATGAATACCATCAACTAATATGGAAATGTGGGGATGACTGTATTTTTTGTCACTGTGAACACAACCAACCTTGACACTTTCAACTGACAATAATAACTCTTATACCCTTTTGTCAATGTCTTCTTCATCCTCCAACTCCTGATCTTGTACACTCCTGATACCAATGCTCTTACCTCCCCTACATACTATCCTGAAATGGCCAATTTTCTTGCATTTCCTGCATTCCTGTGTGGGACAATTCTTGAAATTTGACAAATGTAAAGAAGAGCCTCACCAAAAACACATGGGTTTGTTAGGGTCTCAAAAATACCCTCTCCCTTTATGGTCATTGAAGGAGGAACCTGGCATTACAGATTGCTTATTATGCGTGACACCTTGAATATTAACATTTGCGACACTCGTATGTGTTTCCCCAGGTTCCAGCTGTTTAGAGTCTTCTTTACCCTTTGCGATGTCAGTAGTCTCATCAAGCAAAGGATTCTTGCAAGTCAGTAATCTCTGTTGTATCTTCTTAGAATGGCATCTCAAAACATTTTGATCATGTATCAACTGAGAAGTGAATCCCTCAAATTCACATAATGCAGCCAAAACCTTCAATGCCATAACATAAGAATTAATGCATTTGTTGGGAGCTTGTACACGTGTAAAACATTTGTGGTGATGCACTATCAAAATCACTATCCCTTCAAATTGCGTCTCCATTTGTTTTAAAGCCACCTCAAACTCATCATACTCTTCATCCCCTGTACCAAGAAACTCAGATAGATGATCAAACACGTTCTGACCTTCTACACCCAGGTAATCTTAAAGTAAATTGGGTTTCTGATCTGGTTTGAATATCATACCATCAATAGCACACAAGTAAGCTTTGAATGATCTAAACCACAACCACCACCTCAACAGAGGTTTCTCTGGGTCTTGTAAAAAAGGTCTCTGAGGCCTGACAGACTGCTTCATAAAACACAGATGACGCTAAATGGGAATAAATGCACACAAAAACAATGTACCAAATTGAAGTAATTGTGCTGCTAGCAGAAATGATCAGACAGTGTTGAAACTGACTCCAAAGCTGTCAATTTATAATGTGCAAGTGTGCTGATAACTGGAACCAGCAGGTAGCATTCAAGATGACTCAAACTCTGCTAATATATGATGAGCAAGTGTGCTGATAACTGAAATCAGCAGGTGGTGTTGCAGGCAAACCAAATCCACTGTAAGAAAGTGTGCCTATCGCTGTGATAAATATACCAGCAGGTGGCGCTGTAGAACCCGTGTTAGAAATGGGGGTCTCTAGTTGGCAATGGTTTGCACCTTTGTCCAAATAGGGACCCTTGCTTCTCATCAGGGTAAGGGGGATACGCTCCTATAATAACCCCTGCTCACCCTCTTGGTAGCTTGGCACAAGCAGACAGGCTTAGCTTAGAGGGAGCGTGTAAAGCATGTGTGAACAGATACAGTAATACAGTGAAAACACTACAAGTGGACACCACACCAGTTTAGAAAAATAAGTCATCTTTACCAAAACCAAAACAAGACTAAACAACAAAAATCCACAATACATTATTAAAAAGAAGGCTTTCAAATGGTAGAAATAGTTCAGTTCAATGCAAGTTGTAAATGCAACACTTTTCTCAAAAGTATCTTTGATGCGTCACACAAAACAAACTTAATGGCTAAAGGTGATGCATCAGTTCCTTACACTCAGGGAAGGTGATGCTTCAATTCCTTACTCCAGGGAAGGTGATGCATCGGTTCCTTACTGCAGCGCAAGGGAGTTGATGCGTCGGTTCCTTACCGGAGAGGAGGTGAGGGGTCGTTTTCTTACTGCGTGGGGAGATGATGCGTCTGTTTCTTACTGCGGCCTCCAACGATGTAACAGTCTTGGCTCGTTGATACGATGCGTTGATCCGTGGTTTCGCGCAGCAGCACAGCAAGCTTGCATCAGGATCAGTGATGTGATCTCGGACTTCGGAGATTATTGCACGTGATGCGTTGGCAGCGATTTCTCGAGCCATGGCAGTTGCTGCGACGGTTTCTTCGGCGATGCATCGGAAAACAGGTGCGGATGCGACACGCTTCTTTGGTGTTGCGTCGATTTTCCAGCTCCCAGCGACAAACAGTCTCTAGAGGTCCTAAACAGCAGCAGGGCCCTCTATGCAGGTTGGGATTCCCAGCAAGGAAATTCAGGGGAGCTGGTGGTGAAGTCTTTGTGACGCTGAGACTTCAGAACAGGAGGCAAGCTCAAGTTAAAGCCCTTGGAGATCTTTTCTTCAAGCAGGTGACAAAGCAAACAGCAAAGTGCTTTTCCTCCTTTCCTTGGCAGCAAGCAGCCACTGCAGGCCAACCCCTGACAGCAAACAGCACAAGGGTAGTATTCATCCTCAGCTTATCCGGCTCTTCTCCTTGGCAAACTTTCCTCTTGATTTCCCAGAAGTAAAAGTCTGGGGTTTGGGCCCCTCTTTTTGTACCCAAAAATCCTTTGTTCCCTGAAGGCAGAGAGTATCTGTAACCACCCAAATCCAAGTCTGTGGGGCACTTTGGAAGTGCACAACAACCTCCATTGTCAGTGTGAGCCCTGGCTCCAGACACACCACAGGCTGGCAGAGCCGTCATTGTGGAAGGCAGGCACAGCCTTATTCAGGGTCAGGTGTTACTCCTCCCACCACTCCAAATGCAGACCATGCCTATTCAGCCCAGCCCTGACTCATCAGACTTCTGAAGCCGCTGCCCCTCTCCAGCCCCTGTCTTCCAAAAGCCAGACATGAAATATACAAACCTGGCAGAGGCACACTGGATGGTTAGGCAAAAAAATACCTACTTTCTAAAAGTGGTATTTTCAAACACAGAATGTAAAAATCATCCTCACTAAAAGATGCACTTTAACATTCTGAGTTCAGGCATACTAAACTTTCTTTTTCTACCTTGTTCCCAGGACCAGTTATGTTTATAAGATGTTATAAACAAACTCCCCATTCTGTCCTATGGGGATAGGTAGCCTTAGTGAAAAAAAACAATTTGGCAGGTCCTACCTTTCACATGCAATGCACCCTGCCCACAGAGGTACCTTGGGCCAACATTAGGGGTGACTAATATGTAGAAAAGGGAAGGTTTAGGGACTGGCAAGCGTGTGCACTTGCCAAGTCGACATGGCAGTCCCATACTGCACCCAGGCTCTGCAATGGCAGGTCAGAATTACAGTTGACAGGCTGCTTCTGTGGGTGGCACAATCAGTGCAGGAGCCCACTAGCAGCATTTGATTTACAGGTCCTGGGCACACACGGTGCACTGTACTAGGGACTGACTAGTAAATCAAATAGCCAGTCATGGAAACACCAAACCATTGCAGTTATTTACAAAGGGAGCACTTTCACTTTGGCACTGAACAGCAGTGGCAAAGTGCCCAAAGCATCTAGGCCAGCTAAACAGAGTCCAACATACAGCAAAAACACAGGAGGCAAAGGCAAACAATGCAGGGGAGACCCATTCCAATGGTGCCAGGTCTAACAACCAGGTTCATGATCTTCCAGATTTCAAAGAGAGAAGTTTTTGCATGGAACCACAGGCTGAACAACCTTTGAGAACTCCAAGTACTGTAACTAGTGCTGAAATGGATACAGCGATTGCACTCCTCTTCCCATTCCAATTGCATTAAAAAGAACAATAGCAAACATCTTTAGTTGCAGACACAGAACACTGCGTGTTGGTAGCTTGCGCGTTCATCATGCGTCTCCAAGCTCGCACACCTCTCCCATGCTCTTTGAGCTGCCGTCAGTGCTGTGCATTAAGAACCGCTCGCGCTGTCATTACAAATCAATTTGCATGCAAAGAAACGTTTTGAGCCAAAAACACAGCACATACAGGCTGTCGGCAACCCTGCAAAGAAGGTTCTGGTTCCCTGGACCCATTAACAATAAACACAGTACCTTTTCAGTTCCGTAACTGACGTTTGGAGCAAGTCGGGTGAAACAGCAGAAACCCGTTCCAGACTAAAAAACACAATGAGCTCCTGAACTAACACTAGTTGCCAATATTGTTACGTTGATTATAATTAGGGCTCCCGGTTTTCCGTTTAAACAGATTTTTACATATAAATACAGACAGAAAACAAGTTTTCTTTTATCTGTATTTATATGTAAAAACTGGAAAATACTAGTACTTTGTGTCATTGGCCTTAAAGGATTCACACCCCCAACCATCTGCTGTCTCCCCCTCCTTCGAGGTGTCAGCCCAGGCTGAGACAGCTCCAGGGCACACACACAGCCTCACCCAAGTACTTCATAGGTCTTTGAAAGACCGTTTACTTGTTAATGAGGCTTTATTGTTCTTTCTCATCTTAGCCCCTGCCTCTTCACTCTGCTGATTACACTGAAGGCCGCTCAGCTATCTGTGGGCACCCCAGCTGGGCCTGCTTCGAGGCCGCATTTACTCCTCTACATGAACACAAAAGGATTGTTTCTCTCGGCTGCACCTTCGTTTGTTCTTGCAGTGTGCCACGTGGATTGTGCGTGTTTGCACTTTGCATAGCGCTCAATACAGCAGTGTTCTTCTAACCACTGTAAATAATAGGTTATATTTACTCAGTCCAGGATCACTCCATTCACGTCTGGGGGGGGGGGGGCCACACTGACCTGCAGGTCACACCAGAGGTCAGCAGAGGGTGCTGCGCCTTGACGATAACATTTGAAGCGCTAGCATCTTTGTGAATTCAGCAAAATGTTTGTACTGGATCCCTCAGGAAAATGTCAGCATTATTTCAGGGTCTGGGGGTTTCTCCCCAGCAGGTTTATGTTTTAAACTAGCATGTCCACCACTGAATACCAGGTATTTCGGTCTGACTAGAGATCGCATTAGCAGTAAGCCATGTCTCGTGATGGCAAAGAAGTATACACAGAGGGGCTCTTCCTGTTGGCTTCAGCCGTTAACGTCTTGTGTGTTTTTGAATTGGTGAGGCAGATTCAAAAAGTAGATTTTGTACACAATTGCTCCACAGAGCTGCCTTCACGCAAACGCAGCCCCTGGTGTTGGTTCATATTTACAGCAGTAACAACTATGGCAGTGACAAAATCTATTGTCCTTGCTCCAACCGATATGGATAACCAAAGCAGCTGCTGTGTGGCAGCTGTTGTGCCTCTGGTCACTACTGTTGTCCCTAAAGTGGTCGCAGCTTTGGCATCTTCTGTATTTCCTGCTCTTGTGATAGAAGCATCTTATTTGCAAAATTCTTCTTCTTTTTTACTACAAGGTGTTAGGTGTCCCTGTCTTCAGGTTTAGGTGGCTATCGTCCGCGATGTGGCCTGTCATTGGTAGGTCAGGTGAAGGGTCATGAAGGCCACAAGAGATTTCCTCACCAGATTCCCACCAGAAATGCGGGGGGATTAAGAGAAGTTTTCGAGATAGGATTTTTTTAAAAAATGAGAAACAAACAAAGAGCTTTATTGTGCGTGGGCTGAGAAAGGAGACAAGAGGCAAGTCGGTTTAAACACCACAATGAAATGGATCCAAAAAAAGAAGAAACACTTTTGCTGCAAATGTCTTTGTCTGACATTTTTCTACTCCAAAATGCAGCCTCACGAGGAGAGAAAAAAGGTTTTAAAACACAAACAATAAATACATAACTAAATAAAGCAAGACAGAGTAGTCACAAAGTGGCCAGATTGGTTTCATTTACACTGAAACACATTACAGCCACCTTACAGATTTTGCCAGTGAAGCGCTACTTTTTTTTCCATGTTGTTAGCTTTTCAAGCAAAAACACTCATTGATTTCTGAAAATGATGCTGGTAAAAGCTTTAAGTTGTATTCCCTATGAGTGTTTGCTTTTTTCCAGTATGTTGTTACTTTTTTCAGGCAGCATATTACTGTAGTCTAGTGCATCATTTTAATTGAATTGCTTCCTGGTGTTTAAAGCGGGCACGATTGGGTTGCAGCTGAAGGCAGTGTGAGTTTCTCTCAGTGGGGCAGTATGGTGTTCAGTGGGGGAGAGGATGTGGCACTCTGCCAATGACAGAAATGCAAGGCTCTAAGACAAATGGCTTGTGATAGCACTTTTAAGCATATTTGGGAAATTCTGCAAATGGAAAAGTTTTCAGATGAATGTATAGTGTTGACCAATAACAACCAAGCGCATCTGTGCATTGTCAATTTAAATAAATGTGGAAAAATACTAGCTGTAGCGTCGTCTTTTGCTTGTGGCAAAAATAAATGTGGATAAATACAGAAAAAATGCCCAAAAAATAAATATGGATAAATACAGACGGAAATAGCAAAAAAATAAATACCATAAAAGCGGGAGCCCTAATTATATTCCACATGAAATGTTTTCCTTCAGGTTGATGAAAAGCTTGGTATTAATAGCTCGTACAAAAGGGTCATAAATGACTATATAACAGGCACACAGTTAAACCTCAACAATAACAGTTCCATAATGGAACACCTAACTGACCAATGGCACAACAGTGACCAACAGTGGCAAGTTACACACATCCATTATCTACATATGACACATTGTAGGTAATGAGTTGTCAGGAATAACTAAGGAAGCTGTTTCTGACAGTGAGTGGTTAATGGCTTTGGAGCAGGATAACACTGTTAAGCTGGTGATGGGGTATGTGTGGTATATTGTAAAATAAATACAGTTGAGACAGATGGTAGTCTTCCAGCTCAATTTAATCGCCTCATCCACCAACAGCATATGAGCATAACTGACACAGAACACAGTGTAATTCATATTCTAAGAACACTATAACATTCCTGTTCTATGAAATGTCCCCGAGCAGGGAAGCAGTGACCTTAAAGGAAAAGTAGCATAATAAAGAAAGACAACATCACACATCTCCCTTCTTTACAACAAGGTGAGACACGCAGTAAATTGAGTCATAGTAAAAATAAAAGAATAAACAAATGAGGAAAAACAAACAGAATGTTGCCTATACATAATCTTTCATATACATAGGTGCACTACGTAATCTCTGACTCCTCCAACGATTATTAGGAGAAGAACTGGAACTGGAAGGAGAAGGATTATTAGTACCGTGGAGACTAGAGTCAGAATCACTAATAGAATGAGAAATGTCTTTAGACTTAACAACTACTATTCGACTTTTGTTCCAAATCCTCCCATCCTGTGTTTTGATTGCATTACCAAAAACTTTAATGACAGGTCTGACATTTGTGTATTTAGACCAAGACCTTCTCCCTACAGGTGCCTTTATTTTTACAAGATCACCAACTTTTACATCATGAAACTTAACACATTTGATCTTATCAAAGTACGTTTTTCTACAAGTTTGCTTTTCTAATTCTCTCTCTCTCCAAGCACCAACACGATTGTCAATGAGCCCCTTTTTTAAATTCATCCACCCTGGACACCACATGGTATTAGGGACCCTACCCCTGAATAATTCGAATGGGGATTTCCCAGTGGTCGTATGAGGGGAACAACGATAAGCATCAATTCTTTCCTTCAATACCACCTTCCAGTTTAAACCGCTGGCTCTAGCTAATTGGATACACTCCTTCAACGTGCGGTTGACCCTCTCAACAGCACCATTCGTTTCTGGATGGTATAAGGATGAACGTTTATGTATTATGCCACATTTGCTAAGATATGAATCAAACATGGTTGAACAAAACTGTGGACCGTTGTCCGATAAAATGCTATTAGGAAAACTCTCCCTCATAAAAACATCAGATAAGAATTTGATAATCGCATTTGAACTTATGTCATTAACAGCACAAACCTCAATCCACCGTGAATATAAATCAATTAATACAATCAGATAAGGTGTGTCAGAAACTCCCGTGAGGGGACCCAAAATGTCTATTGCTACTTCATCCCAAGGATGATTCGGTAGATCTCTACAGACCATAGGCATTTGTCTGACTTTTAGTATTTTGTCACTTGCGCAACACTCAACGCAATCTCTCACCATACGTTCTATTTCTAAATCCATACCTGGCCACCAAAATTGAGTACGTAACATCTCCTTGGTTTTTACTATACCCAAATGACCAGAGTGTGCATGAAATAACAATCTTTTTCTCAATGATGAAGGAGGGACCAGCCTTAAGCCACGAGTTAACAAACCATCAGAAATGGACAACTCCTGTGAGACTAGCGACCATGGTTTGTCTAGACGTTTGTTTTCCTTCAACAAGGTTATTACTCTAGTCAAATCTTCATCTTTTAACAACTCATCTTTCCATTCATCTTTCCCTACTACACCCTCAGTCACCTCACAAACATTGGGAAAGTCATCTTCTTCAACATACTCTTCATCTGAACATAAATTGTCACCTTTCACTAGCCTTGAGAAACAATCTGCAGCCTTGTTCGACACACCAGGTAAATATTGTACTACAAAGTCAAACTCTTGTAAAGATATTATCCACCTCCTAATCCTAGAAGAGATGGAGTCCAAACCCTTCTTACAGAAAACATCTTTTAAAGGTTTGTGATCTGACTTGACTATGAATTTCGTGCCCCAAACCAAATTCTTAAATTTCTTAAGTGCCCAAAATATAGCTAAAGATTCTTTTTCAATAACGGAATAACTTAACTCAGGACCACGAAGACATCTGGATGCACAGGCAATCAGGGAATCATGACCTAGTTTATTCTGAACTAGAACCGCACCTAATCCCTTATCACTTGCATCAGTGAAAACAAATGTAGGTAAACCAGGGACAAATGCTTGTAAACATGGAGCCTTCTTTAATTCCTCTTTTATTCCCTCAAATTCTTTTTTACATTCGTCCGACCAGTCAAACGTAACATTTTTAGCAGTGAGCCTTCTCATGTTTTTTGTTTTATCAGCAAAATGTAGAATGAACTTTCCATAAAATTCTACCATACCGAGAAAAGACAATAATTCCTCTCTACTAATCGGTTCAGCCATGTTGTCAATTGAAGCAACTAAGTCTGACTTTGGGAAAACCCCTTCACTCTTGATACAATGACCAAGATAATTGACCTCCTCTAATCCAAATTTGCATTTCTCTTTCTTCAGAGTCAAACCAGAGTCAGACAACCTTTTTAGTACATCACACACACGTTCATTGTGTTCTTTCATGTTAGACCCAAATATCAAAAGATCATCTTGATAACATTTTATGCCCTTGAGTCCTTTAAGTATATGAGTCATGATTCTCTGGAAAACCGAAGCAGCTGATATTAATCCAAAAGGCATTCTTTTGAATTTAAAAGTGCCCATGGGTGTTATAAAGGCAGTTGAATCTTGACAAGAGATATCTAATTCTATCTGGTAATAGGCAGATGCCAGGTCCAGTGTTGTAAAGTACTTTGCACCCTCCAACGTACCTACAATCTCATCTATGTTTGGTAAGGGAAATCTGTCTACCACAACCTCCTTATTTAAGGCCCTTAAGTCTATGCATAAACGGATTTCACCAGTTGGCTTCTTTGCTACTACAATGGGAGCCAACCATTTCGTTGCTTCAACTGGTTCAATTATATCGTTTGCAATTAACTTATCAATCTCCTTTTGAACCTTCTCTTGTTCAGCAAGAGGAATTCTTCTTACTTTTGCAACAATTGGAATTGCATCTTTTTTTAGCTTGATACAATGCTTGTAACCTTTTAGACACCCTAATTCTTCTTTAAATACACATGGATATTTTCCAGCAAACATATCAGACAGATTTTCTACTTCTAGAATTTTTACCTGGGGTGATGCATTTGGATCAAGTGTAACCCCTAGATCACGTTGATCTCTCCAGCTAATCAATGCATCCCCAAAATTGGTGACATAAATCTTCCCTGGAATGATTCTACACCCCAGTTCCATTGTGGCCATAAAATATTCCAAAATCTTTATTGGTTTACTGCCATAGCCTAATGGCAAAATATCACTTTTGAATAACTTTACACCTTTACCAAAAGTTTTATGCAGTAAGTTTTCATCAATTATTGTGATCTGAGAACAAGAATCAAATTTGAACTCAATCATAGCATTGTCCACCTTAACTAAATGAGTGGGATGCTCTAATGGACCACTACTAATCTGGAAGGTCACTGTTTTCACATGTGGTTGAGACCATTTCTTAACAGTATTATCTCTTTTGTTACCCTTTGTTCTACAACATTTAGAAAAGTGACCCCTTCTCCCACAGTCATTACAAATAGATTTCAAGGCAGGACAAATTGGAGAATTCGCTAAATGACCAGTATTACCACATCTGAAACAAGTACATTTGTTAGACATACTAAAATTAGAATTGAATCTGCTCGACCCATTGTCATTTTTCGGACTGTCCACCTTATCTTCTTTTTTGACCTGGCAGACAACTTCTTCAACCTTGGATTCAGTTTTGTTCCCAGGCTCAACTAACTTCTCTTTTTCTCCTTTTAATTCATCAACACATTTCGTCATGTGTTCAACTTGTTTGGCTATTACTAGTACTTCTTCTAATGGTGGTTCATCCTTCAGCCAAAGTTCCTTTCGCATACTGTCATGAGCACATCTCAATACGAATTGATCTCTTATTCTTTCCTCCAACGTTTGACCAAATTTACATGACGAAGCTAATTTTCTTAGTGCAGATACATAGTCTTCTACAGACTCATCTCTTTTTTGACTCCTCAGTCCAAAATGGTATCTTTCCATTATTGTGCTTAACCTTGGGAGGTAATGACGATCTAGCTGTTCTATAGCTACTTCATACTCGTTTAAGTTCCTCTGTTCCGCTGCAGTGAGCTCTGGTAGATGCTCCAGTACATCTTGTCCTTCTCCTCCTAAGCAGTGTAATAATAGTGAGTGTTTTCTTTCTGCACTCAAGTTTGTGCCACAGACCCTTGCGTAATTCGCGAAAATTTTCTTCCATTTTACGTTTGGTTCGCCAGGACTTATTAAAAAAAACGCAGGTTGGGTTACATTTTGCATTTTCTACTCTCTTCTTTCTTTTTTAAAGTTGTCCTTCAAAGATTGGTCTTTAACAAATAATTCCCTTTTTTTTTTTTTTTTTTTTTTTTTATATACTTTCCTTTGAATAAAGTTTTTTTTTGTTTTTTTTTTTACACACTATAGAACGTTTTAATAAATCTTGTTCTTTTTTTTTTTTTTAGAACCTTTAAATAATATTCGTTCTTTTCCTTGACAAGAAAGAATGTTTAAACAATGTTTTCCTCTGTCTTCAGAAACTCGGCACTAATCCTTTTGTTAGATTCCTTTTGAGAACGTTTTCAACAATGGACATTCCTCTCTCCAGCTTGTCAGTGAAACGCCGAGGGAAATGGAAGATTCCTTTTTGTCTTTCGTCACTGGAACGCACGTGTGCGTAATGCGTCATTGGAACGCATGGAGACTTTGCTTGAATCGCATACGCGATCGCGCACTTTCACGCGGGCAGCAACTGCGCGAGCTAGCGCGAAGACTTAATTTTAAAAGTTAACGCGGATAGCGTTATTTTCCTTATATTTATATTCCCTCTTATTTTGATTACAAATCCTCCCTCCTTGCTCCTCACCGGACCAAATGGTGAAGCGTCGTCTTCTTTGGTCACGTAGTCTGCCGCTGGGAAGGCACAGCTTCCTTCTTAATTAAGACTGCCGCTGGGGAGGAAAGTCGAATCATCGACGGCTGGGTGTTGAGGCATCGAGGTAAGATCAATCGTCGCCAATATTAATGTGGTATATTGTAAAATAAATACAGTTGAGACAGATAGTAGTCTTCCAGCTCAATTTAATCGCCTCATCCACCAACAGCATATGAGCATAACTGACACAGAACACAGTGTAATTCATATTCTAAGAACACTATAACATTCCTGTTCTATGAAATGTCCCCGAGCAGGGAAGCAGTGACCTTAAAGGAAAAGTAGCATAATAAAGAAAGACAACATCACAGTATGCAGTGAAGGGATGGCCAAGGTGTAAATTTTCAGATGCCACAATGGATGCGTCTTGGCATGTGGTTTCTGAACTCTCGATAGAGGGTTCCTTCATAAGTCAAATGTTCATATTGTTTCCGAGTCTTTGAGGTCAAAGGTGGCAGGTTTTGCACATGAGTATCATATTGGAATGTGTGCCATGAAGCGGTAAGTGAGGGATATGTTTTGGTGGCCTGGTATGGACAGAGAAGTGGATCAATATGTGAGGCAATGTGTATACTGTGTGGCCAGTGATAAGACGAAGGTAACCATACCCAGTGCTGTGAGTGTTGCTCCTGTTCTGGAAAGTATGGTCTAAACTGGCTATAGAAATATTTGGTCTGTTGGGTGTAGGTAATGGCGAGGTTAAGTATGAAATTGTAGGCATGAACTATTATTCCAGGTGTCCCAGCGTAGCATTGGTTAACAGCATTACATCCCTTACTGTTTCTAGGGGAATGTGTACTGGAGGAAATTATGTCTGGTAATGGTCCTCACAGCTTGACTCCGGGGAGTTTGAAAAATTTGTCAAAGAATTTGGAATTAAACATATCACCACATCTATGTATTATCCCAGAAACAATGGTTTGGGTGAGCGTTGTAACAGGGTAATTAAGGAAAGCATTAAGCTATCCTTAGTGAGTGGATTAAATTGGATATTTGAAGTAAATCATTTTCTATAGGCTATTAATACTACACCCAATTCAGAGACCAAGGTTTCTCCTTTTCAGTTCAGTCAGTTCAGTTCAAAAACTTTATTCGGATAAGACCATATCCATAACCGCACAACACATACAACAAATTAAAAACTCAAATTCATATTCACAGTAAAACGATTTCAATTAAATGGCCAGAGATGCATAATATTTAAAAAACACGTGCAGCAAATTACTAAGGAAAAAGCCTATGCATTCTTCATGGGTTGCAGATCGTTTTACGAGCCCATGCAGCGATTCTCTGAAAAGTACCAACGTGGAAAACGAACTCATCATCTTCCAATTTAAGTGTACTCCTGAGTGCATCTACTAAATGGATAAGTGAGGTTTTTTTAAAACGGGTATTAAAAGCCATTGAGCATACTTTGTATAAAACTTGCAGAAAAATAAGAAATGTAAAATTGTTTGGCCACTCTGTCCATCGCATGGGCAAGGCAGAGAATTAAGATTGGCATTGTACCCAAGAGGGAAACAGAGCAAGAATTGTACAGTACCAGACCTTAAGTGGAAGAGAAGTCCCCTCTCCCAGTGGTATATGGGCAGAGTTATGTAACTAGGCCAGCAGTATGCTGTGTGCTCAATGGCATAAGATTTACAACAGTTGATTTCTTGGATTCCCTCTCCAGTCTTTCCATGCTGTAAAGTGTATATAGTGCCGTTCTAAGAGCTTTTTTATGTACAGTCTCAGTTGTGTTAGGACTTGAAAAGAGCCTGCCATAAATTAACACTACTTAGGCTCTGATTCACCCCTGTAAGCCACAGAATATCCTTTCCTTTATCACAACTAATGCAGTCCCCCATTATCTTTCTTGTGAGGGACGCTGCAGGATTTTTCCGTATGGCAAGCCAGAATAAAGCAGAGCGGGCCCATATGAAGTCCTCAATGTAACTTCATTTCAATTTGCTGTGGCAAAAATACTGAGAGGTGGAGATCGGTGCACCCAGTAGTTCCGACAGATATTGGTGCATGTATACTATAAATGTATTGCTGTATATGTTGTCTGCCCTGGAAACTGTTACTTGGAATTTAAATAAATGTATTTATATCATTTGTATATTTATATTCCTGTTGCTTGCTATTTGATTTGCTTTCTTATTCACCTTAAATATTTGGTTCTCCCCTGAACCTGCCCTTCTTCATCCATTTGAAACGTTCATACGTTGTTTAAGTTTATCCTAGTCAGGTGACACTTTCCTTCCTCGCCTTCGGGGTTGGACCTTTTTCGTTGTATTGTTCCCGAGAGTCCCTACCTACTTTTGCTCCCTCTGGGTCCCTTATTTCTGGTTGTGAAGCTCAACTGTGTCACACCCATTTGGGCACCCACTAGCGAGGCAGGATTTTGTTAGTGCCAATCCTATGGGGCTGTGGGGAGTGGGATACAGTAACAGGTCCCAATTCAGGTGCTTGGAGAGTTGGTGCCCCTCCAAGATCGGGAATATTCAATACGCCTTCAATGCCCAGGGACAAGCGTTGCTCCATCAGTTAAATCTCGCCTGATACGATATTGACCACCCTTTCAAGCATGCTATTAATGCTACTGGTGATAGGACATGCAGATGGTATTGAGTTATCAAAGTCAGCTCTTAACAGTTATGATTACTTTAAGGGTCCCAAGAAATTGATGCTGACAAACACTCACCTCGTATTTCTTTCTGGGTGCCACTTAAAACTTGAAAGTGGGGTGGCCCTGCCCCTTACTGTCACGGACATGTGCAAATGGGCCCGCCCTTGGCCTGGTCTCTGCCAGTGCGCGTCCCTAGCTGCAGAAGCCCGAATGCGTAATTAAGAGCTTCCGGCCGTGGGAGGGTACGTCGGGGCCTCCTGGTGCTAAGCAATATGGGCGATTGAGTCCCCTGGAGTCCGGGCAAGGGCAGCAGCAACAATGGCAGATTCCCACGCTGCGAGAGCCTGAGTCCATAATTAAGCGCCTTAGGGCGCGGGAGAGTTAGTCGACGCCTCCTGGCGCTAAGCAATATGGGAAATGGACTACCCTGGTGTGCGGGCAAGGGCAGGGGCAACAGTGGCAGACTCCCTTTTTTATTAATGTAAGGAAGAGCACCTGGTTAAAAAATGAACAGAATTTGATTGCTTAAGGAGATGTAATCTGTAGAGACCTTGAAGAGTGTGAGTGAGAAAAAAAAGGCAGCTCAACATAAATATGTCAAGGAGGTGCCTATAAGTTGTTTGTGGAGGTGGGCAATATATTAAAGGCCAGAAAACCGAATTTCATAAAGGGAAGGAGTTGTTTCTCCAGTCCTCGAAGAGTGAGAAGAGTGGGAACCCATTCTGAGATATTTGATGATGGAAGGTGCTGGAACAAAGATAGAATATCAGTTGTTTGTAGCGAGTGCATGGAGTATCAGTGTAAGGATGAAGGGGCAATGAGCAGAAATGGGTTTCAGTTGGATATTCCTTATAGGAATTAGTTTCTGGCTGATGTTCCGAGACGATCATCCAGCGAGCGATCACTTCCTGTCAAGTTACAGGATAATGAATTAGGATAATTATTGCATGGATGTATATCATTATAGGTCAGAGTGGTATGGTAGAGGATTTTTTTTGTGCATATGTAGTTTCCATAAAGTTACATTTTGTTATACATATGTTGGTTTTATAATTAGAGATTTAGAATTTCTTTATCAATTTGCATGAATCTAAATGTTTTAGTTATGAATATTTGTATATTGCATAAAAGGGGTAGATGTCTTGAGTTCTTAACTGAATTTCTATGAGAGGCATAGAATGTGCATGCATCACAGTGTGTGTAATTGAATGTTTAATTTTAAAGGCGTGAGTCAGTTGCTGTAAACCTGCCTCATTGCCAATCATTTTAAAGCGAAATCAATAAAAAATAACTTAAGATACCTCTGTGTATATGAGATCCTTTTCAACAAAAGTAATGAATCATTTGGTCAGAGGCATCGTCTTACCCCTGGCCCCCACTGCACTGGCAGAGCTATTGAAAAATATGCCCCTGTCTTCAGCAAAAACTTGAGTTGTTAAGTTAAAGAGTTAAATCACAATCTATTTACAATATTAGCGCAAATCCCTCAACATACCTTTGGCCTCTTACTATGAGCTTAGTACATCTAGATGTGCTGAAATACAACGAAATGGCCGAAAAGAGGTGCGGCCAAGTTGTTTCTTACAAGACCATGCAAGTTTGTGTGAGTACTGCCTTTATAGGCCTGTGTGTTTAGTTCACCCCAACATTAGGTTGGTTTTAGTCAGGCATCCACTGTTGGGAGTCATTTTGCCATTGTTGTACATTGATGAACTTGTGCAAAAAAGATGTTTGGGATTGTACCGTTGAGTTTTATTTGCTACGAGTTGTAACATGCTTTTTATGTGGTTTTCACTTAGGGCTTATTTTTGATTGAAATCATGTGAGTGAGGTTTTCCAGTTTTTTTCCATCTGTTTTCCTGTAGCCTGTCTTGGAATAGCTTGGTTTTATGTTACCTCATGCAAAAAATGAGCATGCTGTAATACTGCGTGCGATAAAATCGCATGGGTTAAATGGCATGGTGTAAAATCACCTGTGCAATCAGAATCGAGGTTTTGGCCTCTTCCTTGTTGTGACAGATTTTTTGCATTGATGGGACTAAGGTTTTATTTCTGATTGACTGTTCTTTCTTGCATGCCCCTGCCTTCTCACCTGACACTTCACTGGGATTGGCCACTAGTATACATCCATGGGCAACTTTCAAAAGTGTGATATATTTATACTTTGCATAACTCACACACAAGTAATGAACATCTACTCATCTGTTGTGTAGCTATGGGAACCCCACAACCATTAGAATTGCAATTTACCACTTCTCTGGCGGACCTAAACCACTTTAAAACTGTATGATTGAGGTCCATATACTGAAAACTTTGTTTCATGACGTCTAAGGTAGGTCTCCAACACCCTGCCATCTGTAGACACGGACAAAAAGAAAAGGTTTAGTGGGAGATCACCTTCGTTCAGGCTAGCCTTTCTGGAATCTCCTTTTCTTCAACCCCCTCCATCTCAAGCTCGAGTGTGGCATTGATATGTTTCTGTCTTTGCTGAAAGCCTCTCTCATAACAGTAGCTTACGTCTCATTCCCAAGCCTTGCTCAACAGGCAGTGGTGAACACCACCAAATCTAGCTAATATCCCTTCTTTCTCCCAAATTTAAAGAGCTTTAACGCGGCTGATAGCAGTGCAAGCGCTATATAAACCCCCTAATCAAATTATACAAAGGTATACGTGTAAACTACTGAGGCCCATGGGTATTCAGTTACTTCTTTTGACTAATGTTCATTGAAAGATTCATAAATGTATATCAGTTTACTTGACTGAAGCACTACAGCAAAACAATTACAGTACAAGCTTAAATGAAAATGTAAATGTTCTAAATTATTAAATTGCCATCATTGATGTAATATGTAATCCCAAATAGACGTCAAAAACTAATGAGGGTTTGCAAAATATATTATTTTACAAAAACATACATTTTATATGGAAGCACCTAAGCTAACGGGAAAAAAATGAAACATTCAACAATTATGCGTTATTCCACGATCCGTTATGGAAACGATACCGTTAATGTACTTTCATAATTAAATGTAAGCATATAAATTGTTGAATTGATTTTGCATCAGGAGTGAAAAGTAATATTAGTGAGTAACCGACTTTCCTCGACCTCCTTCGGTGGCGGAATGTGAAACCGGAGTCCACTGACAGCTTAATAGGCTGTGAAAGAGTTCATTTTGCCGTATGCAGATCCATCGCCCACACTTTTATCATAAGAAACCCTCGAGGTTATAACATTATGCAAATGACAGCCTTCAAAAATGTCCTTTTTTCTGAGCGGAGAAAGGTTCCTGTCCTTGGCTCCTCTCCTCGTTCTGAACTTTTTAGCACATATTTACTCACGGGCTGCGCGGCTTCTAATATTCTCGCTGGCTGGTTTTAATATCTGCCTAATGTATCATTGCGGATGGTCGCCGCTGACATTGTTTGTCAGCTAATGCATTCTGAAATGCACGCGCGACATCTTTATGGCGCGTGGACCATTCAAGTCCGCCGGATCCGACCGTGGCTCTGACGGCCGCGTCTGCGCGTAATTGCGGGAAACACGAACGTTATTCAGCTTGTAAATGCCAACGACAAGTTCAGTGTCAGGGGTCAGCCGTGATTCCGTGCTTAAAGTGCAGATGCTTCCCTGACAGGAGGGGTTTGTTTGTGTTGTTGCAGCGGTTGTGGACGGTATTTTACAGGAGTTGAGACTAATACAGCAAAATGTTTTTGTTCCTTTCGAAAAAAATAAACGCTAAAAGAATACACTCTTTTTTATTAATTAACTAGAATTGGCGACGTGAGACTGATTATCAGGAAAAAAGCAGAACATAAATGTGAAATGTGTATCATTTTTAATTTGCACTTTCTATAGAGTAGGCCCAAGTAGACCAGTCGGAGGCCTTTCTGTTTTTAGTACTCACAACACATACATGAGTCATTTAAATTGGTTCTTAGTAATAGCCCGTGAAGAAAAAAACGTACTACTCCTCTCAAGGTTGTACAGGAGAAGATTTAGGAGCCTTCTGAGAAATGCCTATTGAACGGAAAAACCTTCTACCTTGGCCTTTCTCTCCCACAGCCTAACATTTCTATTGCCTACGACAGTGAACGAATATTCATTACCTTGATACCCTTCTCTCTTTAGGCTATGCCCAGGCCTACTCCAATGTGGACTCTCAAGTGCAGCGCCTCCGAGGTTTTTAGACTCCAGCTGCCAGCTGACCTCTGCCTCCTCCACTGACATCTCAGTTCAATGGTCCTTCTCACTCTCAGTTCACTTCTATGAGTTGCTCCTTAGAACTCCTGCAAGTGACGACCTATGATGTGCTCACAGATGCTACCAGCTTACGGCCAAAACACACTTCCCTATGATTTATTTATTTTTATTTATTTATTTAAAGTTTTGTATAGTGCGAACATGACTCAAGCAGGTATCAGAGCGCTTTACATGAGGGTTGCGGAAGACACAGTCCGATAGCTGCGGAAGAAAATTAAGGCAACAGACATCAGGAACAACAATGACATAATGGTGGGCGACACTGGGCCGTGACAGTGGCCAGGTAGCAGTTAATGATGTTCGGGACAGCCAGCTCACTTCAGCATTCTTATTTCCTAGGTAGGTATTACCTTATCCTCGTCTAGAATTAACTCTGTCATGTGATTCCACCCCTTGGGACCCTTGAATACCTTCGCCATCAGAATCTGTTTGCGAATTAACTGCTCCCGTCTAGCCACTTAGCATCAATGCAATTCTAAGTTCCATTGTCTGCTAATGTGATTACACTGTTACTATTAAGCGCTATAGGGCTCATTAGGATGTCTTTTGGAATCCTCCATCGGCAGGTCAGAGGCTTTCACACCGGCATCCATGGTTTAAAGTCCGATTGCCTAATTACAATGTAGGCGGTCGGAGTTTAAACCGTGCTGTCATTCTGGCTGGCTTCTGAAGGGCTCAAGGACCTAGTCGGCCAGTTGGAAACCACCACATAATTACTTACGTACGGCGTTTCTGCCGTAGGGATTATGATGACGATTTCCGACAGGCTTTCAATGTCCCGCTTTCCGACATGGAAAGCCTGTTGGAAAGCAACTTAGGGTGTCCCTATCAGGGCCCCCATCCCTCAGTGGCCTCCAGTTGCGGCCCAGGTGGGCCGCTATGGTGCCCTCCTGTATATCCCTGCACTGTGTGGCAGGCACCTTACCTCACTGTGCCTGCCTGAAGGTACAGGGATTTACACAAACTCCTGTGGAGAAGTGTGGCTCAATGGTTAGAGCGGCAGACCCTGATGCAGAGATCTAGCCCGGGACCAGGGTTCAATTCCCCACCTCGGTGGGTCTTGGGCTCAAAAAATTCCACGGACCAGATCATTCTTTCCTCGGTGCCTATTCCAATCATGGAGTGCAACTCTGGGCAATAGCTTGCTTAATCTCCACAACGGCCCCCACAATGCTAAGGATGCCTGGCCTCCACCTTGGGGGTGCCCAGGAGTGGACACCTCACAGGGAAAGCCAGGATGGGTTCCACAGTGGTATTTGTACAAGTACCTTGAGACCCTTGCGGGTGGGTAGTGCGCTATATAAGTATCAATTTACATATATTCCTCTATGGGATCTTTTGCTGTGGGCATAATCTCCTATAGAGAAATAGGAGTTTACGACTGCACCACACCGAAACGGTGTCTGACATCACAATTAGGGCCTTTATTCTTGTTGGCAAAGAGGTGTTTTTCTATAGCTCATCTTCTAACTCTCCCATCGAAATGAGGTCTCAGTTCACTCCCCCTCCACCCTGAACTCCCTCTCTGACCTCAAATCCCAAGTTATTTTCTGCTTCATGCCTTCTTTCTCTGATAAGTTGAATCATTCTGACTGTGTTCTTTAAACAACACCCCCATCATAGACTGTTGAAGAGAGACCGACTCTTTGAGTATGCATTTGTCAATGGACTTCCTTTCACACCTTGGATCTGTTGGGTTTTGCAACATGTTTCTAGTCCTTGTGGTTGTCTCTTGTATTCTGGCCTCTGATATATCTCGTGTAGGTTTGCTGTAACACATTCTGCACCCATAGCCAGACATACTGGGTCTGTGAGTCTGGAGTTCACAACGATTTTGTTTACTTAGACGGTTCCTAAATGAAGCATCCCTTAAAAGGTGTTCGGTTCTTTCACCTAAACTTACATATGAAGGTGTTCCAAACCAAGTGCTCATGCCTTTGTTCTCGCATTTGTATGACCTCTCTGAAGAAGTGCATTTATTAAGTGATTACACCTTTATTTTTGGTATAAATTTGTTTCTTGGTTTTCATGAATATAAGAATTATAATTTTGATCAATAAACTTTCCAGGTCAGAGCTGAATATTATTACAAGCAGAAACAGAAACATACATATAGATGATATCTCTGGCCTTGTGTTAACACCCAACCAGGGGGTAAATCCAACAGGATTAACAACTGCTTGAAGGGGGAGGTGAACACAGGAGAAGCGTCCAAGCTTTCATATAGTTGGGTTAGGGGTTTGGGTTGCCTGTCACTATGGCGATTGGAGCTTTTGTTCGTGGCCGCTAAGAGGGGAAGAAGGGAAACATGATCTGTGTTTTTTGATGCGGGGGTTGGGAGCTTGGGTCTGAGCTCCCTATCTGTTGTCTTTCTACCACCGAGTTTGTGGTGGTCTGTAGCAACCCCCCACCCTATATAGGTTCCAAAAAGGTCTGTGGGGCAGGAGGGGGGGTTAGGGTGCTTGTCCCCTTTGACATCAGTCAAAGAGCTGCAGCACGCGAAGCTGCTGAGGTATAAAGCACCAGAATTCTAGCCTCCCATGTAGACTATGAGTAGTTGTCAGATGTGTGTGAATTTCTGGTCCGAGTATGTTAGTGTGTCTTAATCTCCTCCATTGCAAGCCCTTGCCACATTTTGTAGAATCACAGAGCCTTAGATGGGGCCTCTTTCTTTTTCAAGAAGAGTCTGATAAGTTGTTTACCCCATATGGTACCATTGGAGTATGATTATGTATGCTGATTCTCTCTGGGGGATACTTCGTAAGGATTTGAGTATGTTGTGCGAGACCCGAGGCCAGTCCTTGGACTCTTTGGCTTTTTGCAGATGTTTCCCAGCAGACTTTGTAAGGATGAGTGGTTAAGGGTTTTGTAGTCTGTATCACCTTGTAGATTCTAGAGGATAACCCTTTTATGCCTGAATACATATGTATCAGCTCCTTGAAGGAAGTCCGTTTGCATACAGCATCCTGGGAGTTGGTGGGATTTAGGGCTCAGTGCACTCCCCCTCTACCTTGAAAACTCTCTCTGACCTCAAAACCCAAGTTATTTTCTGTTTCATGAATTCTTTCTCTTATAAGTTGAATCACTCTGACTGTGTTCTTTAAACAACACCCCCATCATTAGCATTACTGACAGTTAAATAGGGACCGAGTCTTTGAGTACGCATTTGTCAATGGGCTTCCTTTCACACAATGGAGTTGTTGGCTTTTGCAACATGTTTCTAGTTTTTGTGGTTGTCTCTTGTATTCTGGACTCTGATATACCTCGTGTAGGTTTGCTGTAACACAACACCTCTAAAAACATTCTGCACCCATAGCCAGACTTACTGGGTATGTGAGTCTGGAGTTCACAACGATTTTGTTTACTTAGATGGTTCCTAATTGAAGCTGGCGATTTTGAAGTCTAGAGTTTTCAGGAATATGATACTCCTGTTTACACTGTTCGAAAAGCTTGATTGAGCCACCTTGGAATAGGTCTGGTAGCATTCTGCAGTCGCTGTCAGTCCAACAATTAAAGGAACTAGGATCTAGAGCTGGAGAAAAGTCAGGGTTTTGGGAAAGTGGTGTGATCAGGGATGGGAAGCACGAGAAGCCTTGCTTGGTGGCCAGGTGGACCCTTATATCAAAAACCATTCTTGTGGATGAGGCTGCATGGGCACTTTTTTATGGGAAGCACCGCTTACAACGGATATATCGCATCGCGCTGACATTGCATCGCGCCTATTGCATCGTGGACGACATCACATCGCATGCCATCAGGACGCATGCAAGTGCATCGCATTTACATATACATCGTTAACGATGACATCGTGAATCGGAAATTGTATTTATACCGGGAAGGAGCATTTGTTTATTTAAGAGACTTTACAGCGCATATGCGAAATGAATGGCAAACAGATATGATATACCGGGAAGGAGCACAGATGGGAATTGTGTTTATTTAAGCAGCGCATAGGCGAGTAACTGCAACAACATGTGGCAATTACAGTGTCAATAACTATAACAAGATGTGGTCTGACGGATAGCTAGCCAGACTTTGGTGCTGTCAGACAAGGTTCGAGCCTCCAATCATCCACTCCCAGCAAGATAATATACGAGCAGAATTGTGTTCATAAAATGGCAATTGTGTTTTTTTCAGTAAATTGAAGCTAAATTGCATTATTAAACATGTGTTTGAAATGGTAGGAGTAAACGACCATGATCCAACGCGAATCTGCCTGGAATACTTCTAAAATGGACCCATATACACGGTGAAGAAACGGGAAAGTCCACATGCACACTGCATTGCAAAAACATTAATATTTCCCTATAATTATGCAATCCATATGGTGTTTTGTCTCTGTACCTCGAGTACATATATTTGGTACTGCACATATAATGATAAAATGGAGACGTAGGTATCCAGGAAAACATAAAGGGATGGCTACGTGCTCTGTATCAATAAACATAAAATAGCTGATAAGATAGTTCAGCGAGTTGAGCTAATGCTGCAGAGATGTGCGTGTAGCCTGCAGTTCACAGGCTGGAATCATAGCATAACGGAGGAAGGTGAGGGCTGACTGATGTGGTTTATCTGCAGCCTTAACGTCCCAGTCCAACTGTAGTGAGACAGCTAGTCGTGACCCGGACTCTGCACCAGAGGGAGATGTTTAACTTCCAGGTCATGGAGGGGTTCTAATTTTAATTTAATTAATATAGCCTGCAACGTACATACACGTGCTACAAAGATCCAGGTGTGCTGGGGATTCAAATACCTGATTCATTTCGCGTTCTGAAACCGTTAATGCTCCTGCTGCAAAGAGCTAAGTGTAACCTGCAGGTCACAGGTTCAAATCCCACTAAGATCGCTCAGTGAGTTATGCACTAACTGCATAGATTTCTTCATTGCCCAAGGCCACATTCCCCACTTCGAGTCGCATGCCTGCAGCACAGTGGAGTAATGTGCCTGCTCCTGAGATCCGAGCGAATCCTGAAGGGTCCTGGTTCCAGACTGAGCAGGACAGTTGAGGGTGCAAACATGCCAAGGACCTACCTGTGTGTACTCTATACATGTAGATAGATATATTCCAATCTCTGTAAAATGCCGCAAGTAATTCATTTGCACGTGTACCTTACAAACTAAAATTGTCCCAAATCCATAAATAAATCTCGTTGTTTACCGCGTAGATACGATGATTTCTGCGGTTCAGTATTAGGTTTATTTTCTTGATTGAGGCCCTGCTTACACAGAGCTTTAAGTTCCAAGTTCCGCATTGCTCGGTGAGTGAATGCTGCTACCACAGGGGTCTTTAGGCTCCAGTCATTTGTTTCCAAAAAAAGTCACTTGTTTGAATGTAAATTCCTCTGTGAAAGCGGCATGTCGCATGCTCAGCGTCCGGGTAGACTTGGTCCGTGTCATAATGTGCCTGCTGGAGAGATGTGTGTGCATCCGGCAGGTGACAGATGTCAAGCCCGGTAAGAAAGCTGGGCCTTGAATGCACGAGCAGAAATATGTGTTTGTGGCCTGTGAGTCATATGTATGAACAACTATAAGATGGCTTGGTAGGTTGATATGTATGACGCTTAGACCTGTATTTAATGTGTTACTGCACTCCACATCACCTCACCGGGCTCATCTCTGATTGCCGACCCCCCCTGTCTCCTTCACTGCTAAAGTTTGCCATTGTGGAGGCTTCCCACTGGGCCATGGTTAATTGGCCCATTATTTGGTCGCCTTCTTTGTTAACCGATCAACTCTCTTCCTATTTACGGATCAATGAGACTCATATGGCTGAGATACCCGCCACCCCCTCTCGACACAATCCCCAAGGATGGGAAACCGAAACGGTTCTGAACTTTTGGAAGGCGGAAGGGAGTGACCCTCCCGGCCGTATTTATTAAAATATGAAACAAAATCAAAACATTAAAATAACAGTTTCATATTATGTACAATTTCATTTCCACATTACGATGTTTGGCTAACCTTAACAGATCTCTAATACAAAGATTCTCCTAGCCGATCCAACATCCTACAAAACATTTGACTTGAAATTGTACATCCTAACGTTAAGGGCCAACGGCAAGGTCGTAACCGGTGTCAGATCCCTAAACCAGAAATACAACCCTCACTTGTGAGAGGACCAACCGCACAGAGGCGTACCTCAAGTGCATCTACCAATTTCCCTTGGACTTGACGGGGGCCCCAATGAACTCGACGCCATTTAACGGTCGTCCGAGGACTCGTGTGAGGTGTCTAAGAGGTAGCGTAAACCCCCTCCCGAACCCCACACAACTTACCCATCTGCCGTCGCAGATGTCCTGGCCCCGGGAAATTCCCCAGGAGGGCCCGTAGCCCCTCCTATCCAGGAAGGGGCCTTGACCACCTTTCCTTTCCTTCCGGCGGCCTATCCTTAGACGGGACCGCCTCCCCGTTGAGGGGCCAATGGCCACCTCCCCCGAGCGCTCCCATCCGTAATGGGTGACGCCCCCCCATAGGGATCTTCCAATTACTGCTCACCGATCATGACCTTACCGCCCGACAATAAATACGACAAATTTACCTAAATTACTAAATCACGAAACAATTATAGCCTATTAAAGGCATGATTACTGATCAACACCACTGCAAAATCCTTTATTTGCACAACATACTGAAAGTGACCCTCTTTATTGCATACTCAAAAAATTATCACGACAATCGTCACAACCTGTAAGAAAATAGAGTTACCACATCAAAACTTTATTTCAAAACAACTAGCTGTCCTCAGGGGCTGGTGGGTGGGTCAAAATTGGCTCTTCGTTCCGTCTTGAGCTCACGTGCAGTGGGGAGGTGCAGCTTCAGAGCACAGGAACGAGAGGACGTTTTCTTGGCTTGTTGCTTCTTTTATCCGTCTTCGGGGCGGGCGTCAACCCGCCCCCGCCCGCCACCGAGGGCGTGGCCGAGTGCGTCAGCGTCTAGGACAACCCACTCCAGGGCGGAAAAAAGGCGCGCCCCGGCTACGCCGCTTCGGGCATACCAGCCGAGACTCGCCTCCCGCCCAAGATGGCTTCCCGGGGGGATCGTGGTACTCCACCATACGTTCGGGGGGACCGAATGGTCGCCCCTTTCCATATGGCTGAGATACCCGCCACCCCCTCTCGACACAATCCCCAAGGATGGGAAACCGAAACGGTTCTGAACTTTTGGAAGGCGGAAGGGAGTGACCCTCCCGGCCGTATTTATTAAAATATGAAACAAAATCAAAACATTAAAATAACAGTTTCATATTATGTACAATTTCATTTCCACATTACGATGTTTGGCTAACCTTAACAGATCTCTAATACAAAGATTCTCCTAGCCGATCCAACATCCTACAAAACATTTGACTTGAAATTGTACATCCTAACGTTAAGGGCCAACGGCAAGGTCGTAACCGGTGTCAGATCCCTAAACCAGAAATACAACCCTCACTTGTGAGAGGACCAACCGCACAGAGGCGTACCTCAAGTGCATCTACCAATTTCCCTTGGACTTGACGGGGGCCCCAATGAACTCGACGCCATTTAACGGTCGTCCGAGGACTCGTGTGAGGTGTCTAAGAGGTAGCGTAAACCCCCTCCCGAACCCCACACAACTTACCCATCTGCCGTCGCAGATGTCCTGGCCCCGGGAAATTCCCCAGGAGGGCCCGTAGCCCCTCCTATCCAGGAAGGGGCCTTGACCACCTTTCCTTTCCTTCCGGCGGCCTATCCTTAGACGGGACCGCCTCCCCGTTGAGGGGCCAATGGCCACCTCCCCCGAGCGCTCCCATCCGTAATGGGTGACGCCCCCCCATAGGGATCTTCCAATTACTGCTCACCGATCATGACCTTACCGCCACAGGCCGGATAGTTGACCGGCTATCCGGACCCCCCACAACAACTCCTGCCTAAAGGTCATGTTATAAACTTTTTAACCAAGCTATGAGGTCTCCTATGAGTAACTCATTCCCCACCCGGGACAAATGAACACCGTCCCCCAAATACATACTGTCCCCTCTGATACAACCATGCGAGACAGAATGCAGAGTATTTGAACGAAACAATCTACTCACTTTGTTATTTATTTTCCTTACTGAATGATTCAGAGCAGAAACAGAAATAGCCCCCCGCCACACTTTTCGTGGGATCATGTGGGACCATGCAATTGTGCCCCCTGGAACTCTCCTTGCCAACCAACTTACTGTGGAAAGCATTGCCTCAAGAAGAAGTCGTCTACCAGTGGCCACCAAATCATTGCCCCCAAGATGAACTATGATTATAGACGGCGGTGACCTTGTCCGCCCTAACAAATCCTCGAAAAAGGTCTGAAACTGGTCAATACAGAGCCCGCCCTTTCCGTAGAAGGACACACTGTACCCGTATTCCCCAGCCACGTGAATCATGTCACCTGCTTTGAATACGTCCGCGGCACGCCTCACGTATGAGTGGCCCACGACCCACACCTCCTTTTTCCCAGCCGGTGATGTCTGACCGCTGGTCCCCATGTGTCGGGTCGACTGCACAGTCCGCCCCGCCTCGTAGGCTTGCGCAACTAAAAACCAAACAAAACAAGAAGCGTGAGTACATCATTACAGCTTCATAACATGTGCAACCGCACATACCTTTTATAACAGTTCGAAGACCAACGCCCTACACGTTTTACTTCTTCTACACTCAGACCCCTGGCTGTAGCCTCTGTAGCAGCCCCTATCCGAAAAGAATGGGTCCCAAACTCGCCGGGGTTCAAGCCCGCGGCCGAAATCGACATCGCAAGCACCCGCTGGAACTGAAACCTTGTCAGTGGGGTGGTGTCAGCGTGTCTCAAAAAGGTCCCCCCCCATGATGCCACTCTCTGCGCTAAATATTCCTCTACGCAAACCACAGGGCACATGGGGGACCCGGGAATCCTCTGTATGATTATGCAGTCCCCAAACGCACCCTGATCGGTTTTGGACCTGACAAACGAGACAGTCATTGTCTCCCCCTTGACCTGAACGTGCTCTTGGCACAATCCCCCCATCGTATCCCGCTTGTTCCTCGCCACTAGTTCGCTTACCCGCATAGCCCCATGGAATTCTAGCGCAAAAGCGGCTCGGAATAACACTGTCTCATACTGTGATGAACACGTTGCCGGGAGTACGGAAAATAACAGGGCCAACCTATCCAGACCTATCGGGCGCCTCTCATCTGCTTTGCGACCCTCCAGGCGTTGCCACCCCCGTAGCGCTTTCTGGACTACGAAAGACGCTGTCGGGTCCTGGATCCCATGAGCCCTTGCCATAAAGGAAATGGCGGCCCGATGCCTCTGGGCCGTAGCTACTGATTTGCCTGCCTGATGTAAAGACAGCAAAAATTTAACGACAAGCTCCTCCTGGCCCCAAAGCTCCCCCCTAGCAGAACCCAAAAAGGACCAATAGGAACGGAACGCCCCTTCGTATGCCTTCCTTGTCCTGGGCGCTAAACTCTCTCCCACGAGGTTTTGTAGTTCGGGGCACCGAGAGACCAGAGAGCTTCGGGAAAGGGTGCTGCCACCGGGTCCGCTGCGGGCAGAAAACCCCAGAAGGCCTGCATACGGAAACGAGAAAGCGCATCAGCCGCTTGGTTCAATACCCCCGGGACATGTCTTGCCCTAAAGAGCACATTCAACTGCATGCACAATAACACAATTTCTTTAAGCAGTCTCAGCATCCATTTGCAACGTGCTGCCTGACTATTGATACACTCTACCACGGTCATGTTGTCAGACCAAAACACCACAGACTGATCCCGGAACCCCTCAGGCCAAGTTTTCAGGGCCACCAAAATAGGGAAAAGTTCGAGAAAAGCAATGTTCCTCGTCAATCCGCACTCATGCCACCATGACGGCCATTTTTGAGCCGTCCATTGTGTGCCGAATATGGCGCCAAAACCTATACTCCCCGCCGAATCTGTCCACAGCCCCAGCTCCTCAGAGGACACCGCCGGTTTTATCCAGACAATTCGACCATTGAAATCCGCAAGAAATGCCAACCAAATGCGCATGTCCTGGCGAACCTCTGCCGAGAGCCTCGTGCGGTGATGGCCCTCCTTCAGGCCGACCATGGCTTGTGCAATCGAGCGGGAAAAGGGGCGGGCCATCGGCATTACTCTCAGGGCAAAATTCAACTGGCCCACCACTTGTTGTAATTGATGCAGTTTTACTTTAGTCTCACTGATACATGTTTCAAGGGATGCCCTGAATTTCAAAACCTTATCTCTTGGTAGTCGAAAACAACCCTCTACCGAGTCGAGCTCGATCCCCAGAAACTCGAGGGAAGTCGAGGGACCCACGGTCTTACCTGGCGCCAATGGCACACCAAATTGGTTCATCAAGACACAAAATTCATTTAAAGCCTGTCCACATTCTGGATCCCCGGTTGCCCCCAAGAACAAAAAATCATCGAGATAATGCATAACATGTTGAAAACCCGTCTTCTTTGTGAAGACCCATTGCAAAAAACAACTGAACATTTCAAAATAGGCACAAGATATAGAACATCCCATTGGCATACATCTGTCCATGTAATAGCGACCCTGAAACCTAAAACCGAGGAGACGCTGATCGTCTGGGTGTACCGGGAGCAACCGGAACGCTGACTCGATATCTGATTTTGCCATCAGCGCCCCGGGCCCCAGGCGATGCAACATGGCGACGGCCTCATCGAAAGATGCGTACCGCACCGAACATACTTCCGGGTCTATCGCATCATTCACGGAAAGACCCCGTGGGGCTGACAAGATATGTATCAGCCGAAACTCACCCGGGTCCTTCTTGGGGACCACCCCTAGAGGGGAACAAACAAAATTATCAACCGGTGGCAAGTCAAATGGACCGGCGACACGACCTCGAGTCACCTCCTTCCCAATCTTCGCCTGTACCACAGCCGAATGCTGTAGGACCGATAGTTGATTCGTACAGTTAGCTACACCCTGAAAATCCCCCACTGGGATGCGGAAACCATATGAAAACCCGTTCCGCAACACCCCAGCGGAAGCATGATCCGGGTATTCACTGAGCCAAGGAATCATTGCCATGGTATCAATCGGAGTAGGTAAAGTCGCCCCTCGGACTATTTCAGACCTGTTTGGCGCTTCCCTTACCACCGTTATCACCCGTTTTGGCTCTGCACATGGACTCAGGATGGGATGGCTGCCCACATCCCCCACATTCATGTCTGAACTTGCACGACCCCTGGAGCCTCGTACATTTACCTCTGTTAAAATTCCAACAGATTCCCCTTTTACCTGCGTTGCCACTCGTCTTCGAGTGGTACTCGCTACCTGCACCCGTCCGAAAGGGTGTCCCAGAGTATTGGCGGGAAGATTCACCCCCGCTACTCCCTGACAATGGTACTTTTAACATTCCAGTACTCTCCATTTTTTGCCATGACACGGAGTCGTAACAATCCCAAGTCAAAACTGGGTCATGTTCCTTAGCTTTTCTAAAAATATTGTCATAGCAGAACCACTGATTGCCCCCATACGCTACGGAGTACTCCATGATACGCGATTGATAAATAGGCAACTCGGTCAGCAACTCGGGCCTGCGCTCACCCATGATGGAGGTAAAAATGCCCCACGCTCTGCCCCAAGTACCAATGTTTTCGTCAACCTTAAAGGCGGCCATTTTTGCGCGCCAAACACTCGGATGCATGAGCTCCTTTTGGCTCTTAACATGCTCCATCTCGTAATGGTCGGTAAGCAAAGAAAAAATATTAACATACTTATTCGCCCAAATCTTTTCCTTAATTTCCAGTGGAACATGCTGAGCCACCTTCTCCCTTCGTGAAGGTACAGACCCTTCCCCCGCGATCGGCAATGGCCGCTTACCTGAACCAGAAGCTGCATTTGCCGCCGAAACTGGGCCCGTTGCATTTTCCGCCGCCGTAACTGGCGGGGTAACAGAAGCTGGTGTCTTCCCAGCCTCCCTAGATTCCCGCAGTTGTCTCATTACTGCCCGGGCGTCGTCAGCCGTGGTGCCCTCGTTTTCTTTTCCCAACCACGCTGCCAATTGTGCCGCTAACTCGGGAGGCATATCCTCCCTGGTCACGGGGGTGACCACCACGGGGATCGGATTCCCCCCCTTCGGCACCGGGGTTGGCTCCTCAAGTGGGGTATCAGGGACCGGAGTTTCACCCCCAAGCGTCCCCTTTCTGGACCTCTTGCCTCTCCCACCGGGGACTACTCCCGGCAAAGCCGTTTCGGTCCTCCCTCCCCGTTCGTAGCCGCCATCTGCTTCTTCAAATCGGCTACCTCCTTCATGAGCATGCGGAGCATCTGATCGGTACTGACCCGCTGTCCGACTTTCTTAGGCATTCCCAGACGGATATCTGTAAGACAAAAAGAAAGATTACAACGCTCAAAATTGGCTCTTCGTTCCGTCTTGAGCTCACGTGCAGTGGGGAGGTGCAGCTTCAGAGCACAGGAACGAGAGGACGTTTTCTTGGCTTGTTGCTTCTTTTATCCGTCTTCGGGGCGGGCGTCAACCCGCCCCCGCCCGCCACCGAGGGCGTGGCCGAGTGCGTCAGTGTCTAGGACAACCCACTCCAGGGCGGAAAAAAGGCGCGCCCCGGCTACGCCGCTTCGGGCATACCAGCCGAGACTCGCCTCCCGCCCAAGATGGCTTCCCGGGGGGATCGTGGTACTCCACCATACGTTCGGGGGGACCGAATGGTCGCCCCTTTCCAAAGTTGTTGCTCGATCGACCCCCTTTCTCACTAGACAGCCTTACTTATGCTTACCCTCAACCTACCTCACAGTCACATGTCAGTCGTCTTCAGATTAACGGGTTACACTTACATCTCTGCAGCATTAGCTCAACTCGCTGAGCTATCTTATCTGCTGTTTTATGTTGCTGGATACAGAGCATGTAGCCAGCCCTCCATGTTTTACTGGATACCCACGTCTCCATTTTATGATTACATGTGCATGACCTCATAACGGGTCAGCCTGCCTCCTCTGTCTTCCATGTATGTTGAATGCCATTGCTAATCATAGCCTGTCTCCCTGTACTTATCCAAGTTATGACGGTCAGCAAAGCTCGCTTCTCTTTTTATTGGTACAGATCATAGCGCTTCAAATTAACAGCTCTTGCTTCAGCGCTCCCTGTTGGGCTCAGTTCGTGCTCTACAAATATCGTATATAAGCATATGCCATTTGCTCGCACTGTCTCGTGCTTATTGAACATAAACAAACAGTAATACAGTCATGGCCAATGAAACACATAGCACACGTTTTCAAAATGGAGTTGCACATTTCTTCGATTTTCCAATGTGAGCAAATACCGCGAATCTTAGAGCTATAGAAAAGGCCCGGGGGATAAGTATAGAAAGATTTCTTCCGCTGACCATGTGTGCACGCACATTTCTGGCTCTACCTACCTCTAAAATGATGTGACTCCGTTAAATTATGGAAAATATTTTATGGATCTTACAAATCTATCTGAAATATATGTTTCGAATAACAAAGGAAATCATGCAATATGTACTTATATTTTATGCACACACGCCACAAACACAAAAAAATGTCCATAGCTTACTTTTTTGCAGGGGGACCAAGGTTCTAATCGATTGCGGTAATTATAACAAAATTTATATTCTTAATCACAATTCACAAAGTACATTAGTAGGCACACAGCGCCAGACAATGTGTGTTTGTGAAGACACAGCTTCCCTGGGATTTTTGTTTTATCAGCTTTCTGTGTGAGCTTGACACATTTACAATTGTGAAGGTTACTGAACATCCCATATTTTTCGGAAGGTCTCTGAGATACTGTAGAAGCGACAAAGTGTTCTCTTGTGCAGCTTCTTGAAGGGAATAATGATTTTCAACGTGCGCGCTAAACCATCACGTTGTCATGTCGCGCGATGTTAAGTCGCCGATGTGACACGCGACCCTTTTGCATGGCCGCATTTGCGTTGCAACATCGTGCGATGCTAAAATGGCCGATGTGACTGCATTTGCGATGTAGTGACGGCGATGTGAATTACCGCGATGCGATTCAGTACGATGGATCGTCATACAACCCTTTTTTATGTGATGTACATGGAAGCCAATAGAGATCCCACAGGGGGCGTCATTCGACAGCCTGGTCCATATGGAACCAGTGTCTTTCACTCCCTCTCACTGTCCACTCTGAGATGAACCTCAGGTGAGCGGCCAAGTAACATTCCAGGAGGTTCGGACACACTAGACCTGCTTTATCCCTGGGGAGCATAATAAGCTTGTTCAGCATAAGTGGTTGTCTCCCATTCCACACAAAAGATCGTATTTTTGTATGCAGACTGACAATGTCTGTCGTAAGAATGGGTGTAGGGAGTCCCTGGAAGGGATACAATAGTCTAGGTGGGATGTTCATATTCATTATATTAATCCTTCCCAACCATGATGAGTATAGGTGTCTTCATCTCCTCAGATCATTCAAAATGTCTTTACAGCAGGGGGTCTAGTTTATCCGGGTCCAGACTTCCAAGTAGGGGCTGATGTGAAGACCTATGTACAGTATCGACGCTGAATCCCATTGGAATTTCCCTGGTGCTTTTAAGGCCTATACAGTCTGAGGGCTGATCGTGATACTGTGTATGACTGATATTTCTTTCTTTATTTTTAATACTGATATGTTTTTGAATACATCCAGAGCATTCATTAATGCTGGCAGGGAGTCATATAAGCCAGTAAGGGTGAGAAGGATATTGTCAGCAGAAAGACTGATTTTGTGCTCTTTGCCCCCAAACAGGATAGTGCTGTTCTGTCTTAAAGTCATTGCTTGGGCTCACCGCTAGGGAAAATAGGAGGGGGAGAGTGGGCATCCCAGCCTTGTCCCCCAGGTGAGTCTAATTCGGGCAGTGCATTGCCCATTAACTCGGATTATGCTGTTGGGGAAAGCATATGCTGACACGATTATATCTTTCACGTTGGACCCAAAGAAGATCCAACTAACTCGTCAAATGCTTTCTCAGCATCCAGAGAGATCAATATGTCCAAGATGTTCAGTTTGTGTACTTTCTCTATGGGATGTGTGAGTTGCCTAATGATGTCTGCCACCTGCCTGTTATGAATGAAGTCCACTTGATCTTGGTCTATTAACACTGGAAGTAGGTGGTTTAGGTGCATTGCCGAGATTTTCATGTATAATTTCAGATCTGTGTTCAAGAGAGAAATAGTGCGATATGATGTGCAGAGCGCCGGGTATTTCCCAGCTTTGGGGATCATAATTATTTCTGATTCACACATTGTAGGTGATAGGCTCGTACTATGTGTAAAAGAGTCAAACAAAGGTGCGAAGTGCAGCATTAAGGTCAGAAAGGATTGTTGTAAAAGACCAGCGGAAGGCAATTTGGGTTGAGGAGTAGTTTGAGCACCTGTCCAACTTCCATATCAGCGATAGAGCTCCCCAAATTCTCCTGATGGAGGGGTAAATTGGGGGCCAGTAACATACTTCTATGTGGGCTTGTATCTCTTCCTGCTGTTCAGGGCCACACTCATTTATTGTTTGGCAAAAGGCATGTAAGGCATCCATTTTCCCTGCCTCCCCTATCGTGTGGGTTCCGTCTGAGCACCAGATATGTGGGATAAGCATCTTAGCTCCAAGGAGTCTTATCTTACGGGCTAGGAGGGAGCCAATTAATCGCCCATGGCTGGGTGTGCTGTCTCTGACTAGTTGGTCCTATGTGATTTAAGTTGGCCTCAAATGATAGCAAACTTCTGGTTGGTGGTTCTGGAGAGAATTTTCTTATCCGCCTTTTAAAGCACCGCAATCTCTGAAGCGTACATGTTTTCAACAAAGCTTGACTGACTAGCTTTGTCGATCTCCAAGGTAATCAGGACCCCCCATTTGCGGTTTTGAATGTTTCCTACAGCTTGTGTAGAGACACATCCTGGCCTGTATTATTCGTAAAGTGATATGTGGTTGTTGTATGTATGGTTTACCTGTTAACTGGTCTCTCAAAAGTTGAGATTTGAGGCCACATCGTGACAGACCTTTCTTGGGGTGGGCTGTCCCTTCACATGAGAGCCAGGTGTGCATGATATGAAATAGAGATGTGAGACATGTATACAGAATCAAGGGCTTGGAGGAATGACGGAGTAACTAGGACATAATAAATGCAGGAGTAGGTGGCATGAATGTTAGAGTAAAAGGAATAAACCTCACCAGAGTGTAGATGATGTCAAAAAACTGTCGGACCCAGTTCAGTGATCTAGTTTTTTAAGGAGTCCTGAAATCGCATCCATGACTTGGTAGACTGCTTTTGGATTGTCTATCGTGTTCGGGCTCCCAGGTCAAGTTAAAGTTGACCCCTGCTATGATATGCTCTGTAGCGGTCCTGAGCTGCTGTGAGAGGAGTGTGTGAAAGAATGGGTCTTGATCCATATTATGGGGGTAAATGTTTAGAAGGGTAATGGTTGACACTGTCCAGGGTAAAATGTATTTTATGTAGAGGCCTTCCACGACCCTGGTATCGAATGCGGGTGCCTTACTTGGGTGTGCTATGCATAGTATGGCTACTCCCGCTGTCTTAAAAGCAGGTAAGGCCCAGTTTTGGTGGGGATACGCTTGGAGGTGCATTTGCTTGTGGTCTTTTTTGAGGAGATGGGTTTCCTGCAAAAAGAGTATGTATGTGTCCTGTAGGAGGATATAAAGCCAAATCTAGCACACCTAATGGGTTAATTCAACCTCTTAACATTAAGGGAGAAGTGTTTCAAGATAAGTGGGATCATTACTGGAGGCGAAGAGACCCCTTTACGTTTTGGGTTAGTCATGAAGGCTTCAGATTGTTGGGGTACATTTGTCTGTGAACTTGGGTGGTGTATCAACATTTACTATTCCCACTCCAGTCTGTGCAACAGTAGGGAAAGCGTTGGACTCTAAAGGGGTAACATTTACTATTCCTACCCCATTCTGGGCAACAATACGGAATGCGTTGGCCTTCAGAGGGGTAACATTTTTAATTCCCACTCCAGTCTGTGCTACAGTAGGGAAAGAACTGGACTTCAGAAGGGTAACATTTACTATTCCCACTCCAGTCTGTGCAACAGTAGGGAAAGCGTTAAACTTCAGAAAGGTATAATTTACTATTAGCAGTCCAGTCGGTGCAAGGGAAAGTGTGAAAGTGCTTCACTTCAAACGCATATCAGGTTTAGGGATTTATAAAGCGCATGGCTACCCGGAGGCATCCCATCATTCATATATGAAACATAACCCTATAATTTATAACAATTTTAAAACTCTTAATATATGCTTTATTACTAAACCCAACATTATTTATATATATATATATATATATATATATATTACCTACTGGCGGTCGCCAGTAGGTATATATAGTTAGGATTTTTTCCCTATGGGATTTTTGAAAATTCTATGTCTAATAACTTTGGCGTTTGTGGACAGAATTGGCTGAAATTTTCTGGAAAATGGAACATTTTGTTTCTGAGCAGCCCTTGGAAATTTGGGGGGGTTTCGTCAAGGGGGGGCCGAGAAAAAAGGGGGGTCCCAAAACGTGTTTTTAACATTGAGTTTTCCATAGGGCGGTTGGCCTCACTTTTAGCCCGAACGGCTGAATGGATTTCCATGAAACTTGGCAAAATTGTAGGGACTGGTAGCCCGATGTGCCTTTTCTAGGTCTCAATATATGTGCTCCAGTGGATTTTGAGAAATTAACGTTTAAAAAAAGATATATATCTGTAAGCGCTCTCCGGGCAGCGCTCCGGTCCGCGGACCTTAAGCGTACCGGAACTTCGCGTAGCTAAGCTGATTGGCTCTCCGGTGTCTGTCAACATTCTAAACAGTCCGGAGCGGCCGCCATCTTGTCTCTCGGTAGGATTGAGAGACAAGAGGAGGCCAAAACAAAGGCGAAAATGACCATAAGGGGGCATACTAGATCCTCCCTGACCCCCTAGGTTTAATGTGGAGGTTTTAAAAGGGCCCCGCGGGGCAAAAAAAACAAAAAAAAATGTTGTTTTTTTTTTGCGTGGGGAGCGCCCGGTCCGCGAACCCGGGAAGCGTTCTGGGCAGCGTACTGCAATGAAAAATGAATGATAGACTTTTCAAATGCTGTATGTTAATTGATTGTTGTTTTTGTTGATTATTTTTTATTTTCTTTATTTTTTAAGCATTTTTTTTAATGTGATTGGGTTTCATAATTTATTAAACTTTCTAACATTTCATTGTCAGAAATTTCATAATTATCATGGAATATACATTGTAGTCTCTGAGGGTGTAAAATGTCCTCATTTGCAAGGAGGTTATCTACTGCTTGTACACATTGCAGTAGTTCATTGTCCCAAGTTTCATCGAAAAATTCAATGTCAATTTGATCAATTGTATCAATCAATTCTTGGCTGCTCTCTTGCAGGTCCATTTCAAAAGAAACTTGGTTTTCGCCTTCCATTTTGCCTGAAATTTGAATTAAAAAAATATATATTAGTAGAGATAGGGCAATGTTGGGAATAATTTTAGATAGGCATTTTTTATCAGTGAATTTATCTTTGGGCAGTGTATAGTATCAGAGTGGAAGTAGGAATATAAAAATGTGTATGTGATTTAACGTAAGTAAATTCATAATTATACAAGAGAAGCCTAACTCCATCCATAACTATAACAGAGAAGTCTCTCTAAATCTATAACTACTACAGAGGGATAGTATATATCTATCAGAAAAAGTTTACCATATTAACTTATAGTGCACAATATACTTCAGTTTTAAAAATAAAAACTTACCTTTAGAAAGAAGTTGAAGGAATTAGTGAAAATACTATTGAAATGTACAGCAAGAAGTAGTAGTCAAAATGGCTGTGTTTTCTTCTCTTCCTTTATATATATTCAGGTATATAACCAATGAAATGTCAGGTAAAAAAAATAGAAAATGAAAGTAACATTTTCATTGGTTGTCAATTCCAACACTTCAGATGTGTTTTGTGAAGTAATTTACCTCAGGGTATTTAGAGAGGTCTACAGGCTAAATGACTAAATGGAATTCCAATCAAATTTGTGAAAATGGTAGGGATTGGTATGTAGTATGAGCTAATCTATATTTGGTGAAATTGTCTCCAGTGGCTTTTCTGTGAACTACTTTCCCACCTTTTTTGATGGTGCGCTTCCCAGGGAGCGACCCGGTACGCGAACCGTTGAGCGCCCCGGTTCGCGAACCTTAAGCGTAACGGGAGTCCACCATTTTGTGTTTCGGTCGAATTAAGATACAAGATGGAGGGCAAATAATGTTCAGAATGGGTAGAAGGGGGCACGGTAGACTTATCTTGACACCCTAGGTTTTGTGAGGGTGGCTGAGGAGGCTTATATGTGCGGAAAAAAACCATTTTTTAAAAAAAATTCGCGAGGTTACCTCCCGGTTCGCGTACCGGGTAGCGCCCCAGGGAGCGTATTTTGTTGGAAATTAGTGAAAAATGTTAGAGTAAAATAATAATTGTGAGTGATCAGATGTAGGGTAGCTCTGAGAAGAGCTTTTGGGTTTATGGTACATTTAGGTACTTATAAGTAGGTACCAATGCACATTCTTAAATTCAGAGTGAAAACTCTGTTGCCCTCATCTGAGAAGTGAACTCCATCTCCTCTGTAGATATCTTGCATGTAGTAACGCAAGTTATTGTTGTACAGGGAGCCCATTCCATGGTCTCTCATGTAAGCTGAAACAGATTTGTTTACATGCTTCCTCGACTTCTCAATTTGTGGACAAAATTGGTTTGACCACCTCCATTTCTGTCTTTGGCATATATTTGAATATACCAAGGCAGTCTGAGGAAAAAGTGCCATTAATTGCTCAAAGGTGTCCTTTAAAAGCATTTCCAGACCTACACCAGTCAAAGTGCCCAAGTCATTACCTCCACAGTGCACAATTAACAGGTCAGGTTTGGGCAAATGCATAAAGGTTTTCACCAATGGTATCAATTGGTGACATTTTAATCCTCTGTGGCCAAACCACTTAATTTCCACATCTTGTAAATTGAGGTTAGGTAATTTCCTGTTTTCAACGTACCTTTGAGCCCAGTGAATATAACTATGTCCAACAATCCAGACAGAAAACATGGTGAGAGAAGGTTCTCCTGCAGTCAGATGAAGTGTGGCAATGAAATGGCATTTGAAAAAATGAGAGTTTAAAATGAAAAAAACTGTGGAGTTTCTGTGTTCATGAAGCAGTAACAGTGATTGGTGGATTTTGATTGCTGAAAACAGAAAGTTAGGGTGCACGGATGTGTTCTTTGAAAGATGTATTTTGAATGGTCAATAAAAAATCATTAAATGAAAGAATGCACTGGATATGCAGGTGCACTGAGATTTCAGAGTTCAATTGCAACAAAGTTGTGTGAACTTGCAAACACCAGAAGTCTTCCAAGAGGTGGTTGCCATGCAGAAAAGACAGAAAGGGCAGAGGGGGGAAGGGTTTTCATTTGAAAAAAAGTGAGGGAAGAGTTTTGATTGGGTGACATGAGAAATATGTGTGAAGAATTACAGCATTTCTGTGCTTTTGATAGCTGCAGACTCTGGAGTGCATACCTTTTGCTCTGCTGAAGACAAATTGGTGTGTTTCTGAGACTGTTTTCAAACTCAAAGTATTTGCTAAGGTGAGAAAATATTTCTTTAATTTAGATAGAGAATAGTGTGCTTTAAGGAGAAAATTATGAATTATGTGGCGCAAATTGCTTGTAAATATGCTCCCACCTGTGCATGGAAAATTTAGATTTTGAATGTTTGTGTTACATAGCCATGTTAAAAGTGACCCAACCATGCAGGAAAGGCAATCAAAAAACGCTTTTATGTGTCTTAAGGACATTTTAAGTAATTTTCCCATGTGCAGTGTTTTGAAATTATGATTTGAAAATCGTTTTTGAGGTAAAGGAATTGTTTTTAAATTTATGACAAGGACATAATGGTGTATGCTTCTTTATAAGGCAATTGACTGTCCCTGATGTTATTTTTCCCATTTTAATGTAAGATTTTTCTCTGTGGCGCAAATTGCTTGTAAATATGCTCCCACCTGTGCATGGTAAATTTTAATTTTAAATGTTTGTGTTACATAGCCATGTTAAAAGTGACCCAACCATGCTGGAAAGGCAATCAAAAAACGCTTTCATGTGTCTTAATGACATTTTAAGTCATTTTCCCATGTGCAGTGTTTTGAAATTATAATTTGAAAATCGTTTTTGGGGTAAAGGAATTGTTTTTAAATTCATGACAAGGACATAATGGTGTATGCTTCTTTATAAGGCAATTGACTGTCCCTGATGTTATTTTTCTCATTTTAGTGTAAGACCTTTCTCTGTGGCGCAAATTGCTTGTAAATATGCTCCCACATGTGCATGGAAAATTTAGATTTTGAATGTTTGTGTTACATATACATGTTAAAAGTGACCCAACCATGCAGGAAAGGCAATCAAAAAACGCTTTTATGTGTCTTAAGGACATTTTAAGTCATTTTCCCATGTGTAGTGTTTTGAAATTATGATTTGAAAATCGTTTTTGAGGTAAAGGAATGTTGTTAAAATTTATGTGCGCCATATGCCCCCACATTTCTTTTTCAGGGGTGCAGCAGGGTGTTATTGAGACACCCCTGCAGCTTTTGAAAAATTCCTAATTTTTGATGAGCACATTGTTAATCGCAAATTGCACCTTCATTTATATGAGCCTCCTAGCCCATGGAAATGAATGGGTAATTTGCAATTAGCAATTTTCTCATCGCAAATTTGGAATGGTAAAGAATCGCTATTTATTCCTTAAAATTCGCTTTTTTGGAAATGCAATATAGTTATATGATACATATGGCGGTTGATGTCAACAAGATAAGAAGCTTAGGCATACATTTATGATGACTGGCGCAATGAAGTAGAAATCACTTACTTCATTGGTAGAGCTTTACATGTATTATCTCCTCTGTATTCTTCATCAAGCGTAACTTTAATCTGCAATCCTGAGTAGGCCTCACTTTAAACAAACCTCTGGATAGGCCACATCTTATTGTTATCTTGATTTAATCATTTAAAATGCTAGGGACAGATTTATGATAGGTGTATGCCTCTTTTGCGCCACTTAGAAAACATTGTCCATGGGGAAATGACTTAAAATGTCCTTAAGACACATGAATGTGTTTTTTTAAAACGTTTGCAATTGTTTTGGGTCACTTTTAACATGGCTATGTGACTCAAACAGTCAAAATCTAAATTCGCCATGCACAGGTGGGAGCATATTTACAAGGAATGTGCTCCATGGGGAAAGGTCTTATAATGTAATATGGGAAAAATGACATCAGAGACACTGAAATGCCTTATAGAGAAGCATACACCATTATGTCCTTGTCATAAATTTGCAAACCATTACTTTTCCCCAAAAACGATTTTCAAATCATAATTTGAAAACACTGCACATGTGGAAATGACTTAAAATGTCCTTAATTCAAAATGTGCGATTCCTTAAATGCAATGTATCAAACAAAAAATATGTAAAAAATGATATTAAGGATTTGGAAACTACCACCAACTTCTAGTTTGTGGTAATTTGCGAATTCTTTTCAAAAAGCATTTTTTTCCAAAAAACAAAAGGTCCCATATGACGCCCATACATGCCCTTAGGGCATGTAGGTGTGCCATATGCCCCCAAATTTCTTTTTCAGGGGTGCAGCAGGGTGTTCTTGAGATACCCCTGCACGCTTGAAAAAATTCCTATTTTGTGATGAGCTAATTGCTAATCGCAAATTGCAACCTTCATTCCTATGAGCCTCCTAGCCCATGGAAATGAATGGGTAATTTGCAATTAGCAATTTGCTCATTGCAAATTAGGAATAGTAAAGAATTGCTATTTATTCCTTAAAATTTGTTATTTAGGAAATGCAAAATAGTTTGATGGTACATATGGTGGTTCATCTGTAACAAGATAAGAAGCTTAGGGATACATTTATGATGACTGGCGCAATAAAGTGGACATTACTTACTTCATTGGTAGGCCTTTACATGTATTATCTCCTCTGTATTCTTCATCAAGCGTAACTTTAATCTGCAATCCTGAGTAGGCCTCAACTTAAACAAACTTTTGGATAGGCCACACCTTATTGTCATCCTGGATTAATCATTTAAAATGGTAGGGACAGATTTATGATAGGTGTATGCCTCTTTTGTGCCACTGTGCGTCACTTTTATGATGCAACGGCGGTGCTAATTTGCAATTAGCAATTTGCTCATTGCAAATTATGAATGGTAAAGAATTGCTATTTATTCCTTAAAATTTGCTATTTAGGAAATGCAAAATAGTTTGATGGTAGATATGGTGGTTGATCTGTAACAAGATAAGAAGCTTAGGGATACATTTATGATGACTGGCGCAATAAAGTGCACATTACTTACTTCATTGGTAGGCCTTTACATGTATTATCTCCTCTGTATTCTTCATCAAGCGTAACTTTAATCTGCAATCCTGAGTAGGCCTCACCTTCAACAAACCTCTGGATAGGCCACACTTTATCGTCATCCTGGATTAATCATTTAAAATGCTAGGGACAGATTTATGATAGGTGTATGCCTCTTTTGTGCCACTGTGCGTCACTTTTATGATGCAGCGGTGGTGCAAAAGATTTGCTATGAGGCGACAACATTACAAATTGATGCATTTAGGCAGATATGTCATGGTGTAAAAAAAAGTACCACATGAAACCGATGCAGCAGTGATGCAAAAGATGCACCATGTCGTAAGACAGGCCTCACTTGGGGCCATATGTATCAAGCTAATTAGCATTCGCAAAGATCAAAATTCTACGAATTTTGGCCTTTGCGAATGTTAATTAGACAAATGGTATGTATCAAACAAGTTTGATGCAAAATAAGGAGTAGCAAAATTTGCTATTCCTTATTTTGCAATTGCACTGAAGGATTTGCAAATTTTGTGACTACTTAAATGCAATGTATCAAACAAAAAATATGTAAAAAATGACATTAAGGATTTGGAAACTATTGTGGTAAATTGGTGGTAATTTGTGTATTCTTTTCAAAAAGCTTTTTTTTACAAAAACAAAAGGTCCCATATGATGCCAACACATGCCCTTAGGGCATGTATGTGTGCCATATGCCCCCAAATTTCTTTTTCAGGGGTGCAGCAGGGTGTTCTTGAGACACCCCTGCACCCTTGGAAAAATTCCTAATTTGTGATGAGCAAATTGCTAATCGCAAATTAAACCTTCATTCCTATGAGCCTCCTAGCCCATGGAAATGAATGGGTAACTTGCAATTAGCAATTTGCTCATCGCAAATTAGGAATGGTAAAGAATCGCTATTTATTCCTTAAAATTCGCTATTTAGGAAATGCAAAATATTTTGATGATACATATGGCAGTTCATCTCTAACAAGATAAGAAGCTTAGGGATAGATTTATGATGACTGGTGCATCACCAGGGATGTGCCAGTCATCTTGTGCCGCTGTTCCGCCACCCATGGTGTGCTGCATTTACAATGCGGCGCAGCATGGGGCAAAAACGGCACAGATGCTTGACGCATCTGTGCCGTTAAGGTGGCGCATTGCTGGAGTTGTATCGCAAGTGCGATGCAGCTCCAGCAAGGCTCAGGGGTGCACCATCTCCACAATGTTGCGTCAAGACCTATGCCTGCTTCAAGCAGGCGCAGGGTTTTGACACAGGTTTCTCCTATCTGATTGTAAATGCGGCACACCATGGGTGGCAGAGCAGTGGTGCACGTTAACTGGTGCATGCCTGGGGATGTGCCATTTAACATAAATCTGCCCCTTTACATTTAAGTATGTGCAGGGGACACAGAGTCGGTGAGGCTTATCCAAGGTTAAGAACAGATGAGTCCTGTTCAGTGAAAAATTAGACATAGGCTTCACCTGCTCAGCATCGCTGGACATGGCTAAATAATAGCTGCAAAATGTTACTCTTGTTAAACAATTTTACTATTATAATCTGTGAGATTTGTCTCTTACTCTGCAACATCTCATTGTTGTTATCTTTCTTTAAAGATAAAGACAACCTCAACATGAGCGACAATCTGCAATCAGTTGATTTTGACCTCATCATTGAACTTGTAATTGAAACATCAGTGGATGTTGATCCATTGGATGATTTAAATCCTGAGGATGAAGAAGAGCGTGATGAGGATGCAGATTTGTCCGAATTATATGATATAGGATGGGAAGCTGACCTGCTTGAGCCTTTGGAACTATAAACATTTATTTTTAAAATTTATAATTAATAAAAAGTAAAAAGGTAAACCGTTTAATTTAAAAATAAAGACACCTTCAAAAGCAGGTTATGTGTAGTGTCTTCAATAAAATATTAAAATATGCTCATAAAATTAGATCAGATTCACATATAAAATAGCATAGGTAACATAAATATAAATGTCATTTCTTTTCTGGTATTTCTGTATTGTAAATTTGCCAACGACTAAAAAATCTTCTAATTAAAATGTCAAGTAGTGTGTTAAGTTTTTTATCACTGTTACTGATTTACTGTTTGGTAATAATGGTTAATAACATTATTTATTATATTTTTCCACAGATTCAACTGCAGATCATTTCAAGATTTCACCATGCCTACAATAGAAAGACAGAGAAAGGCTGCAAAACGTCAAAGACAGCAGGTGAAAAATAATACGCAGCAGTCCTCTAACAAAAAGATTTGTCAAGTCACGAAGAAAGCACCGGGTAAGAGCACAAAACACTTTATAAGAAATATGTGTAATAAAAAAAATATTACTACAGGAAATGTTTCAGTCCATAAAACGAGAAGGAAATCAAATGGAAAAGAAAGGCCAATGAAAAATGTTACTGCTAGAGCAAGAGATAACTCTGTGCATGATAGTAGAAGGAAACAACAGTTTAGGGAGATTCGTAAACGAATGTTCCGGAACAGGATAATTGGCAATTTGTTAAAAAATATTAAGAAAGGTCAACATAAACTAGTTTTTTATAAGACAAAAAAAAAGTTGAGAAAGTTATTGATCAGGCATTTGAAATTAAACGTAAGTTATTTATTTTGATAATCAATAGAATTAGGAAGCTAAACAAGGCAATTTTTGATTTCAAAAGAAATAGTAGATGGAAGAGAATAGTTAATCGTAGTAATTTTTGTGAAGTTTTTTCTGGAGAATGGATGCATAGTTCAAGCTCTGAGGCATTTTTTAATGAGGAGAGTTATTTCCAGGATAATGATTTGGTGCATGCAGTTGACACCAGTGGTCGTGCTTATGAAGTGAAAGATGGTTGTCCAGTTGAAAAAGAAAAACTTGTGACAACAGAGGCAGAAGAGGTGTTAGGTAATGAGGTTTTAGGAAGACGTGCTAAGGGTCCTGTGTACACCTGGAAGTGTAGTAGTATTTGCAGTGTGCGACAGGATTCCATCAATTTGCTTTGTGATTTTGTACGGTCATTTAATAAGAAAAGTTTGAAGCAGAAAATGATGTTGTTGCAAGAATTAGATCCTTGCAGAGTAAGAGAAGTGACAGGTTTGCATGGACATTCACTGGCTTGTCTTTCCAGGAGAGTATGCCAGAGTGTTTTTCATCATTTCAGGATGCTAGCAGTGCATCATAACAAAGTGAGGAAATTAGTTAGAATGTTGTATTATGCTAAGAGTCCAGCAATTATGCTTAAACAATTATGCGCTGCTCTTTTGCATGGTTCTGAAATAGATGTGAAGAATATATGTGAAGAAATTGAGTTTTGTTACTTTGGAAGTAAAGAGGAGAATGTTGAAATTGAGCAAGAAGAAGAGGGTCTTGTGGAAGATAATGTACAGGTTTCCAGTACAGATAATTTCCAGAGGGAAATTGCGACGTTTGAGGTGAAATCAAGTGAGAGGCCGAATTTCACTTGTGTGTGTTGTCGACGCACTTATTATAAGAATCAGACTAAGTTAGTGGATTTATATGCAAAAAGTGAAAGGGAAAATAATAGTGAATGGAAGGATTTTGCAACATACTTGATGGTAGAAAATTGTTTTGATTTGGGATTGGATCAACGTGTGTGTACTTATTGTTCTTGCAAATTAAATCAAAACCAGATGCCTGCTAGAGCAGTTCATAATAATCTGGAATTGGTTGAGATTCCTTCTGAATTGAAGGATTTAAATACTTATGAATCTATTTTGATTCAAAGTATCCATCCCTGTCAGGCTATTGTAAGAATGGAGCCAAAGACAGGGAAATTGCCTCCATCAGATTTACAGAGAGGATTAAAGGGAAGAGTTGTTTATTTGCCTCTAGATTTGAAGAAAAACATTAACACAATTGGAGTAGAAAAAGTGGAAGAGGAACCTCTGGTTATCTTAGTTAATGGGGTTCCGACAAAGAATAAGAAAATATGGCAAGATTTAGTAGATGTTAGGAAAGTTAAAAAGGCAACATTGTATTTGAAAAAAAATAATAAATACTATAAGAATGTATATGTTGCAGAAGAGGAAGTAAGTGAGGAAGAGGATAGCGATTCGTGTGCTGGTCAAATTGAGAAAGTAGAACCCTCTTTTAGTGAAGAAATATATGAACATTATAGTGTTCATCCTTTGCATTCCAAGGAAGTCATGGGGAATGCTATTGAGTTGTTTCAAATGAAACAAGCCAAAGGGAGTCCCATTAGTGTTTGGGAGGAAAGTTTGGAAGCTCGGTGTTTCCCACAGCTTTTTCCAACAGGTCAGGGAGGAAGATATGATGAGCGACCTCATCAAATTCCTGCTTCTGAATACCGGACTTTGCGATTGTATGCAGGAGATGCTAGGTTTCGACAATGCATTCCTTATTTGTTTCATCTCCTGTTTGAAAGCGATCTGTCTGGACTGTCATATGCAGTGAACCACATCTTGAAAAGTGGTATACACATGCAAAACATCTCGGCAAGTGACTTTATGGATAAAGTCAATGTCCAAGATAGTATTTTGGATTCTCACCTGATTAATCTCATGGCGTGTCAGCGTGGTACTAATGAGTACTGGTACCGTCGTCATGGTGATTTAAAATGTATGCTGAGGAACTTAGGTACTCCCACATGGTTCCTCACTCTGAGCTGTGCCGAGTATGGCTGGGAAGACTTACTTGAATTTCTACGAGAGGCAAATGCTAACGTAGATAACATCGAATTCAAGACACCCGGAGAACTGTGCTCTTTGGATCCAGTCAATGTATGTAGGTACTTCAATCATAGATTTGAAGCTATGATGTCTTTCATCATGAATAAGAAGAATCCACCTCTTGGAGAGGTGTTGGATTTCTTCTGGAGAAAAGAGTACCAAGCAAGAGGTGCTCCTCATATACATATGTTGCTGTGGATCAAGGATGCACCTAAATTTGGAACGGATCCAGAAGACTCAGTGATGAGTTTCATCCAACAGTATTCTACGTGTGCTGTTCCAAGCGCAAAGGAGAAGAAAAGCCTAAGAGAAAAAGTTCTGCGTTTCCAAAGCCATCGATGTGGAAAGTACTGCCGTCGTAAATTCCGAAACAAAGACAAGTTCTACACCAAATGTCGTTTCGGCTTTCCACGACCGGTGATTTCTAAAGGAAGAGTAAACAGTTTGATGTCTTCGCTGCGACACAATGTCATGAAGAAATCACCTAAAAACACTTACAATTTGAAGAGGAACGAAGAGTCCAAGTACATCAACGACTACAACCCGGTGATTTTGTCCATGTGGAATGCTAACATGGATATACAGTTTGTGGCTGATAACTGTATGGCTGTGGCTCGGTATGTGACGTCTTACATCACCAAAAAAGAGAAGACAGAATTGAAGGATATGTGGGAGGACATTTCCCATGAAAAGAGCCTCAGCAAGAAGTTGTACAGTTTCAGTCTGAAGATGTTGTCGCATCGAGAAATCGGAGCGTACGAATGTTCTGACCGGTTGTCTTCAGCAAGTCTCTATGCCAAGTCCAGGAGTATCGTTTGGGCGAGTCTTGGTCTTGCAGCAACGCGTAATCGAGTTCTCAAACCTGTGCGGGAAATTGAGTATTTGGCGGAAAAGGAGCCAAACAGTACCGACATTTTGAAGACAAACATGTTGGATACATATTATCCAAATCGAAGCAGTCACCTCGAGAATGTTTGTCTGTATGAGGTTCTGCAAAATGACATATTCAAGAGGAACATCAAAGAAGATACTGAGAAAGGAGTGTATGCTGTAATAGGAAGTGAGGGATGTCTGGTCAAGCAAAGAAAATGCCACTTGGTAAACCATCGAAAATTGAGTGGTGATTCTCCTGAAAAAAAGGAGTTTTTCTATTTAGCACTTTTGCAACTTTTCAAGCCTTGGCGTGCAGAAGAGGAACTGCTTGGAGATTTCCTCTGTTACGAAGACTCTTTCAATGCCGCCAAGGAGACCATAGAATGTCCTGCTTTTCCCAAATATGTAGAAATGTTGAATGCGGAAATTGAGCAGGAAGCAACGATTGCAGCCGAGATTGCCAGAGACAGTTCTCAGGACAGTCAGAGTTCTGCTTCATTGAGTCAGGATCCACTAGGAGGACCTGTTATTGAAAATGAAGCTGCCACTGCTATGAATGAAGTGGAAAGAGCCATGGCACATGCTCAGGAGGATGCGGTTAACTTAGAAGAGTTGGAAAGACAACTCAACGTTGAGCAGAGGAAAATATATGACGAAGTTACCATGCAAATTGATCATGGATTAAGTCATGACAAGAAAGAGTGCTCATGTACGTCGTTGAAGCCTGTCCGACTGTACGTGAGTGGAGAAGCGGGAACTGGAAAAAGTTTCCTCATTAAAGCAATTTCATGCTATTTGCAGGAAAGGACAGAGTCATCGCTGTCTTGTGTTGTCACCGCTCCAACTGGACTGGCAGCACATAACATTAAAGGGATTACTTTACATCGTTTACTGATGCTGCCAGTGGAGCATGACAACAAATTACAATATCACAAGCTATCTGGAGATGCTTGTTTTGAAGTTTCAAGAATCTTGAGGAAAATGAAACTTCTTATCATTGACGAAGTAAGCATGGTTTCCAATGTCATGCTTGCCTTTGTGCATTTGAGGATGCAAGAAGTTCTCAAAACAGAGTATGATGTGTTATTTGGTGGCAAACACATCATTGTTTTCGGAGATCTTCTGCAGCTGACACCAGTGAAAGGGCAACCTGTGTTCAAAATGCTCACGCATGAAGATACCAGGAAGTGCCTAGGCAGCATTGGCAACGTCAATATATGGTTAAACTTCAATTATGCTGAACTGCATGAAAATATGCGTCAGGCGAAGGATGAAGTTTACAAGACTATTCTACAAGATGTTAGAATTGGAAAAGTGACCGAGCATGGGAAAGAAGCTTTACATGCACGATTACTGTCAAATTTATATCCAGAACAAGATGTTGTGCCTGAGAATATTTTTCAGAAAATTACTGAGAAGAAATCTGGAATATGTTTGATGCCAACTCTTGCAGAATGTGCCAAATTTAACAACAAAATGTTGCATTTAGAAAAGCAAGAGATTGTGAAACTGGAAGCTATTGATAGAGTAGAGCATATGGGATCAACAATTATTTTGTCTGAGAATCTGAAAACAAAATTGGATTCATTAGAGAAGAGTATATCTAAAACTGCAGGTTTTGAAAAGACTCTGAATGTGTGCTTGAACTGCCGTATAATTTTAAGAAGGAATTTACATGTTGAAAGAGGTCTGGTAAATGGATCAATGGGTAATGTTGTTGATTTTGTGAAATACAGAAATAGAGATGGAATTGAATTTTTAAAAATTAAATTTGATGGCATTGAGGAAGTACAGCTAATTGCTCGTTGTTCTGCTAGATTTTTGCTTGTAAAAGACTTATATGTTCGCCGTAAGCAGTTTCCTGTTTGCTTGGCATATGCGGTGACAATTCATAAATCGCAAGGTTTAAGTGTAGACAGTGCATTGGTGAATATTGGCAGTTCTGTGTTCAAGGAGGGTATGGCATATGTGGCATTGTCACGAGTTAGAACTTTATCGGGATTGTACTTGATTGAGTGTGATGTCACAAACATTTGTGCGGATCTAGATTGTGTTAAGGAATACAATAGGTTAAGAAGAGAGTATGCGCCACATTTGCCTCAGTATCCTTTGTTTGAGAAACGTGTGGTAGGCCGGAAACGAAGAAATGAGAACAATACTGGGGAGGTTGTAGCAAAAAGACAAAAAGTCAATGAACCTAAAATTACAAGCAGAAACAAAAAGGATTCTGTTGAAGATGTTGTTGGTTTTCAGTTTGAAAACAGTTCTGGTGTCAACTGCTATGCTAATGTAGTGGTTAATGTTTTATTTTCTCTAAAAAATGTAAAAGAAGAGATTGTGGTCAATTCTGATCAAAGATTTTGCAGTTTGTTAAATTCTGTGTTAGAGAAATGTACCACTGATAGAAGAAACATAGAAAGTGTGTCTGAAATTCGAAATCTGTTAGACAGATGTTCAGGCCAAACACAATTCTCTCAAAATATTCAGCAAGATTGTCAGGAGTTTTTAATGTATATGCTTGATGTATTACATGCTGAAGGTGTAGATGTAGATCAGCTGTTTGGGCTTTCTTATCAATGGCAGCATGACTGCGAGAACTGTATGGTATCAAGTACTACTAGTGTAGACTCAGAAAGATTTATATATTTAACTTTGCCAGACAGTAAATCAGTCTCCTTTAATAAGCTAGTAAAAGCAGCTGATCACAACATGGAGTGTAGCCAATGTAAATCTGAAATGATGTCCACATTATTTATACGAACATATGGCCAGTATGTCATTTTAATGTTCCAACGATGTAGGCCTGATGGAACAAAATTGACAACTTTAATTAAAAATTTTGTAGCTTCGCAGTTGTCAATATCAGGAAGGACTTTTGTAACTGCAGCAATTATATATCATGACGGCCCTTCAATAACATCAGGACATTACACAGCTTATTTAAAGTCTAGAAATGGCTGGTCATTCTGCAATGATTCTGTTTTAATTTTCAAAAAAAAATTGCCGTATGACCTTAAAAACTCTTACCTGGTGTTTTTAAAACCAAAATTTTAGGGAAATAATCTCGGGATGTGCTCTGTGGAATTTCAAGAAGTTCTAATGGCTCCTACACAATTTGGCCTTGAGGATAAGTGTAGTTCAGAGACATAACTTCTAACCATAGGACTGGACATTATGGAGAAATACGTGCACTTTGAATGAGTTCAGAAAAACTGTATCTTTTTATAAACTAATTGAAGCAGCCAATCAAAACATGGAGTAGAGGGAATGTAAGTCTGCAATGCTGTCTACTGTTTTACATTGCTTTGTGATTAAAAGTGATGTAGAGAATTAAATAATTGTAGTAGTCATAGAGGTAGTGTAAGTCTGCTTGTATCAGTGTCATAGGAAAAGTAGAACATGACTGAGCAAGAAGGGGAAGATATTACTATTCCAGGATTGTGAAAATGATCTTCAACATTTTAATTCTGAAAGTTGCGGAAATGCCAAGTGACGGGATTGGCTTACAAGAAATCCAAGAGTTATAAATGGCTCTGACAAGATTTGGCCTTGAGGAAAATTGTGGTAGAGAGCAAGAAGTCATTTATTGCATGTAACGTGTTTTTAAAAACGATGGAGATTTTCTTTCAGAAAGTGGCGGGCTGAAAGTAATAACAGCACAAAAGAGTGTAAGCTGTTCATAGGACATCCTTGGACGTCATGGAAAGTAAGTTAACTTTAAGGAGTTCTGAATTTTGATTTCTGATGTTGTATGGGTTTTTTAAACACAATCATTTTGATTGTGTTTTTTTTTCCCCGCTGTTACATGATGAATACCTTCAAGTCACTGTTTTTAGTGAATTTTGATACATTCTGAGAACAGCAAAAATAAACCATTTAACATGTATAATTAATTCTGTACTGTTTGCATTTATGATGTATATGTAGAACTGTGTAGGAGGCATGGAGAAGGTGAGGCTTCTGTAAGTGTCAAAGTTGTTGCATGCAGTGCTGCACTTCTGCGTATTCTTTCATATGCTAGACTACATCTGCACAATGAGATACCTAAGCAAAGGAAACGCAAGTGATGTGATTGAGAAATGAGCAAAATAAATTGCATGTATTTCAATTAGATCACCTGTGTTTCCTATCATTACGAATCACATTGTGCAGATCAAGTTTAGGTCTGTCCAGGGAAACATAGGAGGTTTGGACTTTGTTGAAGAGTGCAGTGGACATGACTCACTTCATTGGTAGACCTTCACATGTATTATGTCCTCTATTCTCTTCAACAACTCGAAATTTCATCTGCAACCCTGAGTAGGCCTCACCTGAAACAAAACTCTGGATAGTAGACATCTTATTGGCATCCTGAAGCAATTATTTAAAATTTTAGTGTCTTGCGACACTTTTCTGAAACAACAGCAATGCAAAATATGCACCATGTTTTAAGATAGGCCTCACTTCATCTGCATCAAGATACTGTTAGTTTAAAATGTATATCTTTAGGACTGTGTAGGGGGCCTGGAGAAGCAGAAGCTTCTGTAAGTGTCAAAGTTGTTGAAAAACTGTTTGTCCTTCAATCTTTGCCCTTGTCTTTTGTAATTTTTAAATACATGTTTTAATATTTTTCAAATGTTTGTTCTCTCTTTCACAGATTGAAAGTATAAAAACAAAAAGTGAGTAATTTAACGACAATTATAAGGTAAATATTTTGTACTCTTTTCGTTACATTTCTATCACATTGAACTTCTATTAGTTCCACTGCTTCATTTCTTTAACCCTCAGTTTCCTGCCTTTGCTACTTCCCTCATTCCTTTCTCTATTATCTACTTACTCAACTCCTTCCACTCTTTTTCTCAGTCCCTCTCTTCTCATAGTTCCTCACTCTTGTTCACTCACTCCGTCTCTATTACTCTTAGTGTCTTTGACTGATCACTCTATCACTACTTGTTCATAATGCTTTCTCTGTGTAGTTGAAGCACACTAAGGGGAATATTATGAACACAGCCAATAAAATTATTGCTCTTTTTATTGGCAGAAAACTGGTTAAAAAGTGGTTTTAGCGGCAGTTTTCTGCCGCAAAAGCGGCTTTAGCGACACATTTCTGCCAATAAAAGCTGCAAAACTTTTATTGCCTATGTTGATGATATGGCTCTATGTTACTTACATTTCTTTGCTGTTTCAATTAATCTTTTTCTGTTATTTTTTGTTTTCTGTTTTCTATTTTTTCTCTCTGTTATTCCCCATATTTTAATCTTATTTTGAACATTCACTCACATTCTCCAAGAAACTCTTCTTTGTTAATGTTATACTCTCTTTTTTTTTCTTTCACTTCGTTATCTATTTTGTTTTTCACAATTATACCCTCTTCTGTCTTTTCTTCGGTAAATAGATCTATTAAACAGTATCTCTTCTTTACTCCCTATAGCTGTCTTTCTTTTAACATCACTCTCTGTTTACTTTCCTTATACTTACACTTTTAAAAAAAAAAAAATTTTTTTTGGTTAGCTCCCGGTCCGCGTACCGGAAAGCTAACCCGGGAGCGAACCAAAAGAAATAGAGCTTGTCAGAGTGCTAAACATTGTAGCAATTTTTTTTGAAAGGGAAGGTAGTTCTGAAAAGAACTTTTTTTTATATTTTTGTTGTTTTATATTTTTTTTTTATTTTTTGAACATTTTTGGTTTTTTTTGTATTTTTTGAACGATTTTATATTTTTTTTGGTTTTTTTGGGGGGGGGGGAAACAACAAAAAACAGGCGTTGAAAAGGGCTCAACAGGAGCAAAAAAAAATTACTGGGGGCGGTTAGGGCAATCATGGTGTTCATATGAAAGGTTGAGTGCATTGATGCTCATGTTGCCACAAGCTAATAATGCACGACAGTGCATACATAAATGTATCATATGACTAAAATTTTCTTGGATATTTGGCACAGTTTCCCGTGCCTCCTCTGGTGTTAAAGAAACCGGTATTGTTGGTCTGGCCACAGGAGTTGGTCTAGGATTGTCCAGCATATCCCTTAATTCCGCCCGGCTGTAATTTAGGGGATGTTTCCTCGTCATGTGCCTATGCATGGTGTGATTACCATAACTGTATTTTTTGTCCGTCCCTCTGGACAATTGTTCCTTGCATATGAGGCAGGTGACATACCTCGCGTTGACTTTTTTTTGTCCACGAGGCATCGAAAAAAACTGCCAGATGAAACTGGCTTTCTTTCTGGAAACCCGGGGCAACTCTTCCAGGAATTGTGGTTCTTCTCCCTCCTCATCCATTTCTTCATCTTCCTCCTCAGTGTTGGTAATCACCTGGGGAGGTGGTCCTCTCTTCCCATGAGGAGGTGGAGGTGGTGGTGGGGGTCCACCAGCTGAAGCAACCAATGAAGCCATTTTCACACAAGCAAAATAGGTCTTCCAACAAGCAAAATAGGTCTTCCTCTCACAATGATGAAAGTCAGAGTGAGGAAAGAAGGAGGGGTTTTCATCATTTGGAAAAAACAATACTTCTCAACCAATGAAAAGTGTTATTTTTAGGTCACCTGACCTAGCCTTCCATAATTATGAAACTAAAAGTGAAATGAACCAATGAAAAGTTTTATTAACAAGTCACATGACCTCTCACGCTCATGTTACGCGCTGCGGAACGCGCCCCGGTTAGCTTCCGGGTCGCTAAGCTTCGCGCCCCGGTCCGCGCCCCGGGACACTTCCGGGTGCGCTAACGCGATACGTCACAAGACGCATTTCGCGGCAACGCGATACGTCGCGCTTTCGCGCCGCGGATCGCTTCCGGGGAGCTGCGTTTCGCGCCTCGGTCCGCGCCCCGGGGCACTTCCGGGTGCGCTAACGCAGTACGTCATAAGACGCATTACGCGGCAACGCGATACCGTCACTATGTTGATTTCTTACCGGTTCGCGGACCGGATCGCGGAATCAAATTGAGCTAACGGGAAGCTTCCCGGTTCGCGGACCGGGAGCGAAACAAAAAAAATATTTAAAAAAAATTATTAATAAACATATAAAATATATTTTTGGATTTAAAGAAGAATACAATTTACAGCTATAGATATTAGCTTTTAAAAAACCAATGAAATTCATTGAAAAAACCATAGGTTATAGACCATATATAGTTAGGAATTAGCATTTACAAAACCTTGAAAATTCACTGAAAAAACCATAGGTTATAGACCATATATAGTTAGGAATTAGCATTTAAAAAACCTTATTTTACTCACACAAAACCAATGAAATTCCATATATAGTTAGTTGTACTAACTATATATCGCGCACCCGCAATCCACTGCTGATCATGTCACATATTACATCATTCATGACATGGTCAGTGACATCACTGATGACATCACTGATGACATCTCAAATGACATCACTGATGACATCACTGATGACATCTCATTTGACATTACTGATCACATCACTGATGACATCATTCATGTGATAATACGATGAACCTCTTCAGACTCTAATATAACCTTAGATACACTCAGTGTAAACACAGACTCGCAGATTGTCACTCATCCATGAAGTTACACACACACCTAGTCAGTCATGCAAACAATCAATCACACCTCCATTTCCTTAACTATACAGTTAAACACACCTTACTTATTCAAACATATACTAAACATATTTACTCACTTATACAATCCTGGATACAAGAGCACAATGATCCATACAGCCACTCACACATTCACTGGCTCTTATGCACAGTTATTTATATATGTCAACTCTCACATGTACTGTGTTTTACATATGTACTTACTTTGACATGTAGCACTGAGATATCCATTCACTCACCAATACAGTCATGCACACAGTCAACCACCCATACAGCTGTTTCCACATGCACTTTTGAACCCATACATTATGCACAGAGTCATACACCTTCCCAGCCACCCACACACACTCCCAGTTTCCCATACAAATGCTTGGGCAACCAATCAATAACCCATATAGTTACTCATATAGCTACTGATCAACACATGCAGCAGTTTACAGAACAACAGACATAATGATGCACAAATTAAGACAGTTTAGTCACTAACCCATGCACTCAATGAGACACATTTAACCACTCACTCATACAGTCAGTCAGTCATGCACCTACTAAATCCTTCATCCAGACACTTATACATCCACTCATTCTTCAATATGTAAGACATATTTTAACTTTACAGAAAAATACAGTCACTGGATGTTGTCATCAGTGATGTCATCAGTGATGTCATTTGAGATGTCATCAGTGATGTCATCAGTGATGTCATTTGAGATGTCATCAGTGATGTCATCAGTGATGTCACTGACCATGTCATGAATGATGTAATATGTGACATGATCAGCAGTGGATTGCGGGTGCGCGATATATAGTTAGTACAACTAACTATATATGGAATTTCATTGGTTTTGTGTGAGTAAAATAAGGTTTTTTAAATGCTAATTCCTAACTATATATGGTCTATAACCTATGGTTTTTTCAGTGAATTTTCAAGGTTTTGTAAATGCTAATTCCTAACTATATATGGTCTATAACCTATGGTTTTTTCAATGAATATATATATATATATATATATATATATATATATATATATAATATATATATATACATATATATATAAATGTGTGTGTGTGTTTATAAATAAAAACAATTAAATAATTACCATAATTATTAAACAATGTAGCAATTAATTATGAATTTAAAAACATTCAAAATTATTTATTACTTAATTAACTTACCAGACCATACCCCCACAAACCTAGCAGCCCACACTTAATATATCACTAAAATAAATAAATGTAACACAATTAACCTAACAAAAAACTAATGATTAATATAAATATTAATGAATTATTAATTGAATAGTTCATACATCATGAATTATTGATTAATTAATACGTAATGTCCTGCCCTATACCCCTACAAACCCAGCTACCCAAACCTAATCTATAACTTATAAAATATAATTACACATTTTACATAAATATTAATCATTTAAATAGTTATTAATACATTGTTAATTAATTGGTAAATATTACTTAATTAACCGCATGCGCGCTAGCGGTTTTCCCGCTGCGCGCTGCGTTTTTTAAAAAAACGCGTTACATGACGAGCTCAGCTCGTCATGAGCGTACGAGCGTCGTCACTCATGACGAGTTGAGCTCGTCATGAGCGCGGAAGGGGTTAACTTCCCACCCTATACCCCTACGTACCCAGCAGCCCGCACATAATATATAACTTAAAAATATATAAAAATTACACAATTAACATATTTAATATTCAAGTGAACAGTTAACAATAAATTAATAATTATTGTTTAATTAATTATACCTAATTAAATTCCCACCCTACACATCTACGAACCTAGCACCCAGTTGCAGCAATATAAATCACTATTAGCAATAAAATTACAAAATAAAAATCACTTAAAATTACAAACTATATTTAAAAAAATATAGCAAGAGGTGGGCGTGCGCCAGGTAATGAAGTCCAGAGAATCGGTATAGTGTTTCAAAAAGTCTTTATTTCAAATTGATTGCTGTGCTTTGTGGATCTTCGGCAAGATGTAAAATGCTGACACCGTTGGTTTTAAATTCACAAGATTCTGCTTCCTTATGGGTGATCCACTTTTTCTCATCGGTGTCCGCCACCAAGGCCCTGATGGTGTCTTGTGATTCAGGTGTGGGATCATATACTAACGGTTGATAATTAGTACGTACCACAAGAAGCCTAAAGACTTCCGCTTCATAGTGCTGTGTATTAAGTACTACCACTGCATCACCTTCATCGGATTGTTTGATCGCTATCAAAACATTGTCCTGCAGTGACTTCACTGCCAACCAGTCAGTGCGACTCATATTCTGGAAATAGGGCTGGTTCTGCCCCTGCTCCAACATAGCAATAGAGTGCCTGTTGTTCAAATACAGTCACCTCAGGACCCAGTGATGAACTGGGGGGGGCAAAACCATGAGGGACGAAGTAAACTGGATGCAAATATTGATGGTGGTTCAATTTCCTTATTCGCAAAGAATTTATATATCATAATTTTCCTCATCAATTCGTAAAACTCAACTCTACACTTAAAGGTATCATGTTTAGGTGTCGGGCGATACCCCAAACCTGCGTTCAGTGTTACTACCTGGAGCACCAACCTTGAAAATTTTCTTAATTAGATTTATTGACATTGCCTTATTCAAGATCGTTTGTCACAGGCCAGACTTGGCCCTGTGATCTTCCAGCTCTATGTCCAGCGCTTTTACCTGGAGCGCACCCCTGTGTTATATCCCTTCATCACTGCTCAGATACTCACCCTATTCAAGCCCTGATGAAGTTCTCTATGTGAGAACGAAACGTGTTGGCTGAGTGTAATGCTCTTATATCATGTGAATCAACTGATTTGAAATAAAGACTTTTTGAAACACTATACAGATTCTCTGGACTTCATTACCTTGCGCCCGCCCACCCCTTGCTACAATCAGGATCTGGAACACAGAAGCATCACTTGATGGCTGGCGCCGGGGCTTGTTGCGCCGGACTTTTACTATATATGAAACTAGCGTGAGGTGCAGCCACGGCCCGTGGAGGGAGTTGTGGTGGGGCAGAAAGGCAGGGCAGGGGAACCACACAGTGTTCTCTGTTTTAAACAGTCTGAAAGTGGTGTACCTGGTCCAGAAACATTAGCTTGGATAGATGGCAATGTCCCCATCCTAATGGAGATATAGGAGGGTCTGACCAAGGACAACTGCATCACCACTAGTAACAGGTCCAGTATTGTGACAAGTATATAGAGAGGGGGACGACCTGTTACTTGAATCCCCTGAGCTCCTGCATGTAACAAAGGGCGGGGGAGGGGCAAGGTGGGGGGTGCTAAAAACCGGAGTATTTATAATTGGAGGTAAGTAAACAATTTAATTAATAAAACGAATTTCGTAGCGCGCTCTGCCTCGCATTTTGCGATGCAGGGCGCGCTACGAAATTCGTTTTATTTATTAAATTGTTTACTTACCTCCAATTATCCATTCTCCGGTTTTTAGCACGCCCCCCACCCTGCCCCTCCCCCACCCCGCCTTCCTGCCCCATCACAACTCCCTCCACGGGCCGTGGCTGAAGAGGTGCAGAAATAAAAGTCCACCATCCAAGTTTCTCTTTTTGTATATTTAAAAATATTATTAACAATTATACAAACTATAATAGCCCATAAATTACTTTATAAATAGCCACATATAAAGATGATTAAAAAACAATACTTTTACAACTATATAATTGAAAATTACATTACAACTATATTCTTGAAAATGATGTTACTTACCTAAAGAAATCGATGTTCTTGACAACGATATTTTTGCACCACAGTATTTTTGTATCACAATATTTTTTTACAATATTTCTGAAATTCGATATTTTAAACTCAAAATTTTGTTCAAATATCTGCTTTGCCACTCAATCAAATCAGAATATAACAAAATTCCGAATAAACCCATTAAAGAATATGTAGTTATCAATTTATCTTGGCTATTGCAGTAATAATAATAATAATAATCTCCTCACAGCACACTGCAGACAGTGCACCGTACAGAACGTCTGACCCAAGTGCAGAGATTCCATCTCGAATACGGAGACTCCTTGTAAATCGGGCCCTCTGAGAAATGCTGACAAATATTATTTTTTTAAATACAGATGATTTGGAACCACTAGAAACAGTAGAAATAGAAGACATGGTAGTTGTTGTTGAAGCAATCAGTAGATTACCCATCAATTGTATTGTCATAAATTGTGTATTCAGTATACACATCTTCCATTAATTGTGCATTTTAAAACAAGATCAAAGTAAACGACATAACTGCAAGATCAAAGTAAATGACATAATTGTTGTATGAAGTAAATGTACCATACAACAGAGTACCAAATACCATTCTTATTCTTTAAGACATTTGAGCCCAACCTTTTTCTAATTTAATATATCTGTATATAAATTATGAAAAGTTATGATAAAGACAATAAACCTGGCTTACTTACTGAGAAAATCATATATTAAAGTCAAAAGGCCTTTAAGAGTGGATTGTTATTACAGTGTGATAAAGCCATTTCACAGGGATTTTGTACCATGGAATTGGACAGATTATCATGGTAGGCAAGGGGTCTAATGTCCGTTAGCCCCTTTGACAAACTGTCAGGGTAGAAGAAATGAACTGTGAGAATCCTTATCAGTTATGACAATGGCAGTAAATCTGCCTTGTGCATTTGTTAATGCTCAAAAGCCTTTAAGAGAGGATTATTATTATTATTCTATGTTAAAGCCTGTAGGAAGTTATTTTATTATAGGGAATGCCACAGATTACTTTATAGGAAATGATTTTAGTGTTGGTTATCCCCACTGACAAACCCTTACAGTAGTAGATTTGCACTGTGATATTGCTTGGTAGGCCCTCTAAGGAGTGGTTGTATATTATATTTCCAAATGTAACTTTATATATGTATGCAATAATATGAATGTATGCCTGATGGCTGCCTTGTGGGAAAGCTTATGCTTAATAAAGTAGACTGCAGTTGGTTACGGTGACAAGCCAATGGGTAACACTATAGGTATATTTGGTTAACTGTGAAATTTTATGTCAGATGCTGTAGATTTGATCTGAATATTAGGAAAAATGATAAAAAAAGGCAGAAGAACTGGTTTATTTATAGTGAAAACATATTTTAATGCCAATATGCCTTTAAATGTGGCTTGTTATACTTTTTTGAAGTCTGTAGACAGGACTGTTTATCACATGGAATCTCACAGATAATTGCAGTAGTCAATAGTTTTGGTGGCGATTGATCCCTCTGAGAAACCGAAGGGGTAGAAGATATGTTTTGGGATAATTCTTAATAGATCCTCATAGGAAGGGTTGTTTATTGTTTTGACAACTGCAATTGTACCTATTTATAATGTTATGCTTACTATTTAGTCGAGAATTTTAACTGTCTGAAAGCTCTTGTATTTAAACAAAATCATAAGAAATACATAGATGTCATGTACATAGAGGGCTTAGGTCAGCTCTCTTCAGCAGTTCATCTACTTGCGTGTCATTCATCTTGTGATTGAACCAATGAAAGCATATAATCTGGAAAACATGGGTCAACTCTCTTCAGTTTTTGGCACTATTGCCCTCTGAGCGACAGCAGTTTGTCAAGAGCGCAGCAACCCGAAAGTGAGTGTGATTTAGTGTCAAGGATGTTGTGTCAGTTATTTCGATTTCTGTTTTCTCCTTTTACAGGTTCTCCTTTTTTCTTTCCTTTTTTTTCTAGTTTAATTTTTTGGGGACAGTTCAGCAATTCTCAAGACTGGGTGACCACCTGGGAATATTATTTTCCTTAGGGCATCATTTATTAACAGTTCCAGAATGGCCACCATTTTTAGAAGCAACACATCCGATAACTTGGATTGGTACAGCAACAATACATTATGTGCAATTCCATTCCAAGATAGCAGCCTAATTCTTCATTTAATTTCATACTCATTTTGTATTGCAAGTGCCTGTCCCATACATTTATACAACACTTTTTTTCTTTCTTCAACTTTTATTATTTTAATTTATCTTTCAAATGATTGTTACGTTTACGTGCGTTTTATTGTGGATGGGTGAATGCAGCAATGAATGGATGCATGAGAGACTGAGTTCACGAATGATGAGGTAATGAGTGCCTTAATTAAGGAGTGACTCGAGCCATTGCTAGTGCTTGTTAGTTTTTTAAATTCCAAGTCTATGTGCTATGCAAAAAGAGTGTACTTTATCCCCTCAGTAAAGTTTGCATGACCATGACCCTAGGCAGCAACTGAGGTTTGTTAGAATAATAATAGCACAACTCTTGTGAGTCAGCACTATGTTATGCTGATGAGGGGTGAGTCATGACAGTGTAGCATATCTTCATAGTTTTTATTTTAATTGCTTTAAATAGCATCAGCATGCTGTTTTGTGTCCACATCAGGATGCTTTGCTATAACAATATGTAAAATGTTCTCTACCTAAATAGGTGGCCATGCTTGGCCATTGACCTTACCCAAAGATTAACAGCTTGAAGTGGCGACATCAGCAAGTAGGTTTTACTCTCTCTAGATGATCTCTCAACAACCACCATGGCTTCTGGTGAGGGAGCAGATTTGGAAACTAGTGTGCTGCTTGCATACCTATTATTGAGCCCTCCTACTGCAAACCCTGGTGTTAAACAGGATAAAGAGACCCACATTAGCCTAGAGGTAGGAGACCATTTAATACAACACCAACATCTTCTGACAATATTGGAACATTAAAAGCCAATGATGTCTTAGGATTCCATTCTACTCACAACATATCAAACTACACACTGCACATCTCCTCTACTCCAGTATCTAAAAATAACATTAAATAAAAACAAATGAAGATAACCAAATTAGACAACAACATATTTACTCTATATAGTCTTTTAGATAAACCACATTTCTGTGATTACACTTCTATACTCAGCATCAGCTATTTTCATTCTTGCCTTCATGTACAGCTAAAAAACGATTTGACATGCATCAGAAGAATCAGAAGAAACACAGCTTTCCATGATGCTCTCTCGAAAACCTTGTTCAAGTTCCCAAACCATCCATCAACAGTTGTAGTGATATTATTGTAAGGTTTTACAACAACCTTTGATTTTGTATATTGTGACCATTCTATGGTGCCCACTGTACCATGAATCCTCACCAAGTCACCCACCTACACATCAATCTCTATTAAAGTCCATTTGTCTCAGGATGATATAGCGAGTATTTTGTTGTGTTTGATGTAGCAACATTTCTAAAAATATCTAACCTTTGATCAAAATTGTATGTATACAGTGGGAAGATCGCCCCACTCCATGGTGGGTATGCATGACTTTATCATTATTCTCACATCTCCCACAATTCCTGGTTGTTATCTTCACTTCCTGCTCAACACACGTCTACCAGGTGTCCTCTTGGCCTTAAGACATTAAAAAAAGAATTGAGTGTAGCACCCGATTTAGGAGTATTCGTACCAGGTATGGATACCGGGTACAATATTGTTACTGAAGTCAGATAATGTTAATCCAGTTTTTTTAGAATTATTTCATATTTATTTAAGCCCTGGTTTTCCTTTGTACCGAGATCTGGCAATCATACTAGAATCTCTTGCCCTGCTGCCACTTAACAGTGAATTAGAAGGGCTCGTTTAAACTGTGCACTCAAGTTGGCATCGCATACTGGTGCACAGTTTGTAAGACTTTTTCCACTTCCCTTACGATAACATGCGTTCCCCAGATAAAATGGAGGAGTCATCACATTCTGCATTCCCAAATTCAGTTTACACACTTAATAACCTTTCTCAGTATGGCTGGACAGCCACAAATATAACCTCAACTCTTTCAACTGCAGTGGATACTTAGAACGGAACTTGTAGTGTAGAAGCCAATATTAATCAGCCAAAAAAGAGAGTAAAGCTGAAAAATAACAATACAAAGACAACAAATTCATTCAGAATGGACAAGGTCACTTTTGCACAGTCAAATTGAAATATGAACAATGTGTCAACTCTGGTAAAAAACATTTTAGTCTTCTTGTTAGTTCACCAAATATTGTACATAATCAGGTCTATAAAGTAAAAAATTTCACATTTCTCAAGTGAAAAAAAACCCCCACACAGAACACTCATTCATTCATTCATTCATCCATTAAATACTTTATTTCGGTTCTTTGCAAACCATAAAGGTGCATATACAATAAGAAATACATTGTCACAAAAAAAACAGAAAGTACACACATTTCATATAGAAGAGCCCGTGATATAAAAATATTATTTCAACCCAATAGAAGAATGATGTTAAAGACATCAAGCTCAAAATTTCATAAAGTTACATTACTGGCCCAAACAGTTTCTCAGTCTAACAGTTAGTTTTAAAAATTCCTTAATTTGGAGGATACGGTCACTGTGCAAAATCTGCAAATACAATAGTGCCGGTCTAATTTGTATAAAACCAAGTTTTTTTAAAAGAGTTACTAGATAGCGTTTACATGGGAATTCATAAAATGTACATAAAAAGATAAAATGCAGCATATCCTGCGGAGACTTTCCGTCGCAGCCGCAAGGTGCTGCCAATTTATTAAAAATGTCAATTTTAAGCCTGATCAGCAGATGGTGGAACAGGTTAAACCTAAATCTAGTCAACAGAAATGTTTCATGAGAGGTCAATGAACCAGCCAAATACGGTTCAAGGGTTTCACAGGTTTTAAGCATGACAAATTTCCTCACACTGTGTCTCTGGAGCTCCACCTCTTCTCTCAGGGTCCTCCTGTTCATCAGAAATGTCCGTTTAGTGGACTCCAGGTCCCCTTTCACAATTTGGCATGGGTTTTCAAAAAGTTCTGGTCGCCCAAGCCTTGCAAAGTTAGACTTCAGATATTTTAGCCAAGGTGAATGCATTGCCATATCCTGACCCAGAAAGTCCTTCATAATGAGATGCGTTAAGGGTATGTCCTCATTCAACCATAATTTCAGCCAACAGGTCAGGGGACGCAGGGAAAACAAGTCACCTAAGTAACGCGTCCCCAGCTCCTCATGGACAACAAAGTTGGACGTGCCAGTAGGGACACACAGGAGACGCTTCAAGAATTGATTCTCAGCAATCTGTAGTTGCTCCCCACCAACATACCCCCAAATTTCACTGCCATAAATTGCAGTTGCCACAGACTTTGCATTGTACAATTTCAACATGGCACAAATGGGTTTTCCCTAATTTAGCAGCAAAATTAAAAATGGAAGCATTGACCCTCACTAGTTCTCCTTTCTTTTTTACAAGTTGAGGGATCCAGTTTAATTTAGTGTCAAATAGAACCCCTAAGTAAGAGAAGGTTGTTGTTGAGGGAATTACCGCTTCACCAATCTTAAATATGAAAGACCTTTTTGGTTGCTGACCAACTTGCATGACAAAAGACTTGGTATTATTAACCATAAGATCTCTCTCCGTCATAAATAAATTAAATGCATTCAAGAGGGATTGGAGACCCTTCTCTGTTCTTGAAATTAAAACCGCATCATCTGCATAAAGTAGTATAGGAATTCCCCTTCTACCTACTCTAGGACAATCAGCCTGCACATTCTGTAACACGCCATCTAGCTCATTAATATAAAAATTAAAAAGGAAGGGGGCCAGGATGCAACCCTGCCGTACACCCTTACCAATACTAAAATTGTCCCTGACACTCAGATCTTGTGAGTATCTCACATTGGCCCTGGTGTTGTTATGCAAATCAACCAGGAAGTCAACCACCCCGCTATCTACCCCCTTCACCCTCATGGACCGCCACAGCTTTCCCCTGTTTACACCGTCGAAAGCAGAGGACAAGTCCATGAAGGCGAGATGGATGGTACCCTTTTGCACTACAGCATATTTACTTAGTATTAAAAAGAGGTTGAGGCACTGAGTTATTGTAGAACGGCCTCTGCAGAAACCATACTCAGAGATGGACAAAATTTTGTTTTCCTCTGCCCAAACGGTAAGTCTCTGCAGTACAATTCTTCCTACAATTTTGACCATCGAGTCTATTAGAAAAATGGGTCTGTAACAGAGTGGGCTACCTCTGTCCCCCTTCTTAAAAACCGGGACAATTGTAGACACACCCCAAGATTGGGGAGACCCTTCTTTCACAGCAGCATTAAAAACAGACTCTAGGATGGGTGCCCAAAAACTAGGGTCAGACTTATATAAGTCAGGGGGGATCCCATCGGGCCCTGGCGCTTTCCCAGCTGTTAGCCCCAAAATACCCTCAGTCACCTCACCTCTATAAAAACATATTTTCTCTCCCCCATCTACGAGGGCAGGGCTAGAAGACTCATCCAATGTGCAACAGTACAACTTCTTAAAATGTGCTTCCCACTCCTCCTTAGTTATGTGACATTCTAGACCGTCACCCGGCTCTTGAACTAAAAATGGTTTCTTCATCATTGCCCAAAATCTAGTACTACTCTGCAAGGTATCAGGGTCAAGGATCTCCCTCCATGCCTCTTCCCTGAGAAACTCCTTGTGTCTAGCAATAGTATTTTTATATGTCTTCCGACACAACTGAACATTTGCCTTTATCCTTGGTTTCGCTGCCAGTGCTAATCTTAAATTTCTGGCAGCTTTTGAACAAGCATGATTAAACCATTTAGGTCCTTTAATATCCAACTTCTTTGCTGGTGCCAATAATAACTGTGTGACCTTATCTGCTAAGTGTTGAAAAGCCTTAAGGACAATAGTTGGCTGTGCACCTTCGTGCGTACATGCCATAATCTCATCTGCACATGTGACTTTAATCTCCTTGTACAACGCATCTGGGGTGATCAAGGACCATTTCAAACGGCGTCTCCCATCTATGGTACTCAACATTCCAATGGGGATGTTCACTCATTCTTTAATTATCAATGGACCCCTCAAGTGAACAGTAAGTGGATTATGATCACTGTATTCACTGGCTTCAATGGTAAATGAATCCACAAAAGACTGCATTCCTGGTGTTAAAAGAACAAAATCTATGAAGGTTCCCTTTCCATTACCCTTAAAGGTAGGTGTCTCAAAGCATGTGCTAGGGTCCATCAGGGCCATTGTTGCCGTTAGATCTAGGTCACAGAGCATAGTATTTAAATGTTCCCCCTCAATTGTATGCTCAAAGTGAAAATCCTCACAGCGTTGACAATTGAAGTCCATAATACTTTTAAAGAGAGGGTCCCCACAGGGGTGCACATTAAAATCCCCCATCACCATGAGATTATGGGCGCAGTCCTTCATAGAACTACTAATAAAAACATTCAATGCCACTATCTGACTGGAAGCAGTATAAGAATTAATAGCATTATAAAAATTAACTATTCCGGCCGTACAGTTTTCCCCCGTTAGACCTAGTCCAATAAGACCAGTAAGACTTGATGTAATCCTCCGTATTTTGTAGGTAAGTGCAATGGAAATAAACACAACCAATTCCCCTTTGGGTCTGCCCCTATTCTGCGCTAAAGCAGGGACGTAATAAGCTTTATGCCCTTCAAGGAAGAAATTACAATCAGTTGACCATGTTTCCTGCAAACAAATGATTTGGAACCGTTTAATGTACCTAATCCAGTTGCAGTCCTGCATCTTAGTACCCAAACCTGCAATATTCCAGGAGATAACATTGTTCAATTTTGTTTCCACTAGTAATTTCTCTAAGCATCCCACTCCCTCTGATCTCCCATTTTCCCTGCCCACAGGTTCCTCATGTCAGTCACAGGACTCTAGACCAGAAAGAGCATCAAATCTGTTCTGAGTTCCGATATTAAATCCTTTCCCACCCTGGTTACCAACATTATTCAAATCGGCTCCCTTGGGGATTGGTGGCTGAGGAGAGGTTCCCTGGTTACCAACATTGTACAGATATGCTCCGTTAGGGGTCGGTGGCTGAAAAAAGGTACATTGTTTTGGAAGCACATGCTTCGGTGAGATTTTAATCAGATGGGAATAAAAGTACCCGAGAGGGCGTATACAGATACTGTTATAAACCAAAGATGCTGCTCTTAATAAGACTGTGGCAACATGTTGAGGGTGCCTGAAATTAACGATGATACAGTCACCATTGGTTGACTTTCTTGAAGTACCAATCCAGTTCACCCTCCTTGTTGAAATAATTTGGTCAGCAAATTTAACTGGAAACCCACAGTTTCTATTCAGCCAAAAGACCATTCTATTCTTTAATGAACCATGAGATTCTTCATATGCTAGGTCTGGATAGGACTCGATAGGGGGGACATTTGTGAGAACTGCCACAAAAGGCGCACAGTCAGGAGGGAGGTTAGCATGACGGGGTTTCCTTACATATCTAGGTGCTGACATTCCCTCATAATCTCCAGGGATAATTTTATTCTGCGCAATTAGTGGGGTAAGAACATGTGTGGTAGACACAGTACCAGATATTCCCTGGCTGGTTTGCTGTAAGTTTTCTGTGCCTACTCCCTGGCCCTCACCAGCTGGTCTCTTATTCACCACCTTAGAACTACCTGCTACTGAGGTCAGGTGTGTTGTTAGCAGCCCACCCAGCCTCTCAACTTCAAGTGCCACTGTATCAAGTTTGGCTATCAGGGGTTGCATCAGTTCTGTAATTTTTGCCTCTAACTTATCTTCCAATGATCGAAATAGGAGGGCAAATGGTTCCATATCAATATTCAAGTTTGTTCCACCCGTACTTGTATCAGCCTGTGGGTCTGTTGGGACTACAACAGTACTTGGGGCTACATTACTCATCTCTGCCCTTCTATTACTGTTTTTCCCCCCACGTTTGAATTGTGCCTTCCTGCAAAATCTAACTGGTCTACGGGAGGGTGCTGGCTCATCTTCTGCTGAGTCATTCATTACGTCTGGGAGAACTTCATTTTGATCAACATGGACTTGTGCCTCGACTGTTATGTTATCCTTAGGACCCTCCCTCTGAGTGTCTTTTCCCACCAGATCCACTAGTGGTAAAGGCAACTCACCATGTAAGTTCAAATTATTCCCTCGCCCTAAAGAGGCTCTGCAATCACTATTAATTTGGGTAACCTTTTGAACCAAATAATTATTCATTGTTCCTGACCCAGGTACAGATTTAGTGGTCTTCACCTTAGCCATAGCAAAACCTGAATATATGCCACAATGTACATCAAAATTTCCAGAAGCAAAACACAGGCGCGTAACTTCTATAGAATAATAAAAGGAAACTCACTCAGTTTTTTAAATAAATCAAACAGAACCAAAATCCGTGGCCCAGCCCAGTCTCTTCAGGCCTCAGAGGGCCCGCCCTTTGCCCGGGCTTAGCCCGGCGTCCCGCTCGCGCCCCGCTCGGGAAACAAAAGGTGCAGATTAATAGGCCACGTGACAGACCGTGGGCGGGGCTAGCAGGGGGCTCCGGCAAGCAGTACAACGCCGAGCAGGGACTCCTGGTCAAGCGAGTCCCTGCAGCGCTCCTCCCCTGTTGGTGTTAATATCGCCCCTGGTACACACAGGCTCCTCAGCGGCCCCTCCGCACAGACAAGCGCCGCGAAGCGGGTGCGGCGAGTCGTAGCGGCAACACGGGGCAGGACAGGTCGAGTCGAAGATGGAGGCTCGCTGCACCAGCCCCCTCCAGGTGAGCCCTCATTCTGATTCAGCGTCCACAGAACACTCAATTTACCTACACTCCAGTATTGATGTATGCCTTCCCGCCATATTTTTCAGCCCTTGAAACACAATGTAGCCAAACACTATAGACACTATAGATCTGCAAGCTTATCAACTGTGTAGTCAAGATGTTATTCCCCCAGACGCACCAAGAGACACCCTGAATGGTCATGTCATCCTCATGTTTGCTAATCTGTCCAGAATGCAGGGCACAAATCACAGCCGCCCCCTCTCCAACATCAGAATCAAAGACAGCACCTAACTAATTATCTTGACAGGGGAAGCAGACTTGTTGATCCCTTTCAACTCGTCAGCAGTGTTAAACAAGGATAAAGAGGTCCAAACAAGCATAGAGGCAAGAGACCACTTAATGAACCTCATCCACCAACATCAACTATCAAAACTGGAACCTTCACTACCAATAATGTCATAGGATTCCATTCTACCTTTGGCATACTACACAAGATACAACCCAGGGTTTCTCATTTTTATCCCATTGTTTATAGGCATGCACTGTCCCGTAGTTTAGCAAATATAAGCGGTGTTTGTTTGTATGGTGGCTCTGGCTCTCCTTATTAAAGTTAGACAGCATGTGAGGAGGCTTAGGATGACCAGGCCATTGATACCACATAGCTTCCCTATGATGAGTAGTGATATTTTAGTGTCACTCTCTCAATGTGGCAGATCATAGAGGGAATGCTACATGTATGTTTTCTAGGTGTTTTATGTCTGGTGGAAAGAAATATCATCAGCCCGGGAAGTTATAAGGCCAGTAGGCTTGAAGCTTGAATGCTTGTCTAATGTGGTTGTTAGATTTATTTAGGTGTGGTCCTAATTTACCTATTTCCTTATCTTGTTGTTAGTATGACGTCTGATGACTTACCAGTAACAGGGCAATTGGAAACCATTGAAGATCATTTTGTAACCCAAAGGTGAGCACAGTCTTGAGGATGTCTCTTGGTCAAGTTTTCTTTGCTCACTGGGTTTCATAGTGACAGACAGAATGTTAAGGGCCACGGTAGGCATAGCTGCATCAGGTTGCTTGATCTATTTGCATACCAATCTTGGTTGTTGGTCAATACACATTCTATTCATTGGTATAGGGAATAAAAATATAATCTGAAGACAAATCGATCCCATGACTTACAGTTATTGTTTTTCTGTAATTTCTAATACTGAACCACAGAAATCATTAATGGTCATTGTATACCCTATTGTGCTACCTGTTGTCTGCTGAGGCTTTCTGAGTCTTCTTTACACTTTACCATAGGAAGAACTCTGCTCCCGTGGCGAAGTATGGGAGAAAGTAAAAAAGTTGGTTAAACTTGGAAATAAATACCAACATTTTTGTGTTAAATAATATTGTGAATTTCTTTAAAATTTAGAACAAAATTAGAAAAACTACATAGTTAGCGATGTAGTTTTTCTAATTTTGTTCTAAATTTTAAAGAAATTCACAATATTATTTAACACAAAAATGTTGGTATTTATTTCCAAGTTTAACCAACTTTTTTACTTTCTCCCATACTTCGCCACGGGAAGTATGGGAGAACGTAAAACGTAATTTAAGTGCATTAAATTAAATGACAACTATTTTCAGAAGTTTAAATTAAAAACAAACCCACCTAAAGTATACATAATTATATATTATTATTTTATGTGAATAATGATATAGCGATTAACAATACATTTTATACTTAAGATAATTAAAATATGTTACAATAAAGTAATAAAAAAAAATGTTAGATAATGTTTCAACAATAAATTACAATTATTTATATTTTAACTATTTAAATGGTTCATTAATTTAACATTATTTCCAAGGGACCCCTTTCCCTTTGTGAATAGTCAAAAAAATTTTTGGGAGTAGGGGCCTGTCCCTGGGTTCACTGCCTTTAAAAACTAATTAATAACTTGTTTCTTTTTTTTAAAACACATCCTGTTTTCCTTTAAGGTGACTGTGTTGAATAAAAAAAAACAAAATAAAAAACAATCTGATGACCCCATCTGGCCACCATCACTGTAATGTAGCAAATCGAATTGGGTAACATTCATGAGGTAAGTCAAATTGCGAACCACAGTGATTTGATATTTTATGAACCAACCTACTAGTGCATTAGTCATTTAGGCAAATTAAAAAAAAACATAGGACTTGTAGAAGTTTGGTGGAGAAATTGCGACCGCTTTTCGAGAACCCTTCTTAGTACATATGGCTCAATAGCTTTTACGGACAGCTACTCCTTAGTTATGCTACTAAGGCTCACAGTAATGTGTTGTGTTGTGTTGTAACGGGGATCGGGGAGCCTCCATTCGGCAATAGAGCCAAATATTGCAGCAGGGGCGTGGCAGGCACATTTTCAGTCACTTTATAGTCCAGAGCAGGGAGAAACCATGATTGCAGTCGGTAGTGGACCGGCAGAGTTTGGCGGGGACATGATCACACTGGGGGAGGTTAGGGCAGCAATTACAGGTCTGGCATCGGGGAAGGCGCCAGGATTGGACGGTCTCCCTGGGGACCTGTTCAAGAAGGAGCCCGATATTTGGGCCCCCTACCTTGCTACTGTATTCAATGCAGTCCTACATGGCATGGAAATTCCGAGCACTTGGCTGGGGGCAGAGGTGGTTCCTATATTCAAGAAGGGCTCGCCTCTGCTCCCAGCCAACTACAGACCAATCAGTCTAATTGACGTGCCTCAGAAGCTTTTTGGTAGGATACTGTTGAATCGCCTCCAGGACTGGGTGGAGGAAACTAACGCCCTCAGTCCATACCAGGCGGGCTTCAGGAAGGGAGTCTCCACAGTGGATCAGGTCTTTCGTTTGAACATTATCTACTGGAGGACAGCGATATTCGAGGGCGGCAGCTTGTACACCATATTTGTGGACTTGCGGGCCGCCCTCGACCTGGTGCCCAGAGGGAAACTCTAGAGTGTTCTGGCCGAGATGGGGCTCCCCCGGACATTCTGGCAATTCTACAGAGATTGCATCAGAACAACTATGCCCGGGTTAGGTGCGGGAAGCTTGGGGAACTAACGGACAGATTCCCCGTTGACAGAGGGGTTAGGCAGGGTTGTGTACTGGCACCGACCCTGTTCTGCCTCTTTGTCAACGGGGTAATCGCCCATCTCAATGGCATTGAATACACTGATGCTCCAAAATTGAACGGCAGCAGGGTACCTGCAATTATGTTTGCAGATGATACACTGCTGCTGTCCAAAACCCCTATGGGGATACAGAGGATCCTTGATTCTTTTGAGGCTTTCTGCTCGGAAAGGGGGTTGGAGATCAATGCTATGAAAACTAAGTTTATGGTCTTGAACCCAACCCAAAGATCACGACCGAACCCCCTGCTGGGATCATCACGTTTAGAGAGAGTCTCCACCTTTGAATATCTGGGTGTAACGCTAAATGAAACCATGTCCTGGGGAACACACCAGACTAGGGCAAACCTCAAATTAGTGCTGACCACAGGTGGCATCGTAAGGATGATGAAAAGTTCCACATATCGACCACTGGGGCCGGTTATCCAGATTTATAAGGCACAGGCCAGGGGTGCCATCACATATGGGGCGGAACTGTGGGGCCATACATCTGCCCACAATTTGTCTATAACAGAGAACAAATTTATTAGACAGATAGTTGCACTCCCGTCTAGTACACCGCTCCTCCCTCTGAGGATGGACTTGGGCCTGAGACCCATAGCAGACGAATTGGGCCTCAGACCCATAGCCTTCTGGCGAAGGTTATGGAGCAGTGAGGAACTCTTTACCTACAGGGCAGAACTGAGGGAGTTTCTAACCCACCCCAAAGCCCTACAGATTCCCTGTATAAAATATATAAAAAAGTCCTGTATGAGAATGGGGTTCCCAGACCTATGGTCCGATCCAGCTAATGCGTCACTTAGGATCCCACGAAGAGTCTTGGCCAATGCTTATTATGAGCAGAAACTGGCTATGGTTTTAGATCGTCAGGGCGAGGGGTCATTAACATCTGTATTTACACAATGCAAGGATTCCTACAGGCTGGAGAGGGTCCTGGACGGGATGACTCCTGTGTTGGCCAGGAAGCTATTTCTCCAATGGAGATATGTCACACTGCCTTTGCGGTTATACACTAGCTCCTGGTCAACACCGCCCTCTACCAAGCAATGTCCGGCATGCACCTGTGCTGAGGAAAGCGAACTACATGTGGTCTTGTTTTGTCCAACTTACAAAGCCGCTAGGAAATATTGGCTTTTACCACTTATCAGAAACTTTGGTTGTAGGGAATACCTCCCAATGTATAGAATTTTAAAATCTGATGTCTCGGGACCAACGGTGTTTGCACTAGCCAAATTCCTTACAAATGTCTGGCATACTCGCACCCGTATTTTAAAGTCGCAGTTGACCACTCAACTATAAGAATATGAATTTTAATGTATGGCCTTTTTTTGTACATTTTCGATGGTTTTATATTGTACTATATGTGTTTTTACTGCATATCTTTGATGGTCAAATTGGCCGAAATAAAGATTGAAATCGAACTTATTATCACTCAGTTAGCATGTCTTTTTTACAACGTAATGGAATTTATAAGTGACCTCATCTTGTTTGTTGATCCAGTAAAATGGAATGATAGCATTTAAATTAGAGCCAACAATGAAACACTTGTAAAAAGAATCTAAGACACCATTGTCATGTTTTTAATTTATATTATGACCGTACTCATTTTACCCTGGGCATCTATATTTATTATTGTCTTGGTATTTTAAGTAAAACACCACAATACCCTTCCCATCCCAAAAAGTACAGTATAAAGTATCTATAATTTAGTAAACCAATCTAAGATGAATACAATTAAAAGGTGCCATGGTCTGGAGGAAAACCAAGATATAAATGTCTGCAGTATCTAATTAACCTATGTAACAGACATTAGTTGATGAAATCCATAATATGGCCTTACACCGAAAAAAATAGAATTAACAACAAACCAACTACAGAGCTTATAGAAAATATCTATGCTCTGGGATTATTCAAATTGTACCAATCCCATGCCTTCAGCATGAAATGTGTGATCTAATTTTCACTTATAACTACAAATATAATAGTATTCAGATTCAATCACAGACTAGGCTAGAACGCTTGTTCATCTCTTTTTGTTTGTTGAACTTAAAGTATTATCTATGGCCACATAAATGAATTGAGCAAAAACGTACCCACGGCAAACCTCTCAGTGAGCTGTAAACTAACAAACCTCTACAAACCACATTCCTATATATTCAACACAGAACTCTCATGGACAGATAAACCCCACAACAAATGTACTGCAGAACTAATCAAAATATTTGTCTTCAACAATGTGATTTTTTGATTAAACACATAAAATATTTTTGATTTAGCTCCTAACAGACCTTAATCTCCTCCTTGCCTCGCAACATCAGTCACTGAGGAGGAGATAATCAAATGTGGCACCCAGCCATGCATCCTCCTACCTTATGACATGACCACTTTGGTATTTTGGGAAGCACAGTCCCTACCTAATTGAAACATGCAATAATACCCCTCTCTTGAAGGAAAACAGTAGAGAACACCAATCACTGGCTAGTACTAATTTCCACACAAGCTATATTCATTGAAGAATAGTAATTTGGTTTGTGTGTCATGAAAACACACAAAAACTAAAGAATTGTGAGCACAGTTGTTTTTTACTAGAAAACATAAACTCAAGTACAGGTTGACTAATACATAATAGCTAAAAATAGCAAATGTACATGCCATATGAGGCTTGCTTCCTTCTCCTTCACATCTACTTCCATTCCTAAGGCCTAGAAGCCACCACTATGTGACCCCAGCATGAGAAAGATCCTGCCACTGGTAAAGGAAGATTCAAATATCATGCTGCATCTTTCCTTTACTATCCAATGGAAGTATGGAGAAGGAAAGTACCATCTTGGCATCCCTCTTTCCTTTAAAGTGTGTCCTACGTCCAACTTTGGTTTCACTCTGCTATGAATTGAGAAAATGTTTTAATATGACAAAAGGGTTAATCAGGGTTGTCTATGTGTCCCAGTTGATTATGTGCTAAATGTCTGATCTCAATCCAAAACAATTGGGGCCTGGCCAACCTTCTGCTAGTGTAACTTGGCATCATTTTTCCTGGTCAATACCCTTATCAAAACTGTTTTTCCTCATCTTGCTCAGTGTTAGACCAAGCATCCTTGTTGTGGTTACCCCAGACTTTTTGCCTCTACCTCCTGTATTTTTGACACTGTGCTGGATTTCGCTTTTGCTGGTTTAGATGCTTTGGGCACTTTGTCACTGCTGATCAGTGCCAAAGTGCAAGTGCTCACTGTGTAAATTCTTATTGTGATTGGTTATCCATGATTGGCAAATTTACTTTACCAGTAGGTCCCTAGTAAAGTGCATTAAGTGTGCCTGGGCTGGTAATTCAAATGCTACTAGTGGACTTGTAGCACTGATTGTGCCACTCACATGAGTAGCCTGGAAAAGAGGTCTCAGGCCTGCCACCGCAGTGCCGGTGCGCAGTTTTCTAACTGCCATGTTGACCTGGCCAGTGTACCCTCTTGCCAGGCCTGACCCTTCCCTTTTCTTACACATAGGACACCCCTACGATCGGCCCAAGGTACACCCCTGGGCAGGGTGCTGTGTATGTGAAAAGGAGGACATGTATTAGTGTGTGTAATATGTCCTGATAGTGAAATACTGCCAATTTCGTTTTTCACTATTGAAAGGCTATCTTGCCCATAGGACAGAATGGGGAATGCTGTGGAACATGTTTACCTACATATCTTCCCATTGGAGTGAGATAAAAAATTGGTGTCTGGTATCCCTGAACTCAGAATTTAATAACACATCTTTTAGGAAGTATGGTTTTTGAATTCTGTGTTTGAAAATAGCACTTTTAGAAAGTGGCTATTTTCGTGTTCAACCTTTCTGCCTGTTTGTGGATTGACTATCTGGTTTGAGAGTGACAGGGGCTAGGGTGGCTCCAGGAGACTGAGTGATATCTATCTGCATTTGGAGTAGTGAGAGGAGTAGCACCTGGGCCTGAATAGGGCTGTGCCTGCCTTCCACAATGCTGGCTCCACCTCATGTTTTGCATCTGATGACCTTGGCCCACACTGACAAAGAAAGAAGTTATGCACTGGCAGAGTGCAGCCAGAACTGATTTGGACTGGGTCCAGCACCCCTCACCCATACAGAACAAAGACTTTGGGGGAATAAATATGGGAGCTGAAACCCCTGAACTTTAGACTACTTCGTGATCAAGAGAGACCTGTTGCCAAAGAGAACAGCTGAAGAGACTGAGGAGAAGTACTGCCCTTACTGTGTGTCTGGGGCTGGCCTGCAGTTTGCTGTTTCTGCCGAGGAGAGGATCAAGGGACTTTGCTGTTTGCTGTGACCCCTGCTTGAAGAAGGACTTTGCTGTGTGCTGTGTCCATCTGAAGAAAAGTCTCCAAGGGCCTGAGAAGAGCTGGCCTCCTGTTTCTGAAGCCCAAGGCACAAAAGGACGTCACCCCCAGCTTCCCTGACTTCCTTGCTGGACATTCTGACCTGCCTTGAGGTGCCTGTAACTGTGTGTGAGGCCCTTGCTGCTGGGAGCTGGAAGCGCAACGAAATGAGGGAGAAGCGTGATGCCGCCGGAGCAGCCGCCATTGCATCGCCGAGGAAGCGTGTCACCGCTGCTCGCCGTCGCATCACAGGAGAAGCGTGTCGCTGGACCGTCGCATCGCTAAGGAACAGTGTCACCACTGCCGCTGATCGCCATCACATCACCAGAGAAGCGTGTCGCAGGGCCTGCTGTGGCTCAAGGAACCACCGATTTCGCCGCATGTCCGTTGGGTGTGCATGCATCGCATCCTTGTTGACGCATCACAGCAAAGATGCCATTTTTTGCATCGCAACCGGAGCGCAGGAAGAATCAACGCATCAACTTCTCTGTGACCCTTTTGTTTGTTCTGCATTATGCATCAAAGGTACTTTGAGAGAAAAGTGTCACATTTACCATCTACAAGTTTTGTTTTGCAACAACCCTTTTTAAAGACATTCTACTGAGTATCTGTATGTTGGATTTTTGTCATTTTGGTCTTGTTTAGTTTAGATAAAGATATTTTATTTTTCTAAACTGGTGTGGTGTCCATTTATTTTCACTGTGTTACTGTGAGTGCTGGTACAAATACTTTACACATTGCCTTTGGAATAAGCCTGTCTGCTCGTGCCAAGCTACCAATGGGGTAAGCATGTCTTATCTAAATTGTGTAACCCCCTTACCCTGACTAGAAGCAAGGGTCCCTATTTGGACAAAGTTACCTCCCTCAGCCAACTAGAGACCCACAGTTCTAACACTCAGCCAAAACAGCCTTTTGTTTTTAGATATCTTGGGGCGTATTCACAAACTGGATTTCACAGCACACACAGTAGGACTACACTAGTACTACTCATGCCCTACAATGTAATTTTCAAACCTACTTATCAAGATCTCGCTGTCTCCTATCTTTTCCATTGGGAGAGCTCTGTCACTGTGGCAGAGATCTCTGCACATGTAGGCATATGTTTCGGAAGTAAATGTTGGAGTGGCAAGAGGGAGTGGCTTTCTACTCCTATTTTGGAGGAGGTTAGCAAAATTTAAGGAGAGGTTTAGGAAAGGAGATGCTAATTTAGACACAAATCCACAATAGATTAATACCACTGCAACTAACAAACTACACTTCTAAAGTTACGATAGTCCTAAAGGTGTTAAAATAGTTGTAAACGTATTGCAGCCTAGCTTTGGAGTAAGTTGAGCACCATATATGGCCACTCACATGTGCTGCAACTGACTCCCATGAAAAACAATGGAGAATCAAACATATAATAACACTAATAACCCCGCACATAAGAACTAATCTTAAAATAATTAAATATAGGTAATTATATATATCTATATCTATACCTATACCCAAATATAAATAAATAAATAAATATATATATGTAGTGAACAAGGCGGGAGCAAGCCGGCGAAACGCGTCTAAGCAGCAACTGATCACTTAAATAAATTGTTTGGATTCAGATTCACGGAGTCAGCGCCGTCTTTTATTTGAAGTTTGGTGTGGTAAAGAATATATATATATACCGAAGGTTTCGCCGGAAAGGTTCCTGCAATCCCAAATATCCTGGAAAACGGGAACAGACGATAACAGACCCAGCTGTAAGTGCAAGTATTTTTATTAGAATCTCAGCATGCCTGCCATGACGCGTTTCAGCCTACCAGAGGCTTTGTTCACATAACGCCTTTGGAGCAAAATGCCAAATTTAAAGTGCACAGTGCAAAGTAACACACAACACGATTGGTTGCCTGCAACAACAACAATGGACATAGAAAAAAATACTGATTTTTTACCATAGCAACATAGATGGCAAAAATAGAGCACCACAATAAATAGCTTAAAAATACTTTTTGAAATAAAAACACTTAATATGTGTAATTAATCAGTATTTAAAAGTTCAGCAAAATAAAAACAGATTTATAAAAAAACATTGATTATATAAATCTCATTTAAACATGGTGCAAACACTGGTGTGCAAAATCTGCAAGGAAAAATGTAACCCAAGTGGGTAAAGATACACAGGAATGATCGTTCAGGCTATTTAATAACAAGCCTAAAGGCCCTCCCCTCAAAAATAGGACATCAAATATAGTCAGCTGTTTATAATGATCTTGAGAGGGGACCAACATGTCAAAAAGTATAAAAATACCTCATAACACATTCGTCACAGATCATGTGTACCTAGATAGCAATACCTGCTTAAATCACAGTGTTTATACCTGTAAGTGCTGCAAGACAACTGTGAAGAGAAACATCACTCTGCGTCCTACTAGACAGGAATATAACTATGTCCAAAGAAAGTGTCAGTGCAAAATAACGTGCAAAAAAGTGCATGTAGAAATAAAAAAGGTGTTAAAAAAGTTAAAATACTATGAATTCAAGAGGATAGGCCAATAATTAGGGATATATTAAATTAGTGATGTTTTCTAACAAAGGGACCAAATTACAGACATGTGTAAAGATCTTCGCTGGAATTTAAGCCCATTGGCGTCTGGTGTCAAGTTCCAGGATATATTTAGTTTCCAGGGCTCGCAACACTGAGTCAATGACAAAATATTTTAGAAGCTCACTCTTGTTGTTATGTCGTTCCTTGAAATGCCGAGCCACTGGGTAGGATGCATCACTCCTGTTGATTGCTCTAATATGCAGGAGTATCCGTTTGTGGACCTGCAACTTGGTGCTACCAACATATTTCAGGCCACACGGATACTCCAGCGCATAGACAGCAAAGTCCGTCTTGCATGTAAGCATCCTAAAAATAGGTTGAGGGGCATTGCAGAAGGGGATCTTATATTCTGTTTTGTTGATACCATGTCTGCAAGCGTTGCAGCTGGTGCATCTTCTGAAGCCCTTACTAGAATGGAGCCATGATTTGTTAGTGACCAATTCAGGACTAGTATTCACTAATGTATCGCTCATGGACCGAGCTTTCCTGAATGTAATTTCAGGACTAACTGACATTAGATCCCCGATGACAGGGTCATTCCTTACCAGGCTCCAGTTTTTCTTAAGAATGTTCCGAAGGGCCTGGTGCTGGTGATTGTAAGTTAGAATCAGTCTAGTTGGCTCGTTGACTTGTTCCAATACTACATTAGGTGTTTTGTTTTGAAAGACCGTTTCCCTAGGAATGTGATTAGCTTTAGTAATGGCTTTATCAATCATGGAGGCGTATATCCCCTGGCCAGGAATCTAGTTTTGCTGGCTTCTTGTGCCAAAAGGCACTCAGGATCTGTGCTACAGACACGCCTGATGCGCAACATCTCGCCATATGGGATGCTGCGTATCAAGTGTGCCGGATGGTGACTTGCGGCATGTTAGACAGTATTGCCTGCAGTGGGCTTCCTGAATAGGTGTGTCTCAAGTCTGTCATTTCTAACGAAGATCTCTACATCTAAAAAATAGACAGTCTCCTGACCTAGGTTAGCTGTAAATTGAAGATTAAGCGTGTTTACATTAATCAGATCAATGAAATCTAAGGCCTGCTGTTTATTGCCTTGCCATATCAAAAAGATATCATTGATATAACAATACCAATGGATACATGTCTAGTAAAGATTTCATGATGTTCACCGTAGAGGACCTGTTCCTCCCATCTACCCATGTGCAGGCAGGCATAGTTGAGGGAGAAACAGGCCCCCATAGCAACACCTCTAACCTGCTGGAAAAATTGGTTGAAAAACATGTAGACGTTGTTATACAAACATGTGGCAATCATAGCTAGCAACATTTTGTTATGATTGAACATTTGGATGGACCTCTTTCCTAGATAGTGGTTGACAGCTTTTAAACCATCTTGATGATATATACTGGTATAGAGGGATGTAACAGCTCATGTAATCAACCAACAGGAGGAATCCCACAACACCCCTTCTAGTTTCCTCAGGAAGTCCCCTGTATCTTGGACATAAGAGGGCAAAGCCTTCACATGTTCCTGTAGGAAAGCATCAATATAAATAGAAGTGTTCTCCAACAATACATTGTGTGCCGATATTATGGGCCTGCCAGGAGGTTTCTCAACGCATTTGTGTATTTTAGGGATTAAGTATATTGCCGGGATTACTGGATGCTTATTCTTGAGAAATTTGTATTCATCTTGACTGAGTAATCCTGCACTTCTCCAAGCCACCAGCTGTGAATAGAATTCAATACGCTCCTGCTTCACAGTGGTTATGTCACACCTCTTGTAGCATTGATGGTCATTCAGCTGGTTATAGGCTTCCTCTAGATACAGATCTCTGGGCCACAGCACCACATTTCCACCTTTGTCTGACTGGCGAACTATGATGTTATCGTTCGCCTACAGTTTTTTGATAAGCTGGATGTAACAATTATTAAGTGATGTGTGCTTATAGTTCTCACGCATTGTGGCAGTGAAAAGTCTTTTGATTTCTGCAATGGAGAGTTCATGAAATATGTCAATGTTGTCATGTAACATCAAGGGTGTAAAAGTAGATTTTGGTTTTAAGTTAGTATTGCCGGGGGTATTCAGGACAATCTGATCATCCATGCTACCTGAACTTGAGATCTCATTGTTCAATTGCTGTAGATCTTGTAGCAATTCTAAGTCAATAGCACATAATCCTTGTGTGATATCAGAGGTCACTCCTGTACCAGGCTTATGTACCATCTTGTTGGACATAAAATACTTCCGGAGTTTCAATTTACACCAGCCGCGGCCGATAGTGGGAGTACCGGCCGGGCGGTGACTTGGGGAGGGGAAGCGGCAGGGTGGGGGGTAGTAATGTATGGATTAAAAGGTAAGTAACCATAAAAATAAATTAAACGAATTTCGTTGCACACACTGCATCACCAAATGCGATGCAGTGTGTGCAACGAAAATTTGGTAAACCCCAATCTTGCCACATGCCTGCTTTGTTCTGAGACTCACTATCCTGCTCCGAGCTGAGATCAGATAGGGAGGAAGCCGGTTGAGGAATTTCATTGGTACGAGTACTGGCTTCTGCAGGTGGCCACAGAGTTGGGTTCTTGGAGGCTTTAATGGCATAACATTTTTTAGCGAAGGTAAAAACTCGACCTGGTAATCGATTTTAAGTCGCTGAAATTTGTATGCCTTCCGTTTTTTTATGATCTCCTCCTCTTTGCGCAACCTAACCAGCATGTCTTTGCGGTATTTGGCACAGTTAGGCGGAGATTCCACAGCACTGATTTCATTGTTGAGTTTGTCTATTTTTTGTTGTATATATATATATATATATATATATATATATATATATATATATATATATATATATATATATATATATATATATATATATATATATATATATATATATTCACTGAAAAAACCATAGGTTATAGACCATATATAGTTAGGAATTAGCATTTAGAAAACCTTATTTTACTCACACAAAACCATTGAAATTCCATATATAGTTAGTTGCACTAACTATATATCGCGCACCCGCAATCCACTGCTGATGATGTCACATATTACATCATTCATGACATGGTCAGTGACATCACTGATGACATCACTGATGACATCTCAAATGACATCACTGATGACATCACTGATGACATCTCAAATGACATCACTGATGACATCATGACACACCAATACCAGTTACTACATACGCACTCACTGATTCCTACGTCTACACACACATTCACTCATTCACCCATACAATCACTCATACATACAGTCACTCATTATTACAACACTATCATATGCACTCATACACCTATGCAGACAGTCACACACTGCCACTCATCCATGGAGTTACTCACACACCAAGTCAGTCCTGTAAAGAATCAATCACACTTCCATTTCTTCATCTATACAGTTAAACACAGAACACCATACTTCAGTGACATCACTGATGACATCACTAATGACATCTGAAATGACATCACTGATGACATCTCAAATGACATCACTGATGACATCATGACACACCAATACCAGTTACTACATACGCACTCACTGATTCGTACGTCTACACACACATTCACTCATTCACCCATACAATTACCCATACATACAGTCAGTTATTATTAGAACACTATCATATGCACTCATACACCTAGTCAGTCCTGTGAAGAATCAATCACACTTCGATTTCCTCATCTATAGTTAAACACAGAACACCATACTTTTCACACATATACTAACACATACTTACTCTCTTATACAATCACTGATACAAGTACACATTGATATGCACAGAGTCACACACCTCCCATCCAGCCACACACACACTCAGTCTTCCATACATCCACTCATTCTTCAATATGTAAAACGTATTTAAACTTTACAAAAACACACAGACACTAGATGATGTCATCAGTGATGTCATTTGAGATGTCATCAGTGATGTCATCAGTGATGTCACTGACCATGTCATGAATGATGTAATATGTGACATCATCAGCAGTGGATTGCGGGTGCGCGATATATAGTTAGTGCAACTAACTATATATGGAATTTCAATGGTTTTGTGTGAGTAAAATAAGGTTTTCTAAATGCTAATTCCTAACTATATATGGTCTATAACCTATGGTTTTTTCAGTGAATTTTCAAGGTTTTGTAAATGCTAATTCCTAACTATATATGGTCTATAACCTATGGTTTTTTCTGTGAATTTCATTGGTTTTTTAACAGCTAATATCTGTAGCTGTAAAATGTATTCTTCTTTAAATCCAAAAATATATTTTATATGTTTATGAATAATTTTTTTTTTTAATATTTTTTTTTCTTCGTTCCCGCTTCGCGAATCGGGAAGCTTCCCGTTAGCTGACCTTGATGCCGCAAAATAGACCGCGAGCCGGTAAACGTTTCTTTACCGCAAGTGCCGCGTTAGAAAACAACATCATGACGCCTCCCGTCCGCATGACGTTTCACGTTGTCGCGTGATACGTCATGTGACGTGCTACGTTAGCGAACTGGTACGCGAAGCGAGTCGCAAAGCGCAGGTTTCTGGAAGCAAACCGGGAGGCCCTGCAAAGCGCTTAACGTAAACACAGCAAGTCATGTGACTTGGTAATAACACTTTTCATTGGTTCATTTCACTTTTGGTTTCCTAATGATGTAAGACTAGGTCATATAATCTAAAATGAACACTTTTGATTGGTTGAGAACTCTTGTTTTTCCCAAATGATGAAAATCCCTCCTTCTTTCCTCACTCTGACTTTCATCATTGTGAGAGAAAGACCCTTTGTGATCACTGAGCAATGGCTTCTTTAGTAGCTTCAGCTGGTGCTTCCCCACCACCTCCACCACATCCAAGGAAGAGTGGACCACCTGCTCAAGTTATAATTCAACAAGAAGAGGAAGAAGAGGAACAGGACGACGAGCACGAAGAGAGGCAGTTTTTGCCTGAGCAGCCCAGGACGTCTCACCGGAAAGAAAACTTCATTTGGCAATTTTTTTAAATTCCCAAAGGTCAGAAAAAAGTAAATGCAAGATACGTAACTTGCCTTATATGTCAAGATAGACTGTCCAGAGGAACCGAGAAAAAATACAGTTTCGGAAACTACACAATGCATCGCCATATGACTAGGTGGCATCCTAACAACTACAGTGCTGCACAGTTTCGGAACGACCTAGATAATCTCCCTATTATGGCCAGAAGATCTGTTGTACCGGAAGTAACGGGACCAGAGGGCAGGGAGATGGTGCCAAATATACAAATGAAATTTGGTGAAGTAAAACACATCTGCGTATTTTGCGATGGATTCATTTCCTACGGAGAAAGAAGCATCACTCTGATCAACAGAGCTATTGACTATCATATGCAAGTTTGTACGAAACGCCCAAAATAATAAATACTTCTTTTTTTGTTTTGTTGCTCCTGTTGAGCCCTTTACAATGAATCGTTTTCATTGCCCCCTCCAAGAAAAACCCAAAAAAATATAAAACTGTTCAGAAAAATTCAAAAAAAGTAAAAAAATGTTCCGAAAAATAATAAAAAAAATATAAAACAACAAAAACAATAAAAAAAAAAGTTATTTTCAGAACTACCTCCCCGTTATTAAAAAATTGGTACAATATTTGGAACTGTGCCAACCTCTATTTCTCTTAGTTCGCTTCCCAGTTCGCTCGCCGGTACGCGAACCGGAAGCGAACCAAAAACAGTAAGTATAAGGGAAGGAAACAGACACTTATGTTAAAAGAAAGACAGCTATAGGGGAGTAAACTAGAGATACTATTACCCGTAATCCACTGCTGATGATGTCACATATTACATCATTCATGACATGCTCAGTGACATCATCAGCAGAGGATTGCGGGTTTTTTGGCAACGTGCCTTATCCACGGTTTAATAACGCTGCCTTTTGCTTTATATAAGTTTTCAAATTGTATGAAATATATACCAATAGGTCGTTATGAACCTTTAGGTAGTGCTTTTCTTCATGAGGTCTGGTCGCTTCCATACACATACAGATGTTTCAAAGATGATCAAGAAGTTTATCTGAATGGAGAGGAATGCACTGAGACGCCAGATCATTCACTAATGTGTAGGCACATACAGTTACACGGTTCATGCAACAAACACCGACCAAATATGGCTTGCGTGTTGCAAGGCACACCAGTTCCTGCTATCATCCCCACGTTCAAGTTGTTGGAAAATGGTAGTTATTTGATGCTCAATAATGAAGATTGTTCTGAGTTAATTAAAAGTATTCCTTTTATCGTAACAGTAAGTGAACGGGTTATTTGCTGCAGAAATGTTCTATTTCCTCCCACACATGAACATAGGGAGTTTTCAATCTGGCCACAAATACCAACCTTGGGACAGATTTCAACGGCATGGCAAGAATAAGAGCTCTTTTGTCTCAGAGAGAGGTGGCCTTGAGTTCGGCCCGTGAAACTTTCGTGCTTCACATAGCGAACACCCGTACAGAGGTGCAGACCCTTTTCAATTCAGATTTGCCTTTCAATTTCAGCAAGATGGTTCCGACTATCTTTAACGCATCCTCCACAAAGGCCCTGGCGCACTTTTTTAAAGTTGTTACCAGTGGTCTCGTGACTTCATTTGAGAAAATCTTTGGAGTCATCCCTGCTTCCTTTCATTCTATTTTCTCCACTCTGGTTCGTGGATTGGCATTTTTACTTGCATTACCAGCGGACGCTCTTGTGCTTTTTTACATTTTTAAATATGGATGTCCCTCCTATGCAACCTCCCACCCTGCAGCTGCTGACACTGTTCCGCAATCGCATGCTAGAATATTATGGCACAATGCCGTTGGCGATATTAAGCACGGCATATGGATTATCTTTTCGATTCTCCTACTTCACCTGTGTCCAGCCTGTATTTCACTGCCTGACCTGTGATTTCGATTGGGCCATTGATTTGTGTCTCTGCGGACCGGTTTCTCCTGACGTCGACTTTAATCAGCTGATGACTCCTATCATTACTCACGAGTTGGTTTGTCCTGGCGAAAGGATTATGGCTGTGGCATTGATGCATGGACTACTTGGTCCCTGGAATTTACTGGCGGCAGCACAGTCTTTCTTGGAACAGAGCTTTCTTGAAAACCCACCGAGCTGTCCTCTGATGGTGATAGAGGATCCGGTGCTGGGAGAGCACGTATGTTCTTTTCCGCTTTTAAATTGGATGGCTGAACTGTTTTCGGATGAAGACGGTGACTTCCTATTGGAGGCTGTTGCAGCTTATTTTGCATACACAGTTATGTCATAGACCTTTTTCATGTTTGATATGCTGAGTACTAGCATTTTATTGACAATTCATTGACTTATTTGTCAAGTTTTTATTATTTACCTTGCCTATTGGCTTAAGACTCGATAAAGTACTTGGCTGTTTTATTTTTCTTTAGCATTAAATTTTCCTAGTTTTTAATGCTTTACCTTGCGGACCGTCCACATATAAACTTGCAATCTGCTCTCATGAGATGGCACTTCTATTATCTTATTCAGTTCGTTTCCGGATCATGGGGAGGTGTCATCTAGGTCCTGGATATCTTTACACCGTGTTAAGTTAGCATGGGCTCATTACCGGTTTAAACGCCATTTTTCCTTTTTTGCAACTTCTGCACACGACACTTAGTTGTTGCTTTAGCTTTCCACCTAGTAGTTCATCGTGGTTTACATGAGAATAATATGTTATTGCTCTACTATCTGCTTTGCTTGTTAAACTATATCTGTACAGCGAGTGCTAAAGTTTCAAGAACAACACGATACAGAATTGTTATGAGGTCTGATCTCCACGACTTCATACTCATAACATAAGTGCAACTTCTGCCAATTCTGGGCATGAGGCGGGTTTTATATTGCTTTGCCGAACACTCATACACAACAGTTGATGCGGTTCACATGAAGAGAGAGCTGGTGTATGCTGATGTGATTCCTTCAAATCTAAGACACTAAAGTATGGGCACGCCCTAAACCAACACAAAGAGACCTTCTTAGCAAATAATATAATATGTGTATTAGGGAGGGTGAGATATAAGCAGCCGCGGGCCGTGGAGGGAGTTACGGTGAGGCAGGGAGGCGGGGAGGGGGAGAAGCAGGGTGGAGCCCTCTCTACCTTGCCCCTCCCCCTCCCCGCCTCCCTGCCCCACCATAACTCCCTCCACGGCCCGCGGCTGCTTATAAGTGTTGCTAACTCTTATTCATTTACAGCATGTTAACATACTGTCACCATTCGCTTTTTATGTACTAGTAACTATGCTGGTAATTTTGCTACTGATAATATGTGTACTTGTATTCTCCACCCTGCTTCTCCCCCTCCCCGCCTCCCTGCCTCACCGTAACTCCCTCCACGGCCCGCGGCTGCTTATAAGTGTTGCTAACTCTTATTCATTTACAGCATGTTAACATACTATCACCATTCGCTTTTTATGTACTAGTAACTATGCTGGTAATTTTGCTACTGATAATATGTGTACTTGTATTATCTAAGATACTACGCCTGAGAAGACGGCATTAGTAAATAAACATTTCAAATACACATGTGTTCTTCTTAACTCCATGTTCTGGTTTCTAAGAAATATATAACGACCGACTGTTCATGAGTTCCACGTATCCTGAGGTACTATAAGTTCATATTCTGGATTGTCTAAACATTGAGAGTTTGTTATATCCAATGTGACACTGTACCTAGCTTGCTAAGGAGTTTTTGATTACTAACGTGAGTTTTGGGACACCCTAATTCACCGAGGTTCCAATCCTCTGTCCACAGTTCTGTGTGAGAACAGAAACTCTGCGACAGGGGCACCCCCGACCCTTGCTGGAGCTTCATCACACTTGCGATACAACTCCAGCAATGCGCCACCTTTACGGCACAGATACATCACGCATCTGTGCTGTTTTTGCCCCATGATGCGCCGCATTGTAAATGCAGCACACCATAGGTGACGGAACAGCGGCACAGAATGACTAACACATTCCTGGTGATGCGCCAGTCATCATAAATGTATCCCTATGCTTCTTATCTTGTTAGAGACGAACCGCCATATGTATCATCAAAGTTTTTTGCATTTCCTAAATAGCGAACTTTAAGGAATAAATAGCGATTCTTTACCATTCCTAGTTTGCGATTAGCTATTTGCTAATTACAAATTACCCATTCATTTCCTTCATTTCCATAGGGCGGTTGGACTCACTTTTAGCTCGAACGGCTGAATGGATTTCCACGAAACTTGGCAAAATTGTAGGGACTGGTAGCCCGATGTGCCTTTGCTATGTCTCAAGATATATGCTCCAGTGGTTTTTACGAAAATTAACTTTGAAAAATATATATTGGGCTACATTGGCCTATATATATGTTGGAGCCCAAATGTAGCCCAATGTAGCCCAATGAAGCCCAATGTAGCCCAATGTAGCCCAAAGATGGCCGCCAGACACACAAAAAAACAAATGTAGCCCAAATATCAGCCAGATGTAGCCCAACTATAGCCCAGTGACAGAATGACCAATCAGCTTCGCAAACCTCCGTTACGCGAAGCGGAGCGCTGTTACAGATATATATCTTTTTTTGAACGTTAATTTCTCAAAATCCACTGGAGCACATATATTGAGACCTAGCAAAGGCACATCGGGCTACCAGTCCCTAATATTTTGCCAAGTTTCGTGCAAATCCATTCAGCCGTTCGATTATTATTATTATTATTTTTTTTTGCCCCGCGGGGCCCTTTTAAAACCTCCACATCAAACCTAGGGGGTCAGCGAGGATCTACTATGCCCCCTTATAGTTATTTCCCCCTTTGTTTTGACCTCCTCTTGTCTCTCGATCCTACCGAGAGACAAGATGGCGGCCGCTACGGACTTTTTGGAATGTTGACAGACGCCGGAGAACCAATCAGCTTTGCTTCACAAAGCTCCGTTGCGCGAAAAGTACGCGTCCTGGGACGCTGCCAGGTCCGCTGTTACAGATATATATCTTTTTTTAAACGTTAATTTCTCAAAATCCACTGGAGCACATATATTGAGACCTACAAAAGGCACATCGGGCTACCAGTCCCTACAATTTTGCCAAGTTTCGTGCAAATCCATTCAGCCGTTCGGGCTAAAAGTGAGGCCAACCGCCCTATGGAAAACTCAATGTTAAAAACACGTTTTGGGACCCCCCTTTTTTCTCGGCCCCCCCTTGACGAACCCCCCCCAAATTTTCAAGGGCTGCTCAGAAACAAAATGTGCCATTTTCCTGAAAATTTCAGCCAATTCCGTCCACAAACGCCAAAGTTATTAGACATAGAATTTTCAAAAATCCCATAGAGAAAAAATCCTAACTATATATACCTACTGGCGACCGCCAGTAGGTAATATATATATATATATATATATATATATATATATATATATATATATATATATATATATATATATGTGTATATATATATATATATATATATATATATATATATATATGTGTATATATATATATATATATACATACGAAAAAGAGTTGCCTCCAAATGAGATTACCACACCCGGTAAGTTTAAGTCTTTTTATTCAGGGAAGCACAACAGCATCGCAACCAGCGTCTTCAAAGCACTAATGTTGAAGCCAGACGCGTTTCGGGCAAGAGGAGAGAGCAGTTGAGGCAAATCACGCGCACATTATATCTCCCGCCCCAGTGGGCGTGTGCGCAGGTGTATCCTGGTACTTGTGGTTTGCCCAAGTCAATGCACGCCCCAGTGGGCTCCGCTCTCCCTCCCAAATTTTTACATTTCAAACCCCAGTGTGCATGCTTGGAGCAGTCTGTGTTGCATGCCGTGTCAATACAACTCCTCTGAACGGCTTACCGTTCTCACAGCGTCCTTTATTGTTGACGTTGCAGACCCGCTCTTTCCAGCAGTGGGGCTCTCTCGTGGCCAGGCCAGCCGCTACACACACAAAAAAGAGTTGCCTCCAAATGAGATTGCCACACCCGGTAAGTTTAAGTCCTTTTATTCAGGGAAGCACAACAGCATCGCAACCAGCGTCTTCAAAGCACTAATGTTTAAGCCAGACGCGTTTCGGGCGTACCATCGCCCTTGATCACTGGCAAGAGGCGAAAGCGGAAGTCGGACCGCTGCTTCCAATGTCGGACAGACAGACAGCCTGGTCGTGGCACTTGCCCGACATTGTAATAGGCCCCTTAAAATAATTCACATTTTTGTATTACACACGAATATTTGTATTATTTTTTTATATAATAATTAACTTTAAATATTTTACCTATAGTTTTTCATAGGTAGATTTCTGCCATGGTGGTGGCAATCAGCTACAAATCCAAAGTTTGTAATAGTAACTTTACATTTGTAAATCATAAAGGATGCTCCACCCCATGTTTTGAGGGGGGAGACATGAATCTTCACAACTAAATTTTAAATCTATTCTATGAAATGAAGAAGAACTGAACAATGTAGGGTTGCACCTAGGTGTAGAAGAATAAATGCATGTGAGCAAATACACCTGTGCATCTTTATCTTTGTGAACTGGCTGACCCCGTTATCTCAAGACATTCCTCTCTGTCTCTCAGCTCACAGGGTGCTGCTTGTTTTGCAATCACCTAACGGCTCCTCTAGCAGGATATGCTAGCCTGCTGGCCTGCTGAATAATGGGCTTATATGAGAAGGGAGATGGCAAGTGTTTCAGACTAGAATGTGGGATTAATCACCTGTGTTGGTAATAGGCCCTGGAGACTTTATAAAGTCAGTGAGCCCTTGCCACATGAAACAAATACAGTACTACTACCCCGACATTCAGGATTTTGTCCTGCAACAGCAGCATCAGAGAGGGGCTTTATATAACTCTTGGCAAGGGCCAGCAAATCCAGCTGATTCTCCTAGATCTTTCCAAAGTGTATTGCACTGTCCACTATAACACAAGTTTGCCCAGGTTAAAAGAGTGTTTTTGGATGTGGCAGAGCTGGAAACTGGATCAGTTGATTCTTTTGTGGCTGCACCGAGCCAGTGGAGGAGCAGAATCCCCCTCTTGCAGACATCTGTGTGGTGTCTCGAATACCTCCCTACTGCTATTTAACAGTTATGTGACCCCAATCTCAGCTATTAGATGAGCACATGGCTCTTTCAGTTATTCACTGACAACACCCACATCCACATCTGGCTGGAAAACATTTCAAGGATGGCAATCTAACATTATCAGCTTCCTAGATTACACACAGTGGATTCTCGAAAGTGTCCTTTGCCTAAACAGAGCAAAAACAGAAATCCTAAGGATAGGAGGGCAGTAGTCACTGGATCTTTACCTTTTTAACATCTCCATTACTCTAGGGCTTGCTTTCCCCACCTTTTAGATGGAGAACAATCGTTCTATTATCATTAGACCTTTCATTTTCCCCTTTAAACAGATCAGAAACTCCTTTGCAAAATGCTCCCTGTTTTGCAAGCATCTCACTGAATTGAACTATCAATGTTTCTGTCTTGAGCCGGATGAACTATTGGGAAGTGTATTACACAAGCCTCCCAAATAACCTGAAAGATAGGATTTAGAAATCGAAAATGAAGCCATCAATATGTGTCTGTTATTATGTAAACTTGTCTATACTAGGCCTGCTATGGTAGCACTTCAGTGCCTACCAGTTTATGTGAAGGTTTAACTAATGTGATCCCTATTAAGAGAAAACATTGTTCAATCGTAATTAGTGCTGGGTCCTACAATAGGAACCGACCTGGATCTCTAACTTACTCAAACTAGTCTACCTCTTATTTTTGATTTTTTTTTTTTAAGTCAAATCTCCCAAGTAGCTTTTCCCTACAGGGATTTCCCAGAGTATGAAATTTAAGCATGTAGGATAGTGATGTTCAGCCCAACCGCATGGAGCCTAACAGTATGGATATTTTCTCTGCTGGTTGTACTTTACATTTTTTGTCTTTCTATTCCACCACTCCAATGTTTTCCTGAGATGGGAATCAGCGTTTTTCAGACACTTAAATAAATATGTAGCATTCAAAACAGTTATGTTAACCAGATAAATTGTACTTTTGAATTACATTAGAAGGGGCATAGGACTTTAAAACAGTTACATTTAGAAGTATTTTAGTAGGGCGAGTAATGTCTGATGAGCACACTTCAATTCTCCTGGTTTTACAATGAGAAATTATTTTTATTCTCCTACTTTATTTGTTGGAGAACAGAAATGCCAATGAAGCTGCTCAAATAAAGCTGCCTCACTTAAGCTTGTTAACCTATGTTTTTGCACACAAGGAATTGGTTCTAGCAGAAAATGTCTTGCTGTAACTGTGAAACTGTACGTGTGTCATGGCAGCATGAGCTAAAGGAGCGATGTTGCATGTATTCCATTAATAACTGTGAGGAAAATGCATCGAGCAACTATATCACTTGACTTATGTAATACCTCACATACAGTTTTCATGCAGACTACCATCCTAACATATTTCGAAGAATACATATAATTGTGAAAAATTCGATGAATATCAAATTGATTTTTCTGCAATTTCGCCCACTCCTAATGGGATTAAATCTCATTGAAGAGAGCACTTTACGCCCATTAAGGCGATTTGAACTTGCAGTTATAATGATCATACAAAACAGTTAACTCTGTACAAATAATAAGCGAGAAAATAATGACAAACATTTCCTCGTCATAACATTTATCTTATATTTAAATGAGACCGAGCTCCTCGATCATCTCAGAAGTAAAATCCCACTCCTTAGAATGAAAAAAATACATATTAAAATTACCTCCAGCAAATTATTTATTTGTACCTTTTCTGAAACACAATCACTATGGTTTTTCCCCCAAAAATGTTCTCTCGTTTTTAAAGTATACCACTGCCATGTTGTGCTAACCTTTCCTTTAGTTACGGTCTCTTCCCCAACCCTTTCCTTGCCTAGTCATGGTCAGTCTTGTTCTGGAGTCTGTTCTTGGAGTCAGCATTTTGATTAAGCCCTATAGTCTCAAGAAAGGCATTTTAGATTTCGAGGAAAGCAAAATTAAATTTAAATTATTTAGTCATCTTTTCATATCAAAGGGGCTTTCACTAAGAAGTAGGTGAATTGTGTCTTGAATGAATAAAGAATGTGGACACAGGGTGACGGACCCCAGTGCAGGACCCAAAGGCAGATATTGACAGAACTGGAACACAATTTAAAACTGGCTAAAGTTACTTGCTGCCAATGTAGTGACAAACCAGCACATAGCCTTTTTAAATATAACTAAATTCATGAAACAAAAAAACAGACCTGTTATTATGAAGATTATGTACCAGAATCTAAATCAAGAAGAACATATAATTAATTTCTGAAGTGACTTTTACATTTATCATCCCAGAGTTATAAAATAGAAAAGATTACAAGACCTGACAACCTTCAAAAATGAATAGGCAATAGCGAGGACTCAATTAAAGCTGAATATTTTAAGAAGCTCGGCACTCGGTGATTTTCAATAGTACCCATGAAAAAAAGAAAATGGAAATAGAGGGCGTCAGTAGAGAGACAGAATGAAAGAAGGGCCTTGAGGTACAAGGATAACTAGAGGAAGGCATGCTTTTGGGTGTTTAAGGTCAACTCTCAAAGTGCGTAGCTGTAGCACTGTCTGAAGCTGGAAAACAGGCAGAACGTACCTGAAATCGGCATAAAATATGAGACGTATTGAATTATGAAGCAACAGTAATATTCACATTAGAAATGTGGATGTCAAAGCCTTTATGTGCCTTCGATATTACTTTACTGTGAACTTCGTTTCACAACCAGTGGTTGTGAGCCCTTGTGAGCATCCTGTGCAGTCAGTAAATCAGTGTGCCTATATTTTGAGTGGATGACCTCCTGCCACTGACTGAACATATTCAGACAGACAGCACCCTGATGTAGGATTTTTCCATCTGTCTACTTCCGCAACGGGAGTTGGCCCATTTCTGTTTATTAAAGTACTCATTAAGTACAGTACTGAGTACACTGTAGACATTTACACAATGAGCAATAATTTTTATTTTTTGTTAATGGTTTTTTCCTATATGTTATATGTTCACTTGTCTTTTATATTGTTTTGCTTAGTCTTAGGATCAATGTTGGTTTTGTTATTACTTGCACTGTGAGACATTATGTGTTCTGTATGTATTTGTACTATTGTATTGTTGTTATGCGTGCTCACTAATTGAATACAAAGAATTATTCTACTGTATGTCTTCTCTCATGTTTTTATATATAAAAACTAATGATGCAGATATATTTAAAAAAAGATGTAGAATTTATGAATATATTTGTATGTTAGATAAATAACCGTTAAATTCCACTGGTTGGGTGCATGGCCTTTTGTATATCATGGACATATTGCAGCTTAAAACATGATGTTATTTGGAGAAGTTTTCGTTGTATTTGCCATTGTAATTTTCCTTGCTTCCTTCTCCAAATCTATCTAGTTAAGTCAGGGACCCTATCTGTTCTTCTAAAAGTATTTGGAAGGACTGCCTTGCAGAAGTGTAAGATAATTAGAAAAATAATCGTTCTCGGTCCTGATGATTGCCAAGAGACCCCTTAGGGGCTGGAATAGGCAAGAAACATGTTGACCATATCTTATAGCACGCAAGCTCCTTAGGACCATTATATCCCATAGGAACTACACTGTTTTTATTTAGGTTAGAGAGCTGAATCATTAAAGTTTAATACAACAGAGCGTCTCAGAACCTATTTTAAATCACCCTTATCACTTCACTACACTACCTACGACAGTCCACACACCCTCACTCACCTAATGCTTTGTCAAAAAAAGTACTCCCTTCGTGGGTGCCTGTCGGGCATTGCAGTGCTGGCTAAATGATGAAGCATGACACCTCTCAGGGTGTGTGAGGGCACTTCCTCCAAAAGGAGGATATTTTATTGACCTGACTACACTTCTCGTTCTTTTTAATGGTACACCTCTATATATTTGACAAGTGCTCTATATATGAGCAGCTCCCCACCTAAACTTGAGAACTACCCAGAGTTATCTGCTTCCATTTTTACATAATTTCAATCGATCAAAAGTTGTGAACAATAAACAACAATTTGAGCCAATAACATAGTTCATATTTAATACATAGTCATTTAACCCAAGTGGACATTACTATTGTTTTTAATCTGTTTCACCTCTCCCTATGATTTACTACTACATTTCGTGTACCCTAGGGGAACTACAAAATCATGACAGTTTGTTATCAAAGTAATTTGGTTCCCGGCCTGTTCTGGGGTTTGTGGCACAATGGTCTCTTCTAATGTATACATAACTCATTTTTCATGGTATTATATGAAAACGTATGTTCCTCTGGCATGCCATGTCAGCTCCCTAATATAGGTGGTATCTAAAATAGACATTTGCCCGTGTTGTTATATTATTTCTGCAGTGATTATGGAACTTCAGTGATGTCAATTATTATGATGTCATCAGAGTTACATCGCGTTCTGGGCAGAATGAGGGTCAGTGGTCATATGATTTCACTATCTCTAATATCATTGAAGTTCTAAGGTGTTTCATGCCACCTAACTATAACGTCATTTTAAACTTTGATGTTTATTCCGTGAATTTCTGAGTTTTTTAAATGAAAGGTAAGATCTTATTACCATACCAAACAATAATATCACTGTAATCTTTTTTTTAAATCATATTTAACAAACTCCCCTGACGTGCGCAGTGATGGCTTGCCTTGTGGTGTGGAGTTAACCACAATGCCTGGCCTGTGGACAGAAGCAGCTTTCAAAACCCCTGCTGTGTGCAGAATGGGGAGGCCAAGCCCTCTACGCAGTCCCTGCAGATGGGCAGCCCCATGACACACACCCTCTTTGCCCATGAACAGCGTAGGTTTGGTTGCAAGCCTTGCATCTGGCCAGGCCTTGTGCCCAAACCCCATGAGTGCCCTACCCCGTGAATCCCCACCATACTAGTATATTATTTTTATTTTATGTTATTTGCAGTACTTCCACAGTACCACCACACCAGCATCACCTCCATGGTGCAGCAGGACCATGCAAACTTTACCCAATTACCCTTGCACATTGCCATGGTATGGCTCCCACAGGAAAACTGTGGCACCTCACAGAAGTGCTGTGCTGTATCCAGCTGCCATGGCTAATCTGAATAACCTATTTTTGTTTTTTTATTATCAGCCCTGTGGACCTCTTACAGGGACGGACGTCCATATAAATCTACCTTTTTAACCCTTTCAAGCCCAACTCAAGCCTTTTTTAAATGCAAATGTCTCAAAAATGTTTTCTGAGTAAAGTTCTAAAGTTTTACCAAGCTATGAATGCACATATATATATATATCTCATCTGTGGTTCAAGAACCCTCTCGATATGCTAATAAGTGCCCCAAAGCTGAGCTGGCAAGCATTCAAAGGTTGTAAATCAGTGTTGAAATTGTTTTGTTGAGTGAGGCAAAGCAACCTCATTTATGACATTTGTAATTTCATCTGTTACATCAAGATGGAGGCCCTGAGCATTGCACGAGTTATGGTTTGCATGGCTGTTTTGGAGTTATGGATTTCAGAGCTGATGAATTTCAGTAGTTTTTAGCTTTAATTTAGAATCATGAAAGTACGTTAGCTGTGTTGTTTAAAAAAAATTCATCTTTTCAAAAATATATTAAGACTAAGGTTTCCTAACCATAATGTAATTTTAACTTCAGTTTGTTTGGAGACTGTTGAATCTCTAGTACATAATAAAAAGGATAATTTAATGTATGTGTACTTTAGCAGTGCAATTAAAGATTAGTTCATCTGATTTAGTACACTGACTCAATATAACCATTGTCTCAATAAGAAGTACTAAAAATCTATTTAGTTATGCATCCACAATCTCATAAATGAATTGAAATCTCTGAAAAAATGAATCGAGTTTGAGAGCATTAAAAAACAGAGCCATCAATCATTGTGTAATTCTGCTATTTTTTTCAAACATGAAACCTGTCCAACAATATCCATGTCTCCATGCATAAGGACTTCGTACAAAGTTTCCTTCATTCACAAATATTTTATTTCACATCACAAAATACATGTTTTCCACTTCTCGCTGAATGTTTTATGAACACATGTTCCTTTCCTACAACCTTTATGCTGCAATGGACAGCGAAAGGTAATATTCTCCCTAAAAATCAGTTTCCATTGATTACACAGGACTCCTTTCTAACCAACAACCTTCAAAAATTATACATTTTAAATAGAAATTGTGTGTTCTTTATAATCAATAGGCTGGCAGAACCAGGTGTTAAGGACAAGGCCTTGGCCCTCCTTACCTCTTTCCTGTCCAATAGAGACACAATCTGTGGCTTTGAACAGCTTTAATTCCTCCCGTTATCATTACCTTGTGTGGTCACTCAGGGATCCTCGCTCAGTCCCACTCTGTTTAACATTTATGTCTCTGAACTAGCCACTATAACCCAAGATTTTGACTTTTCAAGTACCTCTTACGTGGATGACACTCAAATTGTAGTGTCAGCGCTCAACCATGATCCTGGGCTGTCAACTCGATTTTAGGACTGCATGAGAGCAATCAGTACTAGGCAATGTCTGAAGCTTAACTCAGGAAAAGCAGAGGTGATAAAATCTGGCAACCTTTCTCCTCTCTTGTCCCCCTCCTAGAGGTCAGATGACTTAGGCCCCCCCCCCCGCTCCAGTGCCCAATGCTAAAAATCTAGGCATACTCATAGACAATAAGCTTAACTACGGCATTCAGGCGTTCAGTTGTCATCTGTAATATTCTTATATTTCACACCCTCAGGATGACAAAGAAAATTCTTACTTTTTTTTCCAGCTAACACCAAAAATATAGTCATCACTGTCCTAGTGCTATCCAAACTAGATTACTGTAACAGCCTTTTATGAACCTCTAGGAAAAACATACCAACAAACTTCAGCTAGTACAAAACGCTGCGGCCAGAGTGACTCTAGGTTGACCTTAATTCCATTCAATCTCCCCCAGTATCCGAAAGTTCCACTGGCTCCCAGTAAGGAGCCATATTGAATTCAAAGCGCTCTGCATTGCCTATAAGGCACTGCACAATTCTGACCCCACGTTTCTTAGGCATAACTTTCAATGTTACACACGCAAAACTCTCACTACATCCAGATTTAGAAAATCAAATTGGGGCGGAAGAAGCTTTATTAGTGGTACAACTAAATGCTGGAACAGTCTGCCCCTCACACCAGAGCCATTCTACCTTACTTACCTTCAGGAAAGAAGTTCAAACCTGGATTTTCCAAAACTAAGAGCGATTCAGTCTGCGTTCATATGTAGTTAGCACTAAGACACCTTAGGGTAAATGCACACTCTCTAAATCTCAATAACAACATCTCTCTGCTAATCTGTCAAGCAGTATGATCAGTCAATGCCTGTTGATGTCTTTGTTGTTATAAAATACTAATTCATAATGGTCTGTCACATGTTACTCCAATTTGATGTCAGATTTTAATCAAGTCTAATAGCTGAGGTGTTATGTAATAAATTAGCAAGGCATGCCACATGTCCCCACTGTGATAAATTGATTGCTCTCATAGCAACAAGGAACCCAACTTGGCACACATAAATACCGGAATACCTTTATCATTTTTCTTTGTCAATGTATGTAGTGAGCCAACCCATAATTAATGTTGAAAACCATCAATTCTTTGGTTAGTTTAGATGCTATTCCTCACCTACTAGTAAAAAGTATTTTCCATTTTTAGGACTAATCGAAAGCAATCTGGTTAGTCTGGAATGATAGTATGATCTTGTTAGCATCAGACCAGTAATGCAGTCCCTCAGTAGTATTCACACAAACATTGCCCCCGGGGCTAAACTACCTGATAATCCGGAGGGCCCTGAAAACGTATCTGGTCGTCTTTCGGGCTTTTCTTCTGTTTGTTTTTTTGGAATCTTTGCTGTTAGTTGCCTCTCTGCTCTAGCGCCGGGACGCCCCTTTGCTGAGGCGGCTGTTGCGCTTTATAAATCAGCCTAACCTAACCTAACCTAAACACCACTAATGCACAATAGTTCCCCAGGTCTCATTTTGCATATTTCTATTAAAAGGCTACAATTCTCATGCAATATTATGGTAACGTGATATACAAAATAGTGGAGTATACTATTTGAAACAATGAGGAACCTTAGAGGGACTCTACATTTGATGTCTAAAATTAAGGTACTTTTGCCTGCTTTCAAAATGAAAGAAAAGAAGAGCTCCATTTTAACACCATATATTAAACACCAATTTGACATAAGGAAGCATGATATATCCCTCCTGAGGCGGAAAGCCGGGAGAGGAAGAGAACTCTTTTAAAACCTCTTGTCACGGAATATTGTTTGTTTGTAATTTGCTTTGTTTTGACTTGTAATTACCTCTCCCTGCCTCGCCGGAGAGCTGGTGCGTCTTTCGAATTGCTGGTCCCCCCGCAGCCGATTCAGGTGCTGTGACGGGGCTCTGATCTCACAAGAGCCGCCATATTGGGGGAATCAGAAGGGTAGCGGTACAGCTGCCTGCTCCCTCCCGTCCTCGGATGCGCCTATAAGAGCGTCATCTTTTCGTGCCACAAATAGCTAGATACATCCCTCCTGAGGCGGAAAGCCGGCAGAGGAAAAGAACTCTTTTAAAACCTTTTGTCACAGAATATTGTTTGTTCGTAATTTGCTTTGTTTTAACTTGTAATTACCTCTCCCTGCACTCGCCGGAGAGCTGGTGCGTCTTTCGAATTGCTGGTCCCCCCCGCAGCCGATTCAGGTGCTGTGACGGGGCTCTGATCTCACAAGAGCCGCCATATTGGGGGTATCGGAAGGGTAGCGGTACAGCTGCCTGCTCCCTCCCACCCTCTTCCGCTTTAAATGGCCAGTCCCACTCGGCCGCGCAGCGGGCGCGCCAACGGCACGCCAGCGGCACGCCGAAGGCGCGCCAAAGGCAAGCCCGTCCGCGACCTTTCCACGACCAGTGCCAGAGACGCTGCCGGTTTCGATCTTTTGGACACCATCCCATACACTAGACAGAAGCTGCTCTCTCTCAGGTCCAAGGACTGTGCTTATTTACATTCCATTCCCTTTGACCTACCCATTGAGTTCTACCCCTCCAAAGCATGTGACCCAAAACACGAAGGAGGCACTTCAGTGCATCAATGTTCCTTAATAAAACACACGGCCTCGCCCCAAATTAACCAAAATACTCTAACCCTCAAGGCGGGACTCATTAATTGTCGCTCCTTGGTGAAACACTCTCTAGATATCTTCCAGTCTCTTATTGATAACAAATGGGATTTACTTTTTTTAACAGAAACTTGGTTGGAAGATGAAACTAAGCCTGCATTATGCCTAGCCATTCCAACAGGCTATAACATCTTGTGTGCCAACCGGCAAGGCAATAAACACGGAGGAGGAGTCGCTACTATTTATAGATCCCATTGGTCAATCTCGCCCTTCCTCCTACGATCAAATTGATCTAATCGAAGCTCTGCCTTTCTGTATAAAATTAACTCCCAAAATCACGTGCTCAGGCTTGCTGGTATATCGACCCCCTAAATCCAGCACATCTCATTTACCTAAGTTCTTAGACTTTGTACTTCAAGCTAGCTCCTGCTATGCAAATTTCACCTTGCTTGGAGATTTGAACCTCCATGTGGAGGATACTTCCGATATGATAGGTAACAACTTTATATCCACCATGTCTGATTGCGGACTTAATCAGCGAATCACCTTCCCCACTCATAAGGCTGGTCATACTTTGGACCTTATTTGTTCCAATCTTATGGATATTACAATCGGGGAACCTAGTCCGGTGATCTGGTCCGATCATTACTTCATTCCCTTCTCTATCCTCCTGAACCAACAGGATAGACCTAGGATCCGGGCCAAGGAGTATGGCAGAAACTGGAGTAAGATTTCCCCGGATAGTGTATTCAATCATCTTCCCTATGCTGATCCTCCAGGAGCATTAGATCTGGACTCACGCTTGGTCATTTTAAACAACTGGGTATACAAGGCCATGGATTCCATTGCCCCTCTTCGGCCTATAAAGACCTACCGTTCAGCTCCCGCCGCACCCTGGTATTCTGATGAACTTCGCAAATGTAAATCTGCATGTAAACTTTTGGAACGTGGTTGGAGACAGTCCTATTCAATGGATAGTAAATCATTATACAAAGCTGCCCTCAAAGTTTATCGGAAAAAGATCATAAATCATAAACGGAGCTACCTTGCTGATAAGATCAATAAGGCGCAAGGCTCCTCTAGGGAGATTTTTAACACGTCAAAACATTCACAGACCCACAGGCTCTTCATCGTCAATCCCCAGTGTCACAGTCTCTTTGTAATCTTTGTAATCAACTTTCTGATTACTTTGAGGAGAAAATAGCATCCATCTATGACTCCTTCCCCACTACTGACAGCAACGGAACTGGGGAAACACCATCTGTTTTTCAGTTTCCATCTTCTATCTTCTCTGAATTTGAGGGGATCTCGGAAGACCGTTCTCTCTTAGAGCGCCTCAAGTGCAAGTCTGCATCACCTAGTGATCCCTGGCCGGCTAAGCAATATAAAGTCCTTGCTCCACTTCTCAACCCCCATCTTAATGGCATCTGGAATGACCCTCTTCGCACCGGGATTTACCTGGATTCCTGGAAACACGCTTGTCTGATCCCCATCTTGAAAAAGGCCAACGCCGATCCATAGAACCCGGCTAATTACAGGCCTATTTCTCTACTTCCTGCTCCGGCCAAGATTCTTGAAAAGCTGGCACACCAGCAACTTGCCGAATTCATAGAATCTAATGGACTACTTCATGATTCCCAACATGGATTCAGACCCGGGTACAGCACCGAGTCGGCCCTGTTAGAAATGGCCGATTCGGTACGCTGACGCTCGGCAGGGGTGCAAGGGCGGTGTTGGTGCTGTTGGATCTTTCCACAGCATTCGACACTGTCTCTCACCCTGTCCTGCTGAACCGCCTCCGATCAATAGGCATCCAAGGTAAGGCTCTTAGCTGGATCTCTTCTTTTCTATCCAACCGTACACAAGCAGTGTTTACTCCACCATACACTTCTACCTCTCGCCCGCTCAGATGGGGCGCTCCCCAAGGCTCTTCACTGAGTCCTCTTTTATTCAATGTGTACTTCTCTCCTCTGGCTGAGTTAATTGCCCAGTCAGGAATAAAAGTGGCATTGTATGCTGATGACATTCAGCTGTTGTTCACATATGATGACCCCACCCTGACTACATTTGATCATCTGAAAGACTGCCTCCGTGATATAGCGCACTGGATGGATAACAACTTCCTGAGATTGAACGCAGGAAAAACAGAGGTTCTTTTCTTTCATCAATCTTCCCCTCTGGACTCGAACCTCTGGTGGCCGGTGGAGCTGAGCTCTGCCCCCTCACCCAAGGAATCAGTAAGAAACCTTGGGGTGAGATGGGACACCAGTCTCTCCTTCCACAGCCAAGTCCATGCAGTCGCCGCTGCCTGCTTCTCTAAAATCAGGATGATTAAAAAATTCATTAACTATCTTCCGAGCAACACTAGGAAAACAATAGTCCAAGCCTTAATTACTTCTCACCTGGACTATGCTAACGGCCTCTATCTCGGACTCACTTCGGGCCTGAGCCATAGACTACAAATAGTTCAGAATGCCGCTGTTCGGCTAGTCTGTGGCATCTCTCCCGGAGAACATATATCAACTTACCGGCGGAGGCTGCACTGGCTGCCGACCCATAAAAGGGCAGAGTTTAAAGTGTTGACTCTAGCCCATCGGGCAATAAAAGGACGCGGATCTGCTTATCTTTCGTCCTGTCTCCATCCCTATAGCAATGTTAGAAACCTTCGTTCCAATTCTAAGTTATTGCTGACCACACCCAGATTTTAAAAAGTTCGCTCTGGGGGCAGAACTTTCCAGGTGTGTGCCTCTTCTCAATGGAACAAACTTCCTATCGCCCTCCGTAAAATCCAGGAGGAGTCACCTTTCCGTAAAGCGCTTAAAACATTTCTCTTCTGCTAAACCCTTCTGGACTAGACCTAGTATTCTAAGCACCAGCGCCGGGACACCCCGTTGGGGTAGCTGCGCGCTATACAAAACACACAAATAAATAAATAAATCATGACCAACAGTGTAGAACGCTACCTATAAATCCATTAATATAGGTGTTCAACCACCGCCTGCCACTATTCACCTCCTTCCTAAAATTATATAACCAGAAATAGGATTTATTCAATGACAAGGAGTGGTCTAAAAATCTGCCTGGGCTACTTTAAAACCTCATTGGGCTGTTCAGATCCCCATAGTTGATTCACTCATATATTCTCCAACAATTTAGCTGCCCATGGCAACTTTGAGATGGGGCAATAATTGAAAGATTTTTGGAGTCAGCCTGAAAGGGATTAGGAGTATTCTCTGGAAGGATGCTCCATATTACGCCTGTCTGAAAAGTGAGGTTAATACGTTGATCTAAGATATATCCCTACCACTGGAGAAACACTCAAAGATGAGACCAGAAGCAGGACAGATCTCTAGAGGAGCTTCAGATGGTTAACTTCTTATTACTACAGTAGTAAGATGAGATACCAGCCAGACATAAAGGAATTAAACATTGGAAACATAGGTTTGTTCAAACCCTAGCTAAAACATGATTGCCTATTCCAGAAAATAATTTTATTGCCAAATAAAAACTGGCCAATCTGGATTGCATTCAGTTATTTTCCACAGGCCTTGTCCTTTAAATTGTTCTGGCCTAAACAGCAAGTTTTGTTTTAAATGTCACCGAATGTATAAACAAAGTGCTAATGTTAGATATTTGTAGGTACAAGTACAATTAATGTAACCAACATGTTGCAGGTACTTTCCAATATCATTTGCAGTTACTTCCTAATATAATGACAACATATTGCAATTGCAGTTATTTTAAAGCAAATAAATACATATTTGTCATTGAACATATCCCCTGCCAATTGGAAAACGTACTCCTTGCGTGGGACAATCTCAATTACGTTAAAGAAGATTTTTAGATTTACATATATAGTTTTTGTGCACTACTTTTTCACTTATGGTCACATGCTAGTCAATGTGCTTTGCATCCCTATGTACCCATATTCAATAGAAAATGGGAATAAAGATAAAACAAGCATTGGCAAACCCTGTAGAATTCTGCTTTATATGGCCAAGCTATTAGCGGTCTCACACAAACAGATGCATGAAAATGCTTGCGCAGACATGGCCAGCAGTCTTTGAATGGTTTTCTATTAAACTACTTCCACAGGCATATGTCATGCCACAAGGGCATTCATCTATCATGGCACGTGCCTCGAGATGCATATTCGCACATGTGGCATAATGCATATGCCCATTTTAAATTTACCATTCTAACAGGGTGGATGGCCAGGTTCGAACTGCAAATTAGAATGGTAAAACATAAAAAAACTAACAGTGCTCACAGAGAATTAAAAAGTATGCAAATTGTCCGGTAGCATTCGGCATTTGCAGGGCTAGCGTATTGTTTAGAATTAAACAATGGGCAACAGGAAAGGATGGTGCAAGCAGCATCAGGAGAAGGGGAGCAAGCAACTGTGCTTTAGAAGAGGAAGCAGGGAACACACTTGCATGAAGTGTGCAAAATATAATTCCCTCAATTGTGCAGTAGAAGGATACAGATCACCCAAAATACCAGACCGAATTGCTCCCGAGTGAGACAAATACAAGAATAGAGAGGAAAGCCATCCAACCAAAAAAAGTCGACTTAGATATACCTTAAAGCCCTCCAATCATGATTAAGGGGCTGACCCAAAGCCTATTCTATGCACATTGGAACCAATAGGTCTGGCCTACAGACAGTTAAATCTCTTTTTTGCCTGACATGTCCTAATACATCTTAGAACTAAATAGCGGTGCTTGGTTATACAAAGCTGCAGTATTTGATTAATAAAAACACTGAACACCATAGCAGCCTCAGAGGAAGAAACCAGAAGGAAGCTATTTTCTCTTTTTGTGCCTTGCAGTGCTTTAGTCACTTACTTTGGCGTCTCTTTTAAAGAGCTATTAGGTCTTCAATCATTTGTATGATTTTTTAGGGTAGTGGATTTTCTGATAATTGTATTGGAAACATTTAGGGGAAATGCCTCTGCAGACTTATGCATTAAGAAGAAAAGGTATGGGATCCATAACCGTAATTGAGGACTCGTTCTTGCAGTTTATGAGTAGCATAAATGTTGTTCCAGTTTTGTAATTTTTCCTTGTGACTTGTAAGTTGAGTGCACACACACATATATGCAGGATATGTATAGAAAGATGCCACTTGACCAGTTTCTCAACGTGCATTCCAGAGATTCTCAATAGATTCCAGAGTGAGGAACATCTGTTTGCCATAAATAATAAAAACGGAGACCGTTTTGTATATTTCACTATTAATTTTAATGTGTTCGTAATGTTGAGAGGCATTATTATATTATTTATCACCTGTGAAAACTACTAACCATGCATTTACATTTTTCATCATTCTCATGCTTCCAGTCTTAAGATAAAAATAATTATGAATGAGTAAACATCATTATTTTACAACAACAAAAGAAAATGTACCAGTTCGATAATTGGGAATACAATGCCCCTTTCCTCTGGGGTGTGATGTGTGTAGATGTCTTTCTGCCTTCTTGTCAGCTTGGCTAGCGAGAGCTTGGTTTCTTTGTATCTACCATTACCTGTCTGTTACAATGAACTAATGAGGTCACTGAATTGATATAGGTAATATCTCAAGTCATCAAGTTAACCTAGATGAGTCATAAAACCTTTACCTGCCTTGCAGGGCAGAGTTTCTAATTAACATATTCATATTAAATCTGAATTGATACTTCGTAAGGTAATTATAAAACTGCTGTGCATTCATAAAGTAAATACAGTACGGTAGAGCTGAATGTACTGTCTGTTTTCATCTCAAATGCTGGTATTTATTTAATTATATATACAAAGTGCGATCTCGCAGTGATGTTCAGGAGTGTTGTGCATTTCAAGGGCTTATATATCACATTCCAAAAAGTACAATTTAAACTCATGGGGGGGTCATGAACTCATATTATAAGCACTGCTAATGCTTATTAATTAAATGTAACTAAATAGCGATTGCAAATTTATTTAGTATTTCAAACATATTCTGACTTCGGATGCTTCTAAAACGCTTTCTCTAGGAATGTTCTCAAAATACAAAATCCTGTGGTTCAAGCCCAACCAGGGCCTTGGGCAAGTAGCAGGATTGCTTGTTGGAGGTTCTTCCCACCTACTTGCATATTTTTTAACTGCCTTAAATCCCACCCCTGACTCTGCCCAGCTTTTATGTAAGAACTAATCAAGAATCTGGCTATTTTGAGACTGATCCCAAAAATTGCACGAATTTTTGAAAATAAAAAAGGAGTACCCAATGCGTTCAAACCAACCTTCTCTCCCCGCCCCGCGACTGATCAAGTTCACTCAAAGTCTGTTAATGCCTTCAATGATTGCATTTGGGTCCACATGTTGTCTGTACAAATAGATTTGACCCATTGCAGAGTGATGATTGTAGCAGATTTGAAAATCCTGAGAGAAGTGTGACCAGAGTGAGGCATGTGGGGATACAAGCAGCGGATTTAACCCAACTACTGCCACCATTGAATCCAGGAGTTTTGCGAAATTTGATAACATCTATGAAAATACATTTGAAAGATTTAAAACAAATGGTAACATTCGTAGCTATGGCCAAAACACACATCCCCACACTTAAATATGCATACTCTTCCCATTAGACCTACACTTTGTACAAGCAATTTTATGAACAATCTAGATGAATGATATGTTAAGGAAGGTATTTTAAGGAATGCCAACCAGTTACAAATATTACCACAAGTAGTCTGGCACAAACTTACTGGTAAATCAGATTATGAATTTAGTATTTCTACAAGAGATACACATGGTAGTATCCAAGCGATTGATGGGATAAGGCTTAAATTTAATTTACGGCATACAGAGAGTCCATCAGATGAATGCTCTTATGATTATAGACCAGGCCTAGGTTATTATGACAACAAGCTTCCAAGCAATAGACAAATGTCTAAAGGAAAAATCCCTATGGCCAATCACATAGGAGGAACTAATTGGAATACACCACCTGAGAATGTAGTTTTTATGACAAGAATTCCCCAAATGCACCATAACTTGCAAGAAAACACAACATCAGGAAAGAATAAATAGGTACACTGGATTTGATCTGTGTGCCACTGTTATCCATTATGTATGCTTATGTGATTAATGTACTTCAATACCCAGATCCTATTGGAAGATGGAGTTATATTAAAATATCCTTAAAACATATTATTTTAGCCAAAGGCTTAATTATGCTTGGGCTTAGGTCTCACCCCCTTGGAGATCTGGAATCTAATTCAAATGAATCACACCCAAATAGTCGAGTTTAAAGGTAAACATAGATACCACTTCAAATAATAATAGAAATAATAATAATAATAACCATCATCATTTTTATTTGGTTTGTATCGTAAAACCATAAAAGACAGAAGCAATTTAAGTACAGCATAAAAACAATCTTAACACCAATACATAATAAAACAATTCATGTATTAGCAATCAACTATATAGAAACAGCAACATTTAATAAACAAATAACATTTGTAACAACACTTTGTGCAGCATCTGCAGATACAATAGTGCTGGGCGTACTTGTTTGAAGCCACTTCCTTGAAATAAAGGATCTATAAGGAATCTCCTGGGTTCCTTACAATATTCACAGATCATCATGATATGTAATGTATCATGTGGAGATTTATTATCGCAGTAACAGAGGCCCAGGGATTTAAAATCATAACAACCTTGTGGCAAAGCTAAAGTCAGATTCAACAAGTTATATCTAAATCGAGTTAACAGATATCTATCCCTATTGTTCTTCACCAGGGTTAAATAGGGCTCCATCTCCAGAGTGGTGGTTCTCAAAACATATGTTCAAACTGTGTGTTTTGTCAACTGAAGCCTCTTCCCTGAGTGAAGTTACCCATTCCCTGAATCTCTCCTTAACCCATTTGAGATCTCCTCTGTGTTAAGAAATACCTCCTTCCTCTCTAGTTTTGTAAAGGAGTCCCTTATATACCTTTACCACTGTATCTTTGAGGCATAATGAAGAGACTAACCAATTCGGGCCCAACTCCTCTCGTGACCAAATCCTAATCCAGCTCTGCAGAGACGCATGGCTATCTGATTGCTCAGATACTTAGCCCCTATCTCTTCATGTACACAGTAGGTTAATGTGCTCTGTGGAACACAAAGTACATGCCTAAGAAATGTGTTTTCTCCTACCAGGAGATCATTAACTGGAAGGCACCCCCAGATGTCACTGCCATGTAATACTTTAAATGTACACAGAGATAATAGAGTTTAACTAAGGCTTTAAGGGGACTCCTACCCAGCATAGAAGCGAAGCTAAAAACAGCTCTTTTAGACTTCCTAAGCGCCTAAGCGCCTCAATCAAGGTTTTCCAATTTGAGTCAAACAATACCAAAAAATAAGGAAAACTCCTACGTTTTGTTACAATATGCTACTTCAAGGTAAATGTCTTTGTTCTTGTTGACTTAGATCCCTCCACCATAATGTAAGATTTAGGGAGGTTGACAGACAGGTCCAAGTCTCTCATAAGCCTATCAAAGCAGTTCAGCAAAGTTTTCAGGCCATTGGTAATTGGCAATTCTCGTCTTCAGCACCGCGTCATTCATGTATAGCAGGGCTGGTAAAGGACAGGAGTCAATGGAAAGACAATCTACGTTGGTGGCAACTGAGGCCTTTTCCAGCCCATTAATGTAAAGGGAAAACAAAAACGGGGTGAGGGTGCACCCTTGTCGCACCCTGTGGCTTGTTTTAAAACTATCCGTGCTTACTGAATTGCTTGAGTATCTAAGTGTGGCTGTAGTTTCAGCATAGAGAACATATAAAAAAGAAACTATTTTGGGATCCAATCCTATAATCAAAAGGATCTTCCACAACTTGCCATGATTAACCCAATCGAATTCGGGTGTGAGGTCCATGAAGGCCTGATGTACTGTTTCGGAATGGACAATAGTGTATTTATTAATCACCACATAAAAATTCAAACACTGATCTATAGTGAATTTACCCAACTGAAAGCCATATTGGGAATGAGAAATAATATTAATATTGTTATTGTCAGCCCAAATTCTCATTCTCTCCAATAACACCCACCCCAGGACCCTGACAACCGAGTCCAACAGTGATATTGGTCTATTAAACTCTAATTTGTCTTTGTCCCCCTTTTTAAAAATTGGCACTATGACTGATGATGACCAGGATGGAGGTGGACTTTCCCTTACCTTTCCGTTCAAAATCATAGTCAATAGTGGGGCCCACGGTTCCAAGTGTAGACAAATAAGTCAGGCGGTATTCCATCAGGGCTTGGGGCCTTATGCCTAGTGAGACTCTTAATACCCTGTGTGGTTTCTTCCAGTGTAAAAACAAGCCTTGATTTCTCTTGCTATACTGGACCCTACTCTTCCGTGACTAACTGGCCTATACTGTTGTAAATATCCTCAAAGTGGGCCATCCAGGCCTGGGCAAGGATGTGGTGACTTAGACTAGGATCAATAAAAGAGGGATAGCCCTTCCCTATATACACTGGGACAGAACTCTCAGAATGAGATTATATCAGTTTATCTATTGTAAACACAAGATTAAGAGTATAAAACATCGTCATTAAATTGGTCCCCTCTTTGGTATGTTCCAGGTGTAACTCTGATGTCAAGAAACACCTCTGTGGGGCGTTCAGAACCTCAGACGAAACTTCAAGTAAATGTGTGGCCTCAACATCACATAAATGTGTACTAAAATCCCCAGCAACAATTAAATTCATATCTCCTCTCCGATGCTTGACTAATGAGAGAATATATGTACTCAAACTATGGACGCTAGATGTAACCTGGGACCATGTTTTTGCATTGTAAAAGTTTACAGGTAGGCTACAAAAGAATCAGCAAGTGTAATCTTAAGGGCTTGTAGGGTAGGAACCCCTGGATGTAAATCAGCAATACACCCATTATTCTCAAGTAACATAAAAATAATAATTCTACCTTTTGCCCTACCAACAGGTAAGCGAATAGCTGGGGTAAAATTGTTTTTATAGCCCTCTCTATGGGACCAAGGTGTTCGTGGTATCCCATGTCTTTTGTAAACAAATCAAATGGAAGCCTTTAACATACCTAATCCAATTTGCGTCTGTAAATTTAGATAAGAGCTCTTTGATATTCCAGCTTATCGACAAAGTATCATTACTAGTAACATTAGAATAGCTAATAGCTAGTCTTCTCACCCCTGAGGCGGAAGCCGGGGGCTCTGTATTGTGTTTTAAAATTGTGTGCCTTATTTTTTGTTGACATACTTTGCAACTTGTACCCATTTTAACTAACAGACCCCATTGATAAAAATTACCGCTTCATCACGCTCTAGCATCACGCGCAGCAGAATACGTGCTGACGTGGGCGCCATACAGGAGGTAGGAAGGGTGGCGGTCTAGTAGCTGGACGCCTCCCGCCCTCCCTGACTACATAAGCAACGCGAGAACGCTCGCCCGCTGACTAATAGCTAGTCTTCTCACCCCTGAGGCGGAAGCTGGACGCCTCCCACCCTCCTCGAAACTGGATAAAAACAGACGACCACCCCGTCCGCGCAGCGGGCGGGCGCAGCGGGCGGGCGCAGCGGGCGGGCGCAGCGGGCGCGCCGGCGGCGTGCCGGAGGCGCGCCAGAGGCATGAGGGGATGCAGACAGACGCGCCGGAGGCCCGTCCGCGCCAGACACGCGCCTAGCGCCATACCCCCTGCCCCTTTTAGTACCAAAAGGATCACCTATACCTCTGTTGAAATACGTAAGTGGAATCCAGGACACCTGACGACTTGCACCAAGCACAACCCAGAGGATCTCCATGACCAAATTGAAATTGGCTGTAGGGACTGTACATCTCCCGTACCGCTAATTAATAATAAAGTCAAGCGTCTGACTGATGGCTCTACTAAACTTACTAATATATCTATCTCCCTTATTAATGCACGCTCCCTGGCTCGGCATAGGCAGGATATAGCCGATTTAATTGTGGACCACGCTATAGATATCCTTTTTGTAACTGAGACATGGATGGATGATTCATCCGAGCCCGACTTACAGGTAGCAGTACCTGACGGCTATAAGGTGTTTAGATGGGACAGACAGGGGGGAAAAAGAGGAGGAGGCTTGGCAATTATTAGCCGTGATATTTTCTCGGTCAGAATTTCCCCTGTGCCATCGCCAGCATGCGAGGTATTACACTTTCCCATCAACCTAAACCCTTCACATAACCTTAAAGGAGTGCTCATATATAGACCACCAGGTCCTCGCGCAGAGTTTCTTTCCTCTTTCACTTCTTGGATGGAACCCCTAGCCATCGAGGACTCCTTTATGGCACTGGGAGACCTAAATTTTCATTTAGACAAGACGGACGAGGTTGACACTCAAGCTCTTTTAGCTGAATGTCTCACACTGGGTTTAAACCAGCACATAAAGGCACCAACTCATGAAGCTGGACATACCCTGGATGCCATCTTCTCTAACATCAATGAGTTGGAGGTATCCAATATATTGCCGTTGACATGGACAGATCATCATGCCATACTGTGTCATCTACCGATTAAACGGACTAACCCTTTTAAACAGATCTCTTCTCAAAACAAATTTAGAGTGTGGAAGGATATCGATTACGATACCTTCAGGATATCCTTGTCTAACACTCGCCCGGAGATTCAGCCTAATCCTACTGAAGCAGTAGGTCAGTTTCTCAACTGGGTAGGCAACGCGGTTGAAAAGCATGCTCCACTAAAAACCATCTCGAAAAATAGAAAAGTGCCTTCAGCACCGTGGTACTCAAAAACAGACCTGTAGGAACCAGGAAAGAATTTGGCGAAAAACTTATGATAACATAAGTAAGGCCAAGTACAAAAATGAACTTACCACTTACAAAAAAATGATTCAGGAGGAAAAAAAGAACTATTTTGAGCAGCAAATTGAAAAATCAAAAAACTCAAGTCGACAACTGTTTGAAGTAGTCAAGACTTGGTCAGGGAAAGTGGTAGACCTGAGCCCTCCCCAATCACAGGAATTCTGCAATAATTTAGCAGGTTTCTTTTTCTCAAAAGTCAATGACATTTACTCCGACTTTTCGGTTATGTCATCTAATACCAACATACAACTTAAACAATTAAAAAATATCCCGGACTGCTCATTTGCTAAATTCAGGGACGTGACGAATGAAGAGATAAAAGATCTCATGAGACAGGTAAAAACTGGCTCATCTCTAGATCCTTGTCCCCCTAAAATTCTTATTCCAGTAAATGACTTGGTTAGTGAAGTCATCACTCCAATTTGTAACGCCATGTTCCAATCCGGGATTTTCCCGGACAAGCTAAAAAACACACTACTGAAACCCCTCCTCAAAAAGAGTGGTCTAGATAAAACAATCCTCAAAAATTATAGACCTATCGCCAGTTTGCCTTTCCTGGCCAAAATAGTGGAGAAAGTTATGAACAGCCAACTAGCCGAGTATATTGAACATAACAACCTCCTGGACGAGTCCCAGTTCGGATTTCGTAAACTACATGGAACCGAGACCGCTCTTATAAAGGCTGCCGATGACATTAGAACCATCAGGGACCAAGGAGGAACAGCGATACTGGTCCTGCTGGATCTTTCGGCGGCCTTCGACACGGTCAATCACGCTATCTTGATTGACCGTGTCGAAGAAATGGGCATTCGCTCCATGGCCAAAGAGCTTCTGGCCTCTTTTCTGTCGAACAGAACGCAAGCAGTGACCTTGGGCGAATATCAATCTACCGAGCTCGCCCTTCCATGTGGCGTTCCGCAAGGCTCATCCCTAAGTCCGACACTTTTTAACATCTATGTGTCGGACTTAGCTAGGGTAATCAAGAACTACCGGATGAGCCTTACCTCATACGCCGGCGACACCCAATTGGTGATCGCAATTAAGAATGATGGTGAGGAAGTAGCTGCTAGCTTCCAGGAAGGCATGGTGGCCATCAAGGAATGGATGGCTGAGAATTGCTTACGTCTCAATTCAGAGAAAACGGAGGTAATGATCTTTGGAAAACGATCGCCACAATGGTCTAACACATGGTGGTCCACTCCGCTTGGAGCCCCCCCAGAACCTGTGCATAAGGTCAGGAATCTGGGCATTATTTTTGACGATAATCTCAATTTCACCAGCCATGCCAATCAGGTAGCGTCATCTGCCTTTTACAAGCTCAAGATCATCAGAAAAATCCTGCCCTATCTGCCTGAGAGTACAAGGAAAACAGTGGTGAGCTCCTTAGTACTCTCATCACTTGATTATTGCAACGGACTATTTGTAAATGCTCAGGCACGGGTGGTGGCCAAACTGCAGCTTATTCAAAATGCTGCCGCAAGGCTACTATCTGGCATTCCCAGATTTCAGTCCACCAAGCAAGCAATAAGAAACTACCACTGGTTAACGGTGAGAAATCGCATTAGATTCAAGACCTTGTGTCTCACCTTTAAAGCTCTCAAGGGTCATGGCCCAGCGTTTCTCAAACAGAAACTCTGCCACTACCTTCCGAAAAGATCTCTTCGATCTGAACAAAGACTTCTACTGGTAGTGCCTCGAACCAGGACGGTTAAATGGGGCGACAGATGCTTCATCAATTCCGCAGCCAAACTTTGGAACATGCTTCCAATGGAAATAAAGTTGGCACCCTCGCTACTCCAATTCAGGAAACTGGTAAAAACTTGGTTATTTGACCAATAACTGTTCAGCTCAACATTTCCTAAGGTAGACACTTGCTTAATCAGAGATCGTTAGCTAAGTCATAGCGCCAAGACGCCCATGGGTATATGCGCGCTTTATAAATTTTTAAAATAAAAATAAATAAATAGAAGATTCATTATAAGAGTAGGCACAATGACTAGCTGGGCTCAGACAGGCTATATCTGAGGAGGGTACAGCTGCTGGAATCTCCTGTCAATCCCAGAACTCCAACTGGCTCAAAGGGGCAAACTTATTGTGGGTCACCACTTGGGGAAGAAGAGGTTGCTTGCGGGACGACCCGACCTATAGGGACCAACCAAGGAACAGGGTGTTGGGCAGACTGATTCAGGTCAATAGAAAAAGCCCAATGGAACTACATGAATGTTGGTAGACAATGCAGACCTACAGAAACTTGATACAGCAAGTACCTGCTCTGCCACATTAGCACAGTTGAAATTGACGACTATACAATCACCCCCATTTACTTATATATATATATATATATATATATATATATATATATATATATATATATATATATATATATATATATCCTTACCCAGCTATCTAACCCTCCTGACCATATTAATACAATCAAAAATAGCTGGATCCATACTCAGATTTAACCCCAACTAATGAGTCACTTTGCTTTTCAACTGATTAGATGGTTCTGGAATATTACCAGTCAAAGGGCGGGACATTGCCAAGAATTACCACATAAGAGGTTGCTTCGGGGTGAGGTCAGTTATGGGACCATTAGCTGAACTAGGCTGCTCTACCTGCCTCTCTGGGGCTTGATTAAACCTAGGGCCCGAGGGTCCTACCTCAGAAAGCTCTCTACCACAAACTCCACTAAGTTAACATCCCCCCAGTCACCAGGGGCTCTCATGTGGGTAGGCAACCTTCATTGGTTTTAGGATTACCCTTATCGCTAAGTGTTGATACAGACAACCTGTCCTGTGTGATTGTATCTATCGACAGACCGACAGCTAGTGGTGTCGGAGGTAACTACAAACCATCCTGTGTCGAGGGACCCCTTAAACCGAAGACGATTTTCTCAATGTTTTTTCAGTGTGATTCAAGGGGACATATTAACCCCCTAATAAGGAGCTCTAGCTTAGATTAAAAAATTTCCATATGAACCAGCATTTTATTGTCAATGAAGTCATCAATAGACTTGCTAACAAATTTGTCCTTTTGTTGAGAGGATGGGCCATGGGCTCCAGCAGAGTCCGTCTTTTCTCTTTTCTTCTGTTTCCTTAATGGGGAAGAGAATCTGCCACATGATCTGATCGGTTAGCAATCAAAAAGTGATATTTCTGTGCCAGATGTTTCCACTGCACTGTGAACCTGGACCTGGGTGGAAATTGTGTTTATAGTGGGCTGGTCTCCCCTTGTCAAGGGCCCATCTGGGGCCACATCTTCAGGAGTCTCAACCCCTGTAATGAGCCAACTCGTCCTCCACATGGGTAATTTCCTTCTCCAAAGCATCCACAGCTGATGATAAAAAGAACAGAATGCTTGATTCCCCCTGTGGGGTAGGGAAGCTGCCGGCTCGAGAGCATGGCTATTAGCTTTGCATTTCTCCCTCTATTACTCTCTCCCTCAGCGCCCTTCTGCTGAGGGAGAAAGTAATGACTGAACACCCACTCTTCACAAAGTGATCTAGTATGGAACCCCGTTGACAGTGTACAAATGCGCGCACCCCAATTGCTCAGGCAGTATACTAGTCTAAACATCTTTAGAATTAAGAAAAAGGTCCCCATACAGTATGTAAAATGACCCAGAGCCAAGAGGGGGTCTTGGTCCAGCCTCTTCTGGCCACTGAAAGGTGGAGATCAGCCCACCCTTAGCCTGGACTTCACCCCACGCATCCTATAGGATGTCAGGAAGTGCTTCATAGCATTGGTGGTGGGAAATGGTGGTGTCCTTGCCCTCTTCTTCTGGGGCAGCAATGGTGGCCAGGACCTAGGGTCCCCTCATGCAGCAGCGGTCAGGCAAACAGCAAAGCCTCCCATGCTGCAGGGTGGCAGGAAGTGCTTTATAGTGCTAGTGGCGGATACTAGTGGTTTCCTTGCCCCTCCTCTAAGGCAGCAATGATGGCTGGGGCCTGGAGTCCTCAATGCAACAGTGCCGGGCAAACACTAAAGCGTAACGCACCGTGGCATATCAGGAAGTGCTAGCAGCTGGAACTAGTGGTGTCCTTGCCCCTCCTCTAGGGCAGCAGTGGTGGCTTGAACCTGGAGTCCTCTCATGCAGCAGTGGCCAGGCAACAGTAAAGTGTCCACTTCAAGAACAGCGTCTAGGCTTTTGTGCTCACCAGCAGGCAATCCCACCTAAGTTATAAAAGGAATCCGTTGACTTGATGCATCTGGCTGTGGAATTTCAAATAGAAAATGATCCTTATACCTTCATAATGTTTGAAACTGTTCTTAGAGGAACATTGCGTTGGTGAACTACCAGCAATTCAATACCAAGCAGATATATCTGACACTCATGCTATTTGTCATAGTTTTCCTTTACTCCCGAATCAAAGCTTTTGATGTGGAGACTCCTTCTAAAGGTGCTAATAATAGAGCATTCAAAACCCAAGCTTCCCGGTACTCAGCTGAGTTAAGTAGCAACAAAATCACCAGCAAAAGACTGGAAAGGAAATGGTGCAGAACTAAATCCTCCCTGATAGAAGGGCTCACAAAAAAGCTCTTCTTATGGATCATAGGAAGATTAGGGAGGCACGCAAATGTCACATTATTAATAGAATTGAACAAGTGAGTAATTATACTTAAGAACTATTTAAAGTACTTTATGAATTTACCAAACCTGTAGCCTGCAATTTATCAAACCTGACATCCCAAGCGCTCTATGAATCGCTTCCAAACTATTTCGAGGATAAGATCTCAAGGATCTAGAATCATTTTCCCATATCAATAGGGAGAGCAGAGGATTTGCTTAGTTGCAATTTATTTCTCCCAACTGCTCCAGCCCTGTTGAAAAAATGTGACACTATGTCCCAAGAAAAGGTGCAAGACATGCTGAGGAAGGGTACATCTGGATCTCCATCTGATTCCTGCCCCACTTATAGCTATTCACTCCCTGCATTAGAGAACTACTTAACTTATCCTTAGACACAGCCAACATGCCACATGTCTGGATATCAGCCCTGGTTACCCCAATACATTTTTTTAAAGAATGCTGATCCTTCTGAGCTTGCAAATTATAATTTATCAAACAAAGCGAGGGATCCTTGGTTTCCCAAAGGACTAGGGTTCAAACAAGAACTATTTTCAAATGGTGTCCTCTGGGAGTTATTCAATCCTTAGTGTAAATAACTTCTCACACTTCAACTCACCATATTCCTAATACACACTTCTACACATCACTCCCAATATTACCCTCTAAATCACCCAAATATTGGCACAAAATACCTAATTATATGTAACAATATTTTGAAATGTATTATCACAAAAAATCATTAGAATTATTCAATGAAGACAATTAACCTGGTTCAAAATATCATGATCACTTCATTGCAATACTGACATCCTAAAAACACATTTAAAATCACATGAGAATTATAAAAATCAATACCATGAGAGTACATACAGACAATGACCTTTGTCTTTAAATGCCACAATTTAATGCTGCCAAAATCTTGACCTAAACACCTTGTTGTCTACCACATTTTATACATCTAAGGTGATAGATGAACAATTACATTTCTGGCTGTGCTATGTGCGTCGACGCATTTCGAAGGCATATCAGATATACTTAAGGGGCTGCATAGTGATAACTTTTGCCTAGGTGAGGTGGGGCCCAATGACGAATTCCCAAAAACGATCTAAATCAACAAAGGGGTTCCAATAACAATCTAAGTCAACAAAGGGGTATGCCTACCCTATTTTCTTCTTTTCATAAATGATGATATAGATCTCCGACTCAACTGTGCAAATGATTCACCTGTTTTAGCTGTAAAGAAGGTGCCAGCTCCCCGTTTTGAAGATAGCCCCTTATTAATGGGCAAAACAGAAGAAGGGATCCATACTCTACTCAAGAGATTTGCCTTATTATACACCAGCCAAGGTTCGTAGATAAATGCACTAAATACTAAATTCATGGCATTTAACCTTTAACCCCCACAAACAATTTAGGGGCAAAATAATGCTGGGCAGCAGAACTCTGGAAAGGGTGAAAGGGTTTGATGTATCTTAGAGTAAGGATATCTGCTTCCCATTTGTGGCTTGATCAATTATAAAAAAGGACTTTATTACTGGAATATAGAGAATCTTCATTAATTAAGTTTGCTAATCACAATGCAAACCGTCCTGTGTCAACAGCTCTTGAGAAATATAGAACCCAGTCAGGCAGTAAGCGCAGACTTGTGTGGCTCAGAGCTATGGGACATTATCATGTTGACAACTTTAGGAAAGCGGAGAATGGTTTTTAATTAGGTCCTTACTGAGGCTTCCCAGAGCACTCCTTCCTGTCCAATAAGGCTCGACTTGACTTTGAAGTCCGTGTTCGGGTACGCAAAAATGAGACCAGTTCTGTACTGGTTTTGAATTTGGTTGACTAAAGAACACGACCCATATAGAGAGGGCCTATGTGATATCATTAGAAGATTGCAAAAGACAAAGATTTTCTGGCTAAGATATGTAAAGAATACACTGTCAGATTTGGGGTTTGCTGAATACTGGTCCAATACAACACATATTACTCTAAATATTCAGCACACTGGGTAGGTGAGATTTCGGTACTGCACTTTCGAGAAATTGCAATCATTCTCTACCGGCCGGCTGACCAGTGTAGTCTTGACAAATAAATGCGATTATATATTTGAGGAATAATTGCAATATACATATCTAATCTCAGCTAGAAGTCTACACATACAATTCAGATTGGAAATTCTTCCAATAGCATTTTACGAGCATGTGTTCATCTGTGAACAAGAATATAAGCTATGCCCAATTTGTATGCAACATAAGGAAACTGAGGGACATGTTTTATTCCCTTGTAATGCTTACAAGAGACCTCGATCTCAGTGGCTTAAGCTGCCCTATCGGGTTTTTGGAATAACACAGTACCAGGTCGCTGTAACAATAAGTATGCCTTGCACCAGTCCTTGTGGGTATTTTATGATTTCGATCTTTTTTCCAATCTGTTTGGTTATTAGGATCAAAAGCTCTGAAATCAGGTTGATGAATTGTAATGCTAGTTACTTGTTATATCAGAAAGTACTCAATTGATGTGAAACGTATTTAATTGATGAATTAGTTAATGTTTTATTTGACATTATTATTGTGCTTTTATGTTCGTATATTACTATTGTATTTTACAAATTGTATTTGTTTTTGGATAATCGTATCCGATCTAGCAATAAATAAATAAATAAACAGATTATCATCATATATATTTGTTGTATTACATCAGACTGCCTGAAAGCCAGGGCACACAATACTGAAGGATCTATAGAGTGTTATAAATAGTTTTGATCATGGTCTCCCTACCAATATATGTCTATATACAGAGATCTTATGTGTCTCTACATTGGGACTCTAGTACATCATCCATTTATTTTGCATTTATTAAGTGCTCACATTTCATGAGTAGTTCAATATTGCAGAATGCGCTGGTAAAACCCAGTTATCACAAGGCCATGCTTTTTTCTTCATTACAATTGTACATTTCATTCATCTGCTGTCCTTGAAACATTTTATGGTTTGTGAAAAACATACTTTAACCTTGTGAAGACACTCTTTAATGTATAGCTGAAATCAAGATGCTCTAGAGGGGTCTAAACTCTTTTCAGCCAAGTATCCACTTGGTGATGCCGGGGACGCTGTCATGCAGTATTAATAGCAGAAGAGCACACTTATCTTATATCCTCTTATACGCTCTGACATTTTGACAATTCTTGAACTGTAAGATCTTTCTGGGAAAACAACAACTTGCCTTTCACTGAAAAATTAATTATCCTGCACTTTCCCATAGTCATGAGCAAAAGCAGCCAAGTGTAGAGAGAACAATTAGAAGCCGACGGGCTGAGGATAGCGTGGGACGTTCTGCGTTGAGAGAGGAAGAAGCTAATTAGTCGTGGACTATAAGCACGGAGCTGGGTGATGCAACCTGTTTAAGCTTGTGCTACATATCAGGCAATTATTGCATTGAGTGTTAATATAGTTAGATTCTACCATTTCATGTGCTAACCGCATCCTCCCCTTCCCGTTTGCAAGTGCCCCTGAGGTGGTCGGAATGTGGGGTGTTAGCTTCCCTACAAAGGGCCTTTCCAAGGCCCCTTCCCGGAGCGGGACTACACAGACCACACAGGTAGAGCCCTTTCTGCCCTGTGCGCCTATGGAAAATATCCAGCAGTCAAAAGCCTGCTCTGCCCTTTCCTCCAAGCAAGCCCAACACAAGTCAGAGATGATTTAGTTAAACATCCATTGTTTGATCACTGTCTAGGAACAGACACTGAATGCAAGAAACATGCCACTTGGCTGGGCAATGTGTGGCGAGCACATACCAGGTATGGAATACCTAAAGCCATTACAACTTTCACCTGAACTCAGGGAGTAGAGGGAACCCTGGAAGTTTCCTGGATTTTGCACACGACCATACCAGATTGAGCAAAAGGTAAGATATGTTCAGTGAGAGCTAGGTGGAAGGAAGTACCACTCTTTTCTTACTTTAAGAGCAGACAGGAAAATAGCCCAAATCTCCCACCTACTCAGGCCCCTCCATGGCCACCACTGGGGTACGGGGCATTGACAGAACAGCAGTATAGAAGTATGATTTACTTTAGTATAGGGTGATGTAAGGCTGGTCATCAACCCATCCCCCCGCTTGTCTCTCCTCAGAACATGAAGACAAAGTTGGGTTAGACTTAGATATAACTAGCAAGCATGTGCTGTCCAAGAAACAGACTAAAAGGGTGCAATGAGCGTACACAAAAAGAAAGATCTAAGGCAGGATTCAAAGCTAAATGACAAACTTAAATAAACTTGATTTCCAGAGAGACCAATGTATAACCACCACTATTTTGGATAAAGTAATTTGCCCATGAATGCTTTAATCCTGGAGCTGTGAATGAAAACCATTTCTTACTGGGATTCTTAGCTTATAAAGACACTTTCTGCATGATCTTTTAAATTGGATTAAATTAAAGTCAAATTATGGAGATGTGGGGCAGTAGTCCTGGATTTTACTGCCTCAAATGCTCTGATTGGTGATTTGCATACAAAGAAGAATATTATGGGTATTCTTAGACCTGGCATCTTTTGACGTGGTTTCTGCTGCCTTTTTGCTTCTGGTTTCCTGTTTTTGATTGTGTGCTTAGCTTCGTTTTTGCTGGTTTTAGGACTGTGGGTACTTTACCACTGTTGACCAGTGCTAATGTGCATGTGCCCTGTGACTAACACCCATTGGCATTTGGTTTCTCCATGATTGACAATTTTGCTTTACTGCTAAGTCCCTAGTATAGTGCACTATGTGTGCCCAGGGCCTGTAAATCAAATGCTACATGTGAGCCTGCAGCACTGATTGTGCCACCCACATGAGTAGCCCTGCAAACATGTCTCTGGCCTGCCACTGCGGAGCCTGTGTGAACAGTTTTAATTGCCATGTTGACCTGGCAAGTAGAACTGCTTCCCTTTTATTACATGCAAGTCACCCCTAAGATAGGAGCTAAGTAAACCCATGGGCAAGATGCAGTGTATTTAAAAAGTAGGACATGCACTTTAGAGTTTACATGTTGTGGTAGTGAAAAACTGCTAAATTCGTTTTCACTACAGCAATGACGGTCTTTCACATAGGTTAGCATTGGAGCTGCCTTGCAAGATTTTACAAGTGTATCTTCCAGTTGGGAGCTGATAGAAAATTGGAGGTTGGTGTCTCTGACTCAAAATTTAAAAACATGTCTTTTAGTGAAATTGGTTTTTAAATTGCTGGTCTGAGAATGCCACTTTGAGAAAGTTGTAATTTTCTTTCTTTAACCATTCAGTGCCTCTGCCTCTCCTTAGAATACACATCTGGGTTGGATGACAGTTGGGCTTTGTGAATTCACTCTAGACAGTCCCACACAAAGGGAGCTGAAGTGTGCCCTGTATATCCTGAAGGCCCATCACCAGGATGATGAGCCTTCTTAAGATACAGTGGTGGGAGGAGCTGACACTTGAACCTGAATAGGGCTGTGCCTATCCCGGCAAAGGAGCTGCATACCTCCCTGTAGTGAGTTTAGAGCCAGGGAGGGCAGGGTCTTATGGTCTTAAACACTACAAAGAACTGTCTTTGAAGTCTCCCTACTTCAAAGGCTAAGTATAAGTACTGGACCTCTGATACCATATACTCAGAACACTTCTGGATTGAGACCATTCTGCTAGGAAGAAGAGCTGTTGTACTGCCAGGATGGACTGCCAATTTGCTACTTGCTTTGCTGAGATGGCCTGCTGTCTGCTTCTTCTTGCCAGAGAACGAAAGGACTGTACTGTGCACTCTGCATTCTGCGTTTTAAGGTTCTCCAAGGGCTTGAGTGAGATAGTTGCTGAAGTCCCAGGGACATCAAAGACTTTACCTGCATCTTGCTACCAGCACCTGGGCTCCTCTGCTATGAGTCATGACCTGCCAAGTGGTGCCAAACCCAGTCCTGGGCCTTTAGAGGTAGATTTGATGCTGCAACCAAGAAACTAGAAAGCATAATTTCGGAAATGGCTCATTGCTGCGAAATCGAGGCATTGCCACTGCCTGCACTGAAACCATTGTCCCCACTTGCTGAGTGCCAAACGCAATGACCAAGACTTATAATAGAGCCCGACTTTGCCACAGCACCTAAGAAGAACTTCCACTGCGTGAGTTTTGAATGCTGATTGACCAAAGTTCATGATGCTCTGACACAGCCCCAGCCCTGCGAGGCTTTCAAATGATGCATCACATTCAGCCCCGCAGTTTGTATTCAATGCCATAGAAGCAACGCATTGCACTGTTGACATCAACTCATCATGGACGCTGCTTTGCCTCCAGGAACCGAGACCTCACACAGAAACCAAAGCATCACTTACTCTGCGCAACGTATCGCCCCGGAGCGACATATTTTAAACGACCCTGCACCACCTCAAGAAAACAAGTCATCATCTGCATCTGTGATACCTCGCTTCCTCTAAGTGATGCATTTTCTTTGATATCTGATGTATCCAAGGTATTGTAAGGGGGTCTGCATGATTTCTGTATCCATCACAGGGAGACTGGACTTTTGGATTTGTCCCGGTCAAGTGTGACCAGATAGCCCAAGTTGGAGCTAAAAACTTCTAAGCACTGCATTTTAGTTTGATCATTAAAAATTAATATCCTGATTTTTGTATGTTTCATTTCTGTCATTTTGGCCTTGTTTTATTCAGATAAATATTGGTTATTTCTCTAAACTGGTTTGGAGAATTTGTTTGGTGTTTTCACAGTGTTACAGTGTGTGTGCCCAAATACTTTACATATTGCCTCTGGAGAGAAGCCTTACTGGTCTGTGCCAAGCTGCCAAGGGGGTGGGCACAGGTTATCTTTGGTGTATAACTTACTTACCCTGACTAGGATTGTGGCTACCTAGTTGGACATGGGCATTCCTCTGCCAACTAGAGAGCCCATTTCTAATAGATATGTCTGAGTTTCTCAAGTTTATGACATAGGTAGACCTGGCAGGATAGCTCCGCTATTGAGGGATTCCTGGTGTTAATTGTCTTCACCTGGCCAGAATCACTTCCTTATCTCCTGCTTCAATGCATCATGAACCTCTGTGTTCTCAAGTTTTATTAGAGTGCATGTGTCACAGGGGCTGGGGCGGCTTCTATTGTATTGCATCTGTAGCGGTCTGTGTCTGCGTTCTCCAGTGCAGTCTTCAAGTCCCTGCGAAGCCTTTTTTATCATATTTGAGATAATGTTTCCCAGTCCCAGCCTCATGTACCCAACAAGTGCCCACGTTTAATCCAACAGTCCTGTCTTCCTCTTTCTCTCATAATGTAAGAGCTATATGTAGCTTAATTTCTTGTTTGTTTTCTTATCCTTTTACTAATCATAGGTCACCTTCTCCAATAAAAGGAAACCTGTTGTAAGCTCCAGTACATCACAGTGAAGCATGTTAAGTCCATTGCTCACTCTGGATTTCAAGATTGTGTTTTTTCTCCAGAGATAGCTATCTCAACTGCTTTTTGGCCAGCTTTTTTTTAAAAGTCAGAATGAACCACCTTTATTTTTGTTTCTGTTTTTTTCTTGCTTAGCAATTCCTGTTGCTGGAGCACCAGCACCATAGGAATCCAAAATGAAAGAGGCAGGTGGAAGGCCCTTTCTACCTGAGAAGTAGAAAGCAAGACTGTAGGTCCTTTGAGACCTGCACTTGAACCTCTAAAGAATGCACTCCAAACTGTATGTCACCACAGCATCAGTAGGGTGAGTTTCCAGGAGCAGGCGAATGAGTTGAAAATAATGACAGAATAAGAAACTTGCTAGCATGTAAAATGTGACCCATTTCTACTATTTTGAAATTGGTATAAAAAACGATGGAAAAAGATTGCATTACCCTTTCTCTGAGAACTATTCCATAGAAATTACAAAGAGGCAGCATCTACCCTGCTCACGTCTAAAGAGGATGACATTCTCAGTCTGCTGGCTTCTTTATAAATGTTGTCCTTAGACATAGAAGGAAGCACCATGGGCATATTGCAAAATAATCTGTTTAGTGTCTTCACGTCATCACTTCGGGTGTGCAGATTAAATTTGCTCAGATCAGTTGTTGTCTATTGATCCCCCCACCTTTTTTTTCATCGTATTTGCCTTTCCTTGTTGTATGTAAATGTTTTTCAGTTTTATGCACTGAATTGTGTTACTTCCCTTGAATAGATTAATCAAAGTAAGTAATTACTGCTTATTGTAAAGCTAGTTATTTAGTTGTTGATGATTTTTTGCTGACAGACATACAGGCTTGAAAGTTAGCATGGGATCAAAGCAACACATCAGGTACATTTCATGAAACCTGCTGTTTGCAAAGATGTGTATCAAATTTTCCGTAGAGCCTAATCAACCCGGGCTGGTCACTACAAACAAATTCATACTTTCTGTTTCCTTCAGCCCTACATAGCATTCTTACATCGTTGAATATATGGAATATTTCAGCGTTATGACACAAGCATGGTCTGAGGAGCTTGAATGAAAGCGGAGAGATGATGATTGCGTCTTATACATGTGAGGGAAGGTTTATTTTATCATTGTTGCCATGTTGCTTTGACTGTTTCAGCAATCACAAGGTGTCTTAATGGTCACTGAAAATGGATCATAGATAATAAAATAGTTCCTACATTTCATGTGAAATCATTCAGTTTAACTCTTATTTATGTTTTGGTTCTAAGGAAGCGAGTAAGGGGTTGCATTTACAGTTTGACATTCTAGGGCTCTTTGAGCTTAATGAATGCTCCATTTGACTCCTTAAGAATGCTGATCACCATGATCTACTATGACCACTCCAGATATGTTCATATCACATTTTGCATAATCACCTTCCTCTTTCTTGCATGTGAGAAAAAAAAATATATATATCCTATATCCAGTAGGCAGTTATAGTTAGGACCTAGTTTTCATAGACAAAATGTTTTTTTTTTTTTGCTAATAACTTCGGTGCTGTTTAATGAATCACAAAATCTTCAAACGTAGTGTAATGGTAATTTCAGCTGTTGTGTGGAATGCTTCGAGGTGATCCATGAAGTGAGAGCTGAGAAAAAGAGGGTGTCCCAAAACACATTTACCCATGCAATTTCCCATAGGGATTTTAGACACAACTACAGCCTGAACTGCTGGATTCAATGACACCAAATGTGTCAGAATGTTCGCTCTTAGTCCAGAAAGAGCCCTGTTTGTAATTTGGTTTAAAAAATCCATTCGGTAGTTTTGGAGTTATTAAAGAAAAAAGAACTTTGTATATCTAGGGATGCGGATTCATCACAGTGGATCTGCAAACACTAATGCCGTGATTTGCTGGCTGCCACCTGACTGGAATGTTGCAGCCACCATTTGATGTATCGTACACTTTAGTGGGACCTCAAAATGTATGTCTACAGTACAGGAATTGTTCAGTGCAGAGGTACCCTGACCCCATGGGTGTCTTAGTGGCATCAAAGATATTTCCCTAAATGTTTTTTTTCTATGTACGTGGATCTGTGGATCGATCATGGTGCTCAGCACGGCCCCTGTGTGAATCTGTGACAAATCTGCAAACCCAGCTCCAATGGAAAAAATCCACACACTCACAGATCTATAACCCCACTTATATGCATACAGCCACTAACACACCTACTCATTTACTCATACAGTCCCTCACTCACCCACTCACAAACCCATGCCACCACTCACACACCCACTCACACATCCATACACTGCCACTCATACACACACTCACACAGGCATACAGCCACCCACATAGCCACTCACACAGCCTTACACTCACAGACCCATATAGCATTTAACATACCCACTCATTTACCCATACAGTCCCTCACACACCCACTCACAAACCCATGTCACCACTCACACACCCACTCACACATATATACACTGCCAGTCACACACACACTCACACAGGCATACAACTACTTACACACATACTCACGTAGCCATAGAGCCACCCACATACCCACTCACACAGCCTTACAGTCACGCACAGACCCGCACAGCCTCTCACACACATACTCATAGATCTATACTGCCACTCACACACTCACTCATACAGCCACTCATACACCAAGTCATAGACCCATACATCCACTCACACATACACTCAAAGACTTATACATCAATGCACACATCCACTTACAGTCCCATACAGCCACTTACACACCCACTCACACAGGCATACAGCCACTCACACACCCACTCACACAGCCATAGAGCCACCCACATAGCCACTCACACAGCCTTACAGTCACTCACAGACCCACACAGCCACTCAAAAACCGACACACAGATCTATACTGCCACTCACTCACACATCAAGTCATACACCCATACATCCATTCACACACCCACTCACAGACCCATATTGTCACTTACACACCCACTCACACAGCCATACAGCCACTCACATACCTACTCATAGACCCATACCTCCACTCACACACCCACCCACAGACCCATACAGCCGATTTTATACCCACTCACACAGCCATACTGTCACTCACACAGCAATAAAGCCACTGACACACCCACTCACATACCCATACAGCCAGTCATGCTAACTTAAAGATCCATACAGCCACTCACACATCTACTCACAGACCCAAAGAGCTACTCAAACACCCACTCACAGACCCATACAGCCAATTACACATCCACTCACAGACAGGCACAGCCACTCATGCTCCCACTCACAAAGCCATACAGCCACTCACACACCCATACACAGACTCACACACCCACTCAAACACCCACTCACAGACCCATACAAACACTCACACACCCACTCTCACACTATCAAGGCCACTCACACACCAGCTCACACACATACAAAATCACTCACACAGCCACTTACAGATCCATGCAGCCACTCCCACTTCCACTCACAGACCCATACAAACACTCACACACCCACTCTCACACCATCAAAACCGCTCACACACCAGCTCACACACATACAAAACCACTCACACAGCCACTCACACAGCCACTCACACATCCACTCACAAACCCATACCAACACTCACAAACCGACTCTCACACCCTCAAAACCACTCACACACCAGCTCACACACACACAACACCACTCACACAGCCACTTTCAGACCCATGCAGCCACTCACACATATACTCACAGACCTATACATACAAACACTCACACACCCTCAAAACCACAAACACACCAGCTCAAACATGCACAAAACCACTCACACAGCCACTTTCAGACCCATGCGGCCACTCACACACCCACTCACAGACCCATAGAGTCACTTTCACCCCTAATCACACATCCACCATTACAAAGGCATAGAAATTCACTGAAAAAAACAAAGGTTACAGGGACATTATAGTTGGGTTCAGATTTCACACACACACAAAACCATACAAATTCAGCAGTTATAGTTTGAGTTATCCACATGATTATAACTCATACCCTAGTGTAACTATAACATGCATCTGTGTCTGGACCAAGCTAAACCTCTCTGAAGAGCTATAATGATAGTGAAATGCGGTTCAGGGGTTGCATTTCTTCATTCCAAGTTGGTTAGGATGGTATTTTATCAATCCAAAGCTGTAATACTGTACCTGGAGTGGTAAAGGGCTTTTGCCATTTTACAGCTCGGCGTGGATGGTACTGTGCTGTCCTAAGCTTAAAAACTTTGCTTGAAAAACACACATTTGAGAAGAGCAGAGTCAGAGTGTCGCTAGTGTTGTAGTGTGCACTATACATGATCTGCTCTACCCTACACTTGGATACTACCCTGGCTCCTGCGTTCTCATTTCGGTTGTCGCATCACTAGTGACCTGAATGTCTGTTTCTCCTTCTGCAGGCTGAGGGCTGATTTCTGCTCTGACCATATTCCCTCTCTAGTTTTTTCTTTGTGTGGTCAGAACAAAATAGCACGGTTTGAACAGAGCTTACTGTTTACACCTATAGTTTTGATTTCTAGTCACAGTATGGCCTCTCACTCATTTCATGGCTGAAAATGAGGACCTGAACATTTCTTAGCAGCATTTTTATGTCCTCTTTAGGAATACAATGTAGTTGGGTTACAGTTCTTCCCTGAGTTTCCTTTTGAAAGAGGTTTTTTTTGTGTGGGGGGTGGGTCTGGTTCTCGGCCCCTCTTTCAAACAAAGGAGTTACTGATTTTAAACTAATTTCCCCTTTCTCATTGTTAGGCTTCTGCCTGTTTCAAAGTCTGCTCTGCTTTCTCTGGCTCAGTTCTAGTTGTTCTTTAATATTTGCTGTTTTATATGTTTGGGGGTGATCCCACATTACCTGGCCCGAAAAGTATGAAAAACTCTGAACGTAATATTCCTGTTGCAAGTTTGATGTTTAGCAATGTGCTGCATGTGCACTCAGTGCATAATAATTTATTTGAGTGCTTTAGGTCTCTGATTCTGAGTGTGAAGAGTGCAAGTCCCATTGCAGATATGAACATGTGTCTGCTTGAAGGACTGTTCAACCATAAAGAGTTTCAGTGTTTCCCCAATAGGTGAAATGAGAATGATCCTGTAGGCATGAAGCCTATGGGTCCACTTAATCCTTCTGTGACTGTTACCATGAATACCAAGAGATGGGTTTGTTTTTATTTGTTTGCTTGTGGTCTGTTATGTGTGTGTGTACCTTTTACACTGGACCTCTCCCATTTTATGTGTTGTGATTCAGCTGGTCTCTCCTCTACGCTTTTAGGCAGTAAAGATGGGTTGTGTGGCCTATTGCTTAGTCCACATATTTTCTTCTTAAAGTTTTCTTTGATAATTTTAGATGATTTGTTGAGATCGGCTTTTGGATGGGAACTGTTGCACATGCTTGTCATCATAGCTTTTTGGGATGTTAGTTAATAGCTTGAACTCAGTGGTTCTGGGCCTCATTTAGTTATGTTTATCAGGTGTCCTACGCTGGAAATCTTTATGGTGTTCGGTAAGGAACTCTAGGACCACAGAAGCAATGCTTCTGCCCTGTTAATTTACAAAGTAATAACCTACTCTCATGGCAACAATTCTGACAGCAGCATGTAGGACAACTTTAACCCCTTCCATGCTCATGATGAGCTCAGCTCGTCATGCAGTACCTCAGTGCTCATGACGAGCTGAGCTCGTCATGACCACACCCGTTTTTATTGCTGTCCAGCACAGCAGAGGAACATGTGCAGCAGCCATGTGGTTAAGTGGAGCCAGTCCATTTTTAGGGCAGCCAATAAAGGAGGCTCTGCCATATACAAATGGGAAATTACTAGAGATTCTACTGCTATGTTCCATTTAGAAAGTGTAGGCTTTATGTATTAGAACTTCTAGATTTCCAATCTTGTTGGTTTACTCATGGCTTGAGTGTCAGAAACCAGAAAAGGAAAAAGGATTCCAAATGTTAATCCCAGTTCTTCCAGCAACAAATACCTTGCCAGACATCAATGACTAACTTGGGGAGAGAAGTTGGCCTAACGGCTAGGGCGGTCGACCTCGAGGTGGGGAACCAGGTTCGAGTCTCAGCAGGCATGCACAACATCCTGTGATTCTGGGCAAATCACTTAATCTCCCTGTGCCTAACAAAAAATTTATGTGCTGTAACACAACTGGCGCTCATGTAAAGTGCTCTGATACCCGATGCCTTTGGGTCAAGTTCATGCTAAATAAAACTCCGTAAAAAAAAAAAAACTTCTCATAGAGGAAACGGAGGACAGGTAAAGGGAGTAAGTGGTAGGAGATGAAGGTGATCTTTGGATTGATCAAGAAATTCGGAACCAATGTTCCCTTTTGATAGGTTCTTACAATCAGGGCAATACTACATGGAGAAAATACTTTATGTATGTGATCATCAGAGTAACTCTCGTACCTTGATCATAAAGTACCCTCTAAAAACTGCCTAACTAAACGAAATTCCAGAGAAAACACAACAAAAGTGCAGGGTAAGCAACAAGTGAGTGAACATAGCACCCGAGTAGCACTACAGCAGGTCTAAAATTGCCAGGCTCCCGTATTTCCTCAACTGAACACCCATGCATATCCTACGCATATCTTTGCACCATAGCTACCAAGCCCTCACCTTTCATCAGTGCCTAGTCAACCGGAGAGTGTGCAGGATTCCACTCTTGTAAGTCCTGACACTAAGACTCTGTTCCCTGTAGTACAACTCATGGCCTCTTGGCACAGACTGACTGTAGGCTCCTTCCAACTTATGGTGGGTTTCCCTATGCACAGAGCTTTGCTAACTAGACTTAGCATCAATTTACCCAAGTAATAATCTAGTTGCTCAAAATGAGGCAGCAATAATACACACATTCAAGCCTTTGCACTATACAAGCCACTCACGGAAATACCCCATCTTTCTTCTTAATGTTCCTTTAAACTCAGATGCACTTCCCACACACCACAGAAGGGACATAAACATTGACTGTCGAAAATATATTATATGCATCCTTATAGTTCAAAGCTGTTTTCTTAACTATAAGCTTTAAGCTGACTCTCAAACCACTGTCATTACCATTGTTGATATTTATTCATTGTTTAATCAGATTAGTATGACTGAAACCACTTGAATAAGTTACTTTGTTACTCTTGCTTGGGGCCTTTAAAAATAGTATGATATTTACATTTTGGAACTATATTCATGTGTAATTCATAATGTTTGCAAAATTTCAATCCTTCTCTCTACTGGGATGTTACATTTACTAAATGGCAACCTGGGAATATCTACATTTTTTTCGACCTTTAAAGATTTACATATGCACATACTGACAACTTGTCCGCATTGGTGTTTAGTATTTAATGAGATGCCATTCATGGTTTGTCATTTCCTGTGGGAGGCCATGGGAGACGTAGGAGACAACAGCACCCAGAGTTAATATTTGAAGACTCACCACAAGGCAGAGAGTCTGCTTCCTATCTGTCTCTGGAATAGCATAAATCGAGTTAGAGGAACACCTTAGAGGCCATAAAGAAACCTGTAAGGAATTCTACCCCAAACAATGAATCCAGAAGGGAAAGCAAGGAATTAACCCAATGATGCTCATGGTATAAAGTGCATGCAGCAAGAAGCCAAATAGAATCTACCAAAAGAATGGAACAGAACTTTGAAGAATGTAAAAACAAACCAGGCCAAAGAAAACAAGTGCTCTGGACCACCTAAAAATGAATGAGCACCCCCCCTTCGTGCAACCAACATCAACTTAAAAGAATCATCCGCATTTTTGTTATCACAGAAATACAAGGGTAGAACCGTACCAGAAAAACAGCTCACAAGAGGCCTTTGAAGATCCACTTTTAGGATATAAAGCGCCGGAAGTCTTTAGAAACTCAAAAGGGCTACCCATTACTATACTCTAAGTTACTTTTCTTAAAGATTATCCATGTCTGGAGATCGTTCAAACCTGTGATCCACAAACAAAAAACCCATCCCTTTTTGCCCAGCACAAATCTCTTGTTCAGGCAGTGCTCCCACACTCTGGAACATTCTTCTGGTACACATGGGGAATGCTCCTTCTTTCTCTACCTTTAAATACCTTCTAAAACATAGTTTTTGAGAAACACTTTATGTTATTAGATACAACTGCCGCTTTCTGCCTCTGTATTAACCTCTCTTAATTTGTTCTGCCAACCATGTCCTTCTTGAGTTCACTGTTTATGCGTTATGCCCTGCTTCATGGTATAACTTTATTATGTATTTCTCTTTATGCCAATTACCTCCAATCAGACATTTGTCTTGTTTATTCCTCGTGTACTTGAGTATGTCTAGCTAACATCTTTATGGAGTAAATCGATCCTTTTACTTCTTTTGTTCCAAATGTTTTTTTACAGCACTCTGAAAATGTTCCGCTCAATACTGTTCCTCCTTATTACAAAAGCTCAGTAAAGTACTGTGACAACCTTTCACCTTCTAATACTCTTATTATTGCATCTTTTTGCCTCACTCATTTCATTTCATTTCATGCTGCTTTATTCGATCATTGTGAACATATCATAAAAGCAAAAGAATACATAGAAAAAATATCCAGATCAATACATTTTCATATATACATTAGTTAAAACATTATTAAATACATTTTGCTGTGGTCCAGTTAAAACCTTTAAAATCAGCTATAGTAAAAAAATAAAAAAAATAACTCTTCATAATATGGTTACAGGGAGCTGCTAGAAACTATGCCCACCTTCATCCTCTTCCTGAGGCAGGTCCATAGATATGAGGCAACACAGAAACAGACAAATGGGTCACGTAGGGCTTTTAGGAAATGCATTGCGACCCGACATTGCCTAAAATTATGATGCTTCAGAATTGGCAGTATAAACAATTTTCTTGCTTCAGAATATTTTTGACAAAATAGTAGGATATGCAGATCTGTCTGCGCCGCAAGGTTGTTACAGGGGCAGCAATCAAGATCTGCTAGCCTATACTTCTTTTGTGGATATCCCAGGAGTAACGGGATCATGTTTAATCTGAAGCGCAGTAGAATTAATCTGTGCTGGGCGTTGTTTATCCGTGCTAAGTAATGGAAACCATCTTCTGGTGTTAATGGGACCAAGTCATAAGCAATAGTAGAGTGATGGATCTGTTTTTTTTCCCTGCGGGCGTATTCTGCTCTTTGGGAATATAGATCTTTTAACCGTTTCTTCGTGACCCCCTTACAGGAGTGAGGGTCCTGAAAGAGTTTTTCCATCCCTATAGCCTTTAATACAGTTTCTACATGATTTAGCCACCCAATTCTTTTGTAATAATCTAGGTTACAGCATTCTCTTATAATGGTTTGTGTCAAATCTACTGTAGTTCTTTGCCAAATCGATAGCCACAAGAGGACCGGGCCATTCTTATGGTGTCGCTCAGAAAGGGGAGCCCTAATTCAAGATGTAGAATATAATTTGAAGCCGCTTGGGGTACGGACACACGGTTTTTAAAAAAGGAGTCTTCCATTTGCTGTGACAGGCCAGTATTGCCCATCCCCCACATGCCTGCTCCATATGTTGTGGCTGATTTTATTTTGGTTTGATAAATATTTTTAGTTACGTCCAGTGAGCTTCCACCCAATTTTTTTTCAAATCTTTTAAATGCGTTTAGGCTCCTTTGCATACCCTGGGCTCTTGTTTTTACTAGTTTAGACCAAGAATGATCCTTATCAAAGAGCACTCCTAGGTATGAAAAGGAGTCTACCACCTTAATTTAATTGCCGGCCATTTGGAATTTTGGCCGTTTTTCTCCTCTGGCAGCTCCAGCTACAATTATGAAAGATTTTGTTTCATTTACTTTTAGGTCAGGGGAAGTCATAAAGATGGCGTAAGCTTTAATTAGTTTTTGTAGGGCCAGGCCCGTTCTTGCAATCAGCACCGCATCATCGGCGTATGCCAAAATTTGGAGTGGGGTTTGATCAAATTTGGGCACGTCCAAAGAGAGAGCAGACAGGGAGGACTCAACTCCATGCCTCACTCAAACAATGATTATTCCCCGTATGCTAGTGTTACTGTATCAGTTCAATTGATTATTTTACTCTGTTATTACAATGCTTTGTAAAATGCTCTGTAACTCTCTCACCATTTGCTTCTTCTCTTCTACTTTGTGTGTTATTTCAAAGCAGTGTACAGTGCTTTGAAACCTAAACAGTGGAGTTTCCATTCCAGAAAAATCATATGACTTAAAAAGTAAACACAAGGGCAACCAAAGGAGCTGGTAAATATCACTGTGAATTTTGCAACCTGATCTTAATAGTGAACGTTCATTCAGGTATAGGGATAACACTATGTCAGTGGCAGTTCAGCATTATCCTGATAACGCCCTTTACATAATCCAACTGTAGTATTTGAAAATACTATTAGAGACTGCACACCCACTCCTGTGCACTCCCCCTTATAGGGTTGAACTGCCTGTCGTTGAGGAAGTACAGCTGTTGCATTGCTCAGTGTTAGCTGATTCAGCATTCTTAATAGCAAGGAGCACTGAGAATGTGAAATTCATTTATCTGTTTGGGTTTGTAGGTATTCAAAAACTAAACATCTGTAAGAAAATATTGAATATTGGTAAATACGACTAAGAAAATATTTATATTTTAATTTCAAATAAAATCCCAGATGACAGCAAGCAGGGCTTTTCAGATGAGATTTGCTCTGTGGGAATATCTGTGTAAAATGCTGACACTTCTCAAGAGATCGGCATACTCAATTTACAAGAAACACTCGCATCACATAGTGTTATTATCCATTATATTTCTAAAATTAAACATGGTTGTGCTTTACATTGGCAAATACTGCCAGGCACATATGACCTTCATTTTCTGGTCAAGTATTAGTCAAGACCTTGTGATTTTACTTAAAATATATGTATAATATACTTACTTAAAGGGGCTTTCAGCCAGCTCTCTTCATCAATTGGTCTGTTGTGGTATCATTCACATTTTGGTTGCACCTATTACATTGTACAAGAGGCAGAGGGTCAGCCTACATCAGCCACTGTCTACCTTCACTTTGAGTGACTGCATGATGCTTACAATAGAGTTCCGTTCAGTGGCAGTGTTTCTGTTTTTTATTTATTATTTTAGTGTTGCCTTTTTGCTTAGAGCCCGATGTGATAGCATCAGGATTTTGATTTGAACACAGGGCACTTTCCAGCTTTATTAGATCTCATCGTCTGCAATGTTGTAAATTCCTTTTGGCGTGGCCTTCGTTTATCGAACTGCTGCTATTTCACGGCATACCAGATTGTTCCCATTTGAAACGGTTCTTTATAAAGATGTCATTTTGTTAGTATTATTGGAATGAAGTGCATTTATAACTCCACTCATGTATCTCATGCTGGTATGTCTTTTCATTGAGGACTACAATTATTATTTTGGTCTGTATGTCCTGCATGTCTGGCTTTCTAGTTTGTTTTCAGTGCTCTTGGTTGTTGTGCTTATGTAGACATTTAACTATTATATCATTAACTGGAGCTGTGTTTACTCCAGTGTCTGTCCGTCTGTTGTCTGTCTGTCTGTCTGTTGTCTGTCTGTCTGTCTGTCACGATCTAGCTATACAGCCTTCTTGCCTTCTCTATCCGTCTTTGTAAGCCTCTCTATTTATTAACTTTTCAGTTCTCTCTATGTATTTGCAATAAACATTTAATAACATTGTAAGAAAAGCATTATCAAAGTCAAGAGGCTTGCAGTCAACACCAGACGGATTGGCTTCTTTACTTATAGTGTTAGGCAAGACCCTTTGATTTTACCAAACTATGCATATAACAAAGTTAGTTGTTCGTGTCAGCCCACTTCAGCTAATGGCTGATTTCACTGTAAATTATGACATGCTGCCCTTTCACTAGTAGCAAGTCTAGAACAAAGTAGTTCCCTTCAGTGCCAGAAACTATCATGGTAATGTTTCCTTTTCGAAGACAAAGATATTTTTACCTTTAGCCCATGCTTTTATTTTAGATTGATGAGGGTCCAGCAGCTTCTCCAATAGTACCATTGTTTAAAACTGTGGCAGAACAAAACAAGAATTGCCGAAGCCAAAAGGCTGGTGACCAGAGCCGGACCCACAGGCTTTGCCAATTCTTGCTTTAATTTGAAAGGGAGAATACCCACACTTCTCAGTTCGGGGGGGAGGGTGGCACTACTTTTTGTAGATAGTACCTGTACTTCTCTATAGCAAAAAGGTTCTCTGAGTAAAGTCAGTACTTGCACTTCTATTTTCCATTTTAAGCTCTGGGGGATGACCGAGACATATGTTTGGGTATGCGCCAGAATAACTTTTTATATTTTTTATCATTTGACATATTTCTTAAAGTAAAATACATTATTTTTACTGCATATCCTCAGTATATTTATAAATAATGCCGAATATCATGCAAATGCAATGTGAGTGGTTTTAGTAATAAAACTCCATTTTCTAAATGGTTTTTGGAACATGTCAATGAATTATTCTTTGATAAAATCTTTATTGACTTGAAATGTGTTTTATTATCTCTTAATGGATCTAAAAATAAAACTTTCGATCGTTAAAATGCCTTAGGAAAAACGTGTGTGTGTTTGTATGACCTTAAATTGTGCAGAGACAATCCCAGCCCCAGGAAGGCCTCATAGAAACTGCCCATAACACTAATGGGACGCAGAGGTGGTGAGGGAGGGTCTTACTGTTCACACAGCAAGTATACGGTGGTTTAGAAGGGGGTGGGTGGCATCTTTGTTCTTCCTACTGAACCCTTTCGTTTGCCCTGATGCCATCCACCGTTGAGAGAAAATGGCTGATACATATTGTTAACTGTGTTGCCTTGTGAAGACGATAAAAAACACCACTTTGTGGGACAAGTTAGTCTTATAAAGATACTTCCATTGAAAGGTATTATCGCCATTTTGTAGAACAGAATTCATGCAAGTGTTCCCCTGCCAGGACCAATACAATTTTAGTAGATTGTCGGAAAAACGTTTCTGCACTTTAGAGTATGCCGCTGACCGCGTGACCCGCAGGGGAACATGGGTGGGGCAGCGCTTTAGTCCCACCCGGCAAGCTCCAGCCAACACCAGTAAAATCGTATGGTTGGGCGTTCCTGGAATGAAATGGGGTAACCTGAAGTCCAAGCTAGAACAATACCTGGCGGTGAGGGGTGGTCCTCTCAATATCCTCATCATCCACCTGGGTGGGGATGATTTGGTCACACTGGGGAGGAGGGCCCGCATTCAGGCCATGCAGAGGGATTTGATGGCAGTAAGCAACAGGTTGGGAGCCACTGAGCTTCTTTCTTTCAGAAATTATCCCTCGCAGGGAATGGAGGGGAGCAAGATCGCCGGTTGCGAAGGAGCAGTCCCGCAGGAGAGTCAACAGATCCATGCAGAAGTTTATGGAAAAGAGGCCTGGGGTTCATTAGGCATGCACTCATACAAGAAGAAAACCGAAGGGTACTACGAGAAGGATGGGGTGCACTTGTCCGGGTTCGGTAGATATGTTCCTTCTGGACGTACATGAGTCTATGTCAGCGGCAGGTTGCAAGTAGCATAATGGGTGGGGGGGCTCTGTCATCGACGGGGGCCTCCTCCAGAGCTGTGGCGGTGTACAGGGCGATCTGGAAGCAGACGGGTACAGTAAGGGTACCTCTGCGGCAGAAGGGTACAGTAAGGGTACCTCTGCCTGGCACAGTAAGGGTGCCTGAGCCAAGGACCAGGAGCCGTAGGAGGTTCCGGGAAACCGCGACGGCGCCCCGTTAGTCCTTCGGGCGGTCAGGGGGCCTGAACCGATCGGGGGTGTGCCACACCGCTCCGCCCTGACAGGGGGGGCGGGAGTATAACGAAGATGGTAATGTGCTGCACCGTCAGAGCATCAACTCACCGTGCAAGATGGCTCCTTAGGCATGCGGGACAGCGAGGGGCTGCCTGCTTTGGATCGCCCGCAAGATGACCCACCATAAAACATCATACGTGTGTTGTATGAAATAAACCTGCAGCAGTTCTTTCCCACAAATACGTCTCCAGAGTTTCATTTGGGTTGGAATTGTGTATATGTATAAACGGGCGGGAGTGAATGGCGGTGTGGGCACTATGCGCAGTTCCTCGCTGCTGAAGGGCGTGACATGCAATGACGCAGGGTATGGCTTACCACCGAAAGCACCTCACCCTTCCAGTTGAGTCTTTATCCGACTGTGCACTTCTTCTCTCATACTCCATGCACTTGGTGATTCATGCTTTCACCCCTGCACCTATTCATCCTGCCGCTGACTCATTGTCACATTCAACCATTCACTCATCTACAATATCACGCGCACGCGCACCTGAATCCTCAAGTAACGGTAAAGAGGCTCTCGGAGTTAGAATCTTAATCACTGGATCATTTCAGCAGAATCACTGGGCCGACAAAAGGTAACTCCCAGAACTATTGTTTTTTTAAACAAGGAAGAAAACAGTGACAAGAAGTGTGATGTTACACAGGTCCTCGGCTATTGATCCGCTCAGTGCAGCTTTCATTTCGGGCTACTGTGTTGTTTACATTATCTTGTAAACAGACTGCAGTGCTGTAACGCTGCCTGCGCTTGACCTTTTACAGGACTTCTGCCTCTCCCCTGATACAGCTTCAAGGACAGGTTGAAGGTCGACCTTGAAGTTCAAGTGGTGAAAGATCGTCCATAGCATGGGTACTCACCAACTTTCTCTCGGGGGCCGAATTTACAGTGTGGTTTGTGGACGAGGGCCGCACCGGTGGAGGCGGGGTCAGTGGGGGAGAGGGGAGGGACTAGAGGAAAAAAACTGTGACCATGAGGTTGAACACAGGCCCCTGCAGCGGACGTCTTAGTCCACTGAGCCACCAGACCCAGCATACACACATCTCTCTCTCTCTCTCTCTCTCTCTCTCTCTCCCTCTCTCTCCCTCCCTCAATGTCTCCCTCCCTCTCCTCTCTCTATCTCTCTCTCGCTCCCTCCTCCCTCTCTCTCTGTCTCACTCTGTCTCACTCTCTCTCTCTGTCTCCCTCTCTTTCTCTCTCTGTCTCCCTCCCTCTCTTTCCTTCTCTCTCTGTCTCCCTCTGTCTGTCTCCCTCTGTCTGTCTCCCTTTGTCCGTCTCCCTCTGTCTGTCTCCCTCTGTCTGTCTCCCTCCCCCTTTCTGTCTCCCTCCCTCTGTCTGTCTCCCTATGTCTGTCTCCCTCCCTCTGTCTGTCGCCCTCTGTCTGTCACCCTCTGTCTCCCTCTCTGTCTCCCTCTCTCTTTCCCTCTGTCTGTCTCCCTCTGTCTGTCTCCATCTGTCTCCCTCTCTCTGTCTCCCTCTCTCTATCTCCTTCCCTCTATCTCCCTCCCTCCCTTCCTCTATTTCCCTCCCTCTGTCTCCCTCCATCTGTCTCCCTCCCTCTATCTGTCTCCCTCCCGCTGTCTGTCTCCCTCTGTCTCCCTCCCTCTGTCTCTCCCTGACTCGCTCCCTCTGCCTCCCTCCCTCCAACTCCCTCTCTCTCCCTCTGTCTCCCTCCCTCTGTTTCCCTCCCTTTGTCTCCCCCTCTGTCTCCCTCCCTCTGTTTCCTTCTCTCTGTATCCCTCCCTCTATCTCCCTCCCTCTATCTCTCTCCCTCCCTCTGTCTGTCTCCCTCCCTCTGTCCGTCTCCCTCTCCCTCTGTCTCTTCCTGACTTGCTCCCTCTGCCTTCCTACCTCCGATTCCCTCTCTCTCTCTCCCTCAGTCTCCCTCCCTCTGTCTCCCTCCCTCTGTCTCCCTCTGTCTCTGTCTCCCTCTCTCTTTGGCTCCCTCTCTCTCGCTCTCTGTCTGACTCCCTCTGTCTCCCTCCTTCTGTCTCCCTCTGTCTCCGTCTCCCCCTGACTCCTCTTCGTCTCCCTCTCTCTGTCTGCCTCTCCATGTCTCCCTCCGTCTCCCTCTGTCTCCCCCCGTCTCCGTCTCCCTCTCCCTCTCTGTCTCTCTCTCCATCTCTCTGTCACACTGCCTCTATCTGTCTGTTCCTGTCCCTGCCTCTATCGGTCCCTGTCTCTGTCTCCCTCCCTCTGTCTCCCTCTCCGTCTCCCTGTCTCTGCCGGTCTCTGTCTGTCTCTTCCTCTATCTGTCTCTGTCTGTCTATGTCTATGTCTGTCTCTACCTCTATCTCTCTTTGTCTCTATCTCTGTCTGTCTCTGCCTCTATCTGTCTCTGTCTCAATCTGTCCCTGCCTCTATCTGTGTCTCTTTCTCTATCTCTCTCTGTCTCTCTCTCTGTCTCTCTCTGTCTCTCTCTCTGTCTCTCTCTCTCAGTCTCTATCGCTGTCTGTCTCTACCTCTATCTGTCTCTGCCTCTATCTGTCTCTGTCTGTCCCTGTCTCTGACCCTATCTAGCTCTGTCTGCCCCTGTCTCTATCTGTCTCTGCCTCTATCTGTCTCTGTCTCTATATGTCTTTATCTGTCTCTATCTCTATCTGTCTCACCTCACCCGGCTCTCACTCCCTGCAGCCCTCTGTCACCTCACCCGGCTCTCACTCCCTGCTGCCCTCCCACCTCACTTGGCTCTCACTCCCTGCTGCCCTCCCACTTCACCCAGGCTCTCACTCCCTGCTGCCCTCCCACCTCACCGGGATCTGTTCACCTCTTCTTAGCGCCCCTGAAGCTCCACTCTGACCGTGGCTGCAATCGCCCGGCCCCCACAGAGCAGTACCGGCGGTGTTTGCTGACACTTAAAAAAATAAAAAAAGAACACAGGTACGATGTCTGTAAGGTCCGTGTGCCACCAAGGAAGGATTGTTGCCAGGCCGCTGTCGGCCCGCGGGCCGTACTTTGAGTACCTGTGGTCCATAGCGAGACCGTTTGCGATGTTAGGGGTCACGGGGGGCCAGGGGTCATGAGGAGGAAGTGACTGCATTACCTGAGAAATCTAGGGAGCAGTGGACCACCGAAGGGCCTTTTTATGAGTTGCATGTCATTTGGAGTGGGGATGCTGGGGAGGGGGGGGATGTGAAATCTCTCGTTCTGGCTGCTGTGCCTACACTAAATAACGGGCCTCACGAGATATTGCGCCCAGAATGGGGAGTTTTGCCTCCCCATCAACCGCTCCCCTTGTAGCAAGAGATGGATCGGTCTGTAAATACAGGCTCCTTGTCTGTATGTCAGTATGTAATTCCCTTTCAAGGCCAAATAACGAGCCCTTTTTTACGATCTGCCCTTGGCAGTGGAGTGCTGCAGCTGGGGGGCTGAGGAAGAGGCCTCAGTGGAAGGGCACACCAGGGCATGGCACTGCTGGTGGGGGCACTATCTGTTTCCTTCGTGGTGCGAGCAGGTTCTGGGCTGCACCTTTATTTAGTTATTTATTTAATGCGATTTTATATAGTGCAAACTTTACCCAAAGGTGTAAGAGCGCTTTACAAAAGGACCAGTTACATTACATAAGGACTTCGGAGTACAAGAGTTACATAAAAGATACAAACAGAAAAAATCTAAATTCACAAACAACTGGTAGTAAGTACATACGTCTACTACAGATACTAGGGGTTAGAGTTGCATATATACAAGTTGAAAATTCACTCAAGGAAAAGATACAAACAGAAAAACTCTAAATTCACATAAGAATGGCAGTAAGGACATACGTCTACTACAGATACTAGTGATTAGAGTTACATATATACAAGTTACAAATCACTCAAGATTACATTTTTAAAAGCGATTCGGGTGGGACAATTGTATATTACATATTTACAGAGCATGACATTCTTGCCATCGTTCAGCCAGGCGTTCAGGCGGTGTTGCACTCAGGGGCGGTGGTTGATCCCGGCCTCTGCTTGCAGTTTCATCTAGAGTGGATCTGCACCTGGTAAAATTCAGGTTGGTGTTTCTGGACCTGGTGTTACTAGGTCTGGTATTGGCGGACCCAGGAATCCTAGGTATGGACACACCAGGCCGTATCCCCTCTGCACAGTGACAGAGAGTCCCTCTTAACAAGGCCCTGTGCATTCACAGCAAACAACGAGCAGAGTCCAGCATGTGCGAGCAATATGGCAACAACATTGTGGCCCTTTGTGTACACGGTTGACAACATGCAGATGTAATTGTGTGCTCAAAAACTACAGTTAGACTATTTTCTTGGGTGTATTGTCAACACGAATATCCTCGAAATGTGTTAGTTAGTGAGACTCTCCCCTTTCAAAGGGTAGCATTGGGTGATGAGTTAGCCACAGGTGTGTGGGTGGGTGGACCGCTGCACGTGGTGGAGAGACTTTGGTGCAGCTGTTGGTGATTTTAAGAAGAGCAGATTTGTAAATCTGCAGGGAAAGCAGCTGAAGTGAATGTTTAAGTATATGAGCACTTTTGGATTGAAGGACGTTGAGGGACATTTTCAAGGAGAGTGCAGTTTGATCCGAACGGTACAGCTGTCCGTTACCAGACAGACCCGTCTGTGTTGAGAAGGGGAGGGGGGCTGGTGGGGGAAAATACATTACACGAGATGTACTGCAGACATGGTCTTTCGATTCAGCATGAAAGTAGTGCGGTCTGTTCATTATGCTAAGCTATCATGCAAGGTATGCAATTCTACACTATAAGCTAAACAGGTGTAAATCCAGCAAAAGGGAATATGCAAACCCCCTTAACGCCTAGAGTAAATATTGTCCACTTTCATAATGAACTAATAAAAAAAATATAAGTATAACAGTGTTTATGTCATGCCTGTTTGTCTGAAAAGTAATCCTAAATGGGATGTAATGGGACAGACACCGCTAAAGGAATACCCCAAATGAACGGTTCTATTCATATCCATCATATTTCGGCCTTCGGATCAAAGGCGAGGCAGACATCCTATGGGCACTCGTCTACCCAAAACTGATATAAATCTATCTGATCCACTTCCTCTATAGAATGTAAACTGCCCCTCCTCGTCGTTACAGTTAGCCAGTGTTTGTGGTAGGTGCAGCCTTACAGGGCATGCCCTGCTGCTGTGACAGTCTCTGGGAATGGCTGATACCCAGGAATGCGGATTACTAAATGAATACACTGATTGGTTCGGAGACAAGGCAGACCCTGCAGATAGTGGAGTTCCCACACCACATGCTCGCCAACACGTGAACCCCTGCTGATACAGTTACACCCATGGGCAAAGACCTCGCAGCTGCATTGGACACCCATGGAGGCCTATCAGAGTCAATGTAACATTCATTCTCTGAGGCTGAGGCCCAATCCTGCTCTGAACAACACCCTTGTGGAGCACAAGGGGCAGTGAGCACACACTGGTTTAGCCACAGTAGACAGACCCAAGTGGCAGGGGTTTCTAGTGAGTACTCTGAAGAATCTTATGTATTGATGACCCCTCCCTGTAATGCAGAGTCTGTTTGGTACAGAGCCAGGCATCAAACACCCCACTTAAGCCAGAGCAACTGAAGAAGAAATACTTTGTTGAGTTTTCACCTCTGGCAGCTCTAAATGTAAATATACATGAAATATAGGGGGATCATCCCAACATATGGCAGACAAGAACTGTCTGAAGTGGGCTTACCCATTGGCTGAAGCAGGTTGACACAGCCCCCTTCACTGTATGTTATTTATATTTTTATTCTACTGTGTGTGTTTTGCTGATTCGAGATCTGGCAAACAGCTAAGCTGTCTGCAACCAGTCCTAAAAATGTTTAAGAGGACGGAATATGAGAATATTACGGTTTGATCCTTGTCGTTAGGGTTTTTATATATGTCATCTTAATCATCCTTTTCAAAACAATAATTGTTAAGAAAGCTAAATGTTTCCCGAGATGGAATATAGAAAACAGTGCTACTGGTATGGCGATTAAAAAATAAATGGGAGCAGTCCCGAACTCGTCACCGAGTAGAATGGGTTCAGTGAGAGTGTCACTGATTGGCACTTCAGGGCTTATACCTGAAGAGCCACAGTCCGAGGCAATTGGTGACGCCCCCCCCCCATCATGAAGGGGAGGGCCTCAAGGAACTTTTGCCAACCTGAGGAGGTCGTACCCACAGGGCTGTGAAATCCTCAGCCTGGCAAAGTTCCACTCATGCAGCCTGGAGCCTGCACATTTAGCGCATGTCTAGCTTCTGGCTGCCTGACCTGAACATGAAGAATGTCTGTCAGGCTGACCTTTGCTCAGCCTGACAGACAGTCTTTCTCTCTGGAAAAAGGCGAGAGGGTATGGTCCCTTAGCCCATATATACAAGCTGATCATGCATCCCTGCTGCTTGTGCTGTGGCTTTACGGAGTGTACGCTCGTTGTAATATTTGAGAGTGCTGTTGGAATGTCGTCTTCAAGGGGCCTCTCCTGCATGCCTGAGGTAAGCTTGCACTATTGCTTATCTGCTTTACCATTTATATATATGATGAATGCTTGCATTACTGTGCCTGTTCTATGGGAGAGCGCAGCGTATACCGACATTGACATCCAAGGTACCAGTTAATGATGGCTATGAGGAGCTTCAATGCAAGTGTGCCCAACTCTACTAAACACATTGATAGGTTATGAACCTATTGATTGGAGGTAGATTTTGTTGAGAACAGGGGGCTATTTGCAAGTTAAGGACCGTTTTTATTTATATTTATTTGTAGTTCAAAACATAAAGCTCATCCATATCATACAATTTCCAGTGGCCTTCCAATTGTACATGAGTGCAGTGTCCTTGATTGGCTTTCTACTGGAGTCAATTTTTAATTTCAGTGAAAGTGGGAAGGAGTTTGAATCCTTTTTGGGGCTGTAGGACTTGGCCTTTTTGGTTAACGTTTCCTAAACGTTTTGCTTTCCCCCTAGAGTGTTTTCCTGACCTAGAGATGCCAATTTAGATGCTTTGGGTAGTTTGCCACTGCTGATCAGTGTTAAAGTACCGGAGTTCCCTATGTAAAATATAATGGTGATTGGTTAGCCATGATTGCTATGTTGCCTAAGTATTAAAGGTCCCTAGTGATGTGCACTATGTGTGCAAGGGCTAGTAATGCAAGGGCGCACAGGGAAGGGAACTCAGGCCTTCAGTGTAGGGCCTGCGCGCAGAATGCTAAGTGAGCATGTAGTCCTGACAAGTGCAACCACTTGGCAGGCCTGACTTTCCCTTTTACATACACATGGGGCCCCGTGTAGTAAGTACCAGGTAACCCCTAGGCAGGGTGCAGTGTAGGTAAAATGCAGAACATAAACTGTGTGTGTGTGCGTTATGTTCTGACAGTGGATAACTCTCCATTTCGTTTTTTACTTTTGAAAGGCCATTCTGCCCATAGGACAGAATGGGGGAGGCTCGGTGTTGTGTTTGTTAGCCTATTTTTCTGCCAGTCAATAATGGAAAGGTGAAGTTTGGTATGTACGGCGTCACAGTGTCATAATGCATCTTTCTGTGAAGGTGGTTTTGTCACTGTGTGTTTATAAATCACTCTTTTAGAAAGTGGCTGAGTTTTATGCTCTGAGCATTTCTGTGTGTCTCTGAAATGTGGATTGTCTGTCTGGAACTGAAAGGTGAGATGAGCTGGGAGTAGTCTTGACCCAGGGAGGGGTTCAGATGGCACCAGGCTGCCCTGCATCTGGAGAGTAGGGGGAGATGAAAAGGCCTGGCCTGGGCTAGTGTTATAAACCAATTGAGCCATCTCCTGCTGAGTGATTAAGGATCCAGACCCACAGTAACAAAGGGAGAGAAGTGACACTGGGAGGGAGACACCCAGAACTGATTCTGGGAGGGGTCAGGGACCCCTGAGCACATACAAACTTCAAAGCCATTAAGGGGTATAACTATGAGAGCTGAAGCCCCTGAACTTGGAATGAAACAGATATGGATTGAGACTGAAAAGGCTTGGACCCTTTCTGTGATCAAAAGGAACCTCTGCTAAAGAAGGAGCAACTGAAGAGACTGCTGTGGATAGACCAATCCTTGCTTCGTGATCTGAGGCTGGTCTGCAGTTTGCTGTTCTAACTAAGGAAGAGGCTGTTGGGACTGTGCTTGGAGGCGCTGGGTCCCCCTGCTTGAAGAAGACTGTGCTTTGCGCTGTGTCTTGAAACCCCAAGGGACTGAGGTGAGCTGGCTCCCTGTTTTGGAAACACAGGAATATAAAAGTTTACGGAGAAGACTCTCAGATACACTGTGGGTGCGTGTGCTCTGTCTAGCCTGAGACCTTCGCAAGTTGTGCACTGTGATCTTGGGCCGCTGGAGTTTCAAGGGAAACTCGGATGCACTTGGAGCATGTCGTGGTGCAGCCCGAGCATTGGTGAAGAGCACCTGGGCCTCGTGTGCACCAAAGGAAGAAGCGAGACTCGGACGCGCAATGTGCATGTCGTGGTGCAGCAGGGAGTTGGTGAGGAGCGCCTGGACTTCATGTGCACCAACGAAGGAAGTGAGTCTCAGATGCGCTGGGAGTGTCGTGGTACAGCCCTGGTGCGGTGAAGAATGCCGGGGCCCCGTAGGCACCAAAAGAAGAAGTGAGTCTCCAACGTGCAAGAGTGCATTTCGTGGTGCAGCCAGGGCATTGGTGAAGAGCGCCTGGACATCATGTGCACCGGAAAAAGAGGAGAGGCTCGAACATGCAGGGTGCATGTTGAGGTGCAAGCGGAGCGTTGGTGAAGAGCGCCGGATCGTCATGAGCACCAGAGAAGAGGTGAGTCTCGGACGCACAGTATGCATGTCGAAGTGCAACTCGAGGTGCTGGTGAGGAGTGCCAGGTTAGGGGGTACACCAAATTGAAGTAAAGTCTCCACAGTGATAAGGGTGGGTCTTGGTGTGGACTGAGACCGCCAGATTGAGGGCCAAGTCATTGGGGCCCTCGGAGTCAATCAGCAGCGGCCCGGACCAGCAGCCATGGAAGAGCTGAACCGCCGGCCCTACTCCGCCGCAACCTGTGACGGAGTTCTAGATCAAGGCCCAAGTCGCTGACGTCGGGGAGGAGAGTGGGATCGCGCCCCCCCACAGGTAATGTGGATCAACGCCTGGGGTGGGGTGCGGGCCCGGAGGGACACTCTCTTCGCCTCTCGCTTCAGTCAGCTGCGCAACCTGTTGCTTCGGCTCGGATCCCCAAGACGGGGCAGTACTGGGGCCAGAGTGGGAAGCAGTACTTTTTGTGTCATTATTTGGTCCATAACGGGGGCACTGTTAATGGAGCACATAAAACTGTTGTATTACACTTTGCATTATTGCTGCTAACGAACTATCGAACTGTCATATGACGCCTGACCTCATTTGTGCCTGACTAACTTCATGCTTCATGCATTACGCACTGCATTATTTCTACCTTGCATATTATCTGATTGTAACGTGGGGCTTTGCATTATTTCTTCAGTAAACAGTATCTGAGTATAACGTGGCACAGTGTATTATTTCTTTCTTTACTGCACAGTACAGGATTGTAGCGTGACGCATTGCTTTGTTTCTTCCTGGTACAGGGCATGCTGGTGGTGATACGCATTGCATTATTCGTTCAATTGCAAGTACATGACTGTGGCGCTACGTGTAGCATTGTTTCTCTATTGCACCGTATAAGAGAATATTGTTACACATTGCAATATTGTTTCCTTTTACAACGTGTGTGATTCTAGCAATACGACTTGCCTAACCTTTTGGGAAACGGTTAGCAGGGAGCTTAACTGTTGGTTAGAAGCAGTGGTTGGGATTAGAACCTACCTACCCACCGGAAAGAATACTACCCATTCCTATATGTTGATTTTGTATGGTCTGGTCGTATCGTATAATTGCTTATATAAAGATTATACTCATTTTATCAATACTTGTGTGGAGTCTATTTGTGATGACATCATGGGGTTACTGTGAGCGTGGTTGCACATACTGAACACTCGTGCCTTGGAGATAAGCCTGACTGCTCGTGCTTAGCTACTAAGCGGGTGAGCAGGCTATCTCAGATGGTGTCCTTACTTAGCCTAACGTTGAAGCTAGGGGTCGGGGACGCACGCCTCCAGCATTTGGTGGGGGCGGTAAGCGACAGGGACCTCCACTTCCAACAGGGGCCCTGGGCTAAATGTAGTTTTTGGGGCCCCTGCTTTGAACAGCTTTGAATTTATGATCCAGTTTCATCTCTTTCATGCTGTCTTTGGCCAGGGAACTGACTGTGCTCAGGAGCACTTGCACAAATTCTAAACGTGTTCCATTTAATATTCATGGATAGCGACATGGGTTTGTAATATTGTAACACAGCAGCAGCTCACTAATATTGCTGCAGATAATCAGGGCAAGACTCTGCAGAAGAGAGCTGGCTCTAACAGGGGCCCCTGAAAGGCTGGGACCCGGGGGCCAGAGCCCACTTTGCCTATGCCTTAAACTAAAGTGTCCCTGTATCTTGGAGAAAAGTGTTAAACTTTCTCAAAGAAAGTTAAACCTTTATGATTCACAACTCAATACCTACAACAGTAGACATGTAGTGCAGCAAACGAAAACATTATACCGTAACATATCTTTTCACGTGGCACGACCTTCTCCTTTAACTTTGTACTGGAAAACACCTACTGCTGCCTTTGTCTGTGTTAACCTCACACAGATGCGTTCAGTTTCTCTGGATGACAAGCAAAGAAATACATTTTAATCTCAAAGGGACTTTTTCAAATCCTTTGTAAAAGTTGTTAGCAAGTTTCAAAAGTTAAAGCTTGGAAAAATCAACATTCTACAGTTGACACATCCAAGTCTTTGTTAATGTGACAGACAGGTTTCAGGATCTTATTTGTCGCCTGTGGGCCAATCAAGGAGGTAAGAATTGTGGCGCCTCCTTTAGCCTCGTTTTGGATCCTCTGGGATGAAACCTGGCAACTGAGAGTACAGGACATCATGCCCTCTTTAGGTTACTAATCTACTTGAAAGTGACCAACAGTAAACAAGTCTTTCCTGTCTGGTGAAGAGGAAACCAGCTCTGTTTGGCCACCACGAATAATCCACGGTGTTTCCATTTGCAGCCCTGATGCAGCCTCACAGGGCGGGAGTTCCAATTCTCTCACGGTCTCTGCCACTTTAATGTGTGTGGATTGAAATTCATCACCCGCTACAACAATGTTAGTTTCAGTTATTGTTACCTATATTGATGTTTTTTTTCTTTTTTGTTATTAGGGTCAGTGACATAGAATCGATCCTATCCGTCTATTTTTAAAGACCCTCAGGAGGAAAAATCACATTCTCCTCTTTGAAAGATCTAATAGTTCTATTTACTTTTCGTGCCAATTTCTTTCATTATATCCACTTCACTTTTACTGCCTTCATGCCCCTGAGATATGGCCATTTTTAGCTGGGCTACAAGGAGTCCACTCTTGCAGTCCTATTGATCCCTTAGCTTGGTGAAAGCTGGAGCGCGCCATAAGTGCAACTGTGGTGGCGCCGTCTCTGCCTCAGCTGCACTATATTTTGGTACACAACGAGTGTCCGCGATTAAGCCTTCTCTATTCCCTCTGAGGCATCTGCAGATATTTTGCACATGGCCAAGCCGGATCTTGGGAGCTGAAAGGTGCTCAGAGACATGCAGTCGTTTTCCAGCACTTGTGGCCGTGCCTGCAACCCAACCACCAAACAGGACACGTTTGCACTACTATAGATTCAGTGCTGCTGAAACATCTGATCACAAAGTTCCTCTTCCCTTTACACGGAAGCAGATGGTAATGCAGTGCCGAACCAAGAGAACAATTCGTATTTTTAACCATAGACTTTAACAGTCAGCGCTGAATAGTATTTTTTAAATTTAAAAAGAAAACTTTATTGAAAAGAAACTAAGGAAATAAAACAGTGGAAACAATCGCATTATGTTAAAATCGCCAGATGTTAAATACATTAAGCTCTGTACACCATTGCAGAATAACATATGAGAATTAGTCTATACGAGGGCAAATAGCGTAAGGAAAATGAAATTAACATGTCACAATAATGCAGGGTAAATATAATAATTATGATAAAGTCAATTAAGTACAGAAGAAGTTAGGGGGTTTGGATACTTCTTCATCAGAGGGTTGATGTAAATAAAGGAGCCTTTAGAGCGGAGGAGTCCAGAAAAATAGCTACTGGGAAACAAAGGCTCTCTCTTTTAATAGTCAGGGACAAAGGGGTGACATAGGGTCTGTCTAATCTAAGATTGTAACAAATACCGTACCAGCAGGCTTGTAAAGGAAATGTTGAGAGATTTTCCAATTCTTTGTTATTTGCTGAAAATGCAACAGCTATTAATAAATCAATAATTTGCTCATTGCAATCACAATCATTCCAGGCAGGTGAAAGGCTCTCCAAGAAAAAGTTTGCAAAGGAGAAAGGGGCATGCGTGTTGAAAGTGCGGCTAATTTTTGACCAGACTTAAAGCCAGAAAGAAAAGGGGGGGCCACTCGGCCCCCACGCACACATGGCTGGGCCCGCCCCCCCCTTCCACCAGTGCTGGTTGGGAGCGCGTCCCGCCGGTTGCCCCGGAAGCAGTTTTGCGCTTCCGGGGCAAAGGGGGTGGGATCGCGGCTTAGGGGGGTTTAAGAGCCTGGGGAGCGCAGGAAGCGGCCTCTTTGTGCCCGCGCTCCCCAGGCTCGCTCCTCGCCCCGCTGTGGGGCCTTTAATTTTCCTTTCTTGTTTCCCCTGCAGGTCCTCGCAAGATTTCGCAGCGGATCTGGACGTGCGGCGCGGGTAGAGTCTGAGGGATCCAAAAGTTTCGAGGACAGCGGATCGTCGCCGTGCAGTGCCTTGGTCGAGTGGAGGTGGTGCAGCAACAAGAGGAGCAGGAAACCTGCAGGCGCTGGGCAGTTGCATGGCTGTTGGCAGGGCGCTGCTCTTAAGGTGAGACGGTGGCGCGTGTGCCGGGTCCGACTTTCAGGAGTGTTGGAAAGAGCTCTTTAGCTCCCTGCAGTGAGCACAGGACTTCAGTGTAGGTTGCGGTGACTGCTCCTGCTGCGGAAAGGTGCGCGGCACGTTAGCATGGAGGCAGGCTGCGGGTCTGATGCTGCTATTACCGGCCCGTATGAAAGCTATGCAGGGTCAGGCCTGGTTATTGCTTCGATGGGAGACCATCCGGTGATACAATGCTCGAGCGAGACAAGGTGTTGGTTTTATGTGTGCACGTATGGTAATATTAAACTCAATTGAGCTCACAGGCCGGTGAAGCTGTGCTTGAAATATTATTCAACTATAAGGCACCGCCCCATCGCTGTTTCTAATGTGTTTAATGTGTTTTAAAAACCACTTGGATGCAAAAGCTAATGTGAACAACCTCTCATGCTTTACTGAATCCTGAATCTGGCTACGGTTGGTCAGCACCAAAGGCGACAAGGCAACGCACAATTTAGTTTACCTTCGGCATCTAATTAATTGTACAATATGTCAAGCTGTTCTGAAAACATTACGCATTGATTAGACACCGCTCTACTGCAGATTGTAATGTATTGCATACACATACTCTGCCTCTACCTAACCGCAAAAGTTACAGCGATATTTTATACTGCAATTCTTTAAGACTGGTTATTATAGGCCTGCACTGAAGTTAGTAATGTACCATGAGCATGTCCTGTATGTACCGATTGCTGATAAACTAATAAACAAGAGTTCAAACAATCGATAACGTAACAAGATTCAGGCTCCTCTTGCCCCGGGTTTGCCCACACAGTGTCGCAGCCGTATGTATGTGTTCAGCTTGTTATAACCTGGATGAAACTCCGAGCATCTTGAGTGCGTTAATCAGGCGGCAGACAGGCAGGGCCGGGGAGCAAGCTATTAGGCCCTCTAATGAATGTGGACGTAACTCAGTGGTGGGGGGCATGTTGTGTATATATCAGGTCACAGGTTGACCTCTGGCATCTCCATTAATTTAAACAAACGCGGGAACTACCGTATTACACGCAGTGGATCGGCAGAATGCCTATTGCGACCTATTTGCATTTGTAAACGCTGCAGGTTGTGAAAACAGAGTAAATCTCTGCTTACCGTCTCAGCCACTACAAGTTTTGTTTTTTAAAAATGAACACACTACACTGGCTTTTGAATTATTGTGTTAGTCTAGCTCAGACTGGCCCTGCTCGCTAGCAAACAGGATGGGAAGCTAATGTATTGCAGTTGGAACAAAATCCGCCGCAATGGGGTTTTTTCTTTTGGAATCACCTTGCTAGAAGACGGGGCTTAGGGGCCTGTAGTACGTCCATTGTTATAACCAAGCACGGACTGTTGGCGTATCAATGCTATCGGTGCATCAGGCTTTGCTCACACAGCCACGTTGTTTTATCTTGTCCCATTTGAGTAAATTTCGCCGCAGGTAACGCTGCTGTTCCTATGGTGGAACGCTCCGTCACCCTCAAGTGAAGTCCGCACTACATAAAAATTATGATGGGATTCTTTTCCACATTTAGGCCTATGCTACCACCTAGTGGTCTAGTGAATCCATGTCGGGCCACCAAGAGAGAGCATGGCCAGTGAGGTCAGGATCGTAGGCATAAGGACAAGAACGTATGAGTGACATGCACTCCGTTTTCCAAGTGGTTAATTCAAAAAGTAATAGGACAGGGTTTGCGCGGGAGACAAAAGCCTTGTGAGATTCGGGCCAAATCAACTAATTGACAAGAACGTATGAGTGACATGCACTCCATTTTCCAAGTGGTTAATCCAAAAAGTAATAGGACAGGGTTTGCGCGGGAGACAAAAGCCTTGTGAGATTCGGGCCAAATCACCTAATTTCCCCGCACCGAAGGTGTAATGTAAATATGTTGCTCCTGTGAAGCACCCCGAGGCCTTCTGGCCGATTTTGTGCGATATAAATAGGCTTCTTTCATATCTGATATGTAGGTGCTCGAGTGAGACAGTGGTGCCGCCATACAGCTAACCAATCAAGAAGCGCCGGTTGCGCTCTTGCGCGGAGGTGTCCTCATAGCGGCCAAAGTCTTTAGAGAGGAAATGAACAAATGCATGCGGTAATACAGAGGATGGGGAGGTGGTCCGTCTGCATAAACGCCCGACGCTACTGATATCGATCCTCGGGGTCGCGGAAATATCCTGTGATTCTGGGCAAGTCACTTAATCCCTCCGTGCCTGAATGTATAAATGTAAATATGGGCCAAAGGAAGTGTAGGAAAAGGATACGTGAACTTATGGATCTTGGCAACCACGAAACGGTGTATGCCATTAAACCCCCGCGGTCTTAATGGGTAATGAGTTCTAATTTAAGATTTCGCAAAAGGTAGTGAAATTTGTCATAAACAATACCCAACTAGAAGTGAACAGCCGCAGGTGCTATCAAGTGCACTACAATAATTGCTGCAGTAGCAATCAATACTATACATAACTTTTGAAGTTATTTAAAATCCAAAGGTAACCAGATATAGATGAAACGCAGCTGCTGGTGCAATCATAGCACAGTATACAAAACAGCCGCTGGTGTTTTCATGCACAAAAAAATAAACTTGAAAGGTACCTCAGTCCACGAAGTGAACACTGTTTGCTACCTCCAGGGATAATACTCCCACTGTCGCCAATATGTTACAAATACTCCAGGCCCTCACAGGTAGATTCAGGTTGTAGGTTTATTCCAAGGAGAGAAGACAGCTTAACAACCGCTAACGGGTATAGATCAGATCTCCCTTTATGGAGCAGCAGGTCCTGCTTCAGGGGTTTCCCTTGTGCCCACTATATCAGATGTGGGCATGAGGGTAGTGCAAGCCAATTCCTTCGGGTTGCCTTTCCAGGCCAACAATGCTACAAATTTGTGTCTTGCATTGACACTTTTTTCAAGAGGAAAGCGAATTTCTGTTTTGTCTGCATTGCTTACATTGGGTGTATAGTGGTACTCCTTTTCATTGAGATGCCATGTGGATGGTGAAGAACACCTTAAGCACTGATCTAACCAGATCAGGTAGCCATTGTGGTCCTTGTGGTAGTGGCGTCATTTGTTTTGGGGGAAATTATGTGAGCATAGTGTGAGAAGGTTGCCTGGCATATGCTGTCCATTATGCTAGAGGGCACATTGCATCAGTTTCAAACGACCGTTATTGATGGTAGGTGACAGACAAATTTATTAGAAAGCTATCCTAGTGGTAGCTGTGGAGGGAAGCGTTCAGGCTGGGTCTTGGAGGAATGTAAAGCAGCTGGCTTTACCAGTCTACAATCTCATGAATGAGTAAAGGAAAGGAGGACCACACCAGGCGTATATAACATATATGTGTTTGTTCTAAGCACATCCAGTTAGTCCCTGTATGAGGCTAGAGGCAAATAATTACAGTCAGTAAACTTATTTAACACACAGTAAAGTAACACAATATACGTTGAGCTCTAGGGATGTACCAAGCTATATACCAAAAAAGTGGTATGTGAACAGACAGGGCCTAGAGCATGTAGAACTGCTGGGGCCATCAGGAATCACCCAAGGTACTGACACATGGGGACCCAACCGAAAGAAAAGCCTTTGTTATCTCACAATTCATCTCTTCTGGAACTCCTATCGATGACATCAACTGTACTGATAGTTACAACAAGTGTGGGAACTTCTCCACGCTAATGACCTCTTTATTGGGGTGCTGATATTACGACACAGGGGGGCTATGGCGCTCACGCTAGCCCGCAGGTTTATTCTAAGGCAAGGCTATACTAATAGGCACCCCACGGTAGCATTGAGTTGAATGCGCTACATGTGTCACAAACTGATGCTATGCTGACCACTCGCAGCGGTGAGTAATGAGGGAAATGCATCTGGGGTTAATCCCAGCTAAGGCGTAGCAGCTGAGGACGATGAATGCAGACGCATGTAGGGCAGCTTTCACTAGGAAGCCAGAAACCTTACTTAACAATACAGCACATTGCACGGAATTTCACATTGCGTATTGTCCTAAAGTAAGCATGGATGGGCTATTGCATTCAGGGTTGACTACAGGTCTAGGCTTCCATAAAGCTCATACTACCAGGCACCCTTATGGTAGCCCTAATGTAAATGTTCCGTAGGTGGCACAAGAGGGATGCTATGCGACACTCTGGCGGTTGCAGGTTGGATGGAAATGCATCCGGGGGCAGACCTTAGTTAAGGCTTAGCGTGCGACAACAACGTAGTACGTGCATGTGTGCTGTATCTTTCACCCGGAAGCCAGAATCACTAATCATCTGTTTGTTTTCATTTTTATGTCTGACCGGACCCATGGTTGATACCTGGGAAGGGCTCCACACCACAGCTGCAAGAGGTGGACAGCCAAGAGGATCGTTACATCTGGATTGGGAGTGTCAAAGAAAAGCATCAAGTGTGATGAGCGGCCATTTCAACGGTGAAAGCGGTGCCGGCGGGTACAGGTGCTACACATGTGTAATAATTGTGGTGTGTAAGGGTCACTCATTTTGGGTTGCCAGGGTCAGGGCAATACATGGCAGGTGTATGCCGTCGCAGTTTGACCAGGAACACAAATCATGGAGGGGGTGTAACATCACCCTCGTTGGGAAATGGATACGGCTAGGGGGGCGCCTGGGCGCAAGGCCCCCTTTTCTTCATAAATAACACTGCGAAGGGTTAGGAGGCTCCATGATAAGAAGGTAGTCTGGCGCAGGGCTTAGCCTAACAATGACAGTGTGGCATCAACAGAAATTAGCGGGGGAAGTATAAGGCCTGGTGCACCAGGATACAGATGACGGAGGCCAAGTAGCGGCACCGGGAGGGGGTGTTAGGTGCCTATGAGTAGGCCAGCCCCAGCTTTAGACCCTGCAACTTGAACAGGATACCCCCGGTCACAGCAACTACAGGGACCCATAGATGGGGTCTGTCCATCCAGAATGGGGAGTGTGAGGTACTTGATATGCTCACCCCACTACCCGCAGTCATTATATGACATGTGGGTAGTAGCGATTGGGTTGAACTGGGCAAAGGGGGGTCCTTGGTGGAAGGGATAATCTCAGTAGTAAGCAGGTTAGCAACAATAAATTCAGACTGCACCAGAGGGGGATCAAAGTTGTTTCCTAGGCCGCAGTAGAGGGGCGTGGAATCTATTAGTGCGCTGAATCACTCGGTAAAGAGGATCAACACTTGGATTGAGAAATTATGTCAAACATCTCATTTGCAAAGACTAGTTGGCCATGGTGGGAGGGATGGTTCTTCTTGCAGGATGGGGCCCATTTGACAGAGTCAGGGAATGCCCTATTGATAAGGAACAACTAGAGGGGTAGAGGGTTTTATTAGGGAAATATGACCTTTCAGTGTAGGCTGCTGGGGGGGGCCAGATAGTCGGTCAACTATGCTGGCCTGTGGCGGTAAGGTCATAATCGGTGAGCAGCAATTTAAGGTCCTTAGGTGGGGGCGGCCCCATTCACGTAAGGGGTCGCCCAGGGGGAGGGGCCATTGGTCTCTCCCAGAACTTCAAGGGCAGGATATCCGCTTGCTTGGGTGTGGGGGAGGGGAGTCAACGCTTTCCTCAGGCTGGTAGCCACCCCACACATACACTATGACGCTAAGGGCGCGAGTGTAAGGGTCCTCCTGTTATGGTTAAATGGAGTTCACGGAGCGCATGAGGGTAAACGGGCCCTTGTCGCGCATGCGCATCTCGGACGTGAGAGCGTAGCTGGGTAAAAGGATCTGACACCGGTTAGCGACCTTGCCGTAGGACCAGAAATTATTAAATTGCAAATTGATATCAGGATGTTAGATTCGGTTAGGAACCACGCTGTATTAGACATTTGTTAAGGTTAGCCCACCATACCTGTCTAAACTGGATGTAAATCTAATGTCTGAATTTTGCATTTAATAATTATGTAAATAATGTTATTTTATTACATTTTTAATTTTGTTTCATATTTTTAATAAATACGGCCGGGGGGTCTCGAGACCCCCTGCCTTCCAAAGAATTCTGTTGTTGATCTGAATGTGTAACTGTAGTATGCACGTTAAAGGGGGGGGGGGGTGGCCGGCAGTCACAGACCATGAGAAAAGGGGGGGGCCACTCGGCCCCCACGCACACATGGCTGGGCCCGGCCCCCCCTTCCACCAGTGCTGGTTGGCAGCGCGTCCCGCCGGTTGCCCCGGAAGCAGTTTTGCGCTTCCGGGGCAAAGGGGGCGGGATCTCGGCTTAGGGGGGTTTAAGAGCCTGGGGAGCGCGGGAAGCGGCCTCTTTGTGCCCGCGCTCCCCAGGCTCGCTCCTCGCCCCGCTGTGGGACCTTTAATTTTCCCCACCCTCCATCCCCTTATAGCAGAATTCTGGTGAGGACACTGGTAGGTATACGGTGTAACGCTAGGCAATGTCAGGAGAATAAAGGTTGTTTCTTCCTTAGTCTCTTTTCCCCGTTTACAGGCAACGTTAATATGTATATGTTTTCTGGGTGTGTTTTGCTGTTGCATTAACTCTTTTTCCTTAGGCCTTTTTCCATCTTAGATTAGTACTGTCGTATTTATTATGTGGGTCTGGCGGTAAGGTCATAATCGGTGAGCAGCAATTTAAGGTCCTTAGGTGGGGGCGGCCCCATTCACGAAAGGGGTCGCCCAGGGGGAGGGGCCATTGGTCTCTCCCAGAACTTCAGGGGCAGAATATCCGCTTGCTTGGGTGCGGGGGAGGGGAGTCAACGCTTTCCTCAGGCTGGTAGCCACCCCACACATACACTATGACGCTAAGGGCGCGAGTGTAAGGGCCCTCCTGTTATGGTTAAATGGAGTTCACGGAGCGCACGAGGGTAAACGGGCCCTTGTCGCGCATGCGCATGCACATCTCGGACGTGAGAGCGTAGCTGGGTAAAAGGATCTGACACCGGTTAGCGACCTTGCCGTAGGACCAGAAATTATTTAATTGCAAATTGATATCAGGATGTTAGATTCGGTTAGGAACCACGCTGTATTAGACATTTGTTAAGGTTAGCCCACCATACCTGTCTAAACTGGATGTAAATCTAATGTCGGAATTTTGCATTTAATAATTATGTAAATAATGTTATTTTATTACATTTTTAATTTTGTTTCATATTTTTAATATATACGGCCGGGGGGTCTCGAGACCCCCTGCCTTCCAAAGAATTCTGTTGTTGATCTGAATGTGTAACTGTAGTATGCACGTTAAAGGGGGGGGGTGGCCGGCAGTCACAGACCATGTTGATGGGGGGGTGGGAAGAGGTTCATTCAAATAACATATGTGTTAAAGTTGAACAAGAAAAGTGACAGGACCAACCCAATGGGGAAATACTAGGGGGCATATTTCCAAGCCCCCTGCGCCACCGGTGAGACACGTTGCATGACACACCAGCGGCACAACCTGCTGAGTGATATTTACAAGCGCAGGTAAAGCTACAGTGCGTGACTTTACCTGTGCTTGTAAATATCCCCCCTTTTCACACAACACTTTGTGTGTTAGGCGTGTAACATGGGTGTTACTGTGGGTGTTCTCACGCAACACCCATGTCCACTGATGCATTTCCAGATTTACAAGGAATCGTAAATCTGGAAATGCGTCAGAATGCTACACCGCCCTAGGGTGGCGTAGCGAGGTGCAACGAGGAGAAATGTATTAACTTCTCATCTTTTAATGTGTGCTGCATTCTACAGCGCACAACTGGAAGAGGAAATCACCTCAAATGATTGTTTTTGTGTAGGAAGGCAATCCTTTCTGCACAAAATCAATCTCCCTGCGACGAAGGCATCCTTGCAACATGGTGCAATGGTGCCTGCTCCGGCGCATGGCTGCAGTTTGTGCTCCATTGCAGGGGGAAGCATAGAGATGCAACATTTTGTTGTGTATATATCTCACATCCCTGTGCCTCGAAACTAAACTGCAGCACGGCGCAGCAAAATGACTTGCAGCACCACGCTGTGTTAGTTTCTCGTAAATCTGCTCCTAGGTTTGATCTTATGATCATGAGACCGTTATAAATGAAAGGCAATGTTTGGGCCCATTAGCAGCATGAGAGATTTTGCAAATTTTCAGCCATATTTTATTCCACAATTAGTGGGAAAAAGAGGTACGTACATCTGTTTCTCACAGTAACTCCAAAGATGTTTTGAGCCAGGGCTGAGAAAGGGAAGTAAAGTGGAATATATACTCGAGGCCGCGGGGAAGGCTGGTAACAAGCTTTGTAGGGATAAAGGGGAGGTCTTGAATGTATATGAAGCAAGGAATTTAGATAAGGTTTGAGATTGAAATGATTATGCATAAAGTGATTAGTCCGTAGCAGACCTTTGGCGCTCCAAGATTTGCAGAAAACAGGCCTATTATTATTAATTTTATGTGCACACTGTGCCAAATAAAAGATTGAAGAAATTGATCAAGAGAGTAGAGATTAAAATGGGGTGTAACAGTCTACAAACATTTTTGAGGACGGAGAATTACGTAGAGGAAGGTCGGTGGGTAAATGGCAAAAATTCTGAAGAAGAAAAGCGGTGAATAAAAGAAAGTTCGTAATCTGTCAATATGGGGGGAGCTCGTGTGCCCTGATCATTGTAATAATGAGCTAATTATCAAAAAAGGAAAGCGGCATGAGCGCTGAATAGTATTTGATGCAAAGTAATATCTATTGATTGAACTAATAATGTGTAGTACTTGCATTTGCCTCTTAATTCAAATTGCCATGCTGAAGGTGTGGGATGAAAAGAGTTTGATATAAAGTAACATTACAGAAGGTCAGTATTCCTTTCAAGCCTGGACATAGAAATGCAAATGTGAAAGATTAGGAAAAACCTCTCCAAAAAGGTCCATGTCATCTTCATTAAAGGGACAATGGCGAGCGCCAGGTCCCAAAGTGCATTTAGCTCATCCACAGACACTGCCAAGGAGATGATTCTGCTAGTTCAATCAGAGCTCACGAAACATTCTAATGCCCTATTGTGCTGTTTCATCAGCGCTCATGAGTGTTACAAAATGAGATATTACATCGCCTGCAGCAGCTGTCACCCTTCATGTCCCACCCGTACATGTGACCACAAGTTAAACAAGTGTGTCAGTGTAAAGTGGGTTGGATGCAAATCTGCAGTATGAATGGGAGTATACTTACTACTACTTTCTGAACATGCAGGTGTACTCTGTACGATCAGAAACTATGCAAACTATGCGCTCTCTCTCTCTCCCTCTCTCTCCCTCTCTCTCTCTCTCTCTCTCTCTCTCTCTCTTTCTCACTCTCTCTCTATATATATATATGTGTGTGTGTGTACACCTCTCTCTCTCACTCTCTCTCCCGCCCCCCCCCCTCTTCGCTCTCTCTCTGCTTTTTTCCTCTTTTACTTCCTTCATGACTTATTTTGACGGGTTTACATTTCATGTCAGGGCTGCAGCTGAAGAAAGGGATAACGAGACACCCAAAACAATGCAGAAAAACATTACTAGGAGGGGGCAAGCAGCAAGTTATCACGGCACACCCAAGCCCCTTACCGGGTGCACTGATTTACAATGTTGCAGACTGGGAAAGGGAGTAGTAATGTAGACCGCACAATGAGATAAGCTGAATATGAAATGGGCAGCAAATGGTACCCCTTGTCTTAGCACATGCACTCAGGTGACCTTTATTTATAGCCTGACACCATACCTTGGATATGGGTGTGGGAGTAGACAGTTAACACGTATACTACATTCCTCACCAACATGGTTCTGAAATATTATGCATGAACAAGTGTCCACAACTAAAGGGTTTTGTCAGGAGGCATGATCTTGCAACTGTTGAGATCTTCGCAGGTTCAGTTCGAGGCTGCATCAATCTTAACTCCACCCAAAAGATGGACGGGGTCCTAGCAGTGGATGTTCTGGCTCCTGGCATCTAATCCCTTACTTTCTGAGTAAGGAAAAAAGCTGTCTTATTTACTGGTGTGGTGGAGACAGTCCACTACCCTCATTTGCTCCATTTCCTGATCACGGACATTACCCCTCTCAGATTAGTTGTGGATGTTCTGGACATTCACAAACACATGCCAGGCACATTTCTCTGCCCACCTTCTCCATACAGGAAACTGGGAGTTATTTGCTTGAGTCCTCATAGGAAAGCAAAATAAAAGTTTAGGTGTTGCCATTTCAGCATATAACATTTCCATATTCATAATCGGTTACATGTTTAGGGTCTGATTACGATGGCCGTCAGACATTGCCATTGTTTCAGGACAATGTTTTGACATTTCCACCTACCCGATTGCGACAGGACTGCCATGCAGGTGGTCCTAAAATGCCTTTTTCAACAGCAGGTTGTGCTGCGGCTCAGAAAAAGGGCCGCAGCACAAGCGCTGTTGAAAAAGGCACTTTGTGCACATCCATGCACCATGTGCCAGGCACCATGTGGTGCAATGTGGGTGGAGGTACCACAGGTACCCTCTGGGCCATTGTACATTGGCCCATGGGGGACAGGGGCCCTGTTTGGGGCCCCAAAATTCCTTTTCTCACAGTCTGTACTTGCCAGTCGGACCGCCATGAAGAGGCTGTTGGACAAGGACATCCTAATCCATCTTTGTAGGGAATAGGAGTCCGACCTCTGTCCAGACGGGATCCTAGATCCTGTTGAATGTGGGGCTCTTCACCCCCACCCGACAGCTAAGCTCCAACTGCCTGCATCCTAACGTGGTGGTTGGACTGAAGGGCTGGATGGACGGCCTGTCGGTGCCGGTCCCACCACCGTCATAATCAGGCCCTTACTCATTTTTGATATGTGAGTATGACTGGAGAATTTGGGAATCTCATATGCAAGGGTCCCATTACAATTTTGACCAGAAAAAGTGATTTTTTGAAATCATTTTCAGAAGAAGAAGCTGGCTTTTTTTTAGATTTTAGGAAGACTTGATCTCAGTCCCCCGACAGCTAAGCTCCAACCCTCCTGCATCCTAACGTGGTGGTTGGACCGATGGGCTGGATGGAAGGCCTGTGAGTGCCGGTCCCACCACCATCATAATCAGGCCCTTAGCCATTTTTGATATGTGAGCATGACTGGAGAATTTGGGAATCTCATATGCAAGGGTCACATTACAATCTTGACCGGAAAAAGTGATTTTTTAAAATCATTTTAAGAAAAACAAGCTGGCTTGTTTTAGATTTTAGGAAGACTTGATCTCAGTTTAAGTCAGAATCTAGTTTCAAAGAAAACAAAACAGTCAGAGATAGAGCTGAATGGCTGTTTAATTCTCTAAATAGTTTTTTGTAAATAGAGTTCAAGCGGGAAAGAATTGATTTGAAGTACTTTTAAAGTAGGTGCGTGCATAACTGCCATGCTTTCAGTTTATGTGTGACATTTCCATGTTTTCAAAGCAGTGTGACACGTCAATGCCTCGTAAGTGACACTTCATATTTATTTATTTATTAATAATATTTCTAGAGCGCGAACAATGGCCCATGGGCGTCTCGGCGCTAAGATATCTGCAGTATTTAACCAAAGAGGGGAGGTCTGAATTTATTGGTTAAAGAGCCAAGTCTTGAGTTGTTTGCGAAATGACCAGAGTGAAGGGCTTGTTTTTATCGAGTGAGGCAGAGTATTCCATAGTTTAGGGGCTGACACCAGGAATCTTCTGTCTCCCCACGAAACAGATTTGGTACGGGGAACCATTAGGTCATTTAAAGTGGAAGAGGGTAATGTTCTGGGGGGACAGTAAGGAGTCAGATTTTGAATGAGAAAAGCTGGTCCCAAATTGTGCAGAGCCTTATACACAATGCAGAGGGTTTTGAACTTTATCCTATTTCTAATGGGTAACCAGTGTAGATCTCTGATGGTTTCCGTAGCAGATAGATGTTTGGGAATCCTGCCCAGGAGCCTGGCGGCTGAATTTTGGATAACTTGCATTTTATTTATGACTCTTCCTTGTGCATTTATGAACAAGGCATTACAGTAGTCCAAAGTGGACAGTACCAGGGAAGTTACCAAGGTTTTGCCAGCTGTATCGGGGAGGAAGGGAAGGATTTTCTTTATGAGTCTCAGTTTGTGAAAGGCGGAAGAAGTGATTTGATTGGCATGTGGGAGAAAGTTAAGGCGGTCATCGAAAATAACTCCCAGGTTCCTCACCTTACTGACAGGCTTAGGGGGAGGACCAAGGGACAAGGGCCACCAGAGAGAAGACCATTCCGGGGTCAAGTGTCCGAAGATAACTACTTCCGTCTTGTCGGAATTTAGTTTTAGGCAATTGGAGGCCATCCAGTCCCCAATTGCCAACATGCCCAATTTAAAATCCTCGGCTATTTTATGGCCATCATTTTTAATGACAAGGACCAACTGAGTGTCGTCTGCATAGGAGGTAAGGCTCATCCCGTGAGCTCGAATGATGTTAGCTAGGTTCGACACATAGATGTTGAAAAGTGTCGGACTTAGGGATGAGCCTTGGGGTACCCCACATGGCAGCGACAGATTGGAGGAATGGAAGGATCCCAGTGTGACCACCTGAGTCCTGTCAGCCAGAAAGGAGGCCAAAAGTTTCTTGGCAGTTTGTTGAACACCCATGTTTTCGACACGGTCGATCAGAATAGCATGATCGACCGTGTCGAAAGCAGCCGATAAATCTAGCAGTATTAATACTGCTGAACCCCCAACGTCACGGATGGATCTAATGTCATCCGCGGCTTTAATCAAAGCCATCTCCGTCCCATGGAATCGGCGGAAACCAAACTGGGACTCGTCGAGTAGATGGTGTTCCTCTATAAAGGCAGACAGTTGTAGATTCAATGCTTTTTCGGCAATTTTTGCCAGGACTGGGAGGCTAGCAATTGGGTGGTAGCTCTTTAGTTCATCCATGTCGAGATGTGGCTTCTTTAATAGCGGTTTGAGGAGAGTTTTTTTGAGGGTGACTGGGTAGATACCTGTTCTGAACATGGAATTACATATTGAAGTAATAGCAGGAAGAAGCACATCAATAACAGGTAATAATACTTTAAAAGGGCAGGGGTCAAGTGCAGAGCCTGATCTAATCGTGGAAATGATGTCCGCTATCTGGGTACTGGAGATATCTGCAAACTGAGTGAGCATAGGACCAGTGCGGGTAGAGGTAGAGGTTATAGAGGGGGTGTTAGTGTTGTTTGAAAAGGCCGAATAAATGTCATTGACCTTACTAAAAAAGAAGTTGGCCAAGGCGTCACAGAGAGATTGGGAAGGAGGTGGGGTCAAGTTGGAAGAGTAGCCAGCTAACTGCTTAGTGGTTTCATACAGTGCCTTAGTGGATTTTTTGGCTAACTCAATCCTGTCGCTAAAGAACTTTTTCTTGGCTTCACTAATCATGGTTTTATATTTGGCCACCGTTTCCTTATACCGAATTTTGGCTTCTTCAGAGTAGTCCTTGCGCCAGTGCCTCTCCTTGTTCCTGCACTGTTGTTTCTGGGTTCTTAGGACCTCCGTAAACCAGGGAGCCAAGGGGGCAAGTCTGTTACGGGATCGCTGTTTAACAGGGGCCAATGAGGTGGCAGCAGAACCCAACCACTCGTGAAATTGTGTAGTGGCAATATTAGGGTCAGCCGAAAAAAAGGGATTGGAGTTAATCAAGAGCGATTTCAGGCTGGAACTGTCGATATCGTTCCAAGCCAGAAACGGCTGACGGGGATTAGAGGATGACATGGGGGCACCAGAGTCCTGAATGGTCAATGAAGCCAAGATTGCATGGTGGTCTGACCAAGTAAGGGGAAGGATTTGAGATATGTGTAGATCCTCTAAGTAAGAAAAGATGCCATCCAATATATGGCCTCCGTCATGTGTGGACGAGTTGACCAACAGTGGGAGACCGAAAATTGTCATATCCGCTATAAGAGATGCAGTGTCTTTATCCTCTGTTTTATCGAAATGAAAATTGAAGTCACCAAGGACTGTTAGAGAGCTGTCGAGGGCCGACGATTCCAGGATGGACCTAAAGTCAGAAATAAAGCCTGCCCTTGATCGCGGTGGTCGATACAAGAGGATCCCTCTAAAGTTGTAGGAGGGAGTCAACTTGATGGAAAATTGTAGGGCTTCGCAGGAAGGTGCCGAAATCATATTAGTTCTGACGGTAAATACGTCACGAGCAATGACTGCAATACCGCCGCCTTTCTTACGCTGTCTATCCAATCTATAAATAGAAAAGCCTTTAGGAACTGCAATCACTAAGTCCGGGTCGGATAAGTTGTCCATCCAGGTTTCGGTCATAAATAGAATATCTAGATTTTTATCCTCTATAAGATCAGCTATGTCCTGTCGGTGTTTGTCGAGCTAACGGACATTAGTAAGGGCCATAGAATAAGACTTAAATAATTTGTTATTGGTGGTGGAAGAAGAATTAAGATGGAGGGGTATCGGTGTTTTACAGTAGGAACAGAGTTGGGCGGAGTTTCCAGCAAGGAGAAATGGGTCAAGTATTACATGCCTGAGGGTGATGGGGACGCAACTGCAAGAGCTTGATCGATGAATAAGTGACTCGTGGGGCCGAGAGGCCGGGACCAGGGGGAGTGGCCCTTGGCACGGTCCAGGCGCGGACGGGCGCAGACGGGCTTTCCTTTGGCGTGCCTTCGGCGCGCCGCCCGCTGCGCCCGCCCGCTGCGCCCGCCCGCTGCGCCCGCCCGCTGCGCCCGCCCGCTGCGCGGACGAGAGGGTCTGTTATTTTTATCCATGGTTGAGGTGGGTGGGAGGAGGGTGGGAGGAACGTTCAGCTAGACCGCCAGCCTTCCCCTGAGCAAGATGGCGGCTGAAGTGGCTCGAATGAGTTGCCAGCGCCTAGTAACGGCGGCGCTGTGCCAGGGCAGGTCGGAAAGCAGCCTCGGGCGACGTAAGTCTCGCACCAAGGTGGGGACTGATATTAAAAATTACCTGCTAAAATATTTACAATTTTTAAAAGCGTTATTATTAATTCAATAACGAACGAGCAATCAATATAAAGTTGCACAAGAGAGCGCAGAGATCCCCCGGCTTCCGCCTCAGGGGTGCAATAAGCAAATACCGAGTAGAACAAAGCAGTACATAGCGAGTAGAACAAAGCAGTTATAGTCATTATTTGTCAGAAATTACTCCTTAAGTGAAATGTAATGTTGTAAAAAGTACCTAAAACACCTGCAGTTCTCCTGAAGTGCTTGTACAACATCAGTAATCTATATTTAAATATTTATTTATTTATAGAGTTTTGTATAGCGCAAACTCGACCCAAAGGTACCAGAGTGCTTTATATAGATGGCAAAGTCACAGTTAAAAGAATTAAAAGAGTTAAACATGGGGTAAATACAAATATGTAGTAGGCACAATACATGGCCCCAAGATACACGAGAGGTATAAGATAAACCTTAGCAGTGGCATGAGTTACATGCGGAATAAATGCATAGCCACAGTATACACAGGAAGTATACAGTAAACTGTAGCAACAGCTTGACTTTCATGTGGAGTTAATGCAGTTATATCGGGGTAAGCACAGATACATGGCAACAGAGTATATAGGACGTATATGGTGGATAGTAGGAAAAGTGGTCTGTAAAGTTCTGAGGTAGTTATGCTAGGGTGTGTCACGTTGGGAAACAATGTATGCAACATGTGCATAGGGGCATACGATAAATAGGAGTATTTACATGAGTTACATATAAACTAGGCATAGAATGTACAAAAGAGCTTATAGGCACAAATACATAGCTCTAGTATACACAAGGAGTATACAGTAACCAGTAGCAGTTTCACCAGTTAACTAAGGAGTATATGTCGTTACATGGGGTAAGCTCAGATGCTTGGCAACAGAGTAAGTAAGAGGTATCCGATGGACAGTAGGAGATGTGGTCTGTATAGGTTTGAGGTAGTTATGGTAGGGTGTGTCAACTTAGGAAACAGTGAATGCAGCAGTGTACATGATAACAGAGTACAGTTACATGGTACCAGAGTATATAGGACGTCTACAGTGAATAGAAAGAAATTAATATAAGCTTGGTTTAAGATCGTCTAGTGAATTGCATTTATATGCAGGAGCTGGTAAAGCCTACATTACAGCCAATACATTTTGGCCCATCATAGGCATATCTACACAACTTAGCTGAGCTGCGCTTATGTTCAGTGTATGTACAGGGTGGTGCTTGGGACATGCACTCATTTAGTCACTGGGACAACTCATAAAGCTGGTCACACATTTTACCCCACTTTCTCCAACTCTCAGAACATTCTGATGGACCGGGTTCTTGAATTGACAGATCATTTCCTTGTCCGATTTTAAATGGTCGGTCCTTGCCCTAAGAAACTTCAACCCCCTTTCAGAAAATTTCTAGACCATGGAGGCAAGTATCCAAATCCTCCTTCACCAAAGCTTTACGGGCTACTCTGCTGGAACTTGCAGGTATAGTGGGGCCAGACCTGACTAATGTACATAATTGGATAACTTCATCCCTTGATCGCATTGCTCCTCTAAAAGCAATATCCCAATGGCGATCATCCCCCCCCACCCCCGGTTCTCAGACGCATTAAAAGAAAAGAGATCATATTGTAAAATCGTTGAACAGAGATGGCGGAAATCCTATGATCCTGCTGCAAAAGTACCTTACAAGAAAACGCTTTCTTCCTTGCAGAGATCAGTGTGCAAAGTAAGTAAAGAATTCATCTCAACTTCTATTTTTACCGCAGCTAACAAATCTTGTTAATTTTTAGAATGGTGAATGATTTTCTGTCACCTAAGGCCTCGCAAAATATCATGACTTCGTCATCAACTATGTGTGATGAACTCTCTGACTTCTTCTACAATAAAATCCAAAGGATTTATGGTAAGATTCCCCCACAAGAAGTCCAGCCCCACCCACCTCGCCGGACACACACTCGACGCTGTCTTCTCTTCCAGCAAGGACATCGTCTTCAGCCACGCCACCGGACTCCACTGGACGGACCACAGCTGCGTCCACTTCACCTTCAGAAGATCCACGTTCCACCACCACCAGCAACAGGTTGCTCGAAGAAACTGGAACAAGATCACAGCAAACCAGCTCGCCACTTCCCTGAGCCAACACCCTCCCGCCAGCTCAGCGAACCCCAGCCAGGCCGCAGACAACCTCACAAAGTGGATCAGCAACTGCGCAGACGACCTCGCCCCACTGAGGACCCCGCCTAGCAGACCCGGCAGCAAGAAGGCCCCATGGTTCACCGACGAACTCAAGAGCTCCAAGAAGAACTGCCGAGCCCTCGAGAAAGCCTGGAGAAGGGAGCCAACACCGGACAACATGACCACCCTCAAGCTCACCACCCGGAAGCACCATCAACTGATCCACGCCACCAAGAAATCAGCATTCAAGGACCGGCTGGACAACAACGCACACAACTGCAAGGAACTCTTCAACATCGTGAAAGAGCTCTCCAACCCCAACGCCGGAATCAACGACATCACCCCGTCGCAAGACCTCTGCAACTCCCTCGCCTCCTACTTCCACAACAAGATCGCTGACATACACAACAGCTTCAGCCCACAAACAACGCTCCCCACGACCGCACCAACGCCCCCCACCACCACCCTCAGCGCCTGGACCCAGATCAACACAGAAGACACCATCTGCACGATGAACTCTATCCACTCCGGATCTCCGACAGACCCCTGCCCTCACCACGTCTTCAACAAGGCCGACGCTGTCATCGCACCCCACCTGCGGGACATCATCAACACCTCCTTCGACACCGCCACCTTCCCTGAGAGCTGGAAGCACGCCGAAATCAGCGCTCTACTAAAGAAACCAACAGCGGACCCCACCGAACTCAAGAATTACCGCCCCATCTCGCTCCTCCCGTTTCCAGCCAAAGTCATCGAGAAGACCGTCAACAAGCAGCTGGCCGCCTTCCTCGAGACGAATGGATCCCTCGACCCCTCACAGTCTGGCTTCCGAGCCAACCACAGCACCGAGACCGCCCTCATCGCTGCCACCGATGACATCCGAGCCCTGCTGGACAACGGCGAAACAGCAGCCCTCATCCTCCTAGACCTCTCCGCGGCGTTCAACACTGTTTGCCACCGCACCCTAGTGCAGCGCCTCAGCAACATCGGAATCCAGGAAAAGGCTCTGGAGTGGATCATCTCCTTCCTCGCTGGAAGGACACAGAGGGTACGCCTGCCACCGTTCAGATCTGCAGCCACGGAAGTCATCTGCGGCGTTCCTCAGGGCTCCTCGCTCAGCCCAACCCTCTTCAACGTCTACATGAGCCCCCTTGCGGCCATCGCACGCCAACACAACCTCAACATCATCTCCTACGCCGACGACACCCAGCTGATCCTCTCCCTGACCAACGACCCCGCTGCCGCCAGAACCAACCTCCACGAAGGGATGAAAGACGTAGCCGAGTGGATGACGACCAGCCGCCTGAAACTGAACTCAGACAAGACGGAAGTCCTCATCCTAGGCTCCTCGCCCTCCGCCTTGGATGACTCCTGGTGGCCCCCCGCCCTGGGCACCGCACCCAAACCGACAGACCACGCACGCAACCTGGGCTTCATCCTGGACTCCTCCCTCTCCATGACCAGACAAGTCAACGCCGTCTCCGCGTCCTGTTTCAACATCCTGCGCATGCTACGGAAGATCTTCCGGTGGATCCCCACCGAGACCAGGAAGACGGTCACCCAGGCCCTCGTCACCAGCCGACTGGACTACGGCAACGCCCTCTACGCCGGAACCACCGCCAAGCTCCAGAAGAGACTCCAGCGGATCCAGAACGCCTCAGCCAGACTCATCCTCGACATCCCCCGACGCAGCCACATCTCCGGACATCTGAGAGACCTGCACTGGCTCCCCGTCAACAAGAGAATCACCTTCCGTCTCCTCACCCACGCACACAAGGCCCTACACGACCATGGCCCGAGCTACCTCAACAACCGCCTCAACTTCTACGCTCCCAATCGCCACCTCCGATCGACCAACCACGCCCTCGCCGCCGTCCCCCGCATCCGAAGAGCGACAACAGGAGGAAGGTCCTTCTCCTACCTGGCCGCCAAGACCTGGAACACCCTCCCGACCGACCTTCGCCTGACCCAAGACCACCTCTCCTTCAGGAAGAAGCTCAAGACCTGGCTGTTCGAGCAGTAGCGGCACCCTCCCCCCCCCCAAGCGCCTTGAGACCCTCCGGGTGAGTAGTGCGCTCTATAAATGCCCTGATTGATTGATTGCTACCAAGAGTAGTTATCTTGGCCCTTTGGTAGATCCTTTTGATCTCCTTACACTTAAAAATTCTTCCACTCTAGTGGCCAGTTCCAAGTCTTGTCCCACGGGACCCTTGGTCCCCTAGATATTTTCAAAATGACCACTCTTATAATAAATCCTATTTTTCATAAACTGATGAACGTCTCCTTAGAAGCAAATGCTAAAGAAGTGGGTCAACTGACACATTTCTAATTTCCTAGAAAAACACAACATTCTTCATGACAGTCAGTCGGGATCCCGTGCTGGTTATTGCACAGAATCTGCTCTTTTGGAGGTTGCTTAAATCATTAAGGTCAATCTTGACCAGGGTTCAGTAGCCATGGTTGTCCTTCTTGATTTGTCAGCGTCCTTCGATGTGGTTTCCAACCCTTATCGTCTGAATAGATTATGGGATGTAGGCATCCAAGGGCTGCTTGGGCCTGGTTGAAGTCCTACATGGTTGACCGTTCACAGGGGGTTTTTCTACCTCCCTTTACATCCACAGTCAAACCACTTGAGTGTGAGATACCCCCAAAACAGCTAAACCTCTCCATTCAACCTCCACGCCATCAAGTGCTACTTCTTCAAGGATTGCAGAGGAAGAGACAAACTGGCACATGCATCAATATTGCATTTTGCGATTCCTTAATTGTGAAAAATAAGGAATCTTAATTAAGGAATTGCAAACGCAATGCATCAAGAAATCGCTATTAAATTAGCGATTTCTTAAAATTCCTTAATTGCGATTCTCTAATTGAGAATCGCAATTAAGGAATACCTCCCCATCCATTCCTATGGGCCTAGAGGCCCATAGGAATGAATGGAAAGACATTCTTAATTTGCAATTCACCATTAGAAATCCGCAAATTAAGAATGCAATTTCAAGGGTGCAGGGATGTCCACAGGACACCCTGTTGCACCCCTGAAATCGGCTTAGAAGTACATTTTGCACACTGGGGGCATGTGTGTGTGTAAAATGGAACTTTGAAAAATGCACTTTAGTGCATTTTTCAAAGTTTTCGCAAATTACCTTGAAGGTCAACTTCATGGTAATTTGCTCCCCTTATTTGCAAATTCGCAAATTTTTAGAGTTTGATGCATTGCATTTAAGGAATCTCAATTTGAGATTCCTTAAATGCAATCGCAATTTAAGAAATCGCAATTTTGCGATTTCTTAAATTGCGAAAAATGAAAAAATGTTAATGCATCCCAAAAATGGAAATTGCATTCGCAAACGGCCGAATTTTGCGATTTGCACCATTTGCGAATGCAATTTCCTTTGATGCATGTGCCCAAAAAAGATTAGAGGCGACAGGACAACTTGAAGAGTCCATTCCTGAACGTTCCTCAACAACTCCTGGTTAGAGAACCAATTTGCTCTGGCCACTCTGGAGCAATCAAAAACTCCTCTCTTTCCTGACTAGAAATGACCTGACAAACTGAAAAGTTGGAAAGCATATATCAGACAACCCATCCATTGACTAAGCCTGAGCTCACCTCCCCCTTTAACAAAACATCTGCACCTTGGCATACTCCTGAGAAGCAAACCGAGCCCACTCTGGGGTGACTCCACCTCAGAAAAATCATATCGTACAGACCCGGGTGCAGGAAGAAATCCTTGGAGGACAGAATAATATTGCTTAAAAGATACGCCCTGACATTCTCCTCCCCCGAATGTAAAGATCACTCAGAGACAGAACATAATCCTTCGTCCAGAGGAAGATGTCTCATGCAATCTCAAGTTCACAGACTTGGACCTGGTAGCGCCCTGCCTGTTGATGTATGACTTCACCACTAGAGTGTCAGCCTGAATCAGCACCACCTTCCCTTTCAGGACCACCTGAAAATGAACCAAAGCCAACTGACCAGTCTTTAGCTCCCTCCAGATCGAAGTCTTCCAAGAGTCCTGCAAAGATCAAAACCCCTGGATTTGCTCTGACTCTAGCCAAGTCCCCCATCCTGAGAGACTGATGTCCCCTGTCACCACCACCGGAGCCGGAGGAGAATGGGAGATCCCTTTCTTGAGATGATCCTGCTCCAACCACCACAACAGATCCCTGAAGACCTGTATCCACATCTGGATCCGGACATGAAGATTGTGTGCCCTTGGACACCAAAGGTAGAGAATTTCAGTTGATGAGTTTGTGCAGGTGTAAACTGGCCCAAGGAACCAGAAATACAGTTGATGCCAAGTGACCCTACACGTGCAAGCAATCCACCACCTTTGGTGCTTATTGAGACACCAAAGATGGTTCCTGAGCTTGCAAGCTGACCAACCTCCTCTCTGACAGAGTCACTATATCCCTGCTAGTCTGAAAAAGTGATCCGGTGAACATCATGTCCTGAGACGGAACCAAAGAAGATTATTCCCAATTTATCAAAAATACTTGCTCCTGTAGGACCTGCAAAACCCTCTCCACATGAATAACCATTTGAGACTCTTTTGGGGACTGCACAAACAGCCAAATTGATACAAACCTTCAGTGTCTCTACAATCTCATTGGCTGACGACACCTATTGTGTCTATTTCAAGCAACATGGGGGAGGTCTCCCACCACTTTAACAGTTGCATCTGTGAGGTCATCAAATGGATGAAACAGTCTTAAGTTAAACTCAGCTAAAAACTGAGGCCCTTCTCTTTAGATGGGATTCCTCATTTTGGAACCCGTCTTGGTGACCACAGTCCCTTGACCCTCTTACCTCTCCGGTCTCGAAAGGTAAGAACCTGGGGGTAAATTTCGATGCTAGTGTCTCCATTAGAGATCAGATCAAAAAACTCACTTCTGCTTGATTTTTTTTCTTAGGAACATCGAAAAAGATTCTTCCTTTCATTCTCTACGATCTTCAGAAACCGGTGGTGATTGCGTTGGTATTGTCCAGGCTAAACTATTTTTATGCCCTTTATTGGGGCATACAGCAGCGTTTTTTAAATAAACTCCATCTTTTTCAGAATGCAGCATCCCATCTCCTCAAGAAAATACCCATATATCAATCCATTTCCCAGGCCTTAGTGAAGCTTCACTGACTCCCTAAACGAGTTGCCTTGAAGGTACTCTGTATGGCATATAAATCCCTTCATGGGACAGGACCAGAATATTTGAGGCAAAAGTTTACTTGGTACACACCAAGGAGAACTTTGCGCTCAGCCACATCTAAAACAGTTACAATTCCCAAATGCCACGAAGTATCTTGGGGGATAGGAAGTTTGTCTGCTCCACATGTTAGTTGTGGAAAAAACTTCCTAGGGTCCTCAAGAATCAGCAGAATCTCACCTGTTTCAGGAAACAACTGAAGTCCTGGCTTTTCTCTTTCCCTCTCTAATCTTTTTGGTGCTTAAACTTGAGAGATGCTAGCACCAAGACGCCTACGGGTATTCGTGTACTTAATAAATATAAGCAGTATCAACAACAGATCGTCTAAATTGGGATGAACGAAAAACCCTTTTGCATTCAGAAAAGCCCTAACGGGAGCCTTAGATAATCAGTGTGTCGACTTGAGCCCACAGGGAAGGATGCAAAATTGGAAATGATCGACTCCTATTGCAAAATGCAGAAACCTCTGAGAGGGAACTGCGATAGAGACTTGCAGATAGGCATCCTGGAGATCCATTGAGGACAAAGTTCTCCTGGACCCATCAGAGGAATACAGCCTGAATTGTTAACAATCTAAAATGAATGGATCTTATCCACGAATCAAACCATTTCAGGTCAAGGACCTGCTGAAACAGCCCTGACACCTTCTCACCAAAAACAAGAGGTAAAAGACTGCTTTCCCCTGCTCTGCTGCTGGCACCCTGCAGATGGCCCCTTTCAACATCAAGCCCCTGATTCTAATTAGAAGAGGCAGCCGCTTCTCCTCGGCTGCCCGAACCAGAGTCAGAAGGAAGCCCATATCTGGGAAACATGTTTGAACTATCTTGATTGCAGAGCCCTTGGCCACGTCTAGGACCCAAAGATTTGACACATCCTGCTGACACACTGAAAGGAGATGATGTATCCTACCTGTCACTAGCAGATTCCCACAAGGACTGTGACTGTCAGGAAGTCTTCTTTGAGGCCACCTTCTGAGATGTGACATGGCGCTTAGGGGAAAAACAGGGCTTAAACTTTCTCTTCTTAAAGGAAGAGTGACGGGCCTCATGTTTCTGAGATGACTTGGAGTATTTATTCTACCCCTTCCCAGCTGAAGAACCATGCCTATAGGGCAAGCCATGCTTTCATTCCTTAAATGCCTTAGAGATCATGGCAGGCAACTGTTCTCAAAAGAGTGCTTGATCCGCAAAAGGAATCTTCATTAAGGAGGACTTCTCCCCAGGATCTGCCTTCCACTGTCTCAGCCACAGCGATCGCCTGGCCCCAATATAGAACCTGGGTATGTATTAGTTAAACAATAAGTGGTTCTGTCGGGTAGAAGATATGTTACTAAATGATGCTAATGTTGCATTAAAAAATCTGGTAGCAACCTTTATGTAGCGCCTGTGGGATAAAAGCAATTTCTCATTTAAGAAATTGAAACAGAAATCTGAATGCTTTGTACTGTTTCTTTTTTTCTGAATTAATTCATTCGTAGATAATCACAGGAAACAGGGGCTGTCAACAAAAGATAATTACATGGATATGGGGTGATCTTGTGACATAAGTGCTCAGTGCACTACAAGTGTACAGTACATACAGAGTGGTGGCGTTTTTATGTACAGGTTAGCGATAGGCCAGATGATGCTTTCACACCAAGTGCTACTTTCTTTCGTTATGTGGAGTCTTGGTTGGTCTGGACCTTGAGTAAGCGTCGACGTTTCAACCCTTGGTGTGCCCCAGTTGGTGGTCACGGCGGGTCTTCATCAGGACAATGTGTCTGGGGGAGGATGGTGACAGCCCTAGGCAGGCTGGATGTGTCTCAGCCAAGGTCAGGGGACACTCGAGGGAATTCAATGTCGGGTCCGAGCTGGTATTGCTCTATGTATTCAATGGTATTAAGTCCAAGGGGTTGGACAGACGGCCGAAGTACCGTCTGTCCGTTGCATGTAGTCAGGAAATAAAAGCACCTGTGAACTTGGTTGAAGATCAAATAATATCTGAGGAATTGTCTGCAAGCAACTTCATCTGCTGTTCCATAGCTGCCAACATATGAAAACACTCTGAACCTTCCTGAATGGCTACAACCAACTTATCAAAGGCCTGCACCAGGGATTGTGCAGAATAAGTAGAGAATATAATAGCTTTTAAAGCCAGATTCTCAGCTGCAATCGCCCTCTTAATGCCAGAGTTCATCTTTTTATCCGTGACATTGGTAGGAGTACAGTCTTCAGGATTAATGGTAGTTTTACCAATTAAGGTAGCCAGAATAGAGTCCAGGCAAACAGAATGAGGAGAGTGTCCTCCCACTCCAACAGGTACAACATTTGCAGAAAGCGAGGGACCTGAATCTTATCTACATCCTTCCATTCCTTCATTACAATATCCCTAACAGGACCTTGAAAGGGCCCGGCAAACCCAGAGAGCTTAACATATTCCTTCCTCTGCTGCTTGAAAGGATGGAAACCCAAAGTTGTCTCACACATGTGCCAGTATATCCCATATTTCTTCTCTGGAGGCATACTTCACCACTGAAGAATTCGTTGAAGTCTCCAAATCCCAGGCTGAAGAATCAATGTCTGCCAAAACAGTCTTGAGCTTGGCCGCCTTAGCAGGCTTACTAGGATGAGCCTGAAGGGTTCTTGCCACTGCTGCCTCAATCGTGTCTTGCGCCTCATCCTTAGACATGAGAGGCGCACTCCCCCCCTCTGGTCTCTGAGTGTCACAAGCCCCCTTGTTGGAAAGAGAGACTTTCTCCTCTGAGGAAGATGAGTTAGATAGGACAATGCTTTCTCTTATTCGCTCTTTCCTTCCATGTTCAAATTGTGAATGAAGAAAAACCCAACTGGGGCTCCCTAATAAAGAGAACAAAACCCCCAAACCAACCAATGAGGGTATGCTAGCAGAGCAAAGCTCAATCACCAATCTTAGCCCCCCACGAATTCCCCAACAAATTTGGGGGGAAAATGTGCCGACACCCCCTTCCCCCCACCTCAGCACATGCAAAATTTCTCCAAAGATGTGTCCTACCTCGCCAAGGCACCAACTTGAAAGCACAGCTCCAGCCACTGCAGGACAGCCGGACTATGTCATGACATCTGCTGACAGCGATCCTTCCCTGCCACGCTGAAGGAACCAGGAATGCTGTCAAGTCTGGAGATCGCTGCCAAGAACTCCAGATGTTGAAGTCAACCAGGCTCGGCCTTGGAGGGCAAAGGCAGGAAGGTAAGTCTCCTTAAAGACAAAAAAGAACAGACGAGGAGGGGGGCAGGCACTTTTTTTTTAGAGGGGAGGGGACTATTGGAGGTAAGGGAGCCACATATCTTACGAAGGAAGGCAAGGGAGCAATGGGAGGTAAAGTAGCATGTAAGACCCTCCTCGCCATCGGAAACCTGACTTTCCAGCTGCATAGGGTTCCTTCTTCCAAAGATCCCTGATCAGATAAATACATGTATTGTGTGGAAAGTGGGAAATGGGAAACTTCAAGTGTGCCTCTGTTTGTTTTCCTGTAGTTATTGGGTTCGTGGGGAGCACTCTGTTTGTTTTCCAGCTTTATTTTAGTCCATGCTTATATTTCTTTGAAAAGTTTCAGTCTTGATTTACCAAACCATTTTGTTCTTAACCGTGAGCTTACAGCAGAAAAGGTCCATTGACACTTATCAAAAAAGATAAGCTAGTAATAGTACCGTACGATTGTACAACATGATTGGTACAATTACACAGTGGTCAATCCCAGACAAGGGGTTAAGATTAGGTGGACAGTCACAAACTCCACGCCGGCCCCATCCATCCTGCAAATGGTTGGTTATTTGCTCCTGCCAAGGGCTGGATACATCCCCTTCCAGTGTAGAATGAGAAATGGTACATTGACAAAATTCTTGGAGGGGTGAGGAATGGAAAGGAGTTTCTCAACTGGGAATATGGTTTCCCTGTGGAAAAAATGTCAGTTCTACAGTGTTGAATTGTACTCTGAGTAGAGTTTTGGAAATGGCGTCATACACAAACTCTCACAAGAACATTGCTAGTAGAACTCATGGAAACTGGTGAGTGGCCCAGATGAACGGGCACACTAAAGCCAATGTTTGTGCGTTAAAAAAAAAAAGAATTAATCTGTTCTCATTCATAGGAGTAATTCAATGGATGCAGATGTACTAAAAGTGTTTATTTACATAACAGAACATCAGCAGCCATCCCACTGGAGGACAATGGCAGCCACGTCAAAACGGATTAATTTTTAATACATCCATATCTTCTGTAGTATTAAAAGTGGAACTGATGCAGTATGGCGCAGTAGCCTGACTGCGTTGGATCAGTTTGTTGCTGTCATTCTGGTAAATGAAAATGTAAACTTTGGTAAGAAAATAAAAATGTCCACTAATCCTGTTAAGCGTCCTCAAACGGATCTTTTTTATGTACTTTGTCTTCTAGAGGCACCGCAAAGGTTGTTTTTCTTTTTTTTTAATCAAGAAACATTTTAAGTTTTTCCAGACCGGCACTTTGCACCCAGTTTCACAAAACACTGTTTCTTTGCTCCTGTGCCTGCGTATATGATTTATTATGTTTTTTAGTGGAGAAGCCCTTGCTCTTCCTTGTGTACAAAGAACTGTTTGCTTTAGCATATGCACGTGCAGCATTTTATGCTGTCAATAAACAGTAAATGTTCTGTCGTGAAAAACAGTAATTCAGGGAACTGCTGTGGGCTAGAAACTCAGAACTCAGCAATGCATACCAATAATGTTGAATAAATCAATGTCTAATCAGTGCTTTTACTTGAAAAAGAATAAATGCTTTAGTCTGCACACGGTGCAATGCAACGCATAAAATTACAAATATATACACAATTCTGAATTATTTTCTTTGGCTGGGATGTTGTACATGAAGTGCAAATCAGCCCTACTGCCTTATGGAGAAGTTTTTATGCAGCACAGAAACAAATATCTATTATTTTTTTTAAGTGAATTGAAATACCTATAGACTTGTATAAGTTATGGCACTCACACTATTCCCCATTGGTTTTGTGACAGTGATGCCAAGACAACCAAAACAACAAGGTTAATCAATATGACGTCATAACAGCGCCTCAGTGTAAAATGAGGGTGCACCACTATTCACGGCGACCCGGGTGCCCTGTGGTAGCACTGACCCTTAACTGCGCATGTGCGCCAAACGACAGCTCACTTCCGGCCGGTCGGGCAACCGAGATGGTTGTGTCCCATCTGCTACAGGCTAACAGTGGATGTGCAGCAGGAAGGAAGAAGTGTCTGTGCACCAATGTTTCTGAGCACTGGTACTGAACGCAGACAGAGTCAGGCAGCCAAGCACAGTTTCCCATGACAGAGTGGTGACTCATTCCCCACACTGATCCCCAGGAACAGGAATAGGGGCACACACACTGTGCTCAGATAGAAAACAGTGCTATAGAGTTAGGAGACCATTGAGCACCGTCAGTGTCCCTTTTTTCGGGCCAAGGCTCTGAAGCCAGCGAAAGTGACTGATATCTAAATTTTTGATGAATGGGGTGCCGGTAGGCACAGACCTTCATATGCACATTATTTGCAAACCAGTTGATCTCCGAATTCTGTCCTTTGCTGATGGTAATCCACAGCCTCCGAGCCTGTCTAGAAACAAATAGATTTCAACTTTTCACTCACGGGTCTCTCTTTAGCCACCAGGGAGAGCAACCAGGGGCAACTAAGTCAAAGATCAAAGGGCTCATCACTGTGACAGGCAAGCAAAGCTCACTTCTCTAAGCTCCCCCCCCCCCCCACAAGCTTATGATGTCTTCAGCCTTGCACAGCTCATGGAGAGATGGGTCAATATCCAGGAAGGATGCTCCTCGCAGGGACATGCCACACATGCATTCTTCCTCCAAGGCAAATGTTAGACTCTGTGGCAGTCTTCCGATCTGGGGCAGTGCGGGTGCCACAGAAGCTCCCATAAGCCCTGTGAGGGACTGAAGGCTTTGAATGTCTGGCTGGGTTCCTTATTGATTTCCTACAGAAAGGGCGACTCCTCCCACTTGCCACAGTAATGCCCTGCACTCAATATGCATATGGTGTGTCTTCTCAAGCGGGTCGAAGATAGGAGGAAAAAAATGCAAAGGGCAAAATAATCTCCTTCGCTATTTTAGTAGTTTAGATTGAAGATGGAGAATCATGCAGGTGTTAGACAGCCAGGCACCAAAATACCCCTAACCCATGGATGCTAAAGAGCCCAGCATAGATCTTCCAGAACAAGAATAAAGACAGAAATCTGGCTGCCAAGCTGTGCAACAATTCAGGGGTAAAAGCAGGAGCAAGAGGGCAATGAATAGAACTATGGAATACAAGGCACATGGTCAGCGACTAGCTGCCGCCTCCCCCCCAATCCGGCACCCAACACCCAGGAACGTGGACACGAGACGTGTTTTACTTTTTGGAAGGCGGGCGCTAGTCGCCCGGCCGTATTTATTAAAGTATGAAATTAAAAAGGTTTTAATTGCATAATCAACAATGAATACAAAAATCAGCAGGACATTCAGTTATACAATTGTTATCAACAAGTTTGAGAGCCTGACCTTAACAAAACTCTAATACAAGTTGTTCCTAGCTTAAACTAAACATCCTACCTTGATTTTTGTACATTTCTGGCCATATGGCAGGGTCACTACCGGTGTCAGGTCCTACAAGCTGCGCCTCCCCCCTAGAAGTGCGCATGCGCAGTGTTACCCCGGGAATTGCCCGGTCTACGCCCCAAACTCCATTTACCCACTAAAGGAGGGCCCTTACTCTGCGCCGGTGGCGTCATGAGTCCACGCGCGCGGGGTGGCTACCAGCCTAAGGAAAGCGTGAACTACTCCTACCCGCGCTCCTTTGCATATTACCTTGCCCCTGGAGTACTGGGAGTGGCCCGCAGGCCCCTCCCCCCGGGCGGGAACCTCCATAGGATGATGCCCGCCCCCTCAGACCTCAAATATGTGCTCACCGATAATGACCTTACCGCATGTCCCATACCTAATAAATACGACGACCTATGGAAAATTCTAAAGGACAACTACACTGGCTAATAAATAACAGTATCCACGCATAGCTAAAAGGGGAAAAAGGCCTAACGACACATGGCATAACATTACAGTTTGGTTCACTCATGTTACTCAAAATTACAATATCAATGTATAGCTACAAAGGGAAAAAAGGCCTAAAGACACATATCTTCAAATACAGTTCACTTCACACATCACTTTTCTACAAAGGGGAAAAAGTCCTAACAACAGATCACAAAATACAACAACAGCCTACTCTCTCCCGCGGTCCATACCTTTGAAACTTACCATTAAACCGGACATAACGCTGCTTAAACTTTGTACCAAGGGATGGTGGGTGGGAAACAAAGAAGCCCCGAACGCGGGGCACAACGTTCAGCGAGGGAGCGTCCAGGGACAAGGGGGTCTCCTGGGCGCTCCCTACCTCTTATTCCCGAGGGGCCGGGTGGCCCCTCCTATCGCCCGCCCCCCCCGACCCGGAACCAGTCCATTGAATCCGGGTCAGGAGGGGCGCCGGCCAATCGGCGGTGGGCCGCGCCCCCAGGGCACGCCCCCACCGTCGAAGGACCCGAGGGGAGAGGAGGTGAGACGGTCGCCGCGCCGCCATGCGTGCGGGGGGGCCGAGGGCCCCCCCTTTTCACATGGTCAGCGACTAGCTGCCGCCTCCCCCCCAATCCAGCACCCAACACCCAGGAACGTGGACACGAGACGTGTTTTACTTTTTGGAAGGCGGGCGCTAGTCGCCCGGCCGTATTTATTAAAGTATGAAATTAAAAAGGTTTTAATTGCATAATCAACAATGAATACAAAAATCAGCAGGACATTCAGTTATACAATTGTTATCAACAAGTTTGAGAGCCTGACCTTAACAAAACTCTAATACAAGTTGTTCCTAGCTTAAACTAAACATCCTACCTTGATTTTTGTACATTTCTGGCCATATGGCAGGGTCACTACCGGTGTCAGGTCCTACAAGCTGCGCCTCCCCCCTAGAAGTGCGCATGCGCAGTGTTACCCCGGGAATTGCCCGGTCTACGCCCCAAACTCCATTTACCCACTAAAGGAGGGCCCTTACTCTGCGCCGGTGGCGTCATGAGTCCACGCGCGCGGGGTGGCTACCAGCCTAAGGAAAGCGTGAACTACTCCTACCCGCGCTCCTTTGCATATTACCTTGCCCCTGGAGTACTGGGAGTGGCCCGCAGGCCCCTCCCCCCGGGCGGGAACCTCCATAGGATGATGCCCGCCCCCTCAGACCTCAAATATGTGCTCACCGATAATGACCTTACCGCCACAGGCCAGTATTGTTAACCGACGATCTGGCCTCCCCCTCTAGCCCCTGCCTAAGGACACACTCCTCCTATCCCAGCCCTCTAGCCAAGCCCAGATATTGTCAGACCATAGGACATTACCCTCTTCTGTCAAATGAACCCCGTCCTTCAAGTAATACTTGTGACCCCAGATGCACCCATGAGGTATTGACTGTAACACGGGGGTTTGAAACAACCTATCCAACCGTGTGTTGATCCTCTTTACCGAGTGATTCAACGCCCTGACCGAATGACCCCCCCGCCACTGAAGTCGAGGTATGAGTTGTGACCATACTAGCGTGCACCCGGGGCAGGTCCTAGCTATCCAACCCGCTGTTGAGATAATCTCTTCAATCAAGATGCGCCTGCCCAGTGTTGCCAAGTCGTTCTCCCCAAGGTGAAGTATCACCACTGACGGTGGAGACCGCTGGCGTGCTAACAGCCCTTGGAAGAATCCCCTAAACTCGTGAAGACACAACCCTCCTCTGCCAAAGAACGTGATATTCAACCCTAGTTGTGCCGCCCTTTCTTTCTTGTCACCTGACAGGAAGACACATTCCGCTCGCTTCACATATGAATGACCGACAATCCAAACATTGTTCTTTGTTGTTTCCTGTTCGCCGCTCCGTGCCGATGAATATTGGCGGTGCCCGACGACAAATTCCTCCCCTGCGTAACAGGTCTGAGAAACTGTAAGAGAGCGGAAAGAGACCAAGCGTGAGTGACAAGTAATCATAGCATGTCAATCCGAACATAACGTTTATAGCAGTCTGATGACCACCTTCCAATTGTCTTCACTCTTTCCACCGGGAGGCCCCCCGCCACTGCCTCAGTTGCTGCCCCAATCCTGAAGGAATGGGATCCAAAATCTCTAGGATCAAGACCTGCTTTTGTAACCCCTATTTCGAACACTCTCCTGAATTGATACCTGGTCAAGGGGCTCCCGTCGGCGTGACAGAGCAACGCCCTGCCTGCTGAACCGACCATCAGTCCCATGAGCGATTCTACGTGCCTCACCGGGCAGCACGGGTTGGCTGGGGCCCGTTGCAGAACTATGGTGTGACCCCTAGCTTCTTGATCGGTCTTTGATTTCTGGATAATCACCCACATGGTGTCACCCCTTATCGTCACCCCAGCCTTCTGCAAGCCACCTAATATGTCAGACTTGGATCCTGCCACAAGTTCACTAATTCTCAGCGCCCCATAAAATGCCAGGGAGAATGCCGCCTTAAAAAGAAGCACTTCCCACTCCGAGTTACAGACAATCTCCAGCGTGCCCAGTAAGGCTGTTAGCCGGTCCAACCCCATGGGCTTCCTCTTATCCTTCTGGTGTCCCTGAATACGGCGCCATCCCCTTAAAGCCTTGCGTATCATAAAGGTATTAGTGGGATCCCTGAAGCCCCTAGCTTGAGCGAAGAATGACACTGCTGCCCTATGTCTGGTCGCCGCTGCCACTGAGCGCCCCTCTTTGTGCATCCATTCTAAATAGGCTGCAAACCCATCCTCCTTCGCCCAAAGCACTTCCCACTGTGGCCCCAAGAAAGAACAATAAGACAGAAACGCCCCTTCGTAAGCCGTCTTGGTCCTGGGGGCTAGGCTAGCGACCACGAGGTCCTGTAATCTGGGGCACCAATCTGCCAAAGTACTGCTGGGAAGTGTGCTGGCGAGGGGTCTGCTGTGGGGAGATGTTCCCTGAAAACCTGCATTTTGAAGCGAGAAAGGGAGTCAGCAGCATTGTTTAAAACACCAGGGACATGTTTGGCTCTAAAATTAGCATTCAGTTTAAGGCACCGCAGAACAATTTCTTTGATCAGACGAAGTATGAAAGGGCACCGCGCCCCCTGCTGATTGATACATTCCACCACTGTCATGTTATCTGACCAAAACACCACTGATTGGTTACATAGGTGTTCGGGCCAAACCATCAGTGCCACCCATATTGGAAAAAGTTCCAGGAAGCCAATGTTACTGAGCAAACCCCATGTGTTCCATTCTTCTGGCCATTGTTGAGCGACCCACCTATTCCCTAGGATGGCACCAAAGCCCACACTACCGGCCGCATCAGTCCATAGTCCCAACTCCGCCGATGTCGTGAGCGGGCCGGGCCAGACCACCCTACCGTTAAAATCCTCCAGGAATGCCATCCAAATGAGCATATCCTGGCGAATTTCAGACGATAGGCGCGTGCGGTGGTGCTTTTCCTTCAGCCCCCTCATCGCGTGCGCGATGGAGCGAGAGAAGGGGCGAGCCATTGGGATGATTCTTAGTGCGAAATTCAATTGCCCTACCACCTCCTGTAATTGCTGCAAAGTGACCTTCTCCTTCCGGAGGCATAACTGTAGCGATGTCTTGAATTTGCACACCTTGTCCCTGGGTAGTCTAAAACATCTCTCCATTGAGTCAATCTCGATGCCCAGAAATTCCAAGCAGGTGGTCGGGCCCACCGTCTTCCCAGGCGCAAGCGGGACCCCAAAAGCCCGCATGAGCACGCAAAATTCCTGCAATGCCAGTGCGCACTCCTGAGAACCCGCTGTACCGAGGAAGAGGAAATCATCTAAGTAATGCATGACCCTTTGATGGCCCGTCACTTGTCTCATGGCCCATTCAAGAAATGAACTAAACATCTCAAAGTAGGCGCAAGAAATAGAACAACCCATAGGCATGCATTTGTCCATGTAGAACCTATCCCTAAAGGTGAAACCTAAAAGATGCTGGTCCGCCGGGTGGACTGGGAGGAGGCGGAAGGCGGATTCTATGTCTGATTTCGCCATCAGCGCCCCGGGTCCAGTGGCCTGCAATAAGGTAACAGCCTGATCAAAAGAGGCGTACTTAACACTACAGATACCTTCGTCAATGGCATCATTCAGTGACGCCCCCCTTGGCGCTGACAGGTTATGAATCAATCTGAATTGCCCCTTCTCTTTCTTGGGGACAACTCCCAGTGGGGAACACACAAAATTGGATACTGGCACTGCAGGAAAAGGGCCAGTTATCCTGCCTAAGGAAAGCTCTTTGTCAATTTTGGCGGCCACAACGGCCGGATTGTGTTTGACTGATAATTGATTTCTACAGTGCGCACTGCCTGTGTATCCCCCGGCCGGGATCCTAAAACCTTTAGAAAAACCTTCCTGGAGTAGGGTGGCCGCTTTGTGGTCAGGGTATCTGTTCAACAATGGAATCATTGCCACCACATCCACTGGAGTGGGGGGGCGTAACCTGTCTGACTTATAGTGGCTTTCCCCTACCCCTCTGTCCTGTGTTACCTTGCTTGGACCTACAGGTAGTTTCTGGATGAGAGGGGTGCCCACAGGAGGAACATGCATGCCTAAACTTACACGCGGCCCTTGTGCAGGTACGCCTATTAAAATCCCAGCACACCCCTTTCTTCTCTGGCCCACCTGCCCTAAATTTCCCAGGTATTTCACTCGTTTGGGGGGGCCGAAAGGGCTGCTGCGGTCTAGTGAACGCCTTGACCGCACCGAACTGAGGGGGCGGCGCAGTGTCAGAGAACTGTTTGTGCCAAGCCATGGAATCTACCGAGTCCCATGGCAACGATCTATTGAATTCCAATGCCTTCCTAAAATTGACATCATAACCCTTCCATGCGTCCCCAGAATACTGTTGACTCCACCCCACAATCGCCAGGCCATTGCAGTGAAAACAGCCATGCTTGCATCCAATTATTGAGGTTTTCCTCAACCCTGAATCTAGTACACTGCCCTCCATTCACTTGGGAGCATCCACTCTTTCAGTGCTTTTGCCTGCTCCATTTCCCTATTATCCAACAATAAAGAATAAATGTACACGTATTTGTCAGCCCAAATCATTTCTTTCACAGCTAATGACACATGCTGAGCTAGATTTTCGCTCCTGGAAGGTATCACACCGTCCCCCAAGAGCGGCAATGCCACTTCCTTACCAAGTGCGGGTACCGGGGGCGGCTGCCCTTTTACTCCGTCCAGCTGGGGAACACTTGGACCTGAAAGGGGAGAAGAAATTGGCAATGCAACACTGTCGGCGACCGGTGCCGATCTGATTTTTTCTACAAACCTTGCCGCCTCTGCCGCATGGTCTGCAGAATTCGGGAAGGCTCCCCCTTTTTGGAGCCATGGCATCATGGCCGTTAACTGAGATAACAATTCGGGTGGCATTGAATCTACATTACCCCCCGGGACAACAGGTACCACTGGGGTTATGCCCAGTGGTCCTGGCACAGCTGGGATTGTGGGCACCGGTGCGGGAGCAGACCCAGCGTCTACTGGTTGACCTGCCGGCACCGGCACCACAGGGGCAATGGGTGTAGGCACATGCGGGGGTGGGACCACCGCGGGCGGTGCGGCGGGTAACGGATCTACTGGGCCTGGGGTGGGGACCGCCTCCTTGGGTCTTTTGGACCTAGGTTTCCCTTGTGGGGTGACAAATTCCCCTCTTGGCACTGGTGCCACCCTCTTGCGGATCGGTCTCCCGGACGGGCCCGGTGCCTCGCCCTCTCTATCCTCCAACCGAGCTTCCCGCTCCTTAATTTGCCCTAGCTGTTGCTTAATGTCGCTCATCTCCCGCATCATAGCCCGCATCATAGCCTCCATGTTGGACCCCTTTTTTCCACCCCTTGGACCTGGCATGACACTTACCCCCAAAAACACCCGCTGCCTACTTAGTTCCCAACAGGTCAACTGTGTGTACCTTTCAGATGGAGGGTCACCAGGGGGCTTTCAGCACCATGCAACGGCGACCGCAACACTAGCGGCTTGTCCGCTTATGTAAGGGGTGAGTAAACCTAATGTAGACCCACCCCGGCGGCCACCAGGAGCGATGAATGCCAGCCCCCCGTACCCCTCTTACCGACCAGTCCCGTGCACTCGCTGGCGATAACGGTCTGTGATCACGTCCTCCACCAGGCTGCGCGTTCACTCTCCTTAAGTCCTCTCTGAAGGATGGATTGGACCAATAATGTCGCTAAAAGCCTGGAATAGAAAAACGCATTAACACCGTGTGGCAAAACAGGGGCAAATTTCAGGAACACTCAGTTCAAATAAGATGGAGGCCTGAACCCCCTTTGTCAACCCTTTTTAGACTGTCCCTACTGAGGTTTGTTTCGCTCAGTAACCAGAGACCCACACCCAGTTATTAAATCTGCATTGACCATCACTCCCAATTCAAAACATAATAATGAAGTCACAATTACTTTGCTTTCAGTTACACAATCTTACCCTAGTTTCCACAATCCAGGTGCACTTGGTTTTATCCCTAAGGACAATTAGGACAAGGAACTGCACTTATTAACCTCCACTGCCCACTTGTGCACCGTTGTGGGCCAAACTTTAAGCAATAATAAATGTAAAGCAATCGTTAACACACTTTAAATAATTGTTACTACGTATGCTTCCCCTCCAGAAATATACGCTTTTAGAAGGGGTCTCCCACCCAGGCTCCACTTCCCTCGGTTGCACGCGCAGCTCGCTGAGAGCTCTCGCTTTATCTCAACCAGCCTTAATCGCCGTTCCTAGAAAAATGCGCGCCAAAATTTGCCCGCTCGGGACACGAATACCGTTCCTTTAAGGATTGCGCGCCAAAATGTGCCCGCTCGGGACACAACTACCGGCGTTTACCTCCCCACAATTGGTACGAGTTTGTAGCTGCTCAAGCGCTTCCTTGGAACGCCTCTCGAAGACCCCCCGCCCCCGCACGATACCTCACGGTGCCTCGACGGGCCCGCACCACCCTTCCTCGGCCGCTGGACGCACTTGCGCCGTATCCCCGGTCCTCTCAGCCTAATCCGCCAACGGCACGGCAATGTCCCTGAATCACCACCGCCTCTCACTACGCGGCTTCTCCCGTGTTGCTGATCCGGAGCCCGAGCAAAGCCTCTCCGCCCACACGACGCTGGCCCGACACAGCTCCCTTAAACGTCCAATGCCTGAAAAAGAAACGAAAAAGTTAAGAAAACAAAGAAGCCCCGAACGCGGGGCACAACGTTCAGCGAGGGAGCGTCCAGGGACAAAGGGGTCTCCTGGGCGCTCCCTACCTCTTATTCCCGAGGGGCCGGGTGGCCCCTCCTATCGCCCGCCCCCCCCGACCCGGAACCAGTCCATTGAATCCGGGTCAGGAGGGGCGCCGGCCAATCGGCGGTGGGCCGCGCCCCCAGGGCACGCCCCCACCGTCGAAGGACCCGAGGGGAGAGGAGGTGAGACGGTCGCCGCGCCGCCATGCGTGCGGGGGGGCCGAGGGCCCCCCCTTTTCATTCGGAAGAATCCATTTCTTACCTTCTGTACCTCGTTGTCTGCAGTCTACCAAGGCAGCAATCACTGGAGAAGCCGCAATAGTAGGAAAGGTCATACATAAGGCAAGCCACACATTCGTCCACACATTCGTCTAAAGAGATAGAGCTTTGATGTGCTAAACACAACCGTCAAGGACAGAACCTCATGGCTACAAAACACCAGTGTTGTCTGAGCAACAAAGAAAGAGATGCTTTTCCGCTCAGCAACCACGGAGACCAAAGACGCTCTTACTCATCATAGGCTGAGGGCAGACAGCAGGGACCACAGCCCATACTCAAAGCCAGCCCTCTCCAACCATCCAGGCCCTCATCCTCTTTTAGGGTACCTGTGCACAGCTGGGAGTTAACGTGTCCTCCTCCTTTCGGGTGCTGTCTGTCAGGGTTATCCGGCGCCACCAGAGCAGATTCATTTTTCACTAGTTTTGGGAGAGTGTCAAGAGGGGGGTATCATCATTCCTGACAAAGGTCCAGTAAAAAGACCAGAGATGTGAACTAAGAGCCACTAGCTCTCCTGCTTGCAGGCAAAGCTAAGCTCATTCTGTCCTCTTCCTCTCCAAGCTTCTGAAAACCTTCTGTCTCATTCTCACTTCCCTCTTCCTTCGCAGCAGAATTTACAGGGAACATTTTAGGTATTTGGTGGGACTCCCACCCAGTCTGCTTCTGCCACATCATTCACCTAGTTCTAATCTATAGTAACAGGGGTCAGCCCACTAATGGTTCAGCCCCTAAACAGCTTTCTTTGAGATTTTCACATTGACAAAGTTCTCCCAAAGTGGGTCATATACGCTCTTGTCTCATTCCTTCAACATCCTGGTCACGCTTTTAAATGTTTTTAAAAAAAATATATTTTTATTGTTGCATAATCTCAGTATCAAGTACAATTGCCATTACATCATGTATGCAGTATATATCATGTACCGAGTAACGCAAGAAGCATATTTAACATTGTATTTCTTTTTCTTTTACTTCCCTGTTACAACAATAACCCGTACCCACCCCACCCTGGTACTTGAAATTCATGTTCACGTTCGCGTCGTACCGAGCCTGCATCTGTCTTATTAATAACATTCCGTGTATTTCCTGCCACTTTACTCTCCTGTTTTTGCTAATTATCTCTTCAATATTGCCCTATGCACCTCTACCTGTGTCTCCAGTTGGCATTGGCGCGGGGAGAGCGTGGAAGGGAGGGGGATGGGGGGGGGAGAGGGGGGGAAGGGGTGAGGCGGGAATAAAGGAGGATACGGGGGGAAGATGGGGGGAAGGAAGGAGGGATAGGGAAACAAATGCCCCAGTTTCAACAGTAATTTATTGACTCAGATCGCTATCAGTATAGGCTTCAAATTCTAGTAACATTGCAGTCCATTCCATATCACGCTTTTTACATTAGGTGATTTCAAAGGGCCATCACCGGGGAAAATGGAGACAGGAGAATGCCGGCTTTCACTTACACAGGCTGAGAAAACCCTTGACTTAATTACTAGGTGGATGCTGTATCTGAAATTCACAGGTCCACACCCTTCCTCTAGCAGCTGGAGGTAATCCTGCTGAAATGTGGCCTATTGTAGAAATGGTCTTTAATATGCCAGTTAGGAGAGTAAAAGGTGAATTCCATTAAGCCAGGGACTTAGCAAAACAAATTCATCCACAGGTTTGTGAAGGCATTCTATTAAGTTGTGATGAACCCAAGATATGAGTTCCAGGCCTATCTTAAGCATAGGCATTTTTCTGTATCACGTGACGATCAATAAAAAAAAAACAACAGGTAGGGCCATTTGAAACTGAATACAGAAAATGCGAAGGTGGTCTTTTCAAAGTGAATAGCTGGAGTGGGTGAAGGACTACAAGGACCTTGGTCTTTTATTCGATGACAAAGGCTCATTTTTAATCACAAGTATGAAGGATCACGCACTACTAAGTATTCAAAATTTGTCTGAAATAGTACTCAGTTTAAACAGTGCCCGAAGGGTGCACTCTCTGATCATTGAGTGGAGACTTATAAATAAGAAATAGCGGGCCATATTATCAATGTAGGCGATAACATTATCGCCATTTTAGTAGCAGGAAACTGCCGCCAAAGCGGCGATAATGGGCTTGATAATACACCCTGTGAAATCCCATAGAAGCCCAGGTTCTGGTGTGAACCTGGGCTTCTATGGGAATTCACAAGGGCATATTATCAAGCCCATTATCGCCGCTTTAGCTGCAGTTTTCTGTCGCTAAAGCGGCCATAATATTAACGCTGTTCTTGATAATATGCCCCAGCGTTCCCCATTTGGGGTTCGTCCCCTTTAGCATAGCCAAAATATCTCTCTTCTGAGGGAACTTAATCAAAATAACTCTAATGTTCGTCAAATTTCAGTGGTATTTTATGTTCATCATTCCACCATGCTAGGAAATGTATTAATTTCTGCCACATTTCTCATCATCAATGAAAATCGTATTCCGGAAGCGGAAGCAGAGTTGTGTATTGTGGCCGAGTGAGGAGATTAACGTGCTGCTGCACCGGAGTGTGTGCCCATGGTGCGGGCTGAGGGAAAGAAGAAAAGTGCTCCGTTTCTTTGGCATTTTTTTTGTGGGGCTGAGGGTGCAGGTGAGATGTGGAAGTGAGAATTACTATCCCCTGAGGAAGGGCTTCCCAGCCCGAAAGGCATTGGGATGTGAGGATATAAAATACAATTTTCATTGTTGATGAGAAATGTGATTGAAATGAATACATTTCCTAACATGGTGGAATGATGAACATAAAATACCACCATTGAAAAATGAAAATATTGCGACTCAAATTTGATGAACATTGGAGTTTATTTTTCATTAAGTTCCCTCAGAAGAGAGGGATTTTGGCTGTGATGAAGGGGACAAAGCCCCAATGGGGAACGCTATTTCTTATTTATAAGTCTCTTTTTTGCCGCACAAGCAGGTGCTTCAACGGAAGGGCGCTGCTCTTAATCTGGCATTCTGAACATGAAGACGTTCACTGGGTGGATCTTCCTTTGCACTGATCCTGAAACAATCTCAATGGAAATTTACTCCTGATTCTAACTTATGGAAGTCGAAGTCTTACGAGGTAGGGAGGCAGTGGTCCTGTAATCAATTGCCTCAAAAACATATATGCTTTTATTCCATCTCCCCCCACATGCCTCTCCTACCCTGATCTGATTAGAGTTTGGATTGGTAAATCAAAAAATCGCAAGGAAGGGCGGTATATTAAAACCTGATGGAAAATAAAGTCCTCATGTACCAATCCTTTAAATAAGGCTCTTTGGTATGAAATCGCAGAAAGTCAAAAAGCCTAGCGCATTTATGTCTTACTCTGCTATTGACGCCTTCAATGTACAAACTCTATGGGACCTCACCCCTTCCTATAGGCCTTTCAAAACAACCTAAAACAATATAATGAAGAATTTCAGTAGATGGCGACAAGGCGTCACGCAGAGCACATGGCTGTAAAATTATCAGAAAAATTCTTCTATATATCTCCTCCTATCTTCAAAAATCGATGGTCATGCACTAATGTTGTCCAAATTGGATTACTGTAACGAACTTTATGTTAATATGCAGCAGAAATTACTGCCAAAACTCTAAATCTTGCAGAATGTGGTGGCATGCCTGATCTTTGGTCTGCCAAGACACTATTTGGGTTGTACGGCACTGCGTGAACTCCATTGGCTGTCAATAAGGAAAATACTCACCCTTAAAGCATGTGTATTGCCTTTAAGGCCCTGCACAATTCTGGACAAGACTATTTAATTCAGAAATTTCGATGGTAAATGCCTTCCAGATCCCCCAGTTCCATGAACACCAAAAACGTAAGAGTTCCAAACTTCAGGAAAGCCCAAGTTTTGTGACCAACTTTGCAAAAATTTCGAATTTCCTTCCTCTTAACCTTGAAGGGTTCACTGATAGAATATCGATGCTAAAAACATTGATGTAAAAAATATCGGAAAAAAAATATAGAATGTTAAAATATCGACTCCCCATACTCAAAAAGGTAAGTACAAAAATATTGATTCTAAATTATCGAAGTTAAAAATATAGATGTATAGAATATCTATTTAAAAATATAACTAAATACAAACAATATATATTAAATATATAACATATTAATATTATCTTTAACAAAATAAACTAAAATGAATATCCATTTTAACTAAATATAGAAAATAAACGTAATGAAAAAATATAAACACAGAATCATAATAATTTATACATATACATATATTTACTTTAAAATCATTTATTAACTATTATCTTTATTACATTTGTAAACTGTTAAATGATATACAAATAAAATATATACATATATCAATATTGTAAACTAAAGAAAAACATTCTATAATTAATTAAAATATAAAACTATTAAAAATAATTAAATTGTACATTTCGCAATACAGTAAATACAACAGTAGGGAAAATGTTGGATAGCGAAATAATTCAATTTACTATTCCAACTGCAGTGAGTGCAACAGTAGGGTAAGTGTTGGATAGAGGAAGAATTTAATTTAGTATTCCAACTCCAGTGAGTGCAACAGTAGGGAAAATGTTGGATAGTGGAGGAGTAAAAATTACTATTCTCACTCCAGTAGGGAAAGTTTTCGATAGCGAAGGGGTAAACATTACTATTCCTACTCCAAAGAGTGCAACAGTAGGAAAAGTGTTAGTTAGCAGAGAGGTAAACATTACTATCCCCACTCCAGTGAGTGCTACAGTAGAGAAAGTGCTGGATAGCGGAGGGGTAAAAATTACTATTCCCACTCCAGTAAGTGTAACAGTAGGGAAAGTGCTGGATAGCTGAGAGGTAAAAATTACTGCTCCCACTCCAGTGAGAGCAACTATAGGGAAAGTGCTGGATAGCGGAGGGGTTTAAATAATCTTAAAAAGAAATAAACACTATTTTTAAAAAATACGATTAAATATTTTAAACATATAAGAAGAACACATAGTATAATATTAATTACATATAACAAAATGGTACAAATATTATATAAAATAAATTAATAAATACATTTCTAAACTATATTTATTTAAAATGAGAAAATATTAACAAAGAAATTATTTAAAACATAAATCTATGTATTTTATTTCCTACCCATAACACCACACCAATTAAAAAAGACTTCAATTTATTTACATAATTAATAATGTTTAAAAAAATATTATTAATAAAAAAGATAATAAACATTCATTTAGTACACTTTCTTTAAAACTATAAACACCACAACACACGCCTACAATTAATTACACAATTACCTTAATCAATTACTAATTAATTTAAATTAATTAACAACTAAATAATTCATCAATAAAAAATAAATTACTTCCCACCGTTCCCACCATGTACACCTATAAATACCACAACACAGACCTAAAATGAATTACACAATTTCCATAATTAATGACTAATTCATTAATTTAACAACTAATTATTAATTCATCAATAAAAAACAAATGACTTCCCACCCTTCTCATAATTTACACCTATAAACACCACAACACACACTTGAAATTAATTGCACAATTACCATGATTAATTACTAATTAATTAATCTAAATTAATTAACAACTAATTATTAAATAATTAATGATAAATTAATTGACACATTTAACACTATAACATCTCAATTAAATAAATATTAATAAATAAAAAGTATTCAATAAATGTAATATAATTAAATTACTACCCACCCTATTCCTCTATAAACTAAAAACGCAAATAATAAAAAAATAATAACTACTAAAATTTTAACACATATTATAAAAATAAACAATTCCTATACCAAAAAACAAACATCACACTCATATAAAATATAAACTAAAATACATAACATTAATTTAAAAAATCGATATTTTTAACAACTATATTTTTGCAAACTATATTAAACTTGATATTCTTGACCCCGAGAATTTGTCTGTTGATATTCTTGACCTACAATATTTTTGCCATGATATTTGTGCAATTCAATATTTTTTACTCGATATTCTTATTCTGCACCACCTTAAAGAGTCACAAACCCTCCTCCAATTCAGAAAGGCCTTGAAAACATAGCTTTTCAACCACTAGCCACTCCCTCTGTAGTTACATTCTCTTGCATTCTGGCTCCTACCAAGGCAGCACCAAGACACCTTCGGGTAATCGAGCGCTATATAAAAATATTAACATAACATAACATCCACAGACAGCTTACCATTTGTTAAAAGGGGAGCACTGGAGTTTGAAGCACTGAATCCATCTTACAGGGAGCATAAGAGTGGGTAAGACATGATTTGAGAAACTCAAAACACAAAATTAGCATTAAAAACTTGAGGTCTAAAAAGTGAAAGGAATTTTGTCATTTGATGCTAAAACCTATATTCCCACAATGAGCTACTAGGTAGGCCCGTGTTAGAATAGAAATAAATAATAGTTAAGATGCCAAATTAACACTAATTCCCAACAAAGTTTATCTATATCAAAACCTCCCAGAAATGGTCTGCCTGGAGGATAAAATGAAAGAAAAGAAATAAGTAATCTACTTTTAAAGATTTACATGTGACAAATATGACTTTTTCAAAACTTCAACAGAAAAAGAGGCAGAGGTGGGATAATCCTTATTACTGTGTCCTTAATAAACTAAAGCCTTTGCTTTAATATTCGTTTTTTGTCAAGATCAAATATTATTATACCACAAGCATGTAACAAGTGTCCAATAAAATATTTTCGCTGTAAATACTCTCGATCTATGATTTCTTTTTTTACTCTGTATCTGTTTATTGAGTTTTCAACAAATCATACAAATATCGGACGAACAATTGCAAGAAAAAAGCCTCAAAAAGGCATTTAAGCATTTTTATATGTTCACACTGACAGTACGCCGTGGCCCTGGGATGAGCACAAAGTTCCACCAGATAGGAGATGGAGCAGCAAAAAAGCTATAATAAGAAAGAGCATCTACAAAGGAAGTAAAAGGACACCATGGTTTATATATGCGAAGAGGGTCCGGGGAACTCGCATTCCATGTTGCCTGTCTCATATGTAAGGGAATAAAGACATGTCATATGTCACTCACCCAGCCCATATGTGGAGAACCCTAAGGCAGCAATGAGGTGGAAGCGGGATGGTGAAGTAGCTGTATCCGGTATTGCCTTAAGGAGAGAGCAACAAGGCCAACGGACCCAGCAGGGTAGAACGGAAAAATCATAACGGTTAAAACCTGTGCATTCCCTAGCCGTGCAGACCATCAGATAGTGCCGTCAGAGGCTACAGGCAAGGGGAAAGAATGAGAGGAAATCTAGGAGGAGTAGAGTGAAGGAAGGGGTGGGGGAAAGTGCCAGGGACGTCCTCTGTGATCCCCAGTGTGTAAGGAGTTAGGTACATGAGCTGTGCTAAGGTTCTATGTAAAGCGTTTAGTCAAATGGGGGTGTGGAGTCTAGGTGGGAGGTAGCAGACGTGTTCCAACCAGGATAATTATTCTATCACAGGTTGCCAGAAGGAGGTTGATAGAAATTGGGTGTCTGGTTGGCAGAGGTATACACCTTGTTTAAGTAGGATCATAATCCTAGTCAGGGTAAGTATAGTACACACTAAACATTTACCTGTGCTCTCTCATAGGTAGCTTGGCACAGAGCAGTCAGGATAAACTAAAGAGACAATGTGTAAAGTATTTTAGGACACACACAGTAACACCGTGAAAACACCACAAAAGTACACCATATCAGTTTAGAATAATTGCCAATATTTATTTGAGTAAAACAAGACCAAAACAACAAAACTCCAACATACAGAAGTCAAGATATGGAGTTTGCAAGATTAAATCAAAATGCAGTGCTTAGAAGTCAATAGCTCCAACAGGGGCTATCTGGTCACGCTTGACTGGGGTAAATTCAAAAGTTCAGTCCAACCATGATGGAGCTCAAGCTGGATGCAGGAGTCATGCAGACCCACTGTCAGTACCTTGGATGCATTGATGCATTTAAATCCGGAGGTGATGCGTCGAAGACAATGAGTTGGTTCCGATGTTGGGCAAAATCATTGATGCATCGATGTCAAGAGGACTGTGCATCTGTTCTGAGGTGTAGATGTCGAATTGCTGGGCTGAAGGTGATGTGTCGGTTGGAGGCCATGTCCCGATCGGGTGTTGCGGACATTGGTGATGCGTTGCCTGATACTCATGTAGCAGTGGTAATTCAGAGGTGCTGCGTTAGCAAAGTCGGACTGTGTTGTGCCATCGCATCATGTACTCGGCGAGCGGTATCCACAGCTTTTGCAGGGAATGTGCCACTTCCGAATGCGCCACCAAACACTCATTTCCAAGGGCCCAGGACTGGATTTGGCACCACTTGGCAGAGCAGGACTCATCGAACAAGGAGATGATGAATGGAGCACTGAAACCTTTCAGACACTCACCCCCAGTCACAGATCTGGGTTGAATTCATCATCATTCTTTGGCTCGCTTCGCCATCCCAGTTCAGACACAGCCATATGCATATCTGTATTGATCCTGTCCCTCATAGGAACAGTCCAGCCCTTACTGCCAACCCAGGTCTTCCCTGAACCAGAAACAAGCATCCTGGGACTGGTTTCAGGGTAACACCAGTCATCAGCCAGGCTAGCTTGAATCCAGTGATAAAGTGAGCAAGGGACACATGTCTGGGCATACCCAGTAGTTTTGAGAAAAACATGTAAATAAAAGAGTCACCTTATCCCCATAGGTACAGTGCACCTGCGCTTCTCTTTCAAGTTATGTGGAAATTTAGATTCTTTATGTGGGTACAGGCACACCTGCACACCTATTAGGGGCACTATGGTCATTTTGGCGTGAGTTCCTCGCTTAGGATTCCTCTTGGTTATTGGGGCCTTCCATGGAGGTTTTACTCTGCAGTGTGTTGAAAAATCAAAGCACCCAAAAGTGAGAGTTGTAAATGCCACTGCCTGCTTTCAGGTGGTGCAGCTGGGTATGGCTCCAGGCAAAGAAGTGGGGAGGAGCTAGAGCGGTCCTCTGTTGAGGACTCCTTCCCGCCCAGCTGTATCTGACCACAATAAAAAATGCAAGTGCCTCCCAAGGTATGGGTCAGGCGGACATACCCTGCTGTGGCTGCCAGCAGGAGGACCACCCTAGGCCCCCCACACATGTAATGCACACCAAGCACCTGGACATCATTGGGAGGCCTCACCAAGGTCTGCCCTCTCCTGCCAGAGGGGAGGAACCTTCTCCTCCACGGCTGTGGATGGCGGTGTGGCCCTCCCAACCCAGCTATGGCAACTATCCTCTACCTGTCCTCAGGCAGCACACAGCGTGGCTTCCTTTCACAAGGGGGGGTACGCCGATGGGGGATTTGGTGGTGCGGCGCTGCGGTGATCAGCCCAAACTTGTTGCAGGTTGAGCCAGTGCGCTGGCAGAGACTTTCAGCAGCCAGGCGAAATGCTCCACGTGTGCGGTTGTAAAATACCCAAGGAGGAATGGCCAATTACAGCGCTCCACATGCTGGGAGGTAGGTAACTCCCAAAGAGCGCTCACATCAGGGAATCCAGTGCTTCCTTCACGCGCTAAACACCAGAGAGAGATTGTGAGCAGAAACAGAGCTCCCAGTAAAGCACTCCTCACATGCTTTTCTTTAAAATAAAAGGAGAAAGAACAGTCCAGTCCTTCTACTCCAGACAGGAGCAGTAACTGCAGGTCGGCCCACCCCACACACATCAGGGGCAGTGCTCCTTACAAGGTTCTTAGCCATCCTTTCAGGCAGGCTACTTTTACACCCCAACCATGATCTTTCCTGAAGCCTTTTGTATCCTTGAGGCTTCCAACAGGAGGTCAGAAAACACAAGCCCTTGGAGATTCTTCGGAAGCAGGATACCACAGCTGGGCAAAACGAAGCAATCCTTTTCCTCCACCATAGACAGAAGCAGGACAAACCACCCCTCACTCAGAAAAGGCAGAATTCCTCACACAGTTCTTCCACTCTTCTTCTTGGCAGGGTCCTCGAAGTAATCTAAAGTCCTGGGGTTATAGGTGCAATACATATACCCCATTTTATTATTGTTCTCTTTGCTTAAGGGTCTCTGAACCCAGTACAAACCAGTCCTGTCCTCCCTGACCACAGGGGCAGAGACATCATTGTGAAAAAGGAGACACAGCATATTCAGGTGCAAGCTAAACTCCTCCGACCACTTTAAATGCAAACCAGGTATATTGAGCCCGGCGATGAGTCACCCAGGGAAGGCAGGACACATATCAACCCCCCGCTAGTGACTGTCTAGAGTGAATTCACATCCCAGCTCCTGTCACTCAAACACCAGACCCGAAATACACAACCCTGCAGAGGCACACAGAATGGTAAGGTAAGAAAATGCCCACTTTCTGAAAGTGGCATTTTCAAACACTGAGGGGCTGATTACGATGTAGTGCGGTGGCGATCCGCCCTACATTTCCCTCAGCCCGCCATCCATTTCCCCCCTCCATATTAGTATGGCGAGGGGACCCCGGCGGACGGAAAGACAGTCTGCCAGTTTTCCGCCAGTCGACCTGTCGACCGGAAAAGGGGCTAGATATGGTGGCGGTGTCTGCTAGACAGCGCCATCAATATTAGCATAGGTGCGGGAAGTAGCCTCTCCGTGGTGGCGATGCTACCACGGAAAGTCATTTAGATTTTGCTGTTGGGGGCCTGTTGTGGGCCCCCAGGTTATTGGGGGGTAGGGGTGCACATGGACAAGGTGGCAGGCACCGCTCGGTGCCTGTCACCTTGTGCATGAAAATGCACACAGTGCATTCCCAGCATTCCCAGCATTGTGGTGGGCGGTGCTGTGAGTACTGCCCGCCACAAAGCTGGGAATAGAGGATGCCACCGCCATGGTGGGGGTGGCATCTTAATTGCAGGTGTGGGACCACCGCACCACTGGCGGCCGGTCAGCGGGCGGATGAAAGTATGTCCGCCATCCTAATCGGCCCCAGAATTTAAAAACCGTCTTTACCAAAAGGGGCGTTAATAAATTTTGAGTTCAGAGAGGCTAAACTTCATTTTTATAACTATCTTGTCCCTATTGAAAGTTACACATGTAAAAATGTTACAGTGCAACCCCAGTGATAAGCCTATGGGACAGATAGCCTTTCAATTGTGAAAAAACGAAATACAGAGCATTTCACTGCCAGGACATGTCTAACACTCCAGTATATGTCCTACATTTCTCAAAGAGTGCACCCTGCCCCTGGAGGTACCTTGAGCCTACCTTAGGGGTGCCTTCTATGTAAGGAAAGGGAAGGATTGGGCCTGGCAAGTGGGTGTACATAACAAAAAAAGGAAGGTACTCCTGTAATAAATTTCAGGGAGGGGGTGATCAACTAGAGAAGCTAGAAATCCTGTTCTATGGTTACTTGGAGTATACCTATTTTATTGGAGTACTATTACTTCCTCTATCTTTTATCAGTAATTAGAGTTCTCACAGTGCACTAATGAATCACGTCTTGAATAAAATAAAATAATGCATTTATTAAAAAAAGGACCTCCCAATGGGTTACAATCTAAAACAAATTGTATCATGTCAAGAAGTAATGAATATAAAAAACAGTCTCATTAAAACAGTTGACGCGGCGTTTCCGTGTACAGTTTATCTTTTAACTTTCATCAGGACGAGAACATGTTATAATCTGATAGGTTTATTGCGAATATCTGATTCTTCAATTTCAGACTTTCCTCTGGGCTCGGTGGCACTTTGGACTTTATAATTCTTCCGGTTAATTTAATTGTGCCGTAAGATGATTTTCTTTAAGGTGTAGGCAGTAAGCCTCTGTGTGTTTAGTTGCCACACTCCTGCGTTTTGATTGACAGGTGGAGGCGGATTTTCAAAACAAGATGGATATTTCAAGATTAATAGACTTGCCCATGCGTTGTTATTTCTTCTTCAATGTTTATATGTCGTAGTAAGGCATTCCTTCTTCGTTTGATATTAGTGGAAAATCTGTGTGTTACGCGTTGCCTCCTCATTCACAGTGTTATGTTGCGGAAGTGCCTCGGAAAGTGGGTGTACATGCCAGGACAACATGGCAGTTTACAACTGTGTGCACAGACACTTCAGTGGTAGGTCTGAGACACATTTACAGGGCTACCCATGTGGGTGGCGCCACCAGTGCTGCAAGCCCACTATTAGCATTAAAGTTACAGGGCTTGACATACACTATGCACAAAATATGCCAATCATGGATAACCAATCATTGTCATAATTTCTACAGGGAGCATATGTACTTTAGCACTTATCAGCAGTGGTAAAGTGCCCAGAATCCTGTAGCCAACGAAAACAGGGGCAGAAAAATAGGAGGCGAAATGCAAAATGTTTGGGGATGACCCTGCGGAAAGGCCAATTTTAGCAGCCTTGTTTAGTTTTGGGAGCATCCAATTCTTCTCCTTCCACTGTAGACTAACCTCATTAACGCTTTGACACCTTCGGGCATTTATTTGTGCTTTATAAATTGCTAAATTCAAAAGGCTAAGAGCTGCTTTGCCACGCCTGTCATATGACCAACTAGGTATCAGTCTGCACGTGTTAGTGCTTCGAGTGAGGCATACTCCTAGAATTATTGTGTAATATCCCTCTAGGATCGGAAACCCCAGGGTGATCTTGAGATGCCCTAGGATTTCTTTCCAAAAAACCATAAGATGAGGACATGACCACCAGATATGTTGGAAGTTACCTGCTTGTGCTCCACATGTCCAACAGGTGCCCAAATCTGAGGAGTACATGGAGCAAAGTAGGGTGGGCGTGTAGTACTATTGGAATATAAGCTTGTCGTTCCCTGCTGTGGTATGCTCTTGTGAGTTCTATTTCATCTGATATGGGAGACTGGGAAGGAGGCAGGACTGCTGCAACCATCATATCAGGCCCCTTGAACCTTCAAACTTGTGGAGTACGCCCCAAAGAGTGTTAGTGGCCGAGTGTCCCCCTAGAGTGTCAGGAAGAAACAAAGCCCAAAGGCGTAGTTGAAAATATCAGTGTTGCAGATTGTCAGGAATGTTAAAGTCAATTTTACACTGCTCAAAGTTTTTATCTTCTGCCTTGAAACAGATCTTGCAGGTTCCGGCATGTGCAACGCTTCCAGGCAGGAAAAAAGCCCAGGCGGGTGTAAAATCAGGATTACAGGCTATTGGCGTGTTCGAGGAGGGAAACGTAGTCAAGTCCGGATTGCTATGTGCCTACTACGGGATGGAGGTGTTTTCGCAGCCACGTTTGATCCCAACAGCGGCCTACAGGCTGAAGCCAATGTTCTTCGCTCTCCCTGACCACCCACTCAGAGATGAAGTGCAAATGGGCTGCTCTATAGTAGTCTAGGAGGTTGGGGCAGGCAAGGCCACTGCGGTTCCTGGGGAGCATGAGCAAGGCAGAAATGCGTGGCTGCTTCCCCTTCCAGATGAAGGATCTAAGTTCTTGTTGCATATGGTTGATGACTTCTGCTAGAATGGGGATAGGAAGGGACAGAAAGAGGTAAAGCTGTCTAGGAAGAATTGTAATTTTAACAACATTTATGCAGAATAGCTAGGTGATATGCAATGGCTTCCAGGGGCTTCTGCTCCCAGGGGCTTCTGCTCCCAGGAAGGCTGTGTGGTAGTGTGGCTAATTGGCCCCGGTTCCAGTCTGCAAGGATTCGATGATGATGAGGCCTAGGTATTGGATGGAGTGGATCGCCCATTGGACAACAGTCAGCCCCTGCAAGCATGGAATCTGCTGTTACAGGATGGTAAGATTGAGTGCTTGTGATTTGTTCATGTTAATCTAATAGCCTGACTGCCTAGAAAGTCCACATCTCTGAACTACTACAGGGAGGACTCCGGTTCTGTAAGGGTCAGCAGGAAGTCATCATCAAAAAGCAAAACTTTGTGCTCTTGCCCCCCAAGCAGTAAGCCAAATTCATCCTGGGTGAGCGGAAGGAAAATCACCAAAGACTCAACTACCTGGGCAAAGAGTAAGCGAGATAAAGGACATACCTGGTGGATCACGAAAGGTTTAGTGAGCTGGCCCTTCACTCTAATGCTTACAGTGGGCTTGGTATAGGAGTTCATGATCTTGCTAATTGTATGAAGGCCGACACCTCTCTTGACGAGGCCCACATATAGAAAAGCCCAGCTGACCCTTCCAAATGCCTTCTCGCCATCTAGGGAAAGAAGGCGGGCAGGGATATTTTGCATGCAAGCCTTTTCCATTAGATGCCAAAGGCGTCTAGGTTTAGCTGATCCTTGCTGGTGTTTGATGAAACACACTTGATCTGGGTCGATCAAACCCGTAAGAGGGACTCTTGTTGGAACAGGTTCTTTCTGGTTGGTGGAGGTGAGACCCTAGCCAGGCAGAACAATACCACTCCCATCAGGAGTGGATGATTGCACTCACTGTATCACCTGCGCTCACCCTTGGGTAGCTTGGTACTGAGCAGTCAAGCGTTTTACAGAGGCAATGTGCAAAGCATTAGCACAGCAATCACTCACAATAAAAACACTGAGCGTCACAAAAGAGACTTCACCCATAATGTATGTAAATAATGTTTGTATTCAACACACACAATAATTAACAGAACATGAACATTATGTACTTCTGGGCATAAATCACACTTGGTATTATTACTAGCAGTGCTAGGCCCAACCATGTTGAAATGACAACAGTAGTATGCACACTTGGGAAAGATCCTTTTCTAACCCCCCAGAACCATTATGCGGTGCAACACATTGTCAAACCTAGGCCCACCCTAGCAATTCTTTTAATTCAATACCACAAAGTTACTTGGTGCACCCCAGGTCACAATGATATCAGAAATATGTACATACAAAGAATTAAAACACTTTTAAGAAGCACTGCGAGGTGAGGCTGCACGGGTACAACCAATGTCAAACATAGTGTTATTCTTGCAAGAAATCAACATGTGTGGCAACACCTCAGGCACGTTTCATTATTCACAGGTGGTCCTCATACTGGCACTCCCACACACACACTGACTCAACACCAATATGCGGTGCAACGGATATCAGGTAGGTCTGTATGGAATGTGCTAGCATACATATGCATGCAGCACAATAATGCGGCGCAACTGATACCCGGCAGGTCGATTGATAGCACACTGCAAACCCTGTGGCCTAAAATTGCCTCCACCCTTCAACTCACCTGACTACCCTACGCCCACAGTTTGAAGATAACCAGTCCTCCCACCAGATACTAGGCCACACGCAGCCGGTCACACTTAGTCAGGGTCCCAGGGAAGCAGGTGGGAGGGGGTTGGTAAATGGATTAATTAGGAGGCAATCATCAAATGGGGGCTTGGCCACCGCTCGCGAAGTTCACTCACATGATGCAGAGCAGAGGTGGGCTGAGGGCAATAGTCAGCCACTTAAAAAGATTTCACAAGGGCCTTCCCACACCAGCCTGTTCTGCAAAGCATAGGGGTGTCACGCAGTCTCTTGAATTGCTTCTGATCATTCTCAGAAGCATCCAGTCAACTCCGTCAGCAACTCTCCATACCCAGGCCCAGACCAGGCAATAATACCTGGCAGAACAATGTTGTTGGGGCCCAAGTGAGGGGAGGGAAGTTCGTCTGCCACACTCAGGGCCCAAAAGGGAACCATTTATGAATGAGAAATGCAGCAGGGGCACCCTGTAAGGCACACATCGAACACAGTAGCACCTAGGAAATCGAGGCATAACTTCTGATGTGCCCAGGCCAGGCAATTCCAGTCTCTCACAATGAAGAGTTTCAAACTTAGAACCTCCCTGGAAATGAGGCACAACGTCTGGTGCACATCAAGACAATTCCAGTCACACACAACAAAGAGTTGCAATTGCGTACCTCCCTGGAAATGAGGCACAATGTCCGATGCGCGTGGATACGAGTCACACAAGACAATAGCGGTAACAGACAACGAAGAATTGCAAATTCTGTACCTCCCTGGAAATGAGGCACAACTCCTGGTGTGCCTTGATGCTGGTTGCACCAGGCAATTCCAGTCACACACACAGGTGCAAGTTCAGCCGTGCCAACCTAGATAGAAGGAGGCACCACCATGGGTATGCTCGCACCTCTGAGGGGCGCAACCTGCAAATCGGACAACACATGCAATGAGCATGCAGTCGGTGTGCCGCACGAAAGAGATGTGGCACGATCAATGAAGTGAGCCACGCGGAATCCCACAACTGGTGAATCCGCTCACCACCAACAGGAAGCTTATGCGTGTTGAGGTCCCCATGATGCATTTGCCTCACTCCTTAGATGCGGGTAATGCTTTTGGGGCTCCGCACAAGGTAATCCGGTCTCCAGACACAAGTCTTAGTTCCACACTCATGCTGCACTAGCAGTTGAGATCCAGCAGACTATGTGGGCGCTTGAGAGGGCAACGCTCTCCAGGTGTCACAACTAGACAGTGCAGATCCCTCGTTGGAGATATTTGATGTTCTTGAGACCTCCAAAAGACCAGGGAGCAAGGCACCCAGCCCTTGGAGAGCACACTTCAGAGTTCCACACAGTAGTAGATAGTTAGCCCAGGCCAGCTACCATTCCGGAATGGTGCATGGTCCCTTCCAATGGCAGTAATACTCCTTGTACACAACAGATTCATCTGACAGTGTGTACCATGAAGTTTCAGGTTCTGCGGTTCCATGTCCCCACAAGTGTATCTCTGTCCTGTTGAAATATGGCACAAGTAGTTATACTGTGGTGTGCCTTAGAGGGTGGGAGCGGTTCAGAGGGTCTCCCTTTGAACCACATATGTCTCCCCTAAATTTCAGTCCTGTCTGCCATGAGGCCACGGAACCTCTACTTCCAACCTATCCAGCTAGGCTGTCAAATGGCAGAGGTCTGTCATTCCAATTGCATGCCCAAGGTTTATAGCTGGCACTGGTGAATTCACAGATGTGCTTCACCAGCCTCCAGTGTGGACTGGAGTCAAGAACAAAGGCACAGAAAGGGTAATAGAGCAGAGAAAAGCGACAATTATAAACTAGTATTGATAAAATCCACCTTTTCTATAAGAAAGGGCTTGTCATTGCGAATCCAATGATAGGAAACATTATGAGGCTGCTCCACTGCAATCCACTATTGTAGCCTGAAGCAATTTCAACCATTTCCCCATGTTAGCCTACGGGGAGAGCAACCCTCATAGGTGATGAAAACACACATGGGAATTCCTCACTACCTGGGCAGTGAACACATGTGTACCTGCCCAGCCTTTCACCTACCACTCGCTTCACCCCTTAAGACCTAGGGGTGCTCTAGTGGTAGTGAAAGGTCGGCTCAGGATTTGCTAGTGATTTTGAAAGGCCAGCCTGAGCATAAGTGCAATTGCGCACACACAGACCTGCAATAGCAGGCTGGACACATATTTAAGGATATCATTGGTTCAAGTGTGCACGCACTGGCCTGCAATGGCAAATGATGACATGTTGTAAAAAAATCATTGGGGCAAATGTGATAACACAGGCCTGCAATGGCAGACTTGTGAGGTGAATTAAAAACATAAAGTAAACACCAAGTCCTATCGTGTAGGAAGGGCACATGCACCTTCACACTGTATTTACAGTGGGAAAGTGCCCAGAGCCTTAAGGCCACAACAAGAGAATCAGCAAAACCCAGGAGGTGTCCCATGGAAAGAGCCGACCCCCCCTATGTAGGGAATACCCACATGGGGGTGGCAGTGAACATGCATGTGTACCTCCCCGGCAACTCTCTTACCACATGCCACACCCCTCAGGACTTACCCTAGTGGTGTCTGGTGATAGTGAAAGGCCCACTCAGGGTTGGCTAATGAGTGAGAAAGGCCAACCTAAGCATTATACATGTTTGATATTCTGGTGGGTGGCACAATCAGTACTGCATCCCAGTACTGGCCAGTGCAGTACCAGCCCTGGGTATGTGGTGTACCTTTTTACAGGGCGCTCATAGGTACAACACCTAAACCAATCAAACAAACGCTCCTTCCTTGCATGTGTAGGAAGGGTGAACAGATAAGTTCTATGTGGGTGTGGTCAGAGATGTAAATAGCAGATATATGTACAGATTCAAAGCCCCTTCAGAAGGGAGTGTGTGAGGAATACATAATCAATACCGGAGTAGGACTGATGAACATAGGAGTAGTCTTGCACTTCTGGGTGTAACTGGTGCCATGCCTCAAGTAAACCAGCATCAGCTAGTTCCCTTTTGAAATGGCCTGTCATGGCCATGTGCCCAGGAAGTGTGGTGTTTTTCTGTCAAATTCAGAGTCCCAGACTAGATTGAAATCGCCTCCCACAATAAAAATCCCCTTGGCCGAACCAAGTTGTTCCTTTAGTCTTTTGCGAAGGATTGAATCCTACACCTGGTTCGGATGGCTAAATTGAGGGAAGCCAAAATAGTGTGCCCCCTCTCCACTGTGAAAGTTAGGAAGCACGCTCCTGGGTTTCTAGTTACTCTCAGGGGTTTAGAGTAGAAGCCGATTTTGCATAGGATAGCCGCACTTAGTGTTTTAGTGTCGGTGTAAGCTCAATGCTGACAAGGATAGCGTGGATTGGCCATGCCGTGGCAGGTCTCCCTAAGCAAATCTAGTAAAAAGATAATTTTGGGGTCCTGCCAGAGGAAGTTGAGCCATATCTGCCTATGTTTGCATTGGGAACTATGGCTTCAGACATTCAGCAACAGGAGTTTAGTATTAGGCTGGGTCCTCATAGCCTAGAAGAAGTCGGTAATTCAATGCAGCAACGGTTCTGGTTCTCATGGAGTGCGAGGTCTGAAGCAAAGGGCCCAGCCCCATGATCCCCAGATACATGGCCAGGGGAGCTCATAGGCACAACTGAGTCATAAAACAGAAGGACCAACAGGGCACAACATGACATACATCTCCATCAACAGACAGATGAGAAGCCCCATCAATTTCTGGATAGGTGTCACCCTGAATGGAGTATAGACCCTTAGTGGGGGAGGGGAGACTGAGACGGAGGCACTAATGCCAAGCCCTATGTAGCAGGAGACAAACGTTTTTAATGCATTATAACAACAAAACAGTACGGACCCTGGTCCACGGGCCCGTCTGTAAAAGAGAAAAGATTAGTACACCATTATGCTCCAAAATCAACATAATGAAAATGTGAGCGATACCAGCTATCCAGATGTTGCGCGCCGGCATACCAGACAACTGCTCCCAGGACCAGCCGCTCCCTGCTGTCATGGCCGCGAGAATGCAGGACGGTCTGTCAGCAGGATGGCGGCCCTCTCCTGTGTTGTCCTGCTGAAGCGCTTAGCACTCGAGGGTCGGCACTCCCTTGCTCCTTCGACACCACAAGCTCCCATTGCCCAAGGGGTGACCCCCTCTGCCAGGTTCGCTATTCTCCATAGCTCTCCACTGAGTTCATCCGTACTCAGTGCCATGGCCCCAGCAGTCACTCCTCAACCACCAAAGCAAAATGGCAGTGGCAAAGAATCAGACCGAGCCACCTTCGCAGAGAAAAGGGCTGGGATGAAAATTCAGAGCTCTCCAGGTGCAGGGCCCCCAGGGGCATTAGGGACCTTTCAGCAGGGTCAAGTTGGAGCCGCTGAACAAGCTGCAAATAGGCCTGGATGCCCATGGATACCCAAACTTGGACGAGCAGCATCCTACTCCATTGCCAGTCCATTACTTTGATTTAAGCAAGCTCCAGTCTCATAGGCTTTGGAGGCTAAGTTTACCCCGAAAATATATGTATCCCCCTTGAAAGTTGCGTAATTAATTTTACAGAGAATGTAATGTGCTTGCAGATACTTGTTTATGAGGTTTGTGAAAAAGTAGTCAAAGGTTGAAGGGGAACCTTCAGATTATTTTGTTCAGAACTCATATTCTTTCAAACAATGATCAGCACACAATTTAGTGCGTCCTGAAAAAATATGAGATTTCTATACTTGAAGATTTTATGTGCATTTTGGAATAACTAAATAGACCCCAAAAGGTGAACACTGATTAAATGTGAAATCGAGGCCTTTTTTACCTCAGGCTATGTTGAATGATATTAAATACAGGGCTAGTGTCGATCTGAAAGTTGTATCTTTCAAAGAGAGTCCCATTGTCCTTCCATTCTGAGAACAGTCCAAGGGCAAGAAAAACCCTGCTTGTAGCCAGGTATTGGGGTTGACAAAGTTTGGCACTATCCAGAATGTTCTAAAGAACAAGATATTGTAAAAATTGGTTTACTGTTGCCATGGTCGTGAAGCGTGAGCGTAAAAAATAATGATTCAAGTGATATCTGCTGAAATGTCATAATCATTGTTATCCATTAACAGCAAACAAATAGGGTTGATGAAGAGTGATACAGTTTTGTGGTGTTGAAAACCCAGCAAATGTTGATGGAGCATGCAGAGCTTACTAAAAGGTTTTGAGTAGAATAATATGCCATGCTATCAATACACATGATCAAGCCTTGACCAACTTGCGAGGAAGGTACAGCGGGTTCAACAGTAGTTGAAGAAGCCAATGGAAGGGACCAGACATTGTTAACTGAAATCATAACAAAGGAAGAAAAGCATAGCGAAGCATACAGCTGACTTATTCTGGAAAAAAGGTATATTTGGCTAGAGGCTCAGGACCTGGCCTCTAACTGAAAAAGTGCAGAAGCTTGACCTTGAACCAGATGCATAACTATATTTTAAGAGAGGACCAAAGGTCAAGTACCATTTCTTTTTTGTATATTAAAGGATGAAGTTGTCTTTAATTGAAATCCAGAAGCTTTGTCGATTACCATTTTTTTTATAATCAACGTTATTGTTTTTTGCGTCAAACAAACCAACATCACTAGTCATTGAGTGGATATTACATGTAAAAGTCTCAGACACCATTTGTAGGACATTACAGAGTATTAGCCGGAGGGATCTCTGTATCACACCAAAGTTACCTCCGCTCACAACGAGAGGGTTTCAAGCATTTAGTCCAACAGGTTTAGCCATTTACCCCAAACCGTGTTAAATTTGGTGGGGCAGCCTCGGGCCTTGAATATGGGTTTTTCCTGTGCGGCACACCAGTCCACTCCATGGTGCCATTTTGCCACGGTAGGGGGCTAGGCCGCAGTGTCGCGCTTGGCCACCGCAAATGCAGTCCCAAGAAATGCCTTGTACGCCCTCGAACCGTCCATGCCCTCCATCACCCCCAAGATGAGGCGCACAGGATTGTGGGGAACTCTCCAGCCCAGGACCTGAGGATTACCATTTTGTTAAAACACAATATTCATAAAAAATCTTCACTATACTTGCAAGCACTTTAAATCTTGTTCCTCAAGATGATTTATGCATATTACTGCAGTAATATGGTACATTCACAAAATTACTGAGCACTGAACATTGCTTTTTGTAAAGGTACATAATACAAATGTCTTTACATATTAATGGATCCTGTATTAGTGCCAAATTTGTATATAATCCAAGGCCCTAAAGTCAAAAGGGCCCAGGAATATCTAGGATTGAGGAAGCAAAATGACCCATGGCAAGTGGTGAAGGCAAATTGTTTCGGTGACAAGAGCATACCTGTTTTTTTTTATTAAAGAATTTTGATAGCTGTATAATAGCTTTCTCTGAATAGATCAAACACATTTTCATTATTTTGGTCAGATGGCGAAGAGACATGTTTCAATGAAAGGAGTACAACTATCTTAATTAATTAGCTTTTTGATTCTGACATTACTTTCTTAAGAGCCTCCAAAAATCATTTTAATTTAATAGATTAATAACCAATTTCTATGCATTGATAATGAGGCACATGTTCTGCAGAAAAGAAATTGCAGGTTGTATAGATTGTATTGTACAAATCAGGAATTCTCGCTGCGGACGTATGGAGCACGTCATCAAGCTATCATTCCCTGTGGATAGGAGGAAGTCGTCATTGGATTTAGTACTTTGACTAAACACCAAGGAGCAAATGAGTGAATGGAAATTAGTTAAACTGAAAAATCTGCCCCTTTCAGTGAAATTTGTAGAGGGTACTCTAAATTGGGTGAATTGAGATAAACATAGAAGGATATTTTAGATTTAACCAACTTCCAATCTCCTATTTGAAATGAATCTCTGAAATAACAAAAAAAGTCTACGGGCCCATTCACAGAAGGAAACTGCGTTAAAAGTCTAACTTTACGCCTTTTGGTATTCACAAAGGGCATTTGCTATTCATTAACTAAAAGTTGATCTTTATGAGTTTCATATTCAGGAAGTGCATTTACAAGTAAGAAATGCCCTTTCTGAATACCGAAAGTCATAGCGTTAGACTTTCGTTTCACTGTACCTTTGTGAATCGAGCCCTACATTTTCAAGTGGTAATGCAGAACAAGTTGAATGCAACCTCAAAGACGATTATGTATCAGAGTTTTTTGTTTTTCTTTTGTTACTGGAAAAGTATTACTTCTAAGTACATTTCGATGCAAAGATTTCTATTGCACAGTTCTTGAGAAAATACATTTCCTGACGGTCATGTTTCAGAGCCTATATCGACAATGTAGGTGTTACGGATTTGAGTTTGGGAACAAAGAAGAACTCTTATTTTGTTGTACCAAACCATTCGAGTAACCTGGGGCAGGGGTATAAGAAAATAGCTTTCCTCTTTTTTCAGTGGAAATTGAGTGATAGCCCTTAATATTGTTTTGTGTGGTTCTAAATAGGGCTGTGCTACAAGAGTATTTTGAATAACTTCTACATTGTATAAAAACCATAGGATGCTGTAGTTGAAACTGCATGGATCGATTTCTAGTACAGAACTTGGGTCAGATTTCCAGCATAAACTATCCAACTGCCTGGGCAAAGCACGTATGCAAAATACATCTCAATGATGTGTGAGCCTTATCTGTGTTTGTAGAGGGAGAAAAAATATTTTGAAAATACTTTAACCCCTTGCATGCGTCGGACGGCCACCGTGGGCGTGTGCGGAGGACGGCCGGGCGCGGCGAAATTTTCGCCGCGGTCAAGGGGTTAAGGAATTGTTTACCAAACACTAAACCAAGGGATGATGAGCCCGCTTCTGAAGATGCAACGTCTCCCCTTTTGTGTCCACTTTATGTTCTTTGTTGGAGACATTGCAATATTGTTGTTTACCAGGAAGCATAATGTTCTTTGACTCCAATTTCTCAGATCTACTGAGTTTATTAGAGAACTATCAAAGTTCACCGTTCTTCCACGTTCAAATTCCTTGTCAGAGGAAACTACTGTATAGAGGCGTTTATCCTGGCAGTTAATCCAGACATGGTCTATTGGGTTCATATCACATTTTGTAAAGAAAGAAATATAGTTAATCATACCTATCAGTACCAGGTTTGGAATGCTAGGTCAGAGCATTTAACTCATTTATTTCATATTGGGGTGTCTATACCCATGTACAAATGTGAAGTAAGGTACTCTGCTGTATGCTCCAAAGGAGTCCATGCTGACATCTTTTAGAGGGAGTATAAGAATGCTTTGAAAGGAGGAGGAATTTATAATAGGGGTTTTAAACCTTGCCATGACATCAACATTGAGCTATTTATATACAAAAAAGAGAAATTACAAGTAGCGATACTTTACATGTAAAATAGGTATCTTCACACCTAGTTTATTTACCTTAAACAAGTGTATCTTGTGCAGTGTGTCTTGCCATATGATGGAGCACTCCCTTCGCAGATTCGATAAAGCAGCTCTATACCACCTTTTTATGTTAATGTATTTATTTTTCAATTGTGAATGAAGCCACCTTATGGCTAATATCCTAGAGCTATGTAATATGTTATATTTGCAACATCAGTGGAATTGAAAGCAGTCATAACAGACAGTTGATTCTAGCGCTATTGTGTTACTGGAAGCCATCTTTGAATAGTAAGTGACTTTTTTAAAGCAGAAAGTGTAGGACTTTAGAACAGAATTTCATCCATTTAAATATGCAGCCTCAAGTAAATGAGGCAAGTTCAAAATAAACACAAGAATCAAATAAAACAGCAATTTCAATGGAGTGATTGCCTCATTTCTTTGAAATAACATTTTGAAGCTTCTTCTTCCTTCCTTCATGCTCTTTCAGCTGGAGTGTATGGTGCTTGTCTATTCGGTTGATTTATGAAGGTGGTATAGTATGACTCATGTTAACCCTCAGTGCATTGTTTTTTTTTATCTCTGACAGTTGTCTTACTTGTTCAATCATTATATTAAAAAGCTACAGTACAGTGCACCCAATAATAATAAAACGTGTCAGCTGACTGATCTATGTCCTGACATTTATAACACATGGGGAATTTGCATGGGCCGCCAGTGAATGTCAAAGAATTAAGGGCCATTAAAAGTTTCAATTTGTTTTATATTGTTGACATTCACCGTGTGTAATCAATGAATATTTACGCATTTGAATAAGGGTCGCTGCAAAGTTAACAGACATTAATCGATGTAATTGGAAATTGCTTAAAATACACTATTTCCATTACTAAAAACATCTCATTGTTCAAATTTACAGAAATGAAGAATTATTTAAGGCATTCCCATTCCTTCACTTTAAACGAGGACCGCCAAATTGTGACTGAATTTCTGTTATTAAATGAATTGACTATAATAAAATAGAATGAGATAAGAATCGTTTAAAGTGACTCAGGAATAGATTTTTTTTAAATTAATGATCTTATCTTATGCAGTTGATTATTGCCAGTTTTAGTACAATTTAACTCAATCTGTATAGAATAGTTACATCTTCACACTGTTCTATGATGAAGTTATTTGAGCTTTTTATTAGCAGTTTTTGAAAACTTTGTGAAAGCTCCATGATATTACATTATGAACAATGTGACCTCAGATGCAGTTTAGTCCTACAGCTAATAATGATACAAAAAAAACAAGTTAAACAATCATTGGCAAATGAAGTAGGCTGTGCTACTTTATAATTTTGAAAACGTCTTTATTTATTTATATTGGTGGTGCGTAGATGGGCGAGTGGGTGAATGTTATAGTGAGTCAACAGTTGAACAGGTGAGTAGTGTATGGATGGATGAATGTGGGAATGGGGGTTAGTGCATGAGAAGATTGAATGTCACTTCATGGTTGGATGCAGACAGGCTATACCAATCCTAAAAACTAAGACCTAGGAGAGCAATTGACTAAGGGGCCACAAAATGGCAAGAATTACTAACACTTTGGCAGCAGCAGTATTGCACTGGGGCTCACAATATCTGTCAACTGTTCTTATATAGCGCCTTTTCACCGCAAGGTCTCAAGGTGCTTGCTTTGGGAACCCGTCCTGGCTTTTCCCTGTGAGATAACCCATACTGGGCATCCCCAAAGTGAAAGCAGGGGCCGTAGTGGAGATTAAGCAAGCTATTGCCCAGAGTTGCAGAGTGTGAACCCGTGATTCGAGTAGGCACCGAAGTGAGAATTATCGCATCTGTGGACATTTGGGCTCAAGACCCTGCCGCATTGGGAATTGAACCCTGGTCCCGGGTCTGACCTCTGCTTCAGGGTCTGCCTCCTCTAACCAGTGAGCCACACTTCTCCAAGTATATAAGGCATTACCAGAGTTACACAAGTGCAAACATTACACAAGGGCTGATTGCCATGCCCATCATGCCTAAAATATGTCAAGAATGTTCACTTAATGTATGGTCAAAGTTTCCTCATCATTCTGTAAAATTATTGATAAGTATGTTCAGGTTTGCACCATCACTCAGCATTCTAAACTGCTTCATACGATTCGCACCAAGAATGTTTTAATGCAAGACCCATATTTGATAGCATTACTAATATATTTTGGCTACATGCCCAATTTTTTCACCATCACTTAGTAATCCTAGTGTATGTTAAGATCTGCCCCATTAGCCACTGATCCTCAGTATGTACCCAGATATGCACTATCATTCATTAATAATCAGTGAATGCTGATATTTGCAACACCACTCAAAGATCTTGAATTGCACCATCACTCATAAACCCTTTATGGATGTTCAAATTTACACCACCACACTGTAGTACCTGATGTATGCCCATATTTGGTCCATGACTAAATAAACCTTAATGTATTTTAGGATTTGATTTATCACTCTGTAATCCTTATGTATGATCAGATTTGTTCAATCACTTGTTTATATTAATTGCACATTCAGATTTATGCAATCACTCACAACATTGTACACATGACTGAGGTGTAACAGGTTGTGCAGGTGATGGGCCTAAGAGAGAAAAGCATAGAAAGAAAGATATGAGCATTACAGGTGACAGAGAGGAAACAGACCATATGGAAAATAAGTTCACGGGAGGTTGGAAAGAAGAAAGGTAAAGGTAAAAGCATATTAAGCATAACATTTGCAAAAATCCTTTGTGTTTTAACATGAAAGCTAAATTATCATGTTAACCATCCTCAGCAAAGTAGTACAATATTATTTAGGCCCTTACAAACCAACTACAAAATTTCTCAGACTCATCAAAGTGAAGACCATAAATTTAGCATGCACAGACGGGTGGATGAGGCAGAGGAGAAAAATCTGACAATGTTTTGAAGGGATTAGATTTTTCTGAACACAGGATAATTCACATAATCAAATTTGCATATATCAATGGAAATTAATATAGCTGGCACATGGTTGATGGACACTTTATTTTTTGCTTAAATTAAAGTACACCAAAGTATCACACTTGGCAAATTTGGTGCACTTTTATTAAGCCTTTAAAAAAACATCTAAACTTGTCTAACCTGATTTCCATGTTAATTGGAAAATACACTGCTTTTGGGAACACTCTTTATAACTCTGACCCCTTTCAACCAATAAGCACCGTATTGGGTAGGATGAAATCCTGGATTGTGTACTGTTTTTTTCCACAATGTGGTATAAATTATATCAGATGCGTTCTACAAAGAATGTCCTAAGTGAGATTGCAATCACATGTAGCATTAAAACATAACACACATACAAAATGAAAAATATAACATATGCTCACACCTTCTTGACTAATCTGTGTTTTTTTGAGTTACACTGAACTGGAATGTTGATTGTACCTGTGATTCATGGTGTAAGTGAACAAAGGGCATTAGGGTGACCACCTCACTCCATGTCATCACACACTCAAGTTCCAGACCTGGGCTTTTGTGTGTCAGCTTAATACACTCTGGCTTTGCAGCCATGGTTTGCTTCCATTGTACTAATACGACTGATGCACCTGATAGCAATCATTTGTATGTGAAATGTTGCCTTAACTGTGATTTTCTCTAAAACAACAGGAGTTAAACCCATAAAACGAGTTGAGATTAGGGTAGGTACGTAAAACAAACAATATCTCAACTGGGGTAGTGAAGGAGGACGGTTAGGTATGTAAGTCAAAAAACTTTACACGAGAGTACAAACCAGGAGACTCTAGGTAGATTTTTATAATGTGCATACAGCATCATATATTTGAGAGCAAAAGAATAATAACATAAATAAACATACAGTTATGACAGCACTGTAGGCTAAAATGCGTGAGTAACCCGAATTGAACTTGGTGCTTGAATGTGAAAAGTGACACAGAAAGTGGCGACGCAAGTGACAAATGGTGATCAGCGAAAGAGAACGGCGCGAAATGTGAGCATTAATATACAGTGAATGGGCTGGTTCCAAACATAAATGAATGATTGAAAAAAGAACTGAGAATAACTTTTTGAACCACTGAGGATGCGCCTTTAGTTGCGCTGAAGGGTTAACGGCGTTTCAATCCAGTGACTATAAATCATCAGGACAGGGTGGTCAAATAATCGCAGTGCTGTATAAGGAAAAGGGAGAAGGGTCAGGAATTAGAGAGATGAGGGGGGGGGAAAGTGACTCGGGGGCCACATGAAGAGAGATCAACGTAGTGGAGCAGGAAATGTCAGACACCAGAGACGTGAATCTGAATGGCAGGGGTGTAGGAGGGTGGGACCATGGGTGTTAGAAGTCCGAGAGGTACAAAGCCTGCGTGTGTGACTAGAGTGGGGAGGGCTGACTGATGGAGAGAGGAGGTGAGTGGATCAGTGTGGGCTAGGGAGGGTGGTGCTACCAGTGTGGAGGCTCGCATTAGCTATTAAAACCCAGGAAGGTATGTAGGGATTGGCGAGGCTGGTTCCTGTGTGGCTGTGTAAAGGAAAACAATTCAGAACAGCTGGGGGAGAGAGAAGAGAGGCCACATAATACCTTTGGGGGCCCGCTACAAGGATACTTCAAAGGGCATAGTGCCGCGGCATCTGGCGGGTCGGCTGAGTCCTATGGGGCGAGGGAGGGGAAATGGGGGTTAAAGAGAAGTACAGGTAACGAGGTGCATGGGAGAAAAGGAAGACCTTGAGTAGTATCCCTTACCTAGGAAAAAACAGAGTTGATTCAGGCCGTGTCCGGGCGGAGCATCGACGGCGGGAAGGAACTGTGGGTGAAAATACGGGTAATGAGTGCTGGTAGGGCGAGGGGTCGGTAAGTGAAGAGGCTTGTCCCAGTGAAGGCTTACCTTGGTAAAAGTATTTGGAGGCACTCAGTGGCGCACCGCCACGGTCGTGTGTGGTGTGCCGGGGCTAGAATTATCTGTGATGACATGGAGTGAGATGGTCACACTGCTGGCCATGAGCTGTGCCTCCGTGCTCCAATTCAACGTAATTAAAGGAATAGCAATATTCTTCAGGATGATGATTGTTGCCTCTTGCTGAGGATTGTTTTATGAGGCTTAGATAGGCAAGATAATTTTTTGAGGAGATGGATTTTTAGGTTGCCTTTCATGGGCAAAGTTAAATCAATCCACATTTTTTAAATTAAAATTATTCAGAGTGTATTGGCTAACCCATAGTCTGATACTTTACATTTTATCATGGAAGGATCTCTCAAGTTTGTAACTCTTTGAAGTGAGATAGTTCTACGGCGAGTCCGAGTTATATGTGTTGATTTTAATGTTGAGAGATATTATGGTGGTGACATTATACAATTATGAGGTGCACTGCTTTATGATATTTTTGAATTGAGTAGGAGATGGTTTGTTGACCTGTCAAGCCATGCTGATTCTTTTTGGTGGCCTCAGGGCTCTGAGCACTTTACCTTTGCTAACCAGTGCTAACGTGTATGTGCTTCTCCCCTAAACATGATAACACTGGTGTAGATCCAGTTGACCTATTTAGTTTGTTCGTAAGTACCTAGTAGAGTGGTATACCATATACCCAGGCCTGTAAACTAAATGCTACTAGAAGGACTGTAGCACTGACTGTTCCACCCACATAATTAGCCCTTCAAACCTGTCTCAGGTCTGCAATTGCAGGGCATGTGTGTGCAGTTCACTGCCACGTCGACTTAGCAGTTAAAACAACTTGCCAATCCCTAAACTCCCCTTTTATTACATATACGTCATCTCTAAGGTAGACCCAAGGTAGCTGTAAGGGTAGGGTGCTATGTAAGTAAAAGATAGGACATGTACCTTTATGTTTTACATGTCCTGGTAGTGATAAACATACAAATTCACTTTTCATTACTGTGAGGACTACTCCTCTCATAGGTAAATATTGAGAATTCCATAATGCACTTTTAAGCTATAATTCCTGATTAGAGCGGGGTAGCTATTTAATGTTTTATATCTTTGGAATGGTAATCATAAACCCTCTTTAATGGTAAAGTTTGATTTACCATTACTATTTTAGAAATGCCACTTTTAGAAAGTGGACATTTGTTCTGCTCTTACTGCTCTGTGTGCCTTCAAAGCATGTCTCCCAATACATGTCTGGGGTGGCTGACAGCTACACTTTGTGATTTCCCTCAACACAGCCACTAACACCGAAAGATTAGGTTCACCTGCATACATCTGCATTTTGATTGCCCTTCCTGGGCAGAAATGGAAGAAGGGGCAGATACTTACACTTCAATAGGTGGTGGCCTGATCCCTCACAAAGGACTGACTACTCCCCACAGATAGCCTGGCAGACAGGACTGGGTTGAAAGGGATACTTGTTCAATTCAAACACACACTTTGAAGTTATCCCCACTTCAAAATCACTTTTGGCTATAAGTGCTGAGTCACTGGCCCCTTCAAATCAGACACTAATCTTCAACTGAATCTCTGTCAGAAGGACTGCTGCGCTGCTTAAAGGACTCATCTTTGGACTGCTGATCTGGAAGGCCTGCATTTTGCTTTTGTTGCCCTGTAGCCTGCTACTCTCTGACTTTGCTGAAGGAGAGCTCGACTCTGCCTTTTTTTCGAGTATGCTCAAATGGCTTGTTGGCTTGCCTCCTGTTGCTTGAGACTCAGTCTCTACTCCTGCGTCTGGTTCAAAGGAAGTGGACCCAGATACTTGCAACACAGACATCGTTGCATGTCCTGTGTGTGTGTGTAGCAGAACCACTATATCCATCCGGTTGTGGGAGTAGAATCGGCGCATTGCTCTCGGAAACAACGCTGTGCCTTGAGAGCCGGTGCATTGGTCTACAGAACCAATGCATTGCAGCCCAGTATCTCATCTGTGGAACCGACGCATCACTATCAGCACATGGAGAAGATCAACGCATCCTCGACATGCTGGACAAGCATTGACGCATCTCATGATGCATCTCACTGTTGTGATGAGGAAAGGTTCTTTGTTCACCAGGATCTGCGTGGGTCCTGTCACCGGCATGTGCTCCATTGTGGTCAGTCCGAACTTTGACTTTGCCCTGGTCCAGCGCGATCAGATAACCCGTCAACGCCCTATTTGCTTCTTTGTGCTACTTTTACAAATATTCTTTTAAAATGTATATCTCAATTTGTACTGATTGGATGTTTGTTGTTTTGGTCTTGTTTTGTTCAGAATATAATAAAAAAAATTCTAAACCTGTGTGGAGTCTTTTTGTGGTGTTTTCATTGTGCTACTGTGTGTATGTGTTGAAGAAAACTTCAGATAGTGCCTCTTTAGATAAACCTGTTACTCTGTGCCAAGCTACCATAGGGTGAGCACATGCTGTCTCTTAGTGTGTGTCTAGCTTACCCTCGCTGTTGTGGTCTAGTAAGGATTCAAATACTGCAGGTTACCTATAATGTTTGTGTTTATTCATCAACTTTTTTCAGGTAGTTTCCCACCCTAAGAAAATTGCAAAGTTAGTCTAAAACAGACAGAAGTTAATGCCAAATCAGGGTGGTAAAGGGAGGTTTACCCAATGGTGATTCAGAGAAAGGGTTCCTATACTTAAAAAATATTTTCATATGGAGAACCAAAAACAGTACAAGTGGGGGGGCGTGGCTTGGCCGGCAATGATGGCGGCTGTGCTCTAGGCTCGCTCTGGCCAGCCTTCCGATATCCTGTACATTGATCCTGCCCTGAGCGATCTTATTTGTACACCGGTTGCTGGAAACCCTGCGATTACGATCAGCGTCCCTCCGATCTCGCGGGGGGCTTGCGGAGTGCGGGGCGGCTGCTTGCTAAGAGGAGGCGGCCCAGTGAGTGCTGGCAGAGGAGGAGCCGGGGCCTGGAGGGCTGCGCTTGGCCGGGGCTGTGGATCTCGGAGCCGGCGTAGGGTGAGCAGAAGATCCGGTGCGGAGCGGAGAGTTCCCCCATTCACCATCCTATGGGGGCTGCCCGGCGGTGGACTACACTACACTGCCCGGCCCTGTTGTAGGGGCGTCTGAGACAGCGGTCCAAAGAGGGGCATGGAGAGAGCTGGTGTATTGAGTCTAACGGCCCGGCGGCCGATGGCGGACGGCAGCGGACGGCTGCCATTTCCCGCATCCTGCGGTGTGCCTTACCGGAGGGTCCCCCCCATTGAGCGGCAGGACGGCTTTCTCCATCTTGTAAGGTCAGGAGAGCAGAGAGACTTGGCGGGCTGCCCCCCAGAGATGCTGAGCAGCCCATGAGGGCATCTGGCCAGAGTTGGGGGTGTTGGGCCTACGGGGGTGAGTCGGATCAATCATGGGCTCGGGGAGTCCGGTGGTGTGGTGTGAGCGCCTGCTCCCTCCCCCTCCCCCACTCCCCGGACATATTGCAAAGACCTCCTGTCTCCTGGAGTGCTCGGCGGCCTAGTCGAGCCGCGGTGATTGGGGTTGTGGCAGATACGGCGGTCTGGCGTGGCTGCGTTTGGGACCTGGCCATGTGAGGACTGGGACCTGCTGGCGATTCCTTTGCTAAGCAGAGGAGGCCTGCGGGAGCGAGTCGGTGGCTGATGTGGGCCACGGTGCACGGACTGGAGCGGCTCCCTCAGTGGGGTGGCAGAGTCGGCTTGCTAACTCACCTGTTGAGCTGTCGGACCTCTGCCTGGCCGGCCTCGACTGGCATTGGAGCGGGGAGTCTCAACGCCTGATATATACTGCTCTGCCGCGATGACGCGTGACCGTGCCGCTATTGGCCACTCCAAGCAGGGTACCCTCGACAAATTCACAGAGGCGGGCCAGTTGCCTGGTGGTGAGGGGTCGCAAACTTCGGTACCCAATAATGCTGCTTTGTTGGCGGCCATAACACAGTCCAGGGACATGCTGGATGCTAAGATTGGAGCAGTTGGGTCTGATGTCACATAGCTCCGCCAGGATCTAAGGAATGCGGTAGAGAGGATCACCGGCACAGAGACTAGCATATCCGAGGTGGAAGATGACATGTCTGTGTTAAAAAAGAAAGTCGCTGCCATTGAAAAAATACAAAAGGGCCTAGCCATGAGGGTAGACGACGCGGAAGGGCGGGCTCGGCGGAACAACCTGCGCTTCGTGGGATTTCCGGAGGGTTGTGAAGGGGACAACGTCAAGCGCTTTCTGGCCCAGTGGCTGGAGGGCTGGCCTCCCTCGGACGCTCTGTCTTGCTGCTTTGTGGTGGAGCGGACCCATAGGGCTCTCATGCAGAAGGCTCCAGTCGGAGCACGCCCACGGGCGATCATCACCAAATTCCTGAATTACGCTGACAGAGACACCATTCTGTGGCAGGCGAGGTTGAAGGCCTCCCTCACCTATGACAATGCAACTATACTCATCTTCCCGGACTATACGTGGTTGGTGCAACAGCAGCGTCAATCTTTCCTCGCAGCCAAGGCTCGTCTCCGTGGCCTTAAGCTTCAATATGCCTTGCTCTACCCGGCGCTGTTCTTTGATTCTCCAGAGGAAGTATTCCAATGGACGGACGAGACGGTGAAGATTTGTGTCAATGCGGCCCACAGTGGTGAGTCGGATTCCTCCTCGAGTGGAGTGGTCCGTGAAGGCCTTAGGAGTCAACGGCGGCGCCGCAGGAACTCGAAATTTGGACGCAGTTCACGCTCTGCCTCGGCGCCTCGCCAAGGGGATTCCCGCACCGGATCAGCAATCAGAAGTACCATGAAGCATGGTAGTCTCATCTAGAACTGAGTGTGTGTAATTATAGAGGCTCAGGTGCGCAGTTTTCTGGGGGCTGGGAGCCTGTCCCGGTAGGGGTGGGTGGGAGGGTGTGAAAGCCCCCGTTGTTATGGGTTGTCACTTGGGGATCCGTTGGAGGGGGTGGTTCTGGTCCCCCCCGTTGGGGACTAGGATGCGATCCGACCGCGACAGTCGCTTCCATGTTTGGGAGGTGCAGGGTGGGGGTGGAGGTTTTTGGGATCGGGGGAGGGGGTTGTTTGCGATGTTTTACTGCCATATGTTAGCCATGTTCTATGCATGCTGAGCCACCAGGACACTTGTAGAATACACTGTAATATTGTCTTATGTCTACTGCTGAAGGGGGAGGTCGGGTAGGCCCGGGATCCTTGCGAATACTGAGTTGGAATGTGCGGGGGGTGCTGGACAAGGTGAAACGGGGTGCAGTCTTCCAATATGCTAAGAGGACTGGGGTTGATGTCTTATTACTTCAGGAGACTCACCTACTTGGAACAAAGGCATTATGCCTCCAGCGGTTTTGGTTCACTCAAGTGTACCACTCGGGCTTTACGAGGAGATCTAGGGGGGTAGCTATTCTTATACACCGTCGTGTATCATATGTGCACGATAGACTTTGGACAGACGCACAGGGTATATATGTTTTTGTGCAGGGTAGGATAGGGGGGGACAGGGTGACCCTTAGTTGTGTGTATGCCCCGCCGCCTCTGCAGTGGCCATTGGTGGAGAAGCTCATGTCCCTTTGGGGCGCTATGCCCGATACCCTTGCCATCATCGGGGGGGGACTGGAAGGATGTCATGGACCTGAACAGTGATATGTGGTGAAGTGGGGCGACTAATGTAGGAACGGGGGTGGGGGGACCTACCACCAAACTGCATGCCCTAGTGACAGGCTTGCACTGGACGGACACATGGAGGTACAGACATGGCCCAGGTAGGGGATACATCTATTTCTCCACGGTACACAACTCATTTTCCAGGTTGGACTACATATTCGTGCCGAGGGGGTTGGCCCATAGATCGGCGGCGGACATTCTGCCGAGAGCCCTGTCTGATCATTCACCGATGGCTCTTACTTTTAGCGTAGGCCCGGCCAGACAGTCGTTTCGTTGGCGCATGTCTGGGTGGCACCTGATGCAGGATGACTACAGGGAGCATATGACCAAGAACTAGATCACTATTTGCAATCCAATGTGGGCTCCGTGAGCTCCCCAGCTACCCTATGGGAGGCCCTAAAACCCACTCTGTGGGGCATAGATATTGCCTGGTGCACGGCGGCGAGATTTAGTGCAGCGCGAGGCAACGCTGGTGGAGTTGGAGCATAGATGACGGGAGGTGGGAGGTGGACCCGCCAGACGACAATTAGTATTAGCCCAACAACAGTATACTGCGGCTTTGATGGAGGAGGCGCGACTGGCCTGGCTGGCAACTCGTAGTCGGGTGTACCAGTGGGGGGACAAGTCGTGCAAGATGCTACACAGTCTCTGTCAGGGCACTTTCCATGCACAACCACTGCCTCAAATCTTAGATCCAGGGGGGACGCCAATACTCGAGCCCCCAGCAATCGCGGAGAGTTTCGCTGCGTATTATGAGGAACTCTATGCTCCTCTGGAGTGCTTGGCGGCTGATATGATTCAGCGATTTATTGACGATCTCCCCCCATGTGCGGTCTCGGACGACGTACGGGAACTCTTGGATAGGCCCCTGTCCAATGATATATTGGGCGCAGCCCTGGGGGAGCTGAATCCCGGTAGGGCACCGGGTCCCAACGGCTTCCCTTGTGAATTCTTTCGGCGGTTCTATTTGCAGCTGGGTGCACACCTCTGTCCGGTTGTGGAGGAAGCATGCGAGGGTGGTGTGCTCCCTCCGGATTGGCGACACGCAGAGGTGGTAGTCTTCTTGAAGTCGGGCTGACCCCCGGGTAGTCATGCGTCCTACCGCCCGATCTCACTGCTCAATACGGAAGCGAAGGTTCTGGCCAAGGCTTTGGCGAATCGGCTCAAGCCCCACATTACAGACCTGGTCCACCCGGATCAGGTGGGCTTTATGCCTCAGAGAGCTACCCGCCACAATATCCGGCGTGCCCATGTCGCTATCTCGGCCTGGAGGAGCTTAGGGGTGCAGGCAGTGCTGTTTTTGGTGGACATGGATCGCGCCTTTGATTCTCTGAGCTGGACATATTTGTTTGCCCTGTTGAGACGCTTCAACCTAGGTCCGCGATTCCTGGCGTACATCCAGTTGCTTTATACGGACATTACGGCCTCAGTGTGCATGGTCTCTCGATCTTTTTCGGTCCGCCGGAGGACGTGTCATATAGTTACTGCTTACCTATATACCGTGCTATGAGCTTATTAAATGTTTAAACAACATTTTTTCCTTTTGCTGCTTCTGCACACGACACATAATTGTTGTTTTAGCTTTCAGCCTAGAAGAGCGTTGTGATTTACATGAGAATAATATGTTATTGCTCTGATATCAGCATTGCTTGGTAAACTATGTCTGTACAGTGAGTGCTGAAGCCTCAAGGATAACTCGACACAGTATTGTTGTGAGGTCTGCTCTTCGCACCTTCCTAGACAGAACATAAATGCAGCTGCTGCCAAAATCTGGCTTTAGGCGCGTTTTATATTGCTTTGCATAGAGCGCACGTAACACACACTTGATGGTGCTTCGCATGCAGAGAGCTGGTGGAAGATGATGTGATCCTCTGCCACTAGGATCTAGAGGTATGGGGTCGCCCTGCTAAAACCTTCATAGACATAATATAATATACTAGATAGGGAGGGTGAGAATTAGGTGTTGTTAGACCCTATTCATTTCAGCATTTTAGTATGTTGTCACCGTTTGCCTTTTATGGACTAGTAACTATGCTGATAACTTTGCTTCTGATAATATGTTTCCTTGTATTATCTAAGATACTGCTTTTGAGAAAACGGCATTAGTAAATAAATATTTCAAATGTGCACGTGTCCTCATTTACTCCATGTTCTGCTTTGAAATGATTGTATAACGAAAGAGTGCTCATGTGTTCCACGATACCTGAGGTATTCTAAGTTCATGTTCTGGTTTGTCTAAACATTGGGAGTTTGTTATAACCAATGAGACACTGTAGCTAGCTTGGTAAGGGGATTTTGGGTACTGAGGTGAGTTTTGGGTCATCCTAATTTACTGAGGTTCCAAATCTCTTTGCACAGTTCTGTAGGAGAATGGGATTCCCGCTACATTGCGCCCATACGTTGGTGGTCTTATATCATGACACTCGAGTGGTATATAATTCAATCCTTAACCCCTTCACTGTTGTTTCCGGAAAACGGTGGTGTCGGACAAAACCTACCTATTTTTGAAATAGGTCTTTTCAGGCTTGAATCTTTCTAAAACGGTTTCCTTGACTTACTACCAAGTTGTGCTACAAAGTTTACTTTGTCTTTCCACGTTCCTGTGCTGTCATGGCCAATCCAGTGGACATTCCGCAGCATAGTCAAATTGCGGTGCGCAATCGTTTGCAGACTTACAATATACCCGTAGAAGGCTTGGCTGTGATATTGGTGGTGAGTGCGGAAGCAACTTACCCATACGAACTCTTTTATTTGTGGGTGACATTTCCGGCTGTGGATGCTAATTCTGGTGTGTTCCACACTTACACTCCCTCACCTGTACCGAATGAATATACTCCGTACAGGGCACAGGAGGTACCTATTGATACTTGGCAGCATCGCGTTTGGTTTGGTGGCGTCCTACCCCATTCTTTAACTGCTCCGAGGTTAGGTCCTTTGTCCATTCCGGGCGCAAATTGGCCTGTTTTGGCTGGATTTACTCTTCATCCTCTACACGGCAATTGTACCCTTGCTGAAATTCGTAGACTACATGTAGTCTCAATTGCCGTGATTCGAGCCTTAGTGCAATACATAGCCCGTAATCTTCCGGGTGGGCCCCCGGGGGGTGCGGCGCTTCTGGCCGGACAGGGCGGTTTGAAGTTCAGTCCCGTGATGGTCAATGCTGTAATGGGCATGCGCCCCCAGGATAAGGATGATTTTCCTTTCTGGCTTGCCGAGAAATTTGACCAGCTGGAAGCTGTATTTCCTAATACGACTCCTGGTGAAAAACACAGGATTCTGACTCTTAGTTTGCCTAAAGACTTGGCCCCTGAAATCGGCGACTGTGAAACCTGGGGCAGAATATTCGCGGCGGTCTATGCGAGGTATTACGGCACTCCGTCTACGACTGTCCTGCCTACGGTCCGTAAACGTGTTCAGGATGATCACGGGCCGGAAGCTGCGGTTGAATTGTGTGGCACCTTTGATGTAGTTTGCGATCTCATTCTGGCTAATGTCAAGGGGAATGCAGTGAACTTTCAGGTAGCCCATGCTTTGGCGGCGCTTCCCGATGCTGAAAAACCCCGTCAGTTAGCGAGAATTATTGTAGCGGCTTATAAAACCGTGGGTCGCAATAGTCGGGGGCTCAAGCCTTTTTCTACTAAAGAGAAAACGCAACCCCAAGGGCAGAAGTCTGAAACAGACGTTCAGCCCAAGTCCAAAAAACAAAATTGGCCTAAGAAACAGAAACAGGGAAAGCAACAGCAACAACAACAGAAACAGGAGTCTCCATTGCCTGCGCAACCAGAACGTGTTTATGACTTGCGCGATCGAGCGAAGATTAAATCACCTGATCGATTTCAGGTTTCTGATCAACGCTCTCCTCGTTCCTTTCAGGACTCATCGGCCTTGCGACCGGTGGTGGAGGAGGCGGAAGGGGTTGGGGTGGCCAGCAAGGACGTGACCAGCCCCGCCCAAAAAAGCAGGACGGCTCAACGCCAAAGAGACCCCAGTTTCAAAAGAAGAAAGTCGCCACTTTAACAGCACACAGATATGCCACAGATAGTGAGAACGCGGCTTCGGAATCTGATATGGGCTCTGACCTTGCTGGACAGCGCAGCGGAGATTACCATAGTGAGAGAGGCCCTGCGTCCACTACTGAAGGTGACAGCGACCGACCGTTATGTTGTGGTAGAAACAGCTGATACTAGACTTGCTCCCCCTGATAGACTTTATGAAATTGTCCTGTTGATCAAAGGTGACATACAACGTACCATAAAAGGGGTATTTTGGGAAAATCTTTCGTCTACGTATGACATTTTGCTTTCGGAGGCTGACTGGCCCCCACCTTTTGTTCTTGCAGCTCCGCGAGGGGAGGAGGTGATCCTCCCCAGTTTCACGCACTCAGTCTCGAAGGAGCATGCGCTGAGTTTTGCAGAAGAGTGGGCTAAGGCTCTAGCTCCGGCTCTGTACCATACACATTGTGGATGGGATAAATTGTCCGCGAACCACGAGATTCCTTTACGGTCTCAGCCACAGCCTCAACCACAATATCCCATTCGATGGGAAGTAAAGGCTTCCGTTGCGGCAATCCTTGAACAATTGGAATATCAAGGTGTGATTGAAACGTGTGTGTCACCGATGAATAACCCTCTTTTTACTGTGACCAAACCTGACGGTTCATATCGTTTGGTATTGGATTACCGGCATTTAAACTCGCATTGCCGTACCTGTGCAGTACAGAATACTCACGGCTCTGCCCTAGTGGATAGTCTAGTGCGTAAGCGTTTTAAGACCACGCTTGACATTTCCAACGGTTTTTATGCCCATTGTTTGAATGGTCTGAGTTCCCAATGGACCTCCTTTACTTGCGGCGGTGTCCAAAAACAATTTCGGCGTTTGCCTATGGGCTATAAGAATAGTCCTGGGATTTTTACTGCCCGCATTGTCTCTCTTTAGGAGAGAATAGATCCGGATGCATGCTCGTATGTGGATGGCATTTATCTCACAGACGACGAACTTTGGGAGCATCTGTGTCGTGTAAACAGCTTAATTTGTACCTTTGCAAACATGGGTTACAAATTCAACTTTGCAAAATCGCACATTGCAGGGTATACAGTGTTGTTCCTGGGCTACGAGCTCAACAATGAAGTTAGAGGTTTAGCTCCTCACTTCTTGGAGAAATGCGCACAACTGCACGCTCCTACAACTCTGAAAAAATTACAGTCTTTACTGGGTTTTTTAAATTTCGGGAGAACTTACATTCCAGAGTATGCCCAGCGTATCAAGCCTTTGTATGCTTTGATACAACCAACTTTTTCCAAATCATGCTGGCTGCCTGAGCACTCGGCCATTCTGCAGTCCTTGCAGGCTGATCTGCTCGCCTCTAAATTTTTACTGACTCGTGACAACCACACCAACCTGGTGATAAGAATCATTCCTGGGACGGTGGGTTTCACGTACCTAACTTTTAATGAAGGAGACACAGTACCTATTGCTTACAAGTCACACTTGTACACATCGGCTGAAATGCGGTTTTCCACTGTGGAGAAAGTTTTAACGGCTGTACACATGGCGATTCTTAAAGAAAGTGCTCTGTCACGGGGAAAACGCATGTTGGTTTTTACCCCCTGTCCTCACTTAGAGGCTGTTACAGATGCCAGTGTACCAAATTCTAAAGCTTTGAACGCTCGGTGGATTGATTGGGCTGCTTCCTTGACGTCCACGGATGTCACGTTTATTTTTGACGCCTCATTACGGTCGCAGGAGTACTTGCAGTATGAATTCGTTCATCCTGCTCCTCTAGCTATGCGGCCTTTGGAGGATTTCCATTGTATCATTTACACTGACGGTTCGGCGCAGGTTGCGAATGGCTCTAAAGACGCCTACGTTTCCGCATGCGCCATTGTGGTAGGTGCCATGGTGAACGATGAGTTCCAGTCCAGAGTCATGCACACGCAGACTCTAGGGGACTGCACCGCACAATTGGCAGAGCTTGGGGCTCTGATGCTTGCGTTGGAGTACGCAGATCCTAGTGTGACGACGCTTATTGTGAGTGATTCTTATTACTGTGTCCAGTCTTACAATGAGAACTTGTTCTTTTGGATTCAGAATTACTTTCTGATAGGTTTCAGTTTCCCTACCCCGCCCACTTTCTAATTATGCCTATAAGTTAGCAGAGTGTGTCTAACAATTGATATATTCACTAATGCATTCCCGTTTATATTCTAACGTTAGTTGCTCATTTATGCGTGAGACATTATTACAGAATGTTCTTAGCTTAGCCTGTGTGCCACCATTTTGAAGCATCCCCTATTCGTGCGAGTTGCACTTGCTCATTCCCCCTCCCGTAGGAATAGGAATATTCCACATGTCAGCAGTTTTGCCTCTCAGCCCACTGTGACTGAAACTACCAGCGAAACTCCTTATCACTCTGTTCTCATGTGCTGGAGATGCTCAAGCCTGGCTCCGTGTCCTTGGGGGCTGATAGGAGAATGCTGCAATCCCAGGTGCAGATGCCTACTGTATGAGACCATTGTTCACCGCTCAGGGGTTCAGTACTTTTCCACAAATGGGCGTGCCTTACTCTGCTTTTTCACATTATAATGTGTTACTGTAATGACGTGAGTCAGTCCTTCTCGGCACACTCTTAGGGGTGAGGTCGAACAGGGCCCTCTCATATGGGAGCTTATGGCCTAATAAAACTAATTGTTTTTATTCTTCTCCACTGTCCGGCTGGCTTATTATTGGGTAATAATAGGTGAGTGCTGTAAGTCACTCGGGTGGATTTGAGCCACGCTTATCAGATGGCGCCCGAACAGGGACTCCACTATTAGGACCTTTCTCACCCGTAATGGGGGTAGCAGAAGGCCGGGGACCCTCTGGTCGGCACGGTGGGCCCGGGTACCCACTTGATGCCGAGCTTGGTTCTCGCAGCGCTGCCCCGCCCTGCTGATCGGAAGAGGTCCCGGTCCATGATTCTACGCCGGAGTCCAGAAGGCGGAACTTTGGAGCTGACCGTGTTGGTCCAGGCAGCCGGAGGTGGAGAACGGTAGAAGTTGGTACCGCGCATAGAAGGTGAGTGGTCCGACTGTTGCTTGGAGGAGCCGGAGTGCTCCGAGGGACCGGTGCGTCTCTGGTGATTGGAGGAGCCGGCGTGCTCCTGGGGCTAGTGTGCTCCGGGGAACTCAGAGTGCAAGTGGCGCTCTGACAGACTTGGCGGAGATTGGGTGAACGTTGTTTTGTGGTCATCCGACTGGATAATACTGTAGGCGGCCACGGAGGTGGTTTGCCACGGAGGGATCTCGGGGCTCACCCGAACACCTAGGGTGGTGGTTCGCGGAGATGAGCACTGGGTCCCACGTGGTGTAGCGCATGCCGATCTGTAGTGTTGCCCGGGAGACGGATGTGTTCCCCAGTCTCGGAATAGCGGGTGTGCGCTGTTCGGTCTGCGGTAGGATCCAGGTTCCCCCGGACTTGGTCGACGGGCCTTGTCCCATTTTGTAACACGTGTTTTGGTACGGATTTGAGGTAGTGTGTATTGAAGTTGTGAGTGTGATCTACCGGTAAGTGAGCAAGTGTGCAAGTGTGAATTTTTCTGCTAGTGTGTGATTGTGTGAGAACAGGATGCCGTGTTTCAGTAAATTACGGTGTTTAGGGTGCTGTGGTGATGTCTCAGACGTTAGATTGGCTGAGAGCCAACCTGCCCCGGTGGAGGGCTCTCCAAATTTCGACATGTAGGTTAAGCATGGCTTACCCCCGATTTTGTTTTCTACTTTGTGGCATAAATATACCAAAGATAATGTGGATTTACAGTGGCCTTTGCTTGGCTGTTTTGATGGGGCAAAATTAGATTATTTACAAGATAGATTGTTTGCTAGGCGCAGCCGCCAGAGTATGTTTGATTCTTTGCCGATGTGGCAGAAGGAGGTACGAGAACGGCAAATGAGGGAAGAGAAAGTGATTCAAAAGAGAGCGGCACAGACGATCGCGCAGAAAGCTAGGGAACACACTAAGAAAGAGAATGAACAGCGAATTGAACGCGCAGATAGACGTTTTAGGCTATTGGATAATAGGAGCTATGTGGTGAGAGAAGATGAACAGGATGAGATGGAGGACATTTTGAACACCCGACCCCCTCCCCCATATGCCCCGCAGTCTTTGTATCCCGTGTTGGTGGATTCCACCTCCTCGGCGGCGGTTTCAGTTCCCCAAATGGGTGCCCCTCCCTTGTCAGGTGCACCTGCTTCCTCCGTGGCTGAACGAACTCCCCCCTCTGTCACTACACCCCTGCTCTCTTTCTCCGCGGCAAGCCCAATTGTACCTGCTGTGCTCTCCCCGGTGTTCTCTACTGATTCTGCCAGTCCCGCTGTTTCAGCCAGTGCTACCCCTCAGAGCGCGCTACTGACTCCCACTAGAGGAGCGGGAGGCGGATTGTTTACTCAGGTACGGAAGTTACTTACACGTTCGGCTGTTGGGTTGGATGAGAAGACAATGGTAGCCAACCAAGCTTGCCAATGGGCCAGAAATAACATTTATTCATTGGAAGACATTTGGTCTACCATGAAAGACTATGAGCCTCTGATGCAGCAACATGCTTTGTGGCATATGTCGACGACATTGATAGCATTGTGGGAACAGGGATATGGTGGGGAGGCACCAGCGATTCTCCGAGATTTCAAGAATAATGCCTATAGGGCCAACACTGGAATAAAGGATGTGATCCGTAGTCTGAGGTTCCTGTTAGAATATAGAAACGAGTTGCCAGAAGCGGGGGAACCCCATTACCCTGGAGTACACCCGATGCGGGAAGTGCATCCTATATTTCACCCTGAGGTACCCAAGATAAGAGACCCTACAACACAGGTTGTGACCCGAGCTCGTATCGACGCTCATTTCCAGGAACAGTGGGTGTATACGCCCTGGAAAAGGAGCGATGTATTAGCTTTGAAGGCTCAGTTGCCTGACTCGAGAAAAAATCCAACGGCTTATTACAAGGAATTAACAGAGGCAGCTTCCTAGACGGTCATGACTTTAGCAGATATTGAATTATTTTTCGGATTATTGGTTCCCGTGGATGTGTGGAGACAGGTGAAGGGTTCAGATCATGTAGAAGAGCTGGGTGGTACTTGGGAAGCGTTCAAAGATTGGGATAATGAGCGGAAGCCAGGAGAAAAACCGAAGGCTGAGATACTAGCGCTGCCAGGGCGAATAATAAAGTATATGCATTCACTCATCCCACCTAAAAAGGTAGAGTGGGACAAGTTGACGGCCTGCAGACAGAAAAAGGATGAGGCAGTTTCAGATTTCTTTACCCGTTTTGAGGAAACGTTCATGGATTTTAGCGGGCAGGATATATCTCAAGATGGCGGGTTGCGACTTTTTGTTAACAGATTCGTAACGAATCTGTTGCCAGAGATATCAACCCGATTGCAAGCGTCAGAGAGTACATGGACGACATCCACTCCCTCTGGGATTCTGAGTATGGCCCAGTATTACGAGCATAGGGAAAATGAAAATAAGGACAGGCAAGAAAAGAAGGCAAAGGATTTGAAGACAAAGGTGTTATTGCAGCAAGTGGCGAAGGGACGGGGACGTGGAGCCCCGCCCATGGCGGCTGGTCGAGGAGGAGGTAGCTATGGAAGGGGAGAGAAAAGAGAGCGTTTGGGCCAGAACCAGTGTGCCAACTGCAAACAGGAGGGGCACTGGTGGAAAGACTGTCCACTGCTCCGGTCCACTGCCGGACAGGGCAGGGGACGGGGACGGGGAGACGCGAATAAGGATAATAGGCAGTCTGAAGAAGGCAGGAGACCGGGTGGGAATTACTTCGACGGGGGAAGAGACAGGCAACACTTTCAAAAGGAGGGTGACGATTACAGAGATCGGCAGTACTATAACGATGCATATGCTATGGATGACCTGACAGGATTTTCTTATAACTAGGACAGCGTAGGGCAGAGCGAGGGACCTGTTTCTGTGGATGTTGATCAACGTGGGCCTTATGTAACGGCAGACTTGTCGGGATTCCCTCAGAAATTTTTAGTGGATACAGGTGCTACGAAAAGTTCTGTGGCACATTCCCAGGTCCCAGGGGCGGCTCTGTCTGGCAAGACTAACATTTCTGTGGGATTCTCCGGTACCCCAGTGGTTAGCCCCATCTCTAAACCTCTTGCACTTACGATTGGCCCTTTCACTGTTGACTCTCCTTTTCTTTTAACATCGAATTGTGGTGAGAATTTATTGGGTTTGGACCTGATTGAATGCTACAATTTACTGTTCTCCAGACGGTGTGTACCTCACGTTGGGTCCTTCTGTCGCGCGTGCGCAGCAGTGTTTCTCAAAAGATGAGCCCCTCCCGGTTGAGTTGGAGGGTGTTCCTGGGAGTCTGTGGGCCAGCAGCGATACTGATGTGGGGAAGATGGACATTGACCCAGTGTCCATAAAAGTTAAGGTGGGAGCGAAGTTGCCTCGGATACCCCAGTATAAAATATCTAGGGATGGGGAGAGGGCTCTGCTGCAAATAATACAGGACTTGATCCGGTCTGGGGTAGTAGAAGAAACAGATTCTAACAGTTGCAATAGCCCTATCCTTCCGATACTTAAGAGACCCTCAGGTGATGCAGGCGAGGGTACACCTGATGTCTATCGTTTTGTGATTGATTTACGACACATTAACAAGGTGGTTGAGCCTCAGTATCCGGTGGTCTCCGATATCACCACTATTTTGACCATGATACCTTCCACAGCTAAGTATTTTTCTGTATTGGACCTAAAGAATGCTTTCTTTAGTATCCCTGTGCATCCAGATAGCCGTTATCTCTTCGGATTCTCATTGGCTGGCCGCAGCTTTAGATTTTGTAGAATTCCCCAAGGTTATACGGAAAGTCCCAGTATTTACAGTCAAGCTCTGAAAGCACAGGTGGATGATTTGGAGCTCCCACAGGGGAATGTCTTGTTGCAGTATGTAGATGATATTCTCATTGCCTCAGATACGGAGGATGGATGCCGTGAGTCTACTGCTAAATTGTTGCATCATTTGGCCTGTAAGGAACACAAGGTGTCTCTTCCTAAATTCCAATACTGTCGACAGGAGGTTACCTACCTCGGTCATCTCCTATCGAATGAGGGGAGAAGGCTGACGCCGGAGCGCATCAAGGCGATAACTAACATGGCTATACCTAACACGCAGCGAGAGGTGCGCGCATTTTTGGGCATAACATCGTACTGTCGCCAGTGGATACCTAATTATGCTTTACTAACAAAACCCCTTCTGTATCTGACTACTAAAGAAGTGCGCGAACCCCTACCTTGGACTCCAGCATGTCAGGAAGCGTTTGAGTTATTAAAAACTGCTTTATGTTCTGCACCCGTCCTGGGGACACCCGATTACCGGAAGCCTTTTGTACTCTACGTGCACGAGGCGGAAGGTTGCACGCTGTCTGTCCTAACTCAGAGTTTTGGTGGGAAACAGAAACCTTGTGCTTACTTCTCTGCTATGCTTGACAACGTGGCAAGAACACTGCCGAGCTGTCTAAGGGCTACAGCGGCTGCTGCGGTCTCGATAAGACAATCGGCAGGGCTCGTACTGGGCACACCCCTCACAGTAATGGTACCACATGCCGTGGACATTTTGCTAAACAGGACACAGACGCAGCACTTAACTAGTGCTCGTCTAACGGGTTATGAGATGACATTATTTGCACCACATGTAACGATAAAAAGATGTGCCACCCTGAAACCAGCCACGCTATTACCCCTCCCTTCAGATGAGAAAGACGATGAGGTCCATGATTGCCTGTTTCGGACAGAGGAGGAAACAAAGGGAAGAGTAGATTTGACAGATAAGCCCCTCGATGATCCCGATGGGGAGCTGTATGTTGATGGGTCCTGTTTTAAATTAGCAGATGGTACCACAACGGCAGCATACGCAGTTACGACTTTAAAAACAGTGGTAGAGACTTCTAGAGTCCCGTACAATTCAGCTCAAGCTGCAGAGATAATAGCATTGATGCGAGCGTGTGAATTAAGTGAAGGATTGGATGTGAACATTTACACGGACAGCCAATACGCCTTTGGCGTGGCTCATAGTTATGGGAGACTGTGGGCGGAGAGGGGATTTTTGACATCACATGGACAGAAAATTCAAAATGGCCCATTGATATTACGACTGTTGACAGCTTTGACACTCCCCAAACGATTGGCTGTGATTAAGTGTAGTGCACACAAGGCAGTGGTGGATGATGTAGGACGAGGAAATGCATTTGTAGACCAAACAGCTAAAGAAACTGCTAGGACAAAACTTTCACGAATGTTCGTGGCAGGACCAGCTAGGTGGGTACCAGATGTTAACATGTTTGCAGACACTGTACAGAGTGTGCGGAACATACAAGAGAAAGCAACTGAGGAGGAGTTGAAACAATGGAAGGATGGAGGGGGGCGGTTGGACTCGGATGAGTGTTGGATGGATGTGTCAGATAAACGACGATGGTTGCTCCCGAATGCATACGTCCTCCCAGTAGTGACGATGGCACATGGACCAGCTCATATAAGTACAAAGGCGATATGTAAATTATTAGATCCGGTGTGGAGTAATAGGAACATTTCCAGGGTGGCGACACATTTGGTACAGCAGTGCATGGTTTGCTTAAGACATAATCCTGGGAAGGGAACACCCGTCCCTGTAGGCAATTTCGCACCTCCATCCTACCCCTTTGAAGTGATACAGATGGATTACATTGAAATGGAAAGGGTGAATAACCTTAAATACGTCCTTGTGGTGGTATGCTCATTCAGTACGTGGGTGGAGGCTTTTCCAACAAAAGACTGTACAGCCATATCGACAGCTAAGATGTTGATCAAGGAGTATTTTAGTAGGTATGGTTTACCCAGGGTGATCTGGAGCGATAACGGCACGTCCTTCAATACTGAACTGATGAAACAGATCTGTATGGGATTACAAATCTCTCAAAAATTCCATGCAGCCCAACATCCACAGGCGGCGGGTTTGGTTGAAAGATTTAACGGTACATTGAAGTTAAAAATGGCCAAGATACAGGAGAGTACAGGGCTGCGTTGGCCAGACGTGCTTCCCCTTGCCTTGCTTTCCACAAGAGTAACAGTGAATTCTAAGACAGGAGTTTCACCCCATGAAGTTATATTTGGCAGGCCCGCCAATGTGTGGGGTGTTCCTAGACCCAAATGTTTCTCAGAGATTGAATATCCTTTGTTGACAGATTATCTGTACGCTTTGACTAAAGATCTTCGTTCTATTCATCAGCAGGTAGCAGACACACTGAAGCCGTTGCCTGAGGGACCGGGCCACGACATCCACCCAGGGGACTGGGTCGTGGTGAAGAAATACCAGCGGAAGTCCTGTTTGGAGCCTAGATGGTCTGAGCCAAAGTTGGTGCTCCTTACCACCCGCACCGCACTTCGAGTGGAGGGTCGGAAGGCGTGGACGCACGCCTCCCACGTGAAGAAAGTTCCTTTACCTCTACCTTATGATGCGTGGGTCCGAGGTGGCGTTGCAGATCACGAGACCGAGCGCGTGCCCAGATACATCCCCTTCTCTGATGCTTTACTGACAGAGGGGGAACACAACGAGAGCGCGCGGAGGCCAGCCCTGAGTACAAGTAGCGAGGCTTCTTTTGGTCGCAGTGCACAAACAACGGAAGCCACCCCTTTTGAAAGTGATTCACCAATTCTGTTCACAGATCCTGAAGTGCGAGGGAGCACTCGCTATAACTTGCGGCCCAGAAAAGAGAGGCGAAAGAACTGAGCACTGGAAGAAGGGCTGAGGTAGGGATTAGAAGTGGACTATATTAAAGAGGCTAGCCTAGTAATAGGGATGGACTGCTGAAAGAGCCCTGGTGCATTTTTGAGACACTGCTGAACGGGACGCTAGAGTTGTGTGTGGGCCCAAGTTCAGTGCTCCTGAGTTGCTGCAGTTGTGCGACTCCGTCGAGGGATTAGGGTTTGCGAGACTGAAAGCCTGCCTATGAGGCTTTAACGGACATAGGGAGAAGAGCCCTTTTGAAGGGTGAATCACCCCTCTGGCCGGTTTTGGAGTGTCTGGAACTTTTTAGTAGAGCCCCTAGTGTCTGGAACTTTTAGGGTATCACCTGGTCCGTTCATTAGGAGACATGTATCCCTTTGGCCGTCCTATCCCTGAGGAGGAACAGCCTTTTGCTGCTCCTCGCAGATCCGAACCAGATTCCCCATGGCATGCTCTGCTGCGAAAAGGCAAAATTGTGGCTATTGTGGTGTTCATTATTGTATTTTTGATAATACTTGGAATATTGTTCTTTCTGGATGAAGCTTACCCTGTCCACAAGCTGGTTCCTACTCCCTCTACTTTGCCAGAGCATAATATGATCACTGTCGATTATGGTGAACAATGTATGAGAAAGGGCTATCGTGATAATGTTTTCATGAAAACTTTACATCATGTTCATGCTGTGTATAATGTGACAGACTGCTGGGTCTGTGGGTTGCTTCCTTCTGCTGCATATAAGAAGGACAGGTTACTGGCACTTCAATTGACTCCTGTGAATAGCTGTGTGGGCTGGTATACCCTGATAGGCATGGTAAAGTTCTTTCAGCAGCCTGATTCTCTGTCCCCACGACTCCCTGGTAGTGGGTCAACACTGACAATGCGAGTACGCCCTCTGCCCCCTTCATCCCTTGGACGGTTGTATACTGATGGATGTTTTGACCAAAAATTCTTAGAGACCTGCTCGAAAAAGGTAGAACGATTTACGATGCCCAACGACACTGACAAAGTGCGAGAGAGTTTCCTACAGTTGAACTCTTCCCTAGCATACAGACATCCCCCTGCAGCAAATAGTACTAGTCATTCTCTGGTACCCCTAGCGACAGTTGGGCCCTCACCTTACTTCTGTATTCAGGGTAGAGGTCCGATTAAAGTGGGTGACAGCCTTTGCAATGTGACTGCCTCGATTCGCCTGCCCCTCAGTCCTTCAATGGTTACCCCCCCAAATATCTATTTTGTATGTGGAAATAATGGGTATTTGTGGTTGCCTGAGGGTTGGGGTGGAACATGTTACTTGGCGTACTTACTTCCACCTGTTTATGTGGCACCTTCAGATTATCATAAAACTCACCGAAGGTTTGCCGTCATGGAAGGACTGCGCAAAAGGAGGGACCTCCAGGTAGAGGATGTCGATCAGACTGACACTTCTGGGCAACAATTCACAGACTTCTCGAAGGGTTTGTTACCATTCTGGGGTCCTATCTTTAATAGTAGAGCCATTAGGCGTCTGTCGAGGGTGATGGAAAAGGTGGTTACTACGGAGGCTGACATTGCAGCAAACATGTCTCTTGAGATGCAGGCTATGAGATTATTCACGATCCAAAATAGGATGGTGCTTGACGTCATCCTTGCAGATAGGGGTGGAGCTTGTCGCGTCATCGGGACCTCTTGCTGTGTGTATATCCCTGACTCCGCCCCGACGGTTAATTTAGCTGTACAGAAACTCCATAGGTTGGCAGCAGAACTCCATCAGGACACTGGTACCTGGTCCTTGCAGACATGGTTGTGGGGTGTTTTCTCCTCCTGGGGTTGGAAAATACTGATGGGTTAAGTAGGAGTAGTTGGTGTCCTTCTGACATGTTGCCTTTGCGTGTACTGCCTTCCTCCTTGCTGCTCTATGTGTGCCAGTAACATACGAGTTTCTAAAAGACGGACAAAACAATTCCCTGTTTCCAATGATCTTGAACTTTATGATCCCCGCTGGCTGATGCTTATTGATGATGATGTTCTTGATTAACATGTTATGCTGGCCCTTAGACTTGATGTAAAGATTCTCCTTTTGGCTAATAAAGGTATCATTTATGTTAGCCACACTTGCTAAAAGGAGGGTCTGATAGGTTTCAGTTTCCCTACCCCGCCCACTTTCTAATTATGCCTATAAGTTAGCAGAGTGTGTCTAACAATTGATATATTCACTAATGCATTCCCGTTTATATTCTAACGTTAGTTGCTCATTTATGCGTGAGACATTATTACAGAATGTTCTTAGCTTAGCCTGTGTGCCACCATTTTGAAGCATCCCCCTATTCGTGCGAGTTGCACTTGCTCATTCCCCCTCCCGTAGGAATAGGAATATTCCACATGTCAGCAGTTTTGCCTCTCGGCCCACTGTGACTGAAACTACCAGCGAAACTCCTTATCACTCTGTTCTCATGTGCTGGAGATGCTCAAGCCTGGCTCCGTGTCCTTGGGGGCTGATAGGAGAATGTTGCAATCCCAGGTGCAGATGCCTACTGTATGAGTCCATTGTTCACCATCTCAGGGGTTCAGTACTTTTCCACAAATGGGCGTGCCTTACTCTGCTTTTTCGCATTATAATGTGTTACTGTAATGACGTGAGTCAGTCCTTCTCAGCGCACTCTTAGGGGTGAGGTCGAACAGGGCCCTCTCATATGGGAGCTTATGGCCTAATAAAACTAATTGTTTTTATTCTTCTCCACTGTCCGGCTGGCTTATTATTGGGTAATAATAGGTGAGTGCTGTAAGTCACTCGGGTGGATTTGAGCCACGCTTATCAGATGGCGCCCGAACAGGGACTCCGCGATTAGGACCTTTCTCACCCGTAAGGGGGTAGCAGAAGGCCGGGGACCCTCTGGTCGGCACGGTGGGCCCGGGTACCCACTTGATGCCAAGCTTGGTTCTCGCAGCGCTGCCCCGCCCTGCTGATCGGAAGAGGTCCCGGTCCATGATCCTACGCCGGAGTCCAGAAGGCGGAACTTTGGAGCTGACCGTGTTGGTCCAGGCAGCCGGAGGTGGAGAACGGTAGAAGTTGGTACCGTGCATAGAAGGTGAGTGGTCCGACTGTTGCTTGGAGGAGCCGGAGTGCTCCGAGGGACCGATGCGTCTCTGGTGATTGGAGGAGCCGGCGTGCTCCTGGGGCTAGTGTGCTCCGGGGAACTCAGAGTGCAAGTGGCGCTCTGACAGACTTGGCGGAGATTGGGTGAACGTTGTTTTGTGGTCATCCGACTGGATAATACTGTAGGCGGCGGGTGGCTTGCCACGGAGGGATCTCGGGGCTCACCCGAACATCTAGGGTGGTGGTTCGCGGAGATGAGCACTGGGTCCCACGTGGTGTAGCGGTAGCACAATAAAACATAAAATGATCTGGGTTCGAGTGGCTGAGCTCAAAGAGCAGTTGCCACTCGTGTTTGTAATTCATACTCTCGGCCATCAGCGTGTAGGAGTTCACGCTGTCGGTAACTCGCTTGCTGATGAAGCGGCAAAATCAGCGGTATCTACATATTTAGTTGCAGCAGTTACAATGTCCAAAAGTAAGATTGATGATGATATCTTGGCGGCTGTTGCTGCCACTGAGAAGGGAGGTAAACATCCTACGGGGTTCCCTTCGAAGTACACATACCACTTAAGTCCCGATAAGGTTCCTTATGTGGAAATTCCTGACATTGGGGAACGGTTGATTCCCAACTCGGATCGCAGGGCTACATTGATTACAGCGGCGCATGAAGGTGTGGCGTCTGCGCATGCGGGCGTCTCGGCCACGGTAACTCAATTACAACAGCGTTTCTGGTGGCGGGGACTGTACAAACAGACGCGCGATTATGTCCTTCAATGTGACATTTGCCAGCAGATTAAGCCTTCGACTGCTGCGTGTCCGCCACAGACACAGTTGTTCATTTCTAATAAACCACTCGTTGCGTTTGTTTAGATCACTGCGGTCCTTTTTCTTCTGATACTGCGTATAAGTATATCTTAATATCAGTTGATTCATGCACACGCTTTGTGTGGGTATGGCCCCATCGCAGCGCTGATTCACGGACTGTCATAAGAGATTTGCGTGTCTTTGTAGGGATTTTTGCCTGTGGTACCTTCCATTCGGATCAGGGTCCGGCTTTCGCCTCTAAGGCGTATAAGGATGCCATGACTTCGATGGGGGTCCAAGTCAAGTTTTCGTCTCCTTGCAGACCTGAGGGTACCAGTGTAGTGGAACGAATGAACCGTGACTTAAAGCAATCATTGACAGCTCGAGTTATAGGCACTGGCAGAAACTGGCTGGCCCACCTCAATGGCGTGCAGAGTGTTCTTAATAATCTCCCTAGAAGGTCTCTGGGTGAGCGGACCCCATACGAAATGCTCTTTGGTATCAAGATGTTTGTCCCTGACCTTGACGGTCTAGACTGCGTGGCCCAAGCCACAACCTTTGACGTAGATGAACATTGCAATGTTTTACAGGATCTACAAAAGACCAGAGACAGTCTTGCAAAGCAACATTTGCCCTCCATATCGGATGTTGCGTTGCAGATCCCGGTAGTTGGCTGGCTACCCCAAGTTGGTGAAATGGTTCGAGAGAAGATCGATAACAAGAAAGAATTTGGTCCTTCCTATCGAGCTCCGGTTCCTGTGCTTGGCGTGAAGGGCACAAGAACAGTCATTTTACCACCACTTCTAGGTCGTAAGGAAAACAGGTTTTATTTCAATTGACAATGTCAAGATACACAGAGTGGCCGATTCTTCTTAGTATGACACCGGCTGTCTCCTGTCCTTCGATTGTGAGGAATTCTGTTTTGGCCACTGCTTCTAATACTGAGACAGAGGTGGCCCTCGAAATGCCTGCACTTTCCAGTCCTTTATTGAGTACTTTACCTGGTGATATCGTTGATGACTTTGATTACAATTAACCAACTGACTGATCGATGCATGATTTACAAACATGTTTGGCCACTGAATCCAGATTTTCTTTTGACACTGTTTCACACAACTCCAAGAAGCACTCAGGTTATGGAGGACTCATCAGATTATGAGGGGGGAGCTGAATCCCGGTAAGGCACCGGGTCCCAACGGCTTCCCTTGTGAATTCTTTCGGCGGTTCTATTTACAGCTGGGTCCACACCTCTGTCCGGTTGTGGAGGAAGCATGCGAGGGTTGTGTGCTCCCTCCGGATTGGCGACACGCAGAGGTGGTAGTCTTCTTGAAGCCGGGCAGACCCCCGGGTAGTCATGCGTCCTACCGCCCGATCTCACTGCTCAATACGGAAGCGAAGGTTCTGGCCAAGGCTTTGGCTAATCGGCTCAAGCTCCACATTACAGACCTGGTCCGGTGGGCTTTATGCCTCAGAGAGCTACCCGCCACAATATCCGGCGTGCCCATGTCGCTATCTCGGCCTGGAGGAGCTTAGGGGTGCTGGCAGCGCTGTTTTTGGTGGACGTGGATCGCGCCTTTGATTCTCTGAGCTGGACATATTTGTTTTCCCTGTTGAGACGCCTCAACCTAGGTCCGCGATTCCTGGCGTACATCCAGTTGCTTTATACGGACATTACGGCCTCAGTGTGCATGGTCTCTCGATCTTTTTCGGACCGCCGGAGGACGTGTCATATAGTTACTGCTTACCTATATACCGTGCTATGAGCTTATTAAATGTTTAAACAACATTTTTTCCTTTTGCTGCTTCTGCACACGACACATAATTGTTGTTTTAGCTTTCAGCCTAGAAGAGCGTTGTGATTTACATGAGAATAATATGTTATTGCTCTGATATCAGCATTGCTTGGTAAACTATGTCTGTACAGTGAGTGCTGAAGCCCCAAGGATAACTCGACACAGTATTGTTGTGAGGTCTGCTCTTCGCACCTTCCTAGACATAACATAAATGCAGCTGCTGCCAAAATCTGGCTTTAGGCGCGTTTTATATTGCTTTGCATAGAGCACACGTAACACACACTTGATGGTGCTTCGCATGCAGAGAGCTGGTGGAAGATGATGTGATCCTCTGCCACTAGGATCTAGAGGTATGGGGTCGCCCTGCTAAAACCCAAAGAGACCTTCATAGACATAATATAATATACTAGATAGGGAGGGTGAGAATAAGTTGTTGTTAGACCCTATTCATTTCAGCATTTTAGTATGTTGTCACCGTTTGCCTTGGGGGGCGTGGTCTCTCGATCTTTTTTGGTCCGCCGGAGGACGTGTCATATAGTTACTGCTTACCTATATACCGTGTTAAGTTAGCATGAGCTTATTAAATGTTTAAACGCCACGACACATAATTGTTGTTTTAGCTTTCAGCCTAGAAGAGCGTTGTGATTTACGTGAGAATAATATGTTATTGCTCTGATATCAGCTTTGCTTGGTAAACTATGTCTGTACAGTGAGTGCTGAAGCCTCAAGGATAACTCGACACAGTATTGTTGTGAGGTCTGCTCTTCGCACCTTCCTAGACATAACATAAATGCAGCTGCTGCTAAAATCTGGCTTTAGGCACGTTTTATATTGCTTTGAATAGAGCACACGTAACACACACTTGATGGTGCTTCGCATGCAGAGAGCTGGTGGAAGATGATGTGATCCTCTGCCACTAGGAACTAGAGGTATGGGGTCGCCCTGCTAAAACCCAAAGAGACCTTCATAAATATAATATAATATAATTAACTAGATAGGGAGGGTGAGAATTAGGTGTTGTTAGACCCTATTCATTTCAGCATTTTAGTATGTTGTCACTGTTTGCCTTTTATGGACTGGTATCTATGCTGATAACTTTGCTTCTGATAATATGTTTCCTTGTATTATCTAAGATACTGCGTTTGAGAAAACGGCATAAGGAAAGAAATATTTCAAATGTGCACGTGTCCTCATTTACTCCACGTTCTGGTTTGAAATGATTGTATAACGAAAGAGTGCTCATGTGTTCCACGATACCAGAGGTATTCTAAGTTCATGTTCTGGTTTTTCTAAACATTGGGAGTTTGTTATAACCAATGAGACAATGCAGCTAGCTTGGTAAGGGGATTTTGGGTATTGAGGTGAGTTTTGGGTAATTCCTAATTTACTGAGGTTCCAAATGTCTATGCACAGTTTTGTAGGAGAATGGAATTCCCGCTACAGACGGGTCAGGGCTGTCCCCTTATTTATTCTCACTCGCCATGGAGCTCCTTGCGGCGTGGTACGCATAGAAGCCCAACTTAAGGGCTTCCAGTGGTCTGCAGACCTGGCGGATAGAATAGCGATATACGCGGACGATGTCCTGTTTTTCCTCACCGACCTGGATCGTAGCGGCCACGGCTTTTGTGCATTCTGCAGATTTTTGGCAAAACATCCGGCCTCTATATGCATCCGGGTAAGTCAACGCTGTAGATACTCAGTGGACAGCACTGGGTGGCAGGGTGGGCGACGGGCCTTCAATTGGCCTCGGGCAGGATGAAATACTTGGGGGTGTACCTCTCGGAGACGGCGGCTGCCTCCCGAGATCGCAACCTCACCCCGGTTTGGGATCTCACACGCGAAGACATGAAGGTATGGTCCCGTATGCCATTGACTATATATATGGCAGGTCTACCATCTTTAAGATGGTGGCGCTCCCTCGCCTGGTGTACCAATTACAAAACTATCCACTTCGGATTCCGCCTCCATGGTTCCAACAGGTCAACTCGGCGCTGGGTGGGTTTCTGTGGGAGGGGGGATGGCGCGCGTGGCGCTGCGGACTTGCTTTTTATCTACCTATACCGGGGGATTGGCCACATCAGACCTGCTCTCATATTATCAGGCAGCACATCTACTGGTATTAAACGACTGGTGGTACAGTGTTAGGGGCGATCCGGTTTATGCGGTCGATCGGTTCCTCATGGGTACAGCGTCCGTACATACGCTGCTGCACTCGGCGTCGCTTCGGAGGTGCCTTCCCCCCCATCACTCAGGTAGTATTCGAGGTCTGAAGGCGAGCGTTGCGCAGAATGGGATGGTGGAACGTGCTCACTCAGTAAACTCCACTCTGGCGCAATGGTCGACTGCCCCACATGATTGCTTTGCTGGGCTTCCGGGGTTGGGATGCGATAGGCATCTCCACACTGGGTGATGTGATGTCAGGTTGCTCCCTGAAGTCCTTTCAGAACTTACAAGACGAATTTGGATGCCCCGCTCCCAGTTTTTTAAATATCTCCAGTTTCGGCACGCCTTGACCCCATATCTGTCCGACCTAGAACAACTCCCTGAGTTTAGTCCGTTGGAGGCCAAGCTGTGCATGGGGGAATTGCCGGATAAGAAAATCTCACATATATATCAGACACTAGTTCATCATTGCTCTTCCGACTTACGCAGACTTAAGTCCGCGTGGGAGGAGGATGTTGGGGACTTGGAGGAAGAGGACTGGAATGAAGCCCTGGCGAGCCCGAGGGAGGCAGCAATCCCCACCCGCCTGCGACTAATTCAGTTTAAGTACCTACATTGCACTTACTTTACCCGACAGCGCTTGTGGAGGGTGGGCATGGCGGGTTCCCCAGACTGTCTTAGGTGCGGAACGGAGGTGGGCACACTTCTGCACACTACATGGGGGTGCTCAGCGCTACATAGATTCTGGAATGGGATATTTCGAAGCCTATCTGAGGTGTTGGTCTGGGATCTTCCCTGTGATCCCAAATTGGCTTTGTTGCATGTCATGGATGGGGTCGGGGGCAACAGGTACAAGCGTCATCTGCTACTCCTGGGTCTCACACTGGCCAAACAAGATATTGCCAAAGCTTTGAAGGCCCCCAGGCCCCGCCATTAGCCGCCTGGAGGAATGGCATGGACTTTTGCATGAGCTTGGAGCAACCCATATTCATGGCCAGGGGGTGCCCCTGTAAACATTTTAAAATCTGGAAGAGGTGGGCTGATTATCGTGGACTGGACTTGGACCCTCCGCCTGAGAGGGCTGCCCTCCGGACACTCCCGATCTTTGGCGAATTTGTATAGCGTTCAGATGGACTTGGCATGTCTTTTACACAGATATTTTCTTTTTGTTCTTGGTATTGGCAGCCGCGCAACTGGGGAGGAGGGGCGGGGGACGGGGGGTGTTTGTGTTCCCTGTAAAAGTCTGCAGGTGCTATTATTGCTTCATTAATGTTTGCAGGAGACTCCGGTGGTCAGTGGTCAGAGCTATGCAATATATGTGTGTTCAGACAAATAAAATCGGTTTAAAAAAAAAAAGTACAAGTGGGGCAGTCCTGTTGCGTCACATTTCCTAATGCAAAAAAGGCACACCTGTACAAATTCAAGTGTATTTGACTATTCATGGATGTCTCCAATTTACATAGCTATTCAGAGCACTACTGGACATTTTTCTGTATTCCAAAATGTTAGATATATACCCAAAACACAATTATAAATGTATTGGGGAACATTTATTATTTTGCTCTATGGCTTCTTTGAACCGGGCCGGTTACAGCTGGATAATGTAACTTTGTTGGAGAAAGAAACCTTCATGATGAGAGTAATTTAAGCAAGAGAACACTTGTGAAAAGATTAAACCGAATACGTTTTACAATTCTATAACTGCGATTTTTCACCTTTTCCAATTCCAGTAATACATTCACAGCTTACTTTGAGTGGGTGTTTGCAGGAGGGATCTTCTAGCACTCATTTTTGGTAAACTGCACTTTTTTTCATCATTAGTCTTTAACCCAGAACAAAAGAGAGAGATGCGGAAAAGAAGGACAGAAGGAGGAAGAAAGTGGTAGAAAAACATGGACAAAATGAGAATTCAGGAATAAAAAATAACCTGCAAGAGTGCATGGCTGCTGATAAAAGAGACTGGAGTGGGGTGAAGGCAAGACAGCCGTGGCATCTGGTAACACTCTCGTTAGGCATTGCTGGGCAGGAGCTTCTGAGAAAAACTTTGGGGCTTGGCACTTGTTATTTTACAAATTAAGCACCCATTAAAGGAAAATATACCGAATCAGTTTGGTCCTAACTCAAAAAGAAATGCACCAATGTAGCCATCAGAGACTTATTATTTGCGTAGATTAACATATTTTGATAATTCAAAAGATTCTGTAGGAGAACCAAAGGATATGTACAATCATCGAAAAATGCGCCTAGTTTGCATTGTCCAGTGAAATTAATTTTCTGTAGATTTTTTCTGCCATTATCGAAGGTTTTTTCACAGTGGAGAAACAATTTTCCTTGCCCTCTGAAACGACAAATTTATTCTGCTCTTTGCGGCAGTAACGTTCAGGAATTTGAAATGACTACGCAAAACCCTTCCAAATGCCCCAAAACGTATGTGTGTATTGGCAGTCACTTACTTATGCAGTGTCACCTGCAGCCCCACAGAAATATGGCCACTCTCACACCCTTAGATGCACAAATACTGCAACAGTCATACGTGTGGAATTGCCCACTGCAGTCGGCAGCTGAGAACGGCCGCTAATCCCAAGGGGCCTCATTTATGAGGCTATGCGTCACTTTCACGCCGCTGGTGCGTCACTTTTTGTGACGCACCAGTGGTGTAAAAAATGAGCCATGGTGCGCCATATTTACAAAGTGACGCATCTAGGTAGATGCGTCACTTTGTAAACCCCTACGCCACATTATACCTGCGCCAGGTATAATGTATGCAAGGGGCGTATTGACGCAAGAAAGGGTCGTAGAAGTGACGCAGCGAAATCTATGTGATTTCACTGCGCCACTTCTAGGACACAAATGCGTCAATTTCTTACGCCTGCCTCACAGCAGGCGTAAGACTGACGCATGCCCTTTCACATGGGGTTTGCCCCATGTGAAAGGATACATTGCTGGAGTTGCGTCACTTTTGTGACACACTCCAGCAATGCGCCACTTTTACGCCATACAGATACATCCAAAATACGGACGTATCTGTAACTCCTTGCGCACTGATGCGTCATACTGTCAATATGACGCATCATTGGTGGTGCAAGGAGGGCGCAGTGAAAAGTGATGCATCGCTGTTTTCACGCAGCGATGCGTCACTTTTCATAAATGAGGCCCAAGATTTGGGGGATTTCTGCCCACAGATCATTTTTGCTCAGATATAGGTTTACTGATTAACATCTAAATAGAGCTCAATACAGAAAACACGTCAGCTAAATTAATGTAATTTGTCCTACATTACTTTTTTTTATTTCAGGAATACTCTGCGCAGATGTCGAAATACTTGTGATTTCATGTTCAGCAGTGTTTATTTGTCGAGTTAAGTCGTTGCTGTTCTGCATGCAATGCAACGCTAGATTCTAGTTTGCTTGAGGAATCATCACAGCAGGGCTCTGAAATGCTCCAATTAAAATCTAGTTTGCTTTGACTAAAATAGTGTATACCAAAGAGGTGTTTCGCGCGCGCATTAATTCTCCATCAAAATGTAACTGCAGAATGGTTATGTGGTATGCAGTCTTCTGTTTCTGTTTAATTATAACGCCTAAGAGGCTTCCATACTGCTTGTCCTTGATTACACTCTGCGTCGAGGTTATTCTCAGGAGCTCCTTTAGTTTTACACTAAGGCAGAAATATAGGTTATTGGCAGGATGTCAGAGGCACGGTTAACCAATTTCCAGCAGCTTCCAGCATCACACTACCTTGGGCTGGCTGTGCATTTCAAATTACAGAGGGCAATCTATTTTTTCCCCGAAGGAAAGTGACAATTAAGAAAGCGTTTGTAGATATTACTGACTTAAGCCTAGATACAATAGTATACACTTTTTGTGGTTTACGCCTGATAGACACATTTTACAGCAGGTGTATATTCAATAAATATCGATTTACCCTAGGAGTTTAGTCTGTGCAATGCTCAGGTGGTCATATTTGCTCACCTTTGCATAGTCTGATCATTAAATCAGTAGAGAAGTCAAGAAACAATTATCCAATGTGGTGCAATAATTATCCAATGTGGTGAAAACATCCACTCAGTCCTAACTCAGTAGTGATTCACAAACATTTCAAATAGCATTTTCCATACTTTCAGCCCATCACTACACCTTAAAGGTACAGGTATAAGAACTGCAGAAAATATACGAAAGAAGACAAATTACCTCTTTCCCCTCGTGAACATACGATTGTCGCGACCAGGCAAAAAAAAAGGATATTTTCTGTTCTGAGAAACCCTACCGATCCCCAGAGAACCCCTAGGCTGTACCCTGCTCCAACATATTACCCCCAGGTCCCTTATGTCCTCTTCCCATTCAGTTACAAAGTGGGCGATAACCATCTCCCGACAGAAAAAACGGACCGGAGGAATGCTGGGTACCTAATACTGCCCCTCCCACCAGGAGTACATAAGCAGTACTTACCCAGCATCCTACCTGTTCTTTTTTTCTGTCTTTCGACAGTTTGGACGTGGTGTGCTGGTGCTGCCCCTGCTGGTTTGGAGTGGCGGTGCTTCTCTTCTCCCCCCGCCCAGGTGCCTGGCTGTGCGGGTGCAGGGTTTCCTGGACGGAATCCTGGCCTGCTGGGCATGCTGGGAGTTAGCCAATGTTTTCTGCTGGTTTCCTGCCTGACCGCCCGGCTCTTTGCAGCTGGGGCTGGGGACCCGGATCCTTCTGGGTCGGGGGCATGTCTTCCTGAGCCCAAGCCTAGTGGGACGTGCCACGCTTGCAGTGTTCTTGCTGTTCCTTCTGGCAATCGCGGCCTTGTTGCTGGTGGTGGCCCTCACTCTGCCTGTGTTCCGCTTGGCGGATTTCTCTTTCACCGGGCATTTGTTTTCCGCTTCTGCCTCCTTCACGGTAGTGGGACAAGCGCAGCCTTTTTTCTTTCACGGCTGTTGCTCCGGTCTCTGGCTCCCGCCCCCACCTGCAGATTCTGAGTAGCTGGCGGTCTAACGGAGCTGGGGGTTGCGGTTTGGGTTGGACTTCCTTGGGGTTGCTCCCGTTGCTGGGTGCGGCGTTGTGTGGGGTCCTGGTGCTACGTACTGCAGCAGGCGCTGTCGCTCATGGGCCCTGTCTTAGAGTGGTGCCCCTGTACCTAGCAGCATGAGCTGCAGCCTAGGCACAGCAGTTGTTTTGGGCACTGGTGAGGGAGTTCGACTCTCCATTGGGTTTCGTTTGGTTGCTTGAGTGTCTATGTGAAGTTGACTATCTCAATGTCTATTTATTACAAGTCCCAGGCTGGCATATGTTCCTGTCCCTGCTGTGTTGGCAGGGTCCTTTTCCCCTGGCTCCCTCTAGAATGGCTCCTGAAGGTACCTTGCTTGTTGAAGGTTCCCATGCGTGCTTGCCTGCGCTCTGCCCCATGCTCCGGGGTTGGGGTCGCCACTCGCATTCACGGCAGCTGCCAGTTGTTTCTGCTTCTGGTCTTCCTCCCCGCTTTTGGGCTCCGCTGCTGCTCCCGTCCCGGACTGCTGGTGGGCAGGTTTTCTTGCTCCTCTGACATCTGCTTGGGGGGTCCTGCGGGCTCATGTTTGCCCTTTCCTGGGTTCCTGTTGCTGCCTGGGTCTGCCCCACTTTCTTGGCTGTCCCTGCTAGGCCAGGCTCCTCGGGGTGTTGCTGGTGCTGTGGTCTTGCATTGGGCGTGCTGGGTCCATGTGTCTGCCCGCCCTTTTCTCATGCAGCCTTGCCTCTGCTGCGGGCGGCCTGTTCGGTTGTGGCGTGGGCTCTGCTTGGGTGTGCTGTGTTCACCTGGTTCCCTGGCTTCTTCGTGGCTCGTCGGGGTCCTTGCTCAGGGGCTCCCGGTTCCTGTTTGGCAGTGCGGTGTTCGCTTCTTCCTCTGGTTTCTGTGGTCTGCAGCTGGTTCCTCTCGGGGCTTCTGGTTTTGTGCCTGGGGCTCTGTGTGGCGCTGCACCCTCTCTGCCTTCGGGTACAGTTTGCGCTTTTGCCCTGCCGCCGTTCCCTTCTGAGGGCTGGCCTCTCCGTGTTTCGGATTTTGGCTTGCGTGCTGCCTCCTTTTGCGGCTGTCCTGCCCCCTCTTTTTCTCCTACCTGGGCTGCCAGTGTTTGTCCCGGGGACTTGGTTGTGTTTGGGTTGCTTCGTATGGGGCTGGCTGGGTGCTGTCTCTGGCTGCTTTCCTCTGCCTTGCTGGGTGCTGCTGTGTTGGTTGCTCCTAGCTCTGGCGCTCCCTTTGTGCTTCTGGGGTTTCTTTGGGGTTGTCCTTGTGTTCCCCTGCTTCAGCTGCACCCTTGCTTGGTTTCCGGTGCTTGCCTTTGGGGTTGCTTCGGTGTGTCCTGGACACCCCTCTTGGTTCTGCTTGGTCTGGTTGGGTGTCTGGCTGGCCTGTGGGGCACTGTGCCTTGTTTTTTTTTCTGGCCAGCGGCGTTTCCCTCCCTGGCGACTCCTGCTCTCGTCTGGTCTCTGGGGTTTGGCTGGTGTGGTTGGGCTCTTGCTCTTCCTTTCCTTGCCCTCCCTGGTTGTGTGCCCTGTGGCGGTTTGCCTGTTGGGCCCCTGGGGTTTGTGTCGCTGCTGTTTGGGCCGGGCTGTGTTTTACTGCTGCCATGCCCTTGGCTTTGGTGCCTGTTTTTTTCCCTCTTCTGTCCTGCGGTTCTCCCGGGTGGGGGTCCATCTGGGCCCTGAGTGCAGCTGCCCCCTGGGGGGTCCTGGTCTCATCTGTTCCCCATCGTGGGGGTCTGGCTGGGGTCTGCTGGGGCTTTCTGGCTCCTGTGGTTTTCGGTGCCTGTTGGTTGCCTTCTTCGGTCCTTCCCTGTGCGCTCTCGGGGTGTCCTGGCATGGCGCTCTGTTGGTTTTGGGCCGTGTCCTGCTGTGTCCTTCTGGGCCTGCTCCTGCTGGTGGTTTTCTTCCTGGGCTTGATTCGCCTCTGATTGGGTTTCAGTGTTTCTGCCTGGTCCTGGTTTTCCGTTGGGTGCTGTTGGGCTTCAGGTTTCCCTGATTGCCCCGGGGCTCCTTCTTCGTTGGCTCTCTTCCCTGTTTCCTCTGGGCTGCAGCTGCCTTGTTCGGGACTGTGTGGTGTCCTGGTGTTCGATGCTTCCGGGTTGGCGTGTTCAGGGTTGCCTCCTGTTGCTCCTGGTCTGCCGGCTGCCTGCTGGTTCGGCGTGGCCTCTGGCTGTGCCTCCTTGGTTTTGCTGGCTGGACTATCGCTTCCCTGTCGGCTCTGGGGTGTGTTTTGCCGGGTGTTCCCGGTTCCTTCCTGGTTCCCGTGTCCTGGCTCGCTCCTGTCTTCCCTTGCTTCCCCGGGCTCTGCTCTCTGTGTTTTGCTTTTTGGGGTGCCGCCCCCTCCCCTCCCTTGTCTCTGGGTGGGGTGCGGTTCTGTGGTGTTCTTTTTGACTCTGTGGGGTCCGGCCTCCTGGCTGTCGGTTCTCCGGGGTTTCCTGCTCCTGGACTCTGGCTTCTCTGCTTCCTTGAGTTTCCACTTTGATGGTTTCCTCTGCTTGTTTTTTTTTCTTCCTGCCGTGGTTCTTTTCTGGGACCTGGGCCTCCTCTGCGGAGTTTGGTTGATTTCGTCCTCTGATCTCTCTAGGGTTCGGTTTGTTTGGTTTGTCCGGTGTCTGGTTTGTGCTTTCCTCCTACCTTGTTGGTCTGGGTGCTTGTGTCTGTGCCCTGTTGGCCGGCCTTGCCTTCTTTTTTGGCCTTCTCCGGGTAGTCGAGGTTTGCTCCTTGTCTGTGTGGCTGCCGGGTCCTGTGTGCCTTCCTGGTGGTTCTGGGCTGGTCGTCATTGTCCGGTGGGTTTCCTTGGCCGTGTCCTTTGGGTTTTTTGGCCTTGTTGCTCAGTCTCCATTTTTTCTGGTTGGCGGCCTCCTTGTGTGGCTCTGGCCTTCTGGTTTTTTCTTATTTTTTTCTGGTTCTTGTTTGTGTCCCTGCGGTCCTGTTCTGGGGTGCTTACTGGTTGCTTCCTGCGGTTCCCGCTTTCTGTGCTCCCTTGTGTTGATGCTTTGGTGTGGTTTCCTGGGTGCTCTTGTGGGTTTGGGAGGCTGGTTTTCTGCTTTGGTATTCTTCACTTTGTAACTGAATGGGAAGAGGACATAAGGGACCTGGAGGTAGTGCTCTATTACTTACTGGTAAATTTTCATTACTCTGGGTCCCGTTTTCCTTGTCCTATTCATACGCCCCTCCCTCCCGGACGGCCGGCCTTCCTGTGTGGGCTTGGTTGTACAGGTACGATGCTGGGTAAGTACTGCTTATGTACTCCCGGTGGGAGGGGCAGTATTCCTCTTGTCATTTTTTTCTGTTGGGAGATGGTTATCTCCAATTTGTAACTGATTGGGACGAGGACAATGGGACCCGGAGATTTGAGGATTACCGGTAAGTAATAGAGCATTTGTCAGCTACATCACTCCCTCCTTTTCCAGCCAATGGAGCATGGGCTGCACTGGCATTTGTAGACCAATGTGTACGAGTGCCATGCTGCAAACTGCACCCATCTACATGGAAGCTTTCAGAGGTCCCCTCAGTTACCAGGTTGCAAGTTGTAACTACCAGCCACGGCATTGACTGTGCGTCTCATGTCACACTGTTGCTGCCTCTTCAGCTGCCTTACTTTGAATGAGAGTGCATCTCTCCTATGTTCATCTCTCCTAATCGGCACCCTCCATACCCCTCCCAAAGGGTACTCTTAGTGTGCTCCACCTCCTGGGTGGTGCAGGGCAGGCCCCTCCAGGACTGTTTTAAGTCTCGCCTTCAGCCAACTTCATCTGCCTGGTGAGAGTCCATGTCTTCATAATCCACACACCACACAAACAACACCCCTATGCCCCCTCCATACAGAAAGCAGATCTTGACCAGCTCCGTACACTCATTTGCCATTCAGGTTCAGTTGGCTGAGGAGTGGTCATCTGAGCTGGTATCATCCCATGGCATATGTGAACTATTTAAAAAAATTAGTTCACATACACAATGCTTTTCATTCATTGAATAATTTGTACCTTTCTTTTAAAGGAGGCCCCACACACCCCCTGTGTTCTTTTGGCTACCTTAATATCATCACACCTCATCCACTCATGTCAGTCATTTCATGCCCAGCCCAGTCTAACTTCCCATATTTTATGCTTTCATTTTCGTGGGCATTGCAGCTGTTGAGTGGCAGCTAGCCCACTCTCATAACGTTGATGTGTTCATCTTGGTTGTCAGCCAAGCTGCAATACATACCAGGACTAGGAATGAAAAGAAGGAAGAACACGTTGTTTCTTGTTTATAAATGCTTGTTTGCCACTAAAGTTGCAACAAAGTTCAGTTAAAGCACAAAAAGTGAAGAAAAAAACTATAACAGAAAATCCAAAACTCGAAACAAAACGTTAAGAAATAAAAAAGTAAAGTAAAGAGTAAAAGAGCAGTCTCTATGTAGTCCTAGGCCCATCAAGGACGCCCACAGTCGGTTGGCTGCAGGGCCTAGACACAGCCCAGGTTCTGCGGCTAAACCACCCTGCGTAGGGCCAGAGACCGTGCTCAGTAGGGGATGGGGATCCACTGTCTACACTCTACATCATCAGCAAACCGCAGAGATTCACTGAAAAAGCACAGCTAAAGTGGAGTAGTCAACCGCTTACATTTAATGTGTTACATCTTCAAACAGTGTTATTGGCTAGAAAGCCAAAATGGACCGCAAGTTTCACATACAATAAAAGCCACATCTGGCTGCTGCTTGCTAGTCCTACGTCCATGTTGTCGACTTGCATGTACAATTTTCTTTTAATAATTAGTCCTCACGTAATTCCATAATAGTGCGTTCGCACAGCTTCTGGATTGGTATTTTACTCATTCCCCAAGCTGTCAAGTGTGTTTACAATCACTCTTATCAGAAGTACACGTACTCCATCCAGTTGTATTAATTTAACAGTTCGTGCTCAGATTGGAGCGCTTTGAAGGGGCTGGCCCAACCACAGGCACTGCTTGAGGTGATATGGAAATACTACAGACAGACCGCAGCGCCTTCTGTCAGCTGCGGCTCGAGTCCCCGCATCTCATCACTTCCTGAACCCGCCATCCTGGCTGCGAGTCAGAGTCCTATTAAGAGACATCCAGGGATGTCATTAGGCTCGGGAGTAATGGCTCCACAGTCTGCTAGGGCCTCAACTAAGTGCTACAGTCCACAAACTTGCCTCGCTCGTGTGCATATTTATGAGATGCAAAGTGAGGTTGTTGGAAGAAATTGTCAAAGAAGAATGAAAATGGCGAGAACGCATTTGGCGACAGAAATAATTCAGTTCCAAATATTGCACTAGCTTAATGAGTTGACCTCTTTTAACTTATATCAACATTTCACGAACGTGCCACCCTCTGACGTCAAGGGAAAGAGCATTTGGTCGATCGATGTGCACAAGTCCACTTGTCACGACGGAAGTCGCTTCTTAGCCACGCGCTGCAGATCCTGCATGTAAGTCTTTTAGCACAGGGCACACGTGAAAGTTTGGAGAAGTCTAAGATATTTTTAAGACGGCGTGCCAATCAAGTCCTACCTACAAAAAATGCTATTTTAGTTTCGTTTTCAGAATGACTTCTCTCATTTGTCATGAAAGCTACTAGACAGAATACATCCTGGCCGGCCTGGTTTAGACATTGGCTGTAAAATGGAAATTATGCCAATAAAGCAGAGGGTGGAATTACTCCGCCTAAATAAAAAAAAAACTCTGCTGCATTGGAATAGGAAAAAATTTTATCGTAAATTAATTTGGTCCACTATTGTTACCACCATGATAGAAACTTCCAATTGTAAGGCAAAAAATCCCCCACAATATTGGTAGATTTTCAACCAAAACTCTCTGTGCAGTCAAAGTATCTAGTCCCTACATTTCTTAGGACCCCCCAGAATGCCTCTGGGCTGAGTTACATGGGTGCCTGCAGTGCAGCTCTTTATTGGAGGTACATTTCCTGTGCCTCTGCATGCGGGCAGGAATTCTTCCAGAAGCAGAACAAGGTGTTGCATATAAAGAAGGCCATTTTGGCAGTACATCCTCTGACTGACAGCGCTCTGCTGGAAGGCGGAACAATCTGCTTCAAGTTGATTTTTCAATGGTCAAAGTCGGAATTAGACTCTAATTGCAGAAAAGAGGCAGTGGCGAGGTGGTATCAGCGTAGGTCTCAAGTCATTGTTTTCAAGGCTGCCTCACAGTTTTATCTAGGGCCTTATTTAGAGTTTGGCTGGTAGAAAGCAGTTACTACCAGTAGCTGACTTCCTACCTATTACTGCTGGATGGTCTGCCTCATTTTGAGTTTGATATATGTCCACCAGATGATCTACAGCCCACATGGCCAATTCCATCAACACATTTGCACAATTCCTGTCCATCTGCTGGTGGTGGAATTTCCAACTATATGTGCAGACATTAGAAATGCACCCTGAAGAAGAAGTTAAGTTGTGCGTATCCACAACAACAAGTCCATTGATGCACCAGCTAGATTCCCAAGAATGTTATGAACTTAATACTTTACTTTTAAGTAACCTTGTTATGGCAGAAATCTTTGGTGGTAAGCCTGCTGATATCATCAATTAATTTCTGCTGGAGACATAGCAGATATACCTTCAACGTTTCGATATATGTATTTCCACTTCATGCCCTACAGCCGAGAGCCCGGTCGCCAGTGATGGGCCTCAGATTAACCAGCAACTTGGGACCCACTTAAGCTGTCAATGCCACATGAAGGAATTGTAGTGACCAGCAGAGAGACGCTGCTACAGAGGCAGGAAAGAGACACACAGACCCATAGGGTCGCTACCTAGCAGGAGATGCAGATCATGGACAGGTTAACATGGAGTAGCTGAGGTAAAGGTTTGGTGAAAGCAAACACATCTGAGTGAGCGTTTAGAGGAGGAGGGCGAAACAGAATCCTCTACATGTGTTTCATTTATATTTATGACAATGAAATTGCAGATATATTAATACAATTATTGTGGTTGTGTGTATATTATAAGAGTCAATCCTGAAGTGATATACTGATCAACTTGATAAAGAGAGTGAACGTTTGTCTCCTTCTTTGAGAATTTCAAAGTAGAAAAGAACAGAAGGGTTTATGACATAAATACTATCATAAGGGTGAGATAAACCCATATTAGGAGAATACAATAATGTAGATGAGAAGAAGTAAAGAAGTAAGAGAAAAATACTATTGATTTATATGTAGTACTACTTATGTGGTTTCTTTCAAGAGTATTTTTCTTGGTTGAGGGTAAGAATTTCTAGATTATTTCTACCAACAGAAAATCATAGGAAGAAAATAGGACGAATTTATGAGAATGGACTTTATAGATTTATTGAAACATCATTGAGATGCAGCAAAGAAACATGAAATGTTTTTTTAAGGAAGGAAGCACATACATTAAAGTGACCAGTTTCACAGTTGTCATAACCATAAGGGACTTTAGATTAAAGTTGTTTTGGGGTGCGGGTATTGAATGTGTTTTTCATAAAGAAAACCATTTTTTTTTAGTGAAACATCCCAGAAAAGATTTGGATGAAAGGATGTTGTGGCTACAATCTAAAGCGAATAATACCTGCATCTGTCGAACTTTTTGGCTACTATTTATTATTAACCAAATTAGAGCCTGAAACATATGTTATGTGTCCATATTAACAAAGCTTGTGTCAGTATATCTAAAACATCATCATTTATACATGACAGATAGAAAGAATCAAGGTATGGTATGATTATTTAAAGCACTTACTATCCCTGATGAGGAACTGTGCTTTTCGGACAGGTAGAGAAATCTGTCAAAATACACAGATTTATTGATGTCCTAAAGTTGGCTTCATCCTCTTTCCTACCCCTAATGCATGATTTTATGTTATAAGATATACATATGGGAATAATATTGTTTCTAACTTTGGCACCAAATCTGCCCCTGTAGCAGTTTCAAGTAGCAGGAAATAACGACGACAGAATGACTCATAATTGAATAATCCTGTTCAGTGGAAATCCAGAGAGATAGTCAAGAATACATTTTGGGATGGGAATGTCTCCTGCATGGTGAATGGGCACGTACCGCTGCCGAAATACCTGATTAAACGTGAAACTGGTATTGTGACTTTTTGCTTGACCCTGACATCACACTAATCTAGTGTGTGTGCTTAGGTCTGGGCTAGTCCTAGTAATACAAGGCCCCAAAAAATTTTTGTGATCCGTAGGCGTGTCCAAGCATGCCATCATAGTTGACCTAGGAAAGGTGTGACCTGGGTAAGTCACATAAAGTGTTGGTGACAGCGTACAGAGGTTTTGGAAATCTTTAGTATGACAAGGGGCCAGATGCAGGTGTCAAAATACCGGTCGGAATCAGCCGAAAATACCGATTTTCGGCCGTTTCCGACCGGTATTTTGACATTGGTATGTAGGGGCACTGAAAACATACAGATTCGGTAATTTTACCGAATCGGTAATTTTACCAAATCGGTAAAATTACCGATTGGTAAAATTACCGAATCTGTATTTTCCTATGTAGGTAGCACTTCTAACAGTGCTACAGGGCCTTTAGAATTCGTTATTTACCATGTAATACAATTGCATGGTAAATAAAGAATTCTTGTGTACATGCACACCTGTGCATGTACACCTGTGCCATGTGGCACACAGACATGCCCTAAGGGCATGTCTGTGTGCCACATGGTGCGCAAGCCAGTTACAGGGGTGCAACAGGGTGTCTTTGACACCCTGTCCCCCTTGTAAATTCGGTATTTTTACCAATTCGGTAATTACTGAATCGGTAACTGCCATTGAATCCTATGGGTTTCAAGGCCCATAGGAATCAATGGCAAATACCGATTCTGTAATTACAGAATCGGTAAATACCGAATCATACCGATTCGGTACTTGTTACCGAATTTCTACCTACATTTGAATTACCGATTCATCAATACCGAATCGGTAAAATTCGGTATTTATGAATCGGTAATTCACATTTACCTACATCTAGGCCTAGATATTTTGTTTCTCTGTGTCAGGAGAGATCACACTCTATTGATCCCCTGCATGTAAAGTTCCGGCTTGTATGGGAATCCCATACCTTGCACTGATATTCTTGGGGTATGTCAAGTTCATGTGACAGAGAAATGTAGACAGGGCGGCAGGACTTTTACGGTTTGAGCAACTAAGCTCTGGAATTCATTACCTCCCTTCTTGAGAGGGATGACCGACGTGTTAAAATTTGGGAAGGCGATCAAGACCTGGCTTTTTCCAAAGTAATCGTTTGAGCTCTGAATCATTGTATCTTATGGCCTTCCTCTGCTTTTCAAGTATTTTTACTTTACACTGTTTTGGCCACTGCCAAGATACCAGTTAGTGACAGAGCACGTTACAAATAATAATAATAGTAATAATAATAATAGTAGTAATAATAATAATAATGTGTATGTAGAAGGAATGTGACAAATATGTGGTAGTAGGACTCTGTGTGTGGCGAGTGTGAGTACTAGGACAAATGGGATTCATCTTGGGTGGCCCTGGTTTAGCACAGCACAAGATGGTGGATGAATATAGCTTCCACAGACTGTGGAAGTGTACTGCCTGCACTGCTGTGGCTGGCGATCCAGACACAGAAGTGAGGAAGGATGGAGACAGGGCCGGCTCTAGAAATTAATTGAGGGCCTTTTTAGCAAGGAGCTACTGATTAGTTCTTCCTGAACACTGTATTTTGGTAGATTGTAGAAGTGAAGGATGGGTCTGCAGTTTGTTTTTAAGGTGAAGAACGTTTGCCCGAACAGTTGTCTGTCTATGGTTGCCACGTCAGGATGGCATTTGAGAAACTTGTGCAGTGATCTCAATTTCCATTGTGCACTTGTTTTGAATACTCCTGCTTGGAGCTAGCACTATCCCTATTTGCTGTGAAAAACACAACCCAAATCTGTTCTGAAACATTTGACAATGGATCCACATCTTTATCTGGCAAATAGCAACACAAGTGTTACCCAAACCACCTGACTTTGCTCCAGTTTAAAGTTCTTGACCAAGGATGGGAGTTCTCTTCAGAGCTGCGAAGGAATACTATGTGACGAAGGCTGTTGTCAGCATGACAGCCAGTCTCACAGAGGTGAGGGACATCACCTGAAGTTTGCAGCTTGGTTGGAGAAACTGGGGATCTGTCTAGCCTTGCATTTCCATCCCCGATGCTGAAGCTCAAGTGCTGCCTCGGCCAGTAGAGTTGTCATCTTGAGGTGATGCTGCATGTGCCTGGAGGTCTCAACTGCCTAAGACGAGTGACTGCCTGTATCGGCTTGAATGGTGCATCTGTCGAAGACATGTGCCTCCCTGCTTTGGCCCCAGAGATCCTAGCCCTTGAATATGAATGCCTGCAATGGCCTGCAGACAGCAATTACTGATGAATCAGCAAAGCACTGGACTGCTTCAAGCCCACAGGCCGCATGCACTGACAATTAACGCCTGCATTGGCTTTGAGGTCTTTCCTATAGATGAGCCAGCCAAGCACTGTGTTCCAAACCTGTGGTCCAGAGAGATGCTAGAAGGCTGTCCACAGTCCCCCATCAATGACATTGAAGCCAAAGTGTATGAACCTCACCTCACCAACTCAAACTTTTAATTCACCATGCTGTTTGCACATGTAACACAGGGCTGTGCCCAAAATGAGCAAAGAGGAAGTTTGCTGCTAGCATGCTAGACTTAGTCAATAAAAACATGGCAGGCCAAACTGTAAATCTGGCCTATGTGCTAGCGTTTAGGTTAATTGATAATGATCTGTGCCTCATCTTCAGCTATACCTGTGTTATTGCCCACGTTACCTAAGTGGAGAACTTCCCTGAGAGTGAAATATGGAAAGCAGGGCCATAGATCGTATCAGCATTCCACTAAAACCACCTACTGAGATTGAAGTCCTGTACCTGAACCATATTTGAAGTGTGTAGTATTCAGTTGTGCTGTATGATTTGAACACTTTTTTAACTATAAGGTATGGACTAGGTTCGGCAGTATATTATCGTTTCTGTTGATTGACTGTTGAGTTCTGAGCTCTTGCCCGCTAAACTTCCTGAGAAGTCAGTGACTGCTCGCCCTCATCAAATGCAGAAATGATGTACGTGGCCAAGCTTGCAGAGCCAAAGAAGGACAGCTTCTAGTACACCAGTGACAAGCGAACTCATCCACCATAGTTGGGCCCCAGTAGCCCCAGTCTGCGCTTTGGCCCACTGAACTGTGTCTGACTGTGCACTATAAAAGACTTTTAACAATACAATAGCTAGTCTCACTTATAACCCAGGTCTAGTGCAGTGAATACAACCAAACAATAAAGTACACTGGCCCCAGTGCAACTGTCTGTGTTTTTTTCTGCTTCTGCTTACGTATATTGTTAGACCTGGCATCATTGGCGTGAGTCTTCCTTCCATTTTGATGGATTGCCTCCTCTGTTTAGATATGTTTTTGCTGGTTATATGCTTTGGGCACTGTGCCACTGCTAGTCAGTGCCACAGTGCTAGTGCTCCCTATGTTAAATTGATGTACTAAATGGTGATTTCATGATTGGGTTATTTGATTTACCTGTCAGCCCCTAGTACAGTGCACCATGTGTGCCCAGGGCTTGTAAATCAAACGCTGCTGGTGGGCTTGCAGCACTGGTTGTGCCACCCACAGAAGCAGCCTGTAAAGTGTGTCTCAGGCCTGCCGCTGCAAGGCCTGTGTGCAGTCTAGTACTGCCATGTCAACTTGGCAAGTGCACCCACTTGCCAATCCCTAAACCTTCCCTTTGCTTCATATCAAACACCCCTATGGTAGCCCCAAGGGCAAGGTGCATTGTAAGTAAAAGGTAGGACATGCTCTGATGTGGGTAGCATGTCCTAATAGTGAACTACAGCCATTTTCGTTTTTCACTATTGCACGGCTACCTGTTCTCCATAGGCTAGAATGGGCAGTTAGATTATTACATTCTTTTAATCCTAACTGACTCAGGGAACATGGTAGAAATTCGAATTTAGTATGCCTGAACTCAGAACAATAAAATACATCTATTAGTAAAGTTGGTTTTAATATTCTGTGTTTGAAAATATCACTTTTAGAAAGTAGGTATTTTTCTTGCCTAACTGCCCAGGCCTGCCTCTGCTAGGTTGTGTATTCCTTGTCTGGGTTTGTGGGTGACAGGGCAGGGGGGTTCCAGGAGACAGGCTGGAGCAGCCGAGTGGTGAATAGAGAGATCTGAATCTATATGGGAGGAAGGAGTTGCACCTGGGACCTGAATAGGCCTGGGCCTTCCCTCTACAATTCTGGCTCCACCTCCTGTGGCTTGTCTGATGTTCCTGCCCTGCACTGTGAAAAGAGAGAAGGAATCTTGTCAACAAAGTGCTCCTGAGCAGTGCCTTCCCTCCCTTGTGCTGGCTCCACCTCCTGTGGTGCGGCTCATGTCTCTGCCCTGCACAGTGAAAGGACAGAGAGATTCATGTAAACAAAGTGCTCAGGAACTGGTTTGGACTAGGCAGAGGCCTCTCTGCCGCCTTCAGAGAACAAAGGATTTTGGGGTATAAATATTGGCACCCTGATCCCAAGAAATTAGATCACTTCTGGAACAAGAAACCTTTTGCCAAGGAGAAGAACCAAGGAAGCTGAAGGAGTTTGACTGCCCCTCTGCCAGTGTGCTGTTTGCTGGGTTGGCCTGCAGTGGTTGCTTCATTGGCAAGGAAAGGAGAAGGAACTTTTTAAGGACTTTCATCATCTACAGAATATTCTCCAAGGGCTTGAACTGTGCTTGCCTCCTGCTGAAGTCTGAGGGACAAAAGACTTAATCTCCAGCTCCCCCTGTGAATTTCCTTACTGGGAATTCTATCTACAGACATTTGCATGTTGCAGCTGAAATCGTCGCATCGCTGGAGAAGCGAGCCTTCGCCGCATCTCCCTGGAAGCGTGTGTTCATCGAAGCTGCCTGCTGTCGCATCATCGGAGAAGCGTGACACCATTGAGAGAGTCGCCATCGCATCACCAGAGAAGCGTGTCGCAGAACCTGTTAGGGCTCCAAAGTGCAGGGAAGTGTGACGCCATCGAGAGAGTCGCCATCGCATCACCGGACATGCGTGTCGCAGGGCCTGTCATGGCTACAAAGTACAGAGTCGCCGCAAGGCTGCCAGGGTGCCTACGCATCATCATTGCATCATCACATCAAGGGCGCCATCTTCTTGCATCGCAACCGGATCATCACATCGCATCAAGGCGCCATCTTGCGCACCGCAACATGCCCGCAGGCCGAGAATCTACGCATCACCTCCGCACCGGTAAGGATTACGATGCATCCCCTACTCTGTGCAAGCATTGAGGCACGACGCATCATTTCCCCCGGATCACGGAACCGACGCATCTCCCCTTTTGAGATCCTTTTGTTTACTTTGCATTATGCATCCAGGTACTTTGTTGAGAACTTTTATGGTTAGGGCATACATGTTGCGTGAAGAAGTCGAATTGTCAAAACCTTCTGTTCGAATGCATTTTTTGTCACTCCAGTCACTTGCAATTGAACCCTATTTATGTTTTGTTACTAATCCGTTTCATAGATTCTTGTTAACAAAATTCAGATTTAACACTATTCATTTTTATTTGGGCCAGTTTAATACCTGGATGAAACCTGAGTTAGCTCCCCCTTGCACTTGTGACAATTTTTCTGTTCAGGACAGTTTACATTTTGTTATGTTTTGCGATTTCTTTTCCGACCAAAGGAAAAAATACCTGCTACCAGTCTTAAGAGAAGCGGGCTTCTCCCAGGTGAGACCAGCCATGTTATATTTAAAATCACTGGGTAACATCTGTATCACATTCGCCATGGCCAATTTTCTTGTGGCAGCATCCAGAGCCAGAAGGGGCATGAATTTGGAAATTTGATGTACATAATGTGTTTTTTATCCAAATTAACTTGCTCGTAAATGAAATTGTTTAATTCTTTCTTAAATTGTAAATAATACTGTTTTTATGTACTTTGTATGATTTTAACAAATCGAATAAAGTTAATTTGACTGACTGACTGAGAACTTTGTCACATTTATCATCAACTTGAACTAAGTAACTTTGATCATCTTTAAAACAATCTTAAGTGCAGTATTGTGACTTTTTGTCGTTTGTGGTCTTGTGTTTAAGTCTATATAAAGAATACCTATTCTTATAAAACCTGTGTTGTGTCCATCTGTAGTGTTTTCACTGTATTACTGTGTATATTCACAAATTCTTAACACACTGCCTCTGAGATAAGCCTGTCTGCTCGTGCCAAGCTACCAAGGGGGTGAGCAGGGGTTATTAAGGAGTGTAATCCCCTTATCCTGACTTAGAAGTAAGGGTTCCTCTTTGGACAAAGGTGAATGCCATTGCCAACTAGAGACCCCCAGATCAAACATATATGATTTCCAGTAATGAGTACATGATTAGTAGTAAACCACCAGCATTTGCACCATCAAAACCACACTCACATGGTTTCAGCAGTTCTACATTCTACCATGTTTTCTTCAATTAAGATAATTCTGAAAGCCAGCAAAAGTTAATTTGAATATTACCACATCTACCTTGTGTAGGTAGCGTTGTTAGTGAAAATGTTGTTGTTTTTAACAAACGTATAGGATGTGCTGCCAGGAAAAGAGAAAAAATGTAAGCACATTGAAAATCTGCACTTAGTGATTAATCTTAAATTGGATCCAATTACTTGAATATAATGTATTCAGTAGTTTCAGATGGAATGCAAATATTGCCCAAGAGTTCAAAGTGACTCAGGGAGTCTCCCTTGTTCGCCATGTTAAATGCTGCACAGAAGTTAACAAAGTAGCAAGAAAAGTAACAAACGAAAGATTCCTCAAGCATGTTTTCCAAAATATATTTATTGACACTTTAAAATAGGTAACAGTATGGTTGTATTAATTAATACAGGAGGTCATTTACTCTGCAATCTGTCTCAAAACATCTGTCTGAAGAGCATTATTGCAATAATTAAATAATTAGTCATTGAGTGCCATAAATTGGTTGGTGTTATCCCTTATATATTGGTCCCATTTGGTTACATTTCAGCCTGTGTTGATATATATGTTTAATAGTGCGTCCAGGTGTTGGCCTACTTATTTTGTGCCTTTACTACTACACATGTTCATAGGTTTATTCGTTTAACATTATTTGATGCTCTGGGAGTCATGGTCGTAAGGACCGACTTAGAAATAATGCCATCGTACTGTACAATTGGAGAAGGCAATGCTGATTCAATTTATATTGAATACAATTTCATACAAAGGAACAAAAATAATAAGGAAACCATAATGTCAACGGATGGGTAAGTACAGGTCAGTTGTCATGAGGATGTCCTATAGGTCAGTTGTTCAAGATATCAATGGGGAGGGAAAAAGAAGCTGTGATCCACTCGGCTTCCAATGGTTAATGTAAAAATCAAATAGGGGGGGAGAGTGGACCACTTGTCCTGTGTCACCAGGGTCTCAACTCACGTGGCAGACCATTGTTGTAAAAAAAAACTCATATACGGACACAGGCGTTGGGCGGTATATGTTGATTCTCCGCCTTTGTGTACCGTAACAGCATTATCATTGGGTCTTTTCTTTGTGTGTTATGCTGACCTCCACCTGGAGGAAGACCAACTGGATTTGCAGTAGTGGCCAGAAATCAAAAGAACGGCGTGTTCTTACTAAAAAAGTGACTTTCAAATTCCTAAATTCAAGACTCATGTATTTTATTCTTGAGACGATTGAACTAGGAAGTTAATAACAGTGGCTTGCGTGTTTAGACTTGGTTATTGGTCTATCGCACTGGTGATCGTGGTCATCAGGGTCAACATGTTTCAGCCTCTTGGGACCTCTAGAGGCTTTCATCAGGACCAGTAAACTAAAAGCCTTGTTGTGGCTTTTATTGTGAAAATCAAGGGTTGTCTTTTACTCACCCTTTTGACTGTTGGCCAGATCTATGGTATCTGAACCTTCAAGTTTTTGGTAGGAGGTAACATCGGGGTGCCACTGAGTCTGGACAGCCTGTTGCGGCCCGGAACCGCCAGAGTCAGAACAAGTGGTTTCTTCGGACCGCCGCAACTGGTGACTGGTGACACAGGACAAGTGGTCCACTCTCCCCCTATTTGATTTTTACTATAGGTTAGTTGGCCAGTGGTATGAGGCTGTCGAACCAGAGGGGCTGCGGGAAGTGGGGAGGGAGGTTTTGGGAGGTCATATGTGTGCAAAGCCTAGCCTGTCAATTTGGTGTGTTATGGCTCTGACTCTCAGTAATTGGACACAGAGTGGATACCTCCTGTTCTCAACCTGGCTCGTGATCGACTAAGTGTCGTCTGTCCTGGCAAGGAGGCATGCATTCCATGCCCTGAGCCCTTCCATCCACTGTTCCGCTTTTGGGCAGCGTCTGAGTCCACGGGTGTCCTCGCTGTTTAATGCCCTCTCTTCTGCCCTAGCCCATGCTTTTACATCTTTCTCTCCCATGTTGCGGTCGTGGGACTCAGCTTGGCCACCCAGTATAGGCCAATCCGGCGTTTTGCTAGTAGCAGGGCCAGGTCTATGAATCTGTTGCCAACTTGGCATGCTTTGGGCCTAGGGAAGAGTCTGAGCAGGCAGATCTCTACAGTGCATTTAAGGTAGTGCTCTAGGGCCCCCCTTAATTGTGTCGATGACCTCCTCCCAATATGTCTTCAGCCTTAGGCAGTCCCATGCCATATGTGTGAATCCCACATAAGATATCCTGCATCTATTGCAGGTCCTGGGTTCCCCTCCATGCATAATCTTGAGACGGTATGGGGTCAGGTATGCCATATGTAGGTAATTACATGGTATATATGTTGAAATCTAGGCTGTGACATAAACATAATCGGCGCCATCTTGTCCCTTTTCCAGACTCGTACGGGCACGTAAACAGCAGCCATTTTGAATGCCATGGCCTCTCTGCCCACTGCTGATAGCCAGCGCGTCTCTCTCCCCCTCACTCTCCGGCCTCGCAAGCATCCCCCGTGCTCTGACAGCCCCCGATCCCTCCTGCTTGAGCCCTAAACACACCTCCAGCGCAACCCTGCCTCCGAGCCGCATCCCGTGCTGAACCCCCACACCCTTTCATCTCATTCATAAAACAGGCCCTTTGATAACCTCTTCCTCCTTGCCCGATTGTTCGGCCCGATCCCAGGCCATCACTTCACCCGGCAGATGCAGTTTATTGCCCTACAGTAGGACCTCACCTCACATCAAAGGAGCGGGGATTAATCAATGCCCTCACACCCCTAGATCCGACCAATCGCCCGCATTTCTGTTCCCAGCGGAATGTCCAGCTGCGCGGTAGCTATCATGCCGAGATTAGGGGTAGGAACTCCTACTGAAGATGTGTGTGGGAACGGGCCTGAGCCGGGGATTCCGAGGATGTCTTCCTGTACTTCAAAGAAATGTTACGGATGTAATGTATGCAATAAAGCCATAAAACTGTGTATAAGAGGCCAGGCCTCAGAGATGTTGTTAGAGCACCTCGAGAAGATACCCTTTTGTCTGATTTGACGTGTTCTGTTCCGTCGGAAATAAACTCCTGTTTCCTGCCTTCCAGTCTCCAGCGCCTGCCTCCTTATTTGGTAATCGTGAGTTGGGTGAGAAGCGGCTAACGCCGGGCAAACCTAGAAAGGGGGTAAAACGACCTGATCTGTCTGAACCCTTTTTCATCAATTGGCGTCCCAAACGTGGGGCCCATCAGCGACACGTGGATCCAGTGGGAGAGGTCCCGACGACGGAGTGAACGACTGCAACGATCGGGAAGTGCACCTGCCCGATAGACCCTCGTCTGGCAGCCGATCATCCGAACTTCACTGGTTCCGAGCAGACCTCTCTCGAGTGATCTACGGTCCTGACTGGGAACCACCAGGAGTGCCACAGCAATTACGGAGAATAGAGGACGATCGGGCGCTGGAAGCGGAAGACGAGAAACTGTCCATACGGTCCGGGTAAGGTCGTGTAACACGACAAACTGGGAAATATTTGATTGTTTGATTGGAAAATACTAGTATTACTCTCCGAATTGTTGGTTCTCTTGGAGATTCTCTGTCTGCAAACTGAGAGGGATAGAAGTATTCTCTCTTCCTTTGCAGGTAGTGAAGGGTAGGTAACGCAGGCTTTTGCCCCCGTTGTAATCCGTCGTGCCTATCTTTCTCCCCACTGATTGATTGTTTGCCCGAACATTGTTTGTTCGGGGATTGTTTTCTCGAGAATTCTCTGTCTACAAACGGGGAAGGATAAAAGTATTCTGTCCTCCTTTACAGATAGTGAAGAATAGGTAACGCAGGCTTTTGCCCCCATTGTAACCCGTCGTGCCTATTTCTTTGCTCGCCACTGATTGTTTGATTGAACGGACATTAATTGTTCGATATTGGTTCTCTCTTTGGGTATTCCCTATTTGCGAATACTGCAGAATAGAAATATTCTGTCCAGTCTTCACAAAGTAGTGAAGGATAGGTAGTGCAGACTTTTGTCCCCGTTGTAACCCGTCATGCCTATCTTCTCCCCATTGGTCAGTAGTTGGTTCAGCCCGGACCGCTTATTAGAGGTGGATCATCCGGCTCCTCTGGAAGGCACCCCTAATAAGGATATGTTTTTAAAATATGGACTAGTCGCCGTAGCTTATAGTAAGTTATGGAATAAATATACTAAAAAGGATCAGGAAAGTCAGTGGCCACTGATAGGATCCTTCGATGACACAAAAATAAGCGTGCTGGAAACAGCCCTTTGTAACAATAAAACCACGCCCGCTATGCTTGATAGTTTCGGCATGTGGCGCAAAGAAGCAGAGCAACGAAAGAAAAGAGAAGAAGCGAGAATAGGAAAAGAGTTACGAAAGGCAGCCCACCTGGCCGCTAAGAAACTAGAAGAAGAGATAAAAGAAAGGGAGGAAGCCAGACAAAAACAGGAATCTGAGTCGACAGGCCAGTGTCCTGTTAGGACCCCCTCTACGCTCTACCCTGAGCTGACCTCCAAACAACGGGCGAACGATGAGCTGCTGCTAGGTCCTCCGATCATCTATATGCCCCCCCCATATGCCCCCTCCCAACCCCTAGTACAGCACTTGCCAGCTCCGAGTGCAAATGAGAATAACCTTGAAGCTAGTGCCCCAGCCCTCACGGCCTCCGCTCCGGCCGCATTAGTAACAACATCAGATGAACCCGAGACTAACAAGCAGCCACCGGCTAGACCGAATAGATTGAGCAAAGATGAACGGGAGGGAATTGACAAGATAGGCACTGGTAGACCGGAAGGAGAGCCAAGAATACACGATGGATATGCACAATTCACATGCCGGTAGCCACAGACAGCATTTCATTTTACGGTTTAGTTACCACACTCTGAACGCATATGAGGATAGGTATCAGAATCGGGGTCCTGCTAAACTGACAGCGTTATATAGAAAAGTCGATACTATGATGCCTATCAGAGAAGCCGCCCCCTACTGGGTTCCCCCACGAGGTCAGGGAACGAACAACGATATCAACCATGCAGATGCAAAGGGGAGGGTTGTGTACAACTGGGTTTATCAACCATGGGATCGGCAAGATATTTTAACTTTTAGGCAAACCCTGCCCGATTTAAGAAAGAACCCGACAGCATTTTATACCAAACTAGGTACAGCCTTGGGCTCAACCATAATGACTCTAGCGGACATTGACTTGTTTTTCGGGTTATGTCTGCCGGCTGACGTGTGGAAGCAAATCCGGAAAACCGACCACACAGATCTGTTCGGACATACCTGGAATCAACTCAGTGAACTAGATAGGCAACGGGAGCCCGGAAAGAAACCTGTAAAAGACATACTGGAACTCCCGGACAAAATAGTTCAGAAGCTAAAGACATTGATCCCAGAGAAGAAGGTAGACTGGTCGGTAGTCACGGCTTGCCGTCAGAAACCCCAGGAAGACGTATCAGAATACTTCTCCCAATTTGAGACGGTGTTCTCCGACTACAGTGGCCAAGACATGACCACTGCAACCGGACAACACCTATTCGTGCAAAACTACGTAAAGGGTCTATCGCAAGAGGTCACCCAAAAGTTACAGACGAGCGAGAGTAGTTGGGGGGCCTCCAAACCTGCAGCTATCCTTCAGATGGCTCAGTATTACGAACACCAAAAGAACGAGAACGAGAGGGCGACTGAGAAAAAGAAAAAGGACTTGAAAGAACGAGTGATGATTGCTCAATTGCAGGGAGTGACGACAGGAAGGGAATGGTATAGAGGAAACTACCAACCAAATGCACCCCCTAGAGACCGCACACCCACACCCGGCGTTCCACGAACAGACCTCGATGAGAACCAGTGTGCATTTTGCAAAGGATTTGGCCATTGGAAGTCTCAAAGCCCGGTCCTCCTGGAAATGATTAAAAATAAAGAGACAAGGGACATGGCAAATGGCCCCAAGACTAGAGGACAGGGACGAGGGCACACCCACGACACCAACAATGACAGACCTGGCAGACCGAACACATTTGACCGCCCCCGACAGAATCAGTGCCAACAGTCTGACTGTGACAACACTCACGACTTTGCATAGGACTGCCAAGGGCAAGGGAGGGATCCAGTCGAGCTCTATGTTGACCAGCAAGGTCCTTACGTCACCGCTAAGGTCCTAGGTACAAAGTCTCCATTTCTGGTAGACACTGGCGCGACACGTAGTGCGTTATCTAAACGACTGATTCCAAGGGCACCCTTGTCTGGCTCACACATAACATCAATCGGCTTTGATGGAACGCTCTCCACTAACCCTTTATCCGCACCAGTTTCCTTCGACTTGGGCAGTAACCCCACTGACACGACGTTTCTGCTTTCCTCCAACACCCCCGATGCCATTATGGGACTTGATTTACTAAAGCATTTCCGAGCTACTATCAGGTGTTCACAGGACGGAGTTCGAGTCATTCTTTACGATAACCCGACTCTGCTCAGACCTCATCACGCACGACACATGTTCTCCATCTCTGACGCTGACGCATCCTTGCTTGACTCTCTACCTCTGTATCTATGGGCTAAAACTGACACTGATGTAGGACGAATGATGATCGACCCCGTGCGCATAACTGTCCGCCAAGATGCGATACTCCCAAAACTCCCACAATATCGGATATCGCCCGAAGGTGAGAAGGCACTGGTAATGATTATCCAGTCCCTGGTAGAGGCAGGAGTGGTAGAGGAAGTAGTCAGCAATATTTGCAACAGCCCTATCCTACCCATTGTGAAGAAGCAGGGCGAGGGAGATGAGAAAGCGTACCGCTTCATCATCGACCTTCGAGAGGTCAACAAGGTAGTTGTACCTCAGTACCCTGTAGTCTCAGATATCGCCACCATTCTGACCCTGATTCCTTCCACAGCCACCACCTTCACTGTAATAGACCTCAAAAACGCTTTCTTCTCCATCCCCATCCACCCGGACAGCCGCTACCTTTTCGGCTTCACGTTAAAATCCCGCTCATATAGATTTTGTAGAGCTCCCCAAGGCTACACAGAAAGTCCCAGCATCTATAGCCAGGCCCTCAAGAGACAGCTGGATGCCGTTCAGCTACCGGAGGGAGTGGTGTTGATACAGTACGTCGATGACATCCTTTTGGCGGCCGACACCACTCCACTTGCAGTCACAGCCACCATCCAACTCCTGCACTTCCTCGCGGAAAATGGCCACAAGGTCTCCAAAAAGAAGTTGCAATTCTGCCAACCCCAGGTCACCTACCTAGGCCACCTCTTGTCTAAAGACGGGAGAAAGCTTACACCCGATCGAATTCAGGCCATTCTAGAAACCCCCGTCCCAAAGACCCAGAAACAAGTCCGCTCCCTGGTAGGCCTCACCTCCTTCTGCCGGCAGTGGTTGCCAAATTTCAGCCTCATTGTAAAGCCACTACTTTCCCTACTAGCCAAAGATGTCCCCTTCCCACTCCCTTGGACCCCCGAATGCCAATCCTCCTTCAAAGAGCTTCGAGACGCCCTTTGTTCTGCGCCAGTCCTAGGAACCCCCGATTACACCAAACCCTTCTCTCTCTACACTCACGAAAGGGAGGGGTGCGCTTTGTCTGTCCTGACGCAAACTATTGGACCCAAGCAACGACCATGTGCCTATTTCTCTGCCACCCTCGACCCCGTAGCGAGAGCCTTGCCTGCCTGCCTTCGAGCCGTAGCTGCCGCTGCTGTCTCTATCCGACAAAGTGAGGGGATCGTACTCTCGAATTCCCTCACGGTATTAGTGCCCCATGCTGTTGACACCCTCCTAAACCAGACTAAGACACAACACCTGACCAGCGCACGACTGACCGGGTACGAACTAACCCTGCTTGCACCCCACATTACGCTGAAAAGATGCACCACACTGAACCCAGCCACCTTGTTGCCCCTGCCCGAAAACGACCCGAACGTCCCCCCTATACATGACTGTGTGACCCTCACAGACGAACAGACTAGGAGTAGGGTTGACCTCCGAGACACCGCCTTCACAGACCCCGACGGAGAGCTATGGGTAGACGGCTCTTGCATAAAACTCCCCGACGGCACCACCTCAGCTGCCTATGCAGTTACCACAGCCCGAGCTATAGTTGAAACCGCCCGCATCACGCAACGATCCGCACAGGCGGCAGAACTGATTGCCCTCACACGAGCATGTATTATAGCGACAGGGACTACTGCAAACATTTACACAGACAGCCAGTACGCCTTCGGAGTGGTTCACCATTTCGAACTCTTATGGAGGGAAAGGGGATTCTTGACGTCCCACGGCACGGCCATCCTCCACGGAGATTTAGTCTCCGCCCTGATTGAAGCAGTTCTCCTTCCCAAACGATTAGCGGTAATCAAATGTCAGGCACACAAGAAGGTGACAGACTTAGTCGGTCAGGGAAACGCGCTGGCCGACATCACTGCCCGAACCACAGCTGAGAATAGGACGACGACCCGCATGTATGTGACCAGGTCACAGGCAGAAAAATGGACTGACGCTAGGGAAACGATTATGGACATCCAGATGACCAGCTCACCACACGAATTGACTGAATGGGCACGGGTGGGATTGAAAGACGAGGAAGGCTGCTGGCGGACAAAAGACACAAACAAATGGTTGCTACCCAATTCATACCTGATCCCCATACTGACTATGGCTCACTCCCCTGCGCACATAGGATCAGCCCCCATGATCGAACTTATCTCCAAGGTCTGGCACAACGACAAAATCCCCGACTCAGCCATACGCCTGGTCCAGCAATGCCTTATCTGTTTGCAACACAACCCTGGGAAAGGAACTGTGGTACCCCGGGGAGGGTTTGGGGTCCCTGACCATCCTTTTGAGGTCCTCCAGATGGACTACATCCAACTAGAAAGTATGTATTAGTCATTGTGTGTGCTTTCAGCAAATGGGTAGAAGCCTATCCAACCCGTGATAACACTGCCATGACCACTGCCAAGGTACTGCTGAAAGAGTTTTTCCCTCGCTACGGTCTTTGTCGAATTCTATGGAGCGTCAACGGCCCCCACTTCATAGCTGAAGTTATCCAACTATTCTTGAAAGGGTTGGGTGTAAAACAGAGGTTTCATGCAGTTTTTCACCCCCAATCTGCTGGCTTAGTTGAGCGACACAACGCCACACTGAAATTAAAACTGTCAAAGATAGTGGCCACCACAGGACTTAAATGGCCAGATGCCCTCCCACTGGCATTGCTATCGATGCGCTCCACTCCCACTAAGCACCATTTGACCCCCTACGAGGTTGTATTTGGGCGACCGATGAACCTCTGGACTGCCCCATAACCGACCTCCATTCACGACGTCCCGGACGTCCTACTGTCTGATTACTTGTGCAAATTGACTAAAACGTTGTCTGTCATTCATCAGCAGGTGCAGCAGGCCATCCCCGATGCTTCCAGGGGTCCGGGTCACGATATCCAACCGGGAGATTATGTGCTGATCCGGAATTTCCAATGGACGAAGAGTCTGGAACCCCGGTGGACGGGCCCCTGGCAAGTACTGATTACCACCCGAACGGCTCTTCGAGTGGAGGGGAAGCGACACTGGCTGCACGCACACCACTGCAAGAAGGTCTCCTCGACCCTGACCACGACAGAAAACGTCAGCACCCAAGAAGAACTGCTGAACAAAGACCGGCCATCATTGAACTGTTATCCTGACACCGAGGCACTCGAACTTGCAAAATTCTCTGATCCCACTGTGCCATCCAGGGAAGGGTATTTCCTGCGTCGAAAGGAGGGAGCTTCGGCTAAGTAGACCACAGACTAAGTTGAATCTCAGAACGGTAGCCTAAACACAACCAAGGGTTACCCGAAGAGAGGCTAAACGAAGTCAGCGGTTCTGCCCACTACCGAGCACCTTGAAGATGATGGAAGCGCCAGATAAGAAGACGACGGAAGCAACAGGAAATACCTGTTATCGAAACCCAAAGACTGACAGTATACACAAATCGAAGACAATTGCTCTTTTCATTGTCCTCCTCTTTTGCCTCCTCCTCCTCATGACTTCCTTCTGGATCGTGGAAGAGAGCGCACCCGCTCATCAGATATTGCTGACCACTGCACAGCCAACCACTATGAAAGAGCATCACCTGATCTCCCTTTCGCCTCAGCTCCGAGAAAGGCGTAAGGAATTCTGGAACAATTCCTTCGTGCAACTGCTGCACCAACACAACCTTGCCGCCAACGCCACCAACTGCTGGATCTGCGGGTTGCTCCCGCATGCCACCGGACACTCCATCCCTTTCATGCCTTCCCCTTTCTCAGTTCACGGCTTCTGCCTTCCCTGGTTGATTCTCTTGCAAGAGAGCTACAAGGACAACGCCACTTCAGGTCAAACAGTGTCACACTTCTACCATGGGTTCTGGCTGAACAAAACCGGAAAAACATCTGCTCCCTTTTGTCCTTTGACCTCTGGTCCCTCCTTCCAGATGGACATCCCTGCCAAGGAACGAGTTGAAATGCAGGTGGTCCATAATCCAGTCAGACCCACCTTCTCCTACCTACGGAAACAAACTGCTGCCACTCTGACTGTGGCTCTGTCTGTTATCAATGTCACGGGCCTCGTGTGCCTCGAAGGCCTGGGAACACAGCTGGTGGGCCACAGTTCCTGCCACATCACCAGAACATTGGACTCAATTGATCCCCCCTCCTTTGTTGCTTCTCCGAATATGTACTTTGTTTGTGGCACCAAAGCTTACACTTGGCTTCCAAAAAGTTGGGGGGGTACTTGCTACATCGCCTTCGTTCTCCCTCCAACGTACGTGGCCCCAGCAAACCATCACCGGCAGAAACGCGCAAAAGACATTGAACAAGGCGACTCCACCGGAGCACAGTTCCTGGATGCAATAAAAGGACTTGTTCCTCTGTGGGGCCCAATGGCAAACAGCCGCGCCATCCGACACCTGACCCAGGCAGTAGAAACGACCATGAACATCACGGCTGGCATCCTCACTAACAATACGGCCGAGCTTCAGGCAGTCCGCCTGGTGGCTCTTCAGAACCGCCTTGTTCTAGACGTGGTTCTAGCCGACCGTGGAGGCGCATGCCGCATCATCGGGTCTAGCTGTTGCACCTACGTGCCAGATAACTCGCCCTCAGTCTACAAAGCAATCGAACACCTCCACAGACTTTCCTCGGAGGTTCACCAGGAGCAGGAAGGATGGTCGCTTGGGAGCTGGTTCTGGGGTACTTTGAAGGACTGGGGATGGAGGTTGTTTACCTTTATATTGATACCGGTTGTGGTACTGTGTGGGTGTTGCCTAGGTATTCAATGCTTGCCCCCTTTGTGTTCACTCATTACTGACTGCATGTGCCCTAAGACTCCGAAGTTCGAAGCTGAACGTATGAAAGCTTTGTATGATATCAAAATACGTAATATAATGGGGATTGACGTAAATTGACAAGCTGGCTAGATATGTTGAAAAGGGAGGACTGTTGAAATCTAGGCTGTGACATAAACATAATCGGCGCCATCTTGTCCCTTTTCCAGACTCATACGGGCACGTAAACAGCAGCCATTTTGAATGCCATGGCCTCTCTGCCCACTGCTGATAGCCAGCGCGTCTCTCTCCCCCTCACTCTCCGGCCTCGCAAGCATCCCCCGCGCTCTGACAGCCCCCGATCCCTCCTGCTTGAGCCCTAAACACACCTCCAGCACAACCCTGCCTCCGAGCCGCATCCCGTGCTGAACCCCCACACCCTTTCATCTCATTCATAAAACAGGCCCTTTGATAACCTTTTCCTCCTTGCCCGATTGTTCGGCCCGATCCCAGGCCATCACTTCACCCGGCAGATGCAGTTTAATGCCCTACAGTAGGACCTCACCTCACATCAAAGGAGCGGGGATTAATCAATGCCCTCACACCCCTAGATCCGACCAATCGCCCGCATTTCTGTTCCCAGCGGAATGTCCAGCTGCGCGGTAGCTATCATACCGAGATTAGGGGTAGGAACTCCTACTGTAGATGTGTGTGGGAACGGGCCTGAGCCGGGGATTCCGAGGATGTCTTCCTGTACTTCAAATAATGTTACGGATGTAATGTATGCAATAAAGCCATAAAACTGTGTATAAGAGGCCAGGCCTCAGAGATGTTGTTAGAGCACCTCGAGAAGATACCCTGTTGTCTGATTTGACGTGTTCTGTTCCGTCGGAAATAAAGTCCTGTTTCCTGCCTTCCAGTCTCCAGCGCATGCCTCTTTATTTGGTAATCGTGAGTTGGGTGAGAAGCGGCTAACGCCGGGCAAACCTAGAAAGGGGGTAAAACGACCTGATCTGCCTGAACCCTTTTTCATCATATATTTGAAACTAGTGTTCCTAGAAACATTCTAAGGGCTTTCAACAATTCTATTCCACTCTGCTTCTGTCAGGTCTCTGCCTATTAGTGATTCTCATTTATCCCTTAGCCCTGACAGTGATCCTGCAACAAATTCTAGTTGCGCCCTATAGAGCTATTTTACCAGGTGTTGGGCCGACCCCGATGTCACCAGTGCCTGTAAGACTGCGTGGATTTCTGGTTCACTCTGCTGGCCGGGCCAAAAGGGCCCCCTATCCACATGGTCTATGCTAGTATCTTATATTGCACTAGACCGTAGGATATATTTACAAATCATTACACGAGACTGTGCTTCCACGGTAGCGTATCTTTTTTTGACATCCAAAAACAATACTTTTATATGCAGGTGATATTAAGGCTTGGATGCTAGCAATCCATTTAATACATTATAGGTATCTACTTCGTAAGGTTTGGAAGGGCACATGTTGAGAAGTGTCAGACAGGATAAAGAGAATTGGTCTTAAGTGAAAAGACCGTATCTTCAAAATAAATGTGCTGTTCCTGCTAAGCAGGGATGCACATTCAAGTTTCTAGCTTTGCTAAAATGTCACACGCCTGAAAAACAATCTCATTCATTCGAGTCAAATCAACATTTCCCATCTAATAAGTGGCATCTTGATTTACCAGCAGAGTGCTCGCTAAATGTTTTCCTCTATTATTTTGCAGAATAGATTTGCCTGGATTGACTTAGGCACCATTGTGCCTATCAATTGCTTGAAGCATCGCGGCTCATTTATGGTTCTTATGCTCTTTGTCTTTTCCTTTCAGGAGCTGCTTATATCCTTTCATTAGTAATGTCTTCTTAACTCTTAATGCCCTCATTCTTTAAAGTATTTTTCCCAAAGGAAAGCTTTTTGTGCTGCACATTCGGATGCAATCCATTTACACCTTGCAGGCTCGAAATTATTACCTAAGATAATACATCACCCAATTTAGTACATTTCCCTAATCAAAGAATTATATGTAGCCTCAATAATGGAGTAAAGTTTCCATTGTCAGAATGCAGAAACATTGTTCACCTACTAGTAGAGCCATATAGTCTCTACTATTTCTCAGTTTAATGCCATGAGCTTGCACATTTCGAAGGACTCTTATCACTAATGTTCTGGCACAAACGAGCATTATATGGTTACAGTGGTGCTGTTTATCTAATTTAGAGATGTGAAAAGATTAATGCCTGCCACCCAAGACATTCATCTTGTAGCTTTGGTGCCTGGAATACCTGGGGGGCAGATTTACAAGCCCCTTGCACCTCTTTTACGCTGCTGTTGCATCACTTTTGTGAAACAGCGGCGACGCAAAACTGGGAGATGTGACACATTGTAAAGCCCTGCACCAGAAGTAGACGTTCCTGCACAGGGTCGGGGGGTGGGGGGGGGCGTTCAGGCGTAGGAACGCCTCCTAAAAGTGGCTGAGTGAAATCTACAAGATTTCACTCAGTCACTTTTGAGCCCATGCTGCATCAAAACCCTGCGCCTGCTTGAATCAGGCGTCAGGATTGAAGCGGCATTGTAAAGATAGGGCACCCTAGAGCCTTGCTGGAGCTGCGCCGTGCTTGTGACGCAACTCCAGCAATACTCCGCCTTTATGGCACAGATGCGTCACGCATTTGTCCGTTTTTGCCCCATTGTGCGCCGCATTGTACATGCGGTGCATCCATGGAGGCGGAGCAGTGATGCACAATAACTGGCGCATCACTGCTGATATGCAGGGATGCGGCAGTTATTGTAAATCTGCCCCAGGGTTTGTAATTGTGTACCTTTACTTCTTGCCTCATGCTTTAGTTTGGCTAGAGTTAGAAGCTAAGAGCATGAGAAAATTTACCAATCAGTTCTCTTCATACCTGCGATTTAGCATTGCTCTAAACTGGTACTTTCTCCAAGCTGTGGAACATTGGTCAGTATCTAGATTAAACATCAACATTTTACTTGTCATATTTATTATAATGTCAAAACATGAATTGGCCCTAACTTCAGTTCTATATTTATCTTTATGATCATTAAGATAAGTCATAAAATACTATTTTGTTTCCTTCTGCCCACTCAACAGTTAACAAACTAAGTTACTCAAGTAAGAAATGCCAGCTCAGTGCAGTCACAGTAAGGCACCTGCATTAAAATAGCTTGTTTTATACAAAGTCAAAAAAGATGTAGGTGAATATATACAGGAAACTACAAAAAAGATCGTCCATTCATCCAGGTCTGTTTACCAGAAACCAGTCTCCTAGTTGAGGTCTCTTTTATGGCAAACGAAAATAGTACCTGCTTGAGTACAAGCAAAAATCCCTGCTATTTATTTCAGCAAAAGCCCACATACTTTTAGAGGCTTGGTATGAGAAAAGTTGAGAAAGGAGTACTATAACAACTGTTAACCTTCCCCATAACCCCCACTAAACAACAAACATATTTACCTAAAGAACTACAACAGCTTTTGGTGCAAAGCATTCATTTCCTACTTTGTAAAATCGTTGAAAAAACACTGGTTGGAAAACTGCAGTTATATTTCGATACACATATTATTATGAATGTGTAACTGTCTAGAGTATGACCAGTCCAAGGACCCAAATCTACTTTGTTAGAAATTGCAGGCTGACAGTGCTGGCATCATTAGACAACTCTGCAACCACTATGTGATCCTTTTTCAGAGGGTCTAGATGCTGGGTGAAATAGAAGATATCAATCTGGCTTGATTCAGGTCATCAACAGAAGTAAGAGTGCTTCAATTTTGGAGCTGCTTAAGTTGGGCTTGATGTCCTCAGGCCCCATGTATCATCTAGGATCTTCAATGTGTAGAAGTGCCTCCCATTTACCAATATAGAGGGTGGAGACTCCCACTTCAGGCATAGGTTTATAACATATATGTTCTAGTGTCGATCAATGAGTCCTCTCATAAATTTTCACATCTGCAAAGTTGTCTAACAGATCTTAGTTGCTGGATGCATAATAGTTGGCTTGTACAGAATGGAAACAAGACCGAAGCTCTTTAATTTGGGGCCATGATTTCCAGTTAAAATGTGTAGGATTCTTTCCTTGATGGTTGGTCTGAACATCATGCAAAATTAAACTGTAAGGTCAAAAACCTAAGTATTTGTCAATGAACATGTCACAATAAAGGTATAGTAAGAGTTTGTATAAAAGTATCTCTTGCTGCTTTTCTACTGTGAGAAAAGCGATCCACTTGATTCTTACAGCTTTGACTTCTGTGGTCATAGTGATCAATTTCAGTGTGGACTTTACCAACTCACTCTACTAGGTTCTGGCCAATGGCCTTATTCACAAATTATATGTGACACAACATGGTCATGTATGTGACACCATAAAGAGCCTACACTGTTTAAAGGTTGAAAGTCATATTAATTATAATTGACTGTGCGTTTTTATCATGTACAATTGAATAAAAACAAATGTACCCTGGTTTCCAACTGCTTTGAGCATTTACAAATACTTGGTTTGTCAGGGTGTAAAGTGCTAGAATAAATCATTTACAAATCTCTAAAGAGCCAGCAGCGCTGGTTCGCATTGAACCTGTACACCTTGAATATATGACGTTACAATGAATTCCGTTGCAACGCATGCCTTTACCACGCATGCGTTACAACGGAATTCGTTTACCACGCATTACATTTACCACAATTACTAGCGTGGTGACGTCATACGTCGTTAAGAGAAAGCGGAAGTTTATTTTCCGTTTTCTCTTAAACGACGCTGATACCCGACGTGACTTTAGGTGAGTTTCTCTTTTGGGGGGGAGGCCCCCCCCAAGCCCCCCTTTTTTTTCTTTTTACCTTTACCACATATACCTTTACTACAAACCTCGTAGTAATGGTATGCGTGGTAAAGGCTTTCGTGTTAACCACGCATGCGTTGTACTGCGTGCGTGGTTAACGATTTCGTTGTAAAGGCTTCGTTGTAATGGCCGTTTCCCGTACACCTTATATAAATGTGAAAATGTGCTTTGGTTAAAACGATCGTGGAATCATATCTAAATCAGGCCATTTGCTTTTTTATCTCCATAAAATTCAACTTTCACCCTCTGCCTTCAGTTTCCATTCTCTGTTCACTCATAAACTGTGACACCTTTTTCAACGTTATTGTTGATAAACAGATAAAATTCAAAGATCATTGGGATATACAGCACTCTTTCCATGTCTTCCCTTTAGAGACCCTGGTCTGTTTCTTCATAGATGTCCGGCACCCTTGCTGATATGCCTTCCTTTCAAAGTCTGGTCACATCAATTGGATACTTCAGTTTACATTGAGGATCCTTCCCCTATATCTGTCAGGGAGGAGCTGGTTCACTGTCATCATTGTGTAATATCTCAGGTATGAAAAACTCTCTAAGTGATGGCTTATCTCTTCAAGATTGGTAAATGTCTCTATTATTAAAAGAGAAACCTTCTTTGAAACAAGTGATTTCCAAAGTGTTTGCCCTATCACTTCTCTTACGTACTTGGGCAATATATTTGAGACGTCAGTGGAGGACCAGATTCAATATTACTCTCAAATATCCTGCTATAGTCTGATCAGCCAAGTTTTTACTCCCTCCGCAGTACTGTGCAGTTAGTTTCCACGTTACTGATGATGGTCTCAGCATTCTGAGTGGTGGCTTGTCTGCCTCTTTTTCCAGTTGAATATCACATCTGGCTTTGATACCGTCAACCATGGAACATTGTTGTCCATTCTGACCTCACAAAGAAGGTTGGCAGGCGACGTTCAATAATAGTTTAATTCTTTGGTTCTAGTTTTATGCAGTTTGTCAAGTTAGATCCTCCTAGTCCTGTGCCACTCCTATACTGTGTGACACAGCCACTGTCACCATATTTTACCTCTTCGTGAAAATGGTGCAGTATCTTTTGGCTGGAGAACAATGTCACAATGTTAAAATATCATCCAGAATAATAATTCATGGTCATGAAACAACGCTCTGTCCTAAAGTATCATATGCAGTTGATATTATGTTTCGATGTGAATTTTTCGGATACAGTGAGAGCTGGATGACTTCTGTTCATCTAAAATAAACACACTTAAGACTGATTGTTCTTATTCTTTTCCTTGTCATATACATGCATGTGGTATGAGTATAGTGCTAACCCAGCCAAAAGACAACAGAGCATTTTACAGGATCACAAGCAAGGACATAGTCAAAAAGTGACAGGAGACGAAGATGGGTTTGGAAAACGGAGGAGTTACCTGGTAATGATGTAGTGTCCCTTAAAGTGGTGAGGCCTCAGCTAGGTTTTCAAATTATAGCAGGGCTGGGCCAAATGTAACCAAGATCCTGGATGCCTAAACATAGTTTATTCTAGTGTGAGCCTTACAGAGTTTTCATTACCTACCCTGGCCAAAGGTTGCTCTTAGCCTGGCTTCTAGGGCACAGTTAAATTTCCAGGAGGATATTAATATGACTTCCCAGGGGTCATATTAATTCCCAGGAGGATGTTCATATGACCAAGCAGGGTAATATGAAAATCTGTCATAAAGCCACTACACATTTATATTGGTGCGTAATGTAGAAGATGATATTCTGAGCTTACTCAAGGTGTACATTATATTTGCACTCATGTGTCTTTTCAAGATTTTAGAGAGGGCAGACTATGTGGCATGTGTTCAATCTTCACCCTTCATTTAATCTTTCTAGCGTGCCACATGTGAATATATATTTAGAGTCACTTTCCTTCCTAAATGAAGCATGGGTAACACTAGAGCAGACTCTATAACAAAGCCAGACCTCTTTGTTTTGTTGATGGATGTCTCTTATCCTGCTGTAGTAGATATTCTCAAATAAAATATTTATTCCAATCCCAGTCCTCTACCTATTATAAATATAATTCTGTCAACAACAATAACTATGCACATCTTTATCTTCAAACAATATTTCAGTAGAAAATTCTTGCTTCACAGAAAATGACTCGTACCAATTTGACAAACACATTAAAGCATGGTTTTTAAACTTTAAATGTACCTAAAGTTTGCCTTGCTCCATCCTCCTGAACCCGTCTGTGAATATTTAGAGTTTAACCTTCCCGCAAACATAGCAACCTGAAGCTATTTTCACAATAGACAGCAGATAACAATCTTGCCAACACTGAAAAGAATATGCCCATATGGGAGTGGCCTAGGGACCTAAAGAAGGAGGGACATAGTGACAGCCAGTGCCTAAGTGGCTATGGATGGGATGGGGCCATGTAGAAGGGGCTGGTCTTTGTAATGGCCAACTGCTAGGGGAAGCCACCCATCTTTTGCCCACTACCTCAGAGACGAGGCCTAACAAGGCACCATGGGTATGTTTATGCTTCCTTTCTGAGGGGGCCTAGGCTGGAAATTCATAAATGGATTGTTTCTATGAGGTTAAATGTCAGTACCCTGTTCAGAGTGGCACACACTGCAAAAAAGATTCGTTTGAATGCTACAGAGAGTGATTGCCAGTAGTTTATACTACTTGCAAACATTCCATCATGTGCGATTGATGTAATGCCCTAAATGGCCAAGTCTATGCCCAGTCATGGTTCCCTTGCTCACCATGCCATATGATCCAAGCTATACCTCACTGATGAATCCTAACAAGGCTGATACCAGTCTGGGATTGCCAGTGTTCTTTCCCTGGATGTGTACTCACCTGCCAGTTCAGGATGGATTCTTCCTATGAAAAACAGAGGTTTTCAGCTCACTTTGTGCTCACTGTGTGATAATGGCTCTTCAACTGGTAACTGTGTGAAGATTTCCAATAATGTATGACAAATGAGGGCCACATGTGAGTTTCAACATCTGAGGTAAGTATAAGGGTGCACACTGAGAGAGATGACATGAACTGTTTATTTTATTGCATTGTATTGCAGCACTTATATAGCACTTACTTAGGTGGGGCGCTGAAGCACTTGCCTAAATGGGTAACACACTGAACTGTGTAGGGTGTTGCGTTTGGAATGATGCTGTCTTTGTTTTAATCCTATATCGAATGTGTTAATGAATACACATGCAGTTATTACATATGTTTGCGCAGCATGTAGCAGTGTAGTGTTTGATGACGTGTGAGAGACAGGCATACATCTTTATGGTTTTCAGTATACTGGTAGCTTTGAACAGCTCTTCAAGCTCTGCAGATCCATTTATGGTATTTCTGTATGTTACCGTTTGTTTAGCTATTTACTCTAGTGGGTTGCCCAATCTGTGAATTTCTATATGATTGTGGTCCTGAGCTGGCATGGTTGGAGGGAGAGAGAAGGGGAGAGATCTGGTGGAAATGGCATTTTTATTATTAACTCATATCGGAGTGTCTTTGAGAGATGTAAGGAAGTGGCTGCATTGTATACATGTTTGGGAATTATAGTGATGGATTATATTAAAGTCCTCTGAATTGTCCGGCAATGTGTGACAGATCTCTTGAGTTATTCCCTGACTGTACATTTGGTCATGTTTGGTGCCAGTGATGGATTAGCTTCATAGCAAATATTTCTTATGTGAATTTAAGAGGTATTAGTTAAAATGTTCTGCTGACTGTTGCATATTAGAGTCTTTGTATATTGTAAGCCTTAACTAACATAGAGGAAAGGACACAGTAATCCATAGAACCTTACCAGCATATTGAAAGGAGTTTGCTGGTTGAGTTTTATCCATTTTGTGGGCTGTAAACTAAGGATAGCTCTTGAGTGTGCAACCGTTTTCTGGGCTCTGTTGCCACATGTGGGTGGTGCACTTATCTAGGATATATCCATATTTAAACTGAATTCAGGAGTGTATATGTTCCTGGGTGCTTTTAATGTTGGCTGGCAGTTCGTTTCAGAGCTTGGGAGTTAGTAGTGAGAAAAAAGTACCTCCTATGGATTTCTTATGGTAAGGTGGCATAATGATAAGAACGATAAACAGTACAAGCCTGGAGCGTAGTGTTCTATTTTGTTTGTATTGCTTGAAGTAAACTTGTATGTATAGCAGTCCTTTTCCTTGGGATGCTCTGAGGCCCGCTGGGTGAGTTAATATGCAATATGATAATCCCCAGGTACAGCAAACTGCCTCACCACTTGTTATATATATTCATGATTAAAATGCCCCAACCTGTAAGCAGCGGACTAAGAGATCTCTTTAACCTCCTGGACGCACAGAGACTTTCCTGACTGAAGAGGAAATATTTTAAGAGTAAAATCCTCTCCGCACACTTGGGCTACTGGCCACTAAGTAAAGAGTGATTTTGTCTGTAAGTGCAATAGGAAGAACTAATGTCATCACAGGCACAAGGATCATAGATACACATTTGGCACATGAGCAGGATGTTAAGAAGCCATATTGGATGACGGGTGTGGTGGTAGATGGGAAGATCTGGGATATACAGTCTGCAAATTCCTCGCCCTAATTAGGATGATCCCCATAATGCTTGAACATAATGAACTTTAGGGTGTAATGTCAATTTTTTTAAATAAACTCTAAAGTCCTACAGTTAGCAATACCCAAATACTGTGGATTTTCTGCCCAAGATACCAGGAATTAAAAGTCATATTTGTTAAAACGTTTTTTCAGGTTTACAATTTCACTTCCATCATATCTTTTTGCTTAGACCATTACACCACTTATAAATGATTTTCTACACTGCGTTTTTTTTTCTACACAGTAATGTTGCACATTGTCATTTTAGTTTTATGGAAAGCACTCACTTGACTTTTACTTTACTCTTCACAATGACAGGTTCCACGAATCATATCTATCTATCTATATATTTTATTTTTTTGCGATGGACTAGCGTACGTCCTACTAAAAAAGAGCTGTACCAAACAATCCTCATTAAATACCTTTATTGATTAAATACCTACGACTAGGCCATTTATTCGCCTTGAAAGGCAAGGCATCCTTCTGCATGGCTCAAACCTGTCTATTCTTTTACAAAATATTTATAACTGCTGTTCTAAAATCCATTAGTGGGTTATATTATTCTGTCCTAGTGTTTTATCGTTTTTTCATTCTGCAGAATTTATTGTTATTCCATGGTTTCTGCACTTTAAATATTGATGCACCAAAATAGCATGCATATATGACTCTGAAACTGTTACTTTTTTCAAAACTGATATACTTCTTAGTGTTAAGTTTCACAATTATGAGTTATCGTTTCTTACACATTATTCCCTCTGTTAACATCCTCCTAGAATCCTAGCTAATAAAACTTTAAATTGTTTCGTCCAAGATCACATGATTGTGCAGCTCGTTGGCATATTATTGTTATTTATTGAAAAGCTGTTTGACTTTTAATGGACATTAAAGTGTATCAGACATCGATGAAACAAGGCCAATCCCTACGGGGAAAACACAGAATTAAGCTTTAATCTCAGATACAGTGGGTGTTATGGGAATCCCGCGATCAGCAGATCGGGTGAAGAAAATATCAAATGATGTCTGGAACTTCACACTGTATGAACTACCCTCAGTAGTGACAGCAGTACATTGGAAATATATTCTGCATCCTTTAGTCGAATTTCCACTGCAAAAGTAATAGTAAAGCGACCCAGAGACCTATAAAGGTTGTCCTCACCACCGCAGGATATGTATTTTTGAGCAGGAGAGTTTTCAATGTTTTTCACAAATTCTTGATAAGTTAAAGAATTGGATTGCTTTGAGTTTCAACCATGTCTGTTTGTGACCAAAACGTCACTGTTCCAAACTGACGTCGAAGGGGAAAGGGCTGTAAACGTGGGTACGAGCTCTACATTTCAATAGCCTGATCAGCTGCGCAGCCTCTCGTTATGACAGATGGACTTATAAAATGCAGGGAAGTTATGGAGACGAAGGCTGTGATTGAAATGAAGGATTAGAAGCTCCTCCCTCCGCTCTCCTGCCAGCACTTCCCCTGTGACTGGTCTGCAGATGCAATAAAAAGGTGGAAGAAGCCTTTCCTTATCAGGTGCTGGTAAGGTATTCTTATTGAAACATTGTACACCAAGAACCTGTATCTTGAGTTCTGTGTAAACCTGTGTGGTGGCATTGCCCAGTGGGAAACAAGGGGTGAGGCCAAGATGATCAAAGAGCTGTTGCCTATTTTATCGGGCACATGCCTAAAAATTCTTTTCTTAACCTTTTGAAGGTCACTCGACTCTCCCATGCACCACTAGTTAAAGTGTATATGCACAGTAGTTGACATTATTATACCGACTAGAGTAGACTAGGGTATATTTTTATGTTCCATTTGGCAAATATGGATAGGCGCACAAGACTTACTACTTACAATTCATAGGGGAATAAGCAATGGCTCTAAAACAAATATATGTCTTGCGTGAGGTACAACTGCTCAGGGTGCAATGAAGTAAGGTGCACAGTACTATTATAGGATCGATGCCCCTTTCTTCGGAAAGTTCAATTGGTATATCTTGTGGCCTCACCTGGATCTGTGTTAGTACCTTCATCTATGACGCAGTATAGAGACTCCCTGCTCCAGCAGTGCAGTGCCAATCTACAGCCCAAGGATATATATGGGTTACCCAAATGTCTTGGCACAACCACTGCCAGTGCTCCTACCCCCCTGAGTAACAAGCAATATAGTTAAACCCCTTGAGTCGGGCTAAAATGTATTCTAGGACCTACAGAAGTATTATTATTATTATGGCCTACATAATTATTTGTCTCTTACAATATGTGGCATGTGAGATGGTCTGCTTAAAATGTTTACATGAAACTTTGCCTCATGAGGTTGACTGCAGGCTGGCCCTGCGTCCAGCCCCTCGCAGATAAGCAACCCCACACCACACATGGCCTTCTTGCAGATGCAGTGTGTGGTTTGTCTCGCAGGACCTGGCCACACTTAGGCACACTTCCTGACTTTGTCAAAAAGTCACCAACACAAAAATATAAAGAGTAAGCCTATCTGCTTTCTCAAGGGGTGAGCATATCAATATACATAAATATATCTATCATCATTCTCCAAAAATCACTGATATTTTTAATGTAATATATATTTCAGTAATTCAAACAGGTCAATGTTTAGAAATAGTGATTATTATAAAAATGTTCAATAACATTTTAATAAAAAACATGTTTGTGAGTCTTTCTTTTAAGATAGTTTGTAATATTGCATTGTGTGGGCTGAAACATGTTGAAAGACTCAGACATATTAAAAAAATGCATTTCATTGACACTTTCTTTCCACATTTTTCAGCCCATAAAGTGCAAATATAAAAACAACCACAAGAGAGCCTTGCACTCCAGCTGAAGCTCATAGAGGTTCAGCAAGGAGAGCTTTAAAAAAATATGGTAAGTTGGGTCATGGATTTAATGACCCAGGCGATGTACTGTTTTTCTTCTTAATGATGCTGAGAGGCTGCTACACTCCTTGTAGTCCACACAACATAAAAATAAATTATTGGTGGTGTCCCTGACCACTATAGGTACATCAGCAAGGTAATAAAAAAAATTAAGTAGTCCTTGCAGGGCATTTTGAGGCGCTCCTTCACTGAGCAGTAAATAATAAATGAATGGCTTCCGATGCTGATTTATTATTTATTTTTGAACAAAAGAAATTAGGGGTTTCCCAGTGCCCACCCAGGACCCCGCATCTTTAAGTTATTAGGAGGTGTAGGGAGAGGCCCAACCGGCGCACATAGTGCATGCCGGTGGGCGGGTATATTTTGTTATTATGTGGATACCCAGGTGCCCACCAGGGGTACCCACAGCTCATTTTTTATTTGGGGGCACTGGGGGAGCCCTAGGGCCTCTGCAGCCTCTGCCAGCTCCTCTCATGTCCCTTGTAGGAGCCAAACATGTTCTAATTAGTGGGTGGGTGCTACAGTTCTCACAAGGGTCACCCACACTTCTGGCTTGATTGGGGGCCATGGGTTGATCCCCAAAGCCCCCACAGCAGCTGCTGGCTCCCCAACCAGCCCCATATTACCATACTGGCAGTCTCTATGTACTCCCCCTTGGCAGGAGCAGCATTTCTAACTGCTCCTGATGGGCAGCAGCAAAATGTAGTTCTCTGCCCGGGGGAGTGTGGGCAGAGTATGCTCGCACTCTCCCAGGCAGGGAGCCACATTGCTGTGGGTGTAAGCGTTCTGGGACACTGTGTAGTATTGCGCCCTGGGTAGAGACCTGCAAGGAGAGGAAGCATGTGGCCCCCTACCCTTTTTAAAAAAAATGTGGCTCTGAGGGATTGGGACTATAGCAGCTTGTCAGGGGGGGCAGCGTGCCTCTCCCCTTTTTTTGTAAAAAAACAGCAACAAGGAGAGGGATCCCCATGGATCAATAGTGGCTCAGGAAAGGAGGCCATGGCCCCTCTCCAATATTTAGTATTACGTATAGTGGGATGGGGTCTACAGGGTCCAGTAGAGGAATGTGGAGAGGGTTGTATGGCCCCCTCCCCTTTGATGTGCATTTGGCCCCTGGGGATGTGGTCCTCAGGGCAAAGAGAGGCTTGGGGAAGGGTACCTTACTGAAAAGAAAGACCTCAGGCCCTGGCCCACCCTGCGGGTCTAATATTTAAAATAGAAAAAGCTGGCTGACATTTTTCTTTTATTATTTATGCTACAATCCTGTTTGAGTCCTGCAGGACTCCAGCCAGATTGTGGCACAATAAAACATGTTTGTTTTCTATTGGCCCCATGGGGGCTAGAGGGCCAGGCTATCCCTAACCTACCCCCTAAAATATATATATATATTTTTAAACTCAGAACAGGGTAATAAGTCCCTGAGTCCTGTAATGGCTCAGCAACATTCTTTCTCATGTTATGGCAGCCAGTGACAGCACTCGCTCCTGCGGGAGTGGACTACCATGAGAGTGAGGAAATGCAAGGGAAAAAGCCCCTAGGCCAATCAGAGCCCTATTTTTTGCGGTTGGGCTCGATGGTCTCTCACAATAGTCCCTCAATCTCAAACATCAGGATATACAAATATCTTTCCTCCTTAATTTCTCAAAAACTATAAAAATGGATTTACACAAAATCACAAAAAGCACGTTTTCTGGACCAAGATCTTTCTCCCTGCCAAATTTGGTGTTATTCCATCCAGCTGTTTTTGCGATATTTCATTTAAACAAATGTCTGTGGTAAATGCGTGGGGATTCTGCATTTTGGGTCCCTCCTTTTTATCGACCCCCCCACTTGCCAAATTACACCACATTTGGCAGGTAGCTAGATCTTGGTCCAGAATTCGTGAATTTTGTGATTTGGTGTACAGTGTTCTGTTTGGCTGGGGTATTTTTTCCCCTTGGGCAATCTTTCTCCCACGGGGTTCTCCATTACTTCTATGGGGAAAAAACCCAAAATGGTGGCTGACATTTTTGAAAAAGAAGTATGACCCCCTTGGTGGACCAGGGCCCTGGGGTCAATGTATTAAATTATATTGATTGGGGAAGGGTATGTACATGGCACCCTCTCCCTGAGGCGATTCCAGCCCTGGGGACCCCATACCTCAGGACCCTACACTTTTAAGAGCAGCAACCCCATCCCCAGTGGCCCAGCGAAATATTGAGCCCGGCTCTACTGTGTTCACTAACAGGACAAGAGCATGGGCAGGGAACACTTGTGTGCTCCCATCTTTTGGGAGCAAACACTTGTTTCACTGCCCACATCTTGCAGGCTGGGAAACTGTGATTGCTTCTGCTCGGCTGGAGCATGAAAACAGTTGCTCCTGCCAGGCGGGAGCGATGCAGGCTCTCAATGCGCCCAGGATGTGTGCATGCAGGGAGCTGGCATGGCCATGGTGGACATTGCACTCCTCCGCAGCCCACATTGCTGGGTGTGTGCGCTCCAGGTGCGCATGGTGGCACCCACATTAAGCGGTAGGGGATGTGGTCTTGTGGGCTGGTAAGGCTCAAGGAAAAAATCCATCCACCCCCTCCCCTTAATAAAAAGAAAAGGCCCTCGTGATAGGGTTTCCAGGGCCTGTAGTAGCTTGGGGAAGGGGGCCCACACACCCCCTCCTCCTTATAAAAAATAATGTCCCAGGGGGTGGGGTCCTTGGGGCTGTAAAGCCTGTAATTGCTTAGAGATGGGAACAGGTGCCCCATCTCCTTAAAGAAAGAAATGCCCCAGGAGATGGAGATTTCTGGAGCTGTAAAGGCTCGGGGAAGGGGGACCTGTGTGCCCCTCCCCATAAAATTAAAAAAAAACTAAAAGGTGGGGTCCCCAAGACTCCTAAAGGGTCGGGGAGGGGGCCATGCAACCCCAAAATAAAAAAGGGCCATGGGGATGGGGTGCCAGGGGCCTATGGGGCTTGGCTTCATGACCCCTCCCCAATTATTATAAAAAAAGCCTGTGCTGGGTGGGCACGAGGCACCAAACTGAATAAAAAATGAGTGCCTGGATCTGTTAATTTCTTATTCATTGCTACATTAAGGAACGTTCTATAATACCCGCAAGGCCTGTTATATTTCATATCGATACCCTGATATAGGTCTAGGGAACATCGTACACTTTCCCTACATCATCTTCCCGTCATTTCATATGAACGAGCCTTATAAGGACATAACTCCAAATAAGGACAGACTGCCTTGTATGGACATAATGCCTTATAAGGGCTGTAGCATTTTAAGAACTAAACCTTTCACCTAGTTCCATGCCGAGGGTGGGTTTTTCCCAGTCGATATTGCTAAGACATCATCCTTAGCACATATCAATAATCTATGAGTACACTCTACAGGAGGTCCTCTTCACCTCTCCCATCGACGCACAAGGTTTAATCCCCAACTTCATCCTCATACTGAACAATAGGAAACATACGCACATAGACTGTATAAATACAGCACCTCTTGCTATCAGTAGTCAGGAGGGAACCGAGACTTTAAGGCCAACATACTGACCAGAGACACTGTGGCATGCCATCGCTCCAGCTGACAGTGGTCTGACGATCCCTTGTGGGGTGTCTAGCTCAAGTCTAGACGAAGTCCCACATTCTCGCTATTCAGGTATAAGGGTTCGAATAAAGCCTAGTGGGATTCTTAGCTCTCAGACTTAGGCTTCATTACACCTACTCACATGCTAGGTACACTTAGGTACATCTAGACAGGCATCTTAGGAGTATGCACTTTATTTTATAAATGCATTTCATATTCATGTATGTGTTTATGACTATTGTAAAATGGTAGAACAATACTATTTATTTGTATTCACTGTACTCCTGGTTCTATATCTCTACTACTGTGTGACAGTTGTAGCAGCACACTTATTTTACATGAGAAGAACAACTGTACAATAAATTCTTATTGTAAACACGCTCAACGGTTTCTTCTGTGTATTTCACTGAGAGCAAAACAAGCAAGCACAAGTGACTGGGTGAAAAGTAGTATATTGTTTACACGAGTCTGAGGTTATTATGTTCTGAAGTTGCAAAAACAAATCTCTCTGATAACAGGAGATTCTAGTAGCACTGCAAGCTGACTAATGCAAAAACATAGGCTGACATATTTGGTGGGGGTGTACAGACTCAGTCTACCACCAAGCCCACAGTTTATGTTATCCGTAAACAGCATAGGTCCTGCATGAAAGGGTACTATCGGAACTACACTACAGGTCTTATTTCTTGAAAAAAATTTGAGCTTAGTAGTGCCCTTAGAATAGTTCCACCAAGCCTTTATTTTAATGTTGTGGGGGCTGAATGGAGTGCAGCAGCCCCCCATTAACATAAAAAACGTAAGTCTCCTGGTTCATTAAATCCATGGAGAGAGAAGCGCTCACATATTTTTTTTACCCCTTCGGCGCTTATGACGTGCTCAGCTCGTCATGAGGCAGAGTGGAGCTGTGCTCATGATGTGCTGAGCTTGTCATAACAACTGTGGAATGCCCACGCGGGGCTAAGTCCCCTCCTGTGTGGGCATTCCAAGGGAGTGGGTGGAGTCGTGACTAGCTCAGCTCATCATGAGCACTGCTCCACTGTGCCTCATGACAAGCTGAGCTCGTCACAAGCACAGCAGCGCCGTGCGGGGGAATTAGCCCCACGTGGAATGGGTTAAAACACTGCTAGCTGGAGCTCTAAGCTTACTGCTGAAGTACAAGGCTATCTTGTGGGTGTTTTTATGATTGCATTTTGTGGGCTGCAAAATGTTTTAAAGAAAGGCTCAGTGACATGTTGGTTTTATTTATTTTTTGATTTTAAACTTGTCTCTAAGTCTTTTGATATTTTTTATCCCACAAAATGCAATAACAAAAACTTTGTTAAAAGGACTCACAGACCTGTTATTGTCTTTTTAAATTAAACTTTACTAAACATTTTCATAATAATTGCTGTTAATAAACATTGCATTGTGCGGGGGTTTGGCTGCCTGTGGGGGGAGGGAGTTGGTGGTGGTGCTTGGCATTAGCTTTTCTTTGAGAAATAAATTATTACTTTATGTTAAAAAAACTAGAAATTTCACTAAAAAAAGGTTAAACTGACTTGTAATTATATCTTACCTTAAAAAAAAATGTAAACTTGGAAATTCACAGGAAAAAACGTTGGTAGGTAGGTGAAACTTTCAGTGACAACGTTTCATTTTGAACTCATAAAATCACTTAAGGTCACCAGATATATTTATCTTTTGTGACTATAACTTGTGCCCTAAAGTAACTGTAACTCATCTCTTGCCATGCACTGCAAATTACCTCACACATGACATCACTGATGATGGGGGTGTTAGTTGCAGTTATTTTAGGGCATGAGTTCTAATTACTTGAGTTAAATATAACCAGTGAATTTCAGTGCTTTTTGAGTGAATATATGTATATGTGCTGGTTGTGCTTCATAGATGACTTATTTTTCATACGGAGGGGATCGCAACAAACTTCCACAAGATTCATGGACGTAATTAACTGAAACAACCTACATTTACACTTCACAGTGTGAAACCAAATTGAGTTTCTTGATTTACAGGTGTTTGTGAGCAATGATAGGATGGAAACTAGGTTGCTCAGGAAGAAGACCACGGGCAATTTAACCCTTCATGAAAGCAGCTTTTACCTACATCATTTGAAATTCAGCAACCCCTATGGGAAGAATGAGATGGTGGGTAGATTTATGCAGTGTGGCTACTCCAAAGAGTATCTTTTAAGCACAGCAGAGAATGTGTAGTTGAAGAGCAGAGAATCTGTGCTATTCCCAAGCAGGCAACAATAGGACGATAAATCTGTCATCCTACTGAAAATGACGTGCAGCAAACAAGAAAATCCACGAAGAAGCATTTTGAGAAAGTATTGGCACTTGGTGAGGGGGAATCCGATCCTGAGTCAAAGTATTCCAAAATCCCACACTTGTCACATTCCAGAGAGTGTTCTCCATTTGGGTACGCTTTGGTGAGAAGTAGCCCAGAAGTTATAAAGCAGGGACACTGACTTCAACAAGCCAGTGGTTTTTACAAATGAAATAAATGTAAGGCATGTGTGCATGGGGTCAACACAGTCAAGTATAGCAGCACACCCCTCACTGACAAACCAATCAAGATTAGGGACTCATTCAACTGCAGGACGGAGTTCACTGTATATGCAGTGACATGTGTCTGTGGGCTACAGTACGGGGGCAGCACGATTCGCCAGGTACACAAGCGAATCCCCTAACATTTAAGGGCAGTGGATAACAATGAGTAGTCGTATCCTTTAGCCCTACATGTTAAAGATTTTCACAACAATGACATCAAGTACCTCTCCTACTATGTAATTAATTAAAGCTCTCCAAAATAAGGGCCAAAGCTTCTGCAAGTAAGACTGAGGAAATACGCTCCAGGAAGGCCGCTACGATTTGCTACACTTAAACTCGTCAAAGAACAGAGATTTATCAAAGTGTGTCAAGGAGGATGTGCGTTCACCCCTAAAGCTACGCAGTTATGAGATAAGTTGCCATCTCAATTAATATCTCAGACTGACCTGCTTAAATCAGAAGGTCCTTAAAACCTGGCTCTTCCCTAACTAACACTGGGAGGACATTTTGATTTTCGCTATTGTCTCCTTTTCCCTCTGTTTCTGACTCTTTGATGATTTTAGCAATATAAGCGCCACTATACCATTCTGGTCACAGTGCACTCTATAAATAACCTATACATACATACATACACATACATACATTGATGCAGTCCTGAGACATCCTAGTGGTGGAAATCCTAAGCTAAGGTAACTTGAGAGCAAGTACATTCTGAATTTAGATACCAAATCTCCAAATGGTTTAAATACCGAAGATGAATGATATTCATTTTAATAAGAGATTAAAAACTGTTCTCTTCCTGGAAGCCTGGAGTCCTATGTAAAGCACTCCTGACTTTCTGCCTCTCTCTTTGGGCCCCTCTCGGACAGCACTTAGAGACCTTTTTGGTGATAATGCGCTATATAAATGCCCCCTAACATAACATAACATTACATAGCTACTAAAACCCTGGGGAAGTGATGATTTTTTGTGCTCATGTCAAATTTTACCTTCACTAGGGAGTTTGAGACAGCATGCGTTGTAAAGTGTTTTGTTATTCATGAGGCAAGATTTAATAGGGATTAAATTTGGTTGGGTGCACATGCGATTTCATCTCTATTAAACATGCGAGCCAGATATGCAACTGGTACAATGCAGTTATGCAACACAAGGAGATAAATAATTTTATGGGAATGCTTAGAGTCACATGGAAATGTGTTAGGTTTGCCCACTTGTGCTCAATTATGATACGCTGCAGCTATCATGCAATCATATTGTGTGCAATCTAATGTACTATTTAAGTGGCTGACAAGGATACACACACCCATCAATACAATGAGTGAATTGTTGGTGTGAAAGGGGTACCTGATTACGTTTGATCACTTAAAGCTCAATTGTGATACATTACTGAACTCATGATAGTAATAATCTAGTTGCCTATACAACTGCACATTCAATGATGAGATGGTACACTGTAGTGCAAAGGGGAACGCATGATGATTTTTTGACTGAATCTGCTGTGTTCATATGTGTACCCTGTCTGTGACCAATCAATTCCATTGCCAGCTGATAATTGGTGCAGATGCATTTATCAGGGGAGACAGCGTCTACAATGAAAGTCATTTCAATGACTTGCACTAGATGGCGTGCAACACCAGGGAATGTGTTGGATTTTAAGTCCAACACCTTCCGTGCTGTTGCGCTAACTGGAGTAGGAATAGTAATTTATACTACTCCTACGTCCAGCGCGCCATCTAGTGAAAGTCGTAGAAATGACTTGCGATGTAATACCATGCGTGGTAACAACAAAGGCGATGTAACGTCCGCGTTGTAACCTACAACGTAGTATTTGCTCGTGGATAACTTCATATATTCATTTATTAGACCAGTTATTTTGAATATATTTCAATTTATTTTCCTTCATATCATTTTATATTTTTTAAATTTCTTTTCACATGATGTTGCATATCCAAATTTAAGGTTCGGCGTATTGTTGACACTTAGAAAATACACCTTAATGATGTGTATACAATGTATGTCCGAAGTGTGGATGTGTGCAAACAAAACCAAAGAAAGATATGGTAGTAGTCTCTTGCCAGTGTCTAATGTCATGTGTGCACTATAAATGTGCTGCACACATGTGAGCAAGGTCCATCTAGTGACCAAAACATGTGATGGCCGTCCATGCTCAACCTGCTGGACAAAGATTTTTGGAGATAGCTTGTGTCTACGCCAGGCCCTTGCCGATAGTTTGCTTTTTTGTGCTGTGTTGATAATAACTTTGGTGCAGTTTGACAAATCTCCACGAAGCCTTCCAAAACAGTGCCACTTTAGACTAGTATGCACATGGAAAGTTTCGGGTGATCCGTCAAGCGGGGGCCGAGAAAAAAGGGAGGGTCCCAAAACACATTTTCTCCGTTCATCTTTCTATAGGAACTTTAGACACAGCTACAGCCCAAATCATTAAACAGATTTACAGCAAATTTGTCAGAAAGCTAGAACCTGGTCCAGAAAGAGTGTTTTTGTGTCTTAGTGTAAATCTGTTCCGCAGTTTTGGAAATTTTAAGGTTAACTTTTTTTTATAAACCACACCTCAGAGGATCAACGAGATAATAGATCTCATCCTAAGATCTGATTAGCTGCCACCACTCCAACCAGGAATTGATGGCAACCATCTGAGGACGCAGGACTTGGTCCCGAGTCCTAAATAAAATGTGAAAAAAAAGAAATAGGGAGCGGAGTAGGGATATAACCTCTCAGGCCTGGTTTTGGGGTCTAAATGTGATCCCACCTGGAAGCAAACATTTTTTTTTAAATGTATTGTCAATTTGCAGAGGATCTGTGAATCCATGGTAATTTTCTTTTTTTTTTTAAGTGTGTGCTCTTGCCCGTTTCTACTAAAATCCCCACCTGGGCCAGGGTGTGGCGAGGTGTTGTTTATGCCTTGGTGGGAGGGGGCACGTGGATCCCCTACCCAAGCCTCCATAAAGCCCAAGGGCTGATAAGATAAATAAAGGGGAGGGGGCAGCCCAGTTCACCTCCCCAAGACATACAATGGCACGGGGGACCCCATCCCTGGGCCGTCTTTCAAATGAAGGTGAAGGGGCCATGCTCCCAAGCCATAAAATAACCTTGGGGATTCCATCCCCTGAGACTGGCTCAGTGATGGTGTCCCAGGGTCCCCAACCCCCGGGACGCCATCTATTTCCATGCCTGCATCCGCAAATATTTTCACAACGGGTAGAGGCACAAAGCAGCTCCCACCAGATGGGAGAATAAAGCATTTCCCTGCCCGCATGCTTGGCCAGGGAAATGCTTTGATTGGTCCCACCCCACTGGAGCAAAATAAAACTGCATCCATGGGGTTGGAGCAATGCTGACTCCAGCTGCACTCATGGTGGGTGGAAGCAGGGGTGCTGGTTGGGCTGCGGGGGCCCTGGCCCTTCTCCTGCAGCCTCCGAGGATTTATCTGTGGTGTGCCTATATGGGCACTGGGACACTATATTAAAAAAAAATAAAAGGACTTGCTCTGGCATGCTCTGTGTGGGAACGCCAATTTAAAATAATTATTATTTATTTTTTATTTGTGTATTTTGTAAAGCGCGCAGCTGCCCCAACGGGGCGTCCCGGCGCTAATGAATCTGGAAGCAGTGGCCAGATATGAGACAGATTATAGATCAAAGAGATGGGTTTTGAGGGCCTTACGGAATAGAGATTCAGATGGACATGCTCGGAGGGACAAAGGGAGCTTATTCCATTGCTGAGAAGCAGAAACTTCGAAAGTTTTTCCTCCCTTTCAGGTTCTCTTAAACCTAGGAGTAACTAGGAGAAACTGGGAGTTTGAGCGCACTGACCTGGCATTATGATAGGGACGTAAGCAGGTTTTAAGATAGGCCGAGCCTTTGCCCTGCGTGGCCCTATAGGCCAATGTCATGGCTTTGAATTGACATCTTTTACTTACTGGCAGCCAGTGCAGTTTACGGAGATACGGGGTAATATGATGTCTGGGAGGAATACCCTCCACCAAACGAATTGCCGCATTCTGCACCGTCTGAAGTCTGTTACACAGACCTGCCGTAATGCCTACATACAGTGCGTTGGCATAATCGAGATGGGAGGTTATCAGGGCGTGAACCACTGTTTTTCTACAGTCAGTGGGCAGATAGGTAATGAGTCTTTTTATTGTTCTGATCTTAGCAAAACAGGATCCTGCTACCGTTTTCACCTGGTCTTCGAAGGTAAGCTGGTTGTCCCAGCGAACCCCAAGGTTCCGTACTGAATTATTTGGCACAGGGGCTAGACTCAAGTCGTCTGGCCACCACAAATTGGGTGACAATGGGGATGGTATGTTAAAAAACAGAACCTCCATTTTCCCCGCATTTAGCTTAAGGGAATTGGAGTCCATCCATCTTGATATGTTCCTAAGGCATATTTTCATATGATCAAAAGCCTTGGCAGTGGGCTCTTCGAAGGTGAAAAGGAGCTGGATATCATCTGCATAGGAAGTGGTTTTAACTCCAGCCAGAGCAATCATTTCAGCCAACGGGGTGAAATAGACATTAAAGAGGAGCGGACTTAAGGAGGAGCCCTGAGGAACTCCCACTTAAGTGGTCTGGCGAGGGGTGTGTAAGGGGGAGTATAAACCTGCTGAGTGCGTTCTGATAAAAAAGAGGCGATCCACTTCAGCAGAGTACCCCCTATTCCCAGAGAAGCCAGTCTTTTCAGCAGGATTTTATGAGAGACGGTGTCGAATGCTGCTGAAAGATCAAGCAGCACCAACACCGTCCTCGATCCCTGATCCAATGTCCATCTCACAGAGTCGGCCATTTCAATCAGTGCCGACTCCATGCTGTGACCCGACCGGAAGCCGTGCTGAGTCTCATGCAGGAGTCCATTGGCTTCTATATAATTGGCAAGTTGGGAACGAGCCAATTTTTCCAAGACCTTGGCCGGAGCGGGTAGAAGGGAGATCGGCCTATAATTACTTGGATTGTCCGGGTCTGCATTTGGTTTCTTAAGAATAGGTATCAGGGAGGCATGTTTCTATTTGTCAGGGAACTTTCCCGTTTTCAATTAATCATTCCAGATGGAATTAAGGAAGGGATTAAGAAGTGTTGCTAGAGCCTTATATTGCTTAGCTGGCCAAGGATCATTAGGTGATCCGGATTTACATTTCTGTAATTCAGCAAGAGTAGCTTCTTCTGATACGACTTCGAACTCTAAAAGGACGGGAGATAACACGGTCAGAGTGTCTTCTTCCTCCCTCTGTTTGGGACTGCTGGTAGTGGGGAAGGAGGCATATAAAAATAAAAAAATAAAATGCCAGCGGGGCTGCGGGGGCCCTGGGGCTCTTCCTGTGGGTCCAAATATAAAAATGGCATGGTGTGTCCAGGAAGGCTCCAGGGCATCCATTGGATAAACAAAAATGCAGACTCATGCATGGCCTCTTAAAATGGGGCTGCTTGCAGGAGCCTCAGGGAGTCGCTTTGGGCAGCAGGAGCCCTGGGGCTCCCGCTTGCCCCATACAAAAAGTATAGTGGGTGTCCCGAGTGGGACTGAAACACCTAGAAAAAATGCCAAAAGTGAATAATAAATGAGTGGCCACAGCCACTCCTTTATTTTTCATTTCTCCTTCAAGGAGCGCCACAGAATGCCTTGGGAGGGCTACTTACATATATATTTTGTTTTTTGTTAAGCGTCCCTAAAATGTTGTGGTGGGCTGTAGGGAGTTTGATGGCCCCCCAGCACCACTACAAAAAAACACATAAGCCTTCTGGGTCATTAGTTGGCCTAACGGCTAGGGCGCTTGACCTCGGACCTGGGGATCTGGGTTCGAGTCTCGGTAACGACGCCAAAAACCTCCTGTGATCCTGGGCAAATCACTTAATCTCCCCGTGCCTAAAATGAATGCATGTCCTCATGTAACGTAACTGGTGCTATGTAAAGCGCTCTGATACCTGATTCAGTTCGGGTCTAGTTCGCGCTATATAAAACTCTGCAAAAAACTACCATATTTTTTAACAAGCATTTCCCAATCTGGAGCTTTTGTTCTACAGCTGGGATTGCAGTACCACCTAGAGGTTAGTTGAATTGTATGTGTTAAATATGAATCACTAGCTCATTATACTATTATTTTTACTACTGCATTTGTGAGGTGAAAAATTTGAAGAAGTATAACAGAGACACATTTGTTTAGTTTTTTTCTGACTATTTATTTTCAAATTTTTAACCCTAAATGTAATAATAAAAACTATATGAAAAGAAAGAGTCATAGACATGTAGCTCAATATACGTTATTATATATTTTAAGTCACTATTAAATATAGAATTGATTAAAATTATTGGTAATTATTTGAGAAAGATGATAGATCTGCTTTATATATAGATAGGCTGTCACACATAGGGTTACTGTTGTGTGAAGGGGGTAAGGGTAGGTTTGGCTCCCTGTGGGGGTTGGCCGCAGGTCATGGCTGCTGGCCAGGCCCAGTGGTCAATCTCACTCCACTCATGGCCTAAGGTTGGCTTCCTGCAAAGAGTTGGCTGCAACCCCTGTGGCCAACTCCCACCACACAAGGCCAAAGGCTTTATGTATGGCAATAAAATATTATTTTATGTTAAAATAAACCTAGAAATTCACTGAAAAAAACAAAGGGTAAAGTAACTCTAAAAACCACTATAACTGACTATAACTTGTACCCTAAGGTAACTAAAGCCCGTGCACTTGCCATGGACTATTATTATTACTATTAGTAATATACTACTATTACTACTACCGCACATATTACATCACTCATGACATCTTCAATGACATCATTGATAATATCACTGCAACATTTGCAATGCGATTATTGATGAGAAAACTGTTCATGGTGGGGGTGCAAGTTATATTTACCTTAGGGCATGAATTATAGCTACTTAGGATAGCTATAATTGCTGAATTTGCCGTCTTGGGCTGGCCAAATAGTCATGCACACTTAGGAATTTTCTACCTGACTGTGTTGCACAGCTGGGTGGAGAACAGGCCCAAGGCTTCTAGGCACCACCTGAGCGGCCAAACAGGCTGCTCAGACCAATCACGAGGCTGCTGTCATGCTATTGACAGCAACGTCGTCATTGGCTTAGGGGAGCCTGTGTGCTGCCAGGAGCCAGGAAAAGAAGAGATGAAGCTGCAGCCCTAATCAGGTAAGTGATCTTTTTTATCTTTTTATCCCCCCCAACCTGCCTCACCACTCCTGTTCCATACCAGCCACCACTGAAGAACAGAAATACTCAGGTGTGTTTCCGTTTTGTAGTTTCCTGTCCATGTACATATCCTACCACACAGATGAAAATATGAGGCAGTTGAGGGGTAAGTCATCAGGCATCAAAAGATGGCATGTCGCCATTTCTGATACCCATGGCATTACAAGAATCAAGGTCCATGTCACCATCATTGTCCCCCAACGCCTGTGTCCAGAAACACTGCTCTACGCTGCGGAGAACTCCCCCTGAATTTATGCAAATAAGCCCCTCGGATTTAAGCTGCCCTATGAGATCTGAGTTACTCAGTGACTTCACCATGAGCCATGTTCTGCTTATGTGAGACTCCATCCAAAACTACTGGTTTTGTTCTCCCTGCTCACCAAATTAACAAAGGCTCCAGCGCCAGCGCTTCAGACACAACTACTTCGAGCAGGCTCACACACACACTTGCAGGCTCTAATAGGAAATGGGGCTCTTATTTTAAGTTTGACGAAACAAGAGGAATGTTATCATCTTTAATTACCATAATAAGGAATTGATAATTAAAAAAACAAACTCTGTGATTAAACAAATAACAAGCCAGCAATTGTCTTTTACTTTTTATAAATGCTAATTTATACTGTTTTTTGAAGGGGTATTATAACGTTCACAAACAATATTTCTAAATGTCATTTTAATGTGATTTAGAAAGAATGAGATTAGAGGACACATCTGCTTTCATTTGTTGCTTTTAGTTCCTCAGTGGAAAACTCAGTGGGTAGCCTGCAGTTTGTTTGGAGCTAAGATTTCATAAATGTTTTTGCTTTACTCTGTTGGAAATAAGGAACAACTTGAAATTAAGCTCTAGTTTGAACTTTCTTTGAGAATTGGAATGATAATACAGTCTGCCTACATGTGAACTCTTTTTGCCTAGTTCAATGAGAAGGTCATTAAAAGGCACTGTTTTCCATTTTCTCAAGTGTCATCTAGTCTTGGTCTAGGATGGATTGCCTGTCCATCTTCATAGTATGCTTAGATCTAGTCTCTTTATTAATATTGCCGAAATATGAACAACATACTTAATATGTGCCATAAATATTATGGGTGGCAAAAGGTCTTTTAACGCAGGGTGAGCCCCATGACAAACTCTCTGACAAATGGGTGTGAGTGCCATGGCAGGACAGGTAGTCAAAGTAAAACTAATTCACAGATTCTACTATGCCATTGATCACGACCCACCGCATGAGAGATTATATGTTTCACCTCAAAATGTATTATAGGAAGACAAAGTACACCACAGTGCATTTCACAGTAAACTGCAGTTAACTGAAGTTTTAAACTTTTGGGGAGAAAGGCCTTATTCTTAACTAGCAGCCCGTCCCGACCTTGTCCGGGAGCACTCAGGCTTCAGGGCCCCCGCCTGCCACGGTCCCCGCCCGCCCCGACATTGTCCGTGGGTCCCCCGGTGTAGCAGCCCGTCCCGACCTTGGCTTCAGGGCCCCCGCCCGCCCCGACATTGTCCGTGGGTCCCCCGGAGCCTTACCTCATCCGCCGCACCTCCCCGCGCTCCTGAGTTCACCGGTCTGCCGCTCCTCGCCGCTCCTCCCCGCCTGTCCGCAGCTCCTCCCCGTCTGTCCGCCGCTCCTCCCCGCGCTGCTGGACGCCGCTCCTCCCCGCACTCCTGATGTCAGCACGCACGTCGCAGCCGGCTCTACTTCCATGGGACTACTTTTTTTTCTCGTAAATTTTTAAATAACTTATTTTTTTTTATTTATATAGCATATGTCCATCTGCACACCCTGACAATTACAACGATGTATCGGGTGTGTGGATTGGCGCTGTGGTTCCCGAGTTTACCCGCCTCAAAGGTTCAAAGTTCTTCCTTTATAATAGTAGTATAGATATGTGTCTGAGTGAAAAACAGGTTTAAGTATGACAATCCTAACATTCCTGCGGTAGTTTGGCACTAGCTGCAAGACATTCCTCAAAAGAAATTGCATTTAGTATATGAATAGCATCACCAAAGCAACATTATTGGTAAGTGTTGTATTGAAAAATAATATTGATTAAAGGAACTCCGAAACTAATAAATCAAGATGTAGTGATTTGGAATTGTAATATCTTAACAACTGTCTTGTAGGAAACAGAAGGAACCAAAATCCAATATAGAGTTAAAGGGCGATATTGATTGGGGCTGAAAAAATCGACCCTGCTATGCCAACGCGGCTGGACCGGTCCTCTTGCCGGACACGGCATAACGATTCTAAAATTCACCCTAACATTATGGGACCAAGAACTTTGTGCAGACATCATGCTTGTTGGACTCTTATTGGTTGCTGATATCATGTGACCCTAAGAGTGCACGAATAGTGTGATATACATTTTCCAATCTTTAGTGAGTTGCGACCGTTCTTCAAATAAACAACTATTAGTAGAACTCCATTGCCCTGACGAAGGTCATGTGTTGGGTGAAATGCGTTGGCTGCGTCTATTTCTTTTGTCAAGAAGAAAGAAAAAGAAATTGCAAGAATACATCGACTTATTGCATATTTCAGCAAAACATTATTGTGGATACAACCCTGTATCTTATAAATTGCCTCTCATCTTTTGTGTTCTGAACTGACTTGTGATACTTCATAATGCATATATTGTACTCAAGGTCATGGTTTTTTTTTTATGAAAAGGTTTATTGGCTCTAGTGCACACCTGTAAGAAGTTGGTTTATATAACAGTTTAATAAAACAACTTTAAATATTAATCGAAACCCAAGTACGTGTACTCACAAAAGCAGAGGATAGTTGTCTAAACAGAGTAGGCAGTGAGGTTTATGCAAAAACAGAATAATATCAATTGCATAGATATGATTTATGTTTCAGTTGCAGGAACATCAGGGTTCCATTAATACCCCAGAGAGTCTGAGGCCTAGAAATATTTTGGAGGAAACTAATTTGTTAGAGAAAATGTTTGATTGTTCTATACAGAGGTTAAGTATTACAGATATCAGTAGTTTAATTCATGTCAGTGCACAACAGAGTGACTAAACAGCATGGTGATATCTACACCATCTGTTTTCTCTCTTATCCCATTCTCCTTTCCCGACTTCACTACTAACTTTCATTTTTCTAATCTGCGTGGCTGGCCATGTGTTCAGCAGTTGCTGCTAGCATGACTCGTGGGTTGGGTAGGGGGTGGCAGGGCCGTGCGGGGAGGGGGTTGCCGCGGGAGGTTTAATTTGAATTATAAAAAATAATACCTTACCTTAGCCGGCCCGATCCGGTCCCGCGTCGTCTCAGCTTCTCTGCTCCTCACAGGAACCAGGAACCAGGAAGCAGGCAGCCTCCGTCCCCTCCCCTAAGCCAATCACAGCGCTCCAATTGCAGCATTGTGACTTTTGGGGACAGCACCCAACCAGGCGCCTATGGGGAGACCATATTCTCCATGTAGGCTGTATGCAGCCTACATGTAGAAAATGCCAGATTGCGCATGACTGGTTTGGTTGGCCTCAGAGGGCCGACCAAACAGTCAGGGCCTGCAACATTGGGCTAGCCACTCCCACCCCTGCCCTGTTGCAGGACCGCCCAACAGCCCGCCCCCAACCAAACCCTTCTGCTTTCTCGCAGTGCGAGAAGCAGTAACATAAAATGGAATTTGTAACATTTTATGTTACTGCTTCTCGCACTGTGAAAAAGCAGTGAGGCAACGCTCCTCCGCCCACATGGAGGAGCCTCCCTTGGTTTCAGAGAAGAGAGGAGCAATACTTTGTTCTAGTTGAATCCAGAAATTAGTTCGGCACATTGTGACAATTTCTACCTATTTCTTCCCAGGAATTAACTTTAATAGGTCTCAGAAAAAGCGCCCAGTTTTAAAGGTTTCCTGCTGCTCACTTGTGATTTAGCACATAAGCTCATGGTATCTTCTTTTAAATGTAAGTATGCGCACAGCTTACATTTCAAATTTAAGGATTATGCAGTTGGGCAGACCTTGGCAGACACAGTTGCAGCTGGCTTGCACAGTATTACATTTGGCATTTTAGATATATAAAATGGTTTCAACTTCATTTCTACAATCCTTACGTAGCCTGGGTTTCCTGCAAATGAGAGAGAGAAAATCTTTCCCGACAGACTCATCTTTGGGACTTGCCATTTAAGCATCTTGTTCTATTTGTACATGCTTTACAGCTGGTGTACAAAAATGCCAATTAAATACAAATGTTTTCAATTTTAATCTATCCTTACTGCCCAGGAGTCCAAATGCAAACAATCCAAATTGAAATAAACCTAACTATTTCCGGAGAAAACAGCAGAAAGATATAAACACTAGAATATTATTTCAAATATACTTTTAGCCAGACAGATATCATGGTGGTTGTTCTGAAGGAAGCTACATATTTGGATATTTCAGGCTCTGTAATGCAACCCAGGAGCAAATGCAAAGCACCATTGAAATGCAAATTTTCTCAATAGTGTCACTGCCACACCCATTTCCACATTACTCTCAGTGTAAAACATCCTTGTCATGCCCATTTTAGCACCGTCCTGCATGTAAAGCATATTTATATTACATATGTCTTACATTGCCTTGCACGCTAAGCACATTTTCCATGCCCATTTCATCATAACCTTTATGTAAAGCACAACACTGCTGTCTTGCCCATTTCTATACTGCTTCATATGTAAAGTACCATTTCTAGATTGCTCTGTAGATAAATGGCATGGTGATTTGAGGTGCACCACACATCAGTGGCTTGAATTTTCATGTACAATGTGGAATCTTCCTTCAGAAATGTGGAGAACTACGTAAGTCCAGTGCATGCCGGGATTCACAAACGGATGCATTGGGGCACCAGAACTAGTACATTCCATTTCCAAATGTGGCTTTTCTACTGCCATTGTACACCTAAGCCACAACTCTGCTGACTGCGGAAGGTTTAGTTGTAGTGGTACAAAGGTAGTAGGTGGGTGCAGCATCACACAGAGACTTACTCAACAATAAGCAAGTATTACTTCTGGTTTCTATTGAGAAATCCAGGGGGGAGATTGGAACTCGTCAGTACAGGAAGTGCAGTCGCGGTCGGCATGACTCGCAGGTGGGGAAGTGCATGGGAGAGGGTCGGGCACAAGGGGACGTTTGATATATTTAAAAAAATTAACTTGCCTTTACTGGCCCGGTCCGGTCCCAAATCGTCTCTACTTCTCTGATCCTCACAGGAAGCAGACACCCTCTTTCCCCTCCCCTAAGCCAATCACAATGCTGCAATGGCAGAGTTGTGATTGGTTGGGACGCCTACCACACAGGCGTCTATGTGGAGGCCATTTTTCCAATTAGGCTGCGTGCAGCCTACATGGAGAAAAGGGAGAGTGCATATGACTAGTTTGGTCGGCCCTGGGGTTGACCAAACAGTCAGCGCCCTCAGAGTGGGCAAGCCACTCCTCCCCTACCCTAGAGCAGGACCGCCCACCCCTACCAAACCCTTCTGCTTTCTCACAGTGGGAGAAGCAGAAACATAAAATTGTATTCATAAAATATGAGCTGCTAATTTTTGAGCTGATTGTGTTAGAAATGCTCTTCTGTCATATTTACAATATAATTTTCCACAATACGTAGTGTCACTAATGGATTTAATGAAGTTGTATTTATATTTCCTGCCTCTAGATTTTTCAGAAGGAGAAGACTTGCAATTTTTTCAGTTGGTGCAGTGGCTTCTCCTGTAAAAGTGATTCACGTACAATTTTCAATATGATTTATTTTATTCCGTTTACTTGGATGGTTTACTTGTAAGTGATGAATCTTTGATGGTTGCCCCAGTATTTGAAATTGACTCTTAGAAAATGTGTTTGTCATGTTATTGTGCTGTTTGGTTGTTAGCAAATCATTGACAAAGCGTTATCTGTCTCCATGATTCCCTTCCCATGTATTTGTGTATCTCTGTATGGACACATTTTGTGAAGTGCAAAACTTTGCAAAGAGCAATTTAGTTTTACCTCTCAGATGTAGAGAAAGCGGATATTTTAGGCAAATAGAATGGCATTCATGCACTGTTCCGTTAGGATGGATTGCCAATGCCAGCTGTGCAGATTAGCTGAAGCTTGATAGTTAGTTGCTGTGGAAATCCAGGTGTGGTGAGTCGAGAACTAGTTGGAAATGAGATGGCCCATCAGCAATGGGATGGGGCATCAGTGTGCCTATATATGTTGCGCCATATTCTCTCAGGAACTGAAAGATCATGGATTATATGCTGGTTCCTTATGCCTCTCTGATTCTTAAATCTTTGCATGAGGTTTTCCTAAGGGTTTGCATGAATCACTGTGGTTTTGCTTTTTGCCTGAGGCCAATGTTGAGTTATGCCGTAGTGATGAACCCCATGCTCTTATGATATTGTTAAAAATATCACCCTGCTAAGGGGTGCCTAAGTCTTGAAATCCCAGGTGACCCCATGAGGTACAAGAATCCTCGACAGCTTTAGAGATACTGCTTCAACTGAAGTGGTGATGTTCACCACATACCTGGAATGATCATTGGTTACTGCAAGAAGCTGGTATCATCAGTGTTACACAAGGCATCAATGCCCTTTCCATTATTTTTTGTTGAGTTTTATGGAGACAGTGGTCACCAGCCAATTGCTGTGTTTATTACCTGAAACATGAGACACTGGTTCCCAGACCCCGTACGAGTGCATATATTCTTAGGGTAACTCATTTGTTCACCTAGGGAAGACTGTTGTAGCACAAGACTGCCTGTTCTATGAGATTACCAGCTTTTGATGAAGTTCATTATGGTTTCATCCTGACCTTCTTGAAGGCTGAGGTGTGTTGCTTTTCTTCACCTTATTTGGTTTCACTATGGTTTCCACTGGTGTATGTGAGTGAACATCTGGAGGCTCTTCTGCTGATCTTTTGAGAATTATTTCTCTAGTATTTTGGCTTTCGGTATTGCTGCTTCACTAAGCAGTCAGACGAGCTCCTCCATCTTTTCCAGATTGCTCCTTTTCTCTCTAAGAAGTCGACATGGTGTGCAGATATGTGGTACCGTAGACTGTGGCCCCAGCTGAAAGGTGAAGCTGTAATATCCATTTCTCCAACTTGTGAAAGATCATCCATTTACACGAATGTGTGCTTCAGCTCACTTACCTGAAAGTTATCCGACAAAGATATGTGGGAAAATATATCTTTCTCAGTAACCTTTTTGTAATTATAGTGCCAGTCTCATATTGACATTATTTAAGGTCCTGTCTAGTCATGTCTCTTGTCATGGAAAACTTTCCTTGAGGACACTGTTGTCACACTGTTGTCATCCATTATGAATCCAATTTCATTTAACTGGTTGACCAGAAATGAAAAGTCTGACTTGCATTGGGTGGGCGGACACCCTTACAGAACTTGTGGTCAGCAGGTTGAAGATGATTTTATAAGTGAAGTACTAAAGAGCACCTGACCTTCAATTCATTTTGGGCATGTGGGCCACCTACCGTTTCTATTATGTGTTGGATGCTATGGAATTACCTAGCAAGAATACCAAGGTGGCATTGGGTGGGGTCTAGTATGTATACTGCATAATTTGCAGTTTCTTGGCCTACAATGGTTTGAAGTGGGCGTGATACTGTTCAAATCGTTCTTTTAGTTCCAATACTAGGCTGACTGTTTGTGGACCTATTAATATCTTTAGGTGGCCACCTACTGTTGTTGTTTTCTAGACATTGGTTCTGGCACATTAAACAATCCCACAAAACTAAAGTATAGGAGTCCAACAACATTTCATGGACTTTTTTCTGCAAAGCAGACTATGTGGGGCAAAGGGGGCATGACGAATTACGAATGTTCTAATACAAGGTTTATGGCAGAGTATGAGTAGTGCAGATGAGTTTTGTGGATTCAGTAGGGGTCTGCTCTCAATAATGTATCATGGACTCCACTCTGATAGACATGCAGTGTTAGAACCCTGTGTTCATGACATTTGCATCAAACGTGTCTCTTCCACATAAGGAAAAGGGAAAACCAAGCAAAGTTAGTTAAAATAATTAATGTTTCTTCATGTCTACTTCACCCTTTTACTAACTGGATGCCTGTCAAATTTCGGTTGGGCTGGTTTTGTTGATTTGAAGCAACGGGTGGTCAAAGTTCCCACAAAAGTTTTCTAAACCAGTGATTATGTTGAACTCTCATAACATGGTAGTACAGAACCCTCTGTCAAAAGTGTAATAGAGATGTGTGCTCAAAGTTCAGGACCATTAGGATCACATCTTCAGATTTGGTTTTAATCTGGAACATTCCACTCGTTCTTTGTCTAGCCTTTTAGTAGTTTTGAATTGCCTGAGGACAACTCTTTAGAGATAAAGCTCCTACTGGAAGGGGAATATTTGATCAGTACCTGAGGCCATTGGGCAGATAAGACTCTCAGAGGGAAGGGATACAAAATGGCCGGCAGCAAAGGAGTTCACTCTAGAAGCTCCCAGGGTTAGGAGTCGCTTTATGTACAAATTCCTGTTAATGCCCTGCCATCAAGCCACAGGAACAGAAGAAAAATACATGAAAACGGACATGGGATCACTTTCTGTTCAAATCCCAGCCAATGCCCTGACTTTGAGCTCCTGTCTCCAGAATCAGGAGTGAAACAGAAGATCCCACCAGCTAATGAACTATCACCACTGAATCCACTGGTTGGTTAGATCTCCGGCTATCGGAGTCATGCGATTGCTGCCGGAGCCCTGATGCTGCCTGAGCCAACTGACACTGCTAATGAGCGGCATCCTGGACCTGGTGGCTGCCCTTGGACTCAGCCCCATATCCATTGGAACACTTTTCCACCGTGGAGGAGTGGAGGATGCAGCACATGGAGGGAAAGGAGCAACAACATACCCCACATTGAACCCACATCCCGCCTATGACATCAGCTCCCATAACCGTCCAACCCCGCTTGGCTTGACTGACTCCCACTGCCATAGTTTCTCCTCCTCAAGCCCTGCTCTTCAAAAAGAAAAAAATGCAAAAAACGAGCTGCTCGCTACTAATTGCTGTGCCATGTATTGCACTGTGGGTGAGAGGTCATCGATATGGGAGAGGTGCTCAGTCGCCCCCACTAAGCACTCAATATCACAGCTAGGAACACATTTCCCATACAAGAAAGCAACCAAGGCTGGCTACCACCTAGGAGGAGACCATCTCTGCTGCCCTCACTACAAGCCTTTGCTCCTAACCTCTCTCACTGCAAATTGAGAGCACTCAATGCAGACCACCTGACAGGGAGTCCTCTGCTCCAAGAGCCCCCCCTGAATTCACATGCCTCCTGATGATTTTTGACAGTCAGCAGACTATATACACTCAGCAGCTCAGTGCATGCCATGTACCCTACATGCAATCACCAGTTGCCTGGATTCAACCCCGTTGAATCCTCGGCGGACTTGTGCTTCCTGACATTCTTCCTGAATTTCCTGCATATAGGTTTGCTGTATTCTGAGATGACTGCCATCTGGGTTTTATTGCCTCTGCCTCTGTCTTGCCACTTGCTTTCTTCTCCCACAGGCAGCCATCTTCCCTCTAACCCTCCACAAACATTTCCCAAAAACAAACAATGGACTTGGAACCCAGACCAGCCCAGTTCCCTTCCCGCAGGGCAAAAAAAGAAAGAAACGGACTACGCATGTACCACATACCTGGAGCTCTACCTAGTGGCGAATGTTCTAAAGGTGACCTCCTTCAAAAGAAAAACCTTCACGAGCCAATACATTATTGACTTCTGAACTGGTCCCAGTTATCTAATCCATTCCCATCCATGCTCAATACATAGAAATTTCACAACGCTGAATTCTGTCACATCCACCGCCCTCCATATCAATGACTACACTAAACCGTCTTTCTAAAGTCCAATTAAAGTCCACCCATATAAAGTATGTGCTAGACACTCCCATTTCCTAGTAAGCACTGCAACAAAGTCCTCAACCCACACAAGTACCACCATCTCACTTTGCTGCCCCTACTCTACAAACTCTTCCCTCACTATGCTAAAAGTGCTCCCCTCTCACACCACTATGGCTTTACAAGACACCTCATTGGAAGAACATGGTCCTAAAATCCCACTACATAAGTTTTCTGAAAAATCTCCCCAAACATGCTTCATAAAACTAGAAACACAACTTCTTCAAAGAACACCCAGATTTACTAATAACGGGCATTTACTGTAACTCAGTACATGGAGGCCCTATAACTGACTTCATTTTCTACACCAAGAAACCTGCTAAATGGAGAAAAAACTTCCTACCGCACCTGCATGTAACCAACACCATCAACATCCCATATGAACCCAAACTCAATATATCCCCATGCTAAAATTTCAATGGTGAATTGTTCATATCCATATATAGAAACAGAAAAATCCTAATCAAAGCTTCAGAACAAAACCTCCTCACTTTTGACCACCACTTCCCTGCTCTCTATGCCTACATGTCGATGGCCTCATGCCCCTCTCAGACTGATGACAAACATTTGATTTTGAAACTAGCGAAAGGAATGTATCCGGAATGTCCCCCAGGGTAGAGAGATTATTGACCAAACTAATACAATTCAATTTTGATATGGAGTACATTCGTGGTGGGAAGAATATATACCCAAGTAGCCGATAAAAGAAGTAAATGATGATGTTCAGGAGAGGATGAGGATGAGAAAGATTCTATTGTGGTAGTAGTTGAACTCGTTAGTGTGGGCAAAATTTCAGAAAAGGTTTGGAGAGCGGGTTGAGTAATTATCTTGTTCTCAATGAGGAAATGAAATATGTTGTGTCAAGGGGACTAATGAGAGGAATTTGGATAGTAAATTACAACCCTTTAGCAAAGTTGCTAATGAGTTAACAGTGGAAGAAAAGTACAGAACATCTTTACAATCCATAATGAGATCCCTACTGAAAATGAGAAGATTATCATATACAGTGTAGGTCTTGGTGGTGTACCCATACCAGGGTAATACCGTTCTGATCAGATTCTACTACCTTAATATGTTATCCGCAAACCTCCCTGACCATAGTATTTCCTCTTCCTCGGTATCGGGCCAATCAGCCACACACCACTACCAATGTCTAGAATGGCTACACAATCTGAGATACAAATCACAAACTAGTGTACGACCGAAACAAAAACCATGCTGTCAAAGATCTTCCTACTATCTGTATAAGTGCAGGTATCACTTTTGAAAGATGTCAAGTCCTTGTTATAGAGACCTCCGTAAGGCTGAGAGTTTGAGTCGCCATAAGTTTCAATGATTAAACAAGCGACCCATACCCTGGGATTGCAGTGCATGTATAATTACATTATTGCTCTGTATGCCCCAGTCAATGATGCTCAAGGGAAGGGTAAAACAAATTTCTTCAATGGCACTGGGCGATGGGAAGCCCAAGGCATACAGGTAACAATTTGTTTACATGTTAGGTACAAGCAAAACAGCTTGAAATAATTAAACACCAACCCATGTAAATGATTTTTATAAAACGCCCTTATCATGGGTAAAATAATTTTTTTCAATGACACCTGGCGATGGGAAGGCCAAGGCATACAGGTAACATTTTGTACATGTTAGGTACAAGCAAAACAGCTTGAAAATAATTAAACACCAACTCATGTAAATTATTTTTATAAAACGCCGTATCATGTCCATTTTCTATGTATTTGGCAGAATCATTCACCTGTATGATCGGATAGTTGTTTAGAATTAAAGGAAGTAATGTGGCTCATTTTCCCAATTCAGACCCTTCTGTACAAGTCTTAATCTTATCTGGGGCCATGGACTGAACAAACTCAAAGAGTTCAAGTATAACACACAGAAAACATACTGCATAAACCAATTCAATATTTTGTAACAGTTGCGTTGTGGTATATGTTATCACATGTAACTGTAAAATTATGTATGTTTGGAGCGCTAAGAGAGCATTGAAACTAAGAATTCAGGAACATAGTAGAGCAATATTTAACAGGCATGAAAGGTCACCAATGGCACACCATATTAAGGAACTTCACCCTAACAATGTTGATTTAAAATGTCATGGAATCCAATGAATTGAGAAAAACACAGTGGGGTGGTGATATCAAACAAACTGAGACAGGAGGAAGTCATATGGATAAGTAGATGAAGAACTGTACAGATGTGCCTGAATTGGGAAAATGACCTACATTACTTGCTTTAATTCTAAACAACTATCTGATGACACAGCCTAATACTGGCCTGTGACCTGCGACTTGCCCGATATTTGGGATCTGGATACAGAAGAAAGAGGTTAGTAGGATAGGATTATGCTTAATATTTCTTTAGGGGACAACAGAATGGTTTTAAAAGATTGTTTGACTATATTGAATTTGAATTTGTTTACTGTTCTTTGCTGTTGCTCCGAGGACGCCGCCTGAACTTACCCGTGTTAGCCTGACTGTCTGACGCTGCATCTCGCCGCACCCGCTTTGCGGGTGCCGCTTCGCGGGTGCCGCTTCGCGTCGATTGGACCCTGGGAGGTGCTTTGTTGCTGCCTGTGTGGCGGTGTTGTCGGCTGTGGGGAGAAGGAGCTGGACGCCGCATGGACTCAGTCATCCAGGAGTCCCTGCGAGACCTCGCACACCTGGTCTGCGTCTATTGCTCGGCCCCGCCCACCGGCCCCACGCATTGAAATCCTGCTTCCAACAGCTAGAACTTTGGGTTTGCTGTTGCTCCGAGGACGCCGCCTGAACTTACCCGTGTTAGCCTGCCTGTCTGCGCTGCATCTCGCCGCACCCGCTTCGCGGGTGCCGCTTCGTGTCGATTGGACCCTGGGAGGTGCTTTGTTGCTGCCTGTGTGGCGGTGTTGTCGGCTGTGGGGAGAAGGAGCAGGACGCCTGGACGCCGCATGGACTCAGTCATCCAGGAGTCCCTGCGAGACCTCGCACACCTGGTCTGCGTCTATTGCTCGGCCCCGCCCACCGGCCACCACGCGGCCTATTTAGCTGACTTTCCCACGCTGCGCGGGAGCGAGCCGGGCTAAGCCCGGGCAAAGGGCGGGCCCTCTTAGGCCCTCAGAGGCCGAGGGAGGCCGGGTTGGGCTCCCCCTTTTTGGTTGTGTTCTCAGACATGATAAGGATTTCATCTATAACTGTGGATTCCGTAATCTTATGCAAAGAACTCTATTTTGCTTTCTTGTTACCAATGCATTTTTGGTGAGCTGCTTAAGACTACTTTTATAGTTTTTATTGTGCTTGAACTAGGTCTCCATTGTCCTTACACTGACCAGAGACTATTACTATGACGTCATCCCTCCCCAAAGAGAAGTCTCTATCGATTGGAGTAATTATTCGAGGTACACTCGATAATTATGTCATCAGGGTCACCACAGAGACTGATAGGGATATTGCACTCGAAGAGCGACGGGCCGAAAGACGACGCTCAGTGGAACTTATTAAGAATAAGCGTTCGTCTCTGGGCCCATTACAGTTAGCTATCTCACCCGTACCAAGTATACATAGTAGTAGGGAGGACTGTGAGGTATCTCTAGGTGATAGTATCCCATTACTTCTGCGGGATAGATCCCCTTGTATAGCTGAAACTAGTGTACGGACCATAAGTGTTTCAGCCTCCCTTTTAATTAAATTCCGGAGGTTGAAGTTTTGCCAGACACTTCGTTACCACAACTAAAGTCCAAAAGCCATGAAAACCCCTCATGTTCGAGGCCCTCCCCCGAAGAAAAGGAGAAAGAGAGGGAACGCTCCTCAAAAAATATTCAATTTTGGGAATTCAAAAAGCTTCTCATCTAATACATCTCCAACACCTGCAGTACATACCCCTCCACATGTCCCAATGAATGATTTATCCAATATTAATCTAGTGGGTAGTATAGAACAGCTAATTAAATCACTTATATCCCCACTAGCAGAGAGGCTAAAAAGAATAGCCCAACAACTGGATAATCTGGAACAGGTTATTGGGGAATTTAAAGGGGTAACCAAGGACCTAACAAAGCCCACATTAGCCCACGCAAGTTCTGTTTTAGCTCCTAATACCATCGCTCAAAAAGAGATAACAATTACTAACGTAGCTAAAACAAAACCGACAACATTAATCTCACCTAAAACAACAGGGTTAAACACAAAATATAAAGAAAAGGAGGCTCAAGTAGGCAGAAAATCTATCCCTTCAATAAATGTCCCAAAACAAAATCCCCCTAAACTGAATGGTCTTAAAAACCCTGTGAGGTTAACTGCATCTTAGAGGCACAAAGTAGATCTGCCCCCGGAAGCTGTTCCGTATGTGGTGGTTCTTAATGGAGTGCCACCTTTAGAGGAGGGTCGCAGAGAAGCTGACTACCAACTGAAAAATAAAATGATATTTTGGCTCAGACAGAATCCCCCATTACCACCACATATAAACGGCGAAATTTTAAATGTCAGGCGCCTTCCCTGGTTAGGGCAAAGAACAAAGGACATAACAGGTGACATTGTAATAATACATTTTAGAGATGTCAGAGCTGTTAGACACGTTGTAAAATGGTTTCCCCAAAACAGCAGCAACTCAATGACTACATATGATTTGACCTATTTCTATCCCAGAGGACTAGTAGCCCCAGTAACTAATGTTATGCCCCTGTTTCCATTCCAGAGCAACCACACTGGGCCTCTATCTCATAATCAGGATGACTGTTTTAGGGCCCCATTTCAAACTCAGGAACACCACTTCAGGTTCCCTTTTCAACAACAGGCTGATCATCCTATTCCCGTCTACAATCGATATGCCGCCCTATCAGGCCCTGAGACTGACTGCATTCTGAGGGAAAAGGAAATGCTGCTGTTGACAGCCTACATAAGGTTTCTTCAATGACCACAGAACCGCCACCTAATGGTTACGTATGTGTCCCGCACTTAAAAAAACCTAGTGTGCAGCACGGAGTGTATGATTCTGTGGCTAAGACAGCGGGCCAGAATCAATCCTGTTCACCCTGCATCTTCGAACAGGACTTAATTTCCAATCCCGAGACTGGGCTCCCACTAGATAACGAGGGACAAAAAAGGGGCGAGAAAAAAACGTGTCTTTCAGTTCTATTCTGGAATGTGGCAGGCCAACGTTCCAAAGTGACTAATGATGAATGGATGGTTTTTACCACTACATTCGACATAATAGCACTACAGGAGACCTGGTCATGCGATGTGATACATATGGAGGGCTTTAAAACTTATTTTTCACCTGCCCAACCATCCTTTTCAGGCAGAGCAAAGGGAGGCTTAACAATTTATGTTTCAAACCTACTTATTACTTTTGAAGTAGTCTCCATAAAACTAGATCCTAATTTCCAGATTCTTAGGATAGTCTTAACACCAAGGATAGCTTCCTTATAGTTAATTTCTATAACAATTTGCCCGATGTCGAGGCACTGAATGTGGGAGCCTTGATCCGCTCTATACTTTTAACTGAAGCAAGAAAGGCAATCAAGGAGGAGGTAACAATTTGGGGGGGGTTTTAATTTGGGTTCATGCCTATTTGATAGAAATGACATCTGTGGCATTCTAGACGAACGTGGGAATCCCATCACACATTTTAGGCATTCAACCCTAGGTAACCTCTTCAACAAAACCCTGTTCGAGCTAGACTTAGTTCTAGCAAACAACTTGAACAAGGCAGATTTGTCACTTGCCCCTACATTCAATGGGAGGGGGCACCAAACAGTTATAGATTATATTTTAGTCTCAAATGGAGAAAGGACAGTAGATGCAGTGCTTACTACACACGCAATAGCACTAAGTGATCACTGTCCGATTAGTATTTCTATGTCATTGCCCCATAAGCCATCGAGCGGTTTTAGCTCCATTTTAGCACAAAATAACATGGCATTAAATAGATTAAATGGATACGCGTTGAAATGGAAGAAAGTAGACCCCATAGAATTAACAAAGTCAGTGGTAGTAAGGGCCTTTTCTTCCTTCACAAAATGCCTTGCTTCAGACGCAACAGACCTAGAAATTATTACTATCTTTGAGATAATTATTAAAGCGATTAATGAAGTTTTGTGGGTTGAATTAAAACATAAACCCAAACAGAAAAAGGGCTGGTTTAATCACGACTGTACGGTTGCCTACTCTAATTTAAAAACTGCCTTGAGAAAGACAGTCAGAAACCCACAAGAGGTAATAAACTTAAGGAAGCTATAGAATCTTGCATTGAAAACAAGGAAAAAAGAACTAAAAACCCAATTATGGGAACAACTGCATGAAAGTTGCACCCATAAAAATTCGGCTGCTTTTTGGCAAGTAGTCAAGTCTCCCTTTTTAATAGATAATACTAACCACCCAAAGTTAGAGGTAGCAATAGAGGAGAAGGACTGGGTCCTTCATTTTTCTAAGATTTTCTCTTGCAGTTCGGACCCTCTTAATCCTCAGGACCCAAAATTCAAGGATTCCATCCTCCGGGATGACTCAGTTAGCCCTTATCCCATCGATTTACAATTCACAATGAACCAAATTGTACAGGCTCTGAAACTTAGTAAATGTGGGAAGGCACCGGGGCCAGATGGCATTCCCATCGACCTGTTCAAAGCCCATATGGACCTCTGGACTCCCCTTTTAACTAGAGTCCTAAACGCAACTTGTAATGTAGGTCTAATGGAATCATGGTCGAGGTCGTACTAGTTCCTATTTTCAAAAAAGGAGATCGGGGTCGGTCACCTGCTATCGCTCAATCTCTCTTTTAGACTCCCTTGGTTAGGTGGCTGGTCGAGTCATTTTAGAACTACTGCAAGATTAGGCAGATGACGGCAGAATCATCTCAGACCTCCAGTATGGGTTTCGCCAGGGTTTGGGGACTATTGAACAGGCTTTAAATCTCTCACTCCTGATTGATAAGTATGTTTCCATCAAAGGAGGAGACCTGTACATGTTCTATGTGGATTTATCGTCCGCATTCGATTGTGTCTCTCACTCCAAACTTTGGTCATTACTGACGGATATGGGGGCACCATCGAATGAAGTAAAGTTTCTGAGAGAACTTTATTCACATGCCACAGCAAAAGTGCGCTATGGGTTAGGGGGGAGCTGACGGCAGAGTTCTCAGTAGAAAGAGGGGTGAGGCAAGGGTGTGTCCTGGCACCCTTTCTCTTCACATTATACACTAATGGGTTGGAAAGAGGAGTGCTGAAGGGGTGTCAGGACCTCCCAATGGTAAACAATCACCCAATTCCCGCACTCCTCTATGCTGATGACACTGTCATATTAGCTCGTACTCCCCTTGAACTTCAAAAGAACTTGGATAGATGCTCCATATTTATGGCAGGTCTGGACCTGAAAATAAACATCAGCAAAACCTTTGTTATGAGGGCAGGATCTGGCCATAAAAATAAAAATAAAATGAGGGGTATCTACCTTAACAAGGAAAAAATAGCGACAACACAAAAATACTCATATCTGGGCATAACAATAGATCAGAAACTTTCCTGGAAACCAGCAGTGGAAACACGCAAGTTGCTTTTTTTAAGAACTACAGCAGCACTGGTTAAATTTGCCAGGAAATTGGGAAAGAGAGCTCCCTCTGAAATCATCATGATCTATAAAGCCAAATGCCTATCGGTGGCTTTGTATGGGGCTGGTCTTTGGGGCTTTGTGGCTACGTACAGTATTCAGAGAGTTGAAAATTCTTTTCTGAGGTTCCTTCTTGCAGTACCTGGGACTACGGGTACTTTTGCCTGTCATACTGAGCTGGGTCTCGCACACGTGATGGACCTAGCCAAAACCGAACCTCTGTTATTATGGCGAAGGATTTGGACCTCGGATAAAGCAACCTTCACTCAATCAATTCTTTTAGACTGCATATCCTTGGACAACGCCAAAAACTCTAGATGGTTGCGTTATATAGCAAGGTTTTTTCATGATCTGGGATGGGATCAATACTATCATAAACCCTCCTCAATCTGCGAGGTATCAAGGAAGCTCTTAAAAAAGAAATGCCTCACACATCTTGAAGATTTAAGATTGATGAGTGAGGTCACCAAACCTTCCGTCATCCACACCTTGCTGATACAGTCAGTACCAACTATGCAGCCGTACCTTACCTATAACACTACGAGCTATGAGCGCTACCTTCTGGTAAGGTTTAGGTTGAACTTTTTCCATAGAATGGTTACATTTCCCACCAGAAATAATTGGGCCAAAGAACTCATGCCTTGTCCCTGTGATAATACCTCTCCTCAGTCTACCCTGCATACTATTCTCTTTTGCAAATTGTATTGTGAAGTTAGGAAAAAATGGCTTGTTCCTTAAACGTCATGGTTTTAGACAATGTCATCCGGCTTTGCTTTTTTTACAGCTGTTACAGGGAGAGCAGTTGGTTCTTTTAATGGCTAGTTTTCTTAAATGTCTTGTTCGACACCGTATGAACTTAGACTGTACTTTGCATAGCAGTCAGTCTTAAATTTAATATTACAATAAGCAACGCTATATTTTCTTTTTTTAATGAATTCATTCTGCTGGTTGTTAATCGTTTTATGTTTTTAACTTGTAAAGACTGTTCCATTTTGTTTACTGTACTGGATTATGATAATTTAAACTATGTATATATGTATGTTTATTCTTTGTCACGCTTTTATGATTTCCAACCAAAATCGAAATAAAGCAAGAATTGAATTGAATTGAATTAAATTTGTTTAAGATATTTTACAAGTGGGAAGTTTTTCACTACATATGATATGATATAGGATTGTGTTATGAGATGGGATATAAAAGAGTGGATTAAACACCACTTTAAAAATAACTTGACTTGTAATTTGACTAGAGCTTTTTATATGCATGCTATTGAATTATATTTGAGTATTGGGTGTGATGGAGTGGTGAGAGCATACTGACAATTTAGGCCAGTATTGGAGGGTAGAGCTCTCTAGTACTAATGTGTTAGCTTATGTCTCATATGGGAAAGACATATGACTCTACAATATATAATTATATTACACTTGAGTATTGGTTATGATGAAGTAGTGAGTATAACTCTGTTATATATATTAAAAAAGTGATTACAAAAATAGTTTATAGATATAAATTAGGGAGTACTTAACCACCCAACACTCATGTCTGAACCTATCTGGAGTTGGTTTCTTTGATGATTTCGAACACTATGAGGGATAAGGAAGTTTGATTTGTCCAAGTGAGTGCCTATCCAACTGCTTATTATTTTCTTTCCTAGACTAATTATAACTTGTAATAACACTGGGCAATCGGTAGGCTTGGGTAAAGGCATAGAATCAGCCATCATTGATATTAATTCACTTTAACTACATAAGTATAATAAGAATGGGTATTATTTACCTGTCTCAAAAAAAGAATTTCGTATGGTTGCAAGGAGTCTTGTTTATTGTTGTAATCAGGTGTCTTAGGATTTATGTTATGTGTAACAATATTGTAGTTTTAGTTGAAGCAGAAATAATTTGTTTTATGTATGTTTTTAATTTCACAGTCCTGATGAAGTCTTAAGGGACGAAACACATTGACTGGGCTGATGTGAAACTGTTCCTAACCTAATACTTCAATATAGTGGATTTGAATATACGAACAAGACTCCTGAGGAAGTGAATTCAACTCTGATGTTGGACACTTTTAAATTTTGCATAATTTTCTAATGTCTAGTTTCATGCTCTACTTTTGAGCCATATATATAATATACTGTATGCTCCCTTTCATTGGTTGGATTAGTGCTCTGTATCATTTCCAAACTAATGGTCTTGAAGAAAGAATGAATTTGCAAATGCATACAGTAAGCTGTTGCCAATAAGTGTATTCGGGTTAATGCTTTTAAAACAATGTGGTGGTTTTACTTTACAACACCATATTCTTCTATAGGTGTTTTACCTTTCAAACTCTTAAGGGAAAGGAAACCTGCTACTTGTTATGCTCCAGCCTGGATGTTGAAATGGTTAAGAAAAATCAAGTCCTTCAATTATCCTAATGTTAGTGTTAGGAGTGAAGGTTATCAGTTCACAAAATAAGCAACAGGAATATTACGATGAAATATTTAGTGGAAAAGAGTGTGTTTTCCATGTGGCTGATGTAGTACGTCTGAAGTAAGCATGGCATGTTCACAAAGGATAGTTGCATTTTGGTGGTCCAGTTAAAATTTTAAAACTGTGTGCTTCTGCTGTAATAGTTTCAAGAGGACAGTGGTAGAATTGTGAGAGGGCTGTAAAGGCTAATGATTGTGTCAGTAATGATAAGGACAGGGTAATTTGTGGGAGAAGCTGGAAATAGTATGGGTAAGGGACCTGAGGAAACTGAGTTGAGGCGAGATTTGTGCCATTAAACCAGCAACATTTAGGTAGTATATCTTCTCTTTACTGGGTGTTAAAAGAACAACCAATTGTTCTTTTATTCAAAGCTCAATTTATTGAATTTTAGTTAGAATGGGCCATATATATCAGTCCAAACTGCGATCGCAAACGCTCAAATTCTCAGAATTTCAGCGCTTCCAATTGCAACTTAGCAGTGTGCAATGTATCAAACAAAAACCCACTTGCAAAATAAGGAATCGCTAAATTTGAGATTCCCTATTTTGCGATTGCAAAATGCAATATAGGAAGCACCCAAGTTGTGCGATTTTGGCTTAAGGAATTGCAAATTACCACCAACTTCAGGTTGGTGGTAATTTGCAATTTCTTTGAAAAATGAATTTTTTTGCATTTTTCAAAGTGCCATGTGGCCACATGCATGCCCTTAGGGCATGTATGTGCGCCACATCTGCACCCATGCTTATTTCAGGGGTGCAACAGGGTGTCCTTTTGACACCCTTGCATCCTTGAAATTGCATTCGCAATTTGCAAGTACCTAATGGGTACTCGCAAATTGCGAATTTCTCCCCATTCCTTCCAATGGGCCTATAGGCCCATAGGAATGAATGGGGAGAATGGGGTATTGCTTAATTGTGAATCGCAATTTGCGATTCTCAATTAAGGAATATGTAGGATACGCAAAAGTTTTTGCAAATCATACATACATCGCGTTTTGCGATTGCAAATAGCGATTCGCAAAAAAATGCTATTTGAGAATCGCAAAACAACATTTTGCTACATATGGCCCTGTGTTTTTTCTTTGTATAGGTTAAAGGAACAACCTTGAATACAGTGATTTAATACCAATGAATTGTTATCATAATTTTCTTTATTCATTGGGAATTTCTTTTTTTAATGTTTGCTCAATTATTTATTATTAGGTTTATGTGTTGCACAGTATTGCGTTTTTGTTTTGTTTGTCAAAGGGAAAAGTTATGTAGCATTCTGGAAGCATGGAATGTTCATTTAAGAGCATTACATGCGTCTTATGAAATGTTTGGAATGTTGAGCTTTAAAAACTACAGTTGGGTTTGAGGCTGGACCTGTGTAGTTGTGCAGCTCGTTTTGTCTTATATTTGCAATACTACAATATGTGCTGTGGCTAGTAGGATGTCCTCAAAAGGGGGCCAGACTGGAGTTTGGAAGGCCATAAAGCATGATATTATCACCATCCATATACAAGAGTGTGAGGGCTGGAATAGAAATTCTGTATTCATTTCCTGGGAGAAATAATTTCACTTTCTGCAGTAGAGAAACCCAGTCTAGGCCTTCTGTGCTTTCTTGGCAATGTGTTCTTTGAGTTTGAGTTGGAGTTCAAGGTAAATCCAAGTGTATCAGTGGTGTCGTACATGCTGGAGTACAGTTTACCAAAGAAAGAAGCTAACCTGCCTCATTTTACTCTAGGCTCCTCTCCTATAGTAGACTTTTTTTTAACTTTATTTTCCATTTTCTTCATTTCAACAGCATAGTAGATTTCTTTCACTCAAATCATGTAGCACCTTGGCAGTACTTGCCAATTACTCTATGTTTGAGGCATCCATAACACCAACGAGGTCTGTAGATATAGCCTCTATGATTTGTTAGTGCCATCCATGGAAGTAGTACAGAACAGTGTAGTAATATTGGTATGGAGTGAAGGATCCATTGTAAGCAGAAGGCACTCTGCACTTTGGTAACCTAGGTTACACCAGCAGCCGTCTGGACATAGAAACAAGGAGTGATGGCAGAAAATAAGAAACCCCCTCACTACCAATATTTGTTTCTGAAATAAGAGAAAATTATTACATTCTTTATACAAGTGCTTAGTTTTCCATCTCTGTTAAGCTAATCTCTAAAGGTATGTATTTTTGATATAAGCAAATGCCATCTTCTGAGCTAAAACAATTACTGCTGACGTTTATGTTTTTTGAGCAACGTTAGTCATTATTAAACCTAACTGTGGTGCTGATTGTTTGTTTCTCTGGATTGTTTTCTTATTTTTAGACCCACAGCTTCTCAGATATTCTTAGACACATTGTTTTTCTGATCCTAAATTCTAAATCTCAGTGCCCTCCTATGAATGCTCCTTTCAATACTTAAGTTGGTTTACGAGATTTCACTATGTAGTTGTTCAATGAGCTCTTAAGCATACGAGATTTCAAGTTCATTGTGCTCATAAAAAATGTTCTTTATAACATGCTCTATGTATAAACTAAAGGCTTACAAAGCGCTGCACTGCTGGCAGTCTCGTGTTACGTTATCTCAAATGATCAAGGGTTTTCCCTTAATGATATTTTTGCTCGGTTGCTGTGCCCCCTTTCAATTACAGAGATAAAATGTTTCAATTCAATCTTGCTCAGAAAATACAGCCATACCTGAACACCTTTATTGTCTCTGTACATCTTTGGTTCTCAATGGTTTTCTGTCCTGCGGTCTCATTTGTTCTTACTATTTTGCCTCCCACTCCTCCAGGAAATGTAACCTGCTCTCCATGTGGTGGACCGATCCGCCCGTCTAATCTCTTATAGTGCTTGTCATTAAAATAGCGTTCCTAGAGCGTGGTATGCAAGAGGCACCCTTACAAAGAAAAGATGTACAAATGGTTCAAGGCATATGTGAGAGCACACGGGCTCATAGTGACGATAGGTTCTAAGCTCCAACAGCCTTCACAATTTCTAATATATTTAATAACGAAAATTGAGGGGGCTCCCCTGCAAAGTACACGGAGGGCGGTCTCCTCCCATGCCCACCACCTAGCATTTTGCTGAGCGGTCCCCCAGAGGGAGCCCCCATCCCGCACCCCTCGGCACCACGGGGATTGTGAGTTATGTTACGCCACTGTTATAACACCTTTTCTAAGTTCTTACTAGGAGACTGAACAAAAATAGCTGTCAAACTTCTGGGGGTTCCATGGCGATAAGATTGAGGGAATATGACGAGTGAACCCATTTATGTCAACAAGGATGAGAACATACTTGGTTTGTGTGGGAAGGTATCATGGTATAATGAAGTACTTGTGGAGGGTGAAGATTAGCCCAGGATTATGACACCTTCCAAAGTAAGGTGAGTTTAAGCTTTCATATGGAATGCTGCTCATTGCATGACAAACCCATTCACTGGGAATGGTGTGCCTGTTATGGCAGCAGAACCTAGTAAGACAAGATGAAGAACTGTAGTGGTCAGTGTGCATCGTGCGGGTATCGCACGATGCTTTAATGTTCTTTATTGTTCACCCGACATGCGCATGTTATGTGCCATGCTCATTGTTATTATTTGAATATGTGGCTCACGCACGCTTGGTGGGTCCGTTCAGTGGAGGTTCTAGCGTGGACCAATAGTCACCGTTGGACTTGCCACTGGAAGGACGCTCCTTCGTGCTGGGTGGAGTTGTAATTTAAAAAACTCCTTCTTATGACATTACTGGATTGCCTGAACATTATATCCTTTCAACATTTGGCGACGATCAGGGAAATTCCAACTATACCCGCGCCCAGGATTGAATATTTTTCCACCTTCATCATCTTACCATCTTCATAAATCCAGTCGCCTTTGGCGTTTGCTTCCCGAGTGCTCCGGTGGGATTTGGACATTGCTTTTTTCAAAGGTGTGACTCGGAAAAGTTACGTGGAAATCTAACTGTTTAAATCCTCCACTAGCTTAGCCTTTTCTCCATGGTGTGAGACGCTTTGTTATTGGCTGCAAGCGTTAAGCTCTTATTTGAAGAACCAATCCCTTCTGCCCGTTTCTTTTGCATACGCTGATTCGCTAGCATCTCCTTGAAGTCTATCTAGATACATTGTATCTCTTGGAGCTCATGATTGACAGCGCGTTTTGTTCTACTTTTAGCGACGAGCACGCTTATTTATCCTTGGTTTAAGAAGAGATTTATTACGCGCATATAGTTTTAACAGCGATGCACACGCATTGATGTTATTACATTGTTTGGATTCAACATACAAGGCGCTTCGCTCTTCGACAGGGATGCGCACGCTATATTAACTGTGTCACATTGGATTCTTTCTCTGTTTTTCAACTTGCAAATATCTCTCAGTTTAATCATTGTGTGGTCAAGTTCAACAACAGCGACACACACGTTTTAATTGCTTGTACTTTTAGCTTGTTTACCAAGTATATTTCAGTTCAATCATCGTGTGTCAAGTCTAACAGCAGCGACACACACACGCTAATTACTTGTTTATTATTTTTTTATATTGTATGCATTTTCCATATTCTTTTACGCATGTTTTAATTAATTATTTGAGTGTGTTACTGTGATTTTATTACAATAATGGCAAATTCACAACTACAACAAGTTGCTCAACCACTTCTTTTTCTAAGCAAACTTGGAAGCCCTGAAATTATCTGGTCAGAATGATGTGGGCTCTTTGGAAACCATTTCATTGCCATTGACGCTGCTGCTTATTCTCCTGCTCGCAAATTTGCAATACTTTTTGGTTGCCTTGGCCAAGCTGCACAAAGAATTTTCAAAAGTATTGTTCCTATTCCTCCTCCGGCATCTCATGCAGGTGATGGGCAGTGGAATGTTTACCTTGATGCTATTGCTCGTCTTAAAAAACAGTTTACAGAGGAACCAAACATTATGTTAGAACGTCATAATTTTTATGCAAGGAATCGGAAAGAGGGGGCGAAAGTTGAAGAGTACATATCTGCACTCAGAGTCTTGTCAACAACATGTGATTTCAGACCGTTATCTGATAATTATATTAGAGATCAGTTTGTTTTTAATTGCGCTTCACGAAAAATTACAGAGAGGATTTTAGGATGCAAAAATCCTTCTCTTTCAGAGGTAATTGATCTAGCTTTAAGCATTGAGTGTTCCACTCTCTCCAGTAAAGTAATGGAGAATTCTTCTAAAAGTGGAATTAATATGATCTCATCATTAGATACTGAACAAGACAATGCCATTTATGCAGTAAATGTCAAGAGTAAAAATGTTATATTTGGGCAGAGGAAACAGTCAGTGTTTTGCTATAGATGCGGTTCTAAAAACCACATTGGAAATTCCCCAAATTGTCCTGCCATTAACAAACAATGTGTTATTTGTAAAAAGATTCGACATTTTCAAGGGGTATGCAGGAATACGAGAAAGTCAGTTAATGTGAACTATGTTGATTCAGAGGTTGAAGCATGTAGCAATTCTCTTAACAACATGATAGTCACTTTAGATTGTGCCGGTGAAATTGAATCCATAAAGGATCCTTTATGTTCTGCTGTAATTGATAATGTTCCTTTACAGGTGATGGCTGACTCAGGATCACCAATTACGATCTTGAGGGACTCGACTTTTTATGATTTATGGAAAAGTAAAGTGGATCTTTTAAAGTCTGATGTAAACCCTAAAGCTTTTGGGGAAAAAGACATAAACATGATTGGGTATTTCACCAGTTTAGTACAATGTCTTGGAAGGGAAACTATGACCAAAATTTACGTTGCAGAGAAAGGTAAAAATATAGTTGGCTGGAAAGACCTTGCTCGTATGGGTTTATATTTAGTTCCTGGGGACGAAAACCCAATTAAGGTGGGGGAGCTACCTGTGTGTAACATTGAATGCAACATGTCTGATTCAGATTCTAAAATTTTAAAGGAGATTACCTCGAAATTCAAGCCAGTGTTCAGTGACACAGTAGGCAGTGTTTTGTTAAAGGTTTTGAACACCAGATGAGATTAATCCCTGGGGCCCAACCTATTTCCCACACAGTACCCTCTGTTCCCTTAAGTGTGAGGAGTGAATTAAAAGAGACTTTAAAGAATTTGTGCGATCAAGGTATTATAGAATCAACCGATTCTTCACTGTGGGTGGCCCCCATCGTTGTCACATGCAAAAAGTCTGGCGAAATTAGGCTTTGCGTGGACTTGCGCGAGTTGAATAAGAATATTATCATAGACTGCCACCCCCTTCCTAAGATCCATGAGTTACTTGCAAATCTCTGAGGTGCTAAGTGGTTTTCGCTGATCAATTTAAGGTCAGCGTACCACCAAGTTTCTTTAACAAGAAACTCCCAGGAATGAACAACTTTTATTAAACCATTTGGGGCATACACATTTTTACTACTTCCGTTCAGCTTAGCGTCGGACAGAAGTGTCTTTCAGAAAATCATGTATTCGCTTTTTTGTGAAGTTAATGGCATACAGGCTTATCTTGATGATATTTTGATTTTTGCGAAGTATATTGAAGAACATATTACATTTTTAAAACGTGTTCTATCAATTTTGATGTCAAGAAATATGACTATACGTTCCAACAAGTGTAAGTTCGCAAGCCAAGAACTAGAATATTTGGGACACACAATTTCCAAGCAAGGGATCAAACCTAAATTTTCGGTTATTAGAGCAATTGAGGATGCTAAACACCCCACTGACAAAGATTCTTTGAGATCTTTCTTAGGATTGGCTGAATATTACGCAAGGTTTGTTCCATCCTATGCTCAAGTAGTTGAACCGTTACACATGCTATTAAGGAACGGTAATAGTTTCAAATGGTCTTCTAATCTTAACAACATTTTCAGTGAAGTCAAGAAAATGATTGTATGTGCTCAAGCTCTACATATTTCAGAGATGATTGTACATCTATTATAACTGTAGATATGAGTATTTCAGGACTTGGGGCCGTGCTCACGCAAAGAGTAAAAGGTCAGGAACAAACTGTAGCTTTCGCGTCAAGGTCTCTCAAGTCCTCTGTCCGTCAATACAGTACAATTGAGAGAGAAGCATTGGCATGTGCATGGGCAGTTCAAAAATTTAAAAATGTACATCTGGGGTAAAAAAATTTAACTCGTGACTGATCACAAACCTCTGATTTATATTTTCGAAAAGGTCATTTCCTCCTGTATGTCAGCTAGGTTGATGAGGTTAGTGTCCAAGCTACAAGAGTTTTATTTTGATGTGAAACATATGCAGGTCGGAAAGAATTTCCGAGCAGACTGCCTTTCAAGGTTATCAATGATCAAAGATGATGAGGAGTACATTTCTACTGAGGATGTTGAATGCGTTGCTGTTGTGGATGCTGTGTGTGAATATAGTTCTGTTTTATCAGAAAAAGATTGGAAGTTGGCTTGTGAGAAAGACAGTACCCTTCAGAAAATCATTGATTGGTTTGGACTTTTCTGGTCCTTATTCTGTTTTAAATCAAGAAAAGAAATGTGATTTTATTGATCAATTATTATTCTAAGTGGATGTACCACGATTTTGCTCCTGATACTGATTCAACAATCTCTTTCTTAAGGAATATTTTCAGTTTGGAAGGTTCCACTAAAGTGATCATTACTGATAATGGTACCCATTTTGTATCTGAAAAGATGTGCAAGTTTCTAAGTGAGTTAGATATTAAACAACTCAAAGTCGCTTTATATTCTCCTTCATCGAATGGTTTGGTGGAGAGAGGAAATAAGGTGATCAAAGAAGGGATTCAAACAACGTGGCTTCTAACCTTAACGTTGAAGATTTCATTAAACAGAAAGTGTGGAGTTACAATACCGCACCACATTGTAACACTGGGGTTTCACCTTTTGCTTTGTTGAGGTGTAGGGAACCACTTTCTGTATTATTACCAACGTGGTTACAAAATATTGCTGGAGAAAAAAAAATTGACTTGAAAGAAGTGTGTGAAAAAGTGAATGCTAAACAAACTCAAATGAAAATTAATTTTGATACAAAGGATAATTCTTTCAATACGGATGTACTGGTTGGTGACTGGGTCTTAATTAAAAAGCCAAACAGAATTAAAAAAGGGGAATCGAAATACCTTGACCCAGTTCAAGTCCTTAAAGTTAGCAAAGGAGCTGCTTTTATTGATAAAAAAGGTTGGTGGAACAAGCGACACCTTGTAAAGATTTCTCCTCGACAAATAGAGATTATACAGAGTAAGCGTGGTGGTGCAACAGAGGATCTAGATTGGAGTCACTGGTTCCTGGTAAAGTCGAAACTCCACCTCAGACAACCTCTGTTTCTTCTTCTGCCTGTTCAAATGTTCAAAATGTTTTTGCATGTTCTTCTTGTGGACGGACATTTAAGTGATGAGAAAATAGCATTTCTTTTCACCTGACCACCGACAGTATTTATTTTAGAATGATGTTCCTTTGTTAGATGATGCCATCTAGAGTTTTGAGACACAGTGTGACATCCGTCACTTGATAGCCCCTTTAGAGGTACATGGCAGACTTGAAATTGGATTATGCAGCACTCTTGCAGCGCCTGTCCATCCCCATGAATGGAGACTTTTTATGCTGTGGACTTGGCATTTATCTGTACATTCTAAGTAGGAACGTCATTGAATGGAGGGTGTTTTTTTAGACATTGCTGTGCATGCCTGCTTACATCATGCATTTAATACTTAGTGGTGCTTTTGTAAAGAGAGTTACTCCCCATAGTCAAGGGCAAAATTTTCAATACTCAGGCGTAATATTGCGTAATTTCCATCATTTATGGTTATTCTTGTTACATGAAATTCCTCAAATTACACCATCGTAAAGACAAACCCATCACAGAAGTATGGGGACTACGTCAACGATCAGAATGCGGCCAGCTGTTAAGTTGCAGCACTTTTTGCTTTTTGCATTATTTTATAGTGTGAAATGCATCCACTTCTCTCTAAAATATAGCACTAATTGCCAGATTTCCATTTCACAGAATTCTCCCAAAATATCACATAATTATGCAAAAGGAAATTACAAGAAATTCGCCCACCTGTTTGTGTTTGAATGCAGTTTGGCTCAAGTAGTATTCTCTCAAGAGTGTAGCTGAGTCTGTCGGAATGTTAAAGAGCATGCATTGCAGAGCGTTCTTCTCTGGTACTGTTGAAGTTTTCATGGGTTGTTTGCCCATCAGTCTTTAATGTTAATTGCTTATCTGTCATTTTCCACTTTATTTATGCCTGCTGCGGCCAGTGTATTTCAATGCAACTTGCTTGTGCTGCTTTATTTTTAAATGCATTTGATTCAAATGCATAATTGAAAGACGAGACTATTATCACCACAGGGCTCTCCTCCACAAGCCAATGGTGACATCACAGAACATTAATGACGTTGGTCCATGAGCATAGTTTGTTTCAAAGAATTAGCATCATAGCTACAGCAAAGGGATATTAACTATGTGAAAAAATGTGACCTGCCAGGCTGGCAATTTCTTGGCCTATAGTATGAGTTGGATTACATAGAAAGAGTGGGTGGAGGGTACATTTTAGTAGTTATATCTAACATTTGTCCATAAGGCCCGTGTATATGCTATATTTTCAGAATACCCCAAACAGTAGGGTTTCCACTATGACCCTACTGAAAAGTGGGGATAATTGCAATACAAATATATATTTCCAATAAGGGGAGTCATCTGTCGCTTTCTTTTAGACATGCAGTATTTATTCATGTTCTTCCATATTTATCTAGGAAACAATATATGCTTGTTTTTACATCTGAGACCAGTAGACCAATACCCTGGTCCATATTCTAGCCTTGCTACTGTGTCATCTGTATATCTACATTACGAATTCATATACATTTTTTAACACTATAATTAGGTCTAGGATCATTTATAGGTAGTCTTTTCTTTAGGGGCACCACACTGTTGGACCTGATATCCTTGCATGACTTCCTCCAACTTTTTGCCTTCGATTCTCCTGCTTTTTGCTTGCCTTAGGAATCTGAACACGTTACCACTGCTAACCAGGGCTAAAGTGCTTTTGCTCTCGCCCTAAACATGTTAGAATTGGTTTACACCCAATTAGCACATTTAATTTACTTGCGAGTGCCTAGAAAAGGGGCATTGCATGTACCCAGGGCCTGTGAATTAAATGTTACTAGAGGACCTGCAGCACTCAATGTGCTACCCACGTGAGTAGCCCTTTAAATATGTCTCTAGCCTGCCATTGCAGATTGTGTGTGCAGTTTTAAATTGTCATTTTGAGCTGGCAAACCAAACCTTTTGCCAAGCCTAAACCTTCCTTTTTAATAGACATACGTAGCCCCTAGGGTAGGCTCTAAACTGCCCAGAGGGCAGGGTGCAGTGTATTTAAAGTTGCCAATTTATTGTCCCAATCTTTTGGTGCCTCTAGCCTGTGTCCTGGCTCAGTCACTCGGTTTAACTCGCAGTTGGTCTTTGTGTGTTGCTGCCAGACAGTGAGGTAAAGGGGGAATTGATGTTGTCCCTATGCGCCATCTCCTACTTGATAGGGGGAGGTGTTGTCATCTACCACACTTGCACATCACAATGACTCTGACTCAACAGACCTACTAAGAGTCTCATACCAGTCTATTCTGCCCCCAGACACGCTGGGGCCAGGGCAGTGAGGCAGGAATTTCCAAGTATTTCTGAGGGTGGAAACCTCTAGAAACCTCTACTTCAAAGCTGGCAGGTATAAATATTGGAGTATCAGACGCAACTCTTCAGTTCTCTCATGGACCTTTGGAAAATTTAGGACTTCTCTGCTGCTCTCCTGAAAGAAAGACTGTTACTCTGCTGCTGCCCTGCTGCCTGAGTGAGAAGGCCTGAACTGGGTCTGCATCCTGAAACCAGGACCACCAGATGGACTCCAAGGGTTAGTTGGCTGGCTTCATAATCAGAGCCTCAGGTACAGAAAAGCTCCAACCACCTTGAAACCTGCACATGGGCTTTGCCAGCTGTGAGTCCTGCCCCCCCCAAGTGGTGCCCCCCACAGTCCTGGACCCTTGGAAGTGGGCCTGAAGGTGCTTTGCTATTCCATCTGTGGTCCCCATTGGAAGCAGCGTGAAGTGATGCGACGTGACTCAAAGCCTCGCCATTCAGGTACCAGCCTTATTGGACTCAACGTTGAGCGACACATAGCCCAGAAAAGCCTTTGCTGCACAGCTGTCAGCTCCATTGGACCCGAAGCAGAATGATGCAAATCTCACAAAGCTTTGCAGCACAGTTTACCAGAACTGATGTAAAGCTACGCAAAGCTTGCAAAGCCTTACCGCATAGCTTCATTGGAGCCAACACCGGACGACGTGAAGCCTCACACAGTACTACAATTTAAGGTACTTGGTTCAGTGGGTCTCTGTATCCGGTGTGTGCTCTATCTCCATTGGCCTGAACTTGGCACTTGCTCTTTTGGTCCGGTGCAACCAGATAACCACAGTGGGCACTTGGTTCTTTTTCGCACTGTTTTTACCTAAACCTTTAAAATTACATATTTCCAGTTTTACTAATTGGATTTTTGTTGTTTTGGTCTCAACTAATTTATTAAATTTTACTCTATGGGGCAGATTTACAAGCCCCTTGCGCCTCATTTACGCCGCTGTTGAGTCACTTTTGTGACGCAGCGGCGGCGCAAATCCTGCTCCATGGTGCAGGGGTACTTACAACGTGACGCATCTTGCGTCACGTTGTAATGCCCTGCGCCACATGTACGCGTTCCTGTACAGGGTGGGGGGCGTTCCGGCGCAGGAACGCCTCCTAAAAGTGGCTGAGTGAAATCTACAAGATTTCACACAGTCACTTTTAGGCCCATGCTGCGTCAAAACCCTGCGCCTGCCTGAAGCAGGCGTAAGGATTGACGCAGCATTAACTAGATAGGGCCCCGAGAGCATTGCTGGAGCTGCGTCGCACTTGCGACGCAACTCCAGCAATGCGTCACTTTTACGGCACAGATGCGTCATGCATCTGTGCCGTTTTTGCACCATGGTGCGCCGCATTGTAAATGCGGCACATCCATGATGGCGGAGCTGTGGCGCACAATAACTGGCACATCCCTGCTGATTTGCAGGGATGCGCCAGTTATTGTAAATATGCCCCTTTGTTTCTAAGTTGGGGTGGGATTTTACTTGTGTTGCATAGTCACTTTTTTTTGTTTGAAGTGCTGCATAAATACTTTACACTGTGCCTCTAAGTTAAGTCTGACTGCTCTTGTGCCAACTACCAGTGGTTTAAGCACAGGTTAATCTGGGGTTTGCTAGTGTTTCACCCTGACAAGATTTGTGGTTGCTACTTGAGTAAGGTTTCACCTCCTCAACCAATAACCCAGGTTCCCACACACACTTATTAGTTTTTCAAGTCTGACCTTCACCCAGTCACATTTATTCTTTGGCACTAACAGTAAGTCAAAGAAGAGTTGTATCCCAATTCACATGGCACCAGGATCCCCTCATGGATGATAGCGTGCTCTGTAAATACATATGGTAAAACATAACAAGATACGTCTCCCTTGTATCTCCTTTTCCTGCAGCTTTGATTTACCACAGCTGCCAGCCTGGGTATATGATTGCCTTCCATCAAGATTGGTATTTTGCCTGCTCCTTCTTGTTGCATCCTTTGCCTGTTTCCCCCCGTTTTTTCCTGACCCCGCTTATGCCAAGATACTGCCTGTTATTTTGGCTACGTATTTTCAGTTTCTTTGTTATCTTCTTTTCCACTATAAGTCTCAATAGGGTTTCCACGCTATAAGTGGTGTTTTTATCCAGTCACCCCACTTGTGTCACTCAATTCATTATACATGTTGACTTGATGATCAGTATGATCTGTCTTACTGTTTGTTTTTTGTCATATCACATTGTTTCCCAGCCCTGAAGAGTCACAGGTAGCGACCTGTTGACGAAACACGTGTCGGCTGGCGTTGTTGCTTTTTCTTATGAACATTTCTACATAAACAACCCCTAAAGAAAATCTCCGGTGTCGACTGTACTCTAATTTTAAGTTTGGTATCAACTGTTGATTTGATAAGTGTGCCCAGGGTTTATACATGTTTGTCTGGTTATGGGCTTCTAGCTCATTACATATTCAGGGGTTTTGGGTCTTCCCCTGACCTGGCAGCACCAGTAACTTTTGTTCTCCATTACATTAGAACCCTTTTCTGTTACCTGCCTGAGCGCCACTCACCTGCTACTCCAAACCCTTTTGCAGAACCTCCTTCTTGTCACTGCTGGACTCAGGATCAGCACCTTCTGGTATGAAAGCTTTTTCTCAGAGTACCACATCATGGCAGTCACCATACTTAGGAGATTCCAGAGGTGGAAAGCCGGGAATCTTAGCTAAGCTGATTTTTAATTGCATCTGTTTTTAACATGCTGCACTTTTTCCACTTTGATTCCACGAACACTCTCTCACCCCTTCAGCCGATTAGGCGCTGATCGGGGATAAAGGAAATAACGTCTTGCTCTTTCCTCGAGCCGCCATCTTGGGGTGGAATTAGTGTTGGCGGGCTAGTTGTCTTGGCCCCACCTGCCCTCACAAGTATAAAGTCTGTGCTAGTGCGCACGCGCGCATACTTAGGAGATTCCTCAGGCGGAAAGCCGGGAATCGTAGCTAGGCTGATTTTCAATTGCATCTGTTTTTTAACTTACTGCACTTTTTCCACTTTGATTCCACAAACACGCACTCAACCCTTCAGCTGATTAGGCACTGATCGGGGACAAAGGAAAGAACGTCTTGCTCTTTCCTCGAGCCGCCATCTTGGGGGGGAATTACTGTTGGCGGGCTAGTTGTCTTTGCCCCACCTGCCCTCACAAGCATAAAAGGGCTTCATTAGTTCGGACGTGCAGCGGGCCTGCCGCCGGCGCGCCGAAGGCAAGCCCTTCTGCGCCCGTCTGCGCCCATCCGCGCCCGACTGAGCCGGGAGGATATGCCCACTGCTCACCTAACTTACACTGGAGCTGCATTACACGAAATAAGAACGAGTGCATGCATCGAGCAGGTGCCTGAGAGTAGCTGCCCCATTAAGTTTCCTTCTATGCTGGAAGGTCCAGTAATCTACAGGACATGCAAGTTTCAGTGTATCCCGGGTACGACAGGTTCAAATGAGCTTCTAGAAGACCCAGCCCAAGTTCATAACAGCCCCAATTACATTCTCTGTAAAGCCCGATCCCTAGTTAAACATCCTATTGAGATCTGGGACATGATTTCTTCCCACTCTCCAGAGCTGTGTTTCATAACTGAAACTTGGCTAACCCCCACTAACCACCCTTCGATTAATCTAGCAATACCTGATGATTATAAATGTATTCATCTAGATAGAGTGGGGAAAACAGGGGGAGGCTTTGGGATCGCCTTTAAAAACCATCTTAAAGTGCAATCTGTCTGTAACGATACAATGGAACTGGGAATTTTTTAAATCACGATGTCCCCCTCAGAGACTTGGAATGGAGCCTTAATCTATCGACCTCCTGGCCCAAAAACAAATGTTGTCAATCACTTGATGGAATTAATTGCTATGCAGGCTTTGTCTTCCAGTAAATTAATTTTACTAGGGGACTTTAACTTTTATGGGGAGGACTCGACGAACCCTGAGGTAATGAAGCTTATCTCCACTTTGAATGACATTGGTCTCTCACAAAGGGTGCTCGGGCCCACCCATTGTGCCGGTCATACTCTGGGTCTTATTTTTACAAACATTGAGTGGTTAAAGATCTACCCCCTCTCACTCTCACATGGGCAGATCATTGTATGACCCTATTCACTCTCTTACCCCAAATCGGCTCAACTCCCATGATCCATTCAAAGCTGACAAAGAGAGAATGGCGTAGGCCCTGGCAGAAACTCACATTGGAAGCCTTCAACAAGATATTCCCTCTTCAAAATAAGGACTACGGACACAATGATCAGGAGATATCTGATCTGTTCGCCAGTATTAATTCAGCCTTGGTAATGACATTAGATGCTGTCATTCCTCAGTGCAAAAAGAGCCCAGTCTTCCGGGGGCATTCTGCCCCCTGGTACTCAGGCGATTTGAAAATCAATAAATCATCGTGTAAAGCATTAGGGAGACGATGGAGAAGCACAAAAAACTCTGCCGATAAACAAAGTTATAAATCAGCTTTATCCCATTACCACCAAAAAATCAAAACTGCTAGACGTGCTTACATTCTGAACCAAATAGAACAATCTAGCAATTCCTCTAAAGCTTTGTTTAATATTGTGAAGGACTTTGTGTCACCCCAAGCATGTCGCCATAGGAATCCCAGGAACTTTGTGACTCTATAGCAATTTTTTTCCAAGAAAGAATCTCTTTGATTTATGCCAATTTTCCTATTATGATCACAAAAAACATCGGACTTACTACCGATTCGGACACCCCTGTGGTATCTCCTGCCTGTCTTCTGAATCAGTTTGAGATAATTCCGCTGGAGGAGATAAACAGATTACTGTCTGCCGCTAAATCTGGCTCACCAGGTGAAATATGTTTGCCTAAAATTATGGCCCTACTTTCCCCTGTGTGTGCTCCTGAAATACAATTTTTTTTTAACTGTTCAGTCTTATCCGGTTCAATTCCCGCTGTTTGGAAAGAAGTCTATGTCCGGCCTATCCTTAAGAAACTGACGGCCAACCCTCAAGTCCTCAGCAATTATAGACCGATATCCCTGCTGCCCTTGCTTGGTAAAATATTGGAAACCGCATTAAATAAGCAACTCAGCTATAACTTATAATCTAAGAAGATCCTTGACCCTTCACAGTCGGGCTTCCGCCCGGGCTTCAGCGCGGAGACAGCCATTTTGGCTGTCACCGACTCTATAAGACAAACTCTCGACGCAGGAGGATCAACGATACTGATCCTCTTGGATCACTCCGCAGCATTCGATACCATTTCTCATTGACTGCTAGTGAAGAGATTATATGAGTGTGGTATTTGTGGTCTAGCTTTGAAATGGCTTACTGACTTTTTATCAGATAGATGGCAAACCATAACGTTGGGTCTGTACATGTTCCAAAAATTTTTGCTTGACAAGGGTTACCTCAGGGCTCATGTCCTAGCCCCACACTTTTTAACATGTATATGGTTTCCCTGGCCAAGATTGTTCAACCATATGGGTTTGAAATAATATCGTATGCTGCTATTCCCAATGGGTTCCAATCCCTTAGATGAGAAACTGCGTTCCTCGGCGGGAATGCCAGCCATCTCAAAGTGGATGACAGAATGCTGCCTCCAACTTAATCCCAGAAAAACCGAGCTCATGCTCCTTGGCAAAGCTTCTAACATCTGGACGGTCGACTGATGGCCATGTCAGTTGGGAGAGGCCCCCATTCCTACCTCCTCAGTAAAAAGCCTGGGATTGCAACTGGATCAAAGGCTTACAATGAAGGACCATATCAAAAACACTATAGGCTCTTGCTATTATAGCCTTCTCCTTCTACATAAGATACTTTCCATTACTGCCGCTACAACATCGCAGAACGGTGGTCCAGGTGATTGTTATGAGTCGCCTTGACTACGGGAATGCGCTATTGGCAGAAGTAGGTGAGACCCTACTTGCTAAACTTCAAATGATCCAAAATACGACAGCAAGGATGGTATTAAACCGCCCCCCTGGATCCCCCTCACTTCCCCTGCTCAGAGAGCTTCACTGGCTTCCAGTGAAAAAAATATATTTTTTCAAAATTTGCTGCCTTACATTTAAAGCAATGAAGGGAATGGGTCCATGTTATTTGCAAAAGAAGCTTTGGAAGCTGGTCTCTGGCCGTAATCTTAGGTCTAATTCCTTAGCCCTTTTAAAGACCCCACCGTATCCGTCTAACCCGCACGGGAGGCAGAGCTTTTTCATATGTGGCCTCCAAGTATTGGAACTCGCTACCAGAGGCTCTACGGTCTTTAGGAAACAACTAAATGCCTTTTTGTTCTAATCTGTTTCCTCCATATGCCTTTCTATTTTGACCGCCCCCTGTTTTCTTTAAGTAAGCACCGAGATGCCCGCGGGTGAGTTGCGTGCTGTACAAGAGCCCTCTAACAATAAGAATAACTATTTGAGCCATTTTGTTTCCAGGGCTTCCCTATATTGCTCTGTTCCTACCAGGCGGGCAAAATTCCCAGAGCAGGAAATCAGACCCCTGAGAGTGGAGCGTATCTCAGGACCCCAGAGGAATGTGACACTTGAGATCCCGATTAGCTCCTATAGACAGTCACATGATCGGTGTTAAAACATTCATCTATCCTATCTGGGAGGAAAGGTTTAATGCAAATGATTACAATATTGTCCCTGTCCTAAATAAAATCCAAATCACAGTTATCAGCCTTGACAACAGAATTGTACATTTGATGTTCGTAAATGTATTCACAAGAATGGCACAACCCAATAGGTTGTAATGAAGGTTTAGCACAAGGTGTTTTGAGCATGAACAAAGAATCTCTTAAGTACTGTGCTGTGATGTGAACTTAATGGTTAAGTGATGTCATGAGGCTAAATGTATAGAATGCCATGCAATGATAATGACCTTAAGACATCCTGTCTTCAGAATTTTTTCTAGAAATAGTGTGCTATATGATTAATGCTGCAGCCTGCTATTTAAATTAATGTCAGGAGATATTGTGCTATTATGATGACATTGCAGAAAATGCGCACCGAAATCAAAGACTACAGAACTATGTGTCAGGGGTTAAGTGTTGCTGACATAAAGGTGCCAAACTATAAGAAACAGGCCTACAGAACAGCTCACACTTTCCACTCAATGCTAATCATAGTGTGTGGGGCATGCATAAAATCCAGCAGGTGCCAGTCGATCTCCCAGGTGTCACTTCATATTTTGTGGTAAGATGCAGAACTGGGTGGATCTTAGAGTACCCCTTTTGTGGGTGGCTTTCCATTGAGGTAGCTGAGACAAGTGTCTCCCTCTTAGCCCAGGCTTTTGGGTCTATTCCTGATGTTCATGTAACAGGTTCCTGCCGGTGGCCAGTATATTGGCGTAACAATAGACCCCCAACCCATGCAGAGCGGGCCCCCAAGCTTCAGGGGGCCTCCTCTGGCACCGTGCACCAGTGGCGGGCCCCTGGCCTGAGACCTCCTGACTGGGTTGGGGGGCCTCTGTGTACTTTGCAGGGGACCCCCTCAAATTTAGTTAAACCACTTGCTTTACCTCAGGCTACTATTATGTTAAGTAGTCCGAAATGCTGATGTGGGCTACAACATAGGGATGAAGAAGTAGCTGGTATGTGGCAATGAATCCACAGCTTGAGCAGCTAGCGTCTAATAGGTTGCAAAGCCCGCCTCTGAAGCCATGACAATTGACTGAGGGGCATCCCAAAGATCCTTGATTTTCTCGTCTCTCTGGGGTCTGGTGGAATGTCACAGGACTCCTCTCTCACCCCTATATGAGATAATGACCTCTTGAGTGTTCTGATTGGCTCATGCTAATAAATACCAAAACTGTCACGTCAGATGGGTCCCAAGTAATTGCTATCTGATTTTCATATGATTAACAGTTTTGAAAATTGGCATAGTGGGCACACTTTAAAGGGTGCTATTCATAGCTTCCCAGCTTACCTATCGCCTAATACAGAGCTTTCCAAACTCTGTGTCGGGAAAAAAGGGACGCAGGCTCTATCGGACATGAATGTGCAATTCCAAAATGACACCACACCGCACTGTGTACTATCCGAGCCCACTTGTATGCCAATAATTGTCCACCCCACAGACCCAGGTGTCATTAAAGGCTGGTTCACGTTTAATGGTACTGCGACAGAACTTCTCAATTGGACTACATACTTTTAATGGTGCAGGCAGCACATTCGAAGCTGGCAGGATATTTTAATCTTAAAGCTCCTGCACAATCACGTCGTAGCAAGGCTGGTTCACTTTCATGTGAAAGTGACAGAACGTCCGCATTAAGCACTATATGTTGGTGAGACATTCACAAGAGATCGCGGCAGGTATTCTGTACTTTCAGTAGCAGAGTACAGCACTTTTCAAGCGAGTGGGTGTGCATTTCATGTGCCACCACAGTCATTTCCCATCAAGGCTAGTTCACTTTTAAGGGAGGGTGGTAGAACTTCTAAGATGGGCTTGGATACTCTTCACTTGAGCATTCCCAGAAACTAGCAGCAGTTTGGAAATGTATGTGTGTTATCTTACAAATCACATAAAAAAATATGAAAGCTTTTGTGAGATATGTGGTGCCCCCCATATATTTTGTTATTTACAATTTCTATGACATGACGGTAAATATCGATTCGGTAATAGCAATACACCCCATGGGCCAAAAGCCCAATAGGAACGCATTATAAATACCGAATCGGTATTTTCCGATTCGGTAGTAGCCGATTCGGAATTATCCGAATCGGTAAATACCGATTCGTCGAGCAAGGAAACTGAAACTAAAGACTTCAGCCAATGAGGTGGAAGCACCCTCCCCCACAGGGTGTGGCAACCCAGGCAGGTGCAACTCATCAGAACTTTCTGGAGAGGCAGCCTGAGCTGAGCAGCCACAGTGAGCAGCAGTGGTAGCAGTATCCAGATCCCTGTAAAACATGGCAAGCAGCTCTGAGAGGCAGAAGGCAGAGCGCAAGCGGAAGAGCAAATTCAGCACCATGGAGCTGCAAGTGTTGGTGGAGGAGGTGGTCAGGGTACACAGGCAGCTGTATGGAAGGCTGTCCCTCACTGTTCCAGAGAGCACTAAGAGGAAGCTGTGGATTGAAATTGGGGAAAGAGTAAACGCTGTTGGTGTCACCCACAGGAGCCAGGACGACCTCAATAAGAGGTTCTACGACATCCGCAGCCTCACAAAGAGGAAACTGGCCGAGCTGCACAAGCAGGCTGGACTAACTGGTGGAGGCAAGAACCGGGCGCCACCCCTCACTGACCTGGAGGAACTTGTGGCGACTACCATTGAGAGCGCGAGTGTTGTGGGAATTGGGGACCTGGATAGCTCATCCCGAGCTACAGCTACAGGTAAGAAGCATGCGCAACTTGACACACCATACCAGACACCTCCCCTTTAGACCCAATGCACAGCCAAACCCCAGCCCAGTACTGCTAGCAACAGACATGAGCAATGCATCATGCTAAATGTAGTCAGCAAAAGTACCCAAAAATGCCACTGCAGAAGCATAATAAAAAGAACTGTAATACTGCATCAAAGTATTTGTAATGAGATGTGCAATGCTTTAATAGTAGTGACTGTAATACATTAGCACTCAGTTGACAAATGCTTCTTTATACCTAGGGGCACCATCAGGCGGGGGAGCAGCAGCTACTCAAGCACCAGCTCCAGCACCATCAGCCAGTGCGGTGGCAGTGCCAAGCACCAGTGGACATACACAGGAGGAGGACAACAGCAGTGCCCTGGGCAATGAGGAAGACACTGGACATTCCCTCACATTTCCACACTCCCCCCGACTGTCTCTGTCTCAGATGCCCCCATTTCAGTTCTCCCCGGAGGACTCACCACCACAGAGCCACCCTGGACCTGCCACATCTCCTGCCAGGAGGATAATTGTTGCTCCATTAAACCTCATGGAGGGAGCAGCGGGTCAGGCTCCAGCACAAACCCTGCAACACCTGTGTCACCCCAGCACACACAGCAGGGCAGCAGAAATCCCCGGAGGCCACGTGCATCCAGCAGTCCACTTCCAGCACAGGAGGGCAGGGTGTTCCTAGGGCTGGAGGGCAGTATGGTCAGAATCCAGAGAATGCAGGCAAAATCAATCTTGGCCTGCCATCGCCAGTTGCGGCGGCACAACCTGCAGATGGGGGAGATGGCACAGGGATTCAAAACATTTGTTGATAGCAACAAGGACATTGCAACAGGTATTGGGCGAATGACCACTGCCATCACCCAGCTCTGCAATAAAATGGATGAACATGAGCACTGTCGCCGCAGGGATGCCCGCGTGCAGAATAGGTCTATGAACCGCCTTGCTGCTGCAACCGCCCAGCTATGCCAACGTGGGTCAAACATGGAGGCCAGCCTCACCCAGAACATGTCAGAGGTGACTAGGGGCATGGCCCGCATTACCACCGCCATGGAGACACTACTTATTTCGAACACAGTTGTTAATACCGCCCTGGGCCTGGGTGAGGCTGGGGACAGCAGCAGCCGCAGCAGCCCGGCCAGCGCAGTGTCTGAGCCGCGACGGAGCAGCAGGCGCTCAGCTGAGGCTGCTGGTCATACAGAAGGGGGTGAGCCACATCCTAGTGGGGCTGCTAAGCGCAGCAAGAAATAAGACTGCCAGGGCGGGTGAGGCAACCCGGACAATTGACATTTAACCACATCTTGTTTACCTTTTCTTTTGTTGCACATCAGTGCAGTAACGTTGTTGCAACATTATTAAATTTCTTTTTTGAAAACATACATTGACCTGTCTGTGCATCTGTACTCACTCAGAAATAGTTGTCTGTTATCTCCTCACGCCTGTATCTGCCGTCACTTGGTGCAGACACTCCAGGAGGTTGTGGTAGTGGCACAGCATTGTCATCGTCAGGGTCATCGTAGTCGGACAACTCAACCTCAGTGCCTTTCCTGTATGCAAGGTTGTGCAACATTGCACAGACAGCAATTATCTTGCAGCAGGTGATGGGGTATATTGCCTTGCACCTCCGCTCTTGTGCAGGCATCTGAACCAGCTCTTCCAGATGCCAAAGGTCCTTTCCACTACATTCCTCGTGCTTTTGTGGGCACGGTTATGCCTCCTTTGGCTGGGTGTTGAGGGGTTCTGGTAGGGGGTGAGAATGAACGAGCGGAGGGCATATGCACTGTCGCCTAGAAGGAAAAGGGGTGACATTACTCACATCCATACATGTACTTCACACTGCTATTTAGGTTATGGGGGTCTGACACTGTGTCTTACCTAGGAGGTATCCTTCACCAAATTCCCCTGCCATCAGCCGTGCATAAATTCCGCTATTCTGGAAGATATAGGAGTCGTGGGTACTCCCCGGAAACTTCGCAACCAGGTCAGTGATGACACACTTGGCATTGCAAATCACCTGGACATTTATGGTGTGCCGTGACTTCCGATTGCGGTATACGTATTCCGTGTCAGCAGGGGGGCAAATCGGAATGTGTGTGCCGTCTATGCAGCCAATGATGTGGGGGAATCCTGCCATCTGGTAGAAGTCTGCTTTGGTCTGTACCAGTTCTGCATGGGTTGCAGGGAAGGAAATGTACTGGTCCATTCTCTGGATCATGGCGTCAAGGAACTTGTGGAAGAACCTTGACAGGCTTCTCTGGGTCACCCCTCCTGCCACAGCAACTACACTTTGATAGCTGCCAGACGCCAGCAGGTGTAGGCAGCATAGCACCTGCACATGCACAGGGATTGCGTGTGCCCTTGGGGTGGGGTGCTGCAACAGGGGTTGGAGGTTCCTAATGAGGTCTATAATGGTCTCTGAGTCCAGCCTGTACCTCTGTAGGATCTCTGCATCAGTGAGCATGGACAGGGTGATCCGCTGTCTATACACCTGCTCCTCTCTCTGCCATTCCCTCTCTCCTTCCTGCTGTAGCCTTAGCCGTCTTGCTATGACATAGAAAGCTGCCATGTTGCAAGTAGAACTGCATTTTGGGTCCTTTTTTATAGGTTGCACCTGGTTACCACCTGATTCCAATCCATGGTAATTACCGAATCTGAAATACCGAATTTGAAGCAAATTCGGTATTTCAGTGCTTACCTACATCTCAATCTTCAGCTTTTCACAACGAATCGGATTATCACCGAATCGGTAATTATACCGAATCGGTACGTTAACGAATCTGTAAAATCACCGAATCGGTAGAATTCCGAATCGGAAAAAATAAGGAATCTGAAAAATCTCCGATTCGTTATTCTACCGAATCGGAGATTTTTCAGATTCCTTATTTTTTCCGATTCGGAATTCTACCGATTCGGTGACTTTCTGAATCGGTAATATCACCGATTTTGTCGGATTTCGGCCTCCTACATCCCGATGGCTCAATTCCGATCGGTAACGGCCGAAAATACCGATTTTCGGCCATTACCGACCGACCTACATCGGGCCCTTAATATAATAATTTATTATTAATTATAATAAATTATTGATGCCCAATATGCCCTGTTTCGCATTCTTTCCCTGGTCTATTGTGTTGTATTGGGCCATGTGTATGGTAGGTAATTGTGAAGGTGGCTGTACATGGCAACATGGGACTGGAGGTTCTAGCCAAAGGTGTCCAAGAGACTGGTATGGGGGTGTCATGTTTATGTCAAAACAGTGACAGATCTGGTGCAAGGAAGGCATGCATGCCAATTCAATAAAATGCCTGGGGTAGTGGAAATTACATTGTGATGTATTCCTATAGGATCTGTATAGATCCCCCTATTCCTGACCCTATTCTGGTTAACAAATTAACTAGCAGCCATCCCATGATGCAGAAACCGTTATCTGATTAAGCCAGACCACGGCACAGGAGCACGTTATCTGATTAGGTCATAACGCTTGCCATCTAATTAGGCAAGCAATATTCCTCCAGCCCCTGATAAGGCATACGGAGTTCTCAAAACAAATCAAACCTATGACAACCTGGGAAAATCCCTGCGGCCATTGTTTTGATTTCTCAAAGAACTTCAGTAAAAGAATGTGCTAACGACCAGCTCGTATGACATCCTTATTGATGTATCTATGTCCATCCTTACGTCAATCTCGGCACCTTACAGGTATAAATATTACCGACATTGCCTTAAGCAAACACACGCGGTGGTGACGAGATCGGAGCAGCGAGACTTGCCGAAGCCCAGCAGAGAGCGAAGCCAACTGGCGCTGCCCCGCCTTCCTGACGCGCTGAGAACGAGACGCTGCCTTTCTCCTGCCGAGAAATCCAGCTCCGGCGCTTCCGAGCAGCCCTTGCAGGCAGCTTGGAATATCGAGACCACAGACGAGAGATACCATCCCTCAACCATCCTAGATCTCAGGTACAGAACTGAATAACCCCTTGCAGAGAATTCTTGAGTCAGTCACTTGGCAAAAACAAACTTAACTCAAACTGCTACTTTCTACTCCAGCCCACGTATTAGGCTTAGGTCAGGTACACCGGGGTAGGCGTGGTTAGAAGCACCAGTTGAGTACGATTAGTTAAATGTATATGTGTATGTATATATTCTATCCATTTTAAATAGCATATGGCTTAGAAACCATATCAATGCTTTTACAGTATTATTTTATACTTCTGCTTTTATTGTATGCACTTTACTTAACCATAAGTATTGCAATAATATCGATTAATTTCTCTTGTACGAGAAAAGAGACTGATCAATAAATAACATCTTTTATTGAACACGCCCGTCTCTTCCTTTTCTCTACAATCTGGTGAAACTAAGAATGCACGTACTGACTGAGTAAAATAAGTTGTCTTTTGTTTTCACACGACTCTAGAGATATACTCTTGATTAGGGGAGAGCAAAGTTGTCATGTTCTATGGTTGTCAGAAACTAAATCCCTTCTTGTCTATCCAGGGAGGTTTAACTCCTCCTTGCCTATTCGAGAAAGTTTCTAGTGAACTCTGAGCTAGCTGGCAAATCAAAAACTTTAAGTCTAATATCGACAGTAGAAGACCTAGTTAATGTCTGGTCTAGGTCTATACTATTGGAGGTATTATTCCAATGCGCAGAGCCTATTGGGATAATAGGAACTACACTACATGGCGCCCAACATTTGGAAAGGCGATAAAACTAACGCAAGACTTTAGAGTAACTCAGTCGTGCTTTTTCACTCAGACCCCTTTTTTCCCATAATACTCCAAAGACGTCTGGAGTGGGTGAGAGGTAAAATCCGCCAAACCTCGCAGGAGGGAACTCCTATGTATGGTTCTTGGTTCAATCAACGTTGAAGGATACACTGTTCCAAAATATTGTGCATCTAATCTTTGTTTCCATAAGGAACCTGATCTGCAAACAAACAGAATAACCTTCCTGACAGTAAAATGTCAGAAAGTGATGATGAAAGAGAGAGAGTTAGATTAGCAGCTGAACTAATAGAAGCTGATAATACTATGCAAGAAGCAGACCCGGATATAAAACTCATCCCGGTCAACATAAGAAGATCTATAACGTTAAAACTTATAGAAAATGGACTGACACCAAGAGGTGGTACAGTCATATTCGTAATTGAGGCACACGAATATCGGCAGACAGAGGTATTCTATTCATGGATAAACTTTCCAGCAGCAAATGCTGTAACAAAGGACTTCCACTATTATAAAATAGAGGAACCTCCTAATGAGTACACTCCTTTCGAGGAAGTGGAAGTACCACTCAAATTCCAAGAGCACCTGCTCTTGTTTAATGGCGCCCTAAAACATAATAATCACATCACCAGGCTCGGTCCACTAGGTAGACCAGGAGCAACGTGGCCGGTCCTAGCCGGATACACACCACATCCAGACATCGAAAGAATGTCTGCAGCAGATGTTTTAGTACAACTAAAACAATTAATTAAAATATATAGACAATTAGTCCAATATGTAATGCGGACTTCAACTATCCAACCAGTAATTAAAATTCCACAGCTGACCCCTCATCAGGGGAACACAAATAAAATTACACCACAGAACATACAGTCCTGCCTAGGTAAAGTACCAGCTAAACGGGAACAAATACCATTCTGGTTAGCACAAAAAATCACCCAAATAGAGGCGGTATTTCCAGATACCACCCCGGTAGAAAAACACAGGATTCTGACTATCTGTCTTCCAATGGGAATCGCACCACACGTGGAGGACTGTGACACTTGGGGTACAGTCTTTGCTTCCATTTACACAAAAACACATGGAGTTCCATCCATGTCAGTAATACCAGATGTGCTAAAACAAATTCAAGACGAATACGGTCCAGAACCCGCTTTAACTCTCGGTATGAAATTACTAAAAGACTTCAAGCAGGTCTCGGCAATATTACTAGCCAACATAAAAGGAGAAGCAGCGAATGTGGCGATCCGCCAGAGGTTAAAAGAGACAGATATAGCAGACCAACCAGCTGAAATTGCCAGAATTATAGAAAAATCCTATGAAGAACTAGGTAGAGATAGTTTGGGTGGAATACCAGTGAAGCCCCAACTAATTGAAAGTCCTGAAAAAATATTTATTAAAAATAACCTAAACAGTCAAAAGAAGAACTGGGATGGAAACAAACAATCCAATCCAAAAGAAAAAAAATTCCAGTCCAGAGGAAGGTCTCCTCGGTGGAGAGAAAGATCTCCGGACCAAGGACCCAAGTTTCCCCAAAGGGAGCCCTCTGTGAAAAGATACAACCTTAGAAATAGGGATAACATAAAGAAACCTGATAGATATCAAGACTTTGATACACGTCCCTCTCAATCTTTTCAGACTTCCTCGCAGAAATCGGAAAGAAGAGGACGATCGGAACCCAGGGAAGGGCACGTCAAGTCCAAAGACAAGGAACCTGCTCATCCAAATAAAAAATTACAGTTTCCAAAGAAGAAGGTAGCCAGTATTAATGTATTCAACAATGCCGAGAATACTGAGGACACAGCTGAAAAACGGAGAGTGGGCTCAGACAATGCTAGACAGCGCAGCAGAAGTGAGCATAGCACGCAAAGTCCTTATGAATCATCTGGAGACAGTGGACACGAATGAATACATTCAAGTGGAAACTGCAGACACCAGAGTTAGCAAACCTCACAAAATATAAAATAACTTTACGCATAGAAGGGGATAAGACTAGAAAAATAAGGGGCCTTTTTTGGGATAATCTCTCCAAGGGCTATGACATCCTTCTAGCTGAAAAAGATTGGCCACCAGAGTTTGTCAGGGAGTGCCCACACGGCGAAGAAATAATTATGCCTGCCTTCTCAAATCATATTCCAATTCATAAAAAATATACACTTGCAAGAAAGTGGGCAGTAGCTCAAGCTCCTGCTTTATATAAAAATCATGTGGGATGGGATGAAGAATCTCCTCCACACAAAATCCAGTTAAAATCACAACCTACTGCACAAAGGCAGTATCCAATCAAGCAAGAAGCTAAAAAACAGGTAAAAGAAATTCTAGATCAACTAGAATACCAGGGGGTGATTGAAACTTGCACCTCACAAATGAACAACCCTTTGTTTCCTGTCTCCAAACCAGACAATTCATATCGTCTAGTTTTGGATTACAGACACCTTAACTCATGTTGCAAAACTTTTGCAGTACAAAACTCGCATAGTGCTGCACTAATGTATAACATAGTGCGCAAAAAATATAAAACAACATTAGACATCTCTAATGGATTCTTTTGTCAAAATATAGCACCAGAGAGCAGATACTTATCAGCGTTCTCAATAAATGGCTCTCAAAAAGAATTCTGTCGGTTACCCCAGGGGTACAAGAACAGCCCAGGATTATTCTCAGCGAGAGTAACAGAGTTACTACAAACATATGATGACGAAGCATTATCTTATGTCGATGACATATACCTAACAGATGATGACTTGGATACTCACTTGAAGAGAGTGAACACCATAATACTTGGGTTCGCAGCAGAGGGTTACAAATTCAACTTTAAAAAATCTAGAATTGCCCATCTAACAGTCCTGTTCTTAGGATATGAATTCTCAAGTGAAGGCAAAAGCCTGGCTGACAATTTCCTAGAGAAATGTGCCGTACTCCAAGCACCTAGAACACTAAAAAACCTACAGTCAATTCTAGGTTTCCTAAATTTCGGAAGAACATACATTGCAAATTACGCAGAAAGGGTCAAACCCCTTTATGATCTAATAAAACCAGATTTTAAAAAAACAAATTGGACTCAAATACACACAGAAATTCTGAGATCCTTACAAACAGATATGTTAATTAAAACAAAATTAGAAACACGTGATAACACACGCAACCTTGTGATTCGAGTCATCCCAGGAAGATGCGGATTCACATACCTGACCTCTAACGAGGGGGAAAAGGTACCAATTGCATTCAAATCACACTTGTACACTAAAGCTGAAATGAAATTTAGCCCAACGGAAAAAATTCTTACTGCAACACAGACAGCTATAGCAAAAGAACGAGCCCTGTCACAAGGTAAACGAATAATAATCGTTACACCGATACCAGCCCTAGAGGCTGTAACAAAAGCAAGCATACCGAATGCTAAAGCGCTCCATCCGAGATGGATACAATGGGCTAATTCTCTTGCTGCAACAGACGTTGTATACGAATTTGATCCTAACTTAAAAACACAAGAGTTTCTCCAATATGAATTTGAATGTCCGCCGCCGACCGAAATTCTGCCTCTAGAACATTACGGCTGTATAATATATACAGACGGATCAGCACAACCCGCAGTAGGGGGTAAACAAGCTTACAGTGCTGCGTGCGCGATTGTTAAGGGTCGCTGGCACGAAGGAAAATTTAAACCAGCGGTCACTAAAACACAATCTCTAGGAGATTGTACAGCTCAGCGAGCAGAACTACTGGCATTCAAGATGGCGCTTGAAAATACCGATCGTGAATTCCCCACACTCATAGTGTGTGATTCGTATTATTGCGTTCAGTCTTACAATGAATACTTACAGATCTGGCTTCAGAATGGTTTTAAGGATGCAAAAGGAGGCACAATCAAGCATAAAATGCTTTGGGAACAAGTAGTTCTTTTACAAAAGGAACTACCAAAGACTCACGTGATACATACACTGAGTCATCAACGTGATGGCGTTCACGTTGCAGGGAATTCATTGGCTGATGAGGCCGCAAAGGCAGCTGTGCAAACGGCTTCCGTAGCTGCCATCACCCGGTCAAAAACAAAAATAGACAGCGATATATTACAAGCTGTCAGCGCTACAGTAAAAGATGCGATAGAAACACTCCCGAAAGGCTTTCCAGTAAAGTACTCATACATAACTGATGTGAATAATGTTCCATTTGCTCGAATCCCTGGAGTGGGGGATAGAGTAATTCCAAACATGGAACATAGGTTAGGACTCATCATAGCGGCACATGAAGGGCTTGCTTCTGTACATGCTGGCGTCTCAGCCACAGTATCGTTATTAAAACAGAGATACTGGTGGCCACAAATGAGAAGACAAACCAGGAACTATGTTCTAGAATGTGAAATATGTCAAAAAATGAAAGTATCAACAGTGAGACGACCAGCACAGACGCCCCTTCTAATCTCGGATAAACCATTAGCCTGTGTTTACCTGGACCACTGTGGTCCCTTACAAAGGGATGGTAACTATAAATATATCTTGGTCGCAGTGGATTCATGCACGAGATTCATATGGATGTGGCCCCAGCGATCGGCTGACGCCAGAACTGTTATAAAAGATTTGCGAGTCTTTATCGGCACATACGCAATTGGCATGCTGCATTCTGACCAGGGTCCTGCTTTTAGCTCTAGAGCTTATAAGGAGGCCATGACCAGCATGGGCATTGCATTGCGGTATTCTTGTCCATTTCATCCCGAGGGAAACGGAATTGTTGAAAGAAAAAACCGTGACATAAAGCGATCTATAACAGCAAAGGTATTAGGTTCGGGAGCTGGGTGGGTCAAACATCTAATAAGTGTCCAACGTAGTCTAAATAACCTGCCAAGAAATTCTCTGAAGGGATTCAGTCCGTACGAATTATTGTTTGGAACTAGGATGTTAGTCTTAGATCTTGACAGTCAGACTTCAGTGGTGAAAGAAAAAAGCTTTGATATCAAAGATCGTTTGGCTATTTTGCAGGACTTAAACGAAACAAGAAAAGACCTGAGCAACATAAAGTTGAAACAACAGCCAATAACCACTGAAGAAACACCGCCTGTCCCAGCAAGACCTGTCTGGATTCCAAAAATCCGGGATCTAGTCAGAGAAAAGATCGCGGTAAAGAAGGAATTTGGGCCTTCTTACAGAAAAGCAGTTCCTGTCTTGTCCATCAACGGGACAAGATCAGTTGTACTACCGCCGCTTGCTGGTAAAAAGGAGAACCGAGTTGTATCCATCGACCTGGTAAAACCACAATCATGTGGCCGATTACAAACAGTAGGCCAAGTGGACTCCCGATAAGTAGTAGAACACCGAGGTTTGCTACAAGTACAGAGGTGCTAACTAAAAGGCTAATCACATTCGAAACGCCTACAGAAGAACAACAAGGACTATGCAACAATGCAATGGAACTCACACCTCTGAAAACCCAAATAAAAACGTTTAGTAGAGACACACCAACCTACAATGAAGTAACAAATGAATATGCAAGAAACAGTAATCCTGAAACAATTGGAACAATTGATAGAACAGCATCCGGCTACTTCATAACCTTCAATGATTCCTCTGAAGACCTCAGTGAATCAAAGACACAACCATCAACGAAAACGCTTAAAGACAAAGCTAAGGAACTTTTGAAACAGCTGAAAGAAACCTATCTGATTTCTCCATGGATTGAATTGTGGGTGTCCTTTGGTGTATTTATCCTCATACTTTGGCTCATTATGATACTATGCTTGGGACGCTTCATTGAGGGAAAATATGCAAAAATGGACACAGCAAGCCAGAAAATCAACTTGATCCTCAAGCCACACACGTCTTCACACGTCGCGAAAAGAGAACTTTCTTCAGTCAACTTCACAGCCAATCCTATACCGGGTGGGGTAGCATGGGACAATACTGACTATGAAATTTATGGTCCGGTTGAAATCCTCAAATATCCACACCAAATCAAGATCTCGTTGAGTGACTTTGTAAAACCAAACTCATTTGCTGATGATTGGGACTTTGAAAGTATTAATGACATGATGTCTGACCTAGTGATGTCTGCTAAATTTACCAAACATGATTATTTGCAGGGTTCATCTAATTATGATAGTATGTACTGCTACAACCACTATGGTAACCATTTTCTACATAAATCTGCACAACCTAGAAATGTTTTAAATTATAATCAATGGGAACATTGTGCAACCCCTCCAAAAGGAAGCTCAAGAACCGTTTATGACAAATATTCTTATTTTTCAGGGTTCAATACAAGTAAAGCTGAAACATTTTATTTTAAATTGTCAAATAAGACAGGAACAAAAACCATGCTTACAAACACAAAATTGATATATTCGGACTCATTTTTTGAACAAATGAATACATTTGGTTTTGATTATTGGGACAAAAATGTGGAAGTAAAAAGTGTTTGGGGTACAAGAGAATGGCAAGTTCAGGGTATAGAATCATTGTTTAGAGCCTGCATGATCCCAGAACAAATTATATTCTTGAATGACACTATTCAACAAACTACCTGTCTTGGATTAGCCAAAATCAAAGACTTAAATAAACCGTCTATTCCAAAACCAACAATGAACAGCAATAACTCTGCAGATGAAGAGATAGACGTAAACTATGTATTAAACCAAAACAGAACAAATCCTGACTGGAAACAATGGTTAATCTGGCCCACAGATACTAATAACTGTCAAGACAGATTCCTGAACAAAACACAGGGGTTCACATTGACCAGGCCAGACCCTAGATATTCCCAAAGACAACACCCAGGGATAATCACCACCTACAGTGTGGGCAAACTCTGCCTTCAATGGCTACAAACTTCCACACTGACAGAAATTAAGCAACACCTGACTTTACTTACTGATGGTGCTGACTTGCGTGATTTCATTATGGGACCGCGCAAACAGCGTCAAAAACGCTTCATAGCAGCCTCTATATATGCAGCTTACAACGAGGCCTGGAAGATAACTCAAATTGAGACAGCAGAAAGTATACGGGAAATTGACCGTATTAATTTGGAAAAATCGCTTTCTGTAGTGGACAATGGGTTAATGACTCTGTCCTCCAGAATTTTTTCATTGGACAGTATTGTGTCTTCAGCAATCGACATAATATCGCAAGACTTACTGTTGTTACAACACGGTCAGTCGCAATTGCGTTCTATTATACAGCTTGGATGGACGTTACAAAATCTGCGTTCAGGCTATGTGCCTTGGCGTTTAATCAACACAACGTCACTATTCAATATCTTTAACCTTACTGATAAACAAATCAGTATGGCACAAAAGGGTGCTGATTATACAATCCTGAGCATTGAGAAACTCGAGAGATTACCATTGACAATGTCAGAACGACCTGTCATTGAATGGATAATACATGGGATAATTAATATTCCGATATCTACTTTCAGGTTTCAATACTGCCAAAAATATATACAGGCTGGCATGTACGAAAAATTGGGAAAAGGGTACATTAAGTCAACGTGGAACTTGCCCTATTCACATGCATGTGTCAGTAATAAAGGACAGAAAGTGTTCCTTAGTGGCAATAATTGTGCAATGTCACTAAGCGGTACACTTCTGTGTAATGGAATTAGTTTGCATGGAGCATGTGAAGGGAACTCAAATAACCTTTCATGTCACCAGCTAGGCACACCTGCAACACAGATAGAACCATTCTTTAAAAGACTCTATAATGGGAGTTACATCCTAATTGTGGATCGCAGATGTTGTAGTCTACTGCCCGCGGTTCCTTATCTCATAAGTACGACTGCGAAGGTCATGTGCTGTGGACGCTTATTGTTCCCCAGCTCCTTTCCAGACAGAGAGGCAAGGACATGGCCTAACTTGAAAATTACTTCTATTCGAATTGATACTTTAAGCAGAATGAAAACAGTGCTTCTCCAGACGCCGACCAGGCTCACGTCATCAAAAGAAACGTATGATCTCCTAGTCGCAAGGACGACTGCAGAGATTCACTCATTGTTATCAACTAATTCCCCCATACATTTCGCAGAAATCCTGAATGAAATCTTAAATATTTCTGATACCAGTGGAGTCTCAAATGTATTTAAGTCATTGTTTTCAGGAGCATTAACACCATTCAAAGCCATACTGGGTATTTTTCCAGACCTCGTCCATTCGATTTTTGGAGGAGTTCCCCTAATTTTGGGACTAATTGCAGGAATCCTATTCTTAGTCCTTATATTTCGTTATGGCAAACCATGTCACAGACAAAACACCTGCGACAAGGGAAGAAACAATCCGAGCCATTGGATACCAGGACCGGATATCAAAAATCCTGGGACTAACCCGGCTTAGAGACCTGAACATGACTTGGTTTCTTTCATTTCGGCCGATATGGCAAAGATGTGTTTTACCTGTATTAAGGTGCATGCTGTGCGGAGAAAAATGCGTGTTGGACACCTGTCTGACGCTACAATCGGATGCGCCAATGGATGCAGAAACATTGTTGGGTCCGGTAACGGCTCATGCATTGTGCTGCCCTCAACGGCTGCCAATCCTGATGACGACATTCGTGGAAACTTCACCACTACGATTAAGGGGTAGTGAAGATCAAGATGAAAGCAGCATCGATCAGGTACAACCTTCTGTCAGCAATACTACTCAAAACATCAATGGAGACAATCATGCACATGAATGCATGGTTACATCTTTTTCCGAGTTAGTGGAACTCTCACAGGAAGCTGTTGACAGCTTTTTCAGCAGTCTCAATGATATGAGGTTCTCACCAGAGCAGAAATAACGACTCTTGAACAAGCTAGCACACGGCGTTCCCGACACCTTGAATTTGGCCTTCAACTTTAATAATAAAGTAGCAAGATCAACTTTTTCCTCCAGTCCACGGACAGCAATTTTTTAACAGCCCCAAAAAAAATGTTATTATAATTTTTTCGAGACACATCTTCTGCTTAAAGTAAGAACTATTCTTGGAGAACTAATTTCTGTTTTTAGAAACTTCATAGACATTAGCTGCCCGCTGGTATGTTCATAAATATTTTTTGAACTGTGATGAAGTGGTCTCGAACTTTTCTTCTGTATTAAGAGCCATTTCATGTGTAATTCTCATATTCGATTACTAATAATGTATACATATGCGTGATTAATTTAGCATTATTCTACTGCTTAAGTGCATATAGTACATGTGACTATTTTTTTCCCGTATATTACATAATTTCGAAATGCATTATGTGTATTTTGGGGTGGTAAGGTATACACGATACTCTACAGTATGTTTTACTATGCCTAGATTCGTAAATATGGCCATAGTTAGCGTGGAGTGGGTGTGATGTATTCCTATAGGTTCTGTATAGATCCCCCTATTCCTGACCCTATTCTGGTTAACAAATTAACTAGGAGCCATCCCATGATGCAGAAACCGTTATCTGATTAAGCCAGACCACGGCACAGGAGCGCGTTATCTGATTAGGTCATAACGCTTGCCATCTAATTAGGCAAGCAATATTCCTCCAGCCCCTGATAAGGCATACGGAGTTCTCAAAACAAATCAAACCTATGACAACCTGGGAAAATCCCTGCGGCCATTGTTTTGATTTCTCAAAGAACTTCAGTAAAAGAATGTGCTAACGACCAGCTCGTATGACATCCTTATTGACGTATCTATGTCCATCCTTACGTCAATCTCGGCACCTTACAGGTATAAATATTACCGACATTGCCTTAAGCAAACACACGCGGTGGTGACGAGATCGGAGCAGCGAGACTTGCCGAAGCCCAGCAGAGAGCGAAGCCCACTGGCGCTGCCCCGCCTTCCTGACGCGCTGAGAACGAGACGCTGCCTTTCTCCTGCCGAGAAATCCAGCTCCGGCGCTTCCGAGCAGCCCTTGCAGGCAGCTTGGAATATCGAGACCACAGACGAGAGATACCATCCCTCAACCATCCTAGATCTCAGGTACAGAACTGAATAACCCCTTGCAGAGAATTCTTGAGTCAGTCACTTGGCAAAAACAAACTTAACTCAAACTGCTACTTTCTACTCCAGCCCACGTATTAGGCTTAGGTCAGGTACACCGGGGTAGGCGTGGTTAGAAGCACCAGTTGAGTATGATTAGTTAAATGTATATGTGTATGTATATATTCTATCCATTTTAAATAGCATATGGCTTAGAAACCATATCAATGCTTTTACAGTATTATTTTATACTTCTGCTTTTATTGTATGCACTTTACTTAACCATAAGTATTGCAATAATATCGATTCATTTCTCTTGTACGAGAAAAGAGACTGATAAATAAATAACATCTTTTATTGAACACGCCCGTCTCTTCCTTTTCTCTACAATCTGGTGAAACTAAGAATGCACGTACTGACTGAGTAAAATAAGTTGTCTTTTGTTTTCACACGACTCTAGAGATATACTCTTGATTAGGGGAGAGCAAAGTTGTCATGTTCTATGGTTGTCAGAAACTAAATCCCTTCTTGTCTATCCAGGGAGGTTTAACTCCTCCTTGCCTATTCGAGAAAGTTTCTAGTGAACTCTGAGCTAGCTGGCAAACCCAAAACTTTAAGTCTAATATCGACAGTAGAAGACCTAGTTAACGTCTGGTCTAGGTCTATACTATTGGAGGTATTATTCCAATGTGCAGAGCCTATTGGGATATTAGGAACTACACTACAACATCACACACACTTTGTCCATAATTGCATCACAGCAGGTGACTTTAGATAACCATTGTTAGACCTGACACCCTTGGGTGGTAGTCCCCCAAACTTTTTGTCTTGACCTCTCCTATTTTTCTGAATTTGTTTTTCGGAGGACTTAGGCTTCTGCACACTTTACCCTGCTAACCCATGTTATCGTTCTTGTGCTCTCTACCTAAACCAAGGTACAGTAGCCCTACTCCTAATTGGCACATTTAATTTACTTGTAAATCCCTACTAAATGGTGCGATTCAGGGGCTGTAAATTAAATGCTACCACTGGATTCAGGCTTTTCTGGCTGACGAGGAGTGATATCCCGAAATCGGTCCTAGAATGCTTTTTTCCAGGTCAGAGAGGGACCGGCCTGGTAGTTTGGGCTGGACTGTTCCGATGGGGCACAGGGTCAAGACTGATTTCCATATGGCTCGGTCCAAACTGGGGTGACCTGGTGAGCAAAAAAACAATGGATTTAGGTCGAGATCTCAGTACTGGGGGTGAATGTTTGACATTGATCGGCATTCTGTCCATCAAATGTTCTTTTAGAATTTGTCACCCAAGAGGGACGGGGAGGCCCAGATGTTGGTCCCGTACTTACCATGCCACTGTATTCAGGTTATCCTGGATGATGAGGGACGATACCCCGAAACCGGACCTAGGATGTTTGCTTCAGGTCCAGGGAGGTGCAGGCAGTTGGTCTTTGTGTGTTGCTCCCAGACACTGAGGCAAAGGGGGAATTGGTGTTGCCCTGACATGATAGGGGTAGGAGCAGTTCGAGCTGGACTGTTCCCATGGGGAGTACGGTCAAGACTGATTTGCATATGGCTGGGTCCAAACTGGGGTAGCATGGAGAGCAAAAAACTATGGACTAAACCAAGATCTGTGACTGGTGGTGAATGTTTGATTTGTTCATCATTTCATCCATCATCTGTTCTTTTTGCTTTTGTTGGCCTAAGTCAGAAGGGTATGCCCAGACATGGGCCTGATACTCACTGTGCCATTGGATTCAAACTAGCTGGGCTGATGAGGAGTAATACCCTGAAACTGGTCCCAGTATGCTTGTTTCCAGTCCAGGGTGGACCTGGCCTGGCACATCGGGCAAGACAGTTCCCATGGAGAGCAGGGTCAACACTGATATGGTTATGACTGGGTCCAACCTGGGGTGGTGTGATGAGCAACAAATCAATGGATTAAACCCAAGTCTGTGACTGGTGGTGAGTGTTTGATTTGTTCAGAATTCTATCCATCATCTGTTCTTTTAACTTTCTAAAAGTGACGTTCTCAAAATTGAAATTTAAAATCCTACTTTACCTTAAGTTCGAATTTTTCATTACAATTCCAAAGACCCCAAACATGAATGAGTCACCTGTTCCCATTAGCAAGTTATAACTATTACCTGTAATAAGGTAATCACAATGTTATCCCATGAGAGAGGTAGGCCTTGCAGTAATGGCAAACAAATGTAAGAGTTTTCACTACCAGGACATGTACAACGTAAAAGTACTTGTCCTACTTTTTAAATTCAATGCACCATGCCCTCTGGGCTGTTCATGGTCTGCCTAGGGGTGACTGATGTGTATTTAAACGAAAGGGTTGGGCCTGGCAAAAAGTTCATTTTGCCAGGTCGAAATGGCAGTTTACAAACTGCACACATAGGCTGCAATGGCAGAACTGAGACATGTTTAAAGTGCTACATAGGTGGGTGGAATAATTAGTGCTGCAGGCCCATTAGTAGCATTTACTTTACAGACCCTGGGGAAACATAGAGACACTTTACCAGGAACTTAAGCAAAGTAAATATGCCAATTGGGTGTAAGCCAATTCCACCATGTTTTAAGGAGAAATCCCAAGCACTTTAGCAGTGGTTAACAGCGGTAAAGTGTGCACAGTCCTAAAGCCAGCAAAATCTAAGTCAGCAAAGCAGGAGGCTTGATGGCAAAAACATTAGGGAGAAATGTATGACAAGGGTGCCAGATCTAACAGCCTGGCCTAAATTCTCTTTTTAAATACATATACGTCACCCCTAAGGTAGACCCTACAGGCTCAAAGGACATGGTGCATTGTATTAACTCATTCGATGCTGATGACGGAACCGCTCCGTCATCAGCTGCGGTGGCGCTGTGCTGATGACGGAGATGTTCCGTCATGGCCCGCTCAGCACGCCTGCGCTGCGCAGATTCCGCGCCTGCGCTGAGCGTTCTATTGAGCGGGGCGGGCCATGACGGAACCGCTCCGTCATGAGCACAGCTCAACCGAGGCTGGTGATGGAGCGGTTCCGTCACCAGCATGCGGCTGCCGCACGGCCGCCCCGCCCCCTTAGCGCTGCGGCGGAATAGCCGCCGCAGCGAAGGAGTTAAAAAAAGGACTTATGGGTTTAAGGTTTACATTTCCTGGTAGTGAAAAAATCCTGAAGTCGTTTTTCACAGTTTTAAGGCCTATCTTTACCATAGGATAACATTGTGATAACTTAAGTTTGGGAGCAGATGGGAGAATAATGTTTGCACTAAAATGATTTGTAATTTAAAATCCTCTTGAATGGTAAAGTCGGATTGTAAGTCACAATTCTGAAAATGGCACTTTTAAGAAAGTTGAGATGTTCTTGTCCTAACAATTTGGTGCCTGGTGCCTGCTTGACTGTTAATAGTTAAGGAGGTGGCCTTTGTGTAGTCCACCCAGACAGTGAGAGTAGGTGTTGGCAGGATTGCCAATTCTACCAGGATGGTTGTTGTCTAGCTTTTCCCTACCCTAAATACTTTTAAAGGGCAGCCTACTTCACACATACAAAGGAACATATCACCTGTCTTTTGTTACCCCAGACTACTTGAGTCTTGGCCGAGTAAGGTAAGAACTTTCAAGAACCAGATGTGGGGGTAGTATAGGGAGTCCCCCCACTTCAAAGGCTGGCACCAGGTACTAATATTGACCTCATGAGCCACTCATTAGATCACTTCTGGACCTGTAGAAGACTCAGAAAAAGGGCTTTCCTGCTACCCTGCCCCATGAGGTATGAAGATTAGGCCTGCTCCTTGAACCCAGGACCACCAGAGGGACTCCAAGCTCTAGCTGACTGGCCTCCTGTGTGAGCAACAGGGATATAACAAGCTACAGAGACCTGTCCTGCATCTGTCCAGCTGACCAGACCAGGCCCTGGACCTTGGCTGCTATTAGTGTGCACGCCTCTGTAAAGAAGGATGATATCCTGAATTATTGGGCTCTTCATGACCACAAATGGGCCTGTTCGCACTGAGACTCTACCAACCGTGACAAAGCCAATGCGAAGCTCCAGTGAACCTGACTCTTTGTGCTACATCGTCTGCCGTCATGACTAGCAACGTGAAATTTGATCTATGCACTACAGCCCTTGGTAACTGCCAGTGACCGCCCGGACCTGCTCCTGCACGGTCGCTCCCCCACGCTCCCCGATCCCACTCCCTGCTGGGCTGCTGCTGGCTAAATTTTTCATCGTGACCTGTGCTGTGCTGTTGCATTTGGTATCGTGATCTGCGCTAAGTTTATTTATTGCATTGTAGTCGGACTTGAATAACGCTTGCCTCACCTCATATTGTCATTTTGCTCCGCTCGCTCTGCTGAACATTTATTTATTTTTATTTTAGCGCTCTCTGCTTACTGGGATTTTTGTGCTCACGGGGCTTTGATACATCTGCTGCCCCTGCCTCGCTTCGCCTTTGACCCTCCATTTTGTTTGTTGGTTTCCCCTGGTCCACCCCTCCTCCCCGCTACCGCCTCCCAGCTGCTGCCCCTCCCACGCTCCGCCCCCTCCACTATCCATTTAAGATTGATGACCCAACGCGCAGCGTCCACGCGCAGCGGTCACGCAGAAGGTGCACCAAAGGTAAGCCCGTCTACGCCCATCCGCGCCTGGACCGCGCCCAGCGCCAGACCCCCTAACCCCCGTACCACCCACACCACCCGCATTACATACGACCCCTCCATCCTCTTAGCCCTAAACCCCGGCCGACTCCCCAACTGCGCCCAAGCCGCTCCTGGACACACCCATGGACCCTTCACATGCAACTCCTGCAAGTATGACAGCACCAAGACCAACTCCTCATCCACTAACACCAAACAGAGATCTGACACCAACCACCTAAAATGCATCCTGCTCAACACCCGCTCAGCCCACAGACACGCCATCGACCTTTGGAATCTACTAGACACCATCTCTCCGGACGTCGCCTTCCTAACAGAAACATGGATGAACGCCTCCTCAGCCCCAGACATCACCATTGCCATCCCGGAAGGCTACAAGATCATCCGAAAAGACCGCACCCACAAAACAGGAGGAGGCATCGCCATCGTCCATAAGAAATCCATCTCCATCTCAACCACCTCAGACGTCAACCTCGCTAGCGCCGAGCACCTTCACTTCCAGATCCACACCGACCCCAAGATCACACTCAGAGGCACCCTCCTATACAGGCCACCAGGACCCCGTGCACAATTCAGTGAAGACATCACTGACTTTATCACCCCACACGCCCTCCCCTCCGAGGACTACATTCTACTGGGAGACCTCAATTTTCACCTGGAAAAGAGCAACGACAACAACACCACCACCTTCTGGACAATCTCGCCAACCTCGGACTCAAACAACTTGTTAATACCCCCACTCACTACGCAGGTCACACACTCGACCCTATCTTCACCTCCAGCAAACATATCTCCTTCAGTCACACCACAGTTCTCCATTGGACGGACCACAGCTGTGTTCACTTTATCTACAAGAAGACCACAACCCACAACCACCCTCAACCCACTCTGTGAAGAAACTGGAACAAAATCACCATCGACCAGATCTCCTCATCGCTTCTTCAAAACCCCCCTGCCCACTCTTCGGACCCCAACCAAGCAGCCATTAACCTCACTCAATGGCTAACCAATAGCGCCGACAACCTAGCACCTCTGAAAAAACGTCAAATCAAACTAGGCAGCAAAAACGCCCCCTGGTTCAACGATGATCTTAAGAAATCCAAGAAATTCTGTCGCTCCCTTGAAAAGGCCTGGAAAAAAGACCCAAACACCAGCACCAGGGACGCCTTCAAAAACGCCACCCGCATACACCACCAACTGATCCGGACTGCCAAGAAAGCCGCATTCAAAGACCGACTAGACAACAACGCCCACAACAGCAAAGAATGATTCAACATCGTCAAAGAGTTCACCAACCCCACTGCCAACTCCAACGACATCACTCCCTCTCAAACCCTTTGCAACTCCCTAGCTTCGTTCTTCCACGACAAAATCGCAGACATCCACAACAGCTTCAACAACCAACCCGGAGACCAACCCTCACAACCTTCTGCCGTACCTTCACCCCCCTTGAACACCCTTAATGACTGGAACCCAATCTCCACTGAGGACACCATCCGCCTGATGAACTCCATCCACTCAGGATCCCCCACAGACCCATGCCCTCACCACATCTTCAACAAAGCAGATTCCATCATAGCACCACACCTCCGAGACGTCATCAACTGCTCCCTCAACTCCGCCACCTTCCCGGAAAGCTGGAAACACGCCAAACTCAGCGCCCTTCTGAAAAAACCCACAGCTGACCCCACCAAACTCAAAAACTACCGCCCCATCTCGCTCCTTCCATTCCCGGCCAAAGTCATCGAGAAAGATGTCAACAACCAGCTCGCCGCCTTCCTCGAAACTAATAAATCCCTCGACTCCTCACAGTCCGGCTTCCGAGCCAAGCACAGCACTGAGACCGCACTCATCGCAGCAACAGACGACATTCGAACTCTACTGGACAATGGAGACACAGTCGCCCTCATCCTCCTCGACCTTTCCGCAGCCTTCGACACAGTCTGTCATAGCACCCTATTACAACGCCTCAGAAACATCGGAATCCAAGGAAAAGCACTGGAATGGATCACCTCGTTCCTCGCCGGAAGAACTCAGAGAGTCCGCTTCCCACCATTCAAGTCAGAGGCCACTGAAGTCATTTGCTGCGTGCCACAAGGATCTTCACTCAGCCCCACCCTCTTCAACGTATACATGAGCCCTCTCGCAGCCATCGCACGCCAACACAACCTTAACATCATCTCCTACGCTGATGACACTCAGCTGATCCTCTCACTCACCAAAGACCCTAACACCGCCAAAACCAACCTACATGAAGGAATGAAAGAAGTTGCCGAGTGGATGAAGCACAGCCGTCTGAAACTGAATTCAGACAAAACAGAAGTCCTTATCTTAGGTACCTCCCCCTCCGCCTGGGACGACTCTTGGTGGCCAGAGGCCCTTGGAAAAGCACCCATCCCGACGGACCACGCACGAAATCTGGGCGTCATCCTGGACTCCTCACTCTCGATGACCAGACAAGTCAACGCCGTCTCATCATCTTGCTTCAACATTCTTCGCATGCTCAAAAAAACATTTCGCTGGATCTCCACCGAAACTAGAAAAACGGTCACCCACGCACTGGTTACAAGCCGCCTGGACTACGGAAACACCCTATACGCCGGTACCACCGCTAAACTTCAGAAAAAACTCCAACGCATCCAGAACGCATCAGCCAGACTCATACTAGACATCCCGCGTAAAGACCACATTTCTGGTCACCTGAAAGACCTCCACTGGCTCCCCGTCAATAAAAGGATAACATTCCGCCTCCTAACCCACGCACACAAAGCACTTTACGAACTTGGACCCGAATGCCTCAACACACGACTTTCCTTCTACACCCCCTCCCGCCAGCTACGCTCTTCCAACCAAGCCCTTGCTGCTGTACCTCGCATCAACAAAACCACCATGGGAGGAAGATCCTTCTCCTACCTGGCGGCTAAAACCTGGAACTCACTCCCCACTCACCTTCGCCTCACTCAGAACCACCTAGCATTCAGAAAGCAACTTAAAACCTGGATATTCGACAACTAATTCCCCACCCATCTTCAAGCGCCTTGAGACCCTCTGGGTATGTAGCGCGCTATATAAATTAATTGACTTGACTTGACTTGAATGTGAACCTCAAGTTACCACCATCTGTGACGCCCAACCAGATCTTTGTGCTATAACGATGACAGTCTGTAACAGCAGGCCTGCTGTTCACTCTACAGTCACAACCATCTTCGACACTCTCCTTGCTCCTCACGGACACCTCCACTGTGAACTGAGCTCTTTGCTCTAAACATTCAGAAGATAGCTTTTTCAGTAAGCCAAACCAATTCCCTGTATCTAGCTCACACACCATCGCTGACGGCCTGAACCTCATCTAGCCTAGCATGACCAGATTGCCTTTCCTGGCATTTCGTGCTTTTAGGCACTATACTTGTCTAGAACCTTTGAATTTGCATATCTTTGGTTCAACTGATTGGACTTTTGTAGTTCTGGTATCATTTTATTTATTAAATGTGACTGTGTTTAGTGATTTTGTGTTGGATTCTTCTTCTGTTGTGTTTTCACAATATTTCTGTTTGTGTGCTGCATAAATACTTTACACATTGCCTGTAAGTTAAGCCTGATTGCTTTTTTGCCCATCTGCTAGAGGGCTAAGCACATGTTAATCAAGTGACTTTTGTGGTTCACCGTGACAACGACAGTGGTTGTTGCTTGAGTAGGGTTTATACCCCACTCTAACAAGAACCCAATTTCTTACAATGGTTAATTCTGATGATTAAAATAAAAAAGCAACACAGACAAATGTCTATTTTAAATACCATCTCTATTAGGGTGCTGGCATGATCTTTGAAAGTGCTAGAGCCTACTTCTAGCCCTGAAGCAATTGAGTCAGACCTCTTCTAGGTGGGGTGCAATGGTTCTCCCCAAGAAAAATGTTGGGGACAAATAGTGGATTTCAAAGCGCAACTGTCACATAGATTTGATAAAATGCCATAGGCTCTGAAAGAGCCCTCATTTAATAGTAATATCCCTTCATAAAGTGCCAAGCTAATTAAATCTTGCTATACCCAGGAGAGGGCACCATTTGTGTTTCTCAAAATGTGTTAGTTGGGCCCTGTATGTTAAATATTACCTCCATTGTGCCAGGGACCCCATATAGCGTTGGTGCTCCTTTAAATTAATTAATACATACAATATACCAGTGCCACAATGTTGCCATTAATGAGTCCCTATATCATGGATGTCCCCTATATATCAAAAAGTACCTCCGTATGTCAGGGCTATCATTTTCCATTGGGTATCCTCCTCCCATAGGTCATAGTTGTCCTCCTTCATGACACTAACAAATTACTTCCAGTGTGCTACCATAAATATTTTGCCGTCTGTGCCTCCATGTCACTAATTTCCTCACGTATGCAAGCATTTCCCCATAGTTGGCACTATGCCAAGAATTACCTCTAGTATGCTAGTATCAGCACTGTGGCCTAACATGATACCAGAAATACCTCCAGTATGCCAATGCAAGTATTTTGTCAGAAGTCTCTCCTATGCTAATAATTTCCTCCAGTGTACTAGAGCTAGTATTTTGCCATGGGTGCCTATATAAAACAAGAATTGCATTCAGTGTTCTACGACCAACGCAGACTCTCAAGAATGATTCCACATTCTCACAAATTTTCACTTACTTTCACTCACTTCCATTCACTCTTATATTCATTTTCAGTCACTTGCATTCATTCATTCAATATCACTTACTCTTGCACTTGCTCTCACTCATTCTCATTCATTCACTCACTCACTTTCACTCACATTCACTCTTTCACTCATTTATCCTTTCCCGCTCACATGCCGGTCATTCACTTGCACTCACTCTCAATAACTCTTTATATCACTCTGAGTCACTGACTCTATCTCAGTTATTCTCCCTCACTGTCACTCTCACGTACATTCATTCTCACTCACACTCTCTAACACTCCCTCACACTCACTCATTGTCACTCACTTACTTGCAGACACTCTTTCCCTCAGCCTCACTCCCTTTGACTCACTCACATCACTCACAGAAATTAAGTCTCTCATTCTTTTCTACACTGGCTTTCATAAACACATGCTTCCACATACAGACACACACACACTCACATACCCTTTCTCACATATAACACAATCTCACCAACAAGCACGCAAACAAAATCCAAATACAAATGTTTTTTACTTACCTCAGCTGCCAGAAAATATCCTATTCCAGCTTAATGTGCTCCATTTTGTGTTACACTAAATATTGAAAAATACAGTGTTACGCAATATTAGGATAATAAAATCAAGGGTGCCCATTAAATGGCCCACCAATGATTTTGCCAAATCTGGGGCCAGGGGTTGCAAAGGCAGTGCCAAGGGTATCAAGTAAGCATGGGCGGAATATGTGAATTCGCGATACGAGAATTCACGCGAATTCGTATTCGCGATTCGCAAAAATCTGCCATATTCCACGAACTTCAGAAATTTTTTGGGGGGCGAGTTCGTGAGATTTTTTTACCAGTTCGGGAACGAGAACTTGCGCATGCGGTCGCAATGGTGCAAACATGTTGTTTCCACTTAAGCAGCCTGCTCGCGATGCCTTTATACTGTTTCGGGTCGCAATGACGTGTTCGCATTCGCAATTTCCTGATTCGGGTCGCAATGACGTGTTCGCGTTCGCAATTTCCTGTTTCGGGTCGCAATGACGTGTTCGCGATCGCGACATCGCTCGGCCAGCTACCAAAATCTCGCAGCGCACGCAAACAGGAAGGAGCTCATCAGCGAACGCAGAATCATGGTAAGTCAATGCCGCACGCGTGAGATTGTATTTTTGAAGCGCGAATAAGAAAAAGAAATCCGCTAACTCGCGAATTGTGGATTTATCGTGAATTTCGCGCAATTCGCGGATCGCGAAATTGCCAAAAATTTGCAAATTCCGGGAGCGGATCGAATTTTCCGCCCATAATTAGTATCAAGGTTTAAGCCATTGGCCACAGCTGCGACCCCTAAATAAAACGAATTTCGTAGCACACCGTGCATCGCATTTTGCGATGCAGGGTGCGCTACGAAATTCGTTTTATTAATTAAATTGTTTACTTACCTTCAATTATCATACTCCAGTTTTTACCACCCCCCACCCTGCCCCTCCCCCGCCACCGCCTCTCTGCTCCACCGAAACTCCCTCCACGGGCCGCGCCTGATCAGATGTGTGATTGATTGATTGTGTTCTCTATGAGCCACATTACCTTCAAAGAGCAGAGATAATGCTAAAGTAATATCTGAAAGATGTCACATGATTTTTTTAAATATATATATTTCACTTCTCGTGTGGTGCGATACCAAACCTTTGCTGCCTTCCTGCAAGTTTGTGTTTTTTGTCAGCAAATATTTGCTGTGATGTCTACAACGGTAAACAACGTTTACAACAATACTTTATCTCCACGGGGAATCATAACGCGGTCGTTATCACAACCGCGTTATGATTCCGCATACCAATACTCCGCAAGTCGTAACAACGACTTGCGGAGGGGGGGAGGTGTGGGATATAAAATCCAACACCTTTCCTAGTGTCCACTGCGACTGGAGTTGGAATAGTAAATTATACTATTCCAACTTCCAGCGCCCCTCCTCCGCAAGTCGTTGTTATGACTTGCGGAGTAATGGTATGCGGAATCACAACGCTTTCGTGATAACGACCGCATTGTGATTCCCCGTGGAGATAAAGAATGCGGGATTTGATCATATGTTCGTCTACAACTTCTGATTTGAGTAGGTTCAGCTTCTGAGTAGTTTCTACAAGTTTTCCTTAGTAAAAGGATATCATGTATGTATAGGGTAAAAGCAGACCAAATTAATTATTTATTGAATGCGTACATATCAGTGGTGTGACACAAAATGGTGACCCCCCCCCTCCAGAATGTGGTGAGGACCCCTTGAGGCTCCTATATCTTACATTCATATTCATAGGCCAGGTGATGATTGGATGCCCCCTCCTGGGTGCAGGGGTCTGTATTACGCCCCTGTGCACATGCTCGGTCTTTCATTTCCCAGGATTTATCCAAACATATTCCGAGGACAGAAAAATGAAGATCTCTGAACACATACCTTGCTCTCTGCTTGTCAATTACATTAATCTACAGTGCTGACCTAAGGTTAATACTAAACCCGCAAGGTAAACAAAGGGAAAGGATGATAAATGAGCTTTCTCTCGGACAGTTCTTCCCACCAGATCTCTGGAGAACCTGGGAGAATGTTCAATAATTCTTTATTTGAATGTCTCTGCAGTGATTCCCCTCGTGATGCCATTAATATTTCACGATGTTCCGGGATCACCGACCCATATTAATGCAATAGAGAGAGGACTGCTCCGTGTAGAGTAAAACTAAGGGGCATATGCACAAGGACTTAACGCCACTTATTTAGACATTCTGGTGGCGTTAACTCCTTCGTCTTATTTACAAGGCAGCATTGAGTCACTTTTGTGGCTTAACGCAGCCTTGTAAATAATAACCCTATTCATGCAGCACTTAGCGTGAAAGGGGCGTGCAATGGGTGTTGCAGTGGGCGTTTCGGTGCAACACACATTGCTTTTTGATGCTACCCCATATTTACAAGGTATGGGGCACCACCAAAAATAAGACCAGGAAATACCAGGCCTTAAACAGGTGATATGAGGAAAAATGTTTTATTTCTGCTCCTATATTGTTCTTTCCATTCTGCTGCAGACATAGGCAGAGCAAATTGCCTGTTAAGATTGTTTATGTGCAGTAAGGTGTCCCTTCCAGCACATAAACAATTGCCCTTGCAGCACAGGCACCCTAGCAAAATGGCGCTAGGGTGACCTCGCTGGCACTAGGCAGCTTTTTTAGCCGTGGCACTCCGGGAAACGCATGGGTGCACTGCATTTTTGTAAATACAGTCTACCCATACATTTTAAAACAGTTGGAGCGCGGCGTTACCAATTTTGGAGTAACACCGCGCTCTGCCAGTTTGTTGTGAATATGCTCCTAGATGTCATAAAGACTGAAATAATTTAACTTTCGAGCTTGTGCACAGGACTGCTGAAATATTAGTAATAAATATACAGTATAAGTGACTCGGTGCAAGGACTTCATGAGTCATGAACAACGCTTGTATTTAATTTATTTATTGCAGAATGCAACAAAACCCCGAAAACTATTTATAGTTACTGACGTGATTCAACATACTGATTTTAGATTTGACACATGCCAGCAAGTCTACACACGAGGGTTTCCCAACATTTAAAATGGTGAACGTGCACATTAATAGGCACTGTGACATCATTGCGTACAGCACAGATAGTTTCTGAAGAAACAATGATTTTTGGCCATGCTGTTTGTTTCATAGATTGCTTATTCCTATAAAGCGAACGGGAAACATTACTTACACTTTATGTGGCGTGCTGGGCTGGTAGCCCGGAGGTAAAGCTCAAAATATGCATCGAATCCATAGTCATTGATGAAAGCTGCTGTCCTTTTAATGTCATATTGAACTAAAGAGCATATGCTAAGAACACTTGTTAATGGTAAGTCAAAGGGGGGGATCCCTGGGGTTGAATAGTCTATTTACCACACAGGCCTTTCTTGTGATACAAGGAGAGGTCACAGTATGTCCTAGGTATTCAGACAAGCATAAGAATGGGTTTCCACAAAGAAATAGTCTTGTTAAACAATCTAGATTTATTCGAATTACATATATATAAACAATAAAAACAAGGTAAAATTCATCCAAAATAATTAAAAACCAAGATAAAATATCTCGGTGGGTTAAGAATTAATATTAGACAATGTTACATCAACATAATGTTATAATACACAACAAATGAAAAAGCAATCAAGATGTGTTCACAATAGGCGACAAACTGAACATAAATACAACAAACCCCTTATATTTAAGTGGCCCACTTAGTATTTCTGCCACTATATTTGAGAAGATCCAATGGCCATAGACAATTTAATTTCTCTCTAGCTTTGGTGGAGAAATCTAATGCCCATCTAAAGCTCTGTCTGGCCCTAGTTGGATTCTTTTGGATCAAAACAGTGCGTCGACGCGTTTCGGTGCTTGTCACTCAATATCGTGGCACCTTCCTCAGGACTTCTTGTTTCTGGGGTTTCAGGGAACGGATGAATATACCGTATCCTTGGGGCCGTGTTGTAGACGCTCAAAAGTGGGGTCTCCTTACGGTCTCCCTCTATTGGCACTACACATATGGTCCTTGGGGCCCTCTCTCTCAAGGAGATCGAGTGAAGGAACGAGGCAGAAGCGGTCGATTTGCTAAAAAACGAACATATCCAGTTCAGTAGCAGACCAACGACGACATATGCCCGTTCTAAACAAGTTTTAAAAATATCGGAGATACACTACAAGTGGGCAGTCATCTGACAACCAAATAACCAAGGAACCCCATCAAAAGGAGCTCTCGTTACAAGAGAGAGGGCCCCAAGGACCATATGTGTAGTGCCAATAGAGGGAGACCGTAAGGAGACCCCACTTTTGAGCGTCTACAACACGGCCCCAAGGATACGGTATATTCATCCGTTCCCTGAAACCCCAGAAACAAGAAGTCCTGAGGAAGGTGCCACGATATTGAGTGACAAGCACCGAAACGCGTCGACGCACTGTTTTGATCCAAAAGAATCCAACTAGGGCCAGACAGAGCTTTAGATGGGCATTAGATTTCTCCACCAAAGCTAGAGAGAAATTAAATTGTCTATGGCCATTGGATCTTCTCAAATATAGTGGCAGAAATACTAAGTGGGCCACTTAAATATAAGGGGTTTGTTGTATTTATGTTCAGTTTGTCGCCTATTGTGAACACATCTTGATTGCTTTTTCATTTGTTGTGTATTATAACATTATGTTGATGTAACATTGTCTAATATTAATTCTTAACCCACCGAGATATTTTATCTTGGTTTTTAATTATTTTGGATGAATTTTACCTTGTTTTTATTGTTTATATATATGTAATTCGAATAAATCTAGATTGTTTAACAAGACTATTTCTTTGTGGAAACCCATTCTTATGCTTGTCTGAATACCTAGGACATACTGTGACCTCTCCTTGTATCACAAGAAAGGCCTGTGTGGTAAATAGACTATTCAACCCCAGGGATCCCCCCCTTTGACTTACTGTCTTCTTACCCTGTTCCCTGGTGAAAGTGGGGTACCCTCTCTTTTTTGAAATCACTTGTTAATGGTGCCATGAAATGTGCACCTTGCTCAGCATTCGTGCCTCGTTAGACTTCAAAATGTAATTTTTCATAAGAAAGAGCATAAAAATAACTTTCAGTGAAAACATGGAAACACTGTCAACTTACTGATAATATTCACTCATCCAGCGGATCTGCCTTGGCACAAGAGTGCGCGGAGGGTACTAATGGGGTCATTTATGTTTCAATGCATGTCTTGCCGACCAGCCAGGATCGTAGAGGTCTATCCGACCTATTGAGAAAGCACTGACTGGTTGCAGGGATTTTTGTGTTCGGTGGCTTAACACAAAATGATGACTCCCCCAACCCCCCTCGCCCGCAAAATGGATGAGGTGCACCGGGTCTCCTATATCTATCAGATATATATTGTCCTTGTGCTGAACAGGAGTCCCCTGAAGTTTCAGGGGTCTCCTGAAGAGTTGAGGCACTAGGGGGTTGCCGGGGCCTGCGTTACGCTCCTGTCAGTGCTTTGAAGGATGTACAACTGTGGCAGCTTTCTTCACCACACTGAAGATTTGCTGAGTGGGTGCCATGTTTAAGGCAGGAGTTTGTTTTCTCTGTACAAAAACAATGTTTCCAATACACACGAAGTTTTCCCAGCCCATGCTTGGCATGCATTGCGTTGATGAGGGGCGGATGAACATCGCTGTCACCAAGTGGTCCTTTGGCACATAGGTCGCCAAAGGAAAGCAAAATGACTAAGATCAAAGTATAGCAGGATGAGAAACGGGCAACCTTTTGGTTCAGATCACTAAGACAGTAAGTAACATTGGAGATGTAGTCTGTACATCCCTAGAAGGAACCAAGGGTTTCAGTGAGCGACATCTTGTCTGCAAATTTTTAGGAAAAGTGGCAAATTTGAACTCAGGAGAGCTCTTCCTCAGCTGCTATTTGACTGGGCTCTATCCATGGTAGACAATGCTTTTCCTTAACAGAAGAAACTAAAGGTGTTGAAGCAAAAGCCCATACTTACATGCAGAGACAACAGAATCCTGAGAATGTTCTCATCAGGTGTCTCCTTGTCCACCAGACTGTTAAATGTCTTGTTGCCTCCTAGCACAATTACTAGACAGCAACATGTAAAGGACAATGAGCAATAACACACACATCAACAGAAGATCTGAGTCTTACTATACTGCCACACCCCTCACTCACACTCAGTAATCTTGGAGAGATGGTAACTTCTCATGAACACTGCAGCAACGGATGGACATGCTGAACCAGACTGTACTACATCACACTATAGTTTTGGAAATGACAGGAGTGCTATTCCCCCCTGCAATCATGATATCATCAGCTTTCATTCCACATACTCCAGGAGACAGCGGCCAGGAGAATAAACACATCTGAAAAACATAAGGACACATGGAACCGAGGAATACTCCTTTTTAGGTCAACGTCTACCAAACCTTGCAGCTGGTTGGACATGCTGAAAACTTCCCTAGGAATGCATTCTTCCCATTGCTTACCATTGGCTTTTTGCTTTGTAACATACGCTGTGCTTAAAAATAACTTATAGGTTTAAAAGCACAAGTTCCTTGTGAGTCCAGAAGTCTTCAGGCAAAATGAAACATATCAAGATTACTGGTGATTAATGTTCCTGCTGGAGAGAAATCGGAGTTTGTCTGCAGTCAGTTTTGTCTCATCATAAAGTAGTGCACAAGGTTAATGTGCCTGCTGCAAAGAACGTGCATATAACGGAACTCAGTGTGAGGGAACTTTGAGTAGCGCTATAATAAAATGAAAAGGTTAGTCTTAGAGGGGCTATGGAGAGATGTGGGGCACTGCTAGAGGGTGGTAGTGAGGAAATTCATGGAGAAGGAGGTTATAGAGGGGGCACCAAAAAAAGACTGTTGCACTGGGCGCCAACAGCGCCGAAGCCATCCCTGCTAATAGCATATCATAAACAATATTCTTCCTCAATTTCATGCGCATTCCATAGACACTAGCAGGAAAGGGAGTGGAGGGGTGCTGAAGCACCCCCATAATAACCATGCTGAAGATAAGAAGTGAATGAGCAATACGCAGGCCTTTTCATTTTGTTTTTCTCTTGCGACTTGCTGTGCATTCAGAAGTCAAATGTGAGGCTCTGTCTTCTGACGGAGCTTGGTGTTTTCTCTTCTTTCTCTGACTGCAAAGTTAGAGGATTTATGTGACAATCTCCCAGGGTACTGGGGAGGGAAAGAATGTGCAAGTATGTTTTTTTCTAGCACAGGACAAAATGTAAATGCCAGTAAATCAACTGTATTTCGGAATATATCAGAATTAAAAAGGCACAAATCAAGCATATTTTTTTGCATTTCTGAAGTGTGGTGGGAGCAAATATTTTAAAATATTTAAAAAAATCAATAAACTAGGTGATGCCGATTTCCACACATGATTATATATGCGCTGCAAAGTTTTATCCGTAAAACTGTACGTAATGTAATGGCAATTTCAATGAATATGAGTTGTCTGTAATGGCAGTAGGCTACCACACCATGCATGCTCCACTCTACGCCACTCCACCCTACACCAGTCAATCCTATTACACTCTACCATAAGACACTGCTCCACTCTACGCTACTCCACTCTGTACCACTCTACAACATCCTACACCACTTCACTGTGCACCATTCCACTCCACTCTGACACTCTACTCCACTCTGACACTCTACTCCAGCCTACACCACTCCACTCTGTGACAATCTACAGCAGACCCCTATGTGACACTCCACTTTATGACATTCTACTCCACTCCATGACATTCCACTCAACTCAACTCTACGCCTCTATTAAACACTAAACTCCACTCTACGCCAGCTCTCTATTCCACTCATGGCACTCTACTCCACTATAGGTCACTCTATGCCACTCCATGATGCTTTACGGCACACTACTCCACTCCACCACACTGTATCACTCCACCGTATGCCACTCCACTCTATAACACAACACTCTACGATGCTCTACGACACTTTACGCCCCCTATGACACTCAACTCTATGCCACTCCACTTTACAACACCCTATATCACTCCATTCTATGGCACTTATCTCTATGCCTCTCTACGTCATTCCACTTTGACACTGCACTCTGACATTCTACTCCACTCTACACTGCTCCACTGCAGTTGGAGTTGACGAAATGCCCATGGGCAAGTTGACCAGAGGAGCAGGGGACCCCCTATAAAAAAACACAGAAATGGCAATCACCGCGGGGGCAAGCACCAACGTCGAGAGTGTGTTGGTATTTGACTTGTGGTGGAATGTCCACAATTCCCGCTTTTTCTATGACTGGCCAGATCGAAGCAACTAAACCCAGTTTGATTATCTCAGGCAGTAATTGCATCCAAGATTTCCAAAACACAGGATTCTGAACACATCAGTTCTTTTTTCTGAACAAATATTTCTTGACTGCAATATACCTTCCCATAGATAGCTTTAACATCGAAGATGAGTTTCCCAGCTTCATATTTGAACCTGAAGATCATGCACTCATAGAAAGTTCCCCATGGTTGCATAGCCGTGGGTGTTTCCTAGGTAGTGTAAAGGAATGGTCAGTTGTGGTCTCCAGCGAGTAGCTCAGGAGCTACTGATAGCTCACAGCCACCCACAAAGTAGTTCTCAGAGGTGAAGCCAAGCCCAATTTTTCATTCAGAGAGTCTGTGCACATTAAAGAAGACAGCACTGCTCAACTCGAGGCCTTTAGAATGACAGCCTGCAAAACCAATGGCAGGGTCTTATGATAACACTCAAACACATATTCCGTTGTCTATGGGGTATGGCATATGACCACGTGTATCCATACTCAGTCTAACTAAATCCCAACGACACTGGCCATGTTATAGGCTCTGCTCTATCATTTGCACCATGTAGGTAAACAATGGACCATGAAAGAATAGTGGAACAGTATCTTAAGCTGTATCCAGGGTTGAAAAAGGGTAGCATCACTATTTTACAGTGAAGACATTTGCTAGTTGCACGAGAGGATTTTCCTTGAACAGAAGTAGCTCACACTACAGAAAAGATTGAAGACCCCTGGGTCAGAGCAATGCAATGTAAATATTGAGATACTCAGAGTCCTACATTTTGCAATGTATTTACTCCACGTATCCACATCTGGTTTGTGGAGGAATGATCTACGAGTCAGCTGTCAAGACACTGTGTGTAAGTGCACCAGTATTTCCATTATTCTCAGGGTGTGTTGTAAAGGAAGAACACGGTATGGAAAAAAATGTTGCATAAAAAACGGTTAATATATGTCTGATTTTGTATAGCTGCAAACTGCAATGAACACTGCTTACATGTAGTATTAAGAAAGCAGGCTTATCTCATGAACATAGGTGATCACGTGACGTGAAATGTACAACCTTCCTAAATTTCTTAAGTGAGAGAGAAAGTGTTATTATGCAGCCAAAGCGTATAAAAGTACCTCACACATGCTGTGCTTTGTGATTTCTTTTGTGACTAGGGGTCCAAGTTCATAGTAGCAAACACTTACAATAGGCTTACAATAGGGAATGGATGAATCTTTTACAAGGACATTATTAGGATGTGAATTAGCTACTTAGGTCTCCGTCTTGGAAACGTAAAGCAAAGTGCTGCATTAAAAATGCTCTGGTCAATTATAATTTGCTGAAAGCCCCAAGATATAATGGGCAAAGCTGATTTATGATTTTGAATCAATATCTGTGAGTGAATAAAACAACCAAATGTAGCATTTGTCTAATATTTAATTTAAGCTTCAGGATTCAAAACATATGAATGTGGTTATTACGTCTGATTTATGTCAGAATAAAGTATAAAACTACCAGCGCCAAGACAATGTACAATGTTAATTGAGCTTATAAGTCATAGCTACTTTAGAATAATTAGATGCACACAGCCTGCCTCAATGCTATTTGAATTTCAATTCTCAACATTTAATCATTTTTGCCTTCAGAGCAGGGGATTACCTAGTTTATCTTTGCCCTCCACTCTCACCATTGATAAGGTGTAAATATGTTTTACTTAGGATATGTTTAGCCCCTTATCATGAATTATGCTGCAATATTTATTATGTGAAAGTGTGAATGTGAAAGTGCTGTTTTGCTTCACATGGGACATAAGATATCTCTCTTATATGCCATGGAACTTCGTACATGCTTTATTTAACACAGAGGTCTAATAAGGCCACACACCACCTCCTGTTCACACTATCTGCAACATTTGCAGTTGAGAAGGATTGGGTTGATGCTTCATGGCCCAGCACGAGGGGGAAGGCCTCGCAAGACAAAGATATAGGGAAAGTGGACCTTAAGCTCAAGAAAGACATGAATGAACATTTCTCTACTGATGGACTGAATGTATTGTCTGAGGAAGCCACAAAATAGAACTGTATGGCCTATATCGTAAAAGAACCACGTATGAACAAGTATCAGGGCTGGTAGCAGCAAAATATAATACAATAAGACACCTAAAGCCTACTGGGGGAAATACACAGCTAGGATGCAATCAAAAAGCAAAAAAGATATATGCATATCAAAGCCGCACGTACTGGCACACCACCATCAGCACATGGAACTATTGGAGAACGTCTTATACTTTGTTGTACAACATTTACACATATCAAACTTGGTAAGACCTACAGTGGTATCCATGCTCCATACTTTACCAGTCTTATGTGTATAGTTAGCACCAGCCTTTGTTCATCTAATAATGAATAGCAATTCCAAGTCTAGGTGCAAAAATATTAAAAAATCACAGTCTTCAACATCTGCCTAAAGATTATCCAACACTGCTCCGTCATTAACTCAGCTGGTAAATAATTCCATAATTTTCCACATTCATAGAGTAAAAGATTTTATCACTCAAGACTGCACAATTCAGGGTCAACAAACAGACCTTTATTTGTTGACCTAAATTCACTGCTGTTAGACCTGTCAATCTTAGGGTTGTCTTCCCCCAATCGTTTTGCCTTCTTACCTACGTTTTTCTGCTGAAATTCGTTTTTGTTGACCTTAGGACTCTCTGCACTTTGTCAAAACCTTTATTTCAAATGATTCTTTTCTTTATTTCAACAGCACATACAGCTCAACCAACGCGTTTTGTTCGCACAAGGAGAACTTTATCAGGGCTTTTATGAAAAGATAGTCTTAATTCTTACGTCTCAATATCCAATGTAGTCACTCCAGTTGTTTGCACTGGATGCAATGGAAATTCCCACATCTAATAAGGACGCTGATATACAGAGTCGCGGAAAGGGTCATCGCATTCGGGCATGATAATGCCCTGGGAATTCCCACTGCATCCAGCGCAATAAACTGTAGTGACTACATTGGATATTGAGATGTAAGGAATAAGACTATCCTTTAATCAAAGCCCTGATGAAGGTCTCCTTGTGGGAATGAAACTCTTTGGCTTGGATATATGTGCTGTTGAAATAAAGAAAAAAATAATTTGTAATAAAGGTTTTGACACTACAGCAGTGTTTTGGACTTCATTACCTGGCACCCCCCGCATGCTTCAACTTTTCAGATGCACCACACAACGGCTGGTGCTGGAGAGTCAGTGCACAGGACTAGATACTTATGAAACTAGCGTGAGGTGCAGATCTGTAAGTACGCCATTGGAATTTTGGATGGACTTTATGCACTTTACCACTGCTAACCAGTGCTAAAGTGCTTGTGCTCATGCTCCTAAACATGGTTAAATTGGTTTACACTGGATTGGCATATTTAATTTACTTATATGTACCTTGTATAGTGGTATACCATATACCAAGGGCCTGTAAATTAAATGCTACAAGTCTGACTGCATCAAGTTGTGCCACCCAATAAGTAGCCCCTTAAAACATGTTCTAGGTCTGCCACTGCAGCCTGAATGCAGGTTTAAACTGCCAATCAGACTTGCCGATAAAAACCCCTTGCCAAGCCTTAAACTCCCATTTTTTGTATATTAGTCACCCCCACGGTGCATTGTAATTGAAAGGTCAGACATGTACTTTTAAGCTCTACATGTCCTGGTAGTAAACAACTCTTAAATGTGTTTTTCACTACTGGCCTGTCTGTCCCATAGGATAACATTGGGTTGCCTTATTACATTTAATAAGTGATAATGTTTGATTGAGGACAGATAATCATTTCCATTGTGGTATCTATGCAATTGTAATAAAATATCCTCTTCAATGGTAAAGTCAGATTTTAAATTACAATTGTGAAAATGCCACTTTTAGAATGTTGGCATTTACCTGCCCTGAGCCATTCAGTACCTGCAGCATCCACTGGGTCACATGACTGGGTGCAACTGACAGTTAAACTGTGTGAATTCTTCCCTGACAGTCACACAATAGAAGGACTATGTGTTTTCTGAATGGGCCATCTGCTGGCAGGAAGGAGGTGGAGTGGGTAGAGCTGGGCAAAGCCCCACTTACAACTAAATAGGCTGTGCTCTGCCTTCTCTCATAGAGTTTGTTATCTCCACATTGTCACTGCAGTCAACTTGGAGCTGGTGCAGGCGAGTCAGGAGATTACAAGCACTTCAAAGAGAAACTTCTAGAAACTCCTCCCTACTTCAAAGGGAGCCACCAACATAAAAATGGTGCCTTCAGACCCACTCCGCAGTTCACTTTCTGGACCAGCAGAAAGAGTCTGAGGACTGCCTGCAGCTGTGGCTTGTTGGGTACTCCATCAAACTGCTTTGCTACATCTGGAAGGACTGATTTTGCTGCCTGGAGCCTGCCTGATCCCTCAGAGGCCAGCCTTGCTGTGTGAGCCCTGCAATTTCAGCTGAAACCAAGACTACCAAAGGGCTGGTTTGCTGGCCTCCTGTTCAGAGCGACAGGGACATACAAGGCTTCAACTATGTTGAACCCACACCTTGTCCCAACCTGAATGACTCCAGCACCCTCAAGTGGTGTCCCACCAGTCCTGGACTCTTGGTTGGGGCACTAAAGGTGCCCAGATAGCCAAATTCCAAAACTTGTTCATTAGACATTTTTTGGCTAAAACTGCTCTGAGAACTGCGGGAAGACCGGAACCAACCTGCTTGTCTACCCGCCCAAGGAGCATCGCCGGTTGGCCTGACTCATCCTGCTGGACATTTTTGACTTCTAAAAAGGTGACTAAGTCCAAACATAAAATTCTTCACCATGACTTCAGCCAGAGGCTCACCAAAGACCACTCTCCACCCTCAGACACCACCTGCTGAACTGTACCTTCTCAGAATATTTTTTTTGAAAGTGCGAAGGTTACGGCTGACCGGGACCAATCCACTTCTTGTATACGAACCATGCTCCATCACAGGCAGCCATATTTTATTTACTTTGACCGGGTTTTGGCAGCTAAATGTCCGCAGTTGGCGCTTTGATCTTGAAGGTGCTAGTTATTACTAAAAACATTTAAAATTCTTCATTCTGGTTCTACTGATAGGATTTTTGTCATTTTGGTGTCAAATAATTTGTTAAATATCACTCTATTATTCTAAATTGATGTGGGATGTTTCTTTTGTTGTGTTTTCACTTTATTACTATTTGTGTGCTGCATAAATGCTTTGCACAATGCCTCTAAGATAAGCCTGACTACAGAGTGACTCGAAGGGATAGTTTGCTAGCCTCCAGTTCAGAGCCACAGGGACATACAAGGCTCCAACCATGTTGAACCCACACCATGACCCAGCTTGAGCGACTCCTGTAAACCCAAGTGGTGTCCCACCAGTCCTGAGCGCTTGGTTGTGGTGCTAAAGGTGCCCAGATAGCCAAAATCCCAAACTTGTTAATTGGATTTTTTTTGGCTAAAACTGCTCTGAGAACTGAGGGAAGACCAGAACCAACCTCCTCATCCACCCATCCAAGGTGCATCGCCAGTCGGCCTGACTTCGTGGCTGCTCCTGCTGCGTTCTTCTCCGTTGCAGCAAATCCTGTTCAGAGATACTTCACATAGGTGTATCTGACCGGTTGGAACTTTTATTGGCTATTGCCTCCTTCCTCATCCTGCTGGAGATATTCAACTTCTCAAAAGGTGACTAATGTAAAAATCTTCACCATAACTTCATCTAGAGGCTCCCTGAAGAAAACATTCCCACCTCGGACACCACCTGCTGAACTTAACCTTCTCAGAATATTTTTCTTGAAAGACTGAAGGCAAGTGCTGTCCGGTACCAATCCACTAGATCCATTAAAAAGCACCGGCTCCAGCTTTTCGACCTCCTTGTGAGACACGGCCCGATGTTATGTTCGTTACAGAGACATGGCTCAATGAGGGCTCTAACCCGACCATCACCACGCCCCTCCCACCTGAGTATGGGATACTTAGGAAGGACAGACCCGGCGGTAGGGATGGGGGTGTAGCGATTATATATAAGAACTCCCTCTCCTGCCTATTATTACCTATGTCAGAGTTAGAGGGGGCGGGGGGACTTGGTTTCCATCTGATGGTATCTGCTCACCAGTCTATCGCTGGTGCTGTAATATACCGACCGCCAGGGCCGGCAGGAAGGTTCCGGCCATGTTATCTCTCCTATTGCATCTAAGTATAGTCAGTGCTTGATTCTTGGGGATTTCAACATACATCTTGACCAATCGACCAATTCAGAGTCTATCAAACTATGCGAATCCCTGAGTATCCTTAATCTGACTCCCTATGTTTCGCTCACTACGCATGAAAAGGGTCATACCTTAGACCAAATATTTTCAACAACCAGTTAGAACCAGTTGTTCCCTCACCAATTATCTGGTCAGACCACTTCTTGCTAACCTTTGCGTTAGACAAGGTTCCGGCAAAGTCTCAGTCCTACAGTAAAAGCTTTAGACCTTTTGATCAGATAACACCGGAGGCTTTAGCTACCATACTTAGCCAACATCTCATACCCGTCAATGGCAACATAGAGCATGACGTGCTTTCACTGGAAGGCTGGCTCCAGGAGTGGACTATGTAACTAGCCCCGCCTAAAACCCAAGTCGCACTCGCCAAACATGATAGAACCTCGGCACCCTGTTTTACTGAGTCTCTAAGGAAAAGGAAATGCATGTGTAAAGGCCTAGAATGTCTATGGAGGAAAAACTTTGATCGCCTGAATAAATTCACTTATAAAGTGGCACTGAAAACCCACTATGCCAAAATCTGAGAGGAAAAGAAAAAAATGTTGGCTGCTAAAATCGAACAAGCCGAGAACTGCTCCAAAGAATTGCTCAAGATTGTTATGGACTTCACTTCCCCAAATTCAACAAAAAGCCCCTTCACCACTACCTATGAATGGACAAATCATATTGCGCAATATTTCTATAATTTTTTTTAATCTATTCAGGATTTGTTCATTGCTCTGCCCCTGGACAGGGAGAGCAATATTGATGTGCCCTCCCTTGGTCGCTCTATTTCGTAGGAAACCCTTGTGGAGTTTCCACCTATTTCTATGGCCAGTTTACTCAAAATGATGAAGGCCTTGAAATCCGGATTTCACTCGGACCCTTGCCCTGAAAAAACCCTGGCATCTATTGCCAAGGTAATGAATCCAGCTGTCAACCAGGTTTTGAATCTATCCCTGTCTGAGGGAGTGATGCCTGAAAACTGGAAGCACGGAAACAATCCTCCCGCTGTTAAAAAAACCCTCAGCTGATCCCTCAGTAGCCAGCAATTATAGACCAATATCGTTACTACCTTACTTCTCAAAGGCATTGGAGAAGTAGGTAAATGTCACCATTACTGATTTTATTGAGGCAAGCCAGGCTCTACACCCGAGCCAGTCAGGATTTAGAGCTAATTTTAGAATTGAGACGGCCCTGCTGGAAGTTTCAGAAACGATTAAGACCACTCTCGATAGAGGAGGGAAAGCAGTGCTGATACTACTAGACCTCTCGGTGGCTTTCAATACCGTGCCCCATGAACTACTCCTTCACAGACTGAAGAAATGTGATATTGGGGCACGGTGCTTAGATGGTTCTCCTCCTTCTTGGAAAGCCGCCAGCAAACAGTCTGGTCCCCTCCCTCTTCAGCCCTCATTCCTCCGCTGAATGTAGGAGTCCCACAGGGTTCTGTTTTAAGCCCAACCCTGTTTAATATATACATGACCCCCCTTGTACCCCTAGCAGAACAACATGGGGCAAAAATTACTTGTGCCTTCCGGATTACTTATTGAGCCGCTTCCAGGTGGTTCAAAATGCAGCCCTACACATCGTCTAGAACCCTGCGGTCATCAACCCAGCAATTGACAATTGTACCTAAGTTTTGTCGTTCACGTAAGGGATGATGCTTCTTTCAGGTGGCAGCTGCGGAGCTAAGGAACAGTCTGCAACAGACAAGAACATGGGTACGGCACCGTTACTCCGAATCTTTTTTTCCGCGGGGGACTCCTTAGCTTTAGGCGAACCTTAAAAACCTTGCTCTTCCAACAGTAGAAGAGACGTTGTGCTGTTATGTCTCTCATATGCTCTGTCTTGGGGTCAAGACAGCCCCAGGACACTCAATGGAGTAGCCGCACGCTCTACAAATACCCCATAACATAACAATACATAACATAACATAACATAACATAACACTTCTTGTGTAAAGTTAAAGTTAAGGGTTTTATAGAGCGCTCGTAGACCAAACGGTTTCTTGGCGCTAAAGACGGACGTACCAAAGAAGACAGGGAAGCAGACTACTTGGAAAAAGCTTGCAGGAAGAGCCAGGTCTTCAGCGCCCTGCGGAAATCCATATAGGAAGCAGAGATCCTAATGGTAAGGGGTAAAGAATTCCAGACAGACGGGGCCAGGAAAGAGAAGCTCATACCGCCATGTTTCTTCCTTCTGCAATGGGGGATGCACAGGAGATGTTTGGAGGAGGACCGAAGGTCACGGGTGGGAATGTTCGGCTTGAGTTTAGCGGCTGTGAAGGCAGGGGCAATGCCGGCTAAAGCTTTAAATAGAAAACAGCCGAGTTTAAAGAAAGAAGGTTCAGAAAGAAGTAACCAATGTAGTGCTTTTAAAAGTGGGGTGAAATGGTAGTGTTTAGGGAGTTTATAAACTAACCTATCGGCCTGGTTCTGAATTAATTGAAGATGGCAAAGCTCATACACCGGAATATCGATGTACAGAGCATTTCCGTAATCAAGACGTGATATGACCATGGCAGACAAAATTAGTTTCAGTGCCGCATTAGAAAAAAAACAAGAAATTTTACGTATGATACGTAAATTGAGAAAGCAAGATGAGACTACCGCACTAACTTGAGAGTGCATGGAGATTTCACTGCTAACTTGGATGTCTAGGCTTTTAACAGAAGCTGAGGGAAAAGGAGAAGGACCAAGGGAGGAAGCCAAGAAAGAAGATGACCAGGGACTGGAGACACCCCCCGTAAGCACTAACACGGTCTTATCAGGGTTGAGCTTAAGGTGGTTAGCACTCATCCAGTCAGTGATGAAAGTCATAACTGATTGAAAGTCCACTTCTCCGTTATGCACCGGACGCCTTTGGGATACTGAGCGCACGTCGCTGCCCTGGCCCCGACCTACCCGCGCCAACTGTGGACACTACAAGGGAGATGCCCCCCTCCCCTCCTCCTGCTGGGGATTGATTACCATATAGGCGGCCTGCGCCACCACCCCGCGAAATACCAACTTACACCCTGACTGTGCATTGCGGATGACACCTGCCAGTCCCAGGCCGGGACTGGGGACACCCCCCCCGCACCTACCCCCGTCTTTCCCTATACAATGCACGAAGCCTTGCTGGACCCCACCATACAATAGATGCCCCACATTAGAACCCGCAACAATCTCCCCCCTTTCCCTTCCCCTGTCTTTCACACCCTCTCAACCCCCCGGTTTTCCCAGCCATTGTATGGGCATAGGGAACAGTTTGTTTGCTGGTCATGTTCCCCGACCGGACCCCATTCCTTGCCTTAAATGAGGACACTAGATGTACCACGTCACTATCAGGAGGCAATCCCTCAAATACCTCAACCTACCTGCGGATTGCGAAGATGCGATGCCACTCACACACTGCAAGAGGTACGCACTGACACTTGGCCTCGTATGTGTTAGACATGGATTTGATGCTCTGTTCATTAGATGCTGTCATGTCCCTAGCGCCCTCCCAAGGATGTAACTGGGAAGACACATAGGCTCCCTACTACTAGATATTTGAGCCTTGCCCAACATGGCTACAGTCTAACCCTGCTGGACACACCTGCTTACTCCTGTGCCTCAGTGAGCTATACTACTACACATATTGCCACTTCACGGACAGCAGTGCAGACTCAGCATCGGCGACACATCTATTGCCGAATCCCCTCCCCATTACCGACTAACCACGGCTGACTCTTACACTGCCTGCGGGACCTTGGGAGGCTACCATCATGGCACCACTGCTGGGTGAACATTGCAAACTGAATTTTGACGACAAAACACAAAACCATAAGATCTAACACTTATATCACCAGATACCAGATGGTTCTACATGTTATCTCATGGAATTCGCCGCCGGACCCCCGGGTTGTCGGCTGAATGGCTGTGTCATCCTGTTCAGACCTTACCAGACTGTTGTACGCTCACGTAGTCTTTGTGAGACGTGAAATGTGAAATGTATGATAACCACTTACTGCATAATAAAGGTCTTCTAAAAACCCCCCCAAAAAAATAAAATAAATAACTGATTGAAAGTTGAAGACAGAAAAAGAAGAAGAGGAGGTGTTGAAAATGAGTTGGAGGTCATCGGCGTAATTAAACACTGTGACGTCCAATTTTTGAAGAGCAGAGATGAGAGGAAGAATGTACAGATTGAAAAGAAGAGGAGAGAGAGAAGACCCCTGGGGGACACCACAGGTAATCGGATGGACAGCAGAAGAGAAGATGGCCAACTGGACAGCCTGATGACGATTCTACAAAAATGAGGAGATCCAGGCCAGGGAAGAACCCCGGAGGCCAGCGCCCTCGACACGGTCGATCAGAATGGTATGATCGACCATGTCAAAGGCAGCTGACAGGTCCAGGAGGACCAAGGCCTGGAAAGAGTTGGCATCGGCACCGCATCTAAGTTCATCCAACACAGAGAGGATGCCAGACTCTGTGGAATGCGCAGGGCGAAAGCCTGCGTGATGGAGGTCTAAAAAATGCGTGTTCTCAATGAAGGAGCTAAGGCAGGCTGTCACATGGCTCTCCAGGATTTTCCCCAAAAAAGGGAGCAAAGAAATGGGGCGAAAATTACAAGGAGAGGATGGGTCAGCTCCTACCTTCTTCAAGATGGGAATGATTTTAGCCGATTTAAAGAAATCAGGGACCGTCCCCAGTGAGAGGGAGTTATTAAGAAGTGATGGGGGGGGGGTCCGAACAAGCAGAGAAAACCTCTGTTAGTATATAAGCAGGACAGCTGTCAGAGGGGGAGCCAGATTTGACCTTGTTAAGTAAAGAAAGGAGCATTTCCCTAGATATGTAGGGGAATTTTTCCAGACAGCAAGAGTTAGAAGGGAGATCCGGGGAGGAGAAATTAGGAGAAGGAAGGGGAATATTAACTTTGATTGTGCTGATTTTGTCAATCAAATACTGGTTAAGAGAATTACAAAGGGCTTGTGAGGGGGAGGGCTTAAGAGTGGCTCTTGCAGAAGTGGACAAATCATGGACAATCGAACAAATATCTTTAGGCTTGTTAGCTGAAAGAAGAATTTTTGAAGTAAAATAATCCGATTTAGCCTGAAGGATGGATTTCTTGTAATCCTATAACAGCGTTAGGTATAGTGATTTTAGGAGAGGGCAGTACCTAAGCCTCCAATGACGTTCAGCCTGCCTAAGAACCAAGAGAAGGAAGCGAGAGTTTGCTAGCCTCCGCAAGATCAAAGGAAAATGAAATAAAAAAATGATCAGACCAAGGTCATGGGCTAATGGTAGGGGTTGCAATATGCAAATTGACTGACCAAACCTGGTCCAGAGTGTGACCATGAATATGAGTCGGGGAGTGCAAGTGCTGGGAAACTTTCATATTACAGAGCAGATCAGTAAATTCTTTAGAATGAGGATCCTCCCGTGGGTCAGAGGGCCAAAAGTTAAAGTCGCCCAACACCAAAAGGCGAGAGTTATTAACCACCAGCGTAGCCAGCAATTCCTCGACTGCCTGAAGGAAAAGAGGCATGGAATGCGGTGGAACGATAGAAAAGCACACATGTTGGAGGAGCAGTGCTGGAGGTGGAACGGACAACGAGAAAATCCACCGCTGCGATAGCAGGGAAGGACATAGGCAGAAACTGAAAATTGGAGTGGTTGATTATTGCAACGCCACCTCCAGCTTTCCCAACCGGATGGTCAGAGCATAAAATTTATTAAGGCTCGGGAATTGCCGCTAATATGTCAAGGGAGGAATCAGATGAAAGCCACGTTTCAGTAAGAAACAGCATGTCAGGCCTAACAGTATCCAAAAAAGTGAAAAGTTCAAGCTGATGTTTAACTGCCGAGCGAGTATTAAGGAGATAAGCTGAGACTGAGGGTGGGCTGGGCCAAGGAGGGCCGAGAAGGCACAAAAACCTTGACATAGTGTGAGAAATGAGCCGACTGGCCAATGTCAGATGGAAGGGAAGCAGTGGGGGTGGAATTTAGAATATCAGTACCTTTAATGTGTAGAAGAACGTGGGCAGGAAGAGTCCAGTTGCCATGAAGTGCGACTAATTCTTGGGCTGGATATGCAATAAATCCAGCAAAGTGCTTGGTCCCTAGCCCCGGCCGGCCAAGGACGGGCGCAGACGGGCTTGCCTTTGGCGCGCTGCCGGCACGCCGGCTGTGTGCGTCCGCTGCGCATGAGCAGGAGGTTAAGTAGGTCCGAATGCGCATAGACTAGAGCGCTGACCTAAAGGAAGTGAGTCTGAACTCCCCGGAAGCCCTCCGAGCAATCGGCATGCATCCGTGTCGGACCGGGGCTAGGGGGTAAGTAAATGAGCACAGATAAAAAGTATATATTTAAAAAAGTCAATTCCTCACATCCAATATGAAAATAACAATCATGAACAGACGTACGAGCAGCTAGCGCCAGCCCTCTGCCACCGGGTACTGATCGCGTCAGCTGCGCGTGTGCATGAGCAGGAGGTTAAGAAGGTCCGAATGCGCATAGACTAGAGCGCCTACCTAAAGGAAATGAGTCTGAACTCCCCGGAAGCCCTCCGAGCAATCGGCACTCAGCCGTGTCGGACTGGGGCTAGGGGGTAAGTAAATGAGCACAGATAAAAAGTATATATTTAAAAAAGTCAATTCCTCACATCCAATATGAAAATAACAATCATAAACAGCCATACGAGCAGCTAGCGTCAGCCCTCTGCCACCGGGTACTGATCGCGTACAACCCGCCATCCATCGCAGGCAGACATATTTTTTTACTTTGACCCGGTCTTGCACAGCGAAATGTCCACAGTTGGCGCTTTGATCCTTTAGGGGCTAGTTTTATTAAAAACTTTTTAAATTCCTAATTCTGGTTCTACTGATAAGATTTTTGTCATTTTTATGGCAAATAATTGATCAAAATGTACTCTATTTTCTAAATTGATGTGAGATTTTTCTTTTGCTATTTTTCACTTTATTACTGTTTGTGTGCTGCATAAATACTTTGCACATTGCCTCTAAGTTAAGCCTGACTGCTTTTTGTGTCAAGCTACCAAGGTTTAAGCGCAGGTTAATTTAGTGGATTTTTGTGGTTCGTCCTGTCAGACTTCAAAAGTTTCATAAAGATTATTCAGCACTGTTGCTCCTTTAACTCACAGGTAAATAATTCCTTAATTTTCACCATTCATGGAAAAACAGCTATTGTCTCCCAATACTTTGCAAAATGCAAGAACAGCCTACATTCCTTTATTTGCTGAAGTCATAACCATTATTTTAAGTGGGCAGATCAGAAAAATGTAGATTTTCTCAAACCAATGCAAATGTGGACCCGCTAGATGGACTTTGTTCTCTCTATATAAATATGAGATTACCTATTCATCTGGACAGAGACATGGGAAGGAACATTCTTGGCAGGAACAACCAGAACAAATAAGAGAACAACATCCAATTATTCTAGCAGGATTACATAGCCAACCAAAAGTAGGTAATGCAAAAATTGGAAGACGTACAACTAACTCAACAACAGATGGACACTAAAATTTGAATACAAGTGACTCCAAACCCATAAAATGTTCAGAAAGAGTTGCTCTTATATTCCCACAAGGTTTTTGCACCTGATGTAAGATAACCGTATTGTAGGAAATTGGGTTCCTGGTTGAGGCGAGTGAAACCACAATTCTTGTCAGGGTGAAACACAAGCAAAACCCAAATTTCCCTATGCTCCATCCTCTAGTAGCTTGGAATAAAACTGCATGGCTTCTCTTTTCTTTGCAGGAGCCACACCAAGGGTCCTGGACCTGGGGGGGGGGCACCTCTTGGGGATCAGGAACTCACTGTAGCAGATGTCAGCAGGGATCAGGCAGATCCAGTTGAAAGTTCAGGCAATAGGTTAGTTGGGTAGATGCAGGGAGGCCTCTGGAGGTTGTTAAGTTCCTCTAGCTCAGAACAGAAGATCGGTCAGCTGACCCTTGAAGTCACTTCAGCCTAGAGCAGTTCCAGTCTAACCCTGGGCAGAGCAGGTGTAGTGCCTCTACGCGAAGTTCCACGGGGTTGGAAAACAACTCTGTTGAACTTCGATCCACGCCCTCCCAAAGTAAATAAAAAGGCACTTACCTGCCCCGTGGCTCCCTTCTCCTTGCCATGACCGCTCTCCCGCTTTCTCCTCACCGTCCTTCTTCACTGATAACCTCTACGTTGTACGTATTGAGCATGCGCATTCTCAAGATGTACAACATAGGGGTTATCACTGATGGACGGCAAGGAGGAGGTAAGAGAGGGGCCATGGCAAGGAGGAGGCAGTCGCAGGAGGTAAGTGCCTTTTAATTACTTTGGGAGGGTGGAAGGCCGGCTAAGTACGCACCGCCATGGAGTTGTAGTTTTGCCTGAACCCCGTGTTCCTAACGGAACACGGAGTAGACAAAACTACGTAAACTAGTATAGTTACGCACCTGGGCTTAGTCCAGTCTTCATTCTCAACAAGTAGGCAGGAGAGAAGCAGTCCTTCTGGCAGCAGAGCAGAGCTGTAGTATTCATCCACAGGACCAGCGGTGTACTGAAAAGATGCGTCTGAGGGTCCCATGTTTATACTTGCTGACCTCTTTGGAGGAGAAGGTTCTAGAGGTTTTCACCCCCAGAGGTGTATGAAATTTTCTGCCTCTCTGCCCAGGCCCCGGCTTGCCTGGGGGCACAAAGGACTTGTGTTAAACCCTTTGAGAGTGTTCTCAGGCAGAGCCTTTGTGATGTGCAAGTGTGGTAGGTAACATCTCTCCCCCCTCATCAAGTCAGAGATAGTCTATCCTGCCAACAACTACAGCTGCGAGCTACACCTAGTCATGTGACCAGGAGAATAGGCTGTAGGCACAAACTCGTTTGGACAAGAAAACACAAAAACAGCAATTGATGGACAGAATGCTGCACAATGTCAAACATTCACCTCAGTACAGAGATCTGCCTCAGCAGCCAGGCAAGCTTGACTCCAGTGGCATGGAGAGCACGAGACCCACGTCTGGGCATACCCATCCCACTTGGGGTGACAAATGCAAAAATAACAATTGATGGACAGAATGCTGAACAATGTCAAACATTCACCCCAGTACAGCGATCTGGGCCTAAATTCATTGTTGGTTTGCTCCCCATGCCATTCCAGTTTGATACCAGTCATATGCAAATAAGTTTTCACCCTGCTTCCCATGGGAACAGTCCAGCCTGAACTGCCAGGCCAGGTCTTCCCTGGACTGAAAACAAGCATCCTGGAACTGGTTTCTGGGTTTTACCCTCATCAGCCAGGCTAGCTTCACTCCAGTGGCACGTAGAGCATGGGACCCACTTCTTGGCATACCCGTCTTCCTCTGGGTGACAAATGCAAAAAACAACAATTGATTGACAGAATGATGAACAATGTCAAACATTCACCCCAGTACATAGACCTTGGCCTAAATCCTTTGTTCTTTCACACCCTATACCATTCCAGTATCAACCCAGCTATATGCAAATCAGTTTTGACCCTTCTTCCCATGGGAATAGTCCATCCTGAACTGCCAGGCCAGTTCCTCCCTGGAATGGAAACAAGCATCCTGGGACAGGTTTCTGGGTTTCACCCCTCATCAGCCAGACTAGCTTGACACCAGAGACATGGAGAGCATGGGACTGACGTCTGGGCATACCTGTCCCACTCAAATGCAAAAACAACAATTGATGGACAGAATGCTGAACAATGTCAAACATTCACCCCAGTATAGTTATCTGCACCTAGATTCATCGTTTTCTGGTTTCTGGGTTTTACCCCTCATCAGCCAGGCTAGCTTGACTCCAGTGGCACGGAGAGCATGGGACCCACTTCTTGGCATACCCGTCTCCCTCTGGGTGACAAATGCAAAAAACAACAATTGATTGACAGAATGATGAACAATGTCAAACATTCACCCCAGTACATAGACCTTGGCCTAAATCCTTTTTTCTTTCACTCCCTATACCATTCCAGTATCAACCCAGCTATATGCAAATCAGTTTTGACCCTTCTTTCCATGGGAATAGTCCATCCTGAACTGCCAGGCCAGTTCCTCCATGGAATGGAAACAAGCATCCTGGGACAGGTTTCTGGGTTTCACCCCTCATCAGCCAGACTAGCTTGACACCAGAGACATGGAGAGCATGGGACTGACGTCTGGGCATACCTGTCCCACTCAAATGCAAAAACAACAATTGATGGACAGAATGCTGAACAATGTCAAACATTCACCCCAGTATAGTTATCTGCACCTAAATTCATCGTTTTTTTGCTCCCCGTGCTATTCCAGTTTAAACCCAGCCAAATGCAAATCAGTCTTGACCCTGCTCCCCATGGAAACAGTACAGCCTGAACTGCCAAGCCAGGTTCTCCCTGGACTGGAAACAAGCATCCTTTGACTGGTTTCTGTGTTTCATCCCCCTTCAGCCAGGCGAGGCAGACTCCAGTGGAATGGAGAGCGCAGGACCCATGGCTGCGCATACCAGTCCCACTTGAGGTGACAAATGCAAAAACAACAATCGATGGTCAGAATGCTGACCAATGTCAAACGTTCACCCCAATAAAGATATCTGGGCCTAAATCTGTTGTTGCTTTGCTCCCCATGCCATTCCAGTTTGAACCCAGCCTTATGCAAATCAGTTGTGACCATGCTCACCATGGGAACAGTCCAGCCCGAACTGCCAGGCCAGGTCCTCCCTGGAATGGAACCAAGCATCCTGGGAGAGGTTTCGGGGTTTCACCCCTCATCAGCCAGACTAGCTTGACACCAGAGACATGGAGAGCATGGGACCCACGTCTGGGCATACCTGTCCCACTCATGTGACAAATACAAAAACAATTGATGAACAGAATGCTGAACAATGTCAAACATTCACCTCAGTATAGAGATCTGGCCTAAATCCATCGTTTTTTTTCTCCCCATGCCATTCCAGTTTGACCCCAGCGATATGCAAATCAATTTTGACCCTGCTCCCCATGGGAATTGTACAGCCTGAACTGCCTAGCCAGGTTCTACCTGGACTAGAAACAGGCATCATTTGACCAGTTTCTGTATTTCACCCCTCCTCAGCCAGGCTAGCCAGACTCTAGTGGATTGGAGAGCACTGGACCCACGTCTGGGCATACCCATCCCACTCGGGGTGACAAATGCAAAAACAACAATTGATGGTCAGAATGCTGAACTATGTCAAACATTCACCCCACTAAAGAGATCTGAGCCTAAATCTATTGTCGTTTTGCTCCCCATGCCATTCAAGTTTGAACCCAGCCATATGAAAATCAGTTGTGACCCTGCTCCCTATGGGAACAGTCCAGCCCGAACTGCCATGCCAGGTCCTCCCTGGAATGGAACCAAGCATCCTGGGACAGGTTTCTGGGTTTCACCCCTCATCAGCCAGACTAGCTTGACACGAAAGGCATGGCGAGTATGGGACCCACGTCTGGGCATACCTGTCCCACTCGGGTGACAAATGCAAAAACAATTGATGAACAGAATGAACAATGTCAACCATTCACCCCAGTACAGAGATCAGGGCCTAAATCCATCGTATTGTTTGCTCCCCATGCCATTCCAGTTTGAACCCAGCCATATGCAAATCAGTTTTGACCCTGCTCCCCATGGGAAAGGTACAGCCTGAACTGCCCAGCCAGGTTCTCCCTGGACTGGAAACAAGCATCATTTGACCATTTTCTGTATTTCACCCCTCATCAGCCAGGCTAGTCAGACTCTAGTGGAATGGAAGCCCAGGACCCACGTCTAGACATACCAATTCCACTTGGGGTGACAAATGCAAAAACAACAATGGTCAGAATGCTGAATAATGTCAAACATTCACCCCAGTAAAAAGATCTGGGCCTAAATCCATCATTTTTTTGCTCCCCATGCCATTCCAGTTTGAACCCAGGCATATGCAAATCAGTTTTGACCCTGCTCCCCATGGGAATTGTACAGCCTGAACTGCCAAGCCAGGTTCTCCTTGGACTAGAAACAAGCATCCTAGGCCGGTTTTGGCGTTACACCCCTCATCAGCCAGGCTAGCTTGACTCCAGTGGGATGTGCCACGTCTGGGCATACCTGCCCCACTCAGGTTGACAAATGCAAAAACAACAATTGATGGACAGAATACTGAACAATGTCAAACATTCACCACAGTACAGGGATTGGGCCTATATCCATTGTTTTTATGCTCCTCGTGCCATTCCTGTTTGAACCCAGCCATATGCAAATCAGCCTTGACCATGCTCCCTATGAGAACAGTCAAGCCCAAACTGCTAGGCTAAGACAATGGCAACTTTCTAAAAGTGACATTTTCAGAATTGTGACTTAAAATCCGACTTAAGCATTAAAGAGGGCTTTAAAGTACAGTTCTTTAGACACCAAACTCTACATTCCAACTTTCTCCCATTTAAACGTTATCTCTGATTAAATGAAATAAGGTAATCCAATGTTATCCTATGGAAGAGACAGCCCTTCCAGTAGTGAAAAACGAATGTAAACGTTTTTCACTACAAGGACATAACATTTTTTTTAAAACATGGCGCACTTTTTAAGTACACTGTAACCTGTCCTCTGGGCTGTTTACGGCCTACCCTAGGGATGATATATATATATATATATATTACCCACTGGCGATAGCCAGTAGGTATATATAGGATTGTTTTCCATAGGGAAATCGCAACATTCTATTGGGAATAACTTTGGCGCCGGTTGAGGAATCTTCCTGAAATTTTCCTTAACTTTGCCTCGCGGCGCTCCGCTCCTTCCCTGAAAGTTTGGGGGGGATTCGTCAAGCGGGGGCCGAGATAAAAAGGGGGTCCCAAAACGTGTTTTCCCCATGTTAATTTCCATAGGGCGGTTGGACTCACTTTTAGCCCGAACGGCTGAATGGTTTTCCACCAAACTTGGCAAAATTGTAGGGACTGGTAGCCCGATGTGCCTTTGCTATGTCTCAAGATATGTGCTCCAGTGCTTTTTACGAAAATTAACTTTGAAAAAATATATATTGGGCTACATTGGGCTATATATATGTTAGAGCCCAAATGTAGCCCAATGTAGCCCAATGTAGCCCAATGTAGCCCAAAGATGGCCACCAGAGACAAAAAAACAAATGTAGCCCAAATATCAGCCAGATGTAGCCCAACTATAGCCCAATGACAGAATGTCCCAGAGTGTTCTAAAGAACAACTAGAGCGCTAACAGTCTTACTTATGACAAAAGTATGGCACACCTGAAGTCATCTTGATTGGAATAAAGTGTTAACACTTAAAACATTTAATTTGCAAAGGAACAAAATGAGGGGGTTCATTTTGCCATAGAAATTATGATTAGTACTGATGAAAGAAAAAATAGGGCACATTATGAGTGACTTCTCAATTCCTCTTATATTTCATTAAAACATTCTGATATGCAGTCTCCCAAGATGGCCACCAGAGACAAAAGAGCCCAAATGTAGCCCAAATATCAGCCAGATGTAGCCCAACTATAGCCCAATGACAGTATGTCCCAGAGTGTTTTAAAGAACAACTAGAACGCTAACAGTCTTACTTATGACAAAAGTATGGCACACCTGAAGTCATCTTGATTGGAATAAAGTGGTAACACTTAATACAATTAATTTGAAAAGGAACAAAATGAGGGGTTTCATTTTGCCATAGAAATTTTATATATATATATATTCACTGAAAAAACCATAGGTTACACACCAGTTATAGTTAGGAATTAGCATTTAAAAAACCTTTGAAATTCACAGAAAAAACCATAGGTTTCACACCAGTTATAGTTAGCTGGAAATTTTACTCGCATAAAACCATTGAAATTCCCACGTTATAGTTAGTTGGACTCACTATAACTTGCACGTCTGCAATGCACTGCTGATGACGTCACATATTACATCACTCATGCATATATTTAAATATTTAAACATTACTCGCTAATATATGTATTCACTAAGATACACTTAATAAGCCAGTTAACCAATCAATTTTTTTTTTAAAAACACTGAAAACCATAGGTTTCAGGCCTTATATAGTTAGGAATTAGCATTTAAAAAACCTTTGAAATTCACTGAAAAAAACATAGGTTTCAGGCCTTATATAGTTAGGAATCAGCATTTAAAAAACCTTTGAAATTCACTGAAAAAACCATAAGTTTCAGGCCTTATATAGTTAGGAATTAGCATTTAAAAAAACCTTTGAAATTCACTGAAAAAACCATAGGTTTCAGGAGTTATATAGTTAGGAATTCGTTTTTAAAAAACCTTTGAAATTCACTCAAAAAACTATAAATTTTAGTGGTGTTATAGTTAGCTGGACATTTTACTCATACAAAACCAATGAAATTGCTCCTATATAGTTAGTTGTACTAACTATATTTCGCGCACCCGCAATCCACTGCTGATGATGTCACATATTAGATCATTCATGACATGGTCAGTGACATCACTGATGACATCTCAAATGACATCACTGATGACATCACTGATGACATCATCCACGTGACAATCACATACACCTTTTCATACACTATTACAATTTTTCATCACTGTTTGTAAAATACAGAGTATCATATTTAAATCCATTGTCACAGCAATACAAGTATCTAAAAATCCACTCAGTGATTCATAGATGTATACACACATCTAATCACTTACCTATGGATTCACTCATACATGCTGTCAATGAACAATAGAACACTATCAAAAATACTTATACATCTATATCGACATTAAACAACAGCACACATCCTATTCACATATGAAGTCATCCTACTCACTTATGCAAACAATGGATCATACTTACATATTTACTTAGCAAAACACTTATACAAACACCACTTCTTCTATTCATTTAGATAGTAAGTCATACTTAGTGAATTATAAAATCATTATTACAAGTATACAGTTATCCATACAGTCACTCACACTATCATTGTGTCTTATGTATACTTATTTATATACAACAACTGACACATACACTGCCTTTTATTTTTCTAGTTTGTTGGACCTGTACCGTTGAGAAATATATTTGCTCATCACCACACCCATAAAGAGATTCCCTCACCCAAACTGTTAGAACATGTAGTGTTAACTTCATATATCTACTGAATCAACTATTCACACATCTTTGGACAGTCACACCCCCCCCACCGAATCACACACACTTTCCCACTCCCATACAAATACTCAGTTAACTAATCAATAACTAATTTAGACTTTCACATAGCTAGTAACCAACTGTAGAATCAGTTTACACAACAACTGACAAAGTGATACAGATATTCACACAGTTTAGTCACTATCCACTATATTTAGTGAGACATTATAAATTGGTCAAGTAAACAGTCAATTACACTGCTACTAAATCCTCCATCCAAATATTTATTTATATATATCCACTCATTCTTCACTGTAAATTGCTATATATATAATGCATATTTAAATAACGAAGCAAACCACATTCACTGGATGATGTCATCAGTGATGTCATCAGTGATGTCATTTGAGATGTCATCAGTGATGTCACTGACCATGTCATGAATGATCTAATATGTGACATCATCAGCAGTGGATTGCGGGTGCGCGAAATATAGTTAGTACAACTAACTATATAGGAGCAATTTCATTGGTTTTGTATGAGTAAAATGTCCAGCTAACTATAACACCACTAAAATTTATAGTTTTTTGAGTGAATTTCAAAGGTTTTTTAAAAACGAATTCCTAACTATATAACTCCTGAAACCTATGGTTTTTTCAGTGAATATATATATATATATATATATATATATATATATATATAGAAGCTCCAGATTGTCCCAAAAGATTCCCAGCCGGGTTATTCAGAACAAATAAGCACTCCCAAGCGTGACAGTTGCTTTAAGCAGGGGTTGGTTTTATTTTCGCTAGACGCGTTTCTGGAGATAGCACTCCCTTCGTCAGTATTTCTTTCAAAGCGAACAACAACTGAGTCCTTATCTATGTTTACCCATGAATCATGGACACAAACGACGGACCAAGCACAGGCGCCCTTTGCGCGCCATATTGAAATGTGTAAATACATCAAACAATTAAACATTGCCTTTAACAAATGTCACACCACATTAAAAGCCGTGTATCGGCAAATTCATCATCCCTGTTTTCACCCGCATGATTTCAAAGCAGACTAATAAATAATGTCTGTGTTGCGGTACCAAGATGATTATTTATCAATCGGTCCATCACTCTATTCATCATTGATGGACAGACATTTGAAAAATCTCGCCGTGGATCGGCCTTGGCAGCCCAAAAGGACTGCCCACTTATGGTGGAACTAAGTGCTAAGCAATGTACAGTACAGATATTAACAGTAGTTAATAATAGCGGCATCATACACCCAAAACCTCAACCTAATATCTCATAAAACCCATCACATATTGAATCAGTCTTCATTACATCAATTAATATTTTTTTCAAATTCATTACACTGTTTCCTTTCCATATGGTTGTCAACCCAAATGTGAGGCCAGTTCTTCCCCCATGTTCAAACCCTTCGGTGCCTTTGTCTCTAAGTCTATAATGTAACGTGACTCAAGTCTTCTTAAGGCAAGTAATCTATTCCCCCCTCTGGGATTTGCCTCTACTCTGTCCAGGCAGAAGTACCTCAGTAGGTTCCTATCACTATTGTGTTTGATCGAGAAGTGGCGTGCCACAGGATAGGTGAAGTCTTTATTGGCTATTGCCCGCATGTGTTCCAAAATCCTCAATTTAACGGGATTGATGGTACTTCCCACATACTTGAGCATGCAGGGACATACCAGGCAATAGACCGCATGGTCAGAATGACAAGACATAAACTTGTTGATTCTTTTCCCTCCACTATGTCCTGGGACTTCATAACTCAAGGTTCTTTTGCTTGCGGAGCAGGCCTTGCACTTCCCACACGGGAAGAAGCCCTGGGCTTCCTTTAGTGTGCCTTGTCGTTTCTCGATAGGTCTTAGAAAACTGTGGACCACTTGGTCACGTAGTGATCTTGCCTTCCTGTATGTCAATAATGGTACATTAGGCATGTCAGGTCCAATAATTGGATCCGATTTTAAGATATGCCAATGTTTAGCCAATGTCTCACGCAATTTATGGGAATCCGCAGAATAGGAAGTAATCATGCGAAATTTACCCTCCATTGTAGAGACTGGTTTTTTATTAAAAAGACTTGAACGGGGAACATTTCTGACTTTTTTTAGGGTTTCTTTTAGAACATGGGGACTGTACCCTCTTGTCTCAAATCTCTCCACACATTCGCTGGCGGCTTCCTCAAAGAATGCATCCTGGCTGCAATTGCGTTTTAACCGCAAGAGTTCCCCATATGGGATGTTGTTAATCAATTTGCCTGGATGGCTACTGGACGCGTGTAAGACGCTGTTCCCAGCAGTCGGTTTCCGGTACAGATTGGTACAGATGTGCCCATCCCTGATGCTCACCTCCAGGTCCAGATAATTAACCCTTTCTCTGTTGATGTCACCAGTGAATTTTAGATGGAATTCATTATCATTGAGTACATCAATATATTGTTTTGCTTCCTCAATGGTACCATCCCATACCAGGAACAGGTCGTCAATATACCTGCTCCATAGTACCACCTTTGAACTCCAGGTGGACAGTCTGGGGGCCCAGGCTACCTGCTCCTCCCACCAGCCCACAAATAAATTTGCGTAGCTGGGGGCGAAGCAGGAACCCATCGCCGTACCAGTCAACTGCCGGTAGATAACATTCTGAAACAGAAAAATGTTATTGCGTAAACAGAATGCTGTTAGCTCTAATAGCATCTTATTATGCATCGCAAATTTCAATTCTCTCTTATTGAGAAAGTACTCAATAGCATGGAGACCCTGGTCATGCTCTATACAAGTATACAAACTCGTTATGTCCAGGGTGATCAACGTGTATGTTGGTTGCCAGTTCAAATGTTCCACCTTCTCTATGAAGTCTGAGGTGTCCCTGACATATGATTTCAGAGACAATACAGAACTAAATAAATGGTGGTCTAGAAATTTCGAGAGATTCTCCGTTAATCCTCCTATTGAGGAGATTATAGGTCTCCCAGGAGGATCCTTAATATCCTTGTGGACCTTAGGAAGGTGGTAAAAACAAGGTAACACAGGATTGATGGTTTTGAGGAAAAGATATTCATCCACATCAAGCATCTGTTTGTCATGCCATTTTTTAAGTAAAACATAGAGGTCGTTCATGCTGGACAAATATTCTGCTTTCTTTATTATTCCATAACAGGAAACATCTTGTAACTGCCGCATGGCCTCTGCCACATATTTACTTCTGGACATGATAACAATGTTGCCTCCTTTGTCGGAGGGTTTGCACACTATAGTCTCATCGTCCATGATGGACTTGATTGCTTGTTGTTGCTCCTTGGTAGTGTTAAATCTAGTTTTCCGTTTATCTTGAGTAGTTCTCATAGTCATCAGATCCCTGGTGACTATGTCGGAGAAGATATCAATCGAATATACTGCAGTTTGCGGAACAAATTTAGAAGCCAACTTGAATTTACTTTTGGGTGCAGTTTGTTCAACATCAACATTGGCCAGTCTTTGAGTAAGCGTGTTCTCTGTTACTGCCGTTTCCATGTTACATTCAAATGTCTGTCCATCAATGATGAATAGAGTGATGGACCGATTGATAAATAATCATCTTGGTACCGCAACACAGACATTATTTATTAGTCTGCTTTGAAATCATGCGGGTGAAAACAGGGATGATGAATTTGCCGATACACGGCTTTTAATGTGGTGTGACATTTGTTAAAGGCAATGTTTAATTGTTTGATGTATTTACACATTTCAATATGGCGCGCAAAGGGCGCCTGTGCTTGGTCCGTCGTTTGTGTCCATGATTCATGGGTAAACATAGATAAGGACTCAGTTGTTGTTCGCTTTGAAAGAAATACTGACGAAGGGAGTGCTATCTCCAGAAACGCGTCTAGCGAAAATAAAACCAACCCCTGCTTAAAGCAACTGTCACGCTTGGGAGTGCTTATTTGTTCTGAATAACCCGGCTGGGAATCTTTTGGGACAATCTGGAGCTTCTGTATTCTACCGCGGACACCAACGCGGTTTAAAGCACCCGCTGAGATGAGTGACTCGTTTTCTTTGGTGTGAAACGGAGCGCACATGAGTAACTTTGACGAGTGCACCGCCGCTGCTAAACGGAGTTCAACCGGCAAAAGGAAGTGAATTCATCCCCGCCTACTCCGGATTGAAAGATTGGGATTTCACGTTATATTGGGCAGCGCGGAAAACGGTAAGCCTGCGTTTTTTATTACGTGACCTCAATTTAGCAGACTATTGTTAGCGGCTCAGCGTTAGCGGGCAGTTGCCTGGTGAAGCAGGGGGAGAAGTTGGATTTCGGGGCAAGAGACCCATTTCCAACCACTGAACTATGTTTAATGTGTCTGAACGACGGGACGCTGCTGTGGACATCTTCAAAAATAAACACCCGGATGTGTCCAAGCCTCCCACGACTAAAACCACTGTAACAACTACCAATCCATTAATTGCTCAGTTCCATAAACTGGAAAAATTATATGAACGCGAACTGCGCAAGTGGTGGGAGGGCACTTCGTTGCAGGGCTATATAGAGGTACAGAGGGTGCCTCGAGGATTGAGAATTTTTACAGTCCCTGCCTACGAGAATCCGGACCCCCTACTACTAGAAGCCTGGGCCATACATATAGCCAACTCCTGCAAAGGTATGTTGGAAATTTTGGTCCAATTTGCGTGGAGTGATCGCGACAAAACCATTAAAGAAATTGAGCAACTGGAAGGTCTAATCTCACAAAACACTGATAAAGAGGAACAAGATCTCCTGAGAGCCAATATGAAGAAAAGACTTCAGAAATATGAAACAAAAATCAAACTAAGAAAACAAGAAAAATTCGACCGTGATGAAAGGGACTACGCCATGGGAAGAGTATTAACTTTTTCAAAGAAATACGATCAACCACGGAAGGAGGTTGCGAGAAAAGATCAGATGCCTGAAAATGCAGAAACAGTGAGAGTGGAAACTTCGGACTCGGATATTACGGCCAGTGAGCTGTCTGGGGATGAAACCACGGGAACAACTGCTGCTCCTGCGCCTCGAACCAAGAAAACCCCTTTTCAGCAGGAGTTTCAAGTCATCCGAGAGAGCTGGCTAAGGGATGGCAAGAACAAGCCACCAGAAGTAGGAGACAAACCCGACGAGGGGGCTGGAAGGGGAAGAGGAAGAGGCAACGACAACACCAAGAGCCAACCAACTCCGAGGGTTACCAGGAGCAAGAGAAGGGGAAAATGGTAAACCCTTCAGAGCAACTCACCATAGTAAACCTTTCGGATAGGGAGTTAACTCCATCGGAAGAGTCTGTTCTCAAGTTAGAATTGACTTTCTGCCCTAGTAAAAATATGGAGTATACACAGACACGGATCGACCTATTCAAATTCGTGCGTAAAATAAAATTGCACAAGTTTCATAAGGTAAAACCTACGGCTCTAGAAGCTAAGCATCTGAGACAGAATAAAAAGGACACAGACCTCCTAACTGTCAACGATCTTACTGCCTGTGAGGTATTAAACAATTTGAGACTGGAATGTAACATGGAAACGGCAGTAACAGAGAACACGCTTACTCAAAGACTGGCCAATGTTGATGTTGAACAAACTGCACCCAAAAGTAAATTCAAGTTGGCTTCTAAATTTGTTCCGCAAACTGCAGTAGATTCGATTGATATCTTCTCCGACATAGTCACCAGGGATCTGATGACTATGAGAACTACTCAAGATAAACGGAAAACTAGATTTAACACTACCAAGGAGCAACAACAAGCAATCAAGTCCATCATGGACGATGAGACTATAGTGTGCAAACCCTCCGACAAAGGAGGCAACATTGTTATCATGTCCAGAAGTAAATATGTGGCAGAGGCCATGCGGCAGTTACAAGATGTTTCCTGTTATGGAATAATAAAGAAAGCAGAATATTTGTCCAGCATGAACGACCTCTATGTTTTACTTAAAAAATGGCATGACAAACAGATGCTTGATGTGGATGAATATCTTTTCCTCAAAACCATCAATCCTGTGTTACCTTGTTTTTACCACCTTCCTAAGGTCCACAAGGATATTAAGGATCCTCCTGGGAGACCTATAATTTCCTCAATAGGAGGATTAACGGAGAATCTCTCGAAATTTCTAGACCACCATTTATTTAGTTCTGTATTGTCTCTGAAATCATATGTCAGGGACACCTCAGACTTCATAGAGAAGGTGGAACATTTGAACTGGCAACCAACATACACGTTGATCACCCTGGACATAACGAGTTTGTATACTTGTATAGAGCATGACCAGGGTCTCCATGCTATTGAGTACTTTCTCAATAAGAGAGAATTGAAATTTGCGATGCATAATAAGATGCTATTAGAGCTAACAGCATTCTGTTTACGCAATAACATTTTTCTGTTTCAGAATGTTATCTACCGGCAGTTGACTGGTACGGCGATGGGTTCCTGCTTCGCCCCCAGCTACGCAAATTTATTTGTGGGCTGGTGGGAGGAGCAGGTAGCCTGGGCCCCCAGACTGTCCACCTGGAGTTCAAAGGTGGTACTATGGAGCAGGTATATTGACGACCTGTTCCTGGTATGGGATGGTACCATTGAGGAAGCAAAACAATATATTGATGTACTCAATGATAATGAATTCCATCTAAAATTCACTGGTGATATCAACAGAGAAAGGGTTAATTATCTGGACCTGGAGGTGAGCATCAGGGATGGGCACATCTGTACCAATCTGTACCGGAAACCGACTGCTGGGAACAGCGTCTTACACGCGTCCAGTAGCCATCCAGGCAAATTGATTAACAACATCCCATATGGGGAACTCTTGCGGTTAAAACGCAATTGCAGCCAGGATGCATTCTTTGAGGAAGCCGCCAGCGAATGTGTGGAGAGATTTGAGACAAGAGGGTACAGTCCCCATGTTCTAAAAGAAACCCTAAAAAAAGTCAGAAATGTTCCCCGTTCAAGTCTTTTTAATAAAAAACCAGTCTCTACAATGGAGGGTAAATTTCGCATGATTACTTCCTATTCTGCGGATTCCCATAAATTGCGTGAGACATTGGCTAAACATTGGCATATCTTAAAATCGGATCCAATTATTGGACCTGACATGCCTAATGTACCATTATTGACATACAGGAAGGCAAGATCACTACGTGACCAAGTGGTCCACAGTTTTCTAAGACCTATCGAGAAACGACAAGGCACACTAAAGGAAGCCCAGGGCTTCTTCCCGTGTGGGAAGTGCAAGGCCTGCTCCGCAAGCAAAAGAACCTTGAGTTATGAAGTCCCAGGACATAGTGGAGGGAAAAGAATCAACAAGTTTATGTCTTGTCATTCTGACCATGCGGTCTATTGCCTGGTATGTCCCTGCATGCTCAAGTATGTGGGAAGTACCATCATTCCCGTTAAATTGAGGATTTTGGAACACATGCGGGCAATAGCCAATAAAGACTTCACCTATCCTGTGGCACGCCACTTCTCGATCAAACACAATAGTGATAGGAACCTACTGAGGTACTTCTGCCTGGACAGAGTAGAGGCAAATCCCAGAGGGGGGAATAGATTACTTGCCTTAAGAAGACTTGAGTCACGTTACATTATAGACTTAGAGACAAAGGCACCGAAGGGTTTGAACATGGGGGAAGAACTGGCCTCACATTTGGGTTGACAATCATATGGAAAGGAAACAGTGTAATGAATTTGAAAAAAATATTAATTGATGTAATGAAGACTGATTCAATATGTGATGGGTTTTATGAGATATTAGGTTGAGGTTTTGGGTTTATGATTCCGCTATTATTAACTACTGTTAATATCTGTACTGTACATTGCTTAGCACTTAGTTCCACCATAAGTGGGCAGTCCTTTTGGGCTGCCAAGGCCGATCCACGGCGAGATTTTTCAAATGTCTGTCCATCAATGATGAATAGAGTGATGGACCGATTGATAAATAATCATCTTGGTACCGCAACACAGACATTATTTATTAGTCTGCTTTGAAATCATGCGGGTGAAAACAGGGATGATGAATTTGCCGATACACGGCTTTTAATGTGGTGTGACATTTGTTAAAGGCAATGTTTAATTGTTTGATGTATTTACACATTTCAATATGGCGCGCAAAGGGCGCCTGTGCTTGGTCCGTCGTTTGTGTCCATGATTCATGGGTAAACATAGATAAGGACTCAGTTGTTGTTCGCTTTGAAAGAAATACTGACGAAGGGAGTGCTATCTCCAGAAACGCGTCTAGCGAAAATAAAACCAACCCCTGCTTAAAGCAACTGTCACGCTTGGGAGTGCTTATTTGTTCTGAATAACCCGGCTGGGAATCTTTTGGGACAATCTGGAGCTTCTGTATTCTACCGCGGACACCAACGCGGTTTAAAGCACCCGCTGAGATGAGTGACTCGTTTTCTTTGGTGTGAAACGGAGCGCACATATATATATATATGTATATATATGTTAACAAAACGTTTAGACCTGGCCAAGGGATTATTTTGCCAGGTCGAAATGGAATTTTAAAACTGCACACAAAGGCTGCAATGGCAGGCAAAAGACATGTTTATAAAGGCTACTTAAGTGGGTAGCACAATCAGTGCTGCAGGCCCACTAGTAGCATTTAATTTTCAGACACTGGGCACTTGTAATACCACTTCACTAGGGACTTACATGTAAGTTAAATGTGAGAATTGGTTGTAAACAATTTTACAATGTTTAAAGAAGAGAGAACAATCGCTTTGTTATGTTATGTTATGTTATGTTATTTTTGTGCTTCTATAGCGCACGGCCACTCCAGTTGGAGCATCCCGGCGCTTTAGCAATGGTTGCCAGAGGTAAAGTGCACACAGTCCTAAAGGTGACCAAAAATGAGTTCAACAAAAGTGGAAGAGTAAGGCAAAAAGTTTGGCAGAAGACCACCCTAAGGCTGACAGAACTAACACTTGTATCATGACACTAGTATCAAGGCATTAAAGAACAAGTTGAACTGACACTGAAAAGAGTGCATAAAAAAGTGTTTTGCATCTGTTTAAGTCATGTCATATCATACTTAGACTGCGAGTAATCTTGATGGCCTATTTTTTATGAAACTGGCCTATCCCAATGGCCTAACTGCTTTGCTAGGGTAGTGGATTATTTTGGTAAGCGTGTTCATTTAATATTCATTCATAAACTTCTATTAGGTACAGAATTAGGCAAGGTGTTCTTACAAAAAATTGATGGACTACCTGAAATCCTCCTTGCAGGTAGAGGAGCAGCGGTTATAACAACATTTTGGAATGAGATGTTAAAACATTTGGCGGTCAGTAAATTAGTAATTCATGAGTCACTATTGACGAACAGACTGAAAGGTTGAATAAGGTTATCAAACAATATCTTCAATGTTTTTGATAGATTGAGCTCATGATTGGGCCAAATGACTGCTTTTGCAGAATTTATATATAATAAATGTTTACATACTGCTTTAGATTGTTTGCCAGTTATTGAAGCTATGGTATCCAGCCAAGATGATGACCCTCTATTTTTGAACAATAAAGGTACCTTCAGCACAGTTGATTTAAGAGATTTGAAGAAAATCCAAAATTCCAGAATCAGTTATCTGCAAAAAGCTAAACTGAACAATTTGAAATATGCCAATAGACACAGACAGGCCCCTTGTAGAAGAAAGAAGATTCAGCCTAGTTCTCAGATTCTTTTTGTCTCTTCCAAGCTTTTGACTCTTGTAAGTACTCACCCTAAGTTTGCTTCGAGGTTTTTAGGAGATTTTGAAGCCACTAGTGGGGTACGAACTGACGTAGTTCAGTTAAGCCTCCCTGAATCCTGGTATCTGCATCCGGCAGTGCATGTCTTATACGTTAAAGCAGTCCACTCCGCTTCCTGCAGTGGAAGCAGCAGTGGCGGCCCACTGCTTTCAAGAAGTGTGGGAAGCAAAAACATCAAATTATAATAACTTTCAGTTACTATCAATTTATGTATTTTTGTGCTGCTTTGCAGGCGGGTGGGTGGGCAGGGCTGCTCTGTGAGCAGGTCAGAGGAGGACTGGTTTGTCCACTCCTAAGTGCGCATGGACTGGTCAGCCCTCTCGGGCCACCCAAAACACTCATGCGCATTTTCCCCATCTCCATGCAGGCTGCATTCCAGCCTGCATGAAGAACATGCCCACCCCTCCAGCCCCTGGCTGAGTGTCATGTCACAGCGCTCAGACCAATCACAACACTGCATTGCAGCGTTGTGATTGGCTTAGGTGAGGGAGCCCGTCTGCCTGCCTGCTTTTTGTTCCTTTGTCAGAAGCAGGAGACCAGGAGCAGAGACGGGACCCGGCGGCGGCAGGGGATATTTTTTTTCTCCCTTCCCTCCTCAATTGCGACCTCCCGCGTGATACCTCTCCCCATGACTCCCCCCTGTGCCCACCTCCCCCGCGAGCCATGCCAGCTGTGACTAGGTAGCAGATGGTACACTAGAATATGCAGCCGAAGTTCTTGTAGACTCTACGATCTCAAGGCGTGATTTACAGTATTTCTTTAGTTGTAAAGGATATTATGTGGTAGATTGACCTGGGAAATCTGCTCCTTCTTAGGTCTCGCCCGGCGCATGTGCTGCTCACCTTGGCAAGATCTATTGTTATGGGCTTTGCCTCCGAAGGGGGACTGGGGATGTGCACTTGCCCGGACAGCCGATGTGCACGCTCACGGCGTCTCTTGCTAGGTTGCACCCGAACAGCGGATTTGCACACATCTCTTTCAGCCTGCAAGGTCAGGGCAAGAGATATGCATGCGTTTACTTCCATTAAATGCTGCTACAGGACAAGAGATATGCACGCGCGGTCGCTCCCTCCCTCCCTTCCTCCCTGTCTGTGCGCACACAGGACAAGAGATATGCATGTGTCCCGTGATCTATTGGGAGAGGATTTCTGCCTGGCTGGCTTGGGATCCCCCTAGGTCCTATGCTTCCTCAAAATTCTTCCTGCCTGCTGCCTTCCTGCAGTGCACCGCGGAGCTCAACTTACGGATTGCTCACCTGTGCGACGTTCAAGCCTCAGTGGCACTTGTCTGACCAGGGCTAAGCCTTCTCCGATCTGGTAGCTTTGGGCAGCACACCGCCCTGAGAGAGCAGCCCCTTCTCTCTGCCTCTTCCGGCCTTCTCGCTGTTTGTGCCTACCTCTGGTGGCTGAGTGGACTTCTTGATGCACCTCTCACATCGTGCTGGGGTCTTTACAACGGTTATGGCCTCCTTCGACATTGTCCAGTGCGCCCCAAGTCTCTGCTGAGTTCTCAGCTCCCAGCGATTGCTTTTGTATTTCAGCTGTAGTGCCCGCCCACAGTCCTCTGACCTTCAGCAGCGCAGGCTCCAAATTTCCAGCACCGCTGTTAGTTTTCCTGAGTCGCAACAAGGATTATCAGGGTCACCTCGTTACAGAGGTCATCCCAGTGTTATATTGACTTTCTATTCCGTGGGGATTAATGTTCGATTTTCGGCGGATGGGCCAGGGATCGCTTGGAGCTTTTCAGTTATGGGGCTATCTTGGCTAGTGGCCTCAAATTTTTTTTAATACTTACATTTTTTAAAGGGTTTAGGGATGGCTGCATCTATGGCTGTTTATGGTGTTTATTTAGCTGGGTGCTCCATTTTGGTGGCTATGTGGGTGGACAAAAAGAATTTCTACCAATATCAAACATCCCTATGCTTTGTTTTGTGATTTCATGGCCTAGCATCTCCCCAGTACCTTCGAGCACCTACTGCACCATGAAGACTCACAAACATTTTACTCATCAGCTCACCCCGAAGGGGGAATAAGAGCACTCAGATGCAAATCTAAAATGAACCATGCCAGAGGCATACCCTGGAGGAGACCCTGGTACCTGATAGCGAGATGAGCTCGGCAATCAGACCATAACTCAATTTCTTGTTGCAAACCACATCTCTCTCCACTGGAGTAAAGTGGTGTCAGACGCGGAAAAGATTGTGGGCTGCTTGACCTCTTTCATGAGTCTACCTTGCCTGCTCAGCGACGAGCTCAGCAACATCGCCATGCAGGTCCGGAAGCAAATGGGCAACAGGCACCCCCTGCTTAATACCGCCAGGTAAGGATATGCTGTTAGCCGCCCCTGCTGACCTTTTTCCACACCCCCCCCATCACACATACAGACCACACTGACACGGGTAACATGTTAAACACTGTACAGTGCTTAAAGGCTGTGTTCTCTTTTACACAGCGCTATTCTTCACAAGTGCTATCCTTAACTCTTTGAGGCAGTGGAGGAAACATCTCGAGTACATAACCGTCTGTGAGTTGCTGCCATCGGATTAAAGGTAAATAATAAGGTGAAGTCAACTCCGTAGATAACTGTTCAAGAATCTCTCTATCGTTCTATATATTTTTCATACGACTTCACCATTTATCAACCAAGATTAATGAAGCTGCAAAAATATGCTGATGTTGATACAGCTTGTGAATGTCTCCTTCCACTAACAATCAACAAAAGACACCTGGAAAAGAAAAATTACTGACAGCATCGTTGGGAAGGAGTCGAGGATGCATAGCTACCATGACTACTGTTATTAGATTCTGTATAGTTTTCACTTTGCATTGACAACTCATCTTTTGTAATATTCAAAGACACACACACACTTTAAAAAACAAAAACAGACTGAGCCTACCAGACACCACAATCTGTCTTGTTGCAAAAGACCTACTGTGTAGTCAAGAACTTGCAGTGGCATTTGCAATGCAATAGGTCTCGCATTTACGCGAGTTTCAGCTATTGACATTGCAAATAACAATGCCTTTTATTTTTGATTTCGTTTTTAAAACATAAATAAAAGGCCTTGTCATTTACAATGACAATAGCTTAAACTCGTGTAATTGCAAGACCTATTGCATTGCTAATGCTTGTTGTCCATGCCCTGAGATTATTGTCAGCAGTCCATTGTGAGTTTCCACACAAGACATTATCTTTGAGGGAGAATTACTCAGGGAGGGAAGAGCCCATACTTAGCACAGGGAAAGTAAAACTTAGACAAGGGAAAGAAGCATAGATTCTTTTCCACAGATTCCAATGAAGAGTGTGGCACACTGGCAGAGTGGGTTTAGGCATCTCCATATGTGAGGAGAGTGCTTCCATGTCAATATAAGCAGAGTTAAAAGGAAGTAACATTGCCTAGCAACATCATGCTTTAATGTTCCCAGTTTTGAGAGTCAGAACGTGGCCCTCTGCGTCCTGCATGCTTGTTTTGTTTTGGACTGCTCAGTTCCTCTCATGTTGGGATTCTTACCAACTCCCTCAGTCAGGGGTTGTTGCTCTAACCTGTGTTTTCACCCTAGTAGGCTTTTTCAGCTATTCCCATTAGTCAAGGTATTTTGTGGTTGCTCCTGCGCTCATCAATAATTTTGTTTTGGAGTAGCGGGTAGGCATTCAATTGTATCTGGCATTTTATTTATATTCACCTTTGAGATTCCCATGACTTACCATATTTCATCTTCTACTGTGACCTCCATCGTTGGGCTGAGCCATTGTCTGTGAGAATTTACGGTGTTTATGAAGCCTTATCTAGTGGCCTTTGCATCTTGTTGGCTCCCTACTCCCTCTTTTACGCATGGGGAATAGTTCCAAGAAGGCTTCTCTGTGCTATTGGATTATACTGTTAGGGAGGTTTGGTACGGACATCTGAACTCACCCTCTAATTTCTTGATTCTGACCTCTAGTACTAACCACTGTTATCTTAGGCTGTTATATAAGCCCCGATAGGGTACATCTCTTCATTGCTTAGTCGCAACAATATGGCTAGTCAAATTCAGAGAATCCTGCTCATATAACCTGAAATCCAGAAGAATGGCTGTATGTCATCGAGGTACTTATTAAACCTAACCCCTCCCTTAGTAAACAACTCAGGCAAACATTGCATGTGGGTGTGAAATAGATGTGGTGAAAATGAAGACCTCCAAAGAACTTTAAAGGTTACGTTTGGAGCACGCCATGCTCCCAGATCCATCTTCACACTCATGGTCCAGCAGAAAAGAGGCAAACATCTGAAGTACCCTTCTGAGACTCCCAGTATTTTACAATCTTTATGTCGAGATAAATTGGACTGTGGTATGAAACGCTAGGTCATGGAGCGTAGAGTGGATGTAATTTTGCGTTTTGATTATCGTCTGGCAGTAGTCTCCATGATTTAATATTAAGCCACTCGCATCCTTTCCTGTAAGTGCCTGTGAGCTTTAGGAAGTAATCCAGCTAGCAGCTGTTCTTAATGTGGTTGACATTAACCACCTAGCTCCCCCATTTTACTTTGTGTATTGGCATATTTAGCTGGCTAATCTTGCCACCTTGTGATTTGTCTGCAGTAGTAACTTATCTATCAGCTGTGTGTTCTTCGTTGGTGCTGAAGGGCAGTTTTACCAGATAATAATTTGCCACCGATATCTGGGAGTATCACAACCTTTTGTTATCCAGTCTTAAATACAGCGGTATTCCATCACTAGTCCATTACTGTCTGCGGTGTAGTTAAGAACAGCCTGGGTCAAGTACAAACGATAATTAAAAGTGTGAATCCTTGCCAAAACCAGAGTCAAAGAAGACAATTGGCCCTATAATGCATTTATGTGTAGGACAAATAAAGCTCGTTCGTTGTGATATTTAATTTATCTGATTTTGTCTCAATCAGACCAATTTTTTTTAAAGTTGTGAATATGACTACATTACAGCGGCTTCATCTTTCCCCTACAGCCTAGTAACAACCAAAGGGCAAGACATATTACTCCGAAGGCCTCATTTGGTGCTGACGAAATCACATATTCAGCGTTCCTGGGCTCCCTTGGCATATGAAGCAGTAGGTAGTTTGTCATATATCCATGTAATAGCTATAGCTGACCTTTATTGTGATGCGCCGAATGATGCACAGCCCTAGGCTCGGGAGGATAACTTGTACTACAGGAGCTGAGCATTTAAAAACAAAAAACAAGACCTACCTTTACATGTCTGCTCAACCTAATCTCCTCCATGGATAAACTAATCTTATATGAAAGGTAAAACTGATCAAGAAAATGTTTGTTTTGTTTGTGTATGTAATAATTTTCTTATGGCTTACCTCAATAAATCAATAACATTAAGTAGATGTCTTGGCATAATTACATATCGCACACTTTTCACAGTAAAAGGCCCTGCTGTCAAGCACACGCATTACTGCCTAAACTTATAAATTAAATGCTTAAACACATACCTTTTGTATAGCGGTTGTCTCATTTCCGTTCAAACAATCCATTCCCTTGTGATTCTTTTCTTTTGTCTGGTACACATCAAGTTTCAATGGCTCTTTTTTAGGAGCCCACTTTTCTCCTTTATGTTTTTTAGGTCTCGGCCTGATCCAGCGCATTCGCTGGTCTGGCCGAGACATATAGTAGCTGCTTTGAGAAGTGCTACTTTCCCACAGGGCCGGACTGGGGACCACAACCGACCCTGGCAAAGTGCTCGGCCGGCACCCCTCCCCACTTGGTGGGGGGGGGGGTTGTTGTTGAACGTGCCGCCGAGTTCTTTACCGGGGCCGGTTTTCGCCCGATTTTGGTACAGGCCCGAATTTGCAGCTATGCTGCAAAAACTGCCCTGTAACAAAAACGGCCCCCAGGGGCCCAAAACCAGCCCCCCACCCGTGCGGCGCACCGGGTGATTGCCCGGTGCCCGCTATGGCCAGTCTGGCCCTGCTTTCCTGGCGACCAGCTTACTATCACGCGCACAAGAGCGCGCGCCCATGCGCGTAATATCAAGCTGGTGGCCCCCAAGGTAGCACTTGCGGTGATGCGCGTGCGCACCACTCGCGTCTCCACTCGCATTTTCGTTTTTTTTATTTCATTTTGCGGCTACGCGGCCAATGCTTGTTTTTTTTTATTGCCGCGCGGCCAATGCTTGTTAAGATTTTACACGCTCTGAGGCGGGAATCCGCGCTTCAATCCTGCTGCAGCTACAAGGAATTCCTTAGGAGATCTCGCTTGAGCAGTTTCAGCACCCGCAGTCCAGAGAGGGTCCTGACTGCCAACTTGTTTCCGCGCAGCACTGAGTCTGTGGGCAGGCACGTTAGCAGTTCCCTCCTACACCAGGTCCCCTTGCCACACCCCTTTGCTTGGTGTGTTCTCTCCCAGTCCCTAACACAGGGCACTGTGTGCCACACGCAGTTCTGCAGGTTCCTGCCTCTGTGCCTGCTCTTCCCGGTATTCAGCACAGCACACCTGTGCTGCTCGCAGTCCCGCCGGTTCGTACCCTCACGAGAGTTCCCGTCATTCTGTGCTGAGCCAGGTGAATACCTCTCTGTGTGCTCTCCACACACACGCAGTGCTAACACCGCTCCGTGCTCTCCAGGCACACGCAGCTCTAACACCGCTCGGTGCTCTCCAGGCCCACGCAACGCTAACACTGCTCCGTGCTCTCCAGACACGCATCGCTAATACGGCTCCCTGCTCTCCAGATACACGCAGCGCTAATACCGCTCCGTGCTCTCTAGATACATGCAGCGCTAATACCGCTCCCTGCTCTCCAGATACACGCAGGGATAATACCGGGCTGTGCTCTATGGATATAGGCAACTCCAATTCCTCTCTGTGTGCTCTCCCGATGCACACAGCGCTACCTGTCTGTGCTTTCCAAATACACACGGATGTATCTCTGTGTGCTCTCCCAATACAGCCAGCGTTAAAACCTGCCTGTGCTCTCCCGACACACACAGCGCTACTTGCCTGTTCTCTTCAGATACACGCAGAGCTAATGCCTCTTTGTGCGCTCTCCCGACACACACAGCGGTACTTATCTGTGCTCTCCAGATACACGTAGTACTGATCCTCTCTGTGTTGTCCAAAAACACGCAGCGCTAATACCCCTCTACGTGCTCCCCTGATACACTCAGCACTAACAGTCTCTTTGTGCTCTCCAGATACACGCAGCGCTAACACCCCTCTGTGTGCTCTACTGTACACCCAGTGCAGACGTGCGTTTTGCAGGTAAGTAAGATTTTCTACACTGTGGGTGCTACTGGGGCTTGATCAACCCCTGCTGTTGGGGATTGGTCCTCAGCCCCCTCCACGCCTTTATTAGGGAATTTGAATAATTAGCATACTACACTCTCAGCTCATAAGTACCAGCAAAGAGCGACTAGACCTCTGCCTTCCACAGGGCTTCATCAACTCTCAGCTTTGGATACTTGGCCCATCAGTTCTTTGCCGCTCAGATCTTACGGATGCTCCCAGCCTGTCCATCACCACCCCCTTTTGTACTGCCCAGCCTGTCTCCGGCAGGTGGGTTCAGTCTCTCGGCTGATTTCCCACAGGCAGACACAAGCTCAGAGTCCCATTCTCTGAGGGGCCATGAAGGGCTGGCATGCGAGTGCCTGGTAGCGCCCGCTCCCCGGTAGAGGCAGCCGCCTTAGGTGCTCAGTCCAAGAGGGAGACAGGCCCTCCAGCCGCAGCGGCCTAGAACAGATAGATCAAATCTGCCTCGACACCTCCTCTCTCCAGCTGCTCTAGGGGACTTTATATAGGGAGAGATCACTGGTCTGAGGAGCCGCTTTTTTTAGTAAATTCTTTAGAGTGCAACTATACAAGGACAGCGAGAAATGAATATACTAATGTTTTGTGACAAAGTGAACAAGCATTGGCATAGCCAATAGGTCCAGGACCTATTTAAGGCTTTGGGACCTTATACGTGTTTAGCCATGCAACAGTTCATCCTGTTGTGCCAATGATATTGTGCTGCATAACTAAATACTTATAAGGTCCCAAAGGCGAGACCTATTGGCTATGCCAATGCTTGTTACACTTTTGTACTACCTCCCCACCCTAAGAGATTGAGCTTTTCAGTGATCGAGGCAGCTGCAGTCCATGTAGATAACAGCAGTGGGCGGTGAGGCCAGGTGGGAGATGCGGGGGGCTTGAGAGGGACTATGCAGAGGGAAAATTAAATTAATCATTTTCCCTCAGCATCGTCCCTCGAAATTAACACCCCTCACTCCCCCCCACCCCCTGATGATGCTGTGATTCTAGCTTAAGGCTTAGCAGCCTCCATTTAAGCTTTCAGGCAATCCTGTCCCATCGATTTTTGTTTTTTTGAAAACAAGTTTGTTCATATTGTCCAAACAGATTCAACCAATAACCATAACACCATAGGGCCAGTTGGTGATGACCTTTCAGTTGACATTTGGACAAGTTGATAATTTGAAGTTGCGGAAGTCTTTGTGCATATACCCCATTTTTACATTATAAATAGAGTGCAGAAAATTAATTTACACTCGAAATTACATGGGTATACTAACATGATGCTTTTGAAACTATTTTGATATAACCTCTTAATGTGCATTTTTCTGGCTTATTCATAACTAAGCCTCAATGTCATCTTGTTCAAAATGGATCTCTCATCATGTTTGTGCTCTGTTTATTATTTCTGCTACACATGGTCAAGCATGTTATGTTTTATCTGCAACTGACAATGTTCCTGAAGAAGAAAGACTCTCTAGCATGGCTCAGAATTGCACCTTTTCTCCAAGGATCTTCCGCTTGCACGAGGGATTGCATTGATTCACACTGATTCACTATTGGTTATGTACCTAGTTTATTCTGACATCTCTGGGTGAAATTATGTCAGAGGGGGCTTAATCAATATTTAGGTAGTGTGTTGGTTCGTAGATGATTCTAAGTCTTATTTCTGATTTGTTGAAACTTTATTTCGTTTGCTCACACCATGATGATTCTGCACTTTCCTGGCTTGTTTATGAGAAGATTTCCTATATAAACCCTTGAGTTTGAGGATGAGGCAAGTGATTTTGGGTGCTACTAGGGATGCTGTCCGATTTCCTACTGATCTTTCTGTATATTTCAGGCTCAGTTTATTTTTTTTATGTTCTCTGTTATTCTGTATTGTCCTATTACTGACAGCCTGCACTGCAATTACTTTATGCATTTAAATGAGATTTACTGCATCTGCATTTTAATCAACCTATATTGCATCTTTTGAATTTTTCATATACGACCAGCTGTATGACCCTTTTTTGCATGTGCACAAATTGCGAGAGGCTCATTAATGTTAATGAGCCTCACAATTTGCGACCCAATTAGGAATCACAAACAGTGTTAAACACACTGTTGTACATTTGATTTTGTGCCTCGCAATTTGCGATTCGCAATTTGTCACAAATTGCGAGGTGCAAAATCAAATGGTCGTACATCTGGCTCTAAAACTTCATAAACTTCTAGGTTTGCCCTAGAACTCACTTAATCAGCTTTCTTATTGAACTGTATTTTATCTGCTGAATTTGTACCTCAGTTTAGGACACATTGCCGTGTGAAATTGAGGCACACTACTGTCCCCAATCCATCCGCCCATGACTGTGCTATTGAAGTGACGATTGAAGTTTAAGATTGTATGGGTATCGCTCCCCTACAGAAACAAACTTTGTACAACATGAATGTTGTTGAGCGAATAAATACCATACAGTTCTCTGTCCACCAGGATATCTAAGTTGATTTGGTGTAGCTGTGTGTCTGGGGCAACAATAACGCTTGCATCACTTTATACCAACAATGACAGTGTTCTAACTTCCCCTATCCCTGTTGCCTACTGAAGTCTGAACACAGGCCCAAATCTCAGAACAGAATTATGCAATCTTTGGAGCACGGCCACACCACTTACAAAAGCCTAACCCCCCCCCTTCTGTTACAGCTTGCATATAATGCTTGGTGGTCAGGATATATTTTATGTAAAATCATAAGGCAAGCTAGCAAGCTAAGTCCTGTGGATGTAATTGAACCCAATAGGATTGAAAGTGACACTTACTGCAGCCTTTTTTCGCAAACATTCCTCAAAATAGAATAATTGTTTCGTTTTTAGGAAGTTGCCTTAAACTCAATAACACTGTCCATGCAGGTTCTGGTTCTGTGGAAGAGCCAGTTTAACATTCCCCCACACTATACTGAATATATTCAGGCACTCTAACTCTCCAACAATCAGTCCTAAAGACTGTAAATAGTAAAGTGTCCAGAAATTAACCCACAGCTCCATTTCAACAGGATGAGATTACCCATGACACAAGGCACTGAACTTTTTATCCACCTGTGAATGGCTCGGCAAAGAAGTATAGCATTAGCGTCTCCTTGTAGTGTGGCTTCGGCTATAACATCAATCAACACGGCAATGTATATGCTCCATCTAAACGTGCACATGCTGCTGCCGTTTTGCAGCAACCATAAGATGGTGTGTTAAAGGGGTCTGTGCATGCTTGCAAACCAGTATAATTTGCAATCATGTTATCACCTCTTTCATTTTTATATAGTTGAGCAGCAAAACTTACATTCTGCTTATCTCGTTCACCTACTTCTGTAGGTAGACACAGAGACATCTTAATGTCGATAATCATGCATCTTTTTTGGTTGTGGACTTTCGTCAGCATACGTACTGTCCAACAGAGCCAAGACATTCATTCTAGACAAGACTTATCTAGCTTTTTCCCTTTTTTTATTTTTTCAGTCCCTAGAGGGCCATAGAAGACAGAGCTGTGGGGAACCCTTTTTCCTAAAGAAGAAACTGCTTCTATTTATAAGCAAAACTGAATTCAGCTATGCAGTAGAAGACTGGCAAAGCCCTTATCCCCTAAGAATCTAACAAAAAAGAATCCACTGTTTGAATTTTGTTCATCGGAGGTCTCATCACTTGGATGGTGAGGAGAAAATAGATGTAAACGAAATACTTCAAACGCACGGGTTTGGCACAGGTCCTAGATCACCTACACAGTGAATGAAATGTCTTCATAACCTTCACATTCACTGTGCCTTCTAGAAAGGTGTTTCAGTAATATAATCAAGCATTATTGTTAGAAATGGGGGTCTCTAGATGGCAGAGGTATGCACCTTGCCCAAGTCGGCACCCTTCTTTCTAGACAGGATAAGGAAGCTACACATTTTAGATAACCCGTGCTCACACCCTTGGTTTCTTGGCACCAGCAGAGAGGCTATCTCAAAGACAATGTGTAAAGTATTTGCACCCACACACATAGTAACGGAGTGAAAATGCTACAAATGGACACCACACCACTTTAGAAAAATAAAGTATCTTTATCTAAATCAAATGAGAGCTAAACAACAAACATATAACATACTCAATTCAAAATATGACTTTTAAAAGGTTACAAGAAATTCTGTCCATAGAATTCAATGGATGCATGACTTTTACACAAAATACCTCAAATGTGCCAAAATCCCCAAGACAAAACAGCAGAAGAAAAGGGCAGTGCCAGAAAACACAGCGATGCACCCGTTCCTGAGTCCTTGGGGAGGCGATGTGACAGTTCTGCTGAATACAGGAGAAGTGATACGTCGAATCTGGACTGTAGGGGGAAGTGATGCTTCATTTCCAAGATGGTGCGGGTCTGCAGGTGATGTGTTGGAAACCTTGCCGCACAGGCGTGATGTGTCGAAATCCGGGATGCGCTGGTGGTCGATGCGGCAGTGGCAACCAGGTGCTGCGTCAATTTATTCAGCTGCGGTCCCACAATGCACTAATTCTTTCAGTTGCACAGCAGGGCCTGTGTTGTAGCTGGTGTGGTGATCTTGGACTTCAGAGGTCAGTGCAGTGGACATAGCGTGTAGTGGATTTTAAGCTGCTGGCTGGTGCTGCGTCAATTCTTTGGCCACACGGTGGCCGTAGGTAGAAATTCGTTGTTCACTGTGACAGTGATGCTGTATCGACAAACCAGGCGCTGGAAGAGCGATGCGTCAATTTTCTTGTTATCTTCAAGCTTTTTCAGCTCCCAGCAACAGGTACAACATCCAGAGGCCCAGAACTGGAACAGACACCTCCCGTAAGGTCAGAAATCCCAGTAGTGGAGTTTAGGGAAGCTGGTGGTCAAGTCTTTGTGTTCCTGAGACTTCAGAACAAGAGACAAGAATGCACAAGGCCATGTAGATTCTTCACAAGCAGGTTCACAGAAAAGTTCCAGTCTTTATTCTCTCCTTGGCAAAGCAACACACAGCAAAAGGGCATTCTTCTCCTCCTCACAGCTCTTCAGCACTTCTTCCTTGGCAGAGGTTCCTCTTGATTCCAGAAGTAATCTAAAGTCCTGGGGTGTAAGGTCTCATACTTATACCCCATTTTCTCATTAAAGTCTTTGTTTCAGAGTGTCTGAGCTCAGTACAAACCAGATGTGTCCTGCCTGCTCAAGGTTGACCACAGGGGGTGGAGACAAAAAAATACAAAAATGGCACAGCCGATTCAGGTGGTAGCGAAACTCCTCCCACCACTCTTATGCAGACCAGGCCTATTCAGTCTGGCTATGAGTCATCCAGCGATACGAAAGGGGAAGATGGACGGAGCGTTTGAGCAAATCAAACACTCACCCCCAGACAACTGATCTGGATTTAATCCATCATAATTCTTTAGCCCACTACACCACCCCAGTTCAGACATCGCCATATGTAAATCAGTCTGACCCTGTGCCTCATGGGAGCAGTCCAGCCCGAACTGCCAAGCCATGTCTTCCCTGGACCGGAAACAAGCAACCTGGGACCGGTTTCTGGCTAATCAGCCATCATCAGCCAGGCTAGCTTGAATCCAGTGGCAAAGTGAGCAAGACACCCATGTCTGGGCATACCCTGCCAACTTAGGGCGAACAAAGTAATACCAAAGGGGATAATGGAAGGAGCGTTTGAGCAAATCAAACACTCACCGCCAGTCAACTGATCTGGGTTTAATCCATCGTAATTTTAGCTCACTCCACCGCCCCAGTTCAGACATGGTAATATGCAAACCAGTCTGACCCTGTGCCTCATGGGAACAGTCCAGCCCGAACTGCTAAGCCATGTCTTCCCTGGACCAGAAACAAGCATCCTGGGACTGGTTTCTGGCTAATCAGCCGTCATCAGCCAGGCTAGCATGAATCAGTGGCAAAGGGAGCAAGGGACCCACGTCTGGGCATACCCAGCCAACTTAGGGCGCACAAAGCGATACCAAGGGGATGATGGACGGAGCGTTTGAGCACACTCACCCAGTCAACTGATCTGGGTTGAATCCATCATCATTCTTAAGCTCACTCCACCACCCCAGTTCAGACATGGCCATATGCAAATCAGTCTGACCCTGTGCCTCATAGGAACAGTCCAGCCCGAACTGCCAAGCCATGTCTACCGTGGACCGGAAACAAGCATCCTGGGACTGGGTCAAGACGGATTTGCATATTACCATGTTTGAACTAGGGTGGCGTGGTGAGCAAAATAATGATGGATTAAACCCAGATCTTTGACTGGGGGTGAATGTTTTGGCAATGTGCAACATTCCGTCCATCACCTTGTGTGTTATGAGTTATCCATGAGAGGAAGGACACACCTTAACTCCGCTTGTGGCTTCTAGAGTGAATGCATGTCCCCAGCTCATGTCACTCCAAAACCAAACGGTGAATACACAAACAGGCAGAGTCACACAGAATGGTGAAGCAAGAAAATGCCCACTTTCTAAAAGTGTTAAACACAATAGAGCCACCAAATTATCCCATGGGGACTGGGTATCATTAATAACAGAAATACAAAAGCGTCCCCCTAGGAATTATTTTACAATTATTTCTAGTTTCCAATCAGTCACAGAAGTGATCACACGTTAACCAATGCAAGGAATTATAATTTTGTACCATTTTTTATTATGGTCATTTAAGAATGCAACATGGCAACAACAGTACTACTTTCACATACATCTCACCCTGCCCAAAGGGGTACCTCTGCCATCCATGAGGGGTGCCTTACATGTAAGAAAAGGGAAGGTTAGGGCCTTGCAAGTGGGTGCACTTGCCAGATTGACAGAGCAGTTGAAAACTGTGCATACAGACACTGCAGTGGCAGGTCCGAGACACATTTACAGGGCTACTTATGCGGGTGGTACAACCAGTGCTCCAAACCCATTAGTAGCATTTGATTTACGGGTCCTGGCACACTAAGTGCACTTTACTAGGGAGTTACCAGTAAAGCAAATGTGACAATCATGGCTAACCAATCAGAATCACAATGTACACATAGAGCATTTGCACTTTAGCACTGATCAGCAGTGGTAAAGCACCCTGAGCCCTAAATTCAACAAAAACCGGTCTGAAAAATAGGAGGCAAACTGCAAAAGGTTTGGGGATAAACCTGTCAAAAGGGCAAGGTCCTACAATCATCTATCATGCTGCCCTTATATTCAGATTTCAAAGAGCCATTGCATAACTAAAGTAAAGAATCAAATGCAGTATTAAGACTGTAGCCATTAAAGTCATTTGAATGGGAATTCTCAGTGGTCTCAGTTTAGGTAAGCTGTCTGTTCATTTAATGTTTCCATTGAGCTTGCAGTCCACAGTGATGGACAAATAGATGCTGCCTTGAAAGTACCATGTCGCAAGTTTGTTTCTATGGGTTACAGTCGAATGATGCATACAGTCATTATCAATATGGTGTTACATTAAGGTATGCTTCGTAAACTGATTGACAGCAATGATGCTTTCTTATCTCCCTATAACAACTGGCATACTTTTAAAAGATTAGGGGGCACATGCATCAAGGTAGGCAAATGCGATTCCTTAATTGCGAATATTAAGGAATCACAATTATAGAATCGCAATTGCCTATGCATGTAGATTTTGCTAAAAAAAATTGCGATTCCTACATATTCCTTAATTGCGAATAGCAAATTGTGATTTGCAATTAAGGAATAGTTTCCCTTTCTATGCCACCAGGCCCATAGGAAAGAAAGGGAATTGCATGCACAATTTCTGATTACCGTACAGGACTTCGCAAATTGCGCATGCAATTTCAAGAGTCCAAAGGGGCAAAAAGGCCACCCTGATGCACCCCCGAAATTGGCATGCGTGCACATGTGGCGCACACACATGCCCCAAAGGTATGTGTGTGCACCACAAGGCACTTTGTAAAATTCACTTTTGTGCATTTTTCAAGTTTTTGCAAATTACCATCAACTTGCAGTTGATGGTAATAAGCGTTTCCTAATTGCGAAGTCGCATTTAGGAAAGGCTTGTTACATCCCAAATAGGGAATCACAATTTGCGATTCCCTAAATGCATTTGCAATTTAGGTAATCGTAAATTTTGCGATTACCTATTTTGCGAATTTCCCTTTGGGTTGATGCATCTCTAATGCCAAAATACGGGTCGCAAAGGGGCCGATTCTGCAAATCGTCCCGTTTGCAATCAGTCTTTTGGCTGATGCATGTGCCCCTATGTTCTAAACATGACATCGCAGTAAGGACCGTATCTAGTCTTGCACTTATTTTAAAGGAATAGTGTATGATATTGGTGATTCTGAACATTAGAATAACAGATTAACTGAACATAGAAGAATATGTAATAACAGAATAGAGAACAAAGAAGAATAGAAATGAAAAGAAAAGAAAGACAAGCATTAATAATCTGTAACTATACTATATCTGTTCCGTTACATTTTGTGGCTTGCACTTAACTTTTGCAGATCGATGAGCAGGTGTGTCACCTGCTACTTTTGTGACTTTCTGGGAAAGTGTAATATCTGCAGCTTTCAAATTGGGATATTGAGATCGACCTGCAATGAAATGTTGCTCTGACCTTCTGACTCATGGCTTGTATGTTTTGTCAATGCTCCTTTGATAAATTAAATCTGTAAGAATTTATCTTTTTGGACATGTCACATGTTTAAAATGTGATACACTGTAAGAAATAAATGTTTGTGTGGGAGGTGCTGATAAAATGGTTCCTTTAATTTGAATTGCATTCAGAGTACGTCCAGGGAGGGCATCAGTTTTCCTGACTTGTGGTTTCACCTGTTCCCAATCTCCGTTAGTTGAATCATGTGCATGCCTTTTAGCTTCAGCATATTCTTTAATTCCTTTTTCTTTTTCATTCAGGTCATTTTAAGACAATACTATGTTCAAGATGATAGTCACTTTGAATTTGCAGGAATCTGGTTTGTCTAGAAGAAGGCGTTTCTATTACAGCGTGTGGCATTGCTCTGTACGCATGTAGCACATGGTAGATTGCTTGGTATAATGTGATATGCATCAATTTGGAACGTCACGTTGATTTGATTTATTAATGGCAGCCATTAACCTTTCAGCCATGCCATTAGCTTGCTTTTTAATGGTGTAATCTTCATATTATAAACTACCTTATAGTGCATAAAACGTTGAAATTCCAGTCCACGGAACAGTATTCCATTGTCTGCTGTAAATGTGCTTCATGTTCGTGATTCAGCAAATATTTCATCTAACAGGCAATCACAGATGTGGCAGAAGGTGACACAACTTGCCGAACTACAGGAAAATGTGACTGTTCAGCGATGAGGACAAACAAATAATGACCAGACTGTCGGCTCTTCAAACGTACTGCCATATTAGCCCAAACGGAAAACATCATTTTCAACGAAGGCATTACTACGCGAGACGTTTACTACGAGGCACTTACCACGCAAACGTCTTTACCACGCGTATGCCTTCAACGATCGTCTTTACCACGAAAGAAACGTCCCGGTCAACAATCCTACGTTCTGCGTGTACTAAAAAGAAAAGTCCTTTTTTTATTTTGATAGGTGTTTTCATGCATAAATTAAATACGTGATAAGTAGTAAAGGGGTGGGTGTAAAAATAAAAAAATAAAAAAGGGGGGCTGGGGGGGTCTCCCCCCCCAAAAAAATCAAATACATTTTTTTTTAAAAAGGGGGGCTGGGGGGGGTCTCCCCCCCAAACAAATATTAAAAATCATTAATGATTCTACATTATAAAACAATTATAATAGATAAATGAATGTGTAAATAAAACGTGTATTACTAATTAACAAATGATGTTATTTGTCGAAATATTCAGCCATCTTGCTTGAGGGTCAGTGAAAGTGAAAAAAGACAAACAATGTCACTAGTGAAGACGTATTTTTTTTTGCCTATCATTTTCATTATGTTTATTTAAGGGTTTTTTGGGCATAATCGACGCTGGATGAATACTCACGTATTTATGCGTGGTAAAATGCTGCGTTCTATTTTTCAGCGTGGTAAAGACTCTAGCGATGTAAAATACGCGTGGTAAAGCCATGCGTTGTATTTGATATCGTGGTAACGTCATATATTCGCCCAAACATGTTCAGGGAGATAGGACAGTATCCATTTTTCAGGCAGGTTTGCTTCCCGGTGGTTTGACACAGATGGCAAGATTGTATCATTTCATCAAGCAATTGATGGAAAGCAGATTCTTTCTCATTAGATTTTTTTAGCTACAATGTCTCTGTGATTTGCATGAGCAAGGTCAACTGTTTTCTATCCCAATAGGTGCGGTATAGAAACTCGTCTTTTTCTAAGAAATGATTATTTTATGGAGACTGTCAATTCACTTTGTGTTTACTCCTAAACTATCATTTTGACGATTTTTGGAAATTTCATTACAGAATTTCCATGCTTCCATTTATTTATCTGTTTAGTTTTAAGAAGGTTTCGTTGTGTTGCATCTTCAGTTATTTTGGAGGCTGTCCCTTCCAGTAAGGGCACAAAACCTGCTGAAGGTCTAGTCGAGGATCTATTGTAATGTGTGTTTGACTCAACCTGAATAATGTAGGCGTGCGCAGCACAGTCCCTGATGGCTACAGCCAAAAGTACTGCCAAGTATCTAGGTCCACCATTTGTATTCAAAATTAATCATTCTATACTTCCATTGTATATCGTGTCACATACTGTCCTTCGTATTCTCTCTGTATATTTGTATATCATAATGCTATGCTATATAATATCCTTATCCTATTTCTATATTCTTCGCGCTCTCTCCCTGCCAATACTCTGTGTGCTCACTTCCCGCTAATATTGGCAGATTATATCTGTTTTTTGCGTTTAGACACATTTATCTGTAATGTATCTTCTACGTAACCCATGTGCTCTGATGTCCTAATGTAATGTAACTGGTTCTTTTGTAAAGCACTCTGACACCTTTGGGTAAAGTATGCGATATATAAAATGCATAAATAAATGACTTAATTTGCTTTAAAAATAATATTATATTCCTCTGCCAGTGTATCACTGTCATCACATAATGGCAGTGGGTCACGTGAAAATGTATCTGCTGGTTTAGGAAAAATCTTGTAATCATAGTCCAATCAAAGTCCATCAGCTCTATTCCTCACCTTTCAGTTCTTGGTAATTTGTTCGATTTTGGGTTTCTGTATATAAACTAGTGCTTGGTGATCTGTGAAGAGTGTAAACGATATACCATATTATAAGTGATAATGCTCACATGCCTCCACTACCACTGTAGGTCCGGTTTGAGAGTAAGCTTTCTCAATTTTTGTCAAATTTGTACATGCATATGAAATTATATACTGTGTTGAAAGTTCACCAGGTTTTTGATGTGCAAATATTGTTCCCAGTTCAACAAGAGTCACATCTACAGGTGCACAATTTAGGAACACAGTACGCCAGGTACTTTACACACACAACTATCCCTTTTATTTTGTTGAAGGCTTTGTCAGTTTCCTTTTTCTAATTGAAAATATGCCCTTTTAAGTTAATGTGTGTAGCAGTGCACTTATCGTTGTCAATTGTGAAATGTAGAGACCACAATAACTCGCCATTCCTAAAAAAGACCGAATATCAAATACATCATAGAATTATAGTTTCCCAGAATGAAGTAATGTTCTAGGGCCAGGGTGCATCATTTTGCTTTCTAATATATGCATAAAGAACCTTAGTTCCCTTTTGTCAAATTCCACTTCTCAGGGAGTAAATGTAAAACTTGATTCCATGAGTCCTGTTTATACAACTTATATGGCATCGTCATGCTCTTTTTGAGTTCATTCAAAAACAAGAATGTTATCACTGTAATTTAGACTACTTTTTGCTGATTTTCTTATTTTTACGTTTATTTCTATGAGGATTTCTGTCGCTAGTTAAATCTCAAATTGGGTCTTTTGTTTTGGATATGGTCAACATGTGTTGAAAAAACAGTAATGTAGCTCGACCATAATCCAACTCAAAGACCCAATTTTGAATAAGCACTATTGCTCCAGTTAAGCAAGATTTCATGTGTGTCTAGCAGTAATAATTAATCAGTACTATCTTATGACATTATGCAACAGGACAAACAGTTAGTAAAGAGTTTGTAATTTGCCAAGTCTTTTAATTAATTAGGACATCTTTTTTAAAAACACGTCCTTCAAACAATTTAAAAGGTGTGGCTACCAAGCCCATATTTAGCATCATTATATTGCTCACTAGACGAGGAGCTGCATTTCTTCTTTTAATACAGGGATTTCTTCTACTATTGTTCCATTCCTATATGTGATTTGGTTTTCAAACTTGCCCAAGTTAATTATCAGGTTGTGAATTCTCCACTGGAAAACATTTACGTTAAAAAGTTGTAGCACAGGTTTGTTAATCATTAACTTGTATTCAGAAATACACTTTATTCTGCAGGTGGTTCCACTGCCAAGTATGAATGTTGCTTCTGTGTTGTCTGACCTGTATTTATAATGATGCTGCTTTTTTAGGTCGAGCCTGGAATTCGCATCCAAAGGATGCGTCCAGGTGGAGACTTATAGCTAGCTGACTCGGGGGAATGGAGGACAAGAAACTGCCACGCGCTTCTCTTGGCTGGATTACACTGCGTGCACGCGCACCCACACTCACGCATGCGCACATCACAGCCACACGCATACACAGGCGCACACCCCCCCCCCGCCGCCGCACCTACACACACACTAGCGCACCTAGACGCACACACAGAGACCCCCAACACACACACCAGTGCACCTACACTCACGCACGCACACATACAAAGACCCCCCTCCCCCCCGCCGGACACATACACATACACACACACACACACACACAAGCGCACCCCCCTCCCCCCTAGAACTAAGCCACACTTACCGCCGGGACTTCTGTAGCCGGGGCTCTCCCTCGGGCATGGGAGCCCCGCTTTCAGGCACTCCGTGGGCGCGTGCGCGGGACTTCCGAAGACGGAAGTCCCGCCCGCCCAAAGGAACTCAAAGCCTCAAACGCCCATGCGCAGTGACGAGACACCACGTCCCCATGCTTTACCTTGAATAAAAGTTTAGCAGGACAGAGATGTTGACAGTAGGATCCTCAATGCAGTGGGAACACTTGTCTTTTTTAGCGAACGCCATACAGACAAGGCACATGTACTTGAAGTAATATCCAATTGCAGTTGCGGCAAACGAGCTGCCCAGCCGGGCCTGTGTTTGGTTTACACTTCATAGTCTGCCGTGCGGACACCTGCGAGTGGTTTTATCTGCTTTCGCTCTTGAGCATGAAGGATGCAGAGTGCGAGGGCGGTATTTTGATTGCAACTGACGGGGAGAACATTGTTAGGTGCTGCAGATTTTTGAAGTTAATGCCCTGTAACTCGCAGGTGGGGTCTTCGAATGCTTTGTCACGCAGCACGCAAAGCACAACAGTTTACAGACCTCCCTCGACTCGGACGTAGACCGCGACAGTTTACAGACCTTTCTCGGATCATAGGAGGAGGAAGAGCACTACGTTACTGACCTACCTTGGCTCATAGAAGGAGAGAGCACAACAGTTTACAGTCCGCCTTCGTGGAAATAGAGCGCTACAGTTTACAGACCTCCCTCGACTCATAGGTGTTGGTAGAGTGTGACAGTTTGCAGACAACTCTGCTAATAAAAGGTGGCAGAGCACTACAGTTTACAGGCTCCCCTGGGCCCATAGACGGAGGCAGAGCAGTAGAGTTACAGACCTCCCTGGCTCATTGAAGGAGGCAGAGCACAGCAGTTTACAGTCCGCCTTCTCCTTGGACGTAAAACGCGACAGTTTACAGACCTCCCTCGGCTCATAGGTGGTGGTAGTGCGACAGTTTACAGACCACTCAGCTAATAGAAGGCAGCAGAGCACAACAGTTTACAGGCCTCCCTGGGCCCATAGACTGAGGCAGAGCAGTAGAGTTACAGACCTCAATGGCCTATTGAAGGAGGCAGCTCACGGCAGTTGGAGACCCCCCTCGGCTCGGACATAGCGCACGACAATTACAGACCTCCTTCGGCTGATAGTTGTTGGTAAATTACGTCATTTTACAGACCGTTCTCGTTGTTATCTTTTTGTCTTTTAGAAATGCCCCTAAACTGTTAACAAGCATTTGCATTGCAATAGGTCTCGCAATTACGAGAGTTTGACCTATTGGCATTGTAAATGACAATGCCTTTTATTTATGTGTTGTTTTAAAAAACAAGATAAATAAAAGGCATTGTAAATTGCAATGTCAATAGCTTAAACTCTTGCAAATGCGAGACCTATTGCATTGAAAATGCTTGTTAGGTCTGGCGTTTGTTGAATTATATTTATAATACGTTTACATAAAAGGGCTTTCAGCCACCTCTGTTCATCCATGGGTCTGTTCTTGTCCATTCACATTTTGCTTCCACCCACTACAGCATTCAGCATGGAGCAATGAATTAGCCTGCCTCAGGCACTGACTAAATTCACTTTGAGTGACTGCATTTTTCCCTTTCACAAGGAGCACTACGGCACGCAAGGTAGTTGCCTTCAGTACCAATATGTTGTTTTTACTTTATTATTACTTTAGTGTTGCCTTTTTTTGTACAGCCTGATGTGATAGCAGGACACTTTTTTCTAGATGAGAGCACAGGGCACAATCCAGCTTTATCAGTTCCTGTTGTTTCACAATGCTGTTGTAAGTTCCTTTGTTTATCTGATGCTACTGTTTCACACCATACCCGCAGCTCACAGGAATTGTGAATATGAGCTCATAGGGTGCTCTATCTGGATGGAACCACCTTTGCTTTATAAACCTGCTTCAAGGTGCCCTACTGGGTTGTAGTTGCTGGCAACAGCGATGTTGCGACTACCATTCAAAACACATAAACAATTGACTGTTCCATTTGGTGGGAACCATTTGACCTGTTTTTAAACAAAATTATGATTTTTGTTTCTCATCTCATCTCTCTATGCTTTTACCTCTAGGCAGCTTAGTTTTGTGGGTGCTTGGTATTTCCAAATGTATGTGTTTGAGAAGTATATTTTAGAGATTGTTTTCTGGCGATATTTAGAGTGGTTTTAGATTTTATCATTTTTATGACCTCCTTTTTAGATAGCTTTTAGGCTGACCCTTATTTTGAGTGGGTGTTTTGCACTTGGGTTAGGCCCGTTTAGCAACGCTGCACATTTCCTTACTTTGTCCTCTTTCTGCATAATGACATTTCACTGTGACCTTTCGCACATATTTGCGTGTGTGACAAAGTTGGATAAGTTTCTCTGAAACTGCTTTGCATACACCTTTGGCTTTGCGCAACATTATCATGATGCCTCGAACACTAATTGCAAGGCCTTTGCGCACGTTGCCTAAATACTGTTCTATCTTCATCCACGGGGTGACAGGGCTATCTGAATACCCATTACTACACTAATCAGCATATACATCACAAGGATGCTTTTTAATCAAAAATAAGGAAACATTTCCAGGGGTTAGCAGAGGAGACACTTCAGCTGACATCAAGGGGTCCCTGCATGCTGAGGCTTTGCCAAGCAGCTACCTAACATCTCTTTGAGGGTTGTCCAGTTTGTGACCAACACGGGGCCCGACATTCTTTCCTGCCTGGTAATTAGGTTGGTTTATCCTGCGGAGGATTCTTGGCTACACACATACATGCACTCTAGATGAACATAGAGCAGGGATTGCATATTAAGAGTACGCCTGATTACCACCTTGTCTTATATGCTTGAATATATGCACTGTTTTAGCACTGTGGTGGAGCTATACCTGCTATTTACTATTATGGTGCTTGTAAACACTTTCATATGCTTCTGTCTACTGATTATTGCAGCACATTTATTCTATACAAGAAAAAAGTTGGTTCAATAAATATATTGAAAAAGGTCCCATTGTGTATTCTCTGTATATTTCTCTGAGAGAAAGCATGCACGAGTGACTGGATGAAAGGGTTCTAGATCTGTTACCACGATCCCTGAGGGGTCAGGGTTGCCATGTTCAGTGGTTGCCAGAAGCCATTCGGTCACTATTTAGGGTAGGGGGCTTATTATGGCACTGTGAGCTAACTGGTCTCTATGCCAACAAATATTACGAGGGTGCCTGGAATAAGACTAGGCAACTCACCCAAAGTTCATGTTGCCCACAAACGTGCAGTTCCTGCAGATTAGTGTGAGCTACACAACACCTGTCTTTCATTCCTTCTTTCTGCGCTTCTTTACTTTCTTCTTTTTTCTTTCTTTCTTTCTTTCTTTGTTTCTTTCCTTCTTTCTTTCTTTCTTTCTTCCTTTCTTTCTTTCTTCCTTTCATTTCTTTCCATCTTTCTTTCCTTCTAGTCCTTCTTTCATTCCTTCGTTCTTTTTCTTCTCTCTTTAATTTGTTCCTTCTCACTTTCTTTCTTCCTTTCTTTCTTCCTTTCATTTCTTTCCATCTTTCTTTCCTTCTAGTCCTTCTTTCATTCCTGCTCTCTTTTTCTTCTCTCTTTAATTTGTTCCTTCTTTCTTTTGTCTGTCATGCTTTCCATCCTTCTTTCTTTCCTTTCCTTCATCTTTTCCTTCTCTATATAATATTTTCTTTCTCCATTCTTTCCTTCTTTCTTTCATGTACTCTTGTATTATTTTTTTACTTCCTTCCTTCTTTCTTTTATTTTTTTCTATTCCTTTCTTTCCTTCCTTCCTTCTTTATTTTCTTCCTTTGTTCCTTCCTTTTTTCCTTTCATTCTAGTTTTCATTTTTGCTTCTTCTTTCTTTGCCTATTGCATGAGCTTTAGCTCATTCTTCTGTTTGAGCAGTTTGAAAACTTTGTGAGAACTCTAGAGGCTGTTTTCAATGGGGTTGGCCTAAATGCAGTCCAGTGGCTTCTTTCTATAAATATTATTCATATTGCTTCTTCATTACAGAATTCATGAAATTCACAGTGCAAAATCATCCAGGAATTCTTCCTCACTTCGGCATGCAATCTTAATATTAATATTCAAATCGTTATTCCTTTGTGGGACAAAGTATAATTTCATACATTTCTCTTTGCCTTGGTGGGGCCTCATTTACAAGTTTGGGCTGGACTGTTCCCATGAGTCACAGGGTCAAGACTGATTTGCATATAGCTGTGTCTGAACTGGGGTAGAGTAGGGAGCTAAAAAATTATGATGAATTCAACACAGATCTACGACTGGGTGTGAGTGTCTGAAAAGTTTCAGCGCTACGTCCATCATCTCCTTGTGTTTGCTTTGTTCGCCTTAAGTTGGCAGGGTATTACCAGACGTAGGTCCCTTGCTCACGTTGCCACTGGATTCAACCTTGCCTGGGTGATGAGGGGTGTTACCCCGAAACCAGTCCCAGGATGCTTGTTTCCGCTCCAGAGAAGACATGGCTTGGCAGTTTGGGTTGGATTGTCACCATGAGGCACAGGGTCAAGACTGATTTGCATATAGATGTGTCTGAACTGGGTGGTGAAGTGAGCTAAATAATGATGATGGATTCAACCCAGATCTGTGACTGAGGGGGAGTGTCTGAAAGGTTTCAGCACTCCATCCATCATCTCCTTGTGGTTGCCTCATCTAGAAGCCCATTGCGCCGATGGTGCATCACTTTTTTAACACACCAGCGGTGCAATGGGCTTGCCCATATTTACAAGGCCACCCTGCGTGACTTTTCATGGCCTTGTAAATATGAGCCCATTTCACGCATTACTCTGCGTGAAAGGGGCGTTCCATGGGTGTTGATGTGGGTGTTTTCACGCAACATCCATGACACCTGACACATTCTCAGATTTACAACATTTTGTAAAGCTGAGAATGCATCAGAATCCTATGCCTCCTTGGGAGAAGCATAGGAGTGGTACAACAAGGAAAAATACTTGTATTTCTCCTCGTTATTTCCTCTTCTTCATTGAGCAGCATGCATAGAAAGAGGGAAATGCCATCAAAGATGGTTCTTGTGCAGGAAGGTGCCCGTCTATATATCGTTGTTGTTTGGTATCAATAATGATGAAATCTACATCTACGTTTTTCTAGTCTAGGTCCTGGTGTCTGTGTATCTGATATGTCAAATGGTACTGGATGCTGATATATGGAAGAGAGGGGTTTTGGCTCCGCTCACATGTTGGGAGTTAGGAGTACATGTTTTGATTTGGCAGAAGTTGTGTGTTCCACAAAAAAGTGCTTGCCCTCAAAGCAGCTGTGATAATTATGTTTATTTTTATCCATGGTCTGGTTTGACAGCACAGCTGTTGCCAGACATTTATGTGAAAATCACCAAGAAAGGGGATTTGGTTCTGCCCACATGTAGGGATCCGGGAGTACTTGTAAGAGCAGAAGTTGTGTGCTTCCATGAAAAAGTGCATGTTATCCATGCAGCTGTGATTATTTTATTATTTATCTAGCTGCCCGAACTTGAACTTTCAAAGTCACACACATGACTGTAACATTGTTAAAGTGTTTTAGATTACTAGATAATTTATGGTGTTTGTCTTTCTCTGGTGGCAGGAACTAGTGCAGCATGCAGAATGTATTGCAGTCCCAGCACCCTCCTCTTCCATCATTATCTTTAGATTTCAGAATGTAGATTTGTGTTTGGGAGCAGTATGAGATGCCCTGGGATTCACTAATCTTCATGGATTTTTAAATCTGACTTGATATTGAAACTGTTGGTCAACAAAAAGTAACTTTCTGAGTACTACTAGAAAGGGGCTTAGGCTTCATCCACATGCTGGTTTCCCTATGTAAAGAATATGATTGGGCTGAATGTGTGTGCTTTCACAAAAAAGAGTGTTGTATGGCCTTTTCTGATTGTGGTAAAACTTATACTTGATGCAGCAGAACTGAGTTGGTTATAGCGCTTAGCCAAAAATCATAACTGTGGGCTTGATCTGTTTATTATGGCAGTAGGCCTGACATATTTATAGTGAAAAGCATTTGTTTAAGCCAATAGACATTTAGATGTGGGTTGTTTATTGCTCTATATTAAAGGCTACCAATAGGTATTTTGTTACGTGTTATCTCACAGATTACTCCAGTGGACAAGGGTTCTGGCACTGGCCTCTTCCTCACACAAGCCCTCTGGGATGATTCTTGTTAAACCCTGTTGAATAGTGTTATATAATTGTTTGCAAGCATTATTTTGCTTAATATTTGGGCACTTGAATAGGCCACTGTTGGGTAAAGTGATAAGTTAATGCTAAAGAGTAAACATTTCATTGGTTCAGTGAAAAAAGTAATGCCACATTTCAGAGGGTTGATCTGTATATTATAAAATGTTATAATAAAGTCAGTAGGCCTGGCCTATTATTGTAAAACGCATTTGGCAAAGACAACAGGCTTTTATGGATGGATTGTTATTACACTGTACTTAAGATCGTAGGCAGGTATTTTCTTACATGGAATTTCACAGATTACCATAGTAGGCAAAGGGTTTGGTATTGGTGATTCACCCGAACAAACCTCCTAATAGAAGATATGCACTATAATAATACTTGTTAGGTACTCTTTGGAGAGATAGTAATTTGCTTTGCCAAAAGTTATTTTGTATACATTTGTACATTTATGACTGTATACTAGATGGTTGGCTTGTAGAAAATGCATGCTCAAAACAGTAGGCCTGAGTTGTTTTTGATGACATGCCAATGCTATAGGCCTGATTGTTTGTTTTGAAAGTTATGATAAAGGCAGGAGGATTGGCATATGTTAAAGTCAATAGGCATTTAAAAGTGGACTGTAAATACACGTAATTAAAGCCTACTGACAGTTTTCTTTTTATTACTATTAGATGTAATCTCGCAGGCTTCTTTAGGAAGCTAGGGTTTTGGTGTTGCTTACCCTCTCTGATAAACCATGGGAATAAAAGATTTGAACTATGAGAACCCTTGCAAACACTGTTAGAAAACATAGCAGTTTTCCATGACAGCTGTAATTTTGGGTACATTTGCAATTATTTTTACTCTATGGCGGATGGTCACAGTGTTGGAAACCTCACACTCAGACCAGTAGTCCTGAATTTCTTATGGTGAGAAGCCAATGATAACAGTTATTGGCTTTATTGGTGTGCAGTAAAATGTCATGTCAGATGCCGTAGGTCTAGCCTGTTTATTACATTATTGACAGGCGGTAGACCTGGCTTATTTATTGTGAAAAGCATAGGATATGCTACAGAAAAGGATTATGGTTAAATAGAATATAAGATTCTGGCCAACATTCTGTGATGGTAAGTATAAATTGCAGTGGCGTAAATTGATTTTAATTCTAAGAATTAGGATGACGAGTTTAGCAATTTAAGTGCATTTTTTGCCAAATCTAAATAACCCATGTGAAAATGCTTGAAAATCAAGCTCTTTGTACTGTAGATCAAGAGGTTAAAATACACAGAGTTACCAATGTATTCCGTCAAGCTGGTGACTCAACAGATTGTGGCACCACACCACAATAGATTACTAAGACTAAATGCATGTGAATATTTTATTAGGGGAACATTAAAGTACGCTTTAGATGTTGATAGTCTATGTTTTGGAGATATTATTTATTAAAGATGTTTTGCTTATTTGTTCAGCCGCTACCGAAAACCACGATGGTTATGGAAAGATACCTTTTAGCCAAGTGGATTTGAAATAAAATAACAAGTTAAAAATTGTGGGCCGCATTTATGAAATAAGTTGCATTGCTGCGTGAAAACAGCAATGCAACATTTTTCAGTGCACCCTCCTTGTGACCCCATGGATGCGCCGTATTTACTGTACGGCGCTCCATATCACAAGGAATTACAGATACATCAGTATTCCTGACATATCTGTAGGCACAAAAGTGATACATTGCTGGGGTGCGTCTAAAAAGAGACGCAACTCCAGCAATGTGTCCTTTCACATGGGACAAGCCCCATGTGAAAAGGCCTGTGGGAGTCTCACGCCTGCTGTGAGGCAGGCGTAAGGATTTGTTGCAGTGGCCTCCTATAGCTTGTCTCAGTCAAATTTTAATAGATTTCACTGCGCCACTTCTACAAGCCTTTATTGTGGGGAACGCCCAACCTACATACATAATACCTGATGCAGGTATAATGTAGTGCTGGGCTTTACAAAGTGACGCATCGGCTTAGATGCCTCACTTTTAAATATGATGCAACGTGATGCATTTTTTACGCTCCCACAGCGTCACAAAAAGTGACGCAAAGGTAGTGCAAAAAAATCATAAAGAAGCCCCAGTGTTTTTGTAATGTTAATGTTTTAATGAACCACAGTTTTAAAAAATAAAATGATCCCCCCTTTGGACAAAATTACATTAATTACAGTTATCACCAGGCATACTCACTTGACATGAGTTATCAATATTTATTTAACTGCCTGATTATAATCTGAAAACGCAAAATCAGCGCGAGGTTTCAGAACAAGAGCTTCTCGAGGCAAAAGGAAGTCCTTGCATGTTCAGAGAGGCAGAGCTGTTACTGCCAGCCCTGTTAAGACAATGACCTTTACGAATCTTCTGAAGAGTTCAGTAATGCAAAACAAAACGCCTTATCATTTGTAGCTACAGCGGCAAGGTCAGTTAAACGGCATCTCCATAAAGCAAGACGTTTAAAAATGTCAGCTCGATTCAATATGCGCCCGGTCACCCATCACTAACAGCCATTTGGATAAAACACTTTCATTTTGTGATACTCAAATAACTAGAACGAGAGTATTAAATGTTAAGGCACCGTTACCGTTTTCCATTTCTAAAATAAACATATGAAGGAAAAAAATATCTTTGCAGGAAATAGCGTGTCATTGGGCTCCAACATTACACCATTGCAATCACATGGTTTATTTATGAAGGCAGAGACAACTTTGTATGGTATAGGCATTTCTGTGGCCTCTTCAACCAACCTTAGGTGTGTTCCCACTTCATTCTCATTTTGGAAATACATTTACACAACAGTGAACTCTCCATCCATATACAGAGTTGGAATGTGTCTGATAAAAAGCGAGAATACCTACAGACTCAAAATTCTTTGTGTGTTCAATGCTATGGAACTCATTTAGGAGTGCCTTCCTCCACCAGTAGGAACATATTTAATATTACATAATATTAGACCATGCTGGAGTGAATGTGTTTACAAGTGTCAGTTTTTGCAAACTAAAAAAGTGAATTTGCACTAGTAAATCATGCCAGTGGCGCACCTAAGCTGAGTTTCTGTCTAGGAAAGGATGCTGTGAGTTTCATGGTGGTCATTATGCACAGTGGACCTAATTGGTCACATGGACGGTGTCAAGTGTCTCATTAAGCGGGGCCCAGATGACCGGAAAAAGACACAAAGGCAAAGAACACCTCCATAGTAATCCTTTATTTCGTAATTGGAGACAATGCTTCATACAGAAACAGATAAGAAGGACTTCCATAAGAAAATCCAAAATGAATCTGGTTGTAAGGAGCAAAAATAATGACAGAAATAGTAACAAATGGGTGACGAGGACAAAAAAAAATAACACTACATTCATCTCTCGATAATGGCCCCTTTATACGTGATTCAAACAGGAGCTGACAACACAGGAACATACTAAACTCCACCTTCAATTGGGAATCTCTGGGCAGACCACTATCTTGGAAAGGCTATTTATAAGTCTTGGCCATGCTACCTTTCTTCCAAAACACATGGCATTGACTAGGCAGAAAAAGAAGAATCCCAAATTTCACATTTCAATGTCAGGGAAAGGCTTCGCACTTCAACTGCTGCTGTTCCCCGCCAACGTGCCATGCAAGTAGCCGAGCAACCCACCAGGTGACCACTACTCCGACCACGACAGAACCCCTTTCAACCACAGAACTCACCTCGCTCTACCATTCCAACTTGGAGCTCGTCTTAGACCAGCTGGCACCAAGGAAACTAAAAAAACAAAGAAACATCCCCTCCAGATCCTGGTTCTCCACTGACATCAACGATGAAAGAAGACACCTAAGATACTTGGAAAGATCCTGGAGGGCCAACCCCTCCTCACGCAACCGGGACCAGCTCAAGGCAGCCCGCAAAAGCTACTACAACCACATCAAGAACAAAAAGTCGTCCTTCTTCTGCGCGGCCCTTGACAATGCCAAAAACCGCCCCAAAGAACTTTTCAACATCATCAAGAACCAAACCTCCATTCCGGTAACAAGAGACATGGTAGCGTCCAAATCCCAATGTGACGACTTTGCCAACTTCTTCAATGAAAAAATCGCGAAAATTGACCGATCTCTCGGCACGTTACCCTCAGACCACCCCGCTTCAACTTCCAATTTAGGACCGTCAATCTCATCCACTCGCTGGTCCTCCTTCCAACCTATCCAGGTTGAAGTGATAAGTAATCTCATAGCCTCCGCCAAGCCCTCAAGTCACTCCCTTGATCAGCTTCCCCCGAGAGTGACCAAAGACTTGAGGCTCACTCTAGCCCCTATTTGGGCAAAGATCATCAACAGCTCTCTGAGTGAGGGCTCCATCCCGGACTGCCTTAAAATAGGTCAAGTCACGCCTCTACTAAAAAAACCGGGTCTTGACATACAGGATATGAATAACTTCAGACCAGTCTCGAACCTTCCACTACTATCCAAAATCTTGGAAAGATGTGTGCTGGCGCAACTCTCCCAGCACCTAGAGAATACAAAGCTTCTAGACCCACATCAATCAGGGTTCAGAAAAGGCTGCAGTACTGAAACCGCAATACTTAACATCCTAGACGATCTTCACATGTCGCTCGACTCCAACCATTGCAGCCTTCTCATCCTCTTAGACCTATCGGCTGCATTTGACACAGTCGACCATGCCCTACTAATCAAGGTCCTAAAGGAGAGAGCAGGCCTCGAAAAGACTGTCCTAAAATGGTTCTCCTCCTTTCTTAACAACCGCACACAAAGAATAAAAATTAAAACTTGCGAATCAGACATTCTTCCCATCAGCAGAGGAGTTCCTCAAGGGTCTGTTCTCTCTCCTCAACTCTTCAACATTTACATGGAGCCCCTCACCTTAATTCTAAGGAAAGCTAACATCCCCTTCCACCTTTATGCGGACGACACGCAACTCTATCTGGAAACCACATCGATCTCGGACATCCACAGACTGAACCACACACTTACTGAAGTTCAGCTCTGGCTCTCTTCCAACCACCTCAAACTCAATGAGGAAAAAACTGAAGTGCTCCTAATCTCTAACAAAGAAGAGAACCCCCAAATCCTTGATTGGCTCAAAGCCTTAAACGCTCTAAATGTGCCGCTTGTTCCATCGAACTCCATAAAATCCCTAGGGATCACCCTTGACCCCAAATTGGATATGAAAGAACACATCTCAAAAACCGCCAAAAGTGCCTTCCTGAACCTGAAATTGCTCTACAAACTAAAACCATTCCTCCCCACAAAAGACTTGAAACAGGCCACGCAGGCTCTGGTCCTCTCCAGAATTGACTACGGCATTGCCACTCTGACTGGAACAGCCAAATCTCACCTACGTCCTCTGACCTCCACCCTAAACGCAGCTGCAAGAATGATCACGGGAACAAAGAAATATGAACACATCACCCCAGCTCTAAAGGATCTGAAATGGCTCCCAATTGACCAACGAGCTAGCTTCCGCACAGCTTGCCTCACACACAAGGCCCTGCATACGGGCAAACCGGAATACCTGGCCAATAAGCTCAAAAGGGCCGGGCAGTCTAGAAACCTCAGAAGCTCCAACACGCTCCTACTCATTCCTCTGAAATCCCAGAAACTCTCAACATCGAGCAAATCCTTCGCGGGCAATGCTCCCAAAATATGGAACTCCATTCCACCACACATCAGAATGACCACATCCTTCCCGAAATTCAAGAAGCTACTCAAAGTCCTCTTCCTTGAGCGCTCCGGAACCAACTAGAACTAAACCTAGACTTTATTGTTTCATGTCCTCGCTCACCCCTGAGCTGATTGACTTGCCTACGAATCTCCACCTGGGTCACGCTTGGCTGCTATTGTATAGAGTGTACTCACACCTGTGTGCATTGACCTGCTTTTTGTCCGCATTATCTGTCTAACCCATGTATATTTGCTGTGAAGCGCTCTGATACCCTCGGGTCCAGCCAGCGCTATACAAAACTTTAATAAATAAATACTGTGGAAACGTCGGCCAGTATAGGTTGCTGAGACACAAAGCCATATGGGGAGGTGCAGAGTCCAAAGATGTGTTACCAGTTTTGGTGGTAAGATTACAGTCTTCTTCTTAACACTTGCATACTCAGGCAAACTTCCAGGATGGATTTAATAGATTAAGGGAATGATTTACGGATATGAGATTGCACATTTGCTATGGGCAGAATACTTTTGCTGATGTGGAATGGATTTTCACTGTCGCTAAATTCCTTAGGTCTCACATAGCGGTGTCGTAATCCCTCTCGTCTGGGAATAAATGAATCTATTGGAACATGTGTTTCAAGACTATGTTGGCAATATTATTGTGCACTTGGTTAGCAGCAAGACGTTTACCACAACCAATCTCATGTAAGACTTCCCAAGGCCCATAAGAAATCATATACCCTAAAAGATGTTAATGTTTACCTGAAGCCTAGCCAGTATGGCAAACCTGAGGATCAATGAGCAATACTACAGGTAGCCATTTAGGGAACAAAGGCCAAGGTAAAAGGGTGTTTGTGGCGATTGTAATATCCACCCACCCGAAGACATATGGGATGAAGCATCAAAGGAAGAGAAGGAGATTTGTGGTAGCCATTCACCTGATAATGCCTGCTATGTTACACTCAGCAGATGTACTAAGAGGAGATCCTTCACTAACTTCCTCTCCAATTTAATTGGACAGAGGTAAGGTTGCTACTGCTGCTTTATTTTAATCCCCTGATAATGTGGATTAATGTAATCCTGCTAATTTGATAGCATTTATTTTTAACACCTTCGAGTCTCATGGCGAGCTGAGCTTTTTTTTAATGGTGCTACATTGAATGCATTTATTGTTAACATTTTAAACCCTAATTTTTTTTAATGTTTAGCTGTACTAATTGCACTTCATCATCTTTACGTGCACTTTTCAAACTCTACTTTTCTTACCGTTGAGGTTTCTGCCCTTTTCCGTCGCGGCTGCAATGCCATTTGTGCGGAGGGCGTTAGAGACCAGTGACGCTATCTTCGGCCACTTCCTGCCCGCGGTTGCATGTCTGGGTGGTGTGCGGTCTAGTCTCTCACCGCAACCACCTACTTATTTGGATTCCATTAGCAGACACGCCATGGACAGCAGTGAGAGTGCTGCTGCCACTTTATTCTAATCCCTTGACAGTGTGGCTTAATTGAATGCTGCTTCTTTGATTGCATTTATTTAACTTTTTACACCCTGTTTTTTTATATTTAGCTGTACCAATTGCACTTCTTCATCTTTATGTGCACTTTTCAGACTGTGCTTCTCTCACAGTTGATGTTTCTGCCCTGTTATGTCGCAGCTGTAGTGCCATTTGTGTAGAGAGCGTTGGAGACCCGTGGTGCTATCTTCGGCCACTTTCAGCCAGCGGTTGCATTTCCGGGTGGTGTGTGGTCTAGTCTCTCACCGCAACCACCAACTTATTCGGATGCCTGAGCGGATGCGCAACGGGCATGCCGCTGGCGCACCGAAGGCAAGCTCTTCTGTGCTCATCCTCCCTTGGACTTCGCCCAGCACCACAATCCCTGCCCAATTTTCTCATCGAGAGGAGCCCGCTTTTTAGTACTCGAGGGAGGATTAATTAGCATTAAATACAGCAGACACAAATCCTAACTGTCTCCTATTAGACACACAGGGTGAGCCTACGCAATGTGACTTTTGCAATTTGCATTTGAGCTTTAATAAGATTGGATCTAGCTCCACTGCAAACACGGTTAGGCTCTTACAAATAGGGTCAACTAAGGTGTTCTATGGTATGCTCATTAACGCATGATCCTTAATAAAACATAAATTAGAATTTGCAGGGCTGGTGTGTACACATAAGTTCAATTTGGCATGCATCAGTAAAACATGGGCAGACGAAACGTCTGATCTGGATCTAGTATTTGCTATCCCAGCAGGCTATTCGATTCTACGAGCTGATGGGGTAGATTAGCGTTGGAGGAGGGGGTCTTGCAACCATTTTTAGCGACAACCCGTCAGTTTTTAGTTCCTTAGCTGGAAGTAGCCCTGACTGTGAAGTTCTATAGTTCCGGATCATATTGAGCAACAAACTACACTTTTAAACGCCTTTTGGTATATAGGCCCCCAGGCCCAAGAAACACTTTTGTGAATTCCAAAAGCCCTTTTATTGAATCCATTATCGACTTATCTGATTTTCAGTATTGGGAGATTTTAATTATCATTTGAAAAAATTGTGGGACCATGATACAGCTTCGTTAGTTAAAACTATGTCTAATTTTGCCTTGAGACAGGTAGTCGAGCATTCCACCCATGGAGCTGGTCATATTTTAGATGGTATAGTTACATCACAAACCCGTCGTGACTGAAGGAATATTGACCCCTTTGCACTACAAATATCCTCATCTAGCTCTTTACTATAGACGCAAACACTGCAGCACGCAGGATTTCATCCTGGATTAAAGGAGCGGACAATCCTTTAGCTCCTAAAAAAACCTTCTCTACTAGACGGAGAAACCCTTCAGAGCCTTGGTTTACTGACAGACCGAGAGCTCAGAAACAAATCTGTAGAAGGCAGTGGAAAGAAAATTATGATTCATCAGAAAAGGCAAAATATGCACAGTCACTTTCTGACTATAAAAAATAAATAATGAAGGATAAAAGCAAGTACTTATCGGCAAGAATTCTGCAGGTAAATAATTCTAGTAAAGAGCTCTTCCAGACTGTAAAAAGTTTAGCCAAAATACCAGAGCCCTCTAGCATTGACAGTAGTGAAAAACTCTGTAACTCCATTGCTCGATTTTTTTAAAACAAAGTGGAGGCAGATTATAAATCTTTTATGGAAGTGACTTAAACATAAATGGAAACCAGTCAGATGTCACAACACCTTCCATATCTAATTATTTTGTTTCCTTGTCCCCGCCAAACATAGAGCAGATTATTCAGTTGGTAAGGACAGCTAAATTTGGGGCTCCATGTGATCCATGCCCACCAAAAATACTTCACTTTGCATCTGAAATTATTAGTGAACAACTGGTGGCTGTATCCAAGGAGATTATTAGTGCAGGTATTTTTCCTGATGTTTGGAAAATAGCCTCAATTCTTTCACTTATGAAAAAAACGAATTTAGATCCTTCTGAACCCAGTAGCTATAGACCAATCGCTAGACTACCCTTCACTGCAAAGGTGTTAGAAAAGGAGTTAAATGTACAACTAACGTATATTATTTTCTCCAATTAATTATTAGATCACTCTCAATACGGATTCCAGGAGGGACAAAGCACAGAGACCGCTCTGGTTATGGCCTCTGCAGAACTTAGATCAATCTTGGGCATAGGAGGTAAGGATGCCTTGATTCTGTGGGATCTAATGGCGGCCTTCGACATAGTAAATCATGAAATTGAATTGGTTAACAGGTTATCAGGGTTAGGGATAAAAGGTACAGCGCTTAAGCTGGTTATATAATTTTTATCTAATAGGGTTCAACCTGTAGAGATGGGAGCATATTTATCTGATAAATTTAGACTACCTTGTGCAGTACCACAGGGCTCGTCATGAAGCCCTACACTTATCAATCTTTATGTTACCCCTCTGGCTAAAATTATTCAGGGTTTCGGCTTTTCAGTTATCTCTTACACTGATGATACTCAGTTTGTAGTCTGTCTCTCGTAATCTGGAAGAAATTGCAGACCGATTTAATAAATTGTATGGCCCAGGTAGATCAGTGGATGAGTTCCAACTGTTTAAAACTCAACGGTAGAAAAATAGAGGTTGTACTTTTGGGTACCTAAATGGTGGCCATCAACTTTGGAAAATCTTCCAGCACCAGTGAAGAAGGTGAAAAATTTAGGTTTCATCTCTGATGATACACTGACTTTTAAAAATCAGATCAGTACCCTTACCACTACATTTTTTTCCATTCTAAAGATAATTAGAAAAATTCACCCTTTTATACCTTTAGACATGCAAAAGACACTTCTGACAGCATTAGCACTCGCCAGTTTGGATTATGGAAATGCTCTTTATGTGAATATCCAAACAAAGTACCTAGAAAAGTTACAGTGGCTCCAAAATGCAGCAGCACACTTGTTGTTGGATATCCCAAAATATCAGCCAGTCACCCATGGTCTATGAACACGGCACTGGCTCCCAGTTGGAAAAAGGGTCAAATTCAAATCCCAATGCTTAGCATTTAAGGCATTGCAAGACTTATCTGAAAGGGTACTCACCTTCTAGAAACTTATGGTCTTCTCACAGTAAACTTCTGCAGACTCTCAGATTTAACAGAGAATATTGGGTAGAAAAGAGTTTCATTTTGGGAACTTTTAAAACATGGAGTTCGTTCCCAGCAGATATAAAGAACAGTCCAACTATATTATCTCTCAGAAAATCACAAAAAACATGGCTCTTCACTAATTAAAGTAATCATTATGTTTTTCACCGGCAAGCTTCCCGTTCTCGCTGTCAACAGCGCCTAGATGCCCTAGGGCATTCGAGCACTATACAAATTGCAAACCAAATCCAATGTAAGCTTTTTAAGCAGTTGAATAATTTCTGATAGCCCTGCAGCTCCTACATTTCAAAACAATAAGAGATGTGGTACAATCGACTACATTCTATTCCCAAACAACCAATGTGAATTGGTGATGGACATGCAAGTAATCTAGCAGCCTAAGAGTGATCACAACCCTCTGTGTTTTGAGTGTGGAATTGTGACAGTGCCTAAGCGTTCCCCTTAATAGATTGCTAATATCATTCCAGATAACAGTAGAAGAGTGGTAAAATGGAACAAGGCTCTCAATTCAGCAGACAAGGACATACTGATAACTGCCATATGGTAATACATGCCTAATATTTCAGCTGCTGGATAGGAGGACCATAACGTGGTACTAGAAAATAATAGTGTTATGTTAGGAAAACTCACATGCTACTGGTCTACAACCAGGACTCCTGGGTAAAGTGGAATGACACTGAGTATAGACTCTGCAAGTTAAAGTTTCTTAAAGGACATCCAGCAAGGAGTGTGGCATGACCTGATTAAGGCATCTGGAGAGATGAAGAACAGCGTTTTTGTGGGAAAATTGCCGGAGTGGACAGCCCAAATAGTCAGGACCGCCAGATTTGGTCACCGACCTGGGTGGACCACTATAAGGCAGTATATAATAGAAGTGATGGTTGTATGCACTCAGGAAAACCTGATAACCATAGATGAACTGGGGAATTAAATATTCTACTTCCAGAGGTAGAAAGAGGTAGAAAGAACAATCATAGAGCAAAAGGCGAAGACAGCCCCAGGAACTGACCATGTTCCAGGGAACATGTTTCGCCCTGACTACAAGACTTAGTCAATGATCTTGGCTAAGATCTTCCACGCAGCATTGGGAAAAACCTGCATTCTCACTTCATGGCAAACTGCTATCATCGTGCCCTTCCATAAAAATGAAGTAAGTTTCTTTCAAGCTTTTAGAAGCCATTTCATCACTTGATAGTACTATGAAAATCTTTAGCGATGCTCTTTTAAACAGGCTACAGACTTCGGTTGACAAAAATAATGTTTTCATTGATGCAGCTGCTATTGACCAAGCAATCAAACTATATATGCTGTGGACCAAATATAAATCACTACTATACCGCTCTTTGTAGATTTTAAATCGCCATTTGATCTTGTCAATACATCCAGATTATGGTAGTCGCTTGAAAAAATGGATGCGGAAAATACCCTCCTCCAAGTTCTCAAAATCCTGTATGCAGAAGCAAGTGCATGTGTCCACTGTGGAAGCTTCCGAGTATGTCCACTCCCCCTTTTTTCAATACACTCTGGTGCACAGCAAGGGTGTACTGGCCCCAGTGTTGTTTTCCCTATTTTTAAATGGCTTTGAAGAGTTTTTATTAAGAGAAAGTACAGATGCTCGGAGTCATGTAACAAAAAAATAGTCATTTTTCTTTTTGCAGATGATGTCCTTTTATTGATGTGTACGCAGAATGAAATGTACAAAACTTTGGAGAATTTCGACAGCTTCTGCAACTAGAAGGATCTTTGCATTAGTGCACAAAAACCAAAAGTGATGCCAATTTCATCGGCCAACCGTCAAGGAAATCTGCAAGGATAGCGGGCAATGTGCTTGGAACCGTCAAGAGCTATGGCTGCCTGGGTATTTGCTTCAGTAATAAAATTTGAATTGGGACAACCTTATTGAAAAGGCAATTTCAAAAAGGCAGCCTGCAGTGGTGTTTCTGGACGGCACAGGTCAAATATCCCAATCCTATAGAGCTCTTATGCCCACTCTTGGAGTTCTGTCTGCCTGCAAAACTCAATCCTTGTTAAATGCTTTCACAATATTAGGAGGGCAACCTAATTTCCTTGTTCACATTGAACTTTCCAATTTGAATCACATGTATCTGTAATCACTCTTTTGTTTTCCCTTACTGTCCATATCTTGTTTTTCAATTATTTCCAGACGTTGGTGTCTTTTTCCATAAAGTTTTTTTTTGGGTATCTTATTCCATCACACTTTAAACAGACCCAGTTAATGCATTTCATCCCTTTTTGGGACTCCTTCAGGGCCTTAACAATAAAAAAACATGTAATCAATACTTTTCACTTATTAAAATCAACAACTCTTCTCTCCAACAAATGTTTAAGTCCCACGTTTTGGATTATGGGTATCTGAGCACATTTATCACTACCTCCACCGGTCCAAGACTGAAGGGCGACCACTTGGAGAGTTAGGCTCTCCCTCAACCTGGGTTTAGGTGCAGGTTTAGGTGGTTGGAACCATTAGGCTCTGATCAGGGGCCAACCAACTAGCCCTTGGAATCATTCTGGTAATCCTGTTGAAAGAGGGATCAAGCAGCAGGGCTGGCCTCTGATGGTTCAAGGCGGGTTCTAGGCAGCAAAGTAGTCCTTCTAGGTGCAGCAAAGCAGTCTTGTGGAGTACACGTCAGTCCATAGCAGCAGGCCTTCCTCTGAGAGTCCTTCTGCAGGTCCAGAAAGGGATCTATAGAGTGGGTCTGAGGGTCCTATTCATATACATCATGCCTTTGAAGTTCTTGAAGTTTCCTGACACCCCTGCCCTGCCTCCAAGCTGGCTGCATTAATAATGCAGAGGTGTCAAGTACTTTGTATGATGGCAGGGGATAGCCTATTCAGTTGTAGGGGGGATGTGCCCAGCTCCACCCCCTCATCCTGCCAGTTGATGATCCATCCAGGCACACTTAAGCCCTCTATTTTGCGGCCGTCTTGGAGAATTGAACAAAATTCGGTTGCCACCTACACCCAGTCATGTGACCCAGGAACAGGCTGTAGGCACCAAATGGTTAGGGCAGGAAAATGCCAACTTGTGACCTTTTTCAAAATTGTAACTTAAAATCTGATTCTACAGGACACGATAAGGTGTAAGGGCCGGAGTTGCTGATTTTTGAACTAGGGTCCAAGATTTGAGTCTTGGCGTTGGTTCAACATCCTGTGATTCTGGGCAAATCACTTAGACTCCCTGTGCCTACAAAATAGAATGTGTTATTGTGTAAAGTAACTGATTATCATATAAAGTGCTCTGATTCCTTCAGGTCGAGTTTGCGCTATATAAAACTGCCAAATAAAAAAAATACATTATGGATGATTTTTTATTACAATTTTTCTGACACCATACAAGAAATATTCACCTGTTCCCAATCAAAGGTTATTGCTTATTAAAAGTAATAAGGCAACCTAATGTTATTATATGGGAGAGGTAAGGCTCACAGTAGTAAAAAAACAATTTAGGAGTTTTCCATTGCCAGGACATGTAAAACCTAAAAGTATATGTGCACCTGCCCCATGGGCTACTTAAGGCCAACATTAGCGGTGACTTATATACAATAAAAGGAGAGCTTAAAGCGTGGTAAGGGGGTCATATTTTCAAGTCGGATTAGAAGTCCGGGGATATGTTTTTATGGGGTGACTTAAGTGGTTGGCATAATAAGTGTTGCAGGCACACTAGCAGCATTTAATTTACAGACAGGCCCTGGGTAGATGGTATGCCATTGTACAAGGGACTTATAACCAAATTAAATGTGCCAATCAATTGTAAGACAATTTTACGGTGTTTAAGGGAGAAGCACACATATGTTAGTTCTGGTTAGCAGTGATAGAGTACTAAGGCCAACAAAAATGAATTCAGCAAAAATAGGAGAGGTGAAGGCAAAAAGTTTTGGGATGCCCTAGAGAGAGGGCCAAGTCCAACATGTGGCATGATGAAGATGGAACCAATGTAGACCCCACTGTCTTTTCCTCTGGGCTACCAGAATACTTCTTTTTTTCTTCTTACGCTATATTATAATGATTTGCATACGCTCTGTAGAAAAGGAGAAGGTAAATGATTCATAGGAGGTAATAGGGTCCTCAGAAGGGAAATTATGTGATGCAATATCAAAAGAGGTGACTAAATTATTTATAGGCTTAGAGGGTTTCAGTGGAGTCTTGTCTTTTTCTTTGAATATCAATTAGGCCAGCTCCTATTTACAGTGACCAGTCAGTGCTTTTTGGATAGACAAAGCACTCTTTCTAAGTAAGGAAGGCGTGGTCATTGTGTAAAGTATTTACTACCTTCAATTCTGTAACTAGATCGAATAACATATAGGTTGTTATCATGTAATCAATGATTGAGGAACTCTTGGGACCAAGCCTAGTCATATTAGCTGGCATATCAGAGGTCATTCTTCCATTCACAATAAAAGGCCCCTTTTGGCTTCAGCTTCCCCAAGAGATGATTTCCTTGTTTGTCTGCTCTACAATTACATAGGAAACTGAGACTCTGGGATGTTCCAACTTTCTTCCAGTTCAGTATTCCCAAAAACATGCATCAATTTGCTGGAAACCTTCACATTTAAGTCACCAGAGGTGACAACCCAGGTAGTCTTTTCTCTATCAATTGTTAAACTTACAAACTCACATCCAATAGCAAGTATACAATTATTCTGTTGGCCTGGAGTTATAAAAATACTAAACAAAAGCAAGAAACAGCCCACTAATTCCTTATTCATTGAAAAAGTAATCCTTAAGCACTGCAGAGGATAATTCTGATATGGAATGCAGGGTCAGATGTACGACCCTCAGAGTTTGCAACTCACAATTTGCATTTTTTAGCGACTCACAAATTTCGAGTCGCAAATACTGATTTACAACAGTGTCTGAGACACTGTTTGCGATTCCCAAATGCGTTGCAAAGGACCTGTCTCATTAATATTCATGAGGCAGGTCGCATTTTACAAGCCATTGCAGATGGCCAGCACTCACATGGATAGTGGCTTGCTGGGGTCAGCAGACCACCATGTCGGTGACTGTTTTTTCAATAAAGCAGTTTTTTTTTAATGCAGTCTATTTTCCTTAAAGGAAAACAAGATGCATTTACAAAATGCAAATGAAATTCTTCAGTTTAATATTTTAAGAGGAGGCAGTGGTCCATAGCACTGCCTCCGCTTAAAAAAGATTTTCCCTGTCAATCACAAAGGGGTCCCCTGAAATTGGTGGTAAATATGATTTTTTTTTATTGCATTTGGTACATGTTACAACCCTATTTAAAGGTTGCAAACGGGCAGATTTCCTGTTTGCAACGGATAAAAATGGTCATACATCTAGCCGGAGGTGAGTGGTTAATTCATAATCAATTAAAAGAACAGCAATACCACCTTTTGCATGACCACGATTGTTCCACTAGTTCCGAGTAGTTACCGTTGGTGGTCCTGAACAAGGTGGACATATAATAGATTTTCCACCGAAATGTACATAGGCCTGAGCAACAATATCCTGACCAACAACACAGCAATGGTGGGAAAAGAAGAGAAAAAAACTGGTTTATTTTCCGTTGTTTGGGCAGAGATTGTTTTCTAGACTGGGAAAGGTGTGAATGAGTATCTAGGTTGTGTGAGTGTGTATACATGAGGAGAAAGTGGAGTTGAGAGCATGGAGGTATGAAATCAATATAATGTATTAAATTGGTGCATTTATGGTGTTATACTATTATCTGCCTTGTGTTTTTGAGGTGCACACATTAGATTGGTTCTTTCCATATAAGAAATTAAGAAAATTAACTGAGAGATCTTATCATCATATTGTATCAAACTGTACAGGTGTTTATGTGTATCGTATGTATTTAAGTTATGTTTTTTATGGAATAATCAAAGGAGCATATTGTATAGCACTGTTCCAATTGCATGTATTTCACTTCATTGTTTTATGGATAACTTAACTGTGTAAACCAATATGCATAAAAAAATTATAAATCAAAGAAATTAATATCTATATGAAAATAAAAAATAAATAAACTAAGAGTAACATGAGAATTATACAAGGTGGACTTTAATCATATTTGACCAGTCAGGAGCTAACTGTAGCCCTGGTAGAAGCATTACAGGTCGGGTAGATATACATAGCACTGCAGGATAGAATGTAATCTTTCTCCTGCTTTTTTCAAAAGCCTCCATTTCTTTTGCCTTTCCCTTTTTCTTGTGTTGCTTCCTGGAGGATTTCCTAGGTATGTTTGATTCAGAGGGCGACTCCAGCTTTCTGGATGAATGTATGATTAAACAACTACCACTTAAATAACAAATGCCTAAACCACGAAGGCTAAACTACGACCAAAGCCAAACAACTATGTACTTAACCACGACTTACTGAACCACGAAAATTAATCTATTGACAAAAACTCCAAATCTACCACTACGTTCAATACAACGCATGTTTGAAACATGATCCAAAAAGTGTAATTAAATTAAACAACACTTCTAATAAGAACTATTTTATAATAAAGAATCTTGTGCCTCTACTGTTAAAGAGACTCATGCTGAAGCAACATATTTCTGCAAATCAGGTCTTTTCAAAGAAAACTCATTAATGCTTTTGCCACGGCTATTACTAATTGTGTTACCTCTTTCCGAAAATTCTTACCTTGGAAATTGGGTCATCACTTCCGCTGTTCACTAATTGATATTAGTTAATTGCGTGCTATACAAATAAGCAAGTGTGTATTTTTAACCGTGTCGGGTCGTTTCATCCAGCCACTAGATGTCAGTACTCTCATGTACTCATCACAGATCACGTCCGTGACATCATCAATCGGTCACTCTCCACCGCCAGTGTTCCTACTAAATGGAAGCAGGCATGGGTGTCCCCTATTTTAAAAAAACCCACTTTGGATCCCTCACTTCCGGAGAACTTTAGGCCGATCTCCCTGCTCCCTTGGCCCGCTAAAGTGGCCGAGGCACACGTCAATAACATCTTGTCCAACTTCCTCCTCACCAATAACATCCTGGATGACTCCCAACACGGGTTTAGAGCTGGTCACAGCACCGAGACAGCCTTGCTCAGTGTTTCCGAAGACCTCCGTTCCATTCTTGACGCCGGCGGTACTGCAGCACTGGTCCTATTGGACCTCAGTGCTGCCTTTGATACGGTGTCACATGAGGTCCTCCTGATGAGATTGGAGGAAATTGGAGTCACAGGGGCAGCCTTGGGGTGGTTCAGAGACTTCCTGTCTAACAGGTCTTTCAAAGTCTCCACCCCCCCTTACATCTCGAATGAGCATAGCATTGGACAGGGAGTGCCGCAGGGCTCATCCCTTAGCCCTACCCTGTTCAATGTCTATGTCCGTCCGTTAGCGGAGGTGGCCAGAAGGAATGGAATGGCTCTGGTATCATATGCAGATGATACCCAGTTGGTGGTGGCTTTGAATAACAACAGTGGTCTGGAAGCCCATCACTTCAAACAGACACTCATTGACATCACCAACTGGATGACGGCGAATTTTCTCCAATTAAACGCCGGTAAAACCGAGATTCTCCTCTTGGGAAAAAACACCGCATCCTGGGGAGATAATTGGTGGCCTGACATTCTGGGCCCACCCCCCAAGCCAAAAGACTGTGTTAAAAATCTAGGTGTCTGGGTCGACTCGGCTCTAAAATATACCATCCACACCAAGAAAGTGGCTGCCACGTGCTTCGGCATTTTACGCAACATCAGGCCTATCCTGAAGTTCTTCGACTGCCGCACCCGCCAGCTCATCGTCCAGGCGACGATCCTTTCTAGACTGGACTATGCCAGTTCTCTCCTTTTGGGAGCGAACGTGGCCGAAACCACCAGACTGCAGAGAGTCCAGAATGCGGCTGCCAGGGCTTTGGTTGGCCTCCCTCGCCATTCTTCAGTCTCAGGAACCTTGAGAAAACTGCATTGGCTCCCGGTGGGAAAAAGGATCCAATTCAAGGCTTTATGTTTAGCCTTCAAGATCCTCAAAACCGCCTCTCCCCCACTGCTGAGTCCCCTCTTGTCTGAGTACACACCTAGCAGATCTCTCCGCTCAGAGGGACAACATCTAGTGATCATTCCCCGCACTAGAGTTGCCAGAGTTGGTGGCCGATCTTTCAGCCTCCTTGCTGCCAAGCTATGGAACAGCTTGCCTGTAACCATACGGGGGATGTATGATCTTTTAGCCTTTAGAAAGGCCATCAAAACCCATCTTTTCCAATAATCTGTTTTCTTTGTGCACCTTCATTCTGCATTCTGGTCAGTTCGTAGCGCCGGGACGCCCCTTGGCTGGGGCAGCCGTGCGCTATACAAATTCCCATAACATTAACATTAACATTATTGCCAAAATGTATGTAACAGTCCTGTTCATTTTCAGCTAGAAACGTCTGCTTGTAATTAGTCCAGTTTCAGTTTTTGCATTTGGTAGGGGTTTTAAACTCTAGGTCTTGAAACTGGACATACTTTTTAGCCTCCCACTTTAGTCACACACTTTAAATAAATACTGATGGATCACTAATTGTCTTGCTTGCCTTTAAAAAGATGTTTATATTTTAGTAAACATGATCTTGTTGAAGTCTTTTATTAAACAAATTACACTATTATGTTCTGTTGAAACCGTTTACCATATTTGTTTACTTATAAATACACTTACCTCTGAAAATTAGTTGTAAATGAAGTAGTAGTTAAGGAGGTCGTGGTTCAGGTCAAGTAGTGGTTAAGGAGTTCGTGGTTCAGGTACAGGTTGTTGTTTAAGATTCGTTGTTAAGCCCACTCGTTGTTAGAAATTCGTTATTAAGGTTGTTTCCCTTTCTGGATACCTCTTTATGAGACAATGGCCCTGATAATGTCAAGAAAAGCAGTCGCGTTATTCCAACAGGGAATGACGTCCTCAAATCCACACAGAAGAAAGTTTCCTTTGTAGTTTGTAAGTTCTCTTTCAAATAACGTTTTATTGAAACATACAATTCAACTGGTTTTGACTGTTATTTTTCACAATCTGATTGTTATTTTTGTATCAACATTTTTTGCATCAAAATTTTAATACATAGCCCAATGCATTTCGGGCATTGTGCCCTTCCTCAGGAGCATTATTCAACTGTCGAAGGAAAATAAACACAACTGTGAAGTATTGTTAAGTATGGCATACATTTTGTTGTGTAAAGAACACACATTTAAAAACCTTGTATCGCTTTGTGTGAATGTACACAGGAAGTCATTGTGCATCACATAAGTCTTGTTTCTCCAAATGTCCGTGACATTTCAATAGCCCGTGTATTTATGTCATGAGTACTAGCATGCATTGTCACATAGTCAATAATAATAAATCAAACAACACCCCTTCACCATTGCTAGAATAGCCCCTGCTAATATTAGATCGAAGTACCTTCCAAAACTGAAGAAAATGTAGAATATGGGTTCATGAAAAATGTAAGTCGATAAATATAGTCACACGTAATTCACCTGAAAAAATAATCATGGTAGCACCTTTTAAGTTGCGGCGATAATGTCATGGAGCTGGAGTCAATATTAGCGTTAATACAGTCACAAACATACCTGATGTTTTGCAGCATAAGCGCTGGTTCAATATTCTATCTTAGTCACAAGGTTTCGCGGACCGCGTTCTAAAAGGGGAAGAACCAGAGCGTTGTTTTAAGAAACGGGTCAAATGATGCCGACTCTCTCAGCTCAAGTATCTAAACGTAACGGCACTCACCATGTTGCGTCAGTCGCGTCAAATACGAATTTGAATCCTCATGCTGATGCGTGAAGATGTTGTACGAAGTGTTCGGGAATACCGGATATAGTCGTTTTTAACCCGGAAGTGCTAATTCTGTTCCACAACAATGGAAACAGAGAAGATACTACTGGTTTTGTTGACTCCGGCGAAATTGAAATGGTATAATAAGTAAAAGGCAGTAGATATATCAAACTTTATGGCCACTGCTGACCTGACCAAAATAAAATTAACTGTGCTATGAGTCAAAACGGACGTGTCGTATGTCTGAAAAGTCTGTGTGTGTGTACATTTATCATTACTCCTCATATGTCGAATACACGTAGTCAATTCATCAAAAACATCAAAACATTGTAATGGTATGTTAACTCGATGTTTGTGAAAAAAAGGACATAAAATTAACCAGAACATAAAATTAATTGTAGTACTCAAAAAATACCAATGCTGATTCATATTCAGTATATGAGCGAAATCAGTCCTGCTCATATTATGAGAATGTCCTTTCAAATTTATAAAAAGCAGTTCAGGTCAATACGATCATTAAGACCCTTCGGTTGAGTCGTGTTCAAATACGTAATCCAAAAAACTTCTCTACGTAGTAGATATTGAGTATTGTCTCTTCCAGGTAACAAGGGTACAGTTTCCAAAATTAGAAATCGTAACTGACTGGGAGAGTGATTGTGGTTATTGAAATGAGCTGCCAATGAAGATTTTAAATTTTTGGTTCGAATGTTACTCTTGTGTTCAATAATACGTGTCTTTATTTTGCGTTCCGTTTTCCCACATATGCTAGGCCACAAGGGCATTTGATCAGGTAAATGACATTTCGACTGTAACAAGTTGCAGTGACACGTAACGTGATGGTAAAACCTTGACTCGGATGTTTGATTTCTTTCCCTTTTATTATGGCGTTGCAATTACCACAGTTGTGGCAAGGTACAGTACCTTTGTGCTTTTCAGTGATAATGTCACACACGGCGCATTTTGCTTTCTAATGAATATTGGAAACAAAGCAATTTCATCTGTAGATAATTAGGGGGTAGGAGAGATGTGTAATTTATCTGTAAAGCCATCTAATGCAACAGATGCATTGGAGGAATACGTTGTTCCAAGGGAATAAATGCAGCCATTTGTTTTCTGTTTTTCCTTCTTAGTCCCCTTTCCCATAGAAGATTCTCCTACTTGGACATATTTTTCATTCTTTTCATTTTTTCTACCAAGGTAATTGGGATTGGCTCGACAAAGTGTGAAAGTTAGATGAAGATCTCTTGCCTACCTTACAGCTATAATTTGTTATAGAAGATAGAATGACGGATACGGTATCCAAAACGTGCCTACAGTTAAGTGTTGTTTCTTCAAATAAATTTAGAATTGAATTCAGAATAGCTTAAAGGACATGAAGGGCGTCAGCAACATGAACAGGGTCTTCTGGACGATGATTTCTATTGTCTAGGAGCAGCCCTAAAGTACTAGAAAGATCTTCCACAAGAAGACGACTATTTTGAAAGTGAGCTAATTTCCTACTTGGTAGTGGAAAATTTTCCAATTCCTCTGGCGCTTTGGTGGCATCTTTCACTCTACAGTGGTGTAATTGATAATCAAGATCCATATCTGGAAGTGTGTAATGGAATACATTCTGATCAGAATGTAAATTACCCACGTTCTTCTTGTGCACTTCTCCATTTCACCCTGATTACCTACTTCCATAGGTGTCAAGGGGACTGAAAGAACAACCAACAGCAGCTAACAATCACTACCTATGCCCATTCGCTCAACTGAAGTTGTACCCTGCTTTCCATCTCTGATACATGGGAAAAAAGACGGACTTTGGGGCAAACCATTCAGTGCTCCAATATAGGATGACTTTCTTCAGACCAGGTTAGAGCTTTTTATGCCAATTCATTAGCGTGTTGGTTTCAGGACGATGTTCAAACCTCCTAATTTTTTAACAGTGATCTTCATATGTGTTAGATCTGGCAATATGTCAATAGTGCACCTGAATTTTTCTTGAAGTATGGAGGCTGCAACCTTACATGCCCTACAACACAGTAGATCCTGGCTCTGTATAGTAACTAGTCACAGAGAGTCTTAGCCTAACCTCTCAATCTCTCCAAATACAATCCTTTATTGACCTTAATACAAGCACATCTTGATAGGTAGATTGACAATTTGTTAGCGCGTTTGGAATATATCGGCATCTAGTCCTACTCATAAAGGAAGTAAAGTCCAACCAGATCAGGAAGAAATATGTTTGAAAGAAAATCCCACTTAAGCAGTTCAAAATATGATTATTATCTGTTATTGCACAAACATTCTGGTGTGCACCTTCAGATACACTCTTATCTGTGGGTTCGGCTCCTACTTGACTCAGCCCTAGGGGGTCCACAAAGTGCATGCTGCACTGGAGGCCATATTCTCCCCAGTCAGATCGCCTCAGTAAAGGCCCTAACTCCACCCTGCACCCACCCATTAATCACCACACCAGTCCCCTGCCGTGCTCAACACTAAGCCTTAGCTGGCAGAGTGTGGCAAAATCTGAGGACAACTACGCGAGGGGGCACAGAGCAGAGACTAAGAATGTCAGACATAAAAGTGGAACTCAGGGAAGACAGCGGGGCACAAGCACTTACCGACCACTTCTGCAAACCCTCAACTCCAAGCTGTAAAACCTCGACCACTCATTAAACAGCAAACATTAGGGCTCAAAGCTACTCAAGAAGGGAAACATATTATAAGTGATTATAACTTTTTTAAACAGATCGATTGAAGGGTATACAGATAGAGTGCAGCATCTACATTCGTATTTTGTTTGTAATGTATGCATCTGAAGATAGGTCCTTAAGAATGCACACAATTTACTTAGTTAATGTAAATATACACACAAGAGACAATGAGATATAGTATTTTCATAAACAAAGAAGGGTTAGCAATTCCCTCACACAATTTTAATGGTGTTTAGAAGCACTTTTGTTATTTCGAGTGGTGATTTTCTCTCAAAGCTATGGTAGAATAGGGTGTGCTTGCATTTGGGGCTCAGTTAACATTCTACATAGGTGTTAGGAGGTAGCTAAGCTCACAAGTATGAACTAAGCACCCATCTTGTCCTAGCCTCGGGGCCAATTTATGTGTGTTATACTCTGTGAATGATAATCTGCATTTATGTCCCATTGGGGAATAACACATGAAGTATGAATTAGCAGGTCTAAACCACATCCTTTGTTCCCTTTGTGCTGACATATCTGCTCCCATTTACCAACTGCTATGGAAAATAAGGGTGTGGAAGTAGGTGTGGTACAGGGATGGGTTCTGGGGTAAGGGTGACGTTTCAGAGGGCAGGTGTGTCAGGCATGGGGGAGAGCTCTGTGTTCCTCCATGCCATGGGTGAGGGTCAGGCAGGGGCCTGGCTGTGATAGCATCCAGAGCATCATGTAGTTTGAAAGGTCTTATTTTCCAGCCAGCAAAATCAGGCTTAGTATTCCTACATTTGAGAAGTATGGGTGCTGGAACATAAGACCAGTTATAATTGTATCCCACCTGGAATTCCGCTCTGCCCATCCAATAAATGAGCATGTGTATTGAAGAACTGAAATCTTCATTCTCAGGGAATACTTACTAATAAAAAAAGAACTTGGCACAGAAGCTGAAAATATGAAAAGACATCTTTATTAAATTTAATAAGTGAGGCCACGTCACACAGAAGCCGTAGCAACTGAATGAGGTAGTCTGAGGAATACAGAAAACAGAGGCCTTTTATATGCTTAGGGTTACAAACTTCAGCATACAAGTAAGGGGCAGTCCTAATTTTGCAAGCATGCAAAAAATGCCTAACATGGACATGCAAGGTCTGCCAAACGAAAAACCCATTTTACAGTTGTCCAGCCCATAATCAATCATTGAACAAACCCAACATTCTTCTTTAGACAAGCCGGACAAACCCATAATAAAAGGACCACAACCCATATCATAAACAGACCATAAAAGAGGGAACAATAAACAAATAAGGTGTGTGTGTGTGCATACCAAACTCTACAATGTCCTGTGCTTTGATCCTCAATCTTGATCAGCTAAAGGGCAGGAACTGGTTTAACAAGGTCAGCTTCAGGCAACAGGGTCAGTTCACTCAGGTCAAACAGGAGTCAGCATGAACTCGAGCTAAGGTGTACATGTCCTCAAAAGACTAGTTTCAGCCACAATCATGGCCTATGTGAGGGCAACCACAAAATGGCTGCCATACACAAAATGGAACCCACGGGTTCAGAATTCACAGAACCTCAGACCCTCCTTTTGCCCTTACATAGGCAATCACTCAGTCTGTATCTAAATCGATGTCAATATTATCTGTTATTCCCTTCACTAAGGCATTATTACTCTAATTATCTTTCATGGAACGCAAGGGATAGACTACGTTGGCATAAATAAACATCGTCTGATATGCCCATGCAGACCCATTGTAATTAAATGACAGAACCAAATAGGGAATACCTCTATCTGTAGTATGTGGCATAAGACCACACACCCAACAATTAGTGGTGTTCACTACCAACTGGTGTTGATGCAGAAGCTGTACAAAAGAATTATTCACAAATTCCGACCTTCTAATCTGCTCGTGTTCAGGTAAGATATGAAAAGAATGCAAAGAAGTAGTAGTAGGAAAAGACATAGGTAGGGAGGTGGGTGCAGAAGTCAATTGGGTAGTGAAAACAATCCAACCCACAAAAGACAACGTCATGCTTAAAAATACTAGAAAACATGTTATTAAGAACATATGGACAACAGGAGAAAGTAATGACCACTATTACAAACAAAATTATCATTTTCACAACACTAAGCAAAAGCAAATCCTAAAATTATCTAATAACATTTTAGGGCTCCTATGCATTTCAGAAACTTATTATATATTCAGGTGAAACAGTGGCGATCCTTATTAATGCTCTCAGATGAAAAGGGATACTCTTCCACAGAGAATGGACTTCATTCTGCTTTTACTAAACAGAATACTACTTTAAAACAATGCCAGCAAAATAACAAGAATTAGTCTCCTAACACCCATTTTATGCAATCGCACGGGAAATACCCAGAGTCCGTCCAAGCCTCTCTGGCATGCTTCTATTGTCCATAAAATCTTCTTTTGTTGTTTTCTTTCGCATGGGCCTCTTCATTCAGGCCTTTCATGTAAATGGTGCTTCTCAGTATCCGTTGGAGTGCCCTCCTGGCAAACACTCATAGCTCATTCGAAAGTCTCAATGTCTCAATGCAGTGCACCAATATCTCTTCTCTGTGGCAGGCACTACAGATAGTGTGCTCTCCATTGATCAAGGGCACAGATCATTTTATGCAGATCCGGGCCTACATTCCCAGGCTCCAACACTCATTACTCAGTGTCAGAGAATGCTCAGGCTGCTCTTTCATGGGCACCATAATGTAATGCCTTTTGCCAATCTCGAATCCTCCGGTGCACTGCACTTCCGTTGGAGCAAAGGAAAAGGGGGTGTGTGGCCAAAACTCAGGCCAAGGGACTCAAGGGACTGCACACTGTCAGAGGTTACCAGTACATGACAGGTGGAAGACTGAAGCCTCAATTATTTCGCTCTTTTACACTGAAACTCTGGTTCTGTGCCAAAACCAGCTCCTCCTTCTCGCTCTTTTGCACTGAAACTCTGGTTCTGTGGCAAAACCAGCTCCTCCTTCTTTTTTGATGTTCAACGCCTTCTGATGAAGCAAGCACAATACTTTGGCGATATTATTGATGGCACGCTGGCGATCGCTGTCTGGGTGCTGGGACTTTTCATCTGTTAGCTGTCGCTAATGGGATTGTGGGTGAGTTCCGCAGGTTATTTTGACTTAATCCCGCAGAACCTAGTGACGTAGGAAATGGGACACATTTGTTATTTTCCTTCAATTTAGTACAAAAACAGTTCATTTAACAAAGGGACTGTAAACAGGTGGCCTTCAATCTTCAAAGAAGTGGCTATACGCCATGGAACTATTGTGCTCTAAAATACACTGTCATTCTCATAGAATACAAAGACAAAGGCAATAAGCAAAACAGTGCCTCTAATTTCTTCAATTGGGTTTCCATGTGAGAGCATATCCTCTACCATCTAAGGGTAGATAACTATATGAGAATGTTATCTAAATGGATGTCCTCACACATAGTGGCATCATCTATTGGGGTAAACACATTTTTTCTCTCAATAATTACATATAGGTGTTCCTAAATTCCTTATCTAAAACATTTCAAAAGAGAAATCACATGATACAGATTATCAGGGACATGTAGATACCTCCCTTTTAATAACTGTGCATCAAGTGCACTATGCAATACACAGGCTAATAATCAAAATGTGGAACCTTGTCTTATAATATGGAAAAGGGAAAATGGGACTAGGGCACAGCTAAAATCCCCAATTACTAGGCACGATGCAACATCAATCAGGGGAAAAATTAAGCCTTGTTTCCTTTATGGTACAAAGCCATACACTATTCAGGAAGCAGAATACAACTGACTAATGTAATATAAAAATTAGGTCACCATGCACAAAAGTCACAGATCTATAATTTATCCTTACGTCCAATTCAGGATACATAATTTTAGGGCTGCCTGTTCCTTACAGGAAAGGGGCAGTAATGTGACTGTAGGTGAAACCTTGTTTCCTGTATATCTCTTTTTTTATTTTGTTCAAATACCATTATAGCCAAATTTGAAATGCACTGGTGAAGTGTTGTCTGTCTTGCTCACAGGATGAAAAAATATCATATCTGTGAAATTTAGCGCAAATTCACCCAGCTGTTGTACAGGATACACATCGTCATGTATATCCCTTCACAACACAGGTAGACTTGTAATAGTATCATAAGCAGCAACATAAAACAAAAAACATGCAAAAAAACGCACAAAACGGACATGTCAAGCCATCAGATATACTCGCTGTATATCAAGCACAAAAAGCATAGACAAAACAATAGCATATATATATGAGTGGTGACACATAACACCGTGTCAGGTTTAAAATCCGTACCCTCCTTTTTGACAGTAGATCACCAATTAGTGGATATCTGCTGTCAAATACAGCTTTCAGACACACAGAACCAGCAAGAACAATTCATGATAGAACCAAATACACAAACATGAAAAACGCATGGACATTTCTTTCCAAAGGAGTTACGCAAAAACACATCTCATTTCAACCAACCAAACTCACGTGTCTTGTCAGCCTTAAAATCACCCAGAGCAATCCATGGATGATCTGTGAGCAGAAGCAAAAAAAAATACACAACACACAAAAGAGAGACATTTCTCATAACAAACAGACATCAATTATAACTTTTAATCAGAAGACAAAACATAGTACACATTAACAGACACAAAAATAAATTTCCATTACTTAACTGTTACCATCTTGTCAGTCACCTTGCAACATGAAGCCCTTTTAACTTTCCAAAAGTAAAATTCTTTCACTGACACTCCATGTTAGCCTTGCGCCACAATTCGTTCTCACTTGGGCATGTAGCCTTCAAAATTTCAATAAAAAGCTTTGTCTTATTTTCTGTCTAAGACTTAATGCAATGCTTCATTTTCGGTCAAATAAAAGCAACTAGCAGACATTATTTTTTTAGAGGCAGAGATACAAATATATCTTTTCTGCAGAGCATTTAGCATGTGTTGGGACTTTCAAAGAAACCTTTTTCATATTTTCCCTTTGGAATTAAGTTCTTTAATTTTGTGGAGAAACCAGAAACCCTTCCTTTTAGAGGCCTGTTTAGCAAGGTCATTCTGCATTTCACAGAGACAAGTCCCTAATTTAAAAGGTTACAAATGTCAACATGACAGCCTCCTTCCAATGTTTGCAGGGAAACCAAAGATAGCATCTCAGCGCAACTTGAGCCAGCTGCAGCGTCTTCTAGCCCCCACCCTCTGCTCATTCTGAGGCTGACAAAGGCAAAAAGCCCTCCTAACCTGCAAAAATTCACTCTATTTTGAAAAATAATGTCTCCTTTTTAGGCGCTAAAAAAATTATCTCTGTTTCCAGATTATTAAACAACATTTACTGTGAATAATTCACAGAACCGAATAACACACATACCAGTTTTAGAACAAGTGCTTGTTGCAATGGTACTTATTTCATCAACCTTAAATGAATCTCACTGGGCAATTTAAAAGCAAACCCCAAATGAGGACAGCCTGCAAATTTGTATTATACCTAAATGCATGCATTCACTGAAGCCTAAAAGCACTTTAAAGCTATTATAAATGGCAAAAACACCCAAAATCGACTTTGATATTTGGGGCACTTAAAAATAAATATCCTATAAGTATGTTACATATTAATCATCCTCAGAATGTTCTTTACATATTACAGATGTTAGACATTAGACATATCTCATGTAAATCCTTAGAAAAATGAGTTTTTTATGCCTGCGCTAAGTGAGATGTCATATGCTAATGTCCTCATTATGCAGTGCAAGAGAACTCAAATTAAATTATAATGCTAGGAGGTCACAGTATGAGCATTAAGCTTCATGAATAGTAAAGAACGAATTTTGTAGCACTTATTTTTAATAATTATTTTTCATAATTTAATAATTATTTTTAATAAATCCAATCATTTTTACTAATTTCACATATAAAAGCAAGCTGCATCCCTTATTTCAGATATAAACCGAAAGGGGTGAAACACTCAGGACACACAATACGGCGCGCTTTAGCCATGCATTTCATGAATAGCGCCAACGCTATTCACTTACAGAAATTACACTAATGGGAAAACCACATAGACATTTAAACACAAATTTAACCCACAAATCAATACTCAGGACAGAAACCAAGGACAGCCCACAGACTGTACTTAAACCAAACCATTTGCAAATAAAAATTGTAAATGATATTTACAAGAAACGCTTCTCAATAGTGTTCCAAAAGACTGCAAAAACAGCCCAACAGACTGATGTATGTCCAAGAAGCGAAAATACACTCAATTCCCTAGCTTTGGCTAGCAGAACACCCCAAAAGAAATCGCTCTGCATATCTTCCTTCATAACATTACGCAGAACAAAGGATCCTTATATGTATTATGTCATATTTTAATTCCCTGGGGATACAAAATCACCAAGGAAGAAATATGTTTGTAAATCTACACCTATTTAGATATTCCCTCTAGGGAAGCCGGCTAATTTACTTCACATCACACTATGGTACCTTCCAAATAAAGCCACACATTCTTCGTATGTGAGCTTTTAAACAGGCTTGCCAAAAAATATTGCAAAATATACAATATTATAATCAATGTAGTGATTAATGTACTTTTCATACGTGCACCGTTCAACTAAACCAAATAGAGAAAATTCTCCTCATTACCTGTTCTACACAAATTGCAATTCACATATACAAACCTATACAAATCCAAAGTTGGCCAACACAAATTCCAAAGTTCCAAAGTTACAGTCCTAAATTTGCTAAGACCCGGCATCTTATAGCTCACTAATCTAGCTTCAAACTTCAAGGGGTTATCAAAAACGATATACTCGCAAATATACGAGACCCTCGGCTTTGGTAATTGCAATAAACAAATCAAAACCAAGAAACCCAACAAAGTCGTGGGAGCGACCCACTTGTACTTCTTATTTTTACTAATCAAAAGTTTATCCAAATTCAAACTGTCAAGTTCTACATGACCTAACGGTCTTTTTTAGAATACTCACGCCAAAAAGGTTCCCAGTCAGGAGTGACATCATGTGGAGGATCAAAATCAGGAAGATCAGAAATATACTGGGCTGCAGAATCAAAGAATCTCCAGAATCCCTGTGCACAGAGTACCTCCTTAGTAGAATCCTTTTCTGTCCTCCTCAGTAGATTTCAGTCCTCTGACAAGATCACTCCCACAGAAAGTCACTTCTCTGATGAAGCCCACGTTGGCCGCGCCATTTGAAGAACTGAAATCTTCATTCTCAGGGAATACTTACTAATAAAAAAAGAACTTGGCACAGAAGCTGAAAATATGAAAAGACATCTTTATTAAATTTAATAAATGACGCCACGTCACACAGAAGCCGTAGCAACTGAATGAGGTAGTCTGAGGAATACAGAAAACAGAGGCCTTTTATATGCTTAGGGTTACAAACTTCAGCATACAAGTAAGGGGCAGTCCTAGCTTTTACAAGTATGCAAAAAATGCCTAACATGGACATGCAAGGTCTGCAAAACGACAAACCCATTTTACAGTTGCCCGGCCCATAATCAATCATTGAACAAACCCAACATTCTTCTTTAGACAAGCCGGACAAACACATAATAAAAGGACCACAACCCATATCATAAACAGACCATAAAAGAAGGAACAGAAAACAGATAAGGGGTGTGTGTGTGCATACCAAACTCTACAATGTCCTGTGCTTTGATCCTCAATCTTGATCAGCTAAAGGGCAGGAACTGGTTTAACAAGGTCAGCTTCAGGCAACAGGGTCAGTTCACTCAGGTCAAACAGGAGTCAGCATGAACTCGAGCTAAGGTGTACATGTCCTCAAAAGACTAGTTTCAGCCACAATGATGGCCTATGTGAGGGCAACCACAAAATGGCTGCCATACACAAAATGGAACCCACAGGTTCAGAATTGACAGAACCTCAGTATTAGCCCTGTGATGACAACTGATGAGGGAGTTAAATTCATCCTTAGGAGCTTCTCGATTTATCTCTCAAACAATTGATGAGGATCACATTGAAAACTAAGCTAAAATGATGTAAGTTCCTGAAGATACAAGCAATAGGGCATGATGAGATTCCTAAGTGTATCTATCTAATATCTAGAAATAACGTTAAGGACAATACTAGGCCAAAGACTCTTGGTTCTGATTTTTGTGTAAATTAAGTGTAATGAAATGAAAATCAGGCCACTTGTTTCTTTCTTTGCTGAGAGATGAGCGGGGTGCAGATAGAGGAGGAAATATTGTGCATCTATATAGAATTCTGCCCATTCTGATGATGATAATTAAAAACCGGGCTGTTAATAAAAAAAGAAGTACATCTGCACCCGTAGAGTTACAGATACACATGAGTGCAGATTTACTACTTTTTGGAATTCACAAACATTCCCAGAAGTATGCCCAGAAAGCTGCTCCAGGCAGAGAATTCCAGAAGTACTTTTTTGAATGCCATGTGTCTACTCCCAGGAATCCAGTATTCATCAACAAAGTCTTCCAGAGCATATAAGTCTGGAAACATATAATAAAGACCTTGTGAAAATATCCATATTCCGTTTTTTCTGTACAGAAAACATTTTCCCATGGAGAAAACTCTTCTCGTACACCCACCCTGCCTAAACATACAGGTGACCCATTTGCCTTCCCACCTTGTAGCAGGGGTTAATCCAACCCTTTGCTGTGGTAAATCTTCAACCATTTCTGGAGTGAAAAGAGGGTGGAGAGGAGATTGGGACTGCCCACAAATATACATGTTTGTGGACTGTGAGATCCCATTGGGGAGGGGGTGGGGGGGCGGGCACAGGGTAGATAGTTGCTACTAGACCCCAACCATGAGGATTGAAGTCATTTGCTACAGGTGTCCTGATGTTCGTTCTTCTACGACTCTGGGTTATGCACTATGTACACCAGTTCCACAGGCGAGGGTTTGTATTCAAATGCTTCCCAGGGAAGTGCTGTACGGTACAAAATCTCAGAATGTAATAGTTAACCAACAGATATAATCATGTATTTTCCAGCTCAATACTTGCCTTTTGCAAAAAAGAAAATACTTTAAACGCCCAACAAAATTTAATTATACTTGCCCCAATTAGGGGAATGAGAAAAAGGGTTGAAATGCTAATAGCGATCTTGAGGCAGTACACCCTTTGGTGCTGTCCCCCTGTTAACAAAGTTCCCCAGCATCTGTAATCCCTGGTGGGTGTCCAATCTACGATAAGGTGCTGTTCAACCCCAATGTGCATGTGCTTAACAGTTCAGTTCACTTTACACTCCCAAAGGCTTGGTTCAGTCTGCAGACCTTGGTATGTTACTCTGTCTCTCATTCTTTCACAGTTCTCAAGACTGGTCATTACCTGAGTTATGGTGGGCAACCTGGATTGGTGTGGGACAGGTGCATACAGTAGTTCTGCTTCTGCAGCAGTAGATTCTGAGCTGTCAGGCCGTTGGCGGTGGCCTCTCTTGGGACTCGACAACTTTGAAGATTTTCGCACTGCGGCCCCCAAGCCAGCTCTCATCTTTGGCAATCATGGCCTCTCTAGGTAGTCTGCAGATGGGATGCTGGTGCGGTTTGTGAAGCCGCTTGGCTCGCCTCGACCTCTTTGATGCCTTTGGCAGCTGCGACCTTTAGGCCAATCAGGGCATTCACCTCAGCGAAGGGGTGGCTCCTCCAAGTGGGCAGTGGAGAGTCACCCCACTGTTTTAAGTTTCTGCTTCTCGCACTGCAAGAAAGCCGAAGGGTATGCCTGGTTGGGGGCAGTCAGGCGTGTGGGCGGTCCTGCAGGAGTCCAGGGGAGGAGTGGCTAGCCCACTCAGAGTGCGCTGAGTGTTTGGTTGGCCCCAGGGCAGACCAAACCAGTCAGACACACTCTGCATTTTCTCTATGTAGGCTACATGCAGCCTACATAGAAAAAATGGCCTCCCCATAGACGCCTGTGGGGTTGGCGTTCTAGCCAATCACAATGCTGCCATTGCAGTGTTATGATTGGCTTAGGGGAGGAGAGTGAGGTTGCCTGCTTCTGCTTCTTTTGAGCACTCGTCACGGGAACGGAGGCGAAGGTAAGTTTAAACTTTTTAATTATTTTAATTAAATTACCCACCGCATGACCCCCCCCCAAACCCCACCTGCGAGTCATGCTGGCCGCGACTGCCTCAGCGTTGAAAGAGTGTTCGGACTGTAACTGCAGCAGCAGCAGACTCTCAGTCACTTCAGATGGCCAATCACACTGGATACTTGCTTTTAGCTGGTCACAAAATATAGGTTTGTGATTAAGCCCAGTGTCTTTACATATAATAGATTTACATAATTCACCCGAATTTGTATATGCCAAAAATTGACCTAAATATATTTGGGGCCTAACCCAAGTATATTCCATTCCTTTTTTCATGAATTGTGCTCTGGTTCCTTTGGCTAGTGTGTGCATCTATATAATTTTGGGGCCGATTCACAGAACTAATCTGAGTTGAAATCCTAAACTTACCACTTTTGGTATTCACAAAAGGCATTTAGTTGTAGTAAAGTTAGGACTCCTAACTTTACTACTACTACATGCCTTCTGTGAATACCAAAAGTAGTACGTTTAGGAGTTTATCTCAGATTAGTTCTGTGAATTGGCCCCATTGTGTTTAATCTGAACTACATGTTTTTTTTCCAGACACGAGGACGCATTTTCAATAGTAATATAATTAGCTAGAAAAGTAAATCATATCATTAAATGGCGCTATATAACAAACTGAATGACAATCGTGTAGTATATCAGTCTTGTCAATTTAAAAAAGATATGCACTGACATTTTGAAAGTGTCCTAAAACTTTACACTCTGAGCTGTTTAGAGTATTTCTGTATATTTACCAGTGGCAATTTCCTCACTGACATTTTGTGATAGGAAATATTTAAATATTTTCACCTACCTCTGCCACGTTATATGTTGAGAACAATGCAATAGTTCACACCCATACTTCGTTTCCTGCTTATTTTACCACTACTAATAAATTAGGAGACACATCCCCTTTAAATATAAACTTCAGAATGTTTGGGAGTGAGGTAAATATTACTTTCTTGTTTATCAATATTTAATTGAAGGTAATAAATCTGGCTGTATTAGTATATCAATTAGTTTGAGTAAATTGTTCTATGTTTAAGAAAAACACATGCTTTGAATTCTCATTCACAGTCTGGATTTTGTTTTCTGTTTCTTTCCTTCGTATGCTTTGGTTAAGTTGTACTATGAGTTTTGTTAAACAATGCCTTTATAGTGCATGAAAACAATTTTAAATAGAACTCTGTGAAACTTAGAAACATTCTAGATCTTGGTAAATAAGTATTATATTTCACAGCATCACCGCAAGTGAATTTAAATTGTAAAATGTCAGAGTAATGCACTGCTGTGCACTAGCAATGAGAGAACAGAAGAAATGGAACAAGCGATCTCGCAACTGGACTTCAGCTATCAGTTTCATGAAGGTGGTCACTGTAAGAATTAGAATCGTACGTGGTCAACAGTTGATTGTTTTGGAAAGCTTTTATATTTAGGGAGCTGGAATACTAAATTCCTCGAGGAAAGGCATATCTATTAAAAAAACACGCTGATCACAAGGAATAAAAATCCCATATTCACATATATGGTGCTTAGAAATCTAAACTTCAATATCTGAGTGGTCAACAATATGACATTTTTAATCACAAATAAGGAACTCAAAGCATGTATTCCGAATTGTGATAGCCAGTAGACTGGCGAATTTCATAGCTCTTTAATAGAGGCAGCGGTTTGTTCTCAAATATCTATCTCCTTTCCTTCTTCATTCTGAATGATGCCTCCCAAGCCTACCAAAACCTTTTTACTTTCAATTCAAAGCATGAAAACCTCTTTAGGATAATCACCTAGAGAAACGCTATCCGTTCGCACTGAAAAATCAAGAATGCAGTTTAACAAAATGGTTGCTGATTTCTTTTGACATACTTCCAAAACTAGGAAAACCATGATCAAAATATATTGTTTAAAATATTTAAATTGCACCAAACATGTTTCTAACACTATCTTCGGGGCACTGCAAAACAAGTGCAAAACATGTTTCTGGATGAAGGAAAGAAATACAAGGCAAAGCATTTATATGTATCCTTCAACTGTGCTGTACTAAAATGTATTTTATGGGAGTTTTCTTTTAATGTATTTTGTTGGTGTTTGGTGATCTATTCGGTTTTTTGCAACATACTATTCTCTTGATTCAACTTCCATGGTTGATTCCCATAATATCAAGAGCTCTACTCAGTTACAAAACACAAATAGAAATGTAATTTTTGAAGTAGATATAACACCAATGCCTCAAATGAAAAGAAACAAGTAGACTAATAAACCTGAATTAAGGATTTATATTTCATTGGAATGTCCCATCATACTCATAATTATAGCAGATGATGTAGAAGATGTAAGTTTTGTGTGGTCTGAAACCTCATCCCCACCATCTAAGTAAACTGCAAAATATTCAGACGATAAAAGTAATTGCATAGCTATATTATTCTTTTCTATGACCTGGAATAAACATTTTATTAAGTAAAGCACATACATGTTTAGGGAAATCAGTGTACACTTGGCGGTGAAAAAGGAGTGCTTGGTGGAGTCATTAGAAATAGTTTTTCTTAAAAGGGCTTTCTTGAGCTTCCCTGTTTGTGTATTAATCTAGAACAAAGTGGAATCTCGACATCATAAAAGCAACCTAAAGCTAGGCTGGTTTAATCTCTTCTAGCTGTAATATTAGATAAAATTACAGGAGCAGAAGTCACAGAAATGAGCGGTTAGGGACATAGTCAGACTTGACTCACCAGAAATAGAGCATCCTGGATATACTAATGGAGTGTGTGGGCAGACAGCCAGCTTCTATTAGAATGTACTCTAAATATGAGATATGGGTAGTGAATGTAAGCACATGCTTTTATGGGCTTGTCTACTAAAAATAAAACTTCCCTGGTTGCACAATTACAAAGTACTATCAGTTGGAGTTACAGGCCAAGGAAACTGGCAATGCGAATATACCGCAAGCATTTGCAATGCAATAGTTCTCGCAATACTTACATTTTGAGCTATTGGCTTTCTGTTATTATTTGCAACGCCAGTAGGTCGAACTTTCAGTATTGCGAGACCTATATATTTCAATTGATTGTTTAATCTTGATCTTACCTCTGGGATTGACTGACGTTCTTCATCAGGCCAATGGCCTGTAGAAAATGCCTAAATGTTCCCCCTCCAGATAACGACATGGATGGACACAGTACTTGCGCAAATAGGAGGCAGGGAGGGTGGGTGTGCGAACGAGGAGTCAATAGATGGCCAGAGCTGACCTACCATAAAAATCAATTGGTGATGCCTGCTGGGCAGGAACCAAGCACTGAAAGGCAGGACAGATGCACAATATTAACCAATCACAAAAAGAAATTTTAAAAAGCAGCCAAACTAACCAACCCAAAGCAGCGGGCATGTCCAAAGTTCCCGAAAGGCCATATACCTCGCAGAGCATCGCATGCGCTGCCCAGGCTCAACCCAAAAATGGTTTAAGACCATAACTGATCCCCATTTGGCACACAAAGATAAACGTTCTGTGGAACAGAAAAATAACTGTATATGAAGCATTAACTTCAACCATTTCAATGCCATTGACAAAAAATCCTGGTACAAAAGAATTGACATTCACAATTTATAACATTTTTAATATGCAATTTGGCTTCATCCTCTCCAAATTAAATAATAGCTGTGTAAAACAAGTTACATTTCTTGATTCCATACAAATGTCAGTCAGTCATTCAGTTTATTTTGGGTGTACAATCCATAAAACCACATAAAAACAATCCAAACATTAGCCAGCCTGGATGAAATAACACCAATAATTACAAAAAAGTATAGTAAATGAAAGATATTCACACTGAGACGCCATCCATCACATTGTAAAGTGGAAATGCTCAGTAAAATGGATAGCTACAACAATCGTTATTACACAGATTGTTTCCAAATTAGTAAAGTGCTCCTATGGGAGAGGTGTGGCTCACTGGTTAGAGGCGGCAGACCTGTAAGCAGAGAACGGCCCGGGACCAGGGTTCAATTCCCGACGCGGCAGGGTCTTGGACCAGGGTCAACGGACTCGATAATTCTCGCCTCAGTGCCTACTCTAACCAGGGAACACACTCGGTAACTCTGGGCATTAAGCTTGCCTCATCTCTACAACAGCCCCCCACAGACGCCGGGGATGCCTGGTTTCACCCTGGAGATACCCAGAAAGGGAGCATCTCACAGGGAAAACCAGGACGGGTCCCCCAGCGGTCTACAGTGCCAGAACACTCGGGTAGAGTAACAGTGCGCTTTACAAGTATCCCACATTATCATAAGTCTAAACCTCACTGGATCTCTAATCACCTGTCCCATTTCTGTATAACTAAAAGGCTTTAAAACATATTTGCACAATAATGCCACTGATCAAACATGTAAAATACAGATGCTCAATAAAAAGGGAAGGTAGAACAGTCATTATAGCACATGACATTCCTAAAACAGTAGGGTACTTCTCAGCAGCCGCGACCGGCAGTGGGATTAACAGCAGGGCGGTGACGTGGGGAGGTGGAGGGGCAGGGTGGGGGGTAGTAATGTATGGATTTATGGAGTTTTACAGGTAAATAAACATTTAAATAAATAAAACGAACTTTGTTGCGAGCACTGCATCGCATTTGTGGATGCAGTGCACGCAACGAAATTCGTTTTATTTGTTTAAATGTTTATTTACCTGTAAAACTCCATAAATCCATACATTACTACCCCCCCACCCTGCCCCTCCCCCTCCCCATGTCACCGGCCTGCAGTTAGTCCCACTGCCGGCCACAGCTGCTTCTCAGAACGTTTCCAAAACAGTAAAGTGCTTCTAGAAGGTAAATAGACCCCGCTAAACCTTTAGCCACCTGCTCCATATCTTTTGAGTTGATATATGTTTAAACTATAGAATTACAATGGTGGAGAATATCATAATACGGTCATGGAGTGCTAGCGGGATCCAGGCACTCATTCAGTAAGCGACCATTATGAGTACGAATGAGCTAGGCTGCATGAAGATATTTGGGACCCCAATAACAACAGCTTCTCTGGTGTCTGATCGTAAAACTCTTAATGCAACTGCATATTGACTTAAACCCAGAAGCCTACATACCGACTTGCTAGAACTACAGTACCTGTCCCCACATTTATACAGACACTATTTACAGGTAAAACTCCATACCTCCAATTTAAATAAAGTTAATTTGCTAAGCACCTGGGAACAATTTTGAGTAGTGATTCCCAAGCAGGAATACACTTATGGTCTAGAAAAGTGTCTGTCAGATTTCCTGCCTTGACTTTTTTTGATTCTTGCACCCATAGATACTTCTTACAGTGTTCTTTGATAAGGACTTGGGACTGACCTTGCTTCATCTGGAGTTTCCCACAAAGACGGCAATCTAAACTTGTAGGTCTTAGATTTAATGAAGGCAAGCCAGGGAATTTACTTGGAGCCATTGGATCTAAGAAGTACCATTAAAGGTAGTCTGTGCGATTCCAGCTCATCGGTAGACCAGAGCCTATGCCAGTACAAAATGGATCAAAGCATCAAGCTAAAATGAATTAGGTAAATACCAACATCTAGGGTGGGAGATTTATTAGGCTCCTGGTGAACCGGCTTTCCATCCTGATACATTTATCAACCCTCACATATCCCCATATCTCTGTTGGCTTTTACATTATAGATTGCCACTGCAGGTGCTAGTGGACAGGCTTGTGTTTTCTTTTGCATTGTAATCACAGCACCAGCCTCCTGCAGATGTTTCAGGGTGCTTTTGCCAACGTGTGCCGACCAATTCAGCTTGCATGTCAGAAAGACCCCTAAATATACAAACTACTGCTCTTGCTCCAGAGAGACCCCTGTACCAGAATGTTCATCATCACTGATTTGTAGGGGTTTAGATCATAAATATAGTTTTGTTAATGTTTAGTTCAAGCCCTCTGACTTTGCAAAAACTTAAGAAACGATCTACTATTGCCTGAACACCACATGGACTTTAGGATATTAAAAGTGTGTCATCTGCAAATAGCAGGATCGAAATTTTCTGAGGACCGAATTTTTGGGCACCATTGCCAGGGGAATCTAATGCATTTACTGTATTGTATTGTAAGGGGAACTTGTAAAGCGCGCTGACACCGTGGGTTTCCTGGCGCTAGTTGAATGCTGAGGGGCCAGAGGGGTTTAACCGGATTGAGGGAAGAGCCATGTTTTTAGGGATTTACGGAAGAGGATAAGAGAGTTAGAAGTTTTGAGAGAGAGGGGAAAGGAGTTCCAAAGTTTAGGGGCCAGGAATGCGAATCTCCGGCCTCCAGATCTGCAGAGTTTGACGGGGGGGATGAGTAGGAGGTGAAGGTGGGAAGATCTCAGGTTCCGTGAAGGACAATAGGTCCTGATAAGGGATTTCAGAAAGACGGGACAGGAGCCAGATAAAGATTTAAAGGTGAGGCAGCCGATCTTAAACGCTGCCCTCGAGATGACAGGGAGCCAGTGCAGTTTAGAAAGAAGGGGTTTGGCAGATTGCCATTTTGGAATCCCAAGGGCCAATCTCGCCGCTTGATTTTGAACAATTTGTAGTCTGGAGAGAGATGTTTTAGGCAGACCGTGGTAGATAGCGTTCGAGAAATCTAAGCGGGAGAGGACAAGGGCCATGATTACTTGCAGAAGAGCTTCAGGAGTGAGGAGATAGGTCACCTTCCTGATCCTGCGCAGCTGGAACATGCAGGAGGAGACTACTGTCCCCACTTGGGGCCCGAGGGAGAGGCCGGAGTCAATAGTGACCCCGAGACTTTTTACCGAGGCCACAGGGGTAGGGGGGGGGCCAAGTTCTACCGGCCAAAAATGCGGACCCCAGTAGGTAGAGCTCCTGCCAGGAAGAAGGAGCTCAGTCTTTCCGGGATTCAATTTGAGCTGGTTTTGACACATCCACTGTAGGATGTGGGACATAGCTGCCTGGAAATTAGGAATAGCAGAGGGGGAATCGAGAGGAAAGATGAGTTGCAGGTCGTCCGCGTAGTTGAAAACGGTGACGTCCCACTGCCTCAAAGAAAAAAGGAGGGGTCGAAGATAGAGGTTGAAGAGGAGAGGGGATAGGGAGGAGCCCTGAGGGACCCCGCAGGGCACGTGCTTCCTAGGAGCTCTAAGAGTGCCCAGGCTGAGGGTCTGAGACCTCCCGGTCAGGAAGGATTTGACCCATGCCAGCGCCAGGCCCTGGATGCCAGCCTGCTCGACACGGTGGAGGAGGATGTTGTGGTCCACCGTGTCGAAAGCGGCCGACAGATCTAATAAAACCAAGGCCTGGGGGGTACCCTTGTCAGCGCCGTCTCTCAAGGCATCCAACACAGCCAAGATCACAATCTCCGTAGAGTGGCCGGGTCTGAAGCCGGCCTGATTGGCCTCGAGAAAGTTGGAGCTCTCGATGAACTGTGAGAGGCAGGCGGTGGCGTGGGCTTCCAAGATTTTGGAGAAGAAAGGCAGGAGGGAGATGGGGCGGTAGTTCGCCGGAACAGCGGGATCAGCCCCAGGCTTCTTCAGTAGAGGCACCAGCACGGCCTCCTTGAAGGAGCAGGGTACCGTACCGGATGAGAGAGAGGAATTCAGCAGGGGAAGGATGCAGTCGGGTAGAGAATGGCAGATGTCTCGTAGTATGGTGGGGGGACAACAGTCGTCTGGAGATCCAGACTTAATACGGGAGGCCAGTGTGGCCAAGGCAGTGGGGTCTAAGGGAGGAAACAGAGTAAAAGAAAGGGCATTGTGGGGGGGAGAGACGGAGCCCGCGCCAGGGGGGGTAGTCGGGATAGTGTCTTTAATCAAAGCAATTTTCTGAACAAAGAAAGTGCTCAGCGCGTTACAAGATTCCTGTGTAGGGGCCTGAGTCGGAAGTGTCCTGGGATCGGAAGTGAATTCATTAAGGACTTTAAAAATCTCTTTGGACTTGCAGGGGGCGGATAAGATTTTTTCTGAGGCGTAAGCTTTTTTGGCTGCGGAGATGGCTGTTTTGTACGTATTGCGCGCGGCCACATATACGCCTCTACTAGACGAGCAGTAGTCTCTCCTCCACCTGCGCTCAGATCGGCGGAGTTCCAACTGCAGGGTCTTAAGGTGGGGGGTAAACCATTTGTGGGAGTGACAATGTCGGGATCGAGGGAACTTAGTTAGCGGGGCAAAAATATCGCTGGCTGTCGTGAGCCAGTCAGAAATATGCCCCTGAAGCTCGTTGGTGCTTAAATCGTTAGGGAGCAGGGGACGGGTTAGAGAGAGGTGAGATAGAAGTTTAGAGGAGTCGGCGGCTCTCCACTTGCGGGCGGTGCCGCCCTCCTGCAGTGGGATCCTGATCTGGCCGACGGCCGAGAAAGTGGTGTCAATCAAAAAATGATCGGACCACACACAAGGTGTTATAAGCGGGCGGGAGGACTTGACCCCGTGGACCCAAATATGATCGAGGATGTGGCCGCCACTGTGAGTGGCGGACCTGACTAATTGCGTGAAGTTCAGGCTCGAGAGGGCCTCGAACAGTTCGATGGCATGGGGGCCAGCGTCCTCGTTCTGGAACCAGTAGTTGAAGTCACCAACAATGACAGTACGGGGAGAGGAGGTAGCGAGGTTAGTCAACTGTTCAATAAAGGAGGAGGGGAAGGAAGGCATGGAGTGGGGGGGGCGATAAAGTACCATAAGGGTAACTGCACCTACCTCGGTCCCAAGACGGAGGACCAGGTTGTCCACTTCGGGGAGGGTCATGTTGGCAGAGGCGATAATCTTAAGATTCTTACGTATTACCGCTGCCACCCCTCCTCCGGAGAGGCCCCCAGGACGGTTGGTGTTCAACAGAAAGTAATCTGGGGGTAGTGCAGCGAGGATGTCAGGGAGGGAGTCGTCGGTGAGCCAGGTCTCAGATAGTAAGAGAGCGTCTGGCCTCTCCGTCATGAGAAGATGAAAAATATCGGCTTGATGCCTGACCAAGGAGCGAGTGTTTAGGTATAATACCCGGAGCTGCGACTCGACAGGAGCAAGAGCAGTGAGAGGTAACGCCGGCCCCAGATGAGGGGGGGAGTAACCTGCAATCCCCAGTGAGGCGATCCTGGTCCAGGTGTCAGAAGATAGGGGGCAAGCAGACGCTTGTAGGCTCATAAGAGCAGAGCGGGAGTAAGAGATAGCAGTGGCGGCATCCCTAGCCCCTTGGCCCGTCTGGCCGCGGACGGGCGCAGACGGGCTTAACTCTGGCGCAACTCCGGCGCACCTACGGCGCGCCCGCTGCGCTCGTCCGCTGCGCTGACGCATGGGGGACGTTTAAGTAGGCTGATGACGAGGGGGGTGGGCGGGGTCAGCAGGGCGGGTTAGGAAGGGGTTTTTAAAAAAATTACGTCGACCGCTCGTAGTCAGCGGGACGGAAAGGCTGCGCTGCTCGCAATCAGCAGAGGGAGCAAAAGGTATTTAAAAATATAGTTGCAGTGCCAACCGCGCGCAAGCCCTCTGCCACAGGGCTGCTCGTGTGCACTGAGATAAAGAGAGAGGAGCCTAAATAGGCTGATGACGAGGGGGGTGGGCGGGGTCAGCAGGGCGGGTTAGGAAGGGTTTTTTAAAAAAGTTACGTCGACCGCTCGTAGTCAGCGGGACGGAAAGGCTGCGCTGCTCGCAATCAGCAGAGGGAGCAAAAGGTATTGAAAAATATAGTTGCAGTGCCAACCGTGCGCAAGCCCTCTGCCACAGGGCTGCTCGTGTGCACTGAGAGAAAGAGAGAGGAGCCTAAATAGGCTGATGACGAGGGGGGTGGGCGGGGTCAGCAGGGCGGGTTAGGAAGGGGTTTTTAAAAAAGTTACGTCGACCGCTCGTAGTCAGCGGGACGGAAAGGCTGCGCTGCTCGCAATCAGCAGAGGGAGCAAAAGGTATTTAAAAATATAGTTGCAGTGCCAACCGTGCGCAAGCCCTCTGCCACAGGGCTGCTCGTGTGCACTGAGAGAAAGAGAGAGGAGCCTAAATAGGCTGATGACGAGGGGGGTGGGCGGGGTCAGCAGGGCGGGTTAGGAAGGGGTTTTTAAAAAAGTTACGTCGACCGCTCGTAGTCAGCGGGACGGAAAGGCTGCGCTGCTCGCAATCAGCAGAGGGAGCAAAAGGTATTTAAAAATATAGTTGCAGTGCCAACCGCGCGCAAGCCCTCTGCCACAGGGCTGCTCGTCATTAAGTCATTAATATAGAAACCGTAGCATAGTGCCAAGATATTACCCTGGTAAACACCTGTCTCAATACTAAAGGGGTCGGTACTCTCACCTTAGCTTCTGAATCTTACTCAAGCATTATTGGAGGCATGCAGTTTAATTAGAACTGTCAGGAGATTGTCAGGTACTCCCGTCTGCTTCAGGACTTCCCATAATTTTATCCTGGGAAATTAATCAAATACTTATCTTAAATCAACAAAACACATATAAATAACTCCTGTCTAGCATTTTCCAATAAATGCCACAAAAGCATAAAATTATATCTGTTCCTAAAGCCCGCCTGCATTTCTGAGATTATGGAATTTGCATGGGCCTAGCCCAACAGTTGCCCCAAAATAAGACTACAAAATACTTTCTGTGAAGCGTCAATTAGGAGGATCGGTCTATAATTAGCGGCTTGTCTTTTCTGCCACTTTTAATTGATAGCACAATCTTGGCTTCCTGTCAACATCTGCTTAATTGGCCTCCTTCCAGGATAGACGGAAATACCAGGTAAAAATAGGAGCCCCAAAGTGTTCCAAAAGAAACAGGTCCCCAGGGTCAGAGTCAGGACCAGGTGCTTTGTGGGAAGGAATTATCATTAATGGCTTTGGAATATTTTTAAGTGAAAAGACTGACAGAGGGGTTTTCTGTTCGCATGCAGTGTACCCTGCTGTTATCTCTCGAAGTGAGGAAATAGTCTTAGATGCATATACCCTCTTAAAATGTCCCACCAATATTTCTGGTTGTAACTGGTAATCAATACATGAACAGCATGACGACTACCATGAGCTACTATACCCCAAAATGATGTATTATCTCCTGCCCTGACTGCTTTTACTAGATCCTCATTCCCAGGAGATTTTGGCCTTGGTCAGAGTGCCTTTATAGTTCTTTCTGGACCCCACTGTAAAGAACAGCGTTTCACCCCAACAATGTCCTGGCGGATCATTGACGGGTATTTCTTCCTATTGCGTATCCAATGGATCACTTTATTGGTCAGTGACTCTTGGCAACCTTGGAACATTATGCTTAAAGATGGTACTGGCACTCTCGAGCCTTCCGCCCCATGGTAAAAAAGGAATTAGGCTGTCAGTTTGTGTACAATAGAAGCGAGCAGATGCCAGATTCACTATCCTTGGCCCAATGCAGGGACCAAGCATTGGATTTCCAGGCCCCATACGAGCTGGCTCGAAAACTCACATGCTGTTGGGGGGCAGGAGGAATGTTATTGTAAGGCCTGCCCACCGTGTGGATCTTCCATACTCTGCCAAGGCGTCAGGAAATTCCTAGACAGACTGGGATCCTGGGTTATAAATGGGACTGGCCGAGGCTAAGGCCAAGAGTACATTTTAGCAAAGTGGGAAGCCTGATGATCCGGGCCCACTTTTGCAGATTTCCTAGTGGCAAATTTCGAAGTGGGGGAGTTACAACTCTATGCACCTCCGTTAGGGAATTGATCCGCACTCTCAGATCTTTTACGTTGTCTTTTAGTTTATCAAACCATGAATCAAATCTAGTAAGAATCCATTTTGATTTTCTGTAACCCCAGGGCCTTTCACGGGGGACGACTGACAATTGTCATTGGGATGTCATCGGGGCATATCGATTGCAGCATGGAATGCTAGACATATCGGGGAGTGAGACAGCGAGGCCTCTGGAGCAAATGAAATGGCTAAGGGTTCCGTCACAGTGCAGCTGTTTCTTAATCCCAGGGACTTGCACAGCAACGTTCAAGTGGTTTTATCCCTTTTCCCTACACTTTAGTAAATATTTCCAGAGGTTTCTCAGACCCCTTAGCACCATGGGGTGAGGGAGGTCGAGGATCAGATGAGGATTCGGGCGGAGATTTGGATTTCAGCATTGTTTCAATTTCCTCAGTCATAGTATAAATCTCCATTAGGGTGTTTCTACTAGCAGTCAAGCTTGTCCTTTTCTTGAGGTCGATGACTTTATAGACGTTTCCAACAGATTAGTTTCCAACATATTACTGTACGCTTGCACCACAGCCAAAACCAGGGCACTACTGTGATAGAGCTTTCTCTAACCAGCCTGAGATCACAGCAATGATAATGTTCATCCCTCATGCCTTGCAGATGTCAGGGTGACCAGCCCAGCCTCTTCCAGTTGATGACGGGCACAAGACAGGCCGGCCCTTTGCTTGGCGCGTCCCGTGCAGAAGGAGCTTAAAATGTGCTCGAGGAAATACACTGTGGTCGTTGGGCCTCTCCTGATGTCCCTCATGAAAAATTGAACAGGATCCAGGTAGAAGAAGTCCCCCTTATGCTGCCTCTTGTGCTCAAAAAGCAGGAGCCTGAAATGCACTATATAGCACTCCAGGAATCACGCTTTGGTCATGGGGCTTCTCCTCCTATGCCTTGTGAAAAAGCAAACAAGATCCTAGGACAGGTAGTCCCCCTTATGCTTCCTCTGGTGTCCCACACAGCAGGAGTATGAAATGCACTAAGTAGCGCTCCAGGAATCACGCTTTGGTCACAGGGCTTCTCTTTCCATCCCTTGTGAAAAAGCAAACAGGATTCTGATGCAGGCAGTCACCCTTATGCTGCATCTGGCGTCCCACACAGCAGTAGCATGAAATGTGCTATATAGCGCTCCAGGAATCTTGCTGTAGTCATGGGACTTCTCCTCCTACTCCTCATGCAAAAAGCAAACAGGATTCTGGAATAGGTAGTCCCCTTTATGCTGCCTCTGGTGTTCCACACAGTGGGAGTATGAAATGCAGTATATATTTCTCCAGGAATCATGCTGTGGTCCCAGGGCTTCTCCTTCCACCCCTCGTAAAAAAGCAAATAGGATTCTGGAACAAGTAGTCCCCCTTATGCTGCCTCTGGTGTCCTGCACAGCAGGATTATGAAATGCTCTATAGCGCTCCAGGAATGACGCTGTGGCCACAGGGCTTCTCCTTCCGACCCTCGTGAAAAAGCAAACAGGACCCTGTAACAGGTAGTCCTCATGATGCTACCGCTGGCCATATAAATGTCATATGTGACACTAATACTGAAACCAGATTAACATCTACCCCAAAAAAGTGCAACCTGAAGCCCAATAACTTTAACCCCTTGGATGCGGGTTTATTTCCGCCGCGGTGCAGGAGAAATAAACGGCGGGCGGGATTCGGACGGCTCCTGGCCGTCGTGCGCACACGCCCACTGTAACGCATGACGGCCGGGAGCCGTCATGAGCATGCGAGGGGTTAATAAGCATATACACACTGAAAACGCTGGGCAAATAGAATAAATAAACCAATAGCAGATCTAGTTGAAACATATTGTTGCAGCAGAAGCAATAAGCTGATTTTTCTCCTGTATTGAGCCCATATGAGTAACTGTTTTACTCAGATTCAATACTTCACCACAGAGGCGATGGTCCACTGATGGATCCTTCTTCATTGTAGTGAGGGGTGAGAAATAAGGATGTCCCACTGTCAGCCACCCTATGAGGACCATTAATTGGTAGCCAGCTCACAAATTGGTAATCAGGTTCAAGAACTTTGGTCTGACAAGAATCATACAAACCAATGTTAATGTTAATGTTATGTGGTTTTGTAAAGCGCACTGCTACCTGGAGGTGTCCTGGCGCTAGCTCTCATCAGATAACAGGGGACAATTGAGAAGAAAATAGGGGCCTAGATTTGAAACCGCACAGTCATCGGCTATTTCCTGAAACTGAATAGGAGGCCTAGATATTAAACAACCAGGTTTTTGGCTCTTTCTTGAAAGTGATTCATTTAAGGGCAGCACATAGGAAGTAAGGCAGCTCGTTCCAAGCCTTGGTCAAGCAGGTGTCAAAGCTTCTTCCATTCCAGTTAGATTTCTTGAATTTGGGGATGACCAAGGTTTTGGCACCCAAAGAACTTAGGGCCGCATTAGGATGGCCCTATCGGAAAACGGTACCGACCGCCTTAAGGGTGGGGGTCCCGGGGGTGCCATTAGGATGTGCCGGCCACAGTGGCGGGCACATCCTGTATTCTCAGCAGCCCGCCACAATGCTGACAATAGATCACAGCATTTTCATTTCCAAAGCGGCAGGCACAGCGCGGTGCCTACCGCTTTGGAAATGAAAATGAAGGGGGGGTACCACAGGTACCCCCCCGTGTGCACCCTCCCCCATTCACCTTCACTCTGGGGGCCCGCACGGGGCCCCCAGAGTGAAAACCGCCTGCCTTTCCGTGGCGGCAGGCATTGCACTCTTGCCATTGTAATATGGCTGGCGGTGTCTCATAGACACCGCCACCATATTAATCATTTTCCGCCCCGGCTGCAATGCGACCGGGGAGAAAAGTGGCAGGCGGTGTTTTGCTCCGCCGTGGTCCCCCCGTCATTCTAATATGGCAGGGGGGGAATACAGGGAAGGATGGCGGGCGGATTGCCCCCGCCAGGCTGGCAGTGGCTACCGCCAGCCTGGCGGGGGCAATCCGCCCGCCATCCTAATGGGCCCCTAAGTGTTCTGTTAGGGCCTTACCAAGTGAACTTTTGTCTTAGGTGAGCTGGACCAGTATTATATAATGGCTTGAAGGCAGTACACAGAGTCTTGAATTTGATCCTGTTCCTGACAGGCAGCCGGTGCAAGTTTTGGATAACTGACCTAACTGAACTAAATTCAGGAGTACCTGACAAAATACTAGCAGCAGCATTTTGAAGTACTTGCAGTTTGTTGAGATGTTGCTGCTGCATGTGAAAGAGTTCATTATAGTAATCCAACCTTAGCAAAAAAAGCTAGGCCACAAAACATTTTTTGGGGAGATTTAGCTGGGATAGGTGCAAAATCGTCTTAATCATCCTCCAAATGGAAAACGTGGAGGCTGTAATCAATTTTACCTGGTCACCGAAGGTGAGTTTCTTGTCCATTAGGAAGCCCAGGTTTTTGCTTTCCTGAAAGGAGTCGATACCAAGCCTAATTCCTCCGGCGACCAAGAGGGAGACCAGAAGGAGGAATTGTTGCCAAAGAGAATGGCCTCTGTTGTTTCAGAGTTCAATTTTAGGCAGTTGTTACTATCCAAGAGCTCTGCTGTTGCTACACAGAACAAGCGCAAAAGAACCTGATGTTTTGGAAATATTCTATTACTCTCTCTATAAGGCATTTAAAAATCAGATAATTGTAGGCACAGTTTCTGTGGAAAGGACAACAAGACACAATAAAAGACATAGCCAAATTTAGATAATTTGTTTATTATTTTAAAGATTAAAAATCAATGCATATAAGTAACATTTTACGAAGCTCTGTTATGAGCCCTACAGCTTGAAATATAAAATCACACATCTAGATTGCCAAACACCAGCATCTATAAGAAGATGGTTCCAATTGTTAGAGATTCCTACAACCAACAAACGCAGGAGGATGGTTTTACAAGGGTTATGTTAGCATGGGCAAGGGGATCACGTCATAGTACACTAGGGAACAGTCCATGGGTATGGGCAAGGGGAATGGAGCATAAATCAGGAAAGTTCAAGTCTGATCTCTCACCAACCTGCTCCAAATCGGCTAACAGGCAAGTTCATCAGCAAGGGCAAAAAGTCAAAGGGCATAATAGAGAAAGTCCAGCAGGCAGGCAGGTGGCAAGGTAAATGAAAGGGGGTAGTCATGCCTCCTCCTCTTAGGAAAGTCACGTTTTTTTTGTCCATATTGTCCATGGTGTCCATAGTAGTCGCTCTACAATGGTCTGATCCTCATGTGATCATTCTTCCATTTTCCAGGTACATACTGATACTACAGCACACTTTCCCTTGCTCGTCATGAGAAACGGCTGCCCATTCTGTACTCACAGGATAATTGACAAAGAGTTTGCTTACATTGTTACTCTCCGTGGATATAGTCCAAAGGTCAATTTCCCACTATTCATACATGAAGAGATGCTGTAAGAAAATCTCTTGTTGCTTAAAGAAAGTTGCATGAACAAGAACAAATAAAGCAACATTTAAGGAAACGTTGCAAAGTTCATTTCACATAAAGCTGTTTCTTCATTGATTTTCATGACATTTTGGTTAAGAATATAAGGTAATCTGGTACTAAACATTTTAAATTCACTATTTGATTAATCCTACTGTTTCTACCTAGTCGAGCACACTTTAACGGTGCTGGTGCTTCAAATTTTCTGAGTTTTAGTGTCATTTTTCTAGATGTGTGCAAAGTGCACATTTGTGTTTTCATTTGCAAGATCACTTTACGTGGCGTGTAAAGCATGATAAAACATGATCAGCTGTTATGCTGCATCAATATCAAGAGGGTTTTGTTAAGGGAAAGTCTGTTAACAACAATAGAAGACATATTAGAGGTATGCTTTACTTCATCAAGTCCAAACTATTATATCATCTATTGTTTGGTTTAAATGTAAAAGGCATTTGATAAAGTAGTTTGATTGCACTTGTTTGAAACACTACACAAGATGAACTTTGGTTACTTACACACTAACAGTGTTAAATCAATGTGTAATTCCTCTACAGTTTGCTGTAGCGCATATGAATTATTTTGTGGAGTGGTCAACCTACACAAAATAACCAGGCACGGTTGTCCTTTTCTTCCTTTAACTATGTATATTTTGCAGCTAGTAACCTTTAGCTATCATTATAAGACCAGTGCTTTACTTCTAGAAGCAAACTAGAATGGGTATAACTATCTATTATTCACAGACACCATTTTACCAACATTAAAATTACCATAAATCCATTCCAGAATGACTTAATTTATTAAACATGTTTGGATCCATTTCATGTTACAACATTGTGTGGAACAAATCCATCTAATATAAATGATGGTAAAACAAAAGATTATAACACTTGACTGATAAAATGAGAATCAAAACAAGAAACAAAACTAGGTTTAGGGATAACAGATGTGATGGAGTCTACAATAAAAATAAACCCAAAGTACTTGTAAAAACATTTAATTCAGTCCTTCAGCCCTGACATTAACTAAATATGGCCTTGTGGAACAAAATCAACACCAGAAATTAATATTCTACTGTTGATACTGTATGTCTTTCAAGATGTGCATGCATCAGGTAAAAACTATCTTTACATGCGTACTAAAAACCTAATGATAAACCTGCTCTGGAACAAGACTAACTATTTCTTAATACTTTTTGATTATATTGGTAAACTAAAAATTCCATTCATGAAAGGTGGTATTGTTTCCCATAATTTAAAAGAATTCCATTATGCTTTAACATTCTTTCATGTGTCACTGATATAAGCCTTCTTTTCTTTGGAGTTCAAAATGAATAGCGAGAGAAAAATAAACAATTCAAGTTGGACCAATTAAAATGCTCTTTTTGGGACTATGCTAAGGTCTCACATATTGCACATAGACCACATGAGCTTTATCGGAATTACTGATAGGAAATCATATGCAACAAATATTAATTAATTGCTTCTTTGAACATGAAGCTCCTATATGGGTCAATCCCTACATTTCCAATCAAAATTAACCTCTTTTCAAGGAAACTCATATAAAACATGATGTATTCTCAATACGGGGTGCAATGCCAAAAAATAGAAATTTTTCTAATTTTAAAACCTGGATGCTATCTATGGTCTACCTCAAGGAGAATTATTGAACTACTTACATAAAATCCCCAAATGTATGGGCCCCTACATAAAAACAATGATAATGCAGATCTATAGGCACTGGCATGAAACACAATTAGCATGTCTTCAAAGCAATCCCTAGTTAAAACATTTATACACTTTTAATCAAAGACAACATTCATGTGCTCTCTGAATGATGATTAGGGAACTCACATTGATTGTGATATCAGAAAAACAATAGTCTAGATATTTTCAGTATTTTCAATTTACAGATTGTAAGAAATTGGGTTAGTGGTTGAGTGGGGTGAAACCCTACTCAAGCAGCAACCTGAATCATTGTCAGGGTTAAGCACAAGAAAACCCCAAATTAACCTGTTCTCAACACTCTGGTAGCTTAGCACAGAGCAGTGAGGCTTAATTTAGAGGCATTGTGAAAAGTATTTATGCAGATCTTCAAACAGTAATAAAATAAAAACACAGCGCAAGAAAAATCACACACCAAAATTTAGAAACATAGAGCAAAATGTATTTAATAAATAATTTGACACAAACAAACTATTAGTAGAACCGAAGGGGGAAATAGCACCAAAAAGTACAAAGTTGTCACTCGCAGTTATCTCGTTGTGCAAGACTTGGAGAAAGTCACAAGTTCAGGCAGAACGCAATGGAGCACGGGTCAGATACAAAGACTAGGCGAGTCCTGCTGAAAAGTTGCCAACTCAGACCAGTGCAAAGAGTTCTGTTTTTGGTGGAGGGGGCAGCGAAGAGCAGGGAGAGCGCTGCTGACAGCTGTCGATGTTGCGCGAAGAGCAGTCCTTGGTATTGCAGATGGTCATCTCTGTTTTGGGAAGATTCTGTTGTCATAGCAAAATGTTGGGCCAAAGTGTTCTAAAGAGTGAGTTCCAATATCTATACCAGGTGCCTCCTTTGAAGTGGGAGAAGCTCCTAGAGGTTTTCCTCTGAAGTATGCAGGTTTCTTGCCTGCCCTGGCTCCATACTACAGGGGGTATGCAGAACTTTGTGTGGTGGCAGGACAAATCCTATTCAACTGTAGGCAGGTCTGTGCCCAGCTCTGCCCTCCCAACCTACCAATGATGCCCATCCGGGCACCCCAAAGCCCTCTATTGTGAGTGACTGTCTAGGAGGAATACACAAAGCCGAACTGCCAACTATGCCCCGTCACGTGACCCAGTGACAGGCTGTAGACACTAAATGGCTATGGCCGGAAAACTCCAACTTTCTAAAAGTGGCATTTTCAGAATTTTAATTTAAAATACAACTTTACCATAGGAAAGGATTTTTCATTACAATTCCAAAAACATCAAACATGAACTGGGGACGTGTTCCCATTTGAAAGTTATAGCTTATTAGATGTAATAAGGTAACTCCAATGTTATCCTATGGGAGAGGTAGGCCTGTAGCAGTGAAACATTTATTTTAGAGTTTTGTTTTTACTACCAGGACACGTAACATAAAAACATATATGTCAACCTTTTTAAATACACTGCACCCTGCACCCTGCCATCTGGACTGTCCATGACCTATTCTTGATGTGGCATGTGCATTAAAATGGAAGATTTGGGCCTGGCTGAAGGTTGATTTGGCAGGTTAAGATGACAGTTTAAAACTCCTCACACAGGGTACAATGACAGCCCTGAAGCATGTTTAAAGGGTATTCAAGTGGGTGGTACAATAACTGCTCAGGCCCACTAGCAGCAGTTAATGTACAGGCCCTGTATACAAGTAGCATCACTATACTAGGGACTTATAAGTAAATTAAATATGCCAATTGAGGATAAGCCAATCTTACCATGTTTTAAGGAGTGATCCCAGGCACCTTAGCACTGCTTAGCAGTGGTAAATTGCACAGAGTCCTAAGGCCAGCAAAAACAAGAGTAGCAAAAAATGAAGTAGGAAGGCAAAAGATTTTGGCGAATGACCACCTTAAGGCTGACAGGTCTAACACAGATAATAAATGTACAACAAACACACTTTAACCGCATGCGTGTGGCGGCTTTTCCCGTTGTATGCGGCGTTTTTTAAAAACGCGCGTTACATGACGAGCTCAGCTCTTCATCAGCGTGCGAGCGGCGCAACTCATGACGAGCTGAGCTCGTCATCAGCGCCGAAGTGGTTAAAGGTTATGTAGGACTCTACTTGGTGGAAATATATGAATTACTAGAAGAAGAGGTTTAATTGAGATATTATTTTTCATGTGTTCTACAGTTGCACAAAACATTTAGAATGGAAATAAATGTCATAAGCGTAAACATGTAAACTGATCAATCAAATACAATTGCTTTAAATACATTAAATATTATCACATTTGGGAAAAAGGGGGCAACGTGGATTTTTCAGTAATTTGGGGTGGCAAAATAGTTTTGTTACAAAACTGGTAGTCTGCAGGAAACCACAAATGTATACCTTTAAACTCTGGAATCAAACATTACTTTTTTTTAATCTCAATTGGAACAATGTCTGCAACTATTAAATCTACCGAATTAACTTTTGAAAATGTGTTACCAATGCATATTTACCATAGCTCTAAATAATAATCAAAGGACCTATTGCAACTGAAAATTAAGGCTGTAATCTCATTTGATTTAAAATGTTGAATTCAGGCATGGCTAGTTGAATCGTACAGCTGCTCACATGTAAAACACATTGGGTCCTATTCACAAATGCAAGTTTTGTTATGAACATACATAAATGTCGGTATTTACTTTTTTTTATGTCTGCCATGAGTTTACAATTGGGTTCCTGGTAGAAACGGTACATTTACTGGATTCCCCATAAGCAGTGGAAAGTGGATGTTCCAAGGCATTCTTTGCCTTGAAAGTTTGAGAATGACCTCAAACCTTTACAATTGTGGGCATTGCCAAACTCCTCTTTCACCTTTTCCCCTCCTGGAAAGGTTTGTGAAATGCTCCAGTGAAGTGCTAGAGAACTCTCCTTCCAGGAAGGGAAGTGGAATGGATCCTCATCAAATTTCTGGGAATGGGAGAAAAAATGCATTTTCACATGAGGCTTCTTTCCACCTTTACAGATTTCTCAGCTACAGAGAACTCCACACAAAGGAAATAGCAGCCTTCACAACAAGACACTTGACGTTAACTCTGCCCACCTTCCCCCAGGTTTACGGCTACTGTGGTTGGCTCTTTCAAGGAATTGTGAACAGTTAATGCATTATGATGTAGTGTTCTTTCCAGAGGTGAATCTTCAATTCTTTTCTAAATTGAAGTAGGGTTGGTGTGGTCCTGATGGATTTGGGAAAGTTGTTCTAGCTCTGGAAAAGGCCTGCTTTAAGACATAATACAATTTTGTCAAACAGGATTTAGAGCTAATTCTTCCACACTGGATAATGTAGTAACCCTATCATATTTCATCCACCGGGCAGCACGTAAGAAACAACTCCCACTCTGGTTAACAGGAACAGTCTATGGAGAGAGCTCAGAGACTGGGGCATACCCAACAACCTGCCGCAGGCCCTCATATCCATGTACACCTCTACTTTGGTGTGGGTCAAGTAAACATCGACATTGGTTAGCAGGAAAATCCAGTCAGACAATGGCCTCAAGCAAAGTTGCGTGTTAACACTCATGCTGTTTAACCTTTACACTGCAGAGATGGGCACAGCTTTGAAACAAGCAAATCTAATGTTGGCCACAATCGGAAGTACTAAGGTCCCACGCGGTGGACCCCTGTCAGGCTTTTACCTCCGGCCATCATGGGGTGGCAAATGCAGAGACCTTCGCCATTACAAGTATACTACATTTACAAGTATACTACATCTCCCCGCTCTTGCCTACAGCCATTGCGGGGCGGCAAATGGCCCGACTGCCACGGACATCAAAATGTCTAGCTACGCCACTGAAGGTCTCAATACTAAAATGTGATGACAATATAATCCTACTTGGCCCACTCTAGAGTTGGCCTACAGAGGGCCCTTAATGCGTTGCATAAGTACAATCAGGACAATAAAATGGTGGCTAATCGTTCGAAGACCAAAATATTTTTATTTGGTAATTAAACCAAAACTAACACATCTAACCTAGAGCCTGGGCTCACTAAAAACTGAAACAGCTGCTAGCTACAACTACCTAGGTGTTTGGGTATCAACCAAAGAAGGAGCCAAAAAGCACCTTACATATACTGTAACAAAGGCAGAATCAATTGTAATCCGAATATGCAAACTAAGCAATGCTCTGTAAATTCCTTCCATTTTCCCAATAAGACGAGTAAAATCAGCAACCCTCCTACCAACGATCAAGTATGGCTATGAAGCCTATCCAGGCCAACTAGCCAACATCATGAATATGTACCAGCTCAAGGCATACAAAATAGTCTTTAGACTTTCCACATATCACCAGAGTTGCTTAGTATGGCTGGAATTCAGCCTGGAGGGCCAAACATGGACAATATGGCGTCCTTTGTAAATTACTACCATAGGATCAAGAAGACCACACTCATTACCATGAATGCCGTTCTTCAGAACATCTACGTACAAGAAGGGAACTCACGGTCGCTATATCTTCACTGATCTATTAGCACCCTTCAAATTGACTAGTACCGTGGTACTGGGCGGTCTGCAGCTCTTGTGTGCTGCCATGAAAGCAACAATGAAAAAACAACCGAAAACACTGTCCAAGGCAAGTGACGTGGATAATCTCAGTACATCCAAACTGTTGTTAGCAATGGGGCAATTTTACGCCAATGCTCAATCAGACTGCCTCAGACCTCATTCCTACCTCAGTTGCGCCATTCGGGAAGCTCGTCTGAAACATATAATATTTGCAAGTCTAATGGGTTTGTAATCTATAGAAATATACCGTAAGTGGCAATCGCTCATTAAAACTTCCAACTGCAGACTTAATGCCTATAAGTATGAATCTTTTAACCACCTATTATATTAGTACTCTGCACTCCTGAATTCACACTGTACACTACTAAAAAAACTCTTCTTTGCTTAAGGACTAAGAACATGCAATGAAGCCACAAGCCTGGTGTTCACCTTAATGGAGCTGATGGAACTGGTGAAATTTGGCACATATACAAACGTCACGCAACTATGCCTAAAAGAAGTGCTTTAGGGGTCACACTGCTTGAGAAATGGTTGATTAGAGCTGTGCACATACAAGCTGTAATTAAAGTAGGTTGAGTATTCAGCCACAGTGTGAGCATGAGCACTTCAAGCCCTGTTCAGTCTGGCTGTAGAATATCCCATGGAGTCCGGCAGCAGAATACCCCGTGCTGGCGGCCTCCAAATGCTACTTGGGAGTCAACCCCCACTGTGTCGGGCCAAAAGATCCTTCTATACTAGCACAGCCCTGTGAGCACTGGGCCAATTCAGTATATACCCGCTAGTAATAATTCACTACTTTGCTTAGTTTGCACCTTTTCTTCTTCCCCGTCTCTTATTTAAAGCTATTTTCATCTGTCTCAATTCTCCAGGTCTTCCATCTTAATTCTCCCCTAAAAAGCTTTTCCAACACTATTTTAATCTCAAACGAATCATGTCATTATTGGTTTTAGGTATAATTTGTTTTATCGGTCTAATGCTCACCAAGTTTTTAAAATTGTAAAAATTTTAAATAATCATACAATAAAGTACTCTTGCTGAATAAGGTCTGCAGTGTGAAGGTGTCTTGGCTGCCGGTATGCCTAGAACCCCGAGAGTTAGTGAGCTTGTCTGAATGATAAGTGTGGATGCTGGTTGTGATGGCTTTGTGAATGATGCCACTGGTTTTGAAGATGGTGCGAACCAGCAAAGAGGCCCAATGGAGTTTCATTAGGATGGGGATGATGAGATCATATTTCTTCAGACCCTATATCAGACATGCTGTGGCATATAGGATGCTCATAAGGGTGCAATTGTGTAGTCTAATAGGCCATGGAGCAGAGGATTCTATAAATGATTTCCCTGGTAAATCCTAATTTTTTCTTAGTTCTCCTGGATATATAACCTGATTCGAGGAGGCGCAATCTCTGGAAAGAAACAAGGGGTCCATAGGCCTTGTACTTTCGATGAAACAGGTAACAGTAGCCCAGTTACAGTAGTGATGTATGGCCTCCTAGATCAGATAGGGGTCATTAACAGCATTTATTGGCCCCATCAGAATTATGAGATCAAACAAGGGAATGTGGATATCTGGTTAAATAACCCGCAAATAAACACTGGCATACTTTGACATTACATTTTCATACCTGCGCATCACTAGGAAGTAGCATGAAGGTGGATAACTTTTGTCTGTGATAAAATATAAAGAACTGAGGACGTATGTTTGTATTTTTTCTAAAATCAGTTGCATAAAAAGTGGATTAAATAAGGAAATTGCAGAAGCATACAATAACGTCAATATGTCAACGATATTTCCTGCAGGGAAAACAATGCATTCCAATGTGATCCTAGTTTTCGGTGAGTAGAAAATTAGCTTGTCGAAGGTAAGACAGTGCATCACACTCCTCACTTATGCTGCCTAATAAACTAGACTATGTGATCTGCTCGCCTAAGAACTTGGCGCTGTTTATAAATCGTTTAAAATTGTTCTGCAGTGGGTTGTTCTGTTCCTCCATACTCATCACGACGCCTCTTCCCAGGGAGCTGTGACATATGTAAAGCACAGACAAAGAGAATAGCAATTACACGGCATCAGATATTTCAGACACTGGACATATTAACACAAATATGCTTTTCATTTAAAAAAAAAAAATATTTGAATAATGCATCTGAGGCAAATGCAAATCATTCAGTCCATCCAATTTACTTTTGTGGCAGTATTAACAGCCCATTTTTGAGATTGTTGCAGGAGATTGACAACCAGCAAAAGTACGAAGCGAAGGTATGCAAACGCATGATTTACCATGCAATATCTCAATCCAATTTCATGGTCTTTATCATGGCAGAAACTTTGAAATGTCATTGATGGAGATGTTAATTCAAAACCTTTTGTATATCCTGCCCGGAAAAAAAGAGATGATAAAAGCTGTTCTATTGACCGCCATGCTAGTTAACATCACTGAATTTCGATTAACACTGCAGGGCCCAGTCTGAGGTTGCTGATAACTCGAGGAGGTACTGAGGCTGCAGGTACTGATTCGACTGCTATTTTGGGTTGCTGGGGCCAGAATGGGGAATAACATGGTGGACTTTAAATTACCAAGTCCATTGCTCTCTTCCCGAATCTGGTCCTTTAGAACTCATATTTTTATCTTGATTTCATCAAGACAAAATGTAATTGGACTACCACATTAACACGAGTGGGATTAAGGGCAATTGATGCCTAGCATCTACTCTCCCCCCTTAGAAAATATCAATGTCCAAGGAGTATGCAATTCCTCATGTTATTTCATGGAGGGGCACCACTCTGCTGTTCCATGAAGGGGGGATCGGTGGAATATGTATATCTATAAGCAAGAAGCCTCACCCGCCCAAATGGGTGGCATGCTTCATTATCGGGCAGCTCCTCGTTGGGCCAGTGATGCATTGCCCAACGGTCCCCTTGAGGGGCTCTTTGGCGGAGATATTTTGCTTGGTTTCCCCAGATTAAACCTATAGTGAGGTTACTAAAAAAGTGTAGACTGGCATACAAGTGAGTGAAATGAAAAAATTTAAATTGGCTAAGTGCCTCCCTGTCACTATTTTATTGTAATGGTGGCCTTTTTCAAGATTAAAAATAATGTAGAACTAGACAGGAAATAATATTCCTTCTTGTTTTTCTCAAAGATGGAAGGTAATTATGGGTCAACATGTTTCTTGCCTTAAAGGTGTCAAAAATAATCTATGGCAGTTTATCAGGACTTAATACCGTCAGTGCTGCAGGCCCCCTTGTTGCCCTCTCACCCTCCGGTGGGGAGGGGGGGTATTCAGCCCACGGCCCATGAATATTTGTGAGATATGGGAGAATCAGGGTGCCCTATTCACATTCTGCAAGGGGCCCCATCATTTTGCCAAGGGGCTCCATCATTCTGCGTTATGTCAGTCACTTTTTAGCGCTGTTACATGTCTAACGAGATACGTTTTATCTTTTTGTGTATTCGTGTGTTTGTGAACAGGGATTGTGTGTTGAGTCCTGACTGCCAGGCACGCTTAGACAGTGCAGCTAGCATGTCGTTTTGAGGCTTTACCACATGCACGGTCCCCTCCTGTTTCCATCCCGATGAAGCACTGGAGTTCATCACGAAATGTCCTCTTTGGCCGACGTTTGCCATTGACCGAATCACATCAGCCGTGCACAGTGAATTCCCAATTTGATTTGTTTTCCTTGAATGCTATTAAAACTGGTGTGGGGCACTACAAAAATCAACTGACAAGATAAGCTAAAACATCAACATTAAATCCAATTACATCGGCACAGAGAGCATATCGGACTTCAATTTGGCATTTCAGCTGTAACAGGCAGGTTTTTGCTCTATAAAAATATAGCTAAGAAATAGAACTGTTTGCCCTCACCCATCCTACAGGACACCGAGAGCAGGGATAATATTTCTGATTTTCTAGATGAGAGGTCTAAAGGTTTGAGAGAAAATAGCATCAAATAAAGCCGGCGACTCTATTGTGATCTAGGCATAGGAAGATGTAATCTACAGCAACCCTGTTCCAGCAACCAATACATACTTTATTAAGAATGTTCTCTGCGTTTTCTTTCTCAAGTTTGGGTTCTTACACACACTAGTTGGTAAATAGGTGGTCTTTGTGAAATGAAAGTAGTTCATGGGCAAAGCTTAAATGTATTTTACGCTTTTATTCCTCAAATTTCTTTCCCGAAAAAAAGTGCCTCTTTTTTATTTTATATCATAGTCGCAAAGCACAACACAACTCTCTCTCCTACGTGCTCTAAGGCACAATGCCCTTCACTATCTCTGGCAAACAAGCGTATTTTGTTTTATTTTAAAGAAAAATAAGAAGCGACAAAAAATGCCTCTTTCATGTTTGGATTATTTTACACTGCTCGACAGTGTGGCTTGCAAATGCTCTAGGGAAGGGCGCCCCTGACCAATGTGCTTCAGGATCTCCCTGAGTAGCTGATGGCACCCTCAGCCCACTTCAGATGCTTGCGTATTGCAGGGGTTCAGGCATACCAGCCACTCGCTATTCGCCTACAGCATCTTAAATTATGTGATTAGGGTCCAGTAAAGTGCGGCCTCTCGCCCTTCAAAGGTGATGCAGCTCAGAGGGTCCTCATTCTATGCACGACACATATGCTTACTATGAGAACGACAATTGACATATAAACTGAATGTGCACTTGCATAGTCTTACAAAATGACAATGGTTATGAGAAAATATAGTACATGCTCCATAAAAGAGTGCTCATATTATAGAAATAGTGAAAAAATATATATGTGTCTAATATGACTAACAGTTGATTCGCATGTAAGTCTGAATTATGCTAAACACTCTAAAGTAGTTACGCATTTACTTATCAAGCTGAACATTTCGAAATTAATTAATTGATAAGAATTGTATAGAAAATATAGTTATGAAACATTAATTATTTCCATGATGAATTTAGATGTGATATGCTCTCAAAGCCATTCTTTTAGTCTCCCTAAAATGCACTATTGAATTATGAAAAGTGGTTGCAAAACTGTTATCAAAGCAGAAAGAAAGCTTAAACTTTCCTGATGTGATCTTCATACATGTAGAGTCTAAACGTTCCTAAACCGATCCTTAAATGTTTGCACATATGGTACATGTGTAGCTATTCTTGCTATTGAACAGTTTCAGATACATGAGGCAATCTGTGACAATAGACTGCTTTGACAAATGCATTTATTAATTAACACATGTTTTTGTTTAAGATATATTTGCACATTAATTATGCTATATTGCTTTGTTAGTACATTAACTTGACTTCGTTCTTTAGAACTGCACTTTCTCATGATGTATGTGAGGAGGTATTTCATTTCAGCGCTCACTCATGTAACATTCTTGCACTTTCCTTTGAGATGCAAGGAGAATTCATACATACTCCCATGAGAACCGGACATTTGCGACTAGTACTCAAGAAAGTCAACAAATGAATGGCCTTTTGTAATTTAACCTGTGTGCCTGAGACAGACAGTCATTTCCCATACTTGTGATGGGATATTCCTTACTGTGACCACTTTTGCACCTTGTGAGCAGAAGATGACCTCAAAGATGTCTGCCGGTGACGGTACAATGGGTGTTACATCCAGACCGATGATCTATAGTAATGAATGCTCCCCAGAGGAAGGAGAGTTGTTGGAGTTCTTGATGCAACTTCTTCTGGTTTTCCATACAGTCAGATAGACAGCTTTCTGACCTGTCCCCTTGCTCATACTGAGAACTGTGCATTCTCTTCTTGCTCTTGCAAATAGCAGGAACCTTCTGCTTAATGGACCTTCCTTGGACTCCTGGCCGAACCATATCTCGTAATGTCCTGCCTAGATTTCTTTTGAACTTGCTAATTTGAGACCCCTTTCATGATCTATCTTTTACTACGGACTTTGCAAACTTTACCATTAGACTCTTTTTTAATGTGTAGTACACCTGTATTGCCTTACATGAGACTCGTAAATGGGCTTTCTAAATGATGATCAATGCACTGATTATTATGACTAATCATTATAAACTTTACTGAAACTCTTTAAATGTCTGTGTCTTTAAATTACATAACGATTCTTTCCACAGGGACTGTACCTGGGATACATACATTCTAATGTATAGCAGAAATAGTAATAACTTGTTCACAGAACATCAAGTTCTGTTGTTGCTGTTTTGTATAGCTGCAGCAAAGTTGTTAGTCTGTGTGATTCTAGCCTGCTTGAAATTCTTCAGGAAATTTGAACTTTTTGTTGCCATCCTGTATCTTTACATCATGGTTCTCTTAGTAATATATCTGAATTTGATTACAAATGCATAAGTTGGTTGCCAATTTCTGATTCTCATTGGGTAGCCAACGTCGACACCCTAGTTTCCTATACTTTTCAATGCGGCTAGCATGATCCATTGGAGGACCAAATGAAGGATAAATAGAGACACTAAACAAAGGTAGCTGAGATAAGAGATAAAAGGATTAATGATAGACTTTGGGCCCATGTGCTCTAATGATGGACGCAAGAGAGCCATGTAGACGTTGAAGAGGGTGGGGCTGATGGAGGGACTCTGCAGGTGGTTGGGCTGGTCTCTGAGATGAGGGAGGGAGTCTGACCCACCGCGTTTCACCAGAGAGGAATGAGGGGATCCAGTTGAAGGCTCTGTTCCGGATTCCTGCATTGTGGAGTCTGCTGTCTAGAGTGCGGTGTGAGACAGTGTTGAAGGCCACGGAGAGGTCCAGGAGGATGAGGGCCACAGTCGATCCTCTGTGGAGGAGGGAGTGGATATCATATGTCAGGGCGATGAGGGCGGTCTCTGTGCGGTGGTTTTTTCCTGAAGCCTGATTGGGAGGAGTCGAGGATGTTGTTCTCATTGATGAAGGAGGCGAGTTCGCTGTTGACAGCTTTTTCAATGAGCCAGATAGGGAAGTAGGGAGATCGGTCTGAAGTACTTAAGGCCGGTGGGGTCAGCTAAGGGTTTCTTTAGGAGAGGGTTGATCTTCGCGTGTTTCCAGTCATCGGGGAAGGCGGTGGTCTCGAAGGATCGGTTCATGATTTTATGTAACTCAGGGGCGATGATGTCTGCGACTATGTGATAGATGTGGTGGGGGCAGGTGTCCGTGGGAGCCCCATGTGGGTGGTCCTCATGGCCCTTAGGTGTCTTCAATGCTGAGGGTGGTCCAGTTGTCCAGTGTCAGCTGTGTGATACAGGAAGCGGAGGGTGTGGGTTCCTCGTGAAAGTTGTTGTTGTCGAAGTTGTATTAGATGGTATTGATTTTGTGATGGAAGAAGGCGCTGAGTTTGTCACAGAGATTCTGGGGGTGTGGGATGTTGGTGGGCTCGATGTTAGGTTGGGCAAATGATTTGATGATCCTTGCTGTTGTGAGACTGTGCAGAGATAGGCACTTTAAAATTTGGTATGTCTATCACCATTGAAGCTGACGTTGATATTAGGCCATATCTCTCTCTTTTTTTTTAAATTGCTGCCACTTACTGCATATCATTAAGTACTATGTCATAAGGTGTGCCCATCACTGAGCTGCTCTCCTTAGTAGTTGTGATGGTGACGCTGGTGTAAGTGTGAGCAATCATAGCCACATTACAAGAAGGTGTGCCTATCAATGTGAAGCCGATAGCTCACATACCATCAGGCTTTATTGAATGCAGCGGAATTAATTAAAATGGCTGCCGGAGCATCAAGTTGTGTCTGTTTCAATAGGAATGTGGGCTTTTCGCTCCTGCGTCTTTTCACGCAATGACAGTGCCTTTCTTGAGCACACCTATACAGTGGGTGAAGAAAGCCGCTGCATGAGGAGGCAACGAAGACATGAACCTATTGCATGCAGGTATGTCACTTTCAGAATACAATGCTCAAGGCACACGGGCAAAACAACAGTTAGCATACTCAAAAAATACATAGAAGGATTAAAGCTGATTAAAATAAGTGTAAACACAGTACCTTATCTGTGGTCTTGGGACGTTTTCGTGCTTGCACACTTCCTTACTGTTGCTTGAGCACATTCCTTAAACGCCAAATTATCAGAAAATACAGACTAACCTTCTTGCATTCTGATGAAAAAGCCATGGCCAAGGAAAATCTGTAGCTTAGGCTATGACAGATACTAGGTTCAAACCGTCGCCAAATGTAGTACATAAAGGTCTTACTTGTAGAAATAAAATCCAAAGATAATTTACTTAAATATAAGAGATCTAAAGAAACGTTCCAGCCACCTCAAGAGCACGAGGTAACTGATTTCTCTACATTCCAACATCAACCAAGTTTTCATATTCTAACCTCTGCAAATACATTCTACCCACTAAGCATTGGTACACCAAAGAATACATTACATAAAACAGTCCTATAAACATCATACATTAGGTTACTACACCGGGGCCTAAGGTGGGCCCATACTGTGCCCATCAGTGCCAGGAAGAGGCAGGGCAAGTCCATCCTCCTTGACTGCACTTCTGGACACTGCAATACTGGTAAGAGCTATAAGCTGCTTGAGAGTGGTTCCTCTAGCTTACCTACACTGTGCTTTGCTCGTTGAAATTGGCTTGTGAACTTATAGAGATTGGTGTGCCTGAGGTGAGATGGTGCCCATTGTTTACCAGACAGAACTCATACGCCACTAGCCACTTCACTTTTGGGTGGGGGGGTCTCAGGAGTCTTGCTCGTGGCACACAGGTCATTGTTCTGATTCCCCTTGACTGGTGCACAGAGTTGCTAGGTCAGTTGGTGGCACCAGACATTGTGTTTCATCACGTGACATGCAGGGAGCCAACTGTCAATTTCCCTGATGGCCTTTAAAGAATCTGTTGGGAACTATTTCTCGCCCCCCCTATCCACAAGGCACCCCCGCTGATTGTTGGTTCAAGGCAATAATCACAGGAACATTCGCATCCGTTCAAAGAGGGGGAATCCTGCAAACACTGTCAATGCACAATGTCTAGGTGTCTGCCTTCTTCTTCTATTGGACAACCGTAAACCAGCACTATTCTGTACAGGAGTGTTTCTCCCGTCTGATTTTATGAAACCTTTTTTATACAAAAGGGCTTTAGATAGTATCTTATAGTGTGTGCAATACATGATACGAATACTTTACATGTAATTACACTTTGTCCTGCAGCTCATGTTGGCCCAGATACATAGTAAGTTGAAGTTTCTAAAGTTCGTTGTTGTCTGGTGCAGTGTGCATGACATCTACAATTGTAGAGGGAAAAAAAGATACTGAGGAGAGAAGAAAGAAATTTGAGGCTAAGATATGATCAGGGGGACTACAATAATTTGTTAAAATTGAGGAAATAATACAAAATGTTAGTGAGATCCAAGAAAAGTTGCGAAAAATGCTGGGACTCACTATTGGAAACTATCGAAAGTAAAAATACAAAAGGATTCTGGAAGCTGATCCTAGCCGCAGCGGGTCGATCTCGGGAAATTTGAGCTGTGAAGTCGATGAGGCATCCTGGGTGGAGCACCTAAGCCAATTATATAAGGCTAGAAATGGGTCAGAATTAAGGGAGGAAAGAATCCCTATGCGGCAGGTAGCAAAAGATCTAATCCCCTTATGCACCCTTGAAAATGTGAAGAACATCATTAGGAAGTTAAACCTATAACCCGTGCTGCAGGGCCAGATAACTTACCTGCAGTAATAATTAAAACAGAGCTAAACTGGTGGGCCCAATTTTCCTCAAATAATTTTAATGCCGTTCTAGCCTCAAGTTCTATCCCAAAATCATGGCGGGGAGCAGTAATCAGGCCTTTGCACAAAAAAGGGGCTAGAAAGGACCCTAAGAATTATAGATTTAGTAATCTCTTAGATATTGGTGTGAAAGTGTTCTCCAAAATAATTCTGGGCAAAGTAAAGGAATGGGCTGAGTTACATGTGATTTTCCCAGTGGAACAAGGAGGGTTTAGGAGGGGCACTCAACCCTCGATCATTGTTTCGCCTTGTGGGCTGTGGCTCGGAAGTCAGTAGAACAGCAAGGTAAATTATACTGCTCTTTTGTTGACTTCCAGGCTGCATTTGATCTAGTAGATAGAGAATGCCTATGCGAGACGCTAAAAAGATATAATATCCCCGAAGAACTCCTAACAATCATCCAAGAGCTGCATAGTGAAAATTGGGCACAGGTTATTAAAAATACAGCAGGGAGTTTGACTCATGAGATAGTAATCAAAAACGGCCTAAGACAGGGCTGCATATTGGCACCTCTTCTTTTTTCAATTTTTCTCTCCAATTTACCTTCCCTTTTAATGACCAAAAGAGGTGCAAACCCAAAGGTAAACGGGAAGTATCTGTCCTGCCTACTGTATGCAGATGACCTAGTTATTTTTGACCAAACAGAACTAGGGGCCAGATGTAGGTAAATCTCATTTACCGATTCATAAATACCGAATTTTACCGATTAGGTATTTATGAATCGGTAAATAAGATGTAGGTAATAATTTGGTATTTTTTACCGAATCGGTAAGATTCGTTATTTACCGATTCGGTAAATACCGAAACGGTATTTGCTATTGAATCCTATGGGCCTTGAAGCCCATAGGATTCAATAGCAAATACCGAATCGGTATTTACCGAATCGGTAAAAATACCGAATTGCAAAGGGGGACAGGGTGTCACTTTGACACCCTGTTGCACCCCTTTAACTGGCTTGTGCGCCATGTGGCACACAGACATGCCCTTAGGGCATGTCTGTGTGCCACATGGCACAGGTGTACATGCACAGATGTGCATGTACACAGGGATTCGGTATTTACCATGCAATTGTATTACATGGTAAATACCGAATCCTGAAAGGCCTGAAGCACTGTTCAAAGTGCTACCTACATCTGAAAATACAGATTCGGTAATTTTACCGATTGGTAAATTTACCGAATCGGTAACATTTATAGAATCGGTAAATTTACCGATTCTGTAATTTTACCGATTTGGTAAAATTACCGATTCGGTAAAATTACCGAATCTGTATGTTTTTTGAGCCCCTACATCTCCATAGCCCAATACCGGTCGGAAACGGCCGAAAAATCGGTATTTTCTGCCGTTTCCGACCGGTATTGGGCTACCTACACCTGGCCCTAGGTCTGCAAAGAAAGTTAAATGCATTTGACACATATTGTTCATCCAAACACCTAATAGTAAATATGGAAAAAACAAAAATATTGTGTTTTGGAAAGAGAGATCAAAAATGCAGTTGGTTCCTGGGGCAAACAAAATTAGAAGTCATTAATGAATACAAATACCTGGGAATATGGTTTGATAGAGCTTTAAATTGGGGCACATATTTACAGGCCCAGAAAACAAGGCTTAGCGGCAGTCTGCAGGTTGAAAACATTTAACAGTAATTATGGGGCTATGTCACACAGACCTGTGTTGAAGACCTTTAACACTATGATTCCCCCTCAAATGCAATATGGAGCAGAAATTTTGTGTTTAGGGGTAAATGCTCTTGGGACAATGAGGAAGGGAAATGCTTAAAACCCTCCTGTCTTTGCCTAGCTCATCAATGATACAGGCCATTAGATTAGAACTAGACTTGTTAGCATGGAACATACAAGTTCAAGTAAATCTATGTAGATTTTGGAAACTGCTAGGGTCAGGGGAGGAAGAGGAAGTGTCATGTTGGTGTATGTGGGAGATCCAACAGAGTAAAATGAAGTGGGCAAAAGCATTTAGACACCTTACCAAATCAATGGTTGAGAATGGAATTGTTAAAGATGAGAGTAGGCATCAATCCCGCATGTACAAATGGGAATATAAAAAAGAATATTAATGGATGGTGATGGAGAGTTTTCATGCTGGATGGGCTTAAAATGTTCCTGTGTTCATATCTTAATGGATTGTCAAAAACTGTTATCTCTACTGCGATTGTTTTTACGGCCAGTTTTTTAAAAATATGGTATAAGGTCAAGGATGCAAGCAACTGAACTTCTCACTGATATGCAGTTCCTTGACATTGCAATCGCATTGGCGAAGTTTATCCAAGCAGCAAAGAGATTTCTTATGGAATAGGAAATGAAAGAGTAGACCAGGGAGGGACAAATAGAGTCTATTGGACAATTTTAGTTGTTTAACGCAGTCTCTAAACGTTGGATGCTTACACATTTTGATCTGATACACAGTAATTGATAACTTCAAAGAACAATGGTCCTTAGCAATTCAGAGAGTTAAACAATCAATCATATATAGACCATGATAGGATACTATATAGTTACCATGTCCAGCCGGACAAGGATTTTTATTTTATAGATTCACAGAATATATGAACATCAATAGTTGTAATAGGGCACAGTCCTGTACCGTACATGGGGGGGGGGAAGGAAAATAGAGGGGGGAAAAACAGTAAACAAATAACAATTATGTGATTACAGGCAAAGACTGGGCATAAAGGTTACTTTTGTAAATTAATTTCTCAAGTATACCAAAAGTGGTAAAACACAACAAAATATACACAGTGGTAAATTCTGAGACCACTATGAAAGGGCGAAGTTTCGATCCCGTGCTCGAATTAAATTGGGATCATCATCAGGACTATAACATCATTTTGCCCGGTTTGAACGTTAAGAGCCTCGAGTGTGAGGCAGCGCGTTAAGATATGGAGCTGGAGGGCCGGGTCGCTTCTCCAAGAATATCTCAGTGGGACGATGTTTAGGGAATAGTTGTTCAGGTAACCGCCTCGGTTGCTGTTCGAGCACACTGGGTTATTCGTCTGGTCCTGGTTTTGGGCGGTATGTTGTGAAGACCCGCGGTAAGACGGGGCAAAGAAACAATATTCTGGCGGCAGCCTCGGAGATGGTTGGCACACTCGGCAGCTTCCGGGAGTGGCGGCCGGGTTCTCGATTTGGCTGTCTGTAATAAAGAACCGCTATATGCGGGTAGAAGTCACAATGTAATTTCCACGGCGGGGGCGACAAGTTGATGCCGGTACTCAGCTTGGTTGCAGGCCAAACAGGTCATGGAAACAAGTTTTTATGAGACAAAGAAATGATGAACTTATAATGGTAGCCCAATCCGGTTATATTGTGCTGTTATTGTATATTAACTTATTGTATTTTTAATTGTTTTATAGTGTTTTATGTGGTTTAAAGGCCTATCGGTCATAATAAATATATTTTTTGATTGGTAGTAAGTTGAAGTTTCTAAAGTTCGTTGTTGCCTGGTGCAGTGTGCATGATATCTAAGACCGCTAAGATCTTGGAAGGTCTAAAAAACTCAGTGCCTCTTGCTCTCGGTGTGGGAGCTCCGGTTAGCCCGTCCAGTCGACCCCGGCCGGCTGTATCTGACCCCGGCTTGGGAGCTCCGGACGGGCCACCCAGTCGACCCCAGCCGAGTGACCCAGACCTTAGTTTGGGAGCTCCGGACACTCCTTCCAGTCGACCCTTGCTGAGTGGACATGCCCTTGGCTTGGGGGTTTTGGGCGTTGGGGCCGGTCCAACTTGGCAAAGCAGGCCCGCCTCTAGTCAGGTAGCCTGGGTAGCCCAGGATACCTCGTCCAGCTGACCCCGGCCGAGTGGTCATGTTCCCAGCCTAGGAGCTCCGGAAGCGGCGCCCAGTCGACCCCAACTAAGACATTTTGCCACCCCCTCTTTTGAGGAGTTCTGCAGTCTGGCACGTACGGTGACCTCAGGCTCTCCGCTTGATCCATTGCCTCCCAAATTCTGGAAGACATTTCAGGCGGAACTTTTCCAGCCTTTGTATTCCATCTGCTTCCAGTCTTTGGACTCGGCAACGGTCCCTGAATGCTGGAAGCTGGCAGTCGTGTCACCATTGCTTAAGAAACCGACTCTGGACCCCGCCTGTCTTTCCAACTATAGGCCAATCTCCCTGCTCCCTTTTCCTATTAAGATCGTGGAAAAGTGGGTGACCCGCGCTCTTTCAGGCTTCCTGGAAGAAATTGGATGGTTCGATGAGTCGCAGTTTGGTTTCCGCCCTGCGCATGGGACGGAATCCGCACTGGTAACCGTTCTGGACAATCTTAGTTCGCGAGTCGATAGTGGTCGGGCAGCCTTTTTGGTGCTGCTCGACATGTCGGCCGCGTTCGACACGGTTTGCCATCGGACCCTCATCAGGAGGCTCGAGGAGTGCGGGGTCACAGAGAGGGCTAGAGACTGGCTGGTATCCTACCTTAATAACCGGCAGCAGATGGTCACGCTCCCCCGTTTCGGTCAGAGCTGCGGAAAGTAAGGCAGGGGGTCCCACAGGGCTCGGCCATCAGCCCCATACTCTTCAATCTCTACCTCCGCCCTCTGGTCCAGCTTATAAAATCTTTCGGTATCTCGGCTTTTAATTACGCTGACGATACCCAGCTGGTCTTCTCCCTGGAAGGAAGTAATGCGGTCCCGCTGAAGACATTCCATCGCTGCATGGCAGCTACGGCGGACTGGCTTCGGGCCAACTCCCTACAATTTAACAGCACAAAGACTGAGGTGCTCCACTGTTCCATGGACCAGACTCCCCAGGCACTTCCGGAGAATTTCTGGCCTTCCACGTTTCCCGAGACGGTATCGGCTGCGGAGTCAGCTCGTAATTTGGGGGTGATCTTCGGCCCAAATTTGCAGCTGGACATGCATGTCAACAAGACCATCTCTTCGTGCATGATGCTGCTACGCATGTTGCGTAAAGTACTGCCCCTTCTCCCTGCACAGGCCAGGCTGGAAGTAGTTCGCGGGACCATACTGAGTCGCTTAGACTATTGCAATGCGCTACTTTTGGAGGCACCAAAAAATCTGCTGGGGAAGTTACAACGGGTGCAGAACATGGCCGCTAAGCTGGCTCTCTCTCGTCCTAACCTCAGCTCCTCCACCCTAGCATTAAGGGATCTACACTGGCTGCCGGTGCACCTGCGCGTTGTGTACAAAGCGGCATGCCTAGTATTTAAGGCGGTACATCGACAGGGCCCAGTGCCATTGCAAAATATGTTTGCCTGGTATTCTGCCCCGCGGCCCCTTCGCTCCTCTTCGGCTCAACTGTTGGTGGTTCCGAGGTTCCAGAGAGTAAGGATGGGTGGCCGCTCGTTTAGTGTCGCAGCGGCCAAACTCTGGAACTCCCTGCCACTTCCTTTAAAAGTTTTAGGGACTACCTTCCGTTCAGGAAAGCCCTAAAAACCCATCTTTTCCCTAGTATTGGCTGAGCAGTGGAAGTGCTGTTGACCGGATCTCAAGCGCCAGGATGCCCTTGGGGCGACAGGATCACGCTATATAAGTACACAAAATAAATAAATAAATAAATATCTACAATTGGGCACCTCATCCATAGTTGGACCTGGGTGGAAAGCTTGAATGTACCGCTGCTTTCCCTGTGTTATTATTCTTAGACAAACTAACAATAAAACAGGTGTTGTAGCTTCTTTATCCTCCTCGTCCAACACGGTAAAACGCAAAGCTAATTATAAACTATCTGACCTCGGCAAAGCAAAAGAGCAACCAAGACACTCAGCAAAGAACTGCACATTTCGTCTAGGGTGCAGTTCTTTGCTGAGTGTCTTGGTTGCTCTTTTGCTTTGCCGAGGTCAGATAGTTTTATGGTTGAGGAGGTGGAAGGCTTGTTAGCCCCAAAAGCAAGGTGAACAAAACCAGGGAGGGGATAGAGAGGGGACATTAAATAATGTTTCAATAAACCGGAGAGTGCCAGCCCACCATCTCACACTAGTACTGAAACACATACTAATTTACTATTATTTTCCGAAATTAGCCAATAAATGCCTCCAAGAACGCAGGCACTAGAATTGAGTACTGTCGCTTCCACAGTAGCTATTGAAGGCCACAACCGGTATGATGCATTAGGGACCCTTGGAAACCAAACTTCTGCTAATGGTAATCCTATCAAGTGCTCCTGGGGCAGACACATGCAGTTAATATCACTATAAAAAGAGATAACTAGTCTGAGAGATTATATTGGAAGGTTGCCCAGGGTACTTAACAATAAAAATGGACAATTTATTGGCTATGGTAACAAATCTAAACACAAACTTCCAGCAAACAAGGGGAAAGATGATTTTGCTCGCACTAGCCAAGCTAATCAGCTGGGAAGCACCACAGCGAATTGTCAACTAATGTGTTGAGCAACTCAGATGCTGCATCTGCCACCACTAGAGTATTTGGGATGACCGCCACACATTCTTTGCATTTGGGATGTAATTCTGACCCATTCCTGGGACCTGGCTGAAGGCCTTCTCAACTGCACAGAGGCAAAGGAATGCAACGAAATATCCAATTTTAAATCCAATAGGCATTAGAACAAGGCCCGGAGTAGCTCCAACAAAGGAACACAACATATTTATGGTTAATGCCCTGAAACTCCCGCCAGGTATCAGAGAATCTTATGATTAATTAACCTCTAAAGCCATTCACTGCCTCAGAATGGTGAAAGGCTGCAGATCATGTATCAGAGAGAACATACTAAAGGCTGCTTGATTAAGTAATGAGCACTTAACATTCAAATATATGGGTTTGAGTCTGGCAAAGTATGAGCTTGTGGAAGGTATGAAAGGACTAGAGCACAGATTCAGCCCCCTATAGACTCACAAATAAGGCTCAAGATAAACGCCCCAAATAGACCATCAGCTCCAAACAGCGCTAGTACCCTGAATCCACCAACTAATCTACAAGCTGCTGCTCTTTCAGAGCCCCAAGGATTCAACATATCTGATATTGACTGACTAATGATAAGCTAGAGCGGGGATGTCACATCTTCAATGCCAAAACATCCACCTTCACCAACCTTCCAATGGCTGAGACTTCAAACAATTTGCAAAGTAATGGGGATAATATGGGAACATCCCCAAATGTACCCAAATTCCCAGTGGCACACAAGAGACAGAGCGCCAACTGACCAGTATATGAATCTGTGTTCAAATGATAGACTAAAATTGCTATCCTGGAAAGTAGCAAGGTTTAGATCTAAGCTTTGGGATCCTGAATGTTTTGTTTTTGTAGAGCAACATCATATTATCCTATTGCAGAAGACGTAGGCGATAGAGCCGGACTTTAGATCAGAGTACATTACATTTACTTAAAATGCTGTACCATTACCTGCGGGGAGAACATCCATAGAGCTACTGATATGGTTGAGAATGGACTTGTTTGCCATGATAAAGAGAATCCGGTCTAAGCGCAGAGATTTGTTGGGAATAGTTATTAAAACAGGCACTGCTCTGGGGGCCAGGCATATTGCTATTATGAATATACATTTATGCTCTGTCCCACCAAATTTACAGTCAGGTACCATAAATTGCCCTTCGGAAATAATTGATAAGTTACAGCATTGTCACCTCAAACATTTTGCAGGAGACTGCAATACGCAAAACCCTGCTGACCCTATGATTCTGGGCCAGATGGATCCAATACACAAGCATAATGGCCATGTCCTCTGCCCTAGTTGACATCAAAATGAGAAAGTCTGAGGTCTCTGCCCAACTTGTCGACCTATTAGTAACACCATGCTCAACCTTCAAGAGAGTTCTGTGTACAAGGGATATTGTTTACATCTTTTTGGATAGTACACTCTGGCCTTTTATGATTGATATGGAGGTAGTCCTCAGAACAGATAGCGATCATTATGCATTTAGTGTCCAATTGTAAGCAAGACGGTTTTTGTGCAGTGATACAATGAGCACAATTGAAACCAGAAATAATAGAAGGAATGTAAAAGGGATTGCAATAGCACACAATCCCAAAGTTCAACTCCAAATATATAATTTATTTGTGGGGAAATTGGCCCCCCTGGAGTGGATTGACAAGATTAGGATAATATTTGTTAAGCTCTATTGCAAATTTATGGAATTGGTAACAAGCTTCTTTACCACTGACCAACAAATCTCCTGGGATGGTATTGTGCGAATGCAGGCATGCAAAAATCATCAGTTTAAATTGCATATGAGGGTGAGAACAATGATGGAGCCTTCAATGATATAATTCAGATGAACGACGATTTTACACCTGCTCATACAATATACAAGGCTGGGGATAGCACTGGATCCCCTCTACGCTTTGGTCTAGCGGAGACAGCACAGGCATTACAGTTAATGAAGAGGGAGAAAGCGCCTAGCCCTGGTTGCATCCCAGGGGGCCTATATTTGTCCCAATCTGAAATCTGGGTTTCTTATTTGAATGCCCTGAGAAATCCCATCATCAAAGAAGAGGAGATTCCTCCCTCCTGGAAGGAAGCCATTATTGTCCATATTTACAAAAAGGGGAGGAGGGAATTCCCATCCAACTATTGGCCAATTAGCGTGATTGATAATACAAAGTCTTTTGCAGACAGGTTCCAGCAAGACTCCAATCATAGATGCTAGATCACCACATTCTCTCAGATTGTCAAGCTGGATTTAAAAGCAGGGTCAGTACTCTCAGCCAGGTCTTCTGCTTTAAGACTATTTGCTGGAAGTATGTTGCCATGGGACCATCCCTATGTCACCTTTATAGATCTGAGTGCAGCATTTGAAAAAAACCTTTGGAGGGAACTAGAATTGTATGGTATTCCTGCTGATCTCCTAAGGATTCTAAAGATTTTATACACTGACACATATTCACAGGTCATGTGGAACTCAGTCGGGGATCTTACATCTAGCATAATAATAAACTGCGGAGTTAGGCAAGTATGCTTGCTAGCACCTACACTGTTCAGTTTATACACTAATGGAGCAGTAGAGTGGTTGGATAAGTACAGACATGATGCCCCTAAATTAGCAGGTATTACTTTCTCAATACTCATGTTTACCGATGACACACTCCTTATATCTAGAACTCCATCTGGGCTTCAATCTTTACTAGATAGTTTCTAAATGTTTTGCTCACTAAGGGGCCTAGAGGGAAACCCCACAAAGTCCAAATTCATGGTGCGGAACCCTCACTGGTCTTTTAGAGGTAGGAGGACACTATTGGGGGTGCTCCGGGTTATAAGTAAAATGTTTTGACTATCTTGGTGTAAGATTGGCCGATACCTTGTCCTGTGCCCGTCAGGTAGGAAAAAGCAGGGCCATCCTTCACCAAAGAGGATAGTCTATAGGGAGGAAACATAAGGACACCTCTAGCTGTGCAGTATCGCCTACTCTAGAACTCTATAGGGCCACTACTTTTTCAGGGTCTATATATGAAGCAGAGCTCTGTTGTGGTGCTGATGCGTCCATGGTCTCACCAACTGAAACCAAATGTATTAGAACATTGTTCAACCTGCCCTCAAGCACGCCCCTCTCAGTTTATGAACTATTTGCAATTGAAAGATGTATCACCTGCAAACTGAACAACTCTTGTTTCACACTTAATAATGCCTCAATCCATGAATATCTGATTAAGTGGGGCTCATATAAGAAACTAGTATCAGGCCCTGACAGATATGCTCTATTCCAAACCATCTTTGACTCTACTTCACATGCTATGACAAACTCACCTCTCTAAAGACTATTCTGACTGGCAAGAACTGATACTTAACAAGTGTTAGACCTGGCATTCTTGGCATGGTTTCCCCTAACATTTTGCCTTCCTACCTCCTGTTTTTATTGACTTCATTGTAGCGCTGTACCACTGCTAATCAGCGCTAAAATGCACGTGCTCTTTCCTTAAAATGTGGTGACATTTGCTTATCCACAATTGGCATGTTTAGTTTACTTATAATTCCGTAGTAATATCTACTACCTGTCCCCAGGAACTGTAAATTAAATGCTACCAGTGGGTCTAGAGCATTGTTTGTGCCACCCACTTATGTAGCCCCTTAAACATGTCTCAGGCCTGCCATTGCAGAACCTTTATCTGCAGTTATAAACTTCCATATTGCCCTGGCAAGCTAAACTTCCTGGTCCTGGTAGGGAAACACTTTTTAATTTGTTTTTCACTACTGAAAGGCCTACATCTCCTATAGGTTAACATTGGGATTACCATATTACATTTTATAAGCATAATTTCCAAATGGAAGCTATAACTGGGCCAAGTTAGGTGGCCTGGATTCCTAATTTAAAATCCTAACTTAAGGTGAAGCCAAATTTTAAATTAAAATTCTGAAAATGCCACTTTTCGAAAGTGGGCATTTTCTGTCCTTGCCATTTAGTGCTTGCAGTCTGTCTGTGATCACATGTCTAGGTGTAGTTGGCAGTTGGGCATTGTGTATTCCACCTAGACAGTCACATACAATGGAAGCTTAGGTGTGACTTGATGGGCCATCCTGACAGGATGGGAGGGAGGAACTGCGCAGCGCCTCACTTACACCTAAATAAGATGTGTCCTTTCCACACACAAAGAGCTGCATAACCCCTTTAGTGAGTCTGGAGCAAGAGTAGGAAGGGAGGTCATATGTGCACTTCAAAGGCATCTATTTGAAGTCTCTCCACTTCAAAGGCACCACTTGGTATAAGTCCTGGACCTCAGACACCACCACTTAAGTACACTTCTGGACCTGTGGATACTCTTACAGGAAGAAGGACTGCTGTGCTGCTGGAAGGATTGCCACTCTGCTGGACTCCTGCTGTGCTGTACTCACCTGCTGACCTCTTGCCTGGGTAAGAAGGGCTGGACCTGCATCTCTTGAACCCAGAACCCAGAGTTACTCCAAGGGCTAGTTGCCTGGCCTTCTGATCAGAGGCCTCATGGACATAACAGGCTTTCAACAACCTTGCATCTGCACCTGGACTCTGCTATCTGTGAGTCTTTCCTGCCTCGTGGTGCCACCCCAGTCCTGGACTCTTGGAAGTGGGCCTAAGGTGCTTACTAGCAGAACCTATGCATCTTCTCTGCTAAACGGTGCATCCTTTAGCCAAACAGATGCATCTCCTCAGCTGAGCGGTGCATTCTTGAGCAGAACCAACTCATCAATGCTGTTGCATGGAATAGGCCCGGTGCAGAGGCTCCGCATCAACCTCGCATTTTCGGAACCGATGCATCGCTGATGGCGTGGCGCATCTCTGAGACACGTCCTTGCATCTCTTGTCATCAGCAGCTCGACAATGATGACGGCCTCGTCTACGCAGCCTCGCAGCTCCTTCAAGATAACGCATCATTTTAGATCAATGCCACATCCTTGATGCCCGGATTGCGCAATGCAAGCCCCGTTGACAGGATGCTTGACAATGAGGCACAGGATCTTGTACCGCTGCCTTGACGGATCTCAGAGCTGTGGCATTGCTTCGACTGCACAAAACATCTTGCCTCAGATCCACACAGAGCTCAGCAACCAGGACTTTAAGGTACTTTATTCAGCTGGCCTAACTTGGTCCTTGTAGCTGGCCTGCGCTCTTTTACGGTTGGCACGAACTTGTAACTTTGTTCTCGTCCGGTGCAACCAGAGATCCCTTGTTGTCTCTTTCTGCTTTTTGAAGCTATTTTAGCTTTAAACTTTGAAATTCAATATCTCCGGGTTCCCTGACTGGATTTTTGTCATTTATGTCTTCTTTTACTTATTAAAATATACTCTAATTTTCTTAACCGGGTGTGGGAAATTTTCGTGTGCTGTTGTCACTGTTTATACTGTTTCACAAATACTTTACACATTGCCTCTAAGTTTAGCCTGGCTGCTCTTTGCCAATCTACAAGAGGATGAGCACAGGATAATTTAAGGTTTACCTGCATCTTACCCTGACGAGGACTGTGATTTCTGCTTGAACAGGGCTCGTACCCCAATCAACCAGGGACCCAATTTCTAAAAACAAGGGTCTCAGGCAAGCCAGGATGAAGTTCAGCTTCTACAAAAATCTACATGACTGGCACTACTCCTCATATAAACTTTTATAAGCTAAATTGGCTCAGACATGCGAAAGAGTGGTCTATTGTTTGAATGATCAGTTGGCTAAATTCAGTGAGATCTGGGGTGCTTACCTTTCTTGATGCAGAACTATACTTCATGGTATTCTTTTCTTTGCTTTCGCTTATATAGGCCTATTGTCCTGACCTCTTGAGCTGAATATTTCTAACGAACCTTCAATTTCACAAGTTTGTATTCTTCTATTTTACCATGCGTTTTCGGGAAGGCTAGACCACTTTTAGTGTGACTTCATGCTGATAATCCATATTGATAATTTCATGCTAACTTATAGCTGCCTGTAACCTTATTCATTTTGCACAATTGAAACGCTATTGTTTGTGCTCTTTTGTGTGCATATTATGAACACCACATATATTTGTTGATGTCAAACAATCTCAATGAAGATATTTAAACAAATTTCAGACCGGCAAGGGGATGCTACACAGTTTCTGGTTTGCTGAACAATAAAAACACACACAGTTCTTGCTTATGTCCGGTTTTCCTACGCAAATCTTCCAGGTTGCACCTGGGCAGTTTTGCTTGATGAAACAAGTTAGGGGCCTATTTTCAACCTGCATCTGACTCCTAATCCAAAAGTGGCCATTTTGAGATTCATCATAAGCCTCTGAACGAGCTCATTTGAGATGACAACTCAATAAGAGATCAAACATTCAGCTTCAGTAATCATCTGTTGGCTGATTATACATAATGGCAAACAATCTGGTCCGCACACGTGCATGCCAGCAGTGGTGTGAGCAGAAAGTCATTGTTTGCATTATATCAGGAAATAGAGAGTCTCCTAATTACATGCCAAGACAATCTGGATTTCATTAAAGACACAGAAGCTAGCGTTACAGGACATCCACAGCATTCTGATGTGCTGTCACACTCTGCTGTAGTGTGGGCCTACACAGCAAAGCACATAAAAGACCATCTTGGACCACTGAGGACAAATCTGTTCCATGAATATCTGAAGGTCTGCTACTGGTGGCTGTGTCTTAAATAGCAAAGTGAAGGCCCAGCAACAACACATGCACTTCCACTGTGTGCCAATCCTATGAGCCCTTGCCCCCTTTAAAGACCATGTGATGGGTTCACATATGAAAATCCCGTTTGTGCAGCGCTAGCTTCACTGATCGGATTCATACATGTGCCTGTCTGACACAGCTTAAAAAGGGGACTCCAACGGATGAAAGGGGGAAATCCAACCTGTTACTATGTGATCTTGTGGGGTGAGCACAAAGTGGCCTTGGGACCCTCCATGCCTCCTCTCAGTCAGAGGCGTGCCCTAGATGTCACAGACCCTGATACAAGCAACTAAAATGGGCCCCATGCCCTCCCCCCATGGGTTTTAAAATAGAAACACAATTCGGATGCAGTAGGTCTCTCAAATGCCTGGAACCGATGTAACTGAATCTGCTGCACTAAATGATAGCTGTGTCCCAGCGTACATGCCTCAGACTTCCAAACTACCGGGTCTGGTGGCTCAGTGGACTAATGCATCCACTGCAGGGGCATGTATTCAACCTCATGGTCACAGGTTCAAATCCTGGCGGGTCCACTCAGCCTTTCATCCATCTGAGGTCGATAAAATGAGTACCATTATGTTGGGTAACAATAAACATTTGTTATTCAGCACCAAGAGACAACGATGGGGTAAAGGTGCGCTTTACAAAATGTATGTTATGTTAAATTCTATCTGTCTTTCTTTCTCTCTCCACTCATCTCCTGCCTCCCTTTCCGTCTCTCTCTGCCCTTCTCTTGTCCCTCACTCATACTTATCGTCTTCTTACCTTTGCTCACTGTCATACATATTCCTGGCCCGTTTCTTTTCATCTTTCCTTGACTCATTTGCTCGAACTTATCATCTTTACCTCTTTCTCTCATCGTGATCCCTTTTTCCTATTCAGCCACCTTTTCTTGTCTCCCTCTCCTTTCTGTTTTTCACCCTGTTTTTTTTAATATCACTTTGCTGTCTGTTTTTTTTTCCTTTCCCTTACACTCTTGCAACCCTGCCAATCTTCCCAAAGATGAAATACAGAGCCAGGCCACAGCATGTAGAGAAAGGGCCACTTACAAATCTTCAGGAAACGCAGGTGTAAGAATAGATGTCCATCCAAGATTGATAAAAGATAGATTTATTTATAGCATAAGGATCCCATCCATAAGATGGGTCTGACCCACAGCAAATCCAGGCTCTAACTGCCTGTCCTAAGCTCATAAAACAACATTCCTTAAATGTTCATTCAAAGGCACCTAGCAACAGCAGGATGCCACAGCAGGCTCTGGTCAGCGGCCATACATTGGTTGTTGGAAAACTCCAGAATAACATCTGTTCCTCCAAACCTCAAATGGGACAACTTGTTGCTCTGTGCAGTGGGGGATATATATATGAATTATGCCATTATTAACTGTGGTACCCCCACCCCATATTTACCTCCAGAAAAAAATGAGATGCAGACTCTAGTGTTTGAGTAACTGCAGTGAGGCAAACATATATGGGTCTTTTCTACATAACGAGACTTTGTACCATTTTTTAACATGATGTAAATCTGGGAGATGATAATTTCGAATTATTATAAAAGTGGACTGTTTATATCTTAAAATGTGTCATCAAGGGTACTGTAATAAAGACAGCTTTTAAGCATCCACCTGTCACAGAAAAAGAGCCCTTGTCAAGCCTTTTCTCAAAAGGCCTAACCCGGACCGTCAAATTGATGCTCACTATGAACCAATCTCTCTGCTCACCATGGTCACTAGCTGGTCTGCTATCTGGAAGGCAACTGGTTATTAGAGCTCAAGCAGATGGTCTTTAGTTAGGCTCTGAAACTGCACTAGTTGCAGTTCTTAATGATGGGAAACTACATCTAGACTGGGGCTCTCCCAACTCCCTCTTTATGCTTGACTTGTCTGGTGCATTTGACATGGTAGATGATTCTATCTTGGGCAACCGTATAGGGGAGGTGGAGTACATGGCAGTGCAGGACAATTGCTATGCTCAATCTCTAGCAGTCCTTTCCCCTCAAATCTTTCCCAATGAAATGTGTTATCCCTCAAGGAACTTCACTTTATCCCATACGTTTTAATATGTATCTGCTCCCCCTTGCTGAACTCATCAGGCGTTTTGAAGTAAGAGTGATTTCTTTCTTATACAGACTACATCCAGGTTCTTTTTTATGACTTGATAAATTCACTTTTGAAACTTATAACAAAGTTTTAGGGTCTGTATCTTCAGTCCTGCATTGATTGATCGCCAGTTTTTTAAAGTTAATCTTTCTAAGACGAAGTATTTATTTTAGGCCAAGATGCACCTTGGGCACCTGCATTCTGGCCCTCTAGGTTAGGAGAAGCCTCTACTCCGGTTGAGACAGTTAAAAACCTTGGCTATTGGATTGGTAGCGATTTTAGGTTGTTTCATCAGATTCTTTTGGTTGCTTCTTCCTGTTATTTTCAAATGAGAATCGTGAAGAAAATTCTGCTCTTCATCCCAGAATATCTGAGACCTACCGGAGTTAGTGTTGTAGTTCTCTCCAGGTTAGACTGGGGACATGCTTGTTACCATCACCCTCCTAGAATACAAATCTGCTCCTCAATTACAACCTCGGAAAATTTGACAGGATTTTGGAGGCCCATCATAAGCAGCACTTTCTTCCCTTCTCCAAATGGATTCAATTCAAAGCTTTCTGATTTTGTCACAAGGATTAGTATGGAACTTGACACTATCTTTTTGCAGACTCTCTTGCCACAATACCTGCCTCATCAGTCACTTTAATCGGAGTCTCTGGGCCTCATTTATGAGAAGTCACGCATCGCTGCGTGAAAGCAGCGATGCGTCACTTCTCAGTGCGCTCTCCTTGCGACATGATTGATGCGTCATATTTACTGTATGAGGCATCATGTCGCAAGGAGTTACAGATACGTCAGTATTTCTGACGTATGTGTATTGCGCAAAAGTGACGCATTGCTGGAGTGTGTCACAAAAGTGACGCAACTCCAGCAATGTGTCCTTTCACATGGGGCAAGCCCCATGTGAAATGGCCTGCGTGAGTCTTACGCCTGCTGTGAGGCAGGCGTAAGATATTGACGCATTTGCGTCCTAGAAGTGGCGCTGTGAAATCTCATAGATTTCACTGAGTCACCTCTACGACCCTTTCTTGCGGAGACTATGGGACGTAGAGGTGGGTCAAATATTTGACCCACCTCTACGTCCCATAGTCTCAACAAAATACAGTTTGCATGAACCCATAGGACAATTTATTGATCGTTACATGCAACCTACAGTACAACAGATGACAACATATGTCCAAGATACTACTTACTTCCTAAACAAACTCAGTTTACTCGAACTCGCGAGCGCGATGAACAGCTCCTACTCTGCACCGCAGATGTGAAATCGCTTTATACTTCAATCCCACATGGCTTGGGAATTGAAGCTATGGAAGAGGCCATTCTTACGACTGACTACGATCTACAGCTACAAACATTCTTGATGGAACTCACAATATTCACGCTATACCACAGCTATTTCAAGCACAAAGATACCTGGTACCAGCAACTTATTGGAACGAGCATGGGCAATTGCGCAGCCCCAGTATATGTGAATCTTTTTATGAGATCATATGAGACACACAATATACTCACAGACCCACGATGGACAGATAATCTAAAACTGATTGTACGTTACATAGACGATATCTTTATTATTTGGAAAAACTCGAGAGAACTCCTAGAAGAAGCATTGAGAAACCTGAATATGAAGGACGACAGAATCCAATTCACATGGGAGATATCAACGAATTCCATCACCTTTTTAGATGTACGGGTGAACTTACATGATGGTAGAATTGAGACTGAAATGGATCGAAAGAGCACTGACCGTAATAACACCCTCCATTACCAGAGCTTCCACCAGCAAACTTTGAAGCGCCATCTACCCCTATCTCAAATGATGAGAGCTAAGAGGATCACATCTGACACAGATAAAGCCAAAACAAAAATCTCAGAGATGGGACGAAGATTCCAGGAAAGAGGTTACCCAGAGACACTAATAAAAGAAGCAGAATATAAAGTGAACAACATGCAGAGAACAGAACTTTTAAAAAAAAAGGCTCAAGCATCAAGTAAACAGAATGACGGTAGTGTCAAAATACTCCACCTCAAGTATGGACTTCAAAAGAGTGATCAGAAATCACTGGGGTATCTTAAAGGCCGAACCAGATTTTAGACAAGCATTTGAGAACCCACCCATCTTTGCTTTTTCTAGAAATAAAAATCTTGGCAAATTGTTGAAAAATAAAACAAACCCTTCGAAAAGTTATCATGGAACTCGTCCCTGTTTGCAATGTGGAAATTGTAACAACATAATAAGAGGGAATCACATAACGCATCCGATGAAAGGCCATAAAATAAAGTTGAAGGTCAATGCCACTTGTGATACCACTAACCTGAATTACCTGCTGAAATGCCCGTGTGGCAAAGTGTACGTCGGGAAGATGGAGCGAAAAATTAAAATAAGACTCAATGAGCACAAGTCTAACATCAGACTAGGCAATGTGAAATCATCAGTGGGCACACACTTTGCTGAAGCTCATCACAATGTTTCTCAATTACAGTGTTTGGTGCTGGAAGTCGTGGAGAAGCAGGAAGGAAGAAATAACAACTGCTTCTTGCTAAAAGAGAAAATAGCTGGATTTACCGATTGAATTCCAGTAAACCACACGGTCTCAATGACCGCACGGAGTTTACATGTTACCTCTAAGACTATAACGACTGAAACCTTTTTGGGTACAGTATTGCCTTGATTCTAAGTTGTGAAGACTGTAGGTTGGTCTGAATATCAAACCACCACTATCTCTTTTATTTGTCACTTTATTTATGTAATTGACTGTTTCTTCGTGAGTCACGCTTTTTCCACATCATTGCCATTTATTAAGCATGTTTTTATTGTATCTTCATATTTCGTATGTGGTTTGTCATCATAGAACTTTATTAACACATTTCCACGTAGAACAGACATGGTGTTCTCCTATAGTTTTCAGTATAAACTTCCATGTTTTCATTGGCTGACTCCCGATCACGTGATCGGAACTTTAGCCAATCGCGCTACTTGATGCTCGATAGCCGGTCACGAAGATCCTTACTTCTGCTGTCAGTGGCGGCCCCTTTTTTGGGTTGCTTCACATCGGAAGGAAATCCATCTTCGAACGAACTTATAGAAGACGCTCCGCATCTCTAGAAGTAAGTTGTTTTTGAACAGTATATCTAAAGCAGAATACAGGTAGCTGGACACCTTTTTATGATCAAGTGAGAATGTCACGTTTTTGTAACACAGCGTATTTTATTTCAGCTGTTCACATAATCTACTATCACTTTTGAGAACAATCATGTGAGTGTTTATATTTCTATGTTTTAATGTTTGTTCACCATAGCACGTACACTGGGTGCACTTGATGATCATGATTTCACTTCCAATTCGAATATATGAATGCAAAGTTATTTTCTTGTCACTTTTATCATATGTTGTATGGTGAAATACTGAATAGATTATTATTTTGCCTTGCTCCTAGTGTGAGGTCCCAGAAGAAGGGCGACTCAGCCCGAAATGCATTGGACCTAAAAAGATGGTTGTTGATTAACTAATATTCTTCTGAAGATGAACTATCTTGATAAAAACATGAACTTATGAATTAAATAAGACTACTTTCAAACAAAGACTTTTTCGAATTTGTTATCTACATTTAGTTGATCTGCAGCATTCCAGCAACAAAGAGTTGAGCGCCAGGGGATGCTTCCAATGTTCGTTGGAATCACATACCTAATTGATCAAAGAGACGTCCATGACAAGAGACGCCACCCGGGCAGCACCCTCCAAATCAGAATAATTGATTGAACTTTCAAAACCTAATGCTTTTGGAAACCATAGCTGTGCACTTCTCCTTTTGTCTGCTGAAAGGACTACCACTCTGCTGGACTCCTGCTGTGCTGTACTCACCTGCTGACCTCTTGCCTAGGTAGGAAGGCCTGGACCTGCATCTCTTGAACCCAGAACCCAGAGTTACTCCAGGCTAGTTGCCTGGACTTTTGATCAGAGGCCTCATGGACATAACAGGCTTTCAACAACCTTGCATCTGCACCTGAACTCTGCCATCTGTGAGTCTATCCTGCCACGTGGTGCCACCCCAGTCCTGGACTCTTGGAAGTGGGCCTAAGGTGCTTACTAGCAGAACCTATGCATCTTCTCTGCTAAACGGTGTATCCTTTAGCTAAACGGATGCATCTCCTCAGCTGAGTTGTGCATTCTTGAGCAGAACCAACTCATCAATGCTGTTGCATGGAATAGGCCCGGTGCAGAGGTTCCGCATCAACCTCGCATTTTCTGATACGATGCATCGCTGATGGCGCGGCGCATCTCTGACACACGTCCTTGAATCTCTCGTCATCAGCAGCTCGACGATGATGACGGCCTCGTCTATGCAGCCTCGCAGGCACAGGGTCAGACTGATTTGCATATAGCCATGTCTGAACTGGGGTGGCAGAGTGGGCTAAAGAACGGTGATGGATCAAACCCAGATCTTTTGACTGGGTGTGAGTGTTTGATTGGTTCAGATGCTCCGTCCATCACCACCCCCTTTTGTACCGCTTTGGCCGCCATAAGTGTGGCAGCGTATGCTCAGACGTGAGTCCCTTGCTCACTTTGCCACTGGATTCAAGCAAGCCGGGCTGAAGACGGCTGGAATGCCAGAAACCGGTCCTCGGAAGCTTGTTTCCGGTCCAGGGAAGGCATGGCTTGGCAGTTCGGGCTGGACTGTTCCCATGAGGCACAGGGTCAGACTGATTTGCATATAGCCATGTCTGAACTGGGGTGGCAGAGTGGGCTAAAGAACGGTGAAGGATCAAACCCAGATCTTTTGACTGGGTGTGAGTGTTTGATTGGTTCAGATGCTCCGTCCATCACCACCCCCTTTTGTACCGCTTTGGCCGCCATAAGTGTGGCAGGGTATGTTCAGACGTGAGTCCCTTGCTCACTTTGCCACTGGATTCAAGCAAGCCGGGCTGAACACGACTGGAATGCCAGAAACCGGTCCTCGGAAGCTTGTTTCCGGTCCAGGGAAGGCATGGCTTGGCAGTTCGGGCTGGACTGTTCCCATGAGGCACAGGGTCAGACTGATTTGCATATAGCCATGTCTGAACTGGGGTGGCAGAGTGGGCTAAAGAACGGTGATGGATCAAACCCAGATCTTTTGACTGGGTGTGAGTGTTTGATTGGTTCAGATGCTCCGTCCATCACCACCCCCTTTTGTACCGCTTTGGCCGCCATAAGTGTGGCAGGGTATGCTCAGACGTGAGTCCCTTGCTCACTTTGCCACTGGATTCAAGCAAGCCGGGCTGAAGACGGCTGGAATGCCAGAAACCAGTCCTCGGAAGCTTGTTTCCGGTCCAGGGAAGGCATGGCTTGGCAGTTCGGGCTGGACTGTTCCCATGAGGCACAGGGTCAGACTGATTTGCATATAGCCATGTCTGAACTGGGGTGGCAGAGTGGGCTAAAGAACGGTGATGGATCAAACCCAGATCTTTTGACTGGGTGTGAGTGTTTGATTGGTTCAGATGGTCCGTCCATCACCACCCCCTTTTGTACCGCATCTCAGAACTTTGGCATTGCTTCAACTGCACAAAACATCTTGCCTCAGATCCACAGAGAGCTCAGCAACCAGGACTTTAAGCTGGCCTAACTTGGTCCTTGTAGCTGGCCTGTGCTCTTTTACGGTTGGCCTGAACTTGTAAATTTGGTCTCGTCCCGTGCAACCAGAGATGCCTTGTTGTCTCTTTCTGCTTTTTGAAGCTATTTTAGCTTTAAACTTTGAAATTCAATATCTCCGGGTTCCCTGACTGGATTTTTGTCATTTACTTCTTGTTTTACTTATTAAAATATACTCTAATTTTCTTTATCGGGTGTGGAAAATTTTTGTGTGGCGGTGTCACTGTTTATACTGTTTGAAGTGTTGCACAAATACTTTAAACATTGCCTGTAAGTTTAGCCTGGCTGTTCTTTGCCAAGCTACAAGAGGATGAGCACAGGATCATTTAGGGTTTACCTGCATCTTACCCTGACGAGGACTGTGGTTGCTGCTTGACCAGTGCTCGTACCCCAGTCAACCAGGCACCCAATCTCTAACAACAAGGGTCTGAGGCAAGCCAGGATGAAGTTCAGCTTCTACAAAATCCTACATGACTGGCACTAGTCCTCATATAAACTTTTATAAGCTAAATTGGCTCAGACATACAAAAGAGTGGTCTATTGTTTGAATGTAAGTCAAACAACAAAAGAGTGTCGCATGTAGAAAGTATGTGAGCACAAATACAGAGAAGAAGTGAACCTTAATGAATCACATTGGAATTTAAAAGGAAGCCCTCACTCACCACCCTGGGTGGTGACATGCTTCATCATCGGGCCCACCAGGAGAAGCTGAATGCCTCCCTGGGGTGCTACAACGCCAGAATACTGCGGAGCTGTTTTTTTCGTGACAGTGATGTGAAAAAGTGTGAGTTTAAAAATGTCAAGGTAATGTACCACGCAAAAACTTTATTCAGTGGTCAACCTGACATGGTTAAAAGTATGTGTGGGAAATTACCAAATAATGTTTTGGGTATTTCCACTCAAAATGGGGTTCACATGTTTCTGCCTGTTATGTGTAGTTTACTGGGCTTTCTTCAGGACCATGGGGAGTGTACCTCGGCGGTGTGGGCGTGCTAAGGCCCACCCTACCAGAGGACGTGAAAGTTAAAATGTAGTGTAAAAATAAATAGGTGCAAAAAACAAACCAACAAGTTGTGGGATTTACCTCAAAATTGAGAGGAACCTGTATAGTCTGAAAAGAAAGACATACATACAAATACAGAGACAAACACGTAGTTAGTAGGATCTGTCTGCTAGGTTTTCTGCAAGAACAATCTCTGAGTAGTTGTGCTCAGGGCTAATCAAAATGCGTGACCACAGTGTCATAGGAGGTACTTTTGCGCAGGAAAACTCTGGTCTGGATACCAGACAGACGTGTGGACATGCAGTATGACCGAGAAGAATGGCTGCTTTGTTCACAAAAGTCTTATTGAACATCACACGTGGTTAGCAATCAATGAGGCAAATGCAGGGCCAGTGGTAGTGTATTTACATTAAAAAAATGTTTAAAAAATGTAAGGTAGCCCGGCGGGTTATATAACAAGCGGTGAAAATATCTCACTTGTTAGGTAAAAGATCCACACCCCATAGGTCTCGGGAGGGGGGTGGAGGCGACAATGGCACACCCTGTAGAGGGGACAGTAAATCACAAATGCGGCATAAGTAGTCTGAAAGATATGCCCATGGAATCAAATATACTTAACTGAATTATGGTAGGAGGAAAGGATCTTATGCCCGCAACGCCTGGCACCCACTCTGCACCTGGGGACACCCTCGACCGGACCTCGTGGATGGTGATCGTTCAATGGAGATCGGTAGAAAAGGGAGCCTAGCGGTGGGAAATTCAATGCTGTAGTGAGTGAACCAATCAGGAAGCGGTGATGGGAATGAGGCTTGGAGTGCAAGCTTTGTGGTAACCGGAGGGTTCTCCAATCACCCGATGGGGTGGAACAGAGCCTTGGAACTCAAGCTTAGTGCAACTCGGGTGTGATGTTAGTAAAACTTTATCGATATGACAAGGGATGCAGAATCAGAAATGCTCGGTGGTAAGGACCTGGAAACGGACATAATAACCGGGGCTGCACGGGTTATGAGACCTAGGTCCAATAATGCTAAGGATAGGTGACAATAAAGGAACTGTGAAGGGACTCTAATGAATTCATAGACAAAGTCGATTTACCGTTGTTGTCAAAAATATTATCAAAAATACAAAGAACCATTGGTAAAGGGCGCAGAAGTCTAAGCACTGTGGCGTACACACAAGGGTATACATATTAAAAATAAATTGCACAAGGGTTAGGCTTGCCGAGGACGACAAAAGAAGGGTTTCAGTAGGAGTTCTTTGAGGATGGGTATGGTAGTATTTAAACATTGCACTGCCTCAGTATAGTTTATCGTTTTATTACTGACGACCAGGGAATCAGATCATTTAAACCATTTAAATGGGTACCCAATCTATACAACCACCGTTGTTCTTTCTCGAAAAGGACACTGGTGGTGTTCCTCTCAGTGGTGACATGTTCAATGATAGTCCAGTGTACGTCGTTGGGAGTATGGTTTTGTTGTAGGAAATGTTCACTCATTTTGGTTGTCACTTTGCGGCACCTGATGTTGCTGCGGTGTTCGCAAATGCGCTGTTTGATTTTGCGAGTGGTCATTCCCACGTATCTTTTTTGACAAGGGCACGTGATAAGGTAGACCACGTTGGTAGAATTGCAATTTGTAAGTGTTCTCTATATCCATGATCTACCTGGTTCAAGGGCAAGTTGTTTGGTGTGTGAAGTCAAATGGCACACACTACAATTTGAGCACGGATAGTGTCCAGTTATTGGAGGTAAACCCCAAGCGCTAGTAACAGATCTCTCATTTGGAAAACTGGACGGTTAAGTTTTAGGCCGTGTGTGTACTAAGGAGTCTTTTAAACTCCTGCCCTTTTTGAAGGAAAAGAGTGGTTTCTCCCAGGTTTTTTTGTTAGTGGTCATGATCTTCCAATGTTTATTGACTGATTTTTTCATTGCATCGGATAGACAGCTATATGTGGTAACACATGTGAGTGGCATGTCTTTGGGTTCTCTGATGGTATCCCCTTGATTTTAATCTCTGGGTGAGGTCAGTTGCCTGGATCTTGTTGTCCCTTATATCACTGCAGTTTCTCCGTATCCTAAGATACTGACCATAGGGAAGGTTTTCCCTAAGTGGTGTAGGATGGAAACTTGAGAATTCCAATAAATTATTTTCGCTGTCGGTTTGTAATGGGTTCTGGTGGATAGCATCGTGCCATTTATTGTGATAACCAAATCCAAGAATACCACTGACTGCTTGCTGATACAGTGAGTAAAATTCAAGTAGGGATCTAAGGTGTTTATCCAGGTCAGGAAGTGTTTTAGAGTTGTCTCGTCGCCCTTCCGGATAAGGAAAATGTCATCAATATACCTCCTCCATAATCCTATGGAGGAGGAGAACTGATTGCTGGGGGGCAGGATGTACTTGGATTCGAAATCATGGATGTACAATCCAGCTACACTGGGAGCGAAAGTACTGCCCATAGAGGTCCCGGTGCTCTGGAGGTATAGCTTTCCTTTGTATTCAAAGTAATTCTCTTTTAGGGCCATGGTAGCACATTGTAGTATGAAGTCTTTGGGTGTCGTGTACTCCCAGGTGATAGAGTCCAAAGCTGTTCCAAGGACCCTGAGAGTGTCATCTTGAGGAATACTTGTATATAGACTCTCAATATCTAGTGTAACAAGCGTAATGGAGCCTTCCTCAATCACCAGCAATCAGTTCTCCTCCTCCATAGGATTATGGAGGAGGTATATTGATGACATTTTCCTTATCTGGAAGGGCGACGAAACAACTCTAAAACACTTCCTGACCTGGATAAACACCTTAGATCCCTACTTGAATTTTACTCACTGTATCAGCAAGCAGTCAGTGGTATTCTTGGATTTGGTTATCACAATAAATGGCACGATGCTATCCACCAGAACCCATTACAAACCAACAGCGAAAAATAATTTGTTGGAATTCTCAAGTTTCCACCCTACACCACTTAGGGAAAACCTTCCCTATGGTCAGTATCTTAGGATACGGAGAAACTGCAGTGATATAAGGGACTACAAGTTCCAGGCAACTGACCTCACCCAGAAATTAAAATCAAGAGGATATCCTGCTAAAATTCTAGAGAAAGGGAACAAACGTGCAAGGAACCAACCATGAGAAGTGTTGCTAGAGGATACCATCAGAGAACCCAAAGACATGCCACTCACATGTGTTACCACATATAGCTGTCTATCAGACGCAATGAAAAAATCAGTCAATTGACATTGGAAGATCATCACCACTAACAAAAAAACCTGGGAGAAACCACTCTTTTCCTTCAAAAAGGGCAGGAGTTTAAAAGACTCCTTGGTACACACACGGCCTAAAACAGAACCGTCCAGTTTTCCAAATGAGTGATCTGTTACTAGCGCTTGGGGTTTACCTCCAATAACTGGACACTATCCGTGCTCAAATTGAAGTGTGTGCCATTTTACTTCACACACCAAACAACTTGCCCTTGAACCAGGTAGATCATGGATACAGAGAACACATACAAATTGCAATTCCACCAACGTGGTCTACCTTATCACGTGCCCTTGTCAAAAAAGATACGTGGGAATGACTACTCGCAAAATCAAACAGCGCATTTGCGAACACCGCAGCAACATCAGGTGCCGCAAAGTGACAACCAAAATGAGTGAACATTTCCTACAACAAAACCATACTCCCAACGACAACCACTGGACTATCATTGAACATGTCGCCACTGAGAGGAACACCACCAGTGTCCTTTTCGAGAAAGAACAACGGTGGGTGTATAGATTGGGTACTCATTTAAATGGTTTAAATGATCTGATTCCCTGGTCGTCAGTACTAAAACGCTAAACTATACTGAGGCAGTGCAATGTTTAAATGCTGCCATACCCTTCCTCAAAGAACTCCTACTGAAACCCTTCTTTTGTCGTCCTCGGCAAGCCTGACCCTTGTGCAATTTATTTTTAATATGTATACCCTTGTGTGTACGCCACAGTGCTTAGACTTCCGTGTCCTTTACCAATGGTTCTTAGTATTTTTGATAATATTTTTTACAACAACGGTAAATCGACTTTGTCTATGAATTCATTAGAGTCCCTTCACAGTTCCTTTATTGTCACCTATTGTTAGCATTATTGGACCTAGGTCTCATAACCCGTGCAGCCCCGCTTATTATGTCCGTTTCCAGGTCCTTACCACCAAGCATTTCTGATTCTGCATCCCTTGTCATATCGATAAAGTTTTACTAACATCACACCCGAGTCGCACTAAGCTTGAGTTCCAAGCCTCTGTTTCACCCCATCGGGTGATTGGAGAACCCTCCTGTTACCACAAAGCTTGCACTCCAAGCCTCATTCCCATCACCGCTTCCTGATTGGTTCACGCACTACAGCATGGAACCTCCCACCGCCAGGCTCCCTTTTCTACCGATCTCCATTGAACAATCACCATCCACGAGGTCCGGTCAAGGGTGTTCCCAGGTGCAGAGCGGGTGGCAGGCGTTGCGGGCGTAAGATCCTTTCCTCCTACCATAATTCAGTTAAGTATATTGCGATTCCATGGGCACATCTTTCAGACTACTTATGCCGCATTTGTGATTTACTGTCCCCTCTACAGGGTGTGCCATTGTCGCCTCCACCCCCTCCCGAGACCTATGGGGTGTGGATCTTTTACCTAACAAGTGAGATATGTTCACCACTTGTTATATAACCCGCCGGGCTACCTTACATTTTTTTAACATTTTTTTTAATGTAAAAACACCACCACTGGCCCTGCATTTGCCTCATTGATCGCTAACCACGTGTGATGTTCAATAAGACTTTTGTGAACAAAGCGGCCATTCTTCTCGGTCATAGTGCATGTCCCCACGTCTGTCTGGTATCCAGATCAATGTTTTCCTGCACAAAAGTACCTCTTATGACACTGTGGTCACGCATTTTGATTAGCCCTGAGCACAACTACTCAGAGATCGTTCTTGCAGAAAACCTAGCAGACAGATCCTACTAACTACGTGTTTGTCTCTGTATTTGTATGTATGTCTTTCTTTTCAGACTATACAGGTTCCACTCAATTTTGAGGTAAATCCCACAACTTGTTGGTTTGTTTTTTGCACCTATTTATTTTTACACTACATTTTAACTTTCACGTCCTCTGGTAGGGTGGGCCTTAGCGTGCCCACACCGTCTAGGTACACTCCCCATGGTCCTGAAGAAAGCCCAGTAAACTACGCATAACGGGCAAAAACATGTCTACCCCACTTTGAGTGGAAATACCCAAAACATTATTAGGTAATTTCCCACACATACTTTTAACCATGTCAGGTTGACCACTGAATAAAGTTTTTGCGTGGTACATTACCTTGACATTTTTAAACTCACACTTTTTCACATCACTGTCACGAAAAAAACAGCTCCGCAGTATTCTGGTGTTGTAGCACACCAGGGAGGCATTCGGCTTCTCCTGGTGGGCCCGATGATGAAGCATGTCACCACCCAGGGTGGTGAGTGAGGGCTTCATTATAAATTCCAATGTTTCTTTTGTTGTTTGACTTAGATCTATCTGGGGGACTGAGAGTGTCCCGATTTTTTCCCTCTCTCTCCTTTTGTTGAAACCTATTGTTTGAATGATCAGTTTACTAAATTCAGTGAGATCTGGGGCGCTTACCTTTCGTGATGCAGAACTATACTTTATGATTTTATTGTCTTTGCTTTGGCTTATATAGGCCTATTGTCCTGACCTCTTGAGCTGAATATTTCTAACGAACCTTCAATTTCACAAGTTTGTATTCTTCTATTTTACCATGCGTTTTCGGGAAGGCTAGACCACTTTTAGTGTGACTTCATGCTGATAATAGATATTGATAATTTCATGCTAACTTATAGCTGCCTGTAACCTCATTCATTTTGCACAATTGAAACGCTATTGTTTGTGCTCTTTTGTGTGCCTATTATGAACACCACATATATTTGTTGATGTCAAACAATCTCAATGAAGATATTTAAACAAATTTCAGACCGGCAAGGAGATGCTACACCGTTTCTGGTTTGCTGAACAATAAAAACACACACAGTTCTTGCTTATGTCCGGTTTTCCTACACAAATTCTTCCAGGTTGCACCTGGGCAGTTTTGCTTGATGAAACAAGTTAGGGGCCTATTTTCAGCTGCATCTGACTCCTAATCCAAAAGTGGCCATTTTGAGATTCATCATAAGCATCTGAACGAGCTCATTTGAAATGACAACTCAATAATAGATCAAACATTCAGTTTCAGTAATCATCTGATGGCTGATTATACATAATGGCAAACAATCTGGTCCGCACACGTGCATGCCAGCAGTGGTGTGAGCAGAAAGCCATTGTTTGCATTATAACAGGAACTAGAGAGTCTCCTAATTACATGCCAAGACAATCTGGATTTCATTAAAGACACAGAAGCTAGCGTTACAGGACATCCACAGCATTCTGATGTGCTGTCACACTCTGCTGTAGTGTGTGCCTACACAGCAAAGCACATAAAAGACCATCTTGGACCACTGAGGACAAATCTGTTCCATGAATATCTGAAGGTCTGCTACTGGTGGCTGTGTCTTAAATAGCAAAGTGAAGGCCCAGCAACAACACATGCACTTCCACTGTGTGCCAATCCTATGAGCCCTTGCCCCCTTTAAAGACCATGTGATGGGTTCACATATGAAAATCCCGTTTGTGCAGCGCTAGCTTCACTGATCGGATTCATACATGTGCCTGTCTGACACAGCTTAAGAAGGGGACTCCAACGGATGAAAGGGGGAAATCCAACCTGTTACTATGTGATCTTGTGGGGTGAGCACAAAGTGGCCTTGGGACCCTCCATGCCTCCTCTCAGTCAGAGGCGTGCCCTAGATGTCACAGACCCTGATACAAGCAACTAAAATGGGCCCCAAGCCCTCCCCCCATGGGTTTTAAAATAGAAACACAATTCGGATGCAGTAGGTCTCTCAAATGCCTGGAACCGATGTAACTGAATCTGCTGCACTAAATGATAGCTGTGTCCCTGCTTACATGCCTCAGACTTCCAAACTACCGGGTCTGGTGGCTCAGTGGACTAATGCATCCACTGCAGGGGCATGTATTCAACCTCATGGTCACAGGTTCAAATCCTGGCGGGTCCACTCAGCCTTTCATCCATCTGAGGTCGATAAAATGAGTACCATTATGTTGGGTAACAATAAACATTTGTTATTCAGCACCAAGAGACAACGATGGGGTAAAGGTGCGCTTTACAAAATGTATGTTATGTTAAATTCTATCTGTCTTTCTTTCTCTCTCCACTCATCTCCTGCCTCCCTTTCCGTCTCTCTCTGCCCTTCTCTTGTCCCTCACTCATACTTATCGTCTTCTTACCTTTGCTCACTGTCATACATATTCCTGGCCCGTTTCTTTTCATCTTTCCTTGACTCATTTGCTCGAACTTATCATCTTTACCTCTTTCTCTCATCGTGATCCCTTTTTCCTATTCAGCCACCTTTTCTTGTCTCCCTCTCCTTTCTGTTTTTCACCCTGTTTTTTTTAATATCACTTTGCTGTCTGTTTTTTTTTTCCTTTCCCTTACACTCTTGCAACCCTGCCAATCTTCCCAAAGATGAAATACAGAGCCAGGCCACAGCATGTAGAGAAAGGCCCACTTACAAATCTTCAGGAAACGCAGGTGTAAGAATAGATGTCCATCCAAGATTGATAAAAGATAGATTTATTTATAGCATAAGGATCCCATCCATAAGATGGGTCTGACCCACAGCAAATCCAGGCTCTAACTGCCTGTCCTAAGCTCATAAAACAACATTCCTTACATGTACATTCAAAGGCACCTAGCAACAGCAGGATGCCACAGCAGGCTCTGGTCAGCGGCCATACATTGGTTGTTGGAAAACTCCAGAATAACATCTGTTCCTCCAAACCTCAAATGGGACAACTTGTTGCTCTGTGCAGTGGGGGATATATATATGAATTATGCCATTATTAACTGTGGTACCCCCACCCCATATTTACCTCCAGAAAAAAATGAGATGCAGACTCTAGTGTTTGAGTAACTGCAGTGAGGCAAACATATATGGGTCTTTTCTACATAACGAGACTTTGTACCATTTTTTAACATGATGTAAATCTGGGAGATGATAATTTCGAATTATTATAAAAGTGGACTGTTTATATCTTAAAATGTGTCATCAAGGGTACTGTAATAAAGACAGCTTTTAAGCATCCACCTGTCACAGAAAAAGAGCCCTTGTCAAGCCTTTTCTCAAAAGGCCTAACCCGGACCGTCAAATTGATGCTCACTATGAACCAATCTCTCTGCTCACCATGGTCACTAGCTGGTCTGCTATCTGGAAGGCAACTGGTTATTAGAGCTCAAGCAGATGGTCTTTAGTTAGGCTCTGAAACTGCACTAGTTGCAGTTCTTAATGATGGGAAACTACATCTAGACTGGGGCTCTCCCAACTCCCTCTTTATGCTTGACTTGTCTGGTGCATTTGACATGGTAGATGATTCTATCTTGGGCAACCGTATAGGGGAGGTGGAGTACATGGCAGTGCAGGACAATTGCTATGCTCAATCTCTAGCAGTCCTTTCCCCTCAAATCTTTCCCAATGAAATGTGTTATCCCTCAAGGAACTTCACTTTATCCCATACGTTTTAATATGTATCTGCTCCCCCTTGCTGAACTCATCAGGCGTTTTGAAGTAAGAGTGATTTCTTTCTTATACAGACTACATCCAGGTTCTTTTTTATGACTTGATAAATTCACTTTTTAAACTTATAACAAAGTTTTAGGGTCTGTATCTTCAGTCCTGCATTGATTGATCGCCAGTTTTTTAAAGTTAATCTTTCTAAGACGAAGTATTTATTTTAGGCCAAGATGCACCTTGGGCACCTGCATTCTGGCCCTCTAGGTTAGGAGAAGCCTCTACTCCGGTTGAGACAGTTAAAAACCTTGGCTATTGGATTGGTATCGATTTTAGGTTGTTTCATCAGATTCTTTTGGTTGCTTCTTCCTGTTATTTTCAAATGAGAATCGTGAAGAAAATTCTGCTCTTCATCCCAGAATATCTGAGACCTACCGGGGTTAGTGTTGTAGTTCTCTCCAGGTTAGACTGGGGACATGCTTGTTACCATCACCCTCCTAGAATACAAATCTGCTCCTCAATTACAACCTCGGAAAATTTGACAGGATTTTGGAGGCCCATCATAAGCAGCACTTTCTTCCCTTCTCCAAATGGATTCAATTCAAAGCTTTCTGATTTTGTCACAAGGATTAGTATGGAACTTGACACTCTCTTTTTGCAGACTCTCTTGCCACAATACCTGCCTCATCAGTCACTTTAATCGGAGTCTCTGGGCCTCATTTATGAGAAGTCACGCATCGCTGCGTGAAAGCAGCGATGCGTCACTTCTCAGTGCGCTCTCCTTGCGACATGATTGATGCGTCATATTTACTGTATGAGGCATCATGTCGCAAGGAGTTACAGATACGTCAGTATTTCTGACGTATGTGTATTGCGCAAAAGTGACGCATTGCTGGAGTGTGTCACAAAAGTGACGCAACTCCAGCAATGTGTCCTTTCACATGGGGCAAGCCCCATGTGAAAGGGCCTGCGTGAGTCTTACGCCTGCTGTGAGGCAGGCGTAAGATATTGACGCATTTACGTCCTAGAAGTGGCGCTGTGAAATCTCATAGATTTCACTGCGTCACCTCTACGACCCTTTCTTGCGTCAATACGCCCCCCTTGCATACATTATACCTGGCGCAGGTATAATGTGGTGCAGGGGTTTACAAAGTGACGCATCTACCTAAATGCGTCACTTTGTAAATATGGTGCAACAAGGCGCATTTTTTACGCCACCGGTGCGTCACAAAAAGTGACGCACCGGCGGCGTAAAAGTGACGCACAGCCTCATAAATGAGGCCCTCTGTCTTTATTACTGGTTCAACATTTTTAGAAATCCAGAGAAGAGTGCTCAAAGTGTCCCAAACGTTATGCTATTTAAGATCCCTTCAGTTTAAAGAGGGCCTTAAAAATGTACTCTTTTCCCTAGCTCAAGTGCACCGCGATAGTCTCAGTTTTGTGCCAAAATGCTCAAAGGTGATAGTTGCACTTGATAAATCCCTTCATTAATTCAGTCATTCGGAGGTACCGATGTTGCATCTATGTTCACAAATGTTCCAGTGCTCCTTCTCTAGGCATGAGCACAACAGGTGCTACCACTGTAGACATCAATTTGATTACAAAAACAGCTAATCATATCTCATGCAGTTCCTAATACTTGCCCGAGAGGATAATTCCTCCGCTCATTGCTGTGTGGAAGCCCCTCCTGGCGATCAATGTAGTGTTTTGTTTATCATGCTACTGTCTCCGTGATGTCTGCATTCTTTATTTTATTGCGGATAAATAAATTAACCACCACTTTAAAGGCTGATACCGCCTTAGGGTAGAAACAAAAGAGCAAGGATGCAATCTACAAATCAATTAACTCAGCAGATTGTATAAATAGTCTCTGCTTCAGCATTTTCAGGCTTCTTTCTGCCTTGAGACATGTTTTGCGAATCTGTTGAAAGTGTGTTATTAGTGTTTCGCATCCCCCATTGTGTGCTGTCGGCACTGCATGTGTAGCGCCACCGCACATAGCATTTGATTTGGGTCTAAGTTTGATGTTCAGTGCATTCCACAGTCTGGGGACCTAATCACTCAGAGATCCGCCTCCCCGTTTCAGCCATTTGAATGTTCCAGTGTTGATTATGTGCGCAGGTCGATTTCATTTTTTTATTTTGATGAACCATTGTATTATACTGGTACTCATATAGTGCCTGCGCTGCTCCACCTGACGAGGCACTATAGTAGTTTTCGGGATGAGTGACACTCTACTCATGGGTGCCCAGTGTTAGTTATTAGTCACATCTGGTAATGCGGTTATTCCTGTTATTTCAGTTTAGAGGTATGAAATTGTAACAGGTTTTTCATGCAACTTTGTGCAATTAATGTAATTTTATCTGGAGGATGGTTATGTGTGCAGACAGATGTATACTAGAATTTTCATGGATGTTTCTTTCCAGAAGAGTAGCACGCTACTCATGAGTATTCAGTGCTAGATGTTAGTTACATGAAGAGCTGAGTGTTATTCACATCATTCCAGTTTAGGGGTGTCCAATTTAAACAGGTGTACAAGTTTGAGCAGTTAATGACATTCATATATGCGGGTTGGTTAAATTCATTTACCTACTTTAGACATATGGCTAGGAACCTTGCCATGAGTATTATTCCTCAAAGCTATTTGCACAGAAGTTGTCATGCCGATCTTGAACTTTGCCCTTGAAGGCTGTGAGGACACTGACCTATGATGTGTACTTTTGGCCCACAATTTCCTTCAGATTATCAATTGAGTGTGAGCTCCGGGCTTCATAATGCTACAAAACAACTAATGGTGAACCATAAACCATTTCTACCGCAAAGTAGTGTGTGACGGGCCACCCGTGCAGAATGGGATGATGGGCCCCTGAATCTCCCTCATCTAACAGATATTCATTGGCCATCCACTGAATGGGGGCCCGCCCGTGGGCAGGGCTGGACTGGCTGTAGCGGGCATCGAGGGTGCTGGCGATTTTGCGGCGGTGGGGGGCGCTTTTGTTACTGGGGGACGGTTTTGGAGCGGTGTTGCAATATTGGCCCCAGTCACAAAAGCAGTAGTACTTCAAATGTGCACAACACCGCCTCCCTCCTCCTCAGGGGCTCGTCCAAAACAAAAGCCAGGGCTGCTTTGGGTTCCCAGTGTGGCCCTGCTCGAGGGGTGGGTCCCTTCTGTTTCCGTAGAGGCTGCAAGGGCTTACATTACACCCCTGCTAACACGCTCTCTAGAACTGTGTACACTAGTATACGCATCACTCAATCATCAATTCCCTCGCCACCTTCTCTCTAAACAATTTTTTTTTTAATTGAGCATTTTTACTTAATAGTGACCCATTAAAACAGTCAAGCAAACACATAGTTCATCACAGCACATGTTGGATGGCGACACACGTTAGCCAAACCAGACCAGCAGAATCATGCAATGAATCATGTGATAAACAGTGTGACTGAGAAACAAGTAGGCAGATGCTAGTGATGTAAAGCAGCGTGGATGTTGGTTGGGGAGTATGATCATGTTTTAACGTACATCTTTACCCGGGTTGGTGTGACCAGAGGGACCGTGTTAGGGGAACTTGAGCCTGGATCCGTGTCATCAAGACTGTGCAGGTAGGCAACCAGAGGGGCTTAAATGTCATGTGGTTTGCTCGCAGAGGGCATAAGATTCCAAAATTCAGTCAAGTGTGTTTGGCAATATGCAGCATCAACAAGCCTGGACCTGACCGCGGGCACAGGTCGGCACCCCAATGGATCGCTAGCCTGCGTTTGGCCAGCACCAGCAGCATCGCCACTAGCTGATAGCCTGTATCTCGAATCTACTCGATGTATCCCAGTAGGCCCCTAAGTGGGTTTGGCGTAATGGGATCAGAGGTGACGGCACTAATGGTCTCGCACACTGCCTGACAGTAAACAGCCACCTTAGGGCATGTCCAAGCCAGATGTGCAAACTTCGCGTCTGGCGCAGAGCAGCGCACTCTATACGCATCCGTAGTCAAGCTAATTATGTAAAGGGCCATAGGGGTTCGATAGAGCCTGTGCAGGAATTTGAAATGTATCAGTCTTAGCCTGCAATCGGGGTAGAGTCTTTTACTCTGAGAACGGCAATAATGCCATTGTTGTGGCGTAGGTCCAGTAGTTGCGTCTGCCTGCCACGTGCAGGGGGCGCTCCGCGTCTATAGGGGAGGCCACCAGTGTTAATGAGTTAAGCCTAGTGATGAGTTTACAATTTGAAGTGGCAGTGTGGATATATTCCAGCGCCATGTTGGTTGGTGGGGTCATGCTGTTTGTATTTTTGCAGGTCACTCGGATTTGGTAGTATAGTAGACTGTCTAGCTGGGTGGGTGACGCTGTCTCGGTGCACCTGGGGGATGGAGAAACTGGGTAAAGGTCTGCATTAGTGTGTATTCCCAATGTCTTCGCGCGGCGCACCATGCCTTTATTGTGTAGTGGGGGAAGGAAGGGTTTTCAGCAAGTTGCATTGACGGTGCATATAGAATATCAGTATCTGTTTGTTTCCGGATAACCTCCCAGGCCCAACGACACACTTCACAGTATTTATCTTGTTTCTGGGCAATCTATATGGCTGGAATAGGGACGTGCAAAGCGACCAAGGGGAGGCGAGATCCGCCTCGACCGCAAGGTGAGGCTGAAAGGGGGTGGGGTGCAACCAGAAGTGTTAGAAACTGGCCTGGGCACAGTAAGCCTAGAGCTTGAGATTGGGAGCCCCTAGGCCACCATGCGAGAAGGGTATAGTCAGAGTGTCGTATGTTATTCGCGGCTGTCGATCTGCCGAGGTGAGTGCGATCGTATTGGAATGTAATCTCTTAAAAATTGGATAGTAAGGGGGACGGGCAGGGAAGGATTAATTTGGTGCATTATGGAGCAACTTGTCCTAAGATTATCGGATGTGGTGTGTCCAGGTATAAAGCCAGATTGGTCTGGGCGTATAATTAGAGCCATGAGCGGGAGGAGAAGGTTTGCCAGAATCTTTTGGTATATTTTATTGTTGGTATTTATCAATGAAAGGGGCCGATATGAGATTAGAGAGCAAAAGTTCTTTGGCTGTCATAGGATAAAGGATAAATGGTCTAACATCTTCTGAGCCCTTAGAAGAGTGCCATTGTTGTTGCAACTATACCTTATGTCTCCAGAATATAGACGGAAGGCCTAGTATGTCCATCATCAAATAATTCATTTATATATTGAACGTTATTGCCAGTGAGCACCGCAGTGTCCTGATCTCTGATTACAAAGTTTTTGAAGTTGAAAAACACTATCTTTATAATGGCTGTCTCCATCTACCATGTTGAGTGAGGAATTAAGTTATAAACTCTTACTTTTTGGACACAAGGCCGCATTTATTTGGTGCTCATGGCATGGGAAAAGAGATCACACAGGGGTTCAATACGCTGAAAAAGTACAAATATAAGAAGGTGAAAGGTGAGAAAAACAGACAAATGAAAAAATATTATTCTTCCCTTATTTTTAATAAAGGAAAAAGTAGGCCAGTTCTTTGAGTAACAATCAAATGTTTTAAAGCCTGTATATAGTAGTAAATTATGTATTTAACTGTACCCTCAATGATGAATTCCCCCTTTTATGATGTAATGCAACAAAGTAATTTTCAGGATTTCATAAATAAGGTCTATAATTGTATCTTCTTTTTCTGTTGGACCACGTTCATTGTGTTAGATCAGCAATAAAAAAAATTAAGCTGGCACCAATATCAATGCCCTGCAGTGTCTAAATATTGAGTCCAGATTGCAAGGAAAACAAATCAGAGAAATGACGTCAACAAGTGTGAATGATGTAAAGGCAGATGGAGTACCTCAAGGAATGCTTTCGGTAGATGTGCCTTAAAGCTTCTCGAAAGTCACTATGTGAAAGAGTGACGCATTTGTGAAATATTGCACATTCCATCATCCAAAAAATGCTTCTCCTTAGTTTTGTAACATTTCCCTTTTACTTTTGTTATATTAGAAGGCAGTTGGAAGCAACCACGACAGTGGTAAACTACCTTACAGTTTATTCATCAAAGGGAGAGTGAGAGGAAAAAGTTGTTGTACAACCTCTTTAGAAATATTACTTAAGTAGTATTACTTATCACATGTAATGCAACGACCTCGTTTAACAGTCGGTATTGAATTGTGAGAGTCCCATTGGTCTCAGAATTTCTGAATAAAGAAATCTCACATACTATTTTGTGGTATAACATCATGGCTAACCTTGACTGGTCCTGGTAAGAGAGTATTACCAGGATGGACTCGACCTCCAATATGAGGGAATTCTAAATACATGTTTAAAGGATAAGTGCAGGGATCCAGAATAACAAAATTATCTTGGGGTTAAACCAAAATACATTTTCACTAAGTTGGTTCTCTATGGAAGATAAAAAATCAGGAGGGGGCATGTACTTGTATTCAATGACCCATATATCCACTACATTGTGCCAACATATGCCAGCCATCTTGCATGACCATACTGGGTAAAGGCTTTCATTATGGCTGTATTAGATCCCTACTTGGTCAGCATTTTCATTCATGCATTAATATCCTTATTTGACATACATTTAACAAGACAAAGGTTCTACACTTGCCCATATTTGGTCAATATTTATTTCAGGCATTTCAAGCAAACTTATTTTTCTTGAAATGCAATTCATGCTATGTAGAAATAGTGTGTCTTCTGATGAGTTAGTACAGTACTCACTCAAAGACACATAACAGTATTGATGGTATTTGCAGCAGCAACTTCTCTAAAAGGGCGGGGAGCTTTGCCCTGACCCCAATGCAGGAGCAACAAAAGTGAAAAACAAAATGGTTTTTAACTAAGTTTATTACCATTGTATTCTTTACTTCTGCCAACCTGGCTGTGAGACAAAAGGGGATGATGGACGGAGCGTTTGAGCAAATCAAACACTCACCCACAGTCAAATGATCTGGGTTTAATCCATCACCATTCTTTAGCTCACTCCGCCACCCCAGTTCAGACATGGCCATATGCAAATCAGTCTGAACCTGTGCCTCATGGGAACAGTCCAGCCCGAACTGCCAAAGCCATGTCTTCACGGGACCGGAAACAAGCATCCTGGGATACAAGCGATACAAAAGGAGATGATGGACGGAGCGTTTGAGTAAATCAAACACTCACCCCCAGTCAAATGATCTGGGTTTAATCCATCACCATTCTTTAGCTTTGCCCTGCCCCCAATGCAGGAGCAACAAAATTGAAAAATAAAATGGTTTTAAACTAAGTTTATTACTATTTTATTCTTTACTTCTGCCAACCTGGCTGTGAGGGCTGGGCATGGACATTGTTGCAGATTGGCAGCAGGGAGGAGTGGTGACTGCCTACAGCAGATACAAGTGTGCATGTCAATGTGGCGGGTTGTTTTGCGACAGCCAGCCTGACAAGCACACTTTAAGGCTTTCCAACCCGAGCTGTCTTGGACAGCAGGGGGGCGAGAAGGCACTTTGACACAGTGCTTGAAAGAGCACTGAGCTAGCCCACTCCAACCAATCCTGGCACTTCTTTCATGCTAATTACCTGCATGAGAGCAGCATCTGGATTGGTTAGGGGAGTTGGAGATGGTTCTAGGGCACTAGACCACTGGAGAAGAACACCAGGACCAGAGGAAATGCAGTCTTCAGGTAAGTAACTACATTTCTAACATGCATTACATTAACGTTTTAAAGTGAACTTTAAAGTTTAACTTTACAATGTTAACGTAATGAATGTCACTGATTTAGTTACTGTTTATAGCATGCAAGCTGAGCATTTCATCTAATTTTCCAATCCAATCCAATCCAATAATCTTTATTTCGGCAATATGCCGTAAAAGAGATACACATTAAAGATACAAATGCAAGAGCCATAGAAAGTTAAAATCAGCATAAATGAGTTAAAAAGGATAAATCAAACGACTAAGTTTTAAAAAACCAATTAGAATTCATGCGTGTGCCCCGCAAGTACATAAATCATAGATCCAAGATAAGAAAACATATTAGTATAAACAATACATTCTGGAGTTATACAATATCATGAAAGTGCCAATTTAAATCAAAGCAGAATCTCCCCAGTTTCTTATCAACCATGCATGAAACAAGAACCTGGACAATGCAAATACCAAATGTGAGGATTCTAAATGCCTCCTCATTCCTTAAAGTGCCTAATTCCCTTCAAATGGGTATCAACCATTTAACACGTGGGCCTTTGTAGGCTGGACTAAAGAATAACAGATGGGGTGGATTCTCCCTCTTATAGACACACAATTGGTACTCCTGGTGTATAGTATTTGGTATCCCTGACCATTTGACTTAAAAATGTTGAGTCGGAGATTTCCATGTCCGAATTGAACATAAAGTTTTTTAGCTACATTCGGCCTTATGCTATTACAGAAAGTTCCCAAGAGGAATTTATCCTTAAACATTAGAAATGAGGTAGATAAAATGCCTTGTGCATGCCTTAAAAGATTATTGCATTTGTTATATTTAAATTGAGTTTTCAGCTTATTCATTGTGATTGTTGGGCAGCAGCCAACTGGATCATTACAAAGTTTGAACAAGCCAATCTCCTTAAAAGAGTCTTTCACAGATTTGACCCAGGGGAGTTTAATTGTATTCCGATGGCTAAGACTTTCCTCTAACCCATTTCAGTATAACAAGAGTTGAGCGGTAAACCAGATGCCTCTCAAGTAAATAAGCGGGAGGAGCTCTGTCTTGTCAGTAATCAGCCTAAGTCCCATGTCAAGCCTCAGAGGTAATAGGGGAGTGCTGACTGGTAGACATATAAGCTGCCTTATAAATCTGTTTTCTGCCAATATCACAGATTGTTTGTTTTTGTGACCCCAAATTTCGGCCCCGTAAAGGGCTCTTGCAAGGGCCTCGTGCATATATTGTTCTATAGCAGGTGAAACAAACTTACAATGGGACCCCTTTTTTAGGTTCAGCAGCCCCCACTATGCTGCTCCAGTTTCAATATTCTTTTATCAACTTGCGATAGCCAGTCTAGCTTCTCATCTAGTGTGATCCTCGGATAGTCAAATCAGTTTACCTGATCTTTTTTTTTTTTTTTTTTTTTATATTGAAGTACTTGTATCAAAAAAAAAGGTAATACAAATATTAACAACCAAAGAGTACAAAATCATAGTTTACAGAAAGCATCTTCCAATATTACCCAAAATACGATTTCCAAATTTTATCAAACTTCCTTATCCCCCCAATTCGCTGTGCATAGCGAAATTCACTGATTCGAACGTTCCTCATTTTCTGAAGCCAGGTATTAAACAAAGGAGCTTGTGTTAATTTCCAATTCTGGAGCACCAGAGATCTCGCTACTGCCATCATAATAAATAATAATTTAACCATCTGTTCTAACAATCCAAGATCAGAATCATATCCATAAAGTATTAATTTAGCGTTATAGACAATCTGAATCCCACAATACTTTTGTAAATATTCAAAAATTTCATTCCAAAAAGGCACAATTTTAACACAGTGAGCTATAGTGTGAGACCAATTAGCAGGACTATATTGCAGACATCTAAAACATGTGGCACTAACATTCACAAACATTTTGGAAATGACGGCAGGAGTTCGATAGAGGAGCCATTTGCCGAAAAAAATCATTCTCCTCCAATTAGAACCTCGAAGAACACTAAAATTCATCTTATTGATACATTTCCAGGTATTCAAAGTAAGAACATGATTTTCTTGATCGTACCATTTTTTAATGACTCTTATACTAAGATCTGTTTCAATATGTTGAGCTAAGCAACGTTTCCATTCTCCTGGCTTCTTACTCTGAGGAATCAAAAACAAATCATCCCTCAACTGAGAGGGAGAGTCAATCATTCTTGGCTCAGCTTGTCCCAGGGTTTTAAAAATTGAAACATAAGAATTTAATAACATAAAATTTCCTGAGATTAATCGCTGCATCTCTCCAGGTGACAGCCAAGCCCCTTCTCTTAAGAAGTCTGACAAAGTACAAAACCCAGCCCGTTCCCATTGAGAAACAATATCTGCTCCGACTTTAATTCCCATAAAAATAAGAGCATTCCTTAAAGGAGTTCTAGAATTGAACTGCGGAAGGGAATACCTTTTTAGAAAAACATCGCGACGTTTGAAAACCCAATACATCATTTTATACCGAGTGAGTTTTGGCGATTTAGGGATGTGAAGAGGAGCTGGGGTTTGAACCTCTTGACTGATTTGGTCAAAAAAGAAATTAATAAATAATTTTGGACTTTGCATTCCTAATTTAAATCGTTCTAAATATTGGGCGAAATATCCACTATAATAATCTCTAAGGTTGGGAACAGATAAGCCTCCCAATTCAATATCCACGTAGAGTGTCTTCATTGCAATCCTAGGGCGTTTTTTAGCCCATATAAAACTTGAGAATAGTGATTCTGCTTTTGAAAAAAAACTACTAGGTAAGTAGCACGGAATAGCTGAGAATAAAAAATTAAAAAGTGGAAGTATAGACATCTTTATAAGTGCCACCCGACCCATAATAGTGAATGGCAATGGATCCCATCTAGTAAATAAGGATTGCACCTTATGTAAAAGTGGGTCATAATTTAACTTAACTAAATCGGATACCAAATTAGAAAACATAACCCCTAAGTACCGTTTTGGTCTTAAACTAATACATCCAACTAAGTCCGCATGTAAATCCACCTCCCCCCCCCACACACTAACATTTCAGTTTTTTTTTTGTTAATTCGATAACCTCCTAAGGCCTCGAATTCTTCGAAAAGCTGTAAAACAGCAGTCTGAGATTGGATATCCGTCTTGATTATCAACATGATATCATCGGCGTAGAGTTTAATTTTGGCCATAGATAAAATCGGTGGTGGAATATTTACAGATTCACAAATTGCTATAGCTAACGGTTCAATAAAAAAAGCAAAAAGAATAGGGGATAAGGGGCAGCCCTGCCTGGTGCCCCGTTGGACCGAAACTGTGCCCGCCATAAATTTAAATGTGTTTGTATTTATATAGCGCACTTCTACCCAGAGGTCTCGTAGCGCTGTATTCATACCACTGTGGAACCCATCCTGGCATTCCTGTGAAATGTCCACTCCTGGGCACCCCCAAGGTGAAGCCAGGCATCCAAGTGCTGCTGGGGCCGTTGTGGAGATTAAGCAAGCTATTGCCCAGAGTCACAGAGTGGGATCCATGATTAGACTAGGCACCGAGGCGAGAATTATCAGGTCCGGGGAAACTGAGTCCAAGAGCCGCCGAGGCGGGAATTGAACCCTGGTCAGACCTCTGCATCAGGGTCTGCCGCTCTAACCATTGAGCCACGCTTCTCCACACAGACTCATACACTCCATAACAGAATTAATAACTATATCAGCTTTGGCACCCGTGTATAAGTTTTGAATTAAACTAATAATTTGTGAAGGGATACCCAAGTGTTTTAAAATAGAAAATAAAGTTGTCCACACCACCAAATCAAAAGCTTTCTCAGCATCTAATAATAAAATTAAGGCCGGGATTTTTTTAACCTGAAAATAATCTAACGCTTCCGTGAGAAAATGGGTGTTGGTAGCTAGCTGCCGGCCTGCCACAAAACCATTCTGATCTAAATGAATAAGATCCGCTGCAATCGTGTTAAAACGTATTGCAAGTAGTTTAGTAAGGATTTTATAATCGGTATTAAGTAGTGTGATAGGCCTGTACGAGTTAGGGTCTTTTAAATTTTTACCTTTCTTTGGAAAACTAACAACAATCCCCTCCCCAAAAGAATCCGGAGCTTGACCCCCCATTAACATATAATTAAATAATTGTAATATTAGATCAGAGAAGGTACTAAAGAAGATTTTAAAAAATTCCGCCGGAAGCCCATCCGGGCCACATGCTTTACCGATTGGCAAATTCTTAACCACAAATTCGAATTCTGAATTAGAAAATGTACGCCTCATTGAATCACTATCTACCGGAGTTAACGAGGGCAAATTATATCTAGATAAAAAATTTGAAAGCCTGGAGTGATCTATTATTTGCTGTTGACTATAAATTTGTTTATAATGGGACAGCATGATAGTGCCAATAGCGTCCGTCTGTGATACTTCAGCCTGAGTAACAGGGCACTTTAAAGAGTGAATTAAATTTGCGGCAGCCTGCTCTTTTGCCTGCCATGCGAGAAGTTTACCAGAAAAATTACTCTCCTCGTAGATCCTCTGAGATTTTATTGAAAATTGCTGTTCACTCTGTGTGAAGATAAACGTATTAAGTTCACGTTTAGCCTCATTTAATCTTTTTTGCACATCGCTAGAAGAATTAACTTGGCGCAATAGTGTAAGTGAATGAATTTTTTGGTAGAGTGTGGTTTTAGTTTGTTTAATAGTGCGCCATTCTTCTGCATCTTTACTAATTATGATACCACGGGCAAAAGCTTTTAATGAGTCCCACACAATATGGAGTGGGGCTGTATCTAAGTTACGTGTTATGAACTCGACAATTTCGATTTTTAAAAAAGAGATCCAATTATTATCCTGCAGATACGTTTTATTAAATATCCATTTTTTAGAAGACTTAATTTCTTCGCCTACTTCAAATTTGATTAACAACATTGCATGGTCTGAAAACCCATTATGAAAAGATTTTTGATAAGTAAAATTTAATAACCTTGAAGCCAAATAAAAATCTAGTCGAGACGAAGATCTATGTCTCCCAGACCAACAAGTGAATTCTTTTTTCTGTGGAAATTTGGTACGCCACGGGTCACCTAAATCTAATAATGATATATACTGCATGATAGACCTTCTTGATTTAGGTTTAGATTGTTTCCTTGACATAGCGGTAGAGTCTAATTTCACATTCATAAGGATATTAAAGTCCCCCCCTATCACTATGTCCCCCCTAACTAATAACAAAGATTGAAATAACTCATCATAGATTGAGGCACCTGATCTAGGGGAACACCGTCCAAAGTGGGATTAGACCGTGTGGAGGGACAGGGATTACAAATTATAAATTTGCTTTTACTAATATTAATTTCCAGCCCCCTCATCTCACAGAATATGCTAAAACTATCAAGCAATTTCTGGAGCCCCACTGGTGTCTATGATAATAAAAGTGTATAGTCAGCAAACATGAGGGCTGGGACCATCATTGTCACATCTACTTAAAAAACCCACTAGATAATTTAAAAACAAATTAAAAAGGCTAGGTGCCAGAACACAACCCGGTTTAAAACCACGCAAAACAGGAATGGGCTCTGTAACTTCACCAAGCTTGCCACATCTGATTTGGGTTAAGTTATTCTGGTGCAAACTCCCTATAATATACAAGAACTTTGGTTTTTTGAAAGCTCCTTTGAATACAGCAGCATGTTAACTCCAGTATAGGCCTTCTTCTGGCAGTATTACAGCCTCTGATTCTCCCTTTCCTCATGGTATATAGGTTGCTCAGGGGAATGAGAAAGGTAGATGCTCTAGGCAAAGACAACAATGAGCCTTCTCCCCTCCCTCCTCCCTTAATCAGAGGAGGAAAATCGCTGTAGTGCATGTGTCTCTCTCTGTCTTGCCAAATGAAGCAAACCAATTTGCCAGAGCAGAGAAAGAAGCCGGGGTGTTGGATGCTTCTCTCTGTCATCTTTATAAGTTCCTACTGTCCCTTCATGTTAGTTCAAGCCTCAAGTCAAATTTCTTTATTCAGCACAAAACTAATGCCATAAAAGATCCATCATTAAAAACATTCATATAATACATTCACATGAGATCATATTTAAAATAACCAATCAACACTAAAAAGACAACAGTAAAAATCCAGCAAATGCAATGACAAATTACCTCTCCTATCGCAATCCCCCACAAAAAACAAAGCCATCTCAAAGCATTTCCCACAATTAATGTCATAAAGGACAAAGAAAAGGAAGAAAAAGTCTTATTGCACTTAGCCATCCATCAACTTTTTGCACCTCACCGTTGCTTTGAGGATTGCGCAAACACTGCAACAGACATCAAGACCATTTAATAATTGAAGGAAGTACTAAGCATCCCTGGACTTGCTTAACACTAATGATTAAAAAAATGGCTTAATAGGATAAAATACATTTTATAAAATTGACAAAAAAACTTAAAGTGTGTAATGGTCTGGTCAGATAAGCCGTCACAGGGACAAACTCATACAGGTGGCCCGTGAAGAGCCCTCGATGCCTCGGATGTTCAGAAGCCGCACCACCATGCCGGCCCTAAAACAAAACAGTAGAGATATCTCCCAATAAGAGAGAGGAATTGTGAAATAATGCACTGACTCCCCAGGTTAAAAAAAGGTGAAAGACTCCCTTACAGTACCTTTACTAGATTCAATGTGTAGCCTCTGGGAGTGACTAAACTCTAACAAGTGGTGCTTTACCTTCAACGTATCACATTTTTTATAGTGAGAGGTGCGTGAAAAGACCTGTAGGTTTAGAGCTTTGAAGTAATTTTGCACATAAGCCAACCAAGGGCTTGATAGTCCCTTGTCCAGTTTTGGACAGTCTGAGATAATCTCTCGGTTGAGACTAGCCTCAGTGTTGGCCCACACACTGACCCATAGTAAAAGGGGCACTAACTTATCTTTGTTGGAAAAATACTGAAGGTTAAGTTCTGAATGCATAATGAAATGAGAGCTTGTGGGAAAAAGCTGTCTAGAGATGGATGTGATTTTCCTCTGTCTGTAAGGTGGTGACATCCTGATAGCCTCCATGAAGTGCCACTGGTGCTCACGACTAAAGACAACTCTGAGATAATTAAAATCATTCACAGAACCCAGTAGTTGCCCCTTCACCCTTAAGGAGGATATGCTTTTCTTCCATGATACACATGCCTTTGTGAGCGATTTCCCATAGTTTGTAGACAGATCTAGATCACTGAAAAACGATATAAAAGACAAAGAGCCCCTGGTGTTCAATGCTGTGAGTACTGCAATGTCTGCGTAAAGCAGCGCCGGTACTGGAACTTGGGAAATCCTTGGGATGTTGTTGGTGAAATTAACTAAGGTGGGACACAAATTATTAATGTAAATAATGAAGAATAAGTGTGCCAAAATACATCCATGGCACACCCATGGGCTAAGGTAAAGGAATGCGACAATTCCCCTAACACACCAAACCGGACCTTCGCTTCCAAGTTCTCACGTAGTGTGTGCAGAAAGTTAACCAATGTCAACTCCACACCTAGGTCCAGCAACAACAGCCATAATTTGGATCTTTTAACTCAATCAAAGACCGTTGACAAATCCATGAAGGCCAGGAACAGCAGACAGCACTTAGCTATCGTATATTTTCTGAGAATCAGATGCATATTAAAGCTCTCCTCCACTGTACCCAGCCCCTGTCAGAAGCTACCTTGCAAGGGACACATGATATAATTAGAATTTGCCCACAACTTCAAACGATTGAATATTACCTGCCCAATGACCCAGACCATACTATCAATGAGGGAGATCGGTACATTTCGGAGACTTACGATCTCCCATTTTGGAAATAGGAACGATTGTGGAGAGGTGCCAGGAAGCAGGGATCTTACTGCTTAAGGAATTATTAAACACATTTGATATCAAGGGCCTCCAAAGATGTGTGTTGCACTTAATTTGATCCTAGAGTATGCTCTCCGGCCCTGGGGCTTTACCATTCGGACCTTGCCTAATAGCTGTCATAGCCTCCTGCAAAGTGACAGACAAAGCTGATGAATGGAATAATTTTCCCCTCTGCTCATTCCTCAAGCACCCATCTTCTACCAAATGATAGACTGCACTAAAGTGCATGAGCCAGGCTGTGCCTGGAACACTATGTTTCAAAAGGGGATTCAGTGGGGATTCCTCTATTTAAGCTTATTGACAATTTCCCAGATGAGCATGCTATTGTTGGGGATGGACGCACTTTCCAAGAGCTCCCAATCCCTCCTACACAACTCTTTCTTTCTAGATTTCAGGGTGTTTTTAAATATCTTGCGGGCCTCAAGCACTGCAACAGGATCCAGCCGCGGCCCGTGGAGGGAGTTGCGGTGAGGCAGGCAGGCGGGGCGGGGGAGGGGCAGGGTGGGAGGTGATAAACACCGGAATATGGATGATTACAGGTAAGTAAACAATTAAATTAATAAAACGAATTTCGTAGCGCGCCCTGCATTGTATTTTGCGATGCAGGACACGGAACGAAATTCATTTTATTAATTTATTTGTTTACTTACCTGTAATCATCCATATTCTGGTGTTTATAACCCCCCACCCTGCCCCTCCCCCGCCCCGCCTGCCTGCCTCACCGCAACTCCCTCCATGGGCCGCGGCTGACAGGATCTTTCGAGGTTTTAGAAAGAGCCTTCCTTAGTTTATTATTGGCTGCAGAACAGTGGGTATCAAACCTATGTGGGTTTGCCTTACTACTCCTGATCTGGTGAAAAAGTAGTGTCCTGATACTCAGATTAGGTGAATTAAATGAAGCTAATATTTCGTCTCTCCACCCGTGAGACAAACAATTCAAGAAATCATAAGGTGAGACTTTAGCAGCCTGCCAAGGATGACCCAGGGTCTTTCAAATGCCATACAAGTCTTAATGTGTCACTGGTGTACTGTGAGATAGGAATAGTGGCCTTAGGGGGGTAGTTTGAAGCACTGGAAAATGACCTACTGCGTACAAGGCAGTATGATCACCCCATTCAGTCGCTAATATGGCACCATGTGAAAACCATGAAAAACCATTTCTTGTTTTGTATATATAATTAACCCTTTGCATGCTTGTGACGGAACCATTCCGTCACGAGCCACGGTGGCGCTGTGCTGGTGACGGAATGGTTCCGTCACGGCCCGGCCGCCGCGCCTGCGCGGCATCAATTTCGCGCCTGGGTGGCCCGATCTATTCCACTGTGGCTCGTGATGGAGCAGTTCCGTCACGAGCATGGTGGCGCCGCGTGGCCCCCCTCCCCCCTAGTGCCGCGGCGGAATTACCGCCGCGGCCAAGGGGTTAATTATCGAGGCCTTACCATACCCTCTATAGGAGGCCAACATTACCCCGTCTGTATTAAAGAGTTCAGCAAGGTCAACTTAATCATGCTCAGCAAGGACCTGCTCAATTCCTTCCCCCTATAATAAGATTTCTTCCAGGGGAGTACAGAACTATCAGTGCCATGTGCTTTAAAATTAACCCCTATGTTGACTTTAAGTCCCCACAAAGAAGATAATTAGATTGTGACATGAGCTTCACTCCTACAGGTCTCAAAGTCACAAGCAAAGCAAATAAATACTCATATTGAATACATACATAATTTAAAAAATCATTGTTATAAAAATTAATTAAATAAAAACTAAATGCACTAAAATTCTCCTTTATAAACAAAGCCATTAACAATGTGTCCAGGACCGAAATTTCCACTTTCAGGTTTCAGTTTATCCAATCCCAAGGACACTCCTTATTGCCTGCCATGTAAAGAGACAGCCGGGCAAGAATAGCATGCAAAACTGGGGCAGGAAAAGCAAGTGGTATTCCATGTTTCTTGTTGAACCACAATATCATATTTTGCAACATAATGTAGTCAATCTGGATTAATAACGTTATCTTTTAATCCAGCAACATTCAAACTAATAAGGTGAAGGAACCAACCAAGTTGCTGTTCGCAAAGCCATTCATGCCAGCCCTGCCAACCACACTATCACCAGCCTCAGACTGAGTGGGGGAACAACAGAATTGCCCTGTACAATTCCATCAATAAGGCAGTCCACACTGGAGAGATCATAGACGTGTGAATCCCCTGATTGGTACTATGAGCAGGCTGCGGCTCATCTGAAAGAGGGCATTGGTGAGTGTTTACATATATATTCAAGGATGTGGAGACTGAATGATAACTACTTGGCCGCTGAGACACATTATGTGGTCTGTATAAAAAGGCAAGTGGAACTAAGGTTATATTCCCCACTCCCATTTCTCACTCAAAGTACCAAACAAAAGAATTTGTATTAAAAAAAAGGGGATCTTAATTTAACAATAACACAATGCCCCCGATACAACTGGTCCAGGCACTAGCCATCCTACTCTGGGGCTCAACAAGCTATTGTTGGCAAATGAAAAAGAAAACCCCCTATGGTGTGCTAGCCAGTCCAGAACTGTGGTACTTAGCTCCTCATTTGACTCAGTCTGCCCAGTATGCAAAGGGGGTACTCCAATCATAATAACCACAAACGGACACGCTGCTGGTGATAGATTCATTTTAGGATGAGGGCTTCAAATTCCTCAGAGAAGCACAGGTGGCTATTGACCCACCCCTCTACACACACTTCTCTCTCTGTTTCGTTTCTAAATAATTTGCGACCTGAACTTGATATGAACACACAGTTCAGTGCCAAAAAGTCAGTCATATTGTTTCCAGAGCACATGACTGTTATAACTTAACACTCATAAAAAAAGTTCTAACACCGGGCAGATCTTGTCCTCCTGGCTACCTTTTGCCTCAGAAAAAGACTGCACCACCTCCTCCTGGTTGAACAACTAGAAAACCCCAAAGTTTCATTGTCTCTTTTACACATCAACGCACCTTCCTTTGAAAGTTTGTGGCTCCCATTGGTGACTGCCAGTTATGGAGACCATATTGCTCTTAACCATCTGATACCACAAGTCCTGAACTAGTATGCTACTATTGAATAGAGACATAGGAAACAGAGAAATGCATTGAATATCATTTTTACAAAACAGTTTGTTTCCTGTCTTTGCAAAGTGACCTCTTTTAGTTTTTATATTTCTTTAGAGTAACAGAGAAAGGGCAAGTATAGCATTGAAATTCTGAAATTGTGTCTAAACCACAGGTCTGTACTTTGTTTTATTCATTAGCTCATTGTATGTCTTAGCTTGTTTCGACTACATAAATATTGATTGTTTGTCTTCATTTTATAATGATTCCCAAGTAGATTTCTCAGAAACTCCATAATGCAATCAGGGAAATAGGTGATCTCAATTATCCTTCTTCCGTTTTCTTCTGCTTCACTTTCACAAATCCTTTAAACTCCTGGCTACAAAACATATGGGGATTCACTCGACAACATAATTTGAGGCACTTAGTCAATACCTATTGAACAGGGTCCTCATTAGAAAAGTTCATTTACATCAGACCTCTGATTCCTGGCAAGGTTTTTTGAGTAACAGGGATTAAGGAAAGGCCGACTTCTGTTCATGTACACATTGTACAAGTCTCATATCTTCATTTGCTTAACACTGAAAGACAATGTGCCTGTTTCACAACGAAAGTTGTAAATAAATACTTTCACATGTACTCCTACGCACAGGTGTGTAGTTATGATTTTTGCCCATTGACAAGATTACAACCAGTACATCGCTGTTCTCCTTGAGAAAAGTCATGTGACTATATTGTGGGGTAGCATTCTCCGAATGTGGAATTACATTTACAGTCTAATTCCGCATTACAGAACAGAGAGTTATTGTACAATTGCAAATTGTTTGTGTTTCTCCATGGAGACAATATTTCTTCCTGTGCTAAAACCCTCCCCAATCACCGCACAAAGTTATGGGGGCTTGGTTTCCCTTCCCACCATGGAAATGGAGTTATGGCAGCCTTTGGCAAGAGCACATCTCCAACCTTTTCTGGGTTAGAAGTGTGGCTCACTGGTTAGAGGAGGCAGACCTGGAAGCAGAGGTCAGCCTTGGACCAGGGTTCAATTCCCGGCTCGGCGGGGTCTTGAGTCCTAAAATGTCCATGGACTCGACAATTCTCGCTCCGGTGCCTACTCGATTCACGGATTCACACTCTGCGACTCTGGGCAATAGCTTGCTTAATCTCCACAACAGCCCCTCGCGGCGGGATGCCTGGCTTTCACCTTGCGGATACCCTGCCGGGCTTATCTCACAGGTGAATACCAGGACGGGTTCCCTAAGCAAGCGCTTAGAAACCACTTGGTGATTTGCGCTATATAAATTCCTGTACATTTACATAGAAAGGGCCATTGGAAAGTTTGTGGGCATTCAAATACTTTCAAGGAGTAGCACGCCTTGAAGCACCTGCTCAACATCCTTTTGTGTGGAATTTATTACCATCTAGTATAATACTGTCCTATGGATTTATAGCTGTTAAGTCACATTTTGTAAACATTTTTGTTAACAGCAGTCGTAAATTCAGGTTTTTCGATAATAAGCATACTTATTACGACCAAACATGTGAACTAGGCCATATTAGATGTATTTATATTATTTATGAGTTTGTAGAGCGCCTAGTTACACCTACTGGTGTGTCCCCGCGCTGTGTTACTGACAACTCCAGTAAACAGTGCTATGCCTATGGACACCAACTTCCTGTCTATTGTGTGAAGAGCCAGGATATTAGTTTCCTTCGGAAACTGCTCTCAGATGGTTCCTCCCTGAGGGACAAGGGTAAGGCATTCCAGCTTTTTGCTGCCAGCTAGCTGAAAGATCTTGCTCCTATACGTGCTTTTTTGATCCTTGGAACTTTAACCAGATGTTTCACAGTGGATCTTAAATGGCGTTCGGTCTTATAAGGAGACAATAAGTCCTGTAGGTAAGTGGGGCCTTTACGTTGCAGGATGCGATGGCCGAAACATAGTGCCTTAAACGTGATGCGTTTCTGAACAGGCAACCAGTGCAATGTCTCCAGTGCGTTCTTGGAGGACGCTCGTCTCGGCAAATTCAGCGCTAGTCGAGCTGCTTCATTCTGGATAGATTGCAACTTTTGCTATCCCTTTTTGGTTGCACCCAGGAGCAGCACATTTCCATAATCTAGTCTTGCTGTGACCAGAGAATGGATCAGGGTTTTCCTCACAGACATCTCTAAAATGTCCAGGGTTTTTCTGAGTATCTTCAGAATTCCAAAACATCTTCCTGACAACCTCTTAATCCGAGTCTCGAAAGTCAGTTTGGAATCTATCCATACACCCGGATTCTTAACCTCAGCCTTCGTGGTCGGAACTGGTCCTAGGATTGTTGGCCACCAGGCCGAAGACCCGATGGATGGGGTATTTCCTATTATTAGTATTTCTGTCTTATTGCCGTTTAGGCTCAGGCACTTATCTGCCATCCATCCTGCCAGATCTTTCAAGCAGTCTGCAAAATTGGTGGCTGCTTGTGCCGAGTTTGGGGCCAGGGTGACCACTAGCTGTGTGTCATCTGCGTATGACACAATTGTAACACCATGTTTTTCTACAACCTCAGCCAAGGGGGTGACATATAGTTTGAAAAGAGTAGGGCTCAAAATTGAGCCCTGCGGCAGCCCCTGTGCTAGAGAAATGGGTATAAAGGTATACGCAGATTGTGCCACTTGGAAACTGCGGTCCTATAGATAGGATACCATCCAGTCCAGGGCAACCCCCTCTACGCCCCCTCTTCTGAGTCGGTGCATGCTGTGTAGTCCATTCACCTATATAGATTATAAACAGACACATGATATATATATATATTCACTGAAAAAACCATAGGTTATAGACCATATATAGTTAGGAATTAGCATTTACAAAACCTTATTTTACTCACACAAAACCATTGAAATTCGCATATATAGTTAGTTGTACTAACTATATATCACGCACCCGCAATCCACTGCTGATCATGTCACATATTACATCATTCATGACATGGTCAGTGACATCACTGATGACATCACTGATGACATCTCAAATGACATCACTGATGACATCACTGATGACATCTCAAATGACATCACTGATGACATCACTGATGACATTACTGAGCACATCACTGATGACATTATTCATGTGATAATACGATGAACCTCTTCAGACTCTAATATAACCTTAGATACACTCAGTGTAAACAGACACTCACAGACTGTCACTCATCCATGGAGTTACTCACACACCTACTCAGTCATGCAAAGAATCAATCACACCTCCATTTTCTCAACTATACAGTTATACACACCTTACTTATTCAAACATATACTAACACATATTTACTCTCTTATACAATCCCTGATACAAGTTCACAATGATCCATACAGCCACTCACACATTCACTAGCTCTTTATGCACAGTTATTTATATATGTCAACTCTCACATGTACTGTGTTTTACATATGTACTTACTTTGACATGTAGCACTGAGATATCCATTCACTCACCAATACACTCATGCACACAGTCAACCGCCCATACAGCTGTTTCCACATGCACTTTTGAACCCATACATCTAGTGAATCAACTGCTCACACATCTATGCACAGAGTCATACACCTCCCAGCCACCCACACACACACTCAGTCTCCCATACAAATACTTGGGCAACCAATCAATAACCCATATAGTTACTCATATAGCTACTGATCAACACATGCAGCAGTTTACAGAACAACAGACATAATGATGCACAAATTAAGACAGTTTAGTCACTAACCCATGCACTCAGTGAGACACATTTAATCACTCACTCATACAGTCAGTCATGCACCTACTAAATCCTTCATCCAGACACTTATACATCCACTCATTCTTCAATATGTAAGACATATTTTAACTTTACAGAAATACACAGTCACTGGATGTTGTCATCAGTGATGTCATCAGTGATGTCATTTGAGATGTCATCAGTGATGTCATCAGTGATGTCATTTGAGATGTCATCAGTGATGTCATCAGTGATGTCACTGACCATGTCATGAATGATGTAATATGTGACATGATCAGCAGTGGATTGCGGGTGCGCGATATATAGTTAGTACAACTAACTATATATGCGAATTTCAATGGTTTTGTGTGAGTAAAATAAGGTTTTGTAAATGCTAATTCCTAACTATATATGGTCTATAACCTATGGTTTTTTCAGTGAATTTTCAAGGTTTTGTAAATGCTAATTCCTAACTATATATGGTCTATAACCTATGGTTTTTTCAGTGAATTTCAATGGTTTTTTAATAGCAAATATCAAAAGCTAAAAAATTTATTCTTCTTTAAATCGAAAAATATATTTTATATGTTTTTAATGCAATTTTTTAATGTCTTTTTTTTAAATTATTATTTTTTTTTCGCTCCCGGTCCGCGAACCGGGTAGCTTCCCGTTAGCTCAATTTGGTGCCGTGACCCGGTCCGCGAACCGGTAAACATTCCGTTTGCACAACTGCCGCGTTAGAAAACAACATCGTGACGCGTCGCGTAAGCGCGACGTATGGCGTTCTCGCGTAATGCGTCTTATGACGCGCCGCGTTAGCGCACCCGGAAGTGCTCCGGAGCGCGAACCGAGGCGCGAAGCGCAGCTCCCCGGAAGCGATCCGGGGCGCGGCGTGCAGCGCGTAACGTAAGCATAACAGGTCATGTGACTTGTTAATACAACTTTTCATTGGTTCATTTCATTTTTGGTTTCCTAATGATGTAAGGCTAGGTCATGTGACCTAAAAATAACACTTTTCATTGGTTTAGAACTTTTTTTTCCCAAATGATGAAAGCCCCCACCTTTTTTCTCACTCTGACTTTCAACTTTGTGAGAGGAAGACCTATTTTGACTAATAAGCAATGGCTTCATTAGTAGCTGCAGCTGGTGCACCCCCACCACCACCACCACCTCCTAGGAAGAGAGGACCACCTCCTCAGGTAATCCTCAATCAAGAGGAGGAAGAAGAGGAAGAAGAGGAAGAGGAGCAAGGGGGGAGGCAGTTTTTGCCTGAAGAACCAAGGAGGTCCCATGTAAAAGAAGATTACATCTGGCAATTTTACTCATTTCCCCGGGGCCAAAAAAAAGTTAATGCCCGCTACGTTACCTGTCTCATCTGTAAAACAAATCTGTCCAGAGGGACTGATAAGAAGTATAGCTATGGCAATTACACCATGCATCGGCATATGGAGAGGTGGCACCCTATAAATTATAGTGCTGCGCAGGTAAGTCATCTGCAGGAAAAAAAACCTCCTGTGGCCAGTACATCATCTGGAGAGGCAGTGACGGGACCAGAGGCGAGGGAGACGGTCCCCAACATCCAGTTGAAGTTCGGGGAAGTGAAGCAAGTGTGCATTTATTGCGGCAAATTAATTTGCTACAAGGAGAGTAGCATAAATTTGATCAACGTATCAATTGAAAATCATAAATGTCCAAAACGCCCCAAAAAGTAAATTATCTTTTTTTTTTGTTGCTCCTGTTGAGCCCGTTATAATCAATGATTTTCGTTCCCCCCCCCCAAAAAAAACAAAAAAATATATAAAACCGTTCAAAAAATACAAAAAAAGTAAAAAAAGTTCAGAAAAATAATAAAAAAAATATAAAACAACAAAAACAATAAAAAAAAGTTCTTTTCAGAACTACCTCCCCTTTATAAAAAAATTGCTAGAATGTTTAGCACTCTGGCAACCTCTATTTCTTTTGATTCGCTTCCCGGTTCGCTTCCCGGTACGCGAACCAGAAGCGAAACAAAAAAAAAGGAAAAAAAAAAAGGAAGAGTGAGTATAAGGGAAGGAAACAGAGAGTAATGTTAAAAGAAAGACAGCTAGAGGGAGTAACACAGAGATACTGTTTAATACATCTATTTACCAAAGAAAAGATGTAAGAGGGTATAATTGATAAATACACAAAATAGATAAGGAAGTGAAAGAAAAAAAAGGGAGTAGAAGAATAATAAACAAGAGTTTCTTGGAGAATATGAGTGAATGTTCAAATTAAGAAGAAAAACAGTAAAGGATGTGGAATGAGAGGTAGGGATAGAACCAGACTAAAAGAACAACCCTGAGGGAAAGTGTTAAGAAAAGAGTGAGTGAAAGTAAATAGGAATAAAAGAAGATGTATGACAGTGACTAAGGTTAAAACATGTGGAATAACAGAGAGGAAAAACAGAAAGCAGAAAAGAAGAAGTGAGAGAAAAGGAATAATTGAAACAGCAAAGAAATGTAAATAACATAGTGTGCTTGAACTACAGGGAGAAAGCATAATGAACAAGTAGTGAAAAAGTGATCAGTCAGAGACAGTAAGAGTAATAGAGACGGAGTGAGTGAACAGGAGTGAGGAACTATGAGAACAGAGGGACTGAGAAAAGAAGTGGAAGGAGTAGAGTAACTAAGTAATAGAGAAAGGAATGAGGGAAGTAGCAAAGGCAGGAAACTGGGGGTTAAAGAAATGAAGCAGTGGAACTAATTGAAGTTAAATGTGATAGAAATGTAACGAAAAGAGTACAAAACACTTACCTTATAATTCTCGTTAATTTAGTCACTTGTTATTTTTATACTTTCAATCTGTGAAAGAAAGAACAAAAATTTGAAAAATATTAAAACATGTATTTAAAAATTAGAAAAGACAAGGGAAAAGATTGAAAATCATACAATTTTAAAAAGAAATAAAGTTAGAGATAAACATGCAGAAAAAAAGAGAAATAAAACGGTGATAGACAGTCAGAGACAAAAAGAAATTGTAATAGAGTAAATTACTAAGAGAAAAAAAGGAAGATACTTTCAGTGACAGAAAAGAACGATAAAAGAGAAAACTAAATTGAAGTTGTGTAAGCTACTAAAAGAAAGTGAGTAAGGTAAACTATATAAGGAAAGGGTGAATAAGGAAAAGAGAGTGAGGGAGAGAGGAGACAGAGGAAGTGAAGGAAAGAGTGTCAGATACAGACTGAGTGAGGCAACAAAGAAAGATAAATGAGTGAGGGTGAGTTATACTAACTGATTGCACCAAAAACGGAGAACCCAAAAATATTTAATTTAGAAAACAAAGGGAGGAAAGATGGAAAAGACAAGCGAAGCAGAAGGTCTAAAAGCTGAAAAATGGTGCAAGGGAGAAAAGAAAAAAGCAGAGTTGGATTAGGGAAACAAAGGTTGAAAGATAAGTGGAGTTAGACAGCAAGGGTGAAAGAGAATAAAACAAAAGGCAATGTGAGTATGTAAGGAGGATTGATAGAAGGTAGTAAAAGATGAGTGAGCATGAGATAAGACGAGTACAAATTAAAATTCACTATACAAAGTACAGAATTAATTATACATGTTAAATGGTTTATTTTTGCTGTTCTCAGAATATATCAAATTTCACTAAAAACAGTGAGTTGAAGGTATTCATCATATAACAGCGGGGGAAAAAAACACAATCAAAATGATTGTGTTTAAAAAACCCATAAAACATAACCAATCAGAAATCAGAACTCCTCAAAAGTAACTTACTTTCCATGACGTCGAAGGATGTCCTATGAACAGCTTATACTCTGTTGGGCTGTTATTATTTTCTGCCCGCCACTTTCTGAAAGAAAAGCTCCATCGTTTTGACAAATATGTTACATACAATAAATGACTTCTCTCTACCGCACTTCTCCTCAAGGCCAAATAGTGTAAGAGCCATTTATAACTCTTGGAATTCTTCTAAGCAAATCCCCTCATTTTCTTTTTCCACAACTTTCAGAAAGAAAACGTTCAAGATCACTTTCACAATCCTGTACTAGTAATATCTCACCCTTCTTGCTCACTCATGTTCCACATTTCCTATGACACTGATACTGCTTACTATGAGGCACATTACACTACCTCTATGACTACTATAATTATTTAATTCTCTTGATCACTGTTAATCACAAAGCAATTTAAAACAGTACATAAAATTATATCAATTCCTAGAATCATTATAGGCCAGTTACCTACCCTAAATTCTCTCTTCAGAAAACACAAAGTAAGAATATTTTAAGTCAAAAGGCAACATTGTTTCATAGTCAAATGGGAATCATTTCCGAAACACCAGCTTTTTTTACATTTTAAATAAGCTGTGTAATAAGCGGATGTTGTCAAAGGACCATCATGTCATATAATAGCTGCAGTTACAAATGTTCTTCCTAAAATCAACGACTGTGTAGCCACAACATTTGTAATTAAAGTTGGAAACTTACTTTCATCAGGTTTATATAGTTGGAATTTTAAAATGACATTATAACCAAAAGTTTGTACAAATAATGTGGACAACATTGCAGACTTACATTACCTCTACTCCATGTTTTCATTGGCTGCTTGAATTAGCTTATTAAAAGAAACAGTTTTTCTGAACTCATTCAAAGTGCAGTTATTTTTCCATGATGTCAAGTGTTATGGTAAGAACACCGTTTGCTTTGGGAAATACTCTGTTGTCCTTTAACTAATCCGTGCACACCACTTTCTGTAAGAAAACCACCTTTTTTTTCAGGAACTACTTAAAACTCAAAAATAACTTTTCACTCTGTACTACACTTATCCTCAAGGCCAAATAGTGTAGGAGCCATTAGAACCTCTTGAAATTCCTCAGAACAAATCCCGAGATTCTTTCCCTAAAATTTTGGTTGTAAAAACACCAGGTAAGAATTTTTAAGGTCAAAAGGCAATTTTATTTTTAAAGTTAAAACAGAATCATTGCAGAATGACCAGCCGTTTCTAGACTTCAAATAAGCTGTGTAATGTCCTGATGTTGTTGAAGGACCGTCATGATATATAATTGCTGCAGTTACAAAAGTCCTTCCTGATATTGACAACTGCGAAGCCACAACATTTTTAATTAAAGTTGTCAATTTTGTTCCATCAGGCCGACATCGTTGGAACATTAAAATGACATACTGGCCATATGTTCGTATAAATAATGTGGACAGCATTGCAGACTTACATTGGCTACACTCCATGTTGTGATCGGCTGCTTTTACTAGCTTATTAAAGGACACTGATTTACTGTCTGGCAAAGTTAAATATATAAATCTTTCTGAGTCTACACTAGTAGTACTTGATACCCTACAGTTCTCGCAGTCATGCTGCCATTGATAAGAAAGGCCAAACAGATGATCTACATCTACACCTTCATCTTGCAATACATCATGCATATACATTAAAAACTCCTGACAATCTTGCTGAATATTTTGAGAGAATTGCGTTTGACCTGAACATTTGTCTAACAGATTTCGAATTTCAGACACACTTTCTATTTTTGTTCTATCAGTGCTACATTTCTCTAACACAGAATTCAATAAACAGCAAAAACTTTGATCTGAATTGATCACAATCTCTTCTTTTAAAGTTTCTAGAGAAAAGACAACATTAACCACTACATTAGCATAGCAGTTGACACCAGAACTATTTTCAAATTGAAAACCAACAACATCTTCAACAGAATCATTTTCTTTCTGCTTATAATTTCGGCTTCATCGACTTTTCGTCTTTTTGCTACAACCTCCCTACTACTGGTCACATTTCTTCGTTTCCGGCCTACCACACGTTTCTCAAACAAAGGATATTGAGGCAAATGTGGCGCATACTCTCTTCTTAACCTATTGTATTCCTTAACACAATCTAGATCCGCACAAATGTTTGTGACATCACACTCAATCAAGTACAATCCCGATAAAGTTCTGACTCATGACAATGCCACATATGCCATACCCTCCTTGAACACAGAACTGCCAATGTTCACCAATGCACTGTCTACACTTAAACCTTGCGATTTATGGATTGTCACCGCATATGCCAAGCAAACAGGAAACTGCTTACGGCGAACATATAAGTCTTTTACAAGCAAAAACCTAGCAGAGCAACGACCAATTAGCTGTACTTCCTCAATGCCATCAAATTTAATTTTTAAAAATTCAATTCCATCTCTATTTCTGTATTTCTCAAAATCAACAACATTACCCATTGATCCATTTACCAGACCTCTTTCAACATCTAAATTCCTTCTCAAAATGATACGGCAATTTAAGCACACATTCAGAGTCTTTTCAAAACCAGCAGTTTTAGATATAGTCTTCTCTAATGAATCCAATTTAGATTTCAAATTCTCAGACAAAATAATTGTTGCTCCCATATGCTCTATTCTGTCAATAGCTTCCAGTTTCACAATCTCTTGCTTTTCTAAATTCAACATTTTGTTGTTGAAGATGGCACATTCTGCAAGAGTTGGCATCAAACATATTCCAGATTTCTTCTCAGTAATTTTCCGAAAAATATTCTCTGGCAGAACGTCTTCTTCTGGATACAAATTTGACAGTAATCGTGCATGTAAAGCTTCTTTCCCATGCTCGGTCACTTTTCCGATTCTAACTTCTTGTAGAATATTCTTGTAATCTTCATCCTTCGCTTGTCGCATATTTTCACGCAGTTCAGCATAATTGAAGTTTAACCATATATTAACGTTGCCAATGCTCCCTAGGCACTTCCTGGTGTCTTCATGTGTAAGTAGTTTAAACACTGGTTGTCCTTTCACTGGTGTCAGCTGCAGAAGATCACCGAAAACAATGATGTGTTTGCCACCAAATAACACATCATACTCTGTTTTAAGAACTTCTTGCATTCTCAAATGCACAAAGGCAAGCATGACATTGGAAACCATGCTTACTTCGTCAATGATAAGAAGTTTCATTTTCCTCAAGACTCTTGAAACTTCACAACAAGTATCTCCAGATAACTTGTGGTATTGTAATTTGTTATCATGCTCCACTGGCAGAATCAGTAGACGATGCAAAGTAATACCTTTAATGTTATGTGCTGCCAGTCCAGTTGGAGCGGTGACAACACAAGACAGCGATGACTCAGTCCTTTTCTGCAAATAACATGAAATTGCTTTAATGAGGAAACTTTTTCCAGTTCCTGCTTCTCCACTCACGTACAGTCGGACAGGCTTCAACGACGTACATGAGCACTGTTTCTTCTCATGACTTAATCCATGATCAATTTGGTTGGTAACTTCGTCATATATTTTCCTCTGCTCAACGTTGAGTTGTCTTTCCAAATCTTCTAAGTTAACCGCATCCTCCTGAGCATGTGCCATGGCTCTTTCCACTTCAATCATGGCAGTGGCAGCTTCATTTTCGATAACTGGTCCTCCTAGTGGATCCTGACTCAATGAAACAGAACTCTGACTGTCCTGAGAACTGTCTCTAGCAATCTCGACTGCAATTGTTGCTTCCTGCTCGATTTCCGCATTCAACATTTCTAGATATTTTGGAAAAACAGGACATTCTATGGTCTCCTTGGCTGCATTGAAAGAGTCTTCGTAACAGAGGAAATCTCCAAGCAGTTCCTCTTCTGCATGTCAAGGCTTGAAAAGTTGCAAAAGAGCTAAATAGAAAAACTCTTTTCTTTCAGGAGATTCGCCACTCAATTTTCGATGATTTACCAATTGCCATTTTCTTTGCTTGACCAGACATCCCTCACTTCCAATTACAGCATACACTCCTTTATCAATATCTTCTTTTATGTTCCTCTTGAATATGTAATTTTGTAGAACCTCATACAGACAAACATTCTCGAGGTGACTGCTTCTATTTGGATAATATGTATCCAACATGTTGGTCTTCAAAATATCTGTACTGTTTGGCTCCTTTTCCGCCAAATACTCAATTTCCCGTACAGGTTTCAGAACTCGATTACGCGTTGCAGCAAGACCAAGACTCGCCCAAATGATACTCCTAGATTTGGCATAGAGACTTGCTGAAGATAACCGGTCAGAACATTCGTAAGCTCCGATTTCTCGATGCGACAACATCTTCAGACTGAAACTGTACAACTTCTTACTGAGGCTCTTTTCATGGGAAATGTCCTCCCACATATCCTTCAATTCTGTCTTTTCTTTTTTTGTGATGTAAGATGTCACATACCGAGCCACAGCCATACAGTTATCAGCCACAAACTGTATATCCATGTTAGCATTCTACATGGACAAAATCACTGGGTTGTAGTCGTTGATGTACTTGGACTCTTCGTTTCTTTTCAAATTGTATGTATTTTTGGGTGATTTCCTCGTCACATTATGTCGCAGCGAAGACATCAAACTGTTCACTCTTCCTTTAGAAATCACCGGTCGTGGAAAGCTGAAACGACATTTTGTGTAGAACTTGTCCTTGTTTCTGAATTTACGATGACAGTACTTTCCACAACGATGGCTTTGAAAGCGTAAAACTTGTTCTCTTAGGCTTTTGTCTTCCTTTGTCTTTGGAACAGCACATGTAGAATACTGTTCTATGAAACTCATCCCTAAGTCATCCGGATCTGTTCCAAATTTGGGTGCATCTTTGATCCATAGCAGCATATGTATATGAGGAGCACCTCTTGCTTAGTACTCCTTTCTCCAGAAGAAATCCAACACCTCTCCAAGAGGTGGATTTTTCTTGTTCATGATGAAAGCCATCATAGCTTCAAATCTATGATTGAAGTACCTGCATACATTCACTGGATCCAAAGAGCACAGTTCTCCGGGTGTCTTGAATTCGATATTTTCAATGTTTCCATTTGCCTCTCGTAGAAATTCAAGTAAGTCATCCCAGCCATACTCGGCACAGCTGAGAGTGAGGAACCATGTGGGAGTTCCTAAGTTCCTCAGCATACATTTTAAATCACCATGACGACGGTACCAGTACTCATTAGTACCACGCTGACATGCCATGAGATTAATCAGGTGAGAATCCAAAATACTGTCTTGCACATTGACTTTATCCATAAAGTCCCTTGCCGAGATATTTTGCATCTGTACACCACTTTTCAAGATGTGGTTCACTGCATATGACACTCCAGACAGATCACTTTCAAACAGTAGATGGAACAAATAGGGAATGCATTGACGAAACCTAGGATCTTCTGCATACAATCGTAATGTCCGGTATTCAGAAGCAGGAATTTGATCAGGTCGCTCATCATATCTTCCTCCTTGACCTGTTGGAAATAGCTGTGGGAAACACTGAGCTTCAAAACTTTCCTCCCAAACACTAATGGGACTCCCTTTGGCTTGTTTCATTTGAAACAACTCAATAGCATTCCCCAGGACTTCCTTGGAATGCAAAGGATGAACACTATAATGTTGATATATTTCTTCATTTTTAGAGGCTTCTACTTTCTCAATTTGTCCAGCACACAAATCGCTGTCCTCTTCTTCACTTACTTCCTCTTCTGCAACACATACATTCTTGTAGTACTCATTGTTTTTCATCAAATACAATGTTGCCTTTTTGACTTTCCTAACATCCACTAAATCTTGCCAGATTTTCTTACTCTTTGTCGGAACCCCATTAACTAAGATAACCAGAGGTTCCTCTTCCACTTTCTCTACTCCAATTGTATTAATGTTTTTCTTCAAATCTAGAGGCAAATAAACAACTCTTCCCTTTAATCCTCTCTGTAAATCTGATGGAGGCAATTTCCCTGTCTTTGGCTCCATTCGTACAATAGCCTGAAAGGGATGGACACTTTGAATCAAAATAGATTCATAAGTATTTAAATCCTGCAATTCAGAAGGAATGTCAACCAATTCCAGATTATTATGAACCGCTCTAGCAGGCATCCGATTTTTATTTAATTTGTTACAACAATAAGTACACACACGTTGATCCGATCCCAAATCAAAACAATTTTCTACCATCAAGTATGTTGCAAAATCCTTCCATTCACTATTATTTTCCCTTTCACTTTTTGCATATAAATCCACTAACTTAGTCTGATTCTTATAGTAAGTGCGTCGACAACACACACAAGTGAAATTAGGCCTCTCACTTGATTTCACCTGAAACGTGGCAATTTCCTTCTGAAAATTATCTGTACTGGAAACCTGTACACTCTCTTCCACATTACCTTCTTCTTCTGGGTCAATTTCAACATTCTTCTCTTTACTTGCAAAGTAACAAAACTCAATTTCTTTACAAATATTCTTCACATCTACTTCAGAACCATGCAAAAGAGCAGTGCATAATTGTTTAAGCATAATTGCTGGACTCTTAGCATAATACAACATTCTAACTAATTTCCTCACTTTATTATGATGCACTGCTAGCATCCTGAAATGATGAAAAACACTCTGGCATACTCTCCTGGAAAGACAAGCCAGTGAATGACCATGCAAACCTGTCACTTCTCTCACTCTGCAAGGATCTAATTCTTGCAACAACTTCATTTTCTGTTTTAAAGTTTTCTTATTAAATGTCCGTACAAAATCACAAAGCAAATTGATGGAATCCTGTCACACACTGCAAATACTACTACACTTCCAGGTTTACACTGGTCCCTTAGGACGTCTTCCTAAAACCTCATTACCTAACACCTCTTCTGCCTCTGTTGACACAAGTTTTTCTTTTTCAACCGGACAACCATCTTTCACCTCATATGCTCGACCACTGGTGTCAACTGCATGCACCAAATCATTATCCTGGAAATAACTCTCCTCATTAAAAAATGCCTCACAACTTGAACTATGCATCCATTCTCCTGAAAAAACTTCACAAAAATTACTACGATTAACTGTTCTCTTCCATCTACTATTTGTTTTGAAATCATAAATTACCTTGTTTAGTTTCCTAATTCTATTGATTATCAAAATAAATAACTTTCGCTTAATTTTGAATGCCTGATCAATAATTTTCTCAATGTTTCTCTTTCTCTTATAAAAAGCCACTTTCTGTTGACGTTTCTTAATATTTTTTAACAAATTGTCAATTATCCTGTTGCGGAACATTCGTCTACGAATGTCCCTAAACTGATTTTTCCTTCTACTACCATGCACTGAGTTATCTCCTGCTCTAGCAGTAACATTTTTGAGTGGCCTTTCTTTTCCGTTTAAATTGGCTCTCTTTTTCTGGACTAAAACATGTTCTGTAGTGATACTTTTTTTTCTGGAAATGTTTCTTAGGAAAGATTTCGTTCTCTTACCCGGAGCTTTTTTGGTGACTTGACAAGTTTTTTTGTAGAGGACTGCTGCAAGCATGTAGTAAGCTGCTGTGTTTAACGTTTTGTAGCCTTTCTCCTTCTTTGCTTCGAAGGCATTGTGTAATTTTGAAATGATCTGCAGTTGAATCTGTGGTAAAATATAATAAACAATGTTATTAACCACTATTACCAAACAGTAAATCAATAACAGTCGTCAAAAAATTAACACACTACTTGTCAATTCTACATACAATACTTTTTAGTGCATTGGCAAATTTAAAACTCACAAATAGTAGCAAAGAAATGGAATGCTTCTACATTTGACCTGTGCTCTTTTATATGTGAATCTGAACTAATTTTATTAGCATATTTCACTATTTTATTAAAGACACTTCACACAAGCTGTTTTTGAAGTTGTATTTAATTTTAAATGAAACGGTTAACATGGTTACTTTTCATTTCCAGTAACTTTTAAAAATAAGTCTTTATAGTTCCATAGGCTCGAGCAGGTCGGCTTCCCACCCTATGTCATACAATTCTGACAAATCGGCATCCTCATCATATTCTTCATCAGCCACAGGATTTAAATCATCCAAGGGATCTACTTCCACTGATGTTTCAATGACAAGTTCAATGATAACATCGAGATCAACAGATTGCTCATTATCACTCATGCTTGATGTTGTCGTTATCTTTAAAGAAAGAGAACAACAATGAGATGTTGCAGAGTAAGAGACAAATCTCAGAGACTATAATACTAAAATTGTTTAACAAGAGTAACATTTTGCAGATATTATTTAACCATGTCCAGCGATGCTGAGGCCTATGTCCAAGTTTTCAGTGATCAGGACTCATCTCTTCTTAACCTTGGATAAGCCTCACCAACTCTGTGTCCCCTGCTCATACTTAAATGTAAAGGGGCAGATTTATGTTAACTGGCGCATCCCCAGGGATGCACCAGTTAACGTGCGCCGCTGCTCTGCCACCCATGATGTGCCACATTTACAATGTGGAGCAACATTGAGCAAAAACAGCAAAGATGCGTCACGCATCTGTGCAGCAAAAGCGGCGCATTGCAGGAATCACGTCGTAAGCGCGACATGTCTACTGCAATGCACAGGGGCAAGCCACACATTGCATGGTGCATCACTCCTTATGCCTGTTTCAAACAGGCGTAAGGATTTGATTCAGCAATGCCATAAAGCTGACTCAGTGAAATCTTCTAAATTTCACTGTGTTAGTTTTACAGGGCTTTCATGCAAATGAATGCCCACCCTGCAACAAAACGCCCACATGAAACCTGACGCAGGTTTCAAGTGGCACAGGACTTTACACCATGACACATCTGCCTAGATGCATCAAGTTGTAAATATGTCGCAACATAGCGCATCTTTTGCGCCGCCGCTGCGTCACAAAAGTGACACACAGCGGCGCAAAAGAGGCACACGGCCATCATAAATCTGCCCCTAACATTTTAAATGATTGGTTCAGGATGCCGATAAGGTGTGGCCTATCCAGGGGTTTGTTTGAGGTGAGGCCTACTCAGGGTAACAGATGAAATTTAGGCTTGTTGAAGAGTACAGAGGAGATAATACATGTGCAGGCCTACCAATGAAGTGAGTCATGTCCACTGCACTCTTGAACAAAGGCCAGACCTCCTCTGTCTCCCTGGACAGGCCTAAACCTGATCTGCACAATGTGATTCGTAATGTTAGGAAACACAGGTGATGTAATTGAAAAACGTGAAATTTTTTTTGCTCATTTCACAATCACATCACCTGTGTTTCCTTTGCTTAGGTATCTCATTGTGCAGATGTAGTCTAGCATATGAAAGAGTACGTAGAAGGTGAGCACTATATGCAACAACTTTGACACTTACAGAAACCTCAGCTTCTCCATGCCCCCTACACAGTTCTAAATGTATATCATTATCATCATAGTGACTATGAAACTCTTGCAGAATATATTGTGAAACCTTAATGACTTCAAGAAACGTGTTTTTAAACCGGCAAACAAGGAAAATTATTCTCACATATTCATGGTGGAAAGTAAAATATTTATTTAAAGAAGCAGACACCATTATGACCTTCTCATAAATGTGAAAAGCATTTCTTTTTTTAAAAAAAACGATTTTCTGGTCATAATTTGAAAACACAACACAGCTCCTATGTAGAAGCACACCCTGTCAGTACTTAAATTTGCCAAGCACACATGGGGGCGTATTTACAAGGACCTTGCACCACGGGGAAATGACTTAAATTAAAATGGGGAAAATAACATCAAAGTGACTCAAAGGCCTTGTAAATATGCCCCAAGCAGCCTATGAAACTCTAGCAGTACATATCAAGAAATCTAATTGACTTCAAGAAACGTTTTTAAACACATCAAGTAAACCAATTATTCACCCACATTCATGGGGAAGTGACTTAAAATGCCCTAACACACATGAAAGCGTATTTTAAGGCCCTTGCACCATTTTTGCGTCACTTTTAACATGGCTATGTAACTCAAAGAAACAAAATCTAAATTTGCCAAGCACACATGGGGGCGTATTTACAAGGACCTTGCACCACGGGGAAATGACGTAAATTAAAATGGGGAAAATAACATCAAAGTGACTCAAAGGCCTTGTAAATATGCCCCAAGCAGCCTATGAAACTCTAGCAGTACATATCAAGAAATCTAATTGACTTCAAGAAACGTTTTTAAACACATCAAGTAAACCAATTATTCACCCACATTCACGGGGAAGTGACTTAAAATGCCCTAACACACATGAAAGCGTATCTTTAAGGCCCTTGCACCATTTTTGCGTCACTTTTAACATGGCTATGTAACTCAAAGAAACAAAATCTAAATTTGCCAAGCACACATGGGGGCGAATTTACAAGGACCTTGCACCACGGGGAAATGACTTAAATTAAAATGGGGAAAATAACGTCAAAGTGACTCAAAGGCCTTGTAAATATGCCCCAAGCAGCCTATGAAACTCTAGCAGTACATATCAAGAAACCTAATTTACTTCAAGAAACGTTTTTAAACACATCAAGTAAACCAATTATTCACCCACATTCATGGGGAAGTGACTTAAAATGCCCTAACACACATGAAAGCGTATTTTTAAGGGCCTTGCACCATTTTTGCGTCACTTTTAACATGGCCATGTAACTCAAAGAAACAAAATCTAAATTTGCCAAGCACACATGGGGGCATATTTACAAGAACCTTGCACCACGGGGAAATGACTTAAATTAAAATGGGGAAAATAACATCAAAGTGACTCAAAGGCCTTGTAAATATGCCCCAAGCAGCCTATGAAACTCTAGCAGTACATATCAAGAAACCTAATTGACTTCAACAAACGTTTTTAAACACATCAAGTAAACCAATTATTCACCCACATTCATGGGGAAGTGACTTAAAATGCCCTAACACACATGAAAGCGTATTTTTAAGGCCCTTGCACCATTTTTGCGTCACTTTTAACATGGCTATGTAACTCAAAGAAACAAAATCTATTTGTAAAACACTTGACACAAAGCAACATTTTAAATACACAACTTTCTTCATAATTTTCTCCCTAAAGCATACTATTCTCTATCTAAATTAAATGAATCTTTTCTCACCTTAGCAAATACTTTTTGAGTTTCAAAACAGTCTCAGACACACACCAATTTTTCTTTAGCAGAGCAAAGGGTATGCACTCCAGAGGCTGCAACCAACAATGGCACAAAAATGTTGTAATTCATCACACATATCTCTCATGTCACCCAATCAAAACTCTTCCCTCACTTTTTTCAAATCAACACCCTTCCCCCCTCTGCCCTTTCTGCCTTTTTTCCATAGCAACCACCTCCTGAAAGACCTCTCATGTTTACAAGTTCACACAACAATGTTTCAATTGAACTCTGAACTCTCAGTACACCTGCGTATCCAGTGCAATCTTTCATAAAATGATTTTTTCTTGACCATTCAAATTACATCTTTCAAAGAACTCATCCATGCACCCTAACTTTCTGTTTTCAGCAATCAAAATCCACCAATCACTGCTACTGAATCATTAGCACAGAAACTCCACAGTTTTTTTCATTATAAACTCCTACTGTTTCAACTGCCATTTCATACCCACACTTCATCTGACTGCAGCATAACCTCCTCTCACCATGTTTTCTGTCTGGATTGTTGGACATAGTTACATCCACTGGGCTCAAAGGTATGCTGATAACAGAAATTTACACAACCTCAATTTACAAAATGTGGAAATCAACTGGATTGGCCACAGAGGATTAAGATGTCACCAATTGATACCATTGGTGAAAACCTTTTTGCATTTGCCAAAACCTGACCTGTTAATTGTGCACTGTGGAGGAAATGACTTGGGCACTTTGACTGGGGTAGGTCTGGAAATGCTTTTAAAGGACACCTTTGAGCAATTGATGGCACTTTTTCCTCAAACTGCCTTGGTATATTCAAATATATGCCAAAGACAGAAATGGAGGTGGTCCAACCAATTTTGTCCACAAATTGAGAAATCGAGGAAGCATGTAAATAAGTCTGTTTCAGCTTACATGAGAGACCATGGAATGGGCTCCATCTACAACAATAACTTGCGTTACTACATGCAAGATATCTACAGAGGAGATGGAGTTCACTTCTCAGATGAGGGGAACAGAGTTTTCATCCTGAATTTAAGACTATGTATTGGTACCTACTTATAAGTACCTAAATCTACCACATACCCAAAAGCTCTTCTCAGAGCTACCCTAACTATGATCACTCTAAACAAATTTTAAATGTAACTTTTTTTTTACTAATTTTCACGATTTACGCTTTCCGGAACGCTACCCGGTTCGCGCACCGGACGCTAACCGCGCAATTTTTTTTTTTAAAATGTGGTTTTTTTTCGCACATATGGGCCTCCTCAGCCACCCTCAGAAAACCTAGGGGGTCAGGATACGTCTCCCGTGCCCCCTTATACCCATTTCCCACATTGTTTTTCCTCCATCTTGTGATTAAATTTCACCGAAACACAAGATGGCGGACTCCCGTTACGCTACCGGTTAGCTACCCGGTTCGCGTACCGGGTAGCGCCTCTACCGCAAAAAAACAAATTTTTATTTTTTTTATTTTTTGCCCCGCGGGACCCTTTAATAACCCCCTCATCAATCCTAGGGGGTCAGGAGGGGTCTACCTTGCCCCCTTTCATTAATTTCCCCCTTCGTTTTTCTTCACCTCTTGTCTCTCGATCCTACCGAGAGACAAGATAGCGGCCGCTCCGGACTGTTTAGAATGTTGACAGACACCGGAGAGCCAATCAGCTTCGCTTCGCGAAGTTCCGTTACGCGTCAAGTACGCGAACCGGGGCGCTAACCGGGGCGCGCTTACAGATATATATATTTTTTTGAACGTTAATTTATCAAAATCCACTGGAGCACATATATTGAGACCTAACAAAGGCACATCGGGCAAACAATATCTACAATTTTGCCAAGTTTCGTGGAAATCCATTCAGCCGTTCGAGCTAAAAGTGAGTCCAACCGCCCTATGGAAAATTGCATGTGAAAAGCGCGTTTTGGGACCCCCCTTTTTTCTCGGCCCCCCCTTGATGGAACCCCCCAAATTTTCAGTGGCTGTTCGGAAACAAAATGTTCCATTTTCCTGAAAATTTCTGCCAATTCCGTCCTCAAACACCAAAGTTATTCGACATAGAATTTTCAAAAATCCCATAGAGAAAAAATCCTAACTGTATATACCTACGAAGCTGACTTTGAAAAGCATATATATATATATATATATATATATATATGTATATATATATATATACATATATATATATATATATATATATATATATATTCACTGAAAAAACCATAGGTTATAGACCATATATAGTTAGGAATTAGCATTTAAAAAACCTTATTTTACTCACACAAAACCATTGAAATTCCATATATAGTTAGTTGCACTAACTATATATCGCACACCCGCAATCCACTGCTGATGATGTCACATATTACATCATTCATGACATGGTCAGTGACATCACTGATGACATCTCAAATGACATCACTGATGACATCACTGATGACATCATCCAGTGACTGTGTGTTTCTGTAAAGTTTAAATATGTTTTACATATTGAAGAATGAGTAGATGTATAAGTGTCTGGACGAAGGATTTAGTAGGTGCATGACTGAATGTATGAGTGAGTGATTAAATGTGTCTCACTGAGTGCATGGGTTAGTGACTAAACTGTCTTAATTTGTGCATCATTATGTCTGTTGTTCTGTAAACTGCTGCATGTGTTGATCAGTAGCTATATGATTAACTATATGGGTTATTGATTGATTGTCCAAGTATCTGTATGGGAGACTGAGTGTGTGTGTGGCTGGCTGGGAGGTGTGTGACTCTGTGCAGATCAATGTGTACTTGTATCAATGATTGTATAAGAAAGTAAGTATGTGTTAGTATATGTTTGAAAATGTAAGGTGCTCTATGTTTAACTGTATAGACAAGAAAATGGAAGTGTGATTGATTCTTTACAGGACTGACTAGGTGTGTGAGTAACTCCATGGATGAGTGGCAGAGTGTGAGTGTCTGTATAGGTGTATGAGTGCATATGATAGTGTTGTAAAGATGAGTGATTGTATGTATGAATGATTGTATGGGTGAATGAGTGAATGTGTGTGTAGACGTAGGAATCAGTGAGTGCGTATGTACTAACTAGTGTTGGTGTGTCAATGGTTTCAAAAATTATACTCTGTATTTAACACTGGGTGAAACAGAGGTTATATTAAAATGTGAGGAGATGCATTGTATTGTCACATGAATGATATCATCAGTGATGTGGTCATTGATGTCAAATGAGATGTCATCAGTGATGTCATCAGTGATGTCATTTGAGATGTCATCAGTGATGTCATCAGTGATGTCACTGACCATGTCATGAATGATGTAATATGTGACATCATCAGCAGTGGATTGCGGGTGCGCGATATATAGTTAGTGCAACTAACTATATATGGAATTTCAATGGTTTTGTGTGAGTAAAATAAGGTTTTTTAAATGCTAATTCCTAACTATATATGGTCTATAACCTATGGTTTTTTCAGTGAATTTTCAAGGTTTTGTAAATGCTAATTCCTAACTATATATGGTCTATAACCTATGGTTTTTTCAGTGAATTTCAATGGTTTTTTAATAGCAAATATCATAAGCTGTCGAATGTCAAGTACGTGGTAAGTGAAAACATTTTCGTGTTTATGCACACTGATCTGCTTTGAATGGTGCCCCCCCCCCCCCTCATTTCTATTAGGAGTACTCTCTCTTTGCAGATAGTGAAAGGTAGTTAACGCAGGCCTTTGCCCCCGTTGTAATACGTCGTGCCTGCTTCTCTCTCCATTTGATTGATTGTTATCCAAGCATTTACTGTTTTAGAATTGGTTCTCTTTGGTTCATTCTCTATTTACAAACAAACACAGAGTCGCAATACTCTGTTTAGTCTTTGCAGATAACGAAAAATCGTGTAAAAAAAAAAGAAAAGGAATCGAGCAAAATCAGTAGGCCACTAATGGGATCTCTTTTTGACCTCGCTAAAATAGAAACATTAGGAACAACCCCTCATGACAAATACAAAACTAGTGAGATGAACTGAACTCCACACAATGATGGCTGCAAAACAGCTCGGCTCCGCCACCCACCCCGCCCAAAATAACGATAAAGAGCGGCTGCCATGATTGGTTGCGGAATGGCCACGACGGAGCTACGAAATGGTGGTGCTCTCATGCTAACCCCAGCTTCAGTCTGAAACATCCAGAAACACTGTAGACTACCAATTCGATCAGTTCCGGTAGCGCCCCAATGTAACCCGGTAGAGAAGAACTAGCCCTCCCCTCTTTGACTGATGGTTCTTGTTGCCTGTCCCTTCTGTTGTCATTTAACAGAACTATTTAGCCTGCTGAAAGGGGTTGTGTTCCGACCGCTGGTTGGTGGAGACATTTTAACTATATTCTGGACCTGCGTTGTCGCGTAATGCGTCATATGACGCGCCGCGTTAGCGCATCCGGAAGTCATCCGGGGCGCGACGCGCAGCGCGTAACGTAAGCATAACAAGTCATGTGACTTGTTAATAAAACTTTTCATTGGTTCATTTTACTTTTCTTATTCTAATGATGAAAGGCTTGGTCATATGACCTAAAAATTACGCTTTTTATTACTTCCGAACATTATTTTTTCTTAAATATATGTTATAATGTTCCAGGCTAATGTACTTTCCCGGAAAATTTACAACTGTCCTGCAAGTAAAATATATTCTTTTTTCGAGAAAAAGAGCGTTTCTTCGTCCCATGACGGAGCCGTTGAGCAAAAGAGGGTCGACCTGCTGTCTTAGTCGCCGATACGCCTGAATATGAGATTCTTATCGATCACTTTATGTTGCAGGAGTAGAAAACACAACAGCCCTTGACCATTTATCTTTACTGCGTTCCTGCGTATTATACCTTTTACCCTTCATGTAATTGGTCTGCTTTATTTCACTTGCCTTTTAATGATTCTAAAACAGTGACTATTATTAAAAACTTTACCAATGTATATACTACTACCATGTTTTCTTTTAAAAACCTTTATTGTGAAATTTTCATTATACAAATACGAGCCTATAACCACGTGGGCCGGCCACGGAGCAAACTGTAATCGTATATGATGAGTAGACATTTACACTGTAGAGGAACGTAACGGGCGGGCCATTAGGTTGCAAGAACTAAGGTGTCTAACAGTTGCGGAATCGGTGCACGTACATTTTATAATTAAAATACGACAGGGCCAGTTACAATAAAATTATCTAGATATACATTTGCGGGCAAGTACCATGGGTGACGTTAATTCGAACTTTCAATAGTACAGTAATCAATAACACATCAGAACTTAATATCAATAGGGATGTCGAAATATTCAATCAATTCTCGTCCCCGCCCGCCATATGCTTCAAAACTGCATACGTATCTCGTGATTTCAAGGTTCTGCAACCAGTACACAACAAGGAGTTACGAGTCCCATTTATTCCGGCGCCATTTTGGGCGAGGACGGGCAGGTCCAGGATATAGTCAAAATGTCTCTACCAACCATCGACTATGATGATGTTCATATGCTGTATTTATTAGAGTAACACTCATCTGTCCACATGAAATTAATTTGCCACAATCTAAACATGTCATTTTAATCTTTCCAAAGTTCTAAATATTTGGGACCATTTCCCTTGCCTCTGATGCTGTCAGTGCCACTTCTTTGATGAATGTACTGGCAGGTCGGGGGTTCTCCTCCAAATCTCTCTTTTATGCAGCACTATAATTAATTGGTGCCACCTCTCCATATGACGATGCATGGTATAGTTACCATAACTATATATTTTTTTCGGTTCCTCTGGAGAGTACATCGTGGCAGATGAAGCGTGTAACGTACCGGGAATTTACCTTTTTTTGCATGTACAGGAAAGGAAAAAAAAAAATCGAGCGTCCGAGTTCTAAAGTGTCCCAGGGCCATTTTAGTAGACCAGGCCCAAATCCAAAGAACAAGCCGCCATTTTGAGAGTCCTGTTGCAGCCGCCTGTCGCTGTAGCATCAAGAGCAGCCGAAACTCAGCTGAATGGCAACTGAAACGGTAAAGGGGCGCCCCACTACAGCAGACGAGCCTCCACCTAGGAAGGCCCGTTCACGCCGCCCCCCCCCCCCCCTTCGGGCACCCCACGCCGTTATTCGGAGCAGCATTGTAGGCTGGCCACACCAGTGCGGCAACTTGCTAGACATCACCTCGGTGCCATCCGGATCTCGGCGCCCCACTGCAGATGAAGTGCCTCTCAACTATGAAACCACCACGGTGCCATCCGGATCTTGGCGCCTTGTGCTGGTTCCGGCCTATTCACACATCGGTCCGCTACTGACGCCACCTCACAGGCCAACGGGGCACCCCACGCCGACTTTCGGCGCAGCATTGTAGGATGGCCACACCAGTGCGGCAACTTGCTGGACACCACCTCGGTGCCATCCGGATCTTGGCATCTCAACGCCTAGTGGTATCTTCCATACAGAAAATATTGTTGCGCTGCCTTTGGCCCCATTCGCACATCGGTCCGCTACTGACACCATCTCACAGGCCAACAGGGCGCCCCACGCCGACTTTTACCATTGTAGGATGGCCACACCAGTGCCACAACTTGCTAGACACCACCTCGGTGCCATCCGGATCTTGGCATCTCAACGCCTTGTGGTGTCTTCTATTCAGAAAATATTGTTGCGCTGCCTTTGGCCCCATTCGCACATCGGTCCGCTACTGACACCATCTCACAGGCCAACGGGGCGCCCCACGCCAACTTTCAACATTGTAGGATGGCCACACCAGTGCGGCAACTTGCTAGACACCACCTCGGTGCCATCCGGATCTTGGCATCTCAGCGCCTTGTGGTGTCTTCTAGTCAGAAAATATTGTTGCGCTGCCTTTGGCCCCATTCGCACATCGGTCCGCTACTGACGCCATCTCACAGGCCAACAGGGCACCCCACGCCGACTTTTACCATTGTAGGATGGCCACACCAGTGCCACAACTTGCTAGACACCACCTCGGTGCCATCCGGATCTTGGCATCTCAGCGCCTTGTGGTGTCTTCTATTCAGAAAATAGTGTTGCGCTGCCTTTGGCCCCATTCGCACATCGGTCCGCTACTGACGCGATCTCACAGGCCAACGGGGCACCCCACGCCGACTTTCAACATTGTAGGATGGCCACACCAGTGCGACAACTTGCTAGACACCACCTCGGTGCCATCCGGATCTTGGCGCGTTGTGCTGCCTTCGGCCTATTCGCACATCGGTCCGCTACTGACGCGAACTCACAGGCCAACAGGGCGCCCCACGCCGACTTTCAGCATTGTAGGATGGCCACACCAGTGCTGCAACTTGCTGGACACCACCTCGGTGCCATCCGGATCTTGGCGCGTTGTGTTGCCTTCGGCCTATTCGCACATCGGTCCGCTACTGACGCCGCCTCACGTGCCAACGTATTTTCTCCGCATTTTATACCCTATGCCGCATAACAGGTCATGTGACTTGTTTATAAAACTTTTCATTGGTTCATTTTACTTTTGGTTTCCTAATGATGGAAGGCTTGATCATATGACCTAAAAACAACACTTTTCATTGGATGAAAACTTTTTTTTTTCCCCAAACGATGAAAGCCCCACCTTGTTTCTGGATGTTTCAGACTGAAGCTGGCGTCACCATGAAAGCACCACCATCTCGTGGCTCCGTCGTAGTCATTCCGCGAGCAATCATGGCAGCCGCTCCCCACCAGAAGCCTGCAGGAGTCGGGGGCCCCCAAAACTTTTGATGAATCCTCAAGGCGGAGGGGACACTTTCGAGAATGGGGTCCAAGACCTAGCAGACAAGCGTCCGATTTCCAAGGTGTCCCAGGGCCGTTTCAGTGGACCAGGCTCAAAAAGGAAACAGCCTGCCGCCATTTTGAGAGTCCTGTGACAGCCGCCTATCGCTGCACCGCAAGAGTGGGCGCAACTCAGCTGAATTGCGGCTTTTGACACAGTGGACCAAAAGCGGACGGAATGGCAACTGAAACGGTAAAGGGGCGCCCCACTACAACAGACGAGACTCCACCTGGAGAGGCCCGTTCACGCCGCCTCCCGCGGGGCGCCCCACGCCGGTATTCGGAGCAGCATTGTAGGATACCAAAACCAGTGCGGCAACTTACTGGACATCACCTTGGTGCCATCGTTCTGCTGCCTTGGAACTATTCGCACAACAGTTTGCTACTGATGACCCACCCCCCGCGACGCCCCACGCCGGATGCCGAAATCAGTGAAATCTGGACGTTGTGCTATTCGCACAGCCGACCGCTACTTCGTTGTTTTTCCCTAAAAATGTTTATATGTTATTACTGTTTTTGTTTTCTTGTATATATTTATAAGTTATTAAAGTTTTATAATCTTACTACTTTGTTGGAGTGCTATATATTTTTAATGTGACACATAATTGTAAAAACTTTGATGTACAAAGAGTCATCCCTGGAATCTTCCGCTTCAGGCTCGGTCCCCTCCCCAATCACAATACAGGATGGTTTTCAGATAATAGGAACGCGTCTGCTGTGACGGATCTCATCGAGTGTGGGCCTTGATCTAGTATAACTCCTTTGAAGAGGGGTGATTCTTTACAGCTGGGGCCATAAACTACATCTGCAGGGCTAGCTGATACCCTAGGACCGGCCTGGACAATCGGACACAGAGGAAAAGGAGTGTCAGAGGGTGCGGTAGTGAATAGGGCGAAAGGGAGGTGTCGGGCGGGCACAGGGTGTGATTCTCAGTGAAGAGCAGCGCAGATGGGGGGTGGTTTATTACCCATGCATAAGACAGAGAGCGGGGGTGACCACTGCCTGGGGGAGATGCTTGCGAGGGTGGGGAGCCATGCTAAGGATCGACAGCGTGCAGAGAGTGGGTCTGGTCAAGGCATCTAAAATGACTGCCGTGCACGACAAAGGTGTGGCATTTGAAAAAAGGCAAGATGGAGCAGACAATGTTTTTCAGCACTTCCTGATTTCCTTCGAATCGAACGTTAACAGACGTTGGGGCATATTACCAAAGTTAAGCGATATTTATCCCTAACGATGCTTAGCAACGAATTTTTTACCGCTAAGCATCTTCAGAAATTATCGCAGATAAACCTTGCTATTATCAAGGTTTATCGCAAATACGATAAAAAACTACCGCAATGCATTAATATCGCTGAAAACTCAGCGATATTCATGCATTACCGAGCTAATGCTCTTAGCCATGTTATCCACCTCCCATTGGATAACATGGCTAAGAACTGCTCAGGGCAGGTGGTAGCTTTTGGAGATATTCGCGCTTAGCGCGAATATTTCCAAAAGTTGGTAATAGGAGATAGCGATGTTAGCGACTGTTTCCAGTCGCTAACATCTTGGCATGCCCACTTTGCATGTCATTAGTGATAAATATCACTCACATGCAAAGTGGGGCCCAAGATGGTCGCTATCTCCTACTAGCCGTCGCTAACTGGTGTTAGCAACAGCTAGGTAATACAGAGATAATTTTATCTCCGCGAAGCGGAGCGCTGTTACAGGTATATATCTTGTTTTTGAACGTTAATTTCTCAAAATCCACTGAAGAACATATATTGAGACCTAGCAAAGGCACATCGAGCTACCAGTCCCTACAATTTTGCCAAGTTTCGTGCAAATCCATTCAGCCGTTCGATTATTATTATTATTTTTTTTTTTGCCCCGTGAGGCCCTTTTAAAACCTCCACATCAAACCTAAGAGGTCAAGGAGGATCTACTATGCCCCCTTATGGTCATTTGCCCCTTCGCTTTGGCCTCCTCTTGTCTCTCGATCCTACCGAGAGACAAGATGGCGGCCGCTACGGACTGTTTGCAATGTTTACAGACGCCGGAGAACCAATCAGCTTCGCAAACCTCCGTTACGCGAAGCGGAGCGCTGTTACAGATATATATCTTTTTTTGAACGTTAATTTCTCAAAATCCACTGGAGCACATATATTGAGACCTAGCAAAGGCACATCGGGCTACCAGTCCCTAATATTTTACCAAGTTTCGTGCAAATCCATTCAGCCGTTCGATTATTATTATTTTTTTTTTTGTTTGCCCCGCGGGGCCCTTTTAAAACCTCCACATCAAACCTAGGGGGTCAGCGAGGATCTACTATGCCCCCTTATGGTCATTTGCCCCTTCGCTTTGGCCTCCTCTTGTCTCTCGATCCTACCGAGAGACAAGATGGCGGCCGCTACGGACTGTTTGGAATGTTCACAGACGCCGGAGAACCAATCAGCTTCGCTTCACAAAGCTCCGTACCGCGAAAAGTCCGCGAACCGGAGCGCTGCCCGGTCCGCTGTTACAGATATATATCTTTTTTTGAACGTTAATTTCTCAAAATCCACTGAAGCACATATATTGAGACCTAGCAAAGGCACATCGGGCTACCAGTCCCTACAATTTTGCCAAGTTTCGTGCAAATCCATTCAGCCGTTCGGGCTAAAAGTGAGGCCAACCGCCCTATGGAAAACTCAATGTTAAAAACACGTTTTGGGACTCCCCTTTTTTCTCGGCCCCCCCTTGACGAACCCCCCCCAAATTTTCAAGGGCTGCTCAGAAACAAAATGTGCCATTTTCCTGAAAATTTCAGCCAATTCCGTCCACAAACGCCAAAGTTATTAGACATAGAATTTTCAAAAATCCCATAGAGAAAAAATCCTAACTATATATACCTACTGGCGACCGCCAGTAGGTAATATATATATGCTTTAGGGCAATCTTTTGATGTGTGTGTGTATATATATATATATGACATTTTTATTGTTTGGAATGGGTCCCCAACAGAGTCAACAGAGTCAAATGAATTTATAATCAACATAAATGATAATGACATCACCCTAGGCTTTACATCGACCATCAGTAATCAGACCATTGATTTCCTAGATGTAGAAGTGTTTATAAAGCACAACAAACTGGAAACAAGACTATTCAGGAAGGAAACTGCGGGTAAGTCGGTTCTGCATTCTATGAGTTTTCATCCACATCACCTGATAAACAGTATCCCCTATGGTCAAATGCTGAGAATTAAGAGAATTAGCAGCAATCCCCATAGATCTGGAAAGAATGCAACTAGAAAGTAAAAACAGATTTCTAGCTAGGGGATGCAGAAGCGTAACAATAGACGCAGCCATCAATAAAATCAAGAGCTTAGAGAGGGACGTGTAACTAAAACCCAAACCAACAGAACCAAACAAGGAGAAGGAACTATTCCAATTGCGACCTATTACAACGTACAATAGGCAAAATAAGACTATTAAAAATATTGTAGGGGGGAGGAGCCTAGCTCGCGACCGTGATGGCCGCGTTTTAGCTCGGCTCCGTCCAGCCGCCTGTTTATCTTCATTTATCCTGTATTGCTCCTGCCCCGGGAAGCCCTCCTTGCTGTGTTTCGGTACTCCAGTCACCTAGCGGACACTTACCCGTTGCTCCGGTGATCCTGAGTGCCGTCGATCCTGTGCAGTGATCCCGCTCGGAGCCTCCGGGGCGGTCTGGCCGGGCCTCCTTGCTACGCTGGGCCGTGACGGAACGTGTTGGTCGGCCCTTGCTGGCGCTGTGGAGTGGGACGCGGAGGCTGATGTGCGAATTGGCCGGCTGTGCCCCTTGACGGACCCGACTGGCCTGGGCCCAGAGGTACGAACGCTGCTCCTCGCGGGAGAGCCTACTCAATTGTCTGGTTGGGTCCCCCTTCTGTTCCCCGGCCCGGCCATTTTGAATTTTTCCGCCCGGGCTCGGAGAACGGGGCCGGCGGTACGGGGGGACCGACGGACATCCTTCTTCTGGTGGCTCTCCTTCCTGCCTTGGGGCGCCCTGCCGCAGTCCGGCTGACCTCCTTTTGCTCTGGTGTTACCCCGGCCGGGGTTCCCGACGACCGGGGACTTGCTGGGCTCTTAAGATGGCGGCCGGCCCTGGGAGTCTTTGCCGGGCCCGGGCGAGCACTGGGGGCCCGCCGCATGGCCCGGATGTCGGATCTTGTAAAGAGTTTCCTGCGCTTCGAGTTGTCCTGGATGCACTGAACTCCTGGCGGACTACCGTGGCTGCGTCTGTCTCCACTGTGGGGGCGGACCCTCATTTTGAACAATGCGGGCCCCCGTCATCGGATTTGGCCTCCTCGTTGATGATCGCGACTGATGTGCTCCTGGACTCTGTGCCCCCGGCGGGGACCGCATCCTTGGCTCGGAGAGTCTCCGACGCCCCTCGTTGTCCTGTCTGGTTGCCTCGGCCACTGGGCTACGGTCCGCTTGTATCCTGGCCTGGCCTCGACGATCCTTCCAGTCTCTCTTCGCGTCGACTCCCCGACCGAGAAGTATGTTCCGGCCCGGCTGGGCCTGCCTCGTTCGAACTGTCCTTGGAACTCTGTCGGCGATACGATTGTTGTACTGTGTCTTTCCTGGATCTTCAATATCTTCTTTCAAGTTTCTTCTTTGGACTGCCGCGAAATTTTCTCCTGAGCCCTGTGTCCCTCATCGTTTGCTCTTTGTTTGTTCGGATGGTTACAACCTTGGACAGAAGCGGACAGGGCTGAAACGACTTTTATATGCGGTAGTCTGGTTTCTTTGTTATGTGATTGGCAAGTGCTGTTGTGATGTTCGTGTAATTTTATGGGACTCCTGAAACCTTTCCTAATATCGTTAACTTCCCATGGGCTATACCCTTCCCTTGTAGCAGGTGGCGGGATGGAAGCAGATGATACTGATTTTTCGCCCTCCCCCGTGTGCGTTGTTCCTTCCTTTCCCCTGCCCCTTCCCTTTTGTCTTTGTTTCTACCCTGTTCCTTTTCTTCTATATTTCGGGTTCTATTTAGGGCGACAGGCACGCTGCCGGGGGGTAGGCCGTAGCCCTCTGCAGGGGTGTAGGGAGGGCTTGTGGGGTGGGTGGGAGGGTCTGTTGTTGTTTTTGGAGGGGTCTTTTCTCTACTCCTTTTTTCTCCCTGCTTGGTTCTATGGCCCTTGTGTATCCCCTTTTTCGGGGCTCTGTATCGCCGTCTGTCCCCCGGGTGTCTTTCTGGTGTATTTTTCCGGTATTACAAAGATGGTGATTTGTTATGTTTGTCTTCCTATTTTGTGGTCGATTTGTACCGGAATTTTGTTTTTCCTGCTTTGTCACCTGGGGGCGGGTGGTTGGGTTGGGGTCCCTTCCTTTTCCTTTTTCCCCCTTTCCCTTCCCCCTCCCCCCCTTTTGTGGGGTTTTCTTCTACTTGGGGGTGCATTTCGTATCGTTTTGGTATTTGGGTCCTTTATTGTGCTGATCGGTGGGACGGGTGGTGGCTGCGGTGGGCGGGCAGTGGATTGTGTGCACAATTGCTTTTCCTTCTACCCGTTGTTTTGCCCGGTACTCATTGGTATACCTCTGTCGTATTTATTTCTCCTGTGTTTTTAAGATCGCTGCGTTGCTGCCCGCCGCGACCCCGCCCCTCTGGCTTGTGTTATGGCCCGCCAGGCTCCTGACCTCCCAAACCCGTTCTTTAAAAAGAAAACTACCTTTCTATTTGTTTGCTCCTGAGATTGCTCTAAGCTGCTTGTTCTTTCCCCTGATTTGTTGCCTTTGTATATTGTGACACCTGATATATGTCTCCTGCTGTTTTTGCTATGTGGTGGCCAGCCCTGGTGGGTTGTAGGCCCGTATTTGTGAGCTTTCTCTGTTCAATAAAGGTTTTCAAAAAAAAAAAAAAAAAAAAAAAAAAAAAATATTGTACAACGCAATCGGCCTTCAGTGCTAAATGACCTGATCATAGGCAACAGTCTACCAAAGTCCCCGGGTATTACATACAGGAAGGCTCCGTCTATGAGTGAGAGTCTATTTAGGTGTAGCCTGGAGGTTGTAGAACAATCAAATTGGCTTACGCAAAGAAAAGGGTTCATGAAATGTACTAACTGTAAAGCCTGCCAGTACGGTGTTAATAAAAAAACATACAAAACACAGTTCTGTGAGAGGGAGTTGGATATCTCCTGGGCTTTGCATTGCAAAACCGATTTCGCCATTTATATCTTGGAATGCTCATGCAATCTAAGATATGTAGGGAGTACTAAGCTCCTGGCAAATAAAATAATTTTACAACACCTCAGGGCGATATCAACTCGAGATCCAACATATCCCGTGGCCAGATATTTTCAGAAAACCCACAATAATGATTTGAAACACCTATCATATTACCTCATTGACTCTGTGCCAAAGAATAGAAGGGGAGAAGGCAGAGAAGGTGCTCTGCGTAAGCTGGATACGAGATACATTTTAAATCTCGACAGTAAATCTCCGGGAGGCCTAAACACCACGGAAGAACTTTATCCATACTAATATAATAAAGAGAGAGCCCAAACCTTTGAGGCGGGTAATCTCAGGAACCACAGCACCAATCACAACACCCAAAACAGCGTTGGAAAGGGAAGTTGCAGCAGAAGGACATAGGCTATGCAGACGCCCACCATATACATTTAAAAGGTAAAAGAGCCGTGCCAGCAAAGTAGTCCCTTGTGGGCGTGTCTGCGTTGTGCTCTGGGCGTGTGCTGGGGGCGTGGCAAACACTGGGGGCATGTGGTACGTTCCGCCCTTCATGTCATGTCTCATATCGTGTGCTAATCCCACCCTGCTCCCTTTAAATACCCCTGCACCCCATAATCATAATGCCCCCTTACTCCTTAAAATACCCCAACACCCTTAAACACTAACCCATCTTAACCCTATAAATATACCCTGTACCCCAAAACCCAAACCTATCCCTAAACCCTAAAAATACCCCTGTACCCCAAATCCCAAACCTAGCCCTGAACCCTATAAATCCCCCTGTACCTCAAAACCCAAACCTACCCCTGAACCCTAAAAATACCCTTGTACCCCAAAACCCAAACCTAGCCCTGAACCCTAAAAATACCACTGTACCCCAAAACCCAAACCTAACCTTGAACCCTAAAATACCCCTGTACCCCAAAACCCAAACCGAGCCCTGAACCCTAAAATACCCCTGTACCCCAAAACCCAAACCTAGCCCTAAACCCTAAAAATACCCCTGTGCCCCAAAACCCAAACCTAGCCCTGAACCCTTAAAATACCCCTGTACCCCAAAACCCAAACCTACCCCTGAACCCTAAAAATACCCCTATACCCCAAAACCCAAACCTAGCCCTGAACCCTAAAAATACCCCTGTACCCCAAAACCCATACCTATCCCTAAACCTTAAAACTACCCCTGTACCCCATAACCCAAAACTATATCTGAACCCTTAAAATACCCAAATACCCCAAAACATATACCTCAGTACCCCAAAACATATACCCCTATACTCATACTTACCTTATCCAAACATTAAAAAAAAACATGCTTTTACCATTCATGCATTTACAACGAATTTCGTTGTAAATGTATGCGTGGTAAAAGCATATAAAATGTAATGCCATGCGTTATAATGGCATTGCGAAGTCATGGTACTTTCGTAATGAAGGTATGCAGAGTCATGGTATGCGGAAAAAAAGTTGCGGAATAATGGGTGTTTACCCTCCCCCGGTAAGTACATTGGTGGCACGGCGGTCCACATCTCCAGCAACATACTCATATTTTTTCACCTCCCATTTGAAAAATGCACAGGTCTCTCTCATTGATGGCCAGCACCGACATACACTTTTAGACACACCTCCCGCCACAAGTTCTAGAATTGCGAACTTTAGAGCTGGGAAGATACGTTCGAATCTCGGCATCAGCTCAACATCCTGTGATTCCAGGCAAATCGCTTTGTCTCCCCGTGTCTACCACAAATTAATGTGTTCTTCTGTAATGTAAATTGTGCTCATGCCATGTTGTCGAGTTCGCGCTATATAATATTGCAAGGAAAAATAAAGTAGGGAAACTCGAGTTCACACACTACTGAACGCGCACTCTTAAGTGCATCAGCAGTGCACTGTGAATTGGAGCGTTTCACAGGCCTGTCACAGATAAGAAATGCTATCTAAACGACATCCCACAAAACAACATACTACTGGCCGGCAGCAATTCATACCCGGACAACGTCGGGACGGGCTGCTAGTACATGTATATAGACGAATCCCAGTCGACACAAAAAAGTGCAGTGGGCATCAGAATCTCCACCCATAAGCCATAGAAAACCATCTTAGATTAGGAAGTTATCATCGATTCTATCAAAGAGATATATACAAGGCCAATCGAGCTGTGAGCTATTTAAGTTGTATAAGGGAAGAAATATGATAACACACAAAAAGAAAAAAGAAATGTAATGATAGGCTACCGTTTGACCTTAACCTAAAAAAATAAAGGTTTTTTAATATTTGTTATTTGCACATTTAGGGGCATTTAGTTTACATTTATAGGTCACTTTTAAGGTCCATTCTCGCAATTTTAACGAAGTGGAACATATTTACACTTGCCCTTTATACACAATTTCTTTTTTAATATTTGGTGAAGAATATAAGACAGGAAAGACTACTTCAATTGCCAATTAGGTGCAAAAGAATATAAAAACAGCATTTTTAGCCTACAAACTAAGAATTGGTGTTTTATGCAATTGTATCACATTTTACATTCCGTTTTTTTAACTAATAGGATTGATCCAAGTATTGTTTTAACTATTATTGTATTATAGTTGAATTTCTACACTCCATTCTCTCTTTGCATATTATATGACTATGAAAAATTGCTGCTATGTTATTTATTATGATTATATTTATATGCTTATTTATTTGCATTTAGGGCCAATGGAATATATAAAACATTGGACTATAGCATATAGCATAGGTGTAATAAGATTAATTTGGAGAACAGACAAAACACCGAGAATGTATAAATTTGTAAAATCAATAGTATTTCTTCGCTGTCTATGGTGAGATCACCGGAACTTTGTACTAAGCACTAGAACTTCAAAAAGGGAAAAAATGCCAAAGAGCGCTGTCATGTGATCAAGGTCCAGGAGGGACCGAACGTCATGGCCGATTGAAAAATAAAACAACTTTCAGTACAGATATGTGGTTGTGCTTGCTTTCCGTCACCCGCAGTGGCAAAAGGGATTTGAAGCTGTTCTTGAGGATATATATATATATTAAGCCGAAATGCATTGGGACTTGAGTGGCTGAGTGGAAATAAAAGGACGTGTTTAATCTTGAAACCGGGCTCGGCTACCTTCCTTTTTGATGTTTAATGACAGGACTCTCCATTCCTGTTGCCGCCAGAGCCGCCCTGCAGGGTCGGGGGCCCCCAGCATGGAGTTCGTTTGTTTGGTGGTGCTTACACCTTTGGGGGCAAGACCCGCTCGCCCTGCGCCAGACCAGTTGGACTGCCGTGGTATTTCTGTCAGCAGAGGTGAGAAAGGGAGAAGAGAGAGGGCACACCTCTTTTGGAAAGTTCTGAAATAAACTCGCCCTTACGAAGCTATTCTTTTTGCCACTTTAGGATTCATCATTTTAAACATGCACTCGACACTTTTTTCCTGGATGCAATTTGAAAAGAGTGCAATGTAGGCATAAGAACGCTATGCAGCAGAATATCAAACTGCCCACGTTTTGCGCTATCAACACCGGTGCATCTTGGAACTTGAGTGCTAAAATGAAGGTCACATGACATGTTAATTGAGCACTGGCTAATCAACTTTAATGATTCCTTCCTGTGAACAAGGCTTCATTAAGCCGAAATGCATTGGGACTTGAGTGGCTGAGTGGAAATAAAAGGACGTGTTTAATCTTGAAACCGGGCTCGGCTACCTTCCTTTTTGATATATATATATATATACATCTGTGAGCAAGGGCAACCGCCCGAAACGCGTCAGATGTTGCAGCTCTGTAATTATTAAACTTACCTGTGCCTGATCTTTGGGATTCGTGTTGTCTCTGTTCGCCGACAAGGAAGTATATATTCGCACTAGAGTTACTCCTTCCAGAGATCGTAGCCCATCGAGGGGTGGTGCGATGCCGGCGGAGTGAGCCAGTATTCAATATGCAGCAAGAACGAAGTTCCAATCGCGATTCCTCAGGGTCATTCTCTAGTTCATGTAATGCCACCAATGTGTCAACGTCCCCTATGATAAGCTCGTCGTTTGGCGCTAGTCTTTCGCTTTGATGGGTTCCTCTTATCCTGGCTGGTTTTAGTTTGTTGGTAGTGACAAAAACTCCTAGGCAATGTCAATAAATCAAACAATATACACAGTATCTATGACATTAAGAAGACCAAGGAAGACGGAAAAAATATATTCAAAGTTGTTACTGTTTTAATAATTTCTTCTCATATTATCTACACAAATGATCTTTATACAAAACATTTAAAAAAATGAAACACAATATGTAACACATCACACTTAATATGTATAAATAAAGGGTCAAAAAGTGGCAATATCTTTATAAACGCGACGCGCGTTTCGGCGTAACAACGCCTTCTTCAGGAGCGCCACACAATGATCTAAAAATAAAGAAGAAAAAAGAGAACATACTCAGATTTCACAGATTGTTATCCGTATCTTGACATGTTTTCTCAAGAAAAACATCTATTTAAACAATTTGTATCTCTTTTTACATATATCGTAAAAAACACAATGTGTATCACTAGCAACAATCTATGTACATAATCTGGCGGTCTTCCTATGTATCACACATTCCAATTTTATATTTATCTATGGGGCTATATCTGAGTGCTCAAAAATGAACCTTAATGGAAGAGGCCCATTAGATAGTGAAGGCCTGTAACATTATATAGGCAAGAAAAAATTAGATAGTAAATAAGTAGCCAATCACTCACAGATCCTGTTTAAATTTGATTAGGTCCTAGTGATTAAATCCTGCAACTCCATAGTTGGTGGATGTTCTTGATTCTAATAAATGGCTGAAAAAATGCATGTATCACCATTATTATGGACCAGTATAATGGGTCTGATCATCATTAATGTACATGGCAGCTGCTGTTTGTATAAGGTATCTGTATGGTTCCATTTTAAAAAAGAAATTTATCGGGATTTTAACTCGTAAAATATACAATTGAAACAAATGATTCAATGTTAATAATTCAATAAGATCATAAAGAGATAAGGACTGTACTCTGTTCGGTAACAGTGTGAGCAATCATCATGCTCCAAAATTTGGACTGATATTAGCGGACCAGCAACTGAGACTGGTTATAAAAATCAAAGTATCTAACATTAATCTATCCCAATTGGTGTATTTTACATGTTCATTGAAAACGGATAAACCGCAATGGCAAAAAGGAATTACCTGATAAAAATGCGGTGCACCGAATGTGCAGCGATGTCTTATTAATTTTAAAATCAACGGTTTCACGAAAAGGTCGAATGTCTACAAAAAAGAATAAAAAACGACTATTTTTGATAGTAAATTGATTAAAAAGAGATAAAGATATCCCTAACATAGATATACCTGTGAGTTTCCATAATCTTATGATCTACAGAGAATTTGTAAGACCAATACCTGGTTATAAAACAAGTCTCATGTAGGTATATTTGCAAAGCGCTCAATCAAAGGGAGCCCTAGAGGGAACAGAGGGAAGTGGCCGCCCCCCACTCAGTCAATATTAAACAACAAAAGGCCTCCCACACCTCACACCAATTCTCATTTGACCGATGGCAGAGTTACACTGCCAATTATCCTACTGCCCTAGATGTGTTCCTTAACACTAATCTACAGGGTCATGGTGTGTTCTCGTTTACATAAAAAATGACACCCAGGTCTAGTCCCACTCTTAAAATTGAAAATAAAGTGAGCAAAGAGAGAGTGCCTCACGGTAGCAATACCCAAGGGGGTCCTGGCAGGCAATTGCCAGTTTACCCACTTCTCATCATCGGCCACTCTCTCTTTGTGTGAGTAAAGAACGGAAAAAACCCCACAAATAGTGATTCCCTAACTGATGTAAGTGTAGTGCACAAATGGAGAGCCTGCATGTCCCCTCATCTAAATTAAAGGTGAAACAAAAGTGTGTGTGCACCTAGAACCCCTGTGATAGCCAAGGACAATCGACCACCACTACTAAAATGAGGAGAGACTTGCTAGCTAAACAACTTTATTCTGATGCTGCAAGAATTCCCAATTAAAAATGGTTCTTAATATACCATATATATTTACTTAGTGCCGACATGTTTCATTGCCATAAACTTCAGCAACTTCGTCAGGGCAAGATTTGGGTTCTGTTTTCAATCTTTACTTTAGAAAAAGTTCACAGGACCTGTAGTGAAATTTAAAAACAAACACAGCGGAAATGAAAAATGTTAGTCCCCGACACAGGACTTCATGTAGCCACAACAATGTGAACAAAAAACTTACAACATGTAAGAGACACACAATGAAGACTGAGTTCACTGTTACCTGACGGCTGCCAGCTACTGCATACCTGCAGCCATCAAGCGCATTAGACACCGTGTCGTTAGATCACGTGCCTACTGGTGGCGCAGTTAAAATCTGGCCCCCTGCAAAGCAAAATACACACGTACAGTGAGGCCACCAAATAGTCACATGTATGCATTAACCTTATGCCGAGCATCTAGCGCCCCGCCCGGGAAAGCCAACTCGCTATCCTATTGTCCGACATGCGTTGCCTTGTCCCACAGACAGACGCTAATCAAAGCGCTCCTGCTCGACATTCACCCTTAAAACTCTAAGCATTAAAACAGCTCTCCCCACTTTGGTGTAGCTCCAAGGCTTGGCGCTTCAAGCAGGAGTAGCGTTTATGATCGAGTGCACTCGGTAGCGGTAAGAGAGTCCTTTACCTGAGTCTGGTCACTTAAGATGTTTGGTGCAAGCTGCGTGATTACTATAATGATTTTAAAGCGCTAAGCCTTGGAGCGACACCAAAGTGGAGCGGGGGAGGGGCAGGGTGGGAGGGTGATAAAGAACGGAATCTGGATGATTGTAGGTAAGTAAACAATTAAATTAATAAAACGAATTTCAGGCCACATTATCAACAACATAAGGCAATACATTATCGCCGGTTTTATCGGCAGGAAAGTGCCGATAAAGCGGCGATAATGGTCTTGATAATATGCCCTTGTGAATTTCCATAGCACCCCAGGTTAACACCAGAACCTGGGCTCCTATGGGAATTTACAAGGGCCTATTATCAAGCCCATTATTGCCGCTTTATCAGCAGTTTTCTGTCGATAAAAGTGGCGATAATGTATCGCCTTATGTTGTTTATAATATGCCGCTTCGTTCTGTGCCCTGCATGGCATTTTGCGATGCAGGGCGCGTTACGAAATTCGGGGCATATTATCAAGGACCAGTGTTAAAATTATCGACGTTTTGTCGTATTCATAGCGTATGCTAAGAATGATTAGCAGTAGAAACTATGGTGCGATCACTCTCTCACTGTCAAATCAGAGCACAGGGCGCGCTATGAAAATATTTAGAAGTGGTCACTCATTGGAGATCCGATTCAGCTGTGTGTCTTATTGTGCGATGTTAGGCAATGCTTACATGATTACGGTAACTGAGCATGTGGTTTGATTAAAAAAAAGTTGTGTTAACTCCTCTGCATGGGAAGCTGGATGTTTCCATCTGGCTGTCGATTTCGACCTTGAAAGCAGAGTCAACCAAATGAGTCGTATAAGAGCGCTATTGTCTCAAAAAGAGGTCGCTCTTACATCTGCTAGAGAAACATTTGTCTTCATGTAGGAAACACCCGCACAGAAGTGTATGCTTTGTTAAATACAGACGTGACATGGAATTTTAGGGAGTTAATTTTGACTATCTCTAATGCGTCCTCGAGTAGGGGGTTAGCTTACTTTTTTAAAATTATAAGAATTGGTCTTGTGACTTCTGTAGAAAGTATATTTGGTGTCTTGTCGGTGTTTTTTCATTGCATTTTTTTGCAGCATCTTTGGTGAATTGTGCTTAATAGTCACATTAGTTGCCAGTGTGCTTGTATTAATTTGTTCACTTAAAATGGATGCACATCTTGCAGCAGACGATAATATTTCTCGGTTGTTGCTTGTCCGCAACCAAATACTTAGTTACTATGGCGCGCTGCCTCTTGCAACGTTGAGTGCAGTTTATGGATTATCGTTTCGATTCTCCTTTTTCACATGCGTTCAGCCTGTCTTCCATTGCCTGAGCTGTGATTTCGACTAGGCCCCGGATTTGTGTCTCTGCAGTACTGTGTCTCCCAACGCGGATTATGACCAGTTGATGAGTCCTTTAGTGGTTCATGACGTGCTCTGTTCTGGCGGCAGGATTATGGCCTTAGCAGTGACACATGGAATAATGGGACGTTGGAATGTTTTTGCAGCGGCGCTTGAGTTCTTGGCACGCAGTTACCTTGAAGATGACCCGAGTTTTCCTCCGTTGCTGATAGAGGCTCCGGCCGTTGAGGAACATATATGTTCATTCCAACTATTGAATTGGATGGCTGAAATGTTTTCAGATGAGAACAATGACTTCCTGTTGGATGCTGTTGCTACTTACTGTGCTTACACGCTGTTGGATTAAGACTCTTTGATTTGTCTGCGTATTCTTTATTTTTTAGCTACTGCTTTCTATCAAAGAGTGAATAACTTTTTTGGGGAAATGTGAACTTGACTCTGGTTTTTAGTCTTGGAGTGTGCGTTTCTAAGTGGCACACGTTTATATCACGTGCTTTGATGAAGAAAGGGTGCCGTGGGGCTGAGGCTTTCAGTCACACCCTGTTAAGTTAGCATGGGTTTATTAGAAGCTTACACGCTATTTTTGCTTTCCTGCTCTGCTTTGCATGTGACACATACTTGTGATATTGTTTAGAGAAGGCTGGGTATTTTGTGTTATGTGAGAATAATTTGGTATACTAGATTTGTAAAGTGCCTTGCAAGTTTTGTGTGTATAGTGAGAGCATGGAACATCAAAGTTATCTTGAATACTGTGTCTGTTCAGAATGATCCTCGGAAGTTCGACCCAAAATACATATGCAGTTGTGTCCACCTTTGATACTTACGCTTTTCATAATGCACTGTGGAGGCAAAGTTACACACAGTTGGAGAACATTCATAACTTGATAGTTTGTGGAGCACTGAATGTGATCTATGACTGCTGAGTACCAGAGGTATGTGTCTGACCATGTAATCCTATGAGACTTTCTGTAGTTATAAACTAATCTGCTAGGTAGGGAGGGTGAAATGTAGGTATATTTTAAATTTGTTTACCTTTAGTATTATAGAATGCTTTTTCCGTTTGTATCTTATAGAATAGTAACAATGCTGACAACCTTGTTTGTGATAATATGTTTGGTTGTATTATCTAAGGTACTGTGCATGAGATTTTGGCGTTAAAAATAAACATTTCAAAGTTGCACGTTTCTTTATTTACATCTTGTATTGGACTGGTGTAAGAGTATAATGAAAGAGTGCTATTGTTATCCACGTTACTTCATGTAATCTAAGTGGCATGTTCTGGGTTGACTAGTCGTTGGTATTTTTGTTGTAGGGCGGTGGTTCCCAAACTTTTGACTCCTGAGGACCCCCATAGAGTCACCACTGGAAGCTGGGGACCCCCAAGGAATTTGTAGGATTTAAATTTCAAACATTAAAACCGTAATTCGGCAAAAAATTAACACATACGTGCACACAAAACAAATACTCAAATTACTAATGATTTTAGTGGCATATTTACAAGTCCCTATCACCATGGGAACCTCACTTTCTGAGAGTTTTCTTAACGGTCCCTTGTAAATAAGATCCCCCTTTGACACAATGCTTAGCGTGAAAGCGGTGGGCAGTGCGTGTTGTGGTGTGTGTTTCTTCTGCGACACCCATTGATTTTGACGCTGCTGCCTATTTACAAGAGCAGCGTAAATGAGAAGCAGCGCCAAAATTAAGGCCAGGGAAAACCTGGTCTTAACTTGGCGAAACAATGAGAAATGCTTCATTTCTCCTCGTTTTTGTAAAACGCCTTGGATTGTTTATGTTCAGCAAAGCGACCCTTCCTGCACATAAACAATCTTTTTAAAAAAAAGACATTTTGTAACTTCCATGTGTGATGCATTAGGCAGTACACATAGAAGTGACAAAATGACATTTCAATATTGTTTATGTGCAGGAAGGGGGACCTTCCTGCACATAAACAATCTTCCTTTATTAAATGTAGCGGCAGTGCGGGGGAAACGCAGGGCTGCACCATATTCTTGTACATATGGTGCAGCCTTGCGTTTCTGAAGTAGTAGAGTGTGTTGTGAAGCCAAGGAGGCTGGTCTGAAGAAGCATAAACTTAAGGAGTGCTGGTCTGGAGAAGCACAAACTCAGGATTCAGAACATAACACAGTGGTTAGCATTGCTTTAACAATAAAAATGTATTTCCACCCAAAGAAACCTTTTTAGAAGCATCAGGATACTGAAAGACTGAAAAAAAGCATTTCACTAACTTGTACCTTGCAGTTTGCAAACAATTGTTTGATGACAGTTTTTTGGTCACTGTCCTAGATTACGATTGTCACTTATGAACTGCAGTGTAACAAAAGAAACTGTGTGACAAAAGCTGTAACCCACTGACCGATGCATATCAAATACTGTTTTTTAAAATGTATGGTACACTTCTTTGCAGTAGGCATATTAACCCTCTGTGTTACATTAGTTCAGTCACAGCTGTCACTGGACAAAACTCTCATGTCTCTCCAGCAGGGAAATCAATCAGTGTTGTTATCTTAACATTTTTATTGTACTTTGAAAACTGATAATTAAACAAGATATTTTCCAGTGTTTTTAAAACTGCTGCCTGCGGACCCCCTGGGAATTTGTGAGGGACTCATGGGGGTCCGCGGACCACAGTTTGGGAAACACTGTTCCAAGGCGAAGAACCAATGAGTCACTGATTGCTAGTCTGGTAGGTTGTTTGTGTAGTAAGGTGGGTTTTGGAACACCGTAATACACTGAGGTACTAAGTCTTTATGCACAGTTCTGTGTATGAGCAGAATTCCTGGAACAGTAGTTACAACAAAAAGGCTCGATAAAGGGCTTGCACTTTGAATATGAATATAAAATAGAAGAATAGTTGATAATCACAGTTAAGGAATGCAGCAATTAGATGTTTGTATGTGTGGATGATGTGTACATTGAGTGGAATTTAGAGAGGTTGTAGAGATGCAAACTTTCCATTTCTTTGTAAAGGAAGTGGGTGTTTAGTTTTCCAGTGCATATATTCACTGAAAAAAACATGTTTCAGGCACGTTATAGTCAGGAATTAGCATTTAAAAAACTTTAGAAATTCACTGAAAAAAACATAGGTTTCAGCCACGTTATAGTTAGGAATAAGCATTTAAAATACCTTAGAAATTCACTGAAAAAAACCATAGGTTTCACACACGTTATAGTTAGGAATTAGCATTTAAAAAACTTTAGAAATTCACTGAAAAAACCATAGGTTTCAATCCGATTATTGCGCTGGTCACTCCCGCTGAATATAAAGTTCATCGGCTTGATCGCCAGTCGGGTAGGGGTGGGGGTCTCGCCATCTGGCTTAGGGACAGCTGGACTCTGCTCTGTGAACCCTCCTTGCTCTTAGGTGACTGCGAGGTTCTTCACTTCTGCATTCAATTCTCAGCGCACTTCACGCTCGGGGGCTCTTTGGTCTATCGACCGCCCGGACCGTCCAAGCACTTTTTGGACTCCTGTGGGGATGCCCTTGCTGAGCGAGCTCTGCGTTTCTCCAGGTTTATTTTTCTTGGCGATGTCAATATCTACCTAGACCATGCGGAAGCCTCGGATGCCTCTGACCTGCTAAATGCCTTCCACCTGGCGAACCTCTCTCAAAGAGTTTTGTTTCCCACCCATCTCGGCGGGCACACCCTAGATATTAAAGGGGCCAATTTTCATTTACTGGTGAAGAAACCAAGCCCGGTCGCCTGGTCCACCCACTTTCCCATCTTTTTCTCCTGGTCTCTGTTGAATCCCTCTCGCCCGGCTCGTTGCTCTCGCCCCCCTGCCTTTAGGAGACCTGACTTAGGGACCCTGAGCATTGCTCTGGGTGCTTCTCGTCCCTCCTTCTGTGGGGAGCTTGAGGACAATGTTGCCCAGTTCGCAGAGTGGATCTCAGGGTCAGTCGCGGCACAATCTGCCTCGTACCAGGCCAAGCTGAGGAGAGAATCCCCCTCTAAGCCCTGGTTTTCTCCCAAGTTAAGGACTTTGAAGCAGGAGTGTAAAGCTGCCGAGAGAGCGTGGCGTGCCCGAGGCTACTGTCCGGCAGATAACAACAATCTCAGAGCAAGACAGAAGCTCTACTATACAGCCATCCGAGAAGCTAAGGGCCTCTATTTTGCCACGCGTATTGAGCGGGCTAAAAACAACTCCAAAGAGATCTTCTCCATTGTTCAAAGCTTTCTGGCCCCTTGTACACAGTCGGCGGCCACTCCTGTCTCTGACTCTTGGTGTAATTCCTTGGTGACTTTCTTCAAGGATAAAATAGCTAATATCCAAGCCTCGATTTCCATCTTTTCAGGGCTCCATGATATGGGGTTACTTCCATCTATCAGTAGGGCAGAGCCCCTCTTTTCCTTTTCGGATTTTGACCCATTGGATTTGGCCAGCTCGCCAAAAATTCTGAAAGCTCTAAAGTCCGGCTCTCCCAATGATCCCTGTGCTGCTAGGCTACTGTCGGACTTGTCCGACATCGTCAACCCAGAGGTGAACTACTTTATTAATAAGTCACTCTGCTCGGCCTCTGTGCCTAGAGCCTGGAAACTTTCCCTGATCCTTCCGTTACTTAAGAAGCAGTCCTTGGACCCTTTAGTGCCTGAGAACTATCGCTCTATTTCGCTTCTGCCTAGTTTGGCGAAAGTGTGCGAGAAAGCCGTCACCTTTCAACTCACTAAGTTCATCGAGGAGTCCAAGGGGCTTCACCCGGCCCAGTCAGGCTTCCGTGCTGCCCACAGCACGGAATCAGCTTTTGCTGGAGGTTACGGAGGTTATCCGGGAGTGTCTAGATGCCGGCGGGAGGGCAGTATTGGTCTTGCTGGATCTCTCGGCGGCATTCACCACGGTTCCCCACGCCATGCTCCTTAACCGCCTGTCTGCTATTGGCATTGTTGGCAACGCTTGGCATTGGATTAGTTACTTCCTTGAGGGCCGGCAGCAGCAAGTTTGGCTCCCCCCGAGTGCCTCTGCGCCTCTACCGGTGTCGACGGTTGTGCCTCAGGGTTCATCACTTAGTCCCCTCCTTTATAACATCTATGTGACCCCGCTTGTGTATCTGGCAGAGTCACTGGGGGCTAAGGTGATGGCCTACGCCGACGACACCCAGCTGCTGTTTACCTGGTCCAAGGAAGGGGACTCGGCGGGTTGGCACAAAATTGCCTTTCCTCTGTCTTCCACTGGCTATCTAATGCCCAGTTGAAATGCAATGAAGGGAAGTCTGAGGTGCTGTTGTTTGGCTCCTTTCCCTCCGACTTCAGAGAAAGGCTTTGGCCTCCGGGTTTCTCTCGGCCCTCTGAAAGAATGGGCACGGTAAAAAACCTGGGTGTCTGGTTTGACCAAAACCTGGATTTTGTGACGCACGTGAAGAAGCTGGCCGGTACCTGCTTTGGCATACTGAAGAGCTTGAGGAAGTTTCTTCCCATGCTGCCTAGTGCCTCCAGAGAAACCGTGGTCCGTGCGTTGATTCTCTCCCGCCTGGACTACGCCAATGCACTCCTGGTAAGCTGCTCGGGGTCGCTGGTCAAAAAGCTACAGGTCGTGCAGAACTCGGCAGTCAGACTCCTTATGGGCCTTTCTCCTCGAGATAGTGTGCGGACTCACTTGCGTGCCTTGCATTGGCTGCCAGTTGAGTCCCGCCTGAAATCCAAATTGCTAACCATTGCTCACCGGGCCTTGTATGATACCGGCCCCCTATACCTACAAAGGAGAATTGCCTTTTATGTGCCTGGCAGAGTGCTTCGGTCCTCTGCCCAATGGCTGATGCAGATTCCGAAGTTCAAGCGCCAGCGACTTGGTGGAAACTCCTTTTGCGTAGGGCCAGTTTGGCCTGGAATCTACTGCCTTTAGCCCTAAGGACTACTCAAGACCCAGTGCTTTTTAAAAAAAAACTCAAGACCTTGCTGTTTTAATCTGATACACGCTCATCCTTTCTTCAGGAGCTACCACCGGGACACTTTGAGTATCTGCGCGCTTTACAAGCTCAATATAACATAACATAACATAACATGTTATAGTTAGCTGGACATTTCTCTCATACAAAACCATTGAAATTCCCCCGTTATAGTTAGTTCAGCTAACTATAACTCGCGCACCCACAATGCACTGCTGATGACATCACATATTACATCACTCATGACTGCTCATACCTCTTCCAATGCTGACAGGTATGCATACTAGACTGTGGCGAAGAAGTGCCCTGTTTTCCACCACATCTCTCTTGCATGAGAAGTCTTCATGGTACAGTGTGGGAAGAGACTGCTCCTTCTACCATGACCAGTGCCTTGGATGACGGGTGTGCAAATTAGACTGTAAGAACGAGCTTACGTCTCTGGTCACAGCTCTCCCCAGCATGACAGATGTAAACTAAACCTGCTCAGAGTTTGTTGAGTTCTGCAACGCGGAGCTCTGTGAAGTGCAACAAAACTCAGCCGCGCTATGTGGAGCTCCGCAAGCTGCAGAGTACATTGGATAAATGCTGTTCGCTGTGATTTTCAGGTGCTTGTCTGCACTGTGCAATCATTGCAAATGGCACCATGCACAGTGCAAGTGGGTGCTGCTTCCCTTCAGCCGCTCGAGTAGGTAATGCAGAGTGTAGAAATCTCTGCAAACTCCGCGAGCGGAAGTCACTGCCCAGACTTAATGTAAACGTAAGGTGTGGGGATGAAATTACCTCTATGCTGGGAAATCTGTCTTGCATAACAACTATCGAGACTATGATGTGTAAACACACTACCCTATTAGCTGGGACATCTCCCCAGAGTAATATATGTGCAAAATAGGCTTTGAGTAGTAAGGTACATATTTGGAGTATCCTCTCTACTGAGAACTGTGTTTTGGTTGTGTGGATAGCTGAATATGGGGACACACTCACATCTCCCTCAAATCTCCTCTCATTGGCACAATGAGGCATTGTAGGGTGTGCACAGGGACAGACTTCTCTGCTGAACTGTCTCTTCAGAGTCACAAGCGTATTTGTAACATGTGAAAAAGAACATGCTCTCGCCACTATCACATTTCCACCAGCTGAAAGCAGGTTGTCATAGAATATGAGGATGTACTGGTTTCTGTGGCAAAACCTCACTCTTGTATGAGAGGTCTGTATACTACTGCGTGGACAAGGACTGATCCCTCTACTGAGACCTCACTATTGCATGACAAGTCACCCTAGTTGGGTATTCAAATAATTGGCTTCTCCAATAACAATTCTGTGTAGCTTACAAGATATTTATAGTGCTGGATATATATAGCCCTGATATTTTCCAAATAAAAAACATATTTTTTCATTGAAACAGCAGTGTTGGAGTCTGGCTGGATGATTCTCTATGCTGGAAGTGTTGGAGGATATATATATATATATATATTCACTGAAAAAACCATAGGTTATAGACCATATATAGTTAGGAATTAGCATTTAAAAAACCTTATTTTACTCACACAAAACCATTGAAATTCCATATATAGTTAGTTGCACTAACTATATATCGCGCACCCGCAATCCACTGCTGATGATGTCACATATTACATCATTCATGACATGGTCAGTGACATCACTGATGACATCACTGATGACAACATCCAGTGATTATGTGTTTCTGTAAAGTTTAAATATGTTTTACATATTGAAGAATGAGTGGATGTATAAGTGTCTGAATGAAGGTTTTAGTAGGTGCGTGATTGACTGTATGAGTGAGTGATTAAATGCGTCTTACTGAATGCACGGGTTAGTGACTAAACTGTCTAAAAGTGTGCATCAGTATGTCTGTTGTTGTGCAAGCTGCTGCATGTGTTGATCAGTAGCTATATAAGTAGCTATATGGGTTATTGATTGGTTGCACAAGTATTTGTATGGGAGACTGAGTGTGTGTATGGCTGGCTGGGAGGTGTGTGACTCTGTGCAGATCAATGTGTACTTGTATCAGTGATTCTATAAGAGAGTAACTATGTGTTAGTATATGTTTCAAAAATGTAAGGTGTTCTGTGTTTAACTGTATAGATGAGAAAATGGAAGTGTGATTGATTCTTTTCAGGACTGACTAGGTGTGTGAGTAACTCCATGGATGAGTGGCAGAGTGTGAGTGTCTGTATAGGTGTATGAGTGCATATGATAGTGTTGTAAAGATGAGTGATTGTATGTATGAATGATTGTATGAGTGAATGTGTGTGTAGACATAGGAATCAGTGAGTGCGTATGTAGTAACTAGTATTGGTGTGTCAATGGTTTCAAAAATGATACTCTCTATTTAACACTGGGTGTAACGGAGGTTATATTAGAGTGTGAGGAGATGCATTGTATTATCACATGAATGATATCATCAGTGATGTGATCATTGATGTCAAGTAAGATGTCATCAGTGATGTCATTTGAGATGTCATCAGTGATGTCATCAGTGATGTCACTGACCATGTCATGAATGATGTAATATGTGACATCATCAGCAGTGGATTGCGGGTGCGCGATATATAGTTAGTGCAACTAACTATATATGGAATTTCAATGGTTTTGTGTGAGTAAAATAAGGTTTTTTTAAATGCTAATTCCTAACTATATATGGTCTATAACCTATGGTTTTTTCAGTGAATTTTCAAGGTTTTGTAAATGCTAATTCCTAACTATATATGGTCTATAACCTATGGTTTTTTCAGTGAATTTCATTGGTTTTTTAACAGCTAATATCTGTAGCTGTAAAATGTATTCTTCTTTAAATCCAAAAATATATTTTATATGTTTATTAATAACTTTTTTTTTAAATATTTTTTTTTCTTCGTTCCCGCTTCGCGAATCGGGAAGCTTCCCGTTAGCTGACCTTGATGCCGCGAAATAGACCGCGAGCCGGTAAACGTTTCTTTACCGCAACTGCCGCGTTAGAAAACAACATCGTGACGCGTCCCGTCCGCATGACGTTTCGCGTTGTCGCGTGATACGTCATATGACGTGCTACGTTAGCGAACTCGTACGCTTACCGAGTCGCAAAGCACAGGTTTCTGGAAGCAAACCGGGAGGCCCTGCAAAGCGCGTAACGTAAACACAGCAGGTCATGTGACTTGGTAATAACACTTTTCATTGGTTCATTTCACTTTCGGTTTCCTAATGATGTAAGACTAGGTCATATGATCTAAAATGAACACTTTTCATTGGTTGAGAACTATTTTTTTTCCCAAATGGTGAAAATCCCTCCTTCTTTCCTCACTCTGACTTTCATCATTGTGAGAGAAAGACCCTTTGTTACCAGTGAGCAATGGCTTCTTTACTAGCTTCAGCTGGTGCTTCCCCACCACCTCCACCACATCCAAGGAAGAGTGGACCACCTGCTAAAGTTATAATTCAGCAAGAAGAGGAAGAAGAGGAACAGGACGACCTAGATAATCTCCCTATTATGGCCAGAAGATCTGTTGTACCGGAAGTAACGGGACCAGAGGGCAGGGAGATGGTGCCAAATATACAAACGAGATTTCGTGAAGTAAAACAAGTCTGCGTACATTGCAGTGGATTCATTTGCTACGGAGAAAGTAGCATCACTCTGATCAACAGAGCTATTGACAATCATGCTCATGTTTGTCCGAAACTCCCCAAACAATAAATTCTTTTTTTTTGTTTTCTTGCTCCTGTTGAGCCCTTTACAATGAATCGTTTTCGTTGCCCCCTCCGAAAAAAAAACAAAAAAAATATAAAACTGTTCAGAAAAATTCAAAAAAAGTAAAAAAATGTTCAGAAAAATAATAAAAAAAATATAAAACAACAAAAACAATTTAAAAAAAAGTTCTTTTCAGAACTACCTCCCCGTTATTAAAAAATTGGTACAATATTTGCAACTGTGCCAACCTCTATTTCTCTTAGTTCGCTTCCCAGTTCGCTCCCCGGTACGCGAACCGGAAGCGAACCAAAAATTTTTTTTTTTAAAAAAGAACAGTAAGTATAAGGGAAGGAAACAGACAGTTATGTTAAAAGAAAGACAGCTATAGGGGAGTAAACTAGAGATACTATTACCCGTAATCCACTGCTGATGATGTCACATATTACATCATTCATGACATGCTCAGTGACATCATCAGCAGAGGATTGCGGGTAACAGTATCCCTAGTTTATTCCCTATAGCTGTGTTTCTTTTAACATAACTGTCTGTTTCCTTCCCTTATACTTACTGTTCTTTTTAAAAAAAATTTTTTAGATCAGTCAGAAACAGTGAAAGTAATGAAATATAAAAGACTACGTAGAATATGAGCACTGTATGCAACAACTTTGACACTTACAGAAGCCTCACCTTCTCCATGCCTCCTACACAGTTCTACATGTACATCATAAATGCAAACAGAACAGAATTAATTATACATGTTAAATGGTTAATTTTGCTGTTCTCAGAATGTATCAAATTTCACTAAAACAGTGACTTGAAGGTATTCATCATATAACAGCGGGGAAAAAAAAACACAATCAAAATGATTGTGTTTAAAAAACCCATACAACATTACAAATCAGAATTCAGAACTCCTTAAAGTTAACTTACTTTCCATGACGGCCAAGGATGTCCTATGAACAGCTTACACTCTGTTGTGCTGTTATTACTTTCAACCCGCCACTTTCTGAAAGAAAACCTCCATCGTTTTCAAAAACATGTTACATACAATAAATGACTTCTTGCTCTCTACCACAAGATTCCACAAGGCCAAATCTTGTCAGAGCCATGTATAACTCTTGGAATTCTTGTTAGCCAATCCCGTCTTTTCGCATTTCCGCAACTTTCAGAATTAAAATGTTGAAGATCATTTACACAATCCTGGAGTAGTAATATCTTCCCCTTCTTGCTCAATCATGTTCTACATTTCCTATCACACTGATACTGCTTACTATGAAGCAGACTTACACTACCTTTATGACTAGTACAATTATTTAATTCTCTACATCACTTTTAATCACAAAGCAATGTAAAACAGTAGACAGCATTGCAGACTTACATTCCCTCTACTCCATGTTTTGATTCGCTGCTTCAATTAGCTTATAAAAAGAAATAGTTTTTCTGAACTCATTCAAAGTGCACGTATTTCTCAATAACGTCCAGTGTTATGGTAAAAAGTTATGTCTCTGTACTACACTTATCTTCAAGGCCAAATAGTGTAGGAGCCATGAGAACTTCTTCAAATTCCTCAGAGCACATCCCGAGATTCTTTCCCTAAAATTTTGGTTTTAAAAACACCAGGTAACAGTTTTTAAGGTCATATGGCAATTTTTTTTTGAAAATTAAAACAGAATCATTGCAGAATGACCAGCCATTTCTACACTTTAAATAAGCTGTATAATGTCCTGATGTTATTGAAGAACCATCATGATATATAATTGCTACAGTTACAAAAGTCCTTCCTGATATTGACAACTGTGAAGCCACAAAATTTTTAATTAAAGTTGTCAATTTTGTTCCATCAGGCCTACATCGTTGGAACATTAAAATGACATACTGGCCATATGTTCGTATAAATAATGTGGACATCATTTCAGATTTACATTGCCTACACTCCATATTGTGATCAGCTGCTTTTACTAGCTTATTAAAAGAGACTGATTTACTGTCTGGCAAAGTTAAATATATGAATCTTTCTGAGTCTACACTAGTACTACTTGATACCCTACAGTTCTCGCAGTCATGCTGCCATTGATAAGAAAGCCCAAACAGATGATCTACATCTACACCTTCAGCATACAATACATCAAGCATATACATTAAAAACTCCTGACAATCTTGCTGACTATTTTGAGAGAATTGTGTTTGGCCTGAACATCTGTCTAACAGATTTCGAATTTCAGACACAATTTCTATGTTTGTTCTATCAGTGCTACATTTCTCTAACACAGAATTTAACAAACTGCAAAATCTTTGATCAGAATTGACCACAATCTCTTCTTTTACATTTTGTAGAGAAAACAAAACATTAACCACTACATTAGCATAGCAGTTGACACCAGAACTGTTTTCAAATTGAAAACCAACAACATCTTCAACAGAATCCTTTTTGTTTCTGCTTATAATTTCAGGTTCATCGACTTTTCGTCTTTTTGCTACAACCTCCCCAGTATTGGTCACATTTCTTCGTTTCCGGCCTACCACACGTTTCTCAAACAAAGGATACTGAGGCAAATGTGGCGCATACTCTCTTCTCAACCTATTGTATTCCTTAACACAATCTAGATCCGCACAAATGTTTGTGACATCACACTCAATCAAGTACAATCCCGATAAAGTCCTAACTCGTGACAATGCCACATATGCCATACCCTCCTTGAACACAGAACTGCCAATATTCACCAATGCACAGTCTACACTTAAACCTTGCGATTTATGGATTGTCACCGCATATGCCAAGCAAACAGGAAACTGCTTACGACGAACATATAAGTCTTTTACAAGCAAAAATCTAGCAGAACAACGAGCAATTAGCTGTACTTCCTCAATGCCATCAAATTTAATTTTTAAAAATTCAATTCCATCTCTATTTCTGTATTTCACAAAATCAACAACATTACCCATTGATCCATTTACCAGACCTCTTTCAACATGTAAATTCCTTCTTAAAATTATACGGCAGTTCAAGCACACATTCAGAGTCTTTTCAAAACCCGCAGTTTTAGATATACTCTTCTCTAATGAATCCAATTTTGTTTTCAGATTCTCAGACAAAATAATTGTTGATCCCATATGCTCTACTCTGTCAATAGCTTCCAATTTCACAATCTCTTGCTTTTCTAAATGCAACATTTTGTTGTTGAATTTGGCACATTCTGCAAGAGTTGGCATCAAACATATTCCAGATTTTTTCTCAGTAAGTTTCTGAAAAATATTCTCAGGCACAACATCTTCGTCTGGATATAAATTTGTCAGTAATCGTGCATGTAAAGCTTCTTTCCCATGCTCGGTCACTTTTCCAATTCTAACATCTTGTAGAATAGTCTTGTAAACTTCATCCTTAGCCTGACGCATATTTTCATGCAGTTCAGCATAATTGAAGTTTAACCATATATTGACGTTGCCAATACTCCCTAAGCACTTCCTGGTATCTTCATGCGTGAGCATTTTGAACACAGGTTGCCCTTTCACTGGTGTCAGCTGCAGAAGATCTCCGAAAACAATGATGTGTTTGCCACCAAATAACACATCATACTCTGTTTTGAGAACTTCTTGCATTCTCAAATGCACAAAGGCAAGCATGACATTGGAAACCATGCTTACTTCGTCAATGATAAGAAGTTTCATTTTCCTCAAGACTCTTGAAACTTCAAAACAAGCATCTCCAGATAGCTTGTGATATTCTAATTTGTTGTCATGCTCCACTGGCAGCATCAGTAAACGATGTAAAGTAATCCCTTTAATGTTATGTGCTGCCAGTCCAGTTGGAGCGGTGACAACACAAGACAGCGATGACTCTGTCCTTTCCTGCAAATAACATGAAATTGCTTTAATAAGGAAACTTTTTCCAGTTCCCGCTTCTCCACTCACGTACAGTCGGACAGGCTTCAACGACGTACATGAGCACTCTTTCTTGTCATGACTTAATCCATGATCAATTTGCATGGTAAGTTCGTCATATATTTTCCTCTGCTCAACGTTGAGTTGTCTTTCCAACTCTTCTAAGTTAACCACATCCTCCTGAGCATGTGCCATGGCTCTTTCCACTTCATTCATAGCAGTGGCAGTTTCATTTTCGATAAGAGGTCCTCCTAGTGGATCCTGACTCAATGAAGCAGAACTCTGACTGTCCTGAGAACTGTCTCTGGCAATCTCGGCTGCAATCGTTGCTTCCTGCTCAATTTCCACATTCAACATTTCTACATATTTGGGAAAAGCAGGACATTCTATGGTCTCCTTGGCAGCATTGAATGAGTCTTCGTAACAAAGGAAATCTCCAAGCAGTTCCTCTTCTGCACGCCAAGGCTTAAAAAGTTGCAAAAGTGCTAAATAGAAAAACTCCTTTTTTTCAGGAGATTCGCCACTCAATTTTCGATGGTTTATCAAGTGGCATTTTCTTTGCTTGACCAGACATCCCTCACTTCCTATTACAGCATACACTCCTTTCTCAGTATCTTCTTTGATGTTCCTCTTGAATATGTAATTTTGCAGAACCTCATACAGACAAACATTCTCGAGGTGACTGCTTCGATTTGGATAATATGTATCCAACATGTTGCTCTTCAAAATGTCGGTACTGTTTGGCTCCTTTTCCGCCAAATACTCAATTTCCCGCACAGGTTTCAGAACTCGATTACGCGTTGCAGCAAGACCAACGCTCGCCCAAACGATACTCCTGGACTTGGCATAGAGACTTGCTGAAGACAACCGGTCAGAACATTCGTAAGCTCCGATTTCTCGATGCGACAACATCTTCAGACTGAAACTGTACAACTTCTTGCTGAGGCTCTTTTCATGGGAAATGTCCTCCCACATATCCTTCAATTCTGTCTTCTCTTTTTTGGTGATGTAAGATGTCACATACCGAGCCACAGCCATACAGTTATTAGCCACAAACTGTATATCCATGTTAGCATTCCACATGGACAAAATCACCGGGTTGTAGTCGTTGATGTACTTAGACTCTTCGTTCCTCTTCAAATTGTATGTGTTTTTAGGTGATTTCTTCATCACATTATGTCGCAGCGAAGACATCAAACTGTTCACTCTTCCTTTAGAAATCACCGATCGTGGAAAGCCGAAACGACATTTGGTGTAGAACTTGTCTTTGTTCCGGAATTTACGACGACAGTACTTTCCACATCGATGGCTTTGGAAACGTAGAACTTTTTCTCTTAGGCTTTTTTTCTCCTTTGCGTTTGGAACAGCACACGTAGAATACTGTTCTATGAAACTCATCACTGAGTTGTCTGCATCCGTTCCAAATTTAGGTGCATCCTTGATCCACAGCAACATATGTATATGAGGAGCACCTCTTGCTTGGTACTCCTTCCTCCAGAAGAAATCCAACACCTCTCCAAGAGGTGGATTCTTCTTATTCATGATGAAAGACATCATACCTTCAAATCTATGATTGAAGTACCTACATACATTGACTGGATCCAAAGAGCACAGTTCTCCGGGTGTCTTGAATTCGATGTTTTCTACGTTAGCATTTGCCTCTCGTAGAAATTCAAGTAAGTCTTTTCCAGCCATACTCAGCACAGCTCAAAGTGAGGAACCATGTGGGAGTTCCTAAGTTCCTCAGCATACATTTTAAATCACCATGACGACGGTACCAGTACTCATTAGTACCACGCTGACACGCCATGAGATTAATCAGGTGAGAATCCAAAATACTGTCTTGGACATTGACTTTATCCATAAAGTCACTTGCCGAGATGTTTTGCATGTGTATACCACTTTTCAAGATGTGGTTCACTGCATATGACAGTCCAGACAGATCGCTTTCAAACAGGAGATGAAACAAATAAGGAATGCATTGTCGAAACCTAGGATCTCCTGCATACAATCGCAAAGTCCGGTATTCAGAAGCAGGAATTTGATGAGGTCGCTCATCATATCTTCCTCCCTGACCTGTTGGAAAAAGCTGTGGGAAACACCGAGCTTCCAAACTTTCCTCCCAAACACTAATGGGACTCCCTTTCGCTTGTTTCATTTGAAACAACTCAATAGCATTCCCCATGACTTCCTTGGAATGCAAAGGATGAACACTATAATGTTCATATATTTCTTCACTAGTACAGGGTTCTACTTTCTCAATTTGACCAGCACACAAATCGCTATCCTCTTCCTCACTTACTTCCTCTTCTGCAACATATACATTTTTATAGTATTTATTATATTTTTTCAAATACAATGTTGCCCTTTTGACTTTCCTAACATCTACTAAATCTTGCCATATTTTCTTATTCTTTGTCGGAACCCCATTAACTAAGATAACAAGAGGTTCCTCTTCCACTTTTTCTACTCCAATTGTGTTAATGTTTTTCTTCAAATCTAGAGGCAAATAAACAACTCTTCCCTTTAATCCTCTCTGTAAATCTGATGGAGGCAATTTCCCTGTCTTTGGCTCCATTCTTACAATAGCCTGAAAGGGATGGATACTTTGAATCAAAATAGATTCATAAGTATTTAAATCCTTCAATTCAGAAGGAATCTCAACCAATTCCAGATTATTATGAACTGCTCTAGCAGGCATCTGGTTTTGATTTAATTTGTTACAACAATAAGTACACACACGTTGATCCAATCCCAAATCAAAACAATTTTCTACCATCAAGTATGTTGTAAAATCCTTCCATTCACTATTATTTTCCCTTTCACTTTTTCCATATAAATCCACTAACTTAGTCTGATTCTTATAATAAGTGCGTCGACAACACACACAAGTCAAATTTGGCCTCTCACTTGATTTCACCTCAAACGTCGCAATTTCCCTCTGGAAATTATCTGTACTGGAAACCTGTACACTATCTTCCACATTACTCTCTTCTTCTTGGTCAATTTCAACATTCTCCTCTTTACTTCCAAAGTAACAAAACTCAATTTCTTCACATATATTCTTCACATCTATTTCAGAACCATGCAAAAGAGCAGCGCCTAATTGTTTAAGCATAATTGCTGGACTCTTAGCATAATACAACATTCTAACTAATTTCCTCACTTTATTATGATGCACTGCTAGCATCCTGAAATGATGAAAAACACTCTGGCATACTCTCCTGGAAAGACAAGCCAGTGAATGACCATGCAAACCTATCACTTCTCTCACTCTGCAAGGATCTAATTCTTGCAACAACTTCATTTTCTGCTTCAAACTTTTCTTACTAAATGACCGTATGAAATCACAAAGCAAATTGATGGAATCCTGTCGTACACTGCAAATACTACTACACTTCCAGGTGTACACAGGACCCTTAGGACGTCTCCCTAAAACCTCATTACCTAACACCTCTTCTATCTCTGTTCTCACAAGTTTTTCTTTTTCAACTGGACAACCATCTTTCACTTCATAAGCTCGACCACTGGTGTCAACTGCATGCACCAAATCATTATCCTGGAAATAACTCTCCTCATTAAAAAATGCCTCAGAGCTTGAACTATGCATCCATTCTCCAGAAAAAACTTCACAAAAATTACTACGATTAACTATTCTCTTCCATCTACTATTTCTTTTGAAATCATAAATTACCTTGTTTAGCTTCCTAATTCTATTGATTGTCAAAATAAATAACTTACGTTTAATTTCAAATGCCTGATCAATAACTTTCTCAACTATTTTTTTTCTCTTATAAAAAACCACTTTCTGCTGACCTTTCTTAATATTTTTTAACAAATTCCCAATTATCCTGTTGCGGAACATTCGTTTACGAATATCCCTAAACTGTTGTTTCCTTCTACTTTCATGCATAGAGTTATCTCTTACTCTAGCAGTAACATTTCTCATTGGCCTTTCCTTACCATTTGAATTCTTTCTCCTTTTCTGGACTGAAACATTTTCTGTAGTAATATTTTTTTTACTACACATATTTCTTATGACTGTTTTTCGACTCTTACCCGGTGCTTTCTTGGTGACTTGACAAATCTTTTTGTTAGAGGACTGCTGCATTATTCCATGGTCCTGCTGTCTTTGACGTTTTGCAGCCTTTCTTACTCTTTCTTTGCTAGGCATCCTAAAATCTTGAAATAATCTGCAGTTGAATCTGTGGTAAAATATAATAAAAAATGTTATTAACCACTATTACCCAACAGTAAATTAATAACAGTCATCAAAAACTTAACACACTACTTAAGTATATAATATAGTGAAGCCTATCTCCAATTTTTCACTGAACAGGACTCATCTCTTCTTAACCTTGGATAAACCTCACCTACTCTGTGTCCCCTGCACATAATTAAATGTAAAGGGGCAGATTTATATTAACTAGCACATCCCCAGGGATGCACCAGTTAACGTGCACCGCTGCTCTGCCACCCACGGTGTGCCGCATTTACAATCAGATAGGACAAAGCTACATCAAAACCCTGCGCCTGCTTGAAGCAGGCATAGATCTTGACGCAGTTAGGCTGAAAGCTAAAGCAACAACTAAGTGTCGTGTGCAGAAGTTACAAAAAAGGAAAAATGGCGTTTAAACCAGTAATGAGACCATGCTAACGTAATACAGAGTAAAAATATCCAGGATCTACATCAGTTTGGGGTTCACGAACCTGGCAGGTACAAGGCACTGAGGCTTTCCACCGTGCATGTCTCATCCCTAAACATATGTGGTTTGTGAATGAAACAATTTCCCAGACCAAATGCTTTGGATTGGCTACTTCTAAAAAATTAAACACCCCTACTATCCCGGAGTTAGAGGAATATGATGGTTGGAGTAATTTTACTCGTTGTCTATTAAAGATTTACAGGCCCTACTCCGTAATTCTTCCTTTAACATTTCCAGTATAAATCCAAAAGGTTGACTGCTTTGGCAACGTGCCTTATCCACGGTTTAATAACGCTGCCTTTTGCTTTATATACGTTTTCAAATTGTATGAAATATATACCAATAGGTCGTTATTAACCTTTAGGTAGTGGTTTTCTTCATGAAGTCTGGTCGCTTCCATACACATACAGATTTTCAAAGATGATCAAGAACTTTATCTGAATGGAGAGGAATGCACTGAGACGCCAGATCATTCACTAATGTGTAGGCACATACAGTTACACGGTTCATGCAACAAACACCGACCAAATATGGCTTGCGTGTTGCAAGGCACACCAGTTCCTGCTATCATCCCCACGTTCAAGTTCTTGGAAAATGGTAGTTATTTGATGCTCAATAATGAAGATTGTTCTGGGTTAATTAAAAGTATTCATTTTATCGTAACAGTAAATGAACGGGTTATTTGCTGCAGAAATGTTCTATTTCCTCCCACACATGAACATAGGGAGTTTTCAATCTGGCCACAAATACCAACCTTGGCAGCACATTTCAACGGCATGGCAAGAATAAGAGCTATTTTGTCTCAGAGAGAGGTGGCCTTGAGTTCGGCCCGTGAAACTTTCGTGCTTCACACAGCGAACACCCGTACAGAGGTGCAGACCCTTTTAAATACAGATTCGCCTTTCCATTTCAGCAAGATGGTTCGGACTATCTCTAACGCGTCCTCCACAAAGGGCCTGGCGCACTTTTTTAAAATTGTTACCAGTGGTCTCGTGACTTCATTTGAGAAAATCTTTGGAGTCATCCCTGCTTTCTTACATTCTATTTTTTCCACTCTGCTTCGTGGATTCCCATTTTTACTTGCATTACCAGCGGACGCTCTTGTGCTTTTTTACATTTTTAAATATGGATGTCCCTCCTGTGCAAGCTCCCGCCCTGCAGCTGCTGACACTGTTCCGCAATCGCATGCTAGAATATTATGGCACAATGCCGTTGGCGATATTAAGCACGGCATATGGATTATCTTTTCTATGCTGATGTGATTCCTTCAAATCTAAGACACTAAAGTATCGGCACGCCCTAAACCAACACAAAGAGACCTTCTTAGCAAATAATATATTATGTGTATTAGGGAGGGTGAGATATAAGCAGCCACGGGCCGTGGAGGGAGTTACGGTGGGGCAGGGATGCGGGGAGGGGGAGGGGCAGGGTGGAGCCCTCTCCACCCTGCCCCTCCCCCTCCCCACCTCCCTGCCCACCGTAACTCCCTCCACGGCCCGCGGCTGCTTATAAGTGTTGCTAACTCTTATTCATTTACAGCATGTTAACATACTGTCACCATTCGCTTTTTATGTACTATTGACTATGCTGGTAATTTTGCTACTGATAATATGTGTACTTGTATAATCTAAGATACTACGCCTGAGAAGACGGCATTAGTAAATAAACATTTCAAATACACATGTGTTCTTCTTAACTCCATGTTCTCGTTTCTAAGAAATATATAACGACCGACTGTTCATGAGTTCCACGTATCCTGAGGTACTATAAGTTCATATTCTGGATTGTCTAAACATTGAGAGTTTGTTATATCCAATGTGACACTGTACCTAGCTTGCTAAGGGGTTTTGATTACTAAGGTGAGTTTTGGGACACCCTAATTCGCCGAGGTTCGAATCCTCTGTCCACATTTCTGTGTCAGAACAGAAACCCTGCGACAGGGGCACCCCTCAACCTTACTGGAGCTTCATCACACTTGCGATACAACTCCAGCAATGCGCCAACTTTACGGCACAAATACGTCACGCATCTGTGCTGTTTTTGCCCCATGATGCGCCGCATTGTAAATGCAGCACACCATAGGTGACGGAACAGCGGCACAGAATGACTAACACATCCCTGGTGATGCGCCAGTCATCATAAATCTATCCCTATGCTTCTTATCTTGTTAGAGATAAACCGCCATATGTATTATCAAAGTTTTTTGCATTTCCTAAATAGCGAACTTTAAGGAATAAATAGCGATTCTTTACCATTCCTAGTTTGCGATGACCTATTTGCTAATTACAAATGACCCATTCATTTCCATGCAGCAGGAGGCCCATAGGAATGAAGGTGCAATTTGCGATTAGCAATTACCTCATCGCAAATTACGAATTTTTCCGACGGTGCAGGGGTGTCTCAAGAACACCCTGCTGCACCCCTGAAAAAGAAATTTGGGGTCATATGGCGCACATAAATTTTGAAAACATTCCTTTACCTCAAAAACGATTTTCAACTCATAATTTGAAAACACTGCACATGGGGAAATGACTTAAAATGTCCTTAAGACACATAAAAGCATTTTTTGATTGCCTTTGCAGCATGTTTCAGTCACCTTTAACATGCCTATGTAACGGAAACATTCAAAATCTAAATTTGCCATGCACAGGTGGGGGCATATTTACAAGCAATTTGCTCCACAGACAAACTTCTTACATTGAAATGGGAAAAATAACATCAGAGACTCTCAATTACCTTATAAAGAAGCAGACACCATTATGTCCTTCTCATCAATATTAAAACCATTGCTTTTTCTCAAAAACGATTTACAAGTCATAATTTGAAAACACTCCACAGCTCCTATGCACATAAAAGCCCTGTCAGTACTAATACTTCACATTTTCTCCAATTACAATTTCTCAAAGAAACAAAATCTATTTGTGAAACACTTGAGACAAAGCAACATTTGAAAAACACAACTTTCTTCATAATTTTCTCCTTAAAGCACACTATTTTCTATCTAAATTAAAGAAATCTTTTCTCACCTTAGCAAATACTTTGAGTTTCAAAACAGTCTCAGAAACACACCAATTTGTCTTCAGCAGAGCAAAAGGTATGCACTCCAGAGTCTGCAGCTATCAAAAGCACAGAAATGCTGTAATTCCTCACACATATCTCTCATGTCACCCAATCAAAACCCTTCCCTCACTTTTTTTCAAAGCAAAACCCTTCCCCCCTCTGCCCCCTCTCTGCTTTTTCTGCATAGCAACCACCTCTTGCAAGACCTCTCACACAACAATGTTGCAATTGAACTCTGAACTCTCAGTGCACCTGCATATCCAGAGCATTCTTTCATTTAATGATTTTTTCTTCGCCACTCAAAATACATCTTTCAACGAACTCATCCATGCACACTAACTTTCTGTTTTCAGCAATCAAAATCCACCAATCACTCTTACTGCTTCATTAACACAGAAACTCCTCAGTTTTTTTCATTTTACGCTCTCATTTTTTCAACTGCCATTTCATTGCCACACTTCATCTGACTGCAGCAGAACCTTCTCTCACCATGTTTTCTGTCTGGATTGTTGGACATAGTTACATATATTGGGCTCAAAGGTACGCTGAAAACAGGAATTTACCTAACCTCAATTTACAAGATGTGGAAATTAAGTGGTTTGGCCACAGAGGATTAAAATGTCACCAATTGATACCATTGGTGAAAACCTTTATGCATTTGCCAAAACCTGACCTGTTAATTGTGCACTGTGGAGGTAATGATTTGGGCACTTTGACTGGGGTAGGTCTGGAAATGCTTTTAAAGGACACCTTTGAGCAATTGATGGCACTTTTTCCTCAGACTGCCTTGGTATATTCAAATATATGCCAAAGACAGAAATGGAGGTGGTCGAACCAATTTTGTCCACAAATTGAGAAGTCGAGGAAGCATGTAAACAAATCTGTTTCAGCTTACATGAGAGACCATGGAATGGGCTCCCTGTACAACAATAACTTGCGTTACTACATGCAAGATATCTACAGAGGAGATGGAGTTCACTTCTCAGATGAGGGCAACAGAGTTTTCACTCTGAATTTAAGAATGTGCATTGGTACCTACTTATAAGTACCTAAATGTACCATAAACCCAAAAGCTCTTCTCAGAGCTACCCTACATCTGATCACTCACAATTATTATTTTACTCTAACTTTTTTCACTAATTTTCAAGAAAGTACGCTCCCCAGAACGATTCCCGGTTCGCGAACCGGGCGCACTCCACGCAAAAAAACTAAAAAAACGGTATATTTTTTTTTGCCCTGCGAGACCCCTTCAAAGCCTCCACATCAAACCTAGGGGGTCAGGGACGATCTACTATGCCCCCTTATGGTCATTTGCCCCTTCGCTTTGGCCTCCTCTTGTCTCTCGATCCTACCGAGAGACAAGATGGCGGCCGCTACGGACTGTTTGGAATGTTTACAGACGCCGAAAAACCAATCAGCTTCGCAAACCTCCGTAACGCGAAAAGTACGCGAAGCGGAGCGCTGTTACAGATATATATCTTTTTTTGAACGTTAATTTCTCAAAATCCACTGGAGCACATATATTGAGACCTAGCAAAGGCACATCGGGCTACCAGTCCCTACAATTTTGCCAAGTTTCGTGCAAATCCATTCAGCCGTTCGATTATTATTATTTTATTTTTTTTTGCCCCGCGGGGCCCTTTTAAAACCTCCACATCAAACCTAGGGGGTCAGCGAGGATCTACTATTCCCCCTTATGGTCATTTGCCCCTTCGCTTTCGCCTCCTCTTGTCTCTCGATCCTACCGAGAGACAAGATGGCGGCCGCTACGGACTGTTTGGAATGTTGACAGACGCCGGAGAACCAATCAGCTTCGCTTCACAAAGCTCCGTTGCGCGAAAAGTACGCGTCCTGGGACGCTGCCAGGTCCGCTGTTACAGATATATATCTTTTTTTAAACGTTAATTTCTCAAAATCCACTGGAGCACATATATTGAGACCTACAAAAGGCACATCGGGCTACCAGTCCCTACAATTTTGCCAAGTTTCGTGCAAATCCATTCAGCCGTTCGGGCTAAAAGTGAGGCCAACCGCCCTATGGAAATTAACATGGGAAAAACGCGTTTTGGGACCCCCCTTTTTTCTCGGCCCCCCCTTGACGAACCCCCCCAAAATTTTCAGGGGCTGCTCAGAAACAAAATGTGCCATTTTCCTGAAAATTTCAGCCAATTCCGTCCACAAACGCCAAAGTTATTAGACATAGAATTTTCAAAAATCCCATAGAGAAAAAATCCTAACTATATATACCTACTGGCGACCGCCAGTAGGTAATATATATATTACGCTCCATGGGGTACCCGCTACTTGGACAACCCCATGGAGCGTAATATATATATATATATATATATATATATATATATATATATATATATATATTACCTACTGGCGGTCGCCAGTAGGTATATATAGTTAGGATTGATTTCCATAGGGAACTCGCAACATTCTATTGGGAATAACTTTGGCGCCGGTTGAGGAATTTGCCTGAATTTTTCAGCAACTTTGCCTCGCGGCGCTCCGGTCCTTCCCTGAAAGTTTGAGGGGGATTCGTCAAGCTGGGGCTGAGATAAAAGGGGGGTCCCAAAACGTGTTTTCCCCATGTTAATTTCAATAGGGCGGTCTGTCGCACTTTTAGCTCGAACGGCTGAATGGATTTTCACCAAACTTGGCAAAATTGTAGGGACTGGTACCCCGATGTGCCTTTGCTATGTCTCAAGATATATGCTCCAGTGGTTTTTACGAAAATTAACTTTGAAAAAATATATATTGGGCTACATTGGGCTATATATATGTTAGAGCCCAAATGTAGCCCAATGTAGCCCAATGTAGCCCAAAGATGGCCTATAAACAACAAAAGGTACCAGAGGGTCTCGAAGGGTGTGCCCACACAGAATAGAGAGCCAACCTATCCCTGCAAACCAAAGTGATGCGTCACAGAAAATTCCCAACAAGATGAGGAAAATACCCATCAGTCACCATACGGATCCGCCCTTCATCATTTGGGATTTTATCCGTACCACCCGTCTGGGAAAATCGGTGCCACACTAAGAGGTCAACCCGGTGGTAAGGGGGTTCCTCAAAAGAGAATGGCAGTGACAGTGTGGTAGACCACTCGATGTTGGTAAGTGGCCCTAGATATGGGACTGGGGTGTGCAGTGCTAGAAAAAGTGATGAAGTGAAAGAAACCAATAAAAAGTGTATTTAAAATTGGTTTGAATAGGCACTTGAAAAAAGGTTTATTCGGTGTTTGCCTAACATACCAAAAGTATAAAATCAATACAACCTAAGGCCGTCTCATAAGGTAGACTGCTCTAGGTCAAGATAGGTCAACTAGTTTCTGCAATACTGGGACTGTTGTTCCCTTGCATTCATCAGGACCAATATAGATAAAAACTACTGCACCAAGTGAATTTAAAAATAAAGTGAAGGGTGACACCAGGATAACAGTACAAGTGCATAAAGTCACCTGAACGCTCCCGATGCCCTTACAGTCTGTGTTGATCACTGAGGAGAAAGAGAAGGGTTAGGTATAGCTAACATCATTAAATGGGCTGACCAGAAGGTCCATTTTATATGGATCAAACGTTACATCACACTCACAGTGTTGACATATAGGCACTTAATACTAATATGGCCTGATTTATAAGTTATTCGGAAAGACAATTTCGTAAGCCAAATATATCGCAGTCCTTACCTAGATCTGTAAGGTTGACTGACCTCACCCCACCTGGCAGCGGCTCAGGGGAAGATGAAGCACCGCTCTATAAAACATGTAAAAAACACGTAAAAACACACAACGTACACAACAAGGACTGAGCACTTCCTCTAAACAATGGCCGACAGAAAATGGTGTCTGTATCTTTACAAAATGAATATTTATGGTATCCATCATTCACGGAGACAAGACTCTATTTAAAGCCTGCTGCTGTTTGTTAGAAAAACGCGACATGGCGTGAATAAGAGCAGTAGGCACGGGGCCTGAGCTCTGTTAAGAGTTAGATACCGTGTGTTTGAAAGAGCACAGCAAAGCGCGTAAGACAGCGACAGGCTTCTCCTACCTCTCCGTCGGTACTCCGTGCCGGCGTCCTGGCCGACTGGGGAGGTGACGAGAGGCGCGAAGTGGCAGGTGTATATAAGCCGCGCTCCTACTGGTCGCCAGATCACGTGGGGCGACTAAGAGACCTGTGAGCATGGTGCAAAATTAGACGAGCCCATGATCTCATAGGCTGTTGCACTGTAGGTCGTGAGAGTTCATTGGCCGATCCAGCGTTATGTGGTCATGGTAACGCGGGTCTAAGGCCAGTGTAAACACAACACGAACAGAATCCAGAGGGGAGAGAGAACTACGGAATTACATAAAAGTAGTCTAATATTTACTAAAAGCGGGGACGAACTGGCTTGCAGTTACTGTCGCCTGCTCAGGCACTCAGAAAGGAGTTTGACACAGGGTCACTGGGGCTAAAGCTAGCCGCTGATACAGCTAGCGAGGCATGCCTGATACCTAACGCTATTGTACTCAAAGAGATTACCTAGGCACAGTGAACCATAAATATAGCTGGGATCAATATAGTATGGTCACATTTATCGGGACAAAGTCCCAGGTAGGGTCACGTAGTGATCAGGATGGACACACTCAGCAAAGTGCTATAACTCAGCCCTACTAGCGACGTTCAAAGGGGAGAGAAATGAGGTGACGACAAGCCTTTCATTCATCATTTTAAGCCAATAATACAACTAAAGACATGTGGGCTGAGACGGTGGGGCCCTGCACTGTTATTGTAGGCAGAATCACAAAGTAGACCAGGGAATATCGTCGTTCAGGCCCCCTCTATGTGTCTTCAATTTCAGCACCCATCTTTGCTCTTTTTTCAGCAGGTACCTCGTCACATCAGCTGTGTGTTTCGGGATAAATGGTTGCTCCAAAACAGTCCATTGGAAATCAGTGGCTAGGTGCTTGGCTTCAAGAAAGTGAGCAGTTAATTTAGTGGCTTGTCTGGCACACCTGATGGTACTCTTGTGCTCAGATATCCGTATGCGGACCTTCCGGGTAGTCATGCCCACATACTTATAGCCACATGGGCAAGTAATCAGATAGATCACATGATCACTGCTGCAACTTGTGAATTTTATTTGTTTCCACGGTCTAGCCGTGCCGATATCTATCTCCAGTGATTTCTTTGTTTGTGCACAAGCCTGGCAATTGCCGCAGGGATGGTGTCCCTGGACGGGGGGAAGGTTCCAGAGTGAACCTACCGCCCTAGGCGGTTCTTCACGTGGCCTCGTGTGCACCAATCTATCTCTTAGATTTGGGCCCCTCTTAAAAGACACCAAAGGACGAGAGAGTGTTAGGCTTCCAGAGTTCAAAATAGGCCAGTGTTTCTTAACCATACTTTGAATGTTGTTAGAAAGACTCCCAAAGGTATGGACAAAGGTGAGGCGTTCTAAATCAGGCTTTGGAGGTCTGGGTTCCAACAAGGCCTCACGATTATTGTTCATTGCCCTTTTCAAAGACCTTTTGACAAGTTTTGGGGGGTATTTCCGGGCCACCAGTTGCATACTTAGATCCTTCGAATGTTTTTTGAAGGCTGTTGTCGTGGAACAATTCCTCTGAACCCGTAAAAATTGGCTGAAGGGTAGACTCTCTCTCAATGCTCTAGGATGGTTGCTATCAAATAGCAGCAGAGAGTTCCTGGCAGTGGGCTTCCTATAGAGCTCTGATCGTAAGCCTTCCGGGCCAGCAGTGATCAATAAATCTAGGAAAGCTAGTTGGTGGTGCCCGATTTCAATGGTAAACTTGAGATAGTTGTTTCTCCCATTCAACCACCCCAGAAATTCAAGGCAACTAGCGCTTGACCCTCTCCACACCACGAAGATATCGTCGATATACCTTTTCCAGGTCATAAGGTTATCGACAAAAGGGTTCTCATTATTCAATACGTGACTCTGTTCAAATGAATGAACATATAGGTTAGCCAAGCTGGGGGCGTAAACGCTCCCCATGCTGGTCCCCGATGTTTGTAAGTACACCTGTTCTTCGAATTGAAAGAAGTTTTGTTTCATGGCCATGGTGGCACAAGCCATTATGAATCGGACGGGAGTGATGCTGTCTAATTCCCTGGAGTCCAGAAGCTGGTACACTACGTCCAAAGTTTCATCCTGGGGGATGGAGGTATAGAGTGCCTCCACGTCAAAAGACACTAAGAGGTCCCTCTCTGTGTCGAATTCGATGCTAGGTAGTAGTCTCAACAAGTCAGTGGTATCTTTGAGATAAGTGGGCATTTCTTGCACCATTGGTCTCAGGAAATGATCCACAAAGGTGGAGAGGGGTTCCAAGGCTGATCCTATCCCCGAAATGATCGGGCGCCCGGGGGGCGGTCGTTGCTCTTTATGAACCTTGGGTAAGGTGTAAAAGTAGGGCATTTTTGGGAGTTCCGTGCACAAGTAAAGGGCTTCGGCTGGTGTGATCCATCCCTCTGACGATGCTTCTTCAACCATGGTTTTGATGTCCCGTTTCAAGTCTTCTGTTGGATCATGATTCACAGGAGTATAGGCATGTCGAGTACTGAGTTGTCTGAGGCACTCAGCTCGGTAGACTTCAGTGTCCAGGAGGACAATTGAGCCGCCTTTGTCCGCTGGCTTTATAGTTAACTCCTTGTTTTCTGTAAGGGATTTCAGTGCCAAATGGTGTGACTTAGGCAGATTCTGGAAAGTCTTATGTTTGGTGCTGAAGAGCTCATCCAACTCCTTCTCCACTGCTTGTTCATAGGCTAACACCTGTGGAGGCATCAGATGAGTGGGGGGAGTGAAGGTCGATTTGCATTTCAATCCGGTATTTGTATCAACCTCATTCTGTGTTGAGGCTTCTTTCCCAGCAAAGAAAAAGTGTAGTCTAATCTTCCTAAGGAATCTGGCCACCTCCAAGCGAGTTTCGAACTCATCATTCTGATGGGTCGGCACAAAGCCCAGTCCTTTGTTCAGGGCCTCCTCCTCAATTGGGGTTAGAATATGTTTGCTCAGGTTCATGACTATACTGGAGCTGCACTGCTCTGACCCGCCTCTTTGTTCTTGGACGAATTGCTCCTCAGAGTCCTCCCTTCTGTTGACGTAGGGGGGGGGCTGAAATGAACCTGAGGCTGTGGATTCCCTCTCCTCTTGCCTCGGGATCTGCCCCGGCCAAACCCTAAAAAAGGCTGCCCGTTAAAGTTGTTTGAGGGGAAGTTCCCAGGGAAATTAGTCATGGGTGGTCCCATAGGTTGTTGAAAAGGGCCCGGTTGTTGTGGAGGATAGAAAGGTGGCATACCACCAAAGTGCCAAGGGGTGGGTGGCCACCATTGTTGTTGCTGGTTGCCTTTCCAATTATTTTTGAAATTCCGTTTGCCTTGCCCACGCCCTCGTGTGTTAGAAAAATCACTACTAGTGTCGCTCCCTGAGGTGTTATCACCCGAACTGGATGTGCTGTAGGATGATCCCTTTCTGCGACCATTAGCTCCGAACTCTGGGGGAGTATAAGTGTCGCTTGAATAGGGGTATACTCTCTCAAATTTAAATTTTTCAAGATCTTTTCTGAATTTGTCCATCTTAACCGCCAAAGTGTGCTCCCTGAAATCTCTATTGTTTTTATTAGAGTCATCTAGGTTTTTGCTGAAGATTTTGGAAGATATGGTAGTCTTGATCTTAGACTCAAGAATTTGAATCTCTATGAGCAAGGTATCAGCTATGCGTTTGGAGGTTTGGATGATCAGAATCAACCAGTCCCTGGTACATCTCCAAGCGATAAGGGCCCAGTTTTTAAAAAAACTCCTTATCACTTAAGAACAGCCTAGGTGCGTTAGTCACTATAAGTCCTGTGGGGGCGCAGTCACTGCGCAGATATTGAGCCATAATGGTGCCATGGAGGGCTGTCCTCGTATGTGATTTTTTTAAACCTAGTAATTTCCCCCACTCGTCCTCGCTCAGACTAACGACAGAGGTGGAAGACTCCGTCAAATCAGGGTGTTCAGCAAGAGCTGCTAACAGGTCTTCATCTGAAAACGATAAACCAGGATTCTCGGCCATAACTGGGAAGGTGCGCTGTCTGAAGTGTGAACAGTGTTCTAGAGTCACAAGAAAAGTTCAAAGCAAAAAGTGTGATGAACTCTTGCTACGAAATCAATTAATCGTAGAAAAAAGGTCAGCAGTTAAAAAACTGCACTGAAACAACAAAAACACTACGGTAGGGGGGGACCTAAGGGAAGTTTACAGACCTCGCTCTGGGTACAATCCCCAAAAGGCATATAAACAACAAAAGGTACCAGAGGGTCTCGAAGGGTGTGCCCACACAGAATAGAGAGCCAACCTATCCCTGCAAACCAAAGTGATGCGTCACAGAAAATTCCCAACAAGATGAGGAAAATACCATTCGAAGGATCTAAGTATGCAACTGGTGGCCCGGAAATACCCCCCAAAACTTGTCAAAAGGTCTTCGAAAAGGGCAATGAACAATAATCGTGAGGCCTTGTTGGAACCCAGACCTCCAAAGCCTGATTTAGAACGCCTCACCTTTGTCCATACCTTTGGGAGTCTTTCTAACAACATTCAAAGTATGGTTAAGAAACACTGGCCTATTTTGAACTCTGGAAGCCTAACACTCTCTCGTCCTTTGGTGTCTTTTAAGAGGGGCCCAAATCTAAGAGATAGATTGGTGCACACGAGGCCACGTGAAGAACCGCCTAGGGCGGTAGGTTCACTCTGGAACCTTCCCCCCGTCCAGGGACACCATCCCTGCGGCAATTGCCAGGCTTGTGCACAAACAAAGAAATCACTGGAGATAGATATCGGCACGGCTAGACCGTGGAAACAAATAAAATTCACAAGTTGCAGCAGTGATCATGTGATCTATCTGATTACTTGCCCATGTGGCTATAAGTATGTGGGCATGACTACCCGGAAGGTCCGCATACGGATATCTGAGCACAAGAGTACCATCAGGTGTGCCAGACAAGCCACTAAATTAACTGCTCACTTTCTTGAAGCCAAGCACCTAGCCACTGATTTCCAATGGACTGTTTTGGAGCAACCATTTATCCCGAAACACACAGCTGATGTGACGAGGTACCTGCTGAAAAAAGAGCAAAGATGGGTGCTGAAATTGAAGACACATAGAGGGGGCCTGAACGACGATATTCCCTGGTCTACTTTGTGATTCTGCCTACAATAACAGTGCAGGGCCCCACCGTCTCAGCCCACATGTCTTTAGTTGTATCATTGGCTTAAAATGATGAATGAAAGGCTTGTCGTCACCTCATTTCTCTCCCCTTTGAACGTCGCTAGTAGGGCTGAGTTATAGCACTTTGCTGAGTGTGTCCATCCTGATCACTACGTGACCCTACCTGGGACTTTGTCCCGATAAATGTGACCATACTATATTGATCCCAGCTATATTTATGGTTCACTGTGCCTAGGTAATCTCTTTGAGTACAATAGCGTTAGGTATCAGGCATGCCTCGCTAGCTGTATCAGCGGCTAGCTTTAGCCCCAGTGACCCTGTGTCAAACTCCTTTCTGAGTGCCTGAGCAGGCGACAGTAACTGCAAGCCAGTTCGTCCCCGCTTTTAGTAAATATTAGACTACTTTTATGTAATTCCGTAGTTCTCTCTCCCCTCTGGATTCTGTTCGTGTTGTGTTTACACTGGCCTTAGACCCGCGTTACCATGACCACATAACGCTGGATCGGCCAATGAACTCTCACGACCTACAGTGCAACAGCCTATGAGATCATGGGCTCGTCTAATTTTGCACCATGCTCACAGGTCTCTTAGTCGCCCCACGTGATCTGGCGACCAGTAGGAGCGCGGCTTATATACACCTGCCACTTCGCGCCTCTCGTCACCTCCCCAGTCGGCCAGGACGCCGGCACGGAGTACCGACGGAGAGGTAGGAGAAGCCTGTCGCTGTCTTACGCGCTTTGCTGCGCTCTTTCAAACACACGGTATCTAACGCTTAACAGAGCTCAGGCCCCGTGCCTACTGCTCTTATTCACGCCATGTCACGTTTTTCTAACAAACAGCAGCAGGCTTTAAATAGAGTCTTGGCTCCGTGAATGATGGATACCATAAATATTCATTTTGTAAAGATACAGACACCATTTTCTGTCGGCCATTGTTTAGAGGAAGTGCTCAGTCCTTGTTGTGTACGTTGTGTGTTTTACGTGTTTTTTACATGTTTTATAGAGCGGTGCTTCATCTTCCCCTGAGCCGCTGCCAGGTGGGGTGAGGTCAGTCAACCTTACAGATCTAGGTAAGGACTGCGATATATTTGGCTTACGAAATTGTCTTTCCGAATAACTTATAAATCAGGCCATATTAGTATTAAGTGCCTATATGTCAACACTGTGAGTGTGATGTAACGTTTGATCCATATAAAATGGACCTTCTGGTCAGCCCATTTAATGATGTTAGCTATACCTAACCCTTCTCTTTCTCCTCAGTGATCAACACAGACTGTAAGGGCATCGGGAGCGTTCAGGTGACTTTATGCACTTGTACTGTTATCCTGGTGTCACCCTTCACTTTATTTTTAAATTCACTTGGTGCAGTAGTTTTTATCTATATTGGTCCTGATGAATGCAAGGGAACAACAGTCCCAGTATTGCAGAAACTAGTTGACCTATCTTGACCTAGAGCAGTCTACCTTATGAGACGGCCTTAGGTTGTATTGATTTTATACTTTTGGTATGTTAGGCAAACACCGAATAAACCTTTTTTCAAGTGCCTATTCAAACCAATTTTAAATACACTTTTTATTGGTTTCTTTCACTTCATCACTTTTTCTAGCACTGCACACCCCAGTCCCATATCTAGGGCCACTTACCAACATCGAGTGGTCTACCACACTGTCACTGCCATTCTCTTTTGAGGAACCCCCTTACCACCGGGTTGACCTCTTAGTGTGGCACCGATTTTCCCAGACGGGTGGTACGGATAAAATCCCAAATGATGAAGGGCGGATCCGTATGGTGACTGATGGGTATTTTCCTCATCTTGTTGGGAATTTTCTGTGACGCATCACTTTGGTTTGCAGGGATAGGTTGGCTCTCTATTCTGTGTGGGCACACCCTTCGAGACCCTCTGGTACCTTTTGTTGTTTATATGCCTTTTGGGGATTGTACCCAGAGCGAGGTCTGTAAACTTCCCCTAGGTCCCCCCCTACCGTAGTGTTTTTGTTGCCCAAAGATGGCCACCAGAGACAAAAAACTCCAAATGTAGCCCAAATATCAGCCAGATGTAGCCCAACTATAGCCCAATGACAGAATGTCCCAGAGTGTTCTAAAGAACAACTAGAGCGCTAACAGTCTTACTTATGACAAAAGTATGGCACACCTGAAGTCATCTTGATTGGAATAAAGTGTTAACACTTAAAACATTTAATTTGCAAAGGAACAAAATGAGGGGGTTCATTTTGCCATAGAAATTATGATTAGTGCTGAAGAAAGAAAAATTAGGGCACATTTTGAGTGACTTCTCAAATCCTCTTATATTTCATTAAAAAAATTCTGATATGCAGTCTCCCAAGATGGCCACCAGAGACAAAAGAGCCCAAATGTAGCCCAAATATCAGCCAGATGTAGCCCAACTATAGCCCAATGACAGAATGTCCCAGAGTGTTCTAAAGAACAACTAGAACACTAACAGTGTTACTTATGACAAAAGTATGGCACACCTGAAGTCATCTTGATTGGAATAAAGTGGTAACACTTAATACACTTAATGTGAAAAGGAACAAAATGAGGGGTTTCATTTTGCCATAGAAATTATATATATATATATATATATATATATATATATATATATATATATATATATATATATATATATATATATATATATATATATATATATATATATATATATATATATATATTACCTACTGGCGGTCGCCAGTAGGTATATATAGTTAGGATTGATTTCCATAGGGAAATTGCAACATTATATTGGGAATAACTTTGGCGCCGGTTGAGGAATCTGCCTGAATTTTTCAGCAACTTTGCCTTGCGGCGCTCCGGTCCTTCCTTGACAGTTTGGGGGGGATTCGTCAAGCGGGGGCCGAGATAAAAGGGGGGTCCCAAAACGTGTTTTCCCCATGTTAATTTCCATAGGGCGGTCTGTCGCACTTTTAGCTCGAACGGCTGAATGGATTTTCACCAAACTTGGTAAAATTGTAGGGACTGGTAGCCCGATGTGCCTTTGCTATGTCTCAAGATATGTGCTCCAGAGGATTTTAAGTAATTTAGGTTCAAAAAAATTTATATATCTATGGCCGCGCCCGGTACGCGCACCGGGGAGCGCTCCGGGCGCGCCACGTGACTTGCGCACGGGAAGCTGATTGGTTCTCGGGTGTCTGTAAACATTCGAAACAGTCCGCAGCGGTCGCCATCTTGTGTCTCGGTAGGATTGAGACACAAGAGGTGGCAAAAATCAAAGGGGGAAATGACCAAAAGGGGGCAGGGTAGACCCCCCCTGACCCCCTAGGTTTGATGTGGGGGCCATTAAAGGGTCCCGCGGGGCAAAAAAAAATTTTTTCCGTTTTTCGCGGGGGGAGCGCCCGGTACGCGCACCGGGGAGCGTACCGGGGAGCGTACCATGGGGAAAAATAGTGAAAAAAATTATATAATCATAATAATAAATAATAAAATAATCATTTTGAGTGATTACAGGTAGGGTGGCTCTGAAAAGAGCTTTTGGTTCTGTGGCTGTTTTAGGTACCTACAAGTACGTCCCACACACCCACACGCACACAACCCCACACCTCCACACCCACACACTCCCCACACACACCTCACACACGCACACCTCCACCCACACCCAAACACCCCACACCCCCACACCGACACCTTACACATCCACACCCACACCAACACATCCCACACACACTCACTCACACACACACCTCACCCCCCAACACACACACACGCACACACAGATACCTCACAGACACACCTCACACATCCCACACACACACCTCCCCCCCACACACACACATGCACACCTCACAGACACACCCACACATCCCACACATACACACACATCCTACACACATACCCCCCACACCCACACACACCCCACACACACCTCACACACCCACACCACCACCTACACCCAAACACCCCACACACCCACACCCACACACACACCTTACACATCCACATCCCCACCCACACCCACATACCCCACACACCTACACACACCTATACACCTCATCCCCCCTCAGACACACACACACACACACACACCTCACAGAGACACCCCACACATCCCCCACACACACCTCACCCCTTCCCCACACACACACACACCTCTGACACACACCTCACACACACACACACACCACACACACCTCACATACACACACACACAACCACACACACACTCCTCTCACACACACACCCACACCCCCCCCACACACACACACCCCACACACACACACCCACACATCCTACACACACACACCCCACACACATACCCCCCCACACACACACCCCACACCCACCCCCCCACACACACACCACACACACACTCATTATTTTTTTTATTTTTTGAGGGGGTGCCCCACACACATACCCCGACACACACACACCCCACACCCACCCCCCCACACACACACCCCACCATACCTCATACACCCACACCTCCACCCACACCCAAACACCCCACACACCCACACCCACACACACACCATACACCCCCACACCCCACCTACACCCACCCACCCCACACACCCCCACCCACACACACCTCACTCCCCCCCACACATACACACACCTCACAGACACACCCCACACATCCCCCACACACACCTCAGCCCCCCCACACACACACCTCTGACACCCCCCCCCACACACACACACACCCCACACACACACCTCACACACACACACACCCACACACACATTCCTCACCCCCACCCACACACACACACACCCAAACACACACCCACACATCCTACATGCACACACCCCACACACATACCCCCCACACACACACCCCACACCCCACCCCCCCACACACACCACTCACACACACACTCATTATTTATTTTTTATTTTTTTTAGGGGGTGCGCGCCCCGGTACATGTATCGGTACACGTACCGGTACGCGTACCCTGGAGAAAAACAAGAAAGACAGAGTTTTTTTTTTAAATGTAGCATTTTTATATAAATTGGAGGTAGTTCTGAAAAGAACTGTTTTTTATTCTTATTGTTGTTTTATATTTTATTTATTGGTTTTTTGTACCCCGCGACTTTAAAAAAAATATATATAATTTTTTTTTGCCTTGGGGGTCCTTGTGGGACCCCCGAGCAGGCCTAGGGGGTCAGGGTGTTTCTACTCTGGCCCCTTTGCGAGTTTCACACCTTTGTTTCACTGCTTTCTTGTGCCTTGGTTCGAACAAGGCACAAGATGGCTGCCAGGGACACCCAGTATGCAAGGGAAATTAGTTCCCCCTCTTCAAACATGCACGGGGGCTGCGTTGCAGAGAGGTGTAAAAAAGGGTGTGGCCTCATTACACCTCTATGTAATGCAACCATCTGGCGCATACTGGATGCTCCTGGTGGGCTAGTTGGCCCCCAGGGACCCCGATTATGCAAGGGGAATTAGTTCCCCCTCTGCAAACGCGCCAGGCGGCTGCGTTGCAGAGAGATGTAACAAGGGGCATAGCCTCATTACACCTCTGCAATGCAGCCCCCTGGCGCATACTGGAGGTTCCAGGTGGGCTAGTTGGCCCCCAGGGGCCCCCAGTATGCAGGGGGAATCAGTTCCCCCTCTTCAAACATGCACGGGGGCTGCATTGCAGAGAGGTGTAAAAAGGGCCGTGGCTTAATTACACCTCTCTGCAATGCAGTCCCCTGATGCATACTGGAGATTCCTGGTGGGCTTTCAGGTCTTATATAGTTAGGAATTAGCATTAAAAAAAACTTTGAAATTCACTGAAAAAAACATAGGTTTCAGGCCTTATATAGTTAGGAATTAGCATTTAAAAATCCTTTGAAATTCACTGAAAAAACCATAGGTTTCAGGCCTTATATAGTTAGGAATTAGCATTTAAAAAACCTTTGAAATTCACTGAAAAAACCATAGGTTTCAGGCCTTATATAGTTAGGAATTAGCATTTAAAAAACCTTGCAAATTCAATGAAAAAACCATAGGTTTCAGGCCTTATATAGTTAGGAATTAGCATTTAAAAAACCTTGCAAATTCACTGAAAAAAACATAGGTTTCAGGCCTTATATAGTTAGGAATTAGGCACAAGAAAGCAGAAAAACAAACGTGTAGAACACAAAAAGGGGGCAGGGTAGGAACACCCTGACCCCCTAGGGCTGCTCAGGTGGTCCCACTAGGATATTAATATATTTAAACGTTATCCGCTAATAGAATTAGCATTTAAAAAACCTTCGAAATTCACTGAAAAAACCATAGGTTTCAGGCCTTATATAGTTAGGAATTAGCAGTTAAAAAACCTTTGAAATTCACTGAAAAAAACATCGGTTTCAGACCTTATATAGTTAGGAATTAGCATTTAAAAAAACCTTTGAAATTCACTGAAAAAACCATAGGTTTCAGGCCTTATATAGTTAGGAATTAGCATTTAAAAAAACCTTTGAAATTCACTGAAAAAACCATAGGTTTCAGGAGTTATATAGTTAGGAATTAGCTTTTACAAAACCTTTGAAATTCACTCAAAAAACTATAAGTTTTAGTGGTGTTATAGTTAGCTGGACATTTTACTCATACAAAACCATTGAAATTGCTCCTATATAGTTAGTTGTATTAAGTATATATCGCGCACCCGCAATCCACTGCTGATGATGTCACATATTACATCATTCATGACATGGTCAGTGACATCACTGCTGACATCTCTAATGACATCACTGATGACATCACTGATGACATCATCCAGTGAATGTGGTTTGCTTCGTTATTTAAATATGCATTATATATATATAGCAATTTGCATTGAAGAATGAGTGGATATATATAAATAAATATTTGGATGGAGGATTTAGTAGCAGTGTAATTGACTGTTTACTTGACCAATTTATAATGTCTCACTAAATATAGTGGATAGTGACTAAACTGTGTGAATATCTGTATCACTTTGTCAGTTGTTGTGTAAACTGATTCTACAGTTGGTTACTAGCTATGTGCAAGTCTATATTAGTTATTGATTAGTTAACTGAGTATTTGTATGGGAGTGTGAAAGTGTGTGTGGTTCGGTGGAGGGTGTGTGACTGTCCAAAGATGTGTGAATAGTTTATTCAGTAGATATATGAAGTTAAAACTACATGTTCTAACAGTTTGGGTGAGGGAATCTCTTTATGGGTGTGGTGATGAGCAAATATATTTCTCAAAGGTACAGGTCCAACAAACTAGAAAAATAAAAGGCAGTGTATGTGTCAGTTGTTGTATATAAATAAGTATACATAAGACACAATGATTGTGTGAGTGACTGTATGGATAACTGTATACTTGTAATAATGATTTTATAATTCACTAAGTATGACTTACTATCTAAATGAATAGAAGAAGTGGTGTTTGTATAAGTGTTTTGCTAAGTAAATATGTAAGTATGATCCATTGTTTGCATAAGTGAGTAGGATGACTTCATATGTGAATAGGATGCGTGCTGTTGTTTAATGTCGATATAGATGTATAAGTATTTTTGACCACCAGTCGCTAACACCAGTTAGCGACAGCTAGTAGGAGATAGCGATCATCTTGGGGCCCACTTTGCATATCAGCGATATTTATCGCTAATGACATGCAAAGTGGGCGTGCCAAGATGTTAGCGACTGTAAACAGTCGCTAAAATCGCTATCTCCTATTACCTACAAAGGTGTACTTTTGGAAATATTTGCGCTAAGCGAGAATATCTCCAAAAGCTAACGCCTGCCCAGGGCAGTTCTTAGGCATGTTATCCAAAGGTAGGTGTATAACATGGCTAAGAGCATTAGCTCGGTAATGCATGAATATCGCTGACTTTTCAGCGATATTCATGCATTTCGGCCGATTTTTATGGCTTTTGAGATAAACCTTGATAATAGCAAGGTTTATCAGCGATACAAATCGGCGGATCTTGGCGATAATAATATTGCCGCTAACCGTGTTAAGCGATGATTATCGCTTAATCTTGGTAATATGCCCCTGAGTTAGCTGTGGTTCTGCAACCAATCACATCACAGCCTTTCTTTAACCATGTAATAAGAATGGTAACTGTTGGTTGAGCCATGGCCCTTTCATTTTACTTCTCCCCATACAATCTAGTGAGACTCTCAAGGAATCATAAAACACCTCATGGCAGGCACAGTAATTTTCCATGTGAGTCTCGTGAGATGCTCACGGGATTTAATCCCTTGCAGCAAGCTTCAATCCTTGAAGCTTGCATGCTACTCTCACAAGTCTCTTGCAGGATTGCAACACAATTGTAGAACAATATTAGTATATGGTAGGGACTAACCTCTCTACTAAGAACTCTCTCTTGGATAATAGTTGTGCATAATAGGGAGTGAAAAGGCACTACCCTCTCCTTTCAAAGCTTTTGCTTGAATTACATGTCTCCATAATAGTCTGTGGGGAGTGTTAGGAATGGGGTTTCTGGCTGGCTAGCGTATGCACCTAAGCCAAGCAGAACCCACGACTCTAGTCAAGGCATGTAAGTTACACATCAAAGAAAACTTGTGCTCACCCTCTGGTAGCTTGGCACAGAGAAGGCAGATTTATCATTAGAGGCAATGTATAAAGTGTTTGTGCAACACACTCAGACCAGTAACAGAAAGAATACGCCATTAAAGAGATGCCACACAGGATTATATAAAAATATAGCATATATTGTACATGAAACATAATCCAAAATGATATTAATCATTAATGACTTTGCCAACTAGGCAATTGTTAAACATCACAATGAGTGCAATAAGTGAAAGACTTGTATGTTGCAAACATCATGAAACACCATTACTGTGCATACTATGCAGTCACATTACACGGTGCTCATTATTCTGAACAGTGAATGCTGAGGGTAGGAGATAATGAACAAAGCACATAAATAACCCTCAAACTATAGTGCTCCTATTATTAATGTTATGTCAATTAAACTCCAAAACAAAGTGTAGGGTGCAGCAGCATATGCGCGTCTACTACAGGGAATATGGTAATTGAAAGTGTTGGGGAAAGCAAGATCGGGACCTACATCAAGGATTCTCCCCGTCCTGTTATCTGACATCCAAGTGCCCCCAAGATTGTATCATTAAAGGGGGGCACACACTGCTGAATTCTGCTGGGAGACCTAGCTGTGTCCCCGGTGTGTAAAGCAAGCCAAACAGGTGCCCGCAAATGTGGGGAGCAGCTGCTAGATAATGCAGCTCCTTGAAATCCTAAAGCCGCACCTTCTGGGCCTCATGGACCGCTTCTAAAAAAGCCCAAAGGCTGAGCCATCCCTGACAGTGCTGTGCCGCTGCAAAGCCCCTAAGACAGATGTTGGTGTGGAGACATCGCTGGACCCTCATACGCTTAGTAGTGAAATGCTAATTAATAGGATGATGGATGGAGTACTGAAGCTTTTCAGACACTCATTCACAGTCACTATTAGATCTGGGTTACACCACCATCCTTCTTTTGCTCACTTCGCCACCCCATTTCAGACCCAGCCATATGCAAGTCAGCCTTGACCCTGTTACTAATGGGAAAAGTCCAGCCCGAACTGCCAAGCCAGGTCTTCCCTGGACTGGAAGCAAGCATCCTGGGACCGGCTTTGGGGTAACACCCCTCATCAGCCAGGCTGGCTTGAATCCAGTGGCAAAGTGAGCATGGGACCCACGTCTGGGCATATCCTGCCAACTTAGGGTGAACAAGCAAACACAATAGGATGATGGACAGAGCACTGAAACTTTTCAAACACTCACCCCCAGTCACAATCAGATCTGGGTTGAATCCATCATCTTTCTTTTGCTCACTTCGCCACCCCAGTTCAGACCGAGCCATACGCAAATCAGTCTTTACCCTGTTCCTCATGGGAACAGTCCAGCCCGAAGTGCCAAGATAGGTCTTCCCTGGCCTGGCAGTTCAGGCTGAACTCTTTCCATGAGGAACAGGGTCAAGACTGATTTGCATATGACTGGGTCCAAACTGGATTGGCAGAGTGAGCAGTAGAATAATGGATTAAACCCAGATCTGTGACTGGGGGTGAGTGGTTGAAAAGTGTCAGCACTCGATTCATCATCTTATTGTGTTTGCTAGTAGTGAAATGCAGCTGCCTGCTCACACACATCTATGGGCTGAGGCAAGCTGCCAGCTGTTGGGGCCCGCCCCAACAAGTACCTTGAATGAGGCAACAGTGCTGGGCAAGTCTCCTGCAGTGCTGGCCTTCAATACAGGGCTCCCACTGTGGTGATCCTCTGATCCACCCTCTCAAACTCAGATCAAGCGGCACCGGTGTCTCTAGCGAAACCCCGGCCGAGGAGGGGCTTAGTGCAGACTCCAAGCATAAATTCTGGTGTTGCCCTGTCAATGCGTCGTAAAGGGGGCAGCACATTCGCTTGGTAGGAATTTCTGTCCACAATCTGCTGCAACTTAACTCCTCACACCGCCCATGCAGTGGGAGTCAGGGGTAGTGAATGAGGCAGGAGACAGATGTTCAGGTTCCCAGAAAAACCTTCTGGGCATTTATGAAGTGCTCCACACGCTCAGTTCTTATTAAGCTATGAAAACCAGGAGTAGTACACAGCATTCCCATCACACTGGGATCCAGAGAGAACACTTGAGCACAAGAGTGATTTGAAGGCAGTAGGCCAGCACAGAAGGCAGATAGCTTATTGGCTGTTTCTCCTGAAAGCCCAGCAGCCCTCTGGCAATGTGCAATTATTAGAGCCAGGGAGCAGCAGGCAACAGGGCAACAAGCAGAAAAGCAGTCCAATTAAGTCCTTAGAGCAGCACAGCAGTTAGCAACCAGCAGGGCAACAACAGAAAAGCAGTCCAGATGAGTCCTTTAAGCAGCACAGCAATCCTTCTAACAGATAATCAGTTCATCCAAAGTGCTCTGAAAACATTGGGTCAGAGCCCCTGTACTTATACTCAAAATTGTCTTTGTTGAAGGGGCATTTCAAAGGAAACCTTAGAAGTGCACAACACCCCTTTCAACCTCAGGCCTGGCTCCAGACATCGGTAGGGGGTTAATCAACCCTTTGTGTAAGGACAGGAACCAGTCTACACAAATGTACTGTGTGAACACCCCTCTCTCTTCCAGCCCAGGAAGACCATCAGTATTAATTTGAATGTAGAAGTAACCCTCGCACACCCAACCTTTCCTGTCTGATGGCTGTGTGGAAAGTATGCACAAAGTGTAGATGTCTCCCAGGCCTAGACATGGATTGGAGTCAGGCTTCAAAGCACAAAGAGTCATAAGCACAGAGAAATGGCAACTTTCTGAAAGTGGCATTTCTAAAGTAGGAATGTAAAATCCAACCACACCAGTAAACAGGATTTATCACTACCATTCTAAACATACCAACATGGCAGATCAGGAATTACTACTTAAACACGGGCAAGTAGATAGTTGAACTGCTCCAAACCACTTTGTGTTTGCTAGGGCAAGTGTGGGCATATTTATACCTTGAAGGTGCTGGGTTTGACGTAAAGTTGGACCTTATAATGTCATCAAAGAGTCGCAGTTCTTTGAAAACTCCATGAGTTCTTGGACAAATCAATATTCATGCAAGGGGAAGTCCCTAACTGCTGAAGCCGAGTTTTCCAATAAATCGTTGTGGCTTTTCGGAACTAGTGGAAGTATCCATGCCTGTATTTGGACTGCATGGGCTATGTCTAAATATGTCAACATATAGAAAGGGGAGTTAGAGGATAGTCAGCTAGGTTCGTCCTCCAAACAGTAAGTCAAACAAAAAAGGTTTCTGTTTCCAGATACCCAAGAGCCTAGCTCAAAGAAGTAGTACAGTCAGCACACACTGGGGTTGACCGTGAGACATATGTTAATGTGTGTAAAAAGGGAGAAATGCTCCTTTTTTTAGGTGTCCCCTCACTCACCGGGGTTGCCCCACGGTGACATGCTTCATCATTGGGGCCATCCCAGTCCTCTACGGGCTGGGGCGTGCTACGACTTGCGGAGTTACGTAGGAGCACTTTTAAGGACTATGTGTGGTGCATGTGTTATTGTGGGGAGTGGACTATGTGTTGTATGATAAAAATACCTGCCCAGTAGGTTTTCAATAAACTTTATTCTGGCCTCTAGGTGGTAATATTAAAAAACGGGGTGGGGGGATAGGCTACCCTAAACTCAATGTGTTCAGATGTTCCTATCAACTCCTAGTCGACATGTTTCGTGCATACCCCAAGCACTTCTTCGGGACTACACAGGGACCAGCCCTGTGTTCGCCACTCCTTAACTCTCCAATTAGAATTTATCAGAATTACTTTTTAAATGCAGCAAACTATATTAAGTTCATGCAAACAATACCTACGTATTTTGTTTCCAGAAAAACACGTGGTTCCTGTAAAATAAAAAACATCTTAAAAAATCATGGGGTGAGTACCCCCCAAAAATCGTCACACATAGTTGGCAGGCAGAAAATATGGTGATTTTCTGTGATCTAGAGAACGGACATATTGACCGTGGTTGATTTCATGCACAAAACCGTGACTTATTTCGTGCATAATAACGTGATTTTAAAACACACCACTCTCAGTGACACACCCAAGCATTCATCAGTCACACTCACTCATACATACTTTTCAAGAGACCTAACTGGGCCCCATGGAGTCGGAGGGGTATCGATATCCTAGCAACTCTGATGGAAGAAGAAAAACGAGGTTTTGTAAATAGCCACAGGTCCGCGTCGGATGGCGATAATAGCCACATCCTTTCTTGGGCCCCAATCGCCCCGTCCACACTTACTTGTGCACCGGATACCGCCCGCATTCAGGCACCTACTTGTGTCCCTCCGGTCCGGATGTTATCGGACTGGGGGATGCGGTGTTGTATATGAAGGAGTGCCGTTCCCTGTTCACGCTCCACGTGTGGCCGCCCTTACGTGAACTAGAGCGTAACGCGCCTACCGCCTCTGGACTTTGCGGCGGCCATCTTGAGGGTACCGATTACGTATTCGTATAACGAAAACGTATTTAACGGTGCTCTACGCTCATGGAAGTGCCTAAAAAATAATTTAGGATGATATCCGAAATATGTTACATATTATCAGGCAATAATTTGGCATGGTCATTTTTTAAGTGCATACATCACATCTTAGGTGTGCAAAGCGCTGGTGAAAGGGGTGTCCAATCAATATCATTCTTTATATTAGTATATAGTGTTTTAGCACTATTGGTTATTCCTCGCTTTTCGCTAGATGATATAATTATGCTAAGATTCGCAGAGTGGATTAAGTTACCCTTATCCCCATTCACAGACGGTTTTTGAACAGGAGTGGTTAGGTTGCTCCATTAGTCTGTTATCTTATTTCTTAAATTGACTAATGGTAAATCATTCAAATTAACGGGATTTGGCGAGAAGAGTCGAAATAACATCATCAGTGTTCTGAGATAGGTCAATTCGGTGATCATATCGACACACATGATGCTCAATGAGTTTTATTCTATATGAGTAGACACTCATATCAACAGAATTGTTCATGTGAACTGACCCCAGGGGATATCGTCATTGAGTCCCACAATGTGTGAACGGAGTCTGAACACCCAACGTTGTTCCTTTTCAAGTAGTTTCTTTTCCATGCCAGCATGGGGCTGTTGGGTTTCTAAAACTACCCACCGTAAATCGTTGGGTGTGTGTGCCATTTCCAAAAAGTGTGTGGTCATCTTTGTGTTCGAGTGTTTACACCTGAAATTGCTTCGATGTTCCACCATTCTCGTGTTGACCTTTCTGGTGGTCATTCCTATGTAATGCCGATTGCATATACATGTGATCATGTATACGACCCCTGACGTGTTACAGTTCGAGAAATTCTTCAGGTCCCATACAAGGCCTGTGTTACATGTCACCTGTTTTGTAGTTTCCGTAAGGTGGCATACACTACAGTTAGAACATGGGTGATGACCTACTGGTAGTGGATATAGTCTTCTGATCGGACCTTCCACATTCCTTGGACGTGTGTGTACCACCAGATCTTTTAGGTTTTTTCCTTTTCGATGACTGAACATAGGTTGGGTGATATTCAGACCTCCACTGTTCAATGTTTTCCAGTGTTTTTTTACAATTTTCGTTACCTGTTGTGAGGCTACCGTGTAGGTAGTGATGCAGATGGGTCTTCTTTCAGAAGTGTCTGTTGGCGGTTCCTTTTGTTTTGCTTCCAGCAGTGCCTCCCTGTTATTATTGGATGCTCTTTTCTTTGCTCTTTGAACTATCCTTTTGGGATACTGTCTTTGTTGTAGTTTTTCACAAAGCTCTTTTGCTTGTACTTCATAATCACTTTTCTCAGAACAGTTCCTCCTGAGCCTTAGGAACTGTCCAAAAGGCAGATTTTCCCGGAGCTGGCGTGGATGAAAGCTCTCAAAGCTAAGCAAGCAGTTCCTTGATGTAGGCTTAAAATGCGTTGTGGTAGTTAGTTTTCCTCTTTCAGCCTTAATGTTTAGATCCAGAAAGACCAACTGTTCACGACTCATAGTAGAGGTGAACCTTAGGAAAGGATCCTGTAGGTTCAGCCAGTCCAGAAACGCATTTGCCTCTTGCTCACTCCCATTCCAAATGAGGAAAACGTCATCAATATAACGTCTCCACAACTGGATGTTATTGGAGTAAGGGTTGTCTGCACTCAGGATTTTCTTTTTCTCTAGCCAGTGCACATACAATCCCGCCACACTCGGCGCGAATGTGCTTCCCATGCTAGTTCCATGGGTTTGTTTGTATATTGTTTGTTGGAAAAGAAAAAAATTCTCTGTTAGCGCCAGACGGCAACATTCCAAAACCACATGTCTCGGTGTTTTGTAGTCCCATTCGTTCTCAAACAGGATGTCCTCCAGAATTTGTAGTGTCTCTCTATGGGGGAGGCTTGTATATAGGCTCTCCACGTCGAGACCAATTAGAATTTGCATGGAGGGATCAAAAACTAGGTTTTTTATGAGGCACAGTACTGATTTCGTATCCTGTAAGTAGGTCTCTGTTCTCTGTACTATTGGTCTCAAGAATGCGTCTGCAAACTTGGAAAGTGGCTCTAGTATAGACCCGATCCCTGAAACGATTGGTCTCCCAGGTGGTTTTTCCAGTCTTTTGTGGATCTTCGGGATCGTGTAGAAATATGGAGTCCTGGGATGTTTATTTTCCAGAAAATCTGATTCCTTTCTGGTGAGCCAGTCATTTACCAGGCATTCTTCCACCATTCCGGCAATCTCAATTCTTAGGCGTTCTGTGGGGTCTGCCCTAAGAACCTCGTAATTTCTTTGGTCAGCTAGTAGTCTCAGACATTCATCCTCGTAGTCTGTGGAGTTCTGTATCACAATTGCCCCTCCTTTATCGGCTGGTTTAATTGTAATGCCGGTGTCGTTAGCTAGTTCGTGGATGGCCTCTTTCTCAACTCTGCTGGTGTTGTGAAATGTCTTAAAAGACCCTGTATCCAAATCCGTCACATCCTTTAGGATGGCCTTTTCAAATGCCAATAGTTCCACTGGTAGACTGTTAGTAGGGGGGTGAACGAGGACTTTTTCTTTAGTCCTGTGTCACTCATAGTTCCCACTGGTTGAGGTTTATCTTTGAAATAAACCTGTAATTTTATACTGCGAGTGAATTCCTTCAATTCACAATACAGTTTAAATGTATCCAAATTTGTGGTGGGGACGAAACCTAGGCCTTTTTCCAAAACTTTATTTTGAATTGGTGTTAAAACTTTATCAGAGAGGTTCACCACTAAGCTTAGATGTTGCTGGTTGACGGTGTTGTTACCGGTCCTTGGCTCCTCGTGTGGGTTCTGGTGGTTTCCAGAGGTTGTGCCCATTGTACTTGCTGTCCTCTGGTTTTCCCTCGGCCTGGTCTTTTTCCTCTCCCTAAAAAAGGCTGTTGTGGCATGCCTTGCATTTGGGTGTTGTCCCAGAATGGGAACGGTTGCTGTGGGTATGGTTGCTGAAACGGGGGACGCCCGTAGAAAAACTGTGGTGGGGGACCCTGGTACGGTTGCCAGGAGTTCCCTCTATTCATTCTCCTCCCCGCTCTGCCTCGTCTATTTCGTGGTTGGTTACGATTATAACTACTGTCAGAAGAGTCTGATCCTGTGTCCGTACCGCCACTATCACTGCTATAGCCAGGGTTCCTACCAGAAAGTACATATTCTGCTTTTATGTATGGGTACACTTTTTCATGGGAGAAGGTTTTCTTATCTTTGTAGAATTTGGTGTATTTCGTGTCTTTGAGTGATATCTCGAATTCGGTCATAGATTTATTCAATTCATCCAGTCTTTTCTTGAGTTCAGCTGGTGATTGGTAAGATTTCAATTTGACTTCCAAATCTTGGATCTGCACCTTCAATGCCTCAGCTCTGCGTGCAGCTGTTTTTACAATGAGGACTAGCCAGTCCCTTGTACAGTGCCAGCTGATCAGTGACCAGTCTTTTTTGAAAATAAGATCATCTTGGAAGATGAAAGGTTCATTATTTACTATCAGGCCACGTGGTGCTGCATTCGCCCTATGGTATTCACTCATCATTACACCATGGATTATAGTTTTCACTAGGTTACGTTTAAGTTCAGTTACCTCGTCCCAGTTTTGTTGGGCCTCACTAGTATCTTTATAGGTAGTACTAGAATGTGGAAGCATGGAGGCTATTATTCTGTCCGCCTCATCCTCTGTAAAGGAGAGCCCTGTGATCTCGGCCATGTTGATCTACTGTTTGTATGTACTTGTGTGTGGACCAGAAAGTGGGTGTGTGTCACTATGTGGGTGTCTTATCAGACTCCCGCAGCTGCGCGCTGCAACGTGTCAACATATAGAAAGGGGAGTTAGAGGATAGTCAGCTAGGTTCGTCCTCCAAACAGTAAGTCAAACAAAAAAGGTTTCTGTTTCCAGATACCCAAGAGCCTAGCTCAAAGAAGTAGTACAGTCAGCACACACTGGGGTTGACCGTGAGACATATGTTAATGTGTGTAAAAAGGGAGAAATGCTCCTTTTTTTAGGTGTCCCCTCACTCACCGGGGTTGCCCCACGGTGACATGCTTCATCATTGGGGCCATCCCAGTCCTCTACGGGCTGGGGCGTGCTACGACTTGCGGAGTTACGTAGGAGCACTTTTAAGGACTATGTGTGGTGCATGTGTTATTGTGGGGAGTGGACTATGTGTTGTAAGATAAAAATACCTGCCCAGTAGGTTTTCAATAAACTTTATTCTGGCCTCTAGGTGGTAATATTAAAAACGGGGTGGGGGGATAGGCTACCCTAAACTCAATGTGTTCAGATGTTCCTATCAACTCCTAGTCGACATGTTTCGTGCATACCCCAAGCACTTCTTCGGGACTACACAGGGACCAGCCCTGTGTTCGCCACTCCTTAACTCTCCAATTAGAATTTATCAGAATTACTTTTTAAATGCAGCAAACTATATTAAGTTCATGCAAACAATACCTACGTATTTTGTTTCCAGAAAAACACGTGGTTCCTGTAAAATAAAAAACATCTTAAAAAATCATGGGGTGAGTACCCCCCAAAAATCGTCACACATAGTTGGCAGGCAGAAAATATGGTGATTTTCTGTGATCTAGAGAACGGACATATTGACCGTGGTTGATTTCATGCACAAAACCGTGACTTATTTTGTGCATAATAACGTGATTTTAAAACACACCACTCTCAGTGACACACCCAAGCATTCATCAGTCACACTCACTCATACATACTTTTCAAGAGACCTAACTGGGCCCCATGGAGTCGGAGGGGTATCGATATCCTAGCAACTCTGATGGAAGAAGAAAAACGAGGTTTTGTAAATAGCCACAGGTCCGCGTCGGATGGCGATAATAGCCACATCCTTTCTTGGGCCCCAATCGCCCCGTCCACACTTACTTGTGCACCGGATACCGCCCGCATTCAGGCACCTACTTGTGTCCCTCCGGTCCGGATGTTATCGGACTGGGGGATGCGGTGTTGTATATGAAGGAGTGCCGTTCCCTGTTCACGCTCCACGTGTGGCCGCCCTTACGTGAACTAGAGCGTAACGCGCCTACCGCCTCTGGACTTTGCGGCGGCCATCTTGAGGGTACCGATTACGTATTCGTATAACGAAAACGTATTTAACGGTGCTCTACGCTCATGGAAGTGCCTAAAAAATAATTTAGGATGATATCCGAAATATGTTACATATTATCAGGCAATAATTTGGCATGGTCATTTTTTAAGTGCATACATCACATCTTAGGTGTGCAAAGCGCTGGTGAAAGGGGTGTCCAATCAATATCATTCTTTATATTAGTATATAGTGTTTTAGCACTATTGGTTATTCCTCGCTTTTCGCTAGATGATATAATTATGCTAAGATTCGCAGAGTGGATTAAGTTACCCTTATCCCCATTCACAGACGGTTTTTGAACAGGAGTGGTTAGGTTGCTCCATTAGTCTGTTATCTTATTTCTTAAATTGACTAATGGTAAATCATTCAAATTAACGGGATTTGGCGAGAAGAGTCGAAATAACATCATCAGTGTTCTGAGATAGGTCAATTCGGTGATCATATCGACACACATGATGCTCAATGAGTTTTATTCTATATGAGTAGACACTCATATCAACAGAATTGTTCATGTGAACTGACCCCAGGGGATATCGTCATTGAGTCCCACAATGTGTGAACGGAGTCTGAACACCCAACGTTGTTCCTTTTCAAGTAGTTTCTTTTCCATGTCAGCATGGGGCTGTTGGGTTTCTAAAACTACCCACCGTAAATCGTTGGGTGTGTGTGCCATTTCCAAAAAGTGTGTGGTCATCTTTGTGTTCGAGTGTTTACACCTGAAATTGCTTCGATGTTCCACCATTCTCGTGTTGACCTTTCTGGTGGTCATTCCTATGTAATGCCGATTGCATATACATGTGATCATGTATACGACCCCTGACGTGTTACAGTTCGAGAAATTCTTCAGGTCCCATACAAGGCCTGTGTTACATGTCACCTGTTTTGTAGTTTCCGTAAGGTGGCATACACTACAGTTAGAACATGGGTGATGACCTACTGGTAGTGGATATAGTCTTCTGATCGGACCTTCCACATTCCTTGGACGTGTGTGTACCACCAGATCTTTTAGGTTTTTTCCTTTTCGATGACTGAACATAGGTTGGGTGATATTCAGACCTCCACTGTTCAATGTTTTCCAGTGTTTTTTTACAATTTTCGTTACCTGTTGTGAGGCTACCGTGTAGGTAGTGATGCAGATGGGTCTTCTTTCAGAAGTGTCTGTTGGCGGTTCCTTTTGTTTTGCTTCCAGCAGTGCCTCCCTGTTATTATTGGATGCTCTTTTCTTTGCTCTTTGAACTATCCTTTTGGGATACTGTCTTTGTTGTAGTTTTTCACAAAGCTCTTTTGCTTGTACTTCATAATCACTTTTCTCAGAACAGTTCCTCCTGAGGCGTAGGAACTGTCCAAAAGGCAGATTTTCCCGGAGCTGGCGTGGATGAAAGCTCTCAAAGCTAAGCAAGCAGTTCCTTGATGTAGGCTTAAAATGCGTTGTGGTAGTTAGTTTTCCTCTTTCAGCCTTAATGTTTAGATCCAGAAAGACCAACTGTTCACGACTCATAGTAGAGGTGAACCTTAGGAAAGGATCCTGTAGGTTCAGCCAGTCCAGAAACGCATTTGCCTCTTGCTCACTCCCATTCCAAATGAGGAAAACGTCATCAATATAACGTCTCCACAACTGGATGTTATTGGAGTAAGGGTTGTCTGCACTCAGGATTTTCTTTTTCTCTAGCCAGTGCACATACAATCCCGCCACACTCGGCGCGAATGTGCTTCCCATGCTAGTTCCATGGGTTTGTTTGTATATTGTTTGTTGGAAAAGAAAAAAATTCTCTGTTAGCGCCAGACGGCAACATTCCAAAACCACATGTCTCGGTGTTTTGTAGTCCCATTCGTTCTCAAACAGGATGTCCTCCAGAATTTGTAGTGTCTCTCTATGGGGGAGGCTTGTATATAGGCTCTCCACGTCGAGACCGATTAGAATTTGCATGGAGGGATCAAAAACTAGGTTTTTTATGAGGCACAGTACTGATTTCGTATCCTGTAAGTAGGTCTCTGTTCTCTGTACTATTGGTCTCAAGAATGCGTCTGCAAACTTGGAAAGTGGCTCTAGTATAGACCCGATCCCTGAAACGATTGGTCTCCCAGGTGGTTTTTCCAGTCTTTTGTGGATCTTCGGGATCGTGTAGAAATATGGAGTCCTGGGATGTTTATTTTCCAGAAAATCTGATTCCTTTCTGGTGAGCCAGTCATTTACCAGGCATTCTTCCACCATTCCGGCAATCTCAATTCTTAGGCGTTCTGTGGGGTCTGCCCTAAGAACCTCGTAATTTCTTTGGTCAGCTAGTAGTCTCAGACATTCATCCTCGTAGTCTGTGGAGTTCTGTATCACAATTGCCCCTCCTTTATCGGCTGGTTTAATTGTAATGCCGGTGTCGTTAGCTAGTTCGTGGATGGCCTCTTTCTCAACTCTGCTGGTGTTGTGAAATGTCTTAAAAGACCCTGTATCCAAATCCGTCACATCCTTTAGGATGGCCTTTTCAAATGCCAGTAGTTCCACTGGTAGACTGTTAGTAGGGGGGGTGAACGAGGACTTTTTCTTTAGTCCTGTGTCACTCATAGTTCCCACTGGTTGAGGTTTATCTTTGAAATAAACCTGTAATTTTATACTGCGAGTGAATTCCTTCAATTCACAATACAGTTTAAATTTATCCAAATTTGTGGTGGGGACGAAACCTAGGCCTTTTTCCAAAACTTTATTTTGAATTGGTGTTAAAACTTTATCAGAGAGGTTCACCACTAAGCTTAGATGTTGCTGGTTGACGGTGTTGTTACCGGTCCTTGGCTCCTCGTGTGGGTTCTGGTGGTTTCCAGAGGTTGTGCCCATTGTACTTGCTGTCCTCTGGTTTTCCCTCGGCCTGGTCTTTTTCCTCTCCCTAAAAAAGGCTGTTGTGGCATGCCTTGCATTTGGGTGTTGTCCCAGAATGGGAACGGTTGCTGTGGGTATGGTTGCTGAAACGGGGGACGCCCGTAGAAAAACTGTGGTGGGGGACCCTGGTACGGTTGCCAGGAGTTCCCTCTATTCATTCTCCTCCCCGCTCTGCCTCGTCTATTTCGTGGTTGGTTACGATTATAACTACTGTCAGAAGAGTCTGATCCTGTGTCCGTACCGCCACTATCACTGCTATAGCCAGGGTTCCTACCAGAAAGTACATATTCTGCTTTTATGTATGGGTACACTTTTTCATGGGAGAAGGTTTTCTTATCTTTGTAGAATTTGGTGTATTTCGTGTCTTTGAGTGATATCTCGAATTCGGTCATAGATTTATTCAATTCATCCAGTCTTTTCGTGAGTTCAGCTGGTGATTGGTAAGATTTCAATTTGACTTCCAAATCTTGGATCTGCACCTTCAATGCCTCAGCTCTGCGTGCAGCTGTTTTTACAATGAGGACTAGCCAGTGTGTGCTGACTGTACTACTTCTTTGAGCTAGGCTCTTGGGTATCTGGGTATCTGGAAACAGAAACCTTTTTTGTTTGACTATGTCTAAATATGGTCATGATTTCTATGCCTATATAAGGACAAGGTGATTTATACCTATATAAGGGCATGAATCGGGAAAATTACACTAGGGTCCTAAAACGCTATACAACAAGCCTTACAAGGTACATGATAATTTAAAATCCAAAAATTCCTCAGTTAATCAATTGGTACTACCCCCCTTTACCCCTATAATATTAAGTAGGGTTCTAATATTCCTGATCAAGCCTATTTTCTCAGATGTGTCTTAAGAACAAACTTGTTCAATAGCTAGGTGTGGTATTTACTATGGGGCATATAGGGACAGATCAGGGGTAGAGACTAATCTCTGCCAAAATTGGAGCAGGTGAGTTTTACTAGGTCTTTAACAGATCTAACGTCCATATCCAATTTGAGATGGCAAAGTGGTGTGCTTGAAGGAAGTGACACTAAGTTTCTAAGAAACGTATTCTCTGTCGCTGTTAGGTCGTTCACTTTTGAAAAACCCCACAGCTGAGCATCATAGAGGGCTCTGCTTATGACCTTGCTTTTATATATCTCTAGGGCTGGTGCAACCGGTTTTGTGTAAGAACAACAACATTCCTTCCTTAAGGCCCTGATTACCTGTGTGAACTTTAGGTGTGCCTTAATTATGTGTTGTTTCCAGGACATACCTTCTGATTTAATGTAATGCCTAGGTATTCAAAACAACTCCCTCTATCCAAGGGGGTGTTATTTAGAGCTTGGCGCCCTTTAAATGATTTGTGGGGTTTCAACTTCATGAGTTTTGTTTGTGAAGTGTTTATTTCAAGGCCTCTCTCATCACAGAAGTACTTGAATTGATTTAGTAATGTTTGTAGCCCCCTAGATGTTTTAGAAACAAGGAGGGTGTCATCTGCGAAGAGGAGTGTTGAGATTTTCACATTCGCTAGGAATGGCATATTCGCTGGTGTTTTAGCTAGGGAGTCACCCACGTGCTTGATATATAGAAAATATAATGTTGGGGCCAAGACACAGCCCTGTCGGACCCCCCTGTTGATTTGAATGGGATTAGTGACTTGGCCCTGTCCACCCCATTTTACCCTAGTGTGATTGCCTACATGAAGGCGTACAACTAGCGACAAGATTTCTAGGGGAATCCCCATGTCCTTCAACACCAGACAAAGCTTGTTCCGAGACACAAGATCAAATGCTTACTTCAGGTCTATAAAAGCTACATTTAGGCTCTCCTTGCCCAATACCACCACCTTCCAATAAAGAAGGGAAAAATGCAATTGTTCCTATTGTTTGTCAGAAACCTGCTAGTAATAGGGACAGTACGTTGGTTTTGGCCATCCAATCCTGTATCCTCACTAGGAGGGAACGGCAAAATACTTTCTGGTTGCAATCAATTAGGCTAATAGGCCTACAATTAGTCAGATTACTCCTGTCACCCTTTTTAAAACTTAGAATGACTTTGGTTCCCTTCCATGAGTCCACTCACCACTGTGATGGGAATGATCCCAGTGGTGAGTGATGGGAATCCAACCGCTCTCAAGGGTCTTCCTAATCTTTAGCTTGATATACTTTTTGTGGTGACTCGTAATTGTATCGTGTCCAGTGATCTTCCTCCTACATATGCTACTGGTAAACCAGACCCCGGACTATTTTTCATTGTTCTTTGATAACATATGGGGGCACAGCTTCAGCAGGACATCCGTTCAGCTGTGGCTGCTGCAGGTAAGGGCGGTGGGGCCAGGTGAGGGGGGATTTCGAGAGATGACCACGAGGGAAAATTCATTATTTATTTACTTTTCCCACGTGGTTGTGTCTCGAAATCCCCCCTCACCTGGCCCCACCTCTCTTACCTGCAGGGGCCGCAGCTGCATCTGGTGCAAGCACATAGCGATAGCATGCAGTAGTCCGAGTGCCTGCACAGATCTGCAGCAGTTGGCTGGACATCAGGTGGAGGTGCACAATTGTAACAGTTAGTAGGACATCAGGTGCAGGCATTCAGCTTTACCCTCACTATACTCCGAAAACTGCTGCGACATAAAGGACTTCCGGTAATGTACATGTCCGTGATGGCAGTGGCCTTTAAACTTGCCTGCCAGGCCCCTGTATGTGTTCTCAGTTTTGGGTACTTTTGGAACTTTATTTACTCTTATATTTAACTCAAGCAGTAAACTTGAGGTATATTTACAGTGGCAGTGACATATATAGTGTTCCTGCTTTCCTTGCCTGTTTCAATGGCTGTGGTTGTTTTCTTTGGCCTCTGCCTGGCCTGTTATCCTCACTTCACCCCTCCGAGATCAAGCAGAATGGAATGTTACACTCTATAACACACAATCACTCAACACCTAATACCAGTACACTTGATGCCACATAATTACTCCAAAACACACAATCCCACTCCACATAATCCCTGTACAATCAATGCCACATAATTACTATCCACATAATACCACTGCATGCCATACCACATAATTTCACTACACATAACTCCATTCAACACCACACAATACAATTCACACAATTCTACAACAAACAATTCCAATCCAACCCACAGCATTCCAAACCACACCACATAGTTCCACTCCACTAAACACAAGCTATCCATACATGTCCACGCCACACAATTCAGCTACACACATTTCCAATCCACACCACTTAATTCAACACCAAACCACATAAGACAACTCAAAAATACAAATACACACCAAATACATCCAATACACACCACACAATTCCAAGTTGTACCATAAAATTCAACAGCATACCACATAATTAATCTCCACTACATACCACTCCACATCTAAAAATACCATTCCACATATTTACACGCCATAACACAAAATCCCACTCCCCATAGTTCCAAAACACCTAATACCACATAATTACTATCCACATAATTCCACATCACACCATGCCACATGGCTTCCTATTGTGAAGCATGATATTCAAGAGTCTGCATTCACTAAAAATCCAAATGTGGCCAAAATTCTCAGTTGATACGCCATTGAGTGAACCCCTACCAAGCAGCGCATTCTCTATGTTCTTCTGTGCTTGCTGTCCTAAAGTGCACAGATCTAAAACAGCTAAAATCTGGAACCCTTTACTTGTACCTCTGCATTTTTTTTTAAACAAATTTTATTGGTTTTATTATTGAGGGTAAATTTGTCCCTATTAGCAGGTAACTCGGGTCTGGGCACATGTAATTACAATATGAATGGTCAATATGTCAATCGATTATTCGATTTGGTGTTTGAGCTGAATATTGAAGGAAAATTGTTGTGTGACAGAAATATTGTAGCAGAAGTATCGAGGACATATCGTGAAAGTTTCTATAGTTGAGCAAAATGTTACTATACTTAACTCTACATTAACGTGCATTGACCAGTTATAGTTAGAACCTAGTTTCCATAGGAAAAGCAATTTTTGATTTGCTAATATCGGTGGTGTCGTTTGACGAATCTTCCTGAAATTGTCAAAATAAAAGTCTATCGAGGTCAGCTCCTATCCTTAAAGTTTGGGGGTGATTCGTCAAGTGGGGGTGGAGAAAAAAGCGGTCCCAAAATGCGTTTTCCCCATGTTAATTTCCATAGGAAATTTTGTGAGGAGTCACAGCCCGAACTGCAGAAACAAATTTGGCCGAAAGGTAGAGCCTGGTACAGAAAGCAACCTTTTTTTTTTAAATGGTGTAAATCTGTTCAGTAGTTTTTGAGAAAGTCAAACAATAAGAGTGAAAAAATAAATTTCCCATAGGAAACTTTATACAAGGCTACAGCTGAAACTACTGAACGGAATGACTCCAAATTTGGCATAACGGTAGTGCTTGGGTCAGAAAGCGACCTTTTCAAAGATAGTGTAAATCCGTTCAGTAGTTGCTGACAAATTAGAAAAATAAAAATGTTGATATCTGGGCGGAGCCTAAGTCGCATGTGCGAGCTTCACTGTGATTGGCTGCCAGCACTCCAAACCAGGAAGTGTTGGCAGCCATCTTGTGGCTTGGTAGAAGCGAGTCACCAGAAAACTGAGAATTAAAGGTATAAAACAAGAGAAGGGGGCAGGGTACAAACATCCTGACTCCCTAGGCTTGCGAAGGGGGCCCCAGAAGGACCACCAGGGCCCAAAAATATATATTTTTTAAAAGTCGGCAAACATTTGCGTTGTGGTCGCGGGTTCTCGCGTTTTATTTGAATGAGGCCCCTGGGTGGGCTAGGTCCGGGGGTATTTGTTAAAAAATATTAGTGGGGGCTTGATGGAGCCCCCGATGTCCCTGTGCCTCACTTATGTAGGGAGGGGGGTTGAGTAGGCTGTGGAAATAGGTCCCGGGAGTATTTGTTAAAAAAATAATAGTGGGGCTCACTTGGGCCCCCGCAGTCCCGGGGCTTCACTCATGTTGGGAGGGGGTGCAGTAGGCTGTGGAAATTATATCGGGAAAACAACAATGCGCCGTATTGCGGCCTTTCTCTAATATAATGTGGAATAATGTTTATTTATTATGCAGTGTTCACTTTTGTTACGGATAGAGTTACTTTGTTACAGGAAATGTATTAATATGTGGAGGGGCGTGTTCTGTATGTGTGCGCGGAACAAAATTAACTGTTAATTGGCTGAGGTGTTTCAACAATAAGCTTAATGTTTATTGGGTGCGGACCATCGAAAGTAGAAGTGTTTCCTGCCATTCACTCCTCCTCCGCAGAGTAGCAAGGCTATCTAATTGGCTCACATGTTGTAAGGAGGACCTCCCTGAGGTTATTGTTGATTGTTTGCAAACTATTGAAAGTAGAAGTGTTGCCAGCCATTCACTTGCTGTCCGCGGAGTAGGTGGGATATCTGATTGGCAGACGTGTTCTAAGGAGGATCTTCCAGAGCTTAATGTTGATTGGTTGCGAACTATTGAAAGTAGAAGTGTTGGCAGCCATTCACTTCCGCTCCGCGGAGTAGGCGGGACATCTGAATGGCTGACGTTTTCCAAGGAAGACTTTCCGAAGTTTAATGTTGATAAACTGTAAACTATTGAAAGTAGAAGTGGTGTCAGCCATTCCTATCCTCTCCGCTGAGTATTAGGGACATTTTATTGGCTAACGTGTTCCCAAGCGGGACCTGCTGAAGCTTAATGTTCATTAGCTGTAAAGCATTAAAAGTAGAAGTGTAGGCAGCCATTCCCTCGTCCTCTGCGAAACAACATGGGCATTTTATTGGCTAAAGTGTTCCGAGCACAAGTTTGCTCCTTATTGGGTGGGAACGGTTCACTGTTGTCAGTCATTTTGTGACGCTCTTCCGAAGGAGTACAGGAAAACAAAGTAGTAGAGGGGAGGGTAAGAACACTAGTAACTATGTACAGTGGTCCCAAGGTGGTGGACAGGGATTGTTTTTTATATATTTTAAGGGCCGTTTATATAATTGCTGTGGGGTGTACAAATCACAGCGGAAAAATAACAGTGTTGTGCTCTTGCTGTCTTCTTTTATCAAGCTTGCTGGTGGGATACTTCCCAGGAGCACTATTTACTTATAATGTGGTGTTTCCTTTTCTGACAGGGAGGTGTGGTTGCGCAGCAAAAATTTCAGTCTCGGTTTGAAACAGTTTTTATTTAGCAATTACAAATAAACTTTCTTCTGAAACTGGCGCTATATAAATCAAAGGGGTGACAAATAAAAATTGAATTTCATAAAATATCAGTTAAGCATGGCGACACCCTCCTTTTTTCTGCTAGAGTTTGTAAAAGTGTTGCCCCATATTCTTGATAAAACAAGAGAGCATCAATTACTTTTAGATAAAGTAGTAAAGAAGTGCTACAACAAATACTCCCGTACTACATCATCTGAGGTCAGAAGAACAAGTAAAAAAACAGTTAAACACAAATGACTTCATATTACATAGAAATGTATGCATTTTCATTTTTCAAATTTGTATTCTGTTAGAGGTCGCACACTGTTGCGCTAACAAATCACTTACTCTTTAAAGAATATAAAGCACATTACTATTATAATACACAGTACTGGTAATATATATTCGATAGGGAGAAGGTGTATAGGAACTGCATCTGAGAAGAATATAAATTAGAAAATATCATTCAGAAATGTAGGGTTTATCAAATATTTAAAGTAACAAAGTATGTATGAAAGCTATATTTTTTTATACAGCAATTTCGTAAAATACTGCAAAAATATCTGATCAAGTACGTTATAAAGTTTCGTAAGCTGTATTACATATGGCGCCGACAAATCTCCTATTCTTCTTCTGTAACAATAGGACAATCTATTACAATATAACAAATGACACCTTGTTACTGAAAAAAGAAAAGGAAAATAAAGTTATCCATTGAACAGACGATCCATAACGAAATACTTTTGAGCAGTAATTATTTTCTGAGCTTCTTTTCTCCAGGAGGTCGAAAAGTTTGATCTTCGTGGCGACAGGTCATAAACTCCTCTGAGATCATTATACTGTGAAAATTATAATATGCATATTCACAGTATATGATCAAAAGGAGGGAACAGAGTAAAAACCAGAAGCTGGTGACGTTGCTTATATATCTTTACTCTTTGCGCCGACGGGTCATTAACTCCTCTGACATCACAATGACTGTTAATATTATAATATACATATTGGCAGTATATGATTTGCAGGGGAGAACAGACTAATAACTGGAAGGTGGTAGCATTAATTGTAAATGTTTAGGGTCTGCGCTGACGGGTCACCAACACCTCTGAGGTCAAGTACAGTGTCAATATCAAAATATACAAAGTCACAGTATATGAGCTCAAAGTAGCCAGAAAAGGATCAATGTTTGCTGCAATCTGTAGTTTCTGAAAACAAGCTGATGACGTTACAAAAAAAGGCAAAAACATGCGATAACACTTTTTTCTACATATAAATGTTTAAATATTGACAAATAGCTACGTATTATAAATATCTACTATGCCATAATCAAACAACTTACAACTCCAGAATATGTTTTGTTGCTGCAAAACAAGAATCCAACACTAGAAAAGGGAACCTGCATCACAGAATGGGCACAGAGAAATAACTTGAGAAAACGAAACTAATCGTCCAACGGGTGAGGTTTATACAGTTTTTGGTTATTGAGTAGTCTATGGAAGGAAGATGCGGCTCCGCCCATTTAAATGTCACGTTTTATAGTTTACACATGCTCACGTTTTAACTGTTTAACTTGTGCACATGTTGGGAAAAGTTACAAACTATGAAACTGTCAAGGTTTCGATTTCCATCGTAACACGTATAAGGTGCTTAATATGTACATACGTTGGAGAGTTTAAAAACTGGTACCCGGCAAACTGTGTCAGTTGCATTCTCATGATTAAAACCATCTAAATAGAAGACATTTAAAAAAATATCGTTCACAATAGAAGAAAAAAAAAGGGACTAATATTTGTCATCAGTATGCTGTTAAATCTAAAAAATGCCAGCATTTGTAAAGCGTAAAGCTACCACCGGAAAGGTGTGCCGGCGCTCAGAGACGTTGGGAAGATTAAGCACAGTGAAATAGTGGTTGGCTAAGATGCTGCTGGAGTCGGGAATCAAACTTTGAACGCTGTTGTTGAAAGTCAGGTATTATAGGTGCTGTGTCATATTTTTGCTACACTTATATGTTTTTTACTACTAATTAAGTTGAAAACATTGTTAAATTATAAGTAGGACTCCTTGTTTTACAGCACTATAATCATCTAGTTACTAGTCATGTACTTATGGAACAGCCTAACTACAAATACAAGTACCCTCTATTATTATTAATAGTAGGTTTTAGGAAAGATATAGTTAGAAAGTAGCATTTAAAAAACCTTTGAAATTCATTGAGAAAACCATAGGTTTCAGGTCCGTTATAGTTAGAAATTAGCATTTTAAAAACCTTGGAAATTCACTGAAAAAACCATAGGTTTCAGGGGTGTTATAGTTAGCTGGGCATTTCACTCGTACAAAACCATGGAAATGTTAGCATTATAGTTAGTTGAGCTAACTATAACTTGTGCCCCTGCAATGCACTGCTCATGACATCACATATTACATCATTCATGGCATGGTCAGTGACATCACTGATGACATCATCCACGTAATAATCTGATGCACCTCCTTGCACCCTAATATAATCTTTGAAACACCCATTCTAAAATACAGACTACCATTTTCGAAATGATAGACACACAAATACCAGTTACTACATACCCACTCTCTGATTCCTAGGTCTACACACACATCCACTCATTCGCCCATACAACCACTCATACATGCAGTCACTCATCAATACAACACTATCATATGCGGTCATTCACCTACTTAGACAGTCACATACTACCACTCATCCATGGAGTTACTCACCTACCTAGATAGTCATGTAAAGAATCAATCACACTCCCTTTTACTCACATATACAGTTACACACACACCACCTCACTTATTCATACATATAGTAGTGCATACTTACGCTCTTATATAATCAGTGATACGAGTACACACTCATTCATAGAGCCACTCTCGTAATCACTCACTGTCACATATAGTTATTTATATACACCATCTCTCACATAAACTGCCTTTTACATATGTAGCTAAATACAATTACCACTGAGATCTCCATTCACTCATGAACACACCCATACACACACTCACCCATTCATAGAGCTGTTTCCACATGCACTCTTGAATCCATACACCCAGTGAATCAACTAGTCACACATCTATGCACAGAGTCACACACCTCCAACCCACCCACACACACACTCAGGCACCGCTACTAATACTCAGGAAAACAATCAATAACCCATATAAACTGTCATGTGGCTACTGACTAAGCCATGTACTACCTTACACAACAACAGACACACTGATACATTCACACTGTTTAGTCACTAATGCATGCATTCAGTAAGACAGCTCGTAAATCCTTCATCCAAACACTTATACACCCCACTGATTCTTCAATGCACCTTGACATTTATATAAAACATATTTAAACATTACAGAAACACACAGTCACTGGATGATGTAATCAGTGATGTCATTTGAGATATCATCAGTGATGTCATCAGTGATGTCACTGACCATACCATGAATGATATAATATGTGACGTCAAGAGAAGTGCATTGCAGGAGCGCGAGTTATAGTTAGCTCAACTAACTATAACAGTGAAATTTCTATGGTTTTGTACGAGTGTAATGTCCAGCGAACTATAACACCCCTAAAACCTATGATTTTTTTCAATGAATTTCAAAGGTTTTTTAAATGCTAATTTCTAACTATAACGGGCCAGAAACATATGTTTTTTTCAGTGAATATATATATATATATATATATATGTATATATATTACCTACTGGCAACAGCCAGTAGGTATATATAGTTAGGACCTAGCTACCATAGGAAATCCGCAACATTCTATTGGGAATAACTTTGGTGCCGGTTGAGGAATTTGCGTGTAATTTTCCAAAATTTTGCCCAGCTCCGCTGCGCTCCTTCCCTGAAAGTTTCGAAGGGATTCGTGAAGTGGGGGCTAGGAAAAAAGGGGGGTCCCAAAACATGTTTTCCCCATGTTCATTTCCATAGGACGTTCTGACAAGGCTACAGCCCGCACCGCTGAACGGAATTACACCAAACTTGGCAAAATTGTAGGGACTGGTATGCAGAAGTGCCTTTGCTATATTTGGTGAAAAAAATTGCTCCAGTGGTTTTTATGAAAATTAACTTCAAAAACACATATATATCTGGGCGGAGCCTAACCACACATCACATCGTGAGATCTGATTGGCTGTCAGCACTTCATCCAAGAAGTGTTGGCAGCCATCTTGGGACCAATATACATGATAGCACCTCATTAAAAAGCATTTAGTTAATAGAGGGTTTTAGGACTTTAGTTACATTATAAATCATTTGTTGATGGTACCATACTCATTTTAGGAATTGTGGTGTGTTCTAAGGTGATTTTACCATGTGAGAAAGCCTTCTGCTGGGATATCATGAATCATGTTTGAAAGAAAACTATTATCTCATGCTTTTCCCACAGTGGTTTGGAAGGGGATCTATAAGCTAAACTGAAAGCATATTTTCTGTAAATTCACATTATCTTTCTCAGTAAAACATGTACATCCAACAAGGACATAGACTGTCAGTTGATTCCTTTGTGTTCTACTGCAGCCTCCTAGAGTGTTCTAAAGAACAACTAGAGCGCTAACAGTCCTACTTATTACAAAGGTATGGCACACCTGAAGCCATCTTGATTGGAATAAAGTGGTAACTCTTAAAACATTTAATTTAAAAAGGAACAAAATGAGGGGGTATATTTTGCCATAGAAAGTATGATTAGTGCTGCAGAAAGACAAATTAGAGCACATTTTGAGTGACTTCCCAAATCCTCTTCTATTTCATTAAAATATTCTGGCATGCAGTCTCCCAAGATGGCCACCAGAGACAAAAGAGCCCAAATGTAGCCCAAATATCACCCAGATGTAGCCCAAGTATAGCCCAATGACAGAATGTCCCAGATTGTTCTAAAGAACAACTAGAGTGCTAACAGTCTTACTTATGACAAAAGTATGGCACACCAGAAGCCATCTTGATTGGAATGAAGTGGTAAGTCTGAAAACATTTAATTTAAAAAGGAACAAAATGGGGGGGGTCATTTTGCCATAGAAAGTATGATTAGCAGCAGACTTCCCTGGTGAGCAATAGCTTTACGATTTTGGAAAAGGTGATGGACAGAGTTTCTGAATGATGCAGAATACTCTTACCAAGTCAATAGATCATGGTTTTAATCCATCACTGTTTTTTAGCTCACTGCACCATCCCAGCTCAGAACCTGGCTACATGCAAATTAGTCTGTTCCTGTCCCAGTGCATGATGGGAACAGGGCAAACCAAACTACCAAGCCAATTCTTATACTGGAAAGGAAACAAGCTTCCGGGGACCGGTTTCTGGCATCACAGCCTTCTTCGGCCCGGCTTGCTTGAATCCTGATGGTGCAATGAGCAAGGGACTCACGTCTGAGTATACCCTCCCACACATAGTGTGGATAAAATCGATTTTGGAAAAGGTGATGGACAGAGTTTCTGAATGATGCAGAATACTCTTACCAAGTCAATAGATCATGGTTTTAATCCATCACTGTTTTTTAGCTCACTGCACCATCCCAGCTCAGAACCTGGCTACATGCAAATTAGTCTGTTCCTGTCCCAGTGCATGATGGGAACAGGGCAAACCAAACTACCAAGCCAATTCTTATACTGGAAAGGAAACAAGCTTCCGGGGACCGGTTTCTGGCATCACAGCCTTCTTCGGCCCGGCTTGCTTGAATCCTGATGGTGCAATGAGCAAGGGACTCACGTCTGAGTATACCCTCCCACACATGGTGTGGATAAAATCGATTTTGGAAAAGGTGATGGACAGAGTTTCTGAATGATGCAGAATACTCTTACCAAGTCAATAGATCATGGTTTTAATCCATCACTGTTTTTTAGCTCACTGCACCATCCCAGCTCAGAACCTGGCTACATGCAAATTAGTCTGTTCCTGTCCCAGTGCATGATGGGAACAGGGCAAACCAAACTACCAAGCCAATTCTTATACTGGAAAGGAAACAAGCTTCCGGGGACCGGTTTCTGGCATCACAGCCTTCTTCGGCCCGGCTTGCTTGAATCCTGATGGTGCAATGAGCAAGGGACTCACGTCTGAGTATACCCTCCCACACATAGTGTGGATAAAATCGATTTTGGAAAAGATGATGGACAGAGTTTCTGAATGATGCAGAATACTCTTACCAAGTCAATAGATCATGGTTTTAATCCATCACTGTTTTTTAGCTCACTGCACCATCCCAGCTCAGAACCTGGCTACATGCAAATTAGTCTGTTCCTGTCCCAGTGCATGATGGGAACAGGGCAAACCAAACTACCAAGCCAATTCTTATACTGGAAAGGAAACAAGCTTCCGGGGACCGTTTCTGGCATCACAGCCTTCTTCGGCCCGGCTTGCTTGAATCCTGATGGTGCAATGAGCAAGGGACTCACGTCTGAGTATACCCTCCCACACATAGTGTGGATAAAATCGATTTTGGAAAAGGTGATGGACAGAGTTTCTGAATGATGCAGAATACTCTTACCAAGAAACCGGTCCCCGGAAGCTTGTTTCCTTCCCAGTATAAGAATTGGCTTGGTAGTTTGGTTTGCCCTGTTCCCATCATGCACAGGGACAGGAACAGACTAATTTGCATATAGCCAGGTTCTGAGCTGGGATGGTGCAGTGAGCTAAAAAACGGTGATGGATTAAAACCATGATCTTTTGACTTGGTAAGAGTATTCTGCATCATTCAGAAACTCTGTCCATCACCACCCCCCTTTTCCAAAATCGGTTTTATCCACACTATGTGTGGGAGGGTATACTCAGACGTGAGTCCCTTGCTCATTGCACCATCAGGATTCAAGCAAGCCGGGCCGAAGAAGGCTGTGATGCCAGAAACCGGTCCCCGGAAGCTTGTTTCCTTCCCAGTATAAGAATTGGCTTGGTAGTTTGGTTTGCCCTGTTCCCATCATGCACAGGGACAGGAACAGACTAATTTGCATATAGCCAGGTTCTGAGCTGGGATGGTGCAGTGAGCTAAAAAACGGTGATGGATTAAAACCATGATCTTTTGACTTGGTAAGAGTATTCTGCATCATTCAGAAACTCTGTCCATCACCACCCCCCTTTTCCAAAATCGGTTTTATCCACACTATGTGTGGGAGGGTATACTCAGACGTGAGTCCCTTGCTCATTGCACCATCAGGATTCAAGCAAGCCGGGCCGAAGAAGGCTGTGATGCCAGAAACCGGTCCCCGGAAGCTTGTTTCCTTCCCAGTATAAGAATTGGCTTGGTAGTTTGGTTTGCCCTGTTCCCATCATGCACAGGGACAGGAACAGACTAATTTGCATATAGCCAGGTTCTGAGCTGGGATGGTGCAGTGAGCTAAAAAACGGTGATGGATTAAAACCATGATCTTTTGACTTGGTAAGAGTATTCTGCATCATTCAGAAACTCTGTCCATCACCACCCCCCTTTTCCAAATTCGGTTTTATCCACACTATGTGTGGGAGGGTATACTCAGACGTGAGTCCCTTGCTCATTGCACCATCAGGATTCAAGCAAGCCGGGCCGAAGAAGGCTGTGATGCCAGAAACCGGTCCCCGGAAGCTTGTTTCCTTCCCAGTATAAGAATTGGCTTGGTAGTTTGGTTTGCCCTGTTCCCATCATGCACAGGGACAGGAACAGACTAATTTGCATATAGCCAGGTTCTGAGCTGGGATGGTGCAGTGAGCTAAAAAACGGTGATGGATTAAAACCATGATCTTTTGACTTGGTAAGAGTATTCTGCATCATTCAGAAACTCTGTCCATCACCACCCCCCTTTTCCAAAATCGGTTTTATCCACACTATGTGTGGGAGGGTATACTCAGACGTGAGTCCCTTGCTCATTGCACCATCAGGATTCAAGCAAGCCGGGCCGAAGAAGGCTGTGATGCCAGAAACCGGTCCCCGGAAGCTTGTTTCCTTCCCAGTATAAGAATTGGCTTGGTAGTTTGGTTTGCCCTGTTCCCATCATGCACAGGGACAGGAACAGACTAATTTGCATATAGCCAGGTTCTGAGCTGGGATGGTGCAGTGAGCTAAAAAACGGTGATGGATTAAAACCATGATCTTTTGACTTGGTAAGAGTATTCTGCATCATTCAGAAACTCTGTCCATCACCACCCCCCTTTTCCAAAATCGGTTTTATCCACACTATGTGTGGGAGGGTATACTCAGACGTGAGTCCCTTGCTCATTGCACCATCAGGATTCAAGCAAGCCGGGCCGAAGAAGGCTGTGATGCCAGAAACCGGTCCCCGGAAGCTTGTTTCCTTCCCAGTATAAGAATTGGCTTGGTAGTTTGGTTTGCCCTGTTCCCATCATGCACAGGGACAGGAACAGACTAATTTGCATATAGCCAGGTTCTGAGCTGGGATGGTGCAGTGAGCTAAAAAACGGTGATGGATTAAAACCATGATCTTTTGACTTGGTAAGAGTATTCTGCATCATTCAGAAACTCTGTCCATCACCACCCCCCTTTTCCAAAATCGGTTTTATCCACACTATGTGTGGGAGGGTATACTCAGACGTGAGTCCCTTGCTCATTGCACCATCAGGATTCAAGCAAGCCGGGCCGAAGAAGGCTGTGATGCCAGAAACCGGTCCCCGGAAGCTTGTTTCCTTCCCAGTATAAGAATTGGCTTGGTAGTTTGGTTTGCCCTGTTCCCATCATGCACAGGGACAGGAACAGACTAATTTGCATATAGCCAGGTTCTGAGCTGGGATGGTGCAGTGAGCTAAAAAACGGTGATGGATTAAAACCATGATCTTTTGACTTGGTAAGAGTATTCTGCATCATTCAGAAACTCTGTCCATCACCACCCCCCTTTTCCAAAATCGGTTTTATCCACACTATGTGTGGGAGGGTATACTCAGACGTGAGTCCCTTGCTCATTGCACCATCAGGATTCAAGCAAGCCGGGCCGAAGAAGGCTGTGATGCCAGAAACCGGTCCCCGGAAGCTTGTTTCCTTCCCAGTATAAGAATTGGCTTGGTAGTTTGGTTTGCCCTGTTCCCATCATGCACAGGGACAGGAACAGACTAATTTGCATATAGCCAGGTTCTGAGCTGGGATGGTGCAGTGAGCTAAAAAACGGTGATGGATTAAAACCATGATCTTTTGACTTGGTAAGAGTATTCTGCATCATTCAGAAACTCTGTCCATCACCACCCCCCTTTTCCAAAATCGGTTTTATCCACACTATGTGTGGGAGGGTATACTCAGACGTGAGTCCCTTGCTCATTGCACCATCAGGATTCAAGCAAGCCGGGCCGAAGAAGGCTGTGATGCCAGAAACCGGTCCCCGGAAGCTTGTTTCCTTCCCAGTATAAGAATTGGCTTGGTAGTTTGGTTTGCCCTGTTCCCATCATGCACAGGGACAGGAACAGACTAATTTGCATATAGCCAGGTTCTGAGCTGGGATGGTGCAGTGAGCTAAAAAACGGTGATGGATTAAAACCATGATCTTTTGACTTGGTAAGAGTATTCTGCATCATTCAGAAACTCTGTCCATCACCACCCCCCTTTTCCAAAATCGGTTTTATCCACACTATGTGTGGGAGGGTATACTCAGACGTGAGTCCCTTGCTCATTGCACCATCAGGATTCAAGCAAGCCGGGCCGAAGAAGGCTGTGATGCCAGAAACCGGTCCCCGGAAGCTTGTTTCCTTCCCAGTATAAGAATTGGCTTGGTAGTTTGGTTTGCCCTGTTCCCATCATGCACAGGGACAGGAACAGACTAATTTGCATATAGCCAGGTTCTGAGCTGGGATGGTGCAGTGAGCTAAAAAACGGTGATGGATTAAAACCATGATCTTTTGACTTGGTAAGAGTATTCTGCATCATTCAGAAACTCTGTCCATCACCACCCCCCTTTTCCAAAATCGGTTTTATCCACACTATGTGTGGGAGGGTATACTCAGACGTGAGTCCCTTGCTCATTGCACCATCAGGATTCAAGCAAGCCGGGCCGAAGAAGGCTGTGATGCCAGAAACCGGTCCCCGGAAGCTTGTTTCCTTCCCAGTATAAGAATTGGCTTGGTAGTTTGGTTTGCCCTGTTCCCATCATGCACAGGGACAGGAACAGACTAATTTGCATATAGCCAGGTTCTGAGCTGGGATGGTGCAGTGAGCTAAAAAACGGTGATGGATTAAAACCATGATCTTTTGACTTGGTAAGAGTATTCTGCATCATTCAGAAACTCTGTCCATCACCACCCCCCTTTTCCAAAATCGGTTTTATCCACACTATGTGTGGGAGGGTATACTCAGACGTGAGTCCCTTGCTCATTGCACCATCAGGATTCAAGCAAGCCGGGCCGAAGAAGGCTGTGATGCCAGAAACCGGTCCCCGGAAGCTTGTTTCCTTCCCAGTATAAGAATTGGCTTGGTAGTTTGGTTTGCCCTGTTCCCATCATGCACAGGGACAGGAACAGACTAATTTGCATATAGCCAGGTTCTGAGCTGGGATGGTGCAGTGAGCTAAAAAACGGTGATGGATTAAAACCATGATCTTTTGACTTGGTAAGAGTATTCTGCATCATTCAGAAACTCTGTCCATCACCACCCCCCTTTTCCAAAATCGGTTTTATCCACACTATGTGTGGGAGGGTATACTCAGACGTGAGTCCCTTGCTCATTGCACCATCAGGATTCAAGCAAGCCGGGCCGAAGAAGGCTGTGATGCCAGAAACCGGTCCCCGGAAGCTTGTTTCCTTCCCAGTATAAGAATTGGCTTGGTAGTTTGGTTTGCCCTGTTCCCATCATGCACAGGGACAGGAACAGACTAATTTGCATATAGCCAGGTTCTGAGCTGGGATGGTGCAGTGAGCTAAAAAACGGTGATGGATTAAAACCATGATCTTTTGACTTGGTAAGAGTATTCTGCATCATTCAGAAACTCTGTCCATCACCACCCCCCTTTTCCAAAATCGGTTTTATCCACACTATGTGTGGGAGGGTATACTCAGACGTGAGTCCCTTGCTCATTGCACCATCAGGATTCAAGCAAGCCGGGCCGAAGAAGGCTGTGTTGCCAGAAACCGGTCCCCGGAAGCTTGTTTCCTTCCCAGTATAAGAATTGGCTTGGTAGTTTGGTTTGCCCTGTTCCCATCATGCACAGGGACAGGAACAGACTAATTTGCATATAGCCAGGTTCTGAGCTGGGATGGTGCAGTGAGCTAAAAAACGGTGATGGATTAAAACCATGATCTTTTGACTTGGTAAGAGTATTCTGCATCATTCAGAAACTCTGTCCATCACCACCCCCCTTTTCCAAAATCGGTTTTATCCACACTATGTGTGGGAGGGTATACTCAGACGTGAGTCCCTTGCTCATTGCACCATCAGGATTCAAGCAAGCCGGGCCGAAGAAGGCTGTGATGCCAGAAACCGGTCCCCGGAAGCTTGTTTCCTTCCCAGTATAAGAATTGGCTTGGTAGTTTGGTTTGCCCTGTTCCCATCATGCACAGGGACAGGAACAGACTAATTTGCATATAGCCAGGTTCTGAGCTGGGATGGTGCAGTGAGCTAAAAAACGGTGATGGATTAAAACCATGATCTTTTGACTTGGTAAGAGTATTCTGCATCATTCAGAAACTCTGTCCATCACCACCCCCCTTTTCCAAAATCGGTTTTATCCACACTATGTGTGGGAGGGTATACTCAGACGTGAGTCCCTTGCTCATTGCACCATCAGGATTCAAGCAAGCCGGGCCGAAGAAGGCTGTGATGCCAGAAACCGGTCCCCGGAAGCTTGTTTCCTTCCCAGTATAAGAATTGGCTTGGTAGTTTGGTTTGCCCTGTTCCCATCATGCACAGGGACAGGAACAGACTAATTTGCATATAGCCAGGTTCTGAGCTGGGATGGTGCAGTGAGCTAAAAAACGGTGATGGATTAAAACCATGATCTTTTGACTTGGTAAGAGTATTCTGCATCATTCAGAAACTCTGTCCATCACCACCCCCCTTTTCCAAAATCGGTTTTATCCACACTATGTGTGGGAGGGTATACTCAGACGTGAGTCCCTTGCTCATTGCACCATCAGGATTCAAGCAAGCCGGGCCGAAGAAGGCTGTGATGCCAGAAACCGGTCCCCGGAAGCTTGTTTCCTTCCCAGTATAAGAATTGGCTTGGTAGTTTGGTTTGCCCTGTTCCCATCATGCACAGGGACAGGAACAGACTAATTTGCATATAGCCAGGTTCTGAGCTGGGATGGTGCAGTGAGCTAAAAAACGGTGATGGATTAAAACCATGATCTTTTGACTTGGTAAGAGTATTCTGCATCATTCAGAAACTCTGTCCATCACCACCCCCCTTTTCCAAAATCGGTTTTATCCACACTATGTGTGGGAGGGTATACTCAGACGTGAGTCCCTTGCTCATTGCACCATCAGGATTCAAGCAAGCCGGGCCGAAGAAGGCTGTGATGCCAGAAACCGGTCCCCGGAAGCTTGTTTCCTTCCCAGTATAAGAATTGGCTTGGTAGTTTGGTTTGCCCTGTTCCCATCATGCACAGGGACAGGAACAGACTAATTTGCATATAGCCAGGTTCTGAGCTGGGATGGTGCAGTGAGCTAAAAAACGGTGATGGATTAAAACCATGATCTTTTGACTTGGTAAGAGTATTCTGCATCATTCAGAAACTCTGTCCATCACCACCCCCCTTTTCCAAAATCGGTTTTATCCACACTATGTGTGGGAGGGTATACTCAGACGTGAGTCCCTTGCTCATTGCACCATCAGGATTCAAGCAAGCCGGGCCGAAGAAGGCTGTGATGCCAGAAACCGGTCCCCGGAAGCTTGTTTCCTTCCCAGTATAAGAATTGGCTTGGTAGTTTGGTTTGCCCTGTTCCCATCATGCACAGGGACAGGAACAGACTAATTTGCATATAGCCAGGTTCTGAGCTGGGATGGTGCAGTGAGCTAAAAAACGGTGATGGATTAAAACCATGATCTTTTGACTTGGTAAGAGTATTCTGCATCATTCAGAAACTCTGTCCATCACCACCCCCCTTTTCCAAAATCGGTTTTATCCACACTATGTGTGGGAGGGTATACTCAGACGTGAGTCCCTTGCTCATTGCACCATCAGGATTCAAGCAAGCCGGGCCGAAGAAGGCTGTGATGCCAGAAACCGGTCCCCGGAAGCTTGTTTCCTTCCCAGTATAAGAATTGGCTTGGTAGTTTGGTTTGCCCTGTTCCCATCATGCACAGGGACAGGAACAGACTAATTTGCATATAGCCAGGTTCTGAGCTGGGATGGTGCAGTGAGCTAAAAAACGGTGATGGATTAAAACCATGATCTTTTGACTTGGTAAGAGTATTCTGCATCATTCAGAAACTCTGTCCATCACCACCCCCCTTTTCCAAAATCGGTTTTATCCACACTATGTGTGGGAGGGTATACTCAGACGTGAGTCCCTTGCTCATTGCACCATCAGGATTCAAGCAAGCCGGGCCGAAGAAGGCTGTGATGCCAGAAACCGGTCCCCGGAAGCTTGTTTCCTTCCCAGTATAAGAATTGGCTTGGTAGTTTGGTTTGCCCTGTTCCCATCATGCACAGGGACAGGAACAGACTAATTTGCATATAGCCAGGTTCTGAGCTGGGATGGTGCAGTGAGCTAAAAAACGGTGATGGATTAAAACCATGATCTTTTGACTTGGTAAGAGTATTCTGCATCATTCAGAAACTCTGTCCATCACCACCCCCCTTTTCCAAAATCGGTTTTATCCACACTATGTGTGGGAGGGTATACTCAGACGTGAGTCCCTTGCTCATTGCACCATCAGGATTCAAGCAAGCCGGGCCGAAGAAGGCTGTGATGCCAGAAACCGGTCCCCGGAAGCTTGTTTCCTTCCCAGTATAAGAATTGGCTTGGTAGTTTGGTTTGCCCTGTTCCCATCATGCACAGGGACAGGAACAGACTAATTTGCATATAGCCAGGTTCTGAGCTGGGATGGTGCAGTGAGCTAAAAAACGGTGATGGATTAAAACCATGATCTTTTGACTTGGTAAGAGTATTCTGCATCATTCAGAAACTCTGTCCATCACCACCCCCCTTTTCCAAAATCGGTTTTATCCACACTATGTGTGGGAGGGTATACTCAGACGTGAGTCCCTTGCTCATTGCACCATCAGGATTCAAGCAAGCCGGGCCGAAGAAGGCTGTGATGCCAGAAACCGGTCCCCGGAAGCTTGTTTCCTTCCCAGTATAAGAATTGGCTTGGTAGTTTGGTTTGCCCTGTTCCCATCATGCACAGGGACAGGAACAGACTAATTTGCATATAGCCAGGTTCTGAGCTGGGATGGTGCAGTGAGCTAAAAAACGGTGATGGATTAAAACCATGATCTTTTGACTTGGTAAGAGTATTCTGCATCATTCAGAAACTCTGTCCATCACCACCCCCCTTTTCCAAAATCGGTTTTATCCACACTATGTGTGGGAGGGTATACTCAGACGTGAGTCCCTTGCTCATTGCACCATCAGGATTCAAGCAAGCCGGGCCGAAGAAGGCTGTGATGCCAGAAACCGGTCCCCGGAAGCTTGTTTCCTTCCCAGTATAAGAATTGGCTTGGTAGTTTGGTTTGCCCTGTTCCCATCATGCACAGGGACAGGAACAGACTAATTTGCATATAGCCAGGTTCTGAGCTGGGATGGTGCAGTGAGCTAAAAAACGGTGATGGATTAAAACCATGATCTTTTGACTTGGTAAGAGTATTCTGCATCATTCAGAAACTCTGTCCATCACCACCCCCCTTTTCCAAAATCGGTTTTATCCACACTATGTGTGGGAGGGTATACTCAGACGTGAGTCCCTTGCTCATTGCACCATCAGGATTCAAGCAAGCCGGGCCGAAGAAGGCTGTGATGCCAGAAACCGGTCCCCGGAAGCTTGTTTCCTTCCCAGTATAAGAATTGGCTTGGTAGTTTGGTTTGCCCTGTTCCCATCATGCACAGGGACAGGAACAGACTAATTTGCATATAGCCAGGTTCTGAGCTGGGATGGTGCAGTGAGCTAAAAAACGGTGATGGATTAAAACCATGATCTTTTGACTTGGTAAGAGTATTCTGCATCATTCAGAAACTCTGTCCATCACCACCCCCCTTTTCCAAAATCGGTTTTATCCACACTATGTGTGGGAGGGTATACTCAGACGTGAGTCCCTTGCTCATTGCACCATCAGGATTCAAGCAAGCCGGGCCGAAGAAGGCTGTGATGCCAGAAACCGGTCCCCGGAAGCTTGTTTCCTTCCCAGTATAAGAATTGGCTTGGTAGTTTGGTTTGCCCTGTTCCCATCATGCACAGGGACAGGAACAGACTAATTTGCATATAGCCAGGTTCTGAGCTGGGATGGTGCAGTGAGCTAAAAAACGGTGATGGATTAAAACCATGATCTTTTGACTTGGTAAGAGTATTCTGCATCATTCAGAAACTCTGTCCATCACCACCCCCCTTTTCCAAAATCGAGCAATAGCTTTACTACAGTGATCTAATGAGCAACTAGAGTGCTAACATTCAGAATTTATGGCAAATGTGTAACACATCTGAATGCCTTCTTGATGGAACCAAAGTAAACAAGCATTGAAAATGCAATAGATCTCGCCCTCGTTTAAGTTAAAGCCATTCTGTTTGTAATGAGGTGGCGTTTTAGCTTTGCTTTTATTAGTGTTTTTAAAACTTTCATGTAAATAACATGCATATGTATGCATATATGTATATGTATGCATGCATTTATATTTGTATTTATATAGATATGCAGATTATATATGTTTATATATATATGTTTGTATATATATATATATACACATACATAAATGCATATGCATATATATTTATATATATGTGTATATGTGTGCGTGTAGAGAGAGGTAGAGAGATAGAGGTGTAGAGGTAGAGAGGTAGAGGTAGAGAGGTAGAGACTAGTAGAGAGAGAAGTAGAGAGAGGTAGAGGGGTAGAGAGAAGAGAGTGAGTAATAGAGTAGAGAGTGAGTAATAGAGAGTAGTAGAGAGCAGTGGAGAGAGTAGCAGAGAGTGAGTAGTAGAGAGTAGTAGAGTGAATAGTAGAGTGAGTAGTAGAGAGTAGTAGAGAGTGAGTAGTAGAGAGTGAGTAGTAGAGAGTAGTAGAGAGTAAGTAGTAGAGTGAGTAGTAGAGAGCAGTAGAGAGTGAGTAGTAGAGAGTAGTAAAGAGTGAGTAGTAGAGAGTAGTAGAGAGTGAGTAGCAGAGAGAGAGAATAGTAGAGTAGTAGAGAGTGAGAAGTAGAGAGTGAGTAGTTGAGAGTAGTAGATAGTGAGTAGTAAAGAGTGAGTAGTAGAGAGAAAGTAGTAGAGAGTGAGTAGTAGAGAGTAGTAGAGAGTGAGTAGTAGAGAGTAGTAGATAGTGAGTAGCAGGGAGTGAGTAGTAGAGTAGTAGAGTAGTAGAGAATGAGTAGTAGAGAGTGAGTATTAGAGAATAGTGGAGTAGTAGAGAGTAAGTAGTAGAGAGTAGTGGAGAATATTCCAAAGTTTGGCACAGCACCACTTACACAATAAGTCCAATCAAATCATATCACTTAGAGTCCTTATTGAAACGCTGAATCTTGGTGTATATTCAAATGCTTTTATTTTCCTTAAGTTTATGTACCACAGCCAGCTGACGCGTTTCGTTCTGTACAACAGAACTTCTTCAGGGCGTTCTTATTTCCTTCAAGTTATGTCGGTATCCTGTTGTCATATAACAAGATATTTCTTCCAAATGTTAGACGAGACGTAAGTATATTCTTATTCAAAGTGACTAGGTATCAATTTTACCCACACAATTCGGGCAGACTTGAGTAATTTATAGCATCCTCAAAGTCAGTCTTTCAAAAATTCCAAAGTATAGGACATGATAATCCAAATCCAATTGTTTCTCAAAAAAAGTCATTTTCAATCGTTCGCAATATCGGCGTTTGGCCAGATATGACCCAGGGACCCCCAGTATGCAAGGGGAATTAGTCCCCCCTCTGCAAACGCGCCAGTGGCCTGCGTTGCAGAGAGGTGTAAAAAGAGGCATAGCCTCATTACACCTCTTTGCAATGCAGCCCCCTGGCGCATACTGGAGGCTCCTGGTGGGCTAGTTGGCCCCCAGGAACCCCCAGTATGCAAGGGGAATTAGTTCCCCCTCTGCAAACGCGCCAGGGGGCTGCGTTGCAGAGAGGTGTAACAAGGGGCATAGCCTCATTACACCTCTGCAATGCAGCCCCCTGGCGCATACTGGAGGTTCAAGGTGGGCTAGTTGGCCCCAGGGGACCCCAGTATGCAAGGGGAATTAATTCCTTCTCTTCAAACATGCACGGGGGCTGCGTTGCAGAGAGGTGTAAAGAGGGGCGTGGCTTCATTACACCTCTCTGCAATGCAGTCCCCTGGCGCATACTAGAGATTCCTGGTGGGCTTTCAGGTCTTATATAGTTAGGAATTAGCATTTAAAAAACCTTGCAAATTCACTGAAAAAACCATAGGTTTCAGGCCTTATATAGTTAGGAATTAGCTTTTAAAAAACCTTTGAAATTCACTGAAAAAAACCATAGGTTTCAGGCCTTATATAGTTAGGAATTAGCATTTAAAAAACCTTTAAAATTCGCTCAAAAAAGTAGGATGACTTCATATGTGAATAGGACGTGTGCTGGTGTGTAATGTCGATTTAGGTGTATAAGTATTTTTGATAGTGTTCTATTGTTAATTGACAGCATGTATGAGTGAATCTACAGGTAAGTGATTATACATCTAAAATCACTGAGTGGGTTTTTAGATACTTGTATTGCTGTAACAATGGATTCAAATATGATACTCTTTATTTTACAAAGAATGATGAAAGATTTTACTAGTGTATGAAAAGGTGTATGTGATTGTCACTTGGATGATGTCATCAGTGATGTCATCAGTGATGTCATTTGAGATGTCATCAGTGATGTCACTGACCATGTCATGAATGATATAATATGTGACATCATCAGCAGTGGATTGCGGGTGCGCGAAATATAGTTAGTACAACTAACTATATAGGAGCAATTTCAATGGTTTTGTATGAGTGAAATGTCCAGCTAACTATAACACCCCTAAAACTTATAGTTTTTTGAGTGAATTTTAAAGGTTTTTTAAATGCTAATTCCTAACTATATAAGGCCTGAAACCTATGGTTTTTTCAGTGAAAAAAAATATATATATATTTTTTCAGTGAATATATATATATATATATATAATCTTGCCAACGCTGTGTGACTGATTCCCTCTTAAACTTACATGTAGTTGTCTCTGTATTCCTTTAGTTAAAGGTAATGCTTTTTCAAATGTTTACATTTGATTAGCCTCATAAGCTGGCAAGCTAGCGCCTTGAGTTAAGTTAAGCACTCGCTGATGAGGTCTGATGGCCGCAGGTCTGAATTCTATCAGAATTTACATCCTTTTGGAGAAAAATACAGTTCCACAGAAACGGATCATTTATAGCACTACAAAATGTGAAAACGATAGTAACAACTGCTGTATGGAAAAGCCAAGATGTATGTGCATAAAGTATTGACAGTCTTAAATGAATAAAGACCTAGAATCGAGATATTGACTTCTTTTCAGCTCCCAGCTACATAATGTGCACCTAAGGCCAGCGTCCAGGCATGCTTTACACCTGCTGTAAATTTAAAGCACACGGATGATGCTCCTATCTGCTTTAATGTTACATATCTCCGTGCGTGCACCGCAGTAATTGAAAGGGATATCGAGTAAATTTGATCTGTCTAGCTTTGACTTATGCTGTCCTTATCTTGGCCTTCGTGCCATTTAGAAAAAAATTGGTATTGATCTTGGACTAGACCACTACACCGCGCTTCAATCTTTCTCCTCTGCTCGTGGAATATAAATCGATAGAAGGCAGCTGCTTTAGATGCTGCTCAGAGGTAGCGGTGTCATTTATATATTGTAAATCCAATGATGGCTGATCAAATCAGTGCTTCCACGGTTACAAACCTGACATGATTGAACCGCCAATAAAAAAAGGATTTTAGAGTAAGAAAAGGAGCTGTGACAGGCTCTTGATAACCCATCCAACCACATGCGCTTTGCATATCATATCGTGAGGGGACGTCACACCTATGTGGGTCTGTTTCTCTTCCTTAGAATAACTATTGTATTAGGCCATTCTCCTGGACCACAACTAGGAAATTCGAAATACGTGAAAATATGCATCTGTTCGTAGTTTTTTTTTTTTTTTGCAGTTTTACAGAGCTCGAATTTGAGTCATGGGCGTTAGATAGCTTTTGCATATTAACAACCAGACAACACACATTTTTAAAAAAAATTGGAAGTTACATAATCAAAAGATATTGAGCCAAAGCCGAGACTGGAATCTGGTTTCCCTGATCCAAGGTATGCAGCTCTAACCACTAGGCCACATCTCCAGTGGCCCGTCGTCTCTGTGCCTCTGCTCTGTTGGTTCCTTTTGTTGAGAAAAATCTATGTTCACACTCACGGCACATTACTTTCATAGACAATGTGGCAAGTAATAGGCTCAGTTTCTAAACAATATTCTAAACTTCACCCTATGTATTACTCTGGTTTTGCACGTGGACAAATCATCACTTTATCACCATGTTTCCTTCTTGCGAAATTCAGAACGAAACAAACATCTTTAGATCAAGCCCAGAAAGTTTTATCGCAAGAAAACACTAAATGCAACATTACCAAGGTAAAACATCTGAACCTTAGGCATCCTTTGATTTACGAGGTAGATTTTTTTTTTTTTTTTATGAGGAAGCCTGGTTTAGTGGAAAAGGGCGTACTTAAAAAGTTACAGAGAACATAGTGAACGCACAACAGAGGGCAGTGGGGGCCAGGGCAACACGGAGGCTGGAGCTCAGGCAACATGAAGGGCGGAAAAAGAAGCACATGAATAAACAAGCAGTGTCAAAGCCAATAGGCCTCTATTCCATTTCCCTAGTTCATAGGGCCTGAATTGGATTTCGACTAATGTTCTCGAGCCAACACAGATCATACAGGTATCAGTTTAATTTTGCATCAACAAAAAAAGTTGATGTTACTTTCCAGGAAATGAGAATGTAATTATTTTCAGTTTTATATGGCGTGAACTCTGCATTCCAGTGCTTAATGTGAGCACCAGATTACATTAAAAAGATACAATTCATTTTTTTGTATGCACAGTGAAAAGAAGTGATTTGTCCAGAATCACAGATCCTCAGTTCCAAAGTCGGCTCCTCTGACCTATCGGCAACATCCTCTCCCACTTCTTAGCCTCTAGTAATTGTTGCATTTGATAGAAGAACATAGAGATTCAAATCGCACCAGAATAATCAGGAACTACTGCTACAGTCAATGTAATTCTCGCATACCGCTCTATTTACTGGTATATTGGGGGAATCTGTGAATTAAACGTTTGTTCAGAGGCGTAGCTAGAGCTTGTGGCGCCCAGGGCTATCCCTCGGATTGCCGCCCCTGGGGGCTGGGGAAAAAGGATGGCGAGCACTTGAAAGAGGTCCGAGAGACAAGTAGTATTGCCGCTAATAGTTACCTCGATCATTCAAGTTACGCTCACATACATGACGCGGTCCAAGGCTACACAGTTGAATACACCGGTGACTGGCAGTACAAGAGAGAACACACAGATGCATGATCTATCTGGGGACTCAGAAAAACCACATGTGACATCCATCAGAGCTGCGTGAACAATTACCTGGTAATCCCCTCAACACAATGCAAACATGCACATTCATGGCACTGTTCAGGGATCCATCATCTACAGCTAACATTAAATGACCATACATCATGGTCCCCCCATTAAAGCAGTGGGGACCTGCACAAACGTAATGTGCTCTGGGGACCCTAAACCAACGTAACAGTGTCAAAGCCTGTGATTCTTTATCTTTCAAAAACAGCAAATTAAGTATTCACAGGGAATGACTCAGGGAAGGACTTTGCTTGTCACAACTTTAAAATGTAGATGCTGAAAATTCAGGCTAAAGCATGGGTCAAATTATGCAGCAGTGTTGACTAAATAGTGCAACAAGAAAAAGCAAACTACGCAGCAAAATGCGGCACATTATGTGATAGTATTAGTTCATTATTTGATATTTTTACGCTTGCTAACACTAGACATAGATTATGTGGCAAAAGAGGCAAATCCATAGCTATGCAAAAAATGCACCGCCTGCACAATCACATAATTCCAGTGGCCCTGCCCATAGGTCTCTGCTCAAGGAATCATTCTATCACTTGTAACAATCGACATGCAAATTATTGTGGTGTGAATTAATGATGAATAGAATGTTTTTTCATTTAGCCAATGGAAAGATAAAACATATTTTTGTTTTACTTTTTCCTTTAATTAATTTTTATGTAATACTGCAAATTAGTAATGGCCTCAGAGTAGAAAGACATTTTAAAAAAAACTGAGTGAATCTGTATGCTAATTATAAACACATTTTCACTAACTTTTTGGGGAAAAGGAAATCCTTTGCAAAGCGTTTCTGCCATATCACTTTTTGCAACTCCTAGGTACCTTGTGATGGAAGCCTGCAGCCTCTTTAGTGTGAGTGAGTGAAAGTGTTCAGGATGCCTGTGCGGTTCACTTGCACATCATAGCACCTACTATCCCTGCTGATTTCACACCTGTCCCCAGGCCTGAAACTAGAGCATGTCAATGGTTAATAATTAAATAAAATGCGGCGGGGCACAATGGTGCTTGAAGCCACTTTGAGACATTAGGATGAAAAAAAGCTCATTTTCCAGTTCACACTAGCCTAGGGTGGGCCAGGGCAATCCTTGGGTGGGCCTGGCCCACCCTCTAGAACCGGGCATGGTTGTAGGTATGTCTATGACTGTATTGTATTGTAATTGCATTTTTATAGCGCTTACTACCCCTGACAAGGCATCAAAGCGCTTTTTCGGCAAGTCGGATCAGCTGGAGGTCGAGAGGGCCATGACTTTGAGTGAGATCACTGCTGATGATTCACCTCAGTGTCTGAAAGGAATATCGGTTCCTCTTCTGCAGTAGCAGGACGGTTTTAAACATGTCCCTTGCACACTTGAAAAAGATTTTTAAAAATGTAAAGGTTTTGCCTGTCAGGCATGACTGAAATCAAGGGAGTGAGCTCGGGATCTGTGTCATGGAAAGAAAGGAACTAATGTCAGTGCATGGAGGTGGCAGCTATGTAGGGTCCCGGCATCCCTTTCAGGATGGGATGGAACGGATACAGAGCCGCACGATGGAACCAATCAATGTGCAAGGGAATAGCGGAGAAAAAATCTCTGGATCCAGTCTGGTGCTGGGGAGTAGTCACAGGGTGAAGAATCTACAGGTAGAACCATGAATATTGTGAAGCTCAAAGATGAAAGAGATTCAGGTTTTCACCAGTGCCTGACAACACATTATTACCATCACCAATGCTTTCAAGATGACAGGGCCTTGTGAAGCTTATCATAACAAAAACTCTGAAGAACATTTGAACATATCACTCAACGGGAGACACTGGAGGACTGCTTAAAAATGAGTTGGAGAAAGGCTAGACTACCAAACACTCTATGGGCTAACAAAGATCTACAAGGAAATCCTTAAACTCTCAAGATAACTTTAGACTCTCCTTTTACAAACCAAAGTGGATAAGGGTAAATATCACATAGATAAGGACAATATATTCCATGCTTTAATGACAGCCACTTCACATTTCCCACGAACAACCGCTCAGGCTATTTCCATAAAAAAGTCAATTTAAAACATCAACCACTGAAACATCAAAAATCTGCCATCAACTATGCACTTCTTCATCCCACCCTTTCCTTTTCCACTGCCAATATCATTTACAGACCCCAAATGATACTTATTTTATCACATAACTGAATGCAATGACAAAAACAGCAAAATACAAGTCAGTTGGCACACTATGATAAACATAGATTTTTAGCGGAAGTGTTTTAAATCCACGCCCTTAATTAAATCATCCACCCCCCTTTGAGAGTGTCCCGCCCCCCAACCCCAGTTTTTTCATCCCACTTAAAGCCCTGTTGGCAGATATCCCCTCTGCCCTCTGAAAGCTCTCCTCTTACTCTTACCTCACTTAATCAGCAGCCAGAGAATTCAATATATTGCCATTTATGAACCTGCCAATTTGGACATAATTTGAATTACTGAGCATGTTAATTTTTCACAGAATGTAGTTGTCTGTTCTGAAGTAGGCATAATAGCCCAGAATGCTCGTCAGATTATTTCATTATTGGAAAACACACATGTTCATCAACATTTACAGGGTTGGAACACAGAGATGTACTTAAGATATATCATGTACAGAATTAAAAATCAGGTAAGGTAGCAGAATCAATAAAGATCCTAGACTTCTTCTTAATTTAAATATTCGCACTCCTCCATTTGAACACAGTGCCCAGCTGTAAGACCAAGCAATTTGACAATTTCCAGTATCACTGTTTTCTCTCCTATCCTATTCTCCTTTTCCATGTCTACTTCTAACCAATATGTCATTCAGTATATGGATAGCAATGGGTACAGGTAGGTGAGTACGTTTATATCACTCCTGTTGGATTTGGACTATAAGGGTAGTTCTTTTTAACTCTAAAGCTCTCAGTACCCAGGCTTAGGCAGAGGCACAGCAAAGGTGCGGTGGGCTCTATTGCGAGAAAATAAAATGTTGCCCGGTCTCACAGCTGACTAGTAAAAAAACATAATTGAGGTGCAGTGTGCCCTTCACTCCCCGGTACCCCGGTGCCACTGCACCAGCTTCACCAATGACACCTAAAACCACGGGCCTAAGAAAAATCAAGTTACTATTCTTACTAACTACATTTTGGCTACAATGTTGTTCCTGATTTTCCCTTTTAGAACATAATTGAGAGTTGTGTGGTATGGTATGCCCGGAGGGATACCACTCTGGGTAACTAACTAAGGGTGATCTAGTGCCTTCTGGTACAACAGCAGGGGGAGCGGGATAAAGTGTGCGGGTAGTGTTACAGCCCGGACCTTCCTTCCAGCCTCCTCTGCTCCCCAGATGACCCCCCCCATTGTCCAATACTTTCTTACCAGCCCTGCACAACATATATTTACCACCATGTGCGCCTCTTTGATGTGGACAACCCAGGGTGTGGCGCGTACGTCTTCCTTTCATGGAAGCCCTTGAACGAAAACTGAGAGGACACCCTATGCCAGAATGATGTTCCATCTTCACATTTCGGTTTGAGGTGGTTTTTATAAAGGGGCTCCGCCCTCCTGTGGGGACCACAAGAGAAATCATTCAGCAAATCGCCCAGAGAGTAGCACAGCACCGACTGCCCCAGGCCATAATGAGCGCGAGGATGTAGCGGTGAATCGCCTGAGGAGGCGTCACTACTACATCGTTCTCCTCGCGCCGCGCCCCAGCCCCAGGGCCGTCATTGGTAGCGCTCGCGCGCTAAAAGATTGATTGACGGCCCTGCATGGTGGGACGGATGTGCACTTTCAAACTGGGCCGCGCGCGGCACTGGTGGCGCGTTGCGGCCGTGGCGGCCTTTATAATTTATTTGGGAACACAGTGCTGTGTCCCCAAATAAATTATAAAGGCCGCAACAGGCCACCAGTGCCGCGCGGCCACCCCCAAAATTGTGCCACCTGGGGCGGACCGCCACCCCCCCTAGATACGCCACTGCGTTTGTTGCCATTTTTATGGTATGATATCAGCGTCAAGTTTGAATCCCGAAAAAGCATTGTCGGCTTTCATTGTCCCTGGGTCGATAAAGCACCACCCAATTAGTCAAGGGGGGCAGGGAGTGTAAAATAAAATGATTTTTTTAAAGTGATATATCATATATCATTTCATTCTAATAATTTTTTTTGTGATTAAATAGAAGGCTGGGTCCCAGCTGTGCTATTTTTTTATTTTTGGGGATGATGATAAACTAGTACTTGCCTGATTAAATATATATGGCCCTCATACTCAAGGTTAACACTGACCGAAGATAGGAGACGGAACACAATAACCAGGAGTGAAAACATGAAGAAGAAACTGGTGCATTTCAAGGAAAAATACGTTAAACCGTGTTTTTATCTCTCTCTGCTTTCTTTTCTCTCACTGCATCTGCTTGGATTCAGAGAAAAAATGTGAAACGTGAAATTTAAGAAGAAACATTTTTGGCAAATTTGTGTAATTGGGGAGGGGCAGAATTCCAGGTAGTATACTGCAAGGTTAATTTAAGGTTAACACTGACCGAAGATAGGAGACGGAACACAATAACCAGGAGAGAAAACATGAAGAAGAAACTGGTGCATTTCAAGGAAAAATACGTTAAACCGTGTTTTTATCTCTCTCTGCTTTCTTTTCTCTCACTGCATCTGCTTGGATTCAGAGAAAAAAATGTGAAACGTGAAATTTAAGAAGAAACATTTTTGGCAAATTTGTGTAATTGGGGAGGGGCAGAATTCCAGGTAGTATACTGCAAGATTAATTATACAGGGCTGACTGTTCATTTCACTTGCTAGGTCTAACAAGCATTTTCAATGCAATCGGTCTCGCATTTGAGAAAATTAGAGCTCTCGGTGTTGAAAATGGCAATGTATTGTTTTTTTTATTTGCAGTGGAGTCATTATATTTGCCTAGTGCTATTGCCAATTTTATGATCTGGCAGCACAAGAGAATCAGAAAATGGGAAATAGGTTATGATGGAGGGGAGACAAGAATAATATATTGCCTGAAACAAAAGTGACAACATGCTGGAAAAAGCACACACTCATACGAAATGCAAGATTAAATAAAGCCTTAATACTTTTGCACTCGTTATTCAGTAATTCATTAGTGTTTTTGCCTGAATAGTTAGGGACATGACTACAGAGCCCCCGAAGGGACCCATTTCAATGTCCATTGTTTATATCCTTACAGAAACATAAGCAGTATGGTTTAAAAAGACCATATCCCTGGACACATAGCCACGGTACGCATTTTATAAACTAGAGTAATGAAAACAGCTGATGCACTGGGTGGGCTGGTGTACGGGCTTAGCTTTCCGGCAGTGGTTGCATCAGCCCAGCAGAGTGGGGCACTTACTTGATGTGCTTTATTCATCCACGGTACACCACGGCTGCTCCTTGCAGTCGGGGAGCATGCTCTGGTTGGGCAAAGTACTGGAGGGTTGCAGGGGAAGCAGGGGCACACAGTGGGGCAGGAGCGACACATGGTGCTGCTGTAGTGGCTGTGACAGGGGTTGCTGCTGTTTCCCAGCCAGCAGGAGGTGGCTCTGCTGCTGCAATAAGGGTGGGGGTTGTCGCAACGCCTCTTCTTGCGGCGCCTGATGGTGTCTTGGCCCAGGCTGGTAGCAGTAGCCATCCTCCGGGTAGGAGTGCTGCTGCAGGTACAGCACCTCTGCCGGCAGAGGCTTGTACACAGACTCCCAATCTTAGTAGTGACCAAGCGGTGGCAGATATACCCCCTGCGAGTACTCCTCGCATGGAGGGAGCTTGTGCTCAATGTAGTCCAAAAACAACTTCTGAACTGGCACTATCCTTCTCTTACAAAGGAGACAACCCGACCGCATTTAGTGGAGAAATATCTCAGCGGCATTCAGATAGGGTGCGCTTATTTGTGTTGGGGTTCATGTTTACTTTTCCTGTTTGCTTTAGATTCTCTTTCAGAACACTTAACCCACGTTTGAAATTGAGACTAATATTAAACACAGGTTAAACGTTCTGAAAGAAATTTGCTTCCCTCTTCTGAATGGTGCAGAGATATTTCTCTACTAAATGCGGTCGTGTTTTCTGGATGACAGATGGTTGAGTTGTTCTTAAACAATCTTGACCAATCCCAAGCAATCAAGCTCACCTCTCTCCCATGATAAGGACTGATAAGCGGGCATAGTGGCCAGCTTTTTATTAATAGTGCTGCACATGCTCAGAACATGAGACGCTACTTACCGAAATACTAATCTTAGCGAGGGTTTGACAGTCATTAAAGAATGATAATATCACCTTATAGCAGTGCTGTCCAAACTTTTTATACCCACGTTTAGTACGTCATACTTCTGTGCCCCACCTAGCTTTAATGGATATGAGATGGACGATTTTGTAATGTGATAAAGCATCTTTGTATGGTAGCACTTTGTTGGTTTCAGACCATCTCAACGGTACCACATTATGTCTTCAGGGTACGATGCAATCCTATGGTTTTTTTGTGGGCAATAATGACTCAGTGGAGAGCTAACAGGGGTGACAAAGCTTTTAGGAAATCAGCTAAAACCCATCCCAGGTGACGGGGGTAACAAGAAGAACATTACTGTGATGGGAAAAAGGGAGAACAAAATAGTCCCCCAAAGAACATATAAAAAACCATAGCGGAATGAGAAAGTATTTAGTCCCTGCTGAGAGGAACAGAAGGGAAAGGGGAGGGACAAAGAGGCAAGGCTGATCACCAGCAATCAAGGATGTTTATTGGATACTGAAACTAACAAATCAAAAGCAGGAGTGTGGCTTTAAGCCCACAAGAGAAATGATAACATGTCTGAATGTACGACCTAAAAATCAGGTATGCAATGAGTAACATGGGAACGTCAGTCGTCATGTAGACAAATGTATCCTAATCCTACAGCAAACACCCTGAAGCACACACACATCGCTGGTGTGACTTTGCTATCTTCTCGTCAGCGAAGAGCCACTTGCTCCACCGAGTAGTGAAGCAAGGATGGTGTGGGCACCCGTGAGAGCAAGGAAAGTGGTCCCTTTGATGGCTGTTGGAGTAGTAAAATACAGCATTGTAGGTTCAAGGTACCCTCCTTAGCTCTGGATACCTGCTGCACCAAAATGGTAGCCACGCCCCTGGCCCCAGCCTGTTTTCACACAAAATCTGAGCTTTTTAGGCAGACATTAAACAGAGTTTTCTTCTCAGTAAAAGGCTTTCAAGTTTCTCTCTGAGAAAATTGGCTGAGCAGCTGTTTTACAAGCAAATGGAGCTCCTCCTTATGCAATAAATTGAGATATACGTTAAAGGTTGGTTGATAAGGCACCAAAGCATCTAGGAGCTGAAATGCCTATTCACCTCCGTTGAAGAAACTTCACTGAAGTTTAAGGTTAAAATGGATTATAGAAGGGAAAACTGTGAGATCTGGTAACATGTAGCAATTTCATAACCTCAAGCTTGCATGTTCTACATCCCACAATTGGACATTACAAATGTGAATACCCCTAATTTCTTTTAAATGTACCACTTTAATGCTCAGGTTTATTGCAATGGCAGCAGAGTGACCATTCCTGTTTAAGCCTTTTCATTGACATAATTCTTATGGTTAAATTACAATAAAAGCATGAAGCTACCTTCAAGCTGGAGTGGTTGGAAAACATTACATAGAGAATCGCTGTTGAATTTGTTTATTCAAACGCCAGTTGGAAGGTGCAGAGCTTACCATTTAATGTTTTTTTAAGAAATGGAATAAGTGCATTAAAAGCAAGAGTTGAATACAACACATACTTTTTTGGGGGGGATTAACCAATAAAAGAATAATTTAAATGGAAGCATTCAAATACTTAGAAATCACACAGAGAGCTTGGGTGTGAAAGGGATGCCCTCCTCCCTACAAAATTACTGTGGAATTCACGACTGATGGACTTTTATTGCCTGCTGGGAAGTGTAGAGGTGAGGAACAATTCATTTAAACATGATCACAATTCACAAGAACCATGGCTCTGAAGAAATAGTGGGATTTATTACTAAGCCAAAAACAACTGGATTTACAAGCACCTCATTAGGTGGTTGTAGAAGTACATAGGAACTAATGCAAATCCAAACCTACGGGCTAACTTTATGCAATGGATCATGGACAGAATGACAATCTCCAGAAGGAGAACGCAGGCAATAATTTCCCCCACATCAAGTTTGGTCTTCATCTGGAGAGAATGAATTAAAAGCATTAGTCTGTCCCTACACTACCACTATCATGACATCCTTACTTAGCATTTCCCAGGAAAAGAAATTCAGGAAAAAGGTGTCCGCATGTGAAGACTTACTAAGAAGTACACTCATGTTGTTTGAGTCACGTAGCCAAAGCTACAGAGCTCATTCTAAGATGCTCATTCTCCTTCGATCTCCTCACCCCTTTTGACTCCAACCCGGGACATTGTCCCTAATACAAAATACAGAAGCATAGAACACGCCCACAGATCACCTCATCTCGCAAGGCACTTCCCATAGGTGATTTTCCATGCAGTGTCAGTGCTCCCAGCTCTCCTACCAAGACGTATCATATCCTCCCGAGCCTAACTTCTCCTTCACAAAAAACGTTATTATAACTAACTAAAGACTACTTTCTCCACCTGCAACAGAAACAGTCGAACAGAACAAATTCAACATGCACATGAATTTCTAAAACCCCTATTTCATAGCCCTGAGGGACAATTCAATTCAGGCCTACAGAAAGCGGCCAACATAAGAGTGAAGCCTTTCAAATACACACATAAGTGAACATTTCATTTAGGCCTTTATACCTCATTACATTACAGAAGCACATCAAATTCCTATTAACTGCGAGCAACTTATGCAATCCTACAGGTTAAATGCAATCTAGTCAAGTCAATGTGCAACTTAAATATGATGCACGTTTAAACCATACACATCACATCACATATAAGCAATTTCGTTGGACAAATGACATGAAATGCTATGGATTACAATATTATAACATAAATTCTTTGCTGTCTCCATACATAGCATTACACTTTTCCTACCACTTACACTTTCACGTGTAATTACTGAACTCCTTCTAATGATCAAATGTTAATACAAAATAAGAATATATGTGGGTGCGGACTATCCGTGATTATGATGCACCCCTACAAATTACAGAACACCATCGCACTCCATCAGTCCCCCCCTCTGATGAGTGTCATCCCAACAGATCTCAACTCCCTGCAGAAAGAACCAACCTAAAGAAAAGTTTCCGCCTGCCTTCCCTGTCAGAACTTCTTTAGGCTCTTGATATTCTCATGCTTACTGTCCTGCAGTCTTTCCATTCTTCTTTTCCGCTCCCTGAGAGATCTCTAAACTTATCCTGCCTTATGCCATTTGTACGCTTTCACACATCCCAACTATATGATCACACAAACACCAACTATGATAATGGGCTTCAGGATATAACAAAGTATTCCTTTACAAGGCTTGCAAACCAACTTCCTACCTCCTGGAAACCTTTTCCCACCTTGTCCCAAACACCGTCTGTGGCCAAGACATTTATATTGCTAGGAATCTCAGTGATGTTACTTATATACTTCTGCAGATCTTTGCTGTTGTCAGGTATATTAGTACAACACTGTTGAACCCTCAACATTTTACAGACTCCACCTTCTTTCGCTAGCAAAACATCTAAAGTAAGACAGTTCTGCATCACCATAGCTCTTATCGACACCATCTCTCCATCTACAAGCAACAAAGGCTGAGCTGTATTCGCTGACAACTTATCCACAATCGTTGACAACCTTCTAATTTTAAAATCATTGAGAACCAGTACTGGAGTTGGTATCATCCCTCCAAACACATCTCCAACTATCTCTCCTGCACTTCTACCCCTTTTCTTTCTATGATACACTCCACCTTCCAAGGGTCCTAGATTCTCATCATAATATATCTTGGGAAACACCACAGCTACATAACATGTACCATACCAATTCAACGGCAATCCCAAATAGGCATTTTTCCCACACACAAAATACACATTTGGTACCACTTGTACTGTCTCTTGCAAGAACTTCTTCGCAGTTGCTTCAATCATGAAAATGTGATCACATACACTCTGTCCCACATAGATATTATCATAATATGTCTGTACCTGTCTAATGCAAAGCTTCCCTCTTTGTTCAAAATCTAAAGCTATTGGACGCAAACTCCCTCTCGCCTTGTAAGCGAATTCCTCCTTGGTCCATGCAGTGTTCCCCTCTCTTTACTGTTAGTTTTCACTGATGACTGTCTATGTCGATCTTCTACTTGATCTCCAAATTTCTTCTCCATGTCAGTGAACATACATGTCGAATTGTGATGATGTGCATAAGCTGTATCTAAAGTGACAGTATGTATGAAATACTATCCCACTCTATCTTTTTGCTTGTAATAATCATACTTATTCAGGTGCTTATAAGCTGGAACCTCTGAAAGCACCACCCAGTAGTTCAAGAAATAATATTCATAGTGTCCCTTACCGTAAAACATACTAAGCAACAAACTACATGTAATGCTATAAGTCAAAGGAAGATGATGATGACAAATACCTTCCTCCACATATGCAGGCAACTGATACACACAGAGCAAACTCTTACATCTATCCTGTTAACATACTCAAAAAGCAGCTTGGCATAAGTGTTAAGCATGTAATCACCTTTAGACAAATCTACATGTAACATACGACTAGTCTGATCTAGCATAGCCTTTGCAGCTCCTATGATACCCTCTTTTGTGCTAGAAGTAACAAGTGTGGTCATCCCCTTCAAGTCCATCCCTTTAACTTCAGCATCATGTGAAATGTTTACAGAAACAATAACAATAACAACTACAGCTATTACTATTATCACTCCTACCATGAGTGTACCTATTACGCACTTAGACCTACGATTCGAATTTCCAGAATCCATTTTCAACTGTTGGTGTGACACAGCAAGAGGACTTGCCTAAAGTCTCTTTCTCCACCTCTTATTGCTGTAATTCAGTTCAATTCAATTCTTTGAGGTTCTGGAAATAAATTCACAGTTTGTTCTTTCTTTTTATTTACACAGTTCAAAAGACTTCCTTAGCCCTCTTTCTTCTTCTACGGAAAGATCCCTAAATGTATTCTTCTTCCTCTCTGGCCTAAGTTATCTTCTTTTAGAGCAACTTATTTACAATTCACAGTTCAATCAACAGTCTCTTATAAGCTCAGAGCCAATTTCGATGATAACACGTTGCAAAATCTCAAGACGAACAGCTGCAATTTCCTGAGCTGGTGGCTGATATCCAAAATTTGGAAAAGACAAGTCTTGAAGAATCAAAACTCATACTTTTCTCAATATCAGAGGTATTGGTACTGGGAACTATCAGCTCAATATCAATTTTCAGTTCAGGGGTCCTGCTGCCCACTTGTAAAGACCTCAGCCTCCCGGTCCCCACTACTCCTGGCATCGGTAGCTAGATAAGTCCACTCTGGAGCAGCGTATCTCTGACAAGGCACCCTCGCCCTTTTCGACCTTCTTAGACTCCCCTGCGCCAATCAGCTCAGATTCAGATGTCTCAGACACAGGCGCAAGATCTCTTTAAGGTGCCAATCTCAGATTTAGTCTCCTTTGTCTCCTAGGCATGTTTCTTCGGCAAACTCTGCCCTTCTTGTCTGCACCCGGCCACTGTGCGCACTGTTACCGTCTCCCTCAGAGTCAATACTTGGGCCTTGAGTAGCGTGACCCCTCTCAGCTTGCTCTGGTGGGCAACCAGCTTCGTCAGTAACCCTGGCATCACGACCACAGCTGGATTTTCTTCTTGGAGAGGAGCTGTTTCTTCCAAGGGTTCTGAAACTCTGTGGATGTGGGAGACGTGTATCCAGTTCGGCAAGCCTCCGCACTTCACAGCTGTATTTGTCACTAGGATCACTTGATATGGACCCTTCCAACGAGCATCAAGGCACATTCTTCCTCACATGCTTGCGAATGAGTACCCAGTCACCCTGACACAAATCGTGGCACAGGTCCTTTGAGGTTGGGACAGTCGCAGCTTCTACCTTCTGAGTCACAGAACGGACTACGTCAGCCAGTCCCTTGCAATGATCAAGTATCAAATCATCCGTGATGGTTATCAAAATTGTAGATGGCACTGCTGGCAAGCACATCGCCCTCCCCATCAAGATCTCATGAGGCGAGAGACTAGTTCTCCTGTTGGGGTACTACTTCAAGATCAAAGGCAATGCATCAGGCCATTTCAAGGACGTGGATGAACACACTTTTGCCATTCTCATCTTGAGAGTTCCATTAATTTGCTCCACAATTCCAGAAGGCTCGGGCCGGTAGCGACAATGCAGTCTCTGATCAACTTGTAAGGCGGCACAAAGCATCCTCATGATCTCACTATGGAAATGCGTTCCTCTATCCGAGACCAAAGAGGTTAGAAATCCGAAACGTGGTATGACCTCCCTAAGCAATAACTTTGCTATTGAGAGACTGTCACACCACTTGCCAGGTCAAACCGTCCAGCAGTGAAGTTCAGGGAGGCTGCAGGCTTAGTCTTTGATGGCCCTGAGACTTCTTAACAGGAGGCAAGCACAAGCAAGTTTTTGGAGAAACTTCACAAGCAGGGAACACAGCAAAGTCCAGTCCTTTTTCGCATGAAAGCAGAAGCAGCAACTACAAGCCAAACCAGCAAAGCAACATAAAGAATAGGGACTGTATTCTTCCTTACAGCTCTTCAGCTCTTCTCCTTGGCAGAGTCTGCACATGCTCCAGAAGTGTTCTAGAAGTCTATCGTTTTAGGCCCAATACCTATACCGCTTTTGGCCTTTGAAGTAAGCATTCTTCAAAGGATTGTCTTAATAGTGGATGAGTTCTTGTTTACTCCTCCCTGATCTTGGCTCCAGACGCAACCCAGGGGGTGGAGACAGCATTGTGAGAGACCAGGCACAGCGCTATTCAGGTGTATGTGACAACTCCTCCCACCACTGTAGCTCAGGATGGCCCATTTACCTGGTGATGGGACATCGGTATATGCAGGGCACACCTCAACACCCTTTGTGTGACTGCCTAGAGTTAACGCACAAACAGCCTCCTATCAATTTAAACCAGATGTAGATTCCACAGGTAGAAAAGAAACAGGATGGGTACACAAGAAAATGCCCACTTTCTAAAAGAGGTACAAAATGGGGTGGTGATGGACGGAGCATCAGAACCAATCAAACACTCACACCCAGTCAAAAGATCTGGGTTTGATCCATCACCGTTCTTTAGCCCACTCTGCCACCCCAGTTCAGACATGGCTATATGCAAATCAGTCTGACCCTGTGCCTCATGGGAACAGTCCAGCCCGAACTGCCAAGCCATGCCTTCCCTGGACCAGAAACAAGCTTCCGAGGACCGGTTTCTGGCAATCCAGCCGTCTTCAGCCCGGCTTGCTTGAATCCAGTGGCAAAGTGAGGAAGGGACTCACGTCTGAGCATACAAGACATGTAAAACACAATGACTCCTGGCATTAATGTATAAAATGGCATCCTAAGAACATATTACTGCAAGGCTGAATGCCAGCTTGGAGAACTTTCTGGAAAAGTATGGGGAGGGTTCCTTAAAAAACCCTGATACTGCTTATATTTGCCATAGTTGGCACTCTGGGGGAGACCAGATCCTCCGTGCTAACAATGAGACCACACAGGAACCCCTGTACTAGAACAGAAGACTCCATGCCAAGGACTACATGGCATATCCATTAAGACTCCTCTGATCATAAGTCTCAGTACACATAGGGGCCAATTCTGATCCGGGTCGGAAGGGCACCGAACGTGATCCGGCCGGAAAAACTACGAGCCGAACGTGTGTTTTCCGACCTACTCGAACAGCTGTACGAGCGAGCAAGTACAATGCCAGCTATGTGATATTCACCGACTGAGTCGTTTCCGGGTCCGACCCGCTCCGTATGTCTTGGCCGTAAGCTCACCGTGGCGTGCAATGGATGCGATTTACGACCAAGCCAGTACGATGCACGCGTCGGACAGCCTGTGCAAGCCGGAGTGTCTGGCTCGCAAAAAGTCTGAGACGTTGCCTTTGGGAGTCCACATCGGACCCCCTGTCTCCCACAGCTCTACGACTCGGACACAGGGGGAGACCCATGGGTCTCCCCAACACAGGCATGTACTGTGCGTATGGCACCAACGCGTACCCACTGTAGGGGGCACCCTTGTCCGCGACGTACCCATTCAGTCGTCAATGGGAGCCCATTTATGCATCGTACGACCAGCTCCCATTGACTTCTATTGGAGTCCGACCGAACTGAGTCCGACATCATACTGCAGCATCGTACTCGCTCGGTTGGACTGCAGGGCTCCGGCTCGGTCAGACAACACTCCAAATCCGGCTCGGTTGGAGTGCTTTCCGACCTGGATCGGAATCGGCACCCTAGCGGGTGAACTGCCCTGTTCAGACCTAATCTTGCCCAATGCCGTTCCCCTCTCTCGCCCTTCCAATTTCCATTACCCCCTACTACTATTTTCCTCCCTTTGTCCTACCCACCTCCCTGTGCCTAAGACCCCCCATCATACAGTGTCAGCTGCTGACTTTGAAAGTGGTGGGTCAAACAGCTGAATACACAATTGCTTATTCGTTAAAGGGAGCGCTCAGACATGCAAAATGTATTTGCCTAGATTGCTGAGCTTGTTTGCATCATTACAATCCTGCCGATCAATCCAATGCATATCAAGTTTCAGCTATAAATAGAATGTTGCCCATGATTGTTTTGTGCACCTTATTAGTGGGGTTATAAATTCTTACATTACATTGACGATATTCTGGAATCAGCACACATTCAGCTGACTCTGAGGTCAGACTTCCTCTCGCCCTCACACTACCTGGATGTTAGCATGTTTGCTGGCCGTGGAAAAAATAAACCAGCGCTCCCCAGCCAATCCAAGCACTGCTCTTATTTAATACTAAACAGCATAACAGTAGTGCTTGGATTGGCTGGGGCAAGCAAACACAACACTCCATAGAAGACCAATGGGGCTGCATTTTTGCTCACCATGCTCCACTGTAGCCTTGCATGTGGAAGCCTGAACTACAAATGGCAGGTTGGCTACAGCAGAAATATTGGCCAGTCTGATATTCACAAGTCTCTTATCAGCCTCAGCTGCTCATCCCACTGACCTACGGCCTTTGTGAGAGCTCCGTAGTCCCGACTCTTAAGGAAGAATAATGAATGGAGGTACTTTTCTTTAAGTTAATTTTCTAAATATTGATCCTGGGGTGTAGTGGCTGACAGCAGTAGGTAGTCAACGCTCTTGAGCCACAGAAAAGGAACCGCTGCAGTTATCACAGATAAAGTTCTAAACTTATTTTGTTCTACCACAAGAATACCCGCTCAGGGTAAAGTTGACACACTGGCATGTTCACATCGCATTGCTTTACTTTTCTGCATGTACCCAATAACCCCAAAAAAGACCAAGACAGGACTGGCCATAGCGGGAACTGAGCGTTTCCCCATGGTGGGGAACTTTTTTTTTTTTACCAGGGGCTAGTTTTTCAGCACAGCTGCAATATCGGGCCTCAGCAACAAAAGCAGCACAAAGCTTTCCTTTCTTGCTCAGTCGTGTTTTGAGGAAGTAAAAGAAAAAAAAAGCAAATTCAGAAAAGACATTCTTTAAAGCCCATCATCTAGGATGAGATATCAGCAGATCCCTGTGCATTCTCCCATTCAGTGAGGGAAACTAATACATAACTAGGCGTTAGGTACCTGCTTTGGGCAGCTCGTGTGTATACTGCCCATTCTGCTATAGCACCCATATCTTATTTTTGGATCAGGCGTTCTTCGTGCTGTTAATGCATCCTTACAATGAGAAGAATACTCGCTGCAGTGGTTCTGGAGGGCTCATTTGTGGATTGTTTGCTCGCTCTGACCTTGTTTTTTCTTAATGTCAGATCTAGAAACCTGCCAACCTGAAGGCAGTGCGCTACTTCACTGTATATGCCAAAGTGAACTTAATATCTGCAGCTTCCACACGTGCACCCAACACCAAAGCATCGTATAAAGTTCATCTATAATGAAAGAAATGAACCCTAAAGAATCAGTTTCTTGCAAAACACACCATGTCGCAGGAAGAGTGATTTAGGTACTCTAAATGCGTTTATGAACATTATATGTTTCTGCTGAACCATTAACTATTAGTGGTTTTACTTTCCACTTACTTGAAATTGCTTGGGCAATTTTTTTTTATTAGATATTGTCTGGCTTATTTAATAACAGAGGATTGAAAATAGTTCAACGTAAGCGGGAAAATGTGAGTGAGGACAAGAAAATGAAGAGTAGGGTTTTATATTGTGTTGCTTTTAAAGAAAGAAAAAGAAAGGGTTTTGTAGTTGCACCATCTGGGAATTCTGCCCATATGTATGACATCTTGCCTGAGCTGTAGATTACAGTAAAATGCTGTTTTAGTTTTACGTCTCACCCATATAAAAGCGTTAGCTGCCTGCTGGCAACAGAACAATTGTATCAAATATACATTTAGAGTGGCCTCTGAGTCAACCCCTGCTCATGATCAAGTAGTTTTCATGTCTGCCTCCAACCTGATGTCTTTCCTCTCTGTTGTTGTGTTAGTTTTCCTAATGAGCATTTTGGTCCCACTATTTTTTGTATGGACGAGCTGTATCTTTCCAGTGTGGACTTAAGATTCTTGCAAAGCAGTGCACGAGGGGCTATTTCCTCTTCCTCCTTGTTCCTTCCTCCTTTTCTGCCCTGCCATTTTCGAATGCTTTTTCTTTATGAAGAAGCATTTTAAAATGTACGCTATACATGTGCATGACCGTGGTCCATGTTGTCATGCTTGCTTTTTTTTTGACTTCATGAAAAACTATTCCAGAGAAAAGAGGTCTGTGATCCGATGTCACATATAAAACCCATTGGATTTGCCAATGCTGGTTTTAAAAATGTGATCAACATTTCGGATCTCATTCTCTTTAGGCAATGGGTAGTTTGAGAGAGCATCACTGCCCAGGATGAAACCTTAAAAGGTTTCTTATATAATACAGTATCAGGTGAATTACCCTACACCACTCCGACAAAACAAGAATCATAATTGAGGTATTACTGGATGGAGAAACCCTTCATGCACACAACGCCGTCAGCGCGCCGAAGGCAAGCCTGCCTGCGCCCGTCCGCGGCCGGCCGGGGCATGGGGCATGTCCCTCTGCCGGTTTTATTAAATACACTTCTGCTGACCTGATCCGATTGCATTCCCATTGTCCCACCCCCCCCCGTGTCTCACTTTGGACCAGATTTGGACTTCCAACCTGGACACATCCGCCCTTTCCATCTCACCCTGTCTATGGTCAGACCATTTTATAATTTCCTTTTCTCTCATGGCCGCCCCCTGCCCTAGCAGAGCCCTGGATGGTAACCTTTCGGCCCGGAATTGGAATCGGGTCGATCTTAGCGAATTTGTCTCCTTACTGAGAACCTCCACCTCTTCTAATTTTGGTTCCATTGACACCCAAGCTTCTGCCCTTACACACTGGCTGGAGTCAGCAAGTGATACTGTGGCTCCGCTTAGACAGATTAAGCTTAAGCGCTTGCATGACGCTCAAAGATGGTTCACTGAGGACCTTAAAGTCCAGAAGCTGGGTCTTAGGCAGGCTGAGCGCCGGTGGCAACGCGGCCATGCCCCCGACATGAAACTGCGGTTTTTAACCCTGCTTAAAGAATATAAAACAGCGGTCCTGCAAGCTAAGACCACTTATTTCTCTAAAAAGATGGCTGACTCCGCCACTAGAACCAAGGATATTTTTTCTATTGTGGAGGAATTGTCGAACCCAGATAGGGTTACCATTAAACCTCTCCCTTCCCGTGCACTTTGTGACTCCTTAAATCTTTTCTTCGTGGAGAAAATTGCCAATATTAAAAACAGCATTTTGTCCTCGGCCCCGCTCCACCCCCTTAGGGCCGACTCCTCCCTGCTCTCTCCCAACCCCATGCAGCTGACTCAGATTCCTCCAATCTCGGAGATGGAGCTTCTTGCTCTCTTAAAGAAGGTTGCTTCTGGATCCCCTACGGACTGCTGCCCTCCCTTGATTCTTCGTGAAGCTTTTACAGCCTGTCCCCCCCCCCCCCCCCGGCACTGCTGAACAACTCTCTCTCCTCTGGCCTAGTTCCTGGGTCATTTAAAAGAGCAGAGGTTGTGCCCATTCTGAAAAAACCTACGGCAGACACCACGGTCATGGGTAATTTCCGCCCCATCTCCCTTCTCCCCTATCTCAGCAAGGTCCTGGAGTCTCACGTTACTAACACCCTGAGCACTTTTATTGAAGACTCTCACTTCCTTGACTGCCAACTGGCCGGATTTAGACCTAATCATTCCACGGAATCCGTCATTCTTTCAGTTATGGAGGAGTTGCGGAGAGGGGCTGACTCCAACACCAGTCAGGTTTTGGTGCTCCTGGATTTGTCGGCTGCCTTTGACACGGTCGACCATGATATCCTGGCCGGCCGTGTCAGGGAGGCTGGCATCCAGGGCACTGCCCTTGACTGGGTTCGCTCCTTTTTGAGCAACCGCCGTCAGGCGGTTCGGCTCTCTCAGTTTTCTGCTGACGAGGTCGGGCTAACCTGCGGCGTCTCGCAGGGCTCCTCCTTATCCCCTCTTCTTTTTAATTTATACCTGACTCCCCTCATTCGGTCCTTACGAGGCAGCTGTGTCACCGCGTTTAACTACGCGGATGACATTCAGCTGGTCTTCGATATTAACTCTTCGGACCAATCCATTGATAACTTTCAATCCACTCTCTGCCACATCAGTGACTGGATGGGGATGAATCACCTGAAACTCAACCCCGACAAGACAGAGTTGGTGCTTGTCGGGGGGCTGTGATGGAGCGAGATAGAAAACAAAATTTTGTTTAAACTCGCAAAGTCACATTTCCATAACATGAATAAAATTATTAATGATTTGTGATATGTCGTGCTAATACAACTTAGATTAAACTTTACACGTGGGGGGACTAACATGTGTGCTCATAAACGTGCATAAATGTTGCATCTTTCTGTTTGTGCAAATTAATAAAATAATTTATTGTTTTCGTTTTTGTCATTACTAACTGCTGCAAACTTAAAAGAAGCATGTGCTTGTTTTGCTTTTCCTTGTCTGTGTGATGTCATTTCTACTATTCTAGGTGCATATGGGTCTCATAGAAAAACGGAGACTGGTAAATATAAACGCTGCTTTATTTGTTTGCATTAGCTAGGTAACATTTTGATTAATCGGGTGGGTTAATTAATTAGTAAACCATGGGGTGGATACAGAATATACTTTATTTCTTACATTAATACTTTTCTTGTGTTTGTTTTATACTAGAAAACATAAGTTGCCTGCTTTTGGGCCTAGTTATTTGAGCCGCAGAAAAAGAGCTGATCTATAATTCTGCAGAAAGTCACGAGACGCCCATTCTGAATTAAAACGTTTATTGAAGCTGCATTCACAAAGCAAAAACTGATGAGCTGACATCATTCTGTCGGACATGGCCAAGGTCGAAAGTGAACTTTTTGTCAGTCCTTAACTTGGCATCCGCGGAAGTTGCACTGTAAGACTATGGAAGCTGCGAGGATGACTTAATACAAAGTTGCAATCGCAGGAAACTTCTGGCTTCACGTGGAAGAGACAATGGTCTTTGTAAGACATGATTTTGTGGAACTTTTTAAGAATCGGGTGACATGTCACTTGTCACTCTTAGCCAATGGGACGTCGAGGATTTCTGAAAACTTTCCTTTGCTAGTTTAGTTAGCGTAGAAAGGTATAAAAAGTCATGCCCTTAGGGTTGGGCTGGCTGCTGCTTTCTGACTTTCCGATGAGGGTGATGTGCTGCTGGACTTTGCGTGGAGCACGTAAGAATCCTCAAAGATTTTTACTTTAATTTCTGTCTATTTAGCTCAGTTAGGGAAATAGGTTTTAGAAATGCTAAACTTTATATAATTTCTTTAAAATTGATTCAATTGCTTAAATTGTATTTTTCTCATATTTCTTACCATCATGCTTGCTTTATTGCAAATAAATTTCATTTATAAAACTTACAACATATATACCATAATTTAGAAAATAAAATCTTACTTTTGACAAACAAGCTGGTCTTGATTATTTAGAAGTATAGGTTACCATTAGCTAGATCACGTCACCTATGGTGGTCGTTTAAATGGTTGGGTTTTATTCTAATGACAATATTCTTTCTGCAAATGTATAAATATGTATATAGTTTGTAGATAATATGTATATAGATTTATTCTGACCACCTGATTCAGTAGGCCCAAAATATATCAAGTTCATAATTGGGTCCATATTTAGTATAGAATTTTGTTTATAGGTTATGAAGTTGGGTAGCGTAGTTTATGATATATTTTCTATAGCCCGCTGGATCAATTATCTGGTAGCAGAAATTGATGGTTGCTAAGCGGTAACCAAGGTAACATGTTGGTTGCTAAGGATTGCGTCATGGTATGCAAATAGGATTAATGTTTTAACACTCGTTAAGTTCGTTTTTCGTGCCTATCTGTAAGCTATACCGGTATAGATTGTGTGGCGAGAAATTAGTCACGCAAGCCATCTGTTCGTTTGTAGTGATATCGCCGAGTATCACAAGAGGTATCGCCGTGTACCATAGTGTTGTCGCCGAGCAGCACAGTTTTAGGGCTAGGTCTGAATCTTGTATAGTGAGGATTTTCTAAGAAATCAAAGCAGCATGAGAATAGGGACAAAGCGCCTTCCATAAAACTCACTGTGATGAGAGTATTAGTTATATCCAAGCTTGAGTGAAGGGTAAAATTTAATGTCGGTGCATGATTATCTATAAACAGGTTAGAGTCCTGTACGGGTACATGTTTCATATCTATAAACAGGTGAGAGCCCTGTACGGATAACGTCGTTATTTTGCTAACGGTGCATGATTTCTATAAACAGGTGAGAGTCCTGTACGGATTTCGTGTGTGTTTGAATTTAGGGAATTTTCCGTGTAAAAGTGCGAGTTTGAATTGTATTTTATGTTCAAGTGGAACTCTTAGAACTTTCACTTCGCGGTGGGTTCAGAGCAAAGCGAGTTCATAATTATACTTGCTTGAAGGGTGGAGTAAGGTTACTCTACTAACAATTGAATATTATCCTTAGTGTGAATAGCGCCGTCTATTCCGAAGTGTGGATACTTGAATGTGTGTAAACTATCCTAATTAGTGAAACGAACAGATGTTGTCTTTATAAGTCATTGTTAAGAATTAATTTACACTGAAAAGTGTTCTTAAAATGGCGCTGTGAAAGGATTTTGTGAAGGAGGGGTAAGCGTCAGGAGTGAGAAGCGAGAAACCGCAGCTGCTGTGTACGTCACAGAGCCGCGCTGGGATTGGGTCCTACGTCACAAGCTGTATTCTGATTGGCTCCTGAGTCTCTGACGGCCTGTGAGCTGATTGGTCCTTAGGAAAATCTCCAAAATTATTGGTCGAGCTGAAAAGTGACGCAGCTCAACTGCCATTGGCTTGTTGGTGTGTTTCGCGCACGGATTGGTTGTTTTGCGGAACATCCCGGAAATATTTTACGAACGATTTTGTGAATTAAATTTAACTTTTAAAAATGAGTTATCATTTTAAACATGTTGAGAAAAAGACAACATTATTTCAGAAATTTAAGAATTTATTTTCACCTGACAAGAAAATCGAAACGCGAGGTGGTAAACTACTTCATAAGTATAAAACACCTGCAGCGTACATGGAAGGTGAATACGGATATCATACTGTCTTATGGTTCGACAGTTGGAAACGTTATACTAAAAACGACGGTGTTTTAGCTTGGCCTGATGATGGTTCATTTAATGTAAGAGTTTTAAGAAACTTACGAGAGAAAATGAATGCTCTTGTTCCTAAACCGAGACCAACTCAATTTGAAGCTTTAGTTGAGTGGGAAGATGAGATGTATCAGTTACAAAGAGAAGCTAGTGGAATTAAAAGACCTTCTAAAAATCCATCATGGAAAAGAGAAACTCATGAAGATAGATTACGAATGTGGAGACAGGGAAACATGAGTGAAGGATTGTATTTAATTCATGAAATGGTAATGGGTTCTCCTACAGGAAAATCTATGGAAAGTGAATCTGAGGATGCAATTATGGAAGAAATATATACAACTGCTAAAAATAAACAGCCTAATCAGCCTTTGAGACCTCCTAGATCATGGTCTACTCCGGTGGTTTCTACTGAAACTTCACCGAGTGCACCTCCAATTAATGAAGCTCCTAAACTTTACCCAAATAATTGTGAAATCACTGAAACTCCTAGAAGACCAGAATTTGAGAATGCTCGAAATGAGGGTAGACATTTTTCAATGACTCCAAGAGCAAGGGAACCTCCAAAAGATTATACAAGAGAGACAAGAAATGTTGATGAGATTGATTATAATGAATACTTAAGGTCTAAAGAAGAATTAATTAAAAGAATGACAAAAGGCATGGAAGCTGTCACAGTTCCAGTAACAATAGGTCCTGTTCAACCTGTATTTGATCAAAGAAATACAAACAAAACTGGATTAACTATTCCTTTAAATACAGAAATTCAAAAGCCTGCTGAAAAATTTTATTCAGACTTGACTGAATTAAACACTTCTAGATCGAGAATGCCTGATTTAACTTTCAATGAGGATTTATCTCCAAAAACACCAATGGGTGCTATGTCAGATGTAGGAAGTCCTGAAGTCAGGGTAACTACACCAAAGCTTGATGTGGCCAAATTAAAAGCTAATATTGAAGAATTAATAATTGGAACAATTGGCCCAGATAGTTTAAATTACTATCGGGATGATGAACTACTATTCATTTGCAAAAGTATTCAGTGGAAAACGAAAAATAAATATGATCAATTAGAGGATCTAGCTGCAGAACTTGAAATCGATGTAAGTAAACAAAAGAATTTTGCAAAGCATTACAGATTAGATTTTTCAGAAAGTGACATTGAGAGTTTGAACTCAATGGGAAGAATAGTTCACATTAAAGATTTGATTGTCTATATCAAAAAGCTAGGAGAACTGAACAAATGGAGAGTGAAATGGACCAAAAGGAAGGAAGATGAAAGATTGGAAAAATTGTCAAAACAATTTCCAATGAGGGAAGTTGCAGGTGGAGGATATGTTCATGTCCCATGGTCAAGACAAGACATTCTGTTATTCACGAATGACTTTCCAAAATTGAGGGAGAAACCAGTTGAGTGGTACAGGCAAGTCGATAGATTTATCAAAGTGTCAAAAGTTCTGTGGATTGATTTAGATGGATTTTTTGACATTGTAGTTCCATCTGATCTTTGGACAGAATGTAAAATATCTATTAGTTGGCCAAAAACAGAACCTGAGCGAATTAAAGAAACAGGTGCCCCAAATCCACTTGTAATGGATTTTTATGAGAAAGTAATTGTTTGGATGAAAAACAAAATTCCACCCAAAGAAGTTGATTGGGTTAAAATAGAAAGAACAGAGCAGGAAACAAAAGAATCAGTTCATTCTTTTTATGAAAGACTACTGTTAATCTTTAAACAATACAGTGGTTATGAAAAATTAGATGAGAAAGACATGAGTCATTTTATCTATAGATTTGTTTATGGACTAAAGCCTGAAATTGGAGAAATGATCAGAACTAGTATTGTCGGATGGCAAGCACTATCTATTGATGATATTCTGAGAAAGGCAAAATATTGTAGCGATGAATTAGAAGTAAAACAGAAGAAGCTAAAGGAGAAAGCCATGTGGGCACAGGTAAAGGTGGCTGAGCAACAGATTGCCAGCATGGGAAATAAGAACACTAATTTTGTTCAAACTGGAAATACGAACCAGATACAAGGAAAGTTTAAAGGTAATAATTTCCAAAAGAAATTTAGCCCAAAGATAGAAGAGCTGAAACAAAGATTACCTTGTTTTAATTGTGGCGAAATTGGACATTGGAGGGACGAGTGTCCTCATCCTCCTAGAAATTTAAAGAATCCCTTATTGAATCCACAGATGCAGAATGGTGTTAACGTGCAGCAACAGCTACAGATGCAACAGGGGTTAAATGAATTTAATATTCAGCGACAATTACAACAACAGCAACAACAACAGGTGAATAATCGACAGGACCAGTTGCCACAACCACCTTTTCCGAATTGTGGGGGAGTTCAAAAATATAATCCAAACGTGGGATTTCAGGGATGTGAACAGGTAATAAAACCACAAAAACAGCAAAAGCAGCAAAGGGTTCAAATGCAAAATGCTTCACAACAATTTTTATTAACAGAAAGCCAAGACAGTGATTCTGATGATTATTGCTGACGGTGCCCGAGAGAGGAGGAAGAGTGTGTTGTTGGAGCCACTCTTGAGGTTGACCAGTCTGGTCCTTATGTAAACGGGAAAGTTAATGATGTAGACATCACTTTTCTAGTGGACACTGGTGCTACCCGTTCTACTGTTAGATCAGTGGAAATTGAAAACCTACCTCTCTCTGGGGATACCATCCAAGTTGTGGGAGTAAGTAATCAGCAAATTAAAACAGATTTAACTGATCCAGTACCAGTTGAAATTGGAAATTACAGAGACAAACACAGATTTGTGGTTTGTAATAGTAGTCCAGTAAATCTATTAGGTAGGGACATCCTATGTAAAATGAATTGCAGAATATATTGTTCTCCTGAAGGAGTTGAATTACAAACAATGGAGGAAGATGGTTTGTACAGAATGACAATGATGATGATGGAAGCAGAAGAAACAAAATTGTTTCCTGCATTTGAAGAAAAAGATTTACCTGAAGAGCTAAAAGAAACAGTGAAATCTGAAATATGGGATTTTACTGGGAATGAGATGGGTCTGATGAAAAACGTAGATCCTGTTAAAATTGCATTGAAGCAGGGAATAGAATTTCCAAACACTCCACAGTATAAAATGAAAACAGAGACAATCGAAGGTATTACACCTGTAATTAAAAAATTAATCAAGCAAGGTGTATTGGAAGAAATGAAGAGTAGCTCTTGTAATTCACCAATTATGGGAGTTAAAAAGGCTAACGGAACATTTAGGATCGTACAAGATTTGAGAAAGGTTAATCAAATTGTTATTCCATGTTGTCCTGTGGTTCCAAATCCAGCAGTGATTCTATTTCAGATTCCATATGATGCTGAATGGTACACAGTCATTGACCTTTGCAATGCATTCTTTACTGTTCCTCTACACCCAGACAGTTATGAAATCTTTGCTTTCAGATTCCAAGGTAAGACCCTTGGATGGACAAGAATCCCTCAGGGCTATACAGAAAGTCCTTCAATCTTTAACGAACTGTTAAAAAGATCATTAGAAGATTTAGACTTACCAGGTAGGTCTACGTTGGTGCAGTATATTGATGATTTGTTAATAGCTGCTAAGACAAGAGAAAATTGTGTAACAGACACAATAATTCTGTTAAATCGCCTTGCAGAAGAAGGACACAAAGTGTCCCCAGCAAAATTACAGTTTTGCAAACAGGAAGTGAAATATCTTGGTCACAGAATTGCAAAGGGAAAAAGACAAGTAACAATAGAGAGAATAAAAATGATTCAAGCAATGTTACCGCCAAGAACACAAAGACAGGTCAGAATGTTCCTGGGAATGGTAGGTTACTGTCGACAATGGATAAGTGGATTTTCAGTAATTGCGAAACCACTACAAAGACTGACCAAATCAGATGTAAAAGATCCAATTATTCTCAATGATGTTGAGATGGAATCTTTTGAGAACCTGAAAAAGAGCTTATGCCAAGCTCCTGCTTTGGGTATGCCAAATTATGAGAAAGATTTTGAACTGTATTGCAGTGAGAGAGAAGGATGTGCATTATCTGTGTTAATTCAGAGACATGGAAACCTAAAGAAACCTATTGCATATTTCTCTGCAGTTCTTGATCCAATTGCAAAAGCATTACCAGGTTGTTTAAAAGCAGTTGCAGCTACAAGTATCAGCCTTGAACAAAGTGAAGGAATCATTATGGGATTTCCTGTAAAAGTTTTTGTGCCTCATTCAGTTGAAATATTACTGACAAGAGGTAAGACTCAGCATTTAACAAGTAGCAGATTGACAAAGTATGAGAAAATCATACTAGGAGCAGATAATGTTTCGATTTCAAGATGTTTGAATCTGAATCCTTCTACATTACTGCCTGATTCTGAAATCGTTAATGACATTGAGACAGAACATGAATGTTTAGATGTCATGGAATTCTGCACAAAACCAAGAAAAGACATCAAAGACAGACCTTTGCCTGAATCGGATTTTGTCTACTTTGTAGATGGCTCATGCTTAAGATCCGAAGGTGGTGTCTTGAAAGCTTCATACTCAGTTTGTACAGTCGAAAACATTAAAGAAGCATCATGTCTTGAAGGAGTTCGTTCAGCTCAAGTAGCTGAATTGATTGCTTTAATTCGTGCATGTGAAGTATCAAAGGATATAAGAGTTACCATCATTACTGATAGTCAGTATGGGTACGGAGTTGTGCATGATTATGGACAACTCTGGTCACAGAGAGGATACATGACATCAACAGGGTCACCAATTAAAAATGCAGTTTTCATTAGAAGATTAATTGAAGCAATACAATTGCCAAAAGAAATTGCCATAGTCAAGTGTGCAGCGCACACTAGAGGAACTGATTATATTTCCAAGGGAAATGCCTTCGCAGACGAAACAGCAAAGTACTGCGCAAGGAAAAATTATTCATACAATCGGGAGAGGAGTAAAGAAACTGATTCAAATTCATTAATGCTAACAACTGTTGTAGAAACATGGCATGAGATTAGAGATTTACAAAACGAAGCAGATGATGAAGAAAAAGACCTATGGTTAAGATCAGATTGTAGACCACGTGAAGAAGATGGAGTGTGGGTTTACAAAGATGGCAGAATAGTCTTACCAAATTGCTTGATTGCTGACATGGCCAGATTATATCATGGTCCTGCACATTTAGGAAGAGATTCTATGGTCAGACTTTTTAGAGAAACATGGTTCAATACCAAATTTAGAACCATTGCAGAATCTTTTTGTCAAAGGTGTTTGTCATGCCAACAAATGAATCCAAACAGAAAATCAGTGGTGGGGACAGGAATAATTGGTCGAGAAGGTGGTCCCTTCACCAGGTTACAAATAGATTTCATTGAAATGCCATTACACAACTGTTTGAAATATGTACTTGTAATTGTATGCTTGTTCTCAAGGTGGGTAGAGGCTTTTCCTACACGACATTGTGATTCAATTACAGTAGCAAAACTAATGCTCAGAGAAATCATTCCAAGGTACGGTTTTCCAGTCACTATTGAGAGTGATGGAGGAAGTCATTTTGATAACAAACTGTTGAAATTAATTTGCGAAGCTATGAGTATTGAGCAGAAAATACACTGTGCATACAGACCAGAGGCATCAGGTGTAGTTGAACAAATAAATGGAACTATCAAAAACAGAATTGGAAAAATGTGTCTAGAGACAGGAGTTAAGTGGACTGATGCTCTTCCACTTGTTTTGATGTCAATAAGAAGTACACCAGATAAAAAGACAGGTTTGAGTCCTCATGAAATTTTGATGGGAAGAGTTATGAGGCAAGCTTTTGTACCTGTAGGTAAACTGTTGAGCATAAATGACAGTGCAATTTTGGATTACTGTAAAAGGTTATCTGATATGGTAACTTCTGTGTCTAATCAGGTGGGAACTGAAGCACAATCAAATGACAAAGTTTTGACACATGATCTGAGACCTGGCGATTGGGTCAGAACGAAAGTACATCGGAGGAGGAATTGTCTATCTCCTAGATGGCAGAAACCTAGGCAGGTAATTTTGATCACTACTAATGCTGTAAAGTGCAGAGGATTGAAGCGTTGGATTCATCCAAGTCATACTATTCCAATACCAACTCCTGAGAGTTCTGATGTTGAAAGTGATACCACAGATGACTCTGATTCTGAAGCAGAAGACAGATCAGAAGGTGAAGTAATTCCAGATTCTGAAGATCGACAAGAAAGTCGACATCTGGAAACTGTGCCAGTGAATGGAAATCTGACAAGAAAAGACTTAGAAATAATTGAAATAGATTCTGAAGGTGAAGAGAATCTGTTAAAAGGAAGGATAACTGAGGATTCGGTTGTCTATGTTGAAGACAGAGAAGCTGAACCAAAGGAAGTTTCAGACCAGGAGAGTATCGAAAGGCAGAGAACAAGCTCTGAAGTAAGGAACAAAAATCCGAAATCTGGGAAGCTAGAGGTAATTGAGGAAGAGGAAGAGAACGAATTACCGAGTACCAGTGATGGAAGACAAAGCGAAGTTCCTGAAGGAGTGAAATTGCCGAATAGAGAAGTTCCTGAGTCAATTGAAATTTCAGACTACGAAACTGAGGAAAGTGACGTGGAAGGTGGAAGTGAAAGCAGAAAGAAAAGGACTTGGAAAACAGAATCAAATAATTCTGAACCAAAGAAAAAGTACGTGAGAAAAGCAGACTACTGGCCTGGTGGAAGATTGAGAGTGAGATTGATTAAAAAGCCAATAGAACAAGTTGAAGAAATCAGTAGTCAAAAGAGTCCTGAAAAAGAGGTTGGAGTTGGAAGGAAAATAGAAGTGATATCAAGAAAAGGGAAGAGAATAATTAGACCAAACCAGAAATACAAGTCTCCTGAGTGGACTTACTTAGTGATTCCACCTGTTATAGACATATACGATAGTAGTGAAGAAGAAAACGAAATCCAAGAAATTAGTGACAATGATTGAAGTACAAAATTATTAAATTGGCAAAAGGCTGAAGAAATCCTGTTAGTTGACACAAGGTCGAAGAAAAACTGTTTAGTAGAAGAAAAACTTATGTATGACATAAGGTCGAAGAAATCTTGTTTAGGGTTATAAAAGAAAAATATATTTTAAAAGGGGGGTGTATATAAATTTTAAAGTTTATTTTTATTTTATTTCTGAGGCTAACCTAAAATGCCTTACATTAAGGAGAGCACTTCAAAATGCTCTGTTTTTAAAAGATGCTGTAAGATGACTCTGGTGTGTCTGCTCATTTTAGTTCTGCTCTGGTTGGTACTAGCTGTGATTATACCTTTAGAAATGAATAGAGAATTACACAAAGTTAATTTAACAAGCAAAGCTCTGGTTAGCCAAACTAAACATAGTGCATCTGCAAAAGTTATTGATCATCAGCCTAACATTCATCAAGATAAATCAATAGGTGATTTTTCAAGCAATACATTCACAAAGCTTTTGAGTGAATATGTAAAGGTAATGGATGCAAAGGATTGTTACGTGTGCGTTAAGTTGCCCGCTTCTGTTTCTGAGGGAGTAACATATAATATGCTTCCTCTCACTTATGCTGTTACATGTAGTGTATTAACTAGTTTATTTTATCAAACCGGTCGTTTAGAATATTACTATTCAAATTATGATGAGATTTTTGCTAATGTCAAGATTGATAATGCTTTAAATAAGCATAAGAAAGCTAAACAATTGAGAGAATATTTCCTTGTTACTAACGAACTCACTTATGAGTATGCTTACAAGAATAATCTAACATGTAAATTAAGTGCTGAAGGAAAGAAATTTTTGAATATGGTTGAGGAGAGAAGAGCAATTTATAAGAGAAATGAATTAGTCAAGCAGACTAAGTCATCATTCTGGCAAAAAGAGGATGAGAAACTAAATGGCAAAATGCTTGAAAATATTGCAATTCACATAGACAAGCCTGTTAGTGGAAAGCTTTGTATTAGAAGAGATAACACACTTTTTGATAATTATTTTGTAGGTGCAAGCAACTGTGAAGATACTTATCAGATTATGGGAGGTTGGGGATTTAAAGGTGGAAAAGATCCTATCTTCCCTGGAATTTATTTTGTTTGTGGTGACAAAGCTTACTATAACCTTCCAGACCATTGGTATGGAACTTGTTATGTGGGAATCGTTTTTCCTAAAGTGTTTCATGTTGACAGAGATTCAGAAGGATTGTTTAAAATTCATAATTATGTAAATAGAGCTAAAAGAGAAACTTTTACTGAAGTTCTGGGAGATATTTTCCAAGCTGTAATACCTTTTGTTGGTATAACCCTAAATGCAGGGAGAATCAGAAAATTGTCCACTATAGTTGATAGATTATCAACTGACACTGCTGATGGGTTTCAATTAGTGAATGTTGAAGTTATTGCAATTAGATCCATGGTAATTCAAGACCGTCTTGCTTTAGACATACTCCTAGCAAAAGAGGGAGGAGTCTGTGGCATTTTACATGTCCAACATTGCTGTACATATATACCGGATGAAAGTAAAAATATTGAAATGTATATTAAGAATATTACACAAATGCATTCTGAAATAATTCCTTTAGAAGAAGAAGATTTTACTGGGAAACTTTCAAATAGGTTTCAAGCAATTAAAAACTGGTTTCATAATATCGGAAGTTCAATTCTTGGCAAGATTCTGGCACCTTTGATTATAATTATATTCATTTTTATTTTGACTAAAGTAGGTTGTTTGTTGCATAAAAGAAAGAAGCATTTAAGAGAAAAGAAGAGAATTTATAAACTCAGAAAAGAAGAAGAAAGGGAGATTGAGTTGCAGGAGTTACATAGAGAGCGTCATGTTAATTGCAAGGATTATGCTGAAACAGACTTTTAGGTTTACTAATACAATGAATTTGAATCGATTTCTTATAAAATAAATTTACCAAAATTTTGAGTGCTGGTGTGGTGATTTGTTAATCACCAGATGAGGGAGTTGATGGAGCGAGATAGAAAACAAAATTTTGTTTAAACTCGCAAAGTCACATTTCCATAACATGAATAAAATTATTAATGATTTGTGATATGTCGTGCTAATACAACTTAGATTAAACTTTACACGTGGGGGGACTAACATGTGTGCTCATAAACGTGCATAAATGTTGCATCTTTCTGTTTGTGCAAATTAATAAAATAATTTATTGTTTTCGTTTTTGTCATTACTAACTGCTGCAAACTTAAAAGAAGCATGTGCTTGTTTTGCTTTTCCTTGTCTGTGTGATGTCATTTCTACTATTCTAGGTGCATATGGGTCTCATAGAAAAACGGAGACTGGTAAATATAAACGCTGCTTTATTTGTTTGCATTAGCTAGGTAACATTTTGATTAATCGGGTGGGTTAATTAATTAGTAAACCATGGGGTGGATACAGAATATACTTTATTTCTTACATTAATACTTTTCTTGTGTTTGTTTTATACTAGAAAACATAAGTTGCCTGCTTTTGGGCCTAGTTATTTGAGCCGCAGAAAAAGAGCTGATCTATAATTCTGCAGAAAGTCACGAGACGCCCATTCTGAATTAAAACGTTTATTGAAGCTGCATTCACAAAGCAAAAACTGATGAGCTGACATCATTCTGTCGGACATGGCCAAGGTCGAAAGTGAACTTTTTGTCAGTCCTTAACTTGGCATCCGCGGAAGTTGCACTGTAAGACTATGGAAGCTGCGAGGATGACTTAATACAAAGTTGCAATCGCAGGAAACTTCTGGCTTCACGTGGAAGAGACAATGGTCTTTGTAAGACATGATTTTGTGGAACTTTTTAAGAATCGGGTGACATGTCACTTGTCACTCTTAGCCAATGGGACGTCGAGGATTTCTGAAAACTTTCCTTTGCTAGTTTAGTTAGCGTAGAAAGGTATAAAAAGTCATGCCCTTAGGGTTGGGCTGGCTGCTGCTTTCTGACTTTCCGATGAGGGTGATGTGCTGCTGGACTTTGCGTGGAGCACGTAAGAATCCTCAAAGATTTTTACTTTAATTTCTGTCTATTTAGCTCAGTTAGGGAAATAGGTTTTAGAAATGCTAAACTTTATATAATTTCTTTAAAATTGATTCAATTGCTTAAATTGTATTTTTCTCATATTTCTTACCATCATGCTTGCTTTATTGCAAATAAATTTCATTTATAAAACTTACAACATATATACCATAATTTAGAAAATAAAATCTTACTTTTGACAAACAAGCTGGTCTTGATTATTTAGAAGTATAGGTTACCATTAGCTAGATCACGTCACCTATGGTGGTCGTTTAAATGGTTGGGTTTTATTCTAATGACAATATTCTTTCTGCAAATGTATAAATATGTATATAGTTTGTAGATAATATGTATATAGATTTATTCTGACCACCTGATTCAGTAGGCCCAAAATATATCAAGTTCATAATTGGGTCCATATTTAGTATAGAATTTTGTTTATAGGTTATGAAGTTGGGTAGCGTAGTTTATGATATATTTTCTATAGCCCGCTGGATCAGCTGCCAACCCTTGGAAATCCATCTTTTGGCCCACGAGGTTGGGTCTTCCCCCCAATCCTGTCAACTCAGTAAAAAGCCTTGGGATCATTATCAGTAATGACCTCACGATGAAGTCCCAGATCAACGCGGTAGTCTCTTCCAGTTTTTTCCAGTTAAGAAAGATCCGAAAGATTGCCCGTTTCTTGACCACCGAGGATCTTACCCTGGTCCTGTTGGCTTTAGTCATCTCTAGGATAGACTATGCCAACTCCCTCTACGTTGGTATACCGGCATACCAACGGAAGAGGTTACAACTTGTACAAAACCAGGCTGCACGGCTTATCCACCATCAGCCCAGACACCAACATGTCCGTCCTCTGTTAAAATCCCTCCACTGGCTCCCTGTTTCTGAGCGCTGTAAGTTCAAACTGGGCTGCATTATTTTTAAGTCCCTTGCAGGTACAGCCCCCTCTTTTATTTCTTCACTACTGCACTCATATGTTCCCTCCCGCAATCTCCGTTCCTCCCATCTGGCATTACTTCGGGCCCCGACCTTTAAACGCAAAAAACTGGGAGGACTAAGATTCTCAGTCCTTGCCCCGGCTTTCTGGAATGCTCTCCCGTTAGGTCTAAGACTAGCCTCCCCCTATATCCATTTTAGGTCCCTTCTTAAAACCCACTTGTTTTGCAACGCCTACAATTAATGCTTCTCGCCCCTTTTGCTTTAGCGCCAAGAAACGGCTGGGTGTAAGCTGCGCTTTATAAACATTTTTTACATTACAACCCCCCAGCTATACAATTTCAAGCCTGAAGACCATGGAAAATTAGATTAATTCCTGGCCTACCCTGGAGGAGATAGGCTAGGCAAGTACTAGGACATCTATAGGCTGAACAAATTGAGATATAGGAACCTGACCAGGCAGCCATTGCCACTATCCATTCTGCAGGTAATATCCACCAGTGGCACAATGCCGTCTAAATACAGCTTCATGGGGGGACATCTGGTGGCTTAGTTTGAAGATGCTCTTGCAATAGTGTCAGATTGACAATAGTCCAAATGTAACGGGGATCATGTGAATGAGAATGCCCTTTATTGGCATTTTCATTAAGAAATGTCAAAGACGAGAAAGAGAGTGTGTCCCAAAGTACTGCAGAGAGCATGTCTTCTGCTTCATCAGCTGATGTTGTAGAAGGAGTTCTGATCACTCCTACAACAGACTCAAATGAAATGAGCAGGGAATCACTGGTGGCGTCCCAGGTGCTCCAGTCTTGAAGTCAGTGCCACGATGTGCTTTAACTGTTTTGTCAACAAACAATGATTAATCGGAGTAACTTTCTCGAGAGGGAATCAGAGGTTGCTCTGCAGGTGATCAGCTGTATTGCACAAGGTTATTGAAATAGCTTTATAATGTGATTATTTTCCTGAAGAACTAGAGTTGCATCAAATTTTGCTTTAACAGAGAAAATACGTCGTATTATCCTAAATTAATGGGGCCTCATTTATGGGAAATGACGCATTGCTGCATGAAAGCAGCGATGCGTCACTTCTCAGTGCGCACTCCTTGCGTCATGATTGATGCATCATATTCATAATATGACGTATCATGTCGCAAGGAGTTACAGATACGTCAGTATTTCTGACGTATCAGTAGGCACAAAAGTGACGCATTGCTGGAGTGTGACACAAAAGTGACGCAACTCCAGCAATGTGTACTTTCACATGGGCAAGTCCCATGTTGTTAGTGCCTGCGTCAGTCTTACACCTGCCATGAAGCAGGCGTAAGATTTTGACGCATTAGCGGCCAAGAAATGGCACAGGGAAATCTTATAGATTTCACTGCATCACTTCCATGACCCTTTCTTGCGTCAAAACGCCCCCCTTGCATACATTATACCTGGTGCAGGTATAATGTGGCGCAGGGGTTTACAAAGTGACGCACCTACCTAGATGCGACACTTCGTAAATATGGCGCAATAAGGCACATTTTTTACGCCACAGGTGCGTCACAAAAAGTGCCGCACAGCCTCATAAATGAGGCCCATGGTCTTTGAAAAGTGTTTAGTGCTTGTGTGTACTCCATGATTATCTTGTTCTAGAAACGAGGTACAGTTGCAGACCTTCAGTGATGCCACGGAAAGGAAAATTACCTCTATAAGGATGAGCAGGGAGACCCTAGTTGCAATGCCTCTTTCTAACACTGCATATTTCAACGTAGGACAGGCAAGATTGGCGCCTTAAGAAAGCACATATTTACATTACAAACACGAGGACGGCACTCACATACTCTGAAAATGTGTTCTTACTTCAGGAGAGCGTGGGCCTTTCAGTTGATGCTCCAGTGTTTTTTTAAAGCCCTGTTTCATATGCTCGCGCCTAGTATGTACAAATACCGTAAGACATTATTGACTGTTGTCTCAAAAGATCGGAGTTTCCTGTTGTGTTCCAGCGGATTTCAGAGCCCCACGAAGACGTTGCTTAGGTGTGCTACAGAAATGCCAGACATAGGTGAATGTGCACAAACGCCGTTCAGAGATGGCCTTTTTATTTGAACTGCTGATAAAAAATACAGCCCCAGACTCCTCCTTATGGTGAGGACAGACACGCCAACGTGATTTCTTCGACTTTTCACATTTGAGAATAGGGAAATGAAAGGTTCTGAGCAGTGATTGCTTTGTATGATTGAGAAATCCTCCCGAAGTGGCCTTTTTGGTATTTACTCTATGTCACGGCCGTGTGAGCAAATAAACACAGACTTGGACCATATATGCCACATTTTTAAAGGCCATCATTTTGCATCGCTGGGGGAGGAGGCACTGTGAGGATTCTTGTCAAATTGTGCCCAGACTCTTGCGACCAGAAGCTTCTAGAAATAACATCTGAAACAGAGAAGGGCTGAAGTGAGGAACACCAAATGTGGTGGGTATTCATATGACACGAAGTGTGCACATACAAATTTCAATGCATCTGGAGGTTTACTGCAGTGAGTGTTCATGTAAACATGAACATACATCATACATTGTAATTTATGAAACTTTCAGCCTGAGTATCTTACTGTTTATGAATATGTTAATTGCTTATTTGTTATAGAGTACAGATTTTACACCTAGTGTCATTATTCACAGCTTTGTGGCGTCCTGGCACACTACTGTGAGAAACGGGGTTACTGGTTGAGGGGGCTGAAACCCTACTGAAGCAGCAACCGCAATCCTTGTCACTGTGAGGCACAAGCAAACCCCAAATTAACCTGTGCTCAACTCTCTTGTAGCTTGGCACAGAGCATTAAAGCTTAACGTAGAGACAATGTGTAAACTATGTATGCAGCACATCAAGCAGTAATAAAGTGAAAAACACACCATACAAAGGTCCCATACCAATTTAGAATATTCAAGTACATTTCAATAAGTAAAACAAGACCAAAATGACAAAAATACAATTAGCAGAATCGGAAACAATACAATTTAAAAAATGTTGGAGAAAAATTGCTCCAATGAAGCACAAAGCGCCAATTGTGGTTATCTGGTCATGCCAGACCGGGACAAAGCCTCAAATACTGGCCTGCTACTGGGGCATACTTAGGCCTGCTGAACAAGTGTACTTCAAATCCTTGTTTGAGAAGTGTAGCAAGGGCCCACGTTGAGGATGCATCATGCAGCCGAGGCGATGTGTCATGCTGCAGAGCTGGAGAGCTGCAATGCAAGGTCCTGCGTCATCGTCGAGGATCCCCTCAACAAGGGTTTGTGATGCGAAGTCCAGTGCCGAGGATGTGTCTTGCAGTCGAGACGATGCATCAGTTCCAGGTAGCTGTAAGGCTGCAATGCAGCATCCTGCGCCGTTGTGGAGGCTGCCAAAGGTGAGAGATTTAAAGCCTGTGATGGCGAAGCTTCGGACAGTGGCGGTACTGATGCAATCTGCAAGGTCGATGCAAAGCCCTTGTGCTGGGAGAACCCTCACAGCAGTTGTGATGAGAAGTTGTGATGAGTTGGTTCTGCTTGTAATTGTGTCTCACAGCAGAAAATGTCAGTCTGTTCTTCCGGATCCATAGACAGGATGGCAGAGCACCTTCATGCTCACTTTCAAGGGTCCAGGAGTGGGTTGGCACCAGTTGGCAGGATAGGACTCAAAGATGGCTGCGTCCAGTTGCTGGGTTCTTGGTTCTTGGAGGCTTCTGCCCCTGCGGCTCTAGTCATAAGGCTAGCCAACTAGCCCTTGAAGTCACTCTGGGGGACCTTCATTCAACAGATCCAACTCCAGTCCTTCTCAACCAGGCAAGAGGGCAATGACAACAGGTCAGCAGTCCAGCAGAGAGGCAGTCATTTTAGCAGCAAAACAGTTCTTCTTCCTGGCAGATTATCCACAGGTACGGACGTGTACTGAAGAGTTGATGTTTTCAGGAATAGTGAGACTAACCAGGACTCCACTACTCAGGATGTGGGTGCAGTACAAAAGGAAGGTGTTAAATCAGCTAATCAGCATGTTACTGGAGACAAAACGCTATCTTGGAATCCTTATGGCAAAAATGGTCTCTTAAGATCGCGCAAAGGTTGACAGAAGGTTACTGCTCTAGCAGGTCATTGCAGTAGCTCGAGAGCAGCAGAACAGTGTCTTCACGGAATAGTGGATTTCCTTGATGCGGGCGCGGTTAGAATTGGGTTAGTCTGCATTGTGCACTTCTAGCGGATTAGTGTTAGATATTTGTTTCTTGATACTCCGTTTGAAAAGTCATGTTAGTCATTTTCTGGACAAAACTACATAAGTACACATACATTGGCAACATTCTTTTGAGGAAGAATTCACAGCAAATCCAGCATTCCTCTCAGCACTGAATACAAACTCCTGCCAGAGAATATGTTCTATTAAGCAAAATGAAGTGAGAAGTGAAAAAACTTACCAGAGAATTCCTGTGACTGCTTGTTGCCCGGTCACGAACTATTCTAACAAAAAAAGAGAAAATTATAGAGACTTGTGATGTGATATGCAAAAGCATCTGAGAGAATTCATATTACATAAGCATTTCAAATTTCATGCAACTAGGAATAGTGAGACTTTTAACTGTAATTTTATCTAAACACAAGAACCTACGTACATTAATTAATTTGAATAAGGATATAAAATATACTTTCAGTACACCGATATGGTTCTAACATTCTATAACAGAAGAGGAGCAAAGGCACAGTCTAAAAGGGGTATGCAAATATTTAATTGTAAGAAATACTGTACTAAAATGGATGGCTTTTTGTACTAAAAGTGATGAAGATTTGAAGTATCTAGGTTAGAAGTGTGTTGATGTTTTTGCTTGTTTTTCAGTGCACAAATTTGTGTCCTCGAAAAGGCAGTTCCAAAAGAAGCCTGACAAGGAGGTTCGTAGCAGCTCCAAGAATTAGACAAGGCAGTCTCTTCTTTAACCTCCGCATTTCCTTTCCCCCTATACTCTCCGTTAATCTTATTAGCTAATTATTAGCGATTGAAGGGGTTTCGAGAGGGGAATTGGATTTAAGCGTCATTATGGTCCTGGGAAGATGGGGAACTTAAAGGTACTATCACTGACAGGTGTCTGTGTTCCAATTTCTTTGCTTGGGTCTTCCTTTTAAGTAGTTGAAGCTTCTAAAGTTATCTATTTCAATTCCACAGGCATCCTGCCTTGCCTGTCCTGGCTCTATGTTAATTACAGGGGGTATGAAGCCCTTTGTGTGGAGGCAGGACAAGGCTTATTCAAGTGTAAGTTGGGCTGTGCCCAGTTCCTCCCTCCTATGTTGCCAGCGATGGCCCATCAAGGCACACCTAAGTGCTCTATTGTGTATGACTGTCTAGGAGGAATACACAAAGCCCAACTGTCAGTTACATCCAGTCATGTGATCCAGAGACAGGCTATAGGCACTAAATGGCTAAGGCAGGAAAATACCAACTTTCTAAAAGTAGCATTTTCAAAATTGTAATTCAAAATTTGACATCACCATGATAAATGATTTGTCATTACAATACCAAATACACCAAACATGAACTTGTTGCCTGCTCCCAACTTGAAATGATCACTCATTACATGTAATAATGTAACTCCAATATTTGCCTATGATAGAGGTAGATCTTGCATTAGTAAAAAACAAATTCAAGAGTTTTTCAATACCAGTACATGTAAAATTAAAAGGTCTATGTCCCACTTTTTAAGTACGCTTTACCTTGCCCTCTGAATGAAGCAATTCTATTCAAAAATACGCTGCATCACATAACATTATTTATATTTTCTTCCCACACAATTTGGTCAGGCCTGTCGCGTAATTTGGTCCTCACCTGCCTCATAGTTCCAGTAGCCCTGCCTACCTGTTTAGAAATGTTTGTCAGGAGGGGGTCCTTATGCCTGAAAATGTTGACAGGGGGGTCTCGGCATCCTAAAGTTTGAAGACCTCTGATCTAGTAGTATTAAATTTACAGGCCCTTGGCACAGGTAGTGGCACTTTACTAGGGACTTACAAGTAAATTAAATATGCAAATTGGGTATAAGCCAATTCTACAATTTTTTAAGGAGAGAGTATAATCACTTCAACACTGGTTAGCAGTGGTAAATTGCGAAGAGTCCTAAAACCACCAAAAATGAAGTCAGCAAACAAGCAGTATGAAGGCAAAACATTAGGGGGAAAACCACACCAAGGGTTCCAGGTTTAACACTTACTATATGTGTAGGAAAGTAGGATCTGCTTCTTATGGTTACCCCCACTTTTTGCTGTATGTAATGCTGCTTTTGACTAGTCTGAGTAGGATCCTACTAATCAGGACCCAAGTCTATCTGCTTTCTCCCTAAATTGTTATGCTATGTACTTAGGTACACCCTAGATTGGATACTGGGGTACCCTTGTCAGTCCCTAGTATATTGGACCCATGTACCCAGGGCATAGGTACCCCAGAGGTCTCCCATGGGCTGCAGCATGTATTGTGCCATCCATGAGAGACAAATCAAAATGGACCCACAGGCCTGCCATTGCAGCCTGTGTAAGTTGGTGCATGCACCACTTACTTAAGATATAGGTTTACTATATCTAAGGGTCTCTGCACTTAAAACCTATGAGTCACCCCATAGCAGGCCTTTAGAAGCCTGAGGGCATGGTGCTTGATTCTAAGTGAGAAGGTGCCCCTTCATGAGCAGGACACCCCTGCAGCCTATGGAGTTCATTTTCCAGGATTGCCAGTGAAGCAGATATATACTAATATAGAGGAGCATTACGTGACCACGCAATGACCATCTTGAAAACAGCTGTTCAAACCCTAATGAGTTTGGTGTCAAACATGTTGGAATCATACCCCCACACCGGTAACCCGTGTGGAAGGTATGATTCCACCCCCCAGGAGAGCCCTCCGTTAAGCACTTGTTGTTCCCGTTACCAGTCTTCTAGTCGCAGACAGGACAAAATGGTTGCTGCCGACCAGAGACACATTTCTGCCTTCCTGCTGCTGAGCCAAGCTCGAGCAGGGGAAAGCAGAACATTAGGCATCCTGTCTCAAGGAGGTGTTACCACCTCCCATACAGAATTTAGTGTATTAGGGCTGGGTGGGTGCACTTTCCAGTGTCTGAAAACCTGCATGAGGGGTATATTTTGTGCCCCTGTGCATAGTCCAGTTCCAAACAGTCCAGGAGCCGTTGGCTCCCGCTCTGGCAATAAACTGGACAAAAGACATGGGAGTAACCTCCCCCCTGTCCAGACCCTCCCCTGGGAGAGTCCCCTGAATTTTCCAAAGCCTTTCTTTAGGGTACTTAAGGGCTTACCTGGGTATAGGTCCCTAGATTCATAGTGGACAAGATTCAAAACTGAAACCACTGCACTTCGACCATCTGGGCACTCTGGACTTCCCTGGACTTTGTTTGGGCCTGACTCCATCTCTTTCTGAGTCTGCTGCCTCATCTGTGCACCATACAGGTTCAGTGTAGGGCCTGTGGAGAATCCGAGACACCTGAAGATAATCTCCCTTGAAGTTAAGGAGTCACTCCCCTGCATTCGCAGGCACCTTAACACTGCTGATCCGTCTGCTGATCCTTAACTCCTATGGACTCCGAAGGGTTCAACAACACAGGAGGTGGAATTCTACGTCACTCGAGGCCCGAGCTGCCCTCTCACCCAGTTTGTGGTCAGAATCCCTTGTGGGGGCTGCAATACCTGAACCCCTGTGCACCAAGTACTTGTGCAAGTAGAAATGCTTGTTGGCAATTATGCAGCAAGTACACTGGGCTTCAAGTAGCCCCAACCTCTGGCAACTTTTCTTACAAAGATCTTCAACCACACCCCACTGTGTGCTCCGTGGCCTGTTGTTTTGTGAAGCTGCCCGAGGTCCTCCTGCTACTCCAGTGTCTTCGACCTATGGGTCCTGCAGAGGGTCAACTACAACTTCTTTGGGCTTGGCTTTAGAGAGTGACCCCTCAGCACTTGACATCCTTTGTGGGATAGCTCGAATCCAGCTCCTGGTTTTCCTCCGCATCGCCTGGTCCACACAGCTGCAGAGTCAAGGTCATCGACATCTATCCTGAAGTGCCCGACATCGGTGGGCATTCGTCTACTGAGCCCCTGGTCACTCTCAGGTGACCCAGACTCTGTCCCCTCTGCTTTCAGGTACACTTCATCAAGGATCCACATTTGTATTTCCACGGACACTTTCTCCTCATCGAGCAGAGGCACTTCCCTGAAGTCCTCCATTGGATTCGACTGCGGTTTCCGACGCCACTTCACACCTATGCACCCTGCTTCCCTGGAATAGGCAACTTGGGTCCCACAGTTTCCAAGGGAGGGGGGCTCTATAACCTTCTGTCTTACGCACGGTTTCTTCAGGGTCCACTGGGAAGGGTCCCTAATCTTTAAAAATCCAACCGCAACTTGCACATAGACTTGTGCAGAGCATGCGGTCATGTACTCACACTGCACACATGCTCCATGGGGTCCTTATCTACTCTCCTTGGGTGGTTCCTTGGGGTCCCAGCAATTCTTCGTCCTCTTGACATTGTCCTGACTCTAGTCGTACTTTTTTAGTATATGGTTCGGTTCTGCTGTGTATTAGATTTCGGTCAAATTCATTAAAAGTAATAGCTGTTATCGATCAGTTTTAGGCCATTGTTTGATGTTCAGCTATTCATCCACACACTGCAGTTTTTTTATTGGGTTCTGTTCAAGTAAGATTCATGATTAAATGAAATTTGAAAATGTTGTTAGCCTAGCATTCTAAATAGACATATCTCTTGCAATGAATTATGCCTTTTTTAATTGATTGTTTTAACATGTATTTTATCTTTTGATACTACCAATCACTATGATGTATTTTAATTGCTCATTTTAAAGTTCCTGTTTTTATTCACTCATAAGGACCCCTTTCATGCTTACTGAGCAAAATTGGCTCAGAGTCAATCTGTATTGAGATGTTATTTCATAACTCAGCCACTTTAAATGAGAATGTTCTGTTTTTGTATTCCCTCCCTTAGAGGTGGTGAAAAGAGCAAGATTTAGAGCTCTTAGGGCATAAGAAGAAACAAAGCTTAACTTTTTGTGTCCAAAAAGTAAGATACAGGTTATTATAAATCGTGTAGGCCATACATGTAGGTTTAATATGAATATGTTTTTGTATTGGCAATTTGCAGAGATAAAAAAAGAGATTCGCAGTCAGAATCTGAATTCCAAGTAGCCTGCAACTTCTCTTCTTGGGAAGCCCTAAGAAGATTGAATTGCAAAAATCCAATCTCCTCTGGACAAACGGATTTACCACTGTCATTCTCTGTGACTAAGAGAGGAAATAAATCTGTTTTCATATATAGGGCATGTAAAAGCAATATTGTGTCACTGTGGCCACATTATCATTGAAATCCTAGTTGGAGTCCATCAGTATGCCCAAGTGTCTGACCACTTGGGCTGGGGGAAATGATTGGAGGGGAGCGTAGCTGTCTGAGAATTAAGGCCAAAGGAAAGCTTCCCAGAGAAATAGTGACTCTTGAAGACAGGGGCAGGATTGTGGGTGGGTTTGGGAAATGTTTGCCCCTCCCACCTATGATTGTCTTCAAAGTTCTAGATAAATCACTGTTTAGAGATAACTGATTGATTTTCAGTAAGACCACCAGCTGTGTTTCATCTGTGTACGTCATTGGCTACCTGACATCAATTTAACAGGTTTTGAAATGGTCTCAGATATAAATTAAATGAGAATCAGAGACAAAGCAGATCCCTTCGGTACTCCTCAATTTAGTTTCAGAGACATTTAGTTATGTGACATGTTCTTTTGAGGAGAACATGTCAAAGTGTCAATCATAAATGCTGTTTTTTTGACTCTGTGCACTGGCACTCTGCTAAGCAGGCCTCAGCGCATGTGCTCCGACCCCTAAAACATGTTGAATTGGCCATACTACCAATTGTCATATTAACTTACCTATAAGTCCCTTCAATATGGTACAAAGTGAACCCACGGCCTATAAAATAAATGTCACTAGTCAACTTCTTAATATTGCATTCGACCCTTTCTTGTAAAATATATTACTCCCATTGAGTGCGCCTTTCCACTGTACCCAGCGGGCAGTTGTGCAACCGGACTACATGTCCCATCAGGCCGTTCTCACGCTTTGCGCATCAAATACACTTGGACACGCCCCCTTCTGCACTCGCGTTGTCAGTCCTTTGCCGTCTGGAGCCCGAAACACATCGCCGATTTACTCGTCCTAAAATGTGAGTTTGCTTCAAACATTTCTGAGCACATTTTGATAGCTAGTGCGAGTGCGTTTTAAGAATCGTGCTAATGCCCGCATCCCTTTTGATTTCCAGTTGCCGAACCCGCGGCGGCTGCCGCTTGTGTTCGTGCCGTGAATGAACTATCTGCACACAAAGGTAGGACTCAGTTGGCTTCCAAGTCACGAGTAATTCAAATCACGAACAGCTTTGGGTTAAGATATAAATTTTATAATACTTCGCCCATTTATTCTATTTTCTCTAGGCGCCCCTCCCGACCTTAGTTACACCAGCATCCCTCATTCGTGCGTTTGCACCCTAAACATCAAGGTATGTGCCTCTAAGCGGGATCACCTTTATTTTTATTGTTACATAGTGGCTCAGAGTATATCCTACACAACAGGGACTAACTAGGGTTTCTATTACCTTTTTCACAGGTAGTACATTGATATTCCCAGAATAAGGTATTTATCTATCTATTTACAGTGTTTGAGTTGAAGTGAGGTAGTAGTCAGCTTTCCATTGATACCATGTTTCTAACTCAATTTACAGCGACAACGACCTCCCCAATCCTTGTCCTGAGGAGAACCCTTGGAATTACTCAACGGGTTCGAAACGCGTCGGCGTCCTGCTCCACCCAGATACTGAATTGTTAGGGCACAATAGGAGTATAACTTATACACAACTCTACATTGTTGCATAGTTTTGTGTCTTCCTATGTTGTGCATCATATGTTGAATTGCTTTATGTGTATCTAGTGGTGGTCATAACAAGTAGGCTAGTTTGTCATCTTAGTTGTCCACTTGTTTTATTTCATTCAGGATTGGTGCCTCTACAAAGGAATTTTTTTGAGGCATTTTACAGTTGTCTTTATTTAATGTTATCACAATTGTTATATGTGTATGTTTTGATTTAATGTATTCTTTATGGTTTTTTTCAATGTATTTGTGAACCTTTGTAAATGTGACGTGAATCCTTTCTGTTGCCATGACATCTTTTCATAATCTTTCTTTATAAAAATACAAGTGTCTAAAACACAGATGGTTTGCCAGCCTAGCAATTTATTATACTAGGTGCGTACTCGTGTCAATCAACTATTACTGCCCGGCAATTTGGTTTGTTTATTCTATAAGAGTGGTCCGGCCGGTCAGAGACAGGACCCAGCCTTTCTTCTTCTTTACTAGTCAACTACAGCACCCATTGTGCCCCCTATTACAGTGACAGTTCAAAAACAACTGTGCAGTTATAAAACACCAAACTTGACCTACCAAAATGACCCCTTTATGAGAGGTCTAAACCCTTATATTAAATTTTAATGTCAATCCTATACTGTCCTTACTCACCACAAAGTAGGGTACATGATATTTAAAAGCAGAACATGTAAAAGGTTAATGTTAAACATATCATTACAGTAAAACAAGCCCAAAAACTATTTTCACTGTAGTTGGGTTAGATGTTCCATAGGAAATCATTGGGATACAACATTAAATGTGACATTGCTATCACTGGCTAGAAAACAACTATAAAAGTAATTTCATTTTTTGACTTAATAATTATTTATTACAAGCCCAATTCACTGATAAAGTCAGTTTGTTATAAATAGTTTTGAAAGGGTAGTTTTAGAAAGTTAAGTTTTTCCTCCCTAAAAGCCTCCAGAAACCCATTTGTATGAGTTTCCAATAAAAGCTTTGGGTGTAGGGAGAGGTTCTGTTCCTCTGGTAGGATGGCTATCTGGCTGTGCCCAGGAACCTGAATAACACCAAAGAGGATTACCCTGCCACGGGAAAATCTTAGCTGACACATAGACAGGGACCTCTTTGCTCCTCCTACATAGGCAGGCACTAATTTCATTGGGAGAGGAGCTGTCACTAGAACTGGTGGTTTGAAGTGACCATGTAGCAGGAGCTACTTATTTTCCTGGCCACGCTTCTAGGGTGGACACAGGAACTCAGCACAGGGGACAAAAGGTTCTGAGGTCTTGGTTTTAGGTCAAGAAGGGGGTATTGTGAAATTGTTCGCAATAGGGCACACAGGAACCACTGTAAATGTGGGTAGGGTTACCCCAGGGAACTTATTCCATATTATGTTTAGTGAGGACCCAAGGGTCACCCCCACATGCAGGCTAGTGCCAGACATAAATGTGGCACCCCAGTGTACCCTCTTCAGAACACTGCTGGCCTGTGGATGGCAGAAGGACTGCACCTGAAAGACTGGACCTGCTCCCAGTACCAAGGACAAAGATGTTGATTCCAAGGGTCAGTTGGCTGATCTCCTGTTAAGCCACAGGGGCACAACACACTGCTAGAAGCCTTTTCCTAAAAGGTCAGGCTGACCAATTTCAATTGGACTTGCCCTGGACCCTGCTGGTGCCTTCTGCTGAAGTGAAAGTTGACCTCCAAATGCCGTTCCTGAGATCGGGGGACCCTTGGCTGTGTCAAAGTGTACTCCTCCTAACATGCTGCAGAACCTGTGGCTTAGAAACTTTTTGGCTCCAATTCGATGAAGGTGCATTTCCCCTGTGCCAAAGATTCAGGGGCAGATTTACCAGCCCCATGCGCCACCACTACGTCACTTTTCGTGACTTACTGGTGGCGCAGGGGGCTCCTCCGCATTTACAAGGAGAGGAAAAGCCACCCTGCGTAACTTTTCCTCTCCTCGTAAATTGGCCCCTTCACATGCAGCACTTTGCGTGGAAGGGGCGTTCCATGGGTGTTGCTGCGAGTGTTCCCATGCAACACCCATAGAACAAGACACATCTCCAGATTTACGAGAAATTGTAAATCTGGAGATGCACGTGAATGCTACGCCACCCTAGAGGTGGCGTAGCAAGGCGCAACGAGGAGAAATGTTTTCATTTCTCCTCGTTCTTTCCTCTATCAATGCGTGCTGCATTCTACAGCACGCATTGAAAGGGGAAAAAGCCTCTTGTGATTGTTTTTGTGCAGGAAGGTGTCCCTTCCTGCACAAAAACAATCTCCCCACGACGCAGGCATCCTTGCATCATGGTGCAAGGGTGCCTGCACCGGAGCATGGCTGCAGTTTGTGCACCAGCGCAGGGGAAGCACAGAGATGCAGCATATTCTTGTAAATATGGCGCATCTCTGTGCCATCCAAACTAACGCAGCACGGCGCAGCTAAATGACTTGCTGCACTGTGCTGCGTTACTTTGTTGTAAATCTGCCCCTCAGTTTGCTCCTGCTGTGAGCTTTTCCGCACCAGCAAATCCATTTCAGTGGGATGCCACATAAATGGTATCCAGCCTTGTGGAATCCTCTTTGGCCACGGCTTACAGCCTTGTGCAAGACAGCACTTGTGCTAAAGAGACACATAGAGCAAAACTGTCTATTGAAGCACCACTGACCCTGGAGTGTAATTTTGGAAGTAGCTATAGGTTGTAATTTCCTTAGTTTTGCTCTTTGTTTTCTCTGTTTTGTGCCATTCATCCTCGTGAAATAGTTGGACCACTGGAGAGCCATTAGAGCTGTCAAGAAAACCTAGGATACTGATAGGGACATATAGAAGCCATAGAGAAGGGACATGTTTGTTTGATGTGGAGACATAGGTGGCCAAGACGAAGGTAATGAAGAAGGCAGGAATGAGTCACCAACAGCAATTGGTCCGTCACCTGCATTATTTGTATATTTAAAAAAATTCTTACAGCCTATTGCATTCCTTAGCCTTGAACTAATGATTTATTTATTCTCTGTTGTCTAGATCGAAATTGTGAAATCAAAATCGTTTTGGTAATATTGGCATAGCTATATTCTTTATTTTACTAGCACTGTTGTGAACGGGGTAAAAAAAATCCTATAAATAAATACATAAATATATAAAGGTTATATAAGGTAGCCACAAGTAGCTGGTGGATAGAGGTCTGGTGCTGTTGGGCTGATTTGAAGCTAGGTGACATATACTAAGCTGAATGGCATTTACAGGGACCAATGGGAGAATCCCTCAGCAAGCAAATACCATCGGCATATTAGTCCACTCTGTTAACTGTTCCCATTGGAAATTGTGTTCACAGTTCTACCGCATAGCATTTCCATTCCTCATTTGTGTCGACTTCAATAGTCTTTTGAAGGTATTTCATTAGTTTAGAACTTGATACACGAATTTTTTTTTTTAGTTCTTGAGTAGTATTTCCTGCTGGTCAAAAGTCATGACGACCTCCGTCCTGTGTACTCATTCACATTAGATATTGAGTGAGCAGCGAAAGAGAAAAATAGTGTAAAGGCAAAGTACGAATTAATTATCTTTCGCTATAAAGAAGAAAGTACGACAATTTGTCAAAGGCCAGGCATGGTATGTGTGCCACGGCTCTGACATGAACATATGTTTTCGCAGTTAATTGATGTCAACTTTCATGTAACTGACAAACAATCCATGCGAAGTGTTGAAGGCCTGTCCTCTTTCAGCCTTTTTTGCGACATCGATGCAATTACAAAAGCCTGCTCTGCTGCCTCTGTCAAGCTTCTGCACCTCTCATTCCTTTAGCTGCATTTGTGAGTTTGTATTGTACATCTAATTTAGGGTATTTGCTTTCATAAAACAAGCACTGTGAAGACAACACCCACACACTTACCGTCAGTGAGTTGAGTGTGCCTCTACATTCTAATAGTGCCCAGTGCACAATGGATTGATTTATAGAGCTTTGCAATTATCCCTTTCACAAAGGAAGCATTCGCCTGAAGTTACAAATGCTCTTTTCTGTAATATCAGACAAGGGTAGGTCACTATAGCGCCCAATTGCATGAATTCTAGACTCTTTTGTGGGATACATCAAGGAAATGAATATGGACGATGTGAGACCGTATAGGAACACGCACGGGCAAGGCCAATACTTGTTTGCTTTTACAGATTAATAAAATGCTTGCAAGATTGAGTTGCAAACAGAGGAGATAGAATATGGGTAGAAGGGGCAGAGGAGGATGTTTCACAAACGGTAATTATATACTCCTGCTGCAGATGTTGCGCCAATCGTTCTATCCCTTGAGAGAGAAAGCATAGACCTATGCCACCTGTCCTCTGACTGTTCTTGGAGATATAATTGTCCTGTATATTAGTTAAGCTTCTTAAATAAACTTTGATAACATGCATGCCAAAATGACATAAGTGCAGGATGAAATGTGTAGCGAAGCTCAGTGTTCAAGGAGTGGATCAACATACAAATGGTTAAAGAGGCGGCACAGAACAGGAATAAAAAAAATGGGAGGAGCCTGGGGTTGATGTGAGAAATCAATTGGCCCACTCACTCCAAAACGTGTTTGATGTTGGCGGCAGATGTGGCTAAGTGGAATATTGCTAGAAATTGAGGAAGCGCTGACCCTCCAAGGATTAAAGATTGGGGAAACAACCTGGACTGGTGACATCAGGCAGAGAAAGCGGTGTACCAGATTAGAGGGTGCCCGGCAAAATGGGGAATGATTTGGTCTGCATGGGAGGCATATAGGGCCGAAACAGGATGAAGTCCAAGGGAAGGATGATGCATGAAAGGAAGCCCATGAGAAAGACTGAAGACATGTAAAATTGAATGTGATGGACAAAATGTATTGCAATTTACCCGATCGGCATTTCCATATGTCAAGAACAATGTAAAGGTGTACTAATGTTTGTTAAATAAAAATATATTTTTTTAAATAGTGGGGCGGGGGAGCAGTACAGCATGCAGGGGATAGTGTATGACCAAAGGGGAGAACCAACACAAAGTCCAAGGGGTTGAGTCAGCAGTGGAGCGTACAGTGTCTCTTAGAGCATAAGCGCTAGGACCCTCGCAGGTCTGGACATAAAACCGGATTTGAGCAAGCTGCTGGGAGGTGTTAAGGTGTGGTCACTACGGCCCCTCGCGGCGGGATGCCTGGCTTTCACCTTGTGGACACCCTGCCGGGGTTTCTCACGGGGGAATACCAGGACGGGTTCCCTAAGCAAGCGCCAGGATGCCCTTTGGGTGACAGGTTTGCGCTATATAAGTACACCTACATTTACACATTTACATTTACAAGGTCATGATGCAAGCCGCGCAGTGTGTGATTGTATACTGAGGAATAAAGACACCTGTTACAGAACTCCATTTGTGGTGTGTTTCATGTCATGCTCCCGGGCTAGGGAAGAGGCTACAGAGGGCTCATGGGAGAGTGACCAATGCAGGGTCCAAAATTACCTTTTCCTGCCAGCAGTTCCTGGAGGATAATTTGCATGAACTCTCCAGCAACTCCCAGACTTTGCTCAGCCCAGGAAGAGGTGCAAAATTCCTCACAGGAGCGCACAACAGACTTACCCAAATGTGTAGTATTGACTTCTCTGACCTCAAAAGATTATACACGGGCTGTGGGCTTTCTGTTGACACCATAGCATCAAATTCCTGCTGAGCACATTGAATATTTTGGTGCACTTAAACAGAAGAGAACAGGATGGCAAGACAATTTTTTTGTATCCCTGATCCCCTGTCTGGTTGCTGAAGGACCATGCTTTTGTCCTACCAGACATCTGTCTCTGGGTTTGTTGTGAGTACAATTGTATGAGAAATTCGACTGGTGGTTGGGGTGGTGAGCCCTTTTCAAGCAACAGTCACAATCCTTTCCAGGGTGAACCGCAAAAGACACTAAATGAACCTGTGCCTCACACTTTGGTAGTGTGGCACAAAAGCAGTAAGGCTTAACTTTGAAGGAAATGGGTAAAGTATTTATGCAGCACTCAAACTGCAATAAACTGAAAACACAACACAAGATAAATACCACACCAATTTAGAAAAATAGAGTGACATTAAATAAATAAAATGACACTAAAACTATAAAAACCCAATCAGTAAGGCTGTGTCAAGAGATTTGAGTTAAATGCATTGTTCTTTAGCTCACTTTGCCACTCCAGTTTGGACCCAGTGTTCTGCAAATCAGCGTTGATTTTGCTCCTCACAGGAACAGTCCAGCCCAGACTGCCAGACCAGGTCCTCCCTGGACTGGAAATAAACATCATGGAACCCTTTTTAGGGTATCACCCATATCAGCCAGCCTAGATTGAATTCAGTGGCACAGCAAGCAAGGGACTCATTTCTGGGCATACCATTGGCCAGTTAGGGCACACATAGCAAACATAACAAGATAATGAATGGAGTCCTGAAACTTTTCAACCACTTACCCACACAGAGATCTGGGTTTAAACCATTGTTCTTTTGCTCACTATGCCACCCCAGTTTAGACCCAGACATATGTAAATCAGTCTTGACGCAGATCTTTTGACTGAGGGTGAGTGTGTTGACCAGGCGGATTGATTTTCCTGCTGCTCGAGTAGATTTTCTACTTGAGTAGCAGCTTTCTGACCACGAACAGTTGCGACTGCTTGCATTTGAGAAATCTTTCTGGGTGCCCTCCTAGCGACTCAAAATCTTGTTACGAGCTGCAAAATCTCACATGCACTCACCAACTTACAGTTTTCTGTGACAGTTGGCGGATGCTGGCCAGACCTCCGCATTACAAGGGTAATGTGGAGTGGCCAAAATTCCGCCAGTTCTGCCGGCAGAGCAGAATATATCCCCCACCTCGAGAATTTACCATGCATGCCTTTACCTTAACATGCATGTAATACTGTGTTGACCTTTATCACACATTGTTTGTGGGAACAATTGATATTCATATACATAAATATCCGTATTTCTACTGCAGAACCTTTCCATTCCTAAACCTTTAAATCACTAAAAACCCTTTTACTCATTGTACCAGTAACCAACACTGAACCTTAAAAATCCTTATAACCTTGTACACATCCCTGAATCCTAAAAACTCCTTACTGGCCTCTTCCCTGTACCCTGCAAACCCTTTACTACCCTGTACGCTCATCTATAACAACCCCTGAGTATCTTGTAACCTTGTCCATCCCTGAATCCTAAAAAAAACCTTGAACCCTCATTACCCACTTAAGCATTTCACTACCCTATACTATATGAATGGCTAAACCGTTAAAACCCCCAACATCCATTGCTTCCTGTAGGTAATGACCCTTTCTGCAGGGTCAGTCCCAGGCATTTCGACTTCCTTCCACTATTTTTCCTGAATTCGTTTTTGCTGGCTGTAAGTCTCTGGACACTTTACCGATGCTAACCAGTGCTAAAGTGCACATGCTGTCTGCTTAAAACATGGCGACATTTATTTAGGCACGATTGACATACTAAATTTACTTAAAAGTCACTAGTAAGTGGCACTACCTGTGCCTAGGGCCTATAAATTAAATTCTGCTAGGGGGCCTGCAGCCCTGATTGTTCCACCCACTTAAGTAGCCCTTTAAAGATAACTCATGTCTACCATTGAGTTGAGTAACAATAAACATCTGTAATTCAGCGCCAAGATGACTCTGTGTGAACATGCGCTGTTACCATTGCAGGACCTGTGTGTGCAGTTGTAAACTGCAATGTCGGCATGGCAAATTAAACCTCTTGCTAGGCCCAAACCTTCCTTTTTAATACATATAAATCACTTCTAAGGTAGGCACTGGACAGCCCAAGGATAGGGTGCACTGTATTTAAAAAGTAGGATATGCATTTTTAAGTTTTACATGGCCTGGTAGTGAAAAACACTTAGATTCACTAGAGGGCGTATCTCTCCCATAGGATAACATTGGGATTACAGTATTACATTTTATAAGTGTCATTTCCAATTGGGAAGAAATTGGACTCACAAGTTTGGTGTCTCTAAAATCACAATTTATGGTATGGTGAAGTTGGGTTTTAAATTGTAATTCTGAAAATGCCACAAAGTTGGTGTCAGTTTCTTACTTTAGCCATATAGTGCCTTCTGCCGGTCTCTCAATACTTGTCTGTGGTGGGTGACAGCTGAGCTTTGTGCATTCCTTCTAGACAGCCACACACAAAGAGAGCTTAGTTGTGACTGATGGGCCATCCACATCTTGAAGGGCCATCTTGGGCAGGATGAGAGGAAGGAGCTGACACACCTGAATAAGCTGTGTCCTCTCCTTATATAATGGGCTGCTTACCTACTGTAGTGAGTCTGGAGCCAGGACAGGAAGGGCAGGGATGCTGTGCACTTTGAAGGTCTCTCTTTGAATTCTCCCCTACTTCAAAGGCACAACTGACACCAACAAATAAGACACTACTGGACCTGTCAAGAACTTCTGCCAGGAGGAAGGACTGCTGTGCTGCTAGAAAGACTGCCACTCTGCTTGGCCTCTGCTCTAGAAGAACTACTTTTCTGCAGTGCTGCCCTGCTGCCTGCCATCCTCTTCTCTGCTGAGCAAGAACTGGACTAACTTACTTGAACCCAGATTGATTTGTAAGGGCATGCTGGCTTGCCTCCTGTCCTAGGACTCAGGGATATCAAAGTTTTACCCCCGGCACCTGTGCCTAGTCCCGTGGAAGTGGATCTAAGTGCTTGCTACAGTGGAACCGACGCATGCATCACATCACTGCTGTTGAGGGAACAGTACTGGTGCATCGCACTTGAAACCTGCGCATCAACATCAAAATCATCACATTGGAAAGTTCATGGTGGCAGGAGAGAAGATCAACTCATTATCTCGACTGCGTGGAGAAACCAAGTGCATCGCACTCGGAATAAATGCATCTCGAAACCAGCGCTTCGCCTTTGGAACCAGCACATCACCATTGTTGTCCAGAGAAAATTCATGCATTACCTCGACTGTAGGATTGACACTGACGCATAACTCAGCTGCATCTGGCATCTTGCTGTTGCGGCCAGGATAAAGGTGCACTTGTTCAGTGGCCCTTGCATGGCTTCTGTACCCAGCCTGCACTCCATTGAAGTCACGCTGAACTCTTGACTTAGGTCCAGTCCAAAGCAACTAGATACCTCCAATAGTCATTTTTAGAAATGGGATCTCTGGCTGGCTAAGGCTTGCTCCAAAGCCAGGCAGAGACCACCACTCTAGTCGGGGTTTGGGAATTACACGCCAAAGATAACCCCTGCTCACCCCCTTGGTAGCTTGGCACAAGCAGTCAGGCTTATCCCGGAGGCAATGTGTAAAGCATTTGCGCAGGCACACAACAGACACAACATCCCAGGCACACCACAAAAGGAACTCCACACAAGGTTATATAAAAAATACCCTTTGTATTCTCAAATCAAATTAGAATAGTAAACACATAATGTACACTGTGCCAACTGGCACTGGGCAATATTTACAAGGGATTATGTACACCTGACAGGGCCACCTGGACCATTGTCAGAACCATCACAAAGAGAACTTAGTAAAAGTAAACTAGATCATAAACGTACAACCAGTAAACACTGGTAATCACTGTACTTTGCATCAGTCTGAGACATAAACTACATTATGTATAGTATCACACAAGTCTAAATACCTTAGACCCTAACCACCTAAGTATAACTCACATTAGGGGCGTAACTCACACAGTGAAGCATAATCTCACTAACACAAACCATAATATGCAAAACAACCTCATAATCATAAACCATATTTAGAGGTATCAAACAGGGTGCATAAAACATACTAAATGCATTACATTTCCTAGCACCACATCACATTTAGCACAGAGATCATATTAGGGCCCGGCGCCCTATAAATGTAACAATCCCCCTGGCCAACTGGCCATCTCAAAAGGGTGCCCAAATGCCCTATGTCCAAAGAGTCAGGGCTGCTGCCTAGGCAGCGAAAGTCAAAGGTGCGCCATCTGCGCAAACCTAAACGTTGCAACTGCCCACTACTTGCTGGGCAGCTGGGAATCACAAATGAAGACCTAAACGTAGCAGCTGGCACTAAGTGCTGCGCAGTTGTGCAGGAAAAGAAAAGATGGGGGTGAAGGAGTGCGTCTCACTCCTGGCTTAACCATGTCCCCTAGAAAGAAAGACCTAAATGGTGCAGCTGCCCACTACTTGCTGGGCAGCTGGAAAACATTCAAATGAGGCCTGGGCTCTCAGTGGCCCTCAGAGACAAATGCGCCAAACGTTGGAGCCACCTAGGCTCTAAAATCATGTACCCAGGAGCACATGGGCTCCTGAAATAATTATGCGCCCAAAATCAGGAAGGCGAACTTGCCCCCCAGCACTGTGGAGCGCACTGGCGATTTAAATAAATATGCGCATGGTGGGGCAACACGGGGCCCTTAAAATAATGGGCAAAGCGTTGGAACCATCTAGGTTCTAAAGTCAAAAGCTTGGGACCACTCCGGGTCCCTCTGGCCCGGTAAATATTGATGGCCACAAAGTGAAAGAACTTGTCTCCAATGTGGGAGTGGCCCGCTGCAAGCCGGGGCCACTCGAAAGGCATCACATGGTGCTGTGCCTGTATCCGGCAGCACCGATAGTCCCTATGGAGCCCCGCAGCCCTTTCTTACTCACCGGGCTGCTCGCTGGGGACTCCTCTCCTTGGGGACGGCAGCACTTCTCCTGGGAGCCCCGCACTGCCGTTGGCGGACTCGGCCGCCATCTCCGATTCACCCGGCCCGCTCCTAGGACCCGGAGCTCCCTCTAACTGGCCGCAACCGCGGGGCTCTCCCCTCCGCATGGGAGCCCCACATCAGCACCATGAGTCGCCACTTCCGCTTCTGTCCGGCGGCCCCGCCCACAGTCAGGTGAGCTCTCGGCCGCATTCCAGGGGTAGGCTCCCTCCAAAGTAAAAATAAAGCTGGCATGCGGGGTGGGCACCCGCTAGGGCTCCCATAAGCGGGGTGCACACCCGCAGTAATTACAAATCAAAAACAAAGACGCAGGGTGGGCACCTGCGCACCAAAATGACCAAATAAGCGGGGTGGGTGCCCGCAAGGAAGGCAGCACAGGCGGGGGAGTCCCCATGTCGGGAATCCCTCACAGACGATTGCAGCCCAGCACTGCAGGGTCAAAACAAAGCGCTCCCAGTGGGAAATGCAGCGCAGGAGGAGCCAAGTGCACCAAAAACAAAGCCAGCACTCACCAGGTGCTGGGGCAGCCCCAAACTCTCTTTATGCTCCTGGAAATAATTAAGCAAAGCAGAATGGCTCCAAGAAGTCCTCCAGGCATCCAGGGGCAGGGCAGGGCCCAGGGAGGCACGGCTTCCCCTGGGCCCCAGCAGCAGCACACCCCTGGTAGATTCAAGTCCACAAACAAGAACATTTAATTGGGGTCACGGCCCCTTACTTAAACAGCTAAATCCTTTGTCTAAAACTGTAGGGCAAGGGGAGAACTAGATACAACTGGTTCTGGAGTACTCTGTTTTGCTCAGCTCCCTTCTCTATTCACAGGACAGGTCAGGGACATCAGACACACCCCAGGAGGTGGAGCCAGCATTGTGGAGGGAAGGCTCAGCCCTATTTAGGTCCCAGGTGCAACTCCTCCCTCCCATCTACATGCAGATCTCCTTATTCACCACTGGGCAGAACCATCCTGGCTCCGGAAGCCCAGCACACCAGCCAGCCCCTGTCAATCACAAGCCAGATATACAATTGACTTCAGGCAGGCAGACACTGTAAACAGAAATGCCAACTTCTAAAAGTGGCACTTCTCCAATAGTCACAATGAATCTGCGCACACCATTACGCAGCATTTAATCTCACAAGTTTGCACATGCCAAACTCGCCCCTGCACTCCTCTCACATCAGGAATTACTCTGGACATACATATCCCCCATGCACTCCTATGGGAGGGCAGGCCAATCTCACCACACGCACTCAGAGAGCGCAAGCACTTTACACTGGGCCACAGTGCTAAAGTGCGCAGAGGCCATAAATCACTACCATCATGTCATATTAAAAGGCAAAAAGTTAATGGATGAACCTGCCAAAAGGGCCAAGTCCAACAGGCATATATTGCTTTTAAGCGCTATTTTTACTTTTATTCTTTAAAAATTCATATCTTTACCTCTACTTATTGAATGTTTGTCATTTTGATCTTGTTTAATTTATAAAAATCATAATCTAGTTTTCAAAACTGGCGTGGAGTCGCTTTGTGGTGTTTACACTGTGTTATTGTTGGAAGTGTTGCACAAATACTTTACATAGTGCCTCTTAAGTCAAGCCTGCGTGCTCTGTGCCAAGCTACCGGAGGGTGAGCACAGGTTAATTTATAGTGTGTATAGTGTGTATCTGACTTACCCTGACTAGGATTGTGGTTCCTGTTTGCACACAGTGAATACCTCTACCAACCAGAAACCCAATTTCTAACACCTCCCCTTAATTCCTTTTTTTAAATATAATTTAAAAACACTTACCTATGTGGTAAAGATCAGCTTTTTATAGTGCCATAGAGTACATCAATGGTTCTTACCTGCATCATAATTGGAACATTGTAAAGGTCATGCGTGATAACGCTTGCATTGCTTGTGTTACATACTCCTAAGAACTATGGAGTCTAGTCTCAATTTACAGTGTTAATTGCCTAATGCAACCACTTTTTATAACCCCATGTAGTTTTTCTCCCTTCCATTTTGTTAATATTTGTAATTTTTATTTTTAGAATTTATTTGTATGTGTGTACTGAAAGGGTTACTCTGTTCTCAGTCTGAGGATTTGCAGCATGAGGCCACACAACACTAAAATCAAAGTACCCATTTTGACACAGTCGAGCCCAGTAAATTTTGGTAGCCTCGATACCTACCAATCTTGATTTTTCACATACAAGAGCTGATGACAACACAAAACGATGCCCTAATTGCTCTTCATTTTGAAGTCAAATGAACTTCTCAACAATTGAAACTATTAGTTTCGAGAGCCATGTTAGATTTTCTCTGTTTGCTTCCTTTAGGAGACAAAAGCAGTTTCAGCACGAGGAGTGGGGCAGAAATATTCTCTATATAGGGAGTTGGGTTGAAGAGAGAAGAGGAAGGTTAGGGTGATCGTAAATGAGGCCCCCTGAGACAGTTTGCAGGAAGTGGAAAAAGGAAGCTTTGAATAAGCTTATTTTGCAGGGAAAAGAGAGTAGGGTTGGATCTCCAATCACTGACTGGCACATTGGATGAGGTTGTGCCTCACCACCACCTCCCAAAAACATTCCTGGAGATCTGAAAAATATCTGGAAGAAAGAAGACTGACTGGTTGATGGGAAAAGAAAATTAAAGGATTCCTGACTCTTGCTGGTACATAAAGATTGGGGCAGTTCCTCTATGGTCAAGAGATGGCCTTTTGTTACTGCTACTGGGACACAAAAGACTGAAGTTCTCCCTCTGAAAAAAGCACAGCTGGCTTTTTAGTATTGGACCCCTATGAAGCCATGGCCAGAGAAAAACCAGGTGCTGAGAAACTTTCTCAGATGACTTGGGGGCTGTAGGAGACAGCAGGCATGACATTCCCAGCAGCCAGAACTTTGTGAAATTAAGACCTCCAAAAAACCATGACGTGGTGCAGAGGCTGAGGTGCTCCAACTTAAAGCCTTGTGACACAAAGAAGGCGGCTTTTTGAGACCACACACTCATTGTATCTGACATTTTTAAGTCCTGGTGGGCACTACATCCTGCCTTTCAGAGGATTACGAGAGCCAAAACGTGAAGCCTGAGCTAGAACCTGGGACCAATTTGAAGTGATAAAGTTACTCCTGAGACAAGGTAACCTCAGTAACTATGGAATCTCCCTTTGTCTCTTTGACTTGATTAGGATGAATTTTGATCCTAAGGAGTCCTTGTCGGCTTTAACATCAAAGCTTCCCCTGCTAGAGTCTTTCAAGAATCATAAAGTTTAAAGATAACGAATTAAATAAACAATTGTTGATTAATAAAAAACCATTACAAAATTTGGCATACTATTTTAAAGTAGTTATTATTCATGGATCAATATACCAAATTGCTGTTCATCCAAGGAAGTTTAGGGTGCTAATACTATTAGCAAATAGACAGTTAATGCTGCCCTGTGGTACATTTTAATACTTTATGGGAAATGTAGCCTTCTGGCAGGAAAGGTAATAAAATGCAGTGAAATTACTAAGTGGACTGCTGGACTTTTGTACAAACTACATCACTACGTCCTCCGGAACGCTATCCTGGAATTTTAGCCAACACCATAGTTTCATTCCATCTCATGTGGATAGCCAGTGGGTGAAATATGTTAATTCTGTGTTCCAAAATGCTACACAGAAGTACAGCGAAAGACAATTCTTCCTCACAGGCAGTCCCAAATGACTGGAAAGTGCTTGGCGATTTAAACAAATAGCAACGTTTGTAAAGCAAAGAAAAAGCACATTTAATGTTCTCAAAAGGCTCACTATTCAGGAGATTGTCAGTCATTGATAAAGTCACAAATGTGTTGTTGTTTCCTGGCAGGATATTGAATGTTGTTTATCGTTGCACTTATTTAGTTCTTTGGTAGCCCAGGTCTATATATTTTACCAGCCGAGAAATCAATTGATGTTCTGTACCCTGAAGACATGCAGTTACTGCTACAGCAATTGTGGTAATCTGATTCTTAATAAACTGGCTGTAGAAGCTTCTTTCTTTGGTCCAGCAAGGTTTATTGAAACTCCTTGACTGAGTGCTTTTTGGACTAGTAGGCTGATAGCCATGATGTTATCTAGCATTTCTGATCCTTTCTGAAGGCTGTTGATCGGACCGGCAGAATCTTAGAGGTGCGAACCTAATCGTCCAGTTGGTCAAGTAAGATGTGAGGCAGGGCTTTTGCTTCGTAATTTAAGAAGGTAGCAGAGTAGTTTTATAGTTCTGAAGATTGGTCAGACTACCTTTCTTATGGATGGGGTGTAGAAGCAATCCCTTCCAAGACTGGGAACCAAAACTGGCCCTGGCAAAGAGCTCGGGCGGCCCCCCTGGGAGCGGCCGAGCTGTTTGCCACGGCCGGATTTGGACGATTTTGTTACAGGGGCCGCTTGGCCCTGTAACAAAAACTGCCCCCAGTGGCCCAAAATCGTCCCCCGCCCTAGCGGCCCACCGGGGAAATGCCCGGTGCCCGCTACGGCCAGTCCGGCCCTGGTTTCTGACTGTGATACAACATTATATTGCATTAGCAGTTTGTTTTCCCAGTGCATTGTAGTACAGTTCTGATAGGTGTGTTCTCCGTTATTCTGCCTCTATATGGTTGCTTATAACGTCTGCTTGTTCTAAGCCATTCATTAACCTCCAGAAACTCTTTGTATCACAATTAGCTTCCCATGTGGAGATATCATGGCATCTTTATGCCTCAACAGCAGCCTTTACTTGCCAGAATCTTACTTTATATTCAGATCTTAGATTTTTCAATGTGGTTTTCCTTGTTGAGCTATCGATCCTGCATGTTTTTCTGCAGTTGTTTCTGCTTTTTTTCCACTAGACTCAGATTTTGTATACGCAAAGAACCTATATACACCCTGTTATGCATATTTTGTGAAGGTACACATAGATGTTTAGTTGTATTCTTGTCTGTTTCATGGAAGTCGACAATTGACATTGGTAGTTTTTCCCAATTGATGATAATAAGATTGTCCTAGTCCTTAGGGGACAGGTTGCTTAATGTCTCTTGGCCATACTGCAGTCTCCAATGTTGGTACTTTCCTTCCTCATGTGGATTTCTCCTCAATTTTCTGATGATGTTGTTTTCTTCAGAGCAATAGTAATTAGGTTATTAGTGTGTAATCCAAGAGTTTGGATGTTTTTCCTGCGAAGTGAGTGGGGTAAATCAAACATTCAGATCGATAATCAGAACTCTAAATATTTTTAGCCAGAAATTCTGATCACACGTAGTATTTGAGCCTGGGCATAACACCATGTTAGGAATTCTCCAGTGCACCTTAAATTATTTCAGTGGATCTTACTTCAAGTGTGTTGGATCTAAGAATTCATTTATATCTTCAGTCAAAATTAACTCTGCTTTAGCATTTAAAATTTTTTTTTTTACTTATTTATTTTTTTATATTTTTATTGGTATTTACAAGATACAGATTACATATAATGACAGACATATAGTTACAGGCTCTTGGTTAAATTCTCGCCGCTGACTTGTATATAAAACATAGAACATAGAACAGAATCCATCTAGTGGTGATGATGTTGATTTGACAGAAAAGCAATTCCATTTGAAGGTTGGGTCGTGCTTTGACCCTAGTTGTTATACAGAGACTTTGAGTTTGTTTAGTTTGGAGCCCACCTGACATATAGTTCTCCTTTGGTCTGCTGGACACTCAGGGCATGAAAAAAGTACCACCGATTGGAGGTAGAGGTGTGCTTTGACTATGGTGGTTTGAAGGTGTCCATGTGTTTGTCCAGTTTGGACCACATCGCTCTGAAGTGGTGTCTACCTGGCGTGTTTCTGAGGGCGGTAATGTCTGCGCCTCTTAGGAAGATCACCCAGTTGAGCCAACTTTTGAAGGTGGCCTTGGAGGTGTCTTTCCAGTTTGTGAGTATTATTTTAGTTGCTGAAGTGAGGAGAAAGTCAAGGAGGTTTTTGTCTTCTTGGGTCGGGACTTCTTGTGAGATATGTGCTGTAGCTATGGTGGCGAATGACTCTTTGAGGGTGCGGCCTAGTGTTTTGTTTGTAAAATCTAGCACCTGTTTCCGGAAGTTTTTGACTTTAGTGCAGCTGAAGATGAGATGTTCTAGGTCTCCTTTTTCTAATCCGCAGTTCCAACAGATGTCATTGTCTTTTAGACCCACAGATGCCAGGCGTGCTGGTGTCCAATAGGCTTGGTGTAGTAACCAGAATTTGGTTTGCACGAGTGCTGGGGATATCATGTTCTTAGATGGGGAAGCCCACAGAGTTTGTAATTCTTGTTCAGACAGTTTAGTTTTAGTTTGGCTTTCCCAGTAGGCAGTTTTTTTTATCATTAAGCTTGGTCATGGTTGGTCGGAGCAGTTTGTACAGAAGTGAGACTTGGTGTCCTATCTTCTTTATGTTCTCCATGAGCTGGAAGATAGAAGGGGCTTGTCTATGTAGATTTGATTTCGTTAGGGCTGTTTTTATGGCTAGGAAGTTGTAGAGTTCTATGTCTGGTAGGTTGTGTTCTTTTTTCAGGTTGTTGAAGGTGTGCGGAGTTCCTTCCAGTTCTAGATGTATTGGGAATTGAATCCCTCGAGTTTTCCATGCACTCATGTCTAAAGTTTTCCCTCGGTATTTGATCTTGTGGTTCCCCTATAGTGTCTCCCACTGTGAGTTTTTGATGCTGACCTCTAGGTTGCGGTCTATCTTCAGTAGTGCCTGTTTCCTGAACTTTAGGATCGGGTTGTTGTTGAGTGCTTGTTTGTTTGCAGTGAGTAGTGTGAGTGGGGCGGTGTTGTTTAGCATGGCTTTCTCTATGGCTAACCAGGTTGGCGTGTATTTTTGTCTGGGTACCACCCAGTGTATTCCTTGCCTGGCTATGAATGCTAGCTGGAACGTTTTCAGGTCTGCTAGATTGAGCCCGCCTAGTTTTTTTCCCAGTCTCAGCTTGCGGAGGCCTATCCTAGCTTTTTTACCCTGCCATATAAATTTGTTGATCATTAGGTCTAGCTTTTTGTGGAAGTCTTCTGTCATGGGCAGGGGGAGCATATCTGCCAGGTAATTGACTATGGATGTTACCATCATTTTGATGGTGTCTATGCGGCCCCACCATGTGATGAACTTGGGTGACCATGAGTCTAGTAGCTCTTTTACTTTTTTCAGCGTGAGTGTCTCGTTCAGTTCTAGAGTGCCCCTTAGGCTTCTTTTGAATTGGATGCCCAGGTATTTGATGGCCTTTGGCTGCCACGCTACTCCTATGTTCCCTATTACTTACCTGGTTGTGTGCACATTGAGAGGCATGCACTCCGATTTGTCCTTGTTGAGCTTGTAGCCTGAGTGTTTTGCGTATGTTTCTATTGTGCTCATGAGTGCTGGTATGGATTCGGATGGGTCGTTTGTCAGAATTAGTAGGCCGTCTGCGTAGGCCGCGATCTTGGCTGTTGTATTGTTAATTGTTATCCCTGTGATGTTTCTGTTTGCTAGGGTGTCTGTGATCAGAGGTTCTAGTGCTAGTAGAAATAGTAGCGGGGATAGAGGGCACCCCTGTCTCGTGCCTCTTTCAAGTTCGAACGGGGTGGATGATCCCCCGTTCTGCTTTAGCATTTGTCAACTGATGGCTCTAGATATGATCAAAGAGAGACTCTGGTGTTAGCTGGTTTCGCAGGGCCGCAAGTGGTAAATAGTTATTGTGTAAAAAGAGACTCCAGTTCGATTTTCCTTTACACTTTCATTTGGTTTCTGAGATATAGTTTAAATTGATCTAAATTGTTGATACGGGGTAGTTCAGCCTTGTCTAGACAAATGTGGCAACCCCACTGAGGCTACGATGTCTGACATCTTCACTGTTGGTTTTATCTTTGAAGTAAAGATATTTAGGGAATGTACTTCTTTTGCCCATGAGTCCTGCAAACAAACGATTTCCTGCATACTCACAAGTTTCTAAAGATCCTCATTCATTCTTAGTCTGTGAATTCCGGCAATGTTCCATGAGACAATTGACAGTGCATCTTTTTAATCTCTGTATTGTATTCTACATTATCCTTAACAGGCTAAGTATTTGGAGTTTTTATTGAGAGTATGCTTGTTAGCCAAGCCCAATCATCAGCACCTTAAGACCCTTATGGGTGAGTAGTGGCGCTTTACAAGCCATTGATTGACTGAGTGTTCATGACATATTTGTTATTTAGTTTATTAAGCATATTACATGTTTGTTTTACCATTTTGCTGTAGTTTTATGTGAATATTCTTTTTTTTGTGCGATGGTTGAGCCAGTGGATTGTTGCTGCTTTTTGTTGCTGAGTACAAGTGGGGAATGTGCGCTGTGAAGATTATTCTCTTTTTTGTCAGCTTGTTTGATTCCAAATAAAAAATAAATTATTTGCTGAATCCTAATTAGTGTTGCAGTCCCTAGCAACGTGCACTTGATTCTTGTGCATTCAACTGGACATTTATCATATATATTGGGTTCAGTGATTAATTCCTCTGTATGTATATTCATTCCTCACAGGATTGGTGTTGTTGCATAAGAACATAGGAGGGTTCCTTGATTAAGGATATCATGTGTACCCTCACTATTGCAGAGAGGAGAGAATATCACAATAAAATTTGATCTGTCTGGAAGATTCATATGATTTTCATTCCTCAGTGTCTCTGCAAACGGATCGGATGACTTTATGACTTTATCAATTTTGTGTATCCGGAATATCGGTCATCCGTGCTCTTATGAGCATTGTTATTATATTAGAAATTTTAGAACTATTTCACTCTCTCACAGAATACAAGTCCGCTGCATGGACTGTGTGACTTTTAAGCTTTTCTTGTTTTTGAAGAATGCGGCAACACTTTTAATCGGGGTGGTGTAGTTTTAACCCTTTTCAATAAGGGTTTGTGACAAGCTATTTTTTGTATTGCTCAATTTTGTAACTTTTTTCACAGTCTGAGGTTCTTCCATTACTTCTGTGGCCACATTGCACTTGGTCAATGTGTCATCTATCTAGAGGTCATATTGAATCCCTTGGTTGCACATAGATTTGGTATTTGAGTCCCTAGGGAGGGCCTCTTTTAAGGATCCTCTAGTAGTTATTTTTTGTTTCATATCCATTCTCCTGTCTACGGTCTGGTACTCCTGACTGCCTCTGTCAATGCTAGAGCTTTTCTCATCCTGTTTAGGAGATTTACTTGTCAGAACACTTATCCACTCAATAGCATGGTTCGTAATGACCACAAGCCAACCATGGCATTCTCTAATAATTAATATTTATGTAGGACATAATGAAATAATTAAAATGGTTTGAAAAATACTGGAGGTCTGATTTACTCCTTCACAAATGTGATGGCCATCCCATCTGCCCAATCACAGGTCTCTTAGGACATAATGCACTTACAATAAGACAGAGACCTTTGGGATGAGCCACCATTCATTAAAGTCTAAATCCGACCCTATGTTTCGAATGTACTACATGTTTCAAAGGCATGGAATCAGATGCCTTATCTAAATCATGAAAAGGTTTTAAAAAAAAATAATATACTGTTTTCCGTCCTTGAATGTGTCACTTCCTCAAATCATTTTGCTTGAAAAACAACGTTCTTTAATCAAATTAATGTAATTAATTCGGAAAACAGTACTTACTTTGCAATTGCATGATTGTTAATTAATGGACCATAAATTTCCATGTATTCTAAATGTCCCCGTTTTTGGTTTGCGTTGGGCTGGGAGCTACATTTTTCCTGGATAAAAATAGTTGGTATTACCCTCCACCAGGGTATCAATTTGAATGTCAGATTTGTCTCTGCGTCCTAATTGTCTGAAACATACGAATCCCATTTTCTGTGAGCGGAGTTCCATATATATACCATACTATATATAAAACCATCTCATAACCTTCCTGGGTAATCAGGTTTATAAATATTTCATATGGGTTTTCACCCAGCTCCTTAGTTTAATAACTCTGTGTAATCTTTCCACAGCCTCCCAAGCTTTTGACATTCGGCAGCTTAAAAATAAATGCTTTTGCAAGCCAACTTCAAGTTGTGTGAATTATAGCATATACAGCTTATTTGCAAAGAGACTTTAGTTATCGAAATGTGGTGCTTCTACCTAACTCCACACAGACATTGGAATATTTAAGCACTTTATATCACCGGAAGTCAGCTGATTCTCTAGCCCTCCGATATGTCCCAATTTCAATTTATAATTAACAATCACTGCCTATAGTCCTCTGCATAGCATGATACCACAATATTTGTCAACCTGCTTGGATACAACTTCATGCAACTGGCTCAGACACTGAAAAATGTAAATGCATTACAACAGCGATGGAACACTTTTCAGTGCGCCATCCTTGCGACACCATGGATGCTACGTATTTACTGTACAGCGCTCTTTGTCACAAGGATTTACAGATACGTCAGTATTCCCAACGTATCTGTAGGTACAAAAGTGGCACATTGCTGGGGTGTGTCTGAAAACAGAAGCAACTCCAGCAATGTATCCTTTCAAATGGGGCAAGCCCCATGTGAAATGGCCTACGTACCAATACATCAAGAAACGGCCTTCAAAAAATGAAGGGTTCAAAACATTTATTTCCCATTTTTAATTCCACAGGAAACTTTTCTGTCCAACACAAAATAAATGGTTCAACTGAATTACACCAAATTGGCAAAAAGTTAGACCTTTATTCTGAAAGAGTGCTTTTTGTGATTTGATGTAAATCTGTTTATCTGTTTTCGACAAATTCTTGTTTAAAAAGTTGAGTGGGTTAAGCTTGAAAGGGTTAGAAAGACAGTTATATTGGGATGGCTAGTCCATCAGTACCGAAAATAAAAATAAATAGAGCCCTCTAATTAGCAGAGGGAGCTTTTTCTCCTGTCTGCCATTTTGATACCAGAGGACTGTTCCTAGTCCCACACTACCAAGCAATTTGATGAAGAAAATGTTGCAGCTGGCTGCCATTATAGGACAAGGAGACTTGGTCTCAGTGTCCTTAAAACATTTTCTAAATGTATTATAGGGGGGTAGGGTAGGTGCCCCAAATCCACTGGCACTAGAGGTATGACCCATATGGCTCCAACCGAAGGCCAACATTTTTTAAAAAACATACGTCATGCTGTGGGTACCACTTTCATCCATGAGAACCAGCACAACCCTCATGTAAAGTACCGCAGAACTCACACAGGAGCCTCTGGTCAAGCATATCCCCATACTACTGTAGTACCATGGAAGCTTACTCCAGGAGTTAAGCAGAGGGGGCTCTGCACAGAGGGGTAGTTGACTCAACATGATCAAAATTCCCCACAAGTCCACTAAAAACAAAGGAACAAAGGTCAAAGTGGCATTATAGTTAGGTTTGGTAATAAGATTTCAATAACAAAATTGAAATCACTGAAAAAAACAAAAGCTTCAACTAATTGTAAGAAATTGGGTTACTGGTTGAGGGGGATGAAACCCTACTCAAGGAAAAACCACAATCCTTGTCAGGGTGAAGTCACAAACAAACTCCGAATTAACCCTTGCTCAACCTTCTGGTAGCTTGGCACAGAGCAGTCATGCTTAACGTAGAGGCAATGTGTAAAGTATTATGCTGCACTTCAAATAGTACTAAAGTGAAAACAAGACAAATCCCGCCCCTGTTGAGGAAACCCTACACATGCCTCAAAAGAGCACCGGAACAAGCTGACCAAAAGGTACATCTCCCCACAATGTTTAAAGATATGTGGAATCTAGTCCACATATCACTAAATTAAGGGACATAAGGACTATCAAAGCTTAAAGCCCTGAAGAAGACCTTCATGGAAACACATCACAGGCCCAACATGAAGGTCAAACGCATCGGCACTATTGCCTAGGGGCCAAGAGCTATCATTAATTGGTTTATCTGCACATAAAGTGTTGCACCACGGGAGATGAATTCAGGACCATATCCTGACACAAACTAATGCTCTGACCCCCACCATTACAGGGCCAAGTAGTACTGTGTAGAACTATAAATTAGAAGACGAAAGTAGCAAATGTCTCTCTAATAGGTCAATGTAGGACACTATATTGTACATACTCAATAAGTAATGTCATGTAATGTTTGTCATTTTTGATTTGTATAAGTTTTGTCCTTTGCCTTTTATTTACAATTGTATGTCCAATGTTTTCTTGAAAAATTATTTCAAAAAGCAGTGAAAAAAGCTATAACTTAACAAAAGAGGACTGTTGACTCATTTCATTCAGAATCACATGAATATTTCATTTTAGCATGATATATTCACATGTACTTATCTATTAATAATTACTGGTCAAGCCAGAGAAATTGGAAGAAACAATACTTGGGTTTCTTTTACCAAAGAACGTTTTGATTGATTGTCTTGGAGGCATTTCTTGTTGAAAAATTAAGTGTTGATTTGAGCCTTCAAATTCCATAACTGAATCACTCCCCCAGACGATATACACGCTGTTTGATTAATTCAGCATTTCATCAATCATCTGTTTGTTTCGCATTTGTCGCCCTAAGTGGGAAGGGTATGCCCAGATGTGGGTCCCTTGCTCCCTATGCTGCAAGATTCAAGCTAGCTTGGCTGATGAGGGGTGTTACCCCGAAACTGGTCCCGGATGCCTGTTTCTGGTCCAGGGAAGAACTGGCCTGGCAGTTTGGGCTGCACTGTTCCCATGGGGAAAAGGGTCAAGACTGAAATGCATATGGCTTGGTCTAAACTGGAACGGCGTGGCGTGCAAAAACAACATGGATTTAACCCATATCTGTGACTGGGAGTGAATGTCTGATTAATTCAGAATTCCATCAATCAGCTGTTTGTTTTGCATTTGTCACCTTACATGGGAAGGGCATGCCCAGACGTAGGCCATGTGCTTGCTATGCCACCAGATTCAAGCTAGCCTGGCGGATGAGGGGTGTTACCCTCAAAGCTGTCCCAGGATGCTTATTTCTGGTCCAGGGAAGAACTGGCCTGGTAGTTCGGGCTGGACTGTTCCCACGGGCAACTGAATTGAAGCTGATTTGCATATGGCGTGGTCTATACTTGAGCGTGGTGTGCAAAAAATCGATGGATTTAACACAGATCTGTGACTGCGTGTGAATATTTGATTAATCCAGCATTCCATCCATCATCTGTTTGTTTTGCAGCTTTCTAAAAGTGGTATTTTCAAAATTGTAATTTGAAATGGAGTTTACAATAAATTAGCTTTTTTCGTAACAATTCTAAAGACGCCAAGCGTAACCTGTTTACCTGTTCTCATTTCAAAGTTATCCTTATTAAAGGTAACTTGTAATATTTGCAAATAAATATCCTCAGGCTCATAAATGTTGATCTTGAATTGTAGTTTAATATTCACAAAAGAATCCCATCCAAACAGGTTAACATTCAAAAGTCATCTGAACCCTTAACATTCTCATAAGCCTAAGTTCTAGAATACACATAGCACTAACCATAGAGAATGAAGAAATAAAGCTTCTCATATCATAGAGTTGAGAACATGCAGAATATCACACATCTCCCTTCCTTATAAAATAAAAAGTTAAACACATACAAACATAAAATAGTAAAAAAAACTAAATTACATATTAAACAAAATCTTTTAAATAACTAGGACATTTGGTAAGTCTAGAAGACCTCCTTAATATATCTGAGTGAGACCCATCTCCATTCATATTCCTCTTTGCTTCCTGATCTTGACTCAACTCCATGTTACACTTTCTTTTGACAGCAAAATGGTTTGTTTCGCTTGCACACTGTTTTGTGCTTATTAAACCAGTTGTGGCGTGCTCTAGGGTGCACCCTCCTTCAAGGTACTAGTAAATCAAATGTCAAGCGTGACCCTTAATTGAGTGACGTCCCCTAGTCACAGCAAAGTCCCAAATTTTGGGTTACAAATTCAAAAAGACTTATGCTTATCGTGTTATAGCGGCCATATTTAAATGGTTTAAAAACGAAAAAACGGATCCTAGATAACTTATGGCAAGGAATATACCTAAACGTGGTGTATTGTGTGTAACACTTGGTAATATGCAAAGGTAATTATGTAAGCTTAGAGGAGGTGGATATAATCGCAAGTCTGTGAGAAATCTATGTTAAACCTCCTGAAGTTAATGAAAAGTGAAAACAGACTAAAATGACTCTGGCTTTTCGGGGATTCAAAAAGAAATACATTCTACTCATCTCAATTGTGTGAGGAAAGTTAAACAAAATAACAATGATAATAATAATAAAGGTAAATCATCATTCTACACATGAATAATATGTGTTCAATACAAAATGTTCAAATGTGGCAATCAAAAGAAGAAACATCATGCTCAGTATCATATGGTACTTAATAGTGTTCATCATAAGTAACAATTAAACTCAATCCGGTCATTCATCCCGGTGGGTTTTAAAGTTTCCAATTTGAAAATCCAAAAGTTATCACGTTGCAACAGGTTCTTGTGGTTGTCAATTTCCTCTCGTTTTTTCACTATTTCTAGGACCGTGAACCTCAGTTGGCTAATGTTATGAGAAGCCTCACAAAAGTGGGAAGCAACAGTTGAGTTCAATTGTTTGTTGCGAATGTTTGATTTGTGTTCGTATAATCTTGTTTTGATTTTTCTCTCAGTTTTTCCCACGTAGCCCTGACCACAAGGACATTTCAACAGATATATAACGTTCATAGAGTCACAAGTAGCTGACACACGTAGTTTTATTTTGTATCCTTTACTCGGATGGGTGATAATGTTCCCTCTGATGATACAATTACAGTGGCTGCAATTGTGGCAAGGTAATGTGCCATGGAATGTTTGTTCTGTATCATCCAACCTTTGTTTGATCATGTTTCCCAAGTTCATTCCCCTTTGGTAGGCAAATAATGGTGTCTCTTTGAAGATATTGTTAAAGTCAATTTCTTGTGACAGTATTGACCAGTGTCGTTTGATTATACTCTTGAATGTTTTACTCTTGGTCGAGTATTTTGACACAACAACCAGTCTGGTGTTTTCCTTTTTAGGTGTTTGAATTAATAAATCATTCCTTTTTCTTAGGGCACATCTCTGTTTAGCTTCATCCAATATGTTCTGGGGATAACCTCTGTTTTTGAATCTTAATTCCATCTCTTGTATTCTCGTTTCTAGTGTCTCAGGGGATGACACAATCCTTTTTACCCTGATCATCTGCGAGTATCGTAGATGTATTTTCAAAGAGTTATTGTGAAAGCTGTTGTGATGTAATAGGTTGTTTCGATCTGTCATTTTACGGTAAACGTCTGTAATGAACTGTGATCCCTTTCTCTGTATTTCTACATCCAAAAATTTAATCTTATTAGCATCGATTTCCGATGTAAATTGGATGCGCTCATCACGTCTATTGAGTTCATGGATGGCTGCTTTGAGTTCAAGTTCTGATCCAGTCCATATGATGAACATGTCATCTATATATCTCAGGATTAATTTGGTGTTAGATCTCCATGGTTCTTGGCTCAATATGTATTTAGTCTCGAAGCTCTCCATGTACAGGTTTGCATAGGAAGGTGCTGCCGAATTTCCCATGGCAGTCCCAGTCAGCTGTAGGTAAAACTTATCCTTCCATTTGAAATAACTGTAGAAGAGGGTGAAATGGAGTAGTTCCATCAGGAAAACTTTAAAATCCAGATCTATGTCTGTGTTAAGCAAGGTCTGTTCAATTGCCTCAATACCATCGTGATGAGGTATCGATGTGTGCAAAGATTTAACTTCCATACTACATAGTGTAATTTGTTCGTCTTCCTCGATTTTTACCATTCTCTAATATGCAAAACAACCTCATAATCATAAACCATATTTAGAGGTATCAAACAGGGTGCATAAAACATACTAAATGCATTACATTTCCTAGCACCACATCACATTTAGCACAGAGATCATATTAGGGCCCGGCGCCCTATAAATGTAACAATCCCCCTGGCCAACTGGCCATCTCAAAAGGGTGCCCAAATGCCCTATGTCCAAAGAGTCAGGGCTGCTGCCTAGGCAGCGAAAGTCAAAGGTGCGCCATCTGCGCAAACCTAAACGTTGCAACTGCCCACTACTTGCTGGGCAGCTGGGAATCACAAATGAAGACCTAAACGTAGCAGCTGGCACTAAGTGCTGCGCAGTTGTGCAGGAAAAGATGGGGGTGAAGGAGTGCGTCTCACTCCTGGCTTAACCATGTCCCCTAGAAAGAAAGACCTAAATGGTGCAGCTGCCCACTACTTGCTGGGCAGCTGGAAAACATTCAAATGAGGCCTGGGCTCTCAGTGGCCCTCAGAGACAAATGTGCCAAACGTTGGAGCCACCTAGGCTCTAAAATCATGTACCCAGGAGCACATGGGCTCCTGAAATAATTATGCGCCCAAAATCAGGAAGGCGAACTTGCCCCCCAGCACTGTGGAGCGCACTGGCGATTTAAATAAATATGCGCATGGTGGGGCAACACGGGGCCCTTAAAATAATGGGCAAAGCGTTGGAACCATCTAGGTTCTAAAGTCAAAAGCTTGGGACCACTCCGGGCCCCTCTGGCCCGGTAAATATTGATGGCCACAAAGTGAAAGAACTTGTCTCCAATGTGGGAGTGGCCCGCTGCAAGCCGGGGCCACTCGAAAGGCATCACATGGTGCTGTGCCTGTATCCGGCAGCACCGATAGTCCCTATGGAGCCCCGCAGCCCTTTCTTACTCACCGGGCTGCTCGCTGGGGACTCCTCTCCTTGGGGACGGCAGCACTTCTCCTGGGAGCCCCGCACTGCCGTTGGCGGACTCGGCCGCCATCTCCGATTCACCCGGCCCGCTCCTGGGACCCGGAGCTCCCTCTAACTGGCCGCAACCGCGGGGCTCTCCCCTCCGCATGGGAGCCCCACATCAGCACCCTGAGTCGCCACTTCCGCTTCTGTCCGGCGGCCCCGCCCACAGTCAGGTGAGCTCTCGGCCGCATTCCAGGGGTAGGCTCCCTCCAAAGTAAAAATAAAGCTGGCATGCGGGGTGGGCACCCGCTAGGGCTCCCATAAGCGGGGTGCACACCCGCAGTAATTACAAATCAAAAACAAAGACGCAGGGTGGGCACCTGCGCACCAAAATGACCAAATAAGCGGGGTGGGTGCCCGCAAGGAAGGCAGCACAGGCGGGGGAGTCCCCATGTCGGGAATCCCTCACAGACGATTGCAGCCCAGCACTGCAGGGTCAAAACAAAGCGCTCCCAGAGGGAAATGCAGCGCAGGAGGAGCCAAGTGCACCAAAAACAAAGCCAGCACTCACCAGGTGCTGGGGCAGCCCCAAACTCTCTTTATTCTCCTGGAAATAATTAAGCAAAGCAGAATGGCTCCAAGAAGTCCTCCAGGCATCCAGGGGCAGGGCAGGGCCCAGGGAGGCACGGCTTCCCCTGGGCCCCAGCAGCAGCACACCCCTGGTAGATTCAAGTCCACAAACAAGAACATTTAATTGGGGTCACGGCCCCTTACTTAAACAGCTAAATCCTTTGTCTAAAACTGTAGGGCAAGGGGAGAACTAGATACAACTGGTTCTGGAGTACTCTGTTTTGCTCAGCTCCCCTCTCTATTCACAGGACAGGTCAGGGACATCAGACACACCCCAGGAGGTGGAGCCAGCATTGTGGAGGGAAGGCTCAGCCCTATTTAGGTCCCAGGTGCAACTCCTCCCTCCCATCTACATGCAGATCTCCTTATTCACCACTGGGCAGAACCATCCTGGCTCCGGAAGCCCAGCACACCAGCCAGCCCCTGTCAATTACAAGCCAGATATACAATTGACTTCAGGCAGGCAGACACTGTAAACAGAAATGCCAACTTCTAAAAGTGGCACTTCTCCAATAGTCACAATGAATCTGCGCACACCATTGCGCAGCATTTAATCTCACAAGTTTGCACATGCCAAACTCGCCCCTGCACTCCTCTCACATCAGGAATTACTCTGGACATACATATCCCCCATGCACTCCTATGGGAGGGCAGGCCAATCTCACCACACGCACTCAGAGAGCGCAAGCACTTTACACTGGGCCACAGTGCTAAAGTGCGCAGAGGCCATAAATCACTACCATCATGTCATATTAAAAGGCAAAAAGTTAATGGATGAACCTGCCAAAAGGGCCAAGTCCAACAGGCATATATTGCTTTTAAGCGCTATTTTTACTTTTATTCTTTAAAAATTCATATCTTTACCTCTACTTATTGAATGTTTGTCATTTTGATCTTGTTTAATTTATAAAAATCATAATCTAGTTTTCAAAACTGGCGTGGAGTCGCTTTGTGGTGTTTACACTGTGTTATTGTTGGAAGTGTTGCACAAATACTTTACATAGTGCCTCTTAAGTCAAGCCTGCGTGCTCTGTGCCAAGCTACCGGAGGGTGAGCACAGGTTAATTTATAGTGTGTACAGTGTGTATCTGACTTACCCTGACTAGGATTTTGGTTCCTGTTTCCACACAGTGAATACCTCTACCAACCAGAAACCCAATTTCTAACACCTCCCCTTAATTCCTTTTTTTAAATATAATTTAAAAACACTTACCTATGTGGTAAAGATCAGCTTTTTATAGTGCCATAGAGTACATCAATGGTTCTTACCTGCATCATAATTGGAACATTGTAAAGGTCATGCGTGATAACGCTTGCATTGCTTGTGTTACATACTCCTAAGAACTATGGAGTCTAGTCTCAATTTACAGTGTTAATTGCCTAATGCAACCACTTTTTATAACCCCATGTAGTTTTTCTCCCTTCCATTTTGTTAATATTTGTAATTTTTATTTTTAGAATTTATTTGTATGTGTGTACTGAAAGGGTTACTCTGTTCTCAGTCTGAGGATTTGCAGCATGAGGCCACACAACACTAAAATCAAAGTACCCATTTTGACACAGTCGAGCCCAGTAAATTTTGGTAGCCTCGATACCTACCAATCTTGATTTTTCACATACAAGAGCTGATGACAACACAAAACGATGCCCTAATTGCTCTTCATTTTGAAGTCAAATGAACTTCTCAACAATTGAAACTATTAGTTTCGAGAGCCATGTTAGATTTTCTCTGTTTGCTTCCTTTAGGAGACAAAAGCAGTTTCAGCACGAGGAGTGGGGCAGAAATATTCTCTATATAGGGAGTTGGGTTGAAGAGAGAAGAGGAAGGTTAGGGTGATCGTAAATGAGGCCCCCTGAGACAGTTTGCAGGAAGTGGAAAAGGGAAGCTTTGAATAAGCTTATTTTGCAGGGAAAAGAGAGTAGGGTTGGATCTCCAATCACTGACTGGCACATAGGATGAGGTTGTGCCTCACCACCACCTCCCAAAAACATTCCTGGAGATCTGAAAAATATCTGGAAGAAAGAAGACTGACTGGTTGATGGGAAAAGAAAATTAAAGGATTCCTGACTCTTGCTGGTACATAAAGATTGGGGCAGTTCCTCTATGGTCAAGAGATGGCCTTTTGTTACTGCTACTGGGACACAAAAGACTGAAGTTCTCCCTCTGAAAAAAGCACAGCTGGCTTTTTAGTATTGGACCCCTATGAAGCCATGGCCAGAGAAAAACCAGGTGCTGAGAAACTTTCTCAGATGACTTGGGGGCTGTAGGAGACAGCAGGCATGACATTCCCAGCAGCCAGAACTTTGTGAAATTAAGACCTCCAAAAAACCATGACGTGGTGCAGAGGCTGAGGTGCTCCAACTTAAAGCCTTGTGACACAAAGAAGGCGGCTTTTTGAGACCACACACTCATTGTATCTGACATTTTTAAGTCCTGGTGGGCACTACATCCTGCCTTTCAGAGGATTACGAGAGCCAAAACGTGAAGCCTGAGCTAGAACCTGGGACCAATTTGAAGTGATAAAGTTACTCCTGAGACAAGGTAACCTCAGTAACTATGGAATCTCCCTTTGTCTCTTTGACTTGATTAGGATGAATTTTGATCCTAAGGAGTCCTTGTCGGCTTTAACATCAAAGCTTCCCCTGCTAGAGTCTTTCAAGAATCATAAAGTTTAAAGATAACGAATTAAATAAACAATTGTTGATTAATAAAAAACCATTACAAAATTTGGCATACTATTTTAAAGTAGTTATTATTCATGGATCAATATACCAAATTGCTGTTCATCCAAGGAAGTTTAGGGTGCTAATACTATTAGCAAATAGACAGTTAATGCTGCCCTGTGGTACATTTTAATACTTTATGGGAAATGTAGCCTTCTGGCAGGAAAGGTAATAAAATGCAGTGAAATTACTAAGTGGACTGCTGGACTTTTGTACAAACTACATCACTACGTCCTCCGGAACGCTATCCTGGAATTTTAGCCAACACCATAGTTTCATTCCATCTCATGTGGATAGCCAGTGGGTGAAATATGTTAATTCTGTGTTCCAAAATGCTACACAGAAGTACAGCGAAAGACAATTCTTCCTCACAGGCAGTCCCAAATGACTGGAAAGTGCTTGGCGATTTAAACAAATAGCAACGTTTGTAAAGCAAAGAAAAAGCACATTTAATGTTCTCAAAAGGCTCACTATTCAGGAGATTGTCAGTCATTGATAAAGTCACAAATGTGTTGTTGTTTCCTGGCAGGATATTGAATGTTGTTTATCGTTGCACTTATTTAGTTCTTTGGTAGCCCAGGTCTATATATTTTACCCCAGCCGAGAAATCAATTGATGTTCTGTACCCTGAAGACATGCAGTTACTGCTACAGCAATTGTGGTAATCTGATTCTTAATAAACTGGCTGTAGAAGCTTCTTTCTTTGGTCCAGCAAGGTTTATTGAAACTCCTTTACTGAGTGCTTTTTGGACTAGTAGGCTGATAGCCATGATGTTATCTAGCATTTCTGATCCTTTCTGAAGGCTGTTGATCGGACCGGCAGAATCTTAGAGGTGCGAACCTAATCGTCCAGTTGGTCAAGTAAGATGTGAGGCAGGGCTTTTGCTTCGTAATTTAAGAAGGTAGCAGAGTAGTTTTATAGTTCTGAAGATTGGTCAGACTACCTTTCTTATGGATGGGGTGTAGAAGCAATCCCTTCCAAGACTGGGAACCAAAACTGGCCCTGGCAAAGAGCTCGGGCGGCCCCCCTGGGAGCGGCCGAGCTGTTTGCCACGGCCGGATTTGGACGATTTTGTTACAGGGGCCGCTTGGCCCTGTAACAAAAACCGACCCCAGTGGGCCAAAATCGTCCCCCGCCCTAGCGGCCCACCGGGGAAATGCCCGGTGCCCGCTACGGCCAGTCCGGCCCTGGTTTCTGACTGTGATACAACATTATATTGCATTAGCAGTTTGTTTTCCCAGTGCATTGTAGTACAGTTCTGATAGGTGTGTTCTCCGTTATTCTGCCTCTATATGGTTGCTTATAACGTCTGCTTGTTCTAAGCCATTCATTAACCTCCAGAAACTCTTTGTATCACAACTAGCTTCCCATGTGGAGATATCATGGCATCTTTATGCCTCAACAGCAGCCTTTACTTGCCAGAATCTTACTTTATATTCAGATCTTAGATTTTTCAATGTGGTTTTCCTTGTTGAGCTATCGATCCTGCATGTTTTTCTGCAGTTGTTTCTGCTTTTTTTCCACTAGACTCAGATTTTGTATACGCAAAGAACCTATATACACCCTGTTATGCATATTTTGTGAAGGTACACATAGATGTTTAGTTGTATTCTTGTCTGTTTCATGGAAGTCGACAATTGACATTGGTAGTTTTTCCCAATTGATGATAATAAGATTGTCCTAGTCCTTAGGGGACAGGTTGCTTAATGTCTCTTGGCCATACTGCAGTCTCCAATGTTGGTACTTTCCTTCCTCATGTGGATTTCTCCTCAATTTTCTGATGATGTTGTTTTCTTCAGAGCAATAGTAATTAGGTTATTAGTGTGTAATCCAAGAGTTTGGATGTTTTTCCTGCGAAGTGAGTGGGGTAAATCAAACATTCAGATCGATAATCAGAACTCTAAATATTTTTAGCCAGAAATTCTGATCACACGTAGTATTTGAGCCTGGGCATAACACCATGTTAGGAATTCTCCAGTGCACCTTAAATTATTTCAGTGGATCTTACTTCAAGTGTGTTGGATCTAAGAATTCATTTATATCTTCAGTCAAAATTAACTCTGCTTTAGCATTTTAAATTTTTTTTTTTGCTTATTTATTTTTTTATATTTTTATTGGTATTTACAAGATACAGATTACATATAATGACAGACATATAGTTACAGGCTCTTGGTTAAATTCTCGCCGCTGACTTGTATATAAAACATAGAACATAGAACAGAATCCATCTAGTGGTGATGATGTTGATTTGACAGAAAAGCAATTCCATTTGAAGGTTGGGTCGTGCTTTGACCCTAGTTGTTATACAGAGACTGTGAGTTTGTTTAGTTTGGAGCCCACCTGACATATAGTTCTCCTTTGGTCTGCTGGACACTCAGGGCATGAAAAAAGTACCACCGATTGGAGGTAGAGGTGTGCTTTGACTATGGTGGTTTGAAGGTGTCCATGTGTTTGTCCAGTTTGGACCACATCGCTCTGAAGTGGTGTCTACCTGGCGTGTTTCTGAGGGCGGTAATGTCTGCGCCTCTTAGGAAGATCACCCAGTTGAGCCAACTTTTGAAGGTGGCCTTGGAGGTGTCTTTCCAGTTTGTGAGTATTATTTTAGTTGCTGAAGTGAGGAGAAAGTCAAGGAGGTTTTTGTCTTCTTGGGTCGGGACTTCTTGTGAGATATGTGCTGTAGCTATGGTGGCGAATGACTCTTTGAGGGTGCGGCCTAGTGTTTTGTTTGTAAAATCTAGCACCTGTTTCCGGAAGTTTTTGACTTTAGTGCAGCTGAAGATGAGATGTTCTAGGTCTCCTTTTTCTAATCCGCAGTTCCAACAGATGTCATTTGTCTTTTAGACCCACAGATGCCAGGCGTGCTGGTGTCCAATAGGCTTGGTGTAGTAACCAGAATTTGGTTTGCACGAGTGCTGGGATATCATGTTCTTAGATGGGGAAGCCCACAGAGTTTGTAATTCTTGTTCAGACAGTTTAGTTTTAGTTTGGCTTTCCCAGTAGGCAGTTTTTTTTATCATTAAGCTTGGTCATGGTTGGTCGGAGCAGTTTGTACAGAAGTGAGACTTGGTGTCCTATCTTCTTTATGTTCTCCATGAGCTGGAAGATAGAAGGGGCTTGTCTATGTAGATTTGATTTCGTTAGGGCTGTTTTTATGGCTAGGAAGTTGTAGAGTTCTATGTCTGGTAGGTTGTGTTCTTTTTTCAGGTTGTTGAAGGTGTGTGGAGTTCCTTCCAGTTCTAGATGTATTGGGAATTGAATCCCTCGAGTTTTCCATGCACTCATGTCTAAAGTTTTCCCTCGGTATTTGATCTTGTGGTTCCCCTATAGTGTCTCCCACTGTGAGTTTTTGATGCTGACCTCTAGGTTGCGGTCTATCTTCAGTAGTGCCTGTTTCCTGAACTTTAGGATCGGGTTGTTGTTGAGTGCTTGTTTGTTTGCAGTGAGTAGTGTGAGTGGGGCGGTGTTGTTTAGCATGGCTTTCTCTATGGCTAACCAGGTTGGCGTGTATTTTTGTCTGGGTACCACCCAGTGTATTCCTTGCCTGGCTATGAATGCTAGCTGGAACGTTTTCAGGTCTGCTAGATTGAGCCCGCCTAGTTTTTTTCCCAGTCTCAGCTTGCGGAGGCCTATCCTAGCTTTTTTACCCTGCCATATAAATTTGTTGATCATTAGGTCTAGCTTTTTGTGGAAGTCTTCTGTCATGGGCAGGGGGAGCATATCTGCCAGGTAATTGACTATGGATGTTACCATCATTTTGATGGTGTCTATGCGGCCCCACCATGTGATGAACTTGGGTGACCATGAGTCTAGTAGCTCTTTTACTTTTTTCAGCGTGAGTGTCTCGTTCAGTTCTAGAGTGCCCCTTAGGCTTCTTTTGAATTGGATGCCCAGGTATTTGATGGCCTTTGGCTGCCACGCTACTCCTATGTTCCCTATTACTTACCTGGTTGTGTGCACATTGAGAGGCATGCACTCCGATTTGTCCTTGTTGAGCTTGTAGCCTGAGTGTTTTGCGTATGTTTCTATTGTGCTCATGAGTGCTGGTATGGATTCGGATGGGTCGTTTGTCAGAATTAGTAGGCCGTCTGCGTAGGCCGCGATCTTGGCTGTTGTATTGTTAATTGTTATCCCTGTGATGTTTCTGTTTGCTAGGGTGTCTGTGATCAGAGGTTCTAGTGCTAGTAGAAATAGTAGCGGGGATAGAGGGCACCCCTGTCTCGTGCCTCTTTCAAGTTCGAACGGGGTGGATGATCCCCCGTTCTGCTTTAGCATTTGTCAACTGATGGCTCTAGATATGATCAAAGAGAGACTCTGGTGTTAGCTGGTTTCGCAGGGCCGCAAGTGGTAAATAGTTATTGTGTAAAAAGAGACTCCAGTTCGATTTTCCTTTACACTTTCATTTGGTTTCTGAGATATAGTTTAAATTGATCTAAATTGTTGATACGGGGTAGTTCAGCCTTGTCTAGACAAATGTGGCAACCCCACTGAGGCTACGATGTCTGACATCTTCACTGTTGGTTTTATCTTTGAAGTAAAGATATTTAGGGAATGTACTTCTTTTGCCCATGAGTCCTGCAAACAAACGATTTCCTGCATACTCACAAGTTTCTAAAGATCCTCATTCATTCTTAGTCTGTGAATTCCGGCAATGTTCCATGAGACAATTGACAGTGCATCTTTTTAATCTCTGTATTGTATTCTACATTATCCTTAACAGGCTAAGTATTTGGAGTTTTTATTGAGAGTATGCTTGTTAGCCAAGCCCAATCATCAGCACCTTAAGACCCTTATGGGTGAGTAGTCGCGCTTTACAAGCCATTGATTGACTGAGTGTTCATGACATATTTGTTATTTAGTTTATTAAGCATATTACATGTTTGTTTTACCATTTTGCTGTAGTTTTATGTGAATATTCTTTTTTTTGTGCGATGGTTGAGCCAGTGGATTGTTGCTGCTTTTTGTTGCTGAGTACAAGTGGGGAATGTGCGCTGTGAAGATTATTCTCTTTTTTGTCAGCTTGTTTGATTCCAAATAAAAAATAAATTATTTGCTGAATCCTAATTAGTGTTGCAGTCCCTAGCAACGTGCACTTGATTCTTGTGCATTCAACTGGACATTTATCATATATATTGGGTTCAGTGATTAATTCCTCTGTATGTATATTCATTCCTCACAGGATTGGTGTTGTTGCATAAGAACATAGGAGGGTTCCTTGATTAAGGATATCATGTGTACCCTCACTATTGCAGAGAGGAGAGAATATCACAATAAAATTTGATCTGTCTGGAAGATTCATATGATTTTCATTCCTCAGTGTCTCTGCAAACGGATCGGATGACTTTATCAATTTTGTGTATCCGGAATATCGGTCATCCGTGCTCTTATGAGCATTGTTATTATATTAGAAATTTTAGAACTATTTCACTCTCTCACAGAATACAAGTCCGCTGCATGGACTGTGTGACTTTTAAGCTTTTCTTGTTTTTGAAGAATGCGGCAACACTTTTAATCGGGGTGGTGTAGTTTTAACCCTTTTCAATAAGGGTTTGTGACAAGCTATTTTTTGTATTGCTCAATTTTGTAACTTTTTTCACAGTCTGAGGTTCTTCCATTACTTCTGTGGCCACATTGCACTTGGTCAATGTGTCATCTATCTAGAGGTCATATTGAATCCCTTGGTTGCACATAGATTTGGTATTTGAGTCCCTAGGGAGGGCCTCTTTTAAGGATCCTCTAGTAGTTATTTTTTGTTTCATATCCATTCTCCTGTCTACGGTCTGGTACTCCTGACTGCCTCTGTCAATGCTAGAGCTTTTCTCATCCTGTTTAGGAGATTTACTTGTCAAAACACTTATCCACTCAATAGCATGGTTCGTAATGACCACAAGCCAACCATGGCATTCTCTAATAATTAATATTTATGTAGGACATAATGAAATAATTAAAATGGTTTGAAAAATACTGGAGGTCTGATTTACTCCTTCACAAATGTGATGGCCATCCCATCTGCCCAATCACAGGTCTCTTAGGACATAATGCACTTACAATAAGACAGAGACCTTTGGGATGAGCCACCATTCATTAAAGTCTAAATCCGACCCTATGTTTCGAATGTACTACATGTTTCAAAGGCATGGAATCAGATGCCTTATCTAAATCATGAAAAGGTTTTAAAAAAAAATAATATACTGTTTTCCGTCCTTGAATGTGTCACTTCCTCAAATCATTTTGCTTGAAAAACAACGTTCTTTAATCAAATTAATGTAATTAATTCGGAAAACAGTACTTACTTTGCAATTGCATGATTGTTAATTAATGGACCATAAATTTCCATGTATTCTAAATGTCCCCGTTTTTGGTTTGCGTTGGGCTGGGAGCTACATTTTTCCTGGATAAAAATAGTTGGTATTACCCTCCACCAGGGTATCAATTTGAATGTCAGATTTGTCTCTGCGTCCTAATTGTCTGAAACATACGAATCCCATTTTCTGTGAGCGGAGTTCCATATATATACCATACTATATATAAAACCATCTCATAACCTTCCTGGGTAATCAGGTTTATAAATATTTCATATGGGTTTTCACCCAGCTCCTTAGTTTAATAACTCTGTGTAATCTTTCCACAGCCTCCCAAACTTTTGACATTCGGCAGCTTGATAATAAATGCTTTTGCAAGCCAACTTCAAGTTGTGTGAATTATAGCATATACAGCTTATTTGCAAAGAGACTTTAGTTATCGAAATGTGGTGCTTCTACCTAACTCCACACAGACATTGGAATATTTAAGCACTTTATATCACCGGAAGTCAGCTGATTCTCTAGCCCTCCGATATGTCCCAATTTCAATTTATAATTAACAATCACTGCCTATAGTCCTCTGCATAGCATGATACCACAATATTTGTCAACCTGCTTGGATACAACTTCATGCTACTGGCTCAGACACTGAAAAATGTAAATGCATTACAACAGCGATGGAACACTTTTCAGTGCGCCATCCTTGCGACACCATGGATGCGCCGTATTTACTGTACAGCGCTCTTTGTCACAAGGATTTACAGATACGTCAGTATTCCCAACGTATCTGTAGGTACAAAAGTGGCACATTGCTGGGGTGTGTCTGAAAACAGAAGCAACTCCAGCAATGTATCCTTTCAAATGGGGCAAGCCCCATGTGAAATGGCCTACGTACCAATACATCAAGAAACGGCCTTCAAAAAATGAAGAGTTCAAAACATTTATTTCCCATTTTTAATTCCACAGGAAACTTTTCTGTCCAACACAAAATAAATAGTTCAACTGAATTACACCAAATTGGCAAAAAGTTAGACCTTTATTCTGAAAGAGTGCTTTTTGTGATTTGATGTTAATCTGTTTATCTGTTTTCGACAAATTCTTGTTTAAAAAGTTGAGTGGGTTAAGCTTGAAAGGGTTAGAAAGACAGTTATATTGGGATGGCTAGTCCATCAGTACCGAAAATAAAAATAAATAGAGCCCTCTAATTGGCAGAGGGAGCTTTTTCTCCTGTCTGCCATTTTGATACCAGAGGACTGTTCCTAGTCCCACACTACCAAGCAATTTGATGAAGAAAATGTTGCAGCTGGCTGCCATTATAGGACAAGGAGACTTGGTCTCAGTGTCCTTAAAACATTTTCTAAATGTATTATAGGGGGGTAGGGTAGGTGCCCCAAATCCACTGGCACTAGAGGTATGACCCATATGGCTCCAACCGAAGGCCAACATTTTTTTTAAAACATACGTCATGCTGTGGGTACCACTTTCATCCATGAGAACCAGCACAACCCTCATGTAAAGTACCGCAGAACTCACACAGGAGCCTCTGGTCAAGCATATCCCCATACTACTGTAGTACCATGGAAGCTTACTCCAGGAGTTAAGCAGAGGGGGCTCTGCACAGAGGGGTAGTTGACTCAACATGATCAAAATTCCCCACAAGTCCACTAAAAAACAAAGGAACAAAGGTCAAAGTGGCATTATAGTTAGGTTTGGTAATAAGATTTCAATAACAAAATTGAAATCACTGAAAAAAACAAAAGCTTCAACTAATTGTAAGAAATTGGGTTACTGGTTGAGGGGGATGAAACCCTACTCAAGGAAAAACCACAATCCTTGTCAGGGTGAAGTCACAAACAAACTCCGAATTAACCCTTGCTCAACCTTCTGGTAGCTTGGCACAGAGCAGTCATGCTTAACGTAGAGGCAATGTGTAAAGTATTATGCTGCACTTCAAATAGTAATAAAGTGAAAACAAGACAAATCCCGCCCCTGTTGAGGAAACCCTACACATGCCTCAAAAGAGCACCGGAACAAGCTGACCAAAAGGTACATCTCCCCACAATGTTTAAAGATATGTGGAATCTAGTCCACATATCACTAAATTAAGGGACATAAGGACTATCAAAGCTTAAAGCCCTGAAGAAGACCTTCATGGAAACACATCACAGGCCCAACATGAAGGTCAAACGCATCGGCACTATTGCCTAGGGGCCAAGAGCTATCATTAATTGGTTTATCTGCACATAAAGTGTTGCACCACGGGAGATGAATTCAGGACCATATCCTGACACAAACTAATGCTCTGACCCCCACCATTACAGGGCCAAGTAGTACTGTGTAGAACTATAAATTAGAAGACGAAAGTAGCAAATGTCTCTCTAATAGGTCAATGTAGGACACTATATTGTACATACTCAATAAGTAATGTCATGTAATGTTTGTCATTTTTGATTTGTATAAGTTTTGTCCTTTGCCTTTTATTTACAATTGTATGTCCAATGTTTTCTTGAAAAATTATTTCAAAAAGCAGTGAAAAAAGCTATAACTTAACAAAAGAGGACTGTTGACTCATTTCATTCAGAATCACATGAATATTTCATTTTAGCATGATATATTCACGTGTACTTATCTGTTATGTTATGTTATGTTAAATTAACTTGTTGAGCGCGCTAACACCATTAGGTTTCTTGGCGCTGTTCGGAGAGAGCGAAGAGAGACAAAACTAACATAACAGAAGAACAGAAGTTAATAATAGGCCTCAGTGAAAAGATGAGTTTTAAGGGAGGATCTGAAGCTAGAATAAAGAGAGGCTGACCTCAGCGGGAGAGGTAAGGAATTCCAAAAGGACGGGGCTAGGAAGGAGAACCTAAGACCACCGTGTTTCTTCCGCTTGAATCTGGGGATGGATAGAAGAGCCATGTGGGAGGACCGGAGGGTGCGGGAGGGAACGTAATGATGTAGCAGGGAAGAAATGAAAGCGGGGCCCTGACCAGAAAGAGATTTAAAGATGATACAGCCCAGCTTAAATTTACAGCGGGCTGAGACCGGGAGCCAGTGAAGGTCCTTAAGAAGTGGTTGGACATGTTGGTCTCTCGGCTGATGATAAATCAGACGGGCAGCCTGATTTTGAATCAGCTGTAGTCTCCTAAGTTGATAAGCAGGAATGCCTACATATAATGCGTTCGCGTAGTCAAGCCTAGACATGACTAACGCGAGTAAAGCCAAGATAAGAGCATCGGCGGTAAGTAGGCGCGAGATCTTACGTATCTTCCTGAGCTGAAAATGGCTAGAGGAGACTACAGCGCTAATCTGGGGTGTCATCGATAGATCGTTACTGATGACAACACCCAGACTTTTTGCTGAGTTGACCGGACAAGGCGGAGAGCCCAGGCTGGCCGGCCAAAAGGAAGAATGCCAAGGATTGGAGGGTCCCCCGACAAGCACCAACTCGGTCTTGTCGGGGTTAAGTTTCAGATGGTTTACACCCATCCAATCACTGATGAAACAAAGGGCATTTTGGAAGGTAGAGATAGATTCGGGCCCAGAGTCAATAGTAAAAACCAATTGAATGTCGTCCGCATAATTGAATGCAGAGACATTAAAACAGCGGAGGGAACGGATTAGTGGGGCCAAATACAAATTAAAAAGAAGAGGGGATAGGGAGGAGCCCTGAGGGACACCGCAGGTCAGCTCGACTTGAGAGGCAGAAAACTGAGACAATCTGACGGCCTGGTGGCGGTGGGTCAGAAAGGAGCGCACCCAGTCCAGGGCAATGCCCTGGATGCCGGCCTCTCTGACACGGTCGACCAAAATGTCATGGTCGACCGTGTCAAAGGCGGCCGACAGATCCAGAAGGACCAGGGCCTGACAGGTGTTGGTGTCAGCGCCCCTGCGGAGTTCATCCATCACAGAAAGGATGACTGCTTCTGTGGAATGTGCTGGTCTAAATCCAGCCTGCTGGGGGTCCAAAACACAGGAGTCCTCCACAAAAGAAGTAAGGGTCTGGGTGACGTGAGACTCCAGGACCTTGCTAAGAAAGGGGAGGAGGGAAATTGGGCGGTAGTTGCTCATGTTGGACTGGTCGGCCGTGGGTTTTTTCAAGATAGCAACCACTTCTGCCCGTTTGAAAGAACCTGGGACCACCCCCGTAGTCAAAGAGCTGTTTAAAAGAGCTAGAGGGGGGTCCGGGCACGAAGTGAAGGCTTCTCGTAAGGCTGACGGGGGGCAACAGTCGCTGGGGGATCCGGAGGAGACTTTGAACAGAAGGGAACGAAATTTATCTCTGGAAATGAGTGGGAGCTGGGTGAGGGTGTTGGTGCAATGGGAAGGGGGGGGAATGGGAAGGATGGAGACAGGAGATGCGTGGACAATGCTGGTTTTAATTTTAATGATTTTGTCCACGAAAAATTGATTCAAAGAATCACACAATAACTGGGAAGGAAGAGGGGCAATAGTGACTCTCGCCGGGTTCGATAATTCCTCAACAATCGAAAAGATGTCTTTGGACTTATTAATAGAGTTCAAGATCTTATTGGAGAAATAACAAGATTTAGCCCTGGCTATTGCAGACTTGTATTCTCTCAGCTGGGCGGAAAAGGCCGCCTTAGACTGTGAGGAATAATCTCGACGCCAGCGCCTTTCGGCCTGGCGGAGGGTCAGTTTCAATGCCTTAAGTTCCTCGGTGAACCACCTATGGGCGTCATGATTTCGCCGCGTTTTAACAGGTTTTAAGGGTGCCACCGAGTCAGCGGCGGCAACCAACCAGTGAACAAGATTGTCGGACTGAGAATCAATAGAGGAAAGGGATTCAAGGATGGGGGGGACAGATGAGCTCAGAAGGGAGGTGAATTTGTTAATGTCAGCCTTGTTCCAGTTGCGTGCCAGAAAGTTGGATTCACGGGCAGCGCTAGCTGGAGCAGGCTTAGTCAGGGAGAAGGTGATGAGTAGATGATCCGACCAAAGACAAGGGAGAACAAGGGGGGTGGAGATGTCCAGGGAGGAAGTCCATACCTGGTCCAGAATATGACCTTTGATGTGCGTGGGTGTGTGTATATGCTGGGTACAATTGAAACCCAGCATAAGCTCAGAAAAGGCGAGGGAATCAGAGGTTTCGTGAGGATCAAATGGCCAATAGTTAAAATCGCCCAGGACCAGAATATTGGTGTTGTTAATGGTCAGCTGCGAGATAAGCTCGCCGAACTGGACAGAGAAATTTGGCATGGCTTGGGGGGGGCGGTAGACTAGGACACACACTAGGGAGGAGCCAGGTTGCTCCAATCTAAGAGCCAAACAGTCGACCATGGGAATACTGATAATAGGCACCATGGAACACCGAATTGGGTGCCTAATGATGGCTGCGACCCCGCCGCCCGCTTTACCAGAGGGGCGGTTGGCTTGTAGAATGTAATAGCCAGGGGGAATAGCCGCTAGGATATCAGGAGTGGAGTCCTCTGTGAGCCAGGTCTCGGTCAGGAGTAGGATATCAGGCTGTTCCGATCCTAAGAGATAAAAAATATCAGATTGGTGGCCGACCAGAGACCGGGTGTTAAGGTACATCACAGAGAAAGAGGGGTTGGGTCCTAGTCCAGGGATGGGAAGCGAGGACTTGCCGGAAGAGTCCGGGAGTGAATGAAGGGAAGATGAAGGAATGATCTCAGGGAAAGTGGTCCTAGGGGCAGGCAAGCCGCAGATAGCGTGTTTGATTGAGGGGTCAGGAAAAGGGAGAGCACAATCATGAAGGGAAATAATAAGTGAGCGGGGAAGAGTAGGGCAGGGAACAGAGTGAGGTGCCCCATGCCCCGGCCTGCCGCGGACGGGCGCAGACGGGCTTAACTCTGGCGCAACTCCGGCGCGCCTACGTCGCGCCCGCTGCGCTCGTCCGCTGCGCTGACACATATTGGCCGTTTAAATAGGGGCGGGACGAGGGAGGAGTGAGGGAAGCTAGGTGCAGATTGGAGCCCAGGCGAAGATGGCGCCCGCTGCAGCTGGGAGCCCACGATACCAAACAGCCCCCAGCCGGCCGCTCCCCTCTGAAAATGGAAGCGGAGGTTAGTTACCTGCACAATTTAAAGAGTGGGGTTAAATATACAATTTAAAATACAATGCGCTTAAAAAACGCCGCCGCTCGCAATCAGCGGGGCGAGATGCAGAAAATACTAGGAGAGGCTCTCTCACGCTCTCAGCTCTCGCAATGTTGGCAGAACGAGCCCACTGCCACCGGGCTGTCTGCCAAACACCGATGGAGAGGTAACACGCGCTCCTAAATAGGGGCGGGACGAGGGAGGAGTGAGGGAAGCTAGGTGCAGATTGGAGCCCAGGCGAAGATGGCGCCCGCTGCAGCTGGGAGCCCACGATACCAAACAGCCCCCAGCCGGCCGCTCCCCTCTGAAAATGGAAGCGGAGGTTAGTTACCTGCACAATTTAAAGAGTGGGGTTAAATATTCAATTTAAAATACAATGCGCTTAAAAAACGCCGCCGCTCGCAATCAGCGGGGCGAGATGCAGAAAATACTAGGAGAGGCTCTCTCACGCTCTCAGCTCTCGCAATGTTGGCAGAACGAGCCCACTGCCACCGGGCTGTCTGCCAAACACCGATGGAGAGGTAACACGCGCTCCTAAATAGGGGCGGGACGAGGGAGGAGTGAGGGAAGCTAGGTGCAGATCTATTAATAATTACTGGTCAAGCCAGAGAAATTGGAAGAAACAATACTTGGGTTTCTTCTACCAAAGAACGTTTTGATTGATTGTCTTGGAGGCATTTCTTGTTGAAAAATTAAGTGTTGATTTGAGCCTTCAAATTCCATAACTGAATCACTCCCCCAGACGATATACACGCTGTTTGATTAATTCAGCATTTCATCAATCATCTGTTTGTTTCGCATTTGTCGCCCTAAGTGGGAAGGGTATGCCCAGATGTGGGTCCCTTGCTCCCTATGCTGCAAGATTCAAGCTAGCTTGGCTGATGAGGGGTGTTACCCCGAAACTGGTCCCGGATGCCTGTTTCTGGTCCAGGGAAGAACTGGCCTGGCAGTTTGGACTGCACTGTTCCCATGGGGAAAAGGGTCAAGACTGAAATGCATATGGCTTGGTCTAAACTGGAACGCGTGGCGTGCAAAAACAACATGGATTTAACCCATATCTGTGACTGGGAGTGAATGTCTGATTAATTCAGAATTCCATCAATCAGCTGTTTGTTTTGCATTTGTCACCTTACATGGGAAGGGCATGCCCAGACGTAGGCCCTGTGCTTGCTATGCCACCAGATTCAAGCTAGCCTGGCGGATGAGGGGTGTTACCCTCAAAGCTGTCCCAGGATGCTTATTTCTGGTCCAGGGAAGAACTGGCCTGGTAGTTCGGGCTGGACTGTTCCCACGGGCAACTGAATTGAAGCTGATTTGCATATGGCGTGGTCTATACTTGAGCGTGGTGTGCAAAAAATCGATGGATTTAACACAGATCTGTGACTGGGTGTGAATATTTGATTAATCCAGCATTCCATCCATCATCTGTTTGTTTTGCAGCTTTCTAAAAGTGGTATTTTCAAAATTGTAATTTGAAATGGAGTTTACAATAAATTAGCTTTTTTCGTAACAATTCTAAAGACGCCAAGCGTAACCTGTTTACCTGTTCTCATTTCAAAGTTATCCTTATTAAAGGTAACTTGTAATATTTGCAAATAAATATCCTCAGGCTCATAAATGTTGATCTTGAATTGTAGTTTAATATTCACAAAAGAATCCCATCCAAACAGGTTAACATTCAAAAGTCATCTGAACCCTTAACATTCTCATAAGCCTAAGTTCTAGAATACACATAGCACTAACCATAGAGAATGAAGAAATAAAGCTTCTCATATCATAGAGTTGAGAACATGCAGAATATCACACATCTCCCTTCCTTATAAAATAAAAAGTTAAACACATACAAACATAAAATAGTAAAAAAAACTAAATTACATATTAAACAAAATCTTTTAAATAACTAGGACATTTGGTAAGTCTAGAAGACCTCCTTAATATATCTGAGTGAGACCCATCTCCATTCATATTCCTCTTTGCTTCCTGATCTTGACTCAACTCCATGTTACACTTTCTTTTGACAGCAAAATGGTTTGTTTCGCATGCACACTGTTTTGTGCTTATTAAACCAGTTGTGGCGTGCTCTAGGGTGCACCCTCCTTCAAGGTACTAGTAAATCAAATGTCAAGCGTGACCCTTAATTGAGTGACGTCCCCTAGTCACAGCAAAGTCCCAAATTTTGGGTTACAAATTCAAAAAGTTCCAAAGAAAACGGTTCAAATTAGGTGAAGATTCAAAATGCGTTTATTCGCATTATAACGTTTGTGGAATTAATTCACAACAGCATTCAAAATAATCCAGTCTTTGAATTAGTACTTCATTTTCCAAATCAATATTTTGTTGTCCAATGCATTTCGGCTAGGGTAGCCTTCATCGGGGACCGGATTCTACAAATTAAATGATCACAATCAGTGTACATCAGGGACCAATTCTCAAGTGCATTCTCAAATACATTCTCAAATGAATCTCAAATTATCAGGTAAAGTTGCATTTATCAATTGAATGAATGAAATGTACATGTAGCCAAAACTAAAAAAACGAAAAAACAATGATTTTAACCCTCCACCACAGTGAACTTTCGAAATGCGTGCGCCCTCTTCTCATTGAACCCGAAAGGATTTTAATACTCACTTCGTGAAGCAATGTGTGATCTCTTAGTTAGAATCCCCGCTCACGGGCAAACACGGTATATTCAACCGGCATGTCGGAAACAGTTAGTCCTCTGTTTGGTAAACAGTGAAAGTGGACTTATGCTTATCGTGTTATAGCGGCCATATTTAAATGGTTTAAAAACGAAAAAACGGATCCTAGATAACTTATGGCAAGGAATATACCTAAACGTGGTGTATTGTGTGTAACACTTGGTAATATGCAAAGGTAATTATGTAAGCTTAGAGGAGGTGGATATAATCGCAAGTCTGTGAGAAATCTATGTTAAACCTCCTGAAGTTAATGAAAAGTGAAAACAGACTAAAATGACTCTGGCTTTTCGGGGATTCAAAAAGAAATACATTCTACTCATCTCAATTGTGTGAGGAAAGTTAAACAAAATAACAATGATAATAATAATAAAGGTAAATCATCATTCTACACATGAATAATATGTGTTCAATACAAAATGTTCAAATGTGGCAATCAAAAGAAGAAACATCATGCTCAGTATCATATGGTACTTAATAGTGTTCATCATAAGTAACAATTAAACTCAATCCGGTCATTCATCCCGGTGGGTTTTAAAGTTTCCAATTTGAAAATCCAAAAGTTATCACGTTGCAACAGGTTCTTGTGGTTGTCAATTCCCTCTCGTTTTTTCACTATTTCTAGGACCGTGAACCTCAGTTGGCTAATGTTATGAGAAGCCTCACAAAAGTGGGAAGCAACAGTTGATTTCAATTGTTTGTTGCGAATGTTTGATTTGTGTTCGTATAATCTTGTTTTGATTTTTCTCTCAGTTTTTCCCACGTAGCCCTGACCACAAGGACATTTCAACAGATATATAACGTTCATAGAGTCACAAGTAGCTGACACACGTAGTTTTATTTTGTATCCTTTACTCGGATGGGTGATAATGTTCCCTCTGATGATACAATTACAGTGGCTGCAATTGTGGCAAGGTAATGTGCCATGGAATGTTTGTTCTGTATCATCCAACCTTTGTTTGATCATGTTTCCCAAGTTCATTCCCCTTTGGTAGGCAAATAATGGTGTCTCTTTGAAGATATTGTTAAAGTCATTTTCTTGTGACAGTATTGACCAGTGTCGTTTGATTATACTCTTGAATGTTTTACTCTTGGTCGAGTATTTTGACACAACAACCAGTCTGGTGTTTTCCTTTTTAGGTGTTTGAATTAATAAATCATTCCTTTTTCTTAGGGCACATCTCTGTTTAGCTTCATCCAATATGTTCTGTGGATAACCTCTGTTTTTGAATCTTAATTCCATCTCTTGTATTCTCGTTTCTAGTGTCTCAGGGGATGACACAATCCTTTTTACCCTGATCATCTGCGAGTATCGTAGATGTATTTTCAAAGAGTTATTGTGAAAGCTGTTGTGATGTAATAGGTTGTTTCGATCTGTCATTTTACGGTAAACGTCTGTAATGAACTGTGATCCCTTTCTCTGTATTTCTATATCCAAAAATTTAATCTTATTAGCATCGATTTCCGATGTAATTTTGATGCGCTCATCACGTCTATTGAGTTCATGGATGGCTGCTTTGAGTTCAAGTTCTGATCCAGTCCATATGATGAACATGTCATCTATATATCTCAGGATTAATTTGGTGTTAGATCTCCATGGTTCTTGGTTCAATATGTATTTAGTCTCGAAGCTCTCCATGTACAGGTTTGCATAGGAAGGTGCTGCCGAATTTCCCATGGCAGTCCCAGTCAGCTGTAGGTAAAACTTATCCTTCCATTTGAAATAACTGTAGAAGAGGGTGAAATGGAGAAGTTCCATCAGGAAAACTTTAAAATCCAGATCTATGTCTGTGTTAAGCAAGGTCTGTTCAATTGCCTCAATACCATCGTGATGAGGTATCGATGTGTACAAAGATTTAACATCCATACTACATAGTGTAATTTGTTCGTCTTCCTCGATTTTTACCATTCTCAATCTCTCTAAAAAGTGGGTTCGTGTCCTTCGTAAATGTTTTCATCCTCACCACACTGTGTTGTAGATATCTGTCCAACAGTTGACCTATTGGTTGATGTATGCTCCCGACTGTTGACACAATGGGTCGAAAAGGAGGGTGTTCCAGATCCTTATGTATTTTAGGTAACATATGTATTACCGGGCTTCTAGGTTTGTTTGTAATCAAGAATTTCCTTGTCCTGTCATTGATCACTCCATCGTTATATGCTTTGTTAATGATCTCGTTGAGATCCTTTACAAATTGATCAGTTGGATTATGATCCAAAAGTTGGTAGACCTGTTCGTCTCCTAGGTGATTCTCCACCTCTTGTTCATAGTGTGAAATGTTCATTATAACTATGGCTCCTCCTTTATCAGCTTTCTGACAAATGATGTGTGGGTTCTTAGCTATTTTCTGAAGAACATCGATTTGTTTCTTTGTGAGATTGTTTCGCCTGGAGTTTCTTTTATAACTCAATTTTGATAGTTCCATTTTCACAAGATTTTCAAACGTATCTAATGTCTTATGTGACATGGGTGACTCATATGTGCTATGTGGAGTTAGTCCCAACAGTTGATCCGTTTTTGTTCCACTTTTGTCGGTCACTACATTATCAAAAAAATGTCTCAAGCGTAATTTCCTCATCAGTTTATAAAAGCTGACCTCCAATTCAAGTCTATCTGTTTCGGTTGTTGGTACAAAAGCCATCCCTTTCTGTAACGTCTCCATGGAAATGTAATCCAATTTAACATCAGAGATGTTAATCACCAAGTTATTTAGGTCATGGTTTTCTTGGGTTTGTCCTTCTTCCTTTCTGCCGCTACACTCCTGGTATTTGGTGGATCTGTTTCTCTTCCCTTTGCCCCTCCTGGGTCTTCTTTTTCTCGTTGGCCCTCCTCTAAAAAAGGCTCCTCTCTATTTCTTTGTGTCAAATTTTGACCAGATCCCGAACTTTCTGGGAATTGTTCTTGTTGTTGTTGTTGTTGCCGGGGTCGTCCGGTGGTTTTTGGTCTTGTTGATTGGTCACTGCCAGTTGATGACGTATCTGTGCTTTGAGTGTATGGTTTGTTTTGTCTACGGCGGGCATACACCTCTGCCCAGGTGTATACCTCCCCGAGCTTGTAGTCCACGGTATCACGTCGAAGTTTTCTGATTTTCCTGGCATACACCTGGGCAGAGGTGTATGCCCGCCGTAGACAAAACAAACCATACACTCAAAGCACAGATACGTCATCAACTGGCAGTGACCAATCAACAAGACCAAAAACCACCGGACGACCCCGGCAACAACAACCACAACAAGAACAATTCCCAGAAAGTTCGGGATCTGGTCAAAATTTGACACAAAGAAATAGAGAGGAGCCTTTTTTAGAGGAGGGCCAACGAGAAAAAGAAGACCCAGGAGGGGCAAAGGGAAGAGAAACAGATCCACCAAATACCAGGAGTGTAGCGGCAGAAAGGAAGAAGGACAAACCCAAGAAAACCATGACCTAAATAACTTGGTGATTAACATCTCTGATGTTAAATTGGATTACATTTCCATGGAGACGTTACAGAAAGGGATGGCTTTTGTACCAACAACCGAAACAGATAGACTTGAATTGGAGGTCAGCTTTTATAAACTGATGAGGAAATTAAGCTTGAGACATTTTTTTGATAATGTAGTGACCGACAAAAGTGGAACAAAAACGGATCAACTGTTGGGACTAACTCCACATAGCACATATGAGTCACCCATGTCACATAAGACATTAGATACGTTTGAAAATCTTGTGAAAATGGAACTATCAAAATTGAGTTATAAAAGAAACTCCAGGCGAAACAATCTCACAAAGAAACAAATGGATGTTCTTCAGAAAATAGCTAAGAACCCACACATCATTTGTCAGAAAGCTGATAAAGGAGGAGCCATAGTTATAATGAACATTTCACACTATGAACAAGAGGTGGAGAATCACCTAGGAGACGAACAGGTCTACCAACTTTTGGATCATAATCCAACTGATCAATTTGTAAAGGATCTCAACGAGATCATTAACAAAGCATATAACGATGGAGTGATCAATGACAGGACAAGGAAATTCTTGATTACAAACAATCCTAGAAGCCCGGTAATACATATGTTACCTAAAATACATAAGGATCTGGAACACCCTCCTTTTCGACCCATTGTGTCAACAGTCGGGAGCATACATCAACCAATAGGTCAACTGTTGGACAGATATCTACAACACAGTGTGGTGAGGATGAAAACATTTACGAAGGACACAACCCACTTTTTAGAGAAATTGAGAATGGTAAAAATCGAGGAAGACGAACAAATTACACTATGTAGTATGGATGTTAAATCTTTGCACACATCGATACCTCATCACGATGGTATTGAGGCAATTGAACAGACCTTGCTTAACACAGACATAGATCTGGATTTTAAAGTTTTCCTGATGGAACTACTCCATTTCACCCTCTTCTACAGTTATTTCAAATGGAAGGATAAGTTTTACCTACAGCTGACTGGGACTGCCATGGAAAATTCGGCAGCACCTTCCTATGCAAACCTGTACATGGAGAGCTTCGAGACTAAATACATATTGAACCAAGAACCATGGAGATCTAACACCAAATTAATCCTGAGATATATAGATGACATGTTCATCATATGGACTGGATCAGAACTTGAACTCAAAGCAGCCATCCATGAACTCAATAGACGTGATGAGCGCATCCAATTTACATCGGAAATCGATGCTAATAAGATTACATTTTTGGATGTAGAAATACAGAGAAAGGGATCACAGTTCATTACAGACGTTTACCGTAAAATGACAGATCGAAACAACCTATTACATCACAACAGCTTTCACAATAACTCTTTGAAAATACATCTACCATACTCGCAGATGATCAGGGTAAAAAGGATTGTGTCATCCCCTGAGACACTAGAAACGAGAATACAAGAGATGGAATTAAGATTCAAAAACAGAGGTTATCCACAGAACATATTGGATGAAGCTAAACAGAGATGTGCCCTAAGAAAAAGGAATGATTTATTAATTCAAACACCTAAAAAGGAAAACACCAGACTGGTTGTTGTGTCAAAATACTCGACCAAGAGTAAAACATTCAAGAGTATAATCAAACGACACTGGTCAATACTGTCACAAGAAATTGACTTTAACAATATCTTCAAAGAGACACCATTATTTGCCTACCAAAGGGGAATGAACTTGGGAAACATGATCAAACAAAGGTTGGATGATACAGAACAAACATTCCATGGCACATTACCTTGCCACAATTGCAGCCACTGTAATTGTATCATCAGAGGGAACATTATCACCCATCCGAGTAAAGGATACAAAATAAAACTACGTGTGTCAGCTACTTGTGACTCTATGAACGTTATATATCTGTTGAAATGTCCTTGTGGTCAGGGCTACGTGGGAAAAACTGAGAGAAAAATCAAAACAAGATTATACGAACACAAATCAAACATTCGCAACAAACAATTGAAATCAACTGTTGCTTCCCACTTTTGTGAGGCTTCTCATAACATTAGCCAACTGAGGTTCACGGTCCTAGAAATAGTGAAAAAACGAGAGGGAATTGACAACCACAAGAACCTGTTGCAACGTGATAACTTTTGGATTTTCAAATTGGAAACTTTAAAACCCACCGGGATGAATGACCGGATTGAGTTTAATTGTTACTTATGATGAACACTATTAAGTACCATATGATACTGAGCATGATGTTTCTTCTTTTGATTGCCACATTTGAACATTTTGTATTGAACACATATTATTCATGTGTAGAATGATGATTTACCTTTATTATTATTATCATTGTTATTTTGTTTAACTTTCCTCACACAATTGAGATGAGTAGAATGTATTTCTTTTTGAATCCCCGAAAAGCCAGAGTCATTTTAGTCTGTTTTCACTTTTCATTAACTTCAGGAGGTTTAACATAGATTTCTCACAGACTTGCGATTATATCCACCTCCTCTAAGCTTACATAATTACCTTTGCATATTACCAAGTGTTACACACAATACACCACGTTTAGGTATATTCCTTGCCATAAGTTATCTAGGATCCGTTTTTTCGTTTTTAAACCATTTAAATATGGCCGCTATAACACGATAAGCATAAGTCCACTTTCACTGTTTACCAAACAGAGGACTAACTGTTTCCGACATGCCGGTTGAATATACCGTGTTTGCCCGTGAGCGGGGATTCTAACTAAGAGATCACACATTGCTTCACGAAGTGAGTATTAAAATCCTTTCGGGTTCAATGAGAAGAGGGCGCACGCATTTGGAAAGTTCACTGTGGTGGAGGGTTAAAATCATCGTTTTTTCGTTTTTTTAGTTTTGGCTACATGTACATTTCATTCATTCAATTGATAAATGCAACTTTACCTGATAATTTGAGATTCATTTGAGAATGTATTTGAGAATGCACTTGAGAATTGGTCCCTGATGTACACTGATTGTGATCATTTAATTTGTAGAATCCGGTCCCCGATGAAGGCTACCCTAGCCGAAATGCATTGGACAACAAAATATTGATTTGGAAAATGAAGTACTAATTCAAAGACTGGATTATTTTGAATGCTGTTGTGAATTAATTCCACAAACGTTATAATGCGAATAAACGCATTTTGAATCTTCACCTAATTTGAACCGTTTTCTTTGGAACTTTTTGAATTTGTTATTCCAAAATGTGGGACTTTGCTGTGACTAGGGGACGTCACTCAATTAAGGGTCACGCTTGACATTTGATTTACACTTTCTTTTGACCACAAAGACTCTATTGAGGTTCCAGACCCGATGATCTTGAGTCTTAGTCGCATAGGTGAAAACTTTAATTACAACTATGGGATCCATATATTTTGGATCTCCACTTTTAACAATGCCAGAACGTCTAATGGCAACCAAATCACCAACAGCAACTTTTGAAGATTTTACAGCCTTCCTTTTGTCAAAATATTTCTTCCTTAATTCTGCTTTACCCTTGACTTTCTCCATAAGTTCCTCATGATCATACATTTTCTCCTTTCCTTTAGCTTGAGCATACTCATGAACCCAACAAGGTTCAAGTAAAGTATTCGGTAATCTACCTCTAAACAAAAGAAGTGGTGATTTACCTGTAGTAGAATGCGGAGTGATTCTATATTTTTCCACTTTCTTAACAATCTCATTTTTCCAATATAGATTATACAATCTTGCTAAGTTTATCACCTCTTTAATTACTCTGTTAAATCTCTCCACAAAGCCGTTCCCTTCGGGATGATAAAGAGAATTTTTTTTGTGTACTATGCCACATGCATTCAAGAATGACTCCATCTCTTTTGAAATCAATTGCACACCATTATCAGTTAACAATGTCTTTGGCATGCCTTCTCTAGCAAACAAAGACCTGAGACACTTGATGATGCATTCAGAATCTATCCTGATTAAAAAATAGACTTCAGGCCAACGCGAAAACATGTCTATAACAACTAATACTGAACATCTTAAAAATGTAAAGGCCCTACTATATCCAATGCAACATCACTCCATGGACCTTTAGGTTGGCTTCTTATTATCATGGGCTGTACTCTAGTGCTTCTGGATTTATCACACATGTTACACGCATTACAATCACGAATTGCTCTCTCAACTATTTTATCAATACCTGGCCACCAGTAAGAAGAACAAATTCTTTCCTTAGTTTTGGTAATACCCGGGTGACTTTGATGAGCTAAACGTACAATATCATTCCTCAAACTAGAAGGAGGAACAAGCTTAGTACCCTTGCATAAAATGTTCTCATCAACACACAATTCATCTCTCACACACCAAAATGGCTTTGTACTCTCAGATCCCTTCCTCAAATCTTCCCACTTTTTCTTTATCAAATCCATTACCTCTTTCATAGTCACATCCGATTCAACCTCCTCAACCCCTTTTTTCTTTAGATATATGTTCAAACTCAACTGCACACACACAATCAAATTCTTCCTCAATATCCTCCACAACATCACATTCCGAAGATACTAAACATGACAATGCATCCGCTATCTTGTTATTAACACCGGGGACATATCTTACTTTGAAAGAAAACTCCTGCAGTCAGATGATCCACCTAGAAATACGACCTGAGACAAGATCCAGACCTTTTTTCTCAAAAATTTCAACAAGAGGTTTATGATCCGACCTAACCTCGAAATCAAACCCCCATAAGAACTTTCTTAGTTTCCTAACAGCCCAAAAAATAGCTAACGCCTCACGTTCCACCACTGAGTACCGACTTTCAGCATCCTTCAAACTCCTTGACAAAAACAACACCATACTCTCTCCTCCAGGGCCAACTTGCTGTAATACCGCTCCCAAATCTTTCTCACTCGGGTCTGTGCTTAAAATTGACTTACACCTAGAATCAAAGCTTTCAAGAAACGGGGTGCAATTGAGCTTATTTTTGATGCCACAAAATACTTCCTGACACTCCAACGACCACTCAAAATGTTTCCCTTTCTTTAACAACGATCTCAAATTAGAAGTCATATTGGAAAAACCCTTCACAAATTTAGCATAGTAGTCAACCATGCCTAGAAAACTCATCAATTCTTCCTTACTCGTGGGAGCAGATACATTTCTAATGAAATCAATCATTTCCTCTTTAGGTCTGATTCCTCGTGCCGAAATGTTATGACCCAAATAATTCAATGAGCCCAAACCAAATATACACTTTTCCAATTTAATGGTCAAATTACAATCATTTAACCTGCTCAACACTAGCCTCACACGCTTGTTGTGTTGGGATACATCATCTCCATATACCAGAACATCATCCTGATAGATGCACACACCTTCAAGACCCTTTAAAACCCTTTCCATTACCCGCTGGAACACTGAAAATGCGGAGATTAGGCCAAAAGGCATCCTTTTGAATCTATACGTTCCAAACAGAGTTATAAACGCAGTGAAATCCCTGCATGACTCCTCTAACTCCACCTGACGCGGAGGTCAAATCTAAGGTGCTAAACACCTTTGCTCCACCCAGTAACATCAGCATTTCATTAATGTTGGGTAATGGATACCTGTCTACTATCACGCATGTATTTAACTTGCGTAAATCAATGCACAAATGAAGGTCGCCATTGGGCTTGCGTGCAGCAACCACCGGAGCACGCCATTCCGTACCTTCCACCTCCTCTATAATACCACCCTCTTTTAACTTAATAATCTCCTTCTCCATATCTTCCTTCACTGCAACAGGTACACTCCTAACCGTGCAAGATACTGGAATGGAGTTATCCTTAAGTTTGATCTTATGTCTATACCCTTTGAGACACCCAAGATCATGTCTAAAAACCATAGGAAATTCTTTTCGCAGACAATCACCCAACTCAACACTCAAAACGTTCTTCATTACTTGGCTATTATCACTCAACTTTGTTGCAGGGCTTGCCCTCTTATGTCTCAACAAGATCTGAGGATTTGCATTGGGATCAAGATATATACCAATCTCTCCTTGATGAATCCAGCTTAAAATGCTGTCACCCTTCTTTGATATGTAAATTTTCCCAGAGATCATCCTGTCTTTATACTCAATCAATCCATGAAAATACCCATGCAATTTTATAGGCTCACCACCGTACTCCAATGGAATGATATCAGGTTTATGCATTTTTATCTTGGCCATCAACCTGTTCATATAAAAATCATTAGAGATAATTGTTATCTTTGCACCTGAGTCAAACAAAACTTTTGTGTTGCACCCATCTACCATGATGAAATCATAAAGGCACAATCTAGATTTTGTGATCGATACATTGCATACTGACGATACAATCTGTCTGCACTCATAATCCTCATGACATTCAGAATTATCATCATCATCATATATTGCAATTCTTTTAACTCTAGGAGTTAATCTACTTTTACAAGCTGATGAGAAATGTCCCTTTTTTTACACTTATTACAGGTATTGCCAAGAGCAGGACATCTCTTATCATTCGCTTAATGACTGACCTTGTCACATCTAAAACATTTTAGCACAGTATTGCCTAAACCTTTCTTATCCTTCCAAATCTCTTCCTTTGTGTGAACTTTACTCCTAACATCCTGACTCTTACCCTTGTCCATCACACTTCCTTTCACACTAACATTTTGTACATTACTTTCACCTCCACCATTTTTTTTAATTATAGCAACACACTTTAGAGAATGTTCAATCCTTTTTGGAACAAATATAACCTCATCTAGAGTTGGCTCATCCCTCAACCATAACTCATCTCGAACTCTATCCATATTACATCCCAATATAAATTGGTCCTGGATGTGCTCATCTGTCAACCCCTCGAATTTGCAAGATGAAGCCAATTTTCTCAAGTCTGTTAAGTACGATTCAACAGTCTCATCCTCCTTTTGTACCCTCTTCCCAAAATTATATCTTTCTAAAATGGTGCTGACCTTGGGAAGATAATGTAAATCAAGCTTCCTAATGCTACTTTCATACTCGTTGAGATTGTTAGCTTCCGCAACAGGCAAATTTGGAAGATGATCAAATACATCCTGCCCTTCAGAGCCAAGACAATTTAATAAAAGAGCAGTCTTTCAGCACTCAAAGAAGTGCCACAGACCTTAGCATAACGTTCAAAAACGCTCTTACACTTTTTCCACTTAATGGGTGGCTCCCCTGGACTTTCTAAGAAGAGAGGTGCTGCTGTAACGTTCTGCATGGCTTACAACAACAGCAAGCTGACAAAATATGAAATACTAAATGAGTTATATCAAGCACAAATTGTAAATATAAATACACTTCCAATATAGTAAATACTTGTTGGAGATCGCAGCAATTTGACCTACTATCAAAGAAACAGTAACCTGTTTTCTAAAATGATTGCCATCCTAAAAGAATTAATGAGAAGTCTGCTCAATGAGGTTTGATTTAGCGTGCGAGTCGCTGTTGACGTCTGCATAAAGAACTCGCTAGATCGCATAGTCATTTAATGCCATGAAGACAATGTACATACCATAGCCTTTTTTCCCGGAACAAATGATGAAGTTACATAAGCGTGCGAGTCGCTGAAGAATAACATGCATTCAAGTCACTGACGAATACTGCTTAAAAAAAACTCGCTCCAAAATATCCTCACGTTTCCTCATGCGGCAATAAAAACAAATAAAATTAAATATTAGTGAAATCCCAAACTACCGCTGATGTCACTTTAATGCGCAGTGACTTTGAAGCGTCCGTGTAGTTCTCACCGCTTACACAACGCTAAAGAGGCTTGTAACCTAGGCAACCAATGCATGTGTATGCAACAAAATGGCCTCCACGTTGTGCGTATAGCGTGAAACGTAGCACGTTGGACGTAGAGAGCGCAATGACGTGGTGTGTAATGATGCTGATCCTTCACCTCCACTCTGCACAAAGCGCGATGACGTGATTAGAGCTTGCAGATAGAAGACAATGTCGGAGTGTTCCTGAACGCGCGGACAAGTTCAGTAAGTCTTTCAAATAATGCCCATCGCCAACTGACAATGAAAAATGTTATTGAAGCATAGCTTTAACAGATATCATAGCAGTACTTAAAATTTCATTAAGCACAAAATCAAGCGTCACTCTGCGAACCGCATCACCAGGCCACTTCAACCAATTACTTTGTCAGGGCAGGCGTTCAAAAGTTCTGTACTTTCAGTTCAGACAGATCAACGCTGCAGTTTTAACGCAAATTAATCACACAGAAATTGCCCAAAATCAGCGAAGCCGATTTTGAACTAGCTTACATGCTGATAAACAATGAGCCAATGTGCAATACACGGCAAAGCACATCGAAAGCTCCCAATCAACAATGTAAAAAAAAAATTAAATGAGGTAAAATTCTTACGTATTGATGAGCATGTGCCAATAATGACAATTAGTCCATAAATTCCTCCACGAGAAAAATTTGGCGATAACGCTCTTAATGGATTAAAAATAAGTCTCTCAATGGTGTAGGTCCTCCTGTGTTGAGATTCTTGTGAAGAAGTGCCGACTACGCCAGTGTAATATTGGCAAATAAATATCCTCAGGCTCATAAATGTTGATCTTGAATTGTAGTTTAATCTTCACAAAAGAATCGCATCCAAACAGGTTAACATTCAAAAGTCATCTAAACCCTTAACATTCTCATAAGCCTAAATTCTAGAATGAAGAAGGAAAGCTTCTCATATCATAGAGTTGAGAACATGCAGAGTATCGCATAACCCCAATTATACACAACAGGAGGGGTAGGCCATGCTGTAATGAAAAATTTGTTTTAGAGTTTTTCACTCTCAGGACATGTAAATGTAAAGGCACTTTTCCTACTGTTTAAATACACTGCACCCTGCCCTATTGGCTGTTATAGCCCTACCCTGAGGGTGACTTACATGTATTAAAAAGGAAGGTGTAGGCCTGGAAAAGGTTTATTTTACCAGGTTGAAATGGCAGTTTAAATTGCGCACATAGGCTGCGGTGGCAGGTCTGAGACAGATTTGACAAGCTACTTACATAGGTGGCAAAACAAATGCTGGAGTCCCAACTGTAGCATTTAACTCACATGCCCAGGGTAAATGTAGTACCAATTTACTAGGGATTTACAAGTAAAGCAAATATGCCAATTGAGGGGACTGACCAGTGTTGTCATGCTTTAAGGAGAGAGCACACACACTTTAATACAGGTTAGCAATGGTAAAGTACACAAAGTCCTAAGGTCACTAAAAGCGAGGTCAGAAAAATATGGAGGAGTAAGGCAAAAGGTTTGGTGGCAACCACCCTAAGGCTGACAGTTCTAATAGTGATGTTATAGTTAGGTATTGAATTAAGATCAAAATAGCATTTAACATCTAAAAAAACATTGAAATTCACTAGTTGTAGTTTACCGGGCTAACTATGACTAGCGCCCTTGCCACCCACTACTTATGACTGTTGGTAGCTATTGCATTTATTGGTTTGCTAATAACTTTGCCACTGTTTGATGAATCATCATGAAACTTTCCAAAAAAAGTTCATGCACCTCAGCTCCTTCCTGGTAAGTTTAAAGGTGATCAGTCAAGTGGGGGCCAAGAAAAAAGGGGGTCCCAAAGCACATTTTTGAGGGTGCTCCAGGTGCATGGATATATGTGGGAGTCACCCGTAAATAGTTATTGGTAGGACCATGTTTCTATAGGAAAAGCATTTTTTGACTTGCCTATATCTTTGGCAACAGTTGATGAATCTACAAAAAATATTCCAAACGAATGTGATGCTCACTTCAGCTGCTGTTTGAAAAGTTTCTGGGTGATCCATTGAGCGGGTGCTGAGAAGGGAGCGGGTGCTGAGAAAAAAGAGGGGTCCCAAGAATGTGTTTTCCCCATGTTAATTCCTGTTGAGAGCATGACTGCAGTCCAAACCGCTGAACGGAATTACACACAATTTGGCAGAAATTCTAGCTCTTGGTACAGAAAGTGTGCTTTTTGTGATTTGGTGTAAATCTGTTCAGTAGTTTTAGAGATATTCACCTAAAACCAATTTGTATATCTAGGGATGCTGATCCACCGTGGATCCTCCTTGGATCCTCTGGATTTGCGAAGCCACGCATCAAATGCTGTGGTTGCCTGGCCACAACCTGAGAAGAAAGTAGCGGCTATCATTTTGTTCATCAAGCCTCGGTTCCCAGTGGGGAAAATAAAATTAAAACCTGATCGAGGGTCTGAGTAGAGGTACTCTAACTCCATGGGACTAGTGGAGGAGTCTGTAAATTACCCCTCATGGGCAAGAAATTGTCAAAAAACCTTTTTTTGTGACCACACAAGGATCCGCAGATTTTCCCGGATTTTCAAGGATTCAGATACAGGTGGATTTGGATGCATGTATCCAGACCACAATTACAAAGAAAATACACTCACTCACAGCCCCACACACCTAATCACATACTCACTCACACACACATGTACACACCAACACAACATCTCACACACCCATACAGCAGTGGCGGCTCCTCAAGGGAGTGCAGTGGGGTGGAGAAACAGGGGAGGGGCAGGGGAGGGACAGGTTAGGGGTAGTAAACTCCGGAATTAAGACGAACAGAGTTGAGTAAAGAATTAAATAAATAAAATGAATTACATTGAACGCTGCATCACCGATTTGGCGCTGCAGCACGTGCAATGTAATTCATGTTGTTTATTTATTTATACACTCAACTTTGTTCGGCCCATTTCTGGAGTTTACTACCCCCCACCTTGCCCTCCCTGCCGCACAGCACTCCTTTGAGGAACCGCCACTTCCATACAGTCACTCATACACCTGCTTACAGACCCTTAAAACCACTCACAGACCCACACAGCTTTCACACACTTACACCCATTCACATACCCACTCACTCACACACCCACATACACACCAACACAACATCTCACACATCCACACAGTCTCTCACATACCCACTTATAGATCCTCAAAACCACTCACAGACTCACACAGCTTTCACACACCTACTCACACACCCACTCATTCACCCACTCACACACTCACAGACCCTCACAGCTTTCACACACCCACTTTCACACTCACATTCCACCTTGCAAACCCACAAAACTACTCACACAGCCATGCAAGCACTCACACACCCACTCACAATTCAACAAAACCTCTCACACACTGAAATAGCCACTCACACACCCACTCAGAGACCCACTCAGCTAGTCAAACAACCACCACACACTCACGCAGCAATGTACACACCCACACAACCACTCACACATCCACTCACACACTCCCAGGTTACACTGACATTTCAGTTAGGAAATAACATTTTAAAAGCCTTCAAAATTCACTGTAGAAAACCTGAGGTTACAGGGACGTTATAGTTCGGTTCAGATTTTAGTCACAGAAAACCATAGCAATTCAGCAGTTATAGTTATCTCAAGTGACTATAGCTCATGTTCTAAAGTAACTATAACTCACACCCTCACCATGCACTGCTAATTACCCCACATATTACATCACTCAGCACATCTTCTATGATATCATTGATAATATCATTGCAACATTTGCAGTGAAATGATTGATAAGAAAACGATGTATGGCGGGGGTGTGAGGTATAGTTACTTTGGGCATGAATTATATAACACCCCAGTTTTTCAGTGAAAAAAAAATATATATATTTATATGTATTAGGGCCTAAGTAACATAGTGATATATCATTTTACATCCTGTGAAATCCTTTAGTAGTCTGCATTTATGACCTGAAGTTTAGTGCAGATATTTCTCTTGTTTTCAGAAATATATAGCTGGCTTGGCTGATCTTTAACTTTCAAACCAGTAACCCGAGTAATTGACATGTTTGAGATTGCTGGGAAGAGAACAATATTAACACAGCAAACACAGGAGCATATTTATGAGGAAGTGGCAGAGCGTGGCGTTAGTTACCTTGCACTAACCCCGCGCTCCGCCACTTCCAAAACGCAGTGCTGCACCGTATTTACAAAAACACTGTGCAGCCCTGCATTTCCCCCTGCGCTGGTGCTAATTTTAGCTGCCTAACGCGGATCACTGAAACAATATCGACCTTTAAAATATCGACCTACAGGAACATCGATGCTGAAATATCGAAGGCAAGAATATTGACATCCCATCTACAACATGGTAAGTACAAAAATATCGAAAAAAATATATAGATGTTAAAAATATCGATGTTAAAAATATCGTTTTTTTCTGTAAAAATATAAATGTAAAATAAAGTAAATAACACTAATAAATAAAATAAACATAGTTAAAAATATCTAATAATGTTTAAAATTAATAAATAATACATATATAATAATACATTAATTAAACATATACAAACAATATATAATATATACTTACTTAACAATAACTTTTAATATTTATTTTAATAATGTATGAATTAACAAATATTATAAATTACAAATACATTTACAAACATAAAACAAAAACAAAAACATAAATAAAAAGTAAATAATTATTATTAATACATTTAAAAAAATACTTTCAATATTTTTAAAATTAATTATATACTACATTGTCTTAAATTATACAAAAAATATCAAATAGCTAAATAAATAAAAAATACTATTCAAAACCCATAACTAAAAAAAATACAGTAATAAAAACGTTGTATAGCATAGTACTTGAAATTACTATTCCCACTCCAGAGACCGCACCAGTGGAGAAACCATTTGATAGCGTAGAGTTAAAATTACTATTCCAACTCCAGAGAGTGCAACAGTAGGGGAAGCGTTGGATAGCGTAGGGGTAAAAATGACTATTCCAACTCCAAAAAGTGCAACAGTAGGGAATGCGTTGGATAGCGCAGGGGAAAAATTACTATTTCCACTCCAAAGAGGGCAATAGTAGGGAAAGCGTTGGATAGCGTAGGGGTAAAAATTACTATTCCCACTCCAGAGAGTGCAACAGTAGGGAAAACGTTGGATAGCGTAGGGGCAAAAATTACTAGTCCCACTCCAGAGAGTGCAACAGTAGGGAAAGCATTGGATAGCGTAGGGGTAAAAATTACTATTCCCACTCCAGAGAGTACAACAGTAGGGAAAGCGTTGGATAGTGTAGGGGTAAAAATTACTATTCGAACTCCAGAGAGTGCAACAGTAGGGAAAGCGTTGGATAGCGTAGGGGTAAAAATTACTATTCCAACTCCAGAGAGTGCAACAGTAGGGAAATTGTTGGATAGCGTAGAAGTTAAATATAACATTCTTATAAATATTTGTTGTAAATAAAATAATTAATAATTTAATTTTTTTTAAACTCTACATCATTTGCAAATACGCATTAATAATTATTAAAAACATAATTTTAATTGAATAATGAATTGACAATAAATTAACAATATATACAAATAAATATTAATTAGTAAATATTAGTTACCAAATACTAAAAATTGAACACTGAAATATTTTTCAAAACAAAAAAACATATTAATAATTACAAATTAATTAACAGTTAAAATATAGTAAACAATACATTTATTTTTAAATCAAAAATATTTTAAATTAAACAATAATTACCAATTAATAAAAATGTATTTCTAATAAATAAAAAGTAATTAACAATTACAAATCTGAATTACCAATTAAAATAAGTAATTACCAATTAACAAAATTATTTGCTGTTTAAAAAATGTAATTACCAATTACAAACATTATTTACCAATTAAAAAAGTAATTACCAAATAAAATAATTAATTACCTATTAATCATTAATTAAAAATAAAATAAAAATCAATTCAAATTAAATAAAATCATTACTTAATTACAATTAAATTACTTCCCACCCAATTCCCCTATAAACCCACAACCCACTACAGAACTTCAACACAAAAATTAATTAAAATTAATTTACAATTAATAAAAATTAATAATTAATTTACAAAATAAATTATTTCCCACCCTATTCCCCTATAAACCCACAACCCGCTCCAGTACTAAAACATAAAATTAACTTAAAATTAACATTATTAATATATATAAAATAGTACACAAATAATTTAAAACAAATAAAGTACTTAACAAAGAACATATAACACATGCATATAAAATACATAATAAAAAGCATAACAATAAACAAATATCGATATTAGTAACATCGAAATTAGTAACATCGATATATTTGATATCGATATTACTAACTTCGATATTACTTACATCGATATAAAAAAAATCGATGTTACTTACCTTAGGGTCGATATTCTGTCCAACGATATTCTTGACCTCGATATTCTCCACCTTCGATATTTCCAACTCGATATTAATGTAAGTCAAAATTTAGGAATCTATATTTAGAGTCTGCACCGCCTAGCGCCAATGCAGACACCCTTGCACCATAGTGCAACAGCAAAAACGAGGAGAAATGAAACATTTCTCCTCGTTGCGCCTGTTTAAGACCAGGTTTTCCCTGGTCTTAATTTTGGCGCTGCCCCATAGTTACGCTGCCCTTGTAAATATGAGGCAGCGTCAAAATCATTGGGTGGCAGTGAAACACCCAACGCAACACCCATTGTCCACCCCTGTCACACTAAGTATAGTGTGAAAGGGGGGCTTATTCACAAGGTGAAGTCGCTTACTCTGCCATGTGAATAAGGCAAAGCCCCTATCGCCACCACGTCAGACGTTGTGGTGGCGATAGGGGCTTGTAAATATGCAGCACAATTTCTAACACATCACTTTTTATTTAAGAGTAAAAATGCTATATTTAGCCATTTTCCACAGAGCAAATCACGAAGTCTGGGTTTCTTTACAATCCACAAGATGTTGGTGATAAGGATACAGGTTTGACCTGCATATTATTTGAGAAGAAGGATTAGGAAGCATCAAGTGCAAACGGGCCCAAGACAAAAATCAGCTTAGCGTTGTGAATGAGGAGCCTCAGCAAATTTTTTGAGTAGTAGAGGTGGGAACCAGAACAGCAATGACTCTTGCTGAAAAATAACGCATAAATATGTATATCACTAATAAACTGTTTCAGTTAATGATAGTTAACAACAACCATGTCATGCCTTCCATGCATACATAAAAAACAGATCAAAATGTGGGATTTGCTGTCCAAAGAAAAAGCAGCATAACATTCTTGACATCCATGATTTTATCTCTCTGGGAATTCGAATTAGGCTACACTACTCCCTATCAATACTTATAAAAGCTAGTTGCACTAAGAGACCAGCCTGCTGTATGTTAGGCTACCAATAGTTTTGCAAATCACTTTAGAATAAAGGAGAAAAAGTACATTTGGAACATCAAATCAAGACATACTGTGTAATTATCAAAGTGTTAATGTTAATTTCTATGGATTTGGAGTGCCTGACATTCGCATTGACCTTCTTGGCAGCATTGGACGGTTGCAGGTTGTTTGAGTTGAAGTGTTACATATGGAATACATATGTATTCAGCCGCTTTGTTAACTGGATTAAAGATGGTTGGCTGAATAGCTTCAGAGGAAAAGAGTTCAAGATTTTAGCTGCAGAAATGGAAAAGGATTTATCACCATAAGCAGCCATGCATTACCTTAGATATTGGCAAATTAATTTGTTGCCCTGAATGAAGTGGTAGTGTTATACCATGAGAACTTGTAGGGTATGAATTTCAGAATGCCCTGCTACACTGCACTGAGCACGCTAGCCATGATTCTGTTGAAAATGTGTAACCAAGGAAGTGCTCTCAAGGAGGGTGAGATATGATCCAATCTTTTAAGACCTCCAACCGGGAACGCTGCAGCATTCTGAAATAATTGAAGATGGGTTATAAGGTTTTTGGGTGACGGTAAACAAATAAAATTCCCAATGTAATCTTCATTGCATGAAGACATTAACCACAGGGATATGAACATATTTGTCTTTACACGGAAGAGTGGTCCATAGCATTTTCATTTTTTTGAAGCACGAGCTGACTACTTTGCATACCCTTGAGGACAATTAAGCTGTAATTGATTGGTCTAATCATTATGCTCATATGGGTCTTCTCGTACTAATTTCCATCACCAATCTCATTTGAAAAAGAAGTTGTAGTGGTTCCAAAGATAGTTACCAATATAAATGCATGGCTGTCTCAGATGTTCGAAACATTAATATAATAAGATAACCTTTCCATATAATCCAGCTATGGTAGCTAGATAAATCTATGAAGAGAAAGAATGCCCATTAAAGTTGTTCTAAAAATAATCCCCTCAGAGGTTGTATCCGGATCCATGTCTGCCAAGGATCTGACTCATTTTGAGTATCTTACTTCTAAACATCAATCTGTTGTCAGGCAAATATTTCCAGTGCATATACAGGATTCAGGAGAAATCTATAGATTTGTTTAGAGTTAGAAGTGATTTAAATATTACAAAACCCTGGGGCATATTATCAAGGACCATATTGCCGCTTTAGCAGGACTTTTTCCCGCTAAAGTGGCGATATTTTTATCGCCCTGTTAGCAAGGTGTCGCTAACAGCAGTTAGCGACAGCTTTTAGGCGATAGCTACAGGTTTGGGGCCCGCTTTGCATGTCAGCGATATTTATCGCTAATTACATGCAAAGTGGGCATACCCAAACTGTTAGCGACTTAAAACAGTCACTAACACAGCTATCGCCTATTAGCAAGGCAGGCGAAGCAATAAAAAAAAATTGCGCTAAGCGCGATTATCGCTAGAAACCAACGCCTGATAAAAAGTTGACTTACCTTTATAGTTAATGGGGAGTGGATTATCACATTAAGCCACCATTGGCGTTAATGCGAGAATTTCGCTGGATTTCCAGCGATATTCTCGCATTTCGCCGATATCGCCGGATATTTTATCGCATTGGAGATAAACGTTGGTAATAGCACGTTATCCCTGCAATTATATCCGGCAATAGCAAGCGATAAAAAAATTTGCATTTAGCGATAAATATCGCTATTTGTTGCTAATAGGCCCCCCTATGTTTTAGCTCCTCAGAGAACGGGGAAGCTATCCCTTGATCGTCATATCTGTATTGCATGGCTAATGATACGACCACAACCTTTTTGCTAATTGTGTCACTTCACTCGAGATAATTCGAAACTGATTGTGGGGTGATCTTGTCATGTGCAGCTCCCAGAAGCTGGGACACTGTAAGAAACTGCACATGATCAGAATTATACAGCGAATGGCAACATAAAGAAGAAGTATGGTTCAATGTGGAGATCAGACGCCATTCTATCAAGCATCATCGGGTGACAGTGTTGTCTCATTGGGTTTAACTTCCTTTTAATTTGAAGCAATCAAAGCCATGATTGTGTTTGCTTAAATTTATATATATATTAGCGCTTATGTCTTTTCAGATATATTTCCATTTACCTAGGTAAAAATTTACCTAATACTAAATTTGATAAAATAAGGAAATGTATTAAAAGTCCAGCCTTCTGTATACTGTTCAGTTAAATATCAGTCAAAATATTGGAATACAAAAAAGGGGTACTTGATGCCTACTTCTGTTTCATTTTAAATCTTTGAAAGAAAGACACTGTTATTGTACAGTATTTCCAGTCATGTTATTTATCCCTGAGGCTTTGTTTGCAAAAGGGTTTAGTGTCTTCAACCTCATGTTCTCAAGTGTCTCCTTTCCTCCGCTTTCACTTCAGGCATAGTTCGATTGAGTTTCAGAATCGGGTACATTTCAACCACAGGGATCAATAACTTCTCTTTGCACAACTTATCTGCACAAAGTCCAAATTAAATAATTCATTAATGAATATTCATTTCATATATTCGTCTTTAGTTTTTATTATCATTCTCAATTGTAGAGCACGTTCAGTGGACATTATTGGGAAAGCGTGGGCCAAGTGTTAAATCTATGAAGCAAATGTATAAGTACATCGATTTAGGCCGTGCTGGTTGTAAAGTATACCAGTGCTAGTGTTAGTGACTTTTGTGACCGTGTGTGGCACGTGAACAATGCCAGGGTGAACAAATTAACCTTTTTGGGAAAACAGCTGGTTCCATTACTGTGCAGGGTGGGGTTGGCTGTGTGCTATGGCCACTACATCTTTTTGAACAACATTGATTTGTGTTCCTGTGAGCCAGTAAAGATCAGTTAACAGCAGTGAAAGTAAAAAAAACGACATAGCCTATATTGCTGGTTTAAGCCCACCTGCCCACCACAGGCTCCTTGCAAATAAATATTGTGCCAACCCCCAGGAAAATAAAAGAAACGCCGAATACCCCAAGAGGCCAACCTGCACTGTGCCATGGCTACGAAAGTACTTTCTAGTACTTCCTAAATGGGCCAGATCGATGGGGGTGGGGCAGTTGAAATGTTTTTCCTTAGTATTTACGATCATGTCCAAATGCTGGTGGTGAGGAGGTTTCCTTGGATTCTGAGGTGTAGGTGAGTAGACAGTACTTTATGTGGGTGTATGTTTGGCTGGTGGTCGTATTGAGGGGTATATTCACAAGAAGGTGTGATAACTATCGCAAGAGTAGCATAACGCAACTTTCAACATCGCAGCTCATCGTGGGAAAATAAACCTTTGTCCACATGGAATTCACAACAAGGTGGTAGCATGCGATAGTCTGCCGAAACCGTGGAAAATGTCCGCGATACAACCACCTCGATGGAGACAAAAACACAAACCACAACACCCAAAAATCTGCGATGGGCCATAGCGCGATGAGAAAACCAGTGATAAGCAGCTCCAGGCCTGCAACACACACATGGCAGGTGGGAAAAATCATCATAAAAGTAGAAAAAACATCCAAAAACAAACTGAACAACACCCAGGCACCATGGAGGCAGCCGGAGCAGGTGCAGAGGACGAGCACAACCCCAAAAGCACCCCAGACGGCCAGCATGGGACCTCGTGGACAGGGAAGGGCAAGGAGAAGTGGAAGACGAAGTTCAATCCGCAGGCGAACAGGATCATAGTCGCGGAGGTGATGGAACACCATCAACTACTGTTCGTCACCTCCAACGTGTCATTGGGCACCAAAAATGGAATATGGCGAGACATTATGGACAAGGTGAATGCCGTTCGGGAGCACAAGAGGACAATGGCCGAGGAAAAGAGGTGATGGAATGACATCAAGTGGCGGCTCAAGGACAAATTCTCCGCCAACCAGAAGGCAGCAACGCAGACTGGAGGTGGGTGCCCAGCACCACAACTCATGCTGGATGACATGGAGGAGCTGGTGTCGACAGTCATCAGTGTGGAGAGTGTGGTTGGAGTCAGGGGATTGGACACTGCTCGACAGGACACAACACAACTGCAACAGGGTGAGTGACCACCAGGTACTGGGGGGATGGGTGGAGATTGCCACAATGGCACACATGCACAATCAAGCAGAGCACAGTGCACACCCACAATGACTCTGGGTCCTCGCCCAGATCTACAGTCTGTCACAATGTACAATGCCATCCTGTCTTTATGGCAAATGTACCATGTAGCTACATACATGTGGATACATTGTAATACACCATCTCCCCTTCACATCACAGGGGCACCGTCAACACCTCCTGCAGAGCAGTCCCAGCCACTCTTCACTGATGACGAGGAGGACAACACCAGCATGGACACCCAAGCCATCCAAGACATCATTGACCTTATCCGCCACTCACCTCCAGGATCAGGGCAGGAAAGCTACATCAAGGAGACCCCACCCACTACCCAAAGCACCCAGCAGGAGGCACCCACAGCCCTGGCACTCCCCCAAGACCCCCAGGAACAACACATTGCATTCCTACGTTGTGTTCTGGAGTGCCACAGGGAGACCGCAGAGCAGGTGTGGTTGGGCTTCAGCAACATGACAACCAAACTTGACACCATCCTTGGGTGTGTAGCCCTGCTCCATGGTCTCCAACGAGCCCTGACTGACATCGCTGGAGTAATGACGTGGAGAGAAGAACGCGTGGTCGCTCGGAGTGGCTCCAGTGATACCAGCCGTGAGCTAGCACACATTCGGAGGCTCATGGAGGACAGGGTGCGGATGGAGGCGGAAAGGATGACAGCCACAGCTGCAGATCAGCAGAATGTAGCTGGGATCTACCATGCCCTGCAGATCCCCATAATGGCATTGCTGCCACAAGGTGTGGTGATGTTGAATGCTGCTGCCCCCACACCATCCACATCTCCGCCCCCTGATGTGTCCATGCCTCCCTGTGCGGCACGCCTAACCACTCCGACACCTGATGTTACAGTGCCACACAGTTCGGCTGACAATCCACCTCTGGCACCTGAGGTGTCATTGGCACACATTGCGGCTGACAATCCACATCCAGTACCTGAGGTGTCATTTGCACACAGTGCGGCTGGCAAAATCTACCTCCAGAACCTGAGGTGTCATTGGCACACAGTGCCGCAGCCCGTACAGCAAGCCAGGTGGGGCAGGGCACACATCCGGGGAATAGGACGTGGATGGGATTGTGATCAGAAGAGCTCAGTAGCATTCATCTCCGCCACCTGGCCTGTTCCTGGTTCGTCCCGCATAAGGCCTCATTACCTAGCGCTGACCCCCGATTCACTCAGATGCACTCACCTTGGACAGCGACATGGACTGCCACATCCTGTTTGATGACCAATGACACAGCGACCAGACTGCAGGCTGAACTCCTCGTCTTCCGCAGTACTTGTCTTCCACGGATGGACTCTGGCTGGTCCTCCACAGGCCTAATGGTGTGGTGTATTAGGCAGTGCCCTGTAGCACTCCAGCTGCGGAACTGCACTGGATATGCAATAAAGATCCAGTGATGCACTGCTGTGTCATGTCTTTCATCATCCATGTATGTATGTGTGGATGAATGTAGGGACAGTGATTCCCCTTGCGTCAATGATGCTCATCCTGTGGGATGCCAGTCTGAGGGTGCTACATAGCGAAGTGTGCACGGGTCCCAAGGACACCACAACAGGGATACACGCATTAGCCATTTTCTTGACTGGACATGGACTGAACCACGCCCAGTGACCATGAGTCATTATTGCAAGCCCTGTGCTGTTCTGGCTTATGGCAGGCCAGACCACTCTGCTCACCGGGGGACTCATTGCTACCCATCGCAGGCGTACTCACTTGTGTTGTGCAGGTCACTGGTCTAGTTGTCAGCATGTCATAGCATTCCCTGAGGGCAGGTTTGCATGCACACCACACCCACCTGGCACAGGCATCACAGACATTGTAACCCAGCAAATATAAGGGGCCGATGATGTCACATACCCCTCTGCTGGTGGTGACTGAATGACGGACCCGAGGCATAGGCCTACTACCACGTGGCGCTGACTGGGGTTGAACAGGGTTTGTGGCACATGCTGCATTGCGGCTGGAACAGGCAACCCGCCACGGGACGGTGACTTAGGGTGCACTGAGTCATTGGCACCTTGAGCTGCTGAGCGGGTGAACAGCCTGCGATGATGGCCCATCCCGGCGGTCTGGTCTGCTCAGGATTAGTGTGCCTTGCTGGACCGCAGTGTAGGCCGCGCCAGCGGGCTGCGTGGCCTACTGCCACATGGCCTCGCTTCTGGGATCACAGAGTTAGTGGCACCCATTCGGCTGAGCAGCTGTGCAGGCTGTGATTTTGCCGGGTGCCCTGGTATGTCTCATCCCATGGCGTAATCAAGACCCAGCACCAAACATGAGACCTGGTGGCCGGCGCAGCATGGCTGCATGGTGTGGAGGATGCCATGTCTGCTGGCCCCGGGCTTGTGGCTTATAGCGGAACGTGGTGGGACCTGCAATCTACATGCCGGTGTCAGAAGGTGAACAGTGAGGCCCGTATGTGCATGGGCGGGCATACTCCGATGGGCGGCGGGAGTGGCTGGGATGCCTCTGCCTGGGTGTGCATGGGGGCGGGTGATATTATCTTGTGGAAGTGGGTGTACTGTGCCAGTGATGTCTCTGGACTCTGTTTCAGATGATGGCTCTGTCTCAGATGTGTGACCTGTGTACTGTCATATGTACCAGCAAGTGGTTGGATACACACTGGTGGCAGCAGGTGAGCAGTGTGGCCTGGGTGTGCGCAGGGTCGGTTCTCTCTCTCTCTCTCTCTCTCCCCCTCTTCTCTCTCTCTCTCCCTCCCTCTCTCCCCCTCTCCCCCTCTCCTCTTCTCTCTCCCTCCCCCTCTCTTCTCTCTCTCTCTCTCTCTCTCCCTCTCTCCCCCTCTACTCTTCTCTCTCTATCTCTCTCTCTCTCTCGTTTCCCCTCTCGTCTCTCCCTCTCTCTCTCTCCCCCTCTCTTCTCCCTCTCTCTCCCCTTTGCTCTCTCTCTCTGTCCTTTGATATGCGTAGGACACACCTTCTCATCATGTTTTGTGTCTTGCAGGCTGTGACCTACGGATTTTGTTGAGGGGAGCCGCCATGTGTCTTCATTTGATTTCTCAGTTGGTTTCAATAAAGTTTCATTGTTTGCTTTGGAAAGTGAATGTGTGATACTAATTTCTGTGACGACACATGCATGTCACCAGTTGTGATTGTGCGACATCAGGCGGATTATTTCGTACATGTTTCACTGTAGCTGATGTGGCATGTCTTTGGTCGGGGTGCCAAGGAGGGGTGGTCCTGGGTGTGGTGTCAGTGGGTGTTTTGGCCCTCTTGGGTGTCCGTGCTGCATGTTCAGTTGCTCTATGGCATCAGTTTGTCTTCAGGTGTGGATGTGGGCTGTGCTCCCTTTTGTGGTGCAGGCTGTGGTCCGACTTTACACCAGGTCAGGGTAGGTGTACATTTCCTGTTGTTAATGCGCCTTATCGCATGTTTTGTGTTCTTATCGCTGGTATTGCTGGTCGTTGTGAATGTTGAGGTGTGGTGTTGTTGTGGGTTTTGTCACGGGAACGCCTACTCTGCATCTCATTAGCGATAGTTGCGGGAGTCCTCTGTGTGGCGATGTTTTGTGAGGCTGCTATCGCTGGAAAACTGGTGCTGTGGGCTGTTAGCACCAGCTTGTGAATGGTGGGGTGAATTTATCACGACTTTGGCTGCGCAAAAGTGCAGTTAATTCGGCGATAGCTCCTTGTGAATATGGCCCTGAGTGCTTAAATGTAAAAAATGTGCAGAGTAAGCATTCAGGAGCCTCACAGTGGCAGGGAACCCTGTTGGAATCTAAGACAGTGGTCAGTACCTGAAAGCATTGTACCCCTTTTGGCTGTGGTGGGCTGTTGCCCTCGTCGTCTGTGTGGCCTACGAGTGTACTGGCTGAAGAGAACTCTCGGCTAAATGCATTTTGTAGTTTTTTAAGTTAAGAATGTGGGTGACATTCATAACTTCAGTTTCTAGTTGTAATCTGTCTTCATGTGTATACTTTGAGTGGAGAGTTGTGATGCAATTCACAGCAAGCATCTTGCCAAGGAGTTATGCATAACCCTAGGCGTAGTTCGCAAAGTAGCACTACGCGTAGCTACGCAAAGTGCACTTCGCACTACGCAAGCTACGCGAACTGTGGTAGTGTGGTAGGGAAAATGCTGTTCGCACTGATTGCACAGTGCCGGATGCTTGTCCACACTGTGTAATCATTGCAAACAGCATCTTACACAGTGCAAGCGGTCGTTTTCTGCCGCTCGAGTAGATTTGTACTCGAGTTGCAGCTTTCTCAACGCGGACTGGTAGTTTCTCATCGCGAGCGGTCGCGAGCATACGTGACCAATCGCAATGAGAAACCTGACCTCCCCGCGTTGAGAATCTCGCCGGGAGGTATATTTTCTATGCTCGCGATTGGCAACTTGATGTTGCTGATCGCGAACGAGGAAAAAGTCTCGCCGGGATGTTGAGTTTGCTTGCTCGCGGTCGCCAGCTTGACATTGAGGACTGCGAGCAATCAAAAAATGCCTGCTACGCTACGCGTTTTTGCACATTCGTAGCGCTTGGTAGCGCAAACTATGCACGCGCCACGAGTGTAGCGTAGTCCTATGCCCAGGGTTATTATGCATCTATTTCCTTATCCTCTGTGTACCGTAGTAAACCCCTACTCTGCAGGTTTTCATACAGTTTGATGGATTTGGTTTGCACAAAAAGAACCATGTCACCCTTCGGCAGCTTCAGTGCCATAGAGATGTACCAAATTGAATCCCAGAACACAAGACATTAAGCGAACATAATTTGTAAATATATAGTTCATGCTATACGTGCAAGGCTCAAATCACTTCAGGCGTCCTTCATAAATCTCTTCGCTACTGACCATGGTGCATCTCACCTCTATTGGTAAAGAAATCTGATCTTACAAGAGCAGAAATTGATTAGGTGTTCTTAATATTCCAAACATGTTATGAGTTCATAGGAGTATATTTTGTCTACAGTCCGCCACCATCTCTTCCAAGCTTTTGTTTTGAGTATCATCTCGAACATGCATGTCCTGCTGATGGTTTGGCTCAAATACCAGTGGTCTCAAAACTCATATTTTCTGGAAACGATATCATGCCCATTAATTATTTATCAACCCTCTACGAATTTGACCTGTCATGTGAATTACACTGTCCATAGATATTAGTGCGTTAGTTTTACTCCCTTCTTGCTACTTATTCGCTCAAATGCCTTGATTGTGATAGTCATGAAAAATTACTACAACCACGCAAACCACTGTTTTCATTAGTGTCAAAATTATGCAACCGCCGGATTTTACCACAATATGACTTTTCCCTCAATACAAAGCTGCTGAAATGTACTAGGCGAAAGAACTTTAAATACTATGAAACGAGGATGCGGGCTCAGTAAGCTTAAGATCGACATGTTATGACCCATTGTCACAGAGAAATTCGTAATTGTTGTTTATTATTATAGCCAATATACTCCATGAAACTATTATCAATAATTGCATGAGCATTGGGACACTGCAGGCACAGTTCTCGACATATGATGGTGTTTAAATTAATGTCAGACTAATCAGTAAAATATATGTTTTATATACAATTAGCACCACCATGTTCTCTGATCAAATAATAACACGCTATCATTTGTACTGAAGCACAAAGGGAATACATTTATAAACTGCTAGCACCAACAATAATTGAGTTAAGTATCCATAATCAATACATTTAGTCTCTTAAGTACATTTGGAGAAAAGTTCAATATTTCTTCCATGCATCTTTAAATGCTTTATATGTGTATGCGGACTGGAAATTGCATTTTTACTGTTCTTTTATTGCATTTATAGGAACTGCTTAAATGTTATTGTCGAACTGATTTTCCAATGAGAGATGGAATTATCCAAGCAGCGCCTTGCATAGTAAATGTGTTTACCTCCTCACCCATGTTTCAGCACTTGCTCTATCAGGGAAATGCTCAACTTGCAAACAAGGAAACTCCCTCGCTCCTTGCGCAGAATTCTTCTTTTTGACATTTTAGGCCATCTTTAATAGAACTATCCTCCGACAATACGGGAACTCGCTCTACTCTTTCCTCTTGTTTTTCATATCTTTGCGAAGAAATATCTTCCTTAAAGGGTCGTTCAACAGGCTGTCAGATACGCAATCATTCAATCTGCGTACAACTCCTTAGGGTAGCAAGTATTCACAAAATGACTGTTTTTTTCCCACCATGAACAGCAGGCAGCGCCTCTGGAGCATCTGGTGGCCAAGTGTTCATGGATTCCATGTGACAACATCGTTTTCCAAAACGTCTTTTGCTAAGATAACATTTCCAGAACAATGCTCACACTGATATTGTTTTTCTATTTAAATCATTATTTTGACTAACACCTTTGTGGAAATGTTAACCTTCGTTAACATCTTTCTAGTTAACCGCATTTTTGTATTATTTCTTCTTTTAGCACCAAAAAAACACAATATATTTATTATATTCATATATACATATATATATATATACATTATGTATAGAGAGAAAAATATATAGATTTGTTGCTACAGATGTGTATTTCTGTATTCACTCTATTGTTTTATCTGTACGTGGCCTATTCCATACCTCTATTACCAGATATATATATATATATCTCTAGCTATCTCTAGCCGAAACGCGTCATGGCGGACTGGTGCTGGGCTTGAAACTTAAATAAACAAAAATTTGCACCATCCAGGGTCTTGCTGGTTCCTGTTTGTCTGTGTGGCTTCACCTGCTGTACTTGCGGACCTTCGGAGCTTCACATACCTCATATATATATATATATATATATATATACAGCCAAAAACCTTCTCCTTGGTAAGAAAAGCAATCCGGGCCACTTAGAAATGCAAAGCGTGTTTATTCAATGGCTTCCTCGACGCGTTTCGCAGGTGAAACCTGCTTTATCACGAGACAGAAACCAAATACCAAGTGCTCTTTAAATACAGTCACATGTTTGTTCAATTCACATCCATGGAAAACAGACTAGTAGGTATATCTGCGGGCTGAGTTTGTTACTCTTAGAGGTTGATAAGTGACAATAATAATGAAGGCTACAAAATACGTTATAAAGTCAGACACGCAAAATGCAGTAAATTAAATTAAGTCAACTGGACTAAAGTTATACAAGCTGCAAATGCATAATAACATTAGTGAGCAGAGCACGTTAAGGAATTATAACACAGGCTTCTCAATGTAAACCCAAGGAGCTAATACACCATTATTCATGCGTTACGATTACCGCCCAAGTGGGCTAAATAAGTTTATCATAATTCCTTTCACCATACAAACTGGCATAATGCGGTAAAGCCCAAGTGGGCATAAGTTGCTCATAGTCTCAATTCAAATAGTCCATATCAATAGTCTTATGTAATCAGGTGCTCCCAGAGGTCGAACAGATTCCCAATTATGATCACCAACAGATTCTGTAGACCAAAAATTAAGAAACACAAAAATCAGTGACTGTTCTTTCGGTGCAAAAGTGATAAATAAATAAATGGTTAAAAACAGCAGGTATGTATATACACAGTAAGCTCACAATTTAACCCAAGTGGACATTTAATTCCTCATGCAAATTATGACCATTAGGTTGGGTCGTCCTATATTTGATAATGAGTCTGGACTCAAGTCTCCTCATCTCCTTTATACGATCTCCTCCTCTCTCTCTTATCGGCACTGTCTCCAGTACACAGAAGGACAACATATTGACATTGCTATTGTGGTGTGTAGCAAAATGCCTCGCAATGGGGTACTGTCTGTCTACGTTTGATATTGCCCGCATATGTTCCAGCACTCTTTTCTTGGCCTGATGTTTAGAGCTGCCAATATAGCATAATTGGCAGGGACATTGCAGAGCGTATATGACATGGTCTGTTAGGCAAGTAACATGTTTGGTGATTTTGAATTTGTTGGTGTCTTTTGATAACTGTATCTCCTTCAAGTTTTTACTGTTGCGACAGGCTTTACACCTGCCGCAAGTGTAAAAACCTTGCACCGGAATTCTAGGCTTCACTATCTTGGGTAAGAGAGTGGAGCAGAGAAGGTCATTGAGGGACTTGGGTCTCCTGAAAGTCAGTTGGGGATGATCAGAAATTTCAGGGGCTAGGTCTTTATCTAGCTTGAGTATATTCCAGTATTTACTGAGTGCTTTCCTCACTTCTTTGGAATCACAGTGATAGTCCGTGATAAATCTACTCATATTTTTCGAGGGTGATTGGGTTTCTTCCTTTCTAGTTTTAAGTAGGCTGGTTCTCTCTCGCTTATTAGCCTTAGCTAGGGCATTCGTTATGCATTTTCTTCCATATCCTCGTTCCTTGAATCTGTCGCTCATCAGAGTTATTTCTCTTTTATAGTCAGTTTCGTTCGAGCAATTTCTTTTTGCCCTCAGAAATTCTCCTACAGGGATAGAGTTGATCAGATTAGTGGGGTGACAGCTGGAGGCATGTAGCAGACTATTGCCTGCTGTACTCTTCCTAAATAGAGTCGTGGTAAGGTTATTGTTTTTATTTTCGACTTTAACATCTAGGAACTCAATGACTGTGGGATCTATATGACTAAGGTTGAAATTGTAATAAAGGAGATGAGGAGACTTGAGTCCAGACTCATTATCAAATATAGGACGACCCAACCTAATGGTCATAATTTGCATGAGGAATTAAATGTCCACTTGGGTTAAATTGTGAGCTTACTGTGTATATACATACCTGCTGTTTTTAACCATTTATTTATTTATCACTTTTGCACCGAAAGAACAGTCACTGATTTTTGTGTTTCTTAATTTTTGGTCTACAGAATCTGTTGGTGATCATAATTGGGAATCTGTTCGACCTCTGGGAGCACCTGATTACATAAGACTATTGATATGGACTATTTGAATTGAGACTATGAGCAACTTATGCCCACTTGGGCTTTACCGCATTATGCCAGTTTGTATGGTGAAAGGAATTATGATAAACTTATTTAGCCCACTTGGGCGGTAATCATAACACATGAATAATGGTGTATTAGCTCCTTGGGTTTACATTGAGAAGCCTGTGTTATAATTCCTTAACGTGCTCTGCTCACTAATGTTATTATGCATTTGCAGCTTGTATAACTTTAGTCCAGTTGACTTAATTTAATTTACTGCATTTTGCGTGTCTGACTTTATAACGTATTTTGTAGCCTTCATTATTATTGTCACTTATCAACCTCTAAGAGTAACAAACTCAGCCCGCAGATATACCTACTAGTCTGTTTTCCATGGATGTGAATTGAACAAACATGTGACTGTATTTAAAGAGCACTTGGTATTTGGTTTCTGTCTCGTGATAAAGCAGGTTTCACCTGCGAAACGCGTCGAGGAAGCCATTGAATAAACACGCTTTGCATTTCTAAGTGGCCCGGATTGCTTTTCTTACCAAGGAGAAGGTTTTTGGCTGTATGCATAGGGACTCGCTATCCCATCCGGGGCCCGCCTTTGGAAAAGCGGCTGGGTTCTAAAGCGACTCGTCTGGTTGGATATATATATATATATATACATTTGAGTATATAAGTTAGTTTAAAAATCTTATATGCCAATTCGTTCAGGTTAAAGTTGCTTTTTTTCCATAGGCTGTAATGTTAAACTTTGATTAGGATGTTAAGGGAAAACGAAGTGTGAGAAAAGATCCCTTTTTGCGAGGTGACCCCCATTTTTTGCTAAATCGTATTGCTGATTTTTAGACTATACAGTGCAGCACTGCTGTCCAGTGGCCAGTGCATGGGCTAGCAGCTCTAAAATATGTAGAAATTGGCTAATCCCTGTAGGAAGCTGGCTTTTTATGTAGTGTACAAAATTGAGGTACATCATGTAGAAAGTACAGACAACCCTTATTGGCCTACAGGGCTTAAATTAATAATCCCAAATTCTCTCTTTTGTGGTAGTGTGAGCGAGCAGTTCAGGCTTCTCATAGGGCTGTGTTACGCATTTGTTGTATACATAGAGTCAATAAATGAGACAAACACTCAAAAAGATATTCAAGACCAATTTAGAAAAATAAGAGGCATTTTTATATATTTATAACACCAATAACTTTGTAAAGGTGTAAGTACTTTTCAGGTTATCAATTTTTACAGTCAAGCAAAAATGTCACTCAAATTCCCTTCCATGTGGTTAAGTTTTCGTTTGGAGAAAGAAACATGTACTGCATAAAAGTATTTTCAATAGTATTTCAGAGGTCTCCTTTAGGATTTAGGGTGCCAGGGGGTCAAGGTCACAAGATCCACCAGCAGTTCGGGTTTATCTGCCCTGGAGTGCATAGGTGCTGGACGGGTTGGTAGCCTTGAACTCTTCACAGTTGACAAAGAAGGTGGGGCAACCTAGAAACAGGCTGCAAAGGGGGACTTGGTGACAAGTCTGGGCGCTTCCAACTGGGGGCTCAGTTTGTGAGCCCCCTTTGTGTCAAAGGCGCACACGGTTCTTGGTCAGAACTGCAGGGGGAAGCGGAACAAGACAGCTCGGGCACTCTTGTTGCTGTCCTCTGCAATGCTGATATCCATTGTAGACTTGTCAGTCTTTGCGGTTTTGTAGTCTGGTACCCCAGGTATGGATGCAGGGCAGACCCCTATGTGTCCTGGCATCACCAACCTTGGGGGGATATGGATCTGACCCTCTGGAGCAAGGTGACCTCCTCATGGGTGACTGCTGAGTTGGTGGACCGGTTGGTGGAACGTTGGACCGGACGTTGTAGTCGGTGCCTGCAGGTTGAAGGGAAGTGGCTCCGCCACGTCAAGGGAGATGCTGGCTGGTTGGCAAAGTGCTGGCAGCTCTCCGAGTCTTTTGGAGGATGCAAAGCTGTAGGACGAGTTGGGTTGTCGCAATTGTCGGGCCAGGAGCAGACAGGCATGGTTCACCAAAGTCCACAGGTAGACTACTGTTCTTGATTCTTCTGCTCTTCTTTGTCCTTCTTCTTCTTTAGCCAGGCAAATCTGTTTTTCTGGTGTCAGGGGGCCTCCTAAATACCGAATTTAGAGATATTAAAGGGAAGGAAGGGTAGTAGCCAATGGGCCACTTACTCTTGGGGTCACTACACGTCCTATATGACCATTTCCTTAGGGGTGTGGCTAGCCTGGTGGTACAACATTCCTACTTGCATAGCTAATTTTGTGCCTCTCCTGGTGCCATATAGGACTCAGGGCAAGGACTGGCATTTTCCAGGTCTGGGGGAAGCTGGGTTCGCATAGCAAAGGCGGCAGTGCTTTGAAGCTCCTGTCCTTGAGATACTAAATCACTAGCCATCCTGCTGAAGGAGGTGTGAGCACCTTCCTCTGGAGCAGGCATTGTTTCTGGCCTCAGAAAGCATGGTCTCTCACCTGCAGGGGGTCAGAAACATGTCAAGTGGTGCCAGTCTGAATTATACCTGTCAGCCAGTTCACTAAGGGGCTGAAAGGTTGACAGGAGGCACCTCTAAGGTTCTTTCTGGGTACATGTTTAATAAATCCGCTACTAGCATCAGGATAGATTTATTAAGACCAGGTGTTTGATGCCAAACACCATACGTTTCAGGAAGGCATCATGTAGCCGAGAAAATCGTAATGACCAGTGCCCAGTGCATAAAGTTAAGATGGCTTTCCTGTTCACTTGTACTATCTAATAATCGAGCTAGACAGCCCAGGGGCATACCTGACAATGCAGATATGCCTTTACCTGTATTATATTGCACCCTTAGTGCCATAAGTCCTGCTGTAGGGGTGACTTACATGTATTTCATTCAGTGTCTTTGGGCATGGCACAGAGGATCTGTGCCATATCATGTTTTCATACATGTTTACACCATTTCATGCAGCCTGCAAAGTCAGTCTGCATGAGTTCGGTGGTGGGTCCCTTAGGGTGGCACTATACGTGCTAGAGTCCTTAGGGACCCTCTTTAGTACCCATGCCCTAGGTATCAGGGGTACTATTGACTAGGGACTTACAGAGGTGCTAACAGTCTTGCCAATTGGGGAGCAATTGAACAGTTTTCTTGTTTTAGGGAAAGAGCACTGGCACTGGGGACATGGTTAGCAGGAACCTAGTGCACTTTAGTGGTGGGTCCCTTAGGGTGGCACTATACATGCTACAGTCCTTAGGGACCCTCTTTAGTACCCATGCCCTAGGTATCAGGGGCACTATTAACTAGGCACTTACAGAGGTGCTAACGGTCTTGCCAATTGGGGAGCAATTGAACAGTTCCCTTGTTTTAGGGAAAGAGCACTGGCACAGGGGACATGGTTAGCAGGAACCTAGTGCACTTTAGTTACAATTGCATCACATACCAGGCAAAACGTGGGGGTGACCATGTCAAAAAGGGGTACTTTCCTACAATCTTTGTTTAACCTTTCTATCGAGCCATAGTGTATGGTGTGGAATTTCACACATTGCATGAAACGTTAAATGTTACCTGTCGACTGCAGCACTTAGTGTGCCATTCATAAGAGTGACAAAGGGAAACATGGCTTTAGGCCCACCATTGTAGCCTGGTTTCTATTGTGTAAAACCTGCAGTGCAATCTCTTAAACTAACGCTCTTAAGAGGGTAAAATCCACCCTTTTAAATGTTATTAAGTCAGACCTATGTAAGCCTTGTAGCCCAGAAGGGTAGGGTGCATGGTATTTAAAAGTGGGACATGTAGAAAATTAATCTTACCATGTCCCTACAGTGGCAATGCCGTAAAAGCTATCCTATGTAGAAAGCCCAAGTACCGATTCAATTATTAATACTGCTATCCCAGAAATGGGATAATCTTGACAAATAATTAGACCACTATTTTTTTTTTTATTGATTTGAAAAGCAGGGCAAACGGTACATTCAGAAGATAGTCATGATTGGCTACACATGAAATTACTAAACAATACAACGCTATTTCTATCCACACTCACATATGTAGTAAGCAGTACGTTTGATTCGCTCTCCAGCCCCCCTATGAACACAATCACATTATGTGGATACCTCCTCTGTTTCAAGTTCAGGTGGATCACAAATATACCCTCGAAACTTGTTCCACGCTCCCCACACTTTCTCCCATTTCCGAGGACAACCACGGGTTACGAAAACCGTCTTCTCGGCTATCATTGCTTCATCCATGTCTTACACCACTTCCGGAGCGTAGGTGTGTCACCCGACCCCAACAGCATAGCAATGTTGCGCTTAGCAAATGTCATACCCAGCATGACCCAGTCCTGTTCCTGATGAGTGAGGTCATTGGGCTCCCACACATTTAACAGACAACGTCGTGGTTCTGGCAGCAAGGAAATTTCTACAGTTTGTGAAATAGTGCGCATCACCGTGGCCCAATATGCTGCCACCCGAGGACACTCCCATAAGGTATGAAAAAATGTACCCTCCTCTCCACAATTACGTAAACAGTATTGGTTCTGGGAGTTCCCTATGGCATAGAGTGTCGTCCTGGTGTAATAGGTGCGGTGTAATATTTTAAGTTGGACCAATCTGAGCCGCGCGGGTATGGCAGTCTCACGTGGCGATGACAGTGCCTCCTGCCATTCTGACTCTTCAAAGTCACCCATCTCCCAGGACCATTTTTGTTGGAGCTTGGGCGTCGGATCTGGCAGGTTCTTAATTAATTTACGATACGTAAAGGATGTCGCTCTCTCGACCATATGTTCCATGAGGAGTCTATCCTCCAGTGGGTTGGCCTCTGGTATGGTCGTGCCCGGTGCTAGGATTGCTAGAAGTGCATGTTGGATTTACAGATACCTAAACTTTTCTGTCTGCGCCATGTCATATTGTGTACCAGGTGGGAAAACTCAACCATCTCGCCCTTCTTCCAAAGGTCACCCACTGTGGAAATATCGATGTTATCCCAATTCGCAAATCCCTAACTATTCCTAAGTCGCCCAAGTCTGTGTGAGTCCCAGAGTGGCTTCATTTGTGTAATATTTCCCAAACATTTTAAGCGAGCCTGTGCCTGGTACCATATGTGAATCGTGTGGGCAGTGGGGCCAATCAGGGAGGGGGGTCTACGCTTGCTGTATAAGGCTACCATCATTCCGTTCTCCCCAAGTTCGTGCCTATCTGCTTGGTACACAGGTTCATCCTGTGGGGCATGCAGCCAGTAGTTAATTATTTTAAGGTGTGCTACCCAGTAGTACATCTGTACATTCGGAAGAGCTATCCCCCCATCGTACCAGCCACGCACCAGCTTATCTTGGTCGATTCGTGCCAGCTTGTTTCCTCATAATAAACTGGAGGCCTCAGCCACTATTGCTTTGAAATAGGTTTGTGAGACCGGAAATGGGGTGTTCTCAAGGACATATAAGAACCGGGGGAGCGTCATCATTTTGTAGAGAGCTGCCCTACCCAGTAGTGTGAGGGGAAGGCTCCGCCAAACCGTTGCGTCACGTTTGAATCGCTCTAGTGGGGGTTTTAAGTTCTTCAGGTAAAGGTCGTCGGGGTCAGGTGTTGCGTAGATGCCTAGATATTTAAAGGCTTCATTTGTAATCCGCAGCGGGCAATCTGGGGTCAGCAATGGCGGCGGGCCCTTCAACACATAGAGCACGGATTTGGACCAAGTAATGGTGTATCCAGACACCCGGCCGAATTTTTCACATATATTCAGGAGCACTAGGATGGATTTTCTAGGGGAGGTAAAGTAGAGTAGGACATCATCTGCATAAAGTGATATGCGATCCTCCCAAGTGTCGGTCCAGCGAAGCCCGCGGATGGAGGGTTCCCACCTGACCCACGCTGCCAATGGTTCTAAGGCCAACGCGAACAATATTGGGGATAGTGGACACCCCTGTCGCGTCCCTCGGGACAGTGAGAAATCCTGTGATATATGCCCGTTAGCCACTACATGCGCTATTGGGTTAGTATAGAGCAGACGGATCCAAGCGCAGAATTTCGGACCGAAGTCCAGGTGTCGCAGGGCTGCCAATAAATATGGCCATTCTATCACATCAAATGCCATACTTGCATCCAGTGAGAGAATTACTGTGGGCTCTGGAATGGCGGATCTCCGGGCCAGAACTGCCTGCAACCGCCGGAGGTTAAAGGCTATACTTCGTTGGGGCATGAACCCGGACTGATCAGGGTGTATTAATGACGATAGGTATGGGGTCAATCGTTTTGCCAAGAGCTTGGCAAGAATTTTAACTTTGTCATTGATTAATGGGATCGGGCGGTAAGAATTGCAATTCTCAGGGGGTTTTCCAGGCTTAGAGATCGCAACTATAGTGGCCAATCGCTGATCTCGAGGCAGTTCTCCAGTCTCAAGACTGTCCTGAAACATATTTAGAAGAAATGGGGCCGTCAAATCTGCAGTTTTTTTATAAAGTTCGATGGGGAACCCGTTAGATCCCACCGCCTTACCGGAGGCAAGAGAGGCGATAGCCGTCTGTATTTCCTAAACCGTAAGGTCAGCTTCTAAGAGTAGAGCCGCTTCCGGCGTAAGCTGCGGCATAGTTAAATCTCTAATATACTCATGGGCTTCTTCTACCGTAAACGCCGAGAGTGAGGCATATATGTGTTCGAAATGGTCGGCCAGCGAAACCACTATTTTTAGTAGTTATTAAAATCAACATTCAATACTGTAGTTAATTTTTTTAAATAAATATCAAGGAAAAATAACTTTTAGAAATGTATCCTTTTCCTACCGGATCTCACAAAAGACTAATTAGCATAAACCTCTGCTGCTCCCAGCCATTGCTCAAGCCCAGCAATATGTGTGAAATGCTGCCCATGACTAAACAGTAGGCTGGCCTGAATAGGCAGGGATGATTTCTCTGAATTCTACAGAATAGTTATTGTGGGGGCTGTTGGCATCACACTATAAAATCCTGGTTGACAGGTTTGTTGAGCCACATGTAACACTTGAGGTGCACTTAAGAGGGAGAAAACAGATGCCACTACAATTGGTGTGTCTTCTTAGTCTGGTTGCTGAAGAACCTTACTTTTGTTCTACCAGACTTTTGCCTCTGGGTTTGCTTTTAATACAGTGCCTGCTTCAAATTGGATTTTAGTATTAGCAGTGGAAGGACACAGGTGATTTCTCTATGACATTCCCATGCACCCATTTGCAATCTTGAAAATGCTCTGGCACATGTAATTGTGGGCCTCTTTGCAATCAGACAACCTGAAATTGTTGAAAAAGTAGGTGGCGTTGCCCCTGGGACCCTTACCCACTGGTAGGGAGTGCCTAGCAGTACTCTACCCCCTCTAGCTAGTGCCAGGCATAAATGTGCCAGGCATAAATATGCAACCCCAGGACACTTTTAGACTTGAGAATGGATACCAGGCAGGCCAAACCTGCTGTACTTGGCACCTGTGACCAGGGAAAAGGACCTGAGGATGTTAGACCCCCTTTCACCTGGAATCCAAGGTCAGAAAGATCTCCAAGAATCATAAGACTGATCTACTGATGGCTCCAGGAACATAAAAACAGCTGAAGAGGACATTCATGTGAAAATCCATTCTGACCAGTGATAACTGGAGGTGGCCTGGACTGGATGTTACTGTTGCCTTCTACCTGACACAGTTAAAGTTTCTAACGGCCACATGCATCATCGTAGGATTTTGCGATTCCTAAATTGCGAAAATTAAGGAATCGCAATTTAGGAATTGCAAAATCCTATGCATCAAGAAATGTTAAAAGTTTTAGCGATTCCTTAATTTTCTGTATTTGCGATTCCTTAATTGCGAATCGCAATTAAGGAATCGCTTTACATTGATTTCTATGGGCCTAGAGGCCCATAGGAATCAATGGCAAGGCATTCTCATTTTGCAAATTCGCAATTAAGGAATCGCAAAATTAGAATGCAATTTCAAGGGTGCAGAGGGGGTCCAAAGGACCCCCCCTGCACCCCTGAAAAGTCACGTAAGTACATTTTACTCACACACATGTCCCAAGGGCATGTGTGTGTGTAAAATAGAAGTTTAAAAAATGCACTTTTGTGCATTTTTAAAACTTTTCGCAAATTACCATGAAGGTTGACTTCATGGTAATTTTCCCCTTCCTAATTGCGAATTCGCAATTTAAAAAAAATCATGCATAGCATTTAAGAAATCGCAAAATTTGCGATTTCTTAAATGCTATAGCAATTTAAGAAATCGCTAAAAATTGCGATTTCTTAAATAGCGAAAAATGGAAAAAAAATGATGCATCCCAAAAATGGTTTTTGCATTCGCAAACGGCCGATTTTTGCGATTCGCACCGTTTGCGAATGCAAAAACCAATGATGCATGTGCCCGTAAGTGCTTAGTTGCCATGGAAGTGTACTCCTGTGATTGTTAGGCACCAAAAGAAGTTTGGGAACTTTCTCACATTTTTTTGCTCCAAAGCACCAGAGCTTCAAGAGAACCGACCATGAAAAGTATCCAACTGGCAGTTCCACAGCATCAGGCTGAATTTCAGGTTTGTCCCACACAGAGAACAGTTTTTCTACAGAAAAACAACAAAGTACCAGTGAGAAAGTGAGTTGTTGGTTGGGGTGGGGTGGTGGTATTACACCACAAGTAATAATGGCACTATTATTGTTAGGTCCAGAATAGGGTACCGTAATTTAAACATTACCTCAAACTCTGGTAGCAATGGCACAGACTGGAAAGGCTTAACTCAGGGAAATGTATACATTATTTAGAAGTATCAAAACAGATAAAAAGTCAGAAAGACAAAAAGACAAAATAATAAAAATCCAACTCCGATTTATAATAATAGAGTAATAATATTTGAATTAACAAAATGAAATGACACCAAAATAACAAAAATCCAAATAGGAGAACCAAAGATATGATTTCTAAAATGTTTTAAATAAAACTAGCATCGAAAAGCATTAAGCACCAACTATGGTAATCTGGTTGGGGTTGACTGGTTTCTAGGAGCGAGTTTGGGCTGAACATGATGGAGCATGGGTCTGATACAGAGATCAGGTTTGTTCCAGTCATAAGCTTTACCTTCTAACTTAGTTGAATTTCCCTCTGAGCAGGGAAAATTCAAAATTTCCACCCAAGGAGGGTCCCTTGGCTGTGTGGATACTTATGACGCCTTCGCCTGCTGAAGATTCCTATAGAGCGATATAGTCACTTTTTGAAGCTTGGATTCCTCCAGCAGGGCAAGGCTACAAGCTGTAGCTGTACAGCGTTCCACGAGGGCAGAAACCTTCACTGTGATGTCCAGCTGAAGCAGATTTACTGCTGTGGAAAAGCTCTGAGAAGGAGCAACTTGAATCTTTGACTCAGTAGCAACGCATCTCCATCGGACCAACTTAGCAGGTTTGTGCCGGACTTCTGTCAGTTCTCCAGGCAAAAATCCTTGAAAAAGTTTCTAAGCCCCAGGTTTTAAGGTTAGGCAGAAGGAGTACACTCAGACATTTATCTAAGGGGCCAGGACCCTATGGACACAATTTAGAGGCCAGGATTTACGACAGTAGAAGCCACCAGCAGGGTAAAAGGCAAGCCTAGTTGGAAACGGTGAGCTGGACTCATCAGCAAAATAGATTTCTTGCAGCTTTGGTGTCTCTGAAGCGTAAAACGAGGTCAGCCGACTAGCCCTTAGAATCCATTTCATGGTCTTCAGTGCAAGTGGGAGCAAGTCCAGCTCTTTGGGTTCTCATCATAGGTTACAACGGCAGGTGTGGTCCTTTTTCTGTCTTCCACAGGTCCAGTGTTTTGAAGTGGGTATTCCGAGTGCCACATTAATTCCTACTGCCAGCCTGTGGGTGGGGGAAACTCCTGGTCTCTCCCTAACCAATGAGGTAAAGATTTCCCAGGGACACTCTACCCACTTTTGCAGGACTTACTGTGTGTTTTACTGTAAATTATCCCACAGTGAACCTCTCTACCTAACTGTAGCATGACAGAAGTTGTATTTCCCTGTGCAGAGCTCCCTGTACCAATTTAGAGGTGTGACTATGATGTGAATATGATAATGGACACATCCTCCCTTGTGGTCACTCTAAACCAGTTATGGTGGTAGCTCCTCTCCCACTGGGATTGGTTGGTTCTTGGTCGTCCAGCAGGACAATAAAGGGGGATGGCTTTGGTGCGAGCCACATCTGCCTGTAAAAGGGTTGGCATCCTTTGAAGATAGTAACGTTCCTAGGACCAACCCAGATGGACATGCAATGCATCCCTGAATCATGTTTCCAGCTGCATCCAAACTGGCGTTAAGCATTCAAAGGGGTTGTAATGTGATGCTGGGCCTTTCTATGGGACAGCCAGCCTTGCCACACTGAAAAACAACTAAAGAGGTTTGTGACTGCTAGGACATGCAAAATATAAAATATATACATGTCCTACTTTTTAAATACTGCAATTCACTAGTGGCACTTACCTTACAGGCCCGGGGTACACCTTTGTACCATATACTAGATGTTAGAAATGGGGGTCTCTAGTTGGCAGGGGTAAGTACCACTGTCCAAATAGGGACCCTTGATTCTAGTCAGGGTAAGGAGGAAACCCTCTGAGATAACCCCTGCTCACCCTCTAGGTAGCTTGGCACGAGCAGTCTAGGCTAACCAGAGGCAATGTGTAAAGTATTTGTACCAACACTCACAGTAACACAGTAAAAACACCACAAACTGACTCCACAACAGTTTAGAAAAATAAAGGTATTTAATCTAAACTACACAAGACCAAAACAACAAAAATCCAACATACACAGTTCAAGAATATGGTTTCAAAAGAGTTCTTAAGGTTGCGCTAAAAAATTTTCAGGTTGCGATAAAATAATCCACAGTTACGTGAAAAGTTCACAGTTGCGTCACGTTTACCTCACAGTACCTTTAATTGTGACAAAGTTCCAATAAGCGGAAGCTGGTGCGGTGGAAAACAAGCGATGTGTTGCTCCTGAGACCCTGGGGAGGTGTTTGCGACAGCCCCGCTGCAGCAGCGGGCGTGTTGCGACGAATCCGGTCTGTATGGGGAGAAAGGCCACTTGTATGGATTCCGGTGCGTAGGTTCCGTAGGAAGTTTGTTCTCGCAAAGGCACGATGCGACGATCTTTGGAGGTGCGGTTATCTCTGGGGCGACGATGCGCGGACCAGCGGTGATCTTCTCTCTTGCAGCTCCTCGATGCGTTGGCTTCGGCGATGACTCTCGCAGCGACGTGATGCAGTCAGCAAGCAGGCGGTGCGGCGATCTCACCCAGCGAAGACAGGCTCTGCGATGACACTCGCAGCGATGTTAGACTTCCTGCACCGAAGGATGCAACGGCTCTGACAGCGGCAACAGGCGCTGAGACGATCTCGACCTTCGTAGCGGCGGGAATCTTCTCGCACTGTCGGGGATGCGCTCCGCAGCGAGCAAGGCAATAACTTTTCTTTAGCAAAGTCTCTCAAGCTTAGTTTCCAGCTTCCCAACACAGGTACAACTTCCAGAGGCACCACAAAGGGGCCAAGCACTCCAGGAAGGACAGAACTCTCTCAGTAGGGCTCAGGGGAAGCTGGGGGGAAGTCCTTTTGTTCCTGGGATTTCAGAACAGGGAGCCAGCTCTTCTCAGGCCCTTGGAGATTCCTTCAAGCAAGGGGACACAGCACAAATCAAAGTCCTTCCCCTCTCCTTGGCAGCAAAGCAACAGCAGGGCAATCCAGCAGAGCAACAGCTGGACAATCTTCCTTCTTCAGTTTCAGCTTTCTCCTTGGCAGAGGTTCCTTCTTGATTCCAGGATGATCTCATTTTCTATTGTCAGGGGTCCTGTACTTATACCCCTAAAAGTCTTTGTTCTCTTTGTGCAAGTGGGCCCTGAGCCCGGTCTGAACCAGTTCTGGGTGTTGCTTGTTCGTTTTTCACTGCTGCAAGGCTATCTTGTTCCATAGGCTATCATGGGGGATGCTGGCTACAGTGGCTACCAGCATTTCTTCCCATAGGAACAAGATAGGACATAAAAGTCTTGTATCCCTGAACTCAGAATTTAATAACACATCTTTTAGGAAAGGTGGTTTTTAACTCCTCTGTTTGAGAATAGCACTTTTAGAAAGTTGTTGTTTTCTTTACTGACCTTTCTTTGTACCTTGGCCTGTTTGTGGATTGACTGTCTGGTTTGAGAGTGACAGTGGCTGGGGATTCCCCAGGAGGCTGGGTGAGTCAGCCCTAGGCTGAATGACTGCATTTGCAACTGGAGTGGTGGGAGGAGTTAGCACCTGGGCCTTAATAGGGCTGTGCCTGCCTTCCACAATGCTGGCTCCACCTCCTGCTGGGCGGCTGACGACCCTGCCCCTCATTCTGAAAGGAAAGGAGAAGGCCACTTTTCTGGTTCTGAATGCCTTTGTTTCCTCCTTGCAATCAGTGTTCTGCCTACATATCTAGCAGTGGTCTGGGGAAGGAGAATATTACCCCACATATTGTCAGGATCAACCCCACCTCAATGCATCAGCGGGCTTGCTGACATAGCAATGACACATAACCACCCAACCTTCTGCTTTCACAGACACTCCAAATTTGGAAGGGAGGCATTATATGAAGAAATTGATCTGATCTGTTACTGCTGGAGAAACAAGAAGGAAAACCACAAACAATCACACATTTACAGTTCTACCAACTGAGGATAAAAGCATCAAACTGAACAGGCAGTGGAAATAGACAATCTTGAGCATTCCCTACAAATTAAGCTAACACTACTAGTATAGTGGCAAAATCTTTTGGGAGTTGCCTGGCTCCTGCAACAATTCTAAGTGTGTCAAGCGCCATATTGGACAGGGCTGATGCCCTTTATTTTTAATTTGATGTTTTTAACCTTCCCCTCTATTAATTTAGTTTTACTTTGCTTTACCATTAGGAAACACCATTCAGGGCAGCCTGCTGACATTCCCAGGGGTTGCTGGAGCCCAGTTTACTTCCTAATTTTACCCACTCTTTCAATCAAATCTCCGCTCTGCAGAGCTCGGTAAGCCATGCCCCCTCAGCATGCCCATCTATTGCCGGCTATTTCTGCAATGGAAAATCGTGTCCGCACCGCTGGTGCGCCAAAGCAGTGGCGTCACTAGGGTTGGTGTCACCCAGTGCGGGTAACTCATGGTATCACCCCTTACGACACGACATACCCCATGAATCCATGATTGACCTCCTCAAGGAGATATATTCATCTGTGCAGCACCCACGGAGGGGGTACTTCTTCTTCTGCCATCATTTTGCGTTACAACACAGGCATTGTGCATATCTTCTGACTAACCCCCCTACCTCCCACTCCCATCCACCCGCCCACCCGCAGCCTTAAAATTTGCTAATCACTGTACCTTTCATGGCTTGTTCAGCTCTCCACGCCATCCTCTTTCTTTCACAGTTACAAGATGACATCTTCTGAATCCTACCCCAGCATCTTACAGGTCCGGCCAGGGTAAGCATTATGAAAATACTGTCCTCACTTGGCTCCTGAGTCCGTATATGCCTGGCTTTTCAATACTCAACTTATGTAACTCTGGAAATTGCTTCAGGCATGTGTTTTTTGTATTTTACCAAAGGTATTTTTAACATTTGCATAAAACATAACATAATAGGACATCCATATAATGTTGATTGGTGCTGTTTTTAGAGATAAGTCTGTAGCATTATAAATATAATTTGGGCACATTCGAAACTGATAAAATGAAATGTAATGTAATTTTGGGAAACAAATACAAGTGTTGCCAGGTGATACACTCTTCATTCAACATGCCATATGCAAGTAACTACTGTACCTTTACTCCAGCCCACATTCGCAGTAGCCAGACAAAAATCAACATAAATGGAAACTTGGTTAGCATTACAGCTGACGGTAAATTGCAATGCAGTCTGCGAGAGGACAGTACACCCACAAGAAGCAAATGAATTCTTTAAGGGCAAAAGAGCACGTTCACCCTTCAACTCCTTAACACAACAAAACAATCTTGAGGGGGTTGGGGTGTAGTGGCGAGGGGGATGCCTCCTTATTTGGTATCCACAGAAGCGGGAGCAACTAATTTATGGCCATCGGGAAAACGATTTCTTGCACAGAAGTGGAAGAAGCGCCATTCAGTGCGGGTAACTCATGGTATCACCCCCTCACGACACCAATTAGCTGCTTGAGTGATTAGCGCAAACCGGAAATCCGGTTTTGTGCACAAACTTCTTGATGGTGTCTGAATCTGGATTCCCACAGGATGGCAAGTTACTTTTCCTAAACGCACCTCAGCTGCTGAGCGTTGCAAAACATTTGAGTAAACTTGACCCTCAACATTTGCTAGGATTAAAATCGTGTGAATTAACAATACACAATGAAGAGGAAGCCCTTTTTGGGGCGAACTTCATCGTACTCCCACCCCTCGATCCAAGACTTATGAGTGCCACAGAAACTGTGGTCTGCAGCGTGGTAGTTTCCAAACAGGACCAAATTAAGCCAGGGAGTCCAAGGTCACGGGCTAGGTGTGATATATAAAAAGGTGTGGTGTGCCCTAGCGGTTACAAAACAGGAGCATCGCATGGTTTTAAACCATGACTCGCTTTGTTTCTCTCAGATCCCCTTTCTCGCCTTTCCCCTATTTTTGTTGGCTATTCTGTGACACTCTCTGACTTTCCCTCGTTGTCTCTCTCTCTCTCTCAGTCTCAATCTCTCTCTATCGCGTGCTCTCTAGCTCACTCTCTTCCTTCTGTGTCACTCTCACTGTCCCTTGCATGCGTCCTCTTTTGCAAATGCCTTTGCCGTTTAACCACTTTGTGAATTATTTCTTATACTTTCTTTTTCTACAAAACCACCGATTAAATCTCCAGATATATTACCCACCTTTTACATTTTGGTCAGGTGTCATCCCATGTGATGGTGTCACCCGGTGCAGTCCGCACCCCCCGCACCCCCTAGTGATGCCACTGCACCAAAGGCAAGCCCGTCTGTGCCCATCCATGCCCGAATCTCACCGACCTTCATTCCACCTGGATCTTTCATGTTAGATACAGGACCACATTTGAATTACACCTGCGAAGCACTTCTAGCCCAATGCTCTAAAAGTAAGTGCAAGACCCCAATTACCATCGGAATTTCCAATTTACATCTGAATGACCGGTTCACCTGTCCACAGTATAATCATTCTCTGGGCCCACTCAATCCCATTTCCAGCCCACCAATATGCCCTCATAATTCCCCTGTTTCTCCCTCTGCCGTCATCCATTCCTTGTGTGCACATGTCAATGCTAGGTCACTGGTCAGGCACAACACAGAATTCCTCCTATTTAGGGAAACTTACAAACCCTCCCTGGTGTTCATCACGGAAACCTGGGACAATTCTACATTTGCCCTGATCTCATTGGAGCGGTTCCTGCAGGCTATGCAATCCATCACCAAGACAAACCCAATAACAGGGGGAGGCTTGGCTATTATTTTAACCACTCTATCCATCTTGTGTCGCTCTTTGACAGCCACATTCTGCAAAGCGCTCTTCTTTTGCATCTCTTTGCCCAATACTTAAGCATTTAAGGGGAAGCTGATATATCGCCCACCGGGCCCTCGCTCTAATTTCAACCAAGGCATTGGTAGTCTATTGGAAGCAGATATCCTCCTTAACAACTTCACCATGCTGGGCGATTTTAACTTCCATCTGGAGGCCCTAGCAGACTCAGCCACGTCTATGCTCCTTCAGACACTGACCTCTCTCTGGGCCTCTCTCAGATGATCACCAGTCCCACACACTCTGGTCACACTCTAGATGGAATCTTCTCTATTCTTTCCTCTCTGAGTATCAGTAGCATCTTACCATTAAGATGGAATGACCATTCAGCCATTCTATTCCTGATTACAGGTAGGTGAATCTGCCTTGTCTAGTAGATCAACTCCTCACACGATAGTTTCTCGAGCCTGGCACAAAATCAATTTTCATAGTTTTTCAAAATTCATACACAATTCACAATCTACCCTTTCAGAAGATCAGGCCATCACCGCAACCCAATACACCAATTGGGTTGACTCGGCTGCTCACATGTTAGCCCCCATCAAGATGAGCAAACTTAAGAGAAATAAGGTCACAGCCTCACCGTTCCCTGAAGAACTAAGACCATATAAACAAACCTGCAGAAGGCAAGAAAAAGAGTGGTAGGCCACTATAACACTAAGCATGGGCGGATTTTGCGAATCTGGCGTACGCGAACGTGCGTATTTACGGATTCGCAATCCGCAAAATCCGCGAACTCTCGCGAATTTGCGGATTATTGTGGTTTTTTGTGTTCGCAAGGGTTTCTGCCAGTTCGCGAGGTTTGTGTACCAGTTCGCAATTGCGAACTTACTTGTCGGCTCGCAACGGCCGCGACTATGTTGTTTCTGCGTCTGGTTCATCATCACAGGTTCACAGCACCCTCTGTTTCACCACTGCCACCCTCTGGTACACCCATGCCACCCTCTGGTACATTCTCACTGCCACCCTCTGGTTGGTTTATCACTGTAGATTATGGTGGTGAAAAAAAGCAAGCACACCTGCCCTGCTTCAACTGCCATGAATTAATTTGGGGTTGATTAATGTGTCACTGATTTTTAAACTTCCAGTCTGGCTGGCACCTGCTTCCTTCCTTATCTGTAATTTGCTTTCTGTTGCAGTGCAATTTTTTTTCACAGGACCTTTATGACCTACTTGTAGCTATTCTATGAGCCTGCTGTGAGGGTCAGAGCAGGGTCATAGAATAGTTGCAAATAGGCAACTGAACTCTGATGGGGCCCCTCAGGAAGCACTAGAGTGAATGGTTACTAATGTTAAGATTGAACTTTTGCACCTGGTGATTGCTTTCAGTTTTGCAAAAATCGTTTTCCTGCAATTTCGCGCAATTTGCGGGGCGCGAATCCGTGCGAGATCGATTTCGGAAGCCGCAAATTCGTGCGAATACACCGTTTGTTTTTTTGCTGCGTGTTTGTTCGCGTGATTTTTTGTGTGTTCGCAAGCCGCTTGTAGCGCAACGTTTGCGAAGTTACCCTAGCGGTCGTACATGGGCTCGGCCATCTTGTTTGCGTGACGTAATTCCGTTTCCGGACGCTATGTGTAATCTCGCAAAGTGTGCGGCTCGCTAGTACAATTTCGCGTGTGATCGCGAGGAAAATCTCGTGCGAACTTACCCACGCGGTCGTGAACGGGCGCGGCCATCTTGTTTCTCATTCATTGCTAGTGTTCTGGGCATGCTCTCTGTATCCTTTCTTAATCTCTGCCATCCTTTGCTTGTTTGAAGTTTTTTTTAATCTATTTTACTTATTATCTATCCCTCTATTTTTCTAGCTCTATATTTTTGTGTTTTCTGCTACTTTTTGTTAATTTTAAACTACTTTTTTAAACGCTTTTCTTTTCTTCTTCCCTGTTCTATTTCTTCTTTCTTATTTTGCTTCCTTTCTGCCCAGACCATGGCAAAGGGAGCCGGGAAGAAGCCCGCAAAGGGGAAGGGTCCCGCACCCCGTGCCCGTCTCCCGTGCGGGCGTTTGAGGGGGGAGACAGTTACAGCTCGGGAGATTTTTAGTGCGGAGGAGGTGGCCGCACTAGTCTTTCACGTCCAGCGCCACCTCCCCAAGACCATCATGGGAGGCGGCAGGATCGCTACCGGCTACGGGATCCGGGAGCGCCGGAAGCGGTGGGAGAAGGTGTGCCGGGCCATGTTTGAACACTCTGGGGTCCGGCGCACCTATAACCAGGCCACCCACCGCTGGACGGATCTCATGGACCAGGAACGCGACTTGCTGGACGTGCTCGGCGTAGAGATCCCCGGGCTTGGTGAGTAGTAGTAGCTATTTCTATCTATTTCATCACTACTCTGTTTTATCCCGCTCTGTGTGTTATTATATTGCAAATTTTTGTTTTTTACCAGGAGCAATAATGCTGCCGATTACATTGTAGGTAAATTATATTTCAAAATCTTCTATGCATTTCAGGTGCACTGCTCTCCTTCTCAGTAGCCTTGCTACTATGCTTATTTGTTTTCTATTTTGTGTTCATTTCATTGGCCTGAGAAATTATGTATGAGTGTAGTGTAAAGAACTGCGTAATGCTAGACACTAAGGGTCAGATTTTCAATTACTGGCGCATCCCTGCAAAGTAGCAGGGATGCGCCAGTAATTGTGAGCCATGCCACCACCACCCATGGTGCGCCGTATTTACAATGTGGCGCACCATGGGCCCAAAACGTCACAGAAGCCTTACGCATCTGTGCCGTAAAGGCGGCGCATTGCTGGAGTTGCGTGCCAACGATGGCGCAGCTCCAGCAATGCTCTGGGGTGCCCTATCTCCCCAATGCTGCATCAAGCCGTACGTCGGCTTCAAGCAGGCGCAGGGTTTGAGTCACGCATCATTGTCCTAAAAGTGACTGATTGACATCTTGTAGATTTCCCTCAGCCACTTTTAGGATTCGTTCCTGCGCATGAACGCCCTCCCTTGCGCCGGAACGCCCCCTGATGGCGCAGGGCTTTACAACGTGATGCATCTCCCATATGCGTCACTTTGTTAATATACGCCGCACCATGGCGCCTCTTTTGTTCTGCCGCTGCGTCACAAAAGTCACGCAACAATGGAGCAAAAGAGCCGCAAGGGGCTTCTAAATCAGCCCCTACAGACTCAAGTCCAGTCCTTCCTTTAGACACATGGCTATAAGAAGAAATAGTGGTGGTGGTCGGTGGATTGATAGTTTGAGTATTCACTGATCTGCAAGCACGATGGACTTTGTCTGTCACTTCGCGTGCTGCGGACTGCTGCCTGCCAGGCCTAGGCAAACCTTTTTAGTAGTTTGTTTAGTGAGTTACATAGGAACTTTCCAAGTCAACGGTCCGCAAATCAAGCAATACTAATAACGTAGTAGACCACATGAGATCGGTCAATATATCCCGTGGAATAGTTGTCTATTTGCTATTTCGCCAAAATATTTTGTTATTGTTCTTTTGAAATGTTTGATTTGGTTGACAAATATCATCCATGTTTTCTGGTCTTTCTTTCTTTCATGTTGTACATCAGCTCCCCCCAGGGGCAAGAGGACACAGGAGGAGGAGGAGGGTGCTGTTCAGGATGCAGGCCAGGATCGGGCAGGCGAGGGCTCCTTTGCTGGCCCCAGTAAGTTTTAATTTTAATATAGAGTACCTATTTTTTCCTAGCGTTCCTCATTCGATTTTTTCTAAATCGTCTTTGATCTTCTTGTAGACTGGATCTAAATTCTTATCCTGCCTCGACTATGACTCCCTGTGGTATTACTAGATTATTCTTATTAGTCTGTCTGTGAAGCTAACTAAGATAGCACATTTGGCAATTCCATTGGACTCCCATTCTAGTCAGCAATAGCTCTATGCACTGAGTGCAGTCCTCTGGGATTGTCCATAATGTCTTTTCAAGTCTTCTAAATGTTTATGCTTTGACAATTGCCAACAATAAAAAGGTGAATGACCACCAAGAAAGAATAAGATACTACTTTACTTTTGGTTTGGATAGTAGGACAATCCATTCTACTACTGTTGCAGGGACAAATCTGCACAAACAGAACTATGGCCACTAAATAATGCATTGCTTAGCTTATCAATTATAATAGGTGCTGTTAGACTTTCCACATACCTCAGTGATAACAGACTTTGTAGTTGAACCCCCAATCTCCTTACTGACTAGATAGTGTGGCAGAGTCATTTAGCTCCCAAAGTCACCGATGATTGATCCCCAATGATGATTAGATTATCCAACGCAGGACAAGAGTACGGAGTCAGAGTCAAGAAGTGTCAGAGGCACGGACTCATGCTTGCAAAAATTCCAAAACCTTTAGCTCATCCACTCTAGTCTGGAGGACCAAAAACCACAGAGTCTACTTAAGTTTAAAAGCTTTATTAAAAGTAAACACATTTATTAAAATCAACTTTGTCATAAAACTAAACGTTTAACTGAAAATGGAAAAGTGCTTAGTGCTGACGCGATTAATTGGACACATTTCTTGTGGTCGAGCCGAGCTCTCACCTGGTTTGGACTTGATCCTGCTCGTGTTCTTAGAAGTGAAGCTTCTGTCTGTTAGGAGAAAAAGTGGTGCATGTTAAAAATAAAAAGCAAGCATTCATCAGTTGTGCCAAAAAGTGCAGCAAGACAACAGCCTTCCCTGGAAAAAGGGACATTTTTACTTTAGAGTAGACAGTCACAAATTATTACATTGTATTCTGTTTTTTTCACATTTCTTTATTTCTCCTAGACCAAATATTATATAGTAGTGAGTGGTGTATTCTAACATTCTTAAATGTACTTTGTAGGTGGAACATCTGGTGGCGGGGCCAGCGCGGAGGTGGTGGTATTGGACGAGGGGAACAACTCTGGGGAGGAGGCGGTGCAAGTGCCGGACGTGCCTGTGAGGGTTCACACGGTGGTGGCGGGCAGAGGTAAGCTATATATTCCTTACTTATTGAGATTGAAGACTGCATAGAGTGCTTTCTGCACGGGTGTATTATAAATCAACCAGGTAGTAGCCTCCTCTAAATGTACTTCGACTTAGCTGTGAAGTTTTTGGCGAGAAGAATCCCAATAAGATCTGAGATGAACTTGATGGATGGGATGAACGAAAAGCGAAAGAAGGGTGTAAGTAAGTGTGGAAGGACGAGAAATTTAATGATGACTGGCAAAGAAGAAAGATATGTGTTTGCTTGGTCCCCGAGGTGGCTGGGAAGGAAAGAATATGGTATGGTGCATGGCTGGGTAAATGATGAAGCAAGGATGGGTGGAAGGAGAACAGCCTGGGTGGGTGAAACAGAAACTGTATGTGTGCATACTTTGAATGGATGGATGCCTGGATCATGGTATTATCTGACTCTTAGATAGCATATGTGTATCTAGAGAGAGTAGACGGTCACTGGATGAACTAAGTGTTACTTTGAAGAGCATGTAACACCGCACCCGCACGTCCGTTCCAGTGTAGGAAAGGCAAGGAAAAGAAGTTGTAATTTTGTCCAAATACTACCATGAATAGTAGCAGTAGTTTGTATTGCAACTGCAAGCACAGCATATATCCGGTTATTACGGTGGACACTCCCTACCTCTCTTAATAACTTTAGTTTAGTAGTAGTACGTCATTCATGTGTGGGTGTATCACTGTTCACTCAATAATAAGCAAAGCACCTAAAGTCATCCCATATGTCATCAAATACATCCCATGTGAAGTGATAGATAATCAGATTATTTAGCTTCTTCATTTTCCTTTTCTAGTACTCATTTGCACTGTAGGGTGAAAGCTAAATTAATTAAGCAGTAGCCCTTTTAACACAGTATTCTCAGTGCCACCCGTAATAGAAAAGTAAGAGCTTCACCACCTGCATGTACTGGACCGGTACAGTAACGCTCATCATGTCTCACTCATCATGGTGTGCGTCTGTTTTTCTCGGGTGCAAGTTCACTGCGCTGGCATTATGCCGGCTGGCATAAGATAACGTACCAATTTTCCTAAACAAGAGAGAAGAAGAAGAATAAGACTGGTGTACTGTCATAGTCGACTGTAATGGAAGTCCATAGTGCTCGTAGAATTTGTTCCTTAAACTCCCACTAATGTTAGAGCAAGGATGAAGAAGTGGGAGGTTAGATAGATACTGTCCTCAATAGTTATGTACTGTGCTTTCAATTTGCTACTTGTACTGTGACACAACTTTCTGCTCAATCATTTTGTGTTAATCTTAAGGAGCATTGGTTACAGACTATGTCTTTCTTTCTTCATATAGTTGCTCCTTCCAAATCAAACAGAACATCAAGGAGGGAGCTGGCTCAAATGGCCCGGCAACGGAGGCTGGATGCCACTGTCGCCGAATATCGGCGGCTGGTGGCACTGGAGGAGGAGGAGACGCAGTCTACCGGTACAACAACAACATCCACTGGGACAGCTGCATCCTCCTCCGTGCCCCCACGGGCTGCCAGCCAGCGCAGTGCTCCAGCGGTACGGAGCCGGGCTACCAAAGCCAACCGCCACCGCCGAGCAGCAAAGACAGCAGCTGCCCCCCACAGGAGTTGCAAGGCACGCCAGCGCCGCTTATGCCTCAGAGTGTCCTACCTGGAGCAGGAGGTGCATACCTATAAGAACTTGGTGGAGGGCCTCCGCTTCGACCATGCCACCCTCCGCAAGGAGTATGATGCCCTGGCAGCTAAAGTCAACAGCACCCTCCCGTAGTGTAGTGTCCCTTGCCCCTTTTTTAGAGACTTTTGGGGGGTGGGAATTGGGAGTTGGGTTGTTTTTGGGACTTTTGAAGGACAATCGTTAGGGTTAGGGAGGGTCTTGCGGGAGATTATTTTGTTAGGGCTACAAAAATATATTTTTTGAAATTTTATCTGACCATACCTGTTTTTTACTGCTTTTGAGTCTGGTGGGTGGGGGTTTAACAGTAAGTTTGTTTTCCTGAAGAGTCCTAGGACTTAAGTAGTACTACCGTCAATCTCTCGTCTATTCCTAATACTCCATTATACTACCTCCCACCAAACGCTTATCTTACCTGTAATTTGTGTTTGAAAGTAGGGCTAGGCCCAGGGCTGGCTCCACGGGAAATGGCGATTAAGGTTGGCAATCCTGGGCGGATGAAATGTCCTCATTGCGGTGGTACTAGTGGTGTGACACAGTGGCAGTTGCATGCCTATGGAAAAAAAGAAAATGAAACCTGGTTTGTCCTTACTGTAGCATTACAACGGTACGATAGAGAATATAGCAGGTGACAGTACACTAGAACAGTGCCACACAGAGCCTAACAAATGGTAAAGTATTGAAAGTATAACTAGTACTTGCGTTGAATTTCTTTGACATTGGCTACTACTACAAGAAATAGTACTGAAGCTGAGTAAGTCTAGAATATATCCTCGGATTCCTTCACCAGCCTGTTGCTATGACCTTATCCTCCCCAGCAAGTGTGTGGAATTATTGATGTCATTTAGTCACACATCAAGCAAAACCACACAGCCCGGGGGAAGAGGGTTAGGGTTTGGAAAATGGATGGGAATGGGGGTTTCTTTTTGGGTAGGTTTTGTTGAGAGAAAAAAAAAGCACAGCATGGACAAACAATAATTGAAGATAAAGAAATCTTTGGGTACAAAGCTAACCATAAATCTTTTAAGTGACATAAAGGAAGTGCATGCCCTACTGCATGCATTGTTACTGAAAAGTAAGTAGTACTAGAATGCGACAGTACAGGGCTGCAGCGTTTTCACTTGCCTATCTCTGCACTCAGAGAAACACTTCTTACATTAAATTAGGTTTAAAAATTAGCCGAAGTAAAACCTATAGAATGGCTGTAGGGATCAATTTAGAAGCAGAGAGAGATCCAAGAAATGCAGTCACACTCATAGAAGAAAACAATGGATACTGTATCTGTATGTTGTTGTAGTTGTCCTGTTGAATTTGGTAAGTAAGTTGCATGCAGCAAACAATTCCTCTTATTAGCGGCACTCCTCCATTCCAGCTGACGCTTCGTCCATCAATGTTGGTGACCAGAAGACACCCTGTCCACTGCCAGCCTGGTGGATGCTGAATTGTGGCTCGCTAATGTGAAGCCTGACTCCATCCTTTTTTCCCCATTGCACAGACTGAAACCCGGCCTGTAATTATTGAACGAAAAACAGGAAGTGCTATTACAACACCACTGATAAATAAATATAAGGTATGTACGCTGTGTAGTGCAAAAAGTCACACTTTGATTTTCCTAATAGACAGTACAATATTTTCGAAAGTGCGTACTCTGTCTGAGTCACCTTTTGAAGGATAAATAAGTATGGGCAAATTAATTTAGCGGATCTTTCCCCTCAAGCTAGGTGTACTGTAAACTGTGTTTTAGAACAAAATTAGACCTTCCCAGCAGTGCTCCCACCCAGACCCTTACTAAAGCCAGTCGCAAAAATGTAGAAGACCCCCAATCAGATCTCAAAAAACGAGGCCTAGCAGAAAACTGGTGACAAAACGTACTTTGAAAGTAAAAGTAGGCCCAAATACCCCCTTACCCACCGTGGATTGTATTCAAACCACTTGCAAGCAAGCAAAAGTATCCATAGCCAGCATCGCTCCAAAACTCGAAAACCTCCCCACCCAAACACATGCAATAGAAATACTGCTAACCCTAACGAGCCCTAAGTTAAGAATAGTGGCAAAGGCTTTCTTTAACTATGCCAAATCCCCCCTTTCCCACCATACTACTGCTTTTGAGTCTGGTGGGTGGTGCTTTAACAGTAAGTTTGCTTTTCTGAAACTTAAATCTGTGTCATTTTCTTCCTTTAAGTGTAAATGGCTAAATGTTTTCAACACTAAGTGCCTCTCACAGAGTAAGTGATCCCCCCTTTCCCACCATGGATTTTCTTCAAATCACTTGCAACAAAAATTACACATTCCCACGAGTGCTCTAAAACCCCAGAACTCATTTACAAAAATCAAGAACACCCCGAAACACATGCAATCCTGCTGCTAGGGCTAACCCTAACGAACCCTAAGTTACAAAAAGTGCCAAAACCTTTTTCCTCATGGATGTTGTTTAAACCAGTTTTATCCGGTATTAGACCTTCCCACCAATGGCCCCAGAGCCGTCAACCCAGGCGAAAACAAGTAGAAGACCCCCAAACAGCCAAAAAGCAAAAGTACAAAAATGTGAACTTAGTCACTTTTCTGAAAATTTCCAAAATCACTCAGCGCGCGCTCTGCAGCTAGGCCCTAACTCCCCTCTGCCTCCATGGATTTCCTTCAAACCTCTTGCTATCTAAACTATCCATACCCAGTAGTGCTCCCAGACCCCGAAACCCACCCACAAACACCAGGAAGCCCCCCAAACAGGCCCCCGAAAACGCTACATTGAGCGAAAAGTCAGAAAATGCAAAACCCTTTTCCTCATGGATGTTGTTTAAACCAGTTTTATCCGGTATTAGACCTTCCCAGCAATGGCCCCAGAGCCGTCAACCCAGGCGAAAACAAGTAGAAGACCCCCAAACAGCCAAAAAGCAAAAGTACAAAAATGTGCACTTAGTCACTTTTCTGAAAATTTCCAAAATCACTCAGCGCGCGCTCTGAGCTAGGCCCTAACTCCCCTCTGCCTCCATGGATTTCCTTCAAACCTCTTGCTATTTAAACTATCCATACCCAGTAGTGCTCCCAGACCCCGAAACCCACCCACAAACACCAGGAAGCCCCCCAAACAGGCCCCCGAAAACGGTACATTGGGCGAAAAGTCAGAAAATACAAAACCTTTTTCCTCATGGATGTTGTTTAAACCAGTTTTATCCGGTATTAGACCTTCCCAGCAATGGCCCCAGAGCCGTCAACCCAGGCGAAAACAAGTAGAAGACCCCCAAACAGCCAAAAAGCAAAAGTACAAAAATGTGGACTTAGTCACTTTTCTGAAAATTTCCAAAATCACTCAGCGCGCGCTCTGCAGCTAGGCCCTAACTCCCCTATGCCTCCATGGATTTCCTTCAAACCTCTTGCTATCTAAACTATCCATACCCAGCAGTGCTCCCAGACCCCGAAACCCACCCACAAACACCAGGAAGCCCCCCAAACAGGCCCCCGAAAACGCTACATTGAGCGAAAAGTCAGAAAATGCAAAACCTTTTTCCTCATGGATGTTGTTTAAACCAGTTTTATCCGGTATTAGACCTTCCCAACAATGGCCCCAGAGCCGTCAACCCAGGCAAAAACAAGTAGAAGACCCCCAAACAGCCAAAAAGCAAAAGTACAGGTGATTAAAGTTTTAATTATATTAACTTGTGCAAAACAAAGAAAGACAGAAACACAGGAATAAAAGTGAATAAGTACTAAAAAGAAAATTTCTGAATTCATTGGCTCATTTTCAGGCCTCGGTGTCAGGGAAGAAGAGTTCGTCGTCATACTCTGCGAATTCAGGCAGGAGTAGGTCAGTGTCACCTAACACAGAAGAAATTCCCTCATCTAAGTTGCTGTCCTCCTTGTCTTCTTCCGTCGTGCGATCTGGTACTTTGAAATCTGGTGGTATGAGGTGCTCATTCATCTTGATCATTGTCAATATCTCCACATTTTTGGGCGAGAGGCGGGTCCGTTTGCAAGTTACAATGCCACCAGCAGCACTGAAAACACGTTCAGAAGACACGCTTGCGAGTGGGCAAGACAAGTAATGTATAGCCAGGCGGGTGATCTCTGGCCACAATTCTTTTTTCCCATGCCAAAACGCCAATGGGTCAGCATTAACATAGACCTCTGTTGAGTCATTCAGATAGTCCTGCACCATCGACTCAAAGTTCTCCACGGTTCCTCCACTTTGCTGAATTTCCGCTCTGACCTTTTCAGAACCATAAGAGAACAACATGAAAGGGGTGTTCCCAAATAGAACAGACCAAAGTTTAATAAATATTAACAGTATGCCCACCAATTCACAGAAAGAGAGAATATATTCAAAAAAAGTTTTTAATTTTCATTTTGACAATCAACACGATCTTTTTTTGGATAATAAATAAAGTGATTCAATTTGAATAATGCATAACATTTGGAAAAATATACATAATCAGAGAATTACAAAAACAGTCTAAAAACTAGGACACGCAAAGACACTTCTAAACGGACAGAAGAATAAATCCACTCACACATCAAAACATACCTATTATACAACCAAAATCATACTCAGACATTCACATCCATATCACTACACACAAGGACAAGAAAAGCGCCGACGCGCGTTTCGGACAAGTGCCAGTAGAGGCTTCCTTCATCAGGGCGCACTTCAAATATTGTACAGACAAAAGGAGTAGATATTGTCTGTGACACGGTCCTGACAAGCGGTCCTAGTAGCAGCAAGGCTGTGTGTGGGTATTCTACAAACCCAATAATAACGAGGCCCCTTAAATATGTGGCTCAAAATCCAAGGGTTAAATCGGTCATGAGTAGCGCATATTGGAATAGGTCCACAAGGGATCCAAATGTACGAGGGCACCAAGAATAAAAGCAGTACAATGAAATAAATTCCAGGTATCTCAAAACGAATGTAAATCAATGATGCAGTAAAGTTAGTAGCACCGGGGCCGCAAGTGAAAAACGACCTTAGAGCAACAGAATTGAGCCATCCATTGGGAGAGGTGAAATCAAACACCAAAGATATCGTGATCTGGCACAGCTTCAACCCCGGGGAATAAGGGGCCTGAAAAGCGGCCCGGCAGAGCACGTAAGGATGAAGTCCAGGGTCGAGGGAAACGGGTGACTCCTTCACCTGCCTCTGATACGGAAGTTCGGTTTCAGAACCATAACCAATCTCAGCTAGCCAATCCTCTTCATCACCCGATATTGCTGTTGTGTCTGGTGCAGATGATGCGGTTGCCGGTGTCTTTAACGGCTGAGAGGTCACTTCTGCCACAGCCACAGGTGCAGAAGTGGAGTCTTTTGACTGGGGATGGCCTGCTGATGCTGATGTACTGCCTTTTCCTTCAATTTGCTTCCGTTCTCTTACAAACATGATGGCTGACCAGGCTAGCCAACGTTTGTACTTTGTAACATCTTCATCACTAAAAGGAAAAAATGCAGAGCCTGCCAGCGCCTTTTTGTAGAGTGGATGCAGAATAGTAGCACAAATGTAATGCTGTTCTGAGTGGATCTTTTGAAGACGTTCATCGCCAAGTAGGCGCTCTAATAATTTCTCCGCCAAAACAAAAGCTTCTTGCTTTTCTTCATCTTTTTGAAACTTTGAAGACACCGCCTTCAGTTTGTGCTCCAGCATGCGCAACAATGGGATAGCTTTTCCCAAATTACAGTCCTCCCTGCTGACTGCACGCGTGAAGACCTCAAAAGGACGAAGCATGTCTGTCAGGCTTTTAACTAGCTCCCATTGCGCCGCATTTAACCTCAGGTCCTCCTTCACAGCTGTACCCATTGTTAAGAAATACTGATTGAGTACCGTAAACTGCTCATACAGACGCTCAAGCATGTAGAAGGTTGAGTTCCAACGTGTTGGCACCTCCTGGATGAGTGCTTTCACTGGCATTCGACGTTCATGTAGCAGGCTCCTCAGATGCTTCCGGGCCTTAAAAGAATGGCTGAAATGGTTGCACATTTTTCGGCAGGTGACCACTAACTGGCAGGCTGGACTGTCTTTATCCAAGAATTTTTTAACAACCAGGTTTATACAGTGCGCCAAACACGGCACTCTGAAATAGTCACCCAGTTCCATGGCCTTAACTACATTGGCGCCATTATCCGTGGAAACATAACCAATGCCGCGTTTTTTTGGAGACAGCCAGTGAAAGACCTTTGTGTTGAACTCATTCAAAATGTTTTGTGCTGTATGATGTTTCTCCAAGCCAAACTTGGCTAGTGTTGCATGTTTCCAAGCAGCTTTAAAAACTTGGTCCAGGTCAGCACCTGCGTTTAGCTTTGCTTTAACCCCTGAAAAAGAGACCCAGTGTGCAGTGATGCACATGTAATCAGTGCCTGCGCCACTGGTCCACATGTCTGTTGTCAGATGTATAGTGTGAACAGCACTCTTCTGCAAAGCTGCCCCAATCACCTCCAGCACATCTTCATGTAGTGCTGGAACCGCAACTCGGGCAAAATAGTACCGGCTAGGAACCTTCCATTTAGGGCAGAGCGCTGCCACTAATTCTAGAAAACCAACCCCTTCTACAAAAGAAAAAGGGAGAAGATCCAGCGCTAGCATTTTAGCCAGCTTAGTGTTATACAGACGCACCATTGGGTGGTTGCGGTCATATGGCGCTTCTGAAAACAACATTGTTTTAATGTTGCCCTGGACCATTTTACGGGATAATGATGATGACTTCTTCGACCCAGTTACGCTCGCTGATGAACTTTTTCGCATTGGTGTCTCACTCTGTCCCACACTCTTAGTGTGGCTCACAGGGGGTGTGCTGACAGGGGTACTGGGTATAAGTAAAGTGTGTGACACTTCTTCCTCCTCGTCATCATCAGATGTTACATCAACGTTTTCTCGACCTGCACTTCGGGCTTCCTTGATCTCCTTTAGGTGCGCAAGCCATTGGACAAGGAGCTGTCTCTTAAGATGACCTCTCTGGCCTCCAGTCCCATAGTTGGTACCAAGCTTACCACGACTAACTGCAAGCTTACAAATGCTACAAATGGCTATGTTTTCCCTTTTTGGGCAAACACTAAAGAAGTCCCAAACTGCAGACTTGAAATGTCTGTGGGGGCCGGAGGAGGCGATACTGGTGGTGGTCGTGCTGCTAATGCCAGATGAAGTGGAGGATGTGTATTGCTGAACTTTACTACGTTGTGCACTTTCACCACCACTAATTGAGGTCGAGGTGGATGGAGGTCCCTTCTGGCGAGTAAGAAATATGGAAGCGGTAGGTTGTGGTGTACTAGTTAACATCAATGATTGTGGTGTTCCCATTGCCTCCTCGTCGGCTTCATCATCACGCTCAGCAGCTTGTCGGGCTAGGGTCAAAATGTCTGTTTGCTGCATGCCCGCTGGGGCTTCAGTGACGTTAGTGATAATGACTGCGTCATCGTCGTGAGAGTCTTCAGCAGCAGGAGTATACGCCACTTCTTGTTGAGCGTCATCACACTCCATAACTCGGAGAGTTTCGACGACCTTCCTTTTACGCTTAGCTACCTTTGTCAGATCATGGTGTGCCTCCTCAACCTCACTCTCAGACGGCAGTGGTGCTGGTTCCCAAGTAAGATCCATATCATCAGAAGGAGGTGGGCTTGAAGAAGATGTAGACACCAACACCCTTGATCTTTTCCTTGCTCGGGATGTGGAAGACAATGAATGATCATCAGGAGGAGTGGCTTCCTCGAATGATACCTCGGCTTGATTGTCGATTTCCAGCTGTGCCCCTACTTCTGGAGGAACAACTATTGTGGCCACTTGTTGTGCCCCTCCATGCACCTCTGCTTGCTCCTCTCCTTGCGCCGCCTCTCCTTCCACATGTACTTGGGCTTGTACTTGCACATATGATTGTTGTTGTGGCTGTGGTTGTTCAACACTCGTCAGATGAGTTACAACAACCTGTGTTGATTGAGGGACATTGCTGCTACTTTCTTGCGATGAGCCAACATCACTGGTCGATGGTGATTGAACAACTATACTGGCTGCCTCTGCAGCACTCAAGGGCTTAGACCTAAGTTGGCGTGGTGGTGGTGGCACTGAGCCCAATGGAGCGGAGGTGCTGCTCCCAGCTTGGTCCCCAGCAGACCCCGCTGCTGCTGCAGGCGTACTTTTTTTTATCCCAAAAAATGTGGCGGTCGTCATCACACCAGTCTCCTTGGTAAGTGGCGCCACTTGCTTCTTCTGCTCCTTACTGGCAACTTTCTTGCTAGAGGAGCTACGGGCAACTTTTTTTGGGGCCATCCTCTTCAGATGTCACTCTGAACAGTAGGCCGCAGTTGCACAAGTTGCAGAGTTGTCTGTGGCCACACGTGACTTTGTGCTGCACACACCGCAGCAGGACTTCTTCCTGGCACTGGTGGTTCTCTTGTTCACCTACAAGCAATGGAAGACAGAGGAACATCAGTTATGCACCCCAAAAAGTCAAAAAAACACACAAAAATCAGCACAAGACCAGCCCATCCATGGCCTCAATGGTGTTTAAATTCAAGAAAGACACCCCACAGAAAGACTAGGCCCATGCACCACTCACTACCCCTGGGCATAATGGATGAAAGCTAGGCAAAATAAGTGCAGGTCTTAGACACTGCCTCTCTTCAAAATGGCCCCTTGAACCCCAAGCACATGTTGCCTGTACCAGCACTCAAGATGGCCACCACCACCACCCACATGGCCAGTCCACATCAACAGTACACCCCAAAAAGAAACGAAAAACACACAAAAATCACCACAATCCAATGCCATCCAGGATGTTTACATTAAAAAGACCCCACAGGCAGACGCAGTCCATGCACCACTACCCCTGGGCAAAAGGCCCCACCAGCAGCCCCATAAAAACGACAAAAAACACAAAATTCAGCACAATCCCAGCCCATCCATGGCCTCAATGATGTTTAAATTCAAGAAGACACCCCACAGAAAGACTAGGCCCATGCACCACTCACTACCCCTGGGCAAAAGGCCCCACCAGCAGCCCCAAAAAAACGTCAAAAAACACAAAATTCAGCACAATCCCAGCCCATCCTTGGCCTCAATTATGTTTAAATTCAAGAAGACAACCCACAGAAAGACTAGGCCCATGCACCACTCACTACCCCTGGGCAAAAGGCCCCACCAGCAGCCCCAAAAAAACAACAAAAAACACAAAATTCAGCACAAGCCCAGCCCATCCATGGCCTCAATGGTGTTTAAATTCAAGAAAGACACCCCACAGAAAGACTAGGCCCATGCACCACTCACTACCCCTGGGCATAATGGATGAAAGCTAGGCAAAATAAGTGCAGGCCTCAGACACTGCCTCTCTTCAAAATGGCCCCTTGAACCCCAAGCACATGTTGCCTGTACCAGCACTCAAGATGGCCACCACCACCACCCACATGGCCAGTCCACATCAACAGTACACCCCAAAAAGAAACGAAAAACACACAAAAATCACCACAATCCAATGCATCCAGGATGTTTACATTAAAAAGACCCCACAGGCAGACTCAATCCATGCACCACTACCCCTGGGCAAAAGGCCCCACCAGCAGCCCCAAAAAAACGACAAAAAACACAAAATTCAGCACAATCCCAGCCCATCCATGGCCTCAATGATGTTTAAATTCAAGAAGACACCCCACAGAAAGACTAGGCCCATGCACCACTCACTACCCCTGGGCAAAAGGCCACACCAGCAGCCCCAAAAAAATCGACAAAAACCACAAAATTCAGCACAATCCCAGCCCATCCATAGCCTCAATGGTGTTTAAATCCAAGAAGACACCCCACAGAAAGACTAGGCCCATGCACCACTCACTACCCCTGGGCATAATAGATTAAAGCTAGGCAAAATAAGTGCAGGCCTCAGACACTGCCTCTCTTCAAAATGGCCCCTTGCACCCCAAGCACATGTTGCCTGTACCAGCACTCAAGATGGCCACCACCACCACCCACATGGCCAGTCCAAATCAACAGTACACCCCCAAAAAAACGAAAAACACACAAAAATCACCACAATCCAATGCCATCCAGGATGTTTACATTAAAAAGACCCCACAGGCAGACTCAGTCCATGCACCACTCACTACCCCTGGGCAAAAGGCCCCAACAGCAGCCCCAAAAAATCGACAAAAAACACAAAATTAAGCAGAATCCCAGCCCATCCATGGCCTCAATGATGTTTAAATTCAACAAAACAGTTGTATCATGCACCCATAACCAACCCTGGTCCTACTGGATACTGTGGCTACCCACAATATATTTTATTTAATGTTCTGAAAAAGTTCCAAAATTGTAGTTGCAGCAACTGTAATGCCCTAAACAAACTTACTTGTGAAAGTTGATTTCTAATCCAAAAGTGATCCAAAGAAAGTCAAAAAGGCCTCAAATCCAAATATCCAGCAGCACCCACAAAAAGTAATCCTTCCAGGTCAAGGTCCAAATGAAAGTGACCAGCACATGAAGAAAGCACTGGGAGGAGCCTGCTGGACAGGAACAGGAAGTTGGAGACTGTGGGGCACTTCCTTCCTCCCCCCCGCAAAACTGGACTCCTTGCAAAAAAAAGTGCAGGCAAATGTCAACCTGAGGAGTGATTCTGATAAAAATCATCATTTTCTGAAGGTTTATGCTGTTTGCTGGTGGATTTCTTGTGCAGAATTGCAAAATCTCTATTTCGCGAGTGCAAGATTGTTCCTGCCCGCCGCACCTACGTGTTCGCAATTGCGAACTCTCGCGATGCGTGCTGTGAAAGGTAAGGTGGCAAGCCGCGATTACGTATTCGCGGGCGCCAACTCCCGCGGGATCCCGCAGCAAGATCCAAAATGGCGCAGCACTCGCAAAATATCGAGAAAAACAACTCGGCAAACGCTGAATGACGGAAAGTGAATGCCGTGCGCCACGCCGCGCGCCGCAATATTGTATCACCAAGCAAAAAAATCCGCCGCGTGCGGATTTACGGATTTTTGGCTAATTCGCGAGAGTTCGCGGATTGCGAATTTACCAAAAATCCGCAAATTCCGCGAGCGGAACGGATTTTATGCCCATGCTTATATAACACTGAGGAACGAACTAAGTACAAGTTCTGCCTCAACACCTACGAGGCCATGATCTTCTCTGCAGAAACCACTTATTTTTCTGAAAAAAACTTTAAACAGCCTCCAGCTCTTCCAGGGAACTTTTTCTAACTGTGACCAAGGTTACGTCAGAACCTACTAGATCTTCCTTGATTGTCAATCAATCTTTCTGTGATTCTCTAGCCAACTTTTCTCTCCAAAAAGTATCCAACATTAATAGCACATTTTCTCATCCTAGCAATTCGTCTCCCAACACTGAAATCAGTTTCAACTCCATCTCTAATGGCTCCAAGTCTGAATCCTTTTCTCCACCTGAAATATTTTGCCCCACCCAAAGTGGATATTATTTATTCAATATTAGGAAGTAAAATCTGCCTACTACAACCTCATGGTTGAAGATGTTATGTTATGTCATGTTATGTTATTTTTATTTGTACCGCGCACAGCTGCCCCAGCAAAGGGGCGTCCTGGCGCTTTGAAAAGGTAAACACAACACAGCATTTAAAAGCAGGCCGAAGGGAGAAGTGACACAGTGAAGGAACTAAACAAATAAAAAGGTCTTGATGGCCCGTCTAAACTGAAGGAGCTCATCAATGGCCCGGATTTGCAGAGGAAGAGAATTCCACCAACTCGCCGCCAAAACTCAAAAAGAGCGGCCACCAACTCTGCTCAGCTTAAAACGCGGGACCACTGCTAAGTTCTGGCCAAGAGATCTGAGGGTGCGGGAAGGGACGTAAGGAATCAACAGATTCGCCAAAATTTGTGGGGATATACCCTTGAGGATTTTAAATGCAAGGCAAAGAACCTTGAATCTAATCCTCTGCTGCACAGGGAGCCAGTGAAGAGAGCGTAGGGTATTTAACACCGGGCACCGCCTAGGCAAACCTGTCACCAGTCGGGCTGCGGCGTTTTGAACCTGCTGCAGTCGGGAGAGTTCTGACTGGTTAACCCCCGCCAGTAGTGAGCTGGCATAGTCCAACCTGGACAGCACTGATGCTTGGACCACCAGTTGTCTTGTGGGTGCGTCAAGATCTTAAATCAACACACAGCCCAATTTCTCCATTGACCTTCTTGGTCACAATGATGTGCGCTAACCATTTAGTGGCCTCAACATGTTCAATAACTCCCATATCCATCTATTTTTGCAACTCTCTATTGAACTTTATTTGATTCTTGTAACCCCTCATACAACCCAACTCTTGCAAGCAGTTTTGGATAGTCTAACACACAGTCTGCAATCTGAGTCTCCACAACCTGTATCTGAACCAGAGGTTTAGCATTTGGGTTCAAAGCAACTCCCAACAAACACTTATGTGGCCAACTTATCACATCATCACCCTTTGTTGAGACATATATTTTTCGAATCATATATTTACTGCCCAACTCTGCCAACTTCCAACAAGCATAGAAATAACCCAACTTCTTTAGTTGTTGTCCACCATACCCCCATAGTATACAGCTTATTTGTTTTCTCAAAACAATTCTCATACGTCTTTTTGGAAATGTGTTAGATGCAAGGAAGAATCACATCTCATGAGCAAGTCTACCCCATCTACTTTTACAATGTTGCTAGGATGATCGTTACAATGATCTAAAATCTGAAAGAATAACTCCAGAGAATTTTCTTTTACTTCCTTCTTTAGTTTATTATTTGTTTTAGTCCTTCAACATTTGAAACAATCACTTTTTCCCCACAGCCTTTACAATATACATTCAAAGCAGGACAATCACTAGGATTAACTTTATGACTGCCTCTGCCACATATGAAAATCAATGGTTTTCTTCAGAAGAGATTTTTAAAGCCTAAAACTCCTAGGCAAATTATTATGATTTTGAATAAATCAAATGGACTTCTACAGTTAATTGTATTCACTGTATACTTTATCGTATCACATTACAGGTGCCAAATGGTGAAGGGATGTTTTAAATACTCAATTTCTTAATGGCAGCTTGTGCATCAAAATACTGTGGTGGGAACCACAGGCCTGAGGTCGGACGGTTTAATTTCCATCGTCCACCCAACATCGTAATAAGGCCCTTAGTTCTAAAAACTCAATTAGTTTTGGTATCAGTGTGCTCAGAAAATCTGGAGTAGTCAAAATATCCAGGAAAAAAGCAGAAAAACACCGACGGGGCATGCAAGCCCAAGTTGAAGCATGCTACACTCCTGTACAATTAATTCAAGGATTCCAGGTAAAAAGTGCATACCACTAATGGTGCATTCAAGTTCGAAATAAAGCATGCAATGGTACTAAAATATGTGATTATTGGCAGGAAAATGAAGAGGTGTACCACCTCTAACCCAGATAACTAATTGGGTGTGGTGCCCTCATAAAGGGGTGGGGAGGGTAAAAAAACAAACCAACAAATATTAAACACAAGATCTCGCCCCAAAGCTGGAAAAAAAAGCACTGTCGCAAGACATTGAACTCATATTTAGAGTCTTGTTGAAAATCTGTAACTGTATCAGCCCCTAGAAATAATTGTTTTATATGCTCTATATATACTTTATGTACAGTACCAATGCACAATTTCTCTCAAATGTCACTATTCACTTTCACTGCATCGTCTTTGGCGCACCTGTCATGTGATACTGTACACTGAAGATAACTTTATACAGTGAATACAATTAACTGTATAATTTCATCTGATTGTTTCATAATATGTTGCCTAAGAGGTGTAGGCTTTAAATGCCTCTCACGAAGGGAAACATTGTTTTTCTTCTACATTTACCCACCCTGGTTCCAAGGGTTATAGCATTACCCTATAGTAGATTGCTCATCTACCACATCGGAAGCATTCTCCTGAAACATAGAACAAACAGCCTTTACAACAGCTTTGCATTTTACTTCACAAACAACCTCATCCACTTTCTCAGGCTGTATGATATGTTTCTATTTGGAACTGCTTAACTCAGAGACACATTTAAGCATATGTTCCACTGTTTTTGCTACCAATATTACATCCTCCAGTGGTGGTTCATCTTTTCCTCTTATCCTGTCGCTCCCGGATACAAATTGATCCCTATTCTTTCTTCAGTAGCAGCCCTAAATTTTCATATGGTTGCTAGTTTCCTGAGACTCGTGATGTACTCCTCAGCTGTCTCATCTTTACCTTGCTCTCTTTGTCTTAATCACGTTTTAATAAACAAATCTAATTTTCATTCACATTTCTTTTTTCTTCAGTGTCTAATTCAGGTAATGTTTCTGAAACCTCTTGCTCTTCTTCCCCTTGACAATGTAAGAGTAACGAATATCTGAGTTCTGTACTTAAATTAGTTCCACTAATCCTTGCATAATGTCCAAACATTTTTTTCCACTTGCTCCATCGTACAGATGGTCACCAAGACTACTAAAATAAGCATTTGCAATGCAATAGGTCTCGCATTAGGAAAGTTTGAGTTATTTGTCTTGTACATGACAAATTTGTTATTTATGCGTTATTTTTGAAAATTGTGAAATTAATAGCTTTGTCATTTACAATGCTAATACTTTTATTTTTTGAAAATGTGACACCTATAGCATTTTTATTGCAACATGTTTTGTATTCACGTGACTTAGAAGTATTGATTTTACAAATAACAATGTTTTTTTTTTAAATAATTAATACTTAAATAAAAGTTATTGTAATTTATAATGGCAATGGCTTAAACTTTTGTAATTAACTTTTGTGAAGATTATGTTCAGTGTATTGTATTGTGACTAAAATATAAGAACAGAAGAGAAATATCAACATTTTTTGGTGACATTTGTATAAAGCTTGAAACATTGAGAGAACATATTTGAGCCAGTTGTTGTTGAATGTTTGCACAGATTGATACTGTGGTGGCGCTGAGTGATGTTGTGGTAGTGACAAGTGATGCTGTGGCGTTCAGTGATGCTGTGGTAGCGCATAGTGATGTGTGGTGCCCCTGAGTGATGCTGTGGTGCCCCTGAGTGATGCTGTTGTTGTGCGATAGATAGATAGAGTGAGGGAGTTAGAGAGCTAGAGGGAGGGGGAAAGATAGAGTGAAGGCAATAGATAGAGTGAGGGCGATAGATAGATAGAGTGAGGGCGATAGATCTATAGAGTGAGGGCGATAGATCTATAGAGTGAGGGCGATAGATCTATAAGTGAGGGCGATAGATAGAGTGAGGGCGATAGAGTGAGGGCGATAGAGTGAGGGTGATTGATAGAGTGAGGGCGATAGATAGAGTGAGGGCGATAGGTAGATAGAGTGAGGGCAATAGATAGATAGAGTGAGGAGCGTGAGAGGGAGAGTGTGTAAGAGAGAGAGTGTGAGAGCAAGAGTGTGAGAGCGAGTGTGTGAGAGCGGGAGTGTGTAAGAGCGTGAGTGTGTAAGAGCGAGTAAGATAACGTGTGTAAGAGCAAGTAAGAGAGAGAGTGTGTAAGAGAGAGTAAGAGAGAGAGTGTGTAAGTGAGAGTAAGAGGGAGAGTATGTAAGAGAGAGTAAGAGAGAGTGTGTAAGAGAGAGAGTGTGTAAGAGAGAGAGTGTGTAAGAGAGAGTTGGGTAGAGAGAGGTGGGTAGAGAGAGGTGGGTAGAGAGAGGTGTAGGGAGGTAGAGAGAGGTAGAGAGAGGTAGAGAGAGGTAAAGAGGTAGAGAGGGTGGAAGAAGAGAGGTAGAGAGAGAGGGTGGAGGAAGAGAGAGAGGGTGGAGGAAGCACATGTGTGTACGGGTCCAGGAAATGGCGTATCACATAGGGTTGTGCAAAATTTGATTTTCCATAATTAAGTGAAATTTGGCAAACATTACTGGCAATTGTACAATATGCAAAACGGACATTTAGCATTATATTTTTCTGTGAAATGTATCTTTGTGTACATTTTGGATAGAAGAACACATTTCGCGCTCACCAAACAAAAAATCACAAAAACAACACATGCTGCAAGCAAGAGCTGCTAGTGTTCTGGTCGTTCACATTGTTTGACTGCTCTTGAGGGAAAATGTGGCGTAATTACAGGAATTACTCCCAGACTCCAGGCGCTGGACCGGACGTACCACTATGGATTGATAGAGCTGCATATTCAAAAGCGCGGCTGCGCCCCCCCACGCTTAACATCTGTAGCGAATTATTGCACCTAATGTACAGCAGGAGCTCGGGATGGTATGAAGGATTGCTAAGAGAGCGGATGTCAGGGGGGGCTATTGCATAGGCAGAGCAGAGATGAAGGGGTGAAAACACATAAAAGCTTCGTTAACACGTAAATGGTCTTTTAAAGCTGAGACCAGGCAGGATAAGTAAGGAGCAGGGGCATAAAAACGGCTCCAAAGAGGGTATTAGTATAATTTAAGCAATTACATCTCGGATGTAATTTATAAAAAAAATAAAGGTAAACAGAAGTGGAGGCTGCTGCACAACAACAGTGTAACACGAGGTTTGCAATTTGCTTATCTTTAGAATGAGGGCCATATTTCCAGTATCGGGTTCAAGAAACTTGTTCTATACAACTCCCGAACAAAATACTGCCGACCACGAGTTTAATGCACGGCATAGTCAATCCATTATTTCGCTCTCTGGGATGATAAAACGAGTACCACTTACGTGGGTACAACTTTGTCAACGCCTGTTATTTACACCGTTCTGTCTGCAGATGAGACACACACAGGAAGATTGATAGATCCTTACATTAAACATTTTACACCATCTGTAGAAGACGACTCCACGAATCCTAATTTTATTTTCTAATTGTTGTGTTTTATTTTTCACTAATCAATGTAAAATTTATTAAAATGCACACTTTTGGTTTTATAAATTGGTCTTATGTGATAATCAATTTTTATTTAAAAAGGGAGATCTTTGACAGCACTGACGCCGCTACACTCCAAAAACAAGGAATGGAAGGGGGGACAGCAGAGAGGACAAAGAAGGAATGGATGGGGTGGCGTAAGGAAGGGAGAGAGAAGAGAAAGAAGGAATGGAGGGGGAGAGGGGAGGACGCAATGAAGGGGTGACAGCTGAATATGGAAATAAGGAATGGAGGAGAAAACACTCCATAGAAAGGAGGAGATAGCAGAGAAGAGAAAGGAGGAAGAGAGAGGCAAGGGACGGAGAGGGAGAGACAGGAGAGAAGAGAAGGAACAGGGGAATGAGTAAAGGCTCATCGAACAGGAAAGTAGAAGACAGAATGGAGGGAGGAGTAAAAAAATGTGAGACCTATTCCAATATGGAGATCTGCCAATTTTAGTAACTTGGCACATATATATAAATATATATTAAATTATTACTGTAAACGGACAGACTCAATTTTAAATAGTTTATTAAACGGGTGACTTAATGCGGAGGGTTGTTGGAATTAAAAAGTTCAGAATTCCGAACTTTGCGGGTTGAAGAGAGGAGAGTAGCTGGGGGTGTTCTGCACGGACACAGTGCTTTGTTTAAGAGTGGGAGAAACCTTGCGAGGAAACAGCAGAGTAGTTACGGTCTCAAATAGGAGAATGATCACATCGGTGTTTGCATTTTCGTCTGAGAGGGGGAGGGTTACATGGGCTACCACTGTTGCCATTTCTCATACTGAGGTAGTGTGAAGTAAAACCATGTTTCTCAAATGCAGACCGCTCAGATCTCATAGAAAAAAACAGACAGATAAGTTTTGGGGATATTGTTTCTTTAGTTTTGCCTGCCTGGACTTGTTCTCTTACTATTTTATGATTATTCAGTTCAGTCTTGAAGTACCACGCATCAGTCAGTATTCTCGTGATTGTAGGCAGCATCAAGACTAGTGCGGTCAGGCACTTAGTGTTAATGCACCCAGCTAGAATCAATTGTGTTTTAGAAATTAGAGGTGAAGAAGAGTAAAGAAAGGGATGCAAGAACTCTCAGCCGCTGGTAATTACTTGGGTCAGCTTTAAAGTCCCGTTTTTTTTGCCCACAATAACATAAGCCTGTCCCGTGATCACTGCTACCGTGCAGATTACAATGAAATGAGCGCCATATTGTGAAGATCCTCCGTCACCATGGGGAGATTTTTAGCACCAATCTACTAACACAAAGAGTACAGTGGGCCGAGTCTGCCTGGCACTGCATGCCCAGCAGCTGGTTGAACTCTGGTGCAGCGGCTGCCTGGAAGAGGAGAGGGAAGCAGCGCATATAACAAAGTCAGCAAAGAGTACAGCACGGCACGCACAGCAGCTGCCCGGGAATGGAGCAGTGACAAGTCAGCACCTATAGAAATTAGTTGTAGCACTCACTCAATAACATAAGCATGTCACATGATCACTGCTACTGTGCAGATTAAAATGACAACGCAAAATAACAAGCATTGGCCATGAAAGAGACACGGCCTCGCGGCCGTGAAAGTGAAAGCACGGCCGTGGGCAGCAACGGCAGGGGTGAATTAGGGGGGGCGGGGAGCAGGGGAGCGGCGTTCCTTTGAAGTCGGTGGGAGGGAATTGGGATGTGAGGAGAAGTGAGGTCCAGCGCGCGCTGGGGAAGCTTCAGATGCTGTGGCGGGTCTGATGCAATGATGCGAGGCGGCTCGGGGAGCAAATGGCAAGCGCGTGCACGGGCACATGCACTCTGCGTAATCCGCCTGCCAAAGCCCCTTGGTCAGCTTTTATGAGCCAACTCTATATGTCTCGAGCTGCAATGCGCTTGCGCATTGGCAGGTCGAGACCTAAAAAGGTGGGGAAGTGACGTTCTGCATGCTTACACTATAATAAATGAATAGTCTGTTGGATGATGATGTAAAACATGACAGCTATTATGAGATGCCATACAGTGAACTGTTATCCTATATAAACCTAAATAACTGAACCTTTATATGCAGTTACCACTAGTCAGGAATTTCTCAATGTATTTAAGCCATTGTGTCAGGCAAGCAGAAGATGCCAAAATATGATGTACCTATTACAGAGAGGAGGTAGACGTCTGAAGGTATGACCGTCGGCGCTTGTAACAGCCCGAAAGACTTAACCAAAGATGCATCTGTGACCATTTTAGTTGTACCTCCGAGACCCCTTCACTGACCTTCAAGTCACTTCTAATGCGTTCTCATTCATAGTAAGAGAAGTTTGTTTAAATAGGTGTGTCTCTATTTGAATAGTTTAGTTGCAAGTGTCTCTCCCAGAGTAGATCTAGCACATACCACAATCGCCGTCTTTCTTCACACCAGAACACCGCCAACACATTTCCTTCTCATAATTATGGAAATGAGCCCAAAGACTCAAAATAGCCGTCTGGACCTCACCTTGCTTCTGATTTCCACACAAATTTGAGTTTGTCTTCCACTATACTCAGGGACGTAACACAGGCCCCAGCAGCCCCCGCGGTGCGGGGGGGGCCCTCACCCTCTAGGGGGCCCCGTCAGCACCACACTTCTGCTGGGGAGCTCTTGATTGAGTCCGGAGGGGGCCCCTTCAGGTTCCCTGCAGGGGGGCCCCCTCAAGGTTCATTACACCACTGACTATACTCAATGTCGCTCACCGTCTATTTTGAAAGCTTATGAGCTTCTTTTTTCCTCTTGTGAAATGCAGATGTGTATCACTAAAAATCTCACTTCACGCTCAGTACAAGCTTCACCTATAATATAACAATGCGATGCACAAAGCTTATGTGCATCACAGATATCTTCCTCTCCAACCTGAGATCAGGGTATAAACAAATCTACAGGCCAAATTCTTCCGGTAACACTGCACAACATCCAACACGACCCCAATGTGTTTCTCATCAACAGAACAAGCCCTCCATGTTGAGCTGCTCCTTCCACATCCACATCCACCTCTTCATCAGTGTATGAGTTGGTTAAACACAAAGAAGACCGGGACAAGGTAAATGGAAGAATAGTCTTTACTCATAGCACCTCAGCCATTAACCACCAAGGGAGCAACTGCCACAGTTCCCTAGAGCATTCTATTCCACCCATGCATTCAAAACTTGAATGCAACAAATCTTGGTTCACTGTAAACATCAAGTTCAAGTTCAAGTTCAGCATTTATATAGCGCACTACTCACCCAGAGGGTCTCAAGGCGCTTGAGGGAGGGGGGTACTTATTTATCGAATATCCAGGTTTTTAGTTGTTTTCTGAAGGAGAGGTGGTTCTGAGTAAGGCGGAGGTGGGTGGGGAGAGAATTCCAGGTTTTGGCCGCTAAGTAGGAGAAGGATCTTCCCCCCATGGTGGATCTGTGGATGCGTGGGATTGCGGCGAGGGCTTGATTGGACGATCGAAGTTGGCGGGTGGGGGTGTAAAAGGACAGGCGCGTGTTGAGGCATTCGGGTCCTAGGTCGTAGAGGGCTTTGTGTGCGTGGGTGAGGAGACGGAACGTTATTCTCTTGTTGACGGGGAGCCAGTGGAGGTCTTTCAGGTGACCGGAAATGTGAGCTTGGCGGGGGACGTCTAGAATGAGTCTGGCTGAGGCGTTTTGGATGCGTTGGAGTTTTTTCCGTAGTTTGGCTGTGGTTCCGGCGTAAAGGGTGTTTCCGTAATCCAGTCGGCTTGTGACCAGTGCGTGGGTGACCGTTTTTCTTGTTTCGGTGGGGATCCAACGGAAGATTTTTTTGAGCATACGTAGGATGTTGAAGCATGATGATGAGACAGCGTTGACTTGTCTGGACATCGAGAGGGAGGAGTCCAGGATGAAGCCCAGGTTACGTGCGTGGTCCGTAGGTGTGGGAGCGTTTTCCAGGGCCGGTGGCCACCATGAGTCATCCCAGGCGGAGGGGGATGATCCTAAGATGAGGACTTCCGTTTTGTCTGAGTTCAGTTTCAGACGGCTGTTCTTCATCCACTCGGCTACTTCTTTCATCCCTTCGTGTAGGTTGGTTTTGGTGGTGTTTGGGTCTTTGGTGAGGGAGAGGATCAGCTGGGTATCGTCTGCGTAGGAGATGATGTTGAGGTTGTGTTGGCGCGTGATAGATGCGAGGGGGCTCATGTAGACGTTGAAGAGGGTGGGACTGAGTGATGAACCTTGTGGTACGCCGCAGATGACTTCGGTGGGCTCTGATCTGAAAGGGGGGAGGCGGACTCTTTGGGTTCTTCCGGCAAGGAACGAGATGATCCAGTCCAATGCTTTTCCTTGCTGAGGCGTTGTATAAGGGTGCTATGACAGACTGTGTCGAAAGCTGGGGAGAGGTTGAGTAGGATGAGGGCAGTTGTTTCTCCGTTGTCTAGTAGTGTTCGAATGTCGTCTGTTTCTGCGATGAGGGCGGTCTCGGTGCTGTGCTTGGCTCGGAACCCGGATTGTGATGGGTCGAGGGATTTGTTGGATTCGAGGAAGGCGGCGAGCTGAATGTTGACGGCTTTCTCAATGACTTTGGCAGGGAATGGGAGGAGCGAGATGGGGCGGTAGTTCTTAAGTTCAGTGGGGTCTGCTGTGGGTTTCTTCAAGAGGGCGCTGAGTTCGGCGTGTTTCCAGCTTTCCAGGAAGGTTGCGGAGTTGAGGGAGCAGTTGATGACGTCTCGAAGATGGGGTGCGATAATGGAGTCTGCTTTGTTGAAAATGTGGTGGGGACATGGGTCGGTTGGCGATCCTGAATGGATGGAGTTCATCAGGCGGATGGTGTCTTCAGTGGTGACTGGGTTCCAGGCGCAGAGGTTGTTGGGGGGGGGGGTTTAGTTCGGAGGTGGGTGGGGTGTACTGGTCTCCGGACTGGTTTTCGAAGCTGTTATGTATGTCAGCGATTTTGTTGTGGAAGAATGAGGCTAGGGAGTCGCAGAGGTCTTGGGAGGGAGTGATGTCGTTGGTGCCGGCTGTGGGGTTGGTGAATTCTTTGACAATGTTGAATAGTTCCTTGCTGCTGTGGGTGTTGTTGTCGAGTCGATCCTTGAAAGTTGCTTTCTTGGTGGATCGGATCATTTGGTGGTGTTTGCAGATGGCGTTCTTGAAGGTGGCTAGGTTTTCAGTGGTTGGGTTTTTTCTCCAGGCTTTCTCGAGGGTGCGGCAGATCTTCTTGGATTTCTTAAGTTCATCATTGAACCAGGGGGCTTTTTTGTTACCTTGCTTGGTTGGATTGTTTTTCAGGGGTGCTAATTCGTCAGCGCTGCGGGTGATCCATTGTGCGAGGTTAGTGGTTGCTTGGTTTGGGTCTGATGAATTGGCGGGAGGGTTTTGGTGGAGCGATGTGAAGAGCTGGTCGGTGGTGATTTTGTTCCAGTTTCTGCGGGGAATGGTTGTGGGAGGTTGTGGTTCGTAGTCTTTTTGTAGTTGAAGTGCACGCAGCTGTGGTCTGTCCAATGGAGAGCTGTGGTGTGAATGAAGGAGATGTACTTGCTGGAGGTGAAGATTGGGTCGAGCGTGTGCCCGGCACAGTGGGTGGGGGTGTCAACAAGTTGTTTGAGTCCAAGATTTGTGAGGTTGTCCAAAAGGGTGGTGGTTTTGCTGTTGTTGTTCTTTTCCAGGTGGAAGTTGAGGTCGCCTAGTAGAATGTAGTCCTCGGAGGGAAGGGCGTGTGGGCTGATGGAGTCAGTGATGTCTTCGCTGAATTGTGTGCGGGGTCCTGGTGGCCTGTAGATGAGGGTGCCTCTGAGTGTGGTCTTGGGGTCGGTGTGGGGCTCACATAAATCATTAGTTGAAAAAGTGTTTAATGAAGGTTTAATATGGCAGTTGTTTCATCGAAAAACAATCCACTATCTGAGATGACTCTGGCATTATAAAACTTTCAGAAGAGAGAACTGTAATTAGTAATTTTAGGAACTGTACTTCCAACCCTCAAATAACATTGTTACATGATGTTTGATATGGCCAGATTGGCTTCCCGTCTCCTCTATAAGTGCATCGTGGTGTGATAAACATCAACAATAACCGGTTTACCACTCCAAAAGCATACATTATTGACTGCTGAAAGCAATTTTGTTTTAGAACTACAAGCAGTGAATTTGGCCTAGTCTATTTTTATTTTTAACACAAATATGAAACTTGTGTCTGTCATGTAATACACATATTCATCATTTACATTGGTTGCAAACACGTCAACATTAATTCAAGGATCACATTTTTCAAGAGACTGGGAATGTGATGGGATTAATTTGCAGTCCCTTTGCGATTGAGATAAAAAACAAAGCCTTGCTTGGTTAATTTAATTTGCAATGAATACTTCAAAAACATAAATTCTTTCTTTTGTAGGACGAACTATATTGTGTTCTGTTTGAGTGATTTATCATGTTATCTTATTTTAATTGTTTCTATTTAAGAAATAGCGTTAAGTGCGAGAATGTAGCTGTCTACATTTTAAGCAGAGAAATGCTCCAATTGAAATAAAATAAGAAAAAATATATTTGTCACCTTTGAAGTAACTACTTTAAGACTTGTACATAATATTTCCATTTTCAGTAACATTTAACACATATTAAAATATGTAGATTACCTTGATAGAAATGCTAACTCGGAAGATTTTGCAACTGCTAATATAAATAGCTCTTGATATTTTAACTATCTAGGTCATAGCCAGTATCTACTGAAATGAATGTGAGATTAATTAACATATCAACAAGGAGAACATTTTCTGTGACATTCGGGATAATTTTTGAGTAAATATCTTAATTTATGGTGCTCTGTAGTTTACAATTTGTTAACCAGCAGCTGGGAAATACAGTGCTGTAATAGTATTGAATGTAATATGGATTTCCATGTGGAACCATGCACTGCTGGCCTACACGAACATAGCATAGGGTAGCCACTTATGTGGCGTCTTAGCAAAACATACTTGGCCCTTGCTACAACTGGTTTAAATGGAAGTGATGACAAAGCCAGGAGCGGAAGGTGTTGTAGAGGGCACAGGGAGCCCAGTTTCCCTTGTGTTTTCTTTTTCTCCAGGCCTTTCCTTTCTCCCAGACATTGATTGGTGAAGGGTAGATAACATTTTCACAGCCATTTACATGTTCTTGAATCGATATCCATGCAGGTATAAAGCAAAATAGAAGGTACAAGGAATAACAGATAACCATCAATGAACCCACAATTATCAATATGTGCAGGATTCACTAGTAGAGGTGCAGAGGTATACTCTTGAGACAGGTAATTGCCAGATCAATATGATGTAACACGGTATCCACGGGGTCAGAAAATACTGTGTTAAATTTAGGCCATAAATTGTTCCAATTACTATTGCATTAACCTCTTCTATGCTTATGACGAGCTCAGCTCATCATGAGGCACAGTGCAGCTGCGGCCGTTGGAACGTTGCACGCGGGGATAATTACCCCGCTGTGCTGAACGTTCGAAAAATGGGTGTGGTTGTGACGAGCTCCGCTCGTCATGAGTGCAGCTGCACTGTGCCTCATGACAAGCTGAGCTCGTCACAAGCACAGCGGCGCCGCTTGATGCCCCTTCCCCCCGCACAGCGGGGGGAAAACACCCTGCAGCGAAGGAGTTAAGAATCGACCTTTGAAGAGCATGAAAGTGATTAACAAGGTACTACCTGGTTGATCATGAGATTGACTAACAACGAGGCATGTGAGTGCACAGGTTCATATCTAGGAAAGTCATGGGTCTAGGGTCTGGCTCTTAGATCACAGGTGAAGATGGCGAGAATGTTTGACGATGGAAAAGTGGTGTGGGTACAGTATCATCCATAAAAACTGTTTTAGTATTCTGCATATGTGAATTGAGAGACCCTATTGATTGTATTAACTGATGCTCCTTATCGGCGTTTGAGAATGTGTTAGAAATGTGAAGTGAATTAGGAGCTAACACAAAATATGTATGGTTAAATGAGCAGGCCAAGTGAGTGCTTGTGCTGGGTTTTATATGGTTGGCTTTTGAGGGAAGGGAGATTTGGAACTATAAAGTTATGCTCGACTTCATGTTGGGGAATAGAAGTCTTGGTAAATGAGGTATTGTATTTGTGTTTCCCATTTGAAAGTACAATAAAAGCAATATAGTTTAGAAAAATTGATTATTATTTGAATTATTATTTGGAGTGGGTGGCTGTCTATCCCAAGGAACAGTGACACTTCTTGTCATGGTGAACCATTAAATCAACTGAATTACCCGGAAATCAACCCCCTGGTAGCTACGACACAGAGATGACAGGCTTAATTTAGGGCAATGTGTAAAGTATTTATGCAGTACTAAAAAAGTAATAAAGCCAAAACAACAAGGAATACATTTAGAATATAGAGTTGAGTTTAATAAACAAAATGACATAAACACATCAACTTATCCAAAAAGGGGAACCAGAGATATGAGTTTTTAAAGTTTTAGGTGAAAAAAGCGCCAAAAAGTGAAAAGTGCCTACTGAAGCCAATGGTCAGGCTAGACTTCGACCTAGGCATGATTTTAGGCTGACCCTAATGGAACATGGGTCATATAACCAAGTGGAGTGGTGCTGGCGAAATCATGGAAGTGGAAAAGTGTGAAAAAGTTTATAAGTTAACATTTCTTCTAAGTCCCAATGCAGAATGAGACTTTGTCAGTTTTGGAGTAGAAAACGCCCCCCCAGCTTAGGACGCAGCTGAAATTATGCTGCTGCTGTGGAACTGATGGCCAGATACCAGAAGTGGGTTGGACCCAGTGGTGCTCAAGGGCTTCAATGATTTTTCACTAGAAATCGCCACACAGAATGATGCTTATTGTCATTTTATTGGCGATGTAGAGGACTCTGAATGGGACAAAGCTGAAATTCAGTCTTACCCCGTGGAACTGGGATTCTGATAATTTTCTCAGCTGGTCCTGCTGCAGTTCTGGAATTAAAGTGCCCAAACAACCACAGGGGTACACGTCTGCCCCCAGGACCTCAGGAGAAGGCCCTAAGAGGCACTGGGGGTACCAGGCAGATGCCAACTTCAAAGTCCACCCCAGGTCCAGTTGTCACTGGCCAGTTTGCCACTTCAGAAAAAAGACTTCTTGTACTGGGCAAAGAGGGGAGCAGGTTCAGTCCTTCAGGGTTCCTTTCAGGTCACAAACAGCAGGTGCAGTTCTCTTCTGATCTTCCACAAATCCAGAAAGTGTCCAGAGGAAGTTGCTTTGAGGAACCATATTTATGGTTGGCACTAGTTAGTGGATGGGAGGAGACTCTATCCAGTGAGGTCAAAGTTCCAGGCATTGGCCTACCTACTTTTCCAGTAGTTCCTATTTGTTTTACTGCAAACAGGACCAAAATGCAATGTTTTAGGGCAATTTTCAAGATAGCCAAAGTCTTCAGCCACACTAAACGTGGGCTCTGAGAGCTGGGGGTGTGTAGGCGAGTACTATGGAAATTACTACTGCCCTCCAATATTTAACACTAAAATCCAGTTTACACCAGGCCCATGAATCACAACAAAAATGAGACAGAGGTCTGGTAAGACAAAACAGCTTCAGCAACCTGACTAGGGATACACAAGTATTGTGTTCTGATCTGTTTGATTCATTTCAAGTGCGCAAACGTTTCACACGTGCCTCAGAAACGGCCTTAAGACAATTTTGATATTATTTGACACTGCTGTGTCAACAGGAGGGTAGTAGCTCCCATGCTGTGCTCAGAGAATCCATCTCTACCCATTCACATAGACCTACCAATCAAAGTGATCTATTGTTTAGCTCCTGGAAGAAAGGTCACACTTCATGAAAGGCCAAGTAGAGGCTGGGCTACTGCAAATAATGCTCCAGGTGTTTAAGGCAGGGTAAAGGTAACTATTTAAAAGTTACTTTTCCTTAATACTGATTAAAAATCCAACTTCACCATTGTATTGTATTATTATTAACTATTGAAAGTAGTGTTTTCAGTATTTTTCCAGCTGATCACAAACTAAAGATAGTAATATGAATACTTCAATCTGTTCTCTGGGTTTCTATATAGGACAACGAAGCCTGCCAAAGTGAAAATAGATTTTTCAGGTTTTGTCACTTTAGTGGCATTCATTTTCTCCTTGTCACACTTGTAAATTCCATGCACACAACTTGTCAATATGTCAATTCAGAATCAGCCAAATTAACCATCTTTAACTCGAGAGCAGAGGGACTTACCTCCTAGTTAGCCCAGGTAATGTGCGCAGAGTTCTAAAACCAGAAGAAATAGAGTACAGTAAAAGGTGAAAAATGTGGGTGACCATGTAGAAAAGATAGGTATCTAGACCTAGTATGTGAGAAACTACCTTTTTGGATCAGGTGATGTGGCTCACCATGCTCAATTACAAAAATGTCTTTAAAAACTTTGTTTTATTGATATTTTAAAGAAAAGGGCCAACAGGATCATAAGAAACACTATGTAAATATATATATATATATATATATATATATATATATATATATATATATATATATATATATATATATATATATATATATATTAAATCATTTTTCAACACCATAACTAAATTACAAAATTCTCAGTTTCAGGCAAAAGAATTTTCTTTCAAGTCCACTTTTGAAGCAAAACTTGACAAATAACAAAATGTATAATTTTGTAAACAAATCGCTTATTTACCGATAAATAAATGATCACTGTAGTTTTAATACTGCTACAAGACTCTTATCTACAGTTTGTCAAATCTCACCATTTTTTGTATATGCATTTTGAGCTCATCAAGTTTACTGACCCCATGAACTTCAAATGACAGCCATTGATTGGTTATAAGTCTCCAGATTCATTAATTAAAGGGCCTGCCAGCACAGACCTGAACATGTTTTAATGTCTACAATGTATTTAAATAAGAAACATATTGATGGATCTGTTTGAAGACAACATCAAATCTAAACACATATATAATGAAGTTTTTAGAGCAACTAACCACGCTAAGGCTTAACATTACAAAGTGATAGAGTCGAGGCTGTGCAGATGAATGATAATAAACATCCTTCAGTCATTTTATATTTTTTTAAAGAATGCATGTAAATGTTTATACTCACTAGCCAAGCCAGGTTTTTGTTCAATTGCATTGTCTTATTAAGTGACAAAAAATCATGTGGCACATAAAAAAGATACTAAGGAGCATGCTGTGTCCACTTATGCAAATTATACTTTTGGGGCTAGAAGTTTCACAAATTATGGCAAGAACTTCCCTATATAAAGTGAGACTGTGAACAAGCTAGTTGAACCTCATTGAGCATTATTGTGAGCTATCCCCATGGAAATTGAATAGGTTTCTACATGCTAACCATGCTTGCAGAACTGATGATAATATGATATATACTCTGCAGTCATTCTGCTTAGAGGATGTATTAGCACTCCCACAAAGCCTGTGAGGAGCGGTCAAGTCAATCAAATCTGTCTTACAACCTTGTGTCTGCTTTGGTGCACATATTCACCTGTGCCTACTTAGAATGTTTACTTAATGATTGAAACTGTGTCCCACAAGCACCCACCAAGCTGATCTGAGAAAAGTAAACTCTCTCTGGACACCACTTTTGACCTACAATTTCTTATTAGGTATTTGCTCCAGAACTATCTGTGAAAGAAACAATATGGAGATGACCACCGCAAAGGAACAACCTTGTGGGTTGGGTGTATAGAGGCCATTTGTCCCTGCTGAGCCTTCTGGCCCTGAGAATGTGACACCATTGATCACCAGTTACTTTTGGAGTCTTGGCATGGTATCAAATGTTTCTAATTTAACCTTACTGTGTTTTAGCTCTTTTCTCTCACAACATCACTAGCAGGTCAAATTACAACCAAACCCATTTTGTCTGACAACCTTGACTGCAGAGTCCCACAAATCCATTATAGCTCTAAAGGTCAGTGACCAAAGCCTACATATGTTTGTATATTCAGCTATAATTTAACTTGCTCGCTGATGCGGCACATACAACCATACACATTGTGGAAAAAACAGAACCAAAAAAGGCTTTGATATGTTGGGCATTGATCAATTTGGGTCAAGTTACAATGAAACATTCAAGACACAACTGTTTTTTACTTGTACACTGAACAACACTTTTAATGATAAGGAAAGCATTTTCGACTTGGTCTGCTGTAAGAGAATAACTTACTTACCCTCAGTAGCTGCCAGTTGATGTATGAAAAATTGCTTGAGTGTCTGGAAAAAGATAAATTCATGTTTTGCTGTTAGGGAATATTTTAACCCCATCTCGAAATGAATGACTACTAAATCACAAGTTAATGAGGTGGCCATCATCCGAATGGATATCTTGTAAAACCATTTATAGAGGGAGAGATTCTTTTCTCATATAAAAATAAGCCTTGATGAAGTTCAGTTTAGCTGAACGAAACACGTTGGCTGTAACCTTGGTTTTTTGTATGAAAAAAACATTAAACTTTGTAATAAAGGAGACAACCAACATACTGAAAGAACTCTTGACTTTTTCATGGTCGGGTGCAGCATCCTGTGGTTTATCTTTTATTCACAGGAATACCTATTTCCAATGCCAATTCGACCCTTTATGGGCTTACGCTCCAGTTACACAGATAAAAAGGTATGGTCACATCTATGGATTAAAAAAAGCTCAGTACCCTGCAACCACTACTCCATGTACTAAATCTATGACAGGGATTGTAGTCCACTGTTAGAGGAATGAGTACACCCCTTCAGGTCAACAAGGCAGGTCAAGAGCCTCACTCATCTCAAGGTTCAGCCCTAGGCCTCTGTGGAAACACATTAGATTAGTGTGAGGCGACATGATCCAAGCTTTGCCTCACTGACAAGGTGTAACACGGCCAAAACTGGATTGGGGTTACTCGTGTTCTTTATGGTGGGGTCCTTAATTAGCAAGTCATTAGCACCCGTACTGGGTCCACATTGATTTACATAAGGCAGGACTTTGTCTAGAGTGGCACAGAGGGTGAAAATTGATGGATTGGAATGCTACCGACAGTGATTGCTTTTCGTGTAGACTATTTGCAAGCATTCATCCCATCACTGTTTGTATGTATGGATACAGATCAGTGGCGGCTGCTCCATTGGAGTGTGGGGGCCCCACTGATTTCTCACAGTGCGAAAAGCAGAGACATGAAATGGTAAAACTACCATTTCTTGTTTCTGCTTCTCGTACCGCGAGAAAGCAGAAGTGCCTGGAGTGCCTGGTTTGGGGCGGGTGGGTGGGTGTTCCTTTTTAATTGCAGGGAAGGCATGGCTAGCCCACTGTCTTCAGTGCTAATTGTTTGTTCGGCCCCAGAGCCAACTAAACGAGTCATGCGCAGTTGCGCACTCTCTCTTTTTCTCTATGTAGGCTGCATGCAGCCTACATAGAGAATATTACTCCCAGGCCTACAAGCGCCCTGCTCGAATCACAACGCTGCCATTGCAGTATTGTGATTGGATTAGGGGAGCTGGAGGGAGCCTGCCTAGTAAACGTGGGTCTGGCAGGAGCTGAGGTGGTGGCGCGAGTGACCCCCGGAGGAAGCAGTGGGAGGAAGGTAAGTTTTTAATTTTATTTACATTACAGTCCTGCACCCCTCTCCTCCCCACCCCCCTTGCGTGAGCGGACCTCCCCCCGTCTTGCCGGCCGCGACTAGAATAGAAAGGCCTATATACGACCAGTGGGCCATGCAGTTTTAATCTCCAGCTGTGTCCTGAAGTTTGCTGTAAAGGCAGTGGCAACTGTTAAACCTGTCAAGTTGGCTTAGAAGACCACCTGAGGGCACAGAATACGCTGCAGTCTTTTCCTCGCACGTCTTGAATTCAGACCCAGCCACAATGAAATGGCAGAGATTCATTCCTTCTATGGGTTACAAAAAATTAGAACTAACAACAATGCCTGTCTCTACGGGACTGCACGGTTTAAAATATCCAGACGCTCTCAATGAAACTGCGCTCAACAGTTACTTGTTTTTCCTTACACCTAAAATGAGAATACTTATTTCAGATCCTTATAAACAACTTTTTAAAGATAAAACGGGCCCATGAATAAGAAAGGAGCAATCGTCTGAAAGCCCCTTCGTGGGCCTCAGCCCCTGGCCCTTTTGATCTCCGGATCCCGGCCAGGTGGTGCCTTGAACATCGATTACCGATAATTAGACTTGGACCTGCCTAGATTTGGGGAAACTAACAAGCCACCGTTTACCCAGTTGTGTAAGGAAGGGCTTCTGTGCATGCACCTCCAAGCACAAGGCCAGAAAACATGGGCAAAGCGGGAGAACAGCCTTTATCACGCGGATTTTACTCCGCATACCGTTACAACGCGGTTTTTAGAACGCAAGTCATAACCACGACTTGCGCTGGAGGGCGCAACAGGACAAGTAATAATTTAATTTACTATGCAACACCTTCCCTACTGTACGTAGGCTGGTGTTGGAATAGTACATTAAAAAATTCCGAAGTCCGCACCCCTACAACGCAAGTCGTGGTAACGACTTGCATTGTAAAAACCGCATTGTAACGGTATGCGTGGTAAAACCATGCGTCGTACCGTCATACATCCGGCAAAGCGAGCACGAGTGAGAGAGAGAGTCTATCACAAAACCAGTTAAATTACGTCAAGACAATAAACAGAAAACTTCAACTGGTTACATTAAAGGGTGAGTACTAGTTTTCTCGCGCAAACTGCACAAACTCTGCGTATGTTTAAATGCTGCGTATTCATACGCAGCATTAAATACATATTTAAAATACATATTTGTGTCCTGTAATTTTCTATATTCTTGATTGAATATGTGGGTATTTTCTGCCTGCATATCCAAAACGCCATTTTGTAATTTGGTATCATTAAGGTCTTTCCAATGCCTGTCTCTGGTCGGAACTGTGCAGAGCACCACCGTAATGAAGCGCAAACGCTGGGGAAAAGGATTCAAGTATTTATTTATTAATACAAGAGAGCGCCGGGCACGTGTCTGGATCGCTCGGCTCTGTCGCTGGAATGCGCTTACAAAATGGCCGCCGCTCTCCACGTCATCGCGTTCTCAGGCGACGACTAGAGCGCGACGCTACATATCTCCCTTCTTTAATGACAATAAACAAACCATAAAGAGTCTCTCTAAGGCATAAATTATTTCCCATCGCCCAGTTCATAGTCTCTGTATTTGGCAGGCCTCACTACTGTTCTCCCTGCCCGCGTACGTCTTACCGGAGTAGACGCGAAACTCTCCGAGTTGTTCTCTGCCGGAATCACCAGTCTCCTTCCAGTTCCCTTAGGACTCTCTCTCTCAGAAGTCTCACCAGCCTCCTCCTGACGTTCACATGAAATGGGATTGTCTCCTTCGTCGTGCTCAGCTCCTCTTCCTTCTACTTCTGAATCTTCTTCTCCTCCACGCGGTAACGTGATGTCTGTAGGTGAGCTTTGGCTCAGTTGTGTCCTTGATCTTTCTTCATTGGTCCATTGCATTATTTTTGTTGCATTTGGACATGCGATCCTGTAACCATACATTTCCATCACTAAGCAATGCTGCTCTGTCATACACCTCCTTTACTTGCATTAGTAGGCTGTATTTGCTATCCCCTTTCCTTTTCAACCCACTCTCCTCTTTCTAGCAAGGTCTCTTTCACATTGTGTCTCTTATTGTAGTGCTCTGTGTATAATCTTTGTGCCTTCTCCAAGTTGTGCTGAACTACTGCTGGTGACCATTTACTCATGACTGTCTTTTCCTTCCTCGCCTGATTGTCCTTGGTGAAAGGGTCACGTCCCCTTAGAATTTGGAATGGACCATACCCCGTGCCAGTGGGTGTGATCCGGTAGGCCCACAGCATACTCTGCACTTCCTTTTCCCAATCCTTGCCCATTGCGATGGCAGCTTGTATGGAACCCATTATGACACGATTAAACCTTTCAGCTAGACCATTGCCTGCCGGGTGGTATATGGAGGTGTGTTTTGTCTTGATTCCGTTTCGTTCCATATATTTGTACCACTTTTCCGATGTAAATTGAGGTCTATTGTCACTTAGGACAGAGCGGGGTATGCCTTCTCTGAGGAAAGTGGGCGTAAGAAATCTGAGAAATGTCTCTGTGTCCATCTCCTCCTGTATGTCTACTTCTGGCCACTTTGAATACCAATCAATGAGAACACACACATACTTCGGGGTTCCCCGTGCATCCAGTACTGGCCCAAGGATGTCTATGGACAACTCTTCCCCAGTGCTGGCCGTAGTGGGGTTTGAGTCGAGTCCGCTCTCTGACACTGGTCACATTCCCTTACGTGCCTTTCGATCTGGATGTCCATTGCCGGCCACCAGTATACCTGTTTGGTTCTCGACGCTGGAGGGACGACTTTGTCCCCTCTAAACAGGAATGTCCCCTGATCTCCAATGGACAACTCCTCGCGCACCTCAAAGAATTTTCTGAGTTCTGCTTTGAGATGTTTTTTTTCGGGCCAACCTTGTAACAGGAAATCTTTAACGTCTTTGATGTCTGGATCTTTTTCATATACTTGTTCAAATTCTTGAACGCTTATCACTTCCTCTGGGTCTTCTGCAAAAGCCACTCGTACTTCATCCTCGTCTGTGCGGGTTGGCACTTCCTCCTTCTCTGAGGCTCGGCTGAGATAATCAGCTACGTCATTCCTAGTTCCTGGGATGTACTCCACATCATATCTGTAGTCTAACAGCTTCAGAGTCATCTTAGCGATGCAGGGTGTAGCGCTAGTGTGACCACAGGATGTAAGTACTTTGACCAGTGGCTTATGGTCTGACTTAAGCTGGAACCTCATGCCCCATAAGAATTGGCGGAATTTCCCCATGGCCCACACCACTGCCAGCATCTCTTTTTCTATCACACTGAATTTCTGTTCTGTTGGTGATAGGGATGGATGCAAAACTGATAGTCACCATCTCTCCATTCTTACTTTCTTGCATAAGTACTGCCCCCAGTCCTTTGTCACTTGCATCAGTAGTCAATACGGACTGTCCCTGTGGCTCATATCTTTGAAGGGGTACTGCTTTGCTAATGTCATCCTTAATTTTCTGGAAGTCTCCTTGTGCCTCTTCTGTCCATTGAAATGTTGTTTTGTCTCGTATGAGCAGCCGCAGGTGATGCGTCTTGGTGGCAAAATGCTGCACGAACTTGCTGTAGTATTCGGCCATTCCTAAGAATGACCTCACTTCCTCTTTGTTCTTTGGTGCTGGTGCTTCACATATCTCTCTGACGTTAGCTTGTTTAGGTGTGATACCCTGCTCACTGACCTCATGACCTAGGTAGGTGACTGATGTCATTCCGAACCGGCCCTTTTCCCATTCGGCCGTCAGGCCCTTTCCTTCCAAGATTTGCAACACCTTTGCCAACTTTTGGTCGTGGTCTGTTTGATCCTTGCCCATCACCAAGATATCGTCTTGGAAGTATTGTACTCCTTCTATGTCTCTGAACAATTTGTGCATACGTTTTTGGAACACTGCCGCTGCTGATGCCAGGCCGAAGGGCATCTGGCGGAACTGGTAGCACACGAAGGGTGTTATGAAGGATGTCAGTTTCCAGCTCGTGTGGTGTAGGGCTATCTGGTGATAGGCCGAAGTGAGGTCAATGGTGGAAAACCATCTTATCCCTTTTGTTTTTGCCAACATTTCTTCTATCCGTGTTAATGGAAATTTCTCCTCAATGATGCATTTGTTCAGTTCACGTAAGTCCACGCATAGACGGACCTTGCCATTGGGTTTCGTCGCCACCACCAATGGGGCCAGCAACTCTGAGCAGCTTATCGGCTCGATGATCCCGTTGTCTTCCTGTTGTACTGCATCCTTGACCGCAATGGGTATATTCCTTACTTTGTGGGAAACCGGTGTGGCGTTCTCCTTGAGATATATTCTGTGCCTGAATTTTGTTAGTCTACCCACCTTTTCTCTAAACACTGTGGGGTACTCACTTTTCATCTTTTTGAAGTTCGGTTGATGTTCTGAGCTGGTCATCAGGACTTCTGTGTCCCCTCCAGGGTTCAATTGTATTCCCAAGTCGCCTTGATCCATCCACCCAAGAACAGGCGGACCCTTCTCTGCTACATATAGTGTGCACTCCGCGCTATGATCTTTGAACTCGAACTTCAAGACTTGGTACCCTACCATTGGAATGGGCTCTCCTGTAAACGTAACAGGACGTATGTCTGGGGGTTCAAGGTGTGATCCCTGGCTAGGTTTGAAGCTATCACTCCACACTGTCCATTGTACAATGGTGTACGGGGAACACGAATCTGCTACCATGTTGATCGGCACACCTCCTATTACCACATCACATTGTGATTTCTTGGAGCGTCTGCAGTCAATGCCCAGCACAGGACATTGTCTTCTTCGTCCACTCCATCCTCTTCTTCAACTCCCTGGTCTTGCGTCACGTATTTCACTGTTGGTCTCTTCATCTTGCGGTGACACACCTTTTCAAAGTGTCCTATGATTCCACAATACATGCATTTCGCTCGGAATGGCGGGCAACGTTTGTCGTATGCCGCATAGGACGGGCTTCCGCATCTGTAGCACGTGTTTGTGCCCTCTCTGTTCGGTTTCTTTGGTTGTGTGGGTCGTGTTGTCCATTTGTTTTGCGCCTTCCCTTCCGCTGCTGACATTTTGCCTCTCTCTGGTTCGGCTTCGTCGACTTTGTTGACCATGTGCCTTGTGGCAGCCTCTCTCTTCACTGCGTCTGCACATCTTTTGGAAAGTGCCTCCTTTTTCACCATGGCAATGACTTCCTTCAGGGTAGCGTCTCCATTCACCCAAAGTTAGTCTTGGATTGCCGTGTTAGTCGTATGCATGACTATTTAGTCTTTGATAAACTCATCATGCAGGGCGCCAAATTTGCACGTGATTGCTACTTTCCTTAATGCTGCGACATAGTCGTCTATGGATTCGCCCGTCGCTTGTTTCCTCTGTTGGAAGTTGTATCTGTCTATGGACGTGCACACAGCTGGTCTATAATGGTTGTTAAGGTCCTCTATCGCATGCCGAAACACATCATCGTCCTGTCGTGGAGTGGGGACCAGATTCTGGAAGACTCTGATTCCTTCTGTGCCTAAGTTGTGCAGTAGTATTTTCTTCCTCCTCTTGCTGGGAAATGCTTCTCCACTTTCATCCTCTAGGGCTTCTAAGTAGTTCATGAAGTATTCGCTCCAATTCTCCCACTTCATCAAGGGCTCACCCGGTTTGGGTAGGAATGGGATAAGAGTCGTGAGTGAAGACACCTGTGCACACATTTCGGCGCGTCTTTCTAGCGCTGCCTCTTCTTCCCTGGGACTGCCTGGCACACTTGCGCTTCCGCTGTGCGTTTGGTTCTGCTGGGGCTCTAAGGCACCCTCCTCTCTGTGCTGTGCTGTCCTTGTTCTGCCAGGGCCCTGGATGTCCAGTGGGCGCTTTAGTGGGTGGCGATGTTCTTGGTGGAGCGTGATTCCTCTCTAATTCTTTCTACCCTTCCTGTGGTGGTAGGTCCCACTATGTGACTTGCCTCCCACTTGGCACGCTTGTGTGGAGCCTGGTGGTGTCTGTTCCTCCTCCCGAGGGTTCTATGTCTGCTCAGTTTGGAATAGGGCTGCCCTCCTACCTCTTTGTTCTATGAGTTTTTTTTTTGTTCCCTTTATCCTTTCTTGCACATGCTCTAGGTGCTTGCCTGTGGTGGTGTTGCCCTCTGCCACGCTCTCTTGCTGCCTGCACTGCCCTCTCCGGGTCACTGCTCCTCGTCTTCCTCGTGTCCTTTCCTTTGGTGGGGCCTGGTGTCTCCTTCCACTTTTACTTTTTGGGATCCTACCTCGTCACCACTGTAAAGGTGCAGAGTACCACCGTAATGAAGCGCAAACGCTGGGGAAAAGGATTCAAGTATTTATTTATTAATACAAGAGAGCGCCGAGAATGTGTCCGGATCGCTCGGCTCTGGGCACTGGAATGCACTTACAAAATGGCTGCCGCGCTCCACGTCATCGCGTTCTCACGCGACGACTAGAGCGTGACGCTACACGTATCACTGCCCGTGTTGTTTACTTCGCAACACAAATGCCCTTCGCCCCTCCCCCTTCTCTCCCCCTCATATCACTCTGCTTAGAAATAATTTCCATGCCAAGTTGCAAGTCTTCCCTGGTTCTGAAATCTCCAAGCCATCAGCAAGGAGGATAGTCCCCATGAAAACTAATTACACAAAATCAGTGTTTAATCACTGCCCAGCATCCTGTAGAAAAATCCCTTAAACAATCTACTGCAATATACAAATATCTCTCCTTGTCTGCTTATTTATAGATCCCACTTTTGGCGGAGTGTGCTGAGGGGTAGGGGCGAAGGCGAAAGATTTTTATTTTTCATCCCTGCTGCTCGATGACAGGTCTTGCAATATGCAATCATCTATTTATTCTTATGTCTTACTTTATAAAACACAACTCGCCTCTACGAGTGTAGCAGGGATGAAATTAATCAACCTCACGGGTGCTCGACTTGGGTAGGAGGTGTTGATCAGTTTGGGGTGACCCTAATGCCCTTTTTGAAATGCAAAAATTATAAAGTGCTTCCACAGCTGAGGACATACATACTTTGCACACAGGGGCAAAGCTACTAATATGTCTGGCCTTCGCAGGCAGGTGCAGTGTTATTTTTCTACATTTTGTTTATTGCTAGCAAATATCATCTATTTGGACACCACATGCACAGGCAAAATAAACAGCTGGTATTCAAAGTTACTGAAAACAAAATTAAATACTTTAAGCCAGTTTCGTCACATAAGAGAAATTAACTGTTTTTAGGCGAATTCAAATAATGTGGAGAGCCTTAGTGCAGTCAGTTAAAGTGAGGGGAGCTAATGGGTAAAGTGGGTTAATCTAGGCAGTATGTTGTGGTGGAAGCAAAATGTAAACCACAATTTAACACACTAATAGTCAAAGTCCACTGACCAAAGCCCCTCTACTCATCTTTATTTTGCATAATTTTTGGGAAAAATAATAGTCTGATGTGACAGCTAGCGCTTATTTTCAAGGCCAGCCCTAAAAATGTGTGGAGTATTTTTCTGCTCATAAGCAGAAGCAGAATCCTGTGAATGGAACGCTTATGATGTAACATCACTGTGATGTCACGAGGCACAGGGCAAATGCAGGGGGGAGGCATTGTGTGAACTTTGTGCATGGTTGAAAGGGTTGGCAGTGCGGGCACCCGCCCTTTTTGTGCCGTAAATCACTGGGGCATGTGTCAATGTGTGCATGATTATATTCTTGTTTCAGGCACAAACCTAACCTTTCACCCAATTGCATATTAGTTTCTTTTTGGTGCCTAGGATGTCAGCAGAACAAGCGATAGACAGTTGTGCCTGTCACTGTCTTTGTTAGAACAGATTCACAGTTGCTTTATTAACCTTCCTGCTTTCTCAAATTTGCTTGAAAATGCACCATTTGCCCACCCTTTTTTCAAAATTTTCTCCGGGAGAGCTACAGTCCTGTTCGACAATTGTTTTACTCCACACCACTTTCAAATGTCACCAGTCGCCACTGATACAGATACACGCAATTGGGCACTTGGGGCAGGAAAACACAACTGTACACCAAGCACCGGACATTTCCTGTAACAAAAAATGGGTCAGCTAACATCTTGATTAGACAACATATTAGTTCCTGTTTTCAAAAAAGGTTGCAGAAAGTGCACTAAGAATTAAAGACTGGTTTAGATATTGAGAGAAAAGTACTTGACAAAATGTGTTTTGGATCTAATCCTCGGGACGTGTGGGATGATCTCACAGTACATGTGTTTGTTTAATTACTGAGCATAATATTATAGAGAAAGAGGTCAAGATAAATAAGTGAAATCTCTACTGTTGTTACATCATTTTGTGAGAAAGTAAACAGAGAGAAGCTCAGGGATATGTTGAATGTATTACAGCTGGATTCAAGTGACTATTACATTATTCAAAGTTTCACACAAATACATGGGTGCATGTACCTGGAATAAACTTCCAAAAATAAAATCCTGCCTAAAACAAAGGAGTATTTTAGTTTCCACTTTCATTAACCTTTCTATTGCTGATCTCTTTATTCAATCCAAACAACGTTGTTGTTGTCCTTCGAAATTAAGGAGATGATGCATATCTCAGATGGCTTATCAGGACAATTTATGACTGATCAACAAAATCTTTATTGGGATTTTGGCTAATTGAATTAAAGAAAATTCTTAGAAAATTGAACTTATTAAAAACAAAAATTAAGACTATTGGTAACATGTCCTGTAACTAAATGGGCTGTTAGTTGGCTACGCACCTCAAGAAACTAACTCAATCCTTGTCAGGGTATACCACTAAAGTCACTAAAATAACCTAAGCTTAACTCCATGGAAGCTATGGCACAGAGCAGGCAGGCTTAATTTGAGGCAATGTGTTGGCCAAGTTAGTCTACCTGACTGCACTGAAAAAAAGGCCATGCTCAGTGTAGATCAGCTTGTGCGGATAGGATTATGAATGCCCAGTATTGCTAGTAAACTCTGTTCAAAGTTATGAAAGAACTTTCTGCAGCTAGCACATTCCTGCCTACTCCTTCACTTTCGCGACATCAGTGCAACAAGCTTGCATCATTTTTCCTTAATAAAGTAAAGTCTATTCACCGTCAGCTTGATTATGACCCTTTCTTCATGACAGCTTTGTCTTCCCTACTACTCCTTCTTCTGATCAGGCCGACACATTTTCTCTGGCCTTCACATCTGACAAGTCTCGTCAAATAAGAGCCTGGCTCCCTCTGTACTTGTTCACTCTTCAATCTCTGTTGGGAACTATAAAGTCCGGCTCCCCACTTAACCCTCTTCCCCCTTCCAAGGTCAGACTTTTGGACGAGTCGGCACGTAGCGTGATTCTTAAACTGCTCAATACCTCTTTAAGCTCAGGTCACTGGGCCTCTGAATTGGAAACACGCTCTTGTGCTCCCTCTACTGAACAAGACCGGTCTCGATCTTCTCTGCTGGTCAAATTACCACCCTATATCCCTCCTCTCTGCTTTTTCTAAGGTAATGGAAAAACACATCAATGCCCATCTCTCTCCTCTCACGTGGCGTCTCACAATTTATTTCGTCCATCACGGTTGGGCTTTCGATCTGGGCACAGCACCGAATCGGCTCTGCTCGGTGTCACTGAATATCTTAGATAGCTGCTTGATTGCGGTGGTATGGCAGCTCTGATTTTGCTGGACCTGAGTGCAGCTTTTGACACGGTCTCTCATTTCATCTTGGCTGGTCGTCTTGAAGCCTCAGGCATTGTAGGTGTTGCCCTGAGGTGGCTGACCTCTTTCCTAAAAGATCGCTTGTTCCAAGTCTTCTCACATACCACTAAATCTAATCCAGCGGATTTAACGTCAGGAGTACCGCAGGGCTCGATTTTAAGCCCTCTGTTTTTTAATCTGTATGTTCGCCCTCTAGTGGACATTACGAAAAAGTCAGGACTGACTATTTTATCCTAGGCAGACAATACCCCGATCATCTTCTCTCTTTCAGCTACTCAGCATCAGGACCCTTCCCTGCTCCAGCTCGGACTGCGTAATATCTCCTTGTGGCGGTCCAGAAACGGTTTGAAGCTAAATGGTTCTAAAACAGAAGTCTTTATTCTGGGAAACAATCCTGAACTCTGGGCAAGCTCCCATTGGCCTGATATTTTGGGACCTTTACCTGCTCTGGTCCCTTAGGTTAAGAAAGTGGATTCTACCATTGACAACAACCTCTGCTTCAGAACTCAGGTATTTGGTGTCACCACAACCTGCTTTGCGGTTCTCAAGTGGCAAAAAAAAAGTCCTCTCACTAATTCCACATGCTGCCCGAGAACTGTAATGCAGGCACTGGTGATTTCCAGACTTGACTATTTATTTATTTATTTTTTATTTAGTGTATTTTTATATAGCGCACAGATACCCCAATGGGGTGTCCCGGCGCTTCTGTGTGATCTTATGCTGGCTAAGGTGTTATTTAGAAGAGAGATGGTTAACAGAACAGATAAGTTTTTAGGGCTCTCCGGAAGGGTTGTTCTTCCTGAATCAACTGGATGGAATTTGGTAACTTATTCCAGAGGGCCGAGGTTAACACTTGGAAGGTTTTTCCACCTGAGCGAGTTTTCCTAAATCTGGTAATAGTAAGGAGATTTTTTGAAAAGGAACGAAGAGTCCTGGTATTGTTGTAAGGGATCAGACAGGTGGAAAAATAGGCGGAACCCTTGCCTCTCAATGCACGGTAAGCCAGTACCAGTGCCTTAAATTCTGCCCTTTTTTGTATCGGTAGCCAGTGAAGTCTACGACGGTGGGGCGAGATGTGCTCACGTAAGGGAATACCACCAACCAGTCGGACTGCAGCATTCTGGACTTTCTGGAGGCGATGAATGAGACCCGCAGACAGGCCAGTATACAAGCCGTTGGCGTAGTCCAGGTGCGAGGTAATCAACGCCTGGACTATCATCTTCCTGGTGTTACTGGGCAAGAAATTGATAAACTTTCTTACCATTTTGATCTTGGCGAAGCATGCAGCGGAGACTGTGTGGACTTGATGATGTAGTGTGAGGTTGGAGTCCCATCTTACCCCTAAATTTTACACAGAGTCTTTGGGCAGAGGTAGAGCACTCAAATCAAGAGGCCACCAGATGTTAGTATCAAGAGGAGACGGCTGGTGAAAGAAAAGTACCTCCGTTTTCCCTGCGTTTAGCCTTAAAAAGTTGTTGTCCATCCACCGGGCGATTGTACGGAGGCAGTTTTTTAGAGGATCAAAGGTTGTTGGGGTAATGCTGTTAAATGAAAACAAAAGTTGGATATCATCGGCATAAGAGGTTGCCTTAATGCCAGTTTGGGCGATGATATCAAAGAGGGGTGAAAAATAAACATTAAATAGGAGGGGACTCAGCGAGGAGCCCTGGGGGACTCCCCACCGAAGAGGACGGCTGTCTGAGGTGAATGGGGGAGTGAACACTGCCTGCGCGCGGTTGGACAAAAAATAAGCAATCCACTTTAAGGCCGTACCCTGAATACCTTTGGATTGGAGACGATCTAGGAGGAGGGGGTGGGAGATGGTGTCGAATAATGCTGACAAGTCCAGCAGCACCAACACCGCTCCTGATCCCTCGTCCATCCTCCAGCGTACTGCATCTGCCATCTCGATTAGTGCTGACTCAGTGCTATACCCTGGCCTGAAGCCGTGCTGAGAGGCATGGTAAGCACCTGATGTTCCTAAAAACCCGCTAGTTGTTGCTGAGCGAGTCTTTCGAGCACTTTAGCGGGAGCTGGCAGAAGAGAAATTGGCCTATGACAATGTATTGTACCTGGGCGCTGATAAAGCCTCCATTTACCATTTACAGCTCTTACAAAATGCGGCTGCCTGACTTCTTTTTCGGCTTCCTCGACACGTCTCAGTTTCACCTTTGCTCCATCCACTCCACTGGCTCAAGGTGAACAAACGCATCGAGTTTAAGGCTTTATGCTACATGTTTCAAGCTAAACAAGGTTTTGCGCCCCCTACATACAAATCCAGGTCAAACCCTTCGTACCCACTCGACAGCCAAGATCAGCTAGCCTCTCCCTATTTTCAGTCCCAGAGCCTGCAGCTCATTCTCCTACCTTGGCCCCGAACTGTGGAATTCTCTTACTCTGGAACTTAGGATGTGTCAGTCAATTTTAGCTTTTTGTAAGCAACTAAGGCCCAGATGTAGGTAAATCTGATTTACTGACTCTAGAATAGCGAATTTTACCGATTCGGTTTCTAGATTCGGTAAATCAGATGTAGGTAAAAATTCGGTAATATTTACCGAACCTGTATGATTCGGTAATTACCGAATCGGTATTTACCGATTCGGTAATTGACATTGATTCCTATGGGCCTGTAGGCCTGTAGGCCCATAGGAATCAATGGCAATTACCGAATTGGTAAATACCGATTCGGTAATTACCGAATCATACAGATTCGGTAAATATTACCGAATTTTTACCTACACCTACAGGCCCATAGGAATCAATGTCAATTACCGAATCGGTAAATACCGATTCAGTAAAATTACCGATTTTGCAAAGGGAACAGGGTGTCACTTTGACACCCTGTTGCACCCCTGATTTTGGCTTGTGTGCCATATGACACACATACATGCCCATAGGGCATGTATGTGTGCCACATGGCACAGGTAACATGCACAGATGTGCATGTACACTGGAATTTGTTATTTACCATGCAATTGTATTACATGGTAAAAAACGAATCGGCAATGGCCTGTGGCACTGTTTGCAGTGCCACCTACATCTGGATTTACCGAATCGGTAAATTTACAGAATCGGTATTTTACAGAATCTGTAAATTTACCGAATCTGTAAATATACCAATTCTGTGAATAAAATGCCCCCTACATGTCAAACACCAAATACCGGTCGGTAACGGCCGAAATCGGCCGTTACCGACCGGTATTTGGTGTCCTACATCTGGCCCTAAGGGCCTCATGTATGGAAAGTAATGCATTGCTGCGTGAAAACAGAGATGTAGCACTTTTCATTGTGCCCTTCTTGTGACATGCTGGATGCATCATATTTACAGTATAACGCATCATGTCGCAAGGAGTTACAGATACATCAGTATTTCTGATGTATCTGTAGGCGCAAAAATGACGCATTGTTGGAGTGTGTCACAAAAGGAAGCAACTCCATCAATGGGTCAATTCAATTCAATTCAAAAACTTTATTTCGGTTTTTTCTAAACCATAAAAGTACATAATATAATAACATCACATTAAAAAAATCATCATCACAGCAAAAAGATTATGAGTAATTGACTAAAGCCTATAGCATGGGTGGGGGAGAGATTTACACAGTCCATCAATAATTTCTAAAAACGCTAAAAGGAAATAAAAAATGTAAAATATTTACATCGGATAATTAATAAGCGGGGGTATATCAAGTTTTTAATTCATACATTCCTATTATAGATAAAAACTGTTGCTATTCAAAGAATTGGAAAAACAGAGAATTTGCTATTCAACAGTCAATCAATTTGATAGACACAATTTATATATTAGAAGCGAATGTTGGAACAGTCTGCATACTATCCACTAGCTGCTTGCATGATAGTCAACTAAAATTACAGTTTCAAGTCATTTTTAGCTCTATGAAACATTACACACATAAGAAATCTTTAGAAACACAAAATACTATCGGTCGTGCAGTATCAGATATGAGGATTCGTTCAGCCTCCTTATAGTGTCTTATTTTGAGATTATTACATAGGGGTTTGATCCACCAGTCCCTCAAGTTTTTATATGCCGGGCAGAAAAATAAAATGTGTGGAACATTTTCCTTTACCAGTGTAACGTTTTTACGGAAGCTGCATTTATCTGCATCTTTATCAAGAGTCTTTTTGCCCCATTTGGATTTTGTAACATTAGTCTGTAGGACCCCATATCTAAATTTAAGATATAAAGATTTTGCCACCGGGGGAAAAACTTCATCTAAAAAAGATTCAAATTTAGGCTCATCTTTAAACTGGAGGAACCTCAAAGATAAGGGTCCTAGGCTAGCATCCTGTAGTTGGGTTTCACGTTGGTAATCCCAGAATCGTCTCTTTACTATTTTGCTACAGGATTTTGTTAGCTCCTCACGTTTTTCCCAGTAAATTAATAGACCTATTTTTTTGAACCAGGTGGCAATATGCTTAAACCAAGGGATATCCTTTAAAATGCCAAAGGGCATTAACTCTTGTAGGCCCAGTCTGTAGTGAACAAGCTCATCGGTGGTCCAAATTCTTATCCAATACATAAGGGGACGTAGCACTACTAGACTATCAGTGCGTTTTAAATTAATGTCCAAAAAGACAGGTACCAATGGTGTTCTTCTTGGCAACGATAGTAACCTTCGCAAAAAGTCATTCTCACCCACTTCAAAGTTACGTTTGCTATTAGGACCCCAAAGTTCTGCTCCATAGAGGGCTGCAGATTGTGCCTTGCACTTATAGACCTCAATGGCAGGTGATATAGCCTTTGAGGTACTCCCTCCATGTTTCTTCAGTATCGGCATAGAATTTTGGAGCAGGATTAGTTTGTTTTTTTCTAATTGGGGCTTCCACGTCATTTTGGAATCTAACGTGATACCTAAATAATTAAAGCTGTTCACGTATTATAGTCTTTCGCCTTGAAGTTCCAACTTTTAAAACATTTTTTTACTAGGGTTGATGGCTATATATTTAGTTTTGCTCGGATTGATCTCAAGACCCTTTTTGGTACAGTACAAGTGGAAAGAATTTATCAGATTTTGGAGCCCACCAGAAGTTTGTGATATTAGAATGGTGTCGTCTGCAAAAAGTAATGCAGGGATTGCCTCCCCCCCCTAGCTTGGGCGAATCACTATTGCTTTCTGCAAGGAAGGAGGGAATGTCATTTACGTGAAGGGAGAACAAGGTTGGCGCGAGCACGCAACCTTGTCGCACTCCACGCTTCACCGGGATCTCTCTGGTGAGTTCTCCTCGGAGCCCCCACCTCCCTTTTGCAAAATTATTTTCATGAATTCTAATTATTTGTACTAGTAATTCAATGGGCACTCCTAAGTCACTTAAGTGGGTCCAGAGTTTGTTTCTAGGAACCAAATTGAAAGCAGCTCTTAAGTCCACAAATGCTACATACAATGAACTGTGTCTGACCTTGACATACTTCCAACATAGACATAAAAACCTAAAGACCTGGTCGATCGTGCTAATCTTTTTTGGTATTTTGTTAGCAAGTCCACTTCTTCGATCCAGGACGATAGGAGCAACAAGATATGTCTTGCAAATATTTTTTGTGGAATATCTATAAGACTGATCGGACGATAGTTCGCCGGGTCCAGTCTGTTCCCCTTTTTAAAAATTGTGACAATCTTCGCCCCCCTCCATGATTTCGGTATTGGGTCAAAGTTTACTATGGCATTACATAGGGCATTCATATAAGGGACCCAGGTTACCAGATCGTGTTTTAAAAGATCTGCGGGGATCTTGTCTATTCCCGGGGCTTTCCCAGATTTTAGAGTTTCAATAACATAATTTGTCTCCTTTAATGTAAAATGTAAGTCGGCTGCCTTCGCTGACTCAATCATGTCACCCGTCAACTCTGGATTGTTGACATCATATTCATTATTTTTTACTTCAGAATAGAGCTTGGAGAAATGATTGACCCAGATGTCCTCATCTAGGAATAGGTCACGCTGTTTGCTACCAGCCCTGTTTCCTTTCATCATTAAATTCCAAAACCCAGCTTGATCTTTTATCTTGGCTGCTCTAATAAGGCCCTCCCATATCTCCTCATCCCAGGCTCTCTTGGCGGCAACACTTTTTTGGTTACATGCACGCCTTAGTATCTTCATTTTGGGTAAATCCTTTCCTTTTATTGCTACTATTAGCTCCGCCTTTGCTGTACGACAGTCCTTAGAGTACCCGGGGTTTCCATTACTGACCCTTCCACTTGCCTTTCCCTTTTTGGTTTGAATTGTTTTACTAAGTATAGGTCCGAGGGCTTTTACCAACTCACCATGTAGATCAGATATTGAGATTAATACTGAGTTGTCCTCGGTATACTTGGATAATGTTTCTGAAAAGGCTAGGTAAATTTTCGTCAATGCCCATTCATCCCCTAAGATGTTGGGCCATTTTATAACACGGTCATTCTTTTTTAACATTATCTGGTCATTTAAAGTGCCGTAATTATTATTTATAGGATTCGCTATAGAGAGGAGTTCTGGGGAGGCCCTCAAAGTCAAGGGTAAATGATCACTCTCTGTTCTAGTGATTATTTTAAAATCACACAAACAGCCCCAGCAGCTTAACAATACCATCATATAATCTATATGACTTTGAGAAATCCCTCTGGAAAACGTGTAAGCCTTAGGTCTATCAGAAGGAAGGCGGCCATTGCAAGATCTGAGGTTATGGGTCAAAGTTAATCCTAAAAGCTGAGTCACTGCTACAGTGCATTTGACCTGTTTTTCACTAGTCAGAGAAGGAATGTTGTATGCTTGATCCTGTTGCTCGTTCAGATCATCAAATCCATATACCGGCTCAAAGTTACAATTAAAGTCACCAGCAATGAATACCCTTGGGCTATCTCCCAGGGTATCTAAGACACAATTAAGCTGGTTGATAACATTCGATAGACCCTGTGATGGCGATGGCCTATTATAAACATTAAAGAGATATGTACCTTTACCTTCTTTACCTCTAAACTTTAGGCCCAATATATCTTGGGAGTCAATCTCTAAAGGAGTGATTTCAACTTGCAAGGTTACACGGGCCCAGATAACTAGACCTCCAGAGGGTCTACCTTTTACTGAACGTTTTGCCTCAACCCAATACATTTTATATCCTACCATGTAGGGGTTTTCTAGCATCCAAGTCTCCTGCAGGATTATAATGTCGTACGTTTCTATAAAAGAATGCCAATTTGGATCCACCAAATTTCTTTTTAACCCTGCAATGTTCCAGGAGACAATGGATAGGTCTTGACAGTTGCTATATTTTCTGGAACGGCAAAATCTATTAATCAAGGTCTCCGCTCTCGGGTCTTGACATCAATGGGTCATTTTCACATGTTCCTGCGTCAGTCTTACACCTGCTGTGAGGCAGGCATAAGATATTGATGCATTTGCGTCCTAGAAGTGACGCAGTGAAATCTCATAGATTACACTGCGTCACTTCTACGAGGCCGACTTGTGTCAGAACGCCCACCCTGCATACATTGTACCTGGCACAGGTATATAGTGGCGCAGGGGTTTACAAAGTGACACATCTACCTAGATGCCTTACTTAGAAAATATGATGCAAACATGGTGCATTGTTTACGCTGCTGGTGCGTCACAAAAAGTGATGCACTGGCAGCGCAAAAGTGACGTAAGGGCTCATAAATAAGCCCCTAAAGACTTTCCTTTACAACCAGTCTAACCCTCCCTGTACTATTATCTGCAACCTTGGCTTGTGCATTGTCCGTTCAGTGCCAGGAAACCCAGTTGGGTAGCTGCGCGCTTTATACATCTTTCATAATAATAATAATAATGTGTAAAGCATGTATACATTACAAAAACAGTAATAAAGTTAAAACACATAACTGTTATACACTAAATTAGGAAAGTAGAGTAAACTTTAATAAATAAAATGACATCAAAAGAGTTACGTGCCAACTGCTGTCAATTGGTCATGGTAAACCGGGACTTACGTGTGATTTGAGGCTAAATATTATGGAGCATGGGTCGGATACAGTGACACGGCTTGACCCAGTCTGAGTTTTAACCTTGGAACTTAAACTCAGAATGGAAATCCAAAGTCTTCAGCGGGCAAGGCAACAGTTTGTAGCTGCAGAGGCCTCTACAAGGTCAGATCAGTTTTGGACTCAGGGAAGCAAGTAGTTTGTAGTGGGAAAGCTGTAATCAAGAGAAATTTGGATTTCTTTCCCAGAAAAGGTCTTATGCCAGTCTTTTGACACCTTCACATGGTCAATATTTATTTGTTCACACTTTATTCGGAGCTTGGAGTCCTCTAGTGGGGCAACACTGCAGGGTATAGCCGAAGAGAGCTGTACAAGTCCAGATACCATCTCCACTAGGGCCTACTGTAGAGGAATTGCGAGCATGAAAAAGCTCAGACCAGAAGAAACCTGAATCTTCAGCCCAGTAGCAACGCATCTTGGTCAGATCGTCTTGGCAGATTTCCCTCTGGTCTCTGGAGCTAAATGTTTACATTCCCTGGTTTTCAGCTGTAGTAGTAGACTTCCAGCCAGACAGAGCCAAGAGTTCCAGGACCTCAGGAACAGCACTTGGGGGGTCAAGACTCACTCCAGGAGAGGCCACAAGCAGGGCCCAGAGCAAGTCTAATTCAAAATGGTCAGCAGCTGGAAATCTTCAGCAAATGCATCTTGTAGCTTGTTGTGTCATTTTAGCCTGAATAGGAGGTTAGCTTTATGACTCACATCTTTGTTATTGGCATAAGGGGGAATCAGATCCAGTCCTTCAGAGCTCCTTTCAGGTCTCAGACAGCAGGTTCAGCACTCTTCTGATTTCAGTGGTGTTTGAGAAGGGTACTAGCAACATGTATGCCTGGCAACAGCTTATGGGTGAGGGTGACTCGCTGCTTCTCCCTAACCAATGGGGTAAAAGTTCCCAGGGTGAACTCTACCCATGTTTGCAGCATTACCTGTGTGCCCTACTGAACAAAACCTACACTGTCCCTCTTTGCCCACATCCAAGATGGTGAAACCATTCTCCCCTGGAGTGGAACCGGGTCAGACCAGGGAACCTTTTGTCTGTTTTCACATCAGACCAGTTCTGGGGACAACTTCCTCCCTTGTGGAAAGTTTACCAAGATGCAAAAGATCATTTTCGGAGGCATGGCTTTTTAAACTTATTTCCTCTTAATTATATTCTTTCAGATGTTTTTCCAACAACCATTAGCCAGTAACGCCTCCGTGATTCTCATGGTGCAAATGCCACTCACTATTATACAGCTAGTTCAACAGTAAAGTCATTTGAAGCCGGAGCTACTTGTCACTAACATCAGTATGTTCTATCTGCTACCTGGGTCAAGAATCAATGGCCCATTTTGACCAAGGAACCAGGCCCTTTGGAGATAATGTGCCCACCTTCACCAAAAACTGCTTTTCAGCAAGTCAAAGCTTCATAAACGGTGCTCAGGACATTTACAAGCTAAACAACACAACACAAATAGGAATCTAGGAAGTATTGATACTGCACAATATTGATTTTTGCCCAAAGTAATAATGCCATCTTTTCCACTTTGCTAATTTTAAATTCCGTCCTGAATTGCCAATAGGATTGGTGTTACACTTTCAATAGTGTCAAATCCTCGGGAAAAGCAATTCCTAAATCAGACATTTGAGACCAGGACTACTTGATGCTCTGCCTTTTTAGAACATCTCCTTGAGACCCTCAAGCTATGGTGTTGGTTTTGGTCAATTATTCCTATAAACGTCCGAGTGACTACAACTTGAAATGAACTCAAGAATCTGTGGCAGCATTGCAATGTGGAGTGCATAGTAAACAACGTGCTATTTGCCAAGAGCTGTATCCTATCCTCATCTGATCATTTTCATACACTTTATTTTCTTTTTCATTAAATATTAAGATTATAATCATGCTTTGATAAAATATCAATTATTGAACACGAGTGCAAATAGGAGCTATCACAATAATAATGATGCTGTCTATTTAATAGATTTAGATAGATGTTTTATTTGGAATATGCGTTCATTGTAGGAGTTCTTGAAAGACTACAGCAGTTCTAGTTGTCTCTTTAGAACTTTGTGTGGTACTTGGATCAACAGCCAAGTAATGAGTGGGCCAAGAAGTAAAGTTACCTCAAGCCTTGAAAGAAATTATAAAGCTCAGTTCAATGAAATAGGGTAGGTCACTGAAAGTATAGGAAGTGGGTCAGGGTGAGAAATGTGTGAAACAGTCCTGAGATGAGATTAAATCTCTAGGCAAACAACAGCCCTGGTGGTTACCAATAAGGAGACACAGGCCAAAAGGTCAACAGTATGGGAGTTTATATGGCACTTACCGTCTCTGGCTAGCCATTGAAGTGCTTTGTGGACCAGTAGCATGCTGCTCCAGGGGAGCTCAGTGTTAATGATAAAGCAAATATTAGGGTTTTATTTAGTTATGATTTTCCATTCAGTGCAATGGAATTTGAAATACTCTTCTCATGCAGCTTATTGGTAGAGTGTGCAGGTTCCAAATGTGATGTTAGTTTCATGTACTTGAGGTAAAACGATACTTCCCACTATTAATAACCCTGCCATGCATAGGGGGTAATAGATTGTAATGCCATGTTTTTAACACAAACTTTATGGCATTTTATTGTTATGCAAGATATGTGTTACACATTGATGTAAAATCATGACATTATTCACAATATGACACAATGTTACAATTTTGTCTGAAGAAACTGAGCACTCCCAATCATTTTGCACACATGAGCAACGTGCAAAACAAAGAACCTCTCACCCTCCCACCTCTCCCCCCTTCCAAGTAGACGTCATCATCACCTTTTGATTAATCTATAAATGGGAAGCTGTGTGGGTGAACATTTGTTAGTTGCTACGTACACTCTGGGGGAAGAGCTGATAGTGTTGCTACTGTTGCTGCAAAAAACCCTGGAGCATATTACCAAGGCAGGCGAAATGAAATTATCGCCGCTTTTGCGGCCGTTTTCGGCCGCAAAACGGCGATAATTTCATCGCCCTATTAGCAATCTGTCACTAACATCAGTTAGAGACAGCTTTTAGGTGATAGCGAGCGGTTTGGGGCCCGCTTTGCATGTCAGTGATATTTATCGCTAATGACAGGCAAAGTGGGAGTACCCAACCTGTTAGTGACTGAAAGCAGTCCCTAACATCGCTATCGCCTATTATCAACGCAGGCGTAGAGATTAAAAAATTTGCGTTAAGCGCGAATACCGCTGAAAACTAACGCCTGCTCAGACCACTTCTTAACCTGTATATCCAATGGGAGTTGGATATTCAGGTTAAGACCCTATTGGCGTTAATGACTGAATATTGCTGGATTCCCAGCGATATTCACGTTTTTCGCCGCTATCGCCGGATATTTTATCGCATTGGAGATAAACGTTGCTAATAGCACGTTATCTCTGCGATAAAATCCGGCGATGTGCAGCGATAAAAAAAATTCGCTAAGCTTATTTAGCGATAAATATTGCTAGTTGTTGATAATATGCCCCTCTGTGTGGGCGGTACTAAAGGGGTGGTGATGGACGGAGCATCTAAACCAATCAAACACTCACACCCAGTCAACAGATCTGGGTTTAATCCATCACCGTTCTTTAGCCCACTCTGCCACCCCAGTTCAGACATGGCCATATGCAAATCAGTCTGACCCTGTGCCTCATGGGAACAGTCCAGCCCGAACTGCCAAGCCATGCCTTCCCTGGACCGGAAACAAGCTTCCGAGGACCGGTTTCTGGCATTTCAGCCGTCCTCAGCCTGGCTTGCTTGAATCCAGTGGCAAAGTGAGCAAGGGACTCACATCTGAGCATCCCCTGCCAACTTATGGCAAACAAAGCGGTACAAAAGGGGGTGGTGATGGACGGAGCATCTGAACCAATCAAATTCTCACACCCAGTCAACAGATCTGGGTTTAATCCATCACCGTTCTTTAGCCCACTCTGCCACCCCAGTTCAGACATGGCCATATGCAAATCAGTCTGACCCTGTGCCTCATGGGAACAGTCCAGACCAAACTGCCAAGCCATGCCTTCCCTGGACCGGAAACAAGCTTTCGAGGACCGGTTTCTGGCATTTCAGCCGTCTTCAGCCCGGCTTGCTTGAATCCAGTGGCAAAGTGAGCAAGGGACTCACGTCTGAGCATACCCTGCCACCTTATGGCAAACAAAGCGGTACAAAAGGGGGTGGTGATGGACGGAGCATCTGAACCAATCAAACACTCACACCCAGTCAACAGATCTGGGTTTAATCCATCACCGTTCTTTAGCCTACTCTGCCACCCCAGTTCAGACATGGCCATATGCAAATCAGTCTGACCCTCTGCCTCATGGGAACAGTCCAGCCCGAACTGCCAATCCATGCCTTCCCTGGACCGGAAACAAGCTTCCGAGGACTGGTTTCTGGCATTTCAGCTGTCTTCAGCCCGGCTTGCTTGAATCCAGAGGCAAAGTGAGCAAGGGACTCACGTCTGAGCATACCCTCCCAACTTATGGCAAACAAAGCGGTACAAAAGGGGGTGGAGATGGACGGAGCATTTGAACCAATCAAACACTCACACCCAGTCAACAGATCTGGGTTTAATCCATCACCGTTCTTTAGCCCACTCTGCCACCCCAGTTCAGACATGGTCATATGCAAATCAGTCGGACCCTGTGCCTCATGGGAACAGTCCAGCCCGAACTGCCAAGCTATGCCTTCCCTGGACAGGAAACAAGTTTCCGAGGGGGCTGGGCTCTGTGTTTCTCGAGATATGAATGAAGGAATATTGAACGGACTGTCACAAAGAGGGCAAGTTGGGGGAGGTGATCTACAACACGGCATCCCAGCAAGGTGCCTTTGTAAGAAGTCTGTGCTCACTGCTCTCCCTTTGCTGCAGCATCCTGCACTGTGAACCCTTCTAATAATGTCTCCCATTCCAGCGATATGGGGTGTTAATGCAAACATCTATGCTCCTTCCATCATAAGACCCCGCTGTCAGCTAGACCCCAGCGTGCAACCTCATCCCGCCACTGAGCCACGTGTGGAACCTGCTGGGCCTTACAGCGTCTCAATATCAGTCTCTTTACCAACAGCAAGGCTAAGTCTGTAAAACGTGTAATCTCTTTGGAGCCTTTGGGCCGGGGATGTAAGCATAAGATACAGTGTTCTGGTGTGTGCCAGTGGTCTATGCAGGTCAACTCTGATAGTGTTGCTGATACACCCTCCCAAGAGGCAGAAAGGGGTGGGAAGCCCATAACATGTGCACTAGGTCTTCACCTAAAGAATGACATTGAGGGCATATTGAGGAAGCTGTGACGAACATTTTGCTAATTGTATGTGGTGTGAAATACGCTCTGTGTAGTATGGAGAATTAGATACATTTAAATCTCTAGTTGCATGAGTTTGTCTTAAGATATTCCAATAAAAAGTTCAATTGCCTATCCAATATTCTCCTGGGTTAAGTCTGTCTTCCAATTGGTTTCTAAAGAATTGAGGGGGCTTATGATTTGTGCATGGAGTCCGCGATCGAGCCAGAGGTTTGAGTGTCTATCATGTTCCAACCTATGTAGAGCTTGAAGTAGTTCATGTGTTTCGGGTTCCCTTCCATCTGGTGCCCAGTGCTGGTGAGCATAACAAAGGATGCTGGCATGCATTACAAACAATGTTACTGGTAACCCAAGGGTGTGCACAAAATCGGTCTGCAACATTAGTATGCGGTCCGCAAACAGCAAACTCATCATTAGTATTCCCTTCTGTTTCCAAGGGCTGAGTCTTCAAGCCATGAAGTTGAAGTTGAAGTTAAGGGTTTTGTATAGCGGTCGATCACCGTGCGGTTTCTTTGGATGGAAAGGCTCGGGGGGGGAGGAGGAGATAGCTTAGAGTGAGAAGGCGCGGGAGAAAAGGAAAGTCTTGAGGGCTTTCCGAAAGTCAAGGTATGTGGGAGTAGACCTGATGGAAAAGGGAAGGGGATTCCAGAAAGGGGGGGCCAGAGTAGAGAACCTCATGCCTCCAAATGTTTTCCTCCTAGAGTGATGAACTCATAGGAGGAACTGGGTGGAGGAACGCAGGTCTCTACTAGGAACGTAGGCTTTAATTTTGGAGCTGACAAAGGCTGGAGCAGTGCCAGCCAGAAGCCATCAGCGAAGTTGGGGCACTGTGGAAGCACTGGATCGCACAGCCATCTTCCTATAGGCTAGGGGTATGCACAATAGGAATAAACCTGTCTAGGGCAAGGCGGGACCTGGATACACCAATCTGTGCAGTTCATTGCAGCTGATCTGCTCTACCTTGTATCCTGTTTCTAGAAGGTTATGCCCGGCCAACCAATAGGACAACCACTGTAGTTTTTCCGGGTATGCAATAGGCATTAAAGTCTGGGGGACCCATACCCCCTCTGTCTGTAGGGCAGTTGTAATTTGGCAAGCCTTACCCTGCAGCGCCCAGCACCCCAGATGAGCTCAGGCAGCAGTGCGTTTCGCAACCGATACACCCAAGCTGGTACTGTGATCGGCAGGTTTATGAAATGGAACAATAAGCACAGTAAACATTTTCGCCAGAGCTGGACGGCCAACCACAGACAGGGTCATTGTGATCTAGAATCCCACTTGAGATTTGAGTGAGTTGATTGTTCATATGAGGTTACCTCCATCAAGTCCTGTGTCTCACAATAAACTTGGATGCCTAGATAGCTAAATGTTTGTCGTGCCGTCTGTATATTTGTGTTCCTGAACAGTAGAATAGGTTCTACGTGGATGTTGGCAAAGGAGAAAGCATTACATTTATTGGCATTTTTATATGAAGACTGGAAGACTGGAAAGCTCCCCGAATACAGACATCACCTGAGCTATACCTTCTAGTCCAGTATGGAGGTCCCTCAGATTTAGAATCATATCTTCTGCATATAAGGATATGGCAGTCAATAGGAATTCCCCACTCCCCGGCCTCTTGACAGATTAGCTGCACTATGGGCTTGATTGCCCAAACAAAAAGGAACGGCAAAAGGGAACTCCCATGTGACACTTGGTAGGAATTTGAGATGTAGGGCACTGTTTAGGCCCTAGTTGTAGGCTCTGAATGCAAGTTTCACCCATCAGATATAGGCTGGGGGTATTCTGTATCGGGCTAATGCCGCTAACATACAGTCCCAATCTAGTATATCAAATGGTTGTCGGTTATCTAGGAAGAGACCTAGCAAATGGGTAATGTCCCTGAACAGCATCCATTATTTGAGACAGACAACGTATATTCAGAGATGCATTTCGTCAAGGAACAAAACCACACTGGTCTGTATGTAACAGGCACTGGAGCAGAGAGAGCAACTGTTGGGCGAGTACCTTACTTAGGATTTTGTATTCTGTTTTTAATAACGACGGAGGTCTGTATGAGTACAGCTTTGTGGGTGATTTTCTGGGTTTGAACAGAGAGGACACTACCACTGGTTTGGTAGAGGGGGGAAAGGACCCCTCCTCCAGGTAGGCATTATTCATTTTTTTCTAGTTGTGGGACCAGTCGTGTAACATATGTAGAATAAAAGTCTACTGGAATATCATCTGAGCCCAGTGTTTTATTCCGAGAGAGTTCTTTGATGACCCCACATATTTTGCCTGTTGTAATGGGGGCATTGAGGGCCTCCTGATCATCGGCAGGCACCCTTGACAAAGTTGTCTAGTGCAAAAACTAGGCCTTGTCAGCAGGGTCAGGAGGTAGCAGGGCAGTGTACAAGGTAGTGTAAAATTGTCAGAAAGGCGTGTTAATCTCCAGTTGCATCACAACTGTACCCCGATTTGGTATATTTATCGTTCAACTAGGTGTGGATGACTGGTTGGTCTGGATTAAACAAGCTAAAAATGTACCTGACTTTTCTGCTCCAGTATGTATTCTGTGCATATACATCCTGTAGTCAATTACTCAGAGACATTCAAGGAGTTCAGCATGGGTGAACCTGGCATTTTGGAATTGAGTTTCAGCTTCCACATTTCCGGCCGTTGCCTGTTCTAGTGGGCCCAGAATGATCTCTACTTGCGTGAGCTCCCGGATAACTTTTTTCCTAGCACCCACCACAGTGTTTATAGCTCTTCTTCGTATCACCACCTTGAAGGCCTCCCACTCCACTAGTGAAGAGGAGGCAATAATGGAGTTTTCGGAGAGGTAGGTGTCAATTGTATTGAGAAGCGACTCTCTAAATACATCATCCTCTAAGAGCAGTGGTTGCAGGTGTGGATCTGGGCTGGCACTGGCCCCATGGTAATGTTATTTCTAGTGGATTATATCAGATATTGTTTTCCCCAAGTATGTGGCATGTGTAATGTTAGACTGAAGGTGGAAAGGTCAGAAGGCTCTATCAAGGTGGAAATGAAGTGTATGTGGGTGAGAATAAAATGAATGTGCTCACATAGCTATATTATGGCTATGCCATACATCTGGGAGTTACCAGCCTTCCAGCCATTGTTGCAATGCCTTAGCCTTTCCCATTGGACCACTAGCAGGCAAGGGGGGATGTGAGCGATCCAGTGTTACATCTAGAACCACATTGAATTCCCATCTGAAAACCCATGGGTATGGAGTCCAGTCTGCCAACATCAAGGGCAAATGGATCAGGAAGATCTCCTGTTCTGTATTGGTTGCAGATATACACCCAAGCACAATTGATGCACCATCCAAAGTTCCCTTAATCAATCAATCAATCAATCATGCCATTTGTATAGCGCACTACTCACCCGGGAGGGTCTCAAGGCGCTTGGGGGGAGGGGTATGCTACTGCTCGAACAGCCAGGTTTAGAGTTGTTTCCTGAAGGCGAGATGGTCCTGGGTCAGCCGAAGGTGGATGGGGAGGGAGTTCCAAGTCTTGGCAGCCAGGTAAGAGAAGGATCTTCCTCCGGCGGTGGCTCTTCGGATGCGTGGTACGGCTGCGAGGGCGAGGCTGGTGGACCGTAGCTGGCGGGTGGGCGTGTAGAAGGTCAGGCGGTCGTTGAGGTACTTGGGGCCCAGGTCGTGGAGAGACTTGTGTGCGTGGGTGAGGAGCCGGAACGTGATCCTCTTGTCGACGGGGAGCCAGTGCAGGTTCCTCAGGTGGCTGGAGATGTGGCTGCGTCGGGGGACATCCAGGATGAGTCGGGCGGAGGCGTTCTGGATGCGCTGGAGTCTTTTCTGTAGCTTGGCTGTGGTTCCGGCGTAGAGGGCGTTTCCGTACTCCAGTCGGCTGGTGATGAGTGCCTGGGTGACAGTCTTCCTAGTCTCGGTCGGGATCCAGCGGAAGATCTTGCGAAGCATACGCAGGGTGTTGAAGCACGATGAGGAGACGGCGTTGACTTGTCTGGTCATCGAGAGGGAGGGGTCCAGGATGAAGCCCAGGTTGCGTGCGTGGTCGGTTGGCTTGGGTGCGGTGCCCAGGGCTGGGGGCCACCAGGAGTCGTCCCAGGCGGAGGGCGAAGATCCCAGGATGAGGACTTCCGTCTTGTCCGTGTTCAGTTTCAGGCGGCTGTCCTTCATCCACTCGGCGACTTCTTTCATCCCTTCGTGTAGGCAGGTTCTGGCGGTGTCGGGGTCTCTGGTGAGGGAGAGGATCAGCTGGGTGTCGTCGGCGTAAGAGATGATGTTGAGGTTGTGCTGGCGTGCGATGGCTGCGAGAGGTTTCATGTAGATGTTGAAGAGGGTGGGGCTGAGGGAAGATCCTTGCGGGACACCGCAGATGACTTCGGTGGCCTCGGAGCGAAACGGGGGGAGGCGGACTCTTTGTATTCTTCCGGCGAGGAACGAGATGATCCACTCCAGTGCCTTCTCTTGGATACCGATGTTGCTGAGGCGCTTGACTAGGGTGCGGTGGCAGACCGTGTCGAACGCAGCGGAGAGGTCCAGGAGGATGAGGGCCACTGTTTCCCCCTTGTCGAGCAGGGTCCGGATGTCGTCGGTGGCTGCGATGAGGGCGGTCTCGGTGCTGTGGTTGGCTCTGAAGCCGGACTGCGAGGGGTCAAGGGATCCGTTCGTCTCGAGGAAGGCGGTCAGCTGTCTGTTGACGATCTTCTCGATGACTTTAGCAGGAAAAGGGAGGAGCGAGATGGGGCGGAGGTTTTTGAGATCGGTGGGGGTCCGCTGTAGGTTCTTCAGGAGGGCGCTTATCTCGGCGTGCTTCCAGCTCTCCGGGAAGGTGGCGGTGTTGAAGGAGGCGTTGATGATGTTCCGGAGTTGGGGTGCGATGGTGGAGTCGGCCTTGTTGAAGACATGGTGTGGGCAGGGGTCGGTTGGTGATCCGGAGTGGATGGTGTTCATCGTGCGGGCTGTGTCTTCGGTGGTCACCGTGGTCCAGGTACGAAGGGTGGCAGTGGGGGGCATTGGTTCGATGGTTGGGTGCGTGGGTGGGGCGCCGAAGCTGTTGTGGATGTCGGCGATCTTGCGGTGGAAGAACGAGGCGAGGGAGTCGCAGAGGTCTTGTGACAGAGTGATGTCGTTGGTGCCGGTGCTGGGGTTGGAGAACTCCTTGACGATAGTGAAGAGCTCTTTGCTGTCGTGGGCGTTGTTGTCCAGTCGTTCCTTCAGGGATTTCTTCTTGGTGGTGCGGATGAGCTGGTGGTGCTTGCGGGTAGCGTGTTTGAGGGCGGTCATGTTGTCGGTGGTCCGGTCGAGGAGCCAGGCTTTCTCGAGGGTGCGGCAGGTCTTCTTGGAGTCCTTGAGGTTGTCGGTGAACCAGGATGCCTTCTTGCTTCTGGGGCTGCTGGGAGGGTTCTTTAGTGGCGTGAGGTCGTCGGCGCAGGCGGTCAGCCACTGTGTGAAGTTGCTGGCTGCTTCACTGGGGTCCGTTGTGTTGGCGGGTGGGCTCTGGCTGAGGGAGGTGGTGAGCTGGTCTGCGGTGATCTTGCTCCAATTCCTGTGAGGTACCTGTTGCGGGTGGTGGTGGGTCGTGGAACTTTTGAAGCTGAAGTGGACGCAGCTGTGGTCGGTCCAGTGGAGTCCGGTGGCGTGGCTGAAGGTGATGTACTTGCTGGAAGGGAAGACGGGATCAAGCGTGTGGCCGGCGTAGTGGGTGGGGGTGTTGACCAGTTGCTTGAGTCCGAGGTTGGGGAGGTTTTCCAGCAGGGCGGTGGTGTTGCGGTCCTTGTGGTTCTCCAGGTGGAAGTTGAGGTCCCCGAGGAGGATGTAGTCAGTGGAGGGGAGGGCGTGCGGGCTGATGAAGTCTGTGATGTCTTCGCTGAATTGTGTGCGTGGTCCCGGGGGTCTGTAGACGAGGGTGCCTCTGAGGGTCGTCTTAGGGTCGGTGTGAATCTGGAAGTGGAGATGTTCGGCTGCGGCAAAGGAGTCGTTGACGTCGGTCGTGATGCGGATGGTGTTCTTGTGGACGATGGCGATGCCACCTCCGGTCTGGTTGATGCGGTCCCTCCTGATGATCTTGTACCCGTCCGGGATGGCGATGGTGATGTCGGGTGCAGAGGAGGCGTTCATCCAGGTTTCCGTGAGGAAGGCGACGTCCGGTGATGTAGCGTCGAGGAGGTTCCAGAGTTCCACGGCGTGTCTGTGGACGGAGCGGGTGTTGATCAGGATGCACTTGAGGTGGTTGCTGCTGGTGTTTGTCTTGGCGGGTGCGGGGCAGGTTCGGAGGCAGGTGAACTTGCAGGTGCAGCAGGTGAAGGGTCCGTGGGTGTGTCTCAGGGTGGCTCGGCAGCAGGCGTGGGTCCGGCCGGCATTGAGTGCGTTGAGAGTGGCGGCGTCGTATGTCAGTCGGGTCGTCTTGCCTCGGCGGGGAGGGCCAGGGGTCCTGGCGCTGGGCACGGGCCAGGCACGGACGGGCGCAGACGGGCTTACCTTTGGCGCACCTTCGGCGCTCAATCGGTGCTCCCGCTGCGTGCGTCCGCTGCGCGGTCGCTCTGGGGGCATCATAAGTAAGGAGCCGGGAGGGAGGAGCAGCTGGGTGGCGGGAGCGGGGCGATGAATGGAATCACAGGGGGGCGGGGCCGCAGGGAGGCAGCGGCGGGAAATTCCAAGAAGCAGCGGGCAGCGGGAAATTCCCAGGAGCAGCGGGCAGCGAGCGAAGGAATCTGCAGGCAGGAGGCGGCAAAGGCAGGCAGGAGCGGCAGCAGTGAGTGGGGCGACCAAGCCCTGTGGAGGGCTGAGCGGTCACACTCTGTGGTCCCCTTCGGTCCCCTTAAGTAAGGAGCCGGGAGGGAGGAGCAGCTGGGTGGCGGGAGCGGGGCGGCGAATGGAATCACAGGGGGGCGGGGCCACAGGGAGGCAGCGGCGGGAAATTCCAAGAAGCAGCGGGCAGCGGGAAATTCCCAGGAGCAGCGGGAAATTCCCAGGAGCAGCGGGCAGCGAGCGAAGGAATCTGCAGGCAGGAGGCGGCAAAGGCAGGCAGGAGCGGCAGCAGTGAGTGGGGCGACCAAGCCCTGTGGAGGGCTGAGCGGTCACCTTAGCAGCATATAGTGACCCTGTCTATATAGTAACTAGTACCACAAATGGGACACCTGCCCAGATCCATATCGCAGCTCCTTTTGCAAAAGTAGAGTAGGATATCTGGAAGAGTTGACGCCTACATTTCTTATGCGGCTTCTGGGATTCAGAAGCAGTGAGGTGGGTTTCTTGTTGTAAGTAGGTAATCTGTGCACGCCGCCTGGGCCAGTACCCTGTGTCTTTTGCGCACAGAGACCATGCCACTCACATGCCAGTTGATAAGGTTAAAAGAGCTAATTACTGTAGACATTTCATTCATAGAAGAAACCATTAAATTCATTTTGCACAACACATGCAACATTGTCTCAATCCTCTAGGGTAAGTGGCTGTGTCAAACAATTTCCCCAATACTCAGTTCAGTGATTTTCTGTCGTTCGACCAAACTGTATAATAAACAATAACACATTAACCAAAGAAAACCATGTGCCTTTGCTTTCGGGGTCCGCGGTACTAAACCTATTAGGCATCCTGTACCTAAAAAATGCGATCATGTCAATTGTATTGGTCATATGGACCCGGAACCCAGTATGTTACATGGACAAGAAACATTATCGCCAGGAATTATGAAAAACATACAAATCATGGCTACATCTGAGGATAAAAGTAGATAATCATTTCATATATAACCCATATATCATCACAGTATAATCTGTATTCGACCTAGAACATTCCTGTGGGCAAGCACCACTAAACATTTACCTGCAGAGTAATAACACCCATCCCTGTACCTTACTAACAACTGTCAATTCAGGAGATCATTAGCCATTGGCGGGTTAATTGATGGGAACAATGCCACGCTGCAGATGGAGTCTGAGGAGATGCACTATGAGAAGCTGGAACTGATGCGCATTTTGGTAGCTCGCAGAGTGGTTTCTAAATCGATTCCCGCCAGCTGGCCTTCCAGGGCCTACTGTGGGGATGGCTCCACCCCAAAGCTATCCTGAGTGGCTGCATACCCGCAGCTGCTATCGAGTAGATCATTGATCCTTAGGCGACAAGGGCCTTGTGAGTTCCCTTCTTCAGGAATTAGGAACTGCTGCTCCAGCCATTCCCATGGATTTTCTGGAGTATCAAAAATGATGGTTTGCTGATAATGGATCACCTTAAGTTTGGTGGGTAACAGCAGTGCATACCTGAGACCAACTGTGCGCAAGTGCTTCTTGAAAGGAGGAATGTCTATTTTGGACCACTAGGGTAGAGTCTCGAAACAGAGAGATCCTTGCATTCTCCATGACGATGGGTGCATTTGTACGAGTGGCTCGTAGTGGTGTGTCCTGATCCTTGAAGTTAAGTATCCTGATCACGATGGGACTCAATGGTGCCTCTGATACAGGTTTTCTTGTAGGGGCATGGTGTGCTCTCTCAACTGTAAACAGATCTGACAAGCCGGTAGGGCCACCATGGTCTGGAGCCAGTTCTCTATATACTGAGTGGTGTGGAGACCCTCTGCGCCTTCTGGTACGCCCAAAATCCAGACATTATTTCTTAGTGCCCTCCCTCTGCATCATATGCACGTTCCTGCAGCTGATCTACCTGTCAGCATAGCTGGGAAACCTGTGCAGGGTGTTTCCACTTGGCATGGGGACAGGGTGGAGAGTGTCATCTCATTTGTTTTTACAGTGTCAGCCAACTTGCGTTGGTCGTATTTAAGAAGGTTAATGTCTGTTGTGATGACCCCCTAGGAATTGTTTAATGGTCTCATAAGAGTCAGAATAATGTCTAATTTATATATGGGTGTGCCGCCATGGTGGGAGGTATGTCTACCTCCCACCGTCTTCTGGTGTCAGGGCCAAGGAGCACTTGGAGCTTGTGGACCAGGAGTGAGAGTGGACGACTGGTTTACTGGCCTTGGTTCCAGTGCATCCCATGATTCCTGCTGTTGGCCCACTCTCCATCTCCTCACAGCAGGGGTAGAGCTCCCTTTTTCCCTCCAGGGGCCCACAGACTTTTAGCAGTATTGCTCCCCTGAGAATGTACAGGTTACACTGTCACAAGATAACCGAATGGTGATGAAAGTTTAGATGTACACTCAAATCAGAGCTTTATTCACAGACCTGCCACAAAATGGGCTGCCAGTTCGTAAGTGTTTCTTTGCTCTGCCAGGATAGTCTCACCATGGGTGGCATACGGAGTAGGGAAGGAGGTTCCGGGTCTTGGTACAGTGGATGTCACAGATGTGCAGGTTTTTCTGTATGCAGTACACTAGACCGGCGTCCACCCCAACATGCTTGGGGTCTAATCGGATGGTTTCATCTGTGTGTCTCTCAATCATCCGCACCCAAAAACAGTAGTCTGCAGGCTATATTATATGCACTGGAGAGACTGGTGCCTCTTGTAGAACAGGACCAGTCCCAAAGTAGCTTACTATTGATTAGGCCACAGACTCAAACCAGTCGTATGCATGTCACAGCCACTATCTATTGGTCATGTTTACAGCCTAGGGGACCATCAGTGTGCTCTGGAGATCTTCCAGTTATCCAAGAGCTAGGGCACTGTGGATGCATATGCCAGAGAGGCTCTTGTTCCAGGTGGGGCCAAACCCATCAGACGGCAGCACTTGCCACCCTCCCAACACACTGTGATAGTGCTGCATGGATGTTGAGAATGCTTCATAAAGGCCACTGGCCTGCACATGTCTTCGATCATTTAGGGCTACAGGTGAGGCGAGCGCCGGTGCGTAGTGCAATGTTGCATGGGCCTTTATGCCAACACCTTTATTGCCATACATTTGGCCCAGGCCCCCATGGCCATCATCTGTGGCCCAGGTCTCTATATTCGTCACTTTTCACCTCCAGTAATGCTGTCCTGGGTGCCCAGGGCCACTACAACGTCGCAGCCAACAGGAGCTCACGTCTGTCCTGGTGTGGTCCACACTGTTGTCGTTGCCAATTCTGATGCCCCAGGAGGGGGCCCATTCCTCAGTATGCTGGGGTAGCACACCACGGGTAACCTCTGTCACCATGGCACCCAGCCTCCCACGCCAACCGCAGGCCGAGGACACACGTGACTCAGGCCGCCATCCGCACCTCGTGGTGGGGGACAGACTGCCTGGGTGTTCAATGCTGTCCATGCTGAGTTAATCACAGGTGTGAGCTAACTGGTACATAGCGGTCATCTGTGTAGTGAAGTCAGATGCCGATGCTGCTGCCAGGAAGTTTAGCTAACTGGACCACAGGGCCCGGATCTGGGAGCCTCTGAGCCACGCGTCCGCCGTCTTGTGCGTTTGGCAAATGCCCCCAGAATATAATGCAATTTGCGATAATATATATCTATAATAGATCTTATTGCGGTTCGTGTCCATTTTCACAATGTTATTTTAGGATATACATTTTCTATATAGAGTCATAAAAGGTATTATTTAGACAGAGATTTTGTTTTGACTGCATAACAAAATGCTCATGCGTATTTCGTAGTACAAACATATACCTAACACAACTGCAGGAGACATGCAGAGTGTAAATTGTCAGGGACCCTTGGTCTACAGAAAGGAAAGACTAAAATGAAGATGCAGGTTCACAATGGGAGGCTGGAAAAGTCACATTGTTTTAAAGTAGCAGATACCAAAGGGGAGATTTACTAAGATCTTGCAACGTGTTTGCGTCACAAAAGTGATGAAAATCGGCGCAAAATTGTTTTCCCTATTTACATTCCAGAGCTAAACTTGTGTAGCACTGGAAATAACGGAAAAGTAATGCTAAGCAGGCATTAGCGTTTCTTCGCATTACTTTGCGCCATGGGGCATACCAAGAGTGGAGCATGGGCGTTCCCATCCAACCACCCAAGGTTTCTAACGCTAAACCCAATTTACTAAATAAAGTAGATTAGGTTTAGCATGAGAAAACTGCGCCCTTTTCAAGTAGGTGCACAGAAGGAGAAATGCTTTCATTTTGTCTTCCTTTTCCGACATTGTATGCGTGCTGCACTGTGCAGCACGCATACAACGTGGGAAAAACTTTGCATTATGTCTGGGCATCGTATTTTGTACAGGAAGAGTATCCTTAGCGCTATGGTGCAAAGTTGTGTGCTTGGGGCAAGACAGCTGTAATCAGTGCCAGTGCAAAGAAAAGGGGAGGAGAGAGCCATATCTCTGAAGATATGGTGCTCTCCAACTCCCTCCCTGTCACGCAACGCAGCGCGGCCTCGCCGGAGGTTGCTTTGAGCGATTTTTAAAAAAAATGTGCACCCAAGTCTTTTATTGTAAGGTGTTTGGCTGCCACCTTTTCTTTTTCTTTTTTAAAGGTAACACTAAAAAAAAATACACTCTTTTGTAGAGTGAAAAGATCCTCTTGTGCTAGAATAAGACACAGAGAAAATATACTACCTGGGCCACAGTGATGCAACTAAAACAGAATATACAGCAGTAATTTATGTATAGCGATAAAGTCATTGGGCACTGGTTAGATTACGAGAGCTCTAACAACACAGAGAGGTAAACAATCCATTAGTAGCAATGTTAAACAATGATGAGTACTATGTGGGGTGTACCAAGGAGCCACAGGTGGACAACTCACTAGAGGCACTATTAAGTCATCAGGGAGCATTATGTGGAGTATATCTTGAGCGAGAGATGACCACTACCGGTTGGAGTTTTATAAATATCTGGATTACGGTGGCCACTTGTAATTTCCCGTTTATACATATTACTGATTTCTAGGGTTTCAACAGCCTATCTACTGCTTTTTTTTTCATTTGGCAGGTGGTAATGGTCCCTTTGATAGTACGGTTCCAATTTCGAGTTTAAATGACATAAAGTATTATGGCTGTGTTACTATATTTTAACTTCGGCATCTAAAATATTGCAACCACATAGAATAAACGTCGAGCAGTTTAATGGTTTGTATGTGCGTTGGTATATTATAAGAGAGCATTCACATATCTAACAACGAGCCGCCTGGTTCCAAGTATGCACATATGGTGGTGTCTTCTCTTTAGCGTTTACGACTGCAGTGGTAAACAGACAAAATATCGACTAAAAAATATCGAATGGACATAATATCGAGTCCAAAATACAGGCTGGACAAAATATCGAATGGACAGAATATAGACATCAAAAATATTGTTTTGAAGGTAAGTAATGTAATATCGAATTTTAAAATATATATAGTCAAAACATCGAAGTACATAATATAGGTCAATAAAAATATCGATAATTGAATAATATCAAATTTTTTAATAGTGTATTTTATGTGTTAAAAGTGTTTATTTATGTTGTAATTTAATTAATGAATTTAATGTTATTTCAATTTTGCGTAATTTTATTCTGTAGCGGGTTGTGTGTTTATAGGGGAATAGGGTGGGAAGTAATTTAATTATAATTAATTAAATATGTACATTTATTTATTGATATTTGTTTATAATTAATTGTTAATTTTTATTTTGTAATTAATTAAATGTTAATTGCCAATTAATTTTATTTAATTGATTAATTGATAATTATGTTAATTTAACTAATTTATTTTCTGTAGCGGGTTGTGGGTTTATAGGGGAATAGGGTGGGAAGTAATTTAATTATAATTAATTAAATATGTAAATTTATTTATTGGTATTTGTTTATAATTAATTGTTAATTAATTTTTATTTTGTAGTTAAGTAAATGTTAATTGCCAATTAATTTTATTTAATTGATTAATTGATAATTATGTTAATTTAACTAATTTATTTTCTGTAGCGGGTTGTGGGTTTATAGAGGAATAGGGTGGGAAGTAATTTATTTATAAATAATTAAATATCTTAATTTATGTATAGTTATTTATTTATAATTAATTGCTAAATAATTGGTTTTTGGTAATTAATTACATTTTAATTGACAATTAATTTTATTAAATGTATTAATGGATAATTGTGTTAATTTTACTAATTTATTTTCTGTAGTGGGTTGTGGGTTTATAGGGGAATATGGTGGGAAGTAAATTAATTATAACTAATTACATATGTTAATTTTTTTGGGGTATTTATTAGATTTTAATTGTTAAGTAACTTTTTAATTACTAATTATTTAATTGTTATTTGTAATTAATTAGTATTAATAGATAACTAATTGTAATGATTATTTTAAATTAGTATTTGTAATTAATTAATTATTATATTATATTACATTGGTTATTACTTTTAATTAATTTTTTTATAGATATTAATATATATATATTTTTAAATAATATATGAAGTATCTACTTTCCCTACTGTTGCACTCACTTGAGTGGGAATAGTAATATTTACCCCTATGCTATCCAACGCTTTCCCTACTGTTGCACTCTCTGGAGTGGGAATAGTAATTTTTACCCCTTCGCTATCCAACGCTTTCCCTACTGTTGCGCTCTCTGGAGTGGGAATAGTAATTTGTACCCCTACGCTATCCAACCCTTTCCCTACTGTTGCACTCTCTGGAGTGAGAATAGTAATTTTTACCCCTACGCTATCCAACGCTTTCCCTACTGTTGCACTCCCTGGAGTGGGAATCGTAATTTTTACCCCTACGCTACCCAACGCTTTCCCTACTGTTGCACTCTCTGGAGTGGGAATAGTAATTTTTACACCTACGCTATCCAACGCTTTCCCTACTGTTGCACTCTCTGGAGTGGGAATAGTAATTTTTACCCCTACGCTATCCAACCCTTTCCCTACTGTTGCACTCTCTGGAGTGGGAATAGGAATTTTTATCCCTACGCTATCCAACGCTTTCCCTACTGTTGCACTCTTTGGAGTGGGAATAGTAATTTGTATCCCTACACTCTCTGGAGTGGGAATAATAATTTTTACCCCTACGCTATCCAACGCTTTCCCTACTGTTGCACTCTCTGGAGTGGGAATAGTAATTGTTACCTCTACGCTATCCAACGCCTTACCTACTGTTGCACTTTCTAGAGTGTGAATAGTAATTTTTTACCCCTACGCTATCCAACGCTTTCCCTACTGTTGCACTCTTTGGAGTGGGAATAGTAATTTTTACCCCTAAGCTATCCAATGCTTTCCCTACTGTTGCACTCTCTGGAGTGGGAATAGTAATTTTTACCCCTACGCTATCCAACGCTTTCCCTACTGTTGCACTCTCTGGAGTGGGAATAGTAATTTTAACTCTACGCTATCTAACGCCTTACCTACTGTTGCACATTCTGGAGTGGGAATAGTAATTTTTACCCCTACGCTATCCAACGCTTTCCCTACTGTTGCACTCTTTGGAGTGGGAATAGTAAGTTTTACCCCTACGCTATCCAACGCATTCCCTACTGTTGCACTCTGTGGAGTGGGAATAGTAATTTTTACCCCTACGCTATCCAACGCTTTCCCTACTGTTGCACTCTCTGGAGTGGGAATAGTATTTTTTACCCCTACGCTATCCAACCCTTTCTCTACTGTTGCACTCTCTGGAGTGGGAATAGTAATTTTTACCCCTACGCTATCCAACGCTTTCCCTACTGTTGCACTCTCTGGAGTGTGAATAGTAATTTTTACCTCTACGCTATCCAACGCCTTACCTACTGTTGCACTCCCTGGAGTGGGAATAGTAATTTTTACACTTCCGCTATCCTACGGTAATAATATTGGATATTTTTTAATTATATTATGTTACTATATATAATGTTTTAACAAATATGATTGTAATTTTTTTTTACTTTAATTAATTATTTAATTATTATAAGGTAATATAAGTATTTTTAAGTATATTTTAGTAATTATTTTTTAATATTAATTAAATGTAACATTGTTTTTAATAAAGTCGATATTTTTATAAACTATATTTTTGTAAACGATATTTTTTACTCGTTATTTTTGTACTTACCTGTTTGTAGATACAAAGTTGATATTCTGTCTGTCGATATTTTGTCGCCGATATTTTTGCTTGTCGATATTATGTCCCTCGATATTATGTCAGTGATCCGACTGCAGTAATGTGACTGTGTGGTCCTGAGATTTTGACAAGTCGCCCGGGAGATGTATATCCCCAGGGGATAATCTGTTCGGTAGGAGTTTTGGATTTGGTGTTTTTATTGACTCTGAGTTATGTCCTATATGTTTACCATGAATTCGTTAACCTTTGGATCCTGTAATTACTTTGAATTATACTTCCCACAATTTGGTGCTTCTGGATGCTTTCGAGGTCTATAGGAGTAAGAACCCATTACAAATTGCACTTGTAATAATTTTCTATGGGATATGCAATATTAGTTTCTTTATTGATAGCATACATATTTTAGTGTTGTATTATTCACTATATGTATGTAATTGACTGGTTGCTGTACTATTGCGGTATGGTTTGTTCTTCTACTAATACCCTCTACTTGTTTAGGTTCTGGTGTATTACCACTGACCATTGGTAATGTTGCCCTAATTCTTTATATACTTCCTCTAACTATATAAAATATTATAATATTCAAAAAATATGGTTGCATTTATGCTAAAGACTTTCATAATTGTACTGATGCCTGGTTTTCTACTTTGTAGCAGTGAGGGTTATACTATGTCCATTAGCTTTTTGTCCTGAGGATGCTCTTAAGCATGCCTGATGATTAGAGACTGAAACGTCAACGCATAGTTTTGCTGCAACTCATTGCTGTGTACTATATCCCTGGGAAAATGTGATCAGTAGGAGTTGGATACTTATAATTAGGCAGCAGAATATATTTCTAACACACTAAATTTCAGTTTTTTTTCTGTATTAGTTTGGTGTTATGTCTGTGTGTTGGCTTCATGTCATGATTGGTGCTCTCTTTAAAAAATATATATGTAGAGTTAAAACTAATATATTGTGACTATTTTTTGGAAATAAAGTGTTATTGCTCAGAGAGATCACTAATAATGTTGTCATGTTTGTCCTGTAAATTGGCTTTTATGAATGTTTTTCCTTTGGAAGTATTTTTTAGCTTGAATCACAATCCCGTTGAGGCACTATTGAGCCACCAAGGATTATCATGTGCCATTTACCGAGCACTGAGACATGAACAACTCATTGGAGGCACCGTTAGGCCACCAAGGCATTTTATGTGTAGTCTGTCTAGGAGCAAGATATAAGCAACCCATTGGAGGCATTGCTAAGTCATCTACGATTCCAGGAGTGAGAGATGAGCATCTCATTGGAGGGACTCTTAAGACCTCAAAGAGTCACCCAGGAGAGGGAGGGAGCTGAGCAACTTCTTGGAAGCACTGTTAAGCCACCATGGACTATTAAGCGGAGTGCAAGTAAAAGCGAGACATGACAATTTGATTGGGGGCACGGTTAAGTCACCAATCAGGAGACTCAGATCCCAGACTCTGAAGCCCCTGTACAACCACTAGGGAATTCATAGATGTCTACAAACTATGGTCGTTAGTGTGTTAGCTGGGCTGTCTTAGAGAGGATGGGGTACTTCGGCAGAATGGTGATATTTTGGACATACACCCTTTCCAGGCCTTAACTGGTTCAACAAGGAAATTGCCACAATACGTCACCCTTAACATCTCTGTCCAGGCTGATGAAATCCTTAGGAAGAAGCTCTGGGGGCAAGGATCAGAGGCCTTGGGTTAGCAGGGACAGTGGAAGGAGAAGGGAGGACCAGGACTATAGTTGAGAAAATACTTCATGTGATTCCAGCAAGTGAGTTGAGACATGGTTATATGCCCTTGTTTAAAGCAGAGAGATCATGTTTATTACATTTTAAAATGTCATCTGTGAAGAAAAGCCAAGTACAGTACAGATCACTTTACAGAAATGGAAAACAAGAAGCCACACTGCTAGCCAGTTTCAAAGAACATTGAAATATTAGAATATACAAATAAGGGGCAGTAATGAAATTTCATCTACTTTATGATCAACAATTGCAATGGTGGACTCCTCTCACACAGTTCTTTGCAATTAAAAAATGGTGCACTTCATCAAAGATGTTACCCGTTGCTTAACACCACGGCTAAACAGATATAGATAAAGAAAAAGTTTTTGCAATTAATATGTTTTTTACAATATTTTTCCATTTTTAAGGATACATATTCAAGGAAATTGAGTAATAGATTCTCCAGACATAAAAAGCTTTCCTTTTTTTGATGAACATACTAATAAATATAGTTTTTATAGGGACCAAGTAGATTGCAACTCCTCCAACGCAGAATGTTGAAAGCCATCTGGACCAGGATATTTTCTTTGGAATTTCAGTATGTAGAAGTGAGAGAATCATCTTTGTAGATCATCATGGTTGCACCAACTTGCATTCCTACATAACCCTGATAACAGGTGTTTGATGCCTTAGTTGCTTTATTTTGTGCACTTACCAACCTGTTGCCGGTACTATGCATTTTGTCTCTCTTATCTAGGAATTCAAGCGATTAGCAACCTTCAATCTTTGCAGTATTTAGGAATGTTAATTTCTCTATAGAAGGTTGTTTGGCATACCATGTATGGATGAGGGTATGCTCTACCAGTGCTGACAAATGCCCCTCTCTCTCACATCCTCTTTCTGAACCATGACATGTTACTTAAGTGACATCATGGGTATATCTGTGGAACATCCGAAATAAGTCACATAACCATCATGTTTTGATTAAAAAGTGTTAGTGAAAATTTCCAAGTGGAAGAATGAAGAAGATCTGACAGCACATCAACTACACCAAGCATGCTTCTACTTTGATACCAACTCCTCTCCATTGCATCCCAGAGTGGTCATCCTTCACACTCTCTGTCAGATCAAGTCAACATCCTCAATGTCATCAACGTCACCATGTGTTAGGATGATGTCTTATGCTTGTACTTCATCAGAGCCTGCTCCACAGAAGCTACCTTACCCCTGCTCACCATTGGCAGCTTCCTCACTCAAAGCATCTTCTGTTACGTTCTTAAAGTAGGTCAGATTTCCCACTCCTGCATAAACCCCCAGTAGACCCTAATGACCTCGCCAACAGCTGCTCCATTACCCAACTAAGTCTCGTTGACAAGACCACTAAAACAGTCTACCTACAACTCCAAGATCACATCAACAATAGCCACAGCATGCAAAACTACCAACCCAGCTCCAGATCACAATGAAGCACAGATACTACTACATTACAAATCATAAATGATGTCCTCCTCCTGACCACAGACAAGGATAGCACGTGGACTTCTAATATTGCTGGATCTGCCTGTTGCCTTTGACATCTCACCCTCTTCCAAACTGTGAATTCTCAAATAGGAATCTCCATCAATGTCCTTGAATGGTTCACCTCCTATCCAACTAACACCAGGTTATTCAAGTTCAAGTCCTACAAGTTCCCCATTACCTTTGGAGTCCTCCAGAGTTTTGTCTCCTTCACTGTCATCTTTGACCCCTATATGAAGCCCCTGGAAACTTTGATAAAGGATAACTCCAGCAAAATCCAACAATCTTCAAGGACTTCCACCTCTACTTGAAAGTCTCCTCCATTCCAGAAATACATTGGCGCAAACACGGTTGTATGACGTTACAACGCATACTTTTACAACGCACACCTTTACAACGCAACATCCATTGCAACGCATTCCATTACAACGCATGCCATTACAACGAATTTTTAAAAACTACCTTTACAACACATTCCATTACAACGCATACTGCCTTTACAATGCATACCATTACAAGGCATAACATTACATTGCATGTATAATAAGTATTGGATAGTGTAGGGGTAAAAATTACTATTCTAACTCCTGGGGGTGCAACAGTTGGGTAAGTGTTGGATAGTGTAGGGGTAAAAATTACTATTCTAACTCCAGGGGATGCACCAGTAGGGTAAGTGTTGGATGGTAATGGTATGCATTGTAATGGTATGCGTTGTAATGGTATGCGTTGTAATTACATGCGTTGTAATGGTATGCGTTGTAGTATCATGCGTTGTAATGGTTGCGTTGTAATGGCATGCTATGTAATGGATGTTGCGTTGTAAAAGTTTCGTTGTAATGGAAGTGCGATGTAAAAGTTGCGTTGTAAAGGTTGTTTCCCCACAAACACTGACTGCACCTCATTCAGACCAGAATATTCAGCACCTACTTTAAAGTTCAACTCCACCAAGACAGAATTCCTTCTATTCACCAAGAACAGCAACCAAAAAAAGTCCAAACCTGGATCAATGACTTGAACGTGAACAGATTGAAATCTATATCACTTTGGTTTACGCTGGACACTCAATCAATCAATCAATAGATCTTGTAGACCAGGGGGTCTACAGGCCTGGGGGTTCTGTGAGCCTTGGTCGGATGACTGTCATAGGCAAAGGGCCAGGTCCTGAGCTTCTTCCAAAAGTCCTCAACTGAAGGGGAGGTGCACAGGTGGAGGTCATTAAGGACTTGGTGGCGAGGTAGGAGAAGGAGCGATTTTGGGGTAGGTGGGGGATGTGGGCCAGGGCCAGGGTGGAGAAACAGCTCCCTGGTCAGTTGGTGGAACGTCAGGTGGTTGTTGATGTAGGCGAGTCCGGGTTTGTGGAGGACTTTGTAGGCATGAGTGAGGAGCTTGAGGAGGCTTCTTTCCCGAAGTGGTCAAAGATGAGTCTTGCCACTGAGTTCTGGATGGTCTGGAGGCGGTCTAGTAGCTGTTAGATGGTTCCAGTGTAGAGTGCGTTGACGTAGTTGAGTTGGCTGGAGACAAGGGCCTGGGTAAACTGGCTTCCGGGATGAGATGGGGATCCATCGTAAGATCTTGCGAATCAAACAGAGGGTTCTGGGAGCAGGTGAAGGAGACTGCATTAATCTACTGCTTCATGTCAGTTGGCTGCTCAGGATGATTCTGAGGATGTGTGCCTGGCCAGTGTGGAGAGCCACCATGTGTTGTCCCAAGGGAAGGGTTTGTTTCTGAAGATGAAAACCTTTGTTTTGTCCCGGTTGAGTTTTAGGCAGTTGGCCTTCATCCAGGTGGCAATGTCAGTCATGTTGTCTTGAAAGTTGGTTTTGATGGTATCAGTGTCTCCTGTGAGGGAAATGACAAGCTGAGTGTCATGTCATCGGCATATGAGATTATGTTACGTACATGAGTGCGGGCAATGTCTGCAAGTGTATCATGTAGGTGGTGTAGAAGATGGGGCTGAGGGAGGAGCCCTGGGGGATGTCGCAGATGGTGTCTTTAGGTGAAGAGGAGAAGGGTGGTAGGTGGATCCTCAGTGTACGGCTGGAGAGGAAGGAGGAGATCCAGCTGAGTATGTTGCTATGGATACTAATGAGGTGGAGTCTGTTGATGAACGTGTGGTGGGAGATGGTGTCAAAGGCTGCCGAGAGGTCGAGGAGGATGAAGGCAGCTGTTCCACCTAGGTCACGGAAGCATCTTTTACAGTGATCAGGGCGATCTCTGTGCTGTGGTTGGGTTGGAAGCCAGATTGGGAGCGGCCCAAGCTGATTGTTTCCTTTGAGGAAGTCTGTAAGCTGGTGGTCGATGGCTTTTTCCAAGACTTTGATGGGGAAGAGAAGTAGTGAGATGGGGCAGCAGTTCTTGTGTTCGCTGAGGTTGGTGGAATGTTTCTTCAGGAGTGGCTTGACTTGACAATGCTCTGCAGTTTAACAGCGACAAAACAGAGATTCTTCACTGTGGGGTGGGCAGAATGCCCTTAGGTTTACCATCGGATTTCTGGCTTTTTCCCCCCAGATGGCCCTATGGTTCCTGTGCATATGGTGCACAATCTGGGGGTTAGTTTTAATAATAAACTTAACCTGGAATCGCATGTTAATCAGGTAGTCAGAAACTGCTTTATGCTCATTAAAGGACTTCGGAAGGTTCTCCCACTGTTACCTCCTCAGACCAGAGGGACAGTGGTTAGGAGTGTCATCCTTAGCCGCCTAGACTACTGTAATGCCTTGCTGCTGGAGTCCCCTAGGTATTTAATATTGTAGCTTCAGATTATCCAGGCGGCAGCAGCAAAATTGGTCTTAAGGAAACCACGAGGTTCATCAACATCCCAGGCATTAGCTGAGCTACATTGGCTCCCAGTGAGCCAAATGATACTGTTCAAGTCGCTGTGTATTGCCTTCAAGGCTCTTCACGGTGCTGGGCCCAAGCCACTTCAGGGCAGGTTTGGTTGGCATGCCCCTGTATGCAACTTCCTCTTCTCTGCAGCTAACCTGGCAACCATCCCGAGGTTCAAGCGAACCACAATGAGTAGGAGAGCGTATGGAGTGGCAGCCGCTCGCCTGTGCAACAGCCTTCCCTTGGAACTGAGCCAAACACAGGAGCTGCTGTTGTTTCGGAGGAAAGTTAAGACATGGTTGTTCCCCAGAGGGTAACCGGCAGTCAGCATTTCCCGACTATTTCAACTTTACTGTGTTTAGAGCCAGAATGCCCGTGGGGTTACAGTGCGCTCTATAAATGTGGAATACATACATACTTCTGCATACTTCCAGGCATCAGGAGCAGTGACTGTGGTGATGGAGGTGTTGAGGAGTCCTGGGAGGAAGCTCCCAATTACTTCACTTCCTAAGTTGTAGATGTGGTGCGGGCAGGGGACAGTGGGGGCTCCGGAGTGGATGGAGTTCATAATGGAGATCATGTCTTTGGTCATCAGCTGTTTACATTTGGTGATCTGGTGGGGCTGAGAGGCAGAGGTTAGGGTGTGGAGGTGGTTGAGGCCGGTGGGTTGGGGGTCGAAGTTGCTGTAGATGTTGGTGATCTTGTGGTGAAATTAGTCCACTAGAGTGTCCCAGAGAACTTAGGAGGGGTGTATCATGTTCTCGGTGGCAGAGGGGCAGGAGGATTACCTAACGATGTTGAAGAGTTCCTTGGTGTGATTGGCCCTCGCCTCGATGCTGTTGGCGTGGGGGTCCTTCTTGGACTCCCAGAGACGGTGATTGTAGCTGGTTAGGGCAAAGTTTCCTAAACTGGGGTCCGTGGACCCCCAGGGGTCCGTGACACATTCCCAGGGGGTCTGCAGGCAGCAGTTTTAAAAGCACTGCTAAGTTCCTTATAGAATTAGCAGTTTTCAAGCAACAATAAAAGTGTCAAGATAACACCAGTGATTAATGTACCTGCTGGAGAGAGATGAGTTTTGTCCAGTGGCAGGTTGAACTTATCTAATGTAGCACAGAGGGGTAAAATATGCCTGCTGCAGAGAACATGTGCCATGCATTTTAAAAAACAGTATTTTATGTGTAAAGGTCAGTGGGTTACTGCTTTTGTCACAGAGATTCATTTGTTACTCTGCAGCTCATAAGAGACAATCATATTCTAGCACAGTGACCTATAAACTGTCATCAAGGAGCTGCTTACACACTGCATGGTACAAGTTAGTAACTAATATTTTTTTCCCAGTCTTTCATTATCCTGATGCTGCCGAGGGGGTTTATTTGGATGGAAATACATTTTTATTGTTAGTCAATGCTAACCAATGTGTTATGTTCTGAATCCCGAGTTTGTGCTTTTGCAGAACAAGCACTCTTTAAAAATTCCTACCAGTATGAAAGACATGTGAATCTTACACCTTGTAGTCCCCTTTGCCTTATGTAACATTTTCTCTACACTGATTTATAAGTATGATTCATTGTCTCTAAATGTGTGTGATGTAAAGTGCTCTGACATCCTACAATGGTATGAGAGATGCTATAAAACAAATGAAATACATGTGACAGATGTGCTATGGAGAAATGAGAGGCACTGTTGAAGGGTGATAATAAGGGAATCATTGAAGAACCCCAACACAGATTGTTGTATCCTGGTGCATAATAAGGTCATCATTTACTATTCTTTATAAGCTAATACAAGTCAATATATAATGATAAATGTGTTGTAGAATGCACCATTATATCCTAAATTGTCTTGGGGGGAGAGCCTCCTAAAGCCCATTTGTAGTGGTCACGCTCACTTACTGCACTTGGTGTGCACTGTATGGGGACTGGTCTGAAAACATTTGCCAGGGCTGCTTTGGGTTTCCTGACAGGAGCCTTTTACTGCGAAATAAAATGAACCATTTAAAAGTTAATCACGGAGATGCAGCATTCACCTTCCCATTAAAATGTTCAGTTTTTTGCAAACTCTTTCAATATAAAATAGAGAAATCCTTAGTAATTTGAGTATTTCTTTTGTGTGCACATGTGCCTATTTTTTTAAGTACTCTTTTAATGTTTGAAATTTAAATCATACAAATTGCTGGGGGTCCTCGGCTTCCAGTGGTGAGTCAATGGGGGTCCTCAGGAGTCAAAAGTTTGGGAACCACTGGTTTAGGGCATATCTGAAGGTAACAAGGTTGGCAGGGGTCTTGCGGAGCACCATTGTCTCTATAGCTTCTTTCAGTGGCATTTGAGGGTCAGTAGCTCTGGGGTGAGCTAACTGGTGCACTTGGCAGGTCCATTGCTGGTGGTGTTTGTCACAGGGGTGAAGGTGTCAGCGGCTTTGGAGATGCAGTTGGGGAATTTTTTAACACTGAGCTCGAGGGTACCTGAGGGGATGCGTCTTGCTTCTTTGAGGGCAGGATCCAGAGGTGTTCAGTGAATTTGCTCCAGTTTCAGCATGGCTGGGTGGGAAGTCTCGTTGCGGCTTTTAGTGAGCTGTCGAGGGTGAAGTAGACAATGTTGTGGTCTGACCATGTGAGCTTGGGTGTGTTGGAGAACTTGACTCTGTTGCTGGTGGAGAAGATGAGTTCTAATGTGTCCTGCGGTGTGCCTGGGGGCAATGACTAGCCGCAAGAGGTGGATGTTGGTGGAGTTGGTGTCATTGGGGTCTTCTAGGTGAGGTTCAGGTCTCCCGGGGAAAATATAGTGGCTGGAGTCAATAGCCAGGGGGGGCGATGGAGTCAGGGATAAAGTTACAGAAGGTGGACGGGGTGAAGGGTTCAGTAGGTGAGGGCTCCTCTGATGGTGGTTTAGGCATCTGGTCAGATCTGAAAGTTAAGGTGTTCCAGGGTTGCTGTTGTGTTGTCATCCGAGGTGGTGCATTTGATGGAATCCTTGTGGATGATGGTGATGCCTCTGTCCTGTCTTCCAGGGCAGTCATGGTGGATCATGGGGTGAGGGGATGTCGCGGTGGCAATGTTGAGTGCCGATGAGGTGGTGAGCCAGGTCTCTGTGATGAACATCACATCGAGGGTGAGGGTGGTACGATGTCTCAGATTTATGTGGCATGCTTACAGAGGTATCGGGCATTTAGCAACGTACAGTGGAGCTGTGGTCTCTGGTTGGGTGTCTGCTGGGTAATAGAGGCTAGGGTTCCTGCGTCACAGGTGTAGCGGCAGTGGAGGCAGATGAAGGGTCCTTCCGTTGAGTGAGGAGAGGCTATGTGGCAACTGACTGTCAGGCTCTTAGGGGCGAGGGTTCGGATCGTGTCAGAAGAATTCCAGTGTAGGTTGGTGGATCCAGGGTTCCTGGTGCTGGATGCAGTCCAGCTGCAGACTGGCACAGACGTGCACAGATGGGCTTGCCTTGGCACAACCGCTGCATGTGTCCACCGTACAAACCATGCTGGGACCTCCATTAAGTAGCCCTGGGAGGAGTGAGGTGCAGTGTGGGAGGCGGGAAGGCTGGGCGGCAAGCTGTTCGTGACCAGAATGTGGTGGAGGGAGTCGGGGGAGGAGGCAAGGAGCACAGAGGGGCGTAGGGAGAGAAAGAAAAGAATGAAAGTGACCTGAAAAGGCAGGCACTAAAGGGTGAAACAGAGAAGAGCAGGATAGCGAGAAAGAGATGGAAAAATAAATAAAAGGTCTAAGGGGGAAAAAAAAAAGCTAAAATACAAATGAAGGAGAGAAAGTGAAAAAGACCAAGCAAAAAGCTGAGCAGATTGAGAAGAGAAACAGAGTGAAAATAAGAAAGAAAAAGGAAGCAGGGCTAAGAAGGGCAAGGGAAAGAGGAGCGAACAGAAGGTGGTGCTAAAATGGACAGAAGCAGAAGGTGAAAAGACTGAGGCAGGTAGGGAGGCTTCAAGAACAGCAAGACTAGGGCTTGAAGCTTGGAGATCTGGAAGCGGTACTTCCGAGCTGCTGCAAAGTCTTGAGGGGGAGTGGTGACCTGAGACCAGAAGAGGTCTAGGGCTACTCCTTCATCACCTACAAAGCCATCACGACTGCTACCACTTCCTCACTGGCTGACAAGCTCGTCACTTGTGCTGGCACTCAACCAACCCGCAGCCATCACACCTTCAGATTAAATATTAAGAAGTGTAAAAATCTTTGAAAAGCACAAGGCATATCTATTGGATGTGGCCCTTTCTGCAGGATTTCCCCCAAACTTGTTGCCTTCACTCTCCTGTTTAATGAACCCATTTTTGTTAGCTTTGAGGACTCAGTGCACTTTAACACTGTTAACCAGTGCTAATGTGCCTGTGCTCTCTCATTTAAACATGCCAAAATTTGCACCTTTAATTTGCTTATAAGTCCCGGTAAAGTGGTACTACATATACCCAGGGCCTGTAAATTAAATGCTGCTAGTGGGCCGGCAGCACTCATTGTTTAGCCACTCATGTAGGCTGTCAGACATGTCTCAGGCCTACCATTGCAGCCTGTGTGTGCACTTTTAAACAACCATTTCGACCTGGCCAAATTAACCTTTTGCCGGGCCAACACCTTCCTTTTAATACATATTAGTGACCCCTAGGGTACGCCCTAAATAGCCAATAGGGAAGGGTGCTGTGTATTTTAAAAGAAATGGACATGTAATTTTAGCTTGTACATGTCCTGGTGGTGAAAAACTCTCAAGTTCATTTTTCATTACTGCAAAGCCTACCTCTCCCATAGGATAACATTGGATTACCTTATTACATTCAAAATGTGATAACTTTTAATTGGGAGATTGGAATGTTGAGTTTGGTGTGTAAAGAATTGTAATTTAATACAGTCTTTAATGGTAAGCCCACAGCTTGTATCCTGGGTTTCCTGGGTCACATGACTAGGTGGAGCTGGCAATTGGTCTTTGTGTATTCCTCACAGACAGTGAGACAAAGGGAAATAGGTGTTGGCAGGATGGGCCTTCTATGACTTGACTTGGGGGAGGAACTGTCACTCAGTACATCACAAAGCCTCTGCATGAGCACACTCTCAAAGGGCTTGTTTTGGAAATGGCCTTTTTGCAGGGTTATTCCCACATTTGTTTTGCTTCTTCCTCTTGTTCGTCCTGGACTATTTTGTTGGGTTTAGGACTCTGGGCACTGCTGATCAGTGCTAAAGTGCATATGCTCTCCGTGTAAAGTGTTATTATGATTGGTTATCCATGATTGGCATATTTGATTTACTGGTAAGTCTCAAGCAAAGTGAACTGTATCTGCCCAGGGCCTAATGCTACTAGTGGGCCTTCAGCACTGACTGTGCCACCCACAGAAGAAGTCTGCAAATGTATCTCAGACCTGCCACTGCAGTGTCAGCGCGCACAGTTTTAAACTGCCATGTCAGCCTGGAAAGTGGACCGACTGGCCAGGCTCTAACCTTCCCGTCTCATACATGTAAGGCCCAAGGAATTATATTTTTTGTTCTTTTTGGTCTCAAATAATGTATGCAGGATTGCACTCCCTTTATCGGGATGTGTCCCCCTAGGGCACTACTTTAGTCCTACTTCTTTAGACTCTTCTGTTTGTATTCAAAGGTACAACACTCTGTTTGAAGCTTCCAAAACATGTATTTTTATTCTTCATACATTTGTATTTCATAGTTCCATGATTTGAATAATTTTAAACGTGCGGACTTTCATTTCCAATGTATCTAGGGTTGTCAAACACCCTTCATCAGGGATTAGTCCTAGGATCAATGAGGATTATATGAGTGGCACCATTTATAACTTTCCACTTGTTAATACATGCTAATAACAAAGACTTATATGCTATACTCGTTTTCATTTTACCACTAAATTCCTGATTTTCATGTTATGGTGTCGTGTACAATATGATTTACTGAAATTCAATGACATTTGTGCTGAACTGTTTCAAACAATGCGTATTTCAATAAGGTACGTTTGTTCTAGATGTTACCGTATATTTGATAATAAAAATAGTGTGTATTTACATGTGCTCGTGACTTTGTGTTTCAAAAACTATACGTCATTTGTGATCGGAAGTTCAGTATGCTGACCAAGTTATTCTAGACAAAGCATACTGATGAATGGTGTTTGTGAGTTGTTCATTAAAAAAAGTTTGCATGCTGTATCAAGAAGTGGCGATTTTACGGCTCTGTTGTTGTTGAATCGGTGTTAGCGTGAAACGCTTCCCGCAATGCTGTAATTATTTTACGTATTCTGCAATGCTCGACAAATTGTCACGATTTAGACACATTAGCGAGACTACAGGTCCCAGAATGCTTGGTGTGTAGTCTGTTCTCACTTTCTTCTGCTTTCCTTTCCCGGCATTCTATATCTGCTTCCCTCGGTAAGCCCTCGGTGCTTGTCACCTGTGGTTGGCCGCTTCCCTGTGTTTATCGAACCGGGACCACTGCTGGAGAAGACGTGTTTGCTAACTGTCATAGAATCCCGAATTCCTTCTCTTACTCGCGGGGTTGCCGCGCTTCAAGGCTGTGTCTTGCCGATGGCGTTTTTGACCTTTGAACCGCGCTGGGAGCCGCGCTGGAGCACTGAGCCTGCTGCACGCTGTCGCTGCGGGAGAAAACTCGAATCCTGATTTCCTTCTCATCGAGTAATCCCGTCTTATCGGAACTGAGGCTAGCGGTGTGCTAGCATTGGAAGAGTGCCTTTACTCTTCTAGTTATTTTTTGTTTGTTTAACATATTCCTGTTTTTGGGGATAGGCATTCGGCCGAACATTTTTGATTTCCTCGGAGCTGTTGACAGGCTCGGATTTGTTTCTTGGAGAACACTGCAACAAGAACTAGAACAGTTCGTGTTAAACTTCCAGAGACTATATTGCACAAAGATAAGTAGTGTTCTTATTTGACTGAGAGTGACTACGGAGAAAGTATCCTTCTCATTCATGAACTTGGGTTCTTGGGCAGTTCACTGTTTCTTTTGCTATTTACTTTATTTTTCCTATTTTTGCCCTTTTTTCTGATGGAATGATTGTGGAATCCTTGTTATGTAAGTGTAATTTAACATCATCATATATATATATAGGTGATATTGACCTCCTGGGAAGAGTGTGATTTTCGTGTCTTTGTGTCTCTATACAGGAACCAGTATACAGATCCACGGCTTGGTGTCTCTCCTGTTGTCGAGCCCTGTAGATGGTTTAAGGCTGCCAGCCCTTTATGTTTTATTTATCCACTTTTCCCCTTCCCTGGGTGAGGTCCTCATAGGCGAGTGTTATACTAAGACTCACTTGAGGTGCTGCATCTAGGGAGGAGAGAAACTAGCAACTACATCGCTCCCGCTGTACCTGAAGCTTGAGGTTAGTCAATCTGTATATGTCGTGACAGAGTGACAAGCCCACGTTCTAATACGGCCTGAGCGATGGACACCAACACGGTCCTGACTTCTATGCTAGAAGCCCTTAACGCATTACGAGTGGAGGTAGATGCAGAAAGAGGGGAGAATCACGATATGAGGAATGAAATGAGTACCCTTCAACATGAGGTAGCGGGAATAGCACGATCCAGTCCCACTAGTTCTAGAGGAGCCCATTACATCAGGGATGCCACGTTACCTCCTCCTCTTCAGACACAAACCTCCGTTACTCAGGGAGTTCACGGTCCTTCCACTATCAATGTCATACAACCAGTGCAATTGCCATTGGCACCCCCAGAAAGGTTCTTAGGGGATCCTAAGAAGTTCAGTACATTTCTGGGACAGTGTAGGTTGCATTTTATGTGCAAACCCACTGTCTTTCCTGACGATCATTCCAAGACGGCATTTATGTTGTCCTATCTAGGGGGTAACGCGGCAAGCTGGTCGTTTCCGCTGATTGAAAGGAATGATCCAGTCTTGAATGACTTCGAGGAGTTTTGTGACGAAATGCGTAAGCTTTTTGATCGCAAAGCACACATGCTATCCCTAGATAGAGAGCTGATTACGCTTAAACAGGGATCTCAAGACTTGTTGTCTTATATAACTAATTTTAACCGTCTTGTTGTTGAAACTGATTGGCCATCCAAAAAGAGAGTCTCCTTGTTTTACCAAGGATTGAAAGGGGAGTTGAAGGACGTCCTTGCCCAGGTGGTGACTCTGCCAACTACTTGTGAAGAGTTAATAAACCTCACTGTTCAACTGGATCACAGACTGCAGGAACGCAAAGGTGATAAATACCAACATGATTTCCGTTTCCCCACATCCAAACCGCGAGCAGCATCGGAAAGTGCTCCTTCCACGGATACCACAGAACCCATGCAAATAGGAGGAATAAGAGGACCTTTGAGTTGGGAAGAGCATACTCGCAGACGTAATCAGAAACTCTGCATGTATTGTGGAAAACCCGGACACTTTATCAAAGATTGCAGAGCAAAAACTAAAGGTGCAAGAAATCTTCCTGCGGTAGAATATCCTGTCAATGCCTCGGGAAACGAGAATGCTCCAGCGAGTCCAAGACCCCTTGCTTGAGCCATTGTATGGAAAAAGAGGTCTACCACGCTGTAGCAAACACTATGCAACCTGCTTTGCCACATATGAATTTATGTGTCACCATCAAATGGCCAGAGGAAACACCTGTGATGGTACATGCAATGCTGGACAGTGGAGCTACGGGCAATTTTATAGATCTTCAATACGCCAAAATATTGGGAGTCCCGTGTATCCAGAGAGAAATACCTGAAGCTGTGAAGGCGGTGGATGGGTCTGATTTAACATCTGGACCAGTGTGTTGTCATACCCGCCAGCTGGTTATGCAAGTAGGAGAAAACCATTACGAACTCATTTCCTTTGACTTAATTGATGCTCCCCAGTTTAAGTTAATCCTGGGTATGCCGTGGTTAACGCTGCACGATCCTGTAGTGAAATGGGCTGCTCGTACCATCACCTTAAGTTCTGAATACTGTGCTGACCATTGTACCCTTCCCTGTTTTCCTGAGGAAATTCGGATGGAAACCCCTGCAAGTACTCTGGCAAGTGGAGGAAGGTCCTTGAGCGTGAACGCTATCTCTACCCTTCCTGAGGTCTACAGGAGGTACCAGGATGTCTTCAACGAGAAAGAAGCCAGCAAATTACCCCCGCACAGGGATTATGACTGCGTGATAGAACTGGAACCGGGGGCTAGCATTTCATGCAGCAGAATCTATGCCCTCACAGAGGCGGAGAACATCTATCTTCAGCAGTACTTGAAGAAACTCTTGGAATCAGGATTCCTACGTCCCTCCACGTCCCCAGCCTCGTCACCTCTGTTCTTTATTCCGAAAAAAGAAGGGGGCTTGCGAACATGTATTGATTACAGGGCCCTCAATAGAGTCACCTGAAAGAACAGGTACCCTCTCCCTTTAATATCTGTTCTATTGGACCAGCTAAAAGACGCTAAAATCTTTACCAAGCTTGACCTGCGTGGTGCGTATCATCTTGTGAGGGTCCGCTGTGGAGATGAATGGAAGACCGCTTTCCGCACTAAATATGGGCTCTACGAGTACCAGGTCATGCCTTTTGGCCTGTGCAATGCCCCTGCAGCATTTCAATTTTTCATAGATGAGGTGTTAAGGGGCTTGCTGGATGTTTCATGTATTGTCTATATAGACGATATTCTCATCTACTCTGCCACACGAGAAGATCATGTTAGGCATGTGATGGAAGTGTTGGAAAGGCTGCAACAACATGAGTTATTTGCCAAATTGGAGAAATGCCTCTTTCATACCACAAAAGTGGAATTTCTTGGTTACATCATCGGTCCGAATGGGTTACGAATAGATCACAAGAAGATTCAAGCCATTATACAATGGGAATCTCCTTCTAGTGTGAAAGCTTTGCAAAGCTTTCTAGGCTTTGCGTACTTTTATCGCCGGTTCATTCAAGATTTTTCCAGAATCATCCAACCATTAACTCATCTATTGAAGACAGGAGCGATCTTCAAGTGGACGGATCCTGCTGAGCGGGCTTTCCAGGCTTTGAAAGCCCGTTTCACTACTGCACCCATCCTACGCCACCCAGATGCCACTCAGCCATTCGTGATGGAGACTGATGCCTCACATTATGCTATTGGAGGCATTCTATCGCAAAGAAATCCGGACACGGGCCAACTTCATCCGGTAGCCTACTTCTCCAGAAAATTGTCCTCCAGCGAGATCAATCACAGTATCACGGATAAGGAGTTGTTGGCTATAAAGCGAGCATGTGAAGAATGGAGACATCATCTTTTGGGGGCTAGACACACTGTGGAAATCTTTACCGACCACCGTAATCTCCTTTTCTTGAAAAGTGCGAAGGCGTTAACACCCCGCCAGGTGCGGTGGTCCTTGTTTTTCTCGGATTTCGACTTTGTAATAAAGTATCGCCCCGGCCCTCAAAACGGCAAGGCAGATGCCTTATCAAGACCGGAATCGGTAGCACGGGATCAGCCTTTGGAGTTAGAAGATCCCCCCTTCCTTCTTAACAAGGCAACATTCAGTCCGTCTGTATCAGCTATTACATGTCCCACAGAATTCTTGAGACAAGTCGAAGAGAAAAGCGACATGGTAGATGCACACTCCTGGATAGCCAAAGAACCCTTACAGAGAATATCGAAAGGCAGACTTCTCTTCAGAGACAAACAGTTGTATCTCCCAGAGCATGAATTACAGATCCAAGTTCTGCAATGGACACATGATTCCTCTTTGAGTGGACATCCAGGAATACAGAAAACGTTACAGACCACATCTAGGTACTTTTGGTGGGAAACAATACGGAAAGACATTGAAGAGTACATAGCCAAATGTCCTATATGCATTCGAGCTAAAGCACAACACCAAAGAAGCAGTGGATTGCTACGTTCTAATCCGATACCTCCAGCTCCATGGCACATGGTATCAATGGACTTCATTGTAGAAATGCCTCTCAGTTTCGGCAACAACACTATTCTAGTGGTTGTAGACCATCTCACCAAGATGGGTCATTTTATTGCACTGACCAAGTTACCCACGTCAGGAGAATTGGCCTTAGTCTTTTTGCAGAAAGTGGTACGTTTGCATGGGATTCCCTCTGTTCTTATTACGGACAGAGGAACACAGTTTACCTCTAAATTCTGGAAGGCTCTGAGTGAAGTTATGAAAATCGATGCTCGATTGTCAACGAGTTACCACCCGCAGACGGATGGTAAAACGGAAAGACTAAATCAGACACTAGAGCAGTATTTGAGATGCTTTACCCTTCAACAGGAGGAGGAATGGAGAACGTTGTTGTGGATGGCGGAGTTCGCCTACAATGACACGACTCATTCTTCTTTAGGTTGCTCGCCCTTCTTTTGTCTTACTGGTTATCACCCCAATTCCATGCCTTTTGAACAGCCATGTCCTTCTTCCCATCCTACCATACAGCAACATCATGAGCATCTACTGTCTGTTTTACAGGATGCTAAAGAGCATTTGGCGGCAGCCAGAAACCGCGACAAAGCACAGGCCGACAAAAAGAGAACTCCTGAGCCAGCTTATTCAGTGGGTGATAAGGTGTGGTTGAGTACCAAACACTTGAATCTTAAGGGAAATACATGTTTGCAACCTAAGTTTGTGGGTCCGTATCCCATTATGGCCGTGGTTAATCCTGTAGCCATGAAATTGAAGCTACCTTCTTCCTGGCACATTCATCCCGTGTTCCATGTGTCCCTGATGAAACCATATGTGCAGGGTACGAGGTCGGTAGCCAGACCACAGCCTTTGGACATAGAAGGGGATGTCGAGTATGAGGTGAGAGCTGTACTCGACTCTAGACGGGTGAGGGGTGCTTTGCAATATCTGATTGACTGGAAGGGGTATGGACCTGAGGAGGGCTCTTGGGAACCCCTCACTAATTTACATTGTCCTGGGTTGTTGAGACGTTTCCACTCCAGGTACCCTTCCAAACCTGGTGGACCACCGAGACATCGGTAATTGAGAGGGGGTTCTGTCACGATTTAGACACATTAGCGAGACTACAGGTCCCAGAATGCTTGGTGTGTAGTCTGTTCTCACTTTCTTCTGCTTTCCTTTCCCGGCATTCTATATCTGCTTCCCTCGGAAAGCCCTCGGTGCTTGTCACCTGGGGTTGGCCGTTTCCCTGTGTTTATCGAACCTGGAACACTGCTGGAGAAAACGTGTTTGCTAACTGTCATAGAATCCCGAATTCCTTCTCTTACTCGCGGGGTTGCCGCGCTTCAAGGCTGTGTCTTGCCGACAGCGTTTTTGACTTTTGAACCACGCTGGGAGCCGCGCTGGAGCACTGAGCCTGCTGCACGCTGTCGCTGCGGGGGAAAACTCGAATCCAGATTTCCTTCTCATCGAGTAATCCAGTCTTATCGGAATTGAGGCTAGCAGTGTGCTAGCATTGGAAGAGTGCCTTTACTCTTCTAGTTATTTTTTGTTTGTTTAACATATTCCTGTTTTTGGGGCTAGGCATTCGGCCGAACATTTTTTATTTCCTCGGAGCTGTTGAGAGGCTCGGATTTGTTTCTTGGAGAACACTGCAACAAGAACTAGAACAGTTCGTGTTGAACTTCCAGAGACTATATTGCACAAAGATAAGTAGTGTTCTTATTTGACTGAGAGTGACTACGGAGAAAGTATCCTTCTCATTCTTGAACTGGGGTTCTTGGGCAGTTCCCTGTTTCTTTTGCTATTTACTTTATTTTTCCTATTTTTGCCCTTTTTTCTGATGGAATGATTGTGAAGCCTTGTTATGTAAGTGTAATTTAACATCATCATATATATATATATATATAGAGGTGATATTGACCTCCTGGGAAGAGTGTGATTTTCGTGTCTTTGTGTCTCTATACAGGAACCAGTATACAGATCCACGGCTTGGTGTCTCTCCTGTTGTCGAGCCCTGTAGATGGTTTAAGGCTGCCAGCCCTTTATGTTTTATTTATCCACTTTTCCCCTTCCCTGGGTGAGGTCTTAATAGGCAAGTGTTATACTAAGACTCACTTGAGGTGCTGCATCTAGGGAGGAGAGAAACTAGCAACTACATCGCTCCCGCTGTACCTGAAGCTTAAGGTTAATCAATCTGTATATGTCGTGACAAAAATGCTGTGCAGTTGTTAAATGTTTAAACGTACCTCACGTTTCCATTGAAAACGCACCCATCAGTTTTCGCGTGTGCGTTGATTATGTCGTGTTCTGTTGTTTTTAAAGTTGTAAATGATAGAAACAAAGAACTCACTGTGTGTTGGTTAGTGGTGTGAAAATAAAGAAAGGACTACTACATCCTATTTTGGCGGCCATCTTAGTAGTGTATTGTGGTGTGTATTTGCTAATACTGTGTATAAATAAAACATAAAAGCTGGGCTATGTAATCAAAACGCGTTGCAGTAACATTGGATTTTACAAGTAACATGAAAATTCAATACGTTTATTCATCCCGATTGGGTGTACACTGTCCATTTTTTTATCCAATGATTTTCACGTAGAAGAAGATATTTTCTATTATCTCGACCTTCTTGCTTCGGTACCGCCTCTAGGATCAAGAATTTTAGTTGACATACATTGTGTCTATTTTGAGTGAAATGGTTTGCCACAACCGATTTGGGATTTTTGTTCTTATGTTGGATTTGTGTTCATCGATCCTTATTTTTAGTTTTCTTTCTGTTTTTCCAATGTATACTATGCCACATGGGTATTTGCGTAAATAAACTGCGTTCATTGTGTCGCATGTCGCTGTTACTCTGAGTTTGATGTTATATCCTCTCCTTGGGTGTGTTATTGATGTGCCAGTTATGTTATTGCAATTGTTGCAGTTATGACAGGGGACAGTTCCTTCATAGTTTGGTTTGGGTTCAGTTGATTTGTGTTTTAACATTTCACCCAAGTTTCTATTCCTTGTATAAGGGAAAGTCAGTAACTCTTTAAATGTGTCTTGAAAATCCAGTTCTATAGTTAACATGGGCAAATGGCGCTTGACTATGCGTTTCAATTTTTGGCTAGCTGTCGAAAATTTAGATACCATCACAATGCGATCTTTTTTTGGTACTTGTTTTTCTTTGTAGTAGGTCCTCTCTTTTTCTTTGTTGGCATCTCTGTTCAGCATCCCATAATATTTTTTTAGGATAACCCCTTCGTTCCAAACGGTCTTTCATTTCTTGTATTCGGGTTACCATGGTTTGTGGATTGGAAACTATGCGTTTAACACGTAGCATCTGGGAATATGGCAAGTGTTGGTTTAAAGAATCCTGGTGAAACTAGCATAATGCAGTTTATTGTTCCGATCAGTGGATTTCCTTTATATGTCTGTAAAAAAGTTGTCGTTTTCCATGGTTATTTGAACATCCAGAATAGTTATTTGTTTCTCCTGCACAAGAAATTTGATAAGGATTCGCGGGGGTGGTTTGACTCCCACTGTCTCAAAGCCCTCAGCGCACTCAAACGTGCATTACATAGCCAGGATAGAGACCTGATACTAATAGCTTCGTTAAGAAAGAAATATAAGCTGGCCCAAAAAACACGTAAACAGGAATGAAAAAATAATCTCTGGGCGCAATTGCATGAGAGTGCCGGGAACAAGGATTCTACCTTGTTTTGGCGCACAGTTAAGTCTCCCTTTTTAGCGAATGACTCATCCATCCGACACTTGGATGTGGCGGTTCCCGCTGAAAAATGGGTTGCTCATTATTCAGAGATCTTTGGGGACTCCCTTTTAATACCTGACACAACAAGTCCTGAGGACTCAGACATCACCAAGGATAATATCTACCCTGGATAATATCTACCCTATCGACATCAATTTCGATTTAGTGGAGGTGACTACCGCGCTGACTTCCTCAAAGACCGGGAAAGCTCCCGGCCCGGACGGAGTCCCTCTTGACATCTTTGTGAGCAACCTAGACTTATGGGCTCCTATTGTCACGCAAGTGATGTTAGCTGCACAGCAGGTTGGTCTTATCGATTCTTGGTCTTCCTCAGTGCTTCTGCCTATTTTTAAAAAGGGTGATCGCGACAACCCGGCCTGTTACAGGCCCATTTCCCTCTTGGACTCGTTGGGTAAGGTCGCCGGGAGACTCATCCTGGAATGCCTCCAGGATTGGGCTACGGAGAAGAAGATCATAACAGACTTACAGTTCGGGTTCCAAGAGGGATTGGGTACTGTCGAGCAGGCCCTCAACCTTACTCTACTCATGGGCAAATACGCTTGGGCGAAAGGCGGTAAGCTTTATCTGGTCTATGTGGACTTAAGCTCCGCCTTTGACTGCGTTATCCACTCTAAATTATGGGAGACCCTGCACAACCTCGGTATTGATCCTCCACTACTGAAAATCCTATGTGAGCTTTATTCGGATGCCAACGCTCGCGTGAGGTATGGCATCAACGGTGAGCTATCGGATACCTTTAACATCACAAAGGGCGTCAGGCAGGGGTGCGTCCTTGCTCCATTCCTATTTAATATCTACACAAATGGACTGGAGCAAGCGATGCTGGTGGACAGTAAAGATCTTCCATGCATAAATACCCGCCCAATCCCCGCGTTACTGTACGCCGACGATTCAGTCATCCTAGCGAGAACACCAATCCAACTCCAGCACCAACTGGATAAGTACTGTCAGTATATGCTTTCGTTAGGCCTAAAAGTCAACAAAACCAAGACCTACGTTATGCAAACTGGCAAAAAAGCCTCTAAATGTAAGCCTCTTTACATCGACAGCACTAGGTTAGAATCTGCCAGAAAATATCCATATCTAGGGATTCTTATCGACGACCGGTTGTCGTGGAAACCTGCCACCTCTAGTAAGACACTGCAATTTCAACGTACTACAACGGCGCTGTCTTCATTTTCTAGGAAAGTGGGTAAACCTGCCCCTGCTGTACTTATGAAAATATACCAAGCCAAATGCCTGAGTGTGGCCACTTATGGAGCGGGGGTATGGAGCTATGCCCCCGTCAATGAGCTCCAAGTTATTGAAAATGATTTCTTCAAATATGTACTAGCTCTCCCTCGCAGTGCCCCCAACTACGGTAGCCATGTTGAGCTCGGCTGGGACTATATCACTGATACCATCAGATACCAGCCGATCCTCCTCTGGCACCGTATTTGGACTAAGGAGCAATGTCTCCTTGCTCGGTTGTTAATTACTGATTGCCTGACTCTGGCTCACTGGAAAAGGATCCCTTGGCTTTTGTATGTTTTTAATTTCCTGAATGATTTGAATTGCCCAGCGTTTTTCACAAACCCTGTCTCATTAATGTCTATCCCAAGAAAGTCTCTGAAGAACCTATGTGTCACCCATTTAAGAGCTTTACGTATGTCTTCTGAAATTGGTAAGCACACTAATACTCATTTAATGATGGTACAATCCTCTTTTGGTATGCAACCATATCTATCTTTTTATCTATCAAATTATGATAGATATGTTCTAGCCAGATTTCGCTTTGATAACTTTTATCGTCTTGTGTCGTTCCCTGTGCCTCTAGACTGGTCTCGCGAACTATCCAGATGTCCCTGTGACGATTGTTCCGTCCAGTCCACTTTGCACTTAACATTATTTTGCAGCTTGTATGAGACCCCGCGTAAACGCTGGCTGGTTCCATTACTACGTCAGTTTGGGCTGAGAAGATGCAGACCTGCCCTTTTGGCATTACAGTTTTTAGACACTCCATATGTTGCCAAATCTATAGCCTGCTTCTTAAAGGCCTGTTTGAAAATTCGCTCTCTATCTGCTGTCTCTGCATCGTAAAATATCTTTGTTGACTGTGTGTATAAACTCTCACAGGGATCACATAGGTTCCAAATGTATAGACGATGTTAGGAAATACTAATTTTATACCTTTGTATATAGCAATTAATAAGTTTTTTTTTTCTCTCTTTTCTCTTTTAATTGTTGGAAAATTTTACTACAATGAACTTTTATGATTGTAAATTCAATCGAAATAAAGTTTGATTTGATCTTTCTCCTGTATATCATATGTGAATTGTATCCGATCGTTTATGTTATTCAGTTGATTCAATGCTTCAGTTAAGGTGGATTTTGCGGCATTCCATACGACAAATATATCGTCGATATATCTCAAGAATATTTTGCTGTGTTCAATCCAGGGAGTTTTTGGTAGAATATGGTCTTGTTCGAATTTATTCATAACTGATTAGCATACGCCGGTGCGGCGCAATTGCCCATTGATGTTCCCGTGGTTTGTAGGTACTATTGGTTTTTCCAAACAAAATAACTTTGAAACAATGTAAATTGTAATAGTTCCATTAAGAAAACTTGCATGTCAAAATCAATGTCTGAATGTAGCAGTGCTTGTTCTACCGCTTCCATCCCAAGTTCATGGGGTATTGAGGTGTATAATGATTTTACGTCTATGGTACTCATGATGATGGTCTCGTCTGGGTCAGTTTGGACGCTTTGTAATTTATTTAAAAAATCAGTGGTGTCCTTCACGAAGGTTTGCATCATAAACACCAAAGGTTGCAAATATCGGTCAATGAATTGACCGATCGGTTCATGCAGGCTTCCCCTAGTTGATACTACTGGTCTTGTAGTGTAGTTCCTATATTCCCAATAGGCTCTGCGCATTGGAATAACATAAACGATAGTTTAGACGTAGGACTGAGGTCGACTAGGTCTCTACTGAATATGTTAGACTTAATTATGAATGCCAGCTAGCTCAGAGGTCACTAGAAACTTTCTCGAGTAAACAGGAATGAGTTAACTTCCCTGAATAGACAAGAAGGGATTAGCTTCTGACAACCGCATTAACATGACAACTTTGCTCCCTCCAGAATAAGGAGTATATCTCCGGAGTCGTGTGAAAACAATAGACAGCTATTTCACTCAGTCAATCGTGCATGCTTAGTTTCACCAGAGTGCGGAAAAATAGAGAGACGGGCGTTTTCAATAAAAGTTGTTATTTATTGAGCAGTCCTCTTTCTCGTGCAAGAGAAGTGAATTGCCATATTGCAATACTTGTCATAAAGTAAAGTGCGTACAGTAAAAGGAGTATTATGAAATAATACTGTAAAAGCATTTATATGGTTTCTGAGCCATATGATACTTAAAACGGATAAAATATATACATACATAAAATCATTGACTAAACGTACTCAACTGGTGCTTCTAAGATACGCCTACCCCGGTGTACCTAACCTAAGCCTAGTACGTGGGAAGGAGTAAATGAGCTGCAGTTTAAGTTAAGTTAGTTTTTGCCAAGAATCTGAATCAAGAATTCTCTTAAGGATTTAGTCAGCTCCGTACCTTGGTTATAGAATGAAGGAGGTCTTGTATCTCGTTCTCAGGACTCGATTTCCCAGAAACCCGCCTGGGTGACTGGAAACACTGGAGCTGGATTTCTCGGCAGGAGAAAAGACAGCGTCTCTCTCAGTGCGTCAAATGGGAGGGTCGGCTTCCTTCGGCTCTCGCATCAGCTGGGCTTCAGGCAAGTAGATAGCCGCTCTGCTCCAAACCACCGTGTGTTTGCTTAAGGCATCGTTGGTATATTTATACCTGGAAGGTGTCGAGTTTGACGTAAAGTTGGACATAAGACGTCACTAAGAACTTACAGTTCTTTCTGGACTCCAGGAGTTCTTGCACAAATCAAAACAAAAGCAGGGGGATTTCCCGGGCTGCTGGAGGCTTGGTTTGTTTAAAGAACGCGCTGTGCTTTCTAGGAGTCTATGGGAGTAGGCTTGCCATATTTGGACTGCATTGTCTATGACTAAATATGGATATGATTCTTATGCCTTTATAAGGATATGTTGTTTTATAACCACATAAGGGCATGAATCGGGAATATTTAAATAGGGTCCTAGATACATTCACAACAGTCTGTACGGTTGATGAATAGGATCCTTATGTATTTTAGGAACCATATATATGGTTGGACTTTTGGGGTGTTCCTTGATGAGAATTTTTTTGCTTCTTTCATTGATTATTCCTTTATCAAAGGCCTGTTGGATGATTTCTTTCAACGTATTATGAACATTTTCTGTAAGGGGTTTGTGTTCAGTTCAATATATGTTGTTTCATCCATGAGGTGTTTCATAACTTCTGTCTCGTATTCATCCGATCACAAATGACGTATAGTTTTTGAAACCCACAGTCACGAGCACATTGTAAATACGCACAATTTTTATTATCAAATATACGGTAACATCTAGAACAAATGTATCTTCTTGAAATATGCATAGTTTGAAACAGTTCAGCACAAATGTCATTGAATTTCAATAAATCATATTGTACTCAACACCATAACATGAAAATCACAAATTTAGTGGTAAAATGAAAATGAGTATAGCATATAAGTCTTTGTTAATAGCTTGTATTAACAAGTAGAAAATTATAAATGGTGCCACTCATGTAATCCTCGTTGATCCTAGGACTAATCCCTGATGAAGGGTGCTTGACCACCCGAAATGCATTGGAAATGATAGTCTGCATGATTAAAATGATCCAAACCATGGAACTATGAAATACAAATGTATGAGGAATAAAAATACATGTTTTGGAAGCTTCAAACAGAGTGTTGTACTTTTGAATACAAATAGAAGAGCCTAAAGAAGTAGGGCTCAAGTAGTGCCCTAGGGGGACACATCCGGATAAAAAGAGTGCAATTCAGCATATTTTCAAGACGTCTAGAGTGAAGCCGCCGCCCCGGGAGCACACAGAACAATATAAAATTTTGACTGAAATAAAGAAAACATCAGTAGTGCGCGTACACCAAAACAGATTTACTCAAATAATTTATAATATTTTACTCTATTGGTGTGGGAATTTTCTTCCATTTTATTTTCACTTTATTACCAATTTAAGTGCTGCACATATACTTTACATATTACCTCTAAATTAATCCTGACTGCTTTATGCCAAACTACCAGAGGGATTAGCACAGAGTAATTTGCGGTTTGCTTGTGTTTCAGCCTGACATAGATTGTAGTTGCTGTCTGTGTAGGGTTTCAGCCCCTCTACTAGTATCCCACATCACAACAATATCTATTTGTACAACCAGGATCTGTAACAACATCCTGATGCTAACCGTGTCACTATTTTGGAAAGAGTTGACATACTTCTTTAAATAACACCACCTTCTGATAGAGAAATATTCCACATGTACTGTCAAAACAAATTTTCCCTCCAATCACTCATTGACTGTTTTTTTCCCTTCGACGCTGTATAGCACTCCACTTCCTTGTGTACCTTCACCCTACACTAACATTCATAATTGCATGCATAAATTGAAATTGTTTTGGAAATTAATTGTTCAGTAATGTTTTTGCTTTCTGTTCAGCACACTCCAGTGTGCAGCGTGCTAACGCTTCCTGGTGCACCATTTGCTTGGAAAAAATGGATATCTCTATACTTGAAATCAGTTTTGTTACTGTCTTTCGACAGACTTAGGAGGATGTACTCATACATTTGCAACAATCAGGGGTGCTTTCTAATTGAGAAAAAAGAGGCTTAAAGCATACCTGACTCTTGGAAATTCACGAGGAAGTCACACATAAGAATAAGTTACAGCTACTTCCTGAAAGCGCTTGATGGATCAAGCCCGGATTTTCAGGTGTATTTCATATATAACACATGAGTAAGACACATCTAGAGGTAGAAAACGCTTTGTGAATCGGTCCTTTACATTTAACATCCCTACATTATGTTGGTCTGAAAGTAAGTCGATGTTTTTGTTTTGGCCTATCTTAAGGTTTAGAAATAGACAAAGCAGTGTCTCATTGGTTGAAGCTGACATAAGATACTGTGCACCCAGGCAGACAGGCAGGGTTGGAACCCACGTGCCTGTTGGAACTTTGAATGGTTATGTTAGTTGTGTCGTCTATAAAAAGTGAACTAAATAAACAGGTATATTTGGCAGATTAGTGGGAATTCATGAATATAGCAAGATTTTGACTGAGTCAGAATTACTCATAACAATGTCCAGATTCGAAGTAAGTATGTACCAACACCTTGAACTATTTTATACATTTGTTTCTTTTGCAGAAATATTTGAAATGGTGATACGTCAAGCGAGAAACTACACAAGTACTATGTTCAAGAATCACTACAGGAGCCTCGCGCCCAGAATAGTCAAGTACATCGGCTCGCTGTTCACGGATGTGTCTCTTTACATACTGGGCTCCGACGTCAATGTAAACGACATGATAAACGAGTTCTTTGACAGTTTGTTTCCGGTCATCTATGCTCACTTGATCAACCCTAGGTTTGGTGAACTCTCCGTGGAATCCACTGAATGCCTCCGTGCCGCAAGACGCGACATGAATGTGTTTGGAAACTTTCCCAAAATCATCATGACCCAGGTATCGAAATCCCTGAGGGCAACTCGAGTCTTTCTCCAAGCACTGAACCTTGGCATCGAAGTCATCAATACGACCAATCACCTGCGCTTTAGCAAAGATTGCGGGCGGGCTCTTCTGAGGATGTGGTATTGCTCGCACTGCCAGGGTCTCCTAATGGCCAAGCCGTGTGTGGGGTATTGCAACACAGTGGTGCAAGGGTGCCTGGCAGGTGCTGCCGACATTGACCAATACTGGCGGGAGTACATCCGGTCTCTGGAAGGGCTGACCAAAGGCATGTATGGGATCTATGACATGGAGCATGTGCTGCTCAACCTCTTCTCCCTGGTCCGTGACTCTGTCATGTATGTGCAGAAGAATGGAGCAAAGCTGTCAGTATCAGTGAGTACTTTACATACATTTTATGCATGTACTAAACTGTTCTAAGATGTGCCAATCCTGCTAGTCTGTCTTTCTTGGGCCCTGCAAGGTCTATCAGTTTTCAAATGGGATGTTCAAATAATTGTGTTGTAGCTTCATGCTTTAGTTAACTCTAAGATGTTTACAATGGTATACATATGAATTCCTGGTTCTTTGTGTAGGTACTATTTGTTTTGCAATTAAGAATGTGAATATGTTTTTTAAATGTATCTCAAACATTATTGATAATATAAAACAAATGTATGCAGTGGTTCACCACTAGGTTAAGTTATAGGTCAATCTAGTCTTTCCGACCTTGTTCAAAGCTTGTAGGAGAGAACAATGTAATTTGTGATTATGGCTGTTTATTGGTACTAAGGGTTTAGAGGTGCCAGAAGAAATCAATATTCTTGGCAGTGTCGGTACTACAAATTAATCTTCACAGCGTTTTCTGTGAGTTATTGTGTTTTAAGCTTATCTTGTGTGAATTACTCCTGAATTTTCAACCCTGGTTCATAAATCATTTTTGTAAGTAGTTGTGTATTACCCCATATTTAGGCATGACTTACTCATAAACTTCCAGGAACAAGGCAATTTTATTAAGGTCTCTGTTTCACAAAGATATTTCCATGAGTAAGCCTGTATTAAAAAGCAAGGTCATGAATTAGGTTATATCTAATCCATCAGTAAAACATCAATACACACAGAAAACAAACATAAAAATTCTTTATAAATCAACCTTCAGAATTTTAAACACGCTGATTGTAGGTTACAGGTGCTGCCTGTCACTAATCCCTGTGTCATTGCTACTGGTGTAGAGCTAACATAGCGCACATAGCAGCGTATTTACCAGGATATATCTGAGTTTTAATGATTATGTGTTTTGAACGGTTACTCTAGTTTGTCACTATAATATGCATCTGCACCTAAAAGGGACTTTGTTTAAGCAGAATCTTAACGTCTGGATCTTGCGTTCATGCTTTCTACACTCAATCATAATCTCACTATTACATGCTCCCTAAATGAAAAAATACTATTTAAATAATTGATCTCAGACCCCAAGGCCTGTTTAATTTATATATAGTTTTTAATCTTTTAAATATGCACACCTTCGGTTAAAAATGCAGTAATAAACAAACAAAGAGTGCAATGAACATGTGCAAACCTATTAGTAAGATAATTAATAATAATAATTATCCACTATTTCCTAGATAACTGGATGTTCCACTGGTCATCCTTAGTGATAATGCCTTAAAAAGTGTAAGGATGGCTGGTAGCATAAGCACTGGAAGTATATGTATGGGGAGGTGCCAGGGCGCCCCTAAAAATAACCATGTTGAATTTCAGATGGTGAATGAGCAATAAAGATCCCTTGAAATTGTGTTTCTATCTTGGCACATTTGGTGTGCATTCAAATATAAAGGTCAAACGTCAGGCTATGTCTTATGAAAAAGTGCTACTTATTTGGAAACTGGTGTTTGCCTTCATTTTTCTAACTGCAAAGCGAGAGGATTTCATAAAAATGACCTAGGTGGGGGGAGGAGCCAAGATGGCGATCGGGATGGTTGCATAAACGCTCGGCTCCGTGCACCCTCCCGCCCCGCACGTATATCCTGGTGCTTATCCTGAGCAGCGTCTGCTAATTTGAGTAGGTGAAGGGAAGCATTCACTTACCGTCTGCTTCTGAGGCTCCTCCGTGCAGTAGACCCGAAGAACTGTCCCCGACTGTTTAGCGGCCTTCGAGGTGTTGAGACCGGGATCTCGAGTGAGGAGAGTGTCCGGCTGGAAACGGACCGCCAACGGCCTCTGTTCCGCTGGGAAGCCGGTCGTAGAGAACCTGAGATCCGCGAGCCGAAAGAGATGAGATCAACCCACTCCCCATAGTGGGTTGCCCGGCGGGAGGTGTGCTATAGCTGGGCCGGAGGGAAACTTGGGATGCCCAGCTCCCCTTCGGGGAGATACCCGGTCAGGTCCATGGCCCACCCCGGGAGGCCGTGGGTGGCTCCCGAGGAGCTACGGGGGCGGGTTTAGCCTTTCGGTGCCTCTCCTTTATGTCGCCTGCCCCGGCTATTGGGATCCCGCTGTGAATCCTGCAGTGTCCGGGTGTTGGGCCCGATCCCGCGGGGAGGTGGAGGGAAGTGAAACCGGAACGGCTGAGATGGCGGATGATGCCCTCCTGCGTGCCCCTCACCCGGGCAGGGAAGCCAGTGCACGAGAGAATCCCGGGGTTTGGCAACATGAGAAAACACCCACTCCCAGAGATGTCCTGGCTGCATTAACAACTCTGCAGACTACCCTGATCCGGGAGGCCCGAGACTTGGGGAAAAGGATGGCCGCCATTGTTGTTCCGCCATTTTGTGATGGCACGGATCGCTCTCCTGGAGGCGCTGCTGTGTCTGCCTTTGATACATTGACGTGTTCCCCGGATGAATCTGCTCTCGTGGAGACGAGGATGGCTTTGGTTCATGTGCTGGCTGTGGATACACCGGTTACATATGTGATTGTCTCCTTGGGACCTATCTCTAAACCGCGAGTGGGGGAACAGCGTCGGTCCATGGTTTGGACGGCCCCGGCGTGGTTTCAGTGCTTCCCGCTTCGTGTGATTCCCTTTTCAAGGATGGCGGGACTGTATCCTGACTTGAGACTGCTGGCGATGTCCGTCTCCCGCCATACATCATTGGCGAGACTCCGGTGGCTTGTATCCTATGAAACGACGGCCCTGCCAGGTCCTCCCGTTGCAATCGGACCTTTTGTATTACTTTGTATCCTGTCTGAGGACTGGTTCAACGTTGGTACTATCGACAGGAGAGGCCAGGGGTGACTTTGTTTGGGACATGGAGAGACTCATGGATGGTTTATGGTGATTTAAGGGGCGCTTCGCGGAGCTGTACTTGATTGCGTTATACATGACTGCTGTTATTTGTATCTTTCAACTGCTGCTGTTTCGACGTTTTTTGCATGCGGAGGTAGGTGGGGCCGGGACACTAGATTGAGGGCCCTCCTCCCGCATTTTTTCTCTATCTTTTTCACTTTTTCTTCTCTGTATTTCGGGTCTCTTATTTAGGGCGACAGGCATGCTGCTGGGGGGGGGGTAGGCCGTAGCCTTCTGCAGGGTTGCAGGGTTGGGGGTTGGGGGATGGGTGTGTTGTTTTGTTCTCCCTTTTTTGTCTCTATGGCCCTTTGCCCTTTTCTTTTTCGATGTCGTCATCTTTCATGTCTCCCATAGTGTTTTGCCTTGAGGGGTGGACTAGTTCGCCATGATTGCTTAGTGCCTATTGCGTCTCTCCTTACCCTGATGCCCCTTCCCCGTCATTCTCAATCTATGTATATCGCTGGCGTACTTTTTTGTTATTAATTAGCTGTGCTGGGGGTGTGTATGACTGTGCGGCATTGATTCTATTTTATTTTTTGTTATTGCAAAATGAACCGTCTCCGCTCCTTATTATTGCGTTGTGATTTAAATGTATGACATATCCTGGATGTTAATCAGCCTTCGACCCCCTGACCGCTGTATCTTGTATGTTCTATTGCCCTTTCTCCTGATTTGCGTAGCGGCCGGTCGGATTGGTTGTAGGCCTATGGTTGTATTTCTATGCTGAAACAAATAAAGGTTCTTAAAAAAAAATAAAAAATAAAAATGACCTAGGTGACAATCTTCCTGGGGTACACAAAGTGTTAGCAAATGATGTAAGATGTTAGATTTTATCTAAAAGACAACATTAAAATAAATGTAAATGAACTATATACATATTTTAAATTATATTAGGAAAGGACAAAGAAGCACATATTTTTGTAATTCTGAAGTGTGATTGAAACAAAGATTTTAATGGGATCAAAATAAATAAAGACTTAGTGATGCATAATGATAAGTATTCGCTGATACCCGATTTCTCTACATTGTTGTTTTTGCACTATATAGTTCTACCAGTAATACTGCATGCCTATGCAAGTGTAGTGACCATTTTAATGGAAAATGTGCTGTATGTGAATGAGAGAGCGCTATCACACCAGTACTCCAAAATGCACCACCAGTTACACACCACACCCTTACCACTCTCCTGCTGAATGGGCATGCCACATTTGCTATACATATTTTGTGTGTGATGATTGGATTTTTCACAATCCCTATGAATTCAGTGATATAACATTAATGTCAGCACCCCCACTCTGAAATTTGGTCCACAACCAATGAGTGGTGCAGTCCTTGCCAACCTTGTGACAAGAGTATCCGGCACTCATCTGGTACTTAAACTCCAAGAAGCTATTGAGACTCAGGCATGTTGCCAAAGGATCTTGTCCAAAAATGTAAACTGTCACTGATCATAAAATGCACACCTGCCAGCCAACACTCTGTTGATTTTTTATTCCAGCACAAAATTGGTACATTTGCTTCTGTGGCCTTCCACTGGATTGCAGCTGATCAATAACCGACCAGCCTGCCAAGTCACAACAAGAAGCTTATAGGTTTGGTAACCGTAAAAAGATAAACTTGGTTGAAGAGATGGTATTTGAGTTAATAGCCAGTGTGTTATGCTGGTGTAATACTCTCACACTTCATGCTTATCACACTTCAGAGAATGTGAAGAAGATGCTGATGAGTGGAGCTGGAATGGAATGTATGATATTAATTTTGGTGTTCAGCTCAGCAGGTGAAGTACATAGTTGTCTATCTCTATATTGCTTTGTGGGAATAGCAGTGTAAATAACTTGCTAGTGAGAATGGAAAATTACTTTGTCATTGACAACCACACACCCCATCGCCCTGTAAACAATGGTACATGCCTCCACTGATTGCATTGTGCATTATAAGTTACTTGTTAATGTTACAAACCCAGTTCATGTGTTTCTTCAAAGGAAGTTGCAGTGACATTGATTTTGCAAGGGGTGTTACAATGACCAATGAATGTATATATCATGATATTGCAGTTGATAACTAATTATTTTGGTCCCCGCTTTTGGAATGCAACATGTTTACCTTGTTGGATTTGACAGAATAAGCAGCTTGGAGTTCTTCTAATCTGGCCACCATTTCGAGCACACACTGCTAAGAGGCCTCCATGGAGCCCCAGTGTTTTTCCCAGTAGTCACCGAGCCAACACGTGACCTTAAGACTCATATCAGGAGACATTCATTGGCAGATCCAATTACTGAAGCATGTGGCCAAGGAACACAATGCGAACTACACATCTCATTTCGCTCTGCATAGGCAACTTTTCAAGTTAGCTCGAATAGGCTACACACTAATTACCCCTGGCCTGATTTTGAAACTAATGTGAGGGTTTGCCTTTGTGTGATGCCTCCAGCTGCACACCAAGAAAGAATTGTTAAGCTAATGGAGAGGATGGGACGTTATTGCCAGAGCAGTCGACTTTGGAACTGGGGGAACCAGGTTCGAGGTTCTGTATTGGCTCAATATCCTGTGATTCTGGGCAAATCATTAAATCTCCCCATGCCTGTAAAAACGAATCTGACCTTGTGTTATGTCACTGGTTCTCATGTAAATCACTCCAACACCTTTGGGTCAGTTTCCCGTTATAGTAAATTGCATAACATAAATCATGAAAAAATAAATAGACCCTTTTATCAACGTCACCGCCTTCACTGAAATCAAATCAATTCCTTATTTCAATGTTCTTTAGGATCCTCGTGACAGACTGTATTAATGTACTTTAGACCTGGCCACCCACCCACAAGCAAAGTCACAGGTGGCTAGTTGGTCTTTTCTAGATCTGGGATGGTTTGTAGCTTTCTATGAAACACGCATTGAGATAATAATGTATACATATTGAGTTTTGCAACATCATTACCAGTTCTAAATGCACCTCACTTTTCTGGCTGATGAATAGAGATAACGTGGTTAATGGGTTTACCTGACTTTTTACTGTAAAACTGTCTTAGTCATATTTTATTATTCATAATTGCTTATCTAATGGCGTGCGCATAAGTAGAGCAGATTTTGTATTGTGCAAACCAAGAATACACTTTACTTTAGAAAGTAGGAACAGGGCAAAATATCCTTTTAAATAAAGAAGCATTTGCACTGACATGCTAACATGACATAATCATGTCTCTTTTATGAGGTATCTGATGCTTTGAAGGGCTACAGTATTTCATAGTGACATAATGCATTGTTTAATCCTATTTGGATACGGAGAGCTTATCTGCATTCCAGATGTTTTCTATTATAATTGGACTAAGAGATAAGTAGTTCATTACAGTCATACATGATGTTCCACTAACCGGAATTAATTTCCAACCCTAATGTTTTGTAAAGTCGATTAGATGGTTGGTTTGGGTTTCGCAAAGCCGTTTTTCAGTGTCTCCTATTAGGATGTTGTTATCCAGAGTGCCTTTAAGTGAAAATCACTTCTTCTTATTGTCTGATTTGTTTTGGAATTTAGGACAGATTATAAATCCTTTCGAGCACCCTCGTTGCTTTTAGAACAAAACAAATACATCTTAACTTAAAACCACGTCATTGCTTCTGGTATAGAAACAATAGCTAACAAGAGCAAGCCGCACTCCACTCTTTGTTGACCCTTAATGGAAAACAATGGGGTCAAATTCACTAAGGCATTTATAAATACCAGGTGGAATTTTGCAGAGGTATTCTTTTATGTCTTCTCATATTCATTTGTGAATTTTCTCCAAAACGTCCAAGTCCCTAATAGTAAAAGAGGAAAGAGGGTACAATCCTTTCTAGTTATACTAACTGTAAATTATTATTTCCTGAATATTGCTATTTTATTCCCATTTAAGATATTTTGGGGCCAATTTACAAAGGCACGGAAGAGTCGATGAAATGGCACTTCATGTGTGCTACTTTACATACTCCAAAATGCCTTTCTGATTGGTGTCCACATGTGTCTGGGAAAACACTCTTAGTTTTGCCATTGATCTGTAAATTTTGAATAGATTGTTAATGATATAATAAGCAGGAGATTAGACTAGCTTATGTTGTTCAACCAAATTTCGAATAAATCATGGATGTGCATGTGTATGTAAGAGCTGTGCATGTGTTGCGATCCACAGGCGATGAAAGTGTCAGCAGTGGGTAGCTTTAGGGGAAGTGACCTTGAACAGAGTACCTACCAGTTCAATGCATTGCATGCATTTGGTCTTCCGACTCAGTGAGTTCCACTTTTATACCTCACACCATGCACACCCTACACCACATGCATGGGCATAAATGGTGATAAAAGCTGGCGATGGAAGAGAAGGAGGGGACATTTGGAGGGAAGAACAGAAGGCTGATGAAATTGGAAGTACTAATTGTCAGGTATTTTGTTACGTTGTGCTATTGCAGCATACAAAGGGTACTGCAACATGAAAAGGAATCCTGATGCTAAGTTATAAAAGCTAGCAAATATTCAGTATTATTGTGCAACACTTAAATAATTTAAACAAAAAGGACCTGGCACCGAATCTTATGTGGCAGAACTTGGGAACAATGACCACATGAGCACCAGAGGCAATATGCAAGCTGTAAAATAATAGTGAAAGTTCCTTTGCGCAGAGTGAGGACCTTAGACATGTTGGACCAGGCAAAAACTTTAAAAGTCACCCACTTGGTTATGAGCAGTCAATGAAAAGTTTTAAATGTGGGAGAAGCAGAGAACAAAGAGGCAATTGTATTGTCATTCGGGGAGTAGAAGATGTGTGAACTTGGAGTGCTAGTGCATGTACAGGAGGAGTCAACTTAGTTCCCATCCCACAGTCCTTGTTACATTCCACTTTGACTCTGTAAAACCCTCAATCTCCCCACACAAGAGTGTTTGCAAGGAGGGTCCGGATCGTCGTTGGTTTGAATTCAATTAGAAACCTTCCCTAAGATCTACAAAGCTTCACCTCCTCCTTCTTCTTCTGAGACATTTCCAATATACCTTCAAATAATAGAGTCCTCTCTCCATTTTCTACCAGAATGAAAAGTAATGGGTCTTGGACTCCCATTATTATACCAATTTTACAGATGGAGCATGTGCATTCCAGGTCTGCTTCATCGGAACTGGTTATGGTCATTTCATCTTAAATGTGTCCTGGTCAGACTACCTTCCTAATCTGGCCTTTGTCTGCATTTATGCTCTGTCCAGTTGGACAGACTGCAGTTGTAGTGCCCACCACAAAAGTACAAAGAGGGGTGAGCAGGCTGCATCCAGCTATTTATGACAACTCCTCAAACAGATCAGAAAGAGAAACTAGAATCTGTGCCACCTCAAAGAACTCCTTTTCCTAACTGCAAGCGTCACCTTGATTCCCTTGCCATCAACCTGACAGAAGTTGCAGCCAGAGTCATTTACAGCCCAATATATCAGGAAGGGATCTCACACTTCTAGAGAAAGCCTATCTCCTCTTTCCCTACTATGGCATCTGGTATACCCCTCTAGAGCCTACATCCAGGAGATACCATCAAAAGACATGCTCTCCGGAGCAAGCAACCTCGCCTCCATCTTGTAGTCTGGTCCAGGCTGTGGGCTTCCAAAATGGAACACAAAGCCTTTTATCACTCCTGCATGACATACTACCAATCCCAGCACACACGTACACATACAATGCATGGGATGTCAGTGTTCAGGAATCCTAAATCATCATGAGCAGCAGAAGTTTAGATAAATTGGCCTGCCAGTGCGCATTCATGTCTCACAGGTAAAAAGGCCTGTGACTATAATTCACCGATCATGGTATGCTGCCACCACCATGCTCCACATATGAAACCTTTGACAGGGATTGCAATCCTCTGTCACTATAAGGGTACTCTTGGTGTGCTCTTCCCAGTTCAGGAAAAAGTACAGAAGCTATCTTCATTGAAAATCAGGGCTGGGTCTATGTGAGCACATGGACTTAGTGTATGGCATTCCCAAACATCAAAAACCAGGATCTCAGGTACACGCAGTTCAGACACACAGGGTAGGGAATGGGACCCTACATCTTGCAGGGGACATACCCATATGGACAACCTACTTTGTCCACTGCTAGTAATATGTAAAAACATTTCCTAGTGTTACGAAATATTTGGGAGGCTGCATGTGTTGTGGGGGTAGTGGCGGAGTTCAATGACCACATAGCATGCTTTAATGTCTGTCCAAATCTACACCATGTAGTGTGTTGGAGCCTGGCATTCCCATATATGTGTGTGTGTTGGTGTGTGTGTATATATATCTATATATATATATATATATATTCACTGAAAAAACCATAGGTTATAGACCATATATAGTTAGGAATTTGCATTTACAAAACCTTGAAAATTCACTGAAAAAACCATAGGTTAGAGACCATATATAGTTAGCTGGACATTTTATTGACATAAAACCAATGAAATTCCATATATAGTTAGTTGCACTAACTATATATCGTGCACCCGCAATCCACTGCTGCTGATGATGTCACATATTACATCATTAATGACATGGTCAGTGACATCACTGATGACATCACTGATGACATCTCAAATGACATCACTGATGACATCACTGATGACATCTCAAATGACATCAATGATGACATCATATATCCATAACTATATATGGAATTTCATTGGTTTTATGTCAATAAAATGTCCAGCTAACTATATATGGTCTCTAACCTATGGTTTTTTCAGTGAATTTTCAAGGTTTTGTAAATGCAAATTCCTAACTATATATGGTCTATAACCTATGGTTTTTTCAGTGAATTTCATTGGTTTTTTAACAGCTAATATCTGTAGCTGTAAAATGTATTCTTCTTTAAATCCAAAAATATATTTTATATGTTTATTAATAACTTTTTTTTAAAAAAAAAATTTCTTCGTTCCCGCTTCGCGAATCGGGAAGCTTCCCGTTAGCTGACCTTGATGCCGAGAAATAGACCACGAGCCGGTAAACGTTTCTTTACCACAACTGCCGCGTTAGAAAACAACATCGTGACGCCTCCCGTCCGCATGACGTTTCGCGTTGTCGCGTGATACGTCATATGACGTGCTACGTTAGCGAACTCGTACGCTTACCGAGTCGCAAAGCACAGGTTTCTGGAAGCAAACCGGGAGGCCCTGCAAAGCGCGTAACATACACACAGCAGGTCATGTGACTTGGTAATAACACTTTTCATTGGTTCATTTCACTTTCGGTTTCCTAATGATGTAAGACTAGGTCATATGATCTAAAATGAACACTTTTCATTGGTTGAGAACTATTTTTTTTCCCAAATGGTGAAAATCCCTCCTTCTTTCCTCACTCTGACTTTCATCATTGTGAGAGAAAGACCCTTTGTTACCAGTGAGCAATGGCTTCTTTACTAGCTTCAGCTGGTGCTTCCCCACCACCTCCACCACATCCAAGGAAGAGTGGACCACCTGCTAAAGTTATAATTCAGCAAGAAGACGAAGAAGAGGAACAGGACGACCTAGATAATCTCCCTATTATGGCCAGAAGATCTGTTGTACCGGAAGTAACGGGACCAGAGGGCAGGGAGATGGTGCCAAATATACAAACGAGATTTCGTGAAGTAAAACAAGTCTGCCTACATTGCAGTGGATTCATTTGCTACGCAGAAAGTAGCATCACTCTGATCAACAGAGCTATTGACAATCATGCTCATGTTTGTCCGAAACTCCCCAAACAATAAATTCTTTTTTTTTGTTTTCTTGCTCCTGTTGAGCCCTTTACAATGAATCGTTTTCGTTGCCCCCTCTGAAAAAAAACAAAAAAATTATAAAACTGTTCAGAAAAATTCAAAAAAAGTAAAAAAATGTTCAGAAAAATAATAAAAAAAATATAAAACAACAAAAACAATTTAAAAAAAAGTTCTTTTCAGAACTACCTCCCCGTTATTAAAAAATTGGTACAATATTTGCAACTGTGCCAACCTCTATTTCTCTTAGTTCGCTTCCCAGTTCGCTCCCCGGTACGCGAACCGGAAGCGAACCCAAACATTTTTTTTTAAAAAAAGAACAGTAAGTATAAGGGAAGGAAACAGACACTTATGTTAAAAGAAAGACAGCTATAAGGGAGTAAACTAGAGATACTATTACCCGTAATCCACTGCTGATGATGTCACATATTACATCATTCATGACATGCTCAGTGACATCATCAGCAGAGGATTGCGGGTAACAGTATCCCTAGTTTATTCCCTATAGCTGTGTTTCTTTTAACATAACTGTCTGTTTCCTTCCCTTATACTTACTGTTCTTTTTAAAAAAAAAATTTTAGATCAGTCAGAAACAGTGAAAGTAATGAAATATAAAAGACTACGTAGAATATGAGGACTGTATGCAACAACTTTGACACTTACAGAAGCCTCACCTTCTCCATGCCTCCTACACAGTTCTACATGTACATCATAAATGCAAACAGAACAGAATTAATTATACATGTTAAATGGTTTATTTTTGCTGTTCTCAGAATGTATCAAATTTCACTAAAACAGTGACTTGAAGGTATTCATCATATAACAGCGGGGAAAAAAAAACACAATCAAAATGATTGTGTTTAAAAAACCCATACAACATTACAAATCAGAATTCAGAACTCCTTAAAGTTAACTTACTTTCCATGACGGCCAAGGATGTCCTATGAACAGCTTACACTCTGTTGTGCTGTTATTACTTTCAACCCGCCACTTTCTGAAAGAAAACCTCCATCGTTTTCAAAAACATGTTACATACAATAAATGACTTCTTGCTCTCTACCACAAGATTCCACAAGGCCAAATCTTGTCAGAGCCATGTATAACTCTTGGATTTCTTGTTAGCCAATCCCGTCTTTTCGCATTTCCACAACTTTCAGAATTAAAATGTTGAAGATCATTTACACAATCCTGGACTAGTAATATCTTCCCCTTCTTCCTCAATCATGTTCTACATTTCCTATCACACTGATACTGCTTACTATGAAGCAGACTTACACTACCTTTATGACTAGTACAATTATTTAATCCTCTACATCACTTTTAATCACAAAGCAATGTAAAACAGTAGACAGCATTGCAGACTTACATTCCCTCTACTCCATGTTTTGATTGGCTGCTTCAATTAGCTTATAAAAAGAAACAGTTTTTCTGAACTCATTCAAAGTGCACGTATTTCTCCATAAAGTCCAGTGTTATGGTAAGAAGTTATGTCTCTGTACTACACTTATCCTCAAGGCCAAATCGTGTAGGAGCCATGAGAACTTCTTGAAATTCCTCAGAGCACATCCCGAGATTCTTTCCCTAAAATTTTGGTTTTAAAAACACCAGGTAAGAGTTTTTAAGGTCAAACGGCAATTTTTTTTTGAAAATTAAAACAGAATCATTGCAGAATGACCAGCCATTTCTACACTTTAAATAAGCTGTATAATGTCCTGATGTTATTGAAGGACCATCATGATATATAATTGCTACAGTTACAAAAGTCCTTCCTGATATTGACAACTGTGAAGCCACAACATTTTTAATTAAAGTTGTCAATTTTGTTCCATCAGGCCTACATCGTTGGAACATTAAAATGACATACTGGCCATATGTTCGTATAAATAATGTGGACATCATTTCAGATTTACATTGGCTACACTCCATGTTGTGATCAGCTGCTTTTACTAGCTTATTAAAAGAGACTGATTTACTGTCTGGCAAAGTTAAATATATAAATCTTTCTGAGTCTACACTAGTAGTACTTGATACCCTACAGTTCTCGCAGTCATGCTGCCATTGATAAGAAAGCCCAAACAGGTGATCTACATCTACACCTTCATCATGCAATACATCAAGCATGTACATTAAAAACTCCTGACAATCTTGCTGACTATTTTGAGAGAATTGTGTTTGGCCTGAACATCTGTCTAACAGATTTCGAATTTCAGACACACTTTCTATGTTTGTTCTATCAGTGCTACATTTCTCTAACACAGAATTTAACAAACTGCAAAATCTTTGATCAGAATTGACCACAATCTCTTCTTTTACATTTTCTAGAGAAAACAAAACATTAACTACTACATTAGCATAGCAGTTGACACCAGAACTGTTTTCAAATTGAAAACCAACAACATCTTCAACAGAATCCTTTTTGTTTCAGCTTGTAATTTCAGGTTCATCGACTTTTCGTCTTTTTGCTACAACCTCCCCAGTATTGGTCACATTTCTTCGTTTCCGGCCTACCACACGTTTCTCAAACAAAGGATACTGAGGCAAATGTGGCGCATACTCTCTTCTCAACCTATTGTATTCCTTAACACAATCTAGATCCGCACAAATGTTTGTGACATCACACTCAATCAAGTACAATCCCGATAAAGTCCTAACTCGTGACAATGCCACATATGCCATACCCTCCTTGAACACAGAACTGCCAATATTCACCAATGCACAGTCTACACTTAAACCTTGCGATTTATGAATTGTCACCGCATATGCCAAGCAAACAGGAAACTGCTTACGACGAACATATAAGTCTTTTACAAGCAAAAATCTAGCAGAACAACGAGCAATTAGCTGTACTTCCTCAATGCCATCAAATTTAATTTTTAAAAATTCAATTCCATCTCTATTTCTGTATTTCACAAAATCAACAACATTACCCATTGATCCATTTACCAGACCTCTTTCAACATGTAAATTCCTTCTTAAAATTATACGGCAGTTCAAGCACACATTCAGAGTCTTTTCAAAACCCGCAGTTTTAGATATACTCTTCTCTAATGAATCCAATTTTGTTTTCAGATTCTCAGACAAAATAATTGTTGATCCCATATGCTCTACTCTGTCAATAGCTTCCAATTTCACAATCTCTTGCTTTTCTAAATGCAACATTTTGTTGTTGAATTTGGCACATTCTGCAAGAGTTGGCATCAAACATATTCCAGATTTTTTCTCAGTAACTTTCTGAAAAATATTCTCAGGCACAACATCTTCGTCTGGATATAAATTTGTCAGTAATCGTGCATGTAAAGCTTCTTTCCCATGCTCGGTCACTTTTCCAATTCTAACATCTTGTAGAATAGTCTTGTAAACTTCATCCTTTGCCTGACGCATATTTTCATGCAGTTCAGCATAATTGAAGTTTAACCATATATTGACGTTGCCAATACTCCCTAAGCACTTCCTGGTATCTTCATGCGTGAGCATTTTGAACACAGGTTGCCCTTTCACTGGTGTCAGCTGCAGAAGATCTCCGAAAACAATGATGTGTTTGCCACCAAATAACACATCATACTCTGTTTTGAGAACTTCTTGCATTCTCAAATGCACAAAGGCAAGCATGACATTGGAAACCATGCTTACTTCGTCAATGATAAGAAGTTTCATTTTCCTCAAGACTCTTGAAACTTCAAAACAAGCATCTCCAGATAGCTTGTGATATTCTAATTTGTTGTCATGCTCCACTGGCAGCATCAGTAAACGATGTAAAGTAATCCCTTTAATGTTATGTGCTGCCAGTCCAGTTGGAGCGGTGACAACACAAGACAGCGATGACTCTGTCCTTTCCTGCAAATAACATGAAATTGCTTTAATAAGGAAACTTTTTCCAGTTCCCGCTTCTCCACTCACGTACAGTCGGACAGGCTTCAACGACGTACATGAGCACTCTTTCTTGTCATGACTTAATCCATGATCAATTTGCATGGTAAGTTCGTCATATATTTTCCTCTGCTCAACGTTGAGTTGTCTTTCCAACTCTTCTAAGTTAACCGCATCCTCCTGAGCATGTGCCATGGCTCTTTCCACTTCATTCATAGCAGTGGCAGCTTCATTTTCGATAAGAGGTCTTCCTAGTGGATCCTGACTCAATGAAGCAGAACTCTGACTGTCCTGAGAACTGTCTCTGGCAATCTCGGCTGCAATCGTTGCTTCCTGCTCAATTTCCACATTCAACATTTCTACATATTTGGGAAAAGCAGGACATTCTATGGTCTCCTTGGCAGCATTGAATGAGTCTTCGTAACAAAGGAAATCTCCAAGCAGTTCCTCTTCTGCACGCCAAGGCTTAAAAAGTTGCAAAAGTGCTAAATAGAAAAACTCCTTTTTTTCAGGAGATTCGCCACTCAATTTTCGATGGTTTATCAAGTGGCATTTTCTTTGCTTGACCAGACATCCCTCACTTCCTATTACAGCATACACTCCTTTCTCAGTATCTTCTTTGATGTTCCTCTTGAATATGTAATTTTGCAGAACCTCATACAGACAAACATTCTCGAGGTGACTGCTTCGATTTGGATAATATGTATCCAACATGTTGCTCTTCAAAATGTCGGTACTGTTTGGCTCCTTTTCCGCCAAATACTCAATTTCCCGCACAGGTTTCAGAACTCGATTACGCGTTGCAGCAAGACCAACACTCGCCCAAACGATACTCCTGGACTTGGCATAGAGACTTGCTGAAGACAACCGGTCAGAACATTCGTAAGCTCCGATTTCTCGATGCGACAACATCTTCAGACTGAAACTGTACAACTTCTTGCTGAGGCTCTTTTCATGGGAAATGTCCTCCCACATATCCTTCAATTCTGTCTTCTCTTTTTTGGTGATGTAAGATGTCACATACCGAGCCACAGCCATACAGTTATCAGCCACAAACTGTATATCCATGTTAGCATTCCACATGGACAAAATCACCGGGTTGTAGTCGTTAATGTACTTAGACTCTTCGTTCCTCTTCAAATTGTATGTGTTTTTAGGTGATTTCTTCATCACATTATGTCGCAGCGAAGACATCAAACTGTTCACTCTTCCTTTAGAAATCACCGGTCGTGGAAAGCCGAAACGACATTTGGTGTAGAACTTGTCTTTGTTCCGGAATTTACGACAACAGTACTTTCCACATCGATGGCTTTGGAAACGTAGAACTTTTTCTCGTAGGCTTTTTTTCTCCTTTGCGTTTGGAACAGCACACGTAGAATACTGTTCTATGAAACTCATCACTGAGTCTTCTGCATCCGTTCCAAATTTAGGTGCATCCTTGATCCACAGCAACATATGTATATGAGGAGCACCTCTTGCTTGGTACTCCTTCCTCCAGAAGAAATCCAACACCTCTCCAAGAGGTGGATTCTTCTTATTCATGGTGAAAGACATCATACCTTCAAATCTATGATTGAAGTACCTACATACATTGACTGGATCCAAAGAGCACAGTTCTCCGGGTGTCTTGAATTCGATGTTTTCTACGTTAGCATTTGCCTCTCGTAGAAATTCAAGTAAGTCTTCCCAGCCATACTCAGCACAGCTCAAAGTGAGGAACCATGTGGGAGTTCCTAAGTTCCTTAGCATACATTTTAAATCACCATGACGACGGTACCAGTACTCATTAGTACCACGCTGACACGCCATGAGATTAATCAGGTTAGAATCCAAAATACTGTCTTGGACATTGACTTTATCCATAAAGTCACTTGCCGAGATGTTTTGCATGTGTATACCACTTTTCAAGATGTGGTTCACTGCATATGACAGTCCAGACAGATCGCTTTCAAACAGGAGATGAAACAAATAAGGAATGCATTGTCGAAACCTAGGATCTCCTGCATACAATCGCAAAGTCCGGTATTCAGAAGCAGGAATTTGATGAGGTCGCTCATCATATCTTCCTCCCTGACCTGTTGGAAAAAGCTGTGGGAAACACCGAGCTTCCAAACTTTCCTCCCAAACACTAATGGGACTCCCTTTCGCTTGTTTCATTTGAAACAACTCAATAGCATTCCCCATGACTTCCTTGGAATGCAAAGGATGAACACTATAATGTTCATATATTTCTTCACTAGTACAGGGTTCTACTTTCTCAATTTGACCAGCACACAAATCGCTATCCTCTTCCTCACTTACTTCCTCTTCTGCAACATATACATTTTTATAGTACTTATTATATTTTTTCAAATACAATGTTGCCCTTTTGACTTTCCTAACATCTACTAAATCTTGCCATATTTTCTTATTCTTTGTCGGAACCCCATTAACTAAGATAACAAGAGGTTCCTCTTCCACTTTTTCTACTCCAATTGTGTTAATGTTTTTCTTCAAATCTAGAGGCAAATAAACAACTCTTCCCTTTAATCCTCTCTGTAAATCTGATGGAGGCAATTTCCCTGTCTTTGGCTCCATTCTTACAATAGCCTGAAAGGGATGGATACTTTGAATCAAAATAGATTCATAAGTATTTAAATCCTTCAATTCAGAAGGAATCTCAACCAATTCCAGATTATTATGAACTGCTCTAGCAGGCATCTGGTTTTGATTTAATTTGTTACAACAATAAGTACACACACGTTGATCCAATCCCAAATCAAAACAATTTTCTACCATCAAGTATGTTGTAAAATCCTTCCATTCACTATTATTTTCCCTTTCACTTTTTCCATATAAATCCACTAACTTAGTCTGATTCTTATAATAAGTGCGTCGACAACACACACAAGTGAAATTTGGCCTCTCACTTGATTTCACCTCAAACGTCGCAATTTCCCTCTGGAAATTATCTGTACTGGAAACCTGTACACTATCTTCCACATTACTCTCTTCTTCTTGGTCAATTTCAACATTCTCCTCTTTACTTCCAAAGTAACAAAACTCAATTTCTTCACATATATTCTTCACATCTATTTCAGAACCATGCAAAAGAGCAGCGCATAATTGTTTAAGCATAATTGCTGGACTCTTAGCATAATACAACATTCTAACTAATTTCCTCACTTTATTATGATGCACTGCTAGCATCCTGAAATGATGAAAAACACTCTGGCATACTCTCCTGGAAAGACAAGCCAGTGAATGACCATGCAAACCTATCACTTCTCTCACTCTGCAAGGATCTAATTCTTGCAACAACTTCATTTTCTGCTTCAAACTGTTCTTACTAAATGACCGTATAAAATCACAAAGCAAATTGATGGAATCCTGTCGTACACTGCAAATACTACTACACTTCCAGGTGTACACAGGACCCTTAGGACGTCTCCCTAAAACCTCATTACCTAACACCTCTTCTATCTCTGTTGTCACAAGTTTTTCTTTTTCAACTGGACAACCATCTTTCACTTCATAAGCTCGACCACTGGTGTCAACTGCATGCACCAAATCATTATCCTGGAAATAACTCTCCTCATTAAAAAATGCCTCAGAGCTGGAACTATGCATCCATTCTCCAGAAAAAACTTCACAAAAATTACTACGATTAACTATTCTCTTCCATCTACTATTTCTTTTGAAATCATAAATTACCTTGTTTAGCTTCCGAATTCTATTGATTGTCAAAATAAATAACTTACGTTTAATTTCAAATGCCTGATCAATAACTTTCTCAACAATTTTTTTTCTCTTATAAAAAACCACTTTCTGCTGACCTTTCTTAATATTTTTTAACAAATTCCCAATTATCCTGTTGCGGAACATTCGTTTACGAATATCCCTAAACTCTTGTTTCCTTCTACTTTCATGCATAGAGTTATCTCTTACTCTAGCAGTAACATTTCTCATTGGCCTTTCCTTACCATTTGAATTCTGTCTCCTTTTCTGGAGTGAAACATTTTCTGTAGTAATATTTTTTTTACTACACATATTTCTTATGACTGTTTTTCGACTCTTACCCGGTGCTTTCTTGGTGACTTGACAAATCTTTTTGTTAGAGGACTGCTGCATTCTTCCATGGTCCTGCTGTCTTTGACGTTTTGCAGCCTTTCTTACTCTTTCTTTGCTAGGCATCCTAAAATCTTGAAATAATCTGCAGTTGAATCTGTGGTAAAATATAATAAAAAATGTTATTAACCACTATTACCCAACAGTAAATTAATAACAGTCATCAAAAACTTAACACACTACTTAAGTATATAATATACTGAAGCCTATCTCCAATTTTTCACTGAACAGGACTCATCTCTTCTTAACCTTGGATAAACCTCACCTACTCTGTGTCCCCTGCACATAATTAAATGTAAAGGGGCAGATTTATATTAACTAGCACATCCCCAGGGATGCACCAGTTAACGTGCACCGCTGCTCTGCCACCCACGGTGTGCCGCATTTACAATCAGATAGGACAAAGCTACATCAAAACCCTGCGCCTGCTTGAAGCAGGCATAGATCTTGACGCAGGTAGGCTGAAAGCTAAAGCAACAACTAAGTATCGTGTGCAGAAGTTACAAAAAAGGAAAAATGGCGTTTAAACCAGTAATGAGCCCATGCTAACGTAACACAGTGTAAAAATATCCAGGATCTACATCAGTTTGGGGTTCACGAACCTGGCAGGTACAAGGCACTGAGGCTTTCCACCGTGCATGTCTCATCCCAAATCATATGTTGTTTGTGAATGAAACAATTTCCCAGACCAAATGCTTTGGATTGGCTACTTCTAAAAAATTAAACACCCCTACTATCCCGGAGTTAGAGGAATATGATGGTTGGAGTAATTTTACTCGTTGTCCATTAAAGATTTACAGGCCCTACTCCGTAATTCTTCCTTTAACATTTCCAGTATAAATCCAAAAGGTTCACTGCTTTGGCAACGTGCCTTATCCACGGTTTAATAACGCTGCCTTTTGCTTTATATAAGTTTTCAAATTGTATGAAATATATACCAATAGGTCGTTATTAACCTTTAGGTAGTGGTTTTCTTCATGAGGTCTGGTCGCTTCCATACACATACAGATTTTCAAAGATGATCAAGACCTTTATCTGAATGGAGAGGAATGCACTGAGACGCCAGATCATTCACTAATGTGTAGGCACATACAGTTACACGGTTCATGCAACAAACACCGACCAAATATGGCTTGCGTGTTGCAAGGCACGCCAGTTCCTGCTATCATCCCCACGTTCAAGTTCTTGGAAAATGGTAGTTATTTGATGCTCAATAATGAAGATTGTTCTGGGTTAATTAAAAGTATTCATTTTATCGTAACAGTAAATGAACGGGTTATTTGCTGCAGAAATGTTCTATTTCCTCCCACACATGAACATAGGGAGTTTTCAATCTGGCCACAAATACCAACCTTGGGAGCACATTTCAACAGCATGGCAAGAATAAGAGCTCTTTTGTCTCAGAGAGAGGTGGCCTTGAGTTCGGCCCGTGAAACTTTCGTGCTTCACATAGCGAACACCTGTACAGAGGTGCAGACCCTTTTAAATACAGATTCGACTTTGCATTTCAGCAAGATTACCCATTCATTTCCATGCAGCAGGAGGCCCATAGGAATGAAGGTGCAATTTGCGATTAGCAATTACCTCATCGCAAATTACGAATTTTTCCGACGGTGCAGGGGTGTCTCAAGAACACCCTGCTGCACCCCTGAAAAAAAAAATTGGGGTCATATGGCGCACATAAATTTTGAAAACATTCCTTTACCTCAAAAACGATTTTCAACTCATAATTTGAAAACACTGCACATGGGGAAATGACTTAAAATGTCCTTAAGACACATAAAAGCATTTTTTGATTGCCTTTGCAGCATGTTTCAGTCACCTTTAACATGCCTATGTAACGGAAACATTCAAAATCTAAATTTGCCATGCACAGGTGGGAGCAAATTTACAAGCAATTTGCTCCACACACAAACTTCTTACATTGAAATGGGAAAAATAACATCAGAGACTCTCAATTACCTTATAAAGAAGCAGACACCATTATGTCCTTCTCATCAATATTAAAACCATTGCTTTTTCTCAAAAACGATTTACAAGTCATAATTTGAAAACACTCCACAGCTCCTATGCACATAAAAGCCCTGTCAGTACTAATACTTCACATTTTCTCCAATTACAATTTCTCAAAGAAACAAAATCTATTTGTGAAACACTTGAGACAAAGCAACATTTGAAAAACACAACTTTCTTCATAATTTTCTCCTTAAAGCACACTATTTTCTATCTAAATTAAAGAAATTTTTTCTCACCTTAGCAAATACTTTGAGTTTCAAAACAGTCTCAGAAACACACCAATTTGTCTTCAGCAGAGCAAAAGGTATGCACTCCAGAGTCTGCAGCTATCAAAAGCACAGAAATGCTGTAATTCCTCACACAGATCTCTCATGTCACCCAATCAAAACTCTTCCCTCACTTTTTTTCAAAGCAAAACCCTTCCCCCCTCTGCCCCCTCTCTGCTTTTTCTGCATAGCAACCACCTCTTGCAAGACCTCTCACACAACAATGTTGCAATTGAACTCTGAACTCTCAGTGCACCTGCATATCCAAAGCATTCTTTCATTTAATGATTTTTTCTTCGCCACTCAAAATACATCTTTCAACGAACTCATCCATGCACACTAACTTTCTGTTTTCAGCAATCAAAATCCACCAATCACTCTTACTGCTTCATTAACACAGAAACTCCTCAGTTTTTTTCATTTTACACTCTCATTTTTTCAACTGCCATTTCATTGCCACACTTCATCTGACTGCAGGAGAACCTTCTCTCGCCATGTTTTCTGTCTGGATTGTTGGACATAGCTACATCTATTGGGCTCAAAGGTACGCTGAAAACAGGAATTTACCTAACCTCAATTTACAAGATGTGGAAATTAAGTGGTTTGGCCACAGAGGATTAAAATGTCACCAATTGATACCATTGGTGAAAACCTTTATGCATTTGCCAAAACCTGACCTGTTAATTGTGCACTGTGGAGGTAATGATTTGGGCACTTTGACTGGGGTAGGTCTGGAAATGCTTTTAAAGGACACCTTTGAGCAATTGATGGCACTTTTTCCTCAGACTGCCTTGGTATATTCAAATATATGCCAAAGACAGAAATGGAGGTGGTCGAACCAATTTTGTCCACAAATTGAGAAATCGAGGAAGCATGTAAACAAATCTGTTTCAGCTTACATGAGAGACCATGGAATGGGCTCCCTGTACAACAATAACTTGCGTTACTACATGCAAGATATCTACAGAGCAGATGGAGTTCACTTCCCAGATGAGGGCAACAGAGTTTTCACTCTGAATTTAAGACTGTGCATTGGTACCTACTTATAAGTACCTAAATGTACCATAAACCCAAAAGCTCTTCTCAGAGCTACCCTACATCTGATCACTCACAATTATTATTTTACTCTAACTTTTTTCACTAATTTTCAAGAAAGTACGCTCCCCAGACCGCTTCCCGGTTCGCGAACCGGGCGCACTCCACGCAAAAAAACTAAAAAAACGGTATATTTTTTTTTTGCCCTGCGAGACCCTTTCAAAGCCTCCACATCAAACCTAGGGGGTCAGGGAGGATCTACTATGCCCCCTTATGGTCATTTGCCCCTTCGCTTTGGCCTCCTCTTGTCTCTCGATCCTACCGAGAGACAAGATGGCGGCCGCTACGGACTGTTTGGAATGTTTACAGACGCCGAAAAACCAATCAGCTTCGCAAACCTCCGTAACGCGAAAAGTACGAGAAGCGGAGCGCTGTTACAGATATATATCTTTTTTTGAACGTTAATTTCTCAAAATCCACTAGAGCACATATATTGAGACCTAGCAAAGGCACATCGGGCTACCAGTCCCTACAATTTTGCCAAGTTTCGTGCAAATCCATTCAGCCGTTCGATTATTATTATTATTTTTTTTTTTGCCCCGCGGTGCCCTTTTAAAACGTCCACATCAAACGTAGGGGGTCACCGACGATCTACTATTCCCCCTTATGGTCATTTGCCCCTTCGCTTTGGCCTCCTCTTGTCTCTTGATCCTACCGAGAGACAAGATGGCGGCCGCTACGGACTGTTTGGAATGTTTACAGACGCCGGAGAGCCAATCAGCTTCGCTTCGCAAAGCTCCGTAACGCGAAAAGTACGCGAAGCGGTGCGCTGTTACAGATATATATCTTTTTTTGAACGTTAATTTCTCAAAATCCACTGGAGCACATATATTGAGATCTAGCAAAGGCACATCGGGCTACCAGTCCCTACAATTTTGCCAACTTTCGTGCAAATCCATTCAGCTGTTCGATTATTATTATTTTTATTTTTTTTTGCCCCGCGGGGCCCTTTTAAAACCTCCACATCAAACCTAGGGGGTGAGCGACAATGTACTATGCCCCCTTATGGTCATTTGCCCCTTCGCTTCGGCCTCCTCTTGTCTCTCGATCCTACCGAGAGACAAGATGGCGGCCGCTACGGACTGTTTGGAATGTTGACAGACGCCGGAGAACCAATCAGCTTCGCTTCACAAAGCTCCGTTGCGCGAAAAGTCCGCGAACCAGAGCGCTGCCCGGTCCGCTGTTACAGATATATATATTTTTTTAAACGTTAATTTCTCAAAATCCACTGGAGCACATATATTGAGACCTACAAAAGGCACATCGGGCTACCAGTCCCTACAATTTTGCCAAGTTTCGTGCAAATCCATTCAGCCGTTCGGGCTAAAAGTGAGGCCAACCGCCCTATGGAAAACTCAATGTTAAAAACACGTTTTGGGACCCCCCTTTTTTCTCGGCCCCCCCTTGACGAACCCCCCCAAAATTTTCAGGGGCTGCTCAGAAACAAAATGTGCCATTTTCCTGAAAATTTCAGCCAATTCCGTCCACAAACGCCAAAGTTATTAGACATAGAATTTTCAAAAAACCCATAGAGAAAAAATCCTAACTATATATACCTACTGGCGACCGCCAGTAGGTAATATATATATATATATATATATATATATATATATATATATATATATATATATATATATATAGATATATATATAGTTAGATATATATATAAATATATATATATAGATATATATGTCACTGTCCCGTCCAACAATTAGTGTCTAGACTAATTAGCAATGACTGCGCTAACAATGCTGTATTCTAAAGACTTTCAACTGAAGTGTGTCTAATCATGCACTTCATTTACCACAATGCACCTAAGTGAATTTTATGCTGGTACGCTAGGAAGTGTGCTCCTTCCCTCTTCTGTTTTTAATAGGCTGTTTGCTGAACTATTGGGACTATGACCTCATTGGGATGCACCTACACTCTGGGAGTCATACGGAAATCTGAGAAGACTGAGATAAGCATTGCTAGCACCCCCATATTGTACATATTTCTCTCCACTGAATAAGGACAAATATCCTGAAAACAAGTGTCTAGATATACCCAGCACTGGCTGAGCCAAATGTGGTTAATATTAAAGACTTTCAACTAAAGTGAGTGTTATTATGCACTGCATTTAGCTCAGTGAACCTGGGAGAATGGTTTGCTGGTCTGCCAGGCAATGTGTTTCCCTCCCCCCTTTTGTTACTGATTCCCACCAGACATGTATGTACTATGTTAAGCCCCCATTAGTGGCTTCCCAGGTGTGCTACCTGTAGCTAGGCTGGTGAGCTATGCCAATCATGTAGGGACTTAAAATAATTACATTCGAGGTGTGCTTTGTGCAGACTTTTCTCCTGATAAGCAGATCAACCTTCCAAAGTCTCAGTCATGAAATTTGATTGGGTACGGTTTTCCCACCAAGTCCTATGGTCAGTGGCTGTCTACTCTGAGAAACAGTAGTTAAAAAGAAAACTGCAAAGACTTAAGACTGTACTCTTAAAGGGATTCTCTTTCTATGTATGATCAAGTATGAGGTACACCTTCATTTTAATATCCTGTGTACCGCTGTTAGTTTGACAATGGAGTAAATGCCTGTATTTCCAATACTATGAACATGGTAACTGACATTCTTGACCAAGGTTTTAAAGGTTTTACTAGTCTTGCCTTCCTGTATGTTTGCTATAAATAAAATACTCTGGTCTGCCAAGGTCTTCTAATACATATGTTTCTGAAACCCAGCTTAAGTTGCAGGCTTTTGCCAAAGTTTTCTATGTGTTGGCAATAAATGATCATGCACATCCCAACCGTATCAAGACTAGAGTCAAACAGTGATCATGGGGTCCATAGTTGAAGTTACAAGTTAGTAGTGGAAGCTATATTGGAAAGTAATAGATAAGAATGTGGTGGGTAAAGGAGATGTGCAAAGTGTATAAGGCCCCAGAACTCAAATGGAATATTTATTTTTTCTTTGAGAATTTGAGCAGCACAAAGGCATTTGCAGCGATTTAGAAAAAGATGCACAAGCCATGTTTCTTCAGTTAAACGTCCTCTACCAGGCACACTTTTAATGTGATAAATTGTGGCCAAATAAACCACTAGTTGCATTTACCTACATAATTAATTGTCTGCCCTTTTTTGTTTATTGATGGAGTTTAACATGAGATTCTTACTCTATTACTCCATTTGAATCAATGTATATCAAGAAAGTGACCCCGGCGATACAGTAGAAGGACACTGCAAGTCATCAAGGAGATCCATGACCATATAGAGGAATGAGGTTTATTGCTGAGTTGCTTTATAAGGTCATGGATCTTCGCTCCAGCCATTTGTAAGGAGGGGTAAAGGAAGAAGGACACATTAAGGAAAAAATACTTTTAAGCGAGAGAGAAATGGATTTCTAAATTTAATGTAAAATGTGGTCAAATATCGTAAATGGACTAAGTGCATGAAATATAAACACATTGAGATAGGAAAGCAGTAATACGTATTTTTTTTCTCAGTCCCATACAATAGACTGCATTCTACGACAGCATGGTACACCTAATTAGGAGTGAAAGGGTATTAAATATCCTAAACAGGTCTAACTTAAGAAAAAAGGAGCGCTTGCCTTATGAGTGTTGTAAATTATGTCTATTTTAGTAAAGCAGACACTAATATTTAACCACAATGAAAAAAATCTGTAAGGAAAATTCACATTGTAGGTATTATAGCTGGATGAAACAGGATAACCACATGAGTACCTAGGAAAAAAGTGTCCTGCTTGGCAACTAGTTTGGAATTTGCAAATGACATCCTAGATTTTGAAGTGTGAAACCATTCTTGAGATCTGAAGGCATATCAACTGTAAGATCGTTATTCTTCAGAAATTAACTCCTTCTCATTCTCCTCTACAGGCCAATTTGTGATTTGAGGCATTCTTGGTTAAAGGGGTCTTCCTTTCCTGTCAAATATCAATACATACAGAGTTCCATATTGATAATTAAAATATCAGGATTCGTATTACTGAAATCAGCAATAGTTTCTTAAGGAAAGTTTGATGGTTAACCTCATCGAAAAGGAAACACAATGGTTCTCTGTTGCTAATTTTTATGACTCAAATTCAGAGGAGAACTTTCACATTAAGAGTAGGATTCCCAGCTATTTACAACTGCATTATCCTTTATTGTCCCTTCAAATCAATCCATAGATAAAGCAACAAAATACAGGTGAACTATACTGCAAAACTTTACAGAAGCAATGACACTTTTTAAATAGGTTTTGATCCTGATCCATACAAAGTTCAGCCCATTTTGTAAGTGTGCAAAAGTTGAATTTCCAGTTCGAATTCATAAGTCCTTGTGCTCAGATTGAAAATCTGATGATTTTTCTGATAGTAGATTCTACTTATTACTGTAAAAAATCTGCTAATACTTTTACTCAGTCCGTAATCAAGAATTAAAGTAGCTTTGAATGAAGTGCCAAATGCAGTACCCCTTAAGCTTCATAAACACCATATAGCTAAACAGGTTTTAGAAACTTTACTGTGTGCACTAACAAAATACTTGACCTATTCTCCTTTGATCATAGAAGACGTCATTTGTAACATTTTTGCTTAACTATATAAAGAAGAGTAAACTATATAGCAAGCACTGAACACATAAACACAAGTACTGCATCTTACTGCACTGTTGAAATCATAATGTAATGGGATTCTTTCAAAATATTTCACCTTAGCTTCAGTGGAAGATTTATATTCAGATTTTATACCAAACAAAGACAAATATTTCAAGCCTAGTGGATGAACCGCAGCATTAAAAAAATAAAATATACATGAATAGTAAAATAGATCGAAATTCTAGCTTTAAATCTTCAAATGCCGATCTATAATCCATCAAGGCATTGATTGTCCTCAATAACTCTCTAGCTGACTTTCTGTTATCCTACATGACTTTGGTTAAATAACAGCCAAAGACCACTACGTTAATGCAAGTTCTTAATCATTTGGTCTAAGACTACTGCATTATATTAATTTCCCAAATACATCCACTCCTATAGGACAGAAACTTATATTTAATTGATGTTATTTAAACCTAGCCACAAATAACTTTGCCTTAGGCATATTAAATTAAGTGAATATGTGAATTTGTTTTTTCCTTGCTTTTCCATTACTTTTTGGGGCTTTCAAAAATAAACCTATCTTTCTCTGCACTCCCATTATTGAATTTGTACAGGAGAAGTGTGTCTCATCTAATATGAAAATGACACAGCAACCTTTTTGTTTAATCAAATAGAAATAGAGTTTAATTTCATTCTTCTGAATGACTTCTACACTATCCAACACCCATTTAGTAACAGACTTCAGGCATACGTTTGCTATATTGTTTAGAATTGTAATTCTAATCACATACGTATACAAAACTTTGCCAAATTGTAACTATTGTTTTGTACAACAATGACCATCATTTCCTTGGTGACTCATTTTCATAGTTTTAAAGTTTAATTATTTTTCTTTTTCTGAAAAAATAGGTGGTCAGCTCAAGAAAGACCATTAGAAAGTTTTTGAAGGTACGACTGCCTATATTAGGTTACACCACAAACAGTTCCATCTCTAATAAAACCAGTGTACAAATTACTGTTTAGACCCTAGGCTTTTTGTTTTCTTCTGATTATCTTGTCATACTAATTTAGTATATCATGATAGTGTAGTAGTAATAGTGAAACCTTGTTCTGAATTAAATTGAAATAAATAAACTGAACGCAATAAAGCAAAAAAGTACAGAATAAAACATGTTATATGCTATCCATGTACAGTAGTTGTATGAAAAGTAACGGATAATTGTAAAAAAAAGTCCACACCATATACATTAACAATGTATTTGTGTGAGTAGGAATCCTCATGCAGTGCACAACAAGCTATGAAGCACTGTACATTGAAGGGATGGAAATATTTCATTGAGTTTCTGGCTGTGGGGTGAAGGTTGCTATTCAATATCTGGAGCTGACAATGTTAGATGTGTTACTTCTGGCGGAAAAGGTGTTCTTTGAAGAGGTGAGTCTTAATTATTTTGTAGAAGTGGAGGGCTAATGGTGTTAGCTGTATCTTTGCTGTGCTGCTGCTCTACAATTTTTTATTTTTACAGATTGAGAAGTCTTGTCTACTGGTTTTCTCCTTCTTGCATTCCTTAGTGTGTAGCCAGTTGATATGGAGGCTGTGTACGGTGCACTGGCCAAAGGAGATATTGATTTTGTCTGCCAGGTAGAAGGGGTATTGAATTAAACTAACTGCCTCATGAACTTGGAGATGATGCAGGCAGACAGCTATGATGTTCTTGGACTGTATGATTAATAATGGCAAACCTTGGTCAATCCTTTGATTACAATCAACAAACAATTATTCGAGGGTTCAAGGGAAGTATTTAAAGACCTGGGCACAGTCATACCCCCCACGCAAGTATTAGAGAACAACAAATAACTGTGGGTCTAGTAATAAACTCAAGACATGCTATGTGTTGCTGGCTATGTGTCTGCTACTACTATTAAAAATAGAAGACAGACTGGACAGTTAACCACTGTGAAAAATGTCCATCAGTTACTCGTTCTTGGACACCCAGTACATCATTTGGTCTACTCCACAGTAGTTTGACCACCACTCTATCCCCATAGATATATATTGGAGATACGTAGTGATGGATGGATGTCTGGTAGATTTTATTTGTATGTAACTGAGAGCAGTGCATAAAAAGTGAGTGTAAGAAAAAATATAAGCGTAAGATTGGATAGTGCATACAATTATTACTTTATTCTAGGGTCATGCACCTCCAATATTAAAAACAACAATAGTGCAAAAAAGTCAGGTGGTTCAAACAAATACCTTCTGACTGGGCTATCTGGTCGACATGTTTCTGCGGGTAATGGTCAATTACTATACCAACCGCTTCCTCAGGACCCATAAACTTAATTGCTACTGCTTACGTGATAATATGTGAAAAGACAGGACATTTGTGAACAGAAAAAAGTGTCACCTGTACACTTCCATTATTCTCCTGTGAAAGTCCAGTTGTGATTAAGCCAGCAAATCCACATGTAATGAGACATAAACAATAATAACACCTTCGTTAGTAAGGGCTATACAAGCGACATTGCTAAAATTATTCCAGTACTGCATCTGGGTCAAATGACCCTCGTGTGTATAACATTGTCAGCGTAATCAATGCCTCACCTTAATTTGTAAGGGGAATTGCCTCACCTCACCTGGCAAACAGCTCAGGAAAATGAAGCACCGCTCTAGAGTGCAGAAAATATATACAAAAGTCAGTATTAAAAACCTGTGTCGGGTCAGTGCAGAGTCACAACCTGTGGGATGCCCAACAGCAAACCAACAGGGGTCAATTGTCTTATCATTCTCCAAGATTAGGCAAATTTAATTCAATGGCGTCAGGCATGCAATATAAAGATGGTCTATTGATTAGCCATTCAGTGTCTATTGCTATCATAACATGATATCTGCACTTTAGCCTTCACTCCAGTATCATCAGCTTTGGAGTTAACACATAGCGCATCCAGGCATTAATTGTTTGTGGCTACGATCAATAGTAATCAGCCACAGATAAATGTGCGCTGTCTGTCTAAAAGTGCGCCCATGCGCTGAATCTTAAAGCGCATTCACTAGATTTTCACACGCAGCGTCTATCATGCACATCGTGTCATATAAGGAGTTAATCAGAGCCCCTCCCGCACCCTTACCTCTCCGTCGGTACTTCAAACAGCCAGCTGGGCTGTTTGGGGAGGTGCCGCGGGGGGAGACGAGCACTTCCTTAACGTTTCAGAGCCAGCGCGATAGGTCACACGCGCGGCTCCTGAAACTACCCGTGCTTCTGGGAAATGTGGTCCCGCACGCGCCTGACAGGCGTCCTCTGGCGCGCGTCAATAAAAACTACACTCGCCTCTGGGAAATGTAGTTTGAGAAGTGCCCCTCAGTCGCACTGCGTTAAGACCACTACCGGGCATTGGAGAATCTATTCAAAACGCGGCAAATACATAGATTAATGTATTAATGATATAGTGTCAGCACTGAAAAACTAAAACTCGCTATAGAAAGTGCAGGTAATCGGTGTGAACGCTATAAAAGGATGGCTTATGAGTGTCCCGAGGCGGCTGATTGTATCATTAATACAGATGTCGCCATCTTCTTAGCACAGTTACAAGACAGACATCTTCAAGGCTATTTAGCCTGAATATAGATGGTGGAAATATAATCAGTAAAGGTGATCATATAATTTTTAACTCGTTAGGTAGGACAACCCTACTATAGTACCTCAGGATAATAGCAGGTGGCCAGTCAGTCTATTTGGTCAAGCATCTCCGAAGTCATATCAATGTACATGAAATCATCCGATGATGCTTCTACAGTGTCATCCATGGGATGTCTTCGTTGAGCCCGCCTTTATCACAGTTGAGTTTGTACACCCATTTTTGCTCAATTTTAAACAAATGTCTAGATATATCTGTGATGTGCGTGGGAATGTTGGGTTGTTCTAACACAGTCCATTCGAAGTCCGTAGGTCTGTGGCCCACTTGAATATAATGATTTGTCAATCTTGTTGCTTGCTTTTTGCACCTTATTGTGCTCTTATGTTCTGAGATTCTCGTTCTGATCCTCCGAGTAGTCATTCCGACATATCTCAGTACGCACGGGCAGGTGATAAGATAGATGAGATTGCTACTATTGCAATTTGTGAACCGTTTTTGTTCCCACGGACGATTCGTTCCTATGTCGATTGAGGTGGTGTGTCTGGTCTGTGGACATGCGGCACAATTGCCACACGGATGGTGCCCTGTCACAGGTGGCATGTTCCATATTGTACCCACTTGCTGGATTTCCTTAGCTGGAGGTGTGGTGTGTACCAGCTTGTCTCTTAGACTAGTTGCTCTTTTGAAAGCAAATAGTGGTTGTGTCAAGGAATCTTTACCGGTGTTCAATATCCTCCAATGCTTTCAGACTATGCGTTGAATAGCGTTAGATCTTGTGCTAAACGTATTCACGAATGTCAGCCTCTCGTTCTTTGTCTTCGGAACGGGTGGTTCCAGTAGGGCTTCCCTGTTATTGTTAGCTGCTCTCTTCATTGTTGACGTCTTCCTGAGACCAATGGTGAAATTGATGCCCACCTATCTTCAGGACACAAAGGACCTACTTAGATTGCTACCAGACCTTGATTTCAACATTTTGACGGATCACCTGGTATCCTTTGACGTGGAGTCACTTTATACCTCCATCCCTCAGAACGAAACATTAGAGGCAATTGAATCTCTGGACTGTGTTAGAACAACCCAACATTCCCACGCACATCACAGATATATCTAGACATTTGTTTAAAATTGAGCAAAAATGGGTGTACAAACTCAACTGTGATAAAGGCGGGCTCAACGAAGACATCCCATGGATGACACTGTAGAAGCATCATCGGATGATTTCATGTACATTGATATGACTTCGGAGATGCTTGACCAAATAGACTGACAGGCCACCTGCTATTATCCTGAGGTACTATAGTAGGGTTGTCCTACCTAACGAGTTAAAAATTACATGATCACCTTTACTGATTATATTTCCACCATCTATATTCAGGCTAAATAGCCTTGAAGATGTCTGTCTTGTAACTGTGCTAAGAAGATGGCGACATCTGTATTAATGATACAATCAGCCGCCTCGGGACACTCATAAGCCATCCTTTTATAGCGTTCACACCTATTACCTGCACTTTCTATAGCGAGTTTTAGTTTTTCAGTGCTGACACTATATCATTAATACATTAATCTATGTATTTGCCGCGTTTTGAATCGATTCTCCAATGCCCGGTAGTGGTCTTAACGCAGTGCGACTGAGGGGCACTTCTCAAACTACATTTCCCAGAGGCGAGTGTAGTTTTTATTGACGCGCGCCAGAGGACGCCTGTCAGGCGCGTGCGGGACCACATTTCCCAGAAGCACGGGTAGTTTCAGGAGCCGCGCGTGTGACCTATCGCGCTGGCTCTGAAACAATAAGGAAGTGCTCGTCTCCCCCCGCGGCACCTCCCCAAACAGCCCAGCTGGCTGTTTGAAGTACCGACGGAGAGGTAAGGGTGCGGGAGGGGCTCTGATTAACTCCTTATATGACACGATGTGCATGATAGACGCTGCGTGTGAAAATCTAGTGAATGCGCTTTAAGATTCAGCGCATGGGCGCACTTTTAGACAGACAGCGCACATTTATCTGTGGCTGATTACTATTGATCGTAGCCACAAACAATTAATGCCTGGATGCGCTATGTGTTAACTCCAAAGCTGATGATACTGGAGTGAAGGCTAAAGTGCAGATATCATGTTATGATAGCAATAGACACTGAATGGCTAATGAATAGACCATCTTTATATTGCATGCCTGACGCCATTGAATTAAATTTGCCTAATCTTGGAGAATGATAAGACAATTGACCCCTGTTGGTTTGCTGTTGGGCATCCCACAGGTTGTGACTCTGCACTGACCCGACACAGGTTTTTAATACTGACTTTTGTATATATTTTCTGCACTCTAGAGCGGTGCTTCATTTTCCTGAGCTGTTTGCCAGGTGAGGTGAGGCAATTCCCCTTACAAATTAAGGTGAGGCATTGATTACGCTGACAATGTTATACACACTAGGGTCATTTGACCCAGATGCAGTACTGGAATAATTTTAGCAATGCCGCTTGTATAGCCCTTACTAACGAAGGTGTTATTATTGTTTATGTCTCATTACATGTGGATTTGCTGGCTTAATCACAACTGGACTTTCACAGGAGAATAATGGAAGTGTACAGGTGACACTTTTTTCTGTTCACAAATGTCCTGTCTTTTCACATATTATCACGTAAGCAGTAGCAATTAAGTTTATGGGTCCTGAGGAAGCGGTTGGTATAGTAATTGACCATTACCCGCAGAAACATGTCGACCAGATAGCCCAGTCAGAAGGTATTTGTTTGAACCACCTGACTTTTTTGCACTATTGTTGTTTTTAATATTGGAGGTGCATGACCCTAGAATAAAGTAATAATTGTATGCACTATCCAATCTTACGCTTATATTTTTTCTTACACTCACTTTTTATGCACTGCTCTCAGTTACATACAAATAAAATCTACCAGACATCCATCCATCACTACGTATCTCCAATATATATCTATGGGGATAGAGTGGTGGTCAAACTACTGTGGAGTAGACCAAATGATGTACTGGGTGTCCAAGAACGAGTAACTGATGGACATTTTTCACAGTGGTTAACTGTCCAGTCTGTCTTCTATTTTTAATAGTAGTAGCAGACACATAGCCAGCAACACATAGCAATCCTTTGATTAGCCTGTTTACAGGACACTATTCAGGAGTTTCTGAATTTGGTTATCAGCCTTTCACTGCACTTCATTTTGGATATCTACGATTCTTTAATGGAAATTTTAAGATAGGTTCGATACTGTACAGAAGTGAGAGATGGTTCTATCTTCTAAACTGTGGGGGCCTTCCTAGTAAGATTATTGTCAAAGTAGAAGTTGAGTGATTCAACCCTGTGAGCTGTGGGTGAAACTATCTAAATTAATGGAAGAGATATGTTCTTGCGCCTATACTTACCTGCTTTAATTCAGAGGAGGACACGCTTCATTTTAGGGTTTTTGGTTTCATGTAGGGTTTTTTCATCAGGCTTAAATGGTTAAGAAGTCATCAATGTACTGGTGTATCTCATCAGCCAGGAGCATGTACAGATTGAAGATGATCAATGACAGAAAGCATCTTTGAAGTGTGACATAAATCCCATGGATTTGTTGTCAACTGGAAGCATTTGTTTGGTTGTCCTGAAGTCTTTCGGTCAGCTAGAAGGCAAACATATTTCCTGTTGTTGCCTAATTGAAATGACTTAAAACATTTGGTGAATAACATCCCCATTATTCATTATATATATACATGTATATGTATATATATATTGTATACAAAATGTTCTGTAGCAGCGGGAGCACTAATCAGTTGGTGCCCACGTCGAGACCAGGGCAGTGTCTCGTCAATATTCCACACGAAAGATTGTCGCGGCACACTTCTTGGTAGTTTCAAAGTTGATTTATTAACAGATCGTGAAAAAACTCCATGTATAATCAAAAACCTCCTGGGCCTGTTTCGTTGGATTTATAGCGGCTTTCCAGGTCGCGAGTAACGGCCCACCGCAGGAAAGCGATTCCTTGCTGACACTACGATAGTGTCGGAACTGGGAGAGGAAGCAAGTTTGGCACCTTGCAGGGGGTGCCAGCCTGAGCTCTGCTCGGCATCCATAAAGCGACGGCAGTTTCATGCCAGGAGACATGTCAACCCACTGGGGTTTTATTTGGTGGTATATGGCGAAGTTTGGATGGTTTGGATGGCGCACCCACTGGGAATTATTTTGGAACACTACACCTACCAGAATGCCACAGTGATGGCCACGCCGACAGGGGCGGTACAAAACAGTGTAAGATTTACAGGGCATCCACTCCTGCAAAAGACCGAACGCTGCTGATGAAGGGATTTTACGTCCTGAAACGCGTCCAGCATCTTAAGACTTTGATGTGGTTTCCTGAGCAAAGGGATTGTTTGCAGGCTGCCGAGCAATAAAGCAAGAGTTGAATCAAAAACCTCCTGGGCCTGTCTCAAATTGGTTTCCTGTTTCGTTGGATATATATATATATATATATATATATATATATATATATATATATATATATATATACACACATATATTACCTACTGGCAGTCGCCAGTAGGTAGTTATAGTTAGGACCTAGTTTCCATAGGAAATCCACAACATTCTATTTGGAATAACTTTGGCGCCGGTGGACGAATCTTCGTGAATTTCTCCAAGAAAATGGCCTGCTCGGTTCCGCTCCTTCCCTGAAAGTTTGAGGGTGATTTGTCAAGTGAGGGCCTAGAAAAAAGGGGGGTCCCAAAACGTGTTTTCCCCATAAAATTTTCCATAGGGACCTTTAACCAGGGCTACAGCCCGAACGGCTGAACGGAATTACACAAAATTCGGCAGAGAGGTAGAGTTCTGTTCGCAGATTGTGCTTTTTGTTGAATGGTGTAAATCCGTTCAGTAGTTTCTGAGAAAATTGCAAGTAAAATCATAGCGATATCTAGAGACGGAGTTCAGCACGCGTATGGAAATCCGTTCAATTACGAGAGCGAGCTGCATGCTGATTGGCTGTGAACTGTCTGTCAACACTCGAAACCAGGAAGTGTTGGCGGCCATCTTGTGCCTCGCCAGAACCGAGTCACAAGAAAACAGTAAAGCAAAGTTGAGAAATAAGGAAAGGGGGCAGGGTAGAAACATTCTGACCCTATAGTCTTGGTCAGGGGGATGGTACATGGATCTTTAGGCTCAATTTTTTTTTTAAATAAAATAAAAAATGGCGGGGTACTCGTGCAGTACTTGTACACGGTGGAAAAGGTGAAAAAAAACTAGAAGTCCGTTTTGTTTATTAGGTCCCTGGGGGGCAATTTTTAGAGCTATATTTCTATGACAGTATGTAAAACGTTCCGGTTTTTTTTTCCTGCATCAGTTGTACTCTCTACGCATGCGCAGCCTTGTTTGCAAGTCCACTTTTTTTTCTTTTTCTTCAAGTTCGCAAAGCAAACCTCTCCTGATTTTAGGTATTAAATTTGCCGCTTTCTTTTCCCGGGTCATGCGTGTCATCCGGTGCTATACTTTTGTAATATATTAATAAACATATTGTATGTATATTTATTTGAAATGTAGTGTCGAGGCGCCAAACGTTGATTACATACTCCGTCCAGCCGCCATTTTAGTAGTTTTTCTCCGTTATTTTTATTATACCTGTTACTTTCATTTTACCCTGTGCATATTTTCTCTGTGATCGATGAGATTTCGTGCCACAGATACCACGGTGTTTGTCCTTGGTCTCCGATATTATCAGACTCGGTCACACGTATAGCTAGAAAGTAATTTGAAGGACGTAAGGCACAGGCATTACAACACGTGTTGGTCAACAAAAAACATTATTAAGATTATGCATTTATCATGTGTGGTAAATGCATACTAGTTGTAAAAGCATGTGTGGAAAAGCGATATGCGTGGTAATGGTTTTGTGGTGACGCTCACGCATGCTTATGAACCGGGTCTGGGCGTGGTGGAGTCTAGAGTACCAGGCAGAGGGGCACGCAGCTGCACTCATACAATATAGAAGTAATATAGGATTTTTAAAACTTAAAAAAAATTATTCGATAATTATCCTATGTTAAGTCTTCTGTTAGTATGTTCATTAAATACATGAATATATGTTTTTAAACAATTAAAAACATTTGCGTCGCCGTACATGACGTCACACGGAAGCTTTGATGCGACGTGTAACGTCAAAGGGTATTCGTAGCGTATGCTGAAAATGATTAGCAGTATAAACTATGGTGTGATCACTCTCTCACTGTCAAATCAGAGCACAGGGCGCGCTATGAGAATGGTTAGAAGTGCTGACTCATTGGAGATCCAATTCAGGTGAGTGGCTTATCCACAGTATCATAACGTTATTTTTTAACCTAGTTTGAGGTTTGCATGAAATACTATGCTATACGCAGATATGGATGTTTAGGGAGCTCTTATCTGCATGAAGCTTGGTTAATACCATTTACATATAGGTTTCTGAGGGAGGTAAACGAAATCTATGTGAATAGCGAGGATTGCACAATAGTACCAGATCACTACTTAATTTGAGACACATACAATTGCATGGCTCTTGTAATCAAGATGCGGCTAATTTGGACTGAGTTTTGAAAGGTAGTCCGACACTTGCTATCATAACAACGTTCACTTTACTGGAAACGGGAGTTATTTACTTTGAAATAATGGAGATTGTTGTGCAATGTTAGCAGGAATCTGTTACATGATTACGGTAACTGAGCGTGTGGTTTGATTAAAAAGTTATGTTAACTCCTCTGCATGGGAAGCTGGATGTTTCCATCTGGCTGTCAATTTCGACTTGAAAGCAGAGTCAACCAAATGAGTCGTATAAGAGTGCTATTGTCTCAAAAAGAGGTCGCTCTTATATCTGGTACAGAAACATTTGTCCTTCATGTAGCAAACACTCGCACAGAAGTGCATGCTTCATTAAATACAGACGTGCTCTTGAATTTTGGGGAGTTAATTCAGAGTATCTTTAATGTGTCCTTGACTACGGGGTTACCTTACTTTTTTAAAGTTAGAAGCAGTGGCCTTGTGACTTCTATAGAAAGTATATTTGGTGTCTTTTTGGGATTTTTTCATTCAATTTTTTCCAGTATCTTGGGTGGTTTGCGCTTAATACTCGCATTAGTTGCCGGTGTGCTTTTATTAATTTGGTTACATAAATATGGATGCACATCCTGCAGCAGATGATAATATGTCCCGACTGTTGCTGCTTCGCAACCGAATGATTAGTTAATATGGAGCGCTGTCTCTTGCAACGTTGAGTGCAGCTTATGGATTATCGTTTCAATTCTCCTTTTTCACGTGCGTTCACCCTGTCTTCCATTGCCTGAGCTGTGATTTCGACTGGGCCCTGGATTTGTGTCTCTGCAGTACGGTGTCTCCCAACGCGGATTATGACCAGCTGATGAGCCCCTTACTGGTTCATGACGTGCTCTGTTGTGGCGGCGGGGTTATGGCCTTAGCAGCGACACATGGAATAATGGGATGTTAGAATGTTTTTGCAGCGGAGCTTGAGTTCTTGGCACACAGTTACATTGAAGATGAGCGCCAAGATACTCCTTGGAGTGAAAGTTGCGCGTTAGAAATGTCTTTCACATTACATTACAAGATGACCAGAGTTTTCCTCCGATGGTGATAGAGGCTCCGGTCGTTGAGGAACATGTATGTTCATTCCCACTATTGAATTGGATGACTGAAATGTTTTCAGATGAGAACAATGACTTCCTGTTGGAGGCTGTTGCTACATACTGTGCTTACACGCTGTTGGATTAAGACTCTTTGATTTTTCTACGTATTCTTTATTATTTAGCTACTGCTTTCTATCAACGAGCGAATAACTTTTTTTGGAAATGTGAACTTGACTCTGCTTTTTAGGCTTGGACTCTGCGTTTCTAATTCGCCCACGTTTATATCACGTGCTTTGATCAAGAAAGGGTGCCGTGGGGCTGAGCGTGTCACTCACACCCTGTTAAGTTAGCATGGGTTTATTAGAAGCTTATACAATATTTTTGCTTTCCTGCTCTGCTTTGCACACGACACGTACTTGTGTTATTGTTTAGAGAAGGCTGAGTATTTTACTCTATATGAGAATAATTTGGTATGCTAGGTTTGTAAACTGCCTCGCTAGTTTTGTGTGTATAGTGAGAGCATGGAACATGAAGGTTATCTTGAATACTGTGTCTGTTATTCAGAATGATCCTCGCACGTTCGAGCCATAATACATATGGAGCTGTGGCTACCTCTGATACTTGCGCATTTCATAATCCATTGTTAAGGCAAAGTTACAAACAGTTGGAGAACATTCGTATCTTGACAGTTTGTGGAGCACTGAATGTGATCCACTACTGCTGAGTACCAGAGGTATGGGTCTGCCCATGTAATCCTATGAGACTTTCTGTAGTTATAAACTAATCTGCTAGGTAGGGAGGGTGAAATGTAGGTATATTTTAAATTTGTTTACCTTTAGCATTATAAGATGCTTTTTCCGTTTGTATTTCATAGAATAGTAACAATGCTGACAACCTTGTTTCTGATAATATGTTTGGTTGTATTTTCTAAGGTACTGTGCATGAGATTATGGTGTTAGAAATAAACATTTCAAAGTTGCACGTGTCTTTATTTACATCTTGTTTTGGACTGGTGTAAGACTATATTGAAAGAGTGTTTTTGTTATCCACTTCACTTCATGTAAAGTCGCATGTTCTGGGTTGACTAGTCATTGGTGTTTTTGCTCTAGGGCGAAGAACCAATGAGTCACTGATTGCTAGCTCGGTAGGGGGTTTGTGTAGTAAGGTGGGTTTTGGAACACCGTAATTCACTGAGGTCCTAAGTCTTTATGCACAGTTCTGTGTATGAGCAGAATTCCTGGAACAGTAGTTACAACAAAAAGGCTCGATAAAGGGCTTGCACTTTGAAGATGAATATAAAACAGAAGAATAGTTCATAATCACAGCTAAGGAATGCAGTAATTAGATGTGTGTATGTGTGGATGATGTGTAGATTGAGTGGAAGATGAAAAACATGAAAAATAAGAAAGGTTGGAGAGATGCAAACTACCCACTGCATTGTCAGTGAAGTGGATCTTTGGATTTCCAGGTCATTACACAGATAGGGTGTTGGATTCCACAGTGGGAGCAAGAGAACCTAGTACAACAACTAAGGAAGAAAGCTAGTGCATAAAGTACACACAGTTGGGCAGATTTACAAGGTCGTGGGAACAATTATGCAAAAGCGGCGCAAGGGGCTTGTAAACCTGTCGCAGTGTGTGTTAGAAAAGACACAAGAAAGCACAGAAGTGTGCAAATTACCCACTGCTATTCACGGGTAGTAGTTACCAAGAAGGATGAATAAAGGGCCTGCACTTTGAATTTGAATTAAAGAAGAATAATTGATAAGCTTAGGCAAGAATGGTAGCAAGTAGGTGTGTGTATTTGTGGTTGTTGTGTTTATTGAGTGGAAGATGACTAAGGTGAAAAATTAGAGAGGTTGCAGAGATGCAAACTTTCCATTTCTTTGTAAAGGAAGTGGGTGTTTAATTTTCCAGTGCATATATATATATTCACTGAAAAAAACATATGTTTCAGGCATGTTATAGTTAAGAATCAGCATTTAAAAAACCTTAATTCACTGAAAAAACCATAGGTTTCAGCCACGTTATAGTTAGGAAGTAGCATTTAAAAAACCTTAGAAATTCCTGAAAAAACCATAGGTTTCACCCATGTTATAGTTAGCTGGACATTTCTCTCATACAAAACCATTGAAATTCCCCATTATAGTTAGTTCAGCTAACTATAACTCGCGCGCCCGCAATGCACTGTTGATGACGTCGCATATTACATCACTCATCACATGGTCAGTGACATCACTGATGACATCACTGATGACATCTCAAAGACATCACTGATGACATCACTGATGACATCTCAAATGACATCACTGATGACATCACTGATGAAATCATCGATGTGAAAGAGTGGCAGACCTCCTCTCACCCTAATATAACCTATAATACACACATTTAAAAATAGATACTGACATATTAAAAAAATGGAGATACCAATACCAGTTACAACAACCTATTCAGTAATTCCAACATCTACATCCACATCCACTCATCCACTAAGAGTTCTATATAGTCACTTAAACATGTAATCACTCATCATATGTAGTAAGAGAGAGTACTCCCGGTTAATTTAAGGTCCAGAGGGGGGAGAGACAAAGCAAGCAAAAAATACAAAAACCTCAGGTTGGACCTATATTCCTTTTAGCATTGAATAAATCTCCAAACTACTTGGAAGCGGATGCCAAAGAGAAAAACTTCACAGTGTTATCAAAACATATATATTTATTAGATTTTTTTTAGAAAGTTATTTCTTTAAAAAGAACATTTAATACATCTGTGCATATCAAATCATTTTATCGTCAATAAGAAATTCATAACTTTTACAAACATAGTTTTTTCTCAAAATCTGTGAGTTATGATACTAAAAATGTGCCCTCTAATAACAACTATTCTTACCAATCATACATGCATACTTATATGTCAGTCATACCAATCCTATTTGTGAGAAAACAACCTATCAACGTAAGCACAAAGACTGATATGCACAGATGTATTAAATGTTCTTTTTAAAGAAATAACTTTCTAAAAAAAATCTAATAAATATATAAAATATATAAAAAAAATAAATCACTCATCATATGTACTTATACACCTACACATCCTGTTATACACCGATACTCATCCATACAGTTACTCACACAAATACTCATACATGCAAATAAACTATCAAATATCCATTTGTTTACATATACAGCTATACACACACAAGTACACTTACTTTTACAGAAACGTACACATACTTACTCTCTTAAACAATCAGTTATAGAAACACACACTTATTTATACAGGAACTTTTTCAATCTGTCACTGTCATATATCCTTAGTTATATACATAATACTCACATACACTAGTTTAAAACATATGTAGTTACTCATAAAGACACTATTGAGGCAGTCAATAACTCACTAGCACACCCATACACACATTCATACACCCATACAGTCCTGCACACATGCTGTCTTCAAAACACATACAAACAGTGAGTCAGTCATTCATGCATCTGTGCCATAAGTAATACCCGCCACCAAACCATACAGACACTCATTCTGATATTCAAATAACCAACTAATATCCCATATAGACACTCGTGTAGCTACCCACCAACCCATGCAGCCACTTATACACAAAGTGAGACACTGATACAGATATTTACATATTTAAACATTACTCGCTAATACATGTATTCACTAAGATATACTTAATAAGTCAGTTATACAATGAAATTTACAAAAAAAACATCCATTTAGAGACTTATTTACCTATGTATTCTTCTATCGACCTTTAGATATACATATATAAAAATATTTATTTTTCAGAAAGACACACATTCAGTGGGTGTTGTCATCAGTGATGTCATCAGTGATGTCACTGACCATGCGATGAGTGATGTAATATGTGATGTCATCAGCAGTGCATTGCGGGCGCGCAAGTTATAGTTATACTACTGAACTAATTATAACGGGGGAATTTCAATGGTTTTGTATAAGAGAAATGTCCAGCTAACTATAACATGGGTGAAACCTATGGTTTTTTCAGTGAATATATATATGTGTGTATATATATATATGTATATATATATATATATATATATATATATATATATATATATATATATTTGTCCAAGGTGCCTGAGCTTTCGGGGAGGCACACGACATTTCTCCGCCCTCCGGGCTTCTCGCTCAGCGCACTTCCCCGCTCCATGATTTAAAATGTGCCCACGCGTTTCTGGGAACCTTTTCCCTTCATCAGGGGCTGACATCAAGGAATACTGTTCACGCATCATTATTCGCCAGACATTTATTTACAACCACACCCATGGTAGGCGTATGCTCAGTGCATCGTCATACCAAGTTTTCTGGGATATGTAGTCCGTTAGGTGCATGAGAGTCACATTAGGGATTCCTTGAGAATTAATGCCATTGTTCATGCCTATAGTAGGCTGGATTTGCGGTTCAGTACGCTGTAAATTTTAGCTGGAGTCCTGTGCTCAAGCCTCCAAATCGTTTGGAAGCGATTGCCTCAGACTGCTGCACTCGATGTACGCTGCCACAGTCGATGGTGCTCTCCCCCCGACCAGGCGGCCGGTAAGAATTATTTGTCCAAGGTGCCTGAGCTTTCGGGGAGGCACACGACATTTCTCCGCCCTCCGGGCTTCTCGCTCAGCGCACTTTCCCGCTCCATGATTTAAAATGTGCCCGACGCGTTTCTGGGAACCTTTTCCCTTCATCAGAGGCTGACATCAAGGAATACTGTTCACGCATCATTATTCGCCAGACATTTATTTACAACCACACCCATGGTAGGCGTATGCTCAGTGCATCGTCATACCAAGTTTTCTGGGATATGTAGTCCGTTAGGTGCATGAGAGTCACATTGGGGATTCCTTGAGAATTAATGCCATTGTTCATGCCTATAGTAGGCTGGATTTGCGGTTCAGTACGCTGTAAATGTTAGCTGGAGTCCTGTGCTCAAGCCTCCAAATCGTTTGGAAGCGATTGCCTCAGACTGCTGCACTCGATGTACGCTGCCACAGTCGATGGTGCTCTCCCCCCGACCAGGCGGCCGGTAAGAATTATTTGTCCAAGGTGCCTGAGCTTTCGGGGAGGCACACGACATTTCTCCGCCCTCCCGGCTTCTCGCTCAGCGCACTTCCCCGCTCCATGATTTAAAATGTGCCCGACGCGTTTCTGGGAACCTTTTCCCTTCATCAGGGGCTGACATCAAGGAATACTGTTCACGCATCATTATTCGCCAGACATTTATTTACAACCACACCCATGGTAGGCGTATGCTCAGTGCATCGTCATACCAAGTTTTCTGGGATATGTAGTCCGTTAGGTGCATGAGAGTCACATTGGGGATTCCTTGAGAATTAATGCCATTGTTCATGCCTATAGTAGGCTGGATTTGCGGTTCAGTACGCTGTAAATTTTTGCTAGAGTCCTGTGCTCAAGCCTCCAAATCGTTTGGAAGCGATTGTCTCAGACTGCTGCACTCGATGTACGCTGCCACAGTCGATGGTGCTCTCCCGCCGACCAGGCGGCCGGTAAGAATTATTTGTCCAAGGTGCCTGAGCTTTCGGGGAGGCACACCACATTTCTCCGCCCTCCGGGCTTCTCGCTCAGCGCACTTCCACGCTCCATGATTTAAAATGTGCCCGACGCGTTTCTGGGAACCTTTTCCCTTCATCAGGGGATGACATCAAGGAATACTGTTCACGCATCATTATTCGCCAGACATTTATTTACAACCACACCCATGGTAGGCGTATGCTCAGTGCATCGTCATACCAAGTTTTCTGGGATATGTAGTCCGTTAGGTGCATGAGAGTCACATTGGGAATTCCTTGAGAATTAATGCCATTGTTCATGCCTATAGTAGGCTGGATTTGCGGTTCAGTACGCTGTAAATTTTAGCTGGAGTCCTGTGCTCAAGCCTCCAAATCGTTTGGAAGCGATTGCCTCAGACTGCTGCACTCGATGTATGCTGCCACAGTCGATGGTGCTCTCCCCCCGACCAGGCGGCCGGTAAGAATTATTTGTCCAAGGTGCCTGCAGTGTCCCGGAGTGCCCACCCACTGGACATTGCAGTTTACTATGAAAGGGCGGGAGCACTGCTCCTGCCCTGTCAGAGCAAACTTCTGCTTTGCATTTGGGGGCATTCGAGCTCCCCCGTGGTCCCCAACGTGAGGGCTGGCCCTGGGGGATGGGGTCCCTGGGGCCAAAAGTAGCCTTGAAAGGGGGCCACACGGCCCCTCTCAAATATTTAATAAAAAAAAAAAAGGCAATGCCCCAGCAAATGGGGTCCCTGAGGCCGATAAAGGCCTCAGGAGGAAGGCTGCATGGCCCCCTCCATTAAAAATATTAAAACTTAAAAATATGTGGCCATGCCCCAGGGGATGATGTCCCCAGGGCCAAAATCAGCCGGGGGGGGGGGCGCACATTCCCCTTCCCATTTATTTAAATAAAAGAAAACAAAACTATGTCTCAGTCCCTGGGGATGGGGTTCCCAGGACCCAAAAATAATTAAGGGAAGGGGGGGCCAAACAGCACCTCTTCCCAAAAAAAAAGGAAAAAAAAGTTGCCATCTTGCCGGAGGCCCGCTCCCTCCCTGCACTACGCTGCAGATGCACCTCCTGGCGCATTCTGGACTGGGGGATTAAGTCCCCTAGACTATTTAAGGGTCCTTGGGGGCCAATTAGCCCACCAGGTATCTCCAGTAAGCCACACACAGTGAGAATGCTGAGAGGTGGTCCGTGGCCCTGGCCTTTTTTACACCACTCTGCAAACGTGCCTCTTGGTGCACTACTGGTGGGGCGATGAGGCCATCTTGTGTCCTGAGGACCTCAGGACTAAAGTGGACTTCATCCCCCTAGCAGCAGTGTGCAAGGAGGCGTGTTTCCAGAGTGGTGTAAAAAGGAGGTGTGGCCTCGGACCACTCTCAGCAATACAGCTGTGTCGGCTTACTAGAGATAACAGGAGGGCTGGTTGGCCCCCAGGAACCATCAGGAGGCAAGGGGACTTCATCCCCCAACCAAGAGTACGTGTTTGCAGAGTGGTGCAGAAAAGGGGCATGGCCTGTGTTCACCTTTCAGCAATCCCACTATCTTGGGCTTACTGGAGGTGTCAGGTAGGCTAGTTAGCCCCTAAGGACCCCTTGTATTGAAAGGGACTTTAATCCCCATCCAAAGAGCACGCAAGGGAGTGTGTTTGCATAATGGTGGGCAAAGGGGGCATGGCCGGCTACCCCTCCTGTTACATCCAATAAATCCCACACAGTGGGATTGCTAAGAGGTCTTCGGAGGCCACGCCCCCTTTCTCCACCACTCTGCAAACTCACCTCCTGGCACACTACAGGTCGGGGGATGAAGTCCACTTTACTCCTGATGGACTTTGGGAGCCAAGAAGCCCTCCTTGTCTGTCCTGTAAGTCCTATGCAGTGGAATTTTATGAGCACTGGTCGGAGGCCCATCCCCCTTTCTGCACCACTCTGCAAACGCTACTACTACATTATAGTTAGTAATTAGTATTTCAAAAACCTTAGAAATTCACTGAAAAAAAACATAGGTTTCAGCGACGATATAGTTAGTAATTAGCATTTAAAAAACGTAGAAATTTACTGAAACAACAATAGCTTTCAGGGACATTATTCTTAGAAATTAGCATTTAAAAAAACCTTTGAAATTCACTGAAAATTCCATAGGTTTCAGGGACGTTATAGTCAAAAATTAGCATTTAAATAACCTTCAAAATTCACAGAAAAAACACAGGTTTCAGGGACGGTATAGTTAGTCAGACAATTCACTCATACAAAACCAGGGAAATTTGGCCGTTATAGTTAGTTGAGCTAACTATAACTCGCGACCCCACAATGCACTGCTGATTATAGCACATATTACATCACTCATGACATCGTCAGTGATATCACTGATGACATCTCAAATGACATCACTGATGACATCATCTGGTTAATATCTGATGTACCTCCTCACACCCTAATATAACCTTTCATACACCCACTCTAAAATTCAGACTACCATTCTCAAACCCATAGACACACCAATACCAGTTAGTACATACCCACACACTGATTCATAGGTCTGCACACATCCACTAACTCACCAATACAGTTACTCATCAATACAGCCTCTGATATATGCACTCATACATCTATACAGATACTCACACACCGCCACTCACCCATAGAGTTACTCACACACCTAGTAAGTCACCCAAAGACTCAATCACAGTGCCATTTACTCACCAATACAGTTATACACACACCACCTCATGTTTTCATACATATACTAGCACATACTTACTCTCTTGTACAATCACTGACACAAGTATACACTCGTCCATACAGCCACTGTCACAATCACTCACTCTCACATATAGTCATGTATATACTTCAACACTCACATATACTGCCTTTCACATATGTAGTTACTCACACATATACCACAGAGATACCTATTCACTCTCCAACACAGCAATACACACACACTCACTCACCCATAGAGCCCCTCGCAGAAGCACTCATGAACCCAAACATCCATTGAATCACCCACCCTCACATCCATGCAGGGAGTTTTACCCCCACCCACACAGACACTCAGGCACCCATACAGCTACTCAGACAACCAATCATTAACCCATATAGACACTCATGTAGCTACTCACCAACCCATGCGCCACGTACATACCAACATTCCTAAACTTTTGAGAAACATTCACAGTCATTGGATGATGTCATCAGTGATGTAATTTGAGATGTCATTAGTGATGTCACTTACCTTGTCATGAGTGATGTAATATGTGATGTCATTAGCAGTGCATTGCGGGCGTGAGTTATAGTTAGCTCAACTAACTATAATGGCCAAACTTCTCTGGTTTTGTATGAGTGAAATGTCTGACTAACTATAACGTCCCTGAAACCTGTGCTTTTTTCAGTGAATTTCTAAGGTTTTTTAAATGCTAATTTCTGACTGTAATGTCTCTGAAACCTATGTTTTTTTCAGTGAATTTCAAAGGTTTTTTAAATGCTAAGCCCCAATGACCCTGCAGTCCCAGCGGCTGCCTGCCTCCTGCGGGAGCCAGCATTGCTGCTGCATGCAGGGAGCTTCTACAAATGCAGATCCCTACTTGCGTGAGAAGTAGATTAATCTCTTCCTTTCCCGGCATGTCTGTGGGCAGGGAAGGAGATGAACCACTGCTTCCAGCGGGTGGGAGCACTTTGACAGCTCCCACCCGCTGGAACCAGAGTGTTTGTGTTAGACCTGGCATCATTGGCGTGAGTCTCCCTTCCATTTTGACGGATTGCCTCCTCTGTTTTGATATGTTTTTGCTGGATTTATGCTTTGGGCACTGTGCTACTGCTAATCAGTGCCACAGTGCAAATGCTCCCTATGTTAAATTGATGTAATAATTGGTTACTCCATGATTGGGTTATTTGATTTATCTGTCAGCCCCTAGTACAGTGCACCATGTGTGCCCAGGGCTTGTAAATCAAATGCTGCTGGTGGGCTTGCAGCACTGGTTGTGCCACCCACAGAAGCAGCTTGTAAAGTGGGTCTCAGGCCGCCCATTGCAAGGCCTGTGTGCACTGCCATGTCAACTTGGCCAAGTGCACCCACTTGCCAGTCCCTAAACCTTCCCTTTGCTTCATGTTAGACACCCCTTTGGTAGGCACAAGGGCAGAGTGCATTGTAAGTATAAGGTAGGACATGCTCTAATGTGTGTAGCATGTTCTAATAGTGAATTACAGCCATCACTATTAGAACATGCTACCTGTTCTCCATAGACCAGAATGAGCAGCTAGATTATTACATGCTTATAATCCTAATTGACTCAGGGAACACGGTAGACATTCGAATTTAGTATGCCTGAACTCAATAATAAAATACATCTTTTAGTAAAGGTTATTTTAATATTCTGTGTTTGCAAATACCACTTTTAGAAAGCAGGTATTTGCTTGCCTAACTATTTGAGCCTGCCTCTGCTGGGCTGTGTATTCCTTGTCTGGGTTGTGAGTGACAGGGCTGTGGGATTCCAGGAGACAGGCTGGGGTAGCCTGGTGGTGAATAGAGAGATCTGCATCTAGATGGGAGGGAGGAGTTGCACCTGGGACCTGAATAGGGCTGGGCCTTCCCTCTACAATGCTGGCTCCACCTCCTGTGGCTTGTCTGATGTCTCTGTCCTGCACTGTGAAAGGAGAGGAGGAATCATGTCAACAGAGTGCTCCAGAGCTGCATCTACCCTCCCCTGTGCTGGCTCCACCTCCTGCGGGGTGGCTGATGTTTCTGCCCTGCACAGTGAAAGGAAGAAGAGAGTCATGTAAACAAAGTGCTCAGGAACTGGTTTGAACTAGGCAGAGACCTCTCTGCCTTCAGAGAACAAAGGATCTTGGACTATAAATATTGGTACCTGGATCCCAAGAAATTAGATCACTTCTGGACAAGAAACCTTTTTGCCAAGGAGAAGAAACAAGGAAGCTGCAGGAGTTTGGACTACCCCTCTGCCAGTGTGCTGTTTGCTGGGTTGGCCTGCAGTGGTTGCTTCTTTGCCAAGGGAGAGGAGAAGGAACTTTGTAAGGACTTTCATCTACAGAATATTCTCCAAGGGCTTGAACTGTGCTTGCCTCCTGCTGAAGTCTCAGGGACAAAAGACTTCACCTCCAGGTCCCTCCTGAATTTCCTTGATGGGAATTCTGACTCCAGTCACTTGCGTGCCGCTGGGAGCAGGAAGCACGACGCATCGAGAAGAAGCGTGTCACAGCTGCAGCTTAAATCATCGCACCGCTGGAGAAGCGAGCCTTCGTTGCATCTCCTAGGAAGCGTGTGTTCATCTAAGCTGCCTGCTCTCGCATCACCGGAGAAGCATGACACCATCGAGAGAGTCGCCATCACATCGCCGGAGAAGCGTGTCGCAGGGCCTGTCGCGGCTCCAAAGTACAGAGTCGTCGCAAGGCTGCCAGGGCGTCATCGCATCGTCATCGGATCGCGACATCAAGGGTGCCATCTTCTCGTAACGCAACCGGATCATCGCATTGCATCAAGGCGCCATCTTGCGCACCGCAACGGGCCCGCAGGCCAAGAATCTACGCATCACCTCCGCACCGGTAAGGCTCACGACGAGTCCCCTACTCTGCGCAAGCATTGAGGAAGGATGCAACCATTCCCCCAGGTCACGGAACCGACGCATCTCCCCTTTTGCGAGCCTTTTGTTCACTTTGCGTTATGCATCCAGGTACTTTGTTGAGAACTTTGTTGGTAGTTTGTGGCAATAGCTCATTCAGAAATTATATGTTTGTGAAAGTCCGCAACATCGTTGGTCAACTGTAAATTATAGAAATAATTATCTAAAAAAACACAGATGTGCAGTTGTAATAGTTGCAGAGATTCCACCTGGACATTCAGAAAAAAAATAGTATGCCTTAGCATTTTAGACATGGTTATTGAAATGGCAAAATTCTCTCAACCATTTAATCCATATACCAGAATATTAGCAAAAATCGATGAGGGAAACTTCATAGTTGGCAGTAAAGTAAAATCTGGACTGTCGTGCATCCAGTACAGTCTGAAAGACCTTCAGGGACTGTCCAGTAAACGCTTATGTGGACTAACAGGAGCACACTGGATGGAAAACTCCTGGTACTAGTCCAACTAAGTTTAGGGGTTTTTATTTTAGGATAGTTTATGGCATGACACGAGCAACAAGAATTATAGGTCATGCTATCGCTCTATTACCCACGGAACCTATAATTAGTGAGTAATAGTTTGAGACTTGCAAAAGGACCAGGGAGAAGATGTAAATGTAAATGTAAATGTAGTTGAGCTTATATAGCGCACAGCTACCCGCAGTGGGTTTCCCGGAGCTTGCTTAGGGAACCCTTCCTGGTATTCTTGTGGTCATCATAGATGACAGTTTATCTATGACACAGCAAGCCAACAAAGTGGCAGGCATGTGCTTCACCATTCTTAGATGGCTACGCAAAATTGTCTGGATGTTACCACCCAGAAGACCGTAGTCAATGCCTTAGTTACATCTCGGCTTGACTACGGTAACATCCTGTACCTGGGTTCAAACAAAGCAGTAATAAGACGCTTGCAACTCGTGCAAAACGCTGCTGCCAGACTGCTTTGCAGAATCCCTAGATCCGCCAGGGTCACCAAACATCTTAGGGACCTGCATTGGCTCAGGGTAGAAAATCGGATCCGCTTTAAAACCCTGAACTATCTGTTTAAAATCAAAGCTGGTACTGCCCCCAGGCACCTACAAGATCTTGCTAAGCCTTACCTCCCCAATCGCAGCCTCCGTTCATGTACAGCAGCGAACTTCGCGGTTCCTAGGTACAAACGGGCTAGAATGGGCGGGAGATCCTTCTCATATCTGGGTCCAACTCTTTGGAACACACTGCCCATCCATATACGCAAGGAAGAAAACCATATGAGATTCAGGAAAAGCGTAAAAACTTGGTTGTTCGACAAATAATTGCCTGTTGATTGCTCTCTCTCTAGTTGTGTTATGTGCTTTGCTATTCCGGCGCCGGGAAACCCTTTGTGGGTAGCTGCGCGCCTTATAAGTGCTATAAAATAAATAAATAAAAATAAATATTCCCCTGTGAGATAGCAGGGTATCCACAAGGTGAAAGTCAGGCATCCCGCTGCGAGGGGCCGTTGTGGAGATTAAGCAAGCTATTGCCCAGAGTCACAGAGTGTGAACCCGTGAGTCAAGGAGGCACCGGGGCGAGAATTATCAAGTCTGTGGAATTTTTAGCCCAAGACCCGCCGAGGTGGGGAATTGAACCCTGGTCCAGGACTGATCTCAGCTTCTGGGTCTGCTGCCTCTAACCCCTGAGCCACACTTCTCCACAGAAGATGTTATTGGATGAAATTTATTTTATATCCCACATTGCTGAATCCTTTTTTAAACATAGGAAAATAATTTGCGTGGGTTTCATTGTAATAATAAAAAGTCAAAACCATAGGATTGCCTGTTCTGTGCACATCCCTCATGTGTATTGTAATCTCCATAGTGTTTGATAATTTAGACATAACAAAATCCCTTATGCTTCTGAAAGTTTTTAATAAATAACCACTGAGATATTAGGTGATTTTATAAGACTTGCAGCTCTAGTATCCATCCCAAGGAAATACACGAAGGAATAAATGTTCTTTAGATTTGAAAATTCCATTTACAACTATTATTAGAGTCTGAGGAAATCTGTCAGTTTTGACAAATTCTCAGTGCCAAACTTTTGGTAATATTGCACCTGTAAGCCCTAAGTACACAAGAGGCATTTCAAATACCCGGCATTTCCTTTATCAGAGTATCATGGTTGGCAACAACACGGTTTTGGTATGTTTTGCTCTCTAATTTTCAGTCTCTTATGGAATAACTGTTACTAGTGAACCAACGTTCATTATTGTGAAATTAGGAAGTGAACAAATAATACTTATTACCACACCTTAACTGAAGTGTGGCGATTACAATGAAAGGAAATGTGTTTACTTTTGAGGAGAATATCTTTTACTTAGAATATTTTAGATTAGAATATACTGCTAATTATCACTCAAAAGAAGAACATTTCAAATAAAAATGAATACAATTTAAATGCGTAGGCAATGTCAGTGTTTACAGCATCTAAATGTATTCATTTACAACACTTGTGTATATATCACTGGTCAAGTCGTATTTTAATTTCGCTCATAAAATAAGTTAATTACCTTCACTTAATTCAAACTTCTATTTGTTTATTATCTTATGAATAAAAAATGCATGGAATGTACCTTGATGGATTAATCATAAAACCCTACAGAAACAAGCTGGCTCTGCATCAACATTCATGCCCACCAGAGAAGGACTGGGTGAGTGGACAGTGGTATAGCTAGACCTTTGGCTGCCCGTGTCGGTCCATGGCACATTTAGGAACAGGGGGGATTCCTGAGTTTGCAGCCCCATGACGGCTGCAGGTAAGAGTGGGGGGAGGCTGCCAACCCCAAAACTCATTTCACCCTCCCCTTGCTATGCCACTGTAAGTGGAATTTCCCTATCGACTCAAATGGCAACGTCTCTTTTCTCTATCATCAAAAACAACATGTTTCGTTAATTTGTAAATAGCAAAAAACGTAAAGCTTACAGACTAGCTTGGGGTATTTCTTTAAAGTGAGGGGGTATGACGTATCAGGGATCATGTCTTGAATCACTCATAAGTGCTCTCTAATTCTCACTTTGAGGGTGTAGACAACACTACTTACATGCAACTGAGTGCAGATGCACATGATACCAACTATGATATAAATTGAGACGAAGTTTAGGAAATGTAATACATATTTAAAATTTCCTTCAATGTTACTACCTATATTCAAAGTCAGCTTTTGGCACCCACAGATGCAAAAGCCAATGTCAAAGCAGGTAGCCAAATGCATGTCAATATTTATGGGTTTTAAATAACACGTCTCAACTATAAAACTGTTATTAGGTTACTTATAAGAGGTGATGACTGGTGATTCATACAGTTGTAAGTTGCAGTCAGAGATAATCAAGCAACAATATGTATGCTATTTCCCTATGCTGTCTCTCTCTAAATCTAGAACAGATCTCCTCAAGTCAAGTCAAATTGTGCCTGTTCACTACTACTTCGATTTGTGGGTCCCTCATTTTAAGTACTGAGAAGGCAGGAGGCAACTTGAAGAACTGATCTAAGTAAAGGTTTCCTTCGGGGTTTTTGGTGGTGAGGCAGTTGTCCTCATTATTAATAAGAGAGCTGGAAAGACCAGATGTTCTTTGCTGCAATTCTACATTAGTCAGATGTTTAAGTTTTTTAATTAAAGTTTCTAATATATCCGTGTAATTGTCATCCTAGGTTATTTTAGTGTCATCCATGAATAGTAGGCACAGAAAAACTGACTCCATAAATTGTTCTTTTTTAGATGTCAGGCCCATTCCTACTCCCACATCTCACAGACAAACTTGCAAAATGCAAGGCATACATTTGCACCCCAGCACTACCCCGCTTAATTATCAACAAGAAGAACCAGTAAAAGAGAACAAGCTAGCAAACTTTCAATGTTGTTCAACATACCAAGTACTATCCAGTATTTGCAAGTCATATGTCATGATCTTGTCAAAGGTATTTTACATTGGTAAGCATCTCACATAAGATGTTGAGTCAGTAACAAAAAACTGTTCACATAGACCGTCAGGATATCTCTCAGGTTCCAAATCCCCAAAACTCTGTCTGTTAATCAGAAACATCTCATTTCTCAATAACCACTTTGCAAATGAAATAGTACTTTTATTTTGAGATGATCACTAAAGATAACAGTTTGGTCACTTAACCAGTTTGTTGTTAGTGGAAGTGTATAGAAGCCTGGTGATTGATGCAGATGATGATTTGCTTCATACATATCGTATTTTCTGTTTTGGTTTATGTAAATATGCCCAGATCATTTGTCAAATCAAAATTAAATTCTCTGGGTTTAAGAGTAAAACAAACTCTTTGTTCAGATCACATTTAAACATTGTGGCGTATTCTTGGATTACTAGATGTTCAAAGGCAACAATCATTTAAAAGTCTCTCAAAATTGTAGCAAAATTAGATTTAGGTTTAAGTACACCTTCCATGAATAAGAAGTTTCAATACCAAGTTCCTTACTCACTGTATATTAATAACACGTTCCGAGTCAAGTGAAGATAATATTGTGATGCCTTCTAATTCTTTTATTAATAAGTCACTAACATTTACAGAGATATTCAGATTCAGATACATGTTGAGAATCTTACTGGCAAGATATCTGTGCAATTATAATTTATGAAAAATAATTGTGTATGGGTATTTGTTGAGATGAAAATATCGAAATCCTATGAGTAAGCTGCAGCATAGAGTCAAGATGCTTTTCGAGAGATGGTACACCATCGCGCCCTCTCTTTCTGAGACCCAACTGTTTTGAACCCCTGCAACTAAGTCTATTTCTCTTTCTTCTTCTTCTTATCTCCCTATATTTGTGTAATTTCTGAACCAGTTATGGCCTTTTGAATGCCCATGTTCTAAAAGAGCAGAGGTTGATAGTTGGCTATTTAAGAGCACCTAATCTGGAGGAGAACACACCTTTCATGATTCCTTTCCTCTCTAAATTAAACATGACTAAAAGACAAAAGGGAATAACATTTTTATAAAGAACAAAGATCATGTCAGTCCAGGCATACAACAATGGCAAGACAGAACATTTTTCTCCTAATTAAACATTCAGTTCGACCCTTTGTTCCAACCTAGGGGACCATTTGTTTCTAGGTCTAAAATATATTCCGACTTCCTTCTCCTCAGGTTCAAAGTCCTATTGCCCCCTCTGACATCATGGGGAATTTGTTCAACATCATAATAGGACAAGTGTATCCTGTCACGAGAATTGGAGTCCCTGAAAATTCTAGCCATAGAGTAATGTGGTTGATTGTTGTCAATGGCGCTCATGTGCTCCAAAATCCTCTTCTTTACTTGGTGGATGATACTTTTCACGTGCCTCCCATTACAGGGGCACTCCAGGACATAGATAACAAATTGTGAGCTGCAAGTGAGGAATTTAGTGAATTCTTTACTGAGACAGGAAATTATTTTATGGTAGTGCTGTTGCTGCAAGCTTTACACTTCGCACAGAGTTAGAACCCATAAAGTTCCACCATCTGTCTTCTGTCCTTCTCTGATGTCACTGTGGACAAGTAAGTCCTTAAGGGATCTGCTTTTTCTATATTTAATTATAGATATGTCACTTGGAATTCCTCCCAGTTTGTGGTCATTATTAAAGCTCCAATTTTCCTGGAGGATATCCCTGACTTTCCTTGAGTAGTTGTTGTAAGCAGTAACAGGTCTTACTGATCCCTCCTCCTCCTCCTCCTCACTATTCCCACTGTTGGGCAGAGTATCTCTTTCCTTTTCTTTGCCTTAACCCTTTTCATTACTCTTTTAGAGACGCGATGTGGATGCCCTCTTTCAGAAAATCTCCATACTTCTGTTTGGTTCATTGAGGGAGGTGGTCTCCATGTTACAGTTCCTCTTTGTACTCAGCAGCTCCCCATAGGGAATACTCCACTTCATTCCCCTGGCTGACTGCAGAGAACATGCAGGAGATTGGTGTTCACTGTCGGTTTTCAGTGTAATATAGTTTCAAGCTTATTGTCCTTAACTTCCACTACCACATCTATAAAATCAATTCTGTTTTCTGATGGTACAGCAAAAATCCAAATTTCAAGAGTTCCTGTGCAAAGCTGATATCCCTGTGCCCCTTCAAATGATGAATACATCAACAATAATCTGAGCCAGAGTACTATATTGTTCATCTCATCAATAGTTTCTGGTGCCATGGACACCTGCTCCTTCCTCCCCATCCCACAAAGAGGGTGTTTTTTAGATGAAAAGATCACACACCTGTGAGTCAGAAAAAGTGTGGCGTCAGGAAACTTTGTAAGAAATTGAACACTACCTCCCCCTGTACCTACTTGATCACTGGTTTCTGAGGCTTGAATGGATTGAACACCTGTGACTGAGTCTCTTTCTCTTTCTTCTACATCTTGTCTTTCTATATTTTTGGCATTTCTAGACCAGTTTTGACTTTTTGAAGTACCATGTTCTGAAAGAGCATCTAAACAGGAGGTGAAATGTTTGGTAAAAACATACCATTTTAAACTCACAGAACCACAAAATTCACCAGTTATAGTTACAATTTTCTCAAGTTACTATAACTTGTGCCCTAAGGTTACTATAACTCGCACCCTGCCATGCATAGTTTTCTCATCAATGATTTCATTGCAAATGCTGCAGTAAAAGTATCAATGATTCCATGGAAGATGTCATGAGTGATGTAATATGTTGGATAATTAACAGCAAGTGGCGCAAGTTATAGTTACCTTAGGGCATGTATATTTTGTTACTATACATAAAACCTAACCCCATTGTGCAGGTCCACTGGTCATACATGAGGGGGGGATGCAGGGGGGGGATTGACCGCAGAGCCTCCTGGCCTGAAGCCAGGTCTTGCTTCAATCCCCCCACAGTCAGCCAACCCCACTCTGCAAGGTTGGGCACAGGTACCCAATGCAACACTGCACAAGGCCTAAGGCTAAGCACAGTGGCACAGTGCCTGGCCTGCGATAGGCCTTGTAGCCAACCCACTCGGAGTTAGCCAACACCACATGACTTTTCATTGTTCATGGCATAGGGTTGGCCACCGGACCTGGCTTGGAACCAGACTCTTCTTCCAACTCCCTCAGGCAGCCACTTGGAGGCAGCCAACCCCATGCCATACACAGCCTTTGGTTGTGCATGGGGTTGACAATGGGTCCTGGTTTGCCGCCTGGCTATGCAGCAATCTCCCCACAGGCAGCCAACCCTATGCTGCTCACAGGTGTTAGGCTTTGTGGCCTGCCTCAAGCAAACTGCCAGACCCATACTGCATGCAGCCTTTAACATGCAAAGTGTAGGGTTGTCCTTTTGTGCCCTGGGAGGCAATCCCCTGGGGTCAAAACATATACATTAAGGGGCGGGTGTGCAGTCCCCTCCCTAAGCCTGCATTGGCTCAAGGGACCTGGGGCCAAATTCCGCTAAAAAGGAGAAGGGCCTTGGGGCGCCCTCCCTAGCCTTAAAAGGCACTGTAGACCCTATCCTCTGGGGCCAAATTGATTAAACAGGGGAGGAAAGTGTGAACTCCCTCCCCTAACCTTCTTGGGCCCCAGGCCAAATATTATGAAAATGGGAGAGGGGAATACAGCCTCCTTCCCCGAGCCTTATTCAGCTCCAGGGACCCATTATCCAGAGCTTAATTGTATTTTGAAGGAGGGGGGCTGTGCAGCCTTATTAGGCCATGCAGACTCCATCCCCCGGGGCAAGTGATTAATAAAAGGAGGTCGACTCTCAGCCTCACTCCCTGAGTGGGGCCCACATCAATTATAGGTGGGTGCCCTGGACCCAGCCGGCTCCCTGCATCATGCAGGAGGTGGCATTGCTCCTGTCCTCAGCAAGTAGCTATCTATGCTTGACCCTCTGGTAAGCGCAATATTAGTTCTGTTTCCCTGCCCACATCAGTGCCTGCAGGAAAAAAGAACACAAGCCTGCTCCCAGATTGTGGGAGCATTTTTAAATCTTACGCCGCCGGGAGCAGGCATTGGGTCTAATTAACAAAGGTAAAGTTATACCAAAAATCTAACTTTAGACCTGAAGTCTAAGTTTAGACCTAAAGTCTAACCTTACTCCTGAAGTCTAACTTTAGACCTCAAGTTTAAGTTTAGACCAAATGTCTAGCTGAGACCCAAGGTCTAACTTTACTACTTTTTGGTATTCACAAAGGTAAGTGAGTACTAGTACTTTTACTACTAATGAGTTTACTAGTAGTAACTTTACTACTATTAAGTGTACTAGTAGTAAACATACTAGTAGTACTTATCTAAAGTGAGACATTTGATCTAAGTCAGCTTTAAGTCTAAACTTCGACTACAGGTCTAAACTTAGACTTCAGGGGTAAATTTAGACCTCAGGTGTAAAATTAGACTTTAGATCTAAAATTAGATTTCCGGTCTAAAGTTAGACTTTTGGTCTAACTTTACCTTTGTGAATCAGGCCCTTAGTGTTTTGGGAGATTTAAACATGCTCCCCCCAGATGTGAGCAAAAATATGTATCTCTCTCCACGCCAGTGCGGACAAGGAAACTACTGCATCCCAGGGCTGGGCTCAACGGCATGCAGTAAGTGAGCTGGCCCTGGGTTATAAGGTCCCCGTCTCCCAATTTGTGTAAAGAATTCAGCCCCAGAGGATAGTATCCCTGCAGCCTTTGAAGTCACGTGTAGGAGGCGATAGGCCCCCTCCCCTTTATTACATATTTCATCCTGGGGGGAGTGGTCTACTTGTCCCCCCTTAATTGAAGAATGCGGTCCCCATGGGGTGGACTCCCTGGACCCTCTGAAGGTTCAGGGAGGAGGGTTGGGCTCCCCCTCTAATATTTTTGACATTTTAGTCCCCGGTACCGGCTCCCAAGGCCTATAATAGCTCTGGTAGGGGGACAACGTGCTCCCTCCCTTTATGGAATTTATCTCCATGGGAAGAGCTCCTCGGGGACTATAATGGGTCTGGGAGACGGGGCCACACCCCCTTCCCCTTAATTAAAGTACGCAACACTGGGTCGCAATTGTAGCTGTTTTTTGCTGCAAATCTGTAGGAGTCCCGCAGCATCATGTCAAAAATTGACAATTTCTTTTCAATATTGGCCTCTGGGGCCCTCGGTTCCCCCACGCAGCCTATGGCGGGGCAGGGAATTCCTACCCATCTCCCTTATATATATTTTTTTAATTAAAACTTCAGGACAGGGGACTAAGTCCCTGAGTTCTGTAATGGCTGCCAGCATCATTTCTCTCATTTTGCTGGCAGCCAATCAGATCACTCACTCCCTCAGGAGCGTGTCTCCTGTGGGATTGAAGTGGCACAAGGGAAAAAGAAAGGTCCACGGGCCAATCAGAATGCTCTATTTTTAAAATTGGGGTCAAGGGAGAATTGCGAGAGTCCCTCAAACCCAACCGTCCAGATATGCAGATATTTTTGGAGCTTAATATCGCTCGCCAAAACTACTGATTATATTTACACCAAATCACAAAAAACCTGATCTGCGAACAAAGATCTATCTTCATTCTAAATTTGCCTTAATTTCGTTCAGCATTTTGTGCGGTAGTGCTGCCTAAACTCCATGGAAAATGTATGGGAAAATTTGCTTTTTTTTACCCTTCTTTTTTCCTCGGCCTCCACTAGGCCGATCACCCTGCTACTTTCCAGGAAGGAGCTGAGGTGAATTTGGCTTTTGTTTAGAATGTTTTGTAAAGATTAATCAAACGGGCCAAAACTTATTAGCAAAACAAAAACGCCTTGTCTATGGAAAAACAATATTAACTATAGCTACCCACTGGTGACCGCTACTTTGGATTTTATATATATATATATTACAGAGTGGCAGCGGCCACTCTGTAGTTATAGCTAGGGTCTCCAGATAGAGGGTTTTTAGGAATGCACCAGTTTAACGAATATCCACAAAGCTTTGCAGACCTACTGCCCCTGTTTCATTCTTTGAATAATGAATGTTTTGCGCATTTAGTCAAGCAGTTTAACAAAAAAAGGGGGGTCTCAAAACAGGCTTAAAATCCAATGCATTTTATATAGAATTTTGTATTTGATACAGAGCGAAAACTGTAATTGGATTTTGACTAAATATGGAAGGATTATATATTATTGTGCGCAGATGATTCTGTGGGTGTGCTGCAGGTAAGTGGGATAAGTATTTCATTTGTTTTAAGTAAGTGATTTTAGCTATATCTGTAGACATGGTAGTAATGCAGTACTCCCAATGTACATAGAGATGACAATTCATTAGCTGATTGGCTAATGACTGCCTTTACAAAAGTTAAAGGCAGCTATCTTGATTTCACCTCGAGTTTCCCTGTGTTCTACGTTACACCTTGTAAAGTCGATAATAGTTTTGGTATTTTTCTAATACCTATTACCATTTTATTAAAGTGGTAATAGGTAGGGAAAAATATTTATATGTTTACATATATATATTTGTTTTAAATGACAGAGTACTGCTTTTTTAATTTAGAAAAACACTATGAGAAACTATGGGCCTCTTTGGATGTTGGCCAGACTGTCACCGACAGGTCATCATTGGTGGTCCGACAGACATCCAGTAGAGTGGTCCGACCGCCGCATTATGATGTGGTCGGTCGGATCGCATCGGTCTGAGGGACCGACTGACACTTCCCACGGGCTCAAGGAGCCCATCGGCCCGCCGGTCGCATCGTATTCCCTGCAAAAGGGGCAGTGCCTGCTCAGGCACCACCATAGGGATTACGATGTCCCTTTCCGACAGCAGCATGGAAAGGCTGTCGGAAAGGAACTTTGGGGGCCCCTAGCAGGGCTCCATGGGCCTCTGTATGAGGCCTTGGTTGCCCCCCAAACAACCACACTCATAATATAGAGGGCAGTCCACCAGTGTGTCGATGGTTGACCGCCACCACGAGTACTAGTAATAAGACAATATGCCACTATTAAGCTCATTTTGCAAACAGATATTATTTTGAAGAGACCACTCTGAAGAAAAGTAGTCCTAATTAATTCATATTTCAAGTCATTATAATATAAATAAAAATAACATTAAAATATATTTTTGTTTTCAGAAAAAAAAGCAATAAAGGGTCAAGAGTCAAAAAAAGGGTTGGAGTGTTTTATGTTAGAGCAGGGGGAAGGGTTAGAGTTAACCACGCTTTTATAGGATTGGCAAAGATCAGAGGTAAATCAATAATACAGAAAACCTTTAGTTGATAGGTGTAATCCCGATTTACAAAGTCAGGTTTCAAATCTTCTAATGTACTGAGATGTCGTATATGATTCACCTCATAAGTGGCTTGGTCTGCAATTATGACAGTAAAATGGTATATATTTGAGAAAGGGCCCAGTGGCAAAGTGAACCTCGAGGGCCCAGAGTCAGAAATATCCTCAAAGATCAACTGTCCACTTCCTTGGTTAGAAGTGAGTGCCTCCCCCCATTCATATACAATGGATGTTGGCAGTGAGAGTGCAGGAGAGGGTCTGTAACATTTGAATAAACAGCCATTAGGTGTAGTCGTGGTATTGGAAAGGGCTTAAGGGGTCACCATTGGGTGAGCTTAATGAGTGTCCAGCAAACCCTGATTCCAGTAGCCACATTGGAAAGACTGACCCACACACGCCTGAGGTAGAGAGGTCTGCGGCATATATCCCAGGCACTATGCTTAGCAACAAGGTGAGGTGGTAATAACTGGGGTCAGTCTACCCGGAAGACCAAGATCAAAGTTACAGATCGAATGTCATCTCTGCTTGTCAGCCCTTAGATGTAAATGGCAGAGCCACCAGGAGGGAAGCCAGAAGTTTGGTTTGGGATGGCTGCGGTGTGGACATGGCACTTGTGGCTGACGGCATGGCAGGACAGGGCAGAAGGACAGTTGCAAACCTAGCAAGTTATGCCTAAAAACTGCAAATGGTCACCCAAACCTTCAAAGAAAAAGCTAAGTCAAGCAGAATCAACATCAGCAATGGTATCAGTCTGTGTAATGTTTTGCATTATGATGACCCATTTGCGAGTAGAGAACCAAAGTGAATAATAAACTGCTGCCTTTTAACTCCAGCTGCGCGTCTTCATCGAGTTATAAAGGAAAGGGGGAAGAGTGCCTTAAGTGCAGGATTTAAGATTTAAGAGCTAATTGCACCAACTCTTTTTGTGCTTTGTGAAAACATCAACTAAATGTGTTTCCATTTTAAGAAAAAGAAAAAGAAATTTTTAGGTCAATAATCATCACCTTCTTAACACTAACCATGCGAAGATACTGCAGTGTTGGACTTCCACACGTATAGAGTTAGGAAAAACAGTGGCATGTTATATTGCTGATAGAACATTTTGGTGAAAAAGGTTTGAATGACTCTTTAATGTCGCACTGGTTCCCTAGGTAATATAATAATCGGATTAACTAAATTAAATAGTCGTTCCTTAGTGAATGGTTGTATCTCAAAATATTATTTCACCAAGTGATTTTCATTCAGACTAACTTGATCGTTTCCTCCCTTCTTTGTTTTGTGGCTATATTTGGTTCACTGTCAGTTATCTCCTTTCTCGTTATTAGTCTCATTTTTTCTTAGTACAACTATGTTCACATGAACCTCAATGCCTTTTAAGCCTCTGCTTACCACCTGCCTTAAACTGGCTCCTCCTCCTTTCCTTTTGTCTCCAGTGTGCATGGTTGGGTCACTTCCCCTATTCTACATGAAACGTTTCCTTTTCTAAGTGGGGACATGCTCCCTACACTGTTTTTAGACCAGTTTACTTCCCATCCATCGCTGCATCCCTCATTTCTTTTGATGCAAATTGTTTGGCATGCTTTTTTCTCTCTTGGTGGCAACCTTATCATCCTTCCACTTCTGACCTTTAGATCTTACCTATTTGAGTTTTCCATTTCTTCTTTTTTAAATTGTTTAACTAAAATATTTTTCTGGGCATCATATTTTCTGCCTAACTGTCATGAATTTTCATAAATTGCTTTCCTCATCTATTGGATATTACCAAAGCAGTGTTTCTCCATGAGAGGATTTATTCTGTTTTTCCCCTAAAAGTGGATTCATCAAGTTGTTTTTTTTACATCACAGTAAGGTTAAAACATATATGCCTGAAATGTGTCTGCACACCATGGAACACAATTGTACTCCTGACTTACACCTGTTTTTCAGGCGTAAGCCAAGAGTATTACACAAAAACCCATATGCACTCACAGAAAAATCATTGAGAACTGGACCGGCAGGCAGTGGACAGTGCCTGGGACATCCGTAATTCACGTAAACAGTCAGGAATTTGTGAATCTGTAAAGCATTTTAAATCCTTGCATACATCCCTGCATTGTGGAGGTATCGTTGTGTCATCCCATAGAATTAAACGAGTGCATCAAGAGCATCCTTCCTGTCATTGTTGTATAATGCCAAATGACTCATTGGGTAGCTGTGTTAGGATGGGCACCTGTATAATACTTCTGAAACAAAATCGATACATTTGCCAATTCAATGTACCTATTCATAGCAAAATGTTCAGGAAATAATTAGCATATTTGTACCTCTGTTTTAAGTGGTTCAATCCAGATTTGCCACAGATGGAGCCATATTACAGATAGTGCTCTGGGGGCACAACAGGCTTGTGTGCTTGTTTATTGTGCTCCTGGGGCTCTGTGGTATTACAGAAGGGCTGCAGACGCATGTGCAGCCCCTTCTGTAATACTGATAGTAATGGTGCACCGCGCTGTCTTTAGAGGGCTTTACCTCATTTGCATGGGGGGTGTCGGTGTGTGTGAGCTGAACCCCAATAAACATCTGAACCTCCATATTTGAACACCCCGAGTTTTACTTACTGAGTCTCGGCTCTAAATCTCCAGTTGATCTTGTGGTACGAGACTGCACTCGTCATTAGAAAACTCAAAAGTTTAGCAGAGCTGTCCCAGGAAAAATATGAAATCATTGATAACCAAGTTCTAGATCAGAAATAGGGCAAAGATGGGTTCATTACAGAATTATTAATAAATGCGGTATAGGGAAATATGCATGAATTGCCATGAATGCCCAAATACAGCAATAAAAAGTTATAACATTTAGTAAAAAAATCCCTAGTTAAGCAAATCGTTGGGAAAACTAACCCTGGAGTCAAACTCTGACAACATACCAATAGAAAAGAACATAGAATATGATCGAGTTGAGTGAGACCCAGCCCAGACTAAGCCAAAAGCAAGTAGCCAACAGAAAAGCCCTCCCAGCAAAAAGTCAAAAGTAAAAGTCAACATTAAAAGCCAACCGATTCCCAAGACCCAAAATCCTTTATACACATTTCACATGTGCTGTTATTACGCATAAAAGCCAGTAATACATTCTGCAAATTCAGCATGCTATGATCATGGTTAGGGTCCCAATGGCAAACCAGAAACAACAACGTAATATCTGAAATCTTTAGCACTAACCCATTTGTTAAGGTGAACGAAATCGTTCACATTCTCCCTCAGCAGCTGCACTCTGGAGATGTACAACACAAAATGAAACATTTCTGAGTGCAACAATGGTTCATAGAATTAGTATATCTACATCAGAGCTTCCAACAGAAGTCTTTGTAGATGGTACTTGGGGTACATGATGGAAGCTTAATAATTCACAATTATATACATCCTAATTCAATGGTCCAATCTCACACCTTTGACATCATTCACTTGTGTTCTGCTGAACACAAGGGATAAGTGACTTGCCGCAGGGCACTGATTGGGAGGGGGAATGCACAGGTGCAAGATGAGCAGAAACATCAAAACTGCAGTCTTTTTAAAATAATGTCTCACACGAAAATACAGAATCATTTCTTAACAATATTAATTACACTCCCAAGTGATTATGGACATTTGTCATCGGCTATGCCTCTATGCATCATTACAATCATTATAATTCAAAAATAATTTAAAAACAATATTCACACATTCTATAAAAAGCTTCCACAGGGGTGTAGCCCCATGCTAATGAGGGAAATACTTTGACTCTGCACCTGCATTATGAAAGTGGGCGCAGAGGCAAACATGCCCTTAGGAGGCACATGGACAATGCACCACAATAAAGATGATGCTCTGTTAGTGCGGTCCCTGAGGGCAGCCCTACTGATGGGTTAAGGGAGGGGATCCCATGGGCCTCCCCAAATGCCCCCTGCAGGCCGAGGCAGTCACTTACTGCACCTGTCTGCAGGGGCATCTCGATTACCCCTTCTTCAAAGTGCAAGCATCTTGCTGCCTGCATTGTGGGACATGGAGAAGCCGCTCCATATTTCACTGAATGCGCTACCCCCAGGGCAGAGCGAGTTCACCGGTTTTCTTGTTGCAGCACATTTATAGTAATAGGGCGTACTGTCCCTATTTGCACCCGGCTCACCCATTTCAAGGTGCGCCATGGAGAAAACAAAATCACTACGAAGGGCCATTAAGTGGAAGCATTAGTTTCTAAATGATTACAAATAGTTGAAATGAACAAAGATCAATGTGCAACTTCTGGTACTGATCTAAAGAAATACAATATCTGAATATTTAGCTGTAAGTAGGTGTAATCTACTCTTGGTGTACGCCAGGCTCATTCCTGATTTCCAGAAGTAATCTAGAAGTACACCTGGTTTACTCCCGGAGTTCAGGAGCAATACAAGGGTTAGTTACAGCAACATGTTTGTGAATTTGCTGATTAATTACAAGAGGCTATTCAGTATGTGAATAATTATTTATCTACCTGCCTATTCATTTATTTTAAATTAAATGCTTCAGAAGCTGTGACTTGCTAGGGTTAGATGTGCTATTGTATCAGTGCTATGGTTACATGGGTTCTGGAAAAGATAAATCTTTCAAGTGCTAAAGATATTCTTTGTTTTTAAATTGACTTTTCAAAGGTATTCCTTCAAGAGTTAGAGTGACAATCACTTTCACTGGGATCCTATATGTTACAAATTCAGAAGTTAGCCTTCACCTGCTGCTCAGAAATCCTCTAACAGTGAAGTGTTTTGATTAGTGTGCACTTCATGTAATCTCAACTTTCTAACACACATCATTTTGCATTTCACAAGGGCTCAATTCATAAAGTGTTTGCAATGAGTAGGTGTGACTTGCTCATGTACTGTTTGTTCCTGGCTTGCTAGTGAATTCTGAAAGAAAGCCAGTATTACGTACTTCAAGAGTAAGTCGCAGCATAGACTTTGTGAATCGGGCCCGAAAGGAGTTGTTATGAAAAGTGCAGTTGGTCATTGTTGCAAATGGCCCTTTTTGCAGGGTTATCCCCAAACTTTTTGCATCTTCCCCCCTTGTTTTTCCTGACCAGTGGTTGTTGGCAATAGGACGCTGGGCACTTTACCACTTTTGATCAGTGCTAAAGTGCATATGCTCTCTGTATAAAATGTTATTGTGATTGGTTATCCATGATTGGCATAGTTGTGTTTCCAGGAAGTCCCTAGTAAAGTGCAGTGAGTGTGCCAGGGCTGGTGATTCAAATGCTACTAGTGGGCTTGCAGCACTGATTGTGCCACCCACAGGAGTAGCCCTAAAATGGTGTCTCAGGCCTGCCACCACAGTGCCTGTGTGCAGTTGCTAACTGCCATGCTGACCTGACCAGTGTCCACACTGGCCAGGCCTAATCTTTCCATTTTCTGTACACATTGGACACCCCTATGGAAGGCCCAAGGTACCCCCCTGGGCAGGGTGCATTGTATGTGAAAGATAGAGCATGTACTAGTGTGGGTGACATGCTCTGGTTGTGAATTACAGCCATTTTTGTTTTTCACTATTGAAAGGCTAATTTGCCCATAGGCTATAATGGGGAATTCTGTGTATAATGTTTACCTGCATATCTTCCCATAGGAGCAAGATGGAAAATAAGAGTCTGGTATCCCTGAACTCAGAATTTAATAACCCATATTTTAGGAAAGATGTTTTTTAAATCCTGTGTTTGAGAACAGCACTTTTAGAAAGTGGCTGTTCTCTTGTCTGACCTTTCTGTGTGCCTTGGCCTGTTTGTGAATTGACTGTCTGGTTTGTAAGTGACAGGGGCTGAGGAACCCCCGGGAGGCTGGATGAGTCAGCCCTAGGCTGAATAGCTGCATCTGCAACTTGAGTGATGGGAGGGGATAGCACATGGACCTGAATAGGGCTGTGCCTGCCTTCCACAATGCTGGCTCCACCTCCTGATGGGCGGCTGACGACCCTGCCCCTCTCTCTGAAAGGAAAGGAGAAGTCAGAAAAACAAATTGCTCCAGGACTGACCAGAACTGGTTCTGACTAAGCCAAGGCATCTCTGCCCTCAGAGAACAAAGGAAAGACTGGTATAAAAAGGTCTACACAGACTACAGAAAATTAAATCATCCTGGAATAAATAAGGAACCTCTGCCAAGGACAAAGCTGGAAGGTCTGAAGAGGAAGGACTGTCCTGCTGTGTGCTTGTGGACTGACCTGCAGTTGCTTTGCTGCCAAAGAGAGGGGAAGGACTTTGCTGTGTGCTGTGTCCCCTTGCTTGAAGAGATCTCCAAGGGCCTGAGGAGAGCTGGCCTCCTGTTAAGAAGTCCCAGGAACAAAAGTACTTCACCCCCAGCTTCCCCATCTGTTTCGCCCTATAAAAAAGATAAGAAACCTTTTACCAAAACAGTAAGTCAAGTAAGCCAGTCTGAAAAGGACGGGGCTTAAAGAGAAAGAAGCACGTCACTGGGGCCCTCTTTTCCTATGGCTGGCCACCGTTTAGCATGAACGGTGATGCCAGCCAATGGAAAAGAGGGGCGGGGCCAAACCTCGCTAGTGAAACATACTCAGGATCATTAAATCTCACCAGCTCGACTGCGCATGTCTGCGCAGCCATAGCAGGCCGAGACCTAAAAAGGAGAGCGTCAGCATATCAGAAGTGCGATCAAGAGTCTTCTGAAGGGGATTAGGTAAAGAATTCTAGGTCTCAAAAGGGCATTGAAGGGTCTCAAGCAGAGAGGAAATACCTCTCCAAACGGGACCCTTCATCAGCAAAGCATCTGGGTCAGGAATATAGGCAGCATATGTGTAAAGTCCAACTGAGCACTGCCATAACAAAACCATAAAACATTCTGATTCGCCAAAAGTATCAGTCCATGTCAGGTTGAAAGGGCATCATCCAATAAAAATAAATCACACGACTCAGAGTTAAAACATACTCCTCCTTTCCCCAGTTGTCCACAAGAACATTATCCATGTAGGTTTAAGCAGGATTGAAACAAATGTGTTACATTCAAGGCCAATTGGGAACATTTGTACGCCTTTAAACAATGAGGTCTGTCACAAGAAGTTTGCTTCACATGAGAATGATATCTGGAACAAGACTTCATGTGAAAAATTAATGTTTCCTCCTTTTCATGTGACTGCGAATACAGCTCTGTAGACCTCACATACTAACACAAGAGAATTATTAATTAATACATTTTAGTAAAACACTAATAATGTGCAAACTGGAATCCAGCAGTAACATATTTCACTAATGTGAGTAATACATTTAATTTCAAATGGAGCATGTTTCGTTAGTGCAATTGATCAAATGTAACAGAGAAGTGCATTTCTCACATTTTTGCACACATTTTAAAAATTCATTGATCATTAGAAATTCAATATCGTTTCAACATATTCTGTTAGTCTGGGAGCTACATAACAACTTTAAACCACATTATTCATGTTAATATTCATTTTAATTAAAATACCACCTAGGTCGAACTTTGAAATACAAGTAAGTGCACATTTAAATTGCGTGTCAGTGCAGCTTCTATGTTTAGCTGTTACTACTTCAATCTTGAGGATGCATAAAAAGTGACACCTTTAAGCTGATCCGATCACTAGGCAGTTGCCTTCTCACTTCATCTACCACGTCCTAATAATAAGGGCAATTCCAAAATGAATTGTAAAGAGGTACTGGCAGAATCATTTGTCAGTGCCCTCTTTGATAAACATGGCACTGACCATGAAGATGCAGACATGGGCACCATAGAGTTCTCAGCTCACCGGTAGACAAGGTTGCGCCCATCAACGTAACTAAAAACCTGAGGAAGCTGCCTACGGCCAAGGTGTTTTCAGAATGTTTATGATTGTTGAGGCAGAATTGTTGCCACCAGAAACGCTCCTGGCCGAAACCTTATGAGGTGCATGAAAAAGCCCTACACAAGACGGTCAACAGAGAATACTGAGAGAGCGCCATGTTATTTTGTAATTGCAGGGGTGCACCATAATCCCGAGTAGTCCGCACCCACATATTTAGAGGGTCTACTAATGTAGTTTAGACTTATAATGTTAGGCTGAGAATCAGCACGATATATATGGATGTGTTTATTAACCAGAGACTAATGTAGAAGTATATTCATATGTGGAATTTCGTATTACTAATAAAATGCTTTTGAAATGTATACGTGCTTATTAAGGAGTGAATTAAAATAGGCTTCTAAAATGAAAGGTAGTGCTTACATTGAAAGTAGAATTAACGTGTTGAAGTAGTAAAATGTAATGTCATGTCCTGTTAGAAATACATTTGAAAAGTGCAAGGGCCTGAGCTATGCTGAAGCCAGTAGAGGCCTAACGGTATTTTCTTTTGTTAGCTTTAGTCGAGAAGGAAAGATTTTCTCTCTTCGGGGAAGAAGCTGTCCTCAGCAAAATGTTGAATTGTAACTTCCAATGTTTGCAGAGATGTCCCCATGTATTTCAGCTTGCAGGTGCAAGGCCACAAGGCTCGTTACGTAGAAGGTACCATTGTTTAGGAGTTAGGAGTTAGGAGTTAGGATAGTAGGCGTGAATGGAGAAAAGCTGGCAAAGAATTTGGGAGTGCAACATTTAGCGAGGAAGGTACCTGAGACCCAAGGACACACCAACGGACGCTGGATGAAAAGGTGCTATACTGAAAAAATCAGAAGATCTTCACCTGCCAGAGGGGTGTACCTCTGGGCGTGTCAACTGTTTTGGGATTTTGTTTTAGTGACAGCTCCCGAGGGTGGAGAGCAGATCTTAGTCAGGGAACAGACAGAGCAGGATGTAGAAAGCTGTAGAGAGAGAGTCTTGGGAAACTTAGGGCAGAGTGGGGTGTAAGAAGGAGCATCTTAGAACGAGCTCGATAGCTAGACTATTTGCCGAAAGAAAGTGAATGTACTTCTTTGGAAGTCTTCACCGCTGACACCTTTACTCTTGTCTGATGGGAATGTTATGTAGGGATGTCACCTTAGAATAGTGTAGGGACAGAATAATCACTTTCTTTTTCCTTTTGTAAATGCAGTCCAAACCTCAAGCTGGGACTGTTCTTGGTTGCTTAATGTTACTCGAATTGACTTTGCTTTTTATTCTGAGTCATCTGAGAACCTTGCGTAGAATTATGTTTGTACTAGTGCCAGTTTATTTTCTGAACCTCTTGCTGAGATGTTTGTACGTTCAACTATTTTTGGCTTTGTAATTAATCTTTGAAACTTCAGTTCGTAGTCTGTGGTCCTTTGAGATTAATTTGGATTTGATGGTGAAGTTGTATAAAGTTTTTGTAAATCTTTCCTTTATTCTTCTGAACAGGTAAAAAGGTCCAGTCGACCTGGTTTGGGATTCTAGAGATGAAAAAAGAAAATCTAGATGAAAATCCCAGCTTCCCCAGTTGGTAGCAGAGTTGGATGGTTCCCTTTCTAAAGTAGGGAAAGATCTGATCTAGATTAGGATTAGAATCTCCCAAGGCCTATAGAAATTAGACACTGATTGCTCAGTGGATTTTTGGCGGAAGTCAGCGCTCCATGGAAACTGACGGAGAGTGACGGTGCGTCAAAAAGCAGCAGTTCGTAGGAGAGTGTGTATGAATAGGGTTATATGTTGTTAGATTGCGGTGTTACATGTTGTGTTGTGTTGTGATGTCTTGCGGAGTTGGAATGCCTGTTGTATGAAAGGAGATCAGGCTGTGAGCGCGCGCTGCCCGGGAAAATCTTAGGCTCAAAGGAGTAGCTTAAGTGGTTTGGGTGTATCGAACACCCATAGTAATTGTCGACCATTCTTAAGGGGATAGTGAGGTACCATCGATCGCCCGCTGGACCGAGATATGGAGAATGAATGTGTGAGTGCGTGAGTAACTGAAGCTGGCCATTAGTTGCTGTGTGTTTGTAACCTATCAGTTGAGGTGATTGTCTGGTCATTTCGCGGACAGATAGTTGCCAGTTCGGTGACAAGTACGCAACTGTGGGCGTACAGTCAGCGAAGTGGTTGCTTGGTCGGAAGTGATCATTTCAGTGTATGCTTGGGACGCGTGTGTGAGTGTGAGACGAACTGTAAAGGAGGGGAACTGCTGCAAAGCGGAGGCGAGTGACGTCAGTAGGTGCCGCCCTGGGATAGGGCGGTTGGTGTGAAGCCGCGCTGGGATTGGTGGATTGCCATTAGGAAGTAAAGGAGTGCTGTGAGGGAAGAAACTCTGGTTTTCATCATGAAATGTTTTAAAGTTTTGCGAGATTTATTCAGAAAAGAAAAGAAGTTAGAACCCCGGGGGAGAAGAGCCCCCACCCAAGGATACTCCGGCTCATTACATGGCTACAAATGTTGGGTTGCACACTATATTGTGGCTCGAGAATTGGGCTAAGATGATAGATGGAAATGAGGAGTTGACTTTTCCTAGATATGGAACTTTCAGATTGGAAGTGTTCTATCAGTTGAAAGTGATTATGGCTTCTTTGTGGCCTTTACCTAAGCCGACACAGTTTGAGGCATTGAATGCATGGATCAGGGCGGCACATGAAAGAAACAGGGACAGGCAACAGGAAAGAGTGAAGAGGTCAGTTAGGGTAGTCCAAGATGCGAGGTGGGATGCATTGGAAAAGAGATGGAGAATACAGATGATCGAAGGAAATAGGTTGTATAAACTGTTGGTTAAAACAGGGGATGCACAGAGAAAGAGCACAGAGGACAATGACAGTGATACGGATGACAGCTTGATAGAAAGGCTGTTATCTGAGAGACCACCCCCATATAACCCAGAGTCAGGCGAGGAGAAGTCAGCCCTTGTAGAGGAGGTGAGGGTACCCCAATTCCCTCCTAGAACTGAGGTAGTAGGAAAGCTCTCGACAGGAGAAGGACAGAATGTGGAAAGTGTCACTTCTCAGAGGTTGCCGGATGCTCTTACAGTACCGGTCACTATTGGTCCGATAGTGTCAGTGTATAATCCAGAGCAGATGCGAAGTGGAGGTCCATCGCGGATTGGTATAGAAGGAAGCGTAATTAGTGAAAGAAGTAGTGTGGTGGATGGGGTGATTCAAATCCCAAGACCTCCAGAGTGGAGTACCCCATTGCCAGCAACAGCGGACTTGTCGAGAGGTCCGATGGACTTGAGGCGTCCGAGACCAAAATCTTTCGGAGAATTGAGGCCAGATCTGAGAACATGGGAGGCGATTCAAGGGGCTCAGAGTGTTGAGAATAGAACGCCCTGTAGAGGCATATCTGCAGTGAACAGGTGCAGGGAACAAGACAGTGCTTGTGAAGAAAGGAGTAGTGGCTCTAGTCGAGGTACTTTGAGTGCGGCAATAAAGGCAAAAAGAATTGATGTGATGCGATTAAAAGAAGTAGATGAGATCGTTGAAGGAAATTTGTCTTTAGAGAGGATTGAGCTCTATGAACCAGATGAATTGTTGTTTGTGGCGAAGGATGTGACTCGGAAAGCTAGGTCAACCCATGAGAAACTGACTGAATTAGCAGACAAATATGATGTGGACTTGTCCAAAACAAAAATGCTGCAGGGTAATCACAGATTGCAATATACTGATCAAGATCTAGGAGAGAAAAGGGTGATCGGACTGAAGACTCACATCCGAGAACTAATTATGGGGATACGAGCTTGGAGTAAACTTGATAAATGGGAAGAAAGGTGGTCAAGGAAAAAGAGTGTTAGAAGGAGTACGACTGAGACACCCCCTCCGGGAGGAGGAATAACAGGAGTTGAAGCATACCCTTTGCAGGAGGTGGCCAATGGAGGATATGTCCACGTGCCCTGCAGTCAGGGAGATTTAGCTGCCTTTACGAATGATTTCCCAAAGTTGCGAAGAGCCCAGTTGAATGGTACAAGCAGGTAGAGAGGTTTGTCAAGATCTCGAAGGTGCTGGGGATTGATCTGAACACCTTATTTGACATTGTGGTTCCAGGAGACGTGTGGGAAGCATGCAAGGTCACTGTTGAATGGCCAGCTCTGGAGATAGAGAGGGAGGCTACCACAAATGGACCGTCACCCCTTGTAATGAAAAAATATGAAAAAGTGATTACGTGGTTGAAATCTAAGGTACCACCACAGGATATCGCCTTGGTTAAGATAGATCGGACGGTACAGGAGCCTAAAGTGCATGAGTACTACGAACGACTATTACAGGTCTTTAAACAGTACAGTGGGTTGGATGTGATGGATCCTAGGGACATGGGACAGTTTGTTTCAAAGTTCGTTCTAGGATTGAGGCCTGATATTTGTCTTATGATCCAGCAACATTTGATTTGTTGGCAGAACAAACCGATGGACGAGATTTCGAGGTATGCTAGGTACTGTAGTGATGACATCGACTCGAAGCACAAAAAGCTCAAGGATAAGCTGATGTTGGTCCAGATGCAATCCATTGACAAGGGAGGGCAGGTCCAATCAGGGGGAGGTACCTTGGGAAGGAAACAGAATGGTCAGAAAAAGGGAAATGGGGACAACTCCAAGCCAAGGGTAGATGTAGCGATGTTGAAGAAGACTACTGAGTGCCACCAGTGTTACCAGATTGGACACTGGAAATCAGGAGCAGCAGGAGGAGGAAATGGTTCAGGAACAGGTACCTCAGGTGACAGTGACGTCAGGGCAAAGACTAAGTCGATAAAAGGGAGGACTTCGGCTGCTCGAGTGCAGGTTCCCCAGCCACCAAAAATATCGACAGGGACTCGGACTTTCTGGCAGATGCCTCTCTTTGAGGAGAGTGATGATTGTTACTGGGACCCGTTGGCCTGACGGTGGCTGAGAGGGGAGGAGGACTGCACTCTTGGGGCGGTCCTGGAGGTAGACCAGAGGGGACCATTTGTGGAAGCTGATGTCAATGGTCACCCTACCACCTTTTCGGTTGATACTGGTGCTATACGTTCTACTGTGAGATCTACAGTAGTCCCCAACCTATCCCTCTTGGGACAGACAATCCAAGTTGTAGGTGTTGCTAATAGGAAACTGACAAACCCTCTGACAGAACCGATTCCGGTGAAGATAGGAATGTTCAGGGATAGACATCAATTTGTGGTGTGTGATTCAAGTCCTGTTTGTTTGCTAGGGAGGGACCTCCTGTGCAAACTTAATTGCACCATCTATTGCACCCCTAAGGGAGTGGAATTGCAGACTAATAATGATGACGCTACCTTTAAGGTTGCGAATCAGCATGTGTGATAGAGATGTACCCAGCTTTGACAGTGGAAGAGCTTCCTTTTGATTTGAGAGACTCTGTTTCACAGGTGGTGTGGGACTTTACTGGAGAAGACATAGGACTGATTAAGGGTGTTGAGCCAGTTAAGATTCAGGTCAAGGAGAATGTTGATTTCCCCAAAACACCCCAAGAAAATTTGACCCCAGAAACGATTGCAGGGATAAAGCCTGTGATTGAATCTATGATTAAACAGGGAATACTGAAAGAGATATTGGGGAGTCCATGTAACTCGACAATCATGGGATTGCAGAAAACGAGTGGGAAGTTCAGAATTGTACAGGACCTGCGCCGGGTGAACAACATAGTTGTTCCCTGTTGTCCAGTGGTACCGAATTCTGTTTCAGATCCCGTGCCAAGCTGAGTGGTTCACCGTGATCGACCTCTGTCAGGCTTTCTTTTCGATACCTCTGCATGAAGAGAGACAATTTTTATTTGCTTTCAGGCTGGAAAATCGTGTCTTATCGTGGTGCCGTATCCCTCAGGGGTATACAGAGAGCCCATTGATCTTCAATCAGATCTTGAAAAAGAACCTTGAGAGTCTAGTACTGCCGTAGAACTCTGTTCTCGTCCAGTACATAGACGATCTCCTTGTTGTGTCAGAGACTGAGGATGCGTGCAGGATTGATACCATTGCCTTACTGAACCATTTGGCAGAGAACGGATACAAGGTGTCGCCAAATAAGTTGCATTACTGCTTGAATGAGGTGCAGTATCTGGGGCACAGGATAGAGAAGGGCAAAAGGAAGGTGTTGCCAGACCGGATTGAGGCAATTCTGAATATGATGGTGCCTTCAACACAGAGAGAGGTCAGGATGTTCTGGAGGATGGTTGGCTACTGTTGTCAGTAGATTGCCAACTTCTCCTTAAAAGCCAAGCCTTTGCAGAGACTGACGCACAAGGACGTGAGTGATCCGATACCATGGGATAACAACTGTATGAAGGCTTTCCTTGAGTTACGAGAGGAGCTTTGCCGTGCTCCGGCACTGGGAATGCCTGACTACAACAAGCCTTTTTCATTATTTTGCTGTGAACGAGAAGGTTGTGCATTAGCAGTCCTAGTTCAAGATCTTGGAGGTGTCTGTAGACCAGTTGTCTATTTCTCAACTACTTTAGATCCAGAAGCTTCAACGTTGCCCGAATGTCTCAAATCCGTTGCTGCAGCAGGTGTCAGCATTGAAAGGTGTGAAAGCATTGTGATGGGTCATCCATTGATTGTTTATGTGCCACACTTAGTTGAGCTGCTGATGACCAGGACAAAGACACAGCACTTGACGAATAATAGGCTCACGCGCTACGAGCAGGTTATACTTGCGGTAGAGAACATGACCCTTAAGAGGTGCTCTGTTTTGAATCATGCTACCTTGATGTCGTTGCCAAACACGCTTGATGAAGATTGTGAGGACCATGATTGTCTTGATGTGACTGAACTATGCACCAAACCAATACCTGACATTGTCGATGAACCATTGCTTGACCCTGATGAAATTTTCTTTGTTGATGGTTCGTGCATGAGAGACAGTCTTGGTCAGTTGAGAGCAGCATTTGCTGTAAGCACTATTTCAGGGGTTGTCTAAGCTGCTTGCCTGGAAGGAGTATACTCTGCTCAGGTGGCCGAACTCATAGCTTTGACTTGTGCTTGCCTGGCAGCAAAGGGAATTCAGATTACTATTTATACTGACAGCCAATACGGGTTTGGTGTAGTTCATGACTATGGACAGTTATTGTCTCAGAGAGGTTACATGACGTCATCAGGAACACCAATCAGGAATGGAGACTTTGTTAGGCTGCTCTTGGAAGCTTTCCAAGACCCCATAGAAATTGCTGTTGTGAAGTGCACGGCTCATGGTAAAGGGACAGATTTCGTGTCACTTGGAAACCGCTATGCGGACGAAGTTGCATGATTCTGTGCCGAGCAAGGTTATTCCTTCACTGAACAAGAAACAGAGGGATGCGAGGAAAGATCCGATTTAGACATGATGCTTGTCATGGCAGATACTTGGGATGAGCTTAGGTGTATGCAGGAACAGGTGTCGGACCATGAGAAAAATGCGTGGATCAATTCAGGCTGTGTGAAAGGAGATGTGGACATTTGAGTCTCGACTGATGGGAGAGCGGTGTTGCCAGATGAGCTGTTGAGTCTGATGGCGAGACAAATTCATGGCGCAGTTCATTTGGGAAGAGATGCGATGATACGAGTGTTCAGACAAACATGGTACAATCCAAAGTTTCGAGCAGTAGCAGAAGCTGTTTGTAAAAGGTGTGTTATGTGTCAACAAATGAATGTTGGGAAGAGAACTGCAGTCACCGTGAGTCAAATTGGGAGGTCTGGGGGACCGTTCAATCGGATGCAATTGGATTTAATCGAATTGCCCAGATGCAATCATTTGAGATACATTTTGGTATTGGTGTGTGTGTTCTCACGGTGGGTGGAGGCATACCCGACAAGCAGGTGCGACACACTTACTGTAGCTAAGCTATTGTTGAGGGAACTTGTGCCTAGATTCGGGGTTCCAACCTCTTTGGAATCGGACAGAGGAACTCACTTCCATAGTGAGATTATGAAGATGCTTTGTACAGCACTGAACATTGATCACAGACTCCATTGTAGTTACCGACCAGAGGCTTCTGGGATAGTGGAGCAGGTCAACGGAACTTTGAAAGCTCGGATGGCAAAAGTGTGTTCATCCATGTCTCTTAAGTGGCCAGATGCCTTGCCTTTGGTGCTAATGAGTATGCGCAGTACCCCAGACAGGAGAACAGGTCTCTCGCCTAATGAAATGCTGATGGGGAGGGCAATGAGGTTACCAGCGGTGCCATCGACAGCCTTGCTGAGTATCACAGATGATCTGATCCTTTATTATAGTAAGGGACTCGCTGATGTCATCCGTTCTGTGTTCCAACAGGTTCAGGCTGCTGTGATTCTGGAATCCAGTGATCTTTGCCACGACCTGAATCCAGGGGACTGGGTGCTGGTTCGCAAGCACGTAAGAAAAAGCTGCTTGGATGCTCGTTGGAAGGGGGCCTATCAAGACATCCTTATTCCGAACACTGCTGTGAAGTGTGGTGGGCTACCATATTGGGTGCATGCTTCACACACCCGATGAGTTCCAGATGAAGTGGCGGGCCCACAGGAGAGGATAAGTCAAGCTGTGAGGGTGTCTGAAGAAGTTGGTGACTCACCGGATCAAGCTGAGGAGCGTCACATCGGAAGTGAGTCTGAGACTACCTCAGAAAGGGGAAGTGACTGTGAAAGTGACCCGAAGCCAAATTCAGCTGAAGAGAACTGTGAGCAAAGTGAGCAAGTACCAAGCAGGAGTGCCAGCAGAGCAAGGGAGCAGTGGCCAGGAAGACAAAGGCGGCTGAACCTGAGGTTGGTTTCCGAAAGGGATCTTGCTCCTGTATCTGAGGAGTCTGAATCAGACGGTGGAGGACTGAGAAGATCAAGGCGAAAGAGGGTGCCTTTTCAGAGGTATGCGACTCCTGAGTGGACCTATCCTGTGACTGATTCCAGGCATATTGAGATTGGGGAGGGTGAGGGCAGTGACAGTGATCAGTAACAGTCCTAACATCAAACTGGACGTGCTGTTTTGGGTGCCGAGACTTGAGATCGAAGGCGTACTGCCCATCACTGTTCCAAATTCACCGATTTTGAGCAGAATTCGTCATCTAATTTTGAGTAGATTTCTTTTTCCTACACTTGGCCCTGAAATATCAGCTCAAGCATCCATTGTTATTCGTCTTGAACTTTTGGAATATGTGCTAGAAGCGGTTGGAACAAATCTTATTATTGATGAATGAGACTTTGGTAAACACTTGTTGTAAAGAACCTAGGTCCGAGAGGAAGAAGAAGAAATTTAGGGACTTCCCATGGAGGACGGAGAAGGGTTAAGGTTGTCTATTGCTCGTTGTAAATAAGGAACTGAAAATAAAAGGGGACTTTCAGCCTCTGAGGTGTGGTTCGAGTGCTTCTACAGGAAGAAGGAAAAGACTTATGAATTCTGCTGTTGAACGACTATATTGAAGAGCACGTCTTGAGACCATGGAGGCCAGAAACCCGAATCATAGAGCTAGGTGCATTGTAGGCACACTTACAGGAGGAGTTATACTCTTCATTATTTTAGTAGTTGTAGTTCTGTACTTAGTACCACATGAGCAGGAAGTAGAGGTTGAGGGAACACCTACACCTACTACTCCTAGCAAAGAAGAGGTTAAGGTAGGAAACGACGGAGCTTTGCTGCTAGAAGAGAGTCGTATATTACATGCAGATCTGTCTAAAGGTAATTTCAAGTTTAATGCGTAATCAAAGTTGTTGTATGAGTATATTGATGCAATGGATGCGAAGGATTGTTATGTGTGTATGCAATTGCCTGCTTCTGTAGATGAGGGTATTAGATATCACCATCTTCCATTGACATATGGAAATTCATGTAGTTTGCTGCTTTGCATATTTTATGGTCGCAATCATTTTGAGTATTTCTTTTCGTATTATGATACGGTGCTTCCTGAAGTACCGACATATAAGCATTTGAACAAGTATGATTATTACAAGTCAGAGGACAGGCTTGAAACATATTTTATTCCAACCCAGGAGTTAGATACAGCTTATGCACATCATCATAATATGACGTGCTTGTTATCAGATACAGAGAAGAAATTCATTGATCAGGTAGAAGATAGATATCGGAAACAAAAACAGATGCAAGATTCAGGACAAGGCAAAGTAGATTGGACAGACGAAGAGAAGTTGCACAAGTCTAAAGGGAGTTTTGGTCCAATAGCTTTAGTTGAAGTACAGAAAGGGAAGTTGTGCATTCACCGACCACAGACATATTATGAGAATGTCAACGTAGGTCATACCACGTGTGAGCATACTTTCTCTTTGGATTTTTATGCAAAGGATTTCTTGCAGAGCGTGGTACAAGTGATTCCGACAGTGTATTTTGTTTGTGGGAGGAATGCTTATGTGCGATTGCCTGAGAAATGGTACGGAACGTGTTATTTAGCAATTATTTTCCCCAAGATTTACCATACAGAAGATTTTGAACTGATAGAATGAGGACAACATGTGAAAGTGAAGCGAGGTGAGAGTGCAGGAGCTATAGTTGGAGATGTCTTTGGAGCAATGATACCCACGTTACGAGTGATTCTGAATGACGTGACAATTCAAAGGTTGGCAACTGTTGCGACTGATCCTTTGCTTTGTGAATACTATTAACTCTAAGTAAAATGGAAGACTTCCAGAAATGTAAGTGCCACAAGTTTTAAGTTTTAAGTCCTTATTGTTGTCTGCGGGTGAGATGGTTCGATAAGGACTATGGTTTTACAAAACCGTCTTGCTTTAGATGTCCTTCTAGCTAAGGAGCCAGGAGTCTGTAAACTTTTAAAGGTTCAAGAATGTTGCACTTATATACCAGACAACAGCAAAGATTTGGAGAAATATATAAGCAACGTTACTGCAATTCATAATGAGATTGAGGACTTGACTGAAGAAACAGTGTGGGAGAAGATTTGAAAGGGTTTTGGTAAGGTTGAAAGTTGGTTTGCAAATCTTGGGAAAGGTATTCTTGGTTACATTTTGAAGCCCATAATAATAGTGGTGTGCTGTGTGATTGGAATGTGGGGATTGGTTAGAGCATACAAGTGGTACAAGTCAAGCCGACTGGATAGATTGATGAGAATGCAAGAGAAGAGGATGGAGAGACTGCAGGACAGTCAATATCAAAGTTTGAAGAACATGGAGTTGCTCAGAAGAGGGAGAATGGCAACAAGCTCTGTGTAAATCGGTTCTTCCCTAAGGGTGGAGTAGAGTGTGATGGCACGGGTCATCAAATGGGGGAACTGAAAGAGCGCCATGTTATTTTGTATTTTTAAGGGTGCACCATAATCCCGAGTAGTCAGCACTCACATATTTAGAGGGTCTACTAATGTAGTTTAGACTTATAATTTTAGGCTGAGAAACAGCACAATATATATGGATGTGTTTATTAACCAGAGACTAATGTAGAAGTATAATCATATGCAGAATGTCGTCTTACTAATGAAATGCTTTTGAAATGTATACGTGCTTATTAAGGAGTGAATTAATATAGGCTTCTAAAATGAAAGGTAGTGCTTACATTGAAAGCAGAATTAAAATGTTGAAGTAGTAAAATGGAATGTCATGTCATGTTAGAAATACATTTGAAAAGTGCAAGGGCCTGAGCTATGCTGAAGACAGTAGAGGCCTAACGGTCTTTTGTTAGCTTTAGTCAAGAAGGAAAGATTTTCTCCCTTTGGGGAAGAAGCTGTCCTCAGCAAAATGTTGAATTGTAACTTCGAATGTTTGCAGAGATGTTCCCATGTATTTCAGCTTGCAGGTGCAACGCCACAAGGCTCGTTAGGTAGAAGGGTCCATTGTTTAGGAGTTAGGATAGTAGGCGCGAATGGAGAAAAGCTGCCAAAGAATTTGGGAGTGCAACATTTAGTGAGGAAGGTGCCTGAGACCCAGGGACACACCAACGGACGCTGGATGGAAAGGTGCTATACTGGAAAAATCAGAAGATCTTCACCTGCCAGAGGGGTGTACCTCTAGGCATGTCGACTGTTTTGGGATTTTGTTTTAGTGACAGCCCCCGAGGGTGGAGAGCAGATCTTAGTCAGGGAACGGACAGAGCAGGATGTAGAAAGCTGTAGAGAGAGAGTCTTGGGAACCTTAGGGCAGAGTGGGGTGTAAGAAGGAGCATCTTAGAACGAGCTCGATAGTTAGACTATTTGCCGGAGGAAAGTGAATGTACTTCTTTGGAAGTCTTCACCGCTGACACCTTTACTCTTGTCTGATGGGAATGTTATGTAGGGATGTCACCTTAGAATAGTGTAGGGACAGAATAATCACTTTCTTTTTCCTTTTGTAAATGCAGTCCAAACTTCAAGCTGGGACTGTTCTTGGTTGCCTAATGTTACTCGAATTGACTTTGCATTTTATTCTGAGTCGTCTGAGAATCTTGCACAGAATTATAGGGTCGATTAGGATGGCGGATCCTGTCTGGGGCAGGTACCGTCCACCACAAGGATGGAGGAACTGTGCCACCAATTAGGATGCACCCGCCACATTGGCGGGTGCATCCCGCATTTTTAATATTGCGGCGGACGGTGCATAAAGCACTGGTCGCCACAATGTGAAAAATGCATGTTGTGCGTTTCACAGCACAACATGTCAGGCACTGCGTGGTGCCTGCCATGTTGTGCTATGAAACGCAGGGGGGTACCATAGGTAGCCCCCATATGCACCCCCACCCCCTCTTTGCCCTGGGGGCCCGCAACGGGCCCCCAAAGCAGGAACCGTATGCCTTTTTGTGGCGGCATTGCCGCCACAGAAAGGCATTCCCCTCAGGCAATCCTAATATGGCTGGCGGTGTCTGATAGACACCGCCACCATATTAGAGATTTTCTGCCACATTCGCAAGCCGACCGCGGCGGGAAAGCGGCAGACGGTCTTCCTGTCCGCCACGGTCCCCCCCACCATTGTAATATGGCGGAGGGAAAAAAGGTGGCAGACGGGCAAAGATGGCGGACGGATCGCCACCGCCTGCATGGCGGTGGCGATCCGTCCCCATCCTAATGGACCCCTATGTTTGTACTAGTACCAATTTATTTTCTGAACCTCTTGCTGAGATGTTTGTATGTCTAACTATTTTTGGTTCTGTGATAAATCTTTAAAACTTTAGTTCGTAGTCAGTGGTCCTTTGAGATTAATTTGGATTTGATGGTGAAGTTGTTCAAAGTTGTTGTAAATCTTTCCTTTATTCTTCTAGAACAGGGAAAAAGGTCCAGTCGACCGGGTTTGGGATTCTAGAGATGAGTAAGAAAATCTAGATGAAAATCCCAGCTTCCCCAATACAAAAAAGCCATCAGAGAAGAAAAACAAGCTACTGTATGAATAAAATTGAGGGGCATATTATCAAGAACTGCGATAAAATGGGCTTGATAATATGTCCTTGTGAATTCCCATAGTAGCCCAGGTTCTGGTGTTAACCTGAGCTGCTATGGGAATTCACAAGGGCATATTGTCAAGCCCATAATCGCTGTTTTAGTGGCAGTTTCCTGCTGCTAAAGCGGCAATAATTTTATCGCAGTTCTTGATAATATGCCCCTGAGTCTGCTAACTGGTCATGAGAACTTTTTTAAGTTATTCACTTGCTCCAGCTCCTCCCATTCTACAATATGTTAGCTGAATTCTTTCAATCTAAAATCATGAATATCGATAAGAAGTTTGAATCCTCAAACATAGAAGTTCAAATGTCAGCACTGTTAAGTATGAAGGCTCAGTTGAGCCTTCCAGAAACTTCAGAGGCTGAGGAGAAACACTTAGGGGTGCTCTCTTGTTTTCCTCACTTCACCTCTGAACAACTGGAGTTACATCTTCTGAACATAAAATCCACATTGCCATTCAAACCTTGGCTCTCAAAACTTCTACAATTAGCAGCCAGCAAAATAAGGCAGTCATTAACGTCTTTTATGATTAGAGTGATTAGCTCAAGCTGGTACTCACGTTTGTGGAAAGAGGCAGTCGTTAGGCCAATACTTAAAAAGCCAAACTTGACCCTAGCAATTTTCAGAGATATTGCCATATCTCCTTGATTCCCACCCTGGCCAAGATCCTGAAGAAAGATCTAAACCAGCATCTGATGGATTATGTGGAGGAACACGCACTGGTGGATGTGTCACAATATGGCTTTAGAAAGAGTCATGGAACAGAAACTTCCCTTGAATCTGTAATGGACAGTATTTGGTGTCTAGTTGACTCAGGGCAAGTGGCGGTTTATATCCCTTTTGATCTTTCTGCAGCCATCTATACCATTTTGCCAATCCTGTTTACTGAATGATTAAAGGAACTGGGATTAGAAGATGCTGCAATGAATGTGTTGATCTCTTTTCTCAAGGGTTAATCTCAGAGGGTGATCATGAACCAATTTAAAGCCAAGCCTTTCTCCTTGCCGTATGGGTTCCCTCAGGGCTCATCCCTGAGCCCTACATTGTTCAATCTTTATGTCTCCTCACTGGCTAAGCTACTACACTCATTTGGGATGCAGGCTGTGTTATACGCTTACAATTCACAAATCATTGTGCCCATCATGAAAGACATGGATGCCATTGCAGTTAATTTTAACAACTGAATGAAGGCAGTGGCCACGTGGATGGCAAAAACTGACTGAAGCTCAACGATGATAAGGCACAGATTCTGATCTTTGGGAGCCATCCAAATCGATGGAACCCTAATTGGTGGCTGGATATGTTGGGGGCATTACCTACTTCCACAGAATCAGCAAAAAATCTAGGAGTAACGCTAGAACGTAATTTGTCATTGAACCTTCAGGTTAACTGTACTGTTGAACCCTGCATCTGGATTATTAGAACTTTGAAAAGTTTTTCCATTCATTTCTCTTTCTGCATGCAAACAGGTAGCCCTGGCGCTCATCTAATCCAGGATTGATTGTTGTAATACGTTTTAGCTTGAGATTAACATAATGGCAAAAATCTAGCTACAAATGGTGCAGAATGCAGCAGCAAGGCTAACCTAGACATCCCTAAACATCAGTTGGTCTCTAAAGGTTTAGTTGATCTTCACTGGTTACCGGTGAACTAGCGCATTATGTTTAAGACACTGTGCATTGTTCTTAAGGCCTGGTATAATGCAAGTCCTGAATGAATCAAAACCATGTTTCAATGGTACACTAAAAGCAGAAATCTGTGCTTGGCAGACCATAATCTGGTTGTCGTCCCCAGATTGCGTAAGAATAAATGAGGAGGTAGAGCTTTTTCAGTGGCGACAGCTAATCTCTGGAACTACCTTCCTCGTCACAGTACTTGCTTAAACATGAGTACCCCCTCCAGACAGGCATTAAAAACCTGGTTCTTTACTCTGAAAGTTTATCAGTGCTTACTGTTTAATTTTGAGCCAGTCATCAGACAAGTTCTACCTCAGGACTGGCCTTGGGGCATTTGCACGCTTGTATACATTTTTTTCTTCATTTTATTTCATCTCTCTTCTGCCAATCAGCCTGCAGCTGAGACTTTAACTGCATGAAGTGGCCTCAGTCAATCTGTTTATTGGATCTCTTGACAGTTTTCATATCTCGCAGTTTAAAGACCACTGATTTAGAAGAGGCAGGGAGATAAATTTGGCCAGATTGAGTAATATAACTCAATAATCAATCTTCAGGAATCAAGTAAAGGGTATTGCAGATGTTTGAGGGAATCCGATGGGATTGTACAATGACCAGAGCAAGCTTAAAGGGATTTGTGTTTGTTAGGGGGGAATTTTTCCTCATTTCTGTAAAGCTCAGGAATAGGATATTTATATGAAAACAGATATGGTAATGCTCACAGGGAATGGCGCAGGCCTATAATCTATGAACATGAAAATCTTTGATCATTCTTAAGCGGGAACATATGGTGTAGGATCCCAAAGGCCATAGTAACAACAAAATAATTTTGCACCCTTTTCTAGGCTACTGTTGATCACAGAAATTAGTTCTACTAGTTTGATTGAAATAATTGAGTACCTCATCATTAGTACACACTTATTAAGACTTTTGGGACCTCCCGTGACACACTACCAAAAGGTTTCCTACAGCCCTTACCGGCCGTCACTGGTTCTGGACCGACTCCACCTGCTACTCAATTCTCTAACTTTGAGCCAGCTCAGCAAGCGGATGTGTTGGCTGTCCTCGAAGCTCTAAAGTCGGGATCTCCCTCTGACCCGTGTCCTGCAAGGGTCTTAGGGGGAGTGGCGAGTCTAGTTTATCAGGAGGTTACCCAGATTGTGAATCTGTCTTTGGCTTCTGCCTCCGTGCCCCTTTGCTGGAAACAGGCGAAACTTCTCCCCCTGCTAAAGAAGCCTGGCTTGGATCCTCTGGCCACTTCCAGTTATCGTCCGATTTCGCTGCTCCCGGCCCTTGCGAAAGTATGCGAAAAGGTTGTATTCAGGCAACTGAACAACTTCATTGAGTCCTCCCAGGCCCTGCACCCAGCACAATCGGGGTTCAGGGCTGCCTTTAGCACTGAGAGGGCACTGGTTGAGGTTTCAGAGGCCATCAGGGAGTGCCTGGACGGGGGCGGCAGGGCGGTCCTGGTTCTGTTGGACCTCTCTGCCGCCTTCGATACGGTGCCCCATACTCAGCTGCTGACGAGGCTGGCAGAGGTAGGCCTGACAGGTGCGGTCCTTGCCTGGATTTCGTCGTTCTTGTCTGATCAGGCGCAGCAGGTATGGATGCCACCACACGCCTCGCTACCCAAGAAGCTCACCACTGGGGTGCCGCAGGGCTCTACATTAAGTCCTCTGCTGTTCAACGTTTATATGACCCCGTTAATCTATTTGGCCGAGCAGTGGGGAGCAAAAATAATGGCGTATGCTGATGACACGCAGCTGTTGTTCACCTGGCCAAAGGACGGTTTGGATGCCTTAATGGTCCGTACCTGTCTGTCCCATGTCTTTCGCTGGCTTGCTTTAGCTCAGCTCAAATGTAACGAGGATAAATCTGAGATTTTACTCTACGGTAATTTCCCGGCCAATTTCAGAGATCTCATTTGGCCGACTGATCTTCCGTGTCCCAGCTCTTTCGGAGGCCCGGCAAAAAACCTAGGGGTATGTTTCGGACAGGACCTTAAGTTTGAAGTCCACCTAAAAAACACTTACAGGGACCTGTTTCGCCACCCTCAAGTCACTCAAGAGGTTCTTTCCGCTTCTCCCTAGGGAGGCGAGAGAGACTGTTCTGCGGGCCCTGATTTTGGCAAGGCTTGACTATGCCAATGCACTGTTTAGTGATCTCCCCGCATACCTCATAAAACGGTTGCAGATTATACAGAACGCGGCTGTGCGACTCCTGTTTCATCTCCCGAGAAGAACCAGTGTGCGTGCCCATCTCCGGGACCTTCATTGGCTCCCAGTGGCCCATCGCATTTCGTTTAAATCGTTGGTCCTGGCCTATCGTGCCTTGCACCAACTTGGGCCACAATATCTGCATAAAAGGTCCATTTTGTACACCCCTCGCCGCGCTCTCCGATCGGCTAATCTGCATTTGATGACAATGCCCAAAGTTAGATACGCAAGATTGGGCGGTCAATCCATTTCTGTTCAAACAGCTCGATCATGGAATTCTCTGCCGCTTTCTTTGAGAGCTTCACCTACACTGGCGGGGTTCAAAAAAGGGCTCAAAACCCACTTATTCAATCTCAGCATTTAATTTCCCCCTTTGACTGATTTCTCTGGTCAATCTCACATATCGCGCCAGGATACTTTGCAGTAGCAGAGCGCGCTACAAAACATTTTATAACATAACATAACATAACATAACATGCTGAGCACATGAGCATATGATGTGCTCCCTTGTAAGGCAAAGACACTTGGAAAGCTTGCTTCTACACATTCCGCCTGCTTTGAAAGACCTTCAGATGGATCCCCACAGAATCCAGAAAGCCTATCACCCACGCAGTCATCACCAGCAGACTTGACTAAGGCACTGCACTCTATGCGGCGTCACCCAGAAACAGCTTAAGAAACTACAGAACGTTCAAAACGCCGCTGCCAGACCGGTCCTTGACATCCCATGCCACAGCTACATCATGCAACACCTTCAACAACTCCACTGGCTCCCGGTCAACAAGAGAATCACCTTCAAGCTCCTCACACATGCCTACAAAGCTATCCACAACATCAGTGCACCTGAGCCACGGCCTTGCTTTCCACGTACCGAACAGACAACTCTGTTCCACCCAACGCCAGTGACGGCTCGCATAGGGCGTGCTGTGGGGTGGGGCAGGGGAAGGGATGGGCAAGGTGGGAGGTATTAAACTCGGACAAACGACGGAATGGAGGACAGTAATTATTACGTTCCTCCATCTAAGTTTGCTATCCCCACCTGGCCCATCCCCCGCCCCACCACCCACAGCATGCCCTATGCGGGCCACCACTGCCCAACGCGCCCTAGCCTCCGTCCCCAAGATCCACAAGACCAGAACCAGAGGAAGTTAATTCTCCTTCCTCACCACCAACACATTCCCCTCCACCTTAGGCAATCCGCATTGCTGACACAATTCAAGAAGGACCTCAAAACCTGGAATGATCCTCCACACCCAGAGGGATCAGCAGCCCCCCACCCATGCTTTATAAACCCCGAATTGCTTTGATTGTAATCTGTTTTTCACGTGTGAGGTATACTGATATAAAGGTAATGTTTACCTGTAAAACTTAAACAATGTGAGAAATCAAACAAAAGAAAAAAAAAGATATTCTCAGACAGCGAGCAAGAGACGTCCAGCCTCATATTGATGTAATTTCAATTTAGATTCTATGTCTATTGGCATCTACAAAATACATTTGGTACTTGAAAGCATTAGTTCTTCAACACATCAAACCATCAACGTTTTATCGCCTTTCCAGTAGGGAAACATAAAAAAGAGACATAAATGTCATGAAAATTTTACATTTACAACAATATAGTGTAGGGGAGTTGGTGTATTATAACAGTAAAGTACCTTCAAAGAGAACGTTATCCTCTAATCATTCTGTCCTGAGACTGGACAGGTGATAAAAATCTACTCCAAGGGCACTTTTCTATATTTTAGTCAAATTACTTTTTTGCTGTAACATCGAACGCATGGATTGGAAACCACATCATACGAAGGTTATTCATTGTTTTACTCTGACAGTTTAACATAGTGCTTGTCCAAAACCCTAATGAGTGATGTAAGTGTCCAGATCTCACTTTAGGAACGCACACATTTTTATTCTACATGGTATGTGCCATCTGGTGTGCTGTAAATATTATATAGTGGCCCCTTTCATGAAGCTATGAAGTCATTTGTGCAAAGACTGCACACTGAAGAAAGACTCTGGATTAGAGTTAAAGTTTGTCGGCTGCAGGACAGCTGCCACAAAGTTACGAATATCCCTTCCCCTCTATTAGAGCATAGATTACCATAGACTCTAAGCAGAGCGGGAAGGACATCCACCGATTTGTGGCCAATGTTCCGCATCAACTGAACTTTATATCAGGCCCTATGTGGCTACGGGCTTATTGTGAGACGGAAACATTTATATATCAAAGACCTGGCCACGTGTTCCACAAAGCGCTTTAATTATAGCAGTAGAAATATGTATTTACAAAAGTGGAACAATATACCGATGAAAGGCCTCACTAAGGGCCAGATGTAGTAAAAGACTGGTCGCAAAAAGTGGTCGGAAATTGTCTACCAGCGTTTTGCAAGCAGTGTTTATTTAGCAAAGCTACTTAAGTACTAATAGGAGGCATCGAAAAAATCTGCAGTTGCAGTGCGTTGCAGAACAACCTGCCTAATGAATATTGATAAGGCAGAATTAATATTAATTAGGCCCATTTCTATTTGTGACCCGCTGTGATTAAAACTTTCCCAATTGGGAAAATATCTGGAGGAACAGGCAGTGGTCCACAGGAGCCTGCTCACATCATTGCAGAAGAGGAAGGTATCCTGAGGGGAATGAGTTATCACTCTAACTTGGGGGTTGCAACTCCTCACTAGTGTGCAACAGCAATTTCAGTAACAAACCATTGAAACGTTTCTCTCCAAATCATGAATAGGATGGTGATGCCCCTTTCAACCCCCCTCCTGTTTGCGGTTCTGAAGGCCCTTTTATGAGTGGTAAAGAATTGACTTGTAAAAAGCTAGAAAAGGACAGGAACATATTAGTTTAAATGAGGATTTCTGTCAAACAGAAAAGAGAGTATGTTAAAAGTAGGCGGGACGAAGCTTGATAAAACTAAAGTAACACAGCGCACCGCAAATCGCTTCCTTGAGTAGGTCCTTCCTGCACAAAAACAATACTGTCTGCAATGCAGGCACCCTTGCACTATAGTGCAAGAGCGCCTACGTTGGCGCTTGGCAGCACATTGTGCACCAGCATAAGGAGAGGACAGGAATGCACTATATTATGTTAAATGCAGCACATTCCCGCCCTTTCCCTTCCCTATCACGCATCGCAGTAAGGGTTGATGCGCTGCGTGAAATCTGCCCCTCAGACTTTACACATCTGGAACCTCATTGCTTACATATACATGAGATTGTGTTTATTGCAAACCTTGCTATAAAGCAGTGCAGCACTGTACACCAGCTGAGGAGTACAGTTAGGAAGAGAATAAGGACGGGGAAGGATGATCCTAGAAGTTGTATGAGAGTAGAGAGGTTCTTCTAAGTGCCCGCATCTCCTGCCATTGTAAAGATTTTATTGATATTTTAAATCTGGTCTATGTTTACAGTCTTTTTGATTATTTGCACTGTTATGCTGCTGCTTGCATTTTGAAGATTTTAGTCTGTAGTTCCTAGATGAAGCAGAAGAGGAGAGAATAGCAAAGGAAGGCACAACCTGCATATAGGAATAGAGCATAGCCGTGGGAGTGAGGTAGAATGGGTGAGGGGTCGTAAAGAGACTATAGTATAGGTGCAGGAAGAGTGGACACTGGTTAATGCAATATAGAAGCGAGACACATCCAGAAGGGAGGGTGAGAAGTAGGTGGACCCAGGAGGCAAATACATGAAAGGAGGGAGGAGCGGTGCAAGAGGGAAACTAGTATCATGATTGACAGTGACTTATTGAGAGTGCATCCAAAATTTCAGAGAAGGTCCCAGATTACAGGGAGGACTCATGGTTTTAAAAGAATGAACTATGCAAGCATTACATAGCAATTGGACTGCTTCTTTTTTGGCATTTACACCGGAAGGGGCAAACGTTTTAGGAGCATTAGCAAACTGTGTATCTTGTGTTGGACTTGTAAATGTAAATGTGTTGGACTTGTAAAGCGCACGGCTGCCCGTAAGCGTCCCGGCGCTGGAGACCGCTGGGGGACCCGTCCTGGCTTTCCCTGTGAGATGGTCCCTTCTGGGTATCTCCAAGGTGAAACCAGGCATCCCTGGCGTCTGTGGGGGGGCCGTTGTAGAGATGAGGCAAGCTTAATGCCCAGAGTTGCCGAGTGTGATCCCTAGTTAGAGTAGGCACCGAGGCGAGAATTGTCGAGTCCGCTGACCCTGAAACAATAATACTTTATTTTGTTGATATATTTTGTAGCTTGCAACTGTGCACATTTATTTCTCTTGCTGAAAATGATTTTTAACAGCTGGATATAGCCCCTGAGGTACTGGGTTTTTCAGAACCGGTACCAAACCGGTAACCCAGCGGTGCCAGGGTACACCCAAAGACCTCGGGTTCTTTCCTGATTCAGACCACAGAAAGTCTTCTAGGTGAAGTCAAGGATCGATTTTATTGGCTGCAACCAAGGTAACAAGCGTCCTAGAAGTACAACACACGGGATGTATATTCTCAGGAGACTGCTCAACTTCACAAAGTCAGGCTTCTCTTTTTATACGAAATATTGTGCTTCAGGCAAACATTCTTCGAATTTACAGTATAGTATCCACATTTCTCTGTTACAAAGGAAAAGCAGAGTCATGATGACATGTCCATATTTCACTTCGTCCAGCCCACAACAAATCACCCGGCAAGGCCCAACATTTCATCAGATATCGGCGGACCCCCAATAAAAACGGGCACCTCCCCATCATAAAGCAAGTGAGAGAAAAGAGCAGGGACAGGTGTGAGCAAGATTCGGCAGGGTGTGTGTGTGCTGAAAAGGTTTTATGGCCTGTTGAGCCTTGATGCTATCTCATTCGGCCACTGGGAGAGGAACTGACCAAACAGGTTCGGCCTGGGGCAATGGTTCCAACTTGCCCAGGTCACAGGAAAGTCAATTAAGGTGTACGTGTCCTTTGGGATCGAATTTAGCTGTATCATAAGCCTATGTAAAGGGCAACTCACAAAATGGCTGCCGCATACAAAATGGAAGCCAAGGGTTCAGAACGAAAATGACGATTTCGAGGTGAAATCGTCACTCGAAATTGACGAAAATGTTTGTACATAGTGTACTAGCCATTCTCGGTCTTTTGATATAAAAATCGTCATGCTATGATGAAGTTTAATTCTCGAGTCCAGAATTTTCAGTACTACAATCCCTCCTTTTGCCCTTACATAGGCAATTAATCTATCCTCATGCTAATCTGAGTCCAGATCTATATTCCTAAAGTCATTGAGATGTTGCTGCAACATCATTCTAGTACTTAGTTCGTCTCTTGATACAGGCTTCCTTACACATGATGTGACACAGAGGCCACATATTGCAGGAGCACACTGCACGCACAGACAGAACAGGAAAAGAATGGCTAAGACCATCCCAATAACAATCAGAATTTTCCATCCCCAACCGGATATCAGTTCCCAGAACCATCCCATTAATGACCAATCTCCTTTATCCACATGAATAGATTCGGAAATCTTATGCAGTTTAGAGATGGCCTGGTACACTGTTGGAGCGATATCTGGGATGAAAACACAGCAACTCGATTGGATCAATCTACATACCCCACCTCGGTCTGCAAGTATGACATCTAAACCGACCCTGTTCTGAAGGGTCATAAGACGATCCGACTGGAGCTCAGCAGTCAAGTTACTAAGGGCACCAGCAGTTTCAATCACGGTGGACTAAACTACCCTTGTCAATTGCCTTATGTTCCTGCTGTTAGCCATGGATCCCCAGAACGGCAGAAAACCCTTTGCAAAGTCCCCAAATTCTTGACCTGCAGTATCATCTTCACTCAAGACACCTCTAACTACCCTTGTCTTGAGGTAATCTGCCGCTGCTGTGTAGGTGGGATTCAGAAAAGGGGGTGGTGATGAACAGAGTGTCTGAATTAAGCAGACCACTCTTACCCAGTCCAAAGATCAGCGCTTGATCCATCACCGTTTTTTAGCTCACTGCACCATCCCAGCTCAGAACCTGGCTACATGCAAATTAGTCTGTTCCTGTCCCAGTGCATGATGGGAACAGGGCAAACCAAACTACCAAGCCAATTCTTATACTGGGAAGGAAACAAGCTACCGGGGACCGGTTTCTGGCATTTCAGCCTCGTCTGCCCGGCTTGCTTGAATCCCGATGGTGCAATGAGCAAGGGACTCACATCTGAGTATACCCTTCCACGCTTATGGTGGACAAAATGATTCAGAAAAGGGGGTGGTGATGAACAGAGTGTCTGAATTAAGCAGACCACTCTTACCCAGTCCAAAGATCAGGGCTTGATCCATCACCGTTTTTTAGCTCACTGCACCATCCCAGCTCAGAACCTGGCTACATGCAAATTAGTCTGTTCCTGTCCCAGTGCATGATGGGAACAGGGCAAACCAAACTACCAAGCCAATTCTTATACTGGGAAGGAAACAAGCTACCGGGGACCGGTTTCTGGCATTTCAGCCTCGTCGGCCCGGCTTGCTTGAATCCTGATGGTGCAATGAGCAAGGGACTCACATCTGAGTATACCCTTCCACGCTTATGGTGGACAAAATGATTCAGAAAAGGGGGTGGTGATGAACAGAGTGTCTGAATTAAGCAGACCACTCTTACCCAGTCCAAAGATCAGGGCTTGATCCATCACCTTTTTTTACCTCACTGCACCATCCCAGCTCAGAACCTGGCTACATGCAAATTAGTCTGTTCCTGTCCCAGTGCATGATGGGAACAGGGCAAACCAAACTACCAAGCCAATTTTTATACTGGGAAGGAAACAAGCTACCGGGGACCGGTTTCTGGCATTTCAGCCTCGTCGGCCCGGCTTGCTTGAATCCTGATGGTGCAATGAGCAAGGGACTCACATCTGAGTATACCCTTCCACGCTTATGGTGGACAAAATGATTCAGAAAAGGGGGTGGTGATGAACAGAGTGTCTGAATTAAGCAGACCACTCTTACCCAGTCCAAAGATCAGGGCTTGATCCATCACCGTTTTTTAGCTCACTGCACCATCCCAGCTCAGAACCTGGCTACATGCAAATTAGTCTGTTCCTGTCCCAGTGCATGATGGGAACAGGGCAAACCAAACTACCAAGCCAATTCTTATACTGGGAAGGAAACAAGCTACCGGGGACCGGTTTCTGGCATTTCAGCCTCGTCGGCCCGGCTTGCTTGAATCCTGATGGTGCAATGAGCAAGGGACTCACATCTGAGTATACCCTTCCATGCTTATGGTGGACAAAATGATTCAGAAAAGGGGGTGGTGATGAACAGAGTGTCTGAATTAAGCAGACCACTCTTACCCAGTCCAAAGATCAGGGCTTGATCCATCACCGTTTTTTAGCTCACTGCACCATCCCAGCTCAGAACCTGGCTACATGCAAATTAGTCTGTTCCTGTCCCAGTGCATGATGGGAACAGGGCAAACCAAACTACCAAGCCAATTCTTATACTGGGAAGGAAACAAGCTACCGGGGACCGGTTTCTGGCATTTCAGCCTCGTCGGCCCGGCTTGCTTGAATCCTGATGGTGCAATGAGCAAGGGACTCACATCTGAGTATACCCTTCCACGCTTATGGTGGACGAAATGATTCAGAAAAGGGGGTGGTGATGAACAGAGTGTCTGAATTAAGCAGACCACTCTTACCCAGTCCAAAGATCAGGGCTTGATCCATCACCGTTTTTTAGCTCACTGCACCATCCCAACTCAGAACCTGGCTACATGCAAATTAGTCTGTTCCTGTCCCAGTGCATGATGGGAACAGGGGAAACCAAACTACCAAGCCAATTCTTATACTGGGAAGGAAACAAGCTACCGGGGACCGGTTTCTGGCATTTCAGCCTCGTCGGCCCGGCTTGCTTGAATCCTGATGGTGCAATGAGCAAGGGACTCACATCTGAGTATACCCTTCCACGTTTATGGTGGACAAAATGATTCAGAAAAGGGGGTGGTGATGAACAGAGTGTCTGAATTAAGCAGACCACTCTTACCCAGTCCAAAGATCAGGGCTTGATCCATCACCGTTTTTTAGCTCACTGCACCATCCCAGCTCAGAACCTGGCTACATGCAAATTAGTCTGTTCCTGTCCCAGTGCATGATGGGAACAGGGCAAACCAAACTACCAAGCCAATTCTTATACTGGGAAGGAAACAAGCTACCGGGGACCGGTTTCTGGCATTTCAGCCTCGTCGGCCCGACTTGCTTGAATCCTGATGGTGCAATGAGCAAGGGACTCACATCTGAGTATACCCTTCCACGCTTATGATGGACAAAATGATTCAGAAAAGGGGGTGGTGATGAACAGAGTGTCTGAATTAAGCAGACCACTCTTACCCAGTCCAAAGATCAGGGCTTGATCCATCACCGTTTTTTAGCTCACTGCACCATCCCAGCTCAGAACCTGGCTACATGCAAATTAGTCTGTTCCTGTCCCAGTGCATGATGGGAACAGGGCAAACCAAACTACCAAGCCAATTCTTATACTGGGAAGGAAACAAGCTACCGGGGACCGGTTTCTGGCATTTCAGCCTCGTCGGCCCGGCTTGCTTGAATCCTGATGGTGCAATGAGCAAGGGACTCACATCTGAGTATACCCTTCCACGCTTATGGTGGACGAAATGATTCAGAAAAGGGGGTGGTGATGAACAGAGTGTCTGAATTAAGCAGACCACTCTTACCCAGTCCAAAGATCAGGGCTTGATCCATCACCTTTTTTTACCTCACTGCACCATCCCAGCTCAGAACCTGGCTACATGCAAATTAGTCTGTTCCTGTCCCAGTGCATGATGGGAACAGGGCAAACCAAACTACCAAGCCAATTTTTATACTGGGAAGGAAACAAGCTACCGGGGACCGGTTTCTGGCATTTCAGCCCCGTCGGCCCGGCTTGCTTGAATCCTGATGGTGCAATGAGCAAGGGACTCACATCTGAGTATACCCTTCCACGCTTATGGTGGACAAAATGATTCAGAAAAGGGGGTGGTGATGAACAGAGTGTCTGAATTAAGCAGACCACTCTTACCCAGTCCAAAGATCAGGGCTTGATCCATCACCGTTTTTTAGCTCACTGCACCATCCCAGCTCAGAACCTGGCTACATGCAAATTAGTCTGTTCCTGTCCCAGTGCATGATGGGAACAGGGCAAACCAAACTACCAAGCCAATTCTTATACTGGGAAGGAAACAAGCTACCGGGGACCGTTTTCTGGCATTTCAGCCTCGTCGGCCCGGCTTGCTTGAATCCTGATGGTGCAATGAGCAAGGGACTCACATCTGAGTATACCCTTCCATGCTTATGGTGGACAAAATGATTCAGAAAAGGGGGTGGTGATGAACAGAGTGTCTGAATTAAGCAGACCACTCTTACCCAGTCCAAAGATCAGGGCTTGATCCATCACCGTTTTTTAGCTCACTGCACCATCCCAGCTCAGAACCTGGCTACATGCAAATTAGTCTGTTCCTGTCCCAGTGCATGATGGGAACAGGGCAAACCAAACTACCAAGCCAATTCTTATACTGGGAAGGAAACAAGCTACCGGGGACCGGTTTCTGGCATTTCAGCCTCGTCGGCCCGGCTTGCTTGAATCCTGATGGTGCAATGAGCAAGGGACTCACATCTGAGTATACCCTTCCACGCTTATGGTGGACAAAATGATTCAGAAAAGGGGGTGGTGATGAACAGAGTGTCTGAATTAAGCAGACCACTCTTACCCAGTCCAAAGATCAGGGCTTGATCCATCACCGTTTTTTAGCTCACTGCACCATCCCAGCTCAGAACCTGGCTACATGCAAATTAGTCTGTTCCTGTCCCAGTGCATGATGGGAACAGGGCAAACCAAACTACCAAGCCAATTCTTATACTGGGAAGGAAACAAGCTACCGGGGACCGGTTTCTGGCATTTCAGCCTCGTCGGCCCGGCTTGCTTGAATACTGATGGTGCAATGAGCAAGGGACTCACATCTGAGTATAACCTTCCACGCTTATGGTGGACAAAATGATTCAGAAAAGGGGGTGGTGATGAACAGAGTGTCTGAATTAAGCAGACCACTCTTACCCAGTCCAAAGATCAGGGCTTGATCCATCACCGTTTTTTAGCTCACTGCACCATCCCAGCTCAGAACCTGGCTACATGCAAATTAGTCTGTTCCTGTCCCAGTGCATGATGGGAACAGGGCAAACCAAACTACCAAGCCAATTCTTATACTGGGAAGGAAACAAGCTACCGGGGACCGGTTTCTGGCATTTCAGCCTCGTCGGCCCGGCTTGCTTGAATCCTGATGGTGCAATGAGCAAGGGACTCACATCTGAGTATACCCTTCCACGCTTATGGTGGATAAAATGATTCAGAAAAGGGGGTGGTGATGAACAGAGTGTCTGAATTAAGCAGACCACTCTTACCCAGTCCAAAGATCAGGGCTTGATCCATCACCGTTTTTTAGCTCACTGCACCATCCCAGCTCAGAACCTGGCTACATGCAAATTAGTCTGTTCCTGTCCCAGTGCATGATGGGAACAGGGCAAACCAAACTACCAAGCCAATTCTTATACTGGGAAGGAAACAAGCTACCGGGGACCGGTTTCTGGCATTTCAGCCTCGTCGGCCCGGCTTGCTTGAATCCTGATGGTGCAATGAGCAAGGGACTCACATCTGAGTATACCCTTCCACGCTTATGGTGGACAAAATGATTCAGAAAAGGGGGTGGTGATGAACAGAGTGTCTGAATTAAGCAGACCACTCTTATCCAGTCCAAAGATCAGGGCTTGATCCATCACCGTTTTTTAGCTCACTGCACCATCCCAGCTCAGAACCTGGCTACATGCAAATTAGTCTGTTCCTGTCCCAGTGCATGATGGGAACAGCGCAAACCAAACTACCAAGCCAATTCTTATACTGGGAAGGAAACAAGCTACCGGGGACCGGTTTCTGGCATTTCAGCCTCGTCGGCCCGGCTTGCTTGAATCCTGATGGTGCAATGAGCAAGGGACTCACATCTGAGTATGCCCTTCCATGCTTATGGTGGACAAAATGATTCAGAAAAGGGGGTGGTGATGAACAGAGTGTCTGAATTAAGCAGACCACTCTTACCTAGTCCAAAGATCTGTGTAGGTGGGGGGCAATAGGAATGAAACAAAACATGAGCCCGAAAAGTCAGGGGGCAACCATGTATAGGCTCTATCATGGCAGATGAAATAGGTACCCTTAGCTGCTAAAAACGAAGGGGAAGTCTGGGCTGCAAAAACATACGTTTTAGTGCAGATACTCTTCCCTAACTGAGCTCTGGGATTCGTGCCATTACCTTGCAGACACAGATGACCCTGATGGGGTACAATCCAAATCGGGGAAGATCTCTTAGCTTGCTGTTTCTCACTCAGAGTAGCTCCATATCCGGTTATGTTCCATCCTATGTATACTAGTGTCTCATCTCTCGGGATAGTCTCATAAGAAATACCTTCCTTAATCATGTCTACTATACCCTTAACTAGAGCACTATTTTTAGGATTGTCTGTTACAGAACGTAGGGGGTAGACTTCATGTGCGTATATGAACATTGTTCTGTATGCCCACACAGAACCATTGTGACTGAATGGCAGGACCAGATAAGGAATACCTTTATCCGTTGTGTGAGGCATAAGACCACACACCCAACAGTTAGTCGTGTTCATTACAAGTTGGTGTTGGTGCAAGAGCTGAACAAAGGAGTTATTAATAAACTCTAGTCTCCTAGCTGATTCGTGTTCAGGAAGGGGTTGAAAAGAATGTGAGGAAACAGTAGAAGGGGGAGATATAGGCGATGTAGTGGGTGCAAATGTTACTCGAAAAGAGAACAACACATAACTTATTAAAAATATCATCACACTGAATAGCATGAAAATGCACAATATCAAAAAGCTTTTCTTTGTCATGATTTTACAGATCCTGTGTTTAAAGTTCATTTCCTTGGCAGGTCTCTCCATCTCGAGAAACTCCATCCTCTCTAAAGTGCTGCCCGCGATAGGAGGTTGATTCTGCTAAGGAATGTTTCTGTCAGTCCAGGGCAACTCCCTTAGACCAACCAGAACTGCCGACCTAACGTCGTCAGCTGCACCCCAAAGACTTTGGGCAATCGCGGCCCTAGCAGCGGAACCCGGATGGCGGTTCGAAAAACAAAAATGAGCAAGTTTCTCAGATGGGAGAGCTGCACTTTCAAAAATAGTACTTGGAGGTGAAAAAAAGTTTTGTTTATTTGTCCATAGGTCTTGGCCTCAAATTATAGCGCTTTTTCCCGGGTACTATCTGATCCTGAAACAGGAGTTCAGGCTCTGTAGTGTTCAATGGAATTGACGGTGATACAGCTGGTTGCAGAATGTTCTCGCTCTCTTGTTCAGTAAATGTTCCTTTTACTCGTGCATCACTGAAGGGCAGAAAGCGTGGTACAGTTTCAGTTTCTGAGTCGGCGACACCCTTCTGGACCCACTGGTCATACGGCAGAGGTAGGGATACCCTTTTACAATGGACCCCGTGGATCCAGTTTGCCTTCCCCTCCACTCGAACAGCTGATCTTGTGGAAAGAAGGACGAGGTGCGGTCCGGTCCACCTGGGCTGGTCGTTTTTGGTTCTCTGTAAGTTCTTGACAAGGACCCAGGAACCAGGGTCGATTGCGTGACCTGGAGTCTCGGAGACCGGAGGCGGGGTGTCGTGAACCTGTTGATGCAAAACACGCAATTTAGCCATCAATTCGTATAGATAATCAAGCAAAACAGGGTGTTCAATCTCACTGAACTTAGTGGGTCTAGGCACTCCCCATATGTTGGCCGGGCGGCCAAAGACTATCTCATAGGGGCTAAGTTTCACTCGCGAATGCACAGTCATTCTGGTGGATAGGAGTGCTAAGGGTAGAGCATCAGGCCATTTAAGACCCGTGCTCGCTTGAATTTTGGCCAGTTTAAGTTTTAAAGTGCCGTTGTAGCATTCTACTAATCCAGCTGATTGGGGGTGATTTGCAGCGTGGAACTTCTGCTGGATACCTAGCCCTTCACACACTCTCTTCATCACACGACCCACAAATTCACTCCCATTATCACTCCAGACCATTCTAGGCATTCCAAACCTGGGGAAGAACTCTTTCACAAGGGCTTTGGCTGTGGATAAGGCAGTATTGTCTTTTAGGGGTATGCTTCTATCTATCTTGAGAAGGCACAAACAACAACGAGTACGTATTTTAAATTGTTGCACCTCTCCATGTGAATGAAATCTAGCTGCAAAACCTCGAACGGATACGTAGGAGGTGCAAAATGACCAGCTGGAGTTGGGGTTCCCCTACCAGGATTGTGTTTCAGACACACCATGCAATTCTTGACGACATTCTCTGCACACTTGGGAATTTCTGCATTTTGTCATACTGGAGCCAACAACTTACAAATCCCTTTCACACTGATGTGAGCCATTCCATGAGCCATTGTAACCACTGCAAGCACATATGCATCGGGTAACAACCATCTCTGATGCTCTGACAATTCAATCCAACAGCCATTTGCATCCATTCTACCCGTACTTTCTCTCCACATGCTCAACTCTTTCTCTGTAGCCTCAGCTTGAATAGACTTCACACTCTCTATCGTGTCCTCACACATTCCAACATCACCAACCCATCTTGCAGGGCCTGCAACATACATTCGGCTCATCACATTCCTTGCAGTTTCTTTCGCGATTTCATCAGCAAATGCATTTCCACGACCAACATAATCAGTCACCTTCTTGTGAGCACTAGATTTCACAATCGCCACTTGCAGAGGCAAGGTCAGTGATTCAAGAAGCTCATTCACCAACTGACCATGCTGAATCTTAGCTCCATGCGAAGTCAGGAACCCACGTTCTTACCACAATCGTCCAAAACTATGAGCCACACCAAATGCATACTGACTGTCGGTATAGACAGTCACTTTCATTCCTTTTGACAACACACATGCTCTTGTAAGTGCACTCAATTCTGCTGCTTGAGCTGAATTATGTGGCACACGTGCAGCTTCAACAATTGTGTGCAAAGTCGTGACAGCATATGCTGCAGTCGTGTTACCATTCGGAAGCTTGAAGCATGAACCATCCACCCACAATGTACCATCACATTCAGCAAGAGGAGTATCGTAGAGATCTACTCTACCTTTCGTTTCTTCTTCTGTTCTAAGAAAACAATAATGCTGTTCTGAAGCATCTAATTCCTCTACAATTGGCAACAACGTAGCTAGGTTTAAAGTGTTGCACCTTTTTATGTGCACATGACTAGCTAACAATGTTAATTCGTAACCTGACAATCGAGCACTAGTTAAGTGCTGTGTCTTGGTTCTATTTAACAACGTGTCTACTGCATGTGGGACCATCACGACTAGCGTATTATTCATTACTAGACCAGCAGACTGTCGAATAGAAACAGCTGCTGCCGCTGTGGCTCTTAAACAACTAGCTACTGGATCCAAAGTCGACGAAAAATATGCACATGGACGCTGTTTGTCCCCAAACAACTGAGTCAAAACTGACAATGCACAACCTTCCTTCTCATGGACATATAATGTAAAGGGCTTACTGTAGTTGGGGGTACCTAACACAGGAGCTGAACATAATGCTGTGCGCAATTCAGAAAAACTTTTCTGACACTATTCAGACCAGGGAATGGGATTGGGTGTATCTTTACACGTTAATGCCACCAAAGGTTTGGCTAATAACGAAAAATTTGGAATCCACTGTCTACAGTACGAGGTAATGCCCAAGAAAGCACGCACTTCTCTCTGTGTTCTTGGCACACTCAATTTCGCTATTGCCTGAATTCTTTCTGGGGTCAGTTTCCTTCCCTCCTTCGATAAGAGATGACCTAAGTAGGTCACTTCTTGTCGGCAATATTGTAATTTGGAAAGTGACACTTTGTGATGCAAATCACACAGATGACGCAACAATGACAACGTGGCTTTCTTACATATTTCCTCAGTATCTGCAGCAACAAGCAAATCGTCAACGTACTGTACAAGAGTAGCACCTTCAGGTAAAACAATTGTATCAAGCTGTGTTTTTAGAGCTTGACTATATATTGATGGACTTTCACAGTAGCCCTGGGGAGCGCGTTTAAAGCGGAAGCTGCGTCCTCCTAAACTGAAGGAAAAAATATCCCTGCTCTCCTCAGCAATCGGGATGCTGAAGAAAGCATTCTTCAAGTCAATCACCGAAAACCAGGTGGCAGAAGCTGGAATCATAGTCAATAATGCAGTAATATCGGGGACAACTGGAAATTGTGGTACAACTATTTTATTGACCTCTCTAAGATCGATTACGAATCTGTAAACAGGTGGCTGGGAAGGGTCAGTTCGCTTAAAACAGTCAGAACAGGACTATTGCAAACGTTGCCTCTTGTCTCTTCAATTACATCTTTTTCAATTAGATCGTAAACGATCGCTAGCAAAGCTTTTTCACCTTCACTAGAGATTTTGTATTGGGGAATTCGTGGCATTCTAACATTGGCTTTCAATGTTACAACATTTGGTGGTATTTACAAAAGACCTACATCATTAGGACCAGTAGCCCAAAGAATATTAGGGAGGGATGACAATTCTGTTGGAAGTTTGTTTCTCGACAAATACATTGGAGAAACCACTTTCTTACCCAGTGTAAGTTGTACTCCAGAAGGAGAACAGTACAAAGTCGCATACAATCTTTTTAGCAAATCTAATCCTAGCAAGTTTTCACCACAACCTGTTGTCAGAATAAGGGGTGCTTCGAATTCACAAGGTCCAACAGAAAGGGACAAAGGGTCAGAAATTGGATTTCTAACTGGGGCGCCAGAAAAACCTACAGATACATTCATTTCGCCAGACAAAGGTGCGCCAGGGAGTTTGGAGTGCATAATAGAACTCTTTGTAGCACCAGAATCCAACAGAAAAGGCTCTGACACACCTGATGTAATCACCTCTACGTAAGGTCCACTCTGATCTACTGGAACTGAAACAACTCCCTCTCTTTGTCTATGGCTGTCCTAGCAATCATTACCTTCCCAATGCTCATCTTCTGTATAGTAATCATCAGTATAGTACTGAGCTGTCCTACCAGATGCGTTATTCTGCTGATCAAACCTATTCATCGAATTTTGAGGTGGAAGAGACTGTGAGTTCTGGGGGAAATTTCCACGTCCTCTACCTCTAGACGCTTGTTGAACACCTCGACCTCTTACACCAGAAGCACCATTTGCACGCTGTAATAAAATAGGTCAACTATACTTGAAATGACCCTCTTCCTTGCAATATGAACACTGATTGGGGCCTACAGGTACACGGGGTTGAGTATACTCGACTCTTTGCGAGTTCCTCTGATACTGTTGAGGCTGCTGATAATTATTCTGATAGTTACTCTGACCACTATTATTTTGACCACCACTATTCTGGCCACCACCACCACGTGGCGGATATGCTTGCTGTAACAAAACCTTCGTTTTCAACTCTTTCGTTTTCTTCTCTGCTCTATCTTTCTCGTCTTTGTCTCGATTTTCGTAATACTGTGCAGTAGCCAATATCTGTGCTGAGGAGGAAACTGCCCAAGAACTCTCTGAGTCTTTTAACTTTTTACACAACTCTAGAAGCAGATTGTGCACGAATTTATCGACGAACAATCGCTGACCACCTTCTGTGCTCATATCTTGACCACTGTGGTCGACAAATGTTTCTTCAAACCTGGTGAAGAAATCTGACACTGTTTCATCTTTCTTCTGCCTACATGCAGACAACTTATCCCAATTTACACGTATTGCAGGCATTATCGTTTTCATGTAATCAATTATTTTACCAGGAAGTTCGGCTACTAAAGGCTCAGGCTTAGCACCACCAACTTGTCGGGCATCTGCAGCAGCAATATTAGCCCATGAGTCACCTAACTCCTGATCATGATCTGTATGACGAATCTTACCCCATAAAGGCTGTGGAACAACGTTCCCAAATAACATATCGATATCGGCTAAATTCATGATACATGACCCAGCAGTTTGTGACAACTCTTTGTAATACCCTGCGGGATTTTTACGGGGATCAGGTAATGTCTGTTTAAGGGCTAAAACTTCAGCTCGCCTCCATGGGACATGTACCCACACCCGCTGAAAGTGTGGCAGAATAGGTGGGTGAGCATTTGCGTCACCCTCTCTCCATTGTGGGGGAACCTCTCTCATGGGGTACTGTCGCGCCTTTTTCCTACCGGATGTGCCATGCTCAAATGACGACTGAGAACTGCCCCCCTTACTCCAAAATGACAACAATGTCTCAACCGCTCTCTCGACATCTGGACCTACGATCATGCCCTCTCCAAACTTGAACCGTACACGACACAACTTGGGCGGGTTGTATTCCAGATCATTGTCTTCCAAATCCTCACAGAGGAAAACACACATTTGTTCAAAAACATATCTCTGCGTCGGTGCTTCCCATTGACGGAAGACTTCCATGACAGACTCTACATCATACCTTACAGTGTCCATAACCCATTTATGCGCTAAACGATTCAGTGAATCTCTCTCTTGATAGTCAGGCAGTTGACTTCGCAACTGTCTTCGTTCCATGTTAGGGGTCGTAGTAGGCGACCCGAAAAGAGGTGAAAAAAGATTAGTAACAGTGTTGGCCATTCTCTGCCGAACGGAAGGAGAAACTGAAGGAAGAATGGGTGGAAAAACAGGGTGAGATAAGGCAGGGGCAGAAGCAATAGCAGAGGGATCATTAGGAGAAATAGAAGGTGTACTAGGCAAAGTGGTAGAAAGCACAGGTGAAACAGATGTGATCGGTGGGCCTTGAGGAGGCTGCACCAAAGGAGCAGGAGCCAGCTGAAGAACAGCTGGTGGGTGCTGTAGAGGAACAGGAGGCACAGGTTGCACAACTAAAGGTTGCGGAGGTGCCGTGGCATTTTGCGCATAGGGGGGTGGTGAACGTAATAAATGCGACATTAACGGATCTTTTTCACGCTCTTTTGCTGCATTTTGCTGAAGAGACGGCAAAACTGGATAGCATTTATCTATTACCATTTTACGTTGTCTGTGCAACTGCTCACTCATCTGTTCTTCTTCATTGTCTTTAAACTGCATAGCAGCTTGCATTATCGAAATGCCCCCTTCTCTCTTATTTTTCTTCGCTAATTTAATTTCCTTCTGTTTGGCTTCCTTACGCCATAGGCGGAAAGAGTCAAACATCGCCGGCCGGACTTTCTTTTTGAAAAGTTTAACTTCGAGATTGTCTAAAATTTCCGTGTCAAAGCTACCATATTGGGGCCATTTTAAAACACCATCTTTTCTGGTGTATTTGATCCACACTTGATTGTATGTGATGGGTCCTACTCCATGTTTTACATATAATTCGTAAGTTGGAGTTCCAACCGGAGGAACTGGACATGAGTCCTCCAGTCGGGAGTCCCTATTATTACTACCAAGACAAAACAAATGTCCAAGTCTAAGACCAGGCATCTTCGCTCTCTAGGATAGCTCCAAACTTCAAAGGATTTATCGATTACAATATTTCTCGTGAATACACGAGTCCTTCGGCTTTGGCACTTGCAAGTTCCAAATCAAAACCAACTAAGGACTGGGAGACGCTCCACTTATACTTAACTGAGATATCGATGACGCTACGAGAAGACTCGTCTTAGCGTTTCGCTCTACCAAACTTCGGGGGTCCAAATCAGGGCGATAGTCAGGGCAGCAGTCCTTTGTAGCCGTCGGGAAGCGGGAAACCTCGCAGCAAAGACTTTCGGACCACGTCGACATGCAGGGGTCGATGAAGTGGATGGCCTTCCTCCAGAATTTTCACACGAAGCTCCTCACGAACCTCTGGCTGGACTGGTACCGTTGGTATCGTCCCACGTTGGGCGCCAACTGAGGTACTGGGTTTTTCAGAACCGGTACCAAACCGGTAACCCAGCGGTGCCAGGGTACACCCAAAGACCTCGGGTTCTTTCCTGGTTCAGACCACAGAAACTCAGAGTCTTCTAGGTGAAGTCAAGGATCGATTTTATTGGCTGCAACCAAGGTAACAAGCGTCCTAGAAGTACAACACACGGGATGTATATTCTCAGGAGACTGCTCAACTTCACAAAGTCAGGCTTCTCTTTTTATACGAAATATTGTGCTTCAGGCAAACATTCTTCGAATTTACAGTATAGTATCCACATTTCTCTGTTACAAAGGAAAAGCAGAGTCATGATGACATGTCCATATTTCACTTAGTCCAGCCCACAACAAATCACCCGGCAAGGCCCAACATTTCATCAGATATCGGTGGACCCCCAATAAAGACGGGCACCTCCCCATCATAAAGCAAGTGAGAGAAAAGAGCAGGGACAGGTGTGAGCAAGATTCTGCAGGGTGTGTGTGTGCTGAAAAGGTTTTATGGCCTGTTGAGCCTTGATGCTATCTCATTCGGCCACTGGGAGAGGAACTGACCAAACAGGTTCGGCCTGGGGCAATGGTTCCAACTTGCCCAGGTCACAGGAAAGTCAATTAAGGTGTACGTGTCCTTTGGGATCGAATTTAGCTGTATCATAAGCCTATGTAAAGGGCAACTCACAAAATGGCTGCCGCATACAAAATGGAAGCCAAGGGTTCAGAACGAAAATGACGATTTCGAGGTGAAATCGTCACTCGAAATTGACAAAAATGTTTGTACATAGTGTACTAGCCATTCTCGGTCTTTTGATATAAAAATCGTCATGCTATGATGAAGTTTAATTCTCGAGTCCAGAATTTTCAGTACTACACCCCAATAAGTCTTTTAACTATTAGACTTCTTAATTATCACCTCACACATCTTCCCCGTTGCAGTTAGGAGTGGGCGAAGGAAAGAGCTTTGCATATGATGTTTTTCATAGTAGGTGAAATTAGTAATAGCATGAAAAGGTCGTGTTCTCTTCGAGGTGTAGATCCGGGGCCCACACAACATATAACTGAGTTGTTTTCCAGCCTGCAGGATATTCTGTCATGGTAAAGATATCGTGTAGGTTATGGAAGAGTGACAGAAAGGAGAGGCAGAGGTATGGAGAAGTCAAGGCTAGTGCAGGGAGAAGCGTGAAGGGAGTTTGGAGCATTCTAAACAGTACTTGAGGCACGGGGACCAGACAAGGGGACTTTTCCAGAGGTGGACTCTGTGGTCAATGGGCAATGGGAAGTGCTGGGTGTGGTGGCTCGAGTGCGGGCTACAGTGAGCATCAGCAGTCAACCGTTGTGGCAGTTGAAATAATTTCCTGCTGCTATGAGGAGCCACTGAAATTGCTCTTTTTAGTGAGGTTCTCATTTTGCCAAACTTTATAGTTTACAACATGGATGAGTTGCAATTTATCATACCACTTTTGAGAGCCACTCTCTTTCGAAGAAAAGCTCTATGTTGCCGAATGACTGTCTTGCTTGTCTGTTTTGCTAAGTACCTTTTCCCTCTTATTTAACATTTTATACGTTTCTATGTTCTCTTTTTACCTAAGTTATGCTTTTGCTATTGACTCCTTAAGTCCTTCTTTTTTAAGGGAAGGGAAGGAGTTCTATTTTTTCATTGAGATAAGACTAGTTTAGCTCTCTTGAAGGTTTTATCCTTTCCCATAGAGTGGCTGGAAACCAAATATTTTGTGGAATATGTTTGTTGTTAGAAATTGGAGTATTAGTTGAGCTGAGGTACTGGGTTTTTAAGAACCGGTACAGAACCGGTAACCCAGCGGTGCCAGGGGATCAACACACCAGAGACCTCGGGTTCTCCTGAGTCAGACCCACAGAAACTTCAGAGTCTTCCAGGTGAGGTCAAAGATTAGTTTATTGGCTGCAACCAAGGTGACAGGGTCCTAGAAGTACAATACCAGTATATTCAGGAGACTGCACACTTTCACAAAGTTAGGCTTCCCTTCTTATACACAATATTCACCCTTTGGCGAAGCATTCCTTGGGTGCGTGGTATTTCATTTATGGTTACTGTTTTACAAAAGAAAGCAGAGTCATGATGACATGTACATATTTCACGTCGTGCTGCCCATAACAAATCATCCGGCAAGGCCCAACATTTCATCAGATATCGCTGGACCCCTAATAAAAATGGTCACCTCCCCACCATAAAATAAGTGAGGAAAAGGAGTGGAGAAAGATGTGAGCGAGATATGGCAGGTGTGCGTGCTGAAATGGCTTTATGGCCGGTTGGGCCTAGATACTATCTTGCTCGACCACTGGGAGGGAACTGACCTAACGAGCTCGGCCTGGGGCAATGGTTCTAACTTGTACTGGGGTCAGGAAGAAGTCGATTAAGGAGTATGTGTCCTTGTGGAATCAAATTCGACTGGATTAAGGCTTATGTAGAGGGCAACATGCAGCTAAGGGTTTAGAGGGCAAATGGCGATTTCGAGGCGAAATCGTCACTCGAATATGCCGAAAATACATGTACTTGATGTACTCGTCATTCTCGGTCTTTTGATACCAAATTCGTCCTATTTCGACGAAGTTTTTATTCTCGAGTCCGGTACTATTACGGATCCATATTTTTCAGAACCACAGACCCTCCTTTTGCCCTTACATAGGCAATTAATCTATCCTCATGTTAATCTGAGTCCAGATCTATATTCCTAAAGTCATTGAGATGTTGCTGCAACATCATTCTAGTGCTGAGTTCATGTCTTGACACAGGCTTCCTTACACATGATGTAGCACAGAGGCCACATATTGCAGGAGCACACTGTATACATAGACAGAACAGGAAAAGAATGGCTAAGACCATCCCAATGACCATCAGAATGTTCCATCCCCAGGCAGATATCAGTCCCCAGAACCATCCCATTAATGACCAATCTCCTTTATCCACATGAATAGATTCGGAAATCTTATGTAGTTTGGAGATGGCCCCGTACACTGTTGGAGCATTATCTGGAATAAAAATGCAACAACTGGACTGGATCAATTTGCATACTCCACCCCGGTCCGCAAGTATTACATCCAAAGCGACCCGGTTCTGAAGGGTCATTAGTCGATCCGACTGGAGCTCAGCAGTCAGGTTACTAAGGGCACCAGCAGTTTCAATCACGGTGGATTCAACTACCCTTGTCAATTGCCTTATGTTTCTGCTGTTAACCATGGCTCCCCAGAACGGCAGAATACCCATTGCAAAGCCACCAAATTCTTGACCAGCAGTGTCTTCTTTACTAAAAACACCTCTAACTACCCTTGTCCGATGGTAATCCGCCGCTGCTGTGTAGGTGGGAGGTAACAGGAATGAAACAAAACATGAGCCCGAGAAGTCAGGGGGCAACCATGTATAGGCTCTATCGTGGCAGATAAAGTAAGTACCCTTTGCGGCTGAAAAGGCAGGGGAAGTCTGAGATCCAAAAACGTACGTTTCTGTGCAGACACTCTTCCCTAGCTGAGCTCTGGGATTCCTACCAATACCTTGTAGACACAGGTGACCTTGATGGGGGACGATCCAGATAGGGGACGATCTCTTAGCTTGCTGTTTCTCACTTAATGTAGCGCCATATCCGGTCACATTCCAACCTACATATGCAAGTATCTCATCATCCGGGGTATCTTCGTAAGAAGTTACTTCCTTGATCATGTCAACTATACCCTTGACTAGGGCGCTAGTCTTGAGGTTGTCTTTTACAGAACGTAGGGGTTGGATTTCTCGTGCATATATGAACATTGTCCTATATGCCCATACTGACCCATTGCGACTAAATGGTAGGACCAAATAGGGGATAACTCTATCCGTGGTGTGGGGCATGAGACCACACACCCAACAGTTGGTTGTGTTCATTACAAGTTGGTGTTGGTGTAATAGCTGAACGAAGGAGTTATTAATGAACTCTAATCTCCTACTTGATTCGTGGTCAGGCAAAGAGTGGAAAGAATGAGAGGAAACAGTAGGGGGAGGTATGGGCGATGCAGTAGGCGTGAATGTCACATGAAAAGAGAATAAAACATAGCTTATCAAAAACACCATTACGCTAAATAGCATAAAAATACACATTATTATAAAAAATTTCTTTCTCATTGTTTTCAAAAGTCTCTGCTTAAAGTTCATTTGTTTGGCAGTTCTCTCTACATCAGGAAACTCCATCCTCTCTAAGGTGCTGCCCGCGGCGGTAGGTTGTTTCTGCTAAAGGGCGCTTCCGTCAGTCTAGGGTGGCTCCCTTCGACCAACTGGAACCAGCAACCTATTGTTGTCAGCTGCACCCAAAAGTCTTTAATCAACCGCGACCCTAGCAGCGGAACCCGGATGGCGGTTCAAGAAAAAGAAAACAAAAATAAGCAAGTTACCTAGATGGGAGAATCTGCACTTTCAAAAATAGCATTTTTGGGAAAAAAAACTTATTTTTTATTAGTCCACAGGTTTTTCTCTCGAATCATAAAAATCACTTTTACTTTAGTCTGTTTTTCTCGGTCGCAAATTATAGCGTCTTTTCCCGGGTGCTGTCTGGTCCGGAAAGAGTAGCTCAGGTTCCACAGAGTTCAATTGTTCTGATGGCGGCGTAGTTTCTTGAAAAATGTTCCCACTTTCACAATCACGTTTAGCGTCTTTTACGCGTTCATCAGTTGTGCGCTTTGAGTCAGTGCCTCCTGTCCGGACCCATTGGTCATGTGGCAGAGGGAAAGGTATTTTCTTACAATGGATCCCGTGGACCCAATTGGCCTTCCCCTCCACTCTAACGGTCGACCTTGTAGACAGGAGGACGAGGTGTGGCCCGGTCCATCTGGGCTGGTCGTTTCTTGTCCTCTGGAAATTCTTGACCAGTACCCAGGAGCCGGGGTCAATGGAGTGACCCGGTGTCTCCGAAACCGGAGGCAAGGTGTTGTGGACCTGTTGATATAAAACACGCAATTTAGCCGTCAATTCATACAGATAGTCGAGCAAAATGGGGTGTTGCAGCTCGCTAAACTTCGTGGGCCTAGGCACTCCCCATATGTTGGCTGGCCGACCAAAGATTATTTCATAGGGGCTGAGTTTCATTCGCGAATGCACAGTCATTCTGGTGGATAGGAGTGCTAAGGGTAGAGCGTCAGGCCATTTAAGACCCGTGCTCGCTTGGATTTTGGCCAATTTAAGTTTAAGCGTGCCATTGTAACATTCCACTAATCCAGCTGATTGGGGGTGATTTGCAGCGTGGAACTTCTGACTAATACCTAGCCCTTCACACACTCGTTTCATCACACAACCCACAAATTCACTTCCGTTGTCCGACCAGACCATTCTAGGCATTCCGAATCTGGGGAAGAACTCTTTCACAAGGGCTTTCGCTGTGGACAAGGCGGTATTGTCCCTTAGGGGATAGGCTTCTACCCACCTTGAGAAGGCGCAAACAACCACGAGCACATATTTTAAGTTGTTGCACCTCTCCATGTGTATGAAATCTAGCTGCAAAACCTCGAACGGATACGTAGGAGGTGCAAAATGGCCAGCTGGAGTTGGGGTTCCCCTACCAGGATTGTGCTTCAGACATACCATGCAATTCTTGACGACGTTCTCTGCACACTTGGGAATCCCTGAATTCTTCCACACTGGGGCCAACAAGTCACAAATCCCTTTTGCGCTGATATGGGCCATCCCATGAGCCATTGTAACCACTGCAGGCACATATGCATCAGGTAACAACCATCTTTGTTGCTCTGTCGATTCAATCCAACAACCATTTGCATCCATTCTCCCTGTACTTTCTCTCCACATGCTTAACTCTTTCTCCGTGGCCTCAGCTTGGATGGACTTCACACTTTCTAACGTGTCTTCACATATTCCAACATCATCAGTCCATCTTTCTGGGCTCGCAACATACATTCGGCTCATCACATTCTTTGCCGTTTCTTTAGCAGTTTCATCAGCAAATGCATTTCCACGACCAACATCATCAATCACTTTCTTGTGTGCACTACATTTCACGACCGCTACTTTCAGGGACAACGTCAGTGATTCAAGAAGCTCATTCACCAGCTGACCATGCTGAATCTTAGCTCCATGCGAAGTCAGGAACCCACGTTCTCTCCACAGTCGTCCAAAAACTGTGAGCCACTCCAAAAGCATACTGACTGTCGGTATAGACAGTCACTTTCATTCCTTTTGATAACACACATGCTCTCGTTAACGCCACGAGTTCGGCGGCTTGAGCTGAACCATGTGGTATTCGCGCAGTTTCAACGATTGTGTGCAAAGTTGTGACAGCATACGCTGTAGTCACGTTACCATTTGGGAGTTTAAAGCATGAACCATCCACCCATAATGTACCATCACATTCGGCGAGAGGAGTATCAAATAGATCAACTCTCCCTTTTGTCTCCTCCTCCGTTCTGAGGAAACAATCGTGCTGTTCTGAAGCATCCGATTCCTCAGCAATTGGTAACAAGGTGGCTATGTTCAGAGTACTGCACCTTTTGATGTGCACATGGCTTGCTAGTAGTGTCAATTCATAACTGGACAGTCGAGCACTAGTTAAGTGCTGTGTCTTGGTCCTATTTAACAATGTGTCTACTGCATGCGGGACCATCACGATTAGTGTATTATTCATTACTAGCCCTGCAGACTGTCGAATAGAAACAGCTGCTGCTGCTGTGGCCCTTAGACAACTTGGCAATGCTCGTGCTACCGGATCCAAAGTTGACGAAAAATAGGCGCATGGCCGCTGTCTATCTCCGTATAACTGAGTCAGCACGGACAATGCACAACCCTCCTTCTCGTGGACATATAATGTGAAAGGTTTACTGTAGTTGGGGTTACCTAACACAGGGGCCGAACATAATGTTGTGCGTAATTCGAGAAAACTTTTCTGACACTCATCAGACCAAGGAATGGGATTGGGTGTATTTGTACACGTTAGTGCCAATAAGGGTTTGGCTAATAACGAAAAATTTGGAATCCACTGTCTACAGTACGATGTAATGCCCAAGAAAGCGCGTACTTCTCTCTGCGTTCTTGGCACATTTAATTTCGCTATTGCCTGAATTCTTTCTGGGGTCAGTTTCCTTCCCTCCTTCGATAAGAGATGACCTAAGTAGGTCACTTCTTGTCGGCAATATTGGAGCTTGGAAAGTGACACCTTGTGATGAAGATCACATAGATGACGCAGTAGTGCCAGTGTGGCTATTTTACATATATTCTCAGTATCCGCGGCTATGAGCAAGTCATCCACGTACTGTACGAGAGTGGAACCTTCGGGCAAAACCATTGCGTCGAGCTGACTTTTCAGAGCTTGACTGTATATTGAGGGGCTTTCACAGTAGCCTTGAGGAGCGCGTTTAAAGCGGAAACTGCGACCACCTAAACTAAAGGAAAAAATATCCCTGCTTTCCTCAGCAATCGGGATACTGAAGAAAGCATTCTTCAGGTCAATCACCGAAAACCAGGATGCAGAGGCTGGAATCATAGTCAATAATGTTGTAATGTCGGGGACAACAGGGAATTGTGGCACCACTATCTTATTTACTTCCCTAAGATCAATCACAAATCTATACACTGGTGGCTGAGAAGGGTCAGTTCGTTTTAAAACAGGCAGAACAGGACTATTGCAAACATTTCCTCGTGTTTCCTCAATTACGTATTTCTCAATTAACTCGTAAACAATCGCTAGCAAAGCTTTTTCGCCCTCATTGGATATTCTGTATTGGGGAATTCGTGGCATTTTGACATTCGACTTCAATGTTACAACATATGGTGGAATTTCTAAAAGACCGACATCATTCGGACCAGTAGCCCAAATAATATCTGGCAGAAGTGCCAATTCTGCTGGAAGCGTATTTCTCGACAAATATATGGGAGAAACCACTTTCTTACCTAAAGTCAGTTGTACTCCTGAGGGAGAACAGTACAAAGTCGCATACAATCGTTTTAGCAAATCTAATCCTAGCAAATTTTCACCACAACCTGTTGTCAAAATAAGGGGTGCTTCGAATTCACAAGGACCAACAGAAAGAGATAAAGGGTCAGAAATCGGATTTCTAACCGGGGCGCCAGAAAAACCTACGGAAACGTTCATTTCGCCAGACAAAGGTCCGCCAGGGAGTTTGGAGTGCATAATAGAACTCTTTGTAGCACCAGTATCCAACAGAAAAGGTTCTGACACACCCGATGTAATCACCTCAACGTAAGGTCCACTCTGATCTACTGGAACTGAAACAACCCCCTCTCCTTGTCTAAGGCTATCCTAGCAATCATTATTCTCCCACTGCTAATTTTCTGTGTAATACTCATCGACGTAGTATTGAGCTGTCCTGTCAGATACGTTATTTTGCTGGTCAAACCTGTTCATAGAGTTTTGTGGTGGAAGGGGACGTGCGTCCTGAGGGGTGTTTCCACACCCTCTACCTCTAGGCGCTTGCTGACTACCACGACCTCTTACGCCAGAAAATTCATTTGTACGTTGTGGCAGGGCAGGACAGTCATATTTGTAATGACCCTCTTGTTTGCAGTATAAACACTGATTGGGACCTACGCGGTTTTGATTGTAATCGAATCTCTGCAAGTTTCTCTGAGGCTGCTGAAAAGTGTTCCGGTAGTGATTCTGACCATTGTTATTTCTATTACCACCACCACGTGGCGGATAGGCTTGCTGTAGCAAAACCTTCATTTTGAGTTCTCTAGTTTTCTTCTCTACTTTATCTTTCTCATCCTTGTCTCTATTCTCATAGTACTGTGCGGTAGCTAATATCTGGGCTGAAGATGAGACTGCCCAAGAGCTTTCTGAATCTTTTAATTTCCTACACAAGTCTGGAAGTAGATTGTGCACAAATTTATCGACAAACAATCTCTGGCCACCTTCTGTGGTCATGTCTTGACCGCTGTGGTCAATGAATGTTTCTTCAAATCTGGTGAAGAAATCTGACACAGTTTCTTCTTTCTTTTGCTTGCATGCAGATAACTTATCCCAATTTACGCGTATTGCAGGCATTATTGTTTTCATGTAATCTACTATTCTACCAGGTAGTTCCGCTATCAGAGGCTCAGGCTTGGCACCACCAACTTGTCGTGCATCTGCAACAGTAATATTAGCCCACGTGTCACCTAATTCCTGGTTGTGATCTTCATGACGAATTTTTCCCCATAAAGGCTGTGGAACAACGTTCCCGAATAACATATCGATATCAGCTAAATTCATAATGCATGACCCAGCAGTTTGCGACAATTCTTTATAGTACCCTGCAGGATTTTTATGCGGATCTGGTAGTGTTTGTTTGAGTACTAAAACTTCAGCTCGCTTCCATGGAACATGTACCCATACTCGGTGAAAGTGGGGCAGGACAGGTGGGACAGCTGTCGCGTCACCCTCTCTCCACTGCGGGGGAACTTCTCTCATAGGGTATTGTCGTGCCTTTTTCCTACTAGATGCACTAGATTCCGATGGTGACCCAGAAGTACTTCCCTTACTTCGATATGATAATAGCATCTCAACTGCTTCTTCTACATCGGGACCTATAATCATACCCAGACTAAACTTAAACCTTATACGACACATCTCTTGTGGGAGGCAATCCTGATCATTGTCTTCTAAATCTTCGCAAAGAAAAACACACATCTGTTCGAACACATATCTCTGTGTCGCTGTTTCCCATTGATGGAAAACTTCCATGACAGACTGTAAATCATATTTTGCAGTGTCCAAGACCCATTTCCGAGCTAAACTATTCAGGGAATCTCTCTCCTGATAATCGGGCAGTTGACTTCGCAACTGTCTTCTTCCTATGTTAGGGGTCGTAGCAGGCGACCCGAAAAGGGGTAAAAGAAGATTAGTAACAGTGCTGGCCATTTTCTGCCGAAGGGAAGGTGAAACGGAAGAACAAACAGATGAAAGAACGGGGTGAGATAAAGCGGATGCAGAGATGGCAGAAGAGGTATGAGGAATAATAGATGTGGTACTAGGCAAAATCATAGAAGGGGCATTAGGAGTTGTAGAAAGTACAGTAGGCAAAATCGTAGAAAACACAGGTGAAACAGAAGTGGTCGGTGGGCCTGGAGGAGGCTGCACCGAAGAAGTAGGAGCCAGCTGAAGAACAGCTGGTGGGTGCTGTGGAAAAGCCAGAGGCGCAGCTTGTGCAACTAAAGGTTGCGGGGGTGCTGTAGCATTCTGCGCATAGGGCGGTGGTGAAGTTAATAAGTGCGACATTAATTGGTCTTTTTCACGCTCTTTTACTGTCCCTTGCTGAAAAGACGGCAAAACTGGATAGCACTTATCTATTGCCATTTTACGTTGCCTGCGCAATTGTTCATTTATCTGATCTTCCTCATTATCTTTAAACTGCACGGCAGCTTGCATTACTGAAAGTCCCTCTTCTCTCTTATTTTTCTTAGCTAATTTAATTTCTTTTTGTTTGGCTTCTTTGCGCCATATGCGGAAAGAGTCAAACATCGCCGGCCGGGCTTTCTTTTTGAAGAGTTTAACTTCAAGGTTGTCTAAAATTTCAGAATCAAAGCTACCATATTGGGGCCATTTTAAAACACCGTCTTTCCTAGTGTATTTAATCCATACCTCGTTGTAAACGATGGGGCCTACTCCATGTTTAACGTATAGCTCGTAAGTCGGAGTTCCAACTGGAGGAACCGGACATGAGTCCTCCAATCGGGAGTCCCTATTATTATTACCAAGACAAAACAAATTCCCGAGTCTAAGACTAGGCATCCTTTCTCTCTAGTCTAGTTCCAAAACTTCAAAGGAGTTATCGATTACGATATTGCTCGTGAAAACACGAATCCTTCGGTTATGGTGCTTGCAAGAACCAATAAAAACCTTTATGTATCTCTAAGATAACAAAAAGTAAGTCCAGCTAAGGACTAGGAGACGCTCCACTTATACTTAACTGAAAAATATCGATGGCTTCACCAGAAGACTCGTCTCAGCGTTTCGCTCTACCGAAAATTTCAAGGGTCCAACATCAGGGCGATAGCCAGGGCAGCAGTCCTTGTAGCCGTCGAGAAGCGGGGAACCTCGCAGTAAAGACCTTCGGACCACGTCGACATGCAGGGGTCGATGAGGTGGTGGGCCCTCCTCCGGAATTTTCACACGAAGCTCCTCACGATCTTCAGGCTGATTGGTACCACTGGAATCGCCCCAACGCTGGGCGCCAAATGAGGTACTGGGTTTTTAAGAACCGGTACAGAACCGGTAACCCAGCGGTGCCAGGGGATCAACACACCAGAGACCTCGGGTTCTCCTGAGTCAGACCCACAGAAACTTCAGAGTCTTCCAGGTGAAGTCAAAGATTAGTTTATTGGCTGCAACCAAGGTGACAGGGTCCTAGAAGTACAATACCAGTATATTCAGGAGACTGCACACTTTCACAAAGTTAGGCTTCCCTTCTTATACACAATATTCACCCTTTGGCGAAGCATTCCTTGGGTGCGTGGTATTTCATTTATGGTTACTGTTTTACAAAAGAAAGCAGAGTCATGATGACATGTACATATTTCACGTCGTGCTGCCCATAACAAATCATCCGGCAAGGCCCAACATTTCATCAGATATCGCTGGACCCCTAATAAAAATGGTCACCTCCCCACCATAAAATAAGTGAGGAAAAGGAGTGGAGAAAGATGTGAGCGAGATATGGCAGGTGTGCGTGCTGAAATGGCTTTATGGCCGGTTGGGCCTAGATACTATCTTGCTCGGCCACTGGGAGGGAACTGACCTAACGAGCTCGGCCTGGGGCAATGGTTCTAACTTGTACTGGGGTCAGGAAGAAGTCGATTAAGGAGTATGTGTCCTTGTGGAATCAAATTCGACTGGATTAAGGCTTATGTAGAGGGCAACATGCAGCTAAGGGTTTAGAGGGCAAATGGCGATTTCGAGGCGAAATCGTCACTCGAATATGCCGAAAATACATGTACTTGATGTACTCGTCATTCTCGGTCTTTTGATACCAAATTCGTCCTATTTCGACGAAGTTTTTATTCTCGAGTCCGGTACTATTACGGATCCATATTTTTCAGAACCACAGAGCGGGATCAGAACCCACCTCAAATAATCATCACAATCCTTGTCAGAGTGAATAGCAAAGTCACTACATCTGTGCTCAATCCCCTGGTATCTCTAGCACAGAGTAGCCAGGCTCAAATTAGAGGCAATGTGTAAGGCGTTTATGTAGTACTCAAATAGTAAGATGTTACTAATTTTAATTCTCCTTCCTTCACTGTATTTCCGCCGCTCTCTGGCCCACCGCGGTGCTTTGCTGCTGTTGTGTGGATGGAGTCAGGCAACTGCCATTTTGTGCGCTTGGCAGTCTAGCTGCTCATACTATCAGAGTCTGCCTCACTACTTAATCGGCCCCTGATGCGGACGCGCACCCCACTCCAACCACCTGAAGATTCTTCTAAGTGCCCGCATCTCCTGCCATTGTAAAGATGTTATTAATATTTTAAATCTGGTCTATGTTTACAGTCTTTTTGCTTATTTGCACTGCTATGCTGCTGCTTGCATTTTGAAGATTTTAGTCTGTAGTTCCTAGTTCGGGATATTACTAATTGTAATTCTCCTACCTTCACTGCATTTCCGCGCTCTCTGGTCCACCGTGGTGCATTGCTGCCGTTTGTGTGGAAAGAGTCAGGTGGGAAGAGGGTATCAGTATCATCGACGACTGCCATTTTGGGCGGTTGGCGGCCTAGCTGCTCATACTATCAGACCCTTCCTCACTACTTAATCGGCCCCTGACGCGGACGCACAGCAGGCGCGCAAGGTGCACCAAAGGCAAACCCGTCTGGGCCCGTCTGTGCTCCGCTCACGCTCAGCACGAGCCACGCTGCTGGGTTTGTTAAAGATTCTCCCGGTAAGTATGTATACGTACTCCCGAGACAGGCTGTTGGCTCTTTCCACCACTATGCCGGGCTGCTCAGAATGCGTAAAAGATTCAGATCCTCGGAAATGTCACATATGTAATTTACAGCTCTTGAACATCAAAATCACACATACCAGTATGTCCCATAAGGCCCAGGCAAGGCTTCAGTGCGCTTATCAACGCACGTTCGCTCGTGAAACATACATTTGAATTTGCTGATTTTGTTGAAGAACAAATGCTTGACATGGTGTTCGTAGTAGAAACTTGGGCAGATAAGACTTCAGGGCCCGACATGGCGGTAGCTATTCCGCCAGGCTTCTCCATCATTAGGAAAGATCGCAGAGGTAAAAAAGGGGCTGGGCTAGCTATTGTCTATAGGAACCACATGAAAGCCTCCTTTAACGAGATTGCCACCAGAGCGAGTTGCGAAGTGCTCTCCTATCAAATAGTTCTTAATCACACATTCTCCTTTAACGGAATGTTGATCTATCACCCCCCCTGGACCCAGGGTCAAATTTCTACACACCCTGGGGCAGTTACTTGAACACAAAGTCAGTTTCCAGGATTATACCATTCTTGGAGACCTAAATGTTCACTTAGATAATCTACATGACAAAGATTCCACTGTCCTTACAGACCTTCTAACCAGTGTAGGCTTGGCACAGCTCATAAAGGACCTACCCATAGAGCTGGACACCTGCTGGACGCTGTTTTCTCTGACTGTCTGCTTCTGAAATTTAAAGGTAAACTGCATATTGTGGTCGGACCATGCAGCAGTCATGCTAACTCTTACACAGCCTTCCACTGTTGATAATTGGCCGCCATTTATTAAAAGCCAATGGCATCGCCTGGACAAATATGAGTTCAATTCTCAACTTAGGCTGGCAGACCTCTCCTATCGTATCGCTAGACCCAGAGAGAGCAGCTCTAGAATACCATAATTGGATTGGGTCGGCAGTTCTGGAAACAATTCCTCAACAAACTGGAAAAATTACCAGGACTGCATTCACCAAACCCTGGTTCTCAGAAGAGCTAAGACTTCTTTAAAAGGCATTGCCGCAGCCAAGAAAGGTGCTGGAGACTCAATTATGATTTAAAGGAAAAAGAGCGCTATACGGAATTATTAACCCAGTGCAAAGGAACAATCCACACCGCAAAAATTAAGTACTTTTCAGAAAAAATTGAAAAAGCCAAGAACAACTATAATGAACTGTTTGCCACAGTTCAAAAACTTAGCCAAGTGCAAGCTCACAAAGATAATACACCAGATCAAGCCTTCTGTGATACCTTGGCTTCCACCTTTTGCAGCAAGGTTCGCTGTATCTATGATAAATGTTTGCTGGTTCCAACTCCTGATGCAGAAAGTCTGGATCTCTATGTTCCTAAGAATCCCAGCAGTCCCGACTCTGCTTATCTCTCTGAGTTTCCACCTATAATGCATGAGCAGGTCATTAAACTTCTTTCTGTCACCAAATCTGGCTCACCGTTGGACCCATGTCCTCCTAAGATTATTCTGGTATTTTTCCTAAAAAATGGAAAAAGACCTCAATTCTACCACTATTAAAACAAAACAATTTGGATAAAGCAGACCCAGGCAATTACCATCCCATTGCTTGCCTGCCACTACCGGCAAACCTTTTTGAAAAATATGTAAACCAAGAATTAACTTCTTTTATCCCTAACAATGACATTCTGGATCCATCTCAATATCGTTTCTGAAGTGGACATAGCACCGAGCTGGCACTGATCACGATGTCTGAAGAAATCAGGTGCTCTGTAGATGAGGGAAGCATGGCGGCACTGATCCTGCTGTATCTTTTGGCAGCGTTTGATACGGTGGACCATGGGCTCCTACTACACTACCTTCAAGAAATAGGCATTGCTGGTGCCGCCTTATCATGGTTTAATTTTTTCCTTTTGGACCAGGAGCAATTTGTGGAGATGAATGGCCTTATCTCTCAGAGCTTCAATCTTCCGTGTGGGGTTCCACAGGGCTCGTCTTTAAGCCAGACTCTTTTTAATCTTTACGTGGTCCCCCTGGCCAGGCTTATCAAATCCTATGGATTTGCTATGGTGTAATACGCTGATGACACCCAGAATATAGTATCCATCTCAGATGACTCCCAAAACACAGTCCATAACTTTCACGCCTGTATGGGACATGTGAGTAGATGAATGTCAGAGAACTGCCTTAAGTTAAACTCAAATAAGAGGTTCTTCTTTTTGACAGAGACGTCTCTCTGTGGTCCTCGGACTGGTGGCCTACGGAACTAGGCCGTGTCCCCCACACCAGTCGCCAAGGCAAAAAACTTGGGTGTCATCTTTGACACCACCCTGTCCTTTTCCCACTATGTGAATGCAACTACATTAGCTGCATACTATTCTCTGAAAATCCTGAAGAAAACTTTCCCTTTCATACCACTGGACCTGCAGAAAACAGTGGTATCTGCCTTAGTCCTATCAAGGATGGACTACTGCAACAGCTTTTTGGTTGGAATTAACAAAGCCCTCCTGGTTAAACAGCAGGTTATACAGAATTCAGCCGCCCGTCTGCTTTTTAGATTACCAAAATACTCTCCTGCAAATGCGGCCCTCAATACCCTACATTGGCTTCCAGTGGAAAAACGGATCAACTGTAAGGCACTTTGCATTTCCTTTAGGGCACTGCACAACCAAGGCCCTGCATATCTGATTAACCACTTTCTCTGGTATACACCAAACAGAATGCCGAGGTCCTCTTCGCATATGTTGGTAGAGGTCCTCAAAGCAAGACTTTGTAACTGGGGTGGCAAAAGTTTTATAAATATCACTTCTAGATTGTGGAATCAGGTGCCATTCACACTTCAAAACTTCCCTGACGTGATCTCTTTTAGGAAGGGCTTAAATACCTGGCTCTTTGAGGCATAACTTTGGTACATTCTATTTTTATTTTTAATTATTCAGCACTTTTTACCTCATGGCTGCAGGATGTTGGTCGATAAGCACCTAGACGCCTTAGGGTATTAGCTGCCCTATATGAATATAAATTAATGAATAAATAAATAAATAAATGAAAACAACAGAAAAATCCCAAACCAATTTAGAAAAATAGAGAATATTTTAATAAATGACATTATACTCAAAAACAACAATCCAATTAGTAGAACTGGAGTTATACATTTGTAAAGCGTGTATTTAAAAATAGCACCGAAAAGAGTGGAAGTGCAAGATATAAGTTTGATCGCAATAGAGCGTGGGTCAGATCCAGGCACCAGGTTCATCATTATTCACAAACTTAGGGGCCGATTAGGATGGTGGACGGACTTGCGTCCGTCCGCCACCCCAGAGGTGGAGGGACCGTCCGCAGGGGCAGCGGCGGTCCCTCCGTGCAAATTAGGATGTGACCGCCACCCTGGCGGTCACATCCTGGATATTTAACATTGCGGCGGGTGCAGCATAAAGCAGCACCCGCCGCAATGTTAAAAGTGCATGTTTAACATTTACATGCACAAAGCGGCAGGCACCGCGCGGTGCCTGCCGCTTTGTGCATGTAAATACTGGGGGGTACCATAGGTACCCCCCATGTGCACCCCCCACCCGCCTACACCCTGGGGGCCCGCAACGGGCCCCCAAAATCAAAAGTACACATGCTTTTCCACGGCGGAAAAACCGCCGCAGAAAAGCATATTTACAAATGCTTCCTAATTTGGCTGACGGTGTCTGATAGACACTGCCAGCCAAATGAGAGCTTTTCCGCCGCGGTTGTAATCCGACCGCGGCGGAAAAGCTGCGGACAGAAACCAAGACCCACCAGCCATCGTAATGCGGCGGTGGGTCTTTGGTGACTCCGCAGAGGATTTTCTGCCTCCTCCGGGCCGGAGGTGGCTTCCGCCGGCCCGGAGGAGGCGGAAAATCCTCCATCATAATGAGGCCCTTACTGTTCCAAAGCAGAGACGCACACTGTGATTAAGGAAGTCTTCTTTATTGCGTCTATACACCATCACAGGTTCCAGTCAGCTGGAGTCAGCTGTGAATGTTCATGCATTCTTTCCTGGCAGGTACCAATGGGTGGGAGGCTGGGAGGGGGGGGGGGGGCTGTGCGTACCAAGTGAATATTACAACACTTACATTCTCATTTAGAAACTTTATAGCAGTAGTAAGCCTTAAGTGGTGCCAGGAAGCCGATTGGATAAGAAGAAGGGCTCAAAGACTGGAAGTGGCTGCAGCAGCTCTTGGAGTTTGCTTGCGTCGGGCCCAGTGAAGCCATCATCAAAGGTTGTTAGTGTTGTTTGGATGTTGTTCTGCATCGAGTCCTGTGAAGCCATTGATCAGATGCTGTTCAGCATCGAGCCTGGGAAAGTCATTGATGGGTGCTGATCAGTGTCGAATTCGGAGGGGCTACTGACGAAAGTTATTGCTATTGATGCCCAGAATCAAGTCTAGCAAAGCTTTCAATTAGGACTGGGGAGTACACTCTGACCACAAGGTTGCAGAACTACTAGTTATTTCTGGGATCCTGGGTTGAAGGCAAGCAGGTTCAGTCTTCCTTCTGGCTCTTCAAACATGAGGGCAGTCCTTCTTCTGCTTCTTCTTAGCTTCAGTAGTGTGCTAAGAATGGTACTGTGGATGCCACATTTATGTCCAGTACCAGCTTGTGATTGGAGGCAACCCCTTACCGTGCTCTTACCTTATTACGCAATTTTACAGCCCTTCCTGTGCCTTTTACTATAAACTATCTGACAGTGTCCATCTTTATCCAACTCCAAGATGGAACAACCTTTCTTCCCTACGTTAGAACACCCTGGGCACACCCAAAGATGTGGCCGGGATAATTGACAAACGATTCCTTGTGTTCACTCCAAAACAGTTCTGGGGCATCTCACCCTCCCACTGGGTTTGAAGCCAACCTGACTGAAGGGATAATGAAGGCAACAATCCTGGTGTCAGGTTCATCTGTTTGTGGCAGGTTAGGCCTCTTTGAAGTGTAAGTTGTCCCACACCCAAACCCTTTCTGTCTGGGAGCAATCCACATCACTCCACAGAAGCTCATCGACTCTCATGTGACAGTTGCAGGCTGGCAGAAAGGCCTCCAGAGGTTCAGGCTAGGAAAGGTAACTTTTTAAAGTTCCGTTTTCAAAATAGATAGTCAAAATTCCAATTCACCATTGAATTAGATTTTGAATACCAATTAAAATGAGTCCTTGAATAATATTTTAGCTAGTACCATTTTTAAATTATCATTATAAGGTTGTATAATGCAATCCCGGTTTTCCTATGGTGCAGCTAACCTTGCCCCCATGAAAAGGGCTTTGGGGGCCTTTTAACTGTCAGGACATGTGTAACATTCATTTCTACATGTCCTACTTTTTAATGTCATAAATTCTTCCTTATTAGGCAATAAGATATATTTTAGGGGATGAATTATAAATATTTAAAAGGAAGATTTAGTAGTGACAAAACCAGTCAATTTGTATCTTAAAACTGTGTAGCCAGGCTTCATTGATAGGCCTAAAGATATGATTTTCAGTGCTACTGTACTGCATTGCACAATGAGTGCTGTAGCTCACTAGTGGCATTTACTTTACAGGCCCTGGTTCTATGTAGTACCATATACTAGGGTCTTATGAGTAAATTAGATGTACCAGTTAGTAGTTTGTCAATTTCAGGGTGTTTTTATAAAGAGCACAACACTTTCCTACTGGTTAGTAAGAGTAAAATGAGAAAAGCCCCAAATCCCCAAAAAACTGTTCAGGCAAATATCTATGGAAATCCCATGTCATCTCCAACATTTGAGGGTAAAAAGACCTTGATGTTTACGGCTTGTACCAACTTATTATACAGAGTTTGATTTCACTATGTTTTATTCAGAATTAGTCATAATGAAACCAAATATCTAGAACACATATTCATCAAAACAGAAATAATAGAAATACATAAATACAAAAGTTACAACCATTAAATATATGTAGTCAAAGCCCAACATTGTAGTAGTGTGATCATAATTAGAAAAACTCTTAGCTTAATTTTTTGTGAATCTGTTTTATTGAATTTTGATATTGGTACAGCTTAAGTTGTGTTTAGTGTTATGTTGCTGTGCGAGGTAGATTGTATCCCAGTATGTGGCAATGGGGACCCTACGCAATCCCAATTTCTCCTTGCGTTGAATAGTGAGGTTCTCCGCTTTGGCCCACGCAAGCATGGAATGACACCAGGGCAGTATATGAGTGGGTTCTGGTGCTTTCTGGTGCTTTCCATCTTTTACTAATCAGCCGTTTGGCCACTATCATTCCCAGATCTATAAATGTTGATGTGACTTTCGTGCTGGGGGTTCTGCGGAATTTGTGCAGTACATATGTAGGCCAAGTGAAGGGCAACTCCCTGTCAGTGCTCTCTCGCAGCTTAACGGCCCCGGCCTTCCAATATTCTCCCACCCCGGGGCAAGCCCAAAACATGTGCCGCAGATCTGCCCCTACCTCTCCACACCGCGGGCATGCTGCATCACTGCGGTGAAAGTATTGATTAATTTTCGCAGGTGTGAGTTATGCTCTGTGCATAATATACAGCTGTATCTGCCAAAAGCGCATGTTCCTGGGAATGCTTGTGGGGCTCTCAAGCACTTCAACCCATTCCTTGTCAGTGAGCTGGCTCGCTAGGTCTTCTTCCCACTTGTGGCATAGTGGGGCTAGACTGATTGCTGCGTGAGTGTGGAGTGGGGCCGCAAACCAGCCCGTCACATGTCTGCCTCGCCCCATGACATGTAGGTATTGTATTGTGAGGTGTGTGCACAGTTCTGTCGTGATATCTCCCCATTTTGCCGTAAGTGAGGCCACCATTGCGTGGTGAGTGAGGAATTGCCCAGGCAGTAGTTCCTCCTCCTCCAATTGAGTCCTGTGCCCCATTGAAGTACAGAATTCACCACGCATCATACACGAAACCCATAGGACAACAATACCATGACTAAGCTGAATGCTTGAGTTCATCTCAGCCACTGTTATGTGCTCTTCGTCAAATTCCAGCCAATCATTATTGGTTCAATGTGCCCCTCCAGACAGGTCTCAATCATATGTAAATCAGTCGTGATCTTCTAGAATAGAAATAGACTAGCCTGAACTACCAGGCCACCACCCCTGAACAGGAACACAAACAACAATCTTTTCAACCTTGCTGGGCCACATCAGAGAAACGCAACTTGAGCCCTATGCCATAATAAGTGAAAGAGAACCACATATGGGCATACCCGTCACACTTAGGATAACAAAACGTGACAGGTGCAACACCTGAATTCATCTCCATAAACAACCAAAAACAGCATGCTCTTTCAGCAGTTAGAATATGCTGCCATCAGCCTATCAGAACTGGTCTTTATGACTAGACCCTTCTAATTCATTTATGGCAGTCCATTCATTAAAACAACGGGGAGATAGCATCTCCCTGTACTGTTGTGTAGTGTAGGGTGATGCGATACATTCAAACACAAGTGTTTTTCACATTGCATGGTGGAAATTGATCCACCCTATTAGATCGCCCAGGGTGTGATATTTTAAGCATTTTTTTCTTGCATCCAAACAGCTCGGCCGGAAAATCATAAAAGACAGATTCTGCCTAAAGTGCATGTCTATAAAATGGATACAGGAGCTTGTCTTGACAAATGCAGGCCTGCCAAGTATCACGCATCACGTGTGACTCTAACGCATTTTAGTGTGGTGTTCTGCATCACCGCACTGAAATGCATTGTGACGCATTTTTAATGCCACTGAAACTGGCTATGCGGTGCTAGCGTGCTGACACTGCTGCTCCCTCAGACTTGCCGTCAGCAGCTCAGCTGGCTCAGTGTCAGTCAATAAAAAGTTAAGGATTCATTTCTTCTCAGCTCTGACTGAGTGAGAGTCAGTGCTGCTACAATGTTACAATTTGTGACCTCAGCCGCCTGCTGCCAGCCTGGCTGTATGAATTAATTATTCCCAAGCCCCCGGCAGGTGCCGCTCGGCTGTCTGAGTCACTGACTGACACCAGACCACTGCCGATTTGAAACCCGGGGGCCTGCCCTCACCAGTACAGTAACAGTCAGTTGCTGCAGGCTGAGTGTGGCCACGGGGGATAAATATCCAAATGTGACCTCACTCATGCGACCCGTCCTGCACTGCAGGAGGAAGGAGGTCGCCAGAGAAGCGGCGGGGGAGACTCGTCAGTCAACTCGAGTCAAGCAGCTCTGCCTCAGCCAGGCAGCCTGCTGCTGGCTGCGCATAATTAATTAATTATCAGAGGCATTGCGGGCTCTGCAGGAAGTCTGTCAGAGTGACTGGTGGTCATGGTCTGGGTCATCATGTTGTGTCACAGCTGTGCGGCCGTGACCCCGTGTGCGGCTCACCGCCGCCAGATGGGAGGAAAGTGTGTAGGACAGTCAGTCTTGACTGTAAAGAAGATAGAGATAAGACCTCAAGCTCAAGTATGTTTAGTTATTGTTTTCACACTTTACTTTCCGCAAGGCTGCAGAGGTGCTGCTGGCACCTGTGTAACTGTGTCCGTGTAACTTTAGCACGAGCGCACGCACAATGCAAATGAAATGATGAGATCTCATTTAATTATTTCAGTGATCTCATTTAATTATTTCAGACCGGTTGCTGAGCCGCTGTCCACTGTGGTGCCCACTGCCGGTCCAACAATAGAACTTCACTTTCTTGCAGCTCTGACCCGAACGCCTGCCTCACTTCAGCAAAGTCGCCCTGTACTAGCTCTGTCTGTGACAGGCTGGCTGCGCCGTGCAGCTGGTGTGATCGCCGGTAAAGGTTCAGCCCGTCAAAATGTAATTAATTTAGGGTTAGTTAAAAAGTTGAAAGTAAAGCTTAAACTAGTCTGGTGTTTTTAAAATAATTCAGGCAGGCCTGGCTGTGACCTATGTGTGCCTTGAAAATAGTTGCCTGGTTTTGTAGTGGACTGCGGCGGGTCGAGTCAGCTGAGTCATACTGTTGTGTTGACTATTCAATTCAATATATACAGCTGAGAAGAGATCCAGGAATGGGGCCTATCACATTCTTTTTTGGGAGGCTCAAGTCAGCCGTGCCTGGCCCCCACTTGGGAAAGATAGCAGACTGGAGTGCTAATTATTTATTGCCAGAACCGGGGCATGGAGGTGTGATGGTGAGGAGTTGACGTAGTGAGGCTGAGGCAGGATGATTTGTTAATTGTGGGACAGATTTACAATAACTGGCGCATCCCTGCATATCAGCAGGGATGCACCAGTTATCGTGCGCCACGGCTCCGTCACCATGGATGCTCCGCATTTACAATGCGGCGCACCATGGGGTGCATTGCTGGAGTTGCGTCGCAAGCGCGATGCAGCTCCACCAAAGCTCTGGGGGGGGCCCATCTTTTCAATGCTGTGTCAATCCTTACGCCTCAAGCAGGCGCAGGGTTTTTACGTAGCATGGGCTCAAAAGTGACTGAGTGAAATCTTGTAGATTTCACTCGGCCACTTTTGGAAGGCGTTCCTGCGCCGGGACGCCCCCCCATCCCCTGCACAGGAACGCCTACTTCTGGCGCAGAGCTTTACAACGTGACGCATCTCCCAGATGCGACACGTTGTAAATACCCCGCAGCATGGCGCATCTTTTGCGCCACCGCTGTGTCACAAAAGTGATGCAACAGCGGCTTACAAAAGGCGCAAGTGGCTTGTAAATCTGCCCCTTTTTTTCTTCCGGCCGCCCTGCAACACAGGTGGTGAAGAACAAAGTTCTTCCCCACACAGGCATAATTACTCTTGTAACATCCACAAGCCTTGGTTGCATTCTATTCTGCATCTATACATTGTTAGAATAATCAAGGTAGCAGCTAGTCCATTTGCAGTGACAGATTTATATAACCAATCTTTAAAAAAATCTACATTTTCAAAAAAAGGAATTGTTTTCTCTTTTGAAAGGGCTCAGTACGTAAATGACCACACCATGTCATAAATCAAAACATTCTTTCTTTGAATATGTGCAAAACCAGTATAATATAATGTCCAACTGTTTTTAGGACTTTGATTTACACCTTTGTGCAATTTGTATTTATTCATTTATTTGCTCTATCGCATGTTTTGAGCAAAACAGCTCCAGATTTTGCGCTGGAACTTCCGAGCATTCTTTTTTACCTTATTGCATTAGCAACCAATAATGCCAGAGACAGAGTGGTGGTATAAGCTCCTAGATGCACTTGCTATGCTATAAACTTTGCTTTTTTAGGCTAGTGCAGGTCCTGAATGAGCAGATCAATGAGATCATCTTCTTAGCAGTTTCTGTGCCTCCCTCTGATGCTGAGTCTGTGTCTGGTTATTGCCCTTCTATTTCTGGTGCTGTACAGAAGTTTTAGGTTCTTCTTAGGGATCCTCGTTGTTCAAATGGGGGTAATTTCTGAAATTTAAATGTTTTCCTTGGCTTCATTGCTTGATTTTGCTCGCGAGAAAGTGTCACTCATAGTCGTTGTAATGTCACTCATAATTACTCTGAAATTATGACAATGTCACACATAGCAATCTGAAACCTTGGCAGCTATGCTCCTTAACTCTGAGTGAATGTTGCATGCAGCTATCTCAAATGCTTATTCAGCCACAGTTGCTATGTGGTGCTTGCAGCCATGCAGCAAAAGATCAAAAGTCAATCCTTTGACGCATCACCACCACCCCCTCCCCGCTCTTACATACGGCCGCCGGGGGGCAGACACTGGAGGGACCACCATGGGTGGCAAAAGGTGTAGCTATGACACGGTGCTAGTTTAAACAGAAGTGTGGCTAACATGTCTGCAGGCCCGTATATCAAGGCTTAACTGATGAAACATTACCCTGCAGTTCTCTTGAACATATACAACAAGGACATGCCAAATACTGTCTCGATAATCTGAACCACTTTTCCTTAAGGGATCATTCAGAACAATATTCCAAACAGAATTCCATAATTCTCTTGTGGCTTAGGGACACAAATACTGTTCAACTAATACCCATAAAAAAGGGTTTTGATCAGGAGGAAATGAATGAGAAAGGGCTTATTCGTAACAAAATGACAATTGCTCAACATCTTCTCCAAGCTGGTGAGAGGGAGAAGTCTTGGCTAGTTTGCTGAGACACTCTCAGATCTATTTAAAGCTCCAGGACTCCAAGTTCACTTTACAATGGAAAAACCACATGAGAACAGAGATCCAGTACCTCCCTAGTAAGTCACTGAGCAAGCTCTGTGTAAGTCCACCAACAAAGTTGTGCCACACCTTTGCTGTATTGCAGGGTTGATCCTATATTTACTACTGATCTCAGCATCCCCTGTACTTGCTTCAAGAATGTATTTTGTAGTAATCTGCAGGGAAGCAATAGTTGGTACAGTCCACGGTTGAAGCCCATGCCTGGGAGACCATTTAACATTGAAAATCATGAAACTTTAGTCAGAGAAGCTATTGCCTGAGTAACCTGCTGAGAGGTTGCCTAAAACAGGCATCTCAGGCAGTACAGTTTGCCCTTATTCAGGAAGTTCTATATTTTTCTACACTATGAAGAAAAGTGTGATATCCACAAAAATAGCACAAGAAATCAAAACATCAATAGCATACCTCCTCAACTTTAGCAACCAACGCCACATCCTCAGAAATTAAAGCAGAACTCTCTTTTGGAACATTGATGCCACCTAATGAGGTTGGAGAAAATATCATTAAACTATAGGTTAGACAAAGAGAAGGGCCAAAACAAAACCTCAATGTATCCAGTTCTGGACATTCATTGGTTCTTGAGCTTCCATGGTGCACAACCCTGAATGCTGCTTGGCTATCCAAGATTGCCCTAAATAGTGTTTAATTAATAGATCTGTCAGAATGGACAGATTGCAACATTGACCTGTCCACTATTTTGAATTAGTACGCAGATCCATAAAGGATACAAACAACCCAGTCCTCTTAAATAGTCTCACTTGAAACAAATCACAGTGCAGCATAATAGTTCAAACATATGGTCTACAGCCAGATGTAATCTCAGACATAATGTGAGTAACCAGGCCCTACAATTCAAATAATGCCAGCTAGCTAGTTTCCAATCAGAAGAGCATACTAAGTGAAACAAGGATTGAATGCTAAGTCAAGACGTTAGAGAAGGAAAATAATTCCTACCATGGCCTATTCCTTTTTAGAAATTCAGAACAATTACAGCTGATCCCCCTGAGAGAAGGACCAGTTTAGTTATGGTATTGTAAATAATTTGACTGCTGCGTATAAACTCGTACACTTTCAAACTGACAGTTATTCCTTCCCACCTGAGAACTCGCCTGTAAGAAATTCGATTATTATTTGGGGTGGGCGACTGCTCCCCGCAAGGAATAATAATAACTTTTGTCAAGGTGAACCCTCAAAGTTACTAAATTAACCTGAGCTCATCTCTCATGTAGCCATGTCACTAGGTAGACATGCTTAACGTGGGGGCGATGTGTAAAGTATTTATGCAGTACCAACAGTAATAAAGTCAAAACTCCAAGCAAGAATTTAGTAAACCAAATGACAACAAAACAATGATAAACCAATAAGGGGGACCAAAGATATTCACTGTAAATTTTTTTGTATAAATAAAGCTAAAATGTGCAAAGTGACAATGATTGTCAACGGCCTAAGTGGACCGGAACCTAAGTATGAATTGAGGTTGTCCTCGATGGCCCCAGTAGCAGTCTGGAAGTCAAAAAGTTCAAGGACACTTAGAGACCCTCAGGGTATCAAACAGAGGCCAGCGCCAAAGTCTAGTCCAAGTTTAGTTGTCACTAGTCAGCTGAGCCCTTTAGGAAAAGGCCTCTTGAAGCTTGCAGTGTCACTAAAGCCATCCAAGAAGTCAGCCTACTGACTCTTGGAGTCTACAACAAACTAGGAGATAGAATTCTTCTAGGTCTAAAGCAAGGGTCTAGAGGACCCAGACAGGGTTACACAAGAATTGTCCGGATATTTTGTTTTCTTTCTCTCCAGTGAACCAAAGTATTTCAAGGAGCTCAAACAGATCTCTCGGGCAGGATCTGAAACCGTGTTGTCAACAGGATAGCTACAGCCCCCAACCTGACTATTCTGCAGAGTTCACTGGCTTGGTATTAGCCGAAGCTTACTAGTTTTGCTAGCTAATGCTTACTAAGCTTCGGAAATCGCAGGCAGGTAAAGGGTAACTTTCTAAAATTTACTTTGCATGAATATTTATTAAAAATCCCATTTCACCATCGGATTGGATTTTGAACAAATATAAAAGATAGTGATAGTGATGTATTTATTTTTCTAATTGGTCCCTTTTCAAAGTAAGCAATAATAGTATTTTAATCTTCCAGGCCTGCCACAATAAAAATTAAACATGGGCCTTATCACTGTAGAGACACACTAATATTATTTTCTAGCCATCACATTTTTGAATACTGTGCACCCTGCCTTGTGGGATACAAAGCCTACATAAGGGTGACTTACTGATATGTAAAAGGGAGGCCTTTACTTGTCAAGCAGTGTTATCTTGAAAGGTTGTACTGCAGGTATTACACTGCAGCAGTATGGCTCAGTGGTGGCCTGTATGGATCGGGGGTGGCAGGGTGGGAGGGTGGGGGGATGCAAAAAAACAAAAACAGATGCACCTCATCGCCTCCGCATCTCTCCTGTCTCTCCTGTCTCTCCTCCACGTCAGGACACAGCTGAAACCAGGGAGCACCCAGGCTCCCCTGACCAATCACAACGGTGCAGTGCAGCGTTATGATTGGTCTAAGAGTTGTGGTTAGATGCTCAGCCAGGGAATGGGGGCCTGGGCATGTTCTCCATGCAGGCTGTAATGCTAAGCATTCATGCACACTTGGAGTGGGCAAATCACTCCTCTCCTGCCCTGCTCTGAGAGCAGAGCAGCCCCGCCCACTCCACCCACAAAACAGCAGAAACAAATAAAATGATAACAACATGCAGTTATTATCATTCTATATTTTCTTTAGTTGCACTGCTTAACCTCTTCCGTGCTTGCGTCGACCAATGGCTGGCGGGAGCACTACATGCTGGGTGCTGCGCACGACCGTTGGCTGACGCAGCCCCGCCCACTCCGTCGAACACCCGCACAGCGGCGGAATTGCCGCGGTAAACAGGTTAAAAGCAGTAGGGCGACGCACCTCCACCTTAGCGGAGGAGCCGCCACCGGTAAGACTACACAGGATAGGCCTACAGCCATGTTATGTTATGTTATGTTATGTTAATAGCTTTTATAACGCGCACGGCTACTCAGGAGTGTCCCGGCACGAAAGCCAACAAGAAACAGTGAAACTGAGAGAAGCGCAACTTAATTAAACAGCAGTCTTTAGGTACTTCTTGAAGAGCCCGAGATCTTGGGTGTTCCGTAGTACAAAAGGGAGGGCATTCCAGGCTACTGCAGCTTTAAAAGATAAAGAGCTGCCCCCAGTGTGAGAAAGACGAAAACAGGGAACCACCACTAAACGCTGCGCTGCTGAGCGCAGTTGTCTCTTGGGCTCATAAAATCTGAACCGTTTTCTGAGATAGGGTAGCCCCGTTCCATGCAGCGCTCCATGAGCAAGGGTAAGAGCCTTAAACTGGACACAACTGGCTACAGGGAGCCAGTCTAGGTCCTGAAGGTGTTGTTTCATACAAAATCTTCCGGGAATGCCAAGCAAAACTCTAGCAGCCGCATTTTGGATTGTTTGTAATTTTTTTAACTGATAGCCCGGCAGGCCACTGCACAAAGCATTGGCATCATCGATGCGTGACAGGATAAGGTCTCATGTCATCATCTTCTTAGCAGGTCTGGGAAGCAGAGGCAGTAACATTCTAAGGGATTTCAATATGCTGAAGCACATACCCGCAAGTTTCTTTATCTGAGGGTAGAACCAAAGGTCCTCACTGAACCACACCCCCAGATTCTTAACTGGATTGCCAATAGATTTAGGCTTGGGGTACTCTGTAGGCCAAATCAACTCCCTAAAATGTAGGGGGAAGGAGTCATACATTAGTATATCTGACTTGTCCTCATTGCACTTTAGTTGGAAGAGTGCAAGCCATTTAAAAATGGCTGAGAGACAGGTTTTAGCTAGGTCAGTGGACAAGTCATTTTCTTTCCAGGTAAAAAGAAGCTGCGTATCTGCATAAGCTTTGATCTTGGCCATGTTTGCACTGTTACTGTAATGGATATCACAATAGTTGATTATTGGACTTGGTCATTTCTGGTAAGTAATCCAGAGACCTTTTGCCTTAACTACTCCATTTTTGCTGAATTCGTTTTTGTTAGCCTTAGGCCTCTGTGCCCTTTACCACTGCTAACCAGTGCTAAAGTGCTTAGACTCTCTACTTAAAACATGTTAGATTGACTTATACCTAATTGACATATTTAATGTTCTTATAAGTCCCTAGTAAAATGGCACTATATTTACCCAGGGCCTGTATGTCTACCAGTGGGTATGCAGCACTGATTGTGCCACCCACTGAAGTAGCCTTTAAACATGTCTCAGGCCTGAAATTGCAAACTAAATATGTGCAGTTTTAAACTGCCATTTTGACCTGTCAAAATAAAAATTTTGCGAGGCCCAAACCTTCCCTTTTTATACAGACTAGTCACCCCTAGAGTAGGTCCTGTACCTTATTACATTTTATAAGTGAAAATTTCAAATGGGAATAGGCGATGAGTTCATATTTGGTGACTCTGAAATTGGAATTTAAAATACTTACCTATAAAAAAGTGGGATTTTTAAGTTAGAATTTTGAAAATGCCACTTTTAGAAAGTTGCCATTGTCTTGCCTTAGCCATTTGGTGCCTGCAGCCTGTCTCTGGGTCACATGACTAGGTGTAGCTTACAATTGGGCTTTGTGTATTCCTTCTACATATCCACACATAGTTGGAAGCTTAGGAGTGACTGAATGGGCTATCACTGGCAGGATGGGAGGGACGAGCATGGCCCAGTCCCAGCCCCACTTAGAGAGGAATAGGCTGTGCCCTGTCTCTACACAAAGGACTCAGTATATTTCTGGATCTGTGGATACTGTGTCTGGAAGAAAGACTGTTGTGCTGCGACAAGGACTGCCAATCTGCTGGACTACTACTCTAACGGAACTGCTGCACTGCTATGCTGACCTGCTGCCTTGTGCCCTCTTGCCTGGGTAAGAAGAACTGGACCTGCAACTTGATCTTGGGCCCAGGACCCCCGAGGACTCCAAGGGCTAGTTTGCTGGCTTCCTGACCTGAGCCCATGGGACATAAAAGGCTCCCTAACATCCTGCACTAGCCCCTGGACTCAGCAGCTGCAGTGAGTTCCTGACCCTCAAGTGATGCCTCTGAGGTCCTGGACCATTAGTGTGGCTAAAGGGTGCTGAACTCAAGCCTCTTTGCAACCGAAAATGACCGCTGTTCACACCAAGACCTTGTCTCCCACACTGCAAATCAGTGTAAAGCCCCATCAGCCCAACTCTCTGCACTGTAGCCTCGACTGCTCATGGGTACCACCAACACTAAGCTCCATCAAAGCATGTCTGTGATGCCGGTTGGCTCTTCGTGCTTCACCAACATCCCCATGTGACGCTCTCCCTTCTTCTGGAGACTCTTTTCAATGCTAATTGGACTCCTGGCATGAACCTGAGATGGCAAACTTCAGTGGGCCTAACCTGGTGACTGAATCCGACTGGCGCTCCATTACAGTCAACCTGAATGTATGTCTTTGACCCAGTCCAGTGATACCAGATAACTGCAGTTGCGCTTTTATGCTTTAGGTATCATTTTATACTCTTTTCTTTAAAAATCTAGGACTCTGTTTCTACTGATTCCATTTTTGTCAATTTGGTCTTCTTTTATTTATTAAATTTTGCTCTATTTTTCTAATCTGATGTGGGATCTTTTTGTGTGTTTCCTTCACTGTTTTCACAGTTTTAGTATTTGAAGTGTTACACAGATACTTTACACATTGCCTCTAAGTTAAGCCTGATTGATCTGTGCCCAGCTACCAGGGGATCGAGCACAGGTTAATTTAGAGTTTGCATGTGCCTTACTCTGACAAGGATTGTGGTTGCTGCTTAACCAGGGCTCATACCCAAGCGAACCAGCAACTAAATTTTCCACAGTAATACAGCCCTCAAGTAACACTTAACTTATAGAGCCCTGAGTACATTTTCTACAACATGTTCCAGGAAAGTTAAAAGTCCCAGTCAGGAATAAGACTATTCAACCATGTTTCAAGGGGGAGCAGAGACACTTTATTCCTGGTTCATCGGAGCCTGGAGGGAAAAAAAAGGACGATAGCAGAGAGCATGGGCGGAGACAAACCAGAACGTCACAGACATTGAGGACGGACTTGTTTTTGCAGGAACAGAGGGTGAAGCGATGTCACCAAAAGAGAAAGCAGACCAGGAAGATGGCGCACAACGGTATTCTGAGAAGCACGTCAGGGAAAAGAAGAATGCTGGAGGAGCACGCAGAGAGTGCACCGGAGGAGGGGAGGTACCTGCGAGTCGAGACTCTGTAGACCTCATTGCAGGAGATCCAGGTACAAGGAGGAGCAAGGCTGACCCCATCAAGGTTCTCCAGGAAACATGGACAGAAGAGTGGTAGACGCCACCGGAGTATGCCTCCATGCCAGCCACAACTAAAGAGAGTTGTTGCAGCACCGTGAGTGACCTGTGAATAGGGAGCCTGTAAAAACCAGGGGAATTGTTTTTACCGTGTTGTTTGGGTGTGTGATGATGAGCATGGGTTTCGCCTTACTTACTGCTTTAGTAATTCTTTACTGCTTGGCACTAGGCCTGGGTGGAGTTTGCGGAGGAAGCGACTAAAATATTGCGCCGCAGTACACAGAGTTCTGCAAGTGGCAGAGTGCATGTGTTCATATCGTTTGAGTTGTTTTTCAATGCTGCGGGTTTGTCCCATGCTGTAAAATCAGTGTGAACGGCACCAAGCCTAGCGCAAGTGTGCGCTACTTTTTTTCTTCCGCTCGAGTATATTTTCTACTCGAGCGGCCGCTTACTCAAAGTTATTGGAAGGTTTCTCAATGCGAGTTGTCGCAACCATTGTGACGGCCCATGTTGAGAAATCCGACCGCCCATGTTGAGCAATCTCACCAGGAGGTGGATTTTCCTTGCTTGCCAACCTGATGTTGGCGAGCGAGAAAAAACCTCAGTTCTGCGAGTTTTTCAGAATCCCGCATGCTCCACGGAGTGCGGAAAACTCAGCAAACTCCACAAATAAAGAGAGGTTCACCATCCAGGCCTACTTGCCACTCTTCAATGCTTCTTTTAGATACAAGGCTCACAGACATATTTTACTTTTTTTGTGTGTATTTCATTGCTTTTCCATTCTAATGGCTCACAGTAATTGCGTCAAAGAGCAGCTGATTTGCCACACCACTGGTGGAAGGGTGTTATGTTCTTAATATAGCTCAGCCCTACAATAGAGAAAGTGAACACATATATTGTTCTGGGTCCCTGAAGGTTCCTGAGACCCCTCGAAGAGGGTGAGTAGACAATCCATGACCCCAGTTGTGTGTTTCTGAAAACGTGGTCCAGATCACATTTTCACAGGTGTTGTGGTGAAGGGAAAACCAACCACGCAGTGTGGACACAATACTTACTGCATTCCTTTCCTGTTTCCTTGAGGGTACTGGTGGTACTGGAGGCGGCAACCTCCTCGGAAGACCTGCGGATAAGGGAAGAAAACAAAACCAGCTTCGCTATTCTTTGCTACCAACTTTTAGAAACAACACCCATTCAGACATATATTCTGCTATTTTATACCAATATACCGTGATTTTAGGCATGTCCTATATCATTTTCTTTACCTTTTTTCATTTTACTTTTGCTACACATCACTTTCTTGTTATTTCCCCATTGCAAGATGGCGCGGGTTAGCATCGGCTCATTTGAGTGAGTTGTCCGCTTTTCATTTTCATTCATTTTTGTGAACGGAGTTCCGTGTAAAAGGACTGTCGAGGCTTGCCCCTTCGCAGTTACTGTTCCCGGAGAGTGTGTTCGATTAAGAGATAGAGAGGAGTTTGTTGTACACGCTGAGAAAGATTTACACGGTGAGCGCGCTGCGCTGCAGCTTTGGTGTGCATTTCATCCGCGAGGGTTAATGTTCCCCGACTGACCGGCATGGGTTTTCGTGTCATTTGCAGGTAGAAAAGTGAAGCGCTGGGTTCACAGTATATTCTTTTGAACACTGGTGTTCAAGATAAGGTAAAGTGCAGTTTTACCTGTTTTAATTTCCTGGTAATAATTTCTTGTCATTGGTTTGGATAGGAGATATTCTCCCAGTCATCCGATGGGATTTTAGTTAGAGTCTGTATTTTGTTTTTGCAGAAGGATTTAGCGCCTGAGGAGCGCGATTGGAGTAAGTTTTTTGGTGTCATTATCACACAGGCACATAGGTGTTGGTGAAGGTTTTTATCTACCAAAGTTCTGCTCTTCATTTCTCTGTTTATGAGTTCTGTTCAGTGCCTAAAGAAAGACATTTGAGTGATTGTATTGCCTTCCACATTCTATCTTTTCAGGCCCCCGACGAAGAGCTGCCCACAGCTCGAAATGCATTGGGCATACACAGATGAAACGTTATTATTTTCATGAAACTGTCATTGAAGTTCTGAAAAAATTTTTTGTTATGATCATGTGTTGTGGTTGATATATAACAATAACATGTTGAGTTTATCTACACTGTTTTGAAAATTCTCATTTGATAAAAGTTGACTAAAACTTATTTTGAAAACGTATTGAAGAGTGTTGATATTATTTTAGCGTTTTTCACGCTAGAGCAACAGTGCGCCTAGGTTAAGTGTCATTCACACTTAAGATAAGGTTATACCAATATAATACCAACATTAGTAAACCAAATCAGCCACTGAAGCCATATATCCTCCCATCCCTCCTGCAATCCATAAAACACTGGAAGGTAATGCTGTGAACAATTCTGCATTGATCATTGGAAGCCGCACATTTTACTGGCCTGAGTGGAAATCAAGAGGTATTAGAAGATAACAAGATCAAAACATGTATTTACCTACATCAGGAGTTCGGCATATCAAACTATCAAAAATGTAAATACCTTCAACTAGGTCACTGAATAAGAGCCTGAATCCCAGAGATAAGAGTTTGAATGGTTGTCCAACAGCCATATAGCAGAAAATATGGGGACATTTCATGGGAGTAGTCCCAGGTATATGAGGCTTTATAATTTAGACTGATTCTCAAAACCCATGGACATCCTATCAAGGCTGAAAGTGCAAGATAGACAGCAGACTTACACTGAAGAGCATTGGTCCAAGCCTCTCCTGCTGCATGACTGCGATCTATGAGAGGTACAGTTGAAATTACATTTTAAAAGAAATACCGGTAGGCACTGGTCATTGCAGCACCTATACAAAAGTGATCAGAGTACTCGTGAGAGATGGAATCACCCCTCTATGATATAGTACATATTTGATGCTCCCGTTACTCACTAACTATGCACTGGAACAAGTGTTGCCAAACTATGAGACATCCAATGACCTTGTTTATTCCATCTCTTTGCTTTTTATGTGAGATGGCTGACACCCCAGGAGTGACATATCATAGGAGATGATGGCTATGCACAATCTTGTAGGTGGCAAAGTTATGCATTCTAAGACAATGTACAAGCTCTTCCCCTCACATGAAGATTTGGGAAGAAAAACTGGACACAAATATATGAGGCACCGAAACAGGTAAAACAGAGACATGGCAATATAAAGTCTGTGTAATTTATTTTGTTTGACCGTGTTTGAATGCGTAAGCACATTAGAGGCAGTGTTATTTAACATTTTGCCATGCTAAAGTGTGTTTTGCTGTGAGACTTTCTGGGTTCTGTAATTTTAAACAGCTCCTTTCTACTAAAAGTAATCCTTCTAAATACACCATGTTTCATTCCGGACATCTGTTCTGTAAGAGGCTCATATGGACTCCTTGTGTTCCCAAAAGGATAGTAATGTTCTCACCTTTCTTTTTCGATGAGAGGCAGGATATCTTGCAGGTACCATCTTCAAATAAAACTTTTATTTGACTGCAAAGGCCCGCTTCTGTAACATCATCCTAATATAGAATAAATAAATAGATGGATTGCCTTGCTGTACCAGAGTAATCCACATGCAGTGCAAAAGCCCAGCACACTTGCACATTTACTTGAAACCAAAAGACAGTTTTCACTCAATATTACCGAAAACTGTATTCATCCTTAACCTTTCTGGGGGTGCTGAGAATACAGGAATGAATGAATGAATGAAATTGTACTTATATAGTGCAAGGCCACCCTGAGCCTCACAGCGCTATATGATAGAAAAGGAAAAGCAGCAGAAAAGCCGAGATGTTAAAGCGATGACTTAAAGAGGTGAGTTTTTAGGAGCTTCCGGAAGGCCAAGAGGTTATTTTCCTTCCGTAAAGTAGAGGGGAGAGAGTTCCAGATCTTTGCAGCATTAAACGAGAAAGAGCGTCCACCCCATCTAGATCTTCGTATTTTCTTTGGGTTGGCCAGGCACAAAGAGCTGGAGTGAAGAGTTCTATGGGGGAGATAGGGGTGACCAGGACATGTGTAATAGCCGGACCAGTCTTCCAGATGGCTCTGTGAGCCAGGCACATGGCTTTAAACTGTATCCTGGCCGGAATAGGGAGCCAATGAAGACTCCTCAGGGCTGGTTTTGCAGATTGCCACTGCGGAATATGGAGAAGCTGGCGAGCTGCGCAATTCTGAATTAGTTGCAATTTGTGGATGATGAATTGAGGAGCACCAAAATATAGGGCATTCCCATAATCCAGGCGGGAGAGTATGAGGGCCTGTACCATAATTCTTCTCGCCTGGAAGGGAAGGAGGGAGAAGATTTTCCGCAGCATTCTCATTAGTCCATAACAGGTGGCTGAGAGTTTGTTGGCCTGGTGGTTAAAATTGAGGAAGCTGTCAAGCCACATGCCAAGGCTCTTGATCTGTTCCTTTGGGGGTGGAGCGGGGCCAAGGCATACCGGCCACAGGAGGGCGGAGATGGAAGACGGAGGGTAGCCCAGGAACATAATCTCAGTTTTGTCCCCATTGAGCTTGAGGAAGGAGAGTTCCATCCACTCAGCCACCGCCTCTAGGCAAGGACCTAGGATGCTAGACGACCCCTCAGAGTGATTTAATGGTACCACTAACTGAGTGTCATCAGCGTAGGTGATGATTTTAATGCCGAATGGATGGACAATCACCGCCAGGCGGTTCATGTAGATATTGAAAAGTGTGGGGCTCAGGGCAGAGCCCTGATGGACACCAGAGCTAAGAGGCAACCGGGAGGACACCGCATCTCCTTCAAAGACTTGGAAGAAGCAGTTACTGAGGAAGGACTGAAACCAGGTTAGTGCTGTGCCTGACACTCCCATGCTTTTAAGTCGATGAGCCAAGATGTTATGATTAACAGTGCCAAACGTAGCACCAAGGTCCAGGAGGATGATTGCCGCTGTTCCTTTCTGGTTCAGTAACCTCCTTGCCTCTCCGTTACCGCTAATAGGGCCGTTTCCGTCCCATGCTGGGGACAAAAGCCTGTTTAAGAATCATGCAACAAGTTGTTGGATTCCAGATAGTCAACCAGTTTAGTGTTGATGTGTTTCTCGATCAGCTTACTCAGCCATGGGAGGAGGGAAATTGGGTGATAGTTTGCCAGAATGGATTGGTCCAAATTGGGTTTCTTCAACAGGGCCTTAACCATCACACATTTCCATGCTATGGGTACCATGCCAGAGGTGATGGAAGAATTCAGAATATCAAGGATAACCAGGCGAATGGAATTAGTGACTAAGGTGAGGTGGTGCGGGGGAGCTTGGTCCGACGGAGAACCTGAGGTTACTCTGGAGATGATCAGGTCCAGTGAATCACGATCTAACAGGGGAAATTGCTCTAACAAGCATTTGGGGATAGAATTAGGGCTTCTTATTCCAGTCACCACAGGTTTGAGTGTTGTGGTAGGTGATAAGTGATTTTGCAATACGGAAAATCTCCTTGGGAGAGTTTGCATCAGTGCTTATTTTCTCTTCATAGAATGTGGTTTGGGCAAATTTAATTTCTGATTTATACAGCCTGATTGCTTTCCTATATTCCACCTTCCTAGTCTCTGGGAAATTCTGTCTCCAACTTCTTTCTAGTCTTCGACAAGATTACTTTAAGTCCCTTAGCTTGGGGGAAAACCACAGAGCTGTTTTCTGTCTGTTTTTTTATAAGTGGGTTCCTTGGGCAGAACTAGGTCAAGGGAGATTTGGATCCACGCATTAAAATTGCTGCTGGCCAAATTGGGCTTAGGATCGCTGAGTGGTCTTGTGTCTTCAAGAGCTATGGTCCAATGATTGGAGGAGAGCCTAGACCATTTTCTTTCCAGGATCGGTACTGCTCTCTGGAAGGGAGAAGGCACGAAAGTCCCCCAACTTAGAGAGATCAAAAAGTGATCCATCCAGGGGAGTGGCGTAGGAGTGTCTACGACAAGATTGTGTAGGTTGCTAAACACATGGTCAAGAAGATGGCCCTTGACATGTGTAGAGGCAAATCCTTTTTGTTTTGAGTTGGATTGCCAGAAGACTCGATAATAGTTCGCTGGTTACATGGTTGGAAGGATCATCTAAATGAATATTAAAATCGCCAAGCACCGTAAAATTAGCTGGAGCCAGTGCTAAATTGGCGCCTGAAGCGGAGAGATTAGGAAGAAATTGCCCTAAGGCTCCCGGGGGGCGATAAATCAGCAAACCGGAGAAGGTGCTTGTTGTTGAAACCTCTAAGGAGAAGGCCATGCTCTCACAGTCTGATAGCGTATTCAATGTGGTTCGGCAAAGGAAAGTATCTTTGAATATAATAGCCAGGCCTCCGCCTCTGCCGGTCTTGCGATCGGCTCTGAGTATTGAGGAACCCTGGGGGAGGGTTTGGATAATAGCAGGGTCGGCTTCAACCTGGAGCCAGGTCTCTGTTAGAAAGAGAGCATCAGGCTTAAGCTCATCTATTAGTAACACTAATTCAACAGCATGTTTAGGGAGCGATCTACAATTTAAAAGAAACATCCTTAGTGGCGTGCTGGTATGGGGCCTATCATTATTGTGAGGCGTATGCTTAAAATTACAATGAGGACAGTAGGAGGGGTTTTTAGCAATGTTCAAAGATTGTAAACAATTGAAATTAGTGTCCCCTCTCAGCTCATGCAGGGAATGGGAGCTATAAGTTATACAATTTCCAGGAAAATTAACAGGGGTTGTGGCCCCTGGACCCGGTCGGGCGCGGACGGGCGCAGATGGGCTTGCCTTCAGCATTGCTGTTACAAATGATTTGCAACCCTGAAGAGCAGAACATTTTGGGTCTTCCTGAAGAAATGACATTGTTTAAAGTTGAGATATACAAAAAGAGAAAACATTGGCTTCACATCTATTATTGGTATTATCAACATTCAACTTGGGATTCTGATTAATTGAATGTATGCATTGGTAACAGAGTGATTTATAGAACCTATCACCTACTTATCCATGATAATAAATTGCACACACTTTTGTACCACTCTGTGGTTCATTATTTATTTATGTATTTTTTGGGGTTACAAATAAATCTAAAGCATATTTGATTAAACTAGTTGCCCTCCATGTTCTATAACAATGGCCTGGGGGGCAATGCCAACTGATGGCGGGTCCCCAAGACAGATGCTGGCCGGTTTGGGATGGTTAGGACGGTGCCGGGCGACGCCAACGGTGGTGCCGCAGTTTTGAATTTTCATGGGCGGGATGCCTGCGATAGGGGATTGGCCGGTCAGCTAGTGGATGTTAAGGGGGCACCTGGGCAGTCACTGGGGCAGCCAGTTGAGGATAAAAGGGGGAACGCATCCCCACACGGTTACCTGTTTTTTCCTTGTCTAGCTGCCCCCTACAACCTCGTTGATGTGCCCGTGCCCTGGACCCTGCCGCCACTGCTGGGGAGCGTCGCGATGAAGCTGCGTTTTTTCCCATCCTCCCATCCCCTTAGACAGTCTCTTATTGTGGGTCAGGGAAGGAGTGTTGGTCACAAAACAGGTGGACAACCTTGGCATCAGTAATTGAAGTGCAAGCAAATTCTGAATTAGGAAGCCTTTGGCTTAAAACCGGGGTTGGGGTTGCCGTTGAAAGGTAAGGAAGGTTGGGACTCCCGCTACAGCGATTGTCCCTAGCCTGTCATGGTACCCCAATACATGGCCCCTGAGAATGCCAGGGGATGGCATCTCCGCCAGGAGACTAAGGTATGGCCTTATTGCCCAGGCCCATCCCATTGGGTGCCACGGGGATCCCTTCTTGAGTTGGCTCTGGCATGGTAAGTTGGGGGTCCAGTTTTCATGCTGGCGCACGCTCCCTCTATTTTGAGGGGGCAGGTGAGTTTGCCTTGTGATATGCAACTTGCAGTATGGGGACCACAGTCCCGAATCATTTGCAATAGACACTGCCATAGTGCCCAGGGGGTGGCCAGCCATGGCTCCTTTTGAGGATCTGTTGCTAGGAGATGACATGTATAAGTTCCTCTACTCAAAGGATTCTTGATGTAAATATTGTAAATGTCATGTGAAAGCTTGGATAATTGAATAATTCTGTTGATATAAAATGTCGTATTTATGTTGTTTGTAATAAAGACGACCTGAGAATTGTATATTCTCTAACTCAGCAATGGTGTCTGCTTGTCTCTGCCTCCCTTAAAGGAACGCCTACTTGGGGGAGGGATGATATGGGTAGATCTTGGGCCAGTCCCCCACCTGTGATCATTTGCAGACTTTGTTATAGGCCTTCTTACATCTCAGTGTATCCTCATATATGTGTGAGAGAACAGGTGGTACCTTGCGAGTGGTGAGATTGAAGCAAGAAAGGCGAGCAGTGTAAAGGTGCCTATGTGGCTTGTTCTGCCATAGCACACTCCGCAGCACTCCAGGACATGACGTACATGTACCTGGTAAACCCCACATGAGTCGATTGCCACCTTTTGAAACTTGAGGAAACCCTTTCCCATCTTGCCATGAAAAGTAGGGGAAGGTGTTCCTGGCAGCTAGGAGGGTGTTTTGGAAGAATGTGTGCTCTTACACCACACAACAGATCAGCGTCTCCTGCAGCCAATCACTGCCCTGTACAGGAAGAGAAGGAGAGACCAGCATGGTGGTTTGCTGTGCCAGGGAGTACAACATATAGTTCCACTGCTGCCATTGTGTGCTGGTACTACATTGGACTCCATCGGGGGAAACCCGATGGAGGCTGGAGGCAAGGCGACTGAGATGTAGAGAGTCTCCCAGCTCTTCAGGTGTTGTTGCTGTACTAACTTTGCAAATCCCAGCTGCGGTCAGCAACCCTGCCCTGCACTGACCCACCAGTCATTCCTCATCAGACGGGTTCACAGGCAGCAGCAGTCTCTAGTAATGTTGCCTCTGATACGCCGTCAGAGTGCAATGATCTTTTTTTAAATGATATGTTGGCACCGGGCTAAGACACACAGTCCCATGGTGCAGGCCAGCAACCTAAAGTATCTCTTGTGACCCCAGCCTGCTCTAATCAGGGGCTTTTGCAAATGGCAGCCGCAGTGTTCTCACACAGAGTCCCTGGGACGGTTGACGTGCAATCTAATTTGCATATTCTTGTGAGGTGGCTGTGTGACGCTGCATCTCCTGATTGGATTCCTTTTTTCTTGTGATGCTTGCCCCTTTTGAGGGCAGGTTCTAGTGTAAATAGGCAAATGGCCCTCACTCAAAACGACTGATGCTCCAGTTACTCAGTAACTGTCCTGTGGGCTGATCTGAAATAGAAAGTGCTGATAGGGGCAGATATATTTCCCTTCTTTATGTATGCTTTCCTGCGGACTGATTGATGCAAAGTGAGAATGTCACTTCCAGTAAGTATTGGCTGAAGGGGTCTGACCCCAACTCCCTCCTATAACTCTGATGGTATTATTGAGTATTATTTTTAAATACGCTCGTAGACAATTAAAGCTGCCTCTGGGACAGACCTAAGCACAAAAGGCTGATATAACTGGGATGTAAAGCGTTAATCCTTTTCTCAGACATAATTGACCGAAGCCTTCTACACATTTAGCTTTGAAAGCATGCATACCCGTTGCAGTGTCATGGGATAGACATAGTGTTTGCTTTTGGAACCCTGGCACTGCCCTCCTTGCTCCCAGGGGTGATAAAGGACCAGGTAAGAAAAGAAAGTAAATGGGGCTGCAAGTGCCAGGTTCCTATTCTGTAGTCTCCTTTCCTTACCTTGATCTCTTAGCAGCAAGTAAGAGTCTGTTTAGAGGCTAGTGCCTTAATATTTAACCCTTGTCATCCCAGCAGGGAGTCAAATGGCACATGACGTCACTATCGCTGTCCCTGGCATTTTGGTGCATCCATGTCTATGTCTGAGAGCACTCATAAGTGTGGCAGTAAAGAGCCCGTAAACTTTCATTTATTTAGCTCAGCTTCACGGCGCAGCTTTTCTTTAAACGAGATTATATTGATGTGAATGCACAGTGCGATGCATGCTGCGTGCTCCTTGCAGATGTCGGGAACAGGGCAAGGCACAGTGTTCCTATTGTCTGCCTTGCATGTATAATCAAGCCACTGCCATTTCAAACAGATAATAGAAGCCAAGGCGAGGTGGCTGTTTTGATAAATTCATATTCACTGGATTATACAAACCTGCTTTTCCATTGTGTGCGATGCAGTTTACGTATATGTGGAAAGATCAGGAGGATTAAAATAGCAATAACACTGGGCAAATATTAGAAAAGCATAATGAGATATCCGTGATTTGCAAGCGCGTCTAACTATGCTCAATGGATGGACGAGTTTATAAAATGAAATATTCATACCTTGATTTCGAATTGCCGGATGAAGGTCAACGCATACCTTCAGCATGAGACCAACAAACATTTATTTAGTTGAGAATTTTATATAGCGCACAGATACCCCAACGGGGTGTCCCGGCGCTCCTGTGAGTATTGATGCTGTATCTGACTCAGAAGGAGTTAACAGAAGAGGAAGGTTTTAAGGGCTCTCTGGAAGGGGAGTTCCTCCTGGATGGTCCGGATGGACAAAGGAAGCTTGTTCCAGTGAGTAGAGGCACAGACTTGGAATGTTTTACCACCAGAGCGAACTTTTTTGAATCTGGGGGTAAGAAGAAGGTGTTTAGAGCTGGAACGGAGAAGTCTGGTGTTGCGGTAGGGACGGAGGCAGGAGGATAGGTATGCAGAACCCTTCCCCTTGACTGCCCGGTGGGCTAGAGTGAGTGCCTTAAATTCCACCCTTTTTAGAACGGGAAGCCAGTGCAACTTATGCCGGTGGGGGGTAATCCGTTCACGAAGGGGGAGACCGCAGACCAGACCAACAGCAGCATTCTGGACTGTCTGGAGACGCCGTGGAATCCCAAGGAAAGACCAAGGTACAGTCCGTTGGCATAATCCAGATAGGAGGTAATCAGTGCCTGCACAATTGTTTTCCTAGTGTGACTGGGAAGGAAGTTGATGAACTTTTTCATCATCCTAATTTTGGAAAAGCAGGCAGCGGATACCGTCTGGATTTGTTTTTGAAATGAGAGGTTGGTATCCCAGATTACCCCAAGGTTTTTAACTGAGTCTTTAGGTGAAGGGGGCGCACTCAGTTCGAGGGGCCACCACAGGTTGGAATCCAGAGGCGCGGGCTGGTGGAAGAATAAGACCTCGGTTTTGCCGGCGTTAAGCCGGAGGGAGTTGTTATCCATCCAACTTGCGATGTTACGGAGGCAGTTTTTCAGCGGTTCAAAGGTAGTTTGAGATGGGGAGTCGCATGAAAACAGTAGCTGAATGTCGTCAGCGTATGAGGTGGCCTTGATTCCAGATTGAGCAATGATCTCGGCCAGAGGGGAAAAATAGACGTTGAACAGGAGAGGGCTTAGTGAGGAGCCCTGAGGGACTCCCCACCTAAGTGGGCGGCTGTCCGAGATAAATGGGGGAGTGAATACTGCCTGTGTCCGATTGGACAGAAAGGAGGCAAACCATTCCAAGGCCTTGCCTTGTATGCCTTTTGCCTGTAGACGGTCAAGGAGGACGGGGTGTGAGACGGTGTCGAATGCTGCCGATAAATCGAGCAGCACCAATACCGCTCTTGATCCCTCGTCCAGCTTCCATCGAATGGCATCAGCCATCTCATTGAGGGCGGACTCTGTACTATATCCAGGTCTGAATCCGTGCTGTGAGTTATGAAAGGCGCCGTGGGTTTCCCAAGAACTGGCCAGTTGTCGTTGTACAAGTTTCTCAAGTACTTTAGCTGGTGCGGGGAGCAGGGAGATGGGACGGTAGTTAGCAGGTTCGGTAGGGTCCGCATTCGGCTTTTTGAGGATGGGAACCAATCTGGCGTGCTTCCAGGAATCGGGGTAGATGCCTATCTGGAGGGAGTCGTTCCATATACCATTTAAAATGGGGTTGAGAAGGGGGGCTAGGGATTTGTACTGTTTAGCCGGCCAAGGGTCCATGGGAGAGCCAGATTTGCATTTTAGTAATTCTGCCAAGGGCTGCCGGCCCAGATGGGTTACCAATTGAGGTTTATATGGATCACTCTGAGTATTTGATACCGGTTCTTACTACATTATTTAACCACCTACTGATTAAGGGCCAAAGGATCCCCCCTACATGGTTTGAAGCCACGATCACTCTTATAGCTAAGCCTAATAAAGATTTAAAAAAAATAGAATCTTATAGGCCTATTTCTCTTCTAAATTCGGACCTAAAGCTGTATTCGGGGATCCTGGCAACTCGACTTGCTAAAATAGTAAAATCTATCATCCATCCTGACCAAAGAGGGTTTATCCCTGGAAGGCAGCTGAATGAGTTAACCTTTCAGGTGATTGGAGCAATCGATTTTGCTGAGGCCAGTGGGCTGCCGCTAGCCTTAATTGCGATAGATGCAGCCAAAGCTTTTGACCAGGTAAACTGGCAATACCTGTGGGCCGCTATGGCCGGGTTTGGGTTCCCTTTAGTTTTTATTGAGGCCATTAAGTCATTATATCAGAATCCACGGACAAAAGTGCTGGTCAATGGTGGCTTGTCTGACTGGTTTAATATCTCCCGTAGCACTAGGCAGGGTTGTCCCCTGTCTCCCCTATTGTTTGACATTTATATTGAACCTTTTGTTTGTGCTATTAGGGCAGATCACGTAATCCATTCTTTTAATATAATAGACCTTGAGCTTAAAACCGCGTTGTATGCAGATGACCTTCTCCTCTACACATCCAATCACGTGGAAGCTATACCTAGGCTATTTTATTTAGCCGAGGAATTTGGAAGGCTCTCGGGGTATCAAATAAATAGGGAAAAGACCGAAATAATGGGGTGGAACAACGTTATACCTATTCAGGGTGTTAAATATAGAATGAGGTACTTGGGAATACATTTGACTCAAGACTTAGATAGTATCCCGAAAATTAGTTGGCAGATAGTTGCGAAAGAAATCATTAAAACACTATCAAGATGGGGCATTATGCCACTAAACATATATGGACGTGTTAATCTTATTAAAATGTCAATACTCCCTAAATTAACGTTCCTCTATAATGCTATTCCGTTGACTTTTCCCCTAAAAGAGATCATGAGCCTCCAAGGAAAGATTGGCTCCTTCATCTGGGCTTGTAAATCTCCCAGAATAGCATGGAAGAAATTAAGAAGGGGGTTAAAAATAGGTGGTTTGGCTCTTCCGGATTTACTCATTTATTCTCATGCCTTTCATTTTAAAATTTTTAGGTTATTGGCCAATAAATTGGACGCTACCTCACAGGGCCGTTTATTTCAGGCACTTTTGCATGACCAACCACTGGGCTTGGAGTTTTTTCTATTCAAATTTGGGGACAAGAACGTTTTTTAAAAAGGTCCGACTTAAGATCCTGCAGACGGCACTCAAAAACTGGACATTTGTCCGGAGAACCCTGGGAATTGCATATTATAATTCTCACGCCCCAATTTGGGATTCCCGGGCACTCCGGAGTGCCTTCAAGACCAATTATCCCTGCCGTTAAAAGCTGCAGGGCTGATGAGATGGGGGGGACCTTTGGGTTAATTCTGGTTTTGTGGATTGGGATACGCTTGTATTCTTAACGAATGGATCCCTAACAAGATTTAAGTTTTATCAACTCTCTGCCTGGTGGGCTGGGCAAGCTTTGGATCTGGGAGGGGACACGGGGGTTCTTGACTCTGTCTGTAGGCAAGGAGGGTGGAACCGGGAGGTCTCGTTTTGGTATGGGGCATTAACCAGGGTAACAGGAGTGTTAAATGGTGAATTGACTAGCTTATGGGGTAATGTGATATCAAATAACCCGGATGAGACCCATAAGGTTTGGACCGATTCTTTCTCCATGTCTCAGAATTTAATAAAACCTGCTAATCTGAGGAGGAATCATCTGTTCACTACCTATCGGGTGTACTGGACTCCTGCTAAACTATCCAAGGTCAATCAAGCCAATCATTGTTGCCCCAGTTGTAAACTCCCGGAAGCTGATGACAGACATATGTTTCTAGAATGCCCAGAGATTCTTGAGTACTGGAAGGCGATTGTGGATTTCTTGGAAAAGGTTTTATCGATTATTGTTATATGCTCTCCTAGGTTAGTCTTTTTTGGTCTACCAGCTGGATATAAGATTAATAACTTTTCATCACAATTTATATTTTATGTTGTGGTTATAGCTAGGAGGGAGATATGCAGAGAATGGAAATCTGCTGCCCCACCCAGGTTCTCTGAAAATGTACGGAATATCATGGCAGTAAGTAAACTAGATATGGCCTGTCAAGAAGAGAGCTCTGACAATGTATGGTCTGCATTCGTGGCCTGGTCGAAGAGGTAACGGTCCAATGATTATGCCAGAGGTTTTGTCGGTCCTGTCCTCCCTGGGCTCGAGGTATTCCATCAGAGGGTATGGGAGTTGGACAAGGAAACAGCCTACCTCTGGTAGACCCCTGCTTGCTGCACATTGAGTCCTGGGCGCCTGCACGATCGGCAATGTGAAAGGCATATGGGGTTCCCATCTAGAGTTTTGTTTACATCTGGTGGCATGTATGAGGACAAAAAAAAAAGAAAGAAAAAAAAGTAGTGTTCAGGGGTAATCACCTCAAAGTTAGAGAAGGCATGAGCAGGATTAGGGCTGGCTATGCATGTTCCATGATTATCTGAATTGGTCTTGCTAGGAAAGGAGTTTTGGATAATGGCCATTTTGTTTTCAAAGTAGTTCGAGAGACGATCGCAGAGGGTCTGGGACACCGGATGTTGACTTTGGAGGGCCAGAGGATCAGTGAATGTTCTCACGGTATTAAAAATCTCTCTAGACAAACCTTGTGCCCGAGTGATTTTCTCTTCTAGATGGATTCTTTTGTGGTCTATGATCTTCTTCCTGTATTCCTTAAGGGCAGATTTATATATGAGTTTACTATTTGGAGAGTAGGATTGTCTCCAGCTTCTCTCTAGCTGTTTACAGGCCGATTTACATTTGCGGAGTTCGTCCGAGTACCAGGGTGCAGAAGGGGTGGCTCGAGAGGATTTAATAGGCCTGATAGGGGCTAGAAGGTCAATAGCGGAGGTGATCCAGTGATTCAAGTTGGACAGTCTAGTATCTAGATCTGTGGCCTCCTCAGGGGCGGTCGAGGAGAGATGAGAGGCTAAATTATCTGGAGAAATCATACTCCAATTGCGGCCCACTGGTTTTGTCGGGGGTCGGTTTCGATCCTGGTGGCTAAAAGAGATGGTAAAAGGGATCACATAGTGATCAGACCAGGTTACAGGGATGGGGTCACTCGGGGAAATATCGGTTAAATAGGTGCAGATAAGGTCTAAGGTGTGTCCAGCTTTATGGGTTGGACCCGAAATTATTTGGTTTAATCCACCATCCGAGAGGGTGGAAAGAAAATTGACGATGGTGGGATCATTGGCATTATCTACATGAAGGTTGAAGTCCCCAATAAGGGTGAAATTAGCGTAACGAGAGGAGGCCTGTAAGGCATAGTCAAGGAGATCCGGAAGATGAATAGTTTTAGATTTGGGGGGCGGTCTACTAATAAGCCTGAGCATGTGCAGTTGGCTGTGTAGAAAATGACTAAAAATAGGTATACATAAGCGGTGTTCATTTATGTTTCCCACCGCCACTGTTGAAAGTAAAGTGAAAATCGTGAAACAGTGGCCACGCCATCCTGTCCCTTTTTAGGCCCCATCATGCACGTAAGTGGCAGCCATTTTGTGTGTCATGGCCTCTCTGCCCATTGCCAATAGCCTGCACGTCTCTCCCCCTCGCTCCCCGGCCTCGCAAGCATTCTCCCACGCCCGACAGCCCCCGGTCTCTCCTGCTTGGGCCATAAACGCACCTCTAGCGCGACCCTGTCTCTGAGCCACATCCCGTGCTGAACCCCCTCGCTCTTTTATCTCATTCAAAGAACAGGCCCATTTGATAACCCCTTCCTCCCTGCCTGATTGTCCGGCCTGATCCCAGGCCATCACCTAGCCCAACAGATGCAGTTTATGACCCCTACAGTAGGACCTCGCCTCACATCAAAGGAACGGGGATTAATCAATGCTTTCCCACCCCGAAGATCCGACTGATCACACACACCCCGTTCCCAGCGGAATGTCCTGGTGTGCGATAGTCATCACCTACTGTGACCGGGGTGGGGACTTCTACTGTAAATGTGTGTGGGAACAGGCCCAAAGTGAGGATTCCGAGGATGCCTTTCCGTACATCAAAGTATTGACAAGAATGTGTTTCATGTAATAAAGCAATAAACCTGTGTATAAGAGGCCTGGCCTCAAGGATGCGTTTAGAGCACCTCGAGAAGATACCCTGTTGTCTGTTTTGACGTGTTCTGCTCCGTCGGAATAAACTCCTGTTTCCTGGCTTCCAGCCTCCAGCGCCTGCCTTTTTGTTTGGTAATCTCAAATGGTATGAGAGGCGGCTAACGCCGGGCAAACACTGAAGGGTTCTTGGTCGAATTCGGCCCTACCTTTTAACAATTGGCGTCCCAAACGTGGGGCCCATCAGCGACACGTGGATCCAGTGGGAGAGGTCCCAACGACAGAGTGAACGACTGCAACGATCGGGAAGTGCACCTGCCCGATAGACCCTCGTCTGGCAGCCGATCATCCGAACTTCACTGGTTCTGAGCAGACCTCTCTCGAGTGATCTACGGTCCTGACTGGGAACCATCAGGAGTGCCACAGCAATTACGGAGAATAGAGGACGATCAGGCGCTGGAAGCGGAAGACAAGAAACTGTCCATGCGGTCCGGGTAAGGTCGTGTAACACGACGAATTGCGAATTGATTGTTTGATTGTCATTGGAAAATGCTAGTATTACGCATTTGATTGTTTGGTTCTGAGAGATTCTCTGTCTACAAATGGGGAAGGATAGGAGTATTCTCCCTTTGCAGATAGTGAAGGGTAGGTAACGCAGGCCTTTGCCCCCGTTGTAATCCGTCGTGCCTGCTTCCCTCTCCATTTGATTGATTGTTATCCAAGCATTTACTGTTTTGGAATTGGTTCTCTTTGGATCATTCTCTATTTGCAAACAAGCACAGAGTCGCAATACTCTGTTTAGTCTTTGCAGATAGTGAAGGATAGGTAACGCAGGCTTTTGCCCCCATTGTAATCCGTCATGCCTATTTTATTCCTCATTTGATTGATTGATTGTTTGTCCGAACATTGACTGTTTGGAATTGGTTCTCTCTCTTTGGGTATTCCCTATTTGCGAATACTGTAGAATAGAAATATTCTGTCTAGTCTTCGCAAAGCAGTGAAGGATAGGTAGTGCAGACTTTTGTCCCCATTGTAACCCGTCATGCCTATCTTCTCCCCATTGTTCAGTAGTTGGTTCAGCCCGGACCGCTTATTAGAGGGGAACCATCCGGCTCCACTGGAGGACACCCCTAATGAAAAGGACATATATATAAAAATGCGGATTAGCCGCTGTTTCGTGCTAGCAAACTATAACATAAAAATCGTTAGGAAAAGCAAAAGGAATCAAGCAAAATCAGTAGGCCACTGATGGGATCTTTTTGACCCTGCTAAAATAGAAACATTAGGAACAACCCCTCATGAGAAATATAAAACTAGTGAGAAGAACCGAGCTAGACGCCATGATGGCTGCAAGACAGCTCGGATCCATCGCCCACCCCACCCAAATAACGACAAACCCTATGCAAATATTATAAATATATACAACACTCCAGCAAAGTAACATGTTAAAACTTTTTATTAAACAACTATTTAAAACTTTTTATTAAACAACTATTTACATGGCAGCCGGCTGCAACAACAAACCCAAATGCATTTGCCGTCTGCTTGACGCTGTTCCTGTTGGGCTACTTTGAGCTACTTTTTAGTAGGCTTTGGGCTATAAAAAAGTCTACAAAAGCCGTCAGCCGGCGAGGTAGCGTCGGTGGCGGCCCGTTGTGCGAATAGGCCGGAGGCTACCCAACGCGCAAAGACCCGTCCCCGGATCATCCAGAGGTGATGTCCATCAAGTTGTGTGCGGGGGATGCCTTGCTGATGGCTCCCCCCTTTGTTGCCTGGTCCAGCCATCCTATAATGCTGCGCCAAGAGATGGCGTGGGGTGCCCTGGGGGGAGGCGGCGCGAACGGGCCTCCCCCACCTCCCCAGGGGGAGGTTCCTCAGCTGCAACAGGGCGACCCTTAGCGTTTCACTCGCCGGTCAGCTGCAGCAGGGCGACCCTTAGCGTTTCACTTGCCGGTCAGCTGCAGCAGGACAACCATTAGCGTTTCACCTGCCGGACGGCTGCACCAGGACTGCCATTGGCGTTCCACTCGGTTGGATGGCCGGGGGACCCGCTCCGGTGGCCGGGGTAAAGAGCGGCTGCAGCTGCGGAACGCTCAAAATGGCGGCCGGCTCCCTGGATTTGGGCCTGGTCCACTAGAACGGCTCTGGACTACTCTGGAACTCGAATGCTTGCCTGCTCGGGCGCGAGCCACACTCTTGAAGACATTGTCCAAGCTTTAAAGATTCTACGAGAGTCATTGGCCCTCGACTCCCGCGGGCTTCCGGTGGGGGCAACCGCCACTGTTGCTCGACTATCCCCCATGGATATGCCACTGCCCCGGGTGACCACCGCCTTATCCCCATCTGGTGCCGTGAGAGAGGCTGATTTAGCGCATCGGTGGAGGGATACGCCTGCTGTCCCGCTCCCCGGAGTGGCCGCGACGTTGCCGCGAGAGGATGGTGCTCTCATGATGACGCCAGCTTTTGTCTGAATTACCAAGAGACACTCGATCAGCTCCGGTGGCGTAACCCGGTAGGGAAGATTTTTGCACCCCCCCTTGAGTCACGGTTCATGCAGCCTGTTCTTTCTGTTGGCGCTAACGAACTTTTTTTTTAACTGCCGAAAGGGATTCTGGTCCGGCCGCTAGTTATTGGAGGCATTCGAACTATACTCTGGACCCGCCTGGCCTCGACCAAAATGGCGCCAGTATGGGCGGGACTTGCAACTCCTCATGACGATTCTAGTTACTTAGCCCTGATGTTATGGGGGATGTATGCGGTCTTTGTGCACATGGCGGGTGGGGAAGTGTACTGACTGAGCATGCGGACAACCCTATTGATGTCGGGTTTATTTACTATTAATTATTGTATTATTTAGGCTCCGAAGTAAATGTTACTCATGATACTCGCCCATGGTATGCGTATGAATGATTTTATTGTAACTGATCCTGTTTTACTTTCAATTATAAAATCAACCTTCACTGATCCTGCAACCGTTTGTCACGTTTAGTTTTTCCAATTAAATGGCTCGCTCGTTACGTACTCCTGTGCTACAGTGTAATATCTCCTTACCGCATGTGTTTCCCGTCTGCCCCGTGGCCGGCCTGTATGTTTGGGGGCCCGTATTTGAATACTGACATTTTTACAATCAAGGTTTTAAAAGAAAAATATATGGAACTAGCATCGTAACAGTCATTTAGATTGATAGGGTTGTTTTTTTAAATACCATGCTCTGCGAACAGGAACGACCCTATACCACCGTAAACTTTTTCTTTTCCTCGAATGAAAACATGAATCCGTCACCCCCCCACCTTATACTAAATAGCCCTGGCCTTTGACCCTCTCCTACACGCGTTCTGTACTACCGCCCTTGGGCGACCTATGTAATGAACAGCCTGTCATTGGTTATCTTTTCCGCACTACCGGTTCCTTTGGGCTTCAATGCCGAGATAAAAGGGACTGCATCCCACAGAGATAAGTCAGGTACGTGGTAGGTAAAAACATTTTTTTTATGTTTATGCGCGCTGATGTGCTTTGAACACTGCCCCCTCCCCCTCTTTTCTTTTTCTGCAGGTTACATCGGAAATTCAGCTGAAGTATGGAGAGGACCTAAAACGCACCATGCTCCACGCGAGGAAAATAGGCCAGCTCTGTGAGATGATACATTATATGCAGGAGCTATCTCTGAGAGCATGAAAATTGTATGGTATGAATGTGCGCATGGGCCCAGATTTGTACGGTATGAATGCGTATGTGTGGCGCACGTCTGGGTCGATAAAAGAATGCTTTTTGTATGACGGAGGTGTTGATCGAGCGGTTAATGGAATAAGAAAAATAAGCCCGAACATGGTACCTGCATGTGAAGGGCGAAAAGGAATATAGCACTTACCTTACCTAGGAACGACTCTCTCCCTCTCTGGAGCTAGTGAATGGGAGAGTGGCCTACACCAGAAACTTGAAGGGTTATTGTAGTACCTCGGACCCGAACCGATATCCCAAATGGACACCCAAAATAATGCGCACCGGTGAGTCAATTTACGTGCTGACTAAATAAGAGAAGTCAAGAGTACCCCGGGTTGGGGTTCATCCAGAATCCCCCTCAGCCCAGATATTAGGGATATTGTTATGTTTTAGATTTACCCCTTCTTCTTCCACCCTCATAGAAAAATCAGAATTGTACCATCGCACGTCCGACTGATACCCCTCCTTTACCTCAGCTTGGATCATCATTTGCTAGATATTGGAAGGCCCCACCGTGAGTATAAGCACGACTGGACTAGTGTCCGACCAATTAAAAAGGAGTAAGTATTTTTGAAGCGAGGTCACCAACACAAAAATTGTCTACTATTAGGAAGGAAGGAGAACAAAGAGCTCGACCCCCAAATGAATTAAAAAGAATACTGAGAATACGCAACATGCATGACAAAGTCCTTTTGCCCAAAATATCTCTGTGTTCTGTCTTAGGTTTCCGTACTTGATGTATGTACTGTCGCACCCTGTCTGGTATTTGTGTGTATGTAAACTATGAATTTATGTTTTCTCTCAGCTTGTGTTTTATACGTGAAACCGACCCGTACTGTTCTATATGTGTGTGCACTGAATAACCTATTATTATACACGGTTCTCTCTCTCTCTCTCTTTATGTTGTACGTGCACTAACAGCCTATTTGGTGCACACGACGCTCTCTCTCTCTGAGGGCTCCCTTGCTCCCTTTTGAATAAACGACGACACTGTGCCTCGCCGGCACAGGTATAATTGGCTTTAGACGCGGCAGTGTCTGAACAAATTGACAGAAACAAAACGATCGTATTTTGCCATGTTACTACCTCTCCTTTCTGTAAAATGATGGAACTTAATTGGCTGAGAAAGAAAGGACAGGTAAGACGACTAATGTCCCCTAATCTGACCCTTAAAAGGGAACTATATGTCAGTGGCTTTTGTTTTTAGTGCTCTAGTAACTCCACCCTCATTCATTCGGATTACCACCGCCCATTGCACTTAAGTAGAATGTCCGAAACGTCCCCGTTTTCCAGAATGGTCCCAGTTCTGTAACCAGCCGTCCCAAAAAAAAAATCTTAAAGACTGTAGCTGATGACCTTGTTTTTAAAGATACATCGTCCAAAAACTGATAAAAGTTAGCAGTTGCTGTCAGAAAATAAAAATGCTTAACGTATTTCCTTCCCTGGAAAAGGTAGCTGTAAGCCCATGATAATAAGCACTTCACACTTTTTATGAACTAGCAGACCTTGAAGAAAGGTATAGCTCAACAGGATTTGTTTTAGAAAAACACAAGTCTCTACTGGAGGAGCCGGTTTGAATTCGATGCGAATATGACAGAGAGCAAAGAGTGGCCACACCCTGCAACGTGAAATCTGAATCCGAGCTGGACGCATAGCTCCACCGCCGGTGCTCAACAGTGCCAACGAAAGAAGAAAAACAATGAGAGCCTACCAGTGATGGCTCGCTGTAATTAAGACACTGGAAAGACGAACCTTTTTTTGAACATTACCACCCCTTGACTGTCACTCGTATTAATTTGAATTCCTCTCCCAACCACTTTGTATTGATTAATCACCCAATTGAGCTTTCGAAACCTTACATCGGTCACTTTCAACTGTACATGGATAACTAAGAAGGCGTTAACTCTGTATCTTGATGATTGTAGAACACCAGTTACGCACTTGAACATACTGTCTAGTTTTGACCCCCATGGAGTCCAGACCTCAAGTGATAATAGCCCTTATCCTGCCAGAACGTTTTTTTGTATGACATCATGTTTGTATTCAAACGAATCTCCTACATCGTCTAATGTAATGTCCCCGCCTCCAAGGTCTAACGTATGATGCAGCTAATGTAATTTTGTATGCACTGTCTCCCCGCCCGTCACATTGACTACATATGGTTATGTACAATTCTGTCTGCATTGATAACAAAATTGTTCCCATCTGCCTGTAATGCATATGGCCTACCAAAGCGAATTGTATAACTAATGTCAGCTTGTACATCCTCACCTGTGACATGAACAGGAATGAACTAACTTATGATAAAAACTGGGGACTGTGGAAAATGACTAAAAATAGGTATACATAAGCGGCGTTCATTTATGTTTCCCACCGCCACTGTTGAAAGTAAAGTGAAAATCGCCATCCTGTCCCTTTTTAGGCCCCATCATGCACGTAAGTGGCAGCCATTTTGTGTGTGATGGCCTCTCTGCCCATTGCCAATAGCCTGCACGTCTCTCCCCCTCGCTCCCCGGCCTCGCAAGCATTCTCCTGCGCCCGACAGCCCCCGGTCTCTCCTGCTTGGGCCATAAACGCACCTCTAACGCGACCCTGTCTCCGAGCCACATCCCGTGCTGAACCCCCTCGCTCTTTTATCTCATTCAAAGAACAGGCCCATTTGATAACCCCTTCCTCCCTGCCTGATTGTCCGGCCTGATCCCAGGCCATCACCTAGCCCAACAGATGCAGTTTATTACCCCTACAGTAGGACCTCGCCTCACATCAAAGGAACGGGGATTAATCAATGCTTTCGCACCCCGAAGATCCGACTGATCACACACACCCCCGTTCCCAGCGGAATGTCCTGGTGTGCGATAGTCATCACCTACTGTGACCGGGGTGGGGACTTCTACTGTAAATATGTGTGGGAACAGGCCCAAAGTGAGGATTCCGAGGATGCCTTTCCGTACATCAAAGTATTGACAAGAATGTGTTTCATGTAATAAAGCAATAAACCTGTGTATAAGAGGCCAGGCATCAAGGATGCGTTTAGAGCACCTCGAGAAGATACCCTGTTGTCTGTTTTGACGTGTTCTGCTCCGTCAGAATAAACTCCTGCTTCCTGCCTTCCAGCCTCCAGCGCCTGCCTTTTTGTTTGGTAATCTCGAATGGTATGAGAGGCGGCTAACGCCGGGCAAACACTGAAGGGTTCTTGGTCGAATTCGGCCCTACCTTTTAACAGCTGCTAGTTTGATACAAAAAGGTAGTGCCTTGATACATTCAATTTGGGAGTAGGAAAAGGTAGAGATTCATAAGTACTTCCTTGAGATATTCTTGAATCAAGTGCCATCATGCAGATTATCATCATATTAAACAATAAAGTGGTGTTTAACTTCAACTTTTCACTACGGAAAAAAAAACATTTTGGAGAGGACAAATTGCTTTCTTGATAAAATGGGTGATGTAAGAAACTCGGCTACTGGTTTGAGTGAGGGTGTAACTCTACTCAAGCGGCATCCACAATCATTGTTAGGGTGAGGCACAAGCAAAGCCCATAAGAACCTGCGCTCAGCCCTCTGGTAGCTTGGCACAGAGCATTCACACTTAACTTGGACCAAATGTGTAAAGTATTTCTGCAGCATTTCAAACAGTAATAAAGTGAAATAGAGTACATAAGGAAAATCCTACACCATTTCAGAAAAATAGAACACATTTTAATAAATAAAACAAAACCAAAATGACAAGAATCCAGTAAATAGAAAAGGAGATATGCAAGTTAAAAGATTTCTGTGAAAATAGTGCCAAAAAGCATGAAACGACAATTGTTGAAAGCTGGTCGCGTCAGACTGGGACAAAGTCACAAGTTCAGGCTGAGGTGATGGAGCATGGGCCAGGGTCAGGGACCCAGCTAGGCCCGTTGAATAAGAGCACTTAAATCCTGGTTACCAAGCATTGCGAGGTCCCACGTCCATGATGCGCTATGCAGCAGAAGTGATGCGTTGGTCACGAGGACCTGCGAGGCCGTGATGCGAGGTCCAATTGTCGTCAAAGATCCCTCTGATGAGTACTTGCGATGTGAAGTTCGACATCAAGGATGCATCGCATAGCCTAGATGATGCATTGGTTCCGAGGAGCTGAGAGACTGCGATGTGACAACCTGCGTCATCGTTGAGGGTGCTGTCGACAAGAGATTTGCGATGGAAGGACCTTCGTCAGGAAGGTGGTGGTGGTTTTGATGCGGGCTGCGAGGTCGATGCAGAGTTCTTTCACTGGGAGAATACTTGCAGCAGAGGATATGTGTCAGTTCTGCTCAGGGTTGGGCCACACAGCAGGCTGGATCCACAGATGGGCAGGCAGAGCACATCAGGGCCAACTTCAAAGGGTCAAGGACTGGGGTGGCACCACTTGGTTGGGTAGAACTCATGGATGGCATTGTCCAAGGGCTGGATCTAGTTTGTTGGAGCCTTCTGTCCCTGAGGCTCCTTTTAGGTGGCCAACTAGCTCTTGGACTCACCCTGGGATCCCGTGTTCAACAAATGCAGGTCCAGTCCTTCTCACCCAGGCAAGAGGGCAATAGGCAGCAGGTCAGCACAGCAGGCAGCAGTCATTCAAGGCAGCAGTCCAGCAGAGAGGCAGTCCTTTCAGCAGCACAGCAGTCCTTCTTCCTGACAGAGTCCACAGGTTCAGAAGTGTGCTGAAGAATTGATGTCTGAGGTACAATATTTATACTTGGGCCTTCCTTTGAAGTGAGAGAAACTTCTAGAGGTTTCCGTTTGAAGTGCACAGGTTTCCTGCCTTCACTGCCCTGGCTCCAGACTAACTACAGAGGGTATGCAGACAAATTGCCATTTAAAACCCTCTTAATGGTAAAGTCACATTGTAAGCCACAATTCTGAAACTGCCACTTTTACAAAGTTGGCATTTTCTTATCCTTAGTGCCTGTAATCTGTCTCCCGGGTCACATGCCTCAGTGTAGCTGGCAGTTGGACTTTGTCTATTTCTCCCAGACAGTCATACAGTAGAGGGCCTGGGTGTTGGACCAGTTCCAAGGCAGGATAAGGGGCAGAGGGATGGGTAGGAGGATGTATGTGAGTTAAGGGGAGCATGGGGTCTCAGATTGATTGGGGGACAGTTTGCAATTAGTAAGTGTGAGAGTGGACATTATTGGTGAGGGATAAGGTGAGAGAGTGGGTGAGACATGGAGGAAGGGGGCAGTAATGAAGAGAGGCAATGAGGAGTGGAATCATGTCAGGAGAGTTGGGTTTTGTTGTGAGGGATGTGTATGGGTCTGAGGTATGTTTGCATAGTTCACAGGGGGATTGCATGCCGGGGTAGGAGGGGATTAGAGTAGGATCAGCATTTTGATTTTCGTTAATGTGGATGAAGGAAGGGTGTTTTAAGCAGATTGTTTTTTTATGAACACCATCATTGTTTATTTTTTGCTATTTCACGCATGGTAACATGGTCTGGATGAGTCAAAATTGTTCATTTTACATGTTTCAGAATCCCCTGATGAAGAGCCCCCGGGTGCGAAATTCATTGGGACATTATATGGTGTGCTCACTTCATATGGAGGTCAATTTGTATGTACTGTTGTTGAAGCCTAGAATGGCATAACGCATGTATCGAAATGTTCAATAAAGAATACAGATTAAACTCTGCCATCTCAGTTGTGGTGAAGAATATGATGAAAAAATTCAGCAACAAGGTTGATAAACGAACAAGTTCATTACAAAGAGTACAGCAGAATACCAGGATGAACATTACATATTGGAGGGAGTTGTTCCTGCTTTCAGCAATGCGACAGCAAAAGAGCGCAAGTACTGGGCTCTGTTTTTGTAAACTTTCTAAAAGTGGCATTTTCAAAATTGTAATGTAAAATCTGACTTCACCATAAGAGAGGGTTTTTCATTACAATTCCAAAGACACCAAACATGAACTGCTTACCTGTTCCCATTGGGATTTTTTTCACTTATTAAATGTAATAAAGAAATTCCAATGTTATTCTAAGGGAGAGGTGAGCTTTGCAGTAACCAATAGATTTTGTATTGGAGCAGGTAGGAATATCATGTTCGAGGTCAGAGGGATTGCAATTTAAAAGCCTCTTAATGGTAAAGTCAGATTGTAACAACAAAGAACAATATTCCCTCACAACCTACTAATTTCTGTACATAACAACTTTTGTACTTTAAGTAAAATTAGCCTAACCTACGGGATTCCACAACGAGGGTTTTTTGATGTCCACGCGACCTGAAAATTGAGTTACCAAAACCAGAATGAAGCAGACAGTCTAAGACATTGAGAATACGCACAAGTCATTTAAGAATATAAAGGAATGGCATATGAGCGGTCTTTTACAAACTTAACAGAAGTACTTATTCGTGTGACCAACACATTGAAGGCTGCAGTTCTCTACTCCCTCATGTGATTCAAGTCATTATCAACGGATGATATTGTCTGGATATTAAAAGGTACAGCTTGCAGTATACAATCTGATAAAAACGAAGTTTGAATAGAAGTGATGAGTTGCGTCAACGCAGCACCCTAGATATCTATACAGAACATTTAATTTTCTTTGGGGAGATCGGTTATTCTGCTAAGAGGTCCTGAGGAAGGTGGTCGTATCCCACGGAAACGCGTCGACCTTGCGTAATAGATCACACAACAATACGTGATCCCTCCGACACAGAATGAAGAGTGAATGTAGTGTGTATGAAAGTGGTTGTATGATAATTTGGTAAATATGTATTAGTTTTGTTTTCTCTGTATGATATCTGTATATTAATTGCCCATATGTTGAATTGTATGTACTCTTTTGTAAAATAATGTTATAAATCAAAGGAATAATATAAAGAAATGACAAAAAATAAATAATAAAAAATCTCAAATGAAAAAATACATGTAGCCACCTTGTGTTGAAAATAATTTTAATTAAAGTACAAAAGTTGTTATGTACAGAAAGTAGTAGGTCGTGAGGGAATATTGTTCTTTGATGTAATTTTGTTCCCCTCTTTCCCTGACCTTTAAAGTATATTCAGAGGGGGTCCCATATTCATGTAGATAAGTCAGATTGTAAGCCACAATTCTGAAACTGACACTTTTACAAAGTTGGCATTTTCTTATCCTTAGTGCCTATAATCTGTCTCTTGGGTCACATGCCTCAGTGTAGCTGGCGGTTGGCCGTTGTCAATTCCTCCCAGAAAGCCATACAATATAGGGCCTGGGTGTTGGACTAGTTAGGCCTTCCAAGGCAGGGTGAGGGGGAGAGGTGTGCACAGCCCTACTTGCACTTCAAGTCCCCTGCGTTAGCTCATGCACCAAAAATGTCACATTGTACATGCAGATAGACTGGGACAAGCACAGGGAGGTATGAAATTGCAAAAGCCGCTGTCGGAGAAGGGAGTGCGGAGGCTTCTCTGATTTCAGAAAAAAGAACTGCTCTGCTGCCCTGCTTATGGAAGGACCAACTTACTGCCTTACCACAAGAAGTCCTGCCTTGCTATCTGAGGAAGAAAGGTTGGACCTGCTTCTTGAACCCAGAGCCACCAAAGTGACTCCAGGGCTAGCTAACTAGCCTCCTGTTCTAAGCTACAGGGATACAACAAGCTTCAATGACTTACCCTATATCTGCCCAGCCACCCAGACTCAACTGGACCTTCTGGTGCCCTGCTGCTGGCCTCTCCTGGAGTGAGTCCTGATCCCCTTCGCAAGAGGTGCCCCCTAGGTCCTAAACCCTTGGTTGGCATTAGAATCTACTCCTCCTAGCCCAACTGTGGGTTTCCTCAGTATCAACACATGTGATGCAGGACAGCACCTCGCAGCCTCTGATCAGCTGCATCCTTGGAACCGATGCAGCGGGATGCATGTTGACGCAGGACTGTGTATCTCGGCCCTTGCAGATCCTCATCAGAATCGATGTAGCTCAAGGCAACCCCACACAGGACCTAACATCGCAACCCTTGCAGGTCCTAATTGTAACTGACATAGTGCAACGTAATGCTCCGCATTACGGATATTAGAACAATTCTCAGTGGGACTAATCTATTCCCTGTATTCGCCATTCACACCATTGTGGTCAGCCTTAACTTGTGATTTTGTCCCGGTCCGCCCCGACCAGCTTACCACCGTTAACGCTCTGCGCTATTTGGTGCTACTGTTAGGTGAACATTTAAAATTCAATATCTCAATTTCTACTGATTGTATTTTTGTGATTTTGTTGTCAAATGATTTATTACATTTTACTTTTCAAAATGTATGAGAGAATTTTCTTGTGTTGAGTTTTCACTTTATTGCTCCATGTGTGCTGCATAAATACTTTACACATTGCCTCTAAATTAAGCCTGACTGCTTTTGTGTCAAGCTACCAAAGAGTTAAGTACACGTTAGATTGGTGACTATTTGCAGTTCACTGTGACAAGGATAGTAGCTGTTGCTTGCAAATGGCTCACATCCTCGCAATCAACAACCCAGTTCCTCACATTGGTGCTCAGTCGTGGGATCCAGTACACTTTTGTGCAGTGCCATAGAGTGATTTCTCATTATAAATAATTTGATAATAGATGTAACTTTTGCAAATCCTCCTTGATTGGCCTCTTTTGCTTTTTCCAAATTTGCGTCTATTCTACCTGACTTCGAGCAACAGTGACTCTACCTGCAAGCATGGAGTTTAAGTTCAACAACCTGTAAAGCTACACTGTGGGTGAGCTCAAATGATTCTACAGGAAGAATGGGCTTCCAGCAAAGAGAAGCTCCAAGAAGCAGGAGCTCCAGAAAGATCTCAAGGCCTGGTGGGAGGCTTGCCATCTCCAAACCACAGAGGAAGAGGACATTGAGGAGTAGCAGAAAGAGGAGATGGAAGAGCGGGATGACAGCCTCATGTTTGTGGCCCCTGAGGAGAGAGGGACCCTTGCCAGATCCAGCTTCTCAAACCACACTCTACCCTTAGAAGAACTGGTGGACAGGAAAGATGAAATGGAGCTCTAGCAGCAGCTGGCAAAATTAAAATTGGAGGCAAGCAAGGAGGAGGCTGCTGCCAAGAGGGCCCTTGAGGAATGGAAACTGGGCCAGGAGGAGAAGATGGCAAAGGAAAAGAAGGCTGAGAGAGCCTTGGAAGAAAGAAATATCTTGCTGGTTCATGAAATCAGATTTAAGGAGATGGACATCAAAGCCAAGGAAAACACAGAGACCAGCAACAATGGTAGCAGTGAAGCCTCAGTGTCCAATGGGGCTTATTTACAAGCCCCTTGCACCACCAGTGCATCACTTTTTATGGTGCTTCGGCGGCGCAGAGTGCCGAGCTATATCTATGAGGCCACATGAAGCCACTTTACGTGGCTTTCCATGGCCTTGTAGATATGGTGTAAGGCAACGCAGAGCAAGCCACAAGTCTTATGAAGACATACCATGAGTGTTGTAGTGGGTGCTCCCAGGCAAAACCCATGGCTTTTGATGCATTCCCAGATTTACAAGGATCTGTCACAACTGTACACCTCCCCAGGGTAGGCGTAACATGGAGAAATATGTTTGTTTCTCCTCATTTTGTCCTCTTTCTGTTATATGTTATATGTTATGTTATAGCTGGATTTATAAAGACTCCGAAAAGTATCCCAGCGCTAAGAGAAAACGAATAACAAGAGGCCCAAGCAGGGAACAACTGTCCCTGGTGCAGACAACCATTATACTGCTAGTTGGAACAGCCAGGTTTTCAATTGTCTCCTGAAAGTTATTAAGCTCGTGGCCATCCTCAGCGATAGAGGCAGCTTGTTCCAGAATCTAGCCACTAGCACTTGGAATGAGCGTCTGCCACGGTGGGCTCTAAGACACTTAGGGATAACAATTAAGTGTTGATGTGCTGATCTTAAGGATCTGCCAGGTACATAGTATGACACTCTTCTACTGATGCAATGAGCTCCTATGCCATGAAGAGCTTTAAAGGCAAGGACAAGTGCTTTGAAGAGTATTCTGCATCAGACAGACAGCCAATGCAGCTTCGTAAGATGGTGGGAGATCCGATCTCTAAGTCCGAGTCTCAGCACTGCCCTGGCTGCGGCGTTCTGCACCACCTGCAGTCTATTGAGCATGAACTCCGGGAGGCCCAGATAGAGGACGTTGGCATAATCCAATCTGGAGGTGATAAGGGCCTGAACGACTGTCTGTCTGTGCGAGGTCGATTACAGAAAGAAACCTGATGAGCATTTTCAAAAGGGGGAGTACCGAAAAAGATAATTTCAGATTTGTCCTGATTACATTTAAAATGATTATGTCTGAACCAGGAAAAAATATCTCTCAAGCATTTGTTAATCTTCTCCCCGTTAAACTCTTCCCCCTTTCTGCAAGTAAACAGCAGTTGAGTGTTGTCTGCATAGGATATAATCATAGCTTAGCATGCTTCCGCCAGGGTTGCGAGGGAAGCCATGTACAGATTAAAGAGTACAGGGCTCAAGATAGATCCCTGTGGCACGCCAACTTTCCAGGGCGGCACACCGGCAGAAAAAGGAGGTATCCAGACCTCCTGATTTCTATCCTCCAAAAAGGAGGAGAACCACTTCAACACCGTGCCCTCAAGTCCACACTCTCGTAACCTCTGCAGGAGGAGACTATGGGGCACGGTGTCAAAAGCCGCAGAGAGGAACAGAAGTACCAGGACAGCTCTGTCGCCTTTGTCCGGGGTCTCTTTGATGGAATCAGATACCTCTAGCAGAGCTGTCTCTGTGCTAAGATTCCGCCTAAAGCCAGACTGACTTAGGTGAAGAATATTATTGGCTTCAGCAAAATTGCTAATCACTGAATGCAAATATTTCTCTGTGGTCTCTGCGAAGAAAGACAGCAGAGAGAGATCGGTCTATAGTTGGATAGGACCATAGGATCAGCCGTGGGGACTCGTTCAGGACGCTGTTTTCGTTGGGATTTAAAACCTCCGCCATTGAGGCCAGAAATTTGGCGGGGCATAGATCCACTGGAGAGCCAGATTTGAGGCCCTTCATTATTGATAAAGACGTCTTGAGGGACAAAGGGGGAAAGGAGGCCCTCCTCTCCTGATTCTGGAGGGCAGTTGAAAAGGGTGCCATCACGCCTTTCCCATCCAGACCATACAGAGATGACTGAATTGTTATAATCTTCGTGTAGAAGAAGTTAGCTAGCTTTACGGTCCAATCAGCATAGGGGGGAAGCCTAGTCACAGCGCTAGGAGCAACTCTTAGCGATCCTAAAGATTTATCTGGTTTTATTTCCAGCAGACTCAATTTTAGATGCAAAGAAACTCTTCTTGGCATCCTGATTACTTGTATGATATTGTCTTAAACCCACTTCATAATTCTTTTTTTTTTCCGCGTTAAAATCTTTTCTCCATACTCTTTCCTGGCATTTACAGATCTTTCTACGCTGTCGCAAGGAGTCATTAAATCAGGGGGCTGAATATCTAACACTTTTCATAGGGCGCTGGGTTAAAGGGGCGATGAAAAAGGTGCCCTGTGCAATCCACTTAACAAGGGCCTCTGCGTCCTACTCTATGTTGCCACTCGGAGTAAGAGGGTGTTTGTCGAGTTTGTATTTAAGGACAGCAGGGGTAATCTTATGAAAAGGCCTAGATGTAGAAAGCGGCAGCTTGACCTTGGTCAGTGAAGGCTTCGTTAGTTTGGGTAGCTTAAATCCCACCAGGTAATGATCAGACCATAGAAGAGATAGGTGAGTCTCTATCTGAATGTTGCTATTGGCAAACACTTGGTCAAGGGTGTGGCCTCTGACATGCGTGGGAGTGAAGACATATGGAACATGATTGAGCGCATCCAAGGATTCCAACAAGGAGACAGTCTCCGGTATATCTTGTTTGTCCATGTGTATGTTGAAATCACCCAAAACAAACAAATGTTTAAATCTGGAGGCCACTGGCGCAATAGCTTCATTGATGGACTTCAGGAAAGTCCCTGCATTTCCAGGGGGTCTGTATATCAGGACTCCCGCTAAGCACTGATGGGGGGAAAGAGTAGCCTGGAAACATCGGCACTCAGCCCCTTCAATGTCTTCCATAGGAATGCAGGTTACAGCTATATCAAGTTTGCTAATAATGGCGACTCAACCTCCATTCCTTCCGACATGATCTTTCCTAAAAATGGAATAACCCGGGGGAATGAATGAGGCTATGGTCAGGTTCGATGAATCAGATAACCATGTTTCGGTCAGAAACACGAAGTCCGGCTTAGTCTCACATAGCATATCATATATGTGAAGGTCTTATTTGTTTAGCAAGCGGCATTTAAGCAACAAAGCATGAATGTCTTCTAGTTTCTCTGACAATAAACCTGAATTCGGCAAATACTTTTTCGGCATATTAGGTGCTAATATTCTATTCAAGGTGTAATTAGTGGCTCCCCAATTACAGTGCTGACAGTGCGGTAGTAAATCACCCTCCCATATATTGATAGCATTCTTACAAGTGGGAGAGAGGTCCAGCTCCATAAGAGTCTCCGTGCTGTAAGTTAGACCCTTAGTCGGGAGTGGTGCTAAGCCGGCAGAAAGTCCAGCGCCAGCCGCCTCTGTTACGCTGACGGGCTTGCCTTTGGCACGCCATCGGCGGGCGCCCACTGCTCGAAGCCACTGCACGGCCGGGCCATCATCTGTTTTAAATAGCGTGCCCTGAGCGGAAGTGATGAGGGCAGGGGGAGGAGCCACGTCCCTCCACAGCAATCAGGCCACTAAGAGACCATGGTGGACCAGGGACCAGCTTAAAACTACATTGCAGTGAGTACAAAGGTGTAAAAACCGGAGTTACAATGTGTGCTGAATTGTGCAGCATACATAGAAAGCAGAAAATTCCCCTATGGACAGTTTTTGTGCAGAAAGTTGTACCTTCCAGCACAAAAACAATCCTTCCAAAATCACAGATACCCTTGCACCTAGATGCAAGGGTGCCTTCATTGGCACTAGGCACTATATTATGTGTCGACGCTGACTAAAAAGACAGGGATGCACCATATCTTGTAAATATGGTGCATTCCTGCCATTTCGATTTGGCATAGGGAAGCATAGCAAAATAACTTGCGCTGCTGCCCTACACCAAATCATTGTAAACGAGGCCACTGGTGCCTACCTATGTGGTGGGGATGACATTGACAAATGATTTACAGCTTATATTTGATAGTACACCAATATTTCCCAATTTCATGTGAGATCTGAGGTAAGGTAAATCATTTTATAGATCATATCAACAAAAAAGTGTAAAAGGGAATCAAATGATATTTTAGACAAAAAGGGGAAACGGCCACTACAACGAGGCCGTTTCAACGAAAACCATAACCACGCATGCATTACAACGCATGCGTGGTTACAACGACAGCTTTTACCACGCATACTTTTACTACGATTTACGTAGTAAAGGCATGTGTGGTAAAACCACTAACCTTTAGAGGAGATGTGCAGGAAATCGGCGGCGCAGGGGAAGGAAACGGTCGGTTTTTTTTTTCTATTTATGACGTCACCACGGAAAAAAACGTGGAGAAGGAAAAGCGTGAAAATAGTATTCCGTTGTAACGCATGCGTGGTAAAGGCATGCGTTACAACGGAGTTCGTTGTAAAATCATACAACCGACAAAAAGTATATATTTTCTAAAAAACACGTGTGCACAATGTCGATAGTGGAATCTCTATATATGTGGGATTCAGGGAAACCTGTACACAAAAAACGTACGGGAATACAATGCATTATTAGCAACATTTCTGTAAGTCAGAAGGAACTAAGTTATAGGTCTGTCAGTTTTATGATTGAAAAGGCAGATGAAAATCTTCCCAAAGCATACGCCTATGCTTCGCTTCAAAACATTAATGCCTTTTTGGTGTGTAAATCGGGCCCATAATGTGCACTTGCTGCTCAGCCATGTCTTAGCATAATCTCAGTGTCTGTCCAAAACAGGCCTGCACAGAGGTCAGAATGTAGGAGTCCAGACATAATTTTCAATACTGAAGCTACATGTAACATTCTGTATAAAAAAACAAAACACTGATAGGTAAAAATGCAAAGGATATGTGTATTAAAAATCAAAAGACATGGTGGGATCACAGCTAAAAAACTGTCATTTTTTAAATCCCAATTCAATTTAGCACTGCTGCTGTAAACAGATTTTTGTGAGCCGAGCTCCTATGAGACATTTTGTCAGCATAATGAAAGGGTAAAATTATATTTGAGGCGATTTTTTTTTTTTACAGAAGAGAAGTTGATCGTTGCTCTCTGTTGTGTCTTGATGTTATACTCTGTCACCCCAAATCGGATAAACTGTGGCACCCAAAAAGTAATAATTCCTTAATGTCTTAGGGAATGAGCCAATAGAAAAATGAAAGCGGGTTTCTTTTCTATTCTTCAATGGGCATCCTGGCAAGAGTTAAGTGCACTATTAAAGAGCACTAGCCAAAAGTGGGTTGTGGTACAATCCAAAGTCGAATGTGATGTAGTGAAAAATTAAATTTTTCATTTGACAGGGGTGCATCATAATCACAAGTAGTTGGCATCCACATATATTCTTTCACTGTATTAACATAAGACATTAGAATGTGATTTGTAATAATGTGAATCAATCGTGATGTATTTTAGAACACTTTAATGTTAACATGAAGAAATCAAAGTTGCAACTTGCTGTAACTCGCTGAAATCATTAATGCAGAATTTTTGTATACCGCTCACAATTTTTCATGTAAGTATTATGCTTATGAAACGTGTTAATGTAGATGTATCTAGTAGTATTGAGAGGGTGTGTTCATACTATATGCAATATCATAACATCTATGTGCCATCTTTCTTATGCTAGCTTATTTATGTAGGCCTAAAATGCATTTTCACATGAAGCTTTAGCATTTGTTTTAATAATTGAGTTTCATGTGCAGGTTAGGTTCTGCTCTTGCTAACGCTTGTGTTGAGGGTGGAAAAATCATCCTTGTTAATTAGAATAATTGCCTTTGTTTTAGGAGTTAGGCAAGTAGAGAAGGGGTACATTGAACGTGATACTGATAAGGGGAACTGTTGTACTTTCTCACCAGAGAGAGCCTGTGAAGCAACTGCTTGGGAGCATAGCTTTGCTGTGGTAAAAGTACCTATGAAGACGTGACCTGGCCGGATGGCATGACCCGAAAAGGATCTCGGGAAGTCACCTGTAATATTGGCACAGGGTAACTAGGGACAGAGCCCCACATCTTCTGTGCCTTCAGAGAAAGAGCATCTCAGATCGAGCTCTGTCTTATGAGCTTCATGCTGCTTGACCTAACTGATGTGGGACTTCTAAGGGAGACTCCACACGCTGACACCTTAACCGATCCTGCCCGGCAATATGCTTAACTAGGGATGTCACTTTAGTGTTAGTGTAGGGACAGATTGATGCTTTATTCTGTAAAATCTTCAATGCAGAGAAATTTGGATTACTGCACTTTACTCTTCTCGTGGCTTTTTAATAAATTGACTAATCCCATTTAGCTGTCTGTGATTCTTAATGAACCTAGCAAACTGTAAATGAATTTATTGACCTTAATCCAAAAATTCTAGAAAAGAGACCTAGAACCCTATAGCCCCGAAATAGAGCCCAATGATTGAAAACGGAACGGAACGGATGGACTGTGGCAGAGACCGACGGAGCTTGATGGTGCGGTGAGAACAGTGGTGAATGGAGGAGTGAATATCCATAGGGATGCGCTGTGTGATAGATTGCAGGAACTAAGTGATTATATGACATCTGGCGGAGTTGTGTGAGAGTCGAGTGAATGTGGTTTCAGGCCGGACGTGACCCGAGGATTGAGATTTGAGTTTCAGGTCCCGAAGTGGCCTAAGATACCAGGATATGTTAAATGGTGTAGAAGACACCCATTTATTGTGATTGTCTGACCGTAGAGTTGAGGAGTTCTCGTGAGACATCATCGGCAGTTCCACCTAAGACAGGGAACTTTGCATGAATGGGACGTATGGGAATCTTGTGGTAAACCTTGTGTACATGGGTGGACTACATTGGATCGGGTGACCAGCGCAGGGTGAGGGTTTTGTGCGTGGATGTTCTTGAGTGACTGTATTCTATCAATTTTGTAGATGGCATACAATTACAGAGTTTGAGATGATTGCGTGAGTGAATGTGGATGGAGAAAATTGTGAAGGAGGCTGCGCCGCTGCAAAGAGTAAAGGTGATGTCAGAGTGTGCCACACTGTGATAGGCTAATTGCTGTAGTGCCGTGCTGGGATTGGTTGGTTGTCATCAGGAAGTTGTGACTGAGGAAATCTTGTCTCTTGAGAGGAAAGCTTTGATCTAATCATGAAATGTTTTAGGGTATTGAGGAATTTGTTCAGGGGAGATCAGAGAGTTGTCACTCAAGAGAGTGAAAAAGCACCGCCCGAGGATACTCCAGCTCATTATATGGCGACACATATAGGAGTTCATACAATAATTTGGACTTATTGCAAAGCTGGTGGGGCTTGGTTGTGAGTCACAATTGCTGTAAATGGCTATGATGTTGATGCAGAAAACATCTGAGAGCTAGTTGCATAGTTCTTATGTTGGGATGATGTTTGTTGGACTTGGCCCTTTTCCCTCAAATTTTTCGCTTTCACCCCCCTATTAGAGGATATCTTCCCCATGGTAGACGAATGTAGAGGCCATGTGTGGTGTGAGATGCCGTATACATGCTGCGCAATGGCGTGCGCAGAATGATTTTCCCTATTTAAACATGTCATGTAGATGAATGTGAAATACAAATGTTAAATGTGACGAATGGTGTACGCACCTGTAATTCCCCCATTGTAAGACTGCACCTTGGTAAAATGTCACTTTTAAAATGGACGCCATTTCTGTCTGCTTGTGCCGCCTGCCTGAGGTGGGTTGGCGGTCTAGTGTTTGAAGTGACAAGGTGCTCTACACTTCCCCCAGTGACAGTGAGGCTGAAACTGCCAGGGACCTTCTAGAAGTTTTCTGCGCTTTCTGGTAGCTGGGAGGAGGGGTGTATATGTAGAGCAGTAGAGATGCCATGTGCTCAGACTGAAGGTGGACTGGATTGAGAGGGGACACTCTGCCAGGAGGTACGGCCGCATGGGCCTGTGTGCTGGCCCCTGAGCCCATCTGTACCCCTCTGCTGTCCACAGGGCCAGTGAGAGCCTTTGCTGGAGTGAAGACTGCTATGTCAGGAGGAGTGCCACTTTATGGGAGATGACTGCTTCTAGGAGCTGCTGTCTTGTACTGATGAGTGCCCACTGTCTGCTGATCTTGCCCAGCCTGGCCTACCTGCTCTGCTGCCCTAGGGCCTCGTGAGCACTATACTTTGACTGCCTGCACTCCAAGGAGGTGAGGAGCATGGGCGCTATTCCCACGGGTGGGACCCTGGAACTGTGAGTCACCTAGCGCCTGGTGAGCGCTATATTTGAAGTGACTGTGCTGCTCTGCCTGCACTCTAGCGCCTGGTGGGCACTGTTTTCCTGATTACCGGAAGGGGTACACTATCTTCTGTCCCTGAAGCTTCTAGTGGGACCTAGTGCCTCGCAAGCGCTATATTCAAGGTGCCAGGGGAAGAGGAGCTGACGCCTGCAGCACTGTACTGTCAAAGCGCTATATTTCAATTCCCCTGCGTGTGTGCTGCATTGGGGTGCTGCCAGATTGCCATATTCGCATTGACTGTGCTCTGCTTGCTGCCAACGCGCTACAACTGTGCCCAGGAGAAGAGGAGCTGACGTCTGCAGAGCCGGGATTCTAAAGCGCTACGAGGGAATCCCGGCGTGTGGGATTCCCCCCTGCCTGCTTTGTTGACAGTGGGCAGCTGCAACATATTGGGGGGCATTGTACTCCTCAGGAGAAGAGAGAGAGGAGTGAGAGACACTCCTGCCCTGCCCCAGTGCTTTGCGCACTTTGCTTTTGCTGTTTTTGCAGCCAGCCCTGACTTTGCGGGACATAGGGCATTTGTGCCCCGGAGAGAGGCCAGTTGGCCTGGGGCCAGTTTCAGAGTGTTGTGCCCCCGATTGGGGCAAACTGTGTTTATGCTGGCGAGGCCTATTGCCCCATATGATTTCTTGAATAATATTGTATTGTTGCATAATGCATTTGTACCTAGGATGATACCTAATGCTTTTCCGTCCGGTTTGCAGTGCTGATTTTGGGCCATTGGTAATTTGAGAGCCCCCGAGTAGAGGCTCCCCAGGCGCAGTAGTGCCTGAAGCGAATCTGCAACCTAGGGGCAGCTAGTCCAGGTGTATTTACATAAAGTGTACTGTTAATGTTGCTTATGTCTAATGCAGGCGGTTATATCACTAATGGTTTCTTTTACCCTAATGCTTACAGTATGTTTGGGGGTTACTAGGGATGCACCATTATGCTAATGTTCTGTCCTAAAGTGCGCAATGATGAAATTCCTCATGTGTATGCCCCATTCTAATATCATTAGGCCCCCTGTACCGCAGGAGGTACCTCATGCATCTGCTAATGCCTAAGGTGATGTTGCCTAGCGTTTTTACCCTAATGAGAATGCTTCATGCCTACTATGTTTATGCCCACAGGTTGATGCCTAATGCTTTTCCCGCCTAATAGGTAATTCATACTGTTTGTATGCCTAATGCATTAATGCTGGCAATGCTTTTACCCTAATGCTACCTTGTGGGGGTCCGGCGTAAAGTGCCTAATCTAAGGTGATTTAATGCTCCCATGATTTAGGCCCCAGCTGAGTATGGTGTGCCTAATGATATGCAGAATATGCTCACCCGTTATGCCTAATGCTTTCGTGTTTTCAGGTCCACTGTGACGGTAAGCCTAAGGTTACTAGGGATGCACCATTATGCTAATGTTCTGTCCTAATGTGCGCAATGATGAAATGCCTTATGCGTATGCCCCATTCTAATATCATTAGGCCCCCTGTACCGCAGGAGGTACCTCATGCATCTGCTAATGCCTAAGGTGATGTTGCCTAGCGTTTTTACCCTAATGAGAATGCTTCATGCCTACTATGTTTATGCCCACAGGTTGAAGCCTAATGCTTTTCCCGCCTAATAAGTAATTCATACTGTTTGTATGCCTAATGCATTTGTGTTTTCAGGTCCACTGTGACGGTAAGCCTAAGGTGTTGATTCAGGCTTTATGCCTGACCACTGTGCGTTTTATGCCTAGTACTAATGGTTTCTTTTCCCCTAAGGAAGCAACGCTGGTGTTCTGCATACTATGCCTAACCTGAGGTGCCCATTCCAGGCTACGGCAACGATGATTTATGCCTGAAGTTATGCACAATGTGTTTTCATGATTAATGCCTTTATGCTTCTGTTTTTCCCTAATGCCTACGTGGCTGGTGTCATGTTTAGGCCTACCTTGACAAATGCCTAAACTGATTTATGCCAAGTGCATGTCTACTCACCAGTAGGTACGGCCGGTGAGACGTTATTGCTTATGGACTTTCAGTTATCCTTGGACTTGTGATGGTTCTGGTAGCGGCCCGATTAGCACTGCCCTGTATATAGTCCCCCTGTGAATTATTCCCCGGTGTCGGCTGGCACAGTTTATCTGCACCTGTAATTCCCTTCTGATGTTTTTATTTTACAATACACATACTGTTTTTCACCTAACCTGGTGTGGAGTGTCTTTTTGTAGTGTGCCTTGTGTGTCGCCTGTGTGTGCTGCGCGGATGCTTTACACATTTCCTTCAGAGTTTGGCCCGCCCGCTCTGCACCACGCTACCCGTTTCTAACAATGTTGCCGGAGGTTGCTGCTGGAGTGGTGAAGTCCTTGGTGTTTATGAATATTTCTTTGCTGCTGTTCGAGCTGTTGTGGATACTGTCATCTAGGTCCTTTCTCTTGATCTACTGGATTTGGATGATAGTTACACCTCTGGGTAGGTTTGAAAAAGTCCTGTCCAATTCTTCCTGGCTTGACGTGCATTTCCATTCTAGTTGTTTGCAGTACTGGTTGGTCATTCTGAGTTCTTCTGTATACCAGCTGACAATATATATGTTCTGCTACTTGGCTTCTTTTCCAAGGTGCCATGGTGGTGGGCAGGTCGTAATCCATCTGTTAAACTTGTTGATGTTGCTGCCTAGGTGGCATGTGTTCTCCAGTTACTTTTTTGAGGGTAGAAGCACAATCCACCTCTGATATGATGTTCAAGTATCTGCTGTCTGGGTCTAGTATCTGTGTTAAGTAATGGTGACTGAGAAGCTGACAATGGCATGGTCTGTCCAGGTGAAGGAGGTGGTTGTGTTGATTATACTGTTGTTGATGAGGTACAAATGTGGGCTTATCATGTGTTCAATGGCATGGGTGGGGGCTGAGAGGTGCGGGTGAGTCTTAGCTTACCGAGGCTTTCAAAGAGTGTGACTGAGTTGGGGGTTGGTCAGGGGTTCTAGGTGAAAGTTAAGGTCTTCTAGGAGGATATAGGTGCTGGGGTCAATGAGTACTGGGGCAAAAAGTTGGAGATGTTGCTGGTGAAGATGGCTCAGGATCCTGGGTTTGGTAGATCAGAGTTCCACTCAGGGTAAAGTTGGCTGTGACTTGAAGTGATTATGGAGTACCTCAAACATATCATAACATAACGTTTTTATGTGCATTTGTTGAAATAGTTTCATTATGTCAAATGCAATAATTACTACTGGAGGCGATACATTAAAGTATCATGGGTAGGCCTTTTGTTTCCATGACTTGAGGAACATTGCAAAGTCAAGATCCGGAAGTGATCCAAGAATGATCCGAAATTTCTTGCACAAGTGGCTGTAGCGCACCATTAACACAGGTTTATGTATTTTAACCTATATTTAGAGGCTACGCATGAGGACCCATTTTTCAACTTTCATGGTGACTCACAGGGTGTATTGTTCTTAAAAATCCATCATTTGGATGAAGTGTTTTACATCTTAGCGATCTAGCAATACATAAGCACCATTGATTTTCAACTTCTTCACCCTATTTTTAATTTATTAAGACAGCGACACCGGGCTGCTGTTCTGTTTAATGTTCAAAGACATTAATCTGCAATTTTCTTTGTTGCTCCCCATTGTGTTATTTATCATTATTTCAGTCCTAGTCTATGACCACATCAGGTGAATCACTTACAGCATTAAGTCATGTGTAATATTTTATTTTGTGTTTTCCCTAAGTGTTCAAATAGGATATTTCTTGTTGTTTATTAAATCATATTATGTGAATTATTCTCACATGTACTTTGTAAATTTCTGTTCTCATTTTTGCCTTTTTTCTTTCCCTTTTCCACCATTTTCACTTTCTTCTGTGAAAATGTCTTTCCTTTTCTTATTTTTTCCATTATCACTGTCACTTTTGATGGAAAATAAATGTGTTCTTTGTGATGTGTACTGTTAACAGCATTTGTGTATATATAATATATCTTTGGCCCTGATGAAACTACATGTTGTCGGGAAACACGCGTTGGCCTCAGCAAATAATATCGCGTGATCTAAGAATAAATTTACAGTGGCCAAATACTCAATTATTGAGTTTTTACTTATTACATTTCAAGACCTCAAAAACAGTCAGTGATTTTAGTAGTTTGAAATTGAAGTGTCCTCTGTAGTTGGTTCAGGTTGCTGAATTGGTGTCGGAGCTGACGTTGTCCTTGAAAATAATGGCGAGTCCTCCTCTGAGGCTGTGTTGGCTGTAGCGATGTCTGGTGTTGATATGCTGCAGTTGGCCATACTAGGACAGAGATTCAATAGGTAAAATACTCTCTACACAACACCACCCCTACAATATCAGTCAGAAATTACAGAAACTAGCACTCAATGCATGAATCTATGGAAGGTCCTGCAGCAAGATCATGTCCCACAGGAACAAGGTACGTTAACTTGTACAACATATTCATAGGAGAGATCCAATTGCACAACACAGATACATCATCTCTAAATACTCCTATGAGTTGGCAGTAAGTCGCACATACAGCCTTCTCTCTTCTCCAGTAACTTCTGTGAAGATAACCAACAAAAAGGGGATATCATTCAGGAAGGCAAGGATCTCATATTGAATGAGTGGCAAAATACAATATGATGTAGTCTTATGCAATCTGAGCAAGAACACACAGGCTAGCCTAACAAGGGAAAAAAATGAAGAAGATTGGACAAAACAATTAAAATAGAGGTGCAAACATAAAGACACAAGTTGAGCAGAAGGTTTGTAAGGTTTGTAAGACTAAGTTTCCCAATGGGAGCAGCCTCTATTTTGAGTCAGCCAATCACCTTTAAAGTTAGAGGTAGTTATTGCTACAGACAGAGACAGACATAAGAAAGAACTTAACTGGATGCTGTCGGAGAAGTTAACATTCTGAGCTAACTAGTAGTGATGGATGATCTTTGAAAGTGGTGTAACATATTAACTGCCTCAAATTGAAGGCAGCAAGTGAGTGAGCCCCCACGGTCTCCAGTGGGCCACAGGAATTACTCTCCAAGAAATTACTGCAAAAATTGGGCCAGAATATGCATTGCAAGGACAATATAGTGCCTACATTTGCTAGAGTCGCAGATCCATGAACGATTAAGGTACTATCAGGGTGCGCCAATAAGCCTGATCCATACAAGGAGAGGTGCAGGTTCGCCTGTCCTAAATCTGTTTTGAGTAAATTGTGGCTAAATGTCTTTTCATGAGTGTTACAGGTGGTTTGTAAAATGCAATTTGCATGGTCTATCATTTTCTATAAAATACATCTACACATTTTCATTTCACTTTTTTTTATTGTTCCATTTTGCTTTTTCCAAGTTGGTTCTCAGGCATGTGTTATGGTCGAGAATTTCCTTAGAAGGGACAGGGAATACAAATAAAAGTATTTCATTATCTCACAATCTCATCATCACAGCAGACCTAGACAGCTTTTACGGGCCCAAGGGGCAATGCTGTTGTTCAGGTTACAGATACCTTACTTATTGATCGGCAGGGAAGTAACACTAATCTTACAGGCTAGGGTTTTTAGCTAGAAGTACTGATTATCACTCAAATATCTACTTTAAATATATGTTTGAAAACACAATAATTTGCCTTGAGACATCAACATCTCGGGTAATCCGCATTTTACTATTACATTTGTTTCATTGATTTCCCCGAACAAAAGCTTAACATTTTGTTGAGGATAAACATATTTTTTGTTCTGAAATACCACCTTTTACATTTTGTTACATGTATGTTAAGTGTACAAATATATATATATTTTTTTAAGTATTTTTATTGTTGAATCAATTTCACCATTATACATTTGTTCGCAGTATGTCATCACTGATATATTACATATTCGGTGTCATTTGCATTATTTATCCAACATTACAATTTTCCTTTTTGTTTTTGACCATTACAACTCTGTTAACTCCCCCCTCCCATCCCTCCCAGCACTTACATATTATACAAATTATTCTCTTTCTGACAATGTCTCGTTGTTACATTCCATTGTGAGTTCCTCGTGTGTCGATTATTCTCCTACTGTATCGTGTATGCAATGTACTGTGTGGTCAAGTTCTGCATCTCGTCCCGTGAGTATGTGTACCATATTGTAGTGTTACGGTACCCTGTGTGTTGGCCATTTCATGGTTCGGATATGTCTCAGCTGTAATGTCTACCAGCGTGTGAAGCTATTCAAGGTGCGTCTTAGCACATGTTTTGTATTCCACTAGTATCGAATTCCAGTCTAGTGAGATGTGAGTCTTTCGTAGACCTCTGCGTTCCTCTCTGTGCAATTCCTGCCCTTCTGCCTTCCCCATCTCAGTACCTCTCCGTACCATGTCTCTACGTCTGGTGGTCTGACTGATTTCCATTTCATTGCTATCGATCTTTTTGCTAACAATAGCGCTAGATCCACGAATCTAGTAGCCACACTCCTTTTCTTTTCCTTGTGACCTAGTCCCAATATGCCGTACAACGGTGACGTGTAAGGCCTGTCCGGTGCGATCACAGTTAAGATCTGATGGATCGTTACCCAATAATATCCTATCTTGGGACAGTCCCAGAACATATGTAGCAGGCCTGCATCGTCTAAGTAACATCTGGGACAGTTGTCCCCCGCGTCCGGGAACATCGCATGCAGTCTGTGGGGAGTTAAGTATGCCCTATGGACAATCATGAGCTGGATAAATTTGAACTTAGGATTGCGTGACACTTTTTTCGGTAACTTCAGAATTTTTTCCCATTCCTTGTCGCTGAGACTTATACCCACGTCTCCCTCCCAGCATGCACAAAGGGGTTGTAATGAAATAGCTTTGTCGGCTCTGATACCATTGGTCAGCCATTTCGTTAGGTGGCTACCCGTCCCCATCAGATATTGCATAGTGAGTAGTGTATTCGTGATCGGTTCCACACCTTCTCTAGCCCAGTGTGCGGTTATGTAATGTGTGACCTGCGCGTGCAGTAGGAACAACGCCCGCGGTGTCTGGTGTAAGCGGGTAAAGTCTGTGTTTGTTAGGAGTCTGCCCTCCGAGAAAAAGTCCCCTATGTGCATAACTCTTGCATCGTGCCATGGCTGCAGTTTATGTTCTGTTTGTGTTCCAGATCCTAAGGGGATGCCCAGCAATGGTATCGTGGGTGTGTACGTTGAGTGTCCGTTTGTGTAACTGACTGCTTTCCTCCACTGTTTAATTGCTAGTCTAAGCAGAGGTGGGGTTGATTCAGGAATCTTGGCTTTCGGAAGCAATAAGCGGTGTATATCTCCTCTATTTCTGTCTGCCTCTGACATATTCAATTCGTGGAGGTTACGGCCTGCTGGCCAGTACGCCAGCCACTGGAGTTGGCATGCATATCCATATGCAATCAGGTCAGGGACTCCCATACCGCCTCTATCCGTTGGAAGTTGCAACTTAGCCAAGCTTATGCGTCTTCTGCCCGCTCCCCATATCAATTCCGTCAGTAACGTGTTCAGGGATTTAAAAAAGGACATGGGTACCAGTATCGGTAGGTTTGTGAAAAGATATATCAGTCTGGGCAGTACCACCATTTTGGAGATCGCCACCCTGCCTGCCACCGACAGTGGTAAAGTGTTCCAGAAATGTACCTGCGTCCTCAGGGTGTTGAGGGCCTTACCTACGTTGCCTTCCAGTAGATCCTGTGTTTGTCTATATATTTGTATGCCTAGATATTTGAAGGTCGTGGGCGCTACTTGGAATCGATATGGTGTGAACTGTATGTGTGATTCTTCTATGGGCCTATGGAAACTATACCCATATGATTTTGCTTCATTGATCATGAGGCCCGATAGTCCTTGAAAGTCATTACAAATCGCCGACAGCGGTTGTAGTGAGCATGTTACATCTTTGAGAAATAATAATATATCGTCCGCGTATGCCGAGATGATATGATGGGTGTTAAGTCTGGTGATTCCTGTTGTAGCTGCCAGGGTTCGCACTTTTATCATTAGGGGCTCTAGGGCAAGTATAAAGAGCAAAGGCGATAGTGGGCAGCCCTGTCGTGTACCCTTTGCTATCGCAAACTGGTCAGATATGCATTTATTGGTTCGGACACGTGCGGTGGGTTCGTGATATAGTAAAGTTACCCATGCTATGTATTCCGGTGGTGTGCCAAATTTGTTCATTACCACAAACATATAATCCCATCTCAGGGAGTCGAAGGCCTGTCTGAGGTCCAGGGATATACACCCCTCCGTGCCCCCCCCCCACATCATCTTGAGTCATCAGTTGGCTCAATCTCCTTAAATTCAATGCGGTGCTCCTGCCCGGTACAAATCCGCATTGGTCTGGGTGTATCATATCTGGGATGTATTGGGAGAGTCGGGTTGCCAATATTTTACTGAGGATTTTATAATCTGTATTTAATAGGGACAGGGGTCTGTAATTCTCCAACTGTAAAGCGTCCCTCCCTGGTTTTGACAGGGATACTATCAGCGCCTGCAGTGTCGTCCCTGGTAAGGCGTTGCCACCTAGTGCTTCCCTGTATAGCGTGTGTAAACGGGGGGCTAATAGGTCGATATATGTCAAATAAAATTCGGCCGGGAGGCCGTCCGACCCCGGTGCTTTGTTCCTTGGCAGTGCTTTTATGGCCTGACTAATTTCTGCTAGTGTGATGGGCTTCGAGAGGTTGTTTCATTGCGCAGCGGTCAGTTGTGGGATGCATGTGTCTGATAGAAAGGACTCTAAGTCTCGTTCCGAATGCGATGCGTGGGGTCAGTGTAATAATGTTTGAATGTGTTATTTATATCCAATTGGGTCCGTATTATCGCTCCGGTTTGGTCCTGCACCTCTGTTATAGGAGCGCCTTCCGGGGTGTTGCGTGTGAGTCGCGCTAGTAGCTTGCCCGCTCTGTCAGCCTGTGTGTGTTGTCTGTTTGTGTATTCCCTGTAGTCAATCACCCTTAGTTCCTCTTATAGTTCCGCGTGTTCTATATGAGCCTCTTGGAGTTGTGTGAGAGTGTCGTCTGTACCTGCAGCTTCGCTTTCCAGCATCGCCAGGCTGCCCTCCACTGTCCTCAGTTTTTCCAGTACCAGGCATTTTACTCCCACTTTTGTCCCCATCGCCACCCCTCGCACGGTTATCTTAAAGGCGTCCCATTCGATTTGCCTGGAGCTGGCTGTGTTTTCATTTTCGTCGAAGTACTTTGTGCTTGCGTCTAATAATATGGACCTGAAGACTAAGTCTTCTAATAAACCTGGCGACAATCTCCACGTCGGTATTGGAGTGGGCAGTCTCTCCCATTGTAGCGATAGTTCCACTGGATTGTGGTCCGACAGTGTCTTACCAATATGCAACACTGATGCAATCGACCCAGTCAGTGCCTTAGAGCAGAATATGCGGTCAATTCTGGTGTGTAACTTGTGGGGCGGGGAGTAATACGTGTATTCCCTATTAGTTGTATTCAGGGCTCTCCACGCATCGTCCAGTTCCCAGTCGTTCCCCCACTGCGCTAGCGCCTCAGCCTGTTTCCTATTGTCTGTCGCGTGCAGTGGCGGGTGTGATCTATCGAGCGCAAGGTCCAGGACCGCGTTGCAGTCCCCTCCTATAACCCATTTGAGTCCCGCCCAATCCGCTAACACTCTACTAATGTCATCAAAAAACTTTGATTGTTCCGTGTTGGGGGTGTATATGCTGCCCATCACTATGCATGAGCCATCGAGTATCCCTCATATGAATACATATCGTCCGTCCTTGTCCACCCGAGTTTCTACTAATTTAAATTGGATAGTGGTTTAATCCATATAGCCGCTCCCCGGGAAAACGATGAGTATGCCGTGGCGTAAAGCTGGCCTTTCCATTTCCGTATCAATTTAGTTCCCTATGCCCCGTTCAGGTGTGTATCTTGAAGTTACGCTATGTTTATATGCCGTCTCTATTTAGTTGTGCCAATACTCTATGTCTTTTATGTACCGAGCCCATACCTCTCACATTCCAGGTGCAGATCTTGTATTGGTTCGGAGACGACATGACACCAAGTACCCTTCCCGTGAGACATTGCCCATGACCTCATCAAACATGTCATCTTGTTGTACATTGTGAGTGCTGTATTTGTGTGCAACATCCCAACCTTAAGGTCCCCACCCCATAACCGTGGAGGACTAAACCATAATACCCAACAGGGGTATGAACGAAATGCAATTGTGCCTGCGCCTGGGGGGTGTGAGCCCATCCGTTTGCTCTTAGCCGTTATTTACCAAAATTCACATTTACTTAACACCCTATTAACATCATATGTCCTGGTTTCTTGTCCCTCCCTCCAGTTAGTCAATGAGTTTGTACAGTTACGTTACCAAACTTCATCTGCTGCGCCAGTGTTTATAGATCTTCTGCCATCTGCGCCGTGATGCGTGGGAATAATTGCAAACTAGCGTCTGTATCTGATGCTGCCGTACGTGAGCTGGCTTGGCTATTTGTCACTGTTCCAATGTTTGCATCATGTGCTGCCAGAGCATTAGTCGTTAGCAGTGCTACTTCTATTGAGTTTCCTCCTCCCGACGCTCCATGTTGATCATTCTGTGAGACCTCCACTTCTGGGGTTCTTGGGCGGTTCGGGTTTGTTCCCTGGTCTTCAGACGGTCTTTCATTCAGTGCTTCCGGTTGGTTTCCTTCGGACGGGGGCGGTGTAAGTGTTACCTCCATCCACTCTGAGGCCTCTTTAGGGGTATCAAAGAAATAAGTCTTACGATAATGGATAATTTTTAGGCGTGCTAGGAAGAAGAGTGCATATTTCATATTACAATATCTCAGGGCGCGTTTTACTCCCCAGAAGGACGCCCTAGCTTTCTGCACTGCTTGGGTGAAATCCGGGTATATGGAGAATGTTTGATTTTCATATTTTATTGGGCCTTTCTCCCTCGCTGTCTTTAGTATTGTGTCCCTGTCCTTGAAGTGTAGGAGGCGTGCTACCAGGGGGCGTGGTGGGGCTCCTGGCCTCGGCGGTCTGGGGGGCACTCTGTGCGCTCTCGCTATGCTGTACATCTGGGTGAGTTCCGCGGGGTCCATAATTGTTTTCAGCCAGTCCTCCACAAATCGGGTTGGGTTTACCCCTTCGCTGCGTATGTTGTTGCGACGCGAGCGCCCTTCTGCATCGTCCACTCTGTCTCTCAATCCTCTGATCTGTCTCTCCAGCTCCTCAAGGCGCGTGGAATGTTCTGTCTGCCGAGGGATCAAATCAGCGAGGGCGAGTTTGTGTTCGGTCACTTTTTCTGCCGGTTTTTTGTGGTCATCCTTCAGAAGCATGAGGCCCGTTGACATCGTATCTATTCGTGTTTCAAGTGCTTCTCTAGAAGCCCTAATTTCTGTTAGAATAAGGTCCAGCTAGGCTTCCTGCGCATTCATACCGGTTGGGGGGACTATGTCATCATTGGAAGAGGCCAGGGGGTCCTCCGAACTGGAGGAGTGTACCACATTATGCGGCACCGGGTCAGGTTGACGGAGCCTGTTCCGTCCCATCGTTCGCTGCGTTATCTCACTCTTTGGGCTATTGCTGTGGTGCGTTCTCCTTCCGCACGTCAGGCTGACGTCTTCGGTGTGGGTAATCCTGCCCTCGTCCTTGCGGTCAGATGGTGTTAAGGCCTACTCCAGCAGTTTATTCCTTGTGTGCGGCGGGCTCTCACGCTCACTCTCGATCCTCCCCGGGATGTTTGTAGATTGGAATATAATAGCACTTTTGGAACACTCCCTGTGCTCCCTAGTGGAGTTGCCGTTATCTTCATGCGCCACACTCCTGCGTTCGCCTTATGAAAATCTGTACCTTCTTTGCTATCGCACTGTGATCAGGTCACCGCAGTTGTCTGTCGTCCAGCCCACTGTTACACATTAAATATTGTCTCTCTAGTAAGTTGCTGTTGCCTGTAGTGGGTGCTCTGCTTCCCGGATCCCACGCCTTGCCTAGACACGGTATTCAGCTCCCTCGTCGCTATGCAGGAAAGCGGGGGGTGTTCCACTTTTTGTGGGCTCGCAAATGTCCGTCAGCATGTGGCTAGGCTGGCGCAGACAGTAGGGGGGCCACTATTTTGGCAGCCGCTCAAAGTTCCTTTCTGCGTGCCCTCTATGCTCCGTACCCGCATATGGATTCCTTCCACCCCGAAGCAAATGGCCGCTGCTCTCATCTGTGGAAGTGTTGAGCTTGCATGCTCTTGGGTGACCGATTCCGTGATCTCAGTGCCCTTCGAGGTTATCCGCAGTGTGGCACCGTATTTTCCGTCGGGGACCGGGGCCTTAGCACAGTGCCCCTTCGTGTTTGTTCTCTCTTCCTCGCTGCCCCAGGTGATAGTGCTCCCTGTCTCGTGGGGTTTGGCGGTAGCTCTCCGTCCTGCTGTGTGGCGGCTGAGCGATCACATCCTGTTAAGTAATGTTGCGCATGGGGCTACAATTCGCGCGATCTCAGGCCTCCGGTGTAAATTCCCGATTCCGTTCCCCGTTGGTATTTCGGACCTCTGCGTTCTCACTTGTCCCGCTGTTGGCTCGTTTCCGGGCTGCCTCAGCTTGCACTGTGGGCCGATGTCTATGCCGTCCTATCGGGCCTCACCTCCGGCTTCCTGTTGGTCCCGCTCGCGTCTTCCTTCGTGACTGCTTCGATACGGTAAGTGAGCTTCTGCCTACAGGTGGTGATTACTCTCGGCGCTGTTACAGATGCTTTCACAGGTCCCCGGTAGCAGCTCCCGTTGTTAGGCGGTATTGGGGACGTGGGCGCCTCCAGTTTGTTCTCCGCTGGTGCGTCTTCGGTCCGCCCGCGATTTTACTGCAGGCTGTTGTCTGCCCGGTCCCTCCAGCCTCACCGCCTATTATGTGGGGCAGTCGCTTGAATTCCCTCGGTGTTCCAGTGGCTGCTCTCGCGGCTAGTTCAGTGGCGGCCGATGGTGCCTCCGCCTCTCCCGCCGCTGTGCCACTTCCGGTCCGCCGTTATTGGTACTGTGTGTCGAGGCTTTCATTAGTCCGCTAGACCCTGTTAGTGTTCCGATGCGAACTTCCCGTTGGAGAGTTCCCGGGTTCTTTAAAAGACCTCCTGGCGCTACTAGTGGCCCTCTTGTGGCATAGAGGTGCGGGGGTATGGGTCGGTTACCAGGTTTCAGGATATTTAGCCAATGTTTTAGGGGTTATCCGGATGGAGCTAGCTCAGCTCACGTCTTGCATGCTCGGCTGCTAGCCACGCCCCCTTAAGTGTACAAATATAACCTAATTGTTTGCCTCAAGTAGCCATGTCATACTTGAATAGATTGTGCAATCCGTGACCATGGATCACCATCACTTGTTATGGATGTCCACAATATGCCAATAATAACTACCATGATGCTCCTGCCTGTGGTAAGAGACCAGGTATTAACTTCCATCATTTCAAGGCCTGGATGCTATCAGTGGTGGAAACAATCATGTCATGGGTGCCCAAAATATGTCAAGAAATACCGCCAAAATGGCAAGGCAAACATTTTGACAAGGCGTTGACACCACCGTGCAATGGATGACCCCAAAAGGACAGGAATTTTTATCAATGCCAGGGCCAATGTAGGCACCATCATTCCTGGTGGCTTCGTTAGGCAAAGAATTACTACCAATTTCGCATGATCAACAATTTATCGAGGGGTGAACCCTAACATTTTCTGAATGTCCCTAATATGCCAAGAAATACTAACCTACATGGCAGGCCCACCAACTGTGGAAGGATGGGACCAAAATGCACAGGATATCCTTAACATGCCAAAAAGTGCCACCGATATGCCAGACCCAGTATTTTGACACATGTGGGCATAATCTTGACATGCAAGCCTAAATATGCCAAAAATATCACAATTAAACAAAGAGACACTCATTCACTGAAACCCTCGCACACAGCCACATGCACTGATGCAAACAAGCGATGTGTTCAAAATATGACCTTGAAGTTCTGATACTGAGAATACCGGGTTGATGGTGCCAGAATTCAGGATTCAACTAGATTCTTTGACTGTATGTGACCGTGGCCCTGTCACTTGTCCGTAGCATCTGGGTGATGCGGATGGACTTTTCCGGGATTGCTGGCCCTAAGAGATAGTAATAAAGAGATACCGCACTTGAGCTCCAGTGTGCCTTTGTCTTTTTATGCCATTCCCCCAAGGGCTCTCCCCATAGACTTAGTTGGACTGCATGGGTCCTCCAGGCCCCAGTGGTCGATGCTCCTGCAAAGCAGCATGAAGTCAAGATTGGAAACGTTGTGCTACGTAGATTTTTGACATGGAAACAGTATCTAGCTGTGTGGCAGGGTGCCTGTATGGGCTGGCGAACTAATGCATTTCAGATAATTCGTGCAATAACTGTTCCTTTTGGTTTTCTATTCCGTCCTTCGTGTTTAGAGACTCATGGTCAATCGTCAGCAGTCTTACTTGCAGCTCTGCCTTTTCCAAGCCAAGTTCAGCATCCACACCCAATCGGACCTGCACAGATGTCTGTACCTGGACCAACATAGGGCCCATCACGTCAAACCCCGGTTCTGTCTCTCAATGCGCTGGAACATGACCAGAACGTTTGGCCCATGTCCTTCTTCACTCCAACACCAAGATGAATAGGAAAGTTCTCCCTTCTGTTCTGTGACGGTGGCCGACAGAGCCCAAGTCCAGGGAGCCCTCTGAGGCAGTGACTGCAAAGTTACTCAAGGGTAGAGTGAGTGATAGGTGGCCAGGGCGCAAAGGTTTCAGCATGGCTGAGCGCTTGTGGTCGCTGGTGTCAATTATTTTTAAATGATGCTCTCAGAAGTTAATTAATATGTCAATTGGCTCGTAATTTTTAAAACTACTTGTAGCCATTTCTGCAGACACTTTTGTTCAGTGTTTTATGGCATAATTAAAGAATTATAAATGTTATTGAACTGACAGTGATAATGAAATAATCTTGGTTCTGCATGCCGTGCTTTAATGCATTGTGAGGGTCATTAAGTGTGGAGTCCTGATAAAGCAGTTAACTGGAAGTCCACGGTGATGCTCAGCTGTTATTGCTCATGAGCACATACTTTTAACTGTGCTCTTGAATAGTCATTGGTGTGTCCCTGAGGTCACTGACAATAAGGGTACTAATGATGCATTGATTGAGAGACTAATGTTCCGAGCTAGAACATGTCCATGCTGAGCTGTGTTTCAAATGTTTTTTCCCGATGGTCCTTGGCCAATGTGACAATATTTAAGTACCTTACAGCAGCAAAATAGTTAAGCGCCTGCTGAAGTCTGCTTCTGTAATATTTTTAGAAGATGTCTTTCTGCTTGATTCAGTGAAAAGCCATCGGGTCATTTTCTTGAACCTGAACCTAAAGATGACATTCATTTTTCGAGAGTGCTGACATCTTTCCACAGCTCCTATAAAAGCGGTGGCTCCTAGAAGGGAATGCTAATGCCGTTCCGCTGAGTGTTTCCTGTACATATTCTTGCACCTTGCTTGCACATTCAGTAATTGAATGGACCGCTAAAATGAAGTGCTCAGTGAGTGTAATGTTTCAGCCGCACTTGAACTACTTTATACAACTATTTACATGTTCTATTAACATTTCTAATGGGCAAAGAGACCACGAATTAATTAAGAAAACTGTGCATCATATGTAGTTTCCACACATTGCATTATCAGCAGTAATTCCACCCTGGCCTTAATAAAGTCAACGATGGGAACAACACCACGACATTTTCTTTTTCTTCAAAGAACTATGGGTAATTGGTATCACCTTTCCAAAAGGACGCACAAATGTCCTTTGAAGCGAAGCTGCATCTAAAACTGCTGATTGGATGCGTGTATTTGGATTGGACCGTTTGAAATAAAGCGTTTGCATATTTGCAACGATTAAATATTTAATTCTGAACGTATTGTTTTAATTGTTGGGCTTTATTAGTGTGAAGGCCTTTATATTGTGAACAGTGAGTTATTAGCAAACCACTTTTGCAGTCACAGTTGTTTATTGTGAATCTTCATTATCAGCGGGTCTGAATGCATAGGACCCCATTACAAGTTGCTCAGAATTCCCGGTCCAAAAGTATTGATACTGGCTGGTATCTCCAATACAAAACTGTGCATTACAAGCGAACGTCCTCTGATTAGGGAATACCATGTGCAGCCTGGAACTCATATTTTTGTTTACTACATGCAGATTCCTGATTTTGAAACTTTACCACAGACATTTTCCACCTGCACTGAGAAGGTGGAAAAATTCAGCAGGCCGGTAGGTGGTTTGCACGCAATAAAAGGACACTTGATATGGAAATGCACTCGCTAAAACCAGGGCCAGTATTCTTGTGCCACATAATTGTGAGTGCAGTAACACTGACCCACTCAGAATCAGCCTGAGCTGCGTTTGACATCATGGTCACAAGTTTGAAGTCCGCTGTATCTACTCAGGTTTACTACTTCCAGGCTCGATAAAGTGAGTGCAATTGAGTTCAGCAACAACATATGGTAGACAGTACTAAGACATACTTGGGATGAAGGGTGCTTTTCAAATAAACAGAATGTGAATTTTAATGGGACATCCAGGGGTCAGGATTGAAAAAGAAAGAAGAAAATTCACCCCGTCATCGTCTCTAAGTGGTTAAATGGTCGACATGTTTCAGCCTAAATACCCTCCACAGAGGTGATGTGGCTTTTTTCAGGACCAGGTCAAGTATGAAGAAAATGTGAAGTAGTGAATGTTGCCACAATACCAAATCTAGTAGGTGGGGTAAAAGGATACAGCCAGCTAGTAGGTTGATGAACCAATTTTAAGGATCTGCTGGTCAGTGCCGTGTCTGTGGAGAGACAAGTGTTTGAAACAGAGAGTTTATACACATTACCACATGCTCTCCTTTATTCATGTGCCACATGTATATATTTTTAGTTTGAATTTTAGCTAGGCCAATGATGTAAAATTACAATTTATTAGGGCTTACCCGTGTTGTCTGGGGATCTAATGACAACTCAAGGTGGCTTCCAAACCCTATATCAGGAAGGGGGCAAAACAAGGAGGTTGACTATAATGTACAGTCATACATATATGTGAAATACAGTTGACTTTACATACTCGGGTGAGAATCAGTTGACTGTTTAATGCTCTGTTTGCAAACCAAATCCACGTAGTTATACACAGAGATATGGTGGAGGAAGGAGCAAAAGGGCAAAGATGCGCTTAAAAAGGTCCCAGAGGACAGTGTATTAAAGTACCTTGGTATAAGACGGCAATACTGATAGTTAGAAATAAATGTAAAAGCCTATTTTTAGGGCAGTCCTGAGGGGTAATTGACACTTAGTGAGTACACTGGAAAACATTTGTAAGGATTACACACACATAAAAATTCTTTAGCTTTTATCTCCGAAGAGAAAAACAAAGTTTTCCTGTTATGAATAATTTTCAGTTGAGCCGGGTTAACCAGGTATGCCTGCATATTTTAGTCCTGAAATTGTTTTATCATTCCTCTCAGTCGCCAGCGTCTCTCCACTGTAGTGTGGCAAAAATCTGGCCTCACAAAAAACGAAATTCCTTCCACATTACATTTTGCATTGGGTCTTGCTTTGTCAGAGATGGCTTGTCTTAATATAAAGTTCCCAAAGTAAATCAAAATGGCTCTTGGTAAGTCTCCTTCCTTAGCACCTCTTCTCAGATTTTGCGGTGTACGGTGAACTCTTTGAATTTCATTGGGCCAGTCCCACTCGTTAAGTTCAGGAAATGCCTGTCCGAATAATTTAGTCACAAATGTTCTAATATCGGAGCCTTCGGCCCCTTTGGGAATTCCCAGAACTCGCAGGTTATTCCTGCGTTGTCGATTTTCCATCTGTTCAAGTTTCCATTGGATATCCACCAATTGCGCATTTTGTTGTTTAGTACTGGAAACAGCCACTGCCACATCGGATTCTACCACTACTATCCGATCTTCCAGGTTAGCCACCCTATCGTTGGTATTTGAGCATGACTTTGACAGTTTCCGCACAACACCTTGCATCTTTTTCATCGCGGAATGAGCCTTCTGATTATCTCTACGGGTTTCTTCCCGGTGGGCTATAATTTCTTGATGTATGGATTCTAACAGCGATATCTGGGTATGTTCGTGATCCATGTTATCCTGGTGAAGGCGGTCGGAGGGAAGCTCCCAACTTAGCTCCTGTCGTGTGGTCTGCAAGCCGTTATTCAATACTCCAGGTGCTTTCATGGCTGTGGCCGGTTGATCTATCTCAGGGTCACTTTCTGAGTCTAAATATGAGGAGCAAGCCTCGTCTTCCTCCTCAGACCATTCTTGCCCATCTGATGCCGAGAAAAAGGCCTCATTAGAAGCATTTTCTTTACCTTCTTTGCCTTCTCCTGCATCATCTATAATCCCTTCACCACTTTTAGGCAGGTCTTCATTGCTCTTGCCACACTGGGCTTTAGCGCGATTACATTTGCCCTGTTCTTCATCTCCTGCGCTTCCCCCCTGCTTATGAGAGGTCACTGTCATAATTTCCGCCTCCTGAAAGTCATTCATAGATACAGGATGCCAACAGATAGATCGCCTTGTGGAGTTCTTCCCAGAAAAAAGTGAAATGCCTGGTTTATGGCGATCACTTGGGGTAATTAATAGGGAGCTGTGGTGACACTCCCCACCACCTCCTTGATGTAATGCAGGTCTCCACATTGACAGTAAAATGGAACCTGTCTCAAGAGGCAGAGTGCTCCTAAGCAGTCCAACCAACGGAAAACTGAGGTAAAAGTATCCCAACTGGCCTTTCTTGTGCAAATACCCACCCGGATGTTTCCAGGGCAAAGAAAGATGGCAAATGATCAAGCGATCTCGGAAAGATTGGGTCCCATGCTCTCCATGCCATTGGAGTCAAGCTAGCCTGGCTGATGAGGGGTGAAACCCCAAAACCGGTCGCATGATGCTTGTTTCCAGTCCAGGGAAAACCTGGCCTAGCAGTTCTGATTGGACTGTTCCCATGGGGAGCAGAGTCAACAATGATTTGCATATGGCTGGGTTTAAACTGGAATGGCATGGAGAGCAAAACATATCAATGGATTTAGGCCCAGATACCTGTACTGGGGTGAATCTTTGACACTGTTCAACATTCTGTCTATCAATTGTTCATTTTGCATTTGTCACCCGAGTAGGACGGGTATGCCCAGACGTGGCTCCAGTGCTCTCCATGCCATATGAGTCAAGCTAGCCTGGCTGATGAGGAGTGAAAACCCGTAACTGGTCCCAGGATGCTTGTTTCCAGTCCAGGGAGTACTTGGCCTAGCAGTTCGGGATGGACCTTTCCCACAGGCAGCAGGGTCAAGACTGATTTGTATATGGCTCGGTTTAAACTGGAATGGCTATGGGAGCAAATAAATGATGGATTTAGGAGCAGATCTCTGTACTAGGCTGAATGAATGAATGAATGAATGAATGTCGATTTATAGAGCGCATAGTTACCCGGAAGATGATTGACATTGTTCACCATTCTGTTCATCATTTGTTCTTTTTGCATTCATCATTTGATGCACCTGTCTACAAAGAAAGATACATGGATAATAACGATATGCAAAATATTAAAAAAAGGCAATTCATATAGACCACTGCATGAAGGAGTGAGCACTGGTGAAAAACAAAGAGCCACCATTGACTGAAGGAGACTGCCTGAGAAAAACTGGTGGAGATACTTGCAGACATTCCTTTGTGGCCCACTAGCACCGGCCGCCCTCTTCCTGTGCCTTAATAAGCAAAGGACTTTACCTCATAGGTTTACTGTTAGATCTGTCAGCTTTAGGGTGGTTTCCCCCAAACATTTTGTCTTCACCCTCGTATTTTTCGGAATTTGTTTTTGATGGCTTTAGCACTTTCTGCACTTTACCACTGCTAACCAGTGCTAAAGTGCTTGTTCAAATAGGCTTACATCTAATCGGCATATTTAATTTACTTATAAGCACTGAGTAAAGTGGTATACAATATACACAGGGCCTGTAAATTAAATGCTACTAGTGGGTCTGTAGCACTTATTTCACCACCCACTTAAGTAGCCCCTTAAAACATTTCCCTGGTCTGCCATTGCAGCCTGAATGCAATTTTAAACTGCCAGTTTGACTTGGTAAAATAATGCCCTTGCAAAGCTTTAATCTCTACTTTTGTTACGTATAAGCCACCCTTGATGTAGGCCCTAGGCAGCCCATAGGGCAGAGTGCATTGTAAATAAAATGTGGGGCATGTACTTTTAAGTTTTACATGCCCTGGTAGTCAAAAACCTCTAATTCGATTTTCACTACTGTGAGGTAAACTCTCTCATAGGATAATATTGGTTTGCCCTATTACATTTAATAAGTGCTAACATTTGATGAGGAGTAGGAAGGAGGTTCCTGTTTGGTGTCTACGAATGTGTAATTAAAAATCCTCTTTAGTGGTAAAGTCGGATTTTAAGTCATCATTTTGAAAATGCCACTTTTAGAAAGTTATATAATACAAATGTATTCAAATGTAACAATCGTGTATCTGTTACAAAGAATTCCAAATGAACGCCATAACTCAATCATGAAGTCCCTCACAAGGGCATGTATTGTAAATCCGAGGCACACCCTTAAGATTTCCAGGAACCAAGAATAATAGTAAGTCTATGAATGTGCTTCTTAACACCTTATATAATACTAATTTAAAATCCAAATTGTTGGCTAAATAAATTGTTTGTGTTATCAGACCCGACGGTCGGCAACACGAGTGATTTGACACTTTTTGAAAAAGAAAAGATGACCTCAGCAGGTATTCATTTTGTTTTAACCATTGAGCGATCATGATATATCAGAAAAGGAAGGGCAATACTAAAAAATCCTCCTTATTGTTTTGTTTTCTTTAGACGTCACGCAGTCCTTGCCCTGAAGATTGTCCCATAAATTGTATTGGGATTCGAAACACATCGGCACGCATTACCCAAGGGAAAAACAAGTCTTTTTACAAATAGAGAGATTCTCACAGGGAAATCATCTCTGAATACGTGACCCTGTGTGCAAGAACACTATTCCCTTTGGTTGTTCAATTCTGGCAATGAATTTAAGAGTAGGGTAGCTTTGCAAAAGTTGACTGGTATAATATTTTAAAACTGTCTTGTTATTTCTGTATTTATTGTTACCTGAAACTATTTTGTTAATTATGTTCAAGGTTTGTGTTATTTTGTTTCATGTTTTGATGTAAGCTAGAGGTGTAATCTTGATCTGTCCTATAATCAACTACTTGAAAAATTTTCAAAAATTGTGTAAAGAAAAAACATAATAAATTATGTAGATCAACACATTCAGAAGTTTGGTCTCAGGTTGCTAATGGGAAGCAGCATGAAAACTGTCAACTAGATAATCTTTTGTATTATGTATATTACTAGCCCAATCTTGCTGCATGTCTTAGGACCAACCCCTTTGTGTAACACTTTTTGAAAGTTGGCATTTTCTGCACTAGCTATTTTGTACCTGCAAGCCTTTTCCTGGGTCACATGACTGGGTGGAGTTGGCAGCTGGACTGTGTTTGTTCCTCTCTGACAGCTATACCATAGAGGGATTAGGTGTGCCTGGATGGGCCATCACTATCAGGATGGAGGGGCGAAGTTTGGAACAGCCTCACATGCTAATTAATAGTCTGTGCCCTGCTTTCACACAAATAACCAGACACTACCTCATTGTTTATGCAGCTAGGATGAAGCCAGGGTAGGGGAGGCAGTACACTCCAAGCACTTCAAAGGGACAACATCTTGAAACTTTTCATACTTCAAAAGAAGCACATGGTATAAAAAATAGGACCCTCAGACCAACTCTTCAGTTCATTTTCTGGACCTATGGAAGGAGCCTCAGAGTAATGCCTATTGCTGTGGCCTGTTGGGTACTTTGAAAGACTGTTTTGATGCACCTGGAGAAACTGCACTGCTGCCTGAAGACTGCCTTTAAACCCTCAGAGTCCTGCCCTGTTGTTTGAGCCCAGTTCCAATTCTTCAACCCAAGACTACCAGAGTGACTTCAAGGGCTAGTTGACTTGCCCCCTGATCAGAGCCTCAGGGACAGCGCAGGCTCCAAGCATCTTGAACCCACACTTGAACCCTGCTTGAATGAGTCCTGACTATCCAAGTGGTGCTAAGGGTGCCCAAAAGGCGAAAATCCAAAACTTGGGTCTTAGAAATGTTTTGGCTAAAATATGTTCTGACATCTGAGAGGAGTCCTGGACTAACTTGCTCGTCTGCCTTTGCTGTTTGGCCTGTCTTTGCGGCAGCTCCTTCCATGTTCTTCCCAGCAGCAGCAAATCCTGTTCAATTGTCTACTGTTGAAGGGGTATCCTGCCTCATGAATCTCTTGTCGGCTACAGCCTCCAGCATTGTCCTAGTGGAAATTCTTGACTTTCAAAAAACTGACCAAGTCCAGACATGGAAATCTTCATTGCGACTTTGTCCAGGGCCTCCCTCACGAAGATTCGTCCTGCTCAGACAGGCTTGCTCCGCTAAAACTTTACCTTCTCAGATGATTTTTACAGACATTTCTTCAAAGGCCGACCGAGTGAAATCAACTTCGTGGCTCTGACCCACTTTCTATTGCGGTCAGCTATATTTTTTACCTTTGACATGGTCTTGCATTGTTAGATGTCCACTGTAAGCGCTTTGATCAATACACACTAGTATTTAGCTTACATTTTAAAAATCATACCTCTAGTTCTACTGATTGAATTTTTTCATGTTGGTATTAAACCATTTATTAAAATGTTCTCTGTACTTTTCTAAATTAGTGTGGGATTTTTCTTGTGTTATGTTTTCAATTTATTACTGTTTGTGTTCTGCCTAAATACTTTACACATAGCCTCTTAGTTAAGCTTGAATGTTTTTGTGCCAAGCTACCAGAGGGTTAACCACGGGTTAATTTAGCAACTTTTGTGGTTCACCCTGACTGGGATTGTGGTTGTTGCTAGAGCAGGCTTGCCTCACCCTGTCACAGGTTTCGTTTCCAGCAGCATTCTTTGGTTTTGAAAGGACTACACTGTCTAGCTGAAACCTATACTGCATGTTGACCATATCTTGGCCTTGGTTTCAAGGTTCAGGCACTTCATTGTAATGTATTACTTTTTGTGTGCTGCATAATTATTCGGGCTGGACTGTTCCCATGAGGCACAGGGTCAAGGCTGATTTGCATATGGCCATGTCTGAACTGGGGTGGTGTGGAGTGCAAAAAAACGATGGATTTAGGCCCAGATCTCTGTACTGGGGTGAATGTATGACATTGTTCTGCATTCTGTCCATCAACTGTTGTTTTGCATTTGTCACCCCGAGTGGGATGGGTATGCTCAGACGTGAGTCCCATGCTCTCCACACCACTGGAGTCAAGCTATCCTGGCTGAAGACGGCTGATAGCCAGAAACCGGTCCTAGGATTCTTGATTCCAGTCCAGGAAAGACATGGCTTGGCAATTCGGGCTGGACTGTTCGCATGAGGCACAGGGTCAAGGCTGATTTGCATATGATCATGTCTGAACTGGGGTGGTGTGGAGTGCAAAAAAACGATGAATGTAGGCCCAGATCTCTGTACTGGGGTGAATGTATGACATTGTTCTGCATTCTGTCCATCAACTGTTGTTTTGCATAATTACTTTACATATTTTCTCTTAGTTAGGCTTGAATGATTGTGTGCCAAGTTACCAGAGGGTTAAGGAGGGGTTAATTTAGGAACTATTGTGGTTCACCATGACCTTGTCATGGTGAACCTGGGAAGGTTTAACATCCCACTCAACCAACAGCCCAATTTCTCACACTTACTAAAAGGGACATAATGGAGAAAGTAAAAAAACAATGTTCGGCCATATTCCGTGCCTAAACATATTACTATCTCTAAAATGACGGCTTTATAAGATTTTATTTCATTCATGGCTGCAGGGATCGACAAAGTAACTGGAGTTGGAAATTGTCAAAAACAGTGATTATGTGACCTGACGAGCTCATTTATACATCTGGAATTAAATGAGACACCCCAGTATCTCCTCTGTAACTCAGACTTTGTAACTTAAGGTCATGGCATTTACACACTATAAGAGGCACTGTTGGTTGCAGTAGAATGATTGATGATTGAGTGTACTGCCCACCCCATTACTTTTTGTGTGCTACATAATTACTTTACATATTTTCTCTTAATTAGGCCTGAATTCTTTTGTGCTAAGTTACCATAGGGTTAAGCAGGGGTTAATTTAGCAACTTCTGTGGTTCACCATGACAAGGATTGAGGTAGTTGCTTGAGAAGATTTAATATCCCACTCAACCAATAACCCTATTCCTCACACTTACTAAAAGGGACATAAAGGAAAAAAGATGAAAAACAGTGTTCGGCCATGCTCAGTACCTAAACATATTACTATCTCTAAAACAACAGTTTTTATAAGATTTTAATTCATTCATGGCTGTAGGGATCAAAGAAGTTACTGGAGTTGGAAATTGTCAAAAACAGTGATTATGCGATCAGAAGGGCTAATTTTTAGGTCTCGGAACTGCGAACAGATTGCGAAGCAATCTGTCGTTCCAAGACTCTATTGCAATCATTCTGGCTTTCAAGGAGTCAAGGGAAACAGACAAGTGAGGTGCACGCGCAACCTTGGAACTGGGATCAGGTCACGCGTGCTTCCTGTCTCCCATGGCTCCTTGGAAGCAGACTCACACGCACGCACACACACACACATACAGACCCCCCCTCGCCGCACATACACACACACACACATACAGACCCCCCCCGCCGCGCAAACACACACGCACGCACACACAGAGACCCCCCCCTTCCTACCTCGTCTCGGCGTGTCTTCGCGCTCCATGGTGACGTTCGACAAATGAGGGTGAGCACTGGGCAGACTGTATTGCACAAGGACGGGCAGGTGCACAGTCGTCTACAGGCCCCCAACAAGTCACAGTCGCGTGCCGTCCCTGCCTCTCACGCGGCCGTACGTACATGCGCGCTCTCCTCGCCCTGCCACTGGAGCTTCTCGCCGCTGCTTCTGAAGACCATCCGTCAAAACCTGAGACGCCCCCTCCCTCCTCCTTCCCGCATGTGGTCGGTAATCCCCGTCTTCTAGGGCAGACTCGTCGCTGCCTGGCACGCACCCGGACAACTTGATGGATGGCCTCTCTCTAACAGGGGAGGCAGTCACATTTGGATCCACAGACCCCGGCAAGCTCGGGGCGCGACCTCTCATGTCGGGACAAGGCGAAGGAGTTAAGCACCTCCACTCAACGGCCGCTGTATTTACGGCCCAGTCACACAGGCGGCCTGCTGCTGACGAGCGGTTGAAGAGTACCGGCCCAGAGGCGGCACAGAACCCGTAAAGCACTGGGCTGGACATAAATATCTATGTTGAAATAACATAAGAGAATAAATCCAAGCGTGGATAACCCCTTTAGTCCGGGTTGTCCCTTTGCATTATGGCTGTTATAGTACTCCTTATGTAATGGAATGAAGATGACAACAGGTCCCAGAATGCAAAGAAACTGACTGGAGCGACTAGTCACAAATGGATCTAAGAAACCTGGCAGGCAGGGCTGATAACATAGTTTTTGTTAGTGGGCCTGCATATCCGATTGTGGCCGTATGGCCATGACTGCCTGCACGTAGTGCATGCCTGTCGGTTGCTCACCTGTTAGTACTGTGTCGTTTTTCAGGGTTTATCCAACATCCTATGCAGTGCACGCCTGCGCATTGCTCCGCAGTCTCTCCTAGATGAGCTGTTTAGTTGAGGTCACCTGCCTTCGCTGGCATACGTCTCTTCATGGTTTTATGTTATTTTTCTAGTTCCTAAGTGAACATTTCCGATCTTTGTTTTAACATAGCCGTCTGTATGTAGCAGCGCGTGCGCCTCACTTCTGAGTGGACGCTTAGATCACTTCCTATGGCTGCTATGACCAGCACATTCCTGTGGGTTGCTCTTCAAACCCATCCGAGAACCAGCACGCTAAAAGGACGGGTAGTCCACGCGCACAGCTGTCTCTCACTGGCTTTCATTATGGATCCCTGACTGAACTGCACTGTTATGCAGACGCTTTGAACCGCACACAATGAGAAGATAAACACTGGCAAAGCCAATTAGTGTCACCATAGCAAGCTGGTGAAGGGGTGATGACATTTTAATATCTCTTACTACAAGTATATGCCACCAAAATAAAAACTAAGAAAACACGCAGCCTCAAAAAAGTGCTGGTGATGTACTTGCAGTAAAAAGGTTAGATTAACAAAAATAACCGTTGCATATCATTCTAATAGAAAAGTATGCATGTTTCCTAACCAGTGTGTATGTAGAACAAGTAAAGAAACCCTTTCTAGCTTTAATGTACATCACAAGAAACTATGATTCTTATTGGCGCAAATAAAATATATATTTCTATTTAATAACTGTAACCTGAAGCCATAGTTTAAACATAAAAGAATGACTACAAACACTAACAAGCATTGGTAAATGCAATAGGTTTAGCCTCTGCGATTAATAATATGCTGTTTTTTAGGGCTCGGCCTACGTCCTATGAAGTGGGCGTGGCTTAAGAGTCCTTTTATGAGGACTTCGAAAATCTAACCTACGAATTCCAGAAAAGCTCGTGATTTTTGCTCGTTATTTATGGCAGCTGCATGGCAATTGGGCCTAGCATGCCTGTGTTTTTAAAAGCCAGCACGCAATAGGCCATAGGCGTCAGAGTTGCTCCGCCTAGTGCATATTCCGTGCGGACACGCGCAGCAGAAGGGCATATATCTTCAATTACCAGCTGTCAGGGCCCGCGGTAATTGAAGACAGATGCTGGGCGCACGTTTTTTTTTTTGTAATCCTTTCACGGAGCTCTCCCTGTCAGCGCCTCTTTAAATATACATCCATAATCCTGATATGTGTACAAAATACTTTCTGCGAGTAACTTGTTTCTGTTCTTTCGGAAACCATTCAAGCATTTTCCGGAACATTGGCAATTGTTTCACATTTTGCCTGTGTTCCCGCTCTGTGTCAAATAAAAATGTGATACTAGATCTTACGTAATCTTGTAAAGAAGCAGATAACATGTACAAGAGTCCTCTAATACTTTCCAAAGTTCTATCCTCATGTCTTAGTGGCAGTTACGGCGCCTTTACTGTTTGAAGATGCCCTCGAGGTAGTAGACGGTAGAATCAATTTCTATTCAAGAACTGGGTAAAAAAGGCATCACGCACTGTTGTGGAGGAAACGGCCAATATAAAAACCTGTGTGATTTAAGCCCTGTTAAATCATATTGCAGACCAGCAGTACCAGGCTCTATTTTGCACATTTGCCCCAGTTCTTCACTCGGTGACCTCACAGCGCTTCTCTGAACTTCTTGAATTCGCCCGAGTTCTGCACAGCGTCAGCCGGCGTCAGAACGCTTGCTTGCACTTCATGGATTTACCTCTGTCCTGCCCTCCATTAATTCATAGCAGTTGTACCCCCACCTGTGTAGTCATCAGCGTGTTTACCAGTCAGGAGGTCAGTGAGTGACGAACGCTGTGTTGTAAAGCGCTCTGACACCTTCGGGTAATGTTCGCGCTATATAAAATCGCATTAAATAATAAAATTAAAAAATACACAAACATGCAACATAAGACAGAACGCCCCCGTCTCTCGAAGCGCTTAGAAACGCTGTAGTCGGAGCACTTTAAGAGTGCCAGTACCGCGGCGTGTCCATGCGGCGCAGAGTGTGTATCCGGCGTTAGAATGTACACAAAGGAGCGGTGCGCGTGCCCGCCTTGTAATCTGCTCTGGTATTTTACAAACGGTGACTCGTGTGATCTGATGAACAGCTGTTGAACTTGGGAGGCTCCGGAAATATAATGTTTGTTTTGAGCGAACAAGAAATGTGCACTTAAACGATTCCAGTCTCTGCGGAGGGAGTTAACAGCAGTTAGACCCTCTAAATAAGCACTACCTCCAGCGAGCAGGAAAGGGCAATTAACAACCGTTAATGCCCAGCAGCATCTGGGCACAAAGGCCTCTCCGGTCTCCAGCAGGTAGGCAGACAGAGTGGCTGTCTCCATCAGTGCCCTGTCTGGCTTCAGACTCGCAGTGCACGCACCCTGCTGCTGAGGGCTGTGTGCAGTGTGAATAGCAGCAGGGCCGGTCCTTCATCCTTATGAGGTCGATGAAACGAGTACTGCTGGGTGGGTCACAGTTACGTCTATTAGCAGTGCCTCAGAGAGTTTTCTAGACAGAACCTAAAATCGGGGGTATATTGGGAGGGGAGATAGTAGGTTTCATTATTGTACAACACAGGGCTGGGCAAAATGCAAGAGTGAGTGCAAGAGTGAGTGCAAGAGTGAGTGCAAGAGTGAGTGCAAGAGTGAGTGCAAGAGTGAGTGCAAGAGTGCGTGCAGTGAGGGTGAGCAGTGTGTGAGTGTGTAGAGTGAGCAGTGTGTGAGTGTGTAGGGTGAGCAGTGTGTGAGTGTGTAGGGTGAGCAGTGTGTGAGTGTGCAGGGTGAGCAGTGTGTGAGTGTGCAGGGTAAGCAGTGTGTGAGTGTGCAGGGTGAGCAGTGTGTGAGTGTGCAGGGTGAGCAGTGTGTGAGTGAGCAGTGTGTGTGTAGGGTGAGCAGTGTGTGTGTAGGGTGAGCAGTGTGTGTGTGTAGGGTGAACAGTGTGTGAGTGTGTAGGGTAAACGGTGTGTGAGCGTGTAGGGTGAGCAGTGTGTGTGTGTGTAGGGTGAACAGTGTGTGAGTGTGTAGGGTAAACGGTGTGTGAGCGTGTAGGGTGAGCAGTGTGTGAGTGTGTAGGGTGAGCAGTGTGTGAGTGTGTAGGGTGAGCAGTGTGTGAGTGTGCAGGGTGAACATTGTGCGAGTACTGCTGGGTGGGTCACAGTTACGTCTATTAGCAGTGCCTCAGAGAGTTTTCGACCCAGAACCTAAAATCGGGGGTATATTGGGAGGGGAGATAGTAGGTTTCATTATCGTACAACACAGGGCTGGTCAAAATGCGGGGTGTGGGAGGAGGTATTTCTTTTTGAGGGGTCACCTCAACGTGATGAGGGTGGGAGGGACCAGACCTGATTTCTGATTCTGACTTAACACATGGCCGCTTCAAGCCAGTGTACTGGGCCACTTGCCTGCACCCGGAAGCACATTCCAATGTAGACTTGCGCTGTGCACGTGAGAGGGAAAGGGTCAATGAAAGGAAATTGACATAGAAAAGGACACTATCAACAACCCTTTAATCACAAATCCATTGTGGGCGCCCAGGGCGGTGGTCAATGTACCCCTGCATCCTGGGCGCTCTGACTAGCACTGGGGCAGTCAGTGGTTACTGGGCAGTACCCGCGGTAGGCGTGCCTGTAGTCACTCTCTGGCAGTGCTGCACTCTGACATAATGACTCAGTTAATAGTCTCCGTGTGTAAAGTTTACTCACCATCGAGCACACCAAGGATGCTAGTGCAAGCAAGTGGGGAAGTAAAACACAGCAACCATCAGGGGGATCAAAGAGCCCTCGGATGAATGTGAGTGCAGAGTGAGTGCCAGAGTGACTGTGAGTGCAGAGTGAGTGCAGAGTGAGTGTGAAAGTGAGTGTGAGTGCAGAGTGAGTGCCAGAGTGACTGTGAGTGCAGAGTGATTGTGAGTACAGAGTGAGTGCCAGAGTGAGTGCAGAGTGACTGTGAGTGCAGAGTGAGTGCAGAGTGACTGTGAGTGCAGAGTGACCGTGACTGTGAATGCAGAGTGAGTGCAGAGTGACTGTGAGTGCAGAGTGAATGCCAGAGTGAGTGCAGAGTGACTGTAAGTGCAGAGTGAGTGACTGTGAGTGCAGAGTGAGTGCAGAATGACTGTGGGTGCAGAGTGAGTCAGAGTGAGTGCCAGAGTGACTGTGAGTGCAGAGTGAGTGCCAGAGTGACTGTGAGTGCAGAGTGAGTGCCAGAGTGACTGTGAGTGCAGAGTGACTGTGAGTGCAGTGAGTGCAGAGTGACTGTGAGTGCAGAATGAGTGGCAGAGTGACTGTGAGTGTAGAGTGAGTGCCAGAGTGACTGTGAGTGCAGAGTGAGTGCAGAGTGAGTGCAGAGTGAGTGCCAGAGTGACTGTGAGTGCCAGAGTGACTGTGAGTGCAGAGTGAGTGCCAGAGTGACTGTGAGTGCAGAGTGAGTGCGAGAGTGACTGTGAGTGCAGAGTGAGTGCCAGTGACTGTGAGTGCAGAGTAAGTGCCAGTGACTGTGAGTGCAGAGTGAGTGCCAGAGTGACTGTGAGTGCAGAGTGAGTGCAGAGTGACTGTGAGTGCAGAGTGAGTGCCAGAGTGACTGTGAGTGCAGAGTGAGTGCAAGAGTGAGTGCAAGAGTGAGTGCAAGAGTGAGTGCAAGAGTGAGTGCAAGAGTGAGTGCAAGAGTGCGTGCAGTGAGGGTGAGCAGTGTGTGAGTGTGTAGATTGAGCAGTGTGTGAGTGTGTAGGGTGAGCAGTGTGTGAGTGTGCAGGGTGAGCAGTGTGTGAGTGTGCAGGGTAAGCAGTGTGTGAGTGTGCAGGGTGAGCAGTGTGTGAGTGTGCAGGGTGAGCAGTGTTTGTAGGGTGAGCAGTGTGTGTGTAGGGTGAGCAGTGTGTGTGTAGGGTGAACAGTGTGTGAGTGTGTAGGGTAAACGGTGTGTGAGCATGTAGGGTGAGCAGTGTGTGAGTGTGTAGGGTGAGCAGTGTGTGAGTGTGCAGGGTGAACATTGTGTGAGTGTGTAGGGTGAGCAGTGTGTGAGTGTGCAGGGTACGAAAACCCAAACTAAGTCCACCACACACACACACACAAGACCCCACACACAAGACCCCACACACAAGACCCCACACACTCACCACCACATACTCACCACCACACACTCAGTGCACACCATCACACACTCACCACCACACACTCACCACCACACACACAACCACACACGCAACCACACACACAACCACACCGTCAGTGCAAACTTTCACCAGACACAGACACCATAAGACGTCAGTGCACGCTTTCACCGGGCACAAACACCACCAGCCATCAGTGCAGGCTTCCACCAGGCACACACCACCAGACGTCAGTGCACGCTTTCACCAGGCACACACACCACCAGCCGTCAATGCACGCTTTCACAAGGCACACACACCACAAGCCGTCTGTGCACGCTTTTACCAGGCACACACACCTCCAGCCATCAGTGCACACTTCCACCAGACACACACACCTCCAGCCAGCAGTGCACTCTTCCACCAGGAACACACACCACCAGCCATCAGTGCACAATTTCTACAGGCACAACACCACCAGCCATCAGTGCACACATCAATTGTTAACGCATCCACAATTAACTATTGTAGCAATCGCAGTATGGTGCACTTTACTTTTAAACATATTCATCTAAAGCGCAGCATGCCACTACTGCTACAATTCCAAAACAACCCACATAATTCCACTACACACAACATGCATACACTCCATAACACATGGCTAAAAGACATTGCCATTTACAATGCCATTAGCTCTAACTCAAATAAATCCGTGACCTATTGCATTTCCAATGCTTGTTACATCTGGAATTCAATGAGTCACCTCAGTATCTTCTCTGTAACTCAGATTTAGTAACTTAAGGTCAGGGCATTTGCACACTATATGAGGCAATGTTGCTTGCAGTAGAATGATTGGTGATTGAGTGAGCTGCCCACCCAATTTTGTCCATGGGTGTTTTGTTTTAATTGTTACTAATTAAATCATATGCTAAACAGTTGGCAACCTGGAAATTACAAAGGGCCTCATGAACAAAACTATTCATTGATTGAACATGGATGTGTCTAGCAACTGGGGCATATCTAATGAGATATTGCTGACAAGACATGTGGGAGGGGTTGGGAGGTTGGGAAAAGGGTACAAGGGTGATGTTTCATGGTTAACTTTTGCAACCCTCTAGTTGTAATGGAAATCCTGAGACAAGCCAGCGCTGGACTAATTAATACGAGCTCTGTAAAGATTCTGCCACTTGGCTTTTTCTAAAGGCACTTTTCCACCTCTCGCCGTAACCTCGATGGGTCAGCTGTTACAAAGAGTCTTTCCCCCAGGCCCCCCTCAGATCCTCCCCAATTGTTGTACCAGTTGAGAACAGATACACAGTCTTGGGTGGGCTGGAGGATAAGGATTGACAGTCAAGTGAGGTGTGTGAATGCCCAGGCTTCCCAGAGAAGGGTGGTGTATTCCCTAGGTCTTTCCCTGCTGGACAACTGACTACCTACGCAGCCCATATTAATCCACCAAAAGGTTCAAAAGCATTTGCTCCAATTGTAGAAGGTGGTTTAGATCACACATGTATAAACATTTTAAGCAGGAATGCGGCAGGACTAGCTACCAAAGTCACTATTGAAGATTGCCAAACTTTTATCATGAGGTATGATATAGTCTTTATGCAGGAAACATGGGATGAGAAAGAGATAGCTTTAGATGGTTTTGCTTGTTTTAGTCTGCTAGCGACCCTGTCTCCAGTGGGAAGAGCAAAGAGGGGTTGGCAGCTTGGTTCAAAGTAAACATTGGCTGTTCTATCTCTCCTCTCTTTTTGGAGCAGGGGAAGGCGCAAGTCTTTTGCCACACCTGGAATAACATTTTTAGGATTTACAGGATGAATTTTTATAACAGTAATTTCTCCAGGAAGGGAGGTTGTAATTTCCAGGGCCTCTTTGTGGTAATTGATATACTGGTGGAACAAGAGGCTCGGGCAGAGCGACTCCTCAATCTGTTAGTGGCAGGGGAATTTAATGCTAAACTAGGGTACCTACCATCCCTATCTCCAACTATTTCAGTATCCTCTACCTATGAAGAAGCTTTCAATATGATGGACACCAGGGGACGTGTTATATTTCACTTACTTGTCAAACGGGGCCTGGTCAATAAGATTGCAAAACCCTCTTGCTGTGATATTCCAACTTTTACAGGGAGGAGAGCAGGGAGCATTTTAGACTATATCTTCGCTTCTAGGAGTATGTCCTCGATCACTAAAAACAGTGAGGTCATAGCCCGGATCTACAGCGACCATAATCCGATTGCTGGGCAAATACTATCCCCATTCATGAACCACAAGTACAAGCGTCCATCGCCCCAGGTCCTAATCAAAAAGGATGCAGGGTGCAAACTGGTCTGTTGTACTGCGAACTTGAAGTACATCATGTCCCAGGTAGTCTGCAATAGCTCGACTTTAGTGGACAGTTGTAATTTGGCTAGCTGCAAACCGGTCATTATCCTAACCCATTTCACTAACCTTCTGTTGTGGGTAAACGAGAAGCTGACTAGGTCTACTGCGCAGCTATGTCACCAAGTAAAATCATGGTTTAACATAGAATGTAGATTAGCTAATATTTCCCTACGTAGGGCTTTAAACAATCCCCCATAGATCAGAGTGCCATTATAGCAGCAAGCAGTAAAGAGAAGGAAACAGGCTATAAAGGGGGAGAAATGGGAATGCATTGTTAGTGCTTTCCATCTAAAACACCCACAGGCCTTTTGGAGACCTGTGCGTTCTGTTTTATCTCCTCATTCACAACAAGACAAAGTAACATATTACATATCTGGGGAGGGTGGGGCCGATAAAGTACTGAATCCACCGGTCCCACTAGGTTGAAAGCTGGAGTTCAGAGAGGATGAGGTTCTGAAAGCGATTGCTGATAGCAGGTGTGATAAGTTTCCAGGACCGGATGGTGTCCCGCTTGATTTGTTTTGGGAGACTCCTGTCCTCACTTCTGTTTTGAATTCTTTTAGTAGCGTGGTTGTGCCCAGGTCCTGGCGTATGTCCATAATAAAATTAATAATACAATAATAAAATAATAAATAAATAAATAAATAAATAATATAAATAAATAATAATAAAATAATAAAATAATAAAATAATAAAATAATAAAATAATAAAATAAATAATAATAATAATAAAATAATAATAATAATAATAATAATAATAATAATAATAATAAAATAATGATAATAAAAATAATAAAATAAATAATAAAATACAAAATAATAAAATAATCCCAGTCTTTAAAAAAGGCAACGTGCATGATGTTAAATGCTATCACACAATATCCCTCATGCGTTCTACCACCAAAATTATTGGGAAGGTAGTCCTGGATTGCCTACTTGACTTGATTAATAAAAATAGAATACTCGCCCCAGGCCATTATTGGTTCAGAAAGGACCTAGGAACAATTGATCAGTGCCTCAAACTTCACTTAATTGTGGCCAAATATAAATATGCTAAAGGAGTTTCCAACCATTTGGCATTTATGATCCAGTCAATCACCTTTGACTGTGTTTTCAGAGCTAAGCTATTGTCTATTTTAGAGAACATGGGCCTCACAATGACCTTACGGCAATAGTTAGGTATGGTAGTGCTGGTGAATGTACAGTACTGGTTAGTATTAAGTGAGGGGTTCGCCAAGGATGCGTGCTTGCTCCAATTCTTTTTCCCCTTTACAATAACGATCTGAAAAAAACCCTGTTTTCTATTGGGGCAGATGTACAGTGTGTGGAGAATAAGCCCATTCCAGCATTACTATATGCTGACGATGCTGTGCTTCTGGAAAGGACGGCCAATGGTCTCAAGAGGCTTATTTCCAGCTATGTTAGTTTCATGAGTGAGCTGGGTTTGGAGACTAACCTTAAGAAAACCTTTACCATGGTTTGTGGTCCCAGGAACACGAAAACACCCCCTCTGAACATTGCTGGTAAAACATTAGACAGGGTTAGCTCCTTCCCTTACTTGGGCTTGGACTTCGATGATGGCTTTACTTGGTCTACCTGTATTAAAAACAGGATAATGAGTTTCACCCAAGCTGTTGGCATTACCTCTGCACTTGCCATGTCCACTGGCAAAAAACCTATTGCGTCAATCGTAGACATCTATAATCGGAAGTGTTTGCCATTTCTGACATATGGTGGGTGAGCAGGGGTTATCTAAAGAGTGGTTCCTCCTTACCCTGACTAGAAGCAAGGGTCCCTATTTGGACAGTGGTACCTACCCCTGCCAACTAGAGACCCCCAGTTCTAACACTGGGGATATACGGATGCCCTTCATATGCAGACAGAAGAGATCAGATTTTGTCACCGGCTACTAGGTGCCCCTCCATCCACCCCGCATTTTCCACAGCATCTGGAACTAGGTTTGCGATATTTTCAAGACAATATTAATGCTGCACCCATGGCTCTTTGGTGTTCTATCTGGTACAAGCAGGAAGCTGAATTCAATCAGGCAGTCATCGGAGATTGTTTATCCTGTGACAGTGGTGCGGCAATTCCATCATTAAAATGTATCAAATAGAGTTTCTCAAGGCTGGAATGCGCACACTTGTTTGAGCATCCCGAGCCAATTGTGAAGAAAGATAGAAACTGTGTCCAGGACGTGTTTTCTAAGCATAAACAAGGAACCAGGGAACAAATGGAAGTGGCCAAACCTGCAGGCCAAGACTAATGCATTATCTAAATGATCCCAACTACTGCTCCATCCTTATTATATGTGTCCAATGAGAGAACCCTGCTGGCAAGGTTCAGGTTAGGCTCCTTCCATTGGTTAATCTGTTTTCCCCTAGGTCAGTATTCCTTGAACTTCATTTTCATTTGTCCATGTGACGAGCTTTCTTGCCAAATCATTTTACACTTCGTCTTCTTTTGTCAATTTTATTTGCCATTCATAAGGACATTTTTATTACCCCTCTTACGCAGTCCTAAATTTTCTAAGTGTAAAGCTGCTCTATTTTCCCTGTTGCAATACAATGACCCCTATGTATGTCACAGAACCGCCAGCTTCTTGAAAGGTGTCTTAGCCAAAAGAAGGATCAGGTTGTTTTGATGAAATTGTTTTTATATTCTTTTTAAATAGCCTTGTGGGTCCTGTACTCTAAAGGGAAAAATTGTCCCTGGCATCTTACCCTTACTCATTTTATTCTTTTATCAGATTTGACATCCTTGGACTTAAAATGTATGCACTGTGACTTTACATATCATAAAATATTATAATTTCTAGCTTTTTTAACATATATGTCTTAAACTGCATGATTTTTTCCTATTGTATGTACCTTTTATTATCTCCCATTGAATAAAGATGATGATGAGGATATGCTAAACTTGTTTTTGTAGGTGTTGTCTCTTAATTACATCACCCAGTGCATGGATATTCAATGTGACCAAATACCTACTGCATAATGTATGCATCTATGTATGTAGTATGTAGTATCTAGGCACAAAAGCAGCAAAGTAGCATACAATGTGAAAGCAAAGATTCAGTTAACAAGTGATTGGAGATGTATTTGGGTTCTAGGAGCAGAGGTGGAATGATACTTTGCTATGATTTAGTGTTCTTTAAAAAGGTGCTTCTTAACCTCTTTTCTATATTGGAACAGGGTTGAGTGATTTTGATAAATACAGGTATGTTGTTCCAGAAACTGGATCTAGAGGTGGATACCGCCTCTTCCCTTATTGTTTTTTTATTTTTTCCTTCTCTGCCCCCCTGTCTAATGGTTTTCTTCACTGTGGATGTGCCCAAAGCCACTGGGAATGGTGAGCTTGTCAGGTAGAAATGCAGGGTAATGGCAAGATGACTTTGTATATGATGCAAGTGGATTTGAAGATGGCATGAAAGGTCTAGTCCTATGGCGGTAGCGTAATTCTTCCATTTGCATGATTAACAAATTTGTTGAGAAAAGTATTATTTGCATTGCTAAATAACATGTGCATCTTAATCACATAATTTGTAGTAGGTGACTACATTTAGTCATTATGAGCAGCACCCAAGTTAACAAGCTATGTAACTTAAGTTTAAGGCTGAGAGGCCTGCACATTTTATTCTTGTTTATTTTGTACAATTATGTGTTTTTCCATTGCAAATGCTGTGTTTTCTCAGACACCTGTTGCAGAGTGTATTGTTATTGTATTAGATAACTGAAAGTGAGGATCTCATCGAAAGTAGAAGATTACAGGGTGGAAGAGCGAGTGTAATAATTGAAGGATATAGTCATGCAAGGACCACTGTGTTTTCCTGGGAAAGATGGGAGAGTTTACCTGCTCCCAGACTCTAGAATACTATGATTGGCTCCTGATAGACCTGTAAGCCTTAGGTTGGTCTTCCCCTAAACATTTTGTCTATTTTGTCTGACCTTTTGCTGACCTTGGGACTCTGGGAACTTTACCACTGCTAACCAGTTAATTTGCTCACTCCCCTAAGCATGGTAAAATGGATGTATCCACAATTGGTATATTTAATCTACTTATAAGTCCCTAGTAAAGTGCACTATATGTGCCCAGGGCCTGGCCTGTAAATTAATTGCTACTAGTGGGCCTGCAACACTGGTTATGCCACCCACTTAAGTTTCCCTTTAAACATGCCTGCCACTGCACAACCTCTACATGCAGCTTTACTGCCAAGTCCACTTGGCATTTCAAACCCTGTCCAAGCCTTAAACTCCCCTTTTATTAAACATTAGTCACTCCTCAGGTGGCCCTAGGTAGCCCACAAGGCACTACTGTTAAGCCATATGTGCCTGCTGCCTGTCTCCAATACACGTCTGGGGTGGGTGACAGCAGGGCCTTATGCATTCCCTATTGACAATCACACACAACGGGAGATTAGGTGTGCCTGACAGGCCATTCACATCATGATGGTTCAACCTGAGCAGGATAGGAGGAAGGAGCTGGCACTTACACCTGAATGGGCTGTGATCTGCTCACACACAAGAGACTGCTTAACCCACTGGAGAGTGTACGGACCCAAGGCAGGAAGGAAGGGTTTCTGTGCACTTCAAAGCCCCTCTTTGAAAGTCTCCCCCATTCAAAGGCACCACTGGGTATAAGAACGCTACCTCTGACCCTACCAACTCAGTACACTTCAGGACCTGTGGATACTCTGCCAGGAATTACTGCCACTCCCCTGGACTGTTACTCTGGAAGAACTGCTTTTATGCTGTGCTGACCTACCTGCTGCCTGCTACTCTTTCTGCCTGGGTGAAAAAGACTGCACCTATACCTCTTGAACCCAGAATGACTCCAAGGGCTTGCCTGATTGCCTGCTGTTCTGAAGTCTCCAGAACATCAAAGATTTCCAGCAACCATGCAACAGCACCTGAGCTCTGGCATCTGGGATTCCTAACCTGCCAAGTGGTGCCAACCATGTGTAGCAAGATGGATGAGAGTATTTGTGCATGTGTCTGAGGTCCGTTTTTTACTGTTGTGATCTTTGTATGTGGGGATGAAATTATTTTCCCTTATTAATTTTGAGAATATATATTTTGACTCTAAAATGGCCTAAAAAAATTAAAAATTCTCACTCTGAATTGTTTGCAGCACATAACACATTTGTTTCTTGTATATTTGTCTTATCTGCCTTGTTTTGCATTTTTTGATAAATTAAATAACTTGTATGTACAGTATTCCGAATAAATCTTGCTTTTTGTATTACTATTTTGGTTTCTACGGTTTGTCGCATTCTCCCTGGATTCTAACTTAGGGAAAGACGGGCAGGGGAAACAAGGACCAAGCAAGGGAGGGAGATATGAACGTGTAGCGGAGGGGAAATGAGGAGTGCCCAGTGGAAAGATGGTAGGGGAGAAAACAGAGAGGAGTAACAGAGAGAAACATGCAAGAAGAAGCCAGCAGGTGTTGAAAGAGAGGTATGTAGTTGTAAAGTAATACCTTATGCAGTTCCATGCAGACGCACAGGTGGAAGTGAAAGAATATACTCAAAGGACCATTAGCTTAAGGGAACAGATGAATAAACATCTCAAGCCAATGGCTGAAAGAAGCTGGCCAAAGAAAGTTAAGAGTTGGAAGGGGTGGGTCTAAGGCCCCCACTGTGTAGTGTCAGTATTAAGTCTATTTGACAACTGTGCTGTCAAGATTCCGACCTAAAAGCAAGACTTCTTGAGTAAAAAAGAAAATGCAAAATTCTGAATGATTTTTGAGTCTAAACTGAAAACGCTGAAAGAAAAACAGCAACGCCATATGCTTTTCTTTAGGAGGGTGGCAGGAAAGGAAATTGCAGTGTCTGCTTGAAAACTCCACCAGGCACACATACAGAATTTATAGATGTTGTGTGAAGGTGAGGCACAGCATGCACAGTGTCATACAGCAGTGTCCAGAATGAAAAAGTGCACTGATAGATGCCAGGAAAAGCTGGAGTTAAAAGGCCACAGGAGGGAGGTCAGGGCATGGGTATCCATAGGGTGTGGTCACTGGTTAGTTCACAGAATAGGCGGTGGCTGGGTTGGATCTCAGTGGTCAGCTGGATCCTTTTGGAATCAGTATTCCCTCTGCCTTTTGTGTCCCTGAAGTAAGTAAACAGGAGACCAACCACTTGACTCTAGGAAAGCAGTTTCAGTCCCCATGTGCTACCAGGATTGAGTAGTCCTCCTCTTCTTCCAGCAGAAGTCAGGAGTCTTCTCCCAGCAGGATCGTCTTCTTTATCAGGAAGAGTTTTCCCAGGTCCAGAAATATTCTGAGGAGGGAAAGGCTAAGGTGCTAGATTTATTATGTTCACTTGACAGCGACTGGAGAAATATTGCAACTCAATCCTATTTATTCCCAGTCATCCACCTCCTTTTGAAGCACTTCCTCTATGCCAAACTATACAATTACCCAGAAGCCCCTGTTTCATTAAGGTGGACCCCTTCTGCTACCAGGCAGACATGTCGTCAGCTTCCTAGCTACACCATTATTTACATTATCTCTCTTCCCACATGACCAAATGGGTTTCTCTGCTATTGTGACAGGAGCTTGGCTGTCTAGAATGTTCTTCAGAAAGAATGCGAGAAGCCTTCCATGGCGGCTCCAAGTCAAAGGACGTTGTGCTAAACCTTTCATTTGTTCTGCTGAATGTGCCTGTTATCCTACCAGAAAACAAATACCTGCTAACGTGTTAGCATTTAACTTGCAAAGTCATTAACTCCCCCAGCCCTGGTGCAAAAAAAGTAAAACAAATCTGGGGTGGCCATGCAAGAAAAGGTGAATTTGCTTAAGCCATTAACCGTGTTAATAGTTGGTCTACGGAAGCGTAGTCCCCCTGCGAACTGTTAGAAGGCTGAGACTGATTCTTTTATGCATTTGGGGCTTTATGAGGTTTTTTCGCTATTTATATTTCAGGGCTGATTTCAGTTCATAATCTCTTGCATGCTGGTGACTGCACTGAACAAGAAGGCCAACCAGGGACGCTAGGCTTTTTAACAAATTTATTCTAACGACTTTAACCATAAGTTTCATTACCAGAACTAGCATGCCACAATATTGCAAGAAAGAAAATTGGCACAAAAAAGCCAGCCTGCTACCATGTTGCAGTTAATGAATGTTGTACAGCAGGGCTGGCAAACTAACAATTTGCAATGGATGTTTCTGCCTGAGCTGAGACATCCTGTCACCATGCTACAATTAATGCTTCTTCAAATGACACTTTTAAGTGGCCTCCTCAATTCAAGTATATTTCACTTTAATTAGTTTTCAATTCAAATGCATAACAGTTTCCAACAAGAGATAATGCTCAACCTTTCTTCAGCACTCTCTGAACTAACAATGAAAGAAAGGGCACTCTTCTAGGGATATAGTCACATTTTTTAATTTTGCATCGGTAATGTATAACTGTGCGCACTGACCACTATCCTAACATTCGTTTGCCTAATTTACTGCATTTTCAGGCAGGTCTTCTGGCTGCTAGTGATGAATCAGGGATCATATCCTATAAGGACAACAGTTCCCTGCTGGCATCTGCCTTAGCAGTGTATCTTGCTATCATGCCATTTCCACTTTATCTCTGAAAGTTCCCTTGCTGTTTTTTGCTTTTCGGCAACAGTTCACAAGCCCCCTTATTGTGAGAGAACTCTTCAGTGGCAAATTATTGCTCCTCTAAGTCACCCTAATGGTGTTACCCAGAAGGGGTATCATATAATGGTTTCAGCAATCTCAGAGGAGTAGCAATGCTTAGCTTTTGTACGTAGGCTTTGGTATTCAGCAGCCAGTTAATTGTTTTTGTAGCGTATTGTTGCACTGAAAGTAGCTGCCTGCTCCCTCTCATGTAAACAGGTTTACTCAGTAACCCTTTGTGGAAACTCTTCGCAATAAATCATCACAGCCAGTGGAGCATGTGCTTATGGTTGTGAACACTACATGTGCACCTATTTTTAGGACTTTTTTGTAAGAATGGCAGTTACAGGATGGCACACCTATGCTATCCCTTACTTCTTTTTCCACTTGTGTTGTTTTTTCCCGGGATTTCACCCAAGTCTAATCCAGATATTATGATAAACGAATGCAAGTTTAGAATTTTAGGGTGCAAGATGTGAATCTATTTTGACAGAAGGTTGTTTGTTGGTCAGAAGGAGAGAACAAAATCCATATAAATTGTTTTGAATTGTTAGTGGTAACATTTCCAACAATTCAAGTGATCTAGCTCAGAAGGAAGTGGAATCTGTATGAAATAGGGTTTTTGGTTGAGGGGCCTGGAAGCCCCACTCAGGCAAGATCCACAATCCTTGTCACGGTGAACCATAAACATCACTAATTTCACCTGTGCTTAACCCTCTGGTAGCTTGGCACAAAACAGTCAGGCTTAAGTTAAAGTCAATGTGTAAAGTATATATGCAGGAAGTAATATTGATTTTAATTTTTTATTATGTATTTTGTTATATATTTTATATGTATATGATGTAGTTTTTTGTTTAAAGATTTTTTATGTTTTTTAAAGTATTTGCAAAATATTTAGTAGTTATTACATTTCACTGAAGTAATTTTTATTATTTTTGTAGTAGTTGTTGTTGGGTTGGGTGGTGGGTTTAGAGGGGTACGGGGGATATTAATTTAATTATAATAAATTATTAATTTTTTTAAAAATAAATAATATTTATTTAATTATTAAATGATAATGAATTTTGTTAATTTTGCAACTCATTTTATTTAATTGTTGAATAATATTAATTATTTAATTGGAAATTAATTAGGTTAATATTGTAAATAATGGTCTTCAATTTAAATTTTATATGTGGGTTGTGAGTGTTATGGGGTAGTATTTATGTGGTACACAAACAATAAGAAAGTGAAAAGACAACCAAAGAAAAATCCCAACTCAATTTAGCAAAATAGAGTAACTTTTAATAAATAAAAGAACACCGGAATGACAAAAATCCAATCAGTAGACCCGAAGATATTCAATTTCAAATGAAAATAGACTGGCTTAGGGCAATATCTCAGGCCAAACTTATTTTTAACACTGAGCCCTTTATAAGACCCTTCCACGTGGACTTCGACAAAAAAGTGTCTAAATTCCGATCAAGCCCAAAACTTTCCTTAGCCCACTCATTGGTTCTGAATAATAAGCTCATTTCTTTCTGAAGGAAGAAAATCTCACAATTTAGGCCAGCCCGCAGTGTTTCCTATTCACCACCATGGAGTGCGTTTCCCCACCTCAACACAGCATCCAGGGAAAAGGATAAGAGGATAATAGGCCAAACTCTTGGCGCAGGACATGTGGGGTTGCAAGTGTATTCAAGTTACATATCTGACAAAAGATTCAATCGTTAATCCTCTCAAAAGAGTGCCAGTAGCTCATATCTAACACTTTGCACACATAGCACAAAGAGGGGGGATTTGGGCCCTATAAACTGATAGGATATGCTCACAATGACGTCTCCCACAAGTTTTATAAAATCAACACAAGGTGTTAGCCTGAGAAAGGGCCCTGCTCGAACACAACCTCATGTGGTCAATACCCCACCCAGTCTTAGAAAAAATCATGCCAAGATAAAGATGTGTACACTATTTCTAATCTGTCAGTACTCGGATACCAATTAAAATTCTGTTTCATTCTTGTTATATTGCTACAAAAGAATAAGACTTTCGAAGATGATGAGCTTCAGCAAATGGGCTTCTGCATACTTTGATAATACTTCAAGATGACTCTGCAGACCAATAGGGCTAGTATCCATTATGGCTACTTCATTGATTCAAGGTGCCAATCAAAAGAGGAGCCAACGTGCAACCTTGCTTACAACCATTTTGGCTTTCATTCTTACATGATAAATCCTTCATTCTATCCATCAGGATTTGACACCAAGTATCCGTATGTGATTCCATGATAAGACCCAAAAGATGGTGCAGAACTCCCAGCCGTAGAAACCTTCCCCACAGTGTCTGACGATCAACCCTGTCAAACGCTGTGGAGAAATCAATAAACAGTGTATATACTGGCATACCTCAGGAAATGGTGTATTTTTCCACTTCCATTTGAAGGACTATGATATTATCGAAGGTGCTATGATTCCTCCTGAAACCGGCTTGTTGTGGGAGAATGATCTTCTGGTCTTCAGTCCACTGCTGTAAGTAACTAAGCACACTCTTGGCAAAATGTTTGCCAGAGGCATCCAGCAGTGCTATCTCTCTGAATCTTGCCGGGGAGGATTTGGTGCACTTCTTATACAGCGGTACATCAACACTTACCTTCCACTATTGGAAAACTTTCCCAGAACAATAGCAATGAATAAATAATGGGGCATGAAAAGCTCCCCAAGGTGCATGTCCTTTTTATGACTGCAATGGGAACCTCACCAGGCACCAAGGCACCATAGGTTCTGGCTTTTTTTATAAACCATAAACCTCACAATCTCATCAACAGTAGGAACAACATACTCCAAATACAGCACGTTATCCACACAAAGGGTCACAAGGGTATTTAATTCAGTATTACCAGCATACAACTTGGATATATATTCCACCCAATATTCTGCGATGTTTATGTTTATGTTTAATTGCTTGTATAGCGCTCGATTGCAGAGACGTCTTGGCGCTGGGGCGTGTAGACAGGAAAGGTACACTATAGGTGAGAGACCTATGCGGCTGTGAACAGCCAAGTTTACAGACTCTTCATAAAAAGCTGAAAGTTGGATTGAAGCTTCATAGGAAGTGGCAGTTTGTTCCAAAATTTAGCCACACAGTGTGTTATTGCTTTGCCCCCTCATCTCGCCCGTCTTCTCTTTGTAGTTGTAATGAGTCCTAGACTAGCCGATCTGAGAACGCGTGAAGGAACATACTAGAATTCTCTCCTTTGACTTTGTCATACTTTGCCAGTCCTGTCTTTGGACCTGTCGTGGGTCGCTTTCCTCTTGAATAAATATCACCTTTTTATTTTACTTGGACTTTGTGATATTTCATTTGATGGACCTTTCAACAGTGATCTAATACCAGCCAAGGTTGGCTGTCCTCTGGGTATTCCCAGTAGAAGTCTCACTGCAGGGTTTTGTAGAATTGCAATTTTTGCAGTTGGAATTTATCGATTCCCAAAAATAGAGCGTTACAATAATCCAGTTTGGATAAAAAAGAGCTACCATCACTGTCTTTTGGAGCTCTTGAGAGATGTATGGAAACATTTTTCTCTGGATTTTTAAGAGAAAAAAACACAATGACGTAAGGCTGTTTACCTGGGGACCAAAATTCTATTTATCATTGAAGATGATCCCTAAATTCCTGACCTTCTCTACTGGGCGGGGACATTCTTCGGCTTCAATTGGCCACCAGGACCGGTTCCACAGGGCTTGGCCCGGCCCAAGCTCCATCACCTCTGTCTTATCTGTATTTATTTTCAGATAGCTCTGACTCATCCAGGCCATAATCTCGGTGAGACAAGCATGAAACCTGGCTGCCGTGGTCTCTGGCTGATTGATAACAGAGATGACCAGTTGAGAGTCATCAGCGTACAAGACCAGAGCAAAGCCATGCCTCCTAACGAGATTGGCCAGAGGGGTGACGTTAAGATTGAACAAGGTTGAGGAAACGGCAGACCCCTGTGGCACACCGCAAGGAAGATGGAAACTGTCCGACTTCATGCCTTCCCAGAACAGCCTCTGCTCCCTTACCTCCAAGAAGGAGGACATGAGGGCCAGGGCGGCCCCCCTACCCCTATGTTCCTCAGCCGCTGCACCAGGACAGTTTGGTTCACAGTGTTGAACGCGGCTGATCGATCAAGGAGCACGAGGACCGCCCTCCCTCCCTCATCCACCACCCTGCGGATCTCTTCGGCGGCAAGGATTAAGGCATAGTTGGTGGAATGACTTGAGCAGAAGCCATGTTGAGAGTTGTCCAGCAAGTTGTTTACATCCAGGTATTCGGTCAACACTGTGTTCAGTTGTTTCATTAGAACTTTGGCCACAATTGGTAGACCAGCAATCGGGCGGTAGTTTTTAAGATCATTGGGGTTGGTTTCTTTAGGAGGGGTGTGTTTGATGCCATTTTCCAGGTTTTTGGATAACAACCAGAAGCTAAGACTTGGTTCAGGATTGGGGTGAGATTTTCGCAGATCTTATGGGCAGTTTGATGGATAATGGAAGGGGGAAAGGGATCGGTATGTGCACCAGATTTTATAGAAAGTAGAAGTTTTTGTACTACCCCACTGTTTATTGTCTGAAAGCAGGTTAGCCTATAATGGGGGCGTACCACAGGTGTTGTCGTATCCTGAGGTCCTGGGGCACTTAGGAGATCATTACAGATTCCTTGCACCTTCTCTTGAAAATGCCCAGCCAGTCTATTGCATAGGATTTGATCAGGCTTAAAAGCGTTGTCCTGTTGAGGTTTGGCTAACATATTTACAGATTTGAACAGTTCCTTTGTGGAGTTGCCCGCCTCCTTTATTTTTGTTGTAAAAAACAGTTTTTTAGCGGCAATGATTGCCTCCTTGTATTGTGAAATGGTGCGATTATATATAGATTTCTTTTGAATGTCATATTGCCTCCAGAGGTGCTCAGCTCTTCTGCAACTAATCTTTAAACATTTGAGCTCAGGGGTATACCAAGGTGACAATGTCATGACTCTTTTAACTGCCACTAATTTATTTGGTGCAACCCGATCGGCTGCTGACAGTAACCAATGGTTAAACTGCAGGGCTGCCCCGTTGTTATCCATTTCTGGAATAGCAGGGAAAAGGTCGAGGGCCCACTCAAAGTCCATCCCCCATCATCAGTTTCAATTCCAACCGGCTTTTTATGTATCAGTCGGTCAGAATTGAAACTGGCAAGTAATTCCGGTTGGCTTTCTACGGGCTCAAGGAGCCGGTCAGCCAGTCAGAACCGGCTTGTAATCCCAAAGGGCTGGCCTTTCCGCCCTTGGATTACGATACACCGTTTCCGGCATGGTTTCCATGCCGGCCTGTCCAAACATGGAAATCATGTTGGAAAGCGGTTTTGTGGCCCCCAGCAAGGCTTACTTGTGTATGTCACCCGTTGGGGCCGGTGGGCACCTGCAGGGTGCAGGGAGGAACAACATCTCCCATTTCCCTATGGGAACGTGTATTACGGCAGGTTTACAGCCATAATGCATGCACCCTTAGGGAAATGTCGGAATGCAACTTGTGTTTGGTTGCATCCTAATGAGGTGGGTGGGACCGCCGAACGGAGGTCAGTCCAGTTTACGAGCCGTGTCTGTCCGACATCATATTCACCACCCTGTTTTAATAACTTAATTGATAACTAATTATGTAAATTGTGTAAATCATTAATTTTTTCGGGTTTGGTGTGTGTTGTTATTTTTGTGTAGTTAAAGGGTGTGTATGAATTGCATTATAATATTTTTTTAAAACTGATAATTTATAATAATTATTTTATTAAAATGTGTAAATAAGATATTGTTTAAGGTATATATTAGGTGTTAGTTGTTGCGTTTGTAGGGGAAAAAGTGGGAAGGTAATTAAAAATGCATTTATTATTAGTTAATTATGAATAATATGTGTTTTCTTAATAATTCATTATGGAAATTATGCTATTAAGATATTTTAAATGTATATATTAAATGTGGGTTGTTAGTTTTGTACCGATAAAGGCTAGGAAGTTACTTAAATATAATTATTTTATTATTTGTTAATTATTAATAATATTTTACTATATATTTAATTATTTAAAATGTCTAAATATATTTTAATAATCAATTTTAAATGTGTATTGTATAGTTTATAGAGAGACTAGCTTACCCGGCGCTTTGCTGCGATCTCCGAAGAAAGGAAATTCAAGGAAACTCGTCATGATAACATTAAATTTACATTGTGTCATTTGTATTGAAACTTATTCATTTTAATATGGAAAACATTTCAAAGTGTCGTTTTAATACTATTTATTTTTTCGAGTGCTTGTGGATGCACAATTTTTTGTTTTTCCGTCTTGTGCGTACATCAGTATTCAAAAGATTATGAGGACCCTGGGGGGGGTGTGATATTTAAAAACATTTTTATGAGTGTACTCAACAACTTCCCAAAGTTTCCTGGCGATCGGATGAATGGTGTTTTAATTCTATTTATTTATTCGAGTGCTTGTGGATACACAATTTGTTGTTTTTCCGTCTGGTGCGTACATCAGTATTCGAAAGATTATGAGGGCCTGGGGGGCTGATATTTAAAAAAAAATGATGCCAGAAACCTTCGCGGGAGTATACTCAACAACTTCCCAAAGTTTCATGGCGATCGGATGAATGGTGTAGTAATGCATATGCCAGAAACCTTAGCGGGAGTGTACTCAACAACTTCCCAAAGTTTCATGGCGATCGGATGAATGGTGTAGTAATGCATATGCCAGAAACCTTCGCGGGAGTGTACTCAACAACTTCCCAAAGTTACATGGCGATTGGATGAAAGGTGTAGTAATGCATAAAGGACAAACAGTCAGACAGACATACATTCGTTTTTATATATATAGATAGGGTAAAAAGTTATTTATGTAATAACCTACTTGAAAATAGTTAATTAATGTTTTCAAATTATGTAATTTATTATTGTATGTATTAAATGTGTTGTTCTTTTAGATTGTAAATAACACTGTAGGAATTGGTTATTATTATTTTGCTAATATAGGACGTCATTACTATGTGTGGCGGACATGGTCTGTGGTCCCGACCACAGGATTAGGATGAAACATCCTTCATTCAACGAAAGCTTGTGCAGCGGGAGGAAATGCCCGCAGCACAAACTTCCATTGAAAAATAGGTGTTTGTAAACATCCCTGCACCATGTGGCAGGCCCCATGCGGAGCCTGCCACACGGTGCAGGGATGTTTAGGGGGCACTTTAGAATCCCCAAGCCCTATAGCAGTGGGCCAGGGGGCACCCGAAGTCACTTTCCAACAGCCTTTTTATGTTGTAAAGGCCAACATGGAAAGGCTGTCAGAAATCAACATCGTAATTCCCATGGCAGAGCTTAGGCTTGCTCTTCTGTCATTCAAGGGATTACAATTCCTCTCCTCTTCCTGTGGGCTCTGTGAGCGACTAGGAAGAGGAGCTAAACCCCACCATGGTTTTCCCTTCGACCTCCATCATCATAATACGGTGGTCGGAGGGAAACCCTAGATGTCGGGCGGAAAGCCTCCAACAGACTGTCGGATGGATTTCCGTCTGACATGCAAATCAGGCCCTTTAATTAAAATAATATTTGTATTAATTTATGATGTGTATTAAACATTGTAATAAATATGTCATTTGGTTATTAAAAAAAATTAAATATTTTTTATATATATATATATATATATATATATTATATTTATCATAGTTTTGGCATTATTTTATCTTCTTGAAATGAATTAGTCTGTTTCTATTGTTGCATGCAGTGCAGTGGGAGCAGTAAATGTTACCTCTCTGCAATGCAAGACTTTCCCTACTGTTGCACTGACTGGAGTAGAAATAGTAAATGTTACCCTCCACAATTCAATACTTTACCTACTGTTGCACTGACTGGAGTGGTAATAGTAAATTGTACCCTTCTGCAATCCAACACTTTCCCTATTGTTGCACTGACTGGCGTGGAAATAGTAAATTGTACCCCTCCCCAATTTAAAACTTTTGCTTACAGGTCTACGGACTGGAGTGGGAATAGTACATTTTACCCCTCCACAATCCAACAATGTCCCTACTGTTCCACTGACTGGAACCATCACTTTCCCTCCTGCGTGGAGTGGGAATACAACATTTTACCCTTCCTGAGTCCAACACTTTCCCAACTGTTATGTAAATTGGAGTGCGAATAGTATATGTATTATTTGTAGAATTGTATAGTTTTGTTTATATTGTTTAAATGTGTATTATAATGTTTTGGGTATTTAAAATTACAATATTTATAATTGTTAATGTTTTTAATATGCAATATATTTTTTGTACATTTTAATTTTTTATGTTGTTTTGTTTTCATTTTTAATTAAATTGATATGTTTGTTATTGTTTTTAGGTTTATATAGATAGATATAAATATCCACTGGTTCGACTCTCCTTCTGGACCCCACGGACCCGTGAAGATTGGCGTGCACTCCGGCGGAGACAACCGGCTCGATTAATCACACACAAGAGTTCCAAAATCAGCACGCTCTCATGAAAGTACAGAAATCAGCACTCAGAATGATAGCAGTGTTGTTTAATCCACAATGCGTTTCGCCAGTCAAACTGGCTTGAGCACGTGATCAAGCCAGTTTGACTGGTGAAACGCGTTGTGGATTTAACAACACTGCTATCATTCTGAGTGCTGATTTCCGTACTTTCCTGAGAGCGCGCTGATTTTGGAACTCTTGTGTGTGATATATATATATATATATATTTGTTATAGTATTACATTTAAAATACATTAATAAAGAACATTTCAATTAGGTATATGTAAATACATTACCTACTGGAGGTTGCCAGTAGGTAGTTATAGTTATGACCTATTTTCCATAGGAAATCCGCAACATTCTAGTCCCAATAACTTTGGCGCCATTTGACGAATCTTTGCGAAAATTTAAAAAAACATATGGCCCTCTCCAGTCCGCTCCTATCCTGAAAGTCTCGGGGTGATTCGTCAAGCGGGGGCCAAGAAAAACGGGGGGTCCCAAAACGTGTTTTACAGATGCAATTTCTCATAGGAACCTTTAGCCACAGCTACAGCCCGAACTGCTGAACGGAATTACACCAAATTTGGCGAAAAGGTAGTCCTTGGTTCAGACTTGTGCCTTTTTGTTAAATGGTGTAAATCTGTTCAGTAGTTCCTGAGAAAATAAAAAAGTAAAATCATATATATATCTGTGGCCGCGGAAGGATCCGCGCACCCTCCCGATGACAAGCTGTATGCTAATTGGCTGTCAACACTCCAAAGCAGGAAGTGTTGGCAGCCATCTTGTGCCTCGGTAGAACCGAGGCAAAAGAAAACAGAAGCCAAAATGTGCAAGACGCAAAAAGGGGGCAGGGTAGAAACACCCTGACCCCCTAGGCCTACTCAGGGGGTCCAACAAGGACCCCCAAGGCCCCCCCAATTAATACATTTTTTTAAATGGCATCCTGCCGATAAAAGAAAAGACGAAGCGCGGACTCCCGCGCTCCGTTGGTAATTAGCCCCGAGGGGGCCAAGTCCCGGGTGCAATATAGTAATGTGATTGGGAGGCCCAGAGGGGCCCACCAGCCCCAGGGACTGCCACCCCCGGGGCTTCAATGTGCATGGGTGGGGGCTCAAAGGCCCCCCAAACCCCAGGGACTGCCACCCCCGGGGCTTCTTTAGAATATATGCGGGGGGCTCAAGGCCACCCCGCAGCCCCAGGGACCACCACACCTGGGGCTTTTAAAAAAAATATTCAAACCTGTGGGGGGGCTTGATCCCCCACTCACCCCGGGGACTGCCACATCCCCAGGGCACTAAGTATTATAATTAGGGGGTCCATGACAGACCCCAAAACCCTGGGGACCACCACCCCCCGGGGCTTTGTAAGTGGTGGGAGGGGGTCTCGCGGCCCCCCTCCTGGAGCCTGTCATTGCCCTGAGGACCGCTACCCCCCAGGGCCAGCTCCTGCAGTGTCCTGGGGTATCCACCCCGGGACACTGTAGTTTGCAATGACAGGGCGGGAACTTCGCGGCTCCCGCCCTGTCAATGCAAACTGCTTTGCTTCATTGAAGTTAGAGCAGGGAAACCTGCTCTTGTTTCAATGAAGCAAAGCAGATTGCTTTTCCACATAGGGAGCAGCATGTTAGCTGCATGGGGTCCTCAGGAGGGGGGCCACGCAGCCTCCCTCCTTGGTACAAAAATAAAAAAAAATTACTTGGCCATGCCCTGGGGGATGGTGTGCCAGGGTCCGAAAATGGCCTCGGTGGGGGGCCCACAGATCCCCCTTCCAGATTAATACTTTTAAAAAATTAATAATTTGGGGTCATGATCTGGGGGATGAGGTCCCAAGGGCCCAAAAAACAGTAAAGGAAGGGGGGGCACAAAGCCCCCTTCTAAAAAAGAAACAAAAAAGCTGGCATCGCGCTGGAAGCCCCGCCCCTCCAACCAACACTATGCAAAAGCGCCCTGTGGCGTGTTTTAAGATGAGGAATTTTTTTCCCTACAGTCCTGAGGGTCCTTGGGGGCTAACTAGCCCACCAGGTACCTACAGTTAGCGCCACATGGCTAAGGGGCAGAGAGGTGATCTGAGGCCACGCCCCTTTTTAAACCTCTCTGCAATGCAGCTCTGTTGTGTTTACTGGAGGTACGTGGTGGGCTAGTTGGCCTCCAGGGACCCTCATGCTTGAAGAGGAATTCATTGCCCAACTTAAAACGCACCACGGGCACGTTTACACAGTGGTGAAGGGAGGGGGCGGGGCCTGAGGTGACGTGTGCAAACACGCCCTGTGGTGCATTTTAAGTTGGGGAATTAATTCCTCTTCAATCCTGAGTTCCTGTGTGGGCCAACTAGCCCACCAAGTACCTCCAGTAAGGGCCACGGAGCTGCCTTGCAGAGTGTTGTAAAAAGGGGCGTGGCCTCTGAACACCTCTCTGCAACGCAGCTACCTGGCACATACTGGAGGTACCTGGTGGGCTAGTTGGCCCCTAGGGATCCCTTAGGATTGAAGAGGAATTAATTCCCCTACTTAAAATGCGCCACAGGGCGTGTTTGCACACATGTCACCTCAGGCCCCGCCCCCTTCCTTCACCATTGTGCAAATCGCCCCCTGGTGAGTTGTAAGTTGGGGAAATATTTCCCCTTCAATACTGAGGATCCCAAAGGGCCAACTAGCCCACCAGGTATCTCCAGTATGCGGCAGGGAGCTGCGTTGTAGACAGGTGTTCAGAGACCATGCCCCTTTTTACACCACTGTGCAACGCAGCTCTGTGGCGCTTACTGGAGGTACCTAGTGGACTAGCTTGACCCAAGGGACCCTTCGGATTCAAGGGGACTTCATATCCCAACTTAAAACGACCACCGGGCGAGTTTACACAGTGTTGAAGGGAGGAGATGGGGCCTGAGGTTACATGTGCAAACACGCCCTGTGGGGCGTTTTAAGTTGGGGAAATAATTCCCCTTCAATCCTGAGGGCTCCTGGGGGCTAACTAGACAACCAGGTGCTTCGAGTAAGTGACACTGCGCTGCGTTGCAGAGAGGTGGTGCAGGCCGTGCCCCTTTTCACACCTCTCTGCAACGGCTCTTACTGGGGTACCTAATGTGCTACTTGGATCCCAGGGACACTCAGGATTCAAGGGGACTTAATCTCGCAACTTAAAACGGCCACAGGGCGTGTTTACCCAGTGGGGAAGGGAGGAGACGGGGCCTGAGGTGACGTGTGCAAACACGCCCTGTGCTGCGTTTTAAGTTGGGGAAATAGCTCCCCTTCAATTCTGAGGGCCCCTGGTGGCCAACTAGCCCACCAGGTGCTTCCAGTAACCGCCACTGCACTGCGTGACAGAGAGGTAGTCCAGACCGTGCCCCTTTTTACACCTCTCTGCAACGCAGCTCTGTGGCACTTACTTAAGGTACCTAGTGGGTTAGTTGGACCCCAGGGACCCTAAGGGATTCAAGGGGTCTTAATCCCCCAACTTAAAACGTGCCACAGGACGTGTTTGCACACATGTCACCTCAGGCCCATCCTCCCTTCACCAGTGTGCAAACGCGCCCAGTGGCGCATTTAAGAGGTAGTTTGAATCCGCCTGCCCTATTATATACTAGGGGCTTACAGAGGAGGTCATGCTAATACAAGTGGTTGGCCAACGCATAGTGTTCCCTAGTGTATGAAGGTGTTTTAACTGTATTCTAAGTGTCTTTTAGCATAGCACTGGCTCTAGGACTGGTTAGTCAGAGTCAGTTACCACCAGTACCCATCGGAAGAAATTGAGGGTACAGGATGATTTTGCAACAAGGCCTCTTTCTGCTCCTCTGTTTGTTCTTTCTGCATTTTCCTTCTTCCGGCACTTTTCTTCGTCTTTGAGGACTTTTGTTGCTTCTTTCTTTTTTTCTTTCTGTGTGTTTTTTCTTCTTTCTTCACATGTCCTATCTCTGTAGGCATAGTTAGAATCTAGCATTAAAAGAACTTTGAAATTCAGGTTTCAGGCACGTTATAGTTAGGAATTAGCATTTAAAAAACCTTAGAAATTTACTGAAAAAAACATAGGTTTCAGGGCGTTTTAGTTAGTTGGACATTTCCCTCGTACAAAACCATTGAAATTCCCCCGTTACAGTTAGTTCACTTAATTATAACTCATGCGCCAGCAATGCACTGCTGATGAGGTCACATATTACATCACTCATGACATGCTCAGTGACATCACTCAGGACATAACTCATGACATCTCAAATGACATCACTGATGACATCATCCTTGTGATAGACTGGCAGACCTCCTCTCACCCTAATATAACCTTTGATGCACACACAGTCAAAAATAGAAACTAACATGTTCAAAACAATGGACATACCAATACCACTTACGGCACACCTATTCAGTAATTCCAAGATCTACACACACATCCACTCATTCACCAACTGTCCGATACAGTCACTCATACATGTACTCACTTATCATATATATTCATCAACCTATACATCCTGTTACACAGTGACACTCATCTATAGAGTTACTCACACACATAGTCACAGATGCAATCAAAGGGGGTCATTAGGATGGCGAGCGGACTTTGCCTGCCCGCCATCCTCATGGGGATTGGGACTGCCCGCCATAAGGGCGGGTGTCCCGTGGTGGGGATTAGGATGCGCCCACCACAGTGGCGGGTGCATCCCTTATTTTTAACATTGTGGCGGGCGGTGCTCTCAGCACCGCCCGCCACAATGCTAAAAATGCATGTATGCATTTGCATACACAAAGCGGCAGGCACCGCGCGGTGCCTGCCGCTTCGTGTATGCAAATGCTGGGGGTACCACAGGTACCCCCGTGTGCACCCCCCACCTCTCCTTCACTCTGGGGGCCCACAGGGGGCCCACAGGGGGCCCCCAGAGTGAAGACCGCATGCCTTTCTGTGGTGGCATCGCCGCCACGGAAAGGCATCTAACTAAGCTCATTGTAATATGGCTGGCAGTGTTTAATAGACACCGCCACCATATTAAACCATTTCCGCCACGGCCAAAAGGCGACCGGGGCGGAAAAGCGGCGGACGGTCTTTCCGTCCGCCGCGGTCCCCCCCGCCATACAAATATGGCGGGGGGTCATTTATGTGAGGATGGCGGGCGGATTGCCCCCGCCAGACCAGAGGTGGCTACCGCCAGCCTGGCGGGGGCAATCCGCCCACCATCCTAATGGGACCCAAAGTATCAAACATCCATTAAATTGCATATACAGTTATACACACACCACCACACTTAGTGCTCCAGAAAAGTACACATACTTACTCTCTTAAGCAATCACTTACAGACGCACATACTAATTTATACAGGAACTCTTCCAATCTCTCACTCCCATATATACTCACTTATATACACCAATGCTCACATATACTAGTTTAAAACATAAGTAGTTACTCATAAAGACGCTATTGAGACAGTCATCCACTCACTAACACACCCATACACACACTCATCCACCCATACAGTCCTGCAGACATGCTGTCTTCAACACATATAAACAGTGAGTCACTCATTCATGCATCTATGTACTACGTAATACCCCCCAACGAACCATACAGACACTCAGACACTCATACTGATACTCAAAAAACAACTAATAACCTATATAGACACTCATGTAGCTACCCACCAACCTATGCAGCCACTTATACACAAAGTGAGAGACTGATACAGATATTTACATTTATAAACATTACTCACTAACCCATTTATTCACTAAGACACACTTAATCAGTCAGTTATACAATCAATTTTTCAACAAATAAATCATCCATTTAGACACTTATATACCCATTTATTCTTGCATCGACCTTGAGATATACATAAATATAACTTATTTAATTTTCAGAAAAACACACATTCACTGGATGATGTCATCAGTGATGTCATGAGTGATGTTATTTGAGATGTCATCAGTGATGTCATGAGTGATGTCACTGACCATGTTATGAGTGATGTAATAAGTGACGTCATCAGCAGTGCATTGCGGGCGCGCGAGTTATAGTTAGCTGAACTAACTATAACGGGGAATTTCAATGGTTTTGTACGAGCAAAATGTCAAACTAACTCTAACGCCCCTGAACCCTATGGTTTTTTCAGTGATATATATTCCGTGATACGACAGATTTCATAAGGACAATCTCAGGTATCATATGGGAACCCGATATGTTGATGATTGTTTTGGATGTAACAGGACTGTACACGTGTATATCTCATGATCATGGTACACAAGCAGTGCAATATTTCCTTAAGAGTCGCTCTTTAAAGTTTGCACGACACAATGTGATGTTACTTGAGTTTTTGACCTTCTGTCTAAATAACAATATCTTTCTGTTCCAGAAACAATATTTTAGACAGAGTAGGGGGACGGCGATGGGAACCTGCTTCGTCCCCATCTACGCAAACTTGTTCGCCGGATGGTGGGAGAAGCAGGTTGCCTGGGCCGATAAGAATCAACATTGGGTCTCTTCAGTAATCGAGTGGCACCGATATATTGACAACCTTTTTTTCAGAAAGGTCCTAAAACAGAAGCTTGAGCCTACATCACACATTTGAATAACAATATGTTTAATTTGCACTTTAGTGGCAACATCAGTGACACGGAAGTAGACTTCCTAGACCTTAAAGTCTTCATCAAGGAAGGTAAAATCTGCACCTCATTATTCCGCAAGACCACAGCAGGGAATTCTATCCTGGAAGCCAATAGCTATCATCCCAAACCTCTCAAGAATAGTATTTTGTACGGGGAATTACTATGCCTTAAGAGAAACTGTACACTAGAAAATGACTTCGAACTGGCAGCGCAGGAATCCATACTAAGATTTAAAGTGAGGGGATACTAGGATCAGATTTTACAACAAACCTATGACAAGGTTTAAAAGATTCCGAGATCAAATCTACTAAAAGATAAGAGAAGACCAATGAATAATGATGACAATAGCCCCGCTTTATTACAACTTTTTCAAGAGATTCCCAAAAAATCCAACAAACATTAGTCTGTAATTGGCACATTTTGAAGGCAGACGGAATAATCAGGGACGAGATACCAGGCTATCTGAAAATAACATACAAAAGAAGTCATTCATTAAGAGACCTTCTAGTACACAGCCACTTTGATTCAATTCCTAGAACACCAAGATTAAGCAATTTAGCTGGATTTTTTCCATGTCAACATTGCAAAGCATGCAGGACAAGTACTAAGACCTTAAGCTATGAAATACCAGGCACATCTGGCAAGTAGGAAAATCAATATATTCCTTACATGCACCACCCCATATTGTGTGTGCTGCTTAGATTGTCCATGCAAACTTCATTATATCGGCAGCACAATACACCTGGTCAAAAGAAGAATACTTCAACATGCAAGAGCTATAGAGCACAATGACCCAAACTACTCAGTTTCTACTGTCTAGATCAAGTCCCTATGAAAGATCGTGGAGGAGAAAGGGAAATCCAGTTGCGTAGATTGGAATCGAGATTCATTATAGATCTTCAACCTAGAACCCCCGCTAGGCCTGAACACTGAAGAAGAATTAGCTATACATTTAGGTATATAATTTAGAAAATTTTTTTTTCAAAGATTCAAAGCGATACCTGATATACGTGAGCCCTTTTAGCATTTGCACATTTTGTTCATACAGACCTTATGGGTACACATTCATTTTGTAGAAAGGCCTATACAAGGCACGATTAAATGACCTGTTCCTGCCTTAAGAAAGGCATGCACATGATGAAGCACACACTTGATATAATAGGAAAATCCAGGACAACCTGTATATATGTATATATTCATATCTAATTTTATTAATTTGAATGTGCACATAATCAAATTGATTCAATACTTACGTTGATTGTTGACATTAATTTCCATGAACGTGTATATAATAATAATCACTTGTGCTAATTAACTTCACACAAATGCCCATTCAAGGCTTAATGTCTGTTTACGAACATCTGAGTATCCAACATTGTTAATGATTTTCAGTTTAATATATGTAAATATAGTACATGCTAAGATGGCCACTCTGAATACAAATGAATCTGAGTACATCGTTTATGTTAATGAATGAGGAGGAAATGATGCAATTTCTTGAACCTATGTGAATCTTTATTTAAAAAGTAAGGAAACATGTTGTGCAAATATCAGTTGGAAAAAGGCGCGATGCAGAAACGCATCCTGTCTGCTGTGTTAATACGGGAATAAATCTGTATTGCCTGAACCACAGAGTGCGGACTATTCTTTTGCAAGAGTGAAAGAAATGGAGCGAAATATATTAATGTATGTGTTTCATTTTCGTAAATGAGTATAATAGCTATATTTATTTTAAAATGTATTAAATATATCTAATTTGTATTATCTTACTGTTACTTTTTAATATATTTAATGTTTATTATATCTATATATATTTTATTTTTTAACGATAGACTATTAATCTTATTAAAACTCATTGAGTCCAACTCGGGGTTCCCAGAAACTAACTCCAGCCGGAGAAAAATAGACTGTTGTCCGGATAACGATATGTGTTCCAACTCTCTAGTCTCTAGTCGTTGGAAACTATGGTTTTCCTCATCCTGACCTAATCCAGACATGTCCTATGACAGAAGTTACCTGCCTAGGCTACCTTAAAGGCTCCTTGGTCCTGGGTAGAAGACTGAGCATATTTCAAAGCAACCGCCACCCAACTCCACTGCAGAGGGTCATCCTTCAAGTCAGAGGCTCGAGAATGGATTATGGGCTCCTCTACCACTTTAATTGCTCAAGCCCCATGCCATAGTGAGATAACTTTTTAATTGGGGTTCCCGTGTATAAAGCTAGACCTGGCCTCTCTGCATCCATCATCAATGATTTATATATTTTTGAACCATTAGATTGGTTAATAGGAAGTTGCAAGTAGTCAGCAACTGAGTCAACACCAATCTCTCACTTTTAAAAATACTTACAATTGAAAACAATCAAATTTGCAATAACCATGGATCCAAAGATGCATCTAGAGTAAAAAGATGGACCAGAGGAGTGAATAATCACATTTAAGATGTCACTACTTTTTATCAACTTTAAGGCAGTCATTTCCAAAAAGGATTTTAGGTTTGGAACTTCTATTTACTTGGAGAGACTCTTTATCAAATAGCAGGATGAAATCCAAATCAGATGACATGGCACTCTGCTCTACACAAGTCCTGCCCCATAATTAAGCGGGGGACGGGAGTGTGGGCCGGAAAGTACAATAGTGCCAAGGTCAACATTTCTCATACTTGGTGGGTTAGGCGCCTGGCAACCCCTATTCAACCCTCCTAAATAAGCACCCTTTCTCTCAAAACCTCTACCCACACCTGATTGCCAGTATCACTGGAACCTATCTCTGGCAAGGAAAGAGAAACCCAATTTCTAATGCCCCCTCCCATTCCCAGAGGCTAAGATGAAACATTCGATATGGGAATCAAGACCCCCTGGGGGCAGGGAGAGGACAGATTGGGAATCGATAGCAGGGCTCCAGTTCTAGTCTCTTCCACAATGGAATTATGAGTAATAGGAGCAGTCAAGGCACTGCCTTCAAGGGGAAATGTCATTAACTCCCCTACCTTTGGACTCTTTGTATCATAATCCTTGGGGAAATAATTTTTTTTTATTTTCCATTTGGGGATTCTTCTTATTTGTTTATATTTCTTTGTCTTAGTGCACCGTACTGACTCCTAGCAGGGGGCTCCTTGTCCCCCATAGGAACTCTATTTGGCATACCACTTGTATTGGGCTCAATCTTGTGCAGTGTGCTCAAAGTGCTGTCCTTTGCCATCTCCTCTTCTAACCCAACACCCAACTGCAGTGTTGGTCCATTTACCTTTGAGCCTTTTTTGGTGCTTTTTAACCTCTTTTTTTAAACATGAAATCTCTAATTTAGCTATGCCTAAAGAGGTGCACTGATCCAGGTCCCCAAACAGCACACTTAAACATAGCTCTTCATGGTCAAGAGTACAGAAGTATTTTGGAGACACCACATAACAAAGTGGTGTACCAGCCTGGGCGGTAGCATCTTTTAGCACTCCCAGTGCCACATCTGTTTTAGAGTTTTATTTCACAATGTTATCCTTAAAAGGATTTACAACTGACGTTGACACAGAAGAATCACACTTATTTACATTCTGTTCTTCCAGTAAGATTGCAGATATCATTTCCAATACATGATCAGAACTGAGAATAGTTTTTTCCAATAACGATAATATAGAAAAAAAGATCTTTTCAATACAAAATAAAAAGTCAGAAGAAACAACCTCTCCTCCACTTTCAATTTAATTGAGAATTCAGGAGGAAACATTGTGGTCTAACTCTAAAGGGGACCCCCCCAAGGGAGAAGAGCTACAGTACAATGGATGAAGTGATGGTCACTGGGATCAAGAGTGTGGAGTTGAGTTCAACAAGCCCCCTGCATCTGGCATATTCTGGACCACACCACGGATGGGGGAAACCCCCTAACATTCTTATACAGATCAATATCTATAGTAAGAATAGTAAAATGTTCACACCATCTCTTTATAGGTTACTGCAACTGCCTCATTGCAAAAATCACTTTTCTGGAGCATATCAGAAGCTGTCATAGCCCCTCTCACTCCTGAGATACACTTGTAAAGCCATAGTCTTTTTTTATTAATATTGGAAGGGATAAGATCCAAACATTGGGTGGCCCTAGAAAGCTCCAATGAGAACAGAGTAGGGGGTAAGTGCACCAAGCCCTCCTGTACATCACTAGCCAACAGAGTTGCACTATCCTTAGTGACCCTCATTGTATATCTTATAGTGGGCCAAGGAATAGGGCATAGCCATAGGTGGGGGCACAGAAGGACAGAAACTGGAAGCAACTGTCACTGCCTCAACGGCTACTTTAGACTTTTTGCAAAAAAATTGTGTTGACAGGATGAGATTCTAGTGCTATGGGTGAATTTCTTTACTCTTAGGTTTTGACTCTGGGAGGAAGAAATTTCTCGCACTAACGCAACTTCTTCAATGTCATGTTGTTTCTCACAAAACCCCCAACACATGGGCAGCTATGACTTATTAGCAGTTGACTAAGCCGAATGAGATTGTCTCAGATGCACTGAACAGGAACTCAAAAGATGCTCCTATGGCGCTACAAACCTTTGACAAAGCCTGCCGTGACTAAATCGCTGCAAACCACACTGCACAGTCGCAAATCAAAACACGCCCTCGAAGAGATGATAAAGAACTGCAGTAATTGTGACTAAATCGCTGCAAACCACACTGCACAGTCGCAAATCAAAACACGCCCTCGAAGAGATGATAAAGAACTGCAGTAATTGCAGTATTTGCAGTGATTGCAGCAGTATTAGCAGTATTAGCAGCAGGCGACAGCAGCCACAGACAGCGAGAGGTTTAGATCGGATAAATCAGAAGTCAGCAAATTGGATACATTTGGTTAGATTAGCAGAATAGAAATATGAGTGTGGAAAGCAGGTTAACCACAGGAGGCACAAGTGCACTAACCTAAAGCCAGTCGCCTCCACACCACTGAGGGAGCCTGTGGCCTAAGCCTATTCCTGCACCCACTAGCACAGGGAAACGAGCCCCCACTGACTCCAGCACTGATTGCCTGTAATGTAAATATCCCACCTCTCATTGTATTGAAGGGACCGAAAATGGAAAAGAAAACAATCCATGTGATCCAAGTGATCCAGTAATCCAGCAGCCAGCTAAGAGGCTGAGAGGCAAGTATACAGAGCCCCCCTGCTCTTCACCTGCCGCCAGCAAACTAACCGTCTTGCAAAAGGGGTGGGAGCAAGAATCCGGGAGTATGACGAACCAACTATCAGGCGGGCAAGCAGAACTGAGAAGCAGAAGCAAAACCCCCTCTCTCTCTTCAACGCCTGATGCAAGCATTCCGGCAGAAATACTGTCTTTGCCGTGTCAGTGCTGCCCCAGATCAGCTATTGGCTGACTGCAGACAGGGGACTGTGGCTCCCCCTCTGCCAGTTGGCAACCAGGGGCGGCACACAAGCGCCTGAGGCTTAACACTCAGGTCTTGAATCTCGAAACGCGGTGCCGTACACACCCACTCACTCCTCTGCTTACCAAGCAGTGGCATCTGATGTCAGAGCAGCAATCAATGGATGGTGGGCTAGATACAGGGGCCAGGTTAGCCTGAGTCACCTAAATCCAGCTGAAGAGTTTTGTTTGCGGTGAAGGACACTGCGATAAGCAGGTAGAGCATCATAAAAAGTCATTGCTATAGCGCGAAGAGCAGGCATCATGGGCTGTCGTCAATGTAGTGTGAAGGGCTTGCTAGACATCATGAATGGGGGCATTTGTTCACTTCATGTCAAATTAAAAATGCATTTTTAAACGCATTTCTTAGTTTTGCACATGGTTACCATTGACTTTGAGTCTATGATAATTTGATTTCCTAAATTTGCATTTAGAAATGCTTTCTACATGTTCTTTTGGAATCTCAAAGAGGTATTCCCTATTTGATTTTCCTAAATCACTGCCGCAATTTGCGATTTCTACCGGGTAGAAATTGTAAATTGCGATTGGTTCGTGGCCTTGTACATATGAAAAGGCTGTTTTGCATTTCTTAATGGGCAGAAATTACGATTCGACCTGTACGAATCTTTTGTACATCTTGCCCAATGTTACTGCCAGATCACTAGTGAGTCTGCTCTAGTCCTCCAACATGCTGGGATAAAAAACAGTGTGGAAGGGCACTAAATATATATAGAGCCCTGTAACACACCTAACTCTCAATTCAGAGCTCAGGCAAACAATGTATCTTTTATTATGTCACAGGTCGACAACTGTTGCCATCTCTCATGAAGCTCAGTCTGTATTGGGATATCCATTAAACTGTAGCCCACTAAACCATCTGGTCCAAAACTCGAACATGCTTTGGTGTGCAGCAGCTGGGTGTCCAGAAAACACCCCTTGCTTGTGCTGTTAGCTAAGTAAGATCTCCCTGCCTTTTATCACCCACTGCAGCTGTAAGGCTGTTGTGAGGAGGAGGGTATTTGTTTCCCTCTGGGGTGGGCGATAGTAGAGAGATACAGGTGTTACAAAGATGCCTGGAACAGGTAGGTGAAGATTAAGGGGGTCATTGGGCTCCGCCTGCCATCCTATCGTGAAATGGGACCTCCCGCCATAAGGGCAAGGGTCCCTTGGGGGCCATTAGGATGTGCCTACCACAGTGCGGGCCCGTCCTGCATTCCTGACATTGTGGCGTGCGGTGCACTCAGCACCGCCGACCACAATGCCAGGAAGGCATGTCGTGCACTTCCATGCACAACATGGCAGGCACCACGCAGAGGGGTTCCATAGGTACCCCCCATGTGCACCCCTCACCCTCCAGGGTCCCTGGGGGCCCGCAACGGGCCCCCGCAAGCAATTCCTTCATGCCTTTCCGTGGCAGCAAGTCATGTTTCCGCCCCCATAGTAATATGGCTGGCGGTGTCTAACAGACACCGCCACCATATTAAACTCTTTTCCGCCCGGTCGATTTTTGTTGATCGGGCGGAAAAGCGGTGGACGGTCTTTCCGTCCGCTGCGGTCCCCCCCCACCATAGTAATATGGCGTTGGGAAATGGGGGGCAGGTGGGGACGGATCTCAGGTGGATCGCCGGTGGCTATCCGCCCGAGATCCTAATGGGCCCCTAAGTCTCTTTATTCATGCCTTCACTGTAGCACCTCTAATGCGCATCACTCCTAGCGAAGCGACCAACAACACTGCCAGTAAGGCTGCTCTTGTCCAAATTCCAAGGCAACCTCTGGCTCAACTGTAGGAACATTCCAAAAGGTGGAAAGAGGGAGGGGGCAAAGAGAGAGAGGGAGAGACCACAACAGGTATGTGAAAATACCAGAATACAAACTAAGTTAAGTTAGGGAATTATAACAGTGGGCATCTTCATTTTATGATTATTTTTTTTCGGCTGACACTGCTGCAATGAAATGGAATGAAAGAGACACTTATAAATGGTGAGCATTCAACCAAACGACATGTTGGCGCTCAAACCACAAACACTGACAAAAATATATGAGAAACAAAAAATGAAAAAGGAAATAAGGGGTGCAAAAAGAAATTAAATTCAGATCATAGTTAAGATCTTCCTTTATGAAACGCAAGCAACACATACCACAAAATGCTCAGCTCGCTTAAACTGATTCAGGTAATCATCAGGAAGGCGGAGATAAGGAAGTTTGCAGTAGTCAGTCCTGGAAAGAATACAGGTTGCAGTGACCTAAGCATGACATTTTATGTGGAAGAAGGAAAGCATCTTTTTAATTACCTTGATTTGAGTAAACATGAAGAAATTACAGTCCTTATCTGCTGTGTCATAGGCAGTTGGGGATCCAGGAAAACACCAAGCTGATGGCAGCATCGCCTTGCTTGAGGAAGAAAGCCTGAGGGAGTTATGTCATTAATCTGTGTTCCTTTCATTTTATTTGAAATGGGAAGTCATGGTACATCCAATACTGAACTGAGGTAAGACAGGAGGATGATATCGATGTATGATTGTATATTTACAGGACAACCAAATGATGTGATATAAAGAATCAATAGATGCATAGATATTGAACAACATAAGAGAGAAAAAAGAGTGATGGGAAACACTGTGGGTTCATCTTTGTGTGTGGGAGTAGAGTGGAGGAATAACTACCAACTGTGAGCAATCTTACAGGAAGGAGGAGAACCAGCCTAGTTCTTGCCCCACGAGACCAGCATCCTACAAACCAGCTAAAAGAATACCTTAGGCTATGGTATCAAAAGCTGCAGAAAAATTAGACAAAAGAAGAGCTGCAGCATCAAACTGATCAATAAATGATTTTAATTTGTAAATAGTAAGGGGAAGGGCTATCTTAGTATGCATACCAGGGTGAAAGCTCAATTGCCAAGCCATCAAGTACTGAAAGTCTTCCAGATGATGAGCCATTGCTTGGCAACAATCTGTGCTGTACTTTTACCTAGGAGTGGAAGAAGCCTACTGTGTTGGACTTGACCCTCTCTGCAGGGTCCCCTCCAAACTTTTTGGCTTCTTCGTTCTTGTTTAGCTGACCTAATTTTTCATGGCCTTAGGACTCTACACACTTAACCACTGCTAACCAGTGCTAAAGTGCTTGTGCTCACTTCCTTGGAATAAGGTAAAATTGGGTTAGACCTGATTGGGACATTTTTACTTATGAATCCCTAGTATAATGGTATACCATATACCCAGGGCTTATAAATTAAATACTGCTAGTGTGCCAAAAGTAACCCCTTAACACATGTCTCAGGGCTGCCACTGCAGCCTGTGGGCATTTTTAAACTGCCAATTCGACTTGTCACAATTAACCTTTCGTCATGCCTAAAACTCCCTTTTCAATACCTATAAGTCACCCCTAGTGTAGACACTAAACAACCCATTGATCAAGGCGCTTTGTACTTTAAAAGTGGGGCATGTACTACTGAGTTTTACTTGTGTTGGTAGTGAAAAACTCCTAAATTTGCACTCATTACTGTGAAGTCTAGCTGTCCCATAGGGGTACCTTATTTAATTTATTAAGTGATAACTTTTCTTTGTGAACAGGTGGCGATGTCATGTTTGGTGTCAAAAGAATTGTAATTTAAGATCCTCTTTAATTGTAAAGTTGGATTTTAAGTCACAATTCTGAAAATCCATCCTTTATAAAGTTGTCATGTTATTGTCCTAAACAGTTGGAGCCAGCAGTCTGTATCCAGGGTCACATGACTAGGTATAGTTGACAGTTGGCCTTTGTGCATTCCGCCCACACAGTAACGCACATGGGGACTACATATTGGCAGAATGGCCTATCTGACAGGGTGAGAGGGGTAGAGCTGTGCACATCCCCACTTACATTTCAAAGGAGCTGCCTCAGCATACATGCAAATGATTTCACTCTATCCTTTTGTGACCACAGACTCTGTGGAGCCTGGGCAGGGAGGCAGGAAATTCCAAATCCATCTCTGAGGGAAAAACTCCAGAAGTTTCTTCCACTTCAAAGCTCGGACCAGATAAAAAATGAGGACCCACTCTTCAGTTCTTTTCTCAACCTGTGGAGGACTCTCAGGGGACTGCCTGCTTCCTGAGAACTTTAGGGGGCTGTCCTGCTGCTCCTAGAAGACAGCTCTTCTGCCTAAAAACTGCCCTGTGCCCTCAGATGACTACCCTGCTGCTTGAGACCTGCTTTCCTGCAGGGCCCAGGACCTCCAGAGTAATTCCAAAGGGAAATTTGCATGCTTTCTGTTTGGAGCCAAAGGAACATAGAAAGCTCCAAGAATTTTTAAAGTGTATCGTGTACCAGTCTGAAGAGAGTTCTGACCCTCTGTGTGGGGCCCCACCCCCTACAGTGGTGCTAAAGTTGCAAAACACGGCAAAAAAACGTGGGAAATTTTTCTGCCAAAAAGTGTCCTGTAAACTGAGAGGAGACTGGGACCTACCTGCTCAACAATCTGCCCCAGGTTCACTGCTGGTCAGCCTGACTTTGCAGTAGCTCCCATTACGATCTTCTCTTCAGCACCACATGCTGTTCAGCAGCTCTTCTCTGGAAGAGTATCCAGCCTCATGGAGACCTCATTGTATGCAGTATACAGATAACGTAGAAATCTTCACCGCAACATGGTCCAGTTTCCCCTCAAACATGATGCCTTCTCGTTAGGCACCCGGACTGCCTTGCCCCACTGTACGTTATAATTTTTTCCATTTCACTGAAAGAATATCATCCACAAAAATATTGAGAAAAAAAATGATTGAGGCAAAAATATAAGATACAAAAATATCGACTGCCTACACCTAAAAAGGTAAATACTAAAATATCGCAAAAATATATAGTTTACAATAATATACTTGTATTAAGTATACATTTTTAAATATATATACATCCAAATATTCAAATTAACGTATATTACATACTAACAGTAATTTATATAAAGCATAACATATAAAAAATTAAAACCAATTTAATTTAAAATGAAAATTAAACAACACATATCTTTTACAATTTAATAAAAAATTATTTATAAACAAAAATATTGAAAATTATAAATTTTACTATAATTATTATAACATTAAAATAAATACCTGTAAATTCCCTACTACATTTGAAAAAACACATTTGTATACTAAAAGAAATGCAATGTAGGTCTCCCACCTAACACAACACAACAGTAACAAAATGTGTACATCACACAAAAAATAAAAATACTACTCTAACTGCAATAAATACACAATTAAATAAAACAAAACATTGCAATATACAACTTTTTAATATTCCCACTACAATTCAAATAAAAATAAAAAATATATTTAAAAAAAAAAAATAACATTCACTATACCTTCAGTGTAACAGTAGGGAAAGTGTTGGATCTCACTACAATCAGTACTACATTACAAACAAACAAAAATTTCTACGAATCCAAAGAACTCATTTAAAAAGCAAAATAAAAGTCTAAAAAATAAATACTTGAAATTTAAACTATATTACATTTCAACAAATAATGAACATTAATACATTTCATAAAAATAAAAACACATCCTAAAAATATAAAAAATGAAATGCAATATTATTTTCCATATTCAAAAATATCTCAAAAAAATGATTTATTCCTAAATGTAATTCATAAAATAAGTTTAGTTATAATTTCATCAAAGCATATACCCCTATAAACCCCACACCTACAATAAAAAACATTACCAACACAATTAACTTTATTATCAATTAAATAATGCATATTAATTAACAAACAATTAGAATTAAATAACTTCCAAACTTGTACACCCATAAATCCAACAACCCACTGATAAAAAAGAAATCAAATTTTTTTTTTTGCAGAGTTTTATATAGCGCGAACTTGACACGAATCGGGTATCAGAGCGCTTTACATAGCATCAGTTACGTTACATGAGGACACACATTCATTTTTGTTAGGCACGGGGAGATATAGTGATTTGCCCCGAATCACAGGAGGTTTAGCGTCATTACGGAGACTCGAACCCAGTTACCCAGGTCCGAGGTTGAGCGCCCTTGCCGTTAACATAATTAATGATCACTTAAATAATTAACCATTATTTAATAATTAATCAAAATAAAATTCAATTACTTCCCGCCCTCTTCCCCATAACACCCACAGCCCACATTTACATTTAAACTAAAAAACATTATTTACAATATTAGCATTATCAATTTCCAATTAAATAACTAATATTAATAAACAATAAACAAAATTAGTTGCACAATTAACAAAATTCATTATCATTTAATAAATAAAGAAATAATATTTATAAAAAATAAGCATTAACTTATTATAATTAAATTACTTCCCACCCTGTACCCCTCTAAACCCACAACCCTATACGGTACCAAAAATTACTTCAGTGAAATATAATAACTAAAAAAAAAATTACAAATACATTAATAACATAAAAAATATTTAAATCATATACATATAAAATATATAACACAATAAATAATAAAAAATAAAAATCAATATTACTTGCTGCATATACTTTATACATTGCCTCTAAGATAAGCCTGATTGCTTGGCACCAAGCTACCAAAGGGTAAAACATGCGTAATTTAGTGAATTTTTGTGGTTCACCCTAACAAGGATTGTAGCTGTTGCTTGAAAAGGCCTTACACCCCTATCAACGAACAAACAATTTCTTTCATATACTAGGTCTAAAATTGTGTGGGTGGGGTTAGAGTCTTCTTCATGACTTCTATTTTCCAGTAGCAAGGGCCAAATTAATAATCTCTGAGTAAGCTGGCAGGAAGACAGGAAGATAGGCCTGTGAGAAGGCAGTGGTGCCGGAGTTGTATGATGATCCAGACTTTGGGGGTGTTAAGGATGGTGGGCATACTTGCGTCTGCCCGCCACCCTATCGGACAACAGGACAGGCTGGCATGCTGTCATCGGTCCAGTCAACCAAATTACAATGCAACCGCCTCCAAGGCCTTCTTTTTCATATCGGCAGGTGCTGCGTGCTGCAGCACCCCCACAATACAAAACATTGTCAGGAAACATATCCTTGCACAGCGTGGCAGGCACCATGCGGTACCTGCCATATAGTGCAGGGATACACCCAAAGTCAAGTGCCAGGGGGAAGAGGGCCCGCAATGTGCCAGCCTTTTCATGGTGGGTTAACTGCCATGAAAAGGCCGGTGGAAAGGGACATTGTAATCCTTAATGGGGTGACGGGCAGGCACCGCCAACATGGTAGTGACTACAAGCCCCTCCACCACCTGTCCGTTGTGTGGCTGTCAGACTTTCCGACCGCCATCACCCTGCCTGCCATTGTAATATGGCGGGCAAGAAACATGTCTCAGATAGCAGGGAGACCTCCACCGACAGCCTGTTGGTGGCAGTCTCCCCGCCATCATAATTGGCCCCTTGTTCTCTATAGCATCCGTTCGACCTCTTCGTGAATAGCCAGAGAAAAGGAAGACAAGAATGCTGAGGGTAAATGACACCAATGGGCAAGGGGAATTTGAATGAGGGTCAATAGAATTCTTAAGGATGCTTGCAGATTTTTCGATTGTCGCCAAAAAATAAGCGGCAAGTTGATCACAAAACGTTTGTGAGGGAATGGACATGGAATAGGTGCATTGAAGAAAGATTTGAACAGATATTTAGCAAGATTGAGTGAGGCATTAATTATTGGCATTGTATAGGAGGATTTGGACTGATAAAACACCCTCCCACTAACACTGTTGCTTATACCTGAGAAGGTCATTAGTGCCATAAGCCATCATTTCCATTCAGTCTGATTGAGAAGTAGACAGAATTGCACCAGTGCATATGTGAATTGTTTACTTAAAGGTTTGGCTAAAAAAGATTTAGGGGTCCATGTTTATAAATTTGCAAACAAGACCTTGTTAAAATTAGAAATGGCTTCAGCAACAGAGTAAAATTTAGGAAAGGGATTAAGACTAAGAGCAGCTTCAATAGTCTCACAGGGACTGGAAGGGGTGTGTTTGGGGCCCCAGATGACCTAAGTAGCCTCCATTATTTTCAAATATGATTTTGGCCTCTTGACTCTGTGCACTGTACAACTGATAACCAGTGCTAAAGTGCTTGTGCTCACTCCCCTAAAACAGGGTTAAATTGGCTTATACCCAATTGGGATATTTAATTTCCCTTATAGTGTGGTATACTGTATACCCAATGCCTGTAAATTAAATGCTACGAATGGGCATACAGCACTTATTGTGCCACCTGCTAAAGTAGCCTTCTAAAACATGTCTCAGGCTTGCCATTGCAGCCTGAATACAGTGTTACACTGCCATGTCAGCTTAGCATTGTAACCCCCTTGCCAAGCATTAAACTCCCCTTTTATCATATGTACGTCACCGCTAAGATAGGCCCTAGGTAGCCCGTAGGGCCAGGTGCTCTTAAATTAAAAGGTTGGACATGCACTTTTAAGGTTCACATGTCCTGGTAGTGAAAACTCCTAAATTGTTTTTTCACTACTGTGAGTCCTACCCTCTTCCATAGGATAACTTTGGGGATCTCTTAATATATTTAATAACCTGCAATTTTCATTGGGAGCAAGTAGTTAGATCATTTTGGTGTCTTTGGAATTACGGTGCGAAGCCCTGTTTAACGGTAAATTTGGATTTTTTATCCAAACCTTTTTTTTTTTAGAAAGCTGGATATGTTCTGCCCTTAGCCCTTTTGGGTCACATGACTGGGTGTAACTGACACTTCACCTTTTTAAATTCCTCCCAAACAGTCACACAATCATGGAATTGGATGTACCTGAATGGGCCATCTTTTGGCACCATGGGAGTGGGAGGGGGAGCTGAGTGCAGCCCTACTTGCAAATGAATGGCTTGTGATCCTCCTTCACTCAAAGGGCTTTTGACCCAACATTGTCATTATAGCCCACTTGTAGCCAGGATGGGGGAGAGTAGGAAGTTCCATGCACTTCAGAGATACTGTCTAGATGCTTCTCCCACCTTCCAGAACATGTGCACAGGGCTATAAAAGTAATCCCTCAGACACCAACTCTTCAGGACAGTTCTGGACCTGTAGTTACTCTGATGGGGAGAAGGAACAGCTGTGCTGCTGGAAGGCCAGCCACTCTGCTGGATTGCTGCTCTGACGGACTGCTTCCCTGCTGGATTGCTACCATGGTACCCTGCTGGATGGCTGCCCTGGTGCCCTGCTGCTCTGCTGCCTTCTTCAAGGATACAAGGACTGGATCTTCACCTGTCCCAGGACCTCCAGAGTGACTAACAAGGGCCAATTTGCTGGTGTCAGGAATACAAAAGGCTTCTTCCATCCTGAACCCACACCTGGATCCAGCCTGAGTGAGTCCTGACCCTCCAAGTGGTGCCCTTTCAGTCCTGGACACTTGGAAGTGGAGGTAAAGTGGCCCAGATGGTCAAAATTCAAAACTGAGGACTTAAAAAAATGTTGGACCATAGTGATCTGAGAAACAAGAGGTGACAGTAACCAACCGACTCGCCAATCCACCTGAGGTGCATTGCTGGTCAGATTGACTTTGCAGCTTCTCCAGCTACGTTCTTCTCCACAGCCATAAACCCTTTTCAGCGGCCCTTCACCAAAGTGGTATCTGGCTCTGTGAAATTGTCTTTGGTTATAGCCCTCTGCCTCATCCTGTTGGAAATGTTCAACTTCCATTTCAGAGACTAAGTCAGAACGTAGAAATCTTCACCGCAGCTATGATCCAAGGCTATCCGACTACTATGCTTCCACCTCAGACACCTCCTGCAGCCTTTCCCTACTGAACATTTCTTCTCAGACACTTTTTTGAGAATTTCTTCTAAGTCCGATGGTAAGAGCTGACCAGGCCCAATCCAATTTGTGTAACCAAATCAGGCTCCTGTGTAGTCAGCCTTACTTTTTGATTTTGGCCTGGTCTTGCTCGAGTAGATGTCCGTGGTTGGGCTTTGAGCTTTAAGGCTCTAGTTTTTACTAAAAGCTGTAAAAATTCATAGCTCTGGTTTTATTTGCTGGATTTTTGTTGTTTTGGTGTTAACTAATGTATGTTTCAAAATTGAGAGAGACCCCCTTACAACCAGGGGAATAGGGTACTATAACAGTAAAGAAAATGTCTTCCCTTGGTAAGCCGTCAGTGCCAAATAAGCACGAGAGACTTATCACTATAGTCTTGATAAAGATGGTAAAATATAAATAAAACCATTGAAACGCGTCGACGCCCTACTGCATGATTAAGGGAGTAAAAACCTAGCCTGTAGACGAATAATTATATATTCTCAGGATTGTGTTTATGTGAAATCCCAGAAACGTGCAATACCTATTGACAAGCTTTATGTCTCTTGTATGTCTCTCCTCCCTTTTTCTTATCTCCCAGTTTTATAAATGTTAAATGCCTGTTGATTATATTGTTTCTTGAATTTATGTGTAATACAGATTGTATTTTATGAATTTGTTTTGTGATCTTTTAACACGTGGCTCTTTATGAGTTGTTTTTAAACATTCAACTGTATTTGTACGAATATAATTTTAATAATAATAAAGAATGAATCACATTACTACTGTTTAAGTGTATTAGTTAGTGAAGAAATATAGTGGGCTTAAAACTAGGTTGGCCAAGATACCAATTCTGGGCGGTCCTACTAGAGAACGGCTTACCAAGGGAAGAAATTTTCTTTACTGTTAACTAATGTATTACATTTACTCTATGTTTCTAAATTGGCTTAGGATTTTTCTTGTGTTGTGTTTTCACTTTATCACTGTTTATGTGCTGCAAGAATACTTTACACATTGCCTCTAAGTTAAGCCTGACTGCTTTTTGTGACAAGCTGCCCAGGATTGAGCACAAGTTAATATAGTGACTTTTTTGGATTCACCCTGCAAGGGATTGTGGCTGTTGCTTGACCAGGGCTCACACTCCAGTCAACCAACAACCCAATGTCTTACATTGGTGTTCAGCGTTGTGTATCAATACTTGTATTTGTGCAGTACCTTACAGTGATTTGTGTTGCACAAAAATCCAATTTGATTCCTGCCTCATATGTTTTGTGCATGTGACTCTTGCCTGCCATGATGGAGTTGGGTATCAACACCATAGAGAGCTACAGCATGGCTGAGCTTTGGAAGATGTTCAGGGAGAGGGAACTGAAATTAGGTAAGGACTATGCAAACTTTTAGTATTAGATAGCCCTTAGAGCCTGGTAGGATGTCTTCAGAATGCAAGCTGCAGCACCAGAGGATGAGGAGGAGGAGGAGAATGCACTGGATGTGGAGGAGGAGGAGGAAATAGAGGCTGAGGAAAGCTGCTTTACAAAATCTCCAGGGCTGGAGAGAGAGGGGCCTCGTCTGTCCTTGGCCCCAGAACCAGAGGAGAGTGGGAGACCCACAGGACTGTGATGAATCACATATAGTGCCTGGGTATTACAAAATGGTCACCAGGGTGCTCTGCAATAGAACTGAGCCTTACAGTCTACTGGTCAAAATATCAGACAGCGGAGAAGAGCAGGAAGTGGCCCACAGAGATAAAATGTGTGTCGGAACTTGGAGAGCAGAGGAGATAGAAGATGCAAAGTATGACTATGGAGGACCCAAAGTGAGTACTAAAAGAGAGGAAAGCAGAGAAATCACTGGAAAAGCCAAACAGGAGATGCCAATCAGGAAACTGAGGAGGAAAATCCATGGGGAACAATGGTCTTATTGGACATCGAGAGAAAGGAGGAACCTGAGTTCTCTATAGCAACGATCCTAGAGCAGGGTCGAGGCCACGAGAAACTGCTGGTATTTAACTTCTTGCATTGGTGGAGGTGGTAGCAAAACCAGGATAGGGCACAGGGGGACTCTGAGTAACAGGTGACAGGGAAGACACTGAGAACTAGAGATTCACTCACAGGAAATGGTGGTGATGGCACTATAGAAGTTCAGACTCAGGAGAAACAGGCTCCTAATTGTATGTATGTGGATTGCTCCCTAGGGTACTTCTACCCCCTTGGTAAAAAGAACCGGGAGAACTCCTGAAGAGATGGAGAGAGTGATACCAGGAAGCAAAGATGCTGGGATAACCATGGAACCAGGAAGGGAATCATTAACCCTGTAGATATTGAATGCATGTGTAAGGATTTTCAGAGCAATCTCATATTGCCAAAACAACACCCAACATGTTTTGTGGCTTGTGTTTCTAGTGTGAGTTTGTCATCTATTCTGAAACCCAGACTTTGTTCTGCTTGGGCAGGCTCAGGAATTTTGTTTAGTTGTTTTGGCAATGACAATTCCACCCATCTTCATCTTCGTTATCAACCACAAGTACTTCCGTTTTGTCACTGTTCATTTTCATACTGCTTGTGGAGATTCGGTCTATGCCCTTCTTAAGGAATGAATTAAGTTAAGTGGATGTTTGACTGACATCAGGTGTAAGAGCCATGATGATCAATATTAAGTCAAGACCATGTGACCGTACAATTTCTGCAAGGGTGAATACGCACAAATTCAAAGTGTGAGGCTCAGTGAGGAGCCCTAAGGAACTCTACACTGTAGAGGATGGACGGTTGAGTAGAGCGAACCCTCACACACCTGGAAGCTCCTATTTCCCAAGAAAGTTTCCAACCACTTAATGGTGTCCCCAGTAATTCTGACTTCCTTCACTCTCTGGATAAGAGTAGGATGTGACACAGAGTTGAAGCAAGCTTTTAGATCCACCATTATAGTGGCCGCTGAGCCACCGTGATCCAGGATGGAAGGGGGGGGTGCCTCAGTTGCTACCAGCAGTGCAGTCCCCATGCCACAATCTGCTCTAAAGCCTCTCTGGGTGGAGCAAACAATGTCACGAGTTACCCAAAAACTGGAAAGACATGCTTTTCCAGTAATTTGCTCACCACCGGGAGTAGGCAGATGGGTTTGTAGCTATCTCCCAGGAGGGGACTCACTGCAGCTTTTATTAGTAACGGTTTTACGATGGCATGTTTCCAAACCTTTGGAATATTGCCACTGAACAGAGAGAATGTCCATAAGGATGGACAAGAGGATGTTGCCAGTTGACTTAAAATATCTGGAGGGGTTGGGACCAAGGGGATCCTGATTTGATTTACTTCAAAGTGTGTTCCATGATTTTGCAGCTCAGGACCGGAAAAACCACCAAGGTGGGTCCTGACATCAGGGGCAATCTAACTGCTAGTCATAAAACACAACTATATCAGTTGTTAGACAAATACCAGAGACTTCTCTCAAGTATTTTGGGACATACTACTTTAATTAACCATAACATTAGCACTACTGGGTCACACATAGTCAAACTAAAACCCTACTGGATTCCCAAAGCCAGGAGAAGGGCCATAGAACATGAAGTAAAAAACGTGATGGAAGCTGACATTATCAAGCCCTCCCTGAGTGCTTAGTGCTCTCCCATGGTGGTAGTACCAAAAGGGGATGGGAGTCTCAGATTTTGTATTGACTTTGGACAATGTAATAGTATTTCTACATTTGATAAATACCCATGCCCTAAATTGATGAATCGAGAAACTAGAGTGAGTGGCTGTTATGTCCATAATTGACTCAACAAATGGGTGCTAGCAGATACCCTTGGCTTGTGAAAAGACTGCATGCTCGATTCCTCAGGACTCTGCCACAGCATATTTGATGACATTGTGGTCTTTAGTCCTACCTGGGCGAGGCATCTAAAACACTTAAACTTGATTCTAGATACCTTACACCAAGTTGGCCTTACCATCAATCCAAAGAAATCCACTTTACCTACTACAAATATCCAATACCTAGGTTTCTCCATTAAGGAGCCGATTACGATCTCATTAGGAAACTCTTCCGACCTAATCAGTGTCGGAATTGTTTCTGAACAAATCGGGTTCTGCGAGTCCAACCAACCGATTATGATGCATCCGGAAGCTTCCAATTACTATTTGGCCGGACTCCCATTGACTTTAATGGGAGCCTGTGTTCTAAACGAGAACACAGGCTCCCATTGAAAAAAGGGGTTGTTGGAGAAAACCATTCACCATGGTGCCTGCCACACTGTGGATGGTGGTAAAGAGGGGTTCCATGAGTACCCCCACGGGCCCCAACTGGAGACCTCAGGGTGAAGGGGGGCTGCTATGGACCCCCGAAGTCGGGTTCCGAGAGCCGTTTCGTGTCCGGCAAACCGAATCGTAACAGATGGCCGAATTGGTCATCGTAATCGCTCGTTCGGAAACCGTGTCCATAGAGCTGTACGAATCAGCTCTGAACAACTCGGTTTGTCAGAATGCCGCTCGGAAGCGATTCGGACAGCCCGAACAAACGGTTTCCATGCATTGTAATTGGTCATCCAGAAAGGTGTCCTATTGGGTTGTAAACATAGGCTCCGAATCGGATTCGCCTAATCCCGTTTGGAGCCTTTCCGGACGGCATCGCAATCGCCCCTGGGTCATCCATAAATACGGTCAACACCAACTGTACCATCCCTAGACCAACAACAAAAAAAGAGTTCTGATCATTCCTTTTTTTTTTAAACAATTCTTTATTCAGCATATTTTGAGTTTTTGTCCCTTCCCACCCTTGGTCCCTCCCCAACCCATGCCCATCCGGCTTTTCAACATTTTTGGTCGAGAATTCCATTACAGCAGCATAAGTATATACACCTTTTTCACCAAATTTTGCTAAGATATTGTAACATACAATGGAAGACATACTAGTACATAGTCATAGACGAGAGGGAAAGGAGAAAAGAGTAAAGTAGTTAAATAATTAGATAAATAAATTATAGAGGTTAGAGATATTTATTCTCTATTTCCATACCTGCTCGTCCATTGGTTTGCAAGTTGTTAAGTCATGTTAATTTCACACGACTTATAAGTTATAAATTAACTATTGCCTATCAATATTCATTATCTTGCAGCCAATTGATTAAGGGACGCCATATCTCGAGACCCTTTTTTTTCTTATGTGTCCCCTTTCTCCTGTATATAGCTATTTCTAGACTATAGCTAGCTAGCAGTCTTGATCGCCACTGTTGGAATAGTGGAGGTGTAGGATCCAGCCATCCGGTTGCTAGACAAATCCTAAAGATGGCCATAGATATGGATATCAGGCCCTGTGTTTCCCTGGATCTTAGACCTTGTTCTAGTCCCAACATTATTTCTGTGGTCGTGATAACGACTGGAATTTGAAAAATTTCAGAAAGAAATTTAGAGATTTCTGATCTGATAATAGTTAATGAATTGCATGTGGCAAATATGTGTACTATATCGGCGGCATGTGTAGCACATCTTGGACAATTCGTGCCTTTCCCCATACTCCATTTGGCGATCTGAGATGGTGTGTAATATTGTTGAAAGAAAGTCTTATAATATTGAGCCTGTAATTTCGTGGATATTAGTGATGTTTGAGAAAATTGAAATGCTGATTGTACGCCGTCTATAGTGATATTTAATTTATTTTGCCATTTGAGACTATGTCTATCCAGATCATCTGGTAGCAGTGAGATTAAAGTTTTATAGATATCTCCTATTTTGATAGGAATCTTGCCTCTAATAGCTTCTATTATCGGAACTGTCTGGAACTCAGCCCTGCCTCCCCCTTTTTTTATTATGAAATCTCTGATTTGGAGGTATTTAAAAAAATCCCTATGTTCAAGCCCAAATTCCATCTTTAATTCCTCGAAAGATTGAATGGCCAATGGTGAAAAAAATACCCCCAAATGTGTAATCCCGGTATTGATCCATCTGATCATGCACGTATCCTGAAATATTCCTGGGAGGTTATAATTGTGTATGAGACTGGTGTAATGAGAATATCTACCGATTCCTAGTATTTTACGGATGTTAGACCAAGCGTTGTAAATACCTAACAGTGTCTTAAATCGCACTTTTTTGAAGTGGTTGTCATATGTTAGTCGCCACAAATGATCACCAGTTTCTGCTCCCAAAATAAGTCTACATGGAGTAGGGACGTCCCCTTCAACATTTGGAAAATCATCCGACATGAGTAAGCCTTTACTGTAACTCATCAATGTAGCCCACCAATATATTTTAAGATTTGGGGCTGCAAGACCCCCTCTCATTCTTGGAAGTGAGATATGCTTATATGCTCGGCGTGTTTTTTGATATCCCCATATGAATCGGGAAAAAAGCATATCTATTTGTTTGAATTTTAGTAGATCAAAATTTAAGCATATGGTGCGAAAAAAATATAAAAATTTCGGTAAATAAATCATTTTGATAACATTACATCTCCCTATAAGAGTTAGATGTAAATTGTTTAGTTTACTGAGGCTGTCTGATGATTGTTTTAGATTCGGGTCTATGTTGATTTTAACAAGTTCATCCAAATTAGAGGTAATATTAACGCTGAGATATATTGCATTTCCCACTATTCTTTCATCACTTAAGTTGATATTTTTATTGATTATTATCTGAGTTTTAGTTTCATTTAATTTATATCCAGAGATTTCTCCAAAGCGTGAGGCCTCTTCTTCTAACAGCTTTATTGTTGTACACGGATTGCTTGTGGTGATCGCGATGTCGTCAGCGTAAGCTAGTGTTTTAGTATTTCCGTTCGGTGTTATTATTGGTAAGATATTTTGATTACATTCTAATTTACTAATAAAAGGATCGATGAATATTGCAAATAGTAGGGGGGAGCATGGACAGCCTTGTCTGGTTCCCCTAGTTACTTTGATCTTGCCCGTCATTCCGCCATTTATCATCACGACGGCTTCTGGTTTATAATATAAGCTCCGAATAGCGTTAATGAATTGATCTCCAATTCCACTCCTTGTCATGGCTGTCCAAAGATATTCCCAGGAGACCCTATTGAATGCTTTTTCTGCATCCAATAATATAAGTGCCATAGGATCTCCTGTGACCTCTGTTATATCGAAGAGTGTGATCACCCTTTGTATATGGTCTGTAGTTGAGCGACCGGGGACAAATCCATGTTGTCGTACCGATACGATTTTATGGATGATTGGGGCTAAACGGGTGGCTAACATCTTAGAATAGATTTTGGAATCACAGTTAATCAAAGTTATGGGGCGGTATGATCCGAGTTCAGCTGGATCCTTGTTTTTTTGGGGGAAAATTACTATTTTTGCCATTGACCAAGATTTTGGTGGTTTTCCCGTGATGAATACTTGAATCATGAGAGCAGTGAGTATTGCTTTAAGTGGTTTGTAAAATTTTACATAAAATTCGACCGGTATACCATCCAATCCTGCGGCTTTCCCCGAAGGCAAACTGTTAATAGAGAGTAGAATCTCGATCCATTGGGGTATAGCTTCAAGGCTGTCATAATCATTTTGTGAAAATTTAGGTCTCGGTTCTTGGTCTAGATATGTATTGATTAGATGTTGATTTTTATCTGTCTCTGTATATAAATTTTGATAATAGGCCTGAAATTCTGCTTTAATTACTTCTGGGTCTTGCGTTAATAGATTATTTTTATCTTTGATTTCTTTTATAGTATTTATAATATTCTGATTTCTTGTGCGGATAGCTAAATGATGCCCTACTTGCTCACTTAATTCGTAAGCCTTTTCTTTATTTAAGGTAGCCTTGTCAATAGCTCTGACAAGAGCTCTGATCATTCCTACGATTAGTGGGCTACTACAACAGATTCAGAACAAATTTTTCAAAGCTTGTTTGCCCTCTCACAGACTTAGTAGCAAATAAGCATCCATCACAAATACAGAACTGGCCAGAACCACAGGGACATACTTTTCACTGTCTGAAAACTATTCTGTGCGTCACACCCACTCTTATTTGCCTCAACTTCTACAAAACCTTTGTCTTACAAGCAGACGCCTCAGGACATGGCTTAGGGGTGGTGTTATAGCAACCTGTTGATCCCGGTACTTTATGCTTTATTTTGAACCTGAGTAGCAAACTATTTTCCAAAGTAATCAACCATTTCACCATTGAAAAGGAGTGTCTAGCCGAGTGTCTAGCCGTCAGGCAGGCCTTGGAGACTCTGCAATATTATTTGTTGGAACATTCTTTTATTCTATTAACCTATTGTGTCCTCTTAATGTAGTTAGCGAACCACAAAGATACTAACCCAAAGAGAATGAGGGGGTTTCCGGCCTCATAGCCTTTTTCATTTCAGGTCTTTCATATGCCCAGGAAGAAACAGTTGAATGTGGACTATCTCCCTTGATATCCAACATCCATTACTAAAGGAACAGCATTGTGAGGACACAGATATAGTGCCTGGGATTTCCGAGATAGCTGCCAAGGTTTTCCTCAATTGAACTGAGCGTGTGTCAAAACTTGGAGGGCAGAGGAGGGAGAAGATGCAGATTGTGATATCGGAGGAGCTGAAGTGCATACTGGGAACCCAAACTAAATCATTGCTACGCGCACATTCCATTTGAGCGCCTTTGAATTAGAGCCGCATTTACTGTTTCACTGGTTTCCTTTAGACAGCCGACATTATTGCTATTTTTGGCACAGTGTGAATAATTTGAAGGTATTGCCTTACATTATCTAGTTATGCATGAAATTAAGATGCATGGCACTTCTCAAATTTTTAAAGTTTTTCATTTTTGTTTTCACTCGCCCGTCATGTTTTCACAGTTTTTGCATGAGCACTTCACTTTTACGATTGGGAGTACGTTTTACTCCATGTGAGATAATCAGTCTTCACTAGTATTTTCATTAGTTGCGACTTTGAGTGGTTCACAGAAATAGTACTGACCTCATTGTTAACAGCACTCTTCAGCTTTTACAATATTTGTTCTTTTTTTTTCACTTCAATGGAATTGATTCACCAGGCACCCAGTAGGGAATCTTTAGAGGCATTACTCAGAACGTGTGCCTATTTCTGTTTTAATTATCTCCATCAGCTTTTACACTTCATTGAGTGTCCCTCACGTTGAGAGGATCTGTGATGCATGTGTGTTAGAAATTATTGATTATGCATTTATTGTTTGAGGATTCTCTGTAGAACATTATCTTTATGTATGGTTAACTTATTGTTCGAATTATCATAAAATATAAAATCAATTGTGTTTCAACTTGGTTCCACTCTTGTAGTGGGCAATGATAGTGCACACTTTATTTAGAGCATATGTTCTAGGTACTTTTTTCACTTTTAGAAAGTTGGCAATTTTCTGCCCTTAGCCCTTTTGTATCTGTATTTTGGTGTGGATCACATGATAGTCTTTAACTGACAGTCAGACTTTGTGAATTCTTCCCAGATAATTACACAATAGAGGACTTAATTGTGCCTGAATGCGGTGGCGTCTCGCAGTGGGAGTGCTGCGGGGCGGTGGAGTGGAACGGGGGAGGTGCAGGGTGGGAGGGTAGTGGAGTCAGACATACGACGTCCGCGAGTAAAGTAAATAAATAAATAAAACCATTTACCTTACGCTCGCTGCATCGTCAACTCGGTGATGAAGCGAGCGCAAGGTAAATAGTTTTATTTATTTATTTACTTACTTTACTCATGGACATCGTATGTCCGACTTCACTACCCCCCACCCTGCCCCGCCCCACAGCACTCCCACTGTGGGCCGCCTCTGCTGAATGGGCCATCTACTGGCAGGATGTGGGGTGGAGCTGAGCTTAGCCTCACTTGCAATTGAATGACCTGTACTCTACCTTCACAGAAAGGGCCTAAAGACCCCCACATTGTCACTGTAGTCAGCTTGGACATTTGTGAAAAAGTAACATAGTTGTGCTTGCTTTGTTGGAGAAAACTGTTTGGTGGGTTAGATGATTTCAGTATACAGGTGAATGCCTCATACCCATTGCCAAGTCCAGTTTTCTCAATGGCCTGCTGGGCACATGTGGAGAGAAAATGGTATGAGTCAGTGGACTTACGAAGTCCGCAGCAACTATATGACAACCTCCCTAAATTAAAGGAAGATTCCTGTGATGGGAAGACAGTATTTGTTACATATTAGCGCAGACAGACTTTACATTGATGAACCTTCACCTTAATATCATGAGCTGTTAAGTACTATGCGCAGTGTATGCAAATGCCCCAGTCACACTTGGAACAGCTGAAACTACAGCTGCCAAAATGGCTTTCAGATGAAGAAAAGTGAGCTAAAAGCCTTTTCCAGTGCTTTCTCCACATCAACCACCACAATATGTGGGCCGACCAGGGAGCAAATGTAAATCTGTGGTAAGGAAAAGGGCTGTGAATTAAAACTAAATCTGCATCAGATCTCAAAAAGGAAATAAAACATATACAGTGGAGAAAGAGTACAAAGAAAAAACCCCAGTAATAAAGGGGGTTTGTTAAAATTGGCTAAAAGTAATATTCATAGGTCACAGCAAAATCGTTATTGCCAACAGTGGTGCCATTTATACATTCCCAGTGACTGAAAAAAGTATAAATACATGTAACATTTTAAATTAAAGATATATAAAATGGGGGCGTGGCTTGGGAAGCCATCATGACGGATGCCATCTGAAAGAGCTCCATCACACAAGCCTGTAATCCGGCATCATCCGCAACGACCACCCTTCAGGCGGACCCAGCGATACTCCCACTAGTGGAGGGCACCGGGTGATGAGCTGAAGCCGGGGGGGGGATCGCCCTGGAGCATGAGAGATTTACCCTGAAGAGAGATTGTCCGGGCCTGGGCCTTGCGACTCATGACGAGGTGGGGCTAAGAGTGGGCCGACTACATCTGTACACACTGCCCAGTCAAGGCTCAGCTCCCCCTGCCTTAGCAAAAAGAGGAGGATATCAAGGCGGATGTAGGGCGGGCCCACTCTGGAGAACTTGCCAGCCCGGGGCTGGAGAGGTGACAGGGAGAGGCTGCATGCACTCAACAGCTCCTCCCCAAGGTGATTGTGACAAGGCGAGTCAGCTCTCCCACTGGGGGACCGGCTCAGTAGCAGCACAATGAGGGGTTCCAGAGCTGCACTTTGGCTCATCGCACCTGGGTGGCGCGGAAGGCCCACAGGGCCAAGTGGAGGTACCTGCACCGTGGGGCATGACCTACGGCCCAGACTTGTAAACCTGCTGGGGCTCCCAACTCATACAAGGTAGGCCCGCAGTGCGGCACCACTCGTCGCCCCCTCCTATGCAGCACAACATCAACCTGGGGAGCATGAATGACTCCAGCGGTATATCGGCCACAGCACCTGAGTGGTCGACAAGAAGGCACTGTACCTCAGGGGCCCTATGCCCTGAATCATCAGCACCGCAAAGATCCTAGCCTAAAACAGGATAGGTCCATGGCGTTGGACCATACACTACTACACCTGGGGTAGGGGTGTCTCTGCACTTCCTTCCCCCCCTGCAACACGACAACAGCCCGAAGCCAGATACTCTTGCAGAGGGCGCTTAGTGCGGCCGCAGTCTAGGCCCAAACCTGTTCAGACTAGGGGTAACCCAGGTGCCAGCGGAGCAGTGGGCGGGGAGTTGGGGGTCCAGCGGGTGTGATCCCATTAAGGGGTCTGCCTTGAGGTCTTTTCCTGGGCTGCAGAAGCGGGTGAGCTATGCCCAGTGCGGCTTGCGGGCTGGGGCGGACTGTTTCTGTGAGACCCAGCCTGCAGTGATCTTCGCTGATAACCATCCGCCCCAAAACAAAACAAAATGAAGCCCTGAGATGACAACAGTGACACGCAGCAGTCGCTCCCTAGGTGCAGTGACGGTAGGGGTGGTGCTCGGACTGTGGCCATCCCCTCCTCTTATCATCATGACAAGAGACAAGCCCTCATGCCCAATGTCCAAACAAAGTACAGTGGATCAATGCACCACTGCCCTCATGGGGGTGGGCGGTGTTGATGGTGGGGGATCCGTTCCAGACAACGCCGCACTGCTTCCCGCAATAAGGCAGTCCCGCCACATGTTGGATGCCAAGATCAGTGCGGTCGGGTCAGAAGTTTCCTTTCTCCTTCAAGATCTCAGGAAGGCTGTGGACCACATCACTGAGGCAGACACCAGAGTGTCATCTATAGATGCTGCAATCGCAATCCTGCAGAAAAAAGTCAATACGCTCACTGTAGTCACCCAGGAACTAGGGGTGGGCGGAATTTGCGAAATTGACTTTCGCAAACTATTGCGAAATTGCGTAAAATATCCGCGAGCATGCAGAACGTTCGCGAAGATACCAAGATTGCTTTTCCCACCCGTTTGTGATGTGTTTTTGCGTGCTCACAGGGTAATGCACCTCTAACTTGCCCATGCGGTTGCTAATGGGTGTGGGCATCTTGCTCGCGATGCTTATTTCCTCTTCCGGGTTGCATGACATGTTCGCGATCGCAAACTCGTGCGGGATAGCGCGACCGGTTACCAACAATCCAACATCTTGCGGCGCACGCGAACGGATAGGAAAACTCATCGGAGAATGCAGGTACCCGGTAAGTCGCTACCGCACGCGCAAGAACGCACTTTTAAAGAGCGAACAAGAAAAAACTTCAGTTTCGCTGCAGATTGCGAAAGTTTTGACATTTTCGCACTCTCGGCGGAACACGAAAATGTCAAAATATTGCAAATTCCGCTAGCGTAACGAGATTTACCGCACAGGCCTACCAGGAATTTGCCTCAATGGAGGAAGACGCGGAAGGCCAAGCAAGACAAAAAAATCTATGCCTTATTGGATTTTCAGATCTTGTTTAGTAGTGAAACAGGCCCATGGAGTACTCTTTAGGAACCCCCCCCCGGTGGACCACCCCGACCTATCTTAGCCAAACTGTTGAACTACATGACCGGGACGCCATCCTTCTATTTGCCAGGAGCCATAGAGATGAAATGGTACATGACTTCCATAACATTATGATCTTTACGGACTATACCTGGCTTGTTTAACAGCAGTGCCAGTCCTTTGTTGCGGCAAAACATAAGCTCCGAGAACTGAACATTCAATACCTGATATTGTACCCGGCATGGATGCTTATAATTTACAAGAACAAATCTGTATTCTTCGATACTCCGGATGCTGTCTTCACATGGGCCGACGAGGCCGTCCATCTCAGGCCACATACTCCGCCTCTACTTGACTCAGACTCTTCCCAAAGAAACAGAAGGAATTGGCTGTAAAAGTCCACTTCCAAAGGATGGCACAAGCCAGGGTCCACTGGAGCTCCCAGGCACGGGGCAAAGACTCCTGACTACAAAGGGAATCCGCAGAGAGCCCAGTTATAAACTCCCAGTCTGATTGTACATAGACATGGTTTGGCCGGTCCGCCCTTGGACTATTACTTGGCTTGGTGGACCTCAACAGGTGTGAAATGCAAGCCCTGAAACACCATGGTTGATGGAATTTGGAACTTTGGGTAACCATTGGCGGGAGGCTCCTAGGGCTCCCCCTTGGGGCCTTGGGGCAATCCCGACCACAACAGATACTTCATGTTTGCTGAGGGATTGGGTGGGGGTAGTTCTATTTAGTTCTGTAGAGTTCAGTTCCAGTTCAGACACAGGCACGGCTGCACCATAGGCCTCACACATGCACTTCACACTCGGAATCCCCCCCTGAGGAATCAATGACTGCATATATCACTAATATTGAGTCCGGTGGCTCAATATCATGACATGGAATGTCTGTGGGTATTAGATAAAATCAAACGGGGAGCATTTCTAAAGCAGGCTATAAGATTAGGGGCCAGATGTAGCTGTCAAAATACCGGTCGGAATCGGCCGAAAATACCGATTTTCGGCCGTTTCCAACCGGTATTTTGACATTGGTATGTAGGGGCACCTAAAACATACAGATTCGGTAATTTTACCGAATCGGTAATTTTACCGATCTGTAAAATTACAGAATCTGTATTTTGCTTGTAGGTAGCACATTTTACATTGCAACAGGGCCTTTAGGATTCGTTATTTACCATGCAATACAATTGCATGGTAAATTATGAATTCTTGTGTACATGCACATCTGTGCATGTACACCTGTGCCAAGTGGCACACAGACCTGCCCTAAGGGCATGTATGTGTGCCACATGGCGCACAAGCCAGTTACAGGGGTGCAACAGGGTGTCAAAGTGACACCCTGTCCCCCTTTGCAATTCGGTATTTTTACCGATTCGGTAAATACCGAATCGGTATTTGCTATTAAATCCTATGTGCTTCAAGGCCCATAGGTTTCAATAGCAAATACCGATTCGGTATTTACCGATTCGGTAAATACCGAATCTTAACGAATCGGTAAAAATTACCGGTTTTTTACCTACATCTAAGTTACCGATTCATAAATACCGAATCGGTAAAATTCGGTATTTATGAATCGGTAATTTAGATTTACCTACATCTAGCCCTAGAAGTCGACATACTTCTTATGCAGGAAACCCATATGATTGGAACTAAGGCACCATTCCTGGCCCGCTATGGATTTAACTAAGTTTTTCACTCTGTATTCGTCTGTGGGTCACAGGGTTCAGTGATTTTAATTCACTGTAGGGTCCCATACAATTGTCCTAGAATATGGTCCGGGCAAGGTGGGGGGTATATTATTATCTCAGGAACAATACATAGGGAATCCCTGACACTTGGCAGTCTTTATGCCCCCCTCCTTTGGGACAAACCATTGTAGACAAGATCCTGCACTTATGGGGAGAGCTCCCAGATGGCTTATCAGCAACAAGGGGTAACTGGAATGACATCATGGCACCTTTTGACCGGTGGCGGAAACGGACCCAGGACATAGTGCAGGAGAATCTAAGCTGCACGGTTTGGTCTTTGCTTTGGGGTGGTCGGATGTATGGTGTGCCTATCATCCAGCGGAGTCTGGCTTCACCTATCTCTCTGCGGTACACAGGTCACTCTTTATGATAGACTACCTTTTCCTCCCACAAGAACAAATACATAGCGTCACAGGAGTCTCTCCTGCCCAGGGGGTTATCAACTTGTTGTACAACATTGTGGGTAGCCCTTAAACCAACAATACGGGGAGTTAATATCAGCCACTGAGTGGGAGAGAAACACCGCCACCAAGCACAGTTGGTAGACCTCGAGACACGCCAGCGGGCTCTAGATACTGAAGTAAGGGAGGGCACAAGAGCCAATGCCACATGCAACAACAACTGTACCAGTTGCATAAAAACGAAACTCAGCATATATGGCGAGCGAGCCAAACCAGAATATATCAATGGGGTGACAAGTCAAGCAAAATGCTGCACTGCCTCTGTCAGGCTGCGCTGTCGCCCACATGAGTGCTGATGCTGCGAGACACAGAGAGGACTTTATGCTCCACACCCACCACCGTCTCTCAGGTGTTCGCATCATGTTATTCGGAACTGTACACAAAACAAGAAGCTATATCCCAAAACCAACTAGAGGAATTACTAAGAGACATACTACCAAAATCACTACCCACCACATCCGTGAGCAACTTGAGGAGCCAATCACAGTAAAAGAAATTGGTATTGCTATATCCGGCCTGCGTCCAGGCAGGGCACCGCGCCCCAATGTATTCCCAAGTGAATTCTTACGATCCCACATGGCCCTCCTTAAGGTGCTCCATGAAGTCCTAGAACAGCAAATACTTCCCCTGGATTGGCAACACACCAACATTGTGGTGTTCCTCAATCTGGGATGCATACCTGAGGAACCTTCCTTATACCGTCCTATTTCCCTCTTGAACCTTGAGCCCAAGTTCCTCAGCAAGTTCCTTGCTGACCTCCTCCGCAAACATATTCATGAGCTTGTTCGTCCAGACCAGGCAGGCTTTATGCCACACAGATCCACGCAACACAATTTCATGGCGAGTCCACAATCGTGTTGCGATGGCCCCGGACCTCAGATGCCTTGCAGCCCTCGAACTTGCAGAGATTCACAAGGTATTTGACCCACTCAGTTGGCACTATTTATTCCTCCTCCTGCATGCTCCTAATTTTGGCCTGCATTTTCTCTCATACGTCTGTCTCCTATACACAGATCTCTCTGCAGCATGGGTGGGATGGACACATTTGAAGAGATTCCCAATCCATCGGGGCACAAGACAGGGTTGCCTGCCTTCCCTGCTATAATTTGCTCTGGCTATCGAGCCCCTGGTGACATGGGTGAGGCGGGACCCCATAGTGCGGGGATATGAACAGTCCGTAGGAATATCCAACAGAATTGCATTATACTCAGATGATGTCTTGTTTTTTCTTACAGACCCTAGGTTCTCCGGCCTGCATATCTTGCAACTACTTTGTGTATTCGGAGAAACCACTGGGCTAAGAAACATCCCAGCAAAGTCAGTGTTGTTCCCGGTCTGTGGAGATCAAGGACAGAGCTCCTGGTCAACTCAACTAGCCCATGGGATGAGAGGATTCCTATATCTAGGAGTATTCATTCCGCCATGTCCGACTATCTCATGGTCACACAATATCCATCAAATATTATGACATCTCAGAGAAGAGATAAAGGCATGGTCATCTCTACCCCTATCCTTATATGGGCGGTCAGCCATCTTCAAGTTGGTTTCCCTCCCACATATACTGTACCGACTACAAAACTTTGCTATGCCATCCTACTATTGTGTTTCCGACAAGTTAATGCTCTTCTAAATGAGTTCCTGTTGGGGGGGTCGCTATTAGGGTGGCCCTACGGACCTGCAGCCAATCCACTTATTGCGGAGGGATCGCCGCAGCTGACATATGCATACTACTCCGCCTCTCACCTACTCAACATTAATGAGTGGTGGTACAGTGCGCAGGCAGATCCAGCATTCACAGTTGAAAGGTGTGCGATGAACCCTCGGACTAGATCTCTTATACAGTCAGACCTACCCCCACATACAAGGTGGTCATATTAATATGGCGCTGCACAGTCAAGAAAATGGGCTGGAACAGGCGCGTGATACCGATGACCCTTCTCTGGCATGGTACCTACATCTACCAGGAAGCCTCATTACCAGGATTCCGGGCTTGGGCTGCTTTGGGATCTCTATGCTGGGTGACATAATGCAAAAGACGGTGCTTAAATCCTTCCAACAGTTACAAATAGAATATCAGCTGCCCGGCAGGCAATTCTATAGATATCATGCATAGACACCACCTATATGCTCCCTGGAGAACCTACCGGAGTTTCATCCACTGGAGGGGCGCTTGTGGAAGGGAGACCTAGGCACTCACAAAATCATACAAATTTACCAGACAGTTATCACTCATACCCACAGCACCCTAAAACTCTGCGCTTGACATGGAAAGCAGGCATTCCTGATCTAATAGATGATGATTGGACTGAGGCCTTAGCAAGTCCCTGGGGAGCTGCTATCGCTACACGGTACTGCTTAATCCAATTAAAATATGTGCATTAAGTATATTCCACGAGGTCCCGCCTCCGCCGTATGGGTGCTATTTTGTCCCCCCACCTGCCATAGATGCGGAGACAAGGAGGCAACCTTCTTGCATACTGTATGGAGTTGCAGAAGACTCCAGCCCTTCTGGCAGAAAGTGACCTCGTGCCTAGAATGCGTCTTATGCTGGCGACTCGCTCTGGATCCTAAATTGTTCCTACTGACAGGATTGGGGGAAACCAATATAAGCAACACCTTTTATTTCTGAGGCTTACACGAGCCAAGAGGGACATAGCTTAGCACTGGAAGGGGACGTCTCCGCCGTCTGTCGGCGGGTGGAAACGCACCATGGATAGATGCATGGGAATGGAGATAGCGGTGTTCAGAGTTTGAGGCTGTCCACAGAAGCGTAATAAGATTTGGTCCCACTGGGCCACATAAAGAGATATAGAACTGCCCGCTACACAATCCCTAGAATCTTCAATCATACAGGACACCCACTCACATAGTCCTAGACCCCTCCTGATTACCGGACCTGATCGCTCAGATACACTTGACGAGGAATCATTAGGGGTTGGGGAGGGTTGCACTGCCTTTGCCAGAGGTAGTTTTTATAGTTTTATTAGTCGATTTTGCCTATGTTGCTGTATCACAATCCTGGTACACTTATGTAACATTCTCTAAGTGGATGTATGCAATGAGCCCCTGAGGCCATGATGTACTGGTAAAAACACCAATAAAGTTTGTTATTTAAAAAACAAAAAAAGGATATATAAAATAATCTTATTTCAGTTCTGGTCTCTTATTTGGGAGTTTTATTCTCAATCCATATTGGTTGAAAAGTTAACTATGCCTCCAACAGTCTAAATCTATCACAAATATTATTTTAGGGGATACTCTGCAATGATTGTTTAAACTCCACAGTATAGTGACTGTGACAGTTACACTGAAACAGTGTACGGCTATGGGAAAAAGTGTTAAACATTCTCCAAGCCTCCTAACACAATGGCAGATACGACCAAAATGACAACTATGTACCTGGACACTCAATTTACAGTGCAGTGAAAATCTATTTGAATTTCTCCCATGCATTTGTCCACCACACCATCAATACAAGTAGTTCTAATAGTAGTTCTACATGCCACAGTCTAAACTAAACACCCCAACCTGTTCATCCTTTGGGTGGTTCAAGAGTGTCCGCAGGGGTGAAAGAGGTTGGTTTGGTCTGTCCTGACCATGAACTCTCCTTAAATATTTCCCGTGGGTGATGGGAATAGTAGGTTTGCAGAGGGGAGCCTCTGAAAACATGAAAACATTGTGTAGTATAACCTAGTATTTAGTAGTGCTCTTACCTGCTCTTGCCCTCTTCCTCAAACAACCTTTTAGAGTCACTGGCTCCTTTTCACATGAATTAATCGTTCCTTCTCCTAGGGACGACATGTAAAAAGAGCACAAGCTCACCATGAAATCACAGACCCATGCCATCTCCTCTGCCTGCTTCCTCACTCTGTGTGTTCTACGTAAGATCTTTAAGTGGCTACCTCTGTACACTAGACACATCATGACACAGGCCCTCATCACCTGCCGACTGAACTATGGCAGTGCTCTCTACATAGGAATCATTACACACCTCCTCCAGAAGCTTCAGACCTTCCAGAACACCAAAGCCAGTCTCGTTCTCGACCGCCCCAACAAACCCTCATCACACCCCACCTCAGACAACGTCATTAGCTCCGGGTACAGAACAGATGCCAATTTAAGGGACTGACCCATGCACACAAGGCTCTACACAACCAAGGACCCGCCTACATCAACCATCACCTGAACTGCCACCAGCCATCAAGAATATTATGCTCTGCCCCCGTGTCTCTTTCTCACAGTCCTCTCATTTACAGAAACTGAGGGTGCTCCTTCTCCTTCATTGCAGCAAAGACCCAGAACAGCATCCCCATGCAGCTCCAGACTATCACCTCTGACATGACATAAAAAACGATTTTGACAATGAAACCCCTTTTTTAAAAAAAAACTTTTTATTGAGAATTCATGAAACACAATGAAAACCGATTTACATGATTAGAGGAAAGAAGACAAAATATAAGATATACAATCAACCATCATTATGGAGACAGAAGTAATGCAGAAATCGATTTGGCGGCATACAAAAATTAATATCTGATTAAATTGATTCCTTTGAATAGTTAATAAGCCAATTACATGCAATATCATATATCCTGTGACATTTTGAAACATTTTGAGGACCGGATAAGCTCGCTACACTCTGTTTGCCCGCCAAGCAGCCACTGGTGCCCAGATCTTCAGTCCCATTTCTCTTGTTTTTTTTGCCCTTAAGTTCATACAGGGCCGCCTCAACATTATGTATTCCTAAGAATCTAGACATCCACATTTGGAAGGTTGGGGCCTTGGTATCTTTCCAGGCAGCTGAGATTAATATTCAAAGTACAGCTGTGGAGATAAAGTCTAAAGCTTCAGTCTCGATATTTAAATTCAATTTACTTTCACATCCTACGATCATAAGTGTTGGGGACAGGGTTATTTTAGCATCTAACAGCCCCTCCCAGAATGCTTCAATTTCCTATTTAATTGATCCGAGTTTCTCACATTGATAAAACATGTGGATAATATCAGCCGGACCTTTAGAACATCTGGGACAGTTATGATCCACCCTCTTGCCCCAATCATAAAGCTTGGAGGGGGTATAGTACAGGTTGAATAATGTTTTAAAGTGCTGAGATCTTAAATTGGAGGAGCGTAAGAATCTTCCATCCATTAAGAGGGCTCTATCTAGGTCGATATCTGGATCCTCCAATTTAGAAGCCCAGGCTGCCTCAGTTTTACCCATATCATCCTGGGATCCCTCCACAAACAGCCTATACACTCCATTGATTCTTAGGTCTTCCCCTTCAGATAATCCAGTATATTACACCTCTCATTTAGAATGATACGAGGCCTTTTTGATCTAATTGTGCTGACCACCTGAGCGTATTTATAATCTTGGTTACCCTGGAGGGAGTACCTTTGTTTTAGGTCTTCGAGAGATCTTCACTCGTCCCCTACCATAACTTGCCCCAGTGTCAGAATACCCTGTCGCTCCCAGTGTCTCCAACACCCATTATTGCTTAGGTTAGGGAAGAGACCAGATTTCCAAAGTGGGGTGTGATGTTTATATTTAGGGATTGACAAGGCTTTCCGAGCTGCAGCCCAGACCCCCCATATCCCTTCAAGTATTTTGTATCTTGTTTTTTTGTAGTAACGTCTTTCTGTTCTCCTTAATAATACCCCGGTAGCCTCGCTACCAAGCAACAATTCGAAAATAGAGGGGCTAGCATCTTGTCTGTTCAAGGTATTTACACTGTTTCCCACGGGATCGAATAATATAGCCATCTGCGTAAGGAGACAAGACCAATGATAGTATCTAAGATTTGTCAGTCCCAGGCCCCCCCTTTCCTGTGGCAAAGACATGTATTTCATGGATCTTCTGACCTTTCCATATTGCCACAGGAAATTCATGAAAATAGCTTCTTTTTCTTTGATAATTTTTCCCTCTTTTTTAAAGGGTATCGCACGGAATTTATATAATACCTTGGGGAAGACAATGAAACTCTAATGCACTCGTCTAGAAAAATAGTACTGAAACTGAGAAAAGCTGAAGTATCATCACTGTAAAAGTGTGCTTGGATTTATACAGAAGACGTATTTTGAGAATATTAAATTAATATGTTTATTGACTAATTTCCTTATTACTTTAACAAAGTTGTTATGAAAGATTATTGATGGAAAACCTTCCTATGATGCAAAATAACACAAATTATTAATATGAAGCAGTATATCTATGTAACAAATGAGTCTTACATTCGATTGCACAAATATTATTTATGAAACCTAGCATCTGTATTGTCGTCATTGTAATGCACCATAGCAAATGTAAAACTGGTGCAAATCAAAATTGTTACATTGCATATGATTGAAACTCTTAGTATACATGCTTGATATTATTCGAATCATAGATTTCCTAAAACAATTTTATTTTAATGATTTTTAAGAATAGTTTGCATGTATGTACTTTTAAAATTGTGGAAAGTGGCCATATTAGAGTTGGACAGTTCTATGCAGTTATCATTGACACAGGTTACAATTTTTTCTTTATATGAAATGCTTGATTTATTTCATTCTTCTTTCACTTCAATCTGAGTTTATTTTGCTATATAAGAAATACTGACTTTAGACTGCATTATATTGTCTCTTCTCTTAGGCTGAATTATGTTATAGCAAGGTAATGGACTTTGGTTATGTTTTTTCAAATGTTGCTTTAACTGTCCTTTTTTACGCAGCATTCTTAAATCACTTTTTCGGTACTTCGTTGTGAGTGAATTGACGGGAACTTGACCCGTCGACCTAATACATAGAGCAGCAAAGTAAATAGGTGCTTTGTCAACTAACCTATGCAGACGAAGTGGACAGTTGTTTCTCATGTGCAACATGGGAAAATATGTCGGAGTATCAATTCTGTACCCGTTAAGCAGAAGAACGGTCACATGATGATCAGACCATTGTATGGTGACAATTGATGTCACAAATTAATTATTTGGGGTATAAAAAGTGACTTTCCAAGGAGGAGGGATTGGAATCTCTCTCTCTCTCAATTTCCTAACTAACCACCATAGTGTCGGACTTTCCATGCCTCTTGCCTTTTTTCCCTTTGCTGATGGACTTGCCTGCTGGACCATTTGGAGCTCTCTGGTGAGAGACCAGACTTGAATTTTCCTGATCATAGCTCCATTCCCCTTGCCCATGCCCATGGACTTTTCCTTAGTGTACTCTAATCTAATCCCTTTTCTCATGCTAAGAGAACTCTTCTGAATCATCCCTCACCTTTGTTGGTGGTATGAAACTCTAATCTGAACCCTCCTCTTTATGGATTCTTTTATTCTGCAAGAGATTTACTTTGACTAAATGTGTGGTGGTATACTGCGTGCTATAAGACGCATGACCGAGCTGCTTAAAATGTTACTTATGTGCATTGATTTTGTAACTTTAATACAATAACCAAATTATCCACATTTTGTCTGAGTCTTTTACCATATGTGTCTTAATGATCTTTCCATAGAAACTGTGCTTACAATTATCTGATTTCTAAATCATGATAGAGAGAGTCATTGATCATTCTCAGAACATCAAGTTCTTTTGGTGTTGTTCTGTGTAGCCACAGCAGAGCTACTGGTATGCATGATTCTTGTTAGATTACACTTATTTAGGAGGTTTGGTTTTCTAATTGCAACACTGTATGTCTATAGCATAGTTCTGAGAGTAGTATAATTACATTTTATCACTAATTTGTGAGTTGGCTACTAATTATTGGTCTTCTTTAGGTGGCCAATAGTTCAACATCCTGATTCCTCACCCCGAGCTACGACGAAGCAAGGTCCATTGGAGGACTAATACCTCTGTGGGTGAAGGGTAGAATCTGAGTAAAGTGAGAAAGTTAGCAAAGTCATTGTATGGGCCCAGAAAAAAAGCATGTGCTGCAACACCTCTCTTCCTGATTTCCGAAGGGCTGTTCGAATGAGCCTCCTGGGACCTGCAAGCACCTGGATACCTTTTCGGCTGATTAGTGCCATATAAATCAAGATTGAGTGATTGATTGATTGATCAAGCTATGGGTTGTGAATGTAGAGCTTGTCCTTTTAACTGCTTGAACTTCCTGCTGTTTGGATCCACAACTGGGCCTGCGTATTTCTACAGTCCCATTTGTCAAAACTGCATGAAAAATAGTGTTTAATAACTAGCCACCAGAGTAAACACACGTTTTTACTGATTTACAGAGTCCACTCATCAATATGCAAATTGATACCACAATGGGAGTTAAATAACATTTAATTTGTAAGGAAGCATGAGCATCACTTTACTCATTTTCTCTTTCTATGCAAATGCTGCACTACATACACAGGAGCCATGTCATTAAACTAATTACTTCTACTTGGATAATCTAATTAGTGCATTGAGTAACAAATTAATTTCCTTTTATATCATGCCTGGAGACAACACAAATGATTAATGAAGGCAAAAAAACATTCTGACAAAAAGTACACGATGAAATTTGATAGCCATAAAAATCCGTCAGAAGGATGAATGGAGGTGGCCAGTAAGAGCTTTTCTTTTTTTGTGTATAACTTTCTGAATCTGAAGATAACCATTCAGTTTTCAGTAAATATAAACTGACAAAAAACCTAACAATTATTCACATAAAAAACAGACACTGACAAAGCCAAAATGTTTTGGTTGTGAAATCTACCGAATTTCTCATTGCTTGTTTTCGAAATCCTAGATGGCAGCTGTGAATGCATGTGCGTTTGTGGTGCTAATCTTTGCCCATGATTTAGTTAAAGATTATAAATCCATTGAACAATTGCTGCCACGGATGCAAGCGCATCCACATCGACCATCTTTGAAAACATTTGGCAGTATTTAAAAAAAACATTCAAAGATGGCTGCAATGGATAGGTGTAATAGTTGCCATCTTTGAATATATTTTGTTGTTCAGAAACTCTTGGTCATAGATGGTTTACGGAGATGCACAGACATATTTGGCAGCCGTCTTAAAAGGGGATTTATTCAAGTAAAAAAAATCAATTTGGAAACGTCCACGTCACATGACTGTGCAAACACACGTCCATCTTAAAATGGTAAAAAAAAATGTAAGACCTCCAGCAGCCAGCAAAAAATTAGCAAAGGGGATTTTTGGGGCAAGAGGCGGTAGAGAGTGGGAAAGGTGTTTAAAGAGAGAAGGCTGAAGGTGAAAGGGGGTGAAGGAGCATTGTCTGACATCAATAGTGGAAGAATACATGAAACAAACAAAACACTCTGAGAACGAAATGCACCTGAGAAGCACAAACACCAGAATAATATGGAAAAGCGATCAAATAAGGCGCTGGAGAGTGAGATACACAAAAAGCCATCCAATTATGAGCAAGAGAGACTGTCTCAAAGCCTCTTTCTGTATATGTAGTGTGTTAGTGAAAATAGGTCTCTAACAGCATACATGCGATAGCATCTGCATACAAGCATTGTCAAAGCCAATAGGTCTGGCTTTAAATGAATGATAATTGGAATTGTGAAACATTACAAGTGAGTAGGATGGGAAAAGATATGTATTGTTTGGAAGTAAAGAACTGTGGAATAAAATTGGTGGTTATGGAAAGGTCAGGTGGCAGTTGCACTGACAAGGCAAACCTAAAATTCGATGTAGGCTAATCAATGCCCTCCTCCAATCTGTGCTGCTCTGCTGCCAGAGAAAAACAAGGTAAATAATTTGGGGCCATATGTATCAAGATACCCATTTGTGATTCTTAAATAGCGATTTTTAAGAAATCGCTATTTGAGAATCGCACATAGGTATGTATGTACAAAATCGCATTTCTTTTGCGATTTCTTAAAATTCCTTAATTGCGAGTCGCAATTAAGGAATACTTTCCCATTCATTTCTATGGGCCAGGAGGCCGATAGGAATGAATGGGAAGTTATTCTCAATTTGCGATTCGCAATTTGCTAATCTCAAATTCAGAATAATTTTGAGGGTGCAGGGGTGTCCAAAGGACACCCTGTTGCACCCCTGAAACATGCATGGGTGCACATGTGGCGCACATACATGCCCTAAGGGCATGTATGTGCGTCACATGGCACTTTGAAAAATGCAAAAATTTGCATTTTTCAAGGAATTCGCAACTTACCACCAACTAGAAGTTGGTGGTAATTTGCGATTCCTTAAGGATATTTTGCAATTTTTTTTGCTTCATACATTGCATTTAAGGAATCGCAAAATGTGCGATTCCCTAAATGCAATTGCAAAATAAGGAATCGCAAATTTTACGATTTCTTATTTTGCACCAGATTTTGCTTAATACATACCATTTAGCAAATTCGCATTCGCAAAGGCCAAAATTATGCGAATTTCGGCCTTTGCGAATGCGAATTTGCTTGATACATATGGCCCCTAGGTATCTAAGACACTTTGATAGCATTCCAAAGTCATGTGTGTGTTCCTTAAAATTCAAGCATGAGCAGCTGGACTGACTAAATGATCACAGCTGTGTGAAGGGTGAGCACTTTTCCCTTTATAAATTTCTGATGGAGGATTTAAGAAGTATGATAGGACTCACACCGTTGGTTGGTCATTTCAGGTGTAATAACTGCGCTGCTTGTTCCATGACCAATGATTCTAAATTTGTTATGTTGAATGAGGAAAAGCATGTACAGCACAGTTTTTCCAACTGCAATACAAAAACGTGGTTTATTGCCTGTCATGTCCGTGTGGAAAAATCTATATAGGACAGAAAAGCAACCCGTTGGGCAAGCCGGAAACGCGCCAACCCAAGCTTACCTTGGATGCCACCAAGAAAACACACCAACCTTATCAAGGCGATCGGGAGCAGGCTGGGAATGGTGCGGATGGAGCGGCGGCGAATGCCCCGACTGCTGAAGTACAAGATATCCTCCGTGAGGTTAGGCAAGGATTTGCCACCATTGTTGATAAGGTGGACAGGCTGTTGTCGCGGATAGATGCCATTGCCCACAAGCTTGATGGGCATGATGAAAGACTTAAAGAAGCGGAGCGGCGTATCTCGGACTAGGAGGACGTCTCCGCCACCCACACATTCAATTGTCTCGCATGGACAACCTGCTCCGCACCATCGCGACGAAGAACGAGGACTTAGAAGCGCGTAGCCGGCGCAATAACATCCGCCTTATTGGTATTTCGGAGTCCACCAATACTGGGCGCATAGAGGACTATGTGGAGAAGCTGCTCCTAGAGACGGTGGGCGCTGACGCCTTCTCAACCAAATGTATTTATTTATTTATTTTTATCATTTGTAGAGTGCCTGACTCACCCCACATGGGGTATCTCCGCGCTGTGGACGCAGCAGGAAGGCAGTGGGGGATTATTAGCTAAAGAGTGAGGTTTATAGTTTTTTTCTGAAGCTAAGGTAGTTAGTACAAAGGCGAATTTCCAGTGGGAGCTGATTCCAGAATTGGGGCACCAGATGGGAGAATGATTTGCCTCCCATTCCGGTTTGTTTTATTCGCGGGATGGAGAGAAGGCCTTTCCCCTGCGAGTGAATAGTGCGCAAAGGTGAGTGTCTGGTCAGTTTGTTGGTCAAGTATAAGAGACCAAGCTGGTTAAGGCTCTTAAACACAAGGCAACAGATTTTGAATTTGATTCTCATGCGAATAGGTAGCCAGTGGAGTTTACGGAGCAGGGGCAGTGAGGGGGTGCGGGACGGTGAGCTGGTTACTAGGCGGGCAGCAGTGTTTTGCACCACTTGAAGGCTATCCTGGGCAGATTCTTTGGCAGCGATGAGCAGGGCGTTACTAATGTCTAGACGGCTGAGAACTAGGGCACGGACCAGGGTTTTTCGGGTGGACGTGGGGAGAAAGTAAAAATTTTTGCGGAGAAGGCTGAGTGCAGGAAAGCAGGCTCGTTTTGTGGTGGCTATATGGTCATTGAGGTTGAGTTTGCTGTTGATTAGAACTCCAATGTTTTTGACAACTAGCTTGGGTGATGGTGCCTGGCCCATTTCTTCCGGCCACCAACTGGGGGACCAAGTAGAGACTGCTTCTCTGAAGAGCATTATCACAGTCTTGCCCGCATTTAGTTGCAGGAAGTTTCTGCTCATCCAGGTTGTTATTGTCCTCATTCCTTCGAGGAAAGTGTTTTTAATGTCTGGAGTGTCTTTGTCGAAGGCGAGGAGGAGCTGCGTGTCATCCGCATGGATGTATGACATTACAACGCATTCTTTTACCACGCATGCCTTTACAACGCAGTTTTTACAACGCATGCCTTTACAACCCATATCGCTTAGGGGTGCTGGATAGTGAATAGTTTAATTTACTATTCCAACTCCAGTCCCCGTGGATAGTAGGGAAGGTGTTGGATAGTAAATTAAATCTATTCCCTATCCTAGAGCGCCCCCCAGCGCTATGCGTTGTAATGACATGTGTTGTAATAGTTGCATCGTAAAGGCACTGCGTGGTAAAAGTTGCACTGTAAAGGATGTTTCCCCATCCGCATACGTGATTGGGATGAACCCGCTTTTCCTGAGGAGTGCGGCGAGAGGGGCTACATAAATATTGAAAAGCAACGGGCTGAGGCAAGAGCCTTGCGGTACTCCCTTGGTCACTAAAGTGGTTTCTGAGCTGTAAGGTCCGAGATTAACCATTTGTGTTCTGCCACTCAGGAAGTCCCTTATCCAGTCTAGTGCCGTATCCTGGATCCCAACTGCTTCTAATCTGATATGAGACAGTATCGAATGCGGCGGAGAGGTCGAGCAGTATGAGAATTACCGCTCGACCAGCGTCCGCCTGCATACGAATGTCATCGATCACATTGACCAGGGCGGATTTGGTGCTGTATTTAGGGCGGAATCCCGATTGTGTGGGGTCCAGACAGTTGGAGGATTCGAAATGGTTGGAAAGGTGGGTGTTAATGTGTTTTTCCAATAGCTTACTGTAGAGGGGGAGAAGTGAGAATGGCCGGTAATTGGTAACGATTTCAGGCAAGAGTTTGTTGTTTTTCCTAATGGGCATAATCTGGGCTGCTTTCCACTCATCCGGTAGCTTGCCTTCTTTGATGGAGATATTCAGGACTGCACATAATGGTGCGGCCAGTTCGGCTGCGAGTTTTTTGGCCATTTTGGCTGCGAGAAGGTCTTTGGGAGAGCCTGATTTGGCTGAGGAAAGAACGGATTTTGTTTCGGGATTAGTCAGCAGGGGAAATTTGTCCAGGGTGATGAGACTAAGTGGTCTGTGGGCAGGATCAGTGACTGAGTTGTGGCTGAGATTGGCATTTGAAGCAGATATGTTATTGTAGATGTCAACGATGTCTGGCTATTTCATCGCACAGGGATTGAGTGGGTTCTTCAGCCGGACTACAGGCAGTGGGATTAATGAGGCTGTTAAGGACCTGGAAGAGGGTTTTAGGACCGTTGTCGGCTTGCTCCAGTTGGGTGGCTATGTGCTTTTTCCGGGCCGCCTTTAGGTTCTTATGGTAGGTACCAAGGTCAGTTTTGAATTGCTCCTTGTCAGAAGCGTTCTTAGTGCGGCGCCAGCGGCGCTCGAGCTTTTGACATATACTTTTTTCTTCTCTAAGTGCGGACGAGTACCAGGGGGTCTGGGTGCGCTTGGGGATGTGAGAGGTTTGTTTAAGGGGAATAAGGGTGTCAATGGTAGATTTAACAGCGTCCTGAAGGGCCTTAAGACGTTGGTCCACGGTGTCTAGGGTTGGCTCATCAGGGGATGTAAAATGTTCGTGAAAAAGGACAGGTGATAGTGTGTGCCATTGTCTATGGGCCTGTCTGGGTGGGTTTATCTTAGCTGCGCGTTCATGGGAGCCTTTAAGCTTGAAATCGATTATAGAGTGGTCTGACCATAGAAGGGGTTTGGTGGAGTGATAAGTTGTCTCTGGGGAGTTAGAAAAGATCAGATCTAGTGTGTGACCTGCAGTATGTGTAGGCGCATCATTGATTTTGGTCAGCCCTAATGCAGTCATTTCCGACAGGAGGGAAGCTGCTTCTGGATCTGTAGGGATCTCGCTATGTACATTAAAATCTCCAAGTAGGAGGAATTTGTTGGAGGATATGACATGAGGAGCGATCATATTTATTAGATGAGGCAGAGAAGGAGAGAGCGGGCCTGGTGGGCGATAGACCAAAGCCCCTTTCCAGCTCAACTGAGAGTGGATGTCTATTCGAAATATAAGGATTTCTATGGTGTCATTGCAGAATTGGTCTAGCATGTAGGCCTTCATAGGATCCTTATATATGATAGCAATGCCTCCGCATTTTTTCAGTGGCCTGTCTGCTTTTAAGATGCGATAGCCATCAGGAAGTGCAATGGCGATGGCCGGGGTAGAGACCGGTTTGATCCATGTTTCAGTGAGAAAACCGATGTCTGGGCCGGAAGAGGATATAAGGTCCCAGATGTTAATAGCATGCTTGGGGAGGGGACGCACGTTGGCTAGAAAGCAGTTCCAGCTTGCTTTGGTGGTTTCCAAGATAGCAGGCAGAATTATAGTGTCGGGTTGTTTGAAAAGGACAAGGGTGGGACGGTCTGGAACTTGCAATGAATGCATGCAAGGGGGCCTTCCACTGCAACAGGGAATTTGTGCCTGCAGAGAGAAGGAGTTGTACGTGTGTCGAACATGGGGAAGGAGTACCTGAGGGCAGTTAGCTCCTGTCTGGTATATTTGTAGTTTATCCTGGGATCAATGGGCTCTTTGATCGTAAAAATGGCAGAGTTCCTGGCTCCTGGCGGCAGACTGGCGCGGACGGGCGCAGACGGGCGTGCCGCTGGCGCGCCCACTGCGCGTAGCCGCCAGGCTGCTTTTTATGGTGTGCCTCCTCCAACCGCTAGCCCGGAAGTGCTGCCTGCCGTGCGCTCCCTCCACAACAATCGGGGAAACCCCGTGGTGGACCGAGGAGCGCGAGGCGAAAGGGGCGTCAGAGGAAGAAAGTAGGAAGGATGTGCAAATTACAATGAAGGTACAGTTTTTAAAAGGGTTTTAAAGATTTACCCCAGCATTAAAACATCAACGCCTTTCCCAGCGTGCGTCTGCTGCGCGTGGCTGTCAGGCTACTTTTTTTACCCTGCCTCCTCCAACCTCTAGCCCGGAAGTGCTGCCTGCCGTGCGCTCCCTCCACAACAATCGGGGAAACCCCGTGGTGGACCGAGGAGCGCGAGGCGAAAGGGGCATCAGAGGAAGAAAGTAGGAAGGATGTGCAAATTAAAATGAAGGTACAGTTTTAAAAAGGGTTTTAAAGATTTACCCCAGCATTAAAACATCATCGCCTTTCCCAGCGTGCGTCTGCTGCGCGTGGCTGTCAGGCTGCGTTTTATACTCTGCCTCCTCCAACCTCTAGCCCGGAAGTGCTGCCTGCCGTGCGCTCCCTCCACAACAATCGGGGAAACCCCGTGGTGGACCGAGGAGCGCAAGGCGAAAGGGGCGTCAGAGGAAGAAAGTAGGAAGGATGTGCAGATTACAATGAAGGTACAGTTTTAAAAAGGGTTTTAAAGATTTACCCCAGCATTAAAACATCATCGCCTTTCCCCGCGCACACCGCTCACTGGAGCCTCGACCCAAGCCCGGAGACACCCCATGTCCTATAATATCACGTCTCCTGAACTACAGGGACCGAGATGTGGCCTTGCGAACGGCGCGCAGCAAGCGGGAACTTTCCTATAATGGTGTCACATTTTCCATCTATCCTGACTTTACCACCATGGTACAGGAGGAGCACTGGAAGTTTTTGGATGTTAAAGCTAAGCTGCGGAAAGTACAAATTGACTATGCGCTTTTGTACCCGGCAAGATTGCGAATTACTCATCATGGGAAGCAGCGATTCTTTACGAAACCTCAACAAGTGGAGGAATTTTTGAAACAGCTGAAACGCTTGGCTAGGAGTGGTGCGGCTACAGAAGATTCCAGAGATTCCCCGGAGGCTGTAGTAGACATGGAACAGTAGTAAGATTTATATGTTCTGTCAATCTTGACTGTGCTGGGGGTGGCTCTATTTCGTGACTGCCATGCTGAGCCGCGTGAGTGCTGCTCTACCTGTGTATGATTGCATTGCCGTAAGCTGCCCTTTAGATGTGAAGATAGGGGTAGCCACCTTCTTGAACACTTTGAAATGCAGTCTTTTCTTTGATGTACCACTTTTTTTTTATTCAGGTTGCGGATCTGTTCACGAACGCTCCATTTGTACCAGTCGCATTGCAACTATGTGTGAGTGCCTTGGGTGACCCTGTGTGTGCCACCTCTGTCTGCATGCTCGGCGGCTTCGGCTGCTGACTTGTATGACTGGGGCGAGGTTGTGTCACCACCTAAGATGGCCCCCAAAGGGCATTTCCCCGTTCTGGTCCACTACATGAGCTTAGTGCGACCTATATTGTTGTTGGGTTTCTTGTTTGGGGGGTGGGATGGGACAGGGGGGAGGGTGTATGGTGCTGGCATATTTGGGATGCTTCAGTGGGAGGGGGGAGGAGAGGGGTGTTGGATGGTGTGCATGTTGTAATGAATGATTGGTCGCATTACATTACACTCTTCTTGTTCCTGAGACTACACTACCTGTGTGGATTGATGTTTTCGGCATTGCATATGGTGGTTCTCACTCTGTTTCCGTCCACTGCACTCTTGCCTGGTTGGGCATGTTCTTTTCTTTTTTTTTTCTTCTCTTACATACATGATGACTCATGAGAAGACGCCATTAAACATTATCACGTGGAATGTCAGAGGGCTGGGGGATCCTCGGAAGAGAAGGCGGATTATAGCTTACCTAGATCGCCATCACATTAACATAGCGATGCTACAGGAAACCCATCTCTGCCCCTCGCGGGTCCCTGCATTCGCTTCCCGATGGGCAATGCACAGGGTCTTTTCCTCTTATTCTACCTACGCCAGGGGTACTGCCATACTGATTAAGAACAATGTGCCCTTTTCTGCGGTAGGCTCCTTCAGTGATGAGCAGGGGAGGTTCTGCCTTGTCTGGGGGCGGCTGGGACTCGACTCGGTGACACTTGTGTGCTGTTATGGCCCAAACATAGATTCTCCTGACTTTTTCTCTTCCATATGGGACAAGGTGAGGGAGGTTGGCTCGACTTATGTTATCTGGGGGGGTATTTTAACGTCACCTACGCCCCTGCTGTGGACAGATCCAACCCCGCACCGCACCACCACACCAAAGCTGCCGCGACGCTACATGACATCCTTTCAGATAATTGTTTGCTAGATGCTTGGCGACACGTCCATCCACGCCGACGCGAGGGCACACATTTCACTGCTCACGCCACCTCGTGGGCGTGGCTGGACTACTGGCTTTTATCTCGTGGCTTTGGACCTATGCTTAGCACGGTACAACACTTGGCCAGGACATACTCTGACCATGCACCTGTCCTACTTACGGTTTCTTCCGTGACCTTTGACTGCCCACGCAGCGCGTGGAGGCTGAACATGCGTATGCTGCTCGATGAGGTATTCAGGATGGAACTGGAGGATGAGATTAGGGAATTTTTGGGAAAAAATAAGGGGTCTGTGAAGAGTGTCGAAATGATTTGGGAGGCATTTAAGGTTTCCATTAGAGGAGTTTGCATACCTAAAGGAGAGTTAGTTTTAAGGAGTATCACTTCTTCCCTCTCTAGATTGGAGCATGAGCTCCGCACGCTCGAAGGCCAACTAGCAACACATCCAGATGGGGACACTCAGGGCAAGTTTAGGGAGACATTAACTGAATATATGGCAGAAGCGCGCAGGGAGGTGCACTTTCATGGGAAACATTGGGTGGCGCCGAGGTATGGGGAGGGGGAGAGCCCCGGCAAAGCGCTTGCAGACGCGATTAAGCGACCACGTCACTCCAGCTACATTATAGAACTAGAGAAATCAGATGGTACGAGATGCTGGGATACCGCCAGCATTTTAGATGAGTTTGCCAACCATTATGCCACTCTGTATACGAACGTTGGCCGACGTGATCTTGATTTGGATTCCTACTTGAGCGATGTCGCCTTGGTGTGGCTGAGCGATGTGCACCGCGAATTCCTATTGCGCCATTCGAACTTGACGAGGTCCGTGAGGCCATCATGGGCATGCAATCGGGCAAGACCACCGGCCTGGATGGCATCCCGATTGAATTTTATAAAACCAACATAGATCTGATGGCACCTATACTGCGCGAGGTCTTTGAGGAATCTTTGGACTTGGGTATCCTTCCGCCATCCATGAGAGAAGCGCTCATTGTCTCCCTCTTGAAACCCGAAAAACCACCTCATCTATGCGGCTCCTACCACCCCCTTTCCTTGCTCAATTGTGATGCAAAGATTTTGGCGAAACTCATTGCCAATAGGCTGAGTTTACTACTAGCTCACTTGATATTGCTGGACCAATCTGGGTTTGTAACGGTGAGGTCCACCTCCCATAATCTGCGCACTCTTTTCACTGTTATGGATACAGTCTCCCCGGATTTACCTTTGGCGGCGGTCTTTCTTGACGCCACCAAAGCTTTTGTTTCTGTTGAATGGGATTACATATTTGGCATTATGCATCGGATGGGCTTCCCCCCTCTTTTTATTTCCTGGATAAGACTCCTGTACTGTCAGCCGGGCGCTAAGGTGCTGGTTAATGGACCCATGTCCGCGCTATTCCTGATCACCAGTGGTACCCGACAGCGATGCCCCTTGTCGCCTCTTTTATTTGCATTGGTCACTGAGCCGCTGGCGGCACGCCTGAGGCAACGGCATAATGACATGGCTCTGAGTTGCCACCTGCGGCAGATTCTTATATCTATGTATGCCGACGATATCTCTCTGTACGTCCGGGATCCTTGTGCCAACCTCAATGTGCTCCTCCGGGAGTTTGTTGTATTTGGCGGTATATCTGGAGTCCAAATTAACTGGGGGAAATCATGTCTCTTTCCTCTAACAGACTCGGTACAGCGCTTCCCTCTAGATTAACCGCTGGAATGGTGCGAAGACGAATTTCGCTATCTGGGGATTGTTATCACACGAGATAAAGAAGAACTTATGAGGCTGAATTATGGAGTTGCGCTAGCCCGTATCACCGACAATGTAACCCGCTGGATCAAGCTCCCTCTATCCTTGGCTGGACGGGCGTCCCTGATTAAAATGGTCATACTCCCGCAACTACTCTACCTCTACCTCAACATCCCGTACCACCCAGGGCGCCATTTCTTCAGGTTATTGAAGACTGAACTGATTAGACTGGTGTGGGGGGGAAGCAGGCTTGCCTTCAGTGGGCGATTCTTACCAGGCCTTACGCCATGGGTGGCTTTGGCATCCCGGACCTAGAATTATACTACATATGCGCTCAGGCCAATTACTTATACTATTTAATACGACGTCCCCGATTCATGCCGCAACTAGGCTCCGAACATTGGCTAGCGCACCCGATCCCCATAGAGGGGGTATTATTTGCTAACTTACAGGCCCGTGAGAGCACACAGAATACTGTGAATGCCACGATCACTGCGTGGCGACACATTGAGAAGCTATTGGGGGCAGCTTCGCGTTATTCCCCACTTTTGCCCTTGGTATATCACCCTTCTATGCCACGACTGCAGGAGACGGTCTTCCATAGACTTAAAGAGAGGGCGACTCTCGTTACCTGTACTACAATGGGCACTTCCGCACGTCGGATAGCGTCTTTCAAAATCTGACCCGCACGCCGCTGGACAGCTTCCTATACTTGCGACTCCAACATGGCCTCCGAGCTTTACACGCTACTTTTCCGGCAGAGCCCCCCACGCTTGCACCCCTCAACTTACTCCTGCAATGCGAAGCCCCTACGAAACTGATCTCCCTATTGTATTGTACTGTCCAAGAGCAGCAAGATGTACCACCTCCACAGTCCCGAGCACGTTGGGGGGAGGAGTTGGGGATTGCAATCACTGACGACCAGTGGGAGTTCTGTTGCCTCCAAACTGAACGCATATCGGCTAGTAGTAGACTGCGCGTCATACACTACAAATACCTCCACAGGTTGTACTTCACACCGGCCAAAATGCACCGATATAAGTTACAAGACTCGGATACCTGTGATAGGTGCCGTGCGCCCAACACGGACATGCTTCATTTAGCTTGGGATTGTCCAGCCGTCCGGGCCTTCTGGGGACAGGTCTTTGTGGCTTTGCATCGGATGACTGAGATACATTTAGATAGCACGCCGCTGTTGGCCCTACTTGGATACGTCCAACCCGTGCCGCCGGCGTTCCGCAAGTATGTAGCTTTGGCATTATTGATGGCAAAGAGGCGGGTGGCTTGCCGTTGGGGCAGAGGGAGGGCACCCAAGTTTAAGGAATGGCTAGAAGATATGATTTATTGCCAGGAACAGCTCTCCAAGTATGCTGATTTACTACCTAGCTCCTCTAGACCTCGCGACCTCTGGTCACCTCTGTCATCCTACCTCGCAGCCAGAGCGGCTAACAATGGAGACGCGAATTTGGCGGCTCATGACTCGTGAGGGTTATTTACGGATTTTTGTCACTTCTGATGGTCATGTTCTTGGTGCATCGCTCCGCAGCGTTGCACGTGATGCTCTTCGAACCCTGATATGCCTTGCGCATTCACCCGTGTGAATTGCCGTTGCTGGTGTTGATGGATGTGCTCTTGAACTACGTGGGTGCTCTGCTACCCTAGGGCCTGATGGTTGATCTTTCATATGTCCCTTCTTAGAGGATCCTGATTTATATGCTTCCCAGTATTGACATGTCTGAAAGTGCAGTACCACTGACTGCCTGCTTGTTTTCTTCTCCTTTTCCTTTCTAATTATTTTCATATTTATTTGTGCCCACAGAGTGTAAATGTGGACACGCCCTCAGCTCATGTTTACGTATTACAAGGTAAAGTGATGTGGTTTTCATAGACTGATTGACGCGGCCGGCCCGTTGTGGTTTAGGCGGCTTGCTGTGTATTATGATGCTGCTTTCCATCTATTTTGATTTGTTCTCCATATACGGCAGCCGGCCACTTTGTGGATGTAGGCTATGGAGCCTGTGTTTGTAGTGCTGCACAATAAAACCCATTAAAAAAAAGCAACCCGTGAAAATGCGCATTCTACAACATAAATTACGAATATGGTGCAAGACGCAGGGTGCCCCATTGGTCCAATACTACCAACAGTGCAACCATGATGAAACTGACATTCAATGGTCAGTATTGATGGTAGTTAAGTATAGTAATAAGGCTACCCTTCAAGCAACACACAATAGGTTAGAGACACGCATGATTGAAAAATACAGTACAGCGGTGCAGGAACTTAACGATCATGATGAAATCTGGGCGTTGATCTGAAATGATATACTGAGATGACCTCACAGTTTAAGTCAATCTGTCAAGGTGAAAACATGCATGCATGTCATTGAAAATGTATATAGGATTGTTTGTTAGTAGTCCATAAAGTTTTGATTATTTGAAGATCTAAATGCAACATATGCTTCTACTGAGAAAGTTTTGAGTATTGATATATTCAACTTGTTTGTATCTAAGATCCTTGACATTCTATTTGTGAATTTGTATCTCTTATCTTTAGAATTTGTGATCAGGATGTGCAGGATGTGATCAGGAGGAGCAAGACCACTGACTCATTGTCAGTGAAATTGCTCTCCCACCCTCGCAGCTCCACCATTAAGTGAGGTGCCCCTGCCACTGCACTCTTGAGTGTTGGCGATCGAGGCCTTCCTCCACCTGCAGGTTTCCCTGCGCCTCATCCCTGGTGGTCCAGTGGACCTCTGTCTCCTTTCTCTCACTCTGCTCCTTCACTCGGTTTTCCACTCTTTCTACCTTTCACCTTTCTGCACCTTTCTGCAACTCTGCTCTTTTGTGCCTTATTTCTGCCCATTTTCCCTTCTCTCCCTCTGCTCCTTCACTCGTTTTCTCTCGTTTTTCTACCCTTTCTATCTTTCACCTTTCTGCACCTCTGCTCTTTTGTGCCTTATTTCTGCCCATTTTCCCTTTCTCTCCCTCTGCTCCTTCACTCGTTTTTCTACCCTTTCTATCTTTCACCTTTCTGCTCTTTTCTGCATCTCTGCTCTTTTGTGCCTTATTTCTGCTTATTTTCCCTTTTTCTTTATCCCTTCTTTCCTCCCTTTACCTTTCCCCGCCGCTGCTGCCCCCGCGGCCCCTCCCCCCAGCGCGATCGGCCTAATCCAGCTCCCCTCCCCGCTCCCGCCTCCCAGCTGTCCAGCCCTCCCCGACCCCTACTTAATGGCGCCGCTGGTGCACCGAAGGCGCGTCAAAGGCAAGCACGTCTGCGCCCGTCTGCGACCCGTCCGCGACCAGCACCAGGAACCCTGGACCTCCGCCCCGCCAACGCTACGACCCAGCAGCACTCCACGCACTCAACCCAGGCTGCAACAACAACTGCAAGCTAGCATCACCAGCCGACACCCATGGACCCTTCAGCTGTCACCGCTGCCGGCACACCTGCAGCACCGCCAAGAACACGGATCCAGCACAACCCGCCCACAAGAACACAACCGAACCGAAGACCCTGCAATGCATCCTCCTCAACGTCCGATCCCTCCACAAACACGCCACAGAAATCTGGGACCTACTTGACAGCACCACCCCGGACGTAGCATTCTTCACCGAAACCTGGACCAACACCACCTGGGGACCGGACATCGCCATCGCCATCCCCCAAGGATACAAGGTCTCCAGGAAGGACCGCCCCACCCACCCAGGAGGAGGAATCGCCATCATCCACAAATCCAGCCTCCGCCTGAGCACACTCCCTGACGAGTCCACAGAACTGATGGAGCACCTTCACTTCAAGATACTGGCCAGCCCCACCGCCGCCCTCCGAGGAACCCTCATCTACCGACCCCCTGGACCCCGCGGACCCTTCGCCAACTCCATCACGGACATTATCTCCCCGCAGGCCATCGCATCCACCAACTACACCCTGCTGGGAGACCTCAACTTCCACCTCGACAATCAACTGGACCCCAACACCACATGCCTCCTGGGCAACCTCCACAACATTGGACTCCGCCAGATCGTGACCGAGCCCACGCACTCAGCAGGACACACCCTCGACCCCCTCTTCACTACAGGAAACTCCATCAACTTCAGCCACACCACCGAACTCCCATGGACCGACCATCGTTGCGTCCACTTCACCTTCAGAACACCCACCATCCACAGACACCAGCACCTGCTTCCACAAAGAAACTGGACCAAAATCACGGACGACCAGCTCACCTCCTCACTCAACACCGCAGCCCGAACCCTGCATAGATGGATCTCGGACAGCACCAACACCATAGCCCCCCTAAAGAAAAACAACAATACCCATGCCAAGAAAGCCAGATGGTTTACCACCGAACTTCGAGAATCCAGGCGCACATGTCGCCGCCTCGAAAAGGCCTGGAGAAACACCAAATCCACAGAAGCCCACAACAACTTCAGAGCCGCCACCAACGCCCACCATCAACTCATCAGAGAAACGAGGAAAAACGCGATTGAAGACAGAATCTCCACCCACGCACACAACAGTAAGGAACTCTTCAGCATCATCAAGGAATTCGCCCAGCCCACCAGCGAGTCTACCAACATCCCTCCCTCACAAGACCTCTGCGACAAACTCAGCACCTTTTTCCACCACAAAATCAAGAGCATCTACGACAACTTCGACGAAGACAACCAACACACTGAACCCTCACCAACCACCCCCGACACCCGGAAACCAGCGATTGATGACTGGACAGCCCTCACCACCGAAGACACACTGAAGACAATGAAGTCAATCCACTCAGGGGCCCCCACAGACCCCTGCCCCACCACATCTTCAACAGAGCCGCCGACACCATTGCACCCATGCTCCGCCACATCATCAACCGCTCCCTGGCGACTGCCTCGTTCCCCGACGACTGGAAACACGCCGAGGTGAACCCCTCCTAAAGAAACCCTCAGCGGACCCCACCGACCTCAAAAACTACAGACCCATCCCCCTGCTCCCGTTCCCAGCGAAAGTCATCGAGAAAGCCATCAACAGCCAACTCGCCACATTCATTGAAGAACACAACATCCTCGACTCCTCCCAATCCGGCTTCAGAAAAAACCACAGTACGGAAACCGCCCTCCTCGCCGCAATAGACGACATCCGCACCCTACTGGACAAAGGAGAAACAGTAGCCCTCATCCTCCTCGACCTATCAGCGGCGTTCGACACAGTCTCCCACCGCACCCTAATACGCAGACTCTATGACGCAGGAATCCAGGACAAGGCCCTCGACTGGATCTGCTCCTTCCTCTCCGGGAGGACGCAGCGGGTCAGACTCCCCCCTTTCCTCTCGGACCCCACACCTACCACCTGCGGAGTCCCCCAGGGCTCCTCCCTCAGCCCGACGCTCTTCAACGTCTACATGGCTCCACTTGCACCCATCGTCAGAACCTACGGACTCAACATCGTGTCATACGCAGACGACACCCAGCTCATCCTCTCCCTACCCAACGAGCCCAACACTGCCAGACGCAACTTTCGAGAAGGCATGGAAGCCGTCGCCAAATGGATGAAAAACAGCTGCCTACAACTAAACACCAACAAAACAGAAGTACTCATCATGGGCCCAAACCCCGACGCCTGGAGCGACACCTGGTGGCCAACCGCCCTCGGAAACCCGCCAACCCCCACAGACCACGCACGCAACCTGGGAATCATCCTGGACTCCGAGCTCAAAATGGACCGCCAGATCAACTCTGTCTCATCTTCCTGCTTCCACACCCTCCGCCTCCTTCGTAAGACCTTCAAATGGATCCCCCTCGAACACCGAAAGACAGTCACTCACGCCCTGGTCACCAGCAGACTCGACTACGGCAACGCACTCCACGCCGGAATAAACAAAAACCTCATCCGCAAGCTACAGAACATCCAGAACGCCGCCGCAAGACTGGTCCTCAACCTGCCAAAACACTGCCACATCTCCCAGCACCTGCGCACACTCCACTGGCTCCCCGTCGAGGCGAGAATCACCTTTAAGATGCTCACCCACGCACACAAGGCCCTCCACGGCACCGGACCAGCATACCTGAACAGCCGACTCAAATTCCACGCACCCCAAAGGACCCTACGATCAGCCCAGCTCTCCTACGCCGTGGTCCCCCGCACCAGAAAGACCAGATCGGGAGACTGCTCGTTCTCCTTCCTCGCTGCCAAAGCATGGAACGCCCTTCCGCTCCACCTCAGACAGACAACATCGCTCCCCGTCTTCTCAAGAAACCTCAAAACCTGGCTTTTCGACAGACCCCCTCCTTGATGGAATGGAACCTGCAGCCCCCCTATCCCTAGCGCCATGAGACCCTTACGGGTGAGTAGTCGCGCTTTAACAAACCCCTGATTGATTGATTGACTGAGAAAATTGGTGGTGGTCCATTTTATGTTTTCTTTTAGTTTGATAATATTTGGTCTTTAGCTGTAGGTTTAGTTGTTATTACATAGCATATGATTTTCGTTTACTTTTGAGTTATAACGCATGCTTTTACAGAATAATTACGCACATACGAGGATTGGCAATTACATTAGTCGGAATGCATCCCAAGAGTAGGCATTTCTCTTCCTTTTCAACGACTCGTTAAGGTGCACATGACCGTAATGTGAGGGAATGTTTAATTAAAGATGCCGCTTGGGAACCTCTTAAGTGTATCCCGGAAGTGTAGGAAGCAGGGTCCAACGCTCCAGAATTCGGAACGTAGCTAAGAGTTAGAAGAGGCAATGGGTGACGTGGTGAGTCCTGTCTCAACACGATGATTGCACACTGATTGGAGCGTATTTATTTATTGAATTAGCGCAACTATTTTGTAGGACAGTGAGTACTGGAAAGTAGATACACTGTGAATGAAAGAGAGAACGAGTGATGCAGAGTGCGTGGAGGAGCCACTGGTGCTTGATTTGTGGTACAGGTACCCAAAGCGTGCGGTTTTGCGCTATTACACTGGAAACTAGATGGTCTTTATTGAGACGTGAACCTTTATATGACAGCTTTATGTTTATGTTCTCAGTGTGCCAGCTGTCTGATGTAATGGGCATGATACCTTTATGAAGACTAGCGTGAACATGTGGACCTCCCTAGATATATTTCATTGCCTGTGGGAGGCATGGTAGGTGAGTCTAGTGTCTTTTTAGGAAAGTTATGGTTTGTTAAGGTTGCACTAGTTCGTGGGTGCATATGGTAGGCGATTAATCTTCAACATGAAGTAGAGGTGACGATTTGAACCCTTATTAGTATTTAATATATGTTTTGATATAGACCTTAGAACAAAAGGGGGGCACTCCCACCACTGGTAGAATTAGGTGGCACAAATCACTATTTATGGGCACATACACACATCTGGGTGAACAGCACATCTGGAGCACACGCATGTGATTTATTGTAATTTTATTTTGTGTTATTTAACTTTAGGTTGTTCCTTATTACCTTGTCCTTATGAGGCCCGGAAGATAAAGGGCTGAAACGCTTCGACTGTAGGTGCTTGGAGGAATCCACAAAATAAAGAAAGATTGTATTATATTGTTTATACACAATGCCAAATGTTTTTAGATGTGTAGTTTGAACCTATTGTGTATATAGGATTACCTCACAGTGATTTGCTGTTATTTAGAATGCAAAACACGGAAACTGAAAATTGAGGAACAGGAGACATTATCTGGTTAATATGATCATTTAGATACGTTTTTGTAAAACGTTACTTTAATTTATGTTTTGTTTTGAATTTTGTACCAATTTAAATATAATTAAATGAAGCTAATAATAGTTCCGACCTGGAATAAACTGTGGTATGTGGTTATTGATTAATATAAGTAATTAGGATGGGACCATTGAATATGATAATTTGATGCATCCTATGGTTACTATGAATGTATCTATTCCTCCACATCATTCTTCTGTATAGTGTGATATTTCTTAGCCGAGATAGCGGAGGGTGATTAGGGGGAAACCACAATGATCTTTTGTTGTAAATTAAATAATGGGCCTTAAAACATCGATCCTCTTTCCTGGCTCAGGCATGTTAGACTATGGTTGTATGAATCAAAGATTTGGTAAATTTTGGATGGATCCAGTTTCTATTTCTTCTGCTTCCAAGGCCTTTCAAATCACTTTTACTGAAACCTCATGTTAAGCTAGACACACTTGAGGACCTCAAGTGAGAGTATAACTGGGCCAATTTTAGAACACCATCTAATCCCTTTGTCTGAGACATTCATGGATGATGGCACCAAACAGCATTGAGAGTGTTTAAAACAGACATATCTTCCCATATTGTGTTTGGACAAATTAGCAATCTAAAAATATCGACATGAAGAAATATCCGAAAATAAATATAATGATACACAAATATTGTGATGCTTAAATATCATTGACAAGAATATTGTTTTTTGAGGTAAGTAATATTGTTTTAAATGATATTGATGTTTTTAATGTCGTTTTCAATAATGTTAGGCCCAATTACGATGTTATACAGACCGCCACAGTGGCTGTCCCTACAACATCCAGGGCCATGGGCCGACTGCCGGATTATGATGCCAGCAGTCTGAGTGAAACAAGCTCTACAAGTGTGGGTGTTTTGAGTAACCAGATGCCTGTAGGCACGATGTTTAAGTAACAAGGTAGCAGTAAAGTGGGATTAGGACAACAAATCAGATTTCCTAATTTTATTCTGTAAATTAAAGTGCAAGTTCATCAAAACTCAGAAGAAAGTGCAATATAAATTTCTTTCTAAACCATCATTTATTGTGTTGTTTTTTTGTTCCAAAATTTAACTTTTCTCCAAAATGTTGTCTAACAGCTAATGTTATCAATTTATTTAGCAGTCTCAATATATATTTTTCAGGGTTATACCTGGTGAAGTCATAATGAATGGAACAATCTCTACTCTTTACCATCTATATGCAAAAGTGGCAAGTGAGTCTGTGCCTCAGCAAAGGTCCAGGAACTTATTAAATTGTTTATTAAGCTAGGTGAAGCCTTGATTTAGTCATAATGCCCCTCCCCTCCATCAACATTTACAAATAATCGAAAACTATACTCCGCATAGCGGCACATATAATATTTTTCATGTGCACTGGTTTTAACAGAAGGTTACATTTGTGCAATATGGTAAAATCAAGTTGTATAAGCCTTTGGCTGTTGAAGAATTATTTTCCCCTGTAATTTGTACATGCAATCAGTGAGGCAATAAACCGTTTTTATAATTTTTGTTTTACAGTTCTATTATAAACTTAAGTTTGACCTTTACACTGTAGTAATAAATAGTGAATGTGCATTTATAAGTAAAGTTACTCAAGATGCCATGTTTTATTGGACCATATTTATTTTCATTGGCATGGCATAAATAGTCTATACACAGTGGTTCAGAGTGTAATATGCAGGGCCACTACAATTACGTGACACAGGAGGACCAAAGTATGCAGCAGAGTTGAATCAATATGGCAGCAAGAAAAAGCAAATAATGTGACATAATGAGGCACATTTTCTGATAGCATTACATATTTTTACACTGTTACACCTGGTGACACTCTTTTTATTAGCACCAATTTAACACACAAATACAATATTAAATAATTGAAAGATGACCAGTCATCATCGCAAAGTCCCTACCAGTGTTCAAGAACATGCATTCCTATGTTTTTGTAGCTTTTGACCCGTTGACCTTGAATTTCTTTTTGTTAAAACCTGCACTTAATGCAGATGATGGATAATCTGACAAAAACAGCAAAGCCATAACTTTGAGAAACACGCAGCTGCAGCTACCATTGTTGATTGAGTATGCAGGGAGGCCATGTTTCACGAGAGGAGAAGTCTCAAGTGGGTCATGATCCATTTTGTCCCTGACCTCCTTAAACAATGGTAATAAATACCATATTATACATTGTGCATCTGCAGATAAGCATTTTGCTGCGGTGGTAGGTTATTGCCATTGTGAGTGAGGGAGAGAAACACCATGAGCAGATAGAGAAAGAGTAATTTAGTGAAGAACAGCTAAATAGGGTGAAATCAGGAGGAACTGATGATTCGACACTTACAAATGCTAGTGTCTACCAAAAGCTGTTCTATCTAGAGAAACTAATGAAAATGGAAGTGAATAAAATGGTGAGAAGCATCTACAGGCTGTTAGAATATCTAGAGGCTTAAGCATTTTTACTGTACCTAGTTACCAGAACCCGAATCCTAAATTGTTTAAAGAGTGGTTGGAGCTTATGATAGAATCAAGCAAAGGGATGCTGGTTCTTTTGATTAATATACGTAACTATAATTAAGAGAGGCAAAGGAGAGCATATTCAAACTAAGGTTGGAGATTGAGTCACATGAAGAGAAAGCTGTGGTGGAAATGGATATGAAAAAGATAAATGAGAAACTGATCAAATTTGAAGAGGAAGTGAAAAGGAGAAAGCAAACCATTTTCTTTAGATAAGAACAAGACAACTTGGATGGTTGTATTCTTATATTTGCAAAAATATGTGTCGATATCAGGAAATAAGGGATACACTGGAACTGGCATCAACAAATTCCATTTTTTTTAGAGGAGTTCTAGTTCTAGGTGATCCATCAGGGAAAATGTGAGTCAACCCAGCAACAAAGAGGACAACCAAGAGGTAGAGGTCACAAAGTAAAAGGGAGAGGATAAGGTGGGGGTGAAACAAGACCCAAATGCTGAATATAACGCACTATAATAATAAATCTCTCCCAACATGAATTGACTTACAGTGAATGTTCAATTATTAAATTAGACTTTTCGTTACGCCCAGACTCAATTACGAATTACAGCATGCTCAGGATTGATATTTTCACATTCATAAGGAAACTGAAACTATTAAAAGCACTCTTGTTGTCTGGGAAGGAAAGTAAGCCTGCAGTCATCCAAAATGATAGTACATTTCAGATCCCTGACATAGAACATCTCAAAGCACTACAGTGCATAGAAATAGGAGAGGAAGTGATAAGAAATGAAGGAGGGAGGTTATTGAAGATGAGATTACTCCTAAATAAACCCAGTGGTATTAAACCAAAATCAACCTTTAACCCTAAACTGTCCATAGATAACATTAATATATCGATATATTACAATATTTCATGAAACCATTGTTGGGGAGAACTATGATATGATGCAAGGTAGGCAAAATATGAAATTACAGAACATCACTTGGTCCCAGAGGAGGGCTATGAAGCAACTGCAAGGTGAAGGGAAGTTGGTGGTGGTATAGGACTTCGTATCCCAGCATTCCTTGGACCAGGAGGAGACCACTATCTCATTAGCAGACCCTGGGGTGCCGCTGCGCTATATAGCATTTTGCTGCTTCCCACTGCATGGGATAAGTTGGTGGCAGCATACGACGTTGTGTCCCATCGTTCCTTGGGTCATGAAGTGACCCATGCCTCATTAGCAGCACCTGGGCTGCCCGCGCTATATAGTGCTTTTCTGCTTCTTGCTGCACGGGAGAAGTTGGTGGCTGCCAGGAGGCGGCCCCTGTCTCATTGGCTACAAATGGTTCCGTCAGGTAAACTGAAAATTACCTTTTAGAACATGAACATTCCCTTGTAGAAACAGTAATCATTAAATGCAATGTTTCACAATGGTTAACAAAACTATATGCAGAACACCCACAGCAAATTACAAAAAGTTAATTCTTTAAGTAGATTTATATCAAATAAGGTTCTTCACACAATTAATAAATACGAGCTGTCAAAAAATCACATAAAAAACGACATCACAAAAATAATTCAATGACTGACTGATGTGACAATAAGTGAAACAAATAACATGTCAAATTCAGCAAAACAAGACAATGACATAAATTCTCCATCCTTCTCTGGTCTTCCACTATAACACGCAATGTCTATTTATTTCCTGGTTATAGTGAATCTGGACGTGAGTCTATTTTACGTTGACGTATCGACCCTGGAAATAATGTGTATGTAGATACATCATATAGGGTCTTCCTTAGGACAAAACAGCCTAATGACAGCCTATACAAAATAGAAAGGGAACTCCAGTTAATGTTGTGTGGATATATAAAAAATAAATTACAAATAAAAACTCCCAATTTGAAATCATACTCGAGGACTACTCACCCCAGCAGTCCAATAATCAGTTGACAAAGTTGGCTCCTCCAGTCACAGATGGAGCGTGCCTGTGGGAGAATAACTTACACTTTTAGACAATCATCCGATGAACATAAAAATTTCTGAAATGGTGAAATTACCGGGAGTAAATCAATGGGGTCAGAATTACCCTTCTGCAACAAGGCAATTTTGTTGAAAGACTGTCCAGTTGGATATAAAGAACACTCACTAACAAACCATCTTAGAGGAACTTCTATGGGCAATTTTTAAGGTGGACAGAGAAATAGCACCTACCAGTTCAATACTCATATAAGCACTGTTGTAATCATTGTCACGTGCTTGTGAATATATGAATAAATAATGAATCTAATCAAACTTACCCCAATGGTCTTTCTAATCGACCTCTGAGGGGTGTATATACGAGCAACAGGTATGAATCCTGTGGGTTCCCTTTCGGAGGCAGAGTCTCCTTTCAATTTTTAAAAGTCAGTGACGAGTGTCACCACATCCGAGATTTCTATCGGGAAAGAAAGGTATTTAGTGCTGCCACAAGTAGGTGTATTCTGAGAATATGAGGGCACATGAGCAATCACTTACCTTAAAAGTGTGGCATAGCCTGTCCATTAGCTGGTACAGTGGCATCGGCAGGATGCGAAATCATTGTTATAAACTTTCTGCTCATTGATGCATAGCGCGATAACTTCATGTGTCCCTGTTTAACTCAAGATTTTACCTCCGTAATAACGGCGGCCATCTTATAACATATTTCACTGTATATTATACTACATTAGTACGGCCAACACTGATTAGGCAAACTAGTGTAGTTGGAAGGAATAGAAAGAAAAATGTTGTTGCCACTAGAGGAACAAATTGAGTGCAACAAAGTGCACCTGTATTACTGCAGACATTTTGCGACACACTTCTGTTCTAGTTCCCATACAATTCAATGGACTTCTAGAAACCTGTGCCATTTGTTAGGATGGATTTGAACAGGGTTGTTCAGAAGAACACAAGTAATATTAAATGCACAAGTAACCGTAAATCATAATTATTGTATATTTAATAGAATGGGTCAATGATGCTACATATATTACCACATACTTCATGAAAAATACTCCGCAGATTTACAGATCTTCTCAGTTAAGATATAATATACATAATAATCTGTATATTTACAGAAATCACATGACCAAGTACATAACATATTCCCAAATCCAATGTTGGATCAGCAATAACAATATTCCAATGTGCAATTGCAGACATGAATAGTACTAGACATCAAACAAGCCTGAATAAGGAACCCCCCCCCGGACCCCATCATACTAAGTCTGCAGAAAAATCTAGGACAGATCAGATATGTGACATCAAGCCAATCTACCAATCGGTTTCCTAAAATTCGTTTTGGCCCTTCCTGACTGAGTCAAGGATGTGTATCCATTTGCATTCCCTGGTATTGAGTTTAGACTCCATGTCTCCTCCCCAAGGGTTCCGTAAAACCATTTCAAGGACCCACCACCTTATACTATCTACATGATGACCTTGTTGGTCAAAATGTTCAATCAATGGGGCTCCTTGGGTTCCTAAGGTACATACAGATCTCGATCAACCTCCAGGAAGGCCAATTGTATCAGGGTGTGGTTCCATTTTGGAACCAGTTATTAAATACATTGACAATTTCCTGAAGTCAGTGGTAACCAGAACAAGATCATATGTGAGGGACACCATGCATATTATACAGCTGGTAGAAGGTCAACCATTTGATGTTAAAAAACGATTTCTTGTGACACTTGATGTCACTTCCATTTACACAAGCATTCCTCAGAGGGAAGCCTTAGAGGTTATACACAAGGTTCTTGATGGAAGGGAAAGACCACATTGGGTACCCACTGAATTTTTGATACAGCTTCTACATGTGGCAATGAGTAAAAATAATGTCCTTTTTCAGAATCAATAGTATATCCAATGCAAGGGGGTAGCTATAGGAGCAGGCTTTGAGCCTACCGAACCTTTACATGGATAGCTATGAGGATACACACATTAATGATCATGATAACCCCTTCCTAAATACCATCACGTTATGGAAATGTTTTATCGAGGATGTCATCATGATCTGGATGGGTGATGAATTGAGCCTTATTGAGTTTTCGACGTGGATCAATGCCATATCATCTGATATTAAATTCACAATGTCTTACCATAAGGAAACCGTCAGCTTTTTGGACATATCGCTGAAAATAGAGGATTCTAGAATATACACCACCTTTATAGAACCTAAAGAACTAACTACTCTTCTTAAGTATGACTCCAACCATCCAAGAAACTTGTGGGATAACCTCACCTATGGTCAGTTTCTAAGGTTGAGGCGCAACTGCACACATCGTGCAGACTTTTTTGAGGAGACTGCTACACTCCTGGAGTGCCTTGGTGAGCAGGGGTACCCTAGGGGCCTCTTACTAAGGGCCAGGAAAAGAACTTGGTATTGCCCCAGAGAAAGTCTTCTGGGAATTAAGTCAAGGGAATATACAACCAGCAAGTTAGTCTGCGTGACTTCTTTTAACAATTAGAGTAACACGATTAAGAAAATTGTTAATAAATATTGGAACTGGGTCGCTACATAAATTGACATGCCAGAGAAACTCATTTTTGCATTCAAAAGAAATAAGAACATCCATGACCATGTGGTCAGTTCCTTTTTGAGGACAGAAAGAGATTTGAACATACACATGTAACTAATGTTTGGCTTGAATTTGACATGTTATTTATTATTGTTTCGCTTATTGTCACATCAGTCAGTCATTGAATTATTTTTGCGATGCCATTGTTTTTTATGTGATTTCTTGACAGCTCTTATTTATTAATTGTGTCAAGAACCTTATTCAATAAAAATCTACTTGAAGAATTTACTTTTTGTAATTTGTTGTGGGTGTGCTGCACATAGTTTTGCCAACCATTGTGAATGATTGCATTTGATGATTACTGTTTCTACAAAGGAATGTTCATATTCTTAAAGGTAATTTTTATTTTTTATCCAACAGAACCATTTGTAACTTTTTATATCAATACCCTGGTTCTGAGGGATACAGGGTTACCCTATTGTTCTTAATGGCAAGTCTCATTGGCAGCACCTGAGCTGCACCCATGCTATATAGCACTTTCCTGCTTTCCATTGCATGGGAGAAGTTGGTCAGCTTAGGACTGCATGTCCCAGCATTCCTCCTTGGGCTAAGAGGCAGCACCTGGGCTGCCCCTGCGCTATTTATTATTATATTTATTTTTCCTGCTTCCCTCTGCATGGGAGAAGTTGGTGGGGGCATAGGTCTTTGTGTCCCAGTATTCCTTGGGCCAGGAGGTGGCCCCTGTCTCATTGGCCACACTTGGGCAGCCCCCACGTAATTCAGGACTTTTCTGTTTCACGCTGCATGGGAGAAGTTTGTGGTGGCATAGGACTTTTGTGTCCCAGAGTTCCTTGGCCAGGAGGTGGCCCCTCTCTCATTGGAAGCAACTGGTCTGCCCCGCACTATATAGCACTTTCCTGCTTCCCATTGCATGGGAGCAGTTGGCGGCACAGGACTTCGTGTACCAGCGTTTCTTGGGCCTAAAGGCGGCCCCTTTCTGATTGGCAACACCTGGGCTGCGGCGCTATATAGCGCTTTCTTGGTTCCCGCTGCACGTCCCCGCTGCACGTACTGTACCTATCAGCACCAGGAAGAGGTAAGGCGGGCCACCCCCTTGGTCCTAACCCTTGTAGTTTTGTGTTTGCCTGGCTGGACTTGGATATAGGGGTCATTAGGGGCTCCCTGAAGTGGTCGAGCCCAGCTCAGGACATGCTTAGCATTGGGGAAAAAACGACTCATCTGGAAGTCCTCTGGGATTTGCCCTGGATACGCTGGCCGGGAGGCAAGATCTCATAAATCTGATGGTGAGCATTGCTGAGTTTTGGGGGACTCACCTGTATAGACTTTGGGACTGTGGTGGGGAGAAGCTTCACACCACTGATATCTTGTTTTTATTGGTTGCTATCCATGTGGGAATTCTTTCCTGAAGGATCCCTCCATAGGAAAGAGAAAAGTCACGGCTGTAAAATCATCTACTCTCCCCAAGACACCACCAGTTATCACCATGGAAGGCTTTTTGATCGGGGCTGCCTCAGTAGTTGCCTAAGAATTTGAGCTAGTGGAAAGAAGGATGTCTCTATCAGAGGGCAACCTGTGTATCATACCGTACTAGCAGTGAATGCTCAGGAGGATAACACACCCCCTTCGGGGTCAGGTGGGACGAGGGTGAAACAAGGAGGGTTATGGGAGGTTTCAACAATAGCCCCCAGTCCGTTAGTGGCTGAGGGAGTGGAGACTCCTTCTCTGGCCACAACTTATCTGGGTTCTACCTGCCGACCCACGACCTGAGGAGAGGTAAGGATATCCAGGACCTACAGTGCCTTACCGATTTGTGGTACCAAGGGCTGATTTAATCTCGACCCGCCAAGGGCGGGTGCCCATGTAGCAGGGTTTTAATTAGTAAATTCACTGAGGTGTTGGTAGCCATTTTAGATCCAATTCTGGCATGGTTAAATGTAATTGTAACCAAAAAAACTGAAATCCTTTCCCTAGCGCAAGGCTTGATGGTGCCCCAGATCAAGTTGGCCTCAGCCCCTACCAATGCGGTCATCTGGGCCTCAGGAGACACTAGTTATTCCCAATGTTGATCCATTTTATCTGGCAGGAGCGAGGAGGATACCACCAGCAAAACCACGTCTTTAATCTTGGTGGCAGCGGAGAGCTCTCATATCCCCATGGCGTCCTAACTGCAGAAGCGTCGTGCATTTACTCTTGATCCGCCACCTGAGTCTACCCCTTATGTACTTGTTTTTGGGAATGTACCACTTCTAGCTAGTTCGTCACCAGAATCATACCAAGAGCTAAAAAATTATGTAACCCACTGTCTTCATAAGCATGTCCAGAAAGGGTAGGGTGTATCAGATGCTATTATTATGGCCCGTAGGGTCATTTGGGTGGGTAAAGACTGGAAGCCTTAGCCTGGGGATTTTGTGGTGGTCAATGTTAACAATCCTGTAATGGTGACATTTATTTAGGCCTCCTCATCTTCTTATAAGCCTCTAGCAAGCAAGGCATTGTTGCGCTCACCCTAGGATTTTTCCATGAACCTGAGAGGGTTGTTCCTCAACATGGTCCCACAGATTGGCAGACACAGGGCTCTCAGGAGCGGGTTCATCTGAGGATAGGGCAGCTTAGCTGGGTTAACCCAACAAATCGTTGTGCTCCCCAGGGTTCCCCAGATTGGCAGACACAGGCTTCCCATGGGCAGGTTCGCCTGAGGATAGGGCAGTCTATTTGGGTTAACCTGAGGAATCATTTTCCTCCTTTGAGTAGCCTTGATACATGTGAAAGACTGACTCCTCTAGCCCTAGCCTAACAGTGAACAGGAGCTTCTGTTTTCCTCATTGGTGCCGCCACGGCCAATACCCCACTGGTGGTCTCCCCTGCGCAGAATAAAAAGGACTTGATAATTGTTTCATGGAAGATTGCAGGGCTTTCTGCCAATGTTTCTGATCCTCTCTAGGTGGATTTAATGACTTTTTTTCAGATCATTTATCTACAGGAAACCTGGGAAGTGAATAACAGGTTTTTCCTTGGAGTGTATAAGACATTTTTTCTGCCCCCGATGCCTACAGCTTCGGCAGGGCCAGGGGTGGCATGACTATATTCTTGGCAGTAGACCTCCATGGGCAGGCTGTCAATTTGGATAAGAATTTTATGATAATTCAAGGTAGGCCCTCATTTCCTGTTATGTTAACTCCTATAACGATACAGGTTATCAGGGCGAGATCTTTAGGCTGCACAGACTAAAGTATACCATGAATGCAATTAGGGAGCATGGTGGGGTGTTTGGTCAGGTGAGGACTGTGATAATGGGGGAATTTAATTGTCATATTTGTGTTAGCCCACTGCCCCTTTACTTTTTAATATCAATACAGCCTATCTGGAAAAAGCCCTGTAGGGGGCACATCTACTTACACCAAGGCTGGGGAAAGTGCGGCTCCAAATTCTCCAATATGCCGATGACATTGTTATTATGATCACACTAGGACAGGCCTACAGAAATCCTTATAAGGGCTGCACAGATTTAATCAAAAGAACAACCTTCTGGTGAATCAGGAGAAGACCAGGATAATAACCTTTGGGAAGTACCATTGAAAGAAGACAGCTCAATGGCGCCTAGGTGACCTGCAAATCAGAACCTGCAAAAGTTATAATTATTTGGGTCTCTGGCTTTCGGAAGGGGCCTAACCATATGTCCATTTGAAACATTTAAGAAGTAAGGGGGCGGTATTATCTGTAGCCTGAGAAGTCTTAATCGAAGATTACACAGCCCGACTACAGAACCTATCTTGAAAGTCTTAAAAGCAAAAGTAGTGCCCTCCATTAAATACGGCCACCTAATCTTTCCTGGTGCCCTCACTAATTTCCTTATCAGCCACCAACTCTCGGTATACAAGAAAGTACTAGGCATCCCACAACAGGCCAGGAGAGCAAGAGTAAGGCTGGAGCTGGGACTTACCCGTCCAGACATTACCTGCTCAGGGTACATTTTAAAATATTACATTTGTACCATGGGAGCTCCAGCAACATCTTTGAAAGCGCAAATTAAAACAATCTTCGAAGAAGGTGAATCCCCATGGCAGGTGCAGTTGACAGCAGCCACAAAATTGTTAGAAATAGATGTGCAAAATTTGCACAACTCAAACATTCCAGTTGCTGCATGGAAAAGAAGAGTGAATAGACAGGCCAGGAAAATATCGCATGACATAGATCTGGAAAACTTACACCATCAATCCAGTCTCTCATCATTGGACTCCTCCAACGTAGTGGGAAAACCACAGCCTTACTTCGAGCAAGCACTGACAGTCCCAGCCCAGAAAGAAATCACTTACATGAGACTTCTTGCATTGCGCATTGTGGACTTTAACCAAGGTTGGGCCTGGCAGGACAATTTAGCCGCATGTCGACTCTGTAATTACCATCAGGAATCCTGGTTCCATTTGCTGTGCTGTTGTCCTAAGTTAGCCAGCGAGAGACACTGACTAATTCTTCCTATCTGCACAGCCCAGAGTCTTGTACGATGCAGAGAAGTCTCAGACTTGTGTTTCTCTCCTAAAACAGCTCAAACAGTCGCATGGTGAAGGTAACATCGGGTGAAGTGGAAGTGAGGTCAATTTTTTAACACAATGATTAAGAGTTGGTAGCCACACTAGCGCATACAGGCATAGGGTGCCCAATGATGGAAAAGAGTGATGTGGCAGTGAGACCAGGTTCTAACTAAAGTGATTTGGAGAAGTTACCTTCACCAAATCACTGAGTCACATGCTGCGTTCTCATTGTATAATCTAGACAATTCTAATTCTGCGTTCTCTGTATTTTCCCTCCATAATCTTGCTCCCCCAGGCATATGGGGCTCTAATCACACAGGCATGTTAATTCTTGTCCTGATGATGATCCGCTCAAACGTTGACCGTATCGAAACGTCGTCAACACTGTAGACACCGTGTACGCCTAAACCTGTGGTTATTTTGCTGCAAAGGTGTAAATTGCGATTTGTTTTGTGACACTGTTTATCCCTTGTGTGTAACAAACCTTAGCTTTGCCTGTAGCCCTTCTGTCCTCCCTGTCCTTTTCCCTTTTGTGTTCCATTGGCTAAGTAGGGCACAGGCTTGTGCTCCACCTTATGTATTTTTCTGTACTATCTTTTACATTAAAAAAAGTAGAGAATTGACCTCTGGCCGACTGGACATGTCCACTTCAATATAGTAACGATTCAGTCTACATTTAATATAGTGTTTAATTTCTGTTCTGGGGATCACTGTTTGTTTAGAATAATTCTTGGTCAGTACATGCTGAGCTTGGAATAGGAGTTCTTGGGGATCTAGTCGCCGTCAGCCCTTTACTGTTTTGAGATAAGGTTTGGACTAGACAGGGCCTTCAGCTAAATTGTCTGATTTTAACTAACTGTTTAGCCATGGATGGTGCATTGAGAATACCATGATTTGCTTATATTAAGTCAGCGTTCACAGCCCTAGGCAGGGAAGAAGTTTATCTCACCCCTCACTCCCTGAGGTCCCCGGACATAGTGAGTATGAAGTGACTGTTCCTTATTTGGGCATTGCTCAATAGAGAAAGTGCAAAAATGTCAAAACCGTTAGTGAAATACCACATGCTTCTGAAGTTTGTCAATGGTAAGGAGCAGTATTTTGTGCAGGTCACGGGCAGAAATGCCCGATTTTATTTGGCCTGGTTTTGTTTTAATCATAGTTATCATTTACAGGCCTCCCCTGTGGTTTGGTTGCACTCGGATGATAGGTTGCCCTGCAGTCACAGCAACAGGTCTCCGCAGGATACCTTACATTTTGTTTTGTTCTGTATTTATTGCAGTTGGCCCAGAAAGAGGTTTCTGGAGCCACTGCTGAGGTAATTGCATTTTAATCAAGCCCGTCCCACTATAATGTACCTACAACTACTCCCCAATGAACACATTTTATTCACTGTAATGAGTTTTTTATTGGCAGCTTTTGCATCTAGACGTTCGAGGCCTGATTGTGAAGATTCTGAGCATCTAGCTAATGTTGGGAAATCATTCTGTTTTATAATGGTCTTTTATGATGTTTTTATCTTATTGGGGTTTGAGCAATATTGATATTTGTTTTTAATGCTTGTGGGGCATCAATGACTATAAAAAAGAATCATACTGCCGATTGAGGGATTCAGATTGTTATGAAATTATATCAATCACTGAGTAAAAGGATACCACAAGGAAGTATCATGACTTTTTATGAGTATGGAAAGAAGTGTTATAATTAACATAACTCTACTTTCCTTGAGGTAGGTTTGCTACCATTGTTATAGATGTATATGTTATACCCTAGTGCTATGGGATTCATAACAATGAAAGCTAACTTACATATTTTATCTTATTAACTTTCTAAGATATTAAAATCATACTATTAATTTTATCATGAGCAACTGTCTTTTGAATCCACATTATGGGGTCGATTCTGATTCGGGGGAAAAAACGTCCATACGATTTGTATCCGGAGCCCTCTACGTACGAATCGTACCCGTCCGTCCGAGTCGTGAAGTACGATCCGTATTCCGTGAATCCGTCCGAATCGCCGCGATCCGTATGTATTGCAAGGCTGAAACCGTGAACCGTACGACTCGTACACATACCGTACGACTCGTACACATGCCGTACGACCCGACGAGTACGATCCGGGGTATGAGGACGCGATTTGTATGGTCCACGTCAGGTAAGAGCGAGTCGTACGGAAAAGCACACAAACACATACACACCGTACGGTCCGTACCCCCCATAATCGCAGGATCGGTGTACGAAACGTACCCCCATTGTACGATCGGTGTACGAGCCGTACACCCATCGTACAATGGGGGTACGGCTCGTACACCCATCGTACAATGGGGGTACGGCTCGTACACCCCATGATCGCAGGGGTACGGTGCATACCCCTGCGATCATGCGGGGTACGCACCATACCCGGGGGGGCCGTTCTGTACCTGTTTCGGCGCGAACTCTGCTTTTACGGCTGTTTTCAGCTCCTGTAGAAAAAGGGTCATACGGTGCGTACCCGACATGTATCGTACTTGATGGGTCGTAAAAACCAGCCGCGAACCGTACAGATGTCGCGTACAGCGGGTTCCGAGGGAGAATCATACGGAGATTAGAGTCGTACGGTGTCTGGTACGACTCGTACGGAGTACGGCTCCTGGTACGAATCGTACTTCGTTGTACGTACGGGGACGTTGCAGGGTATGATTCGTACGGGAAAAACGCTCCGAAGGGCTATTCGGAGCAGTTTTTCCCAAATCGGAATTGACCCCTATGTGTACCTATCTATATTGCATTATTGTATATATTTGAAAGTTTTCCCCAAACTCCTCCATATATACAATTACAGTTTCATTGTACTAGTGTTATTATATCCTACGTTTTTCATATCTACATAACTTATTTGAATTATACCTAAGCCAGCTTTCCTTTGCCTACATCTAAGTTGAAATGGCAGTTGCTAGCATGAGTCAGACCCTTCCCTTTTTAAAAGAAATAGGAAAACGTCAATTCCCTTGGAAAGAAAGGGTCAAGTATTTGAGTTGTATTTAATAGCCATAGGTGGTGAAAATGTAGTGCTGTGAGAAAACAGTATATTCAGTTGCATAATTTAGGCATCCAAAAGAGAAAATGTATGAAATATTACCTGAATTTATGTAATCTCCTGGAGGGGTGAAGGAACTTAACTGGATGTTTATAAAAATGTTTTAGAGTTGCAGTTTAGGGATAAAATAAATATTGTGTTAGAACCCCACACATTCTTTACTAGAATACAAGGACAACAAGAGAGTGTATCAAATGATGTAGCAGAGTTGAAAGGATTGTCTAAAGTGTATGATTTTGGATGCTTAATTGTTTCTTTAATTTGGGACCAGTGTTTTAAATGTACAAATAGTTCACACATACAGTAGAAATTGCTAGCCAAGAATCCAATGTTAGAAGAAGCCATAGACATAGCAAAATTAGTGGAAAATACTGCTCAGTTAATCAAAGAAATGAATGCACCATCTGAAGCGATTGCAGAGATTGAGAGGTAAGCAAAACAATGAAATCTATCAAATTAAAAACAGCAATTCTTGTAGAAGGAAAACTATACCAGAAATAGGTAAGTTAAGGTCCAACCATTATGGAAGTTGCAATCACCTTGCAAACAACAACCTTTGTCAAGTTTAGAACACAATCTGAAGAAAATGCAACAAACAAGAAAGTTTTACTAAACTTTGTACAGAAAGAATTCAAACAAATAATCTCATCTGAAGTTTCATGAATTGAAGAGAATAAGAGTGTGTTTAAAGTTAATATTAATGAATGCATTAATACTACCTGCTCAAAATGCAATGCAGAAATAGATTGGACACTTGATAACGATGTACACAGACTCATGCTCACCATTCACATTGATCAATCGTGAGGAATTCAAACAAGTACAATCATAATATCATATTATTTAAGACACACCTGATATATAACAAAGTGGTTACAATTAACATCCAATTTGCTGGAATAGTTGCTAATTATAACCTTCAAATACCATTTCACTTGAGGCAAAATGTAAATTGTAAAGAAAGGTACAAATTGTTAGGTTGGCAACATCAATAGGAATTAGGGATTACCTTAGATCCCAATAATAATGAATAAGTGCTACTTGATGTTAGATCTGTGGAATTTTAACTATTGTGTGAAGATTTCAAGGAATTATTTCTTGGATAAGCTAGGGTCATTACACGATTTCCAACTCAAACCTGTTGCTAAACCTGTGGTTCACAATGTATGCCCTGTACCTCATCTGATGAGGGAACCGCTTGAAACCAAATTTAGAAAAATGTATGAAATTGGGCATTACCCAGCTCATAGAGTGCTTGGACTTGGCTCCTGTTGTCCTTGCTAACAAATCTAATGGAAAGGGCCTTCATTTATCTTTTGATGTTCTTTGTTTAAATGACAAAATTCTGCTAGTAATGCACCCTTTACCACACATCAATGAGCTCTTGAGCAGTATGGGAAAGGTGTGTTGTTTTAGTGTGATTCATCTCTCAATGGTTTATCATCAAGTAGAGCTCCATCCTGATTCCGGAGCTTTACCAGCTTTTATCACACCAGTAGGGGCTTTCTCGTTTAAAAGAATGCTATTTGGATTGGTGTCTGCAGCTGGAGTTTCCCAGAAAATAACGCAACAAATTCTTAAAGGAGTGAGTAAAACAATATGGTTGCAAGATGATATTTTAGTATTTGACAATGGCAAACTAGACCATGACCTAACTCTTTGAGAAGCTTTCCAAAGACTGGAGAGCTGCAAGGTTTCACAGTTCAAAGAGATAAATCTCAGTTATATTTCTTAGGTCATACCATTTCTAAAGAGGGGTTCAAACCCAAAGTAAGTCTAGTTGATGCTGATAAGAGGGGGTGAAATCTTTTTTTAAATTGACAGAATTTCTGTCTAAATATGTGAAAAACTTTGCAGACATTAGCATTGAAGTGCATAATCTTCTTAAAAAAGAGGAACACCTGTATATGGAATGAAGATTGTAAAAAGGCTTCTGATAAAATAACGCCTGCCATCATATCAGTGCCATCCTTTGGTGTTGTTGATACTGAAAATAAAACTATGCTTACAACAAAATAATTGGTGCTACTCTCTCCAAAGTTATGGATGACATGGCAAATATTGTAGTATTTGCTTTAAGATATTTGCCCAAGGACGAAAATAATTACCCAGTGTTGGGAAAAGAAGCCCTGGCATGCTATTTGGCATATCAACATTTCAATTTCTATTCATGGGGCTGCCTGTCACAAGTTGTACATATCACATACCACTTGCATTTGTGTTTACCTCCAAAGGATGAAGGACCAGCTCACCCTGTATTTTGAAATGGTTTTTGGTTTTTAGAATATTTCTGCTTTAGGATAGAGCATCTACTGGGAAATTAGAATCAAGCAGCTGATTTCCTTACTAGATTGCCTTTAGAAATCAATGAAGTAGAGGATGAACTGGATTTCCCTGTATTTTAAATAAATGTACCAGCCATATCGGAGAGGGAATGGAAGGATAGTATGACTAGGGATTCCACTCTTAATTGCATGAAGGATTGCATTGTTAATTGTTGGCCTTTGAGACTTAGTGACATGGTTAAATAGCTCAGGGACTATTGGGAAGCAAGAAATAAACTTAACATTGTGAGCAATGAACTAATTTCATGCAATGAATAAATTATACCACCCTTGGAATTGAGGGGCAAAATTGTTGAACTGTCTCACAAGTGCCATTTAGGTGGGAGTTTGACTAAGAATAAAGCAATGTGTGTGTCATGGTTTCCAAGGATGAGCTCCTTTATTGAGCAGAAAGTAAAGATTGTCCAAGTTATGTCTCAAGCAAAAAGAACAAAACTATACACAAAATGCCTTTGTCCCCCATCCCTGTACGTTAGAAACCCTGGGATAAATTTAATCTCAACATCATAGATCCCAGTAACCTATTAGGAACATACAAATACTTTATATTTTTTTCTAGCGCGCTACAATTCCCATTGGGTCATTACGAAATTAGTACATTTTACTAACACTATGGAACTAAAAAACTTCTTTTCGGAGGGTTTTGGATCCAGATAAGAAGACCTGAAAGAGATTGTTGACATGCACACAAAATATACAAACCTATGAGCATTGTGAAAGTAAAAGGGAACATTGCAATTGTTGAGAATGGTCAAATGTGGAGAATGGACAGAGTAGCAAAGTGTTCAGATAAGGCATTGATCCATCATGACCAAAGGCAATGCACAGCGGGGGTTGGCCAGAGGCCAGGAAGCCAACTCCCTGATGCACACAGCCTTCAAATATGCTCAGCGGGGGATTGACTTTCCAAGCTGAGGTTGGGTGGATGCCAAGTCCCTGTATCTATCTATCTATCTATCTATCTATCTATCTATCTATCTATCTATCTATCTATCTATCTATCTATCTATCTATCTATCTATCTATCTATCTATCTATCTATCTATCTATCTATCTATCTATCTATCTATCTATCTATCTATCTATCTATCTATCTATCTATCTATCTATCTATCTATCTATCTATCTATCTATCTATCTATCTATCTATCTATCTATCCAAAAATAAGGTCATAGCATATCTGTACTGGACTTTGCTTTTGTCCTCTGTCTGACACCCTGAGAGTTCTTAAAGGTTTCCCATGAGATCCTGGGCATTAGAAGTGTACGCCTGTGGTTTTTTAAGGACCAGAAAAAAGTTTGGAAGTTTGAAACTTTTGCTTCAGATTTACAGAAGAACCCAGTCGAAAATGTTTCTGTCTGCCATTTCTACAGCGTTTAATAGGATTTTAGTTTCATCCCCCTCAAAAGTCACTGCACCTCCAAAATATTGGCTATATCCCATTCTGCATTGGGATGTAGAACATTTTCATCAAAAAATCCCCAAAGATCCTCACTGCGTGCAGTACTACCTTGCTTCAGGTATCTGACCATTGGTTCCATGGCTACAGATTCAGTGGTGACCTGCATCGGTACTTAGAACAAACGTCAACACTTTGCTCCCAAAAAACTGACCGCTTTCCGAAGTGGGACTTAGAAACTATTTTGAACTTTTTGACTTCTAGATTTTCACTGACACCAATCCATTTGGTGTGTTGTCTGACCCACACTCCTTCGCCTCAAGTCACTCCCAGGTCCCAGTGTACTGCTTCCATAGACTATTGTTGGAGCTTTGTGCTTTTTGAAGCTGTTTTTACTTAAATCCTTAAAAATTCCTCTTATCATATTTTTGTCGTTTTGTTTATTAAGTTTTATCTATTTTCAAAAATCGAATGGGATGTTTATTTTGTTGTATTACTGATGTTTTAACTGTTTTGATACTTCTAAATGCTTTCCCCATTCAGCCTGTCTGTTCTGTGCCATTGCTACAAGGTGTTGAATTCAGGTTTAAATTACTCTTACTGAAACCTTATACTTGACCTAACTGGTTAGTTACTTTATTGTTTTCAGTAGGCTTCTATCCTCCTAATTAATAATTCACTTTCTCTCAAATTGTGCTGTATGTACTGTGAAAAGCAACATTTCATATTTCCTTTCTTATTCAGAAAGGCTAGAACTAATGTGACCCCTATACTCATAACCCTAACCTTCTACACCCAAATCCTTTATCCAAATCTTCAACCCATTAGCCAAAACCCTTAACTCTTAACCCTATACTCTATACTCTTTAGCCCAGGCCGTAACCTGACTAACCCTAATCCCTCCACCCTATAGCTTTATCCCTATATTATATACTCTTATTACCTAGTCCTAAACCATAAAACGTATATCCCAAACTTAAAATGTGTAACCCTACCCATAAAACCTTCAACTGTAACCCTTCTTCAAGTTCTTTAAGTGTTTAGTCAAAATGCTAGAAAAAATATATTGTGTGGACAAAATATCGTGTAAAGACTATCGAGTACAAAAATATCAGGAAGGTAAGTTTCTATTGGAAGCAAAGTTTTACTATGTATAACTCCACATATATGCAGGGTGATAATATATACATATATATCTCTGGTGTATGAAAATGTTGAGGAGTTAAGAATAGTGAGTCTATACTTACATATTTCCACTTACCTCCCTCCAACAAGCAGCCTTTTTCATTATGTGCCTTCCATACTACAAAATACCCATGTAAACATATATACTACATAGATTGTTCAGGGTGGAAATTATACTTCATCATTTCTCTGGGTCTCTACTTAGTTATTCTCTCTCTCTTCTGCTGTATTTTGCCCACATCCACAGGGGCCCACCACAGTTGGATTCTTAGAAGAATGTTCTCAAGATGAGGGTGTGAGAGTTAGGTTATCGTACGTTCATGACACATCTCACTATCTGGATCCTGTAAACTAGTTTCAGCTTGTGTATAATCAGTTGATGATCAGCAATGTGCACTGGAGGTTCTTTGCAGACTTTTGCTTCTATGAATTCTGAACTCTGTTTTATCCCTAACTGTGATCCATGTTGGGTTCTTTATTTTCTATATTATGTCAACTCTGGCAGGATGCCTGCCCTTGGAATTTCTGTTTATTAAACAACTTGAACATTTCCAGGGATTTTTGTGTTGTATTGACAACCATTCACAACTACTGATCATCTACATACTTTAAATATTAACACTATTTGGTTTGAAGGATAATGTTGACATCTAAATAATAGATATGTGCGACATGTTGTATGCTGATCATCATGAATTTTCATAGAAAGTTAACAGAAGCATTTTACTGAATTAATATACTCCTGTTAGGGAATCACATCTTGGGAAAAAAACCCTGATTTTGTACTTCACACCACAGCCTTACAGCAGCATCCCCAAAGCTTCATGTATAAGCCCACATTGCTTTTCCTCTATAGAGTCGAAATGATGTGTAATCATGCCTTCCTAAAGGGTATGCAGGTAGAGCCATCATACAACAGTGCCAGCTTGCCTTTATGAGAGGGCAGTGCCTAATAACTTAAAATCAGTACCATTGGATTCCTGAAATCTAACAGATGCCTGCATGTCTTCCTTTTATTGGTATCATGCCTTTGACTAGCACGTAAGACCCCAATGCCCAAGGGACTTAATACTATGAAATGTATTCTTTTCTAATTATAATGGGCCTTGTAATCATGAGGTAGAAATCAATTTGAAATGTGTGTAGGGGTGGGTGTAACTGGCATAATTCTCTCCAGCGTGGTTGCTCATAATTGCATCAAAATTACTCGTAATTATGTATAATTGTGCTAGAAGCGTAATCCTGCATTAGCGATGTTTGCTTAGTGAAAAATGTACCCTCATGTCCAAAATGGGGCTGAGGATGCATTTTACAAATAGCTCTAAATAGCACTAAATGATACAGGACAAGAACAGCAGTATCCAGCAGTCGCATGCTCTCTGTTAGATCGTTGTTTTTGTGCTCCTGCAGTAAGGTTTGTGCCCCAATTTATTCCTAATTTTTCAAACTGGTGTAACTCCGTAATTTTGGTAATTTCACATCACCAGAGTAATGCCTGTTTACAGAAATAACTCCGGCTTAATTGAAATTTCGCTCCGGCCTAACTTTATGGTCATATGAGACTATTGATCACAGTACCTAAATATTTTTAAGATGCTCTCAGATTAGAAAACTGCAACAACACGTCTATATGCTCATTGATATTTATTTTACTAAAGTTCCTATTACCCTATAGAATCGTTTGATTTCAGCATACTTTGGGAATAATTTGGCATATTGCTATAGATTGAATTAAATTGGTCTTTCACATAATAATTTGTTTCTCTTTCTATTGACCCAAGGTGAAAAGAAATATTGGCTTTATGATTACAGAGCTATCTTTTTAATTTTTTTGACTCAATATAGTTTTCCCCTAATACAAACACAAATTGTTCTTTTTCAATTGCTTGACCTACTTTAATATTCCATTTGATTAATATTGAACAGTGCATCTTTCTGCCTACTTACGCATGCCATTACGTTCAGACTGGCTAAAATCATGATCTATCAAATAGTATGTCCATATTTTTCATATCGGTCCTATTTTATGATACATAAAGCAGACATTTTCAAAGTGCTGTTTAATGTTAGGTAGAGCCATAGGAGTGCACCTAATAGCACTGAAGGTGTAGTTGATGACACAGTAGCAAATCTCAATGGACCTGCTCACATCTGGATGCACTGACAGAAGAAAGAGTGCTCGTCATTTTCCATTCTCAGCATAGATCAATTAATGTAACACAGTACTTTCCTATGTTTGATTGTTTTGACAATTACAAGAACTCAAGCAATGACACTGCAATTGTAATATGCACATATTTATTATGTAAAACAGAACCTAAAATCCAGAAACATCACTAAACGGATTTAGTAGTTTGGTTTTAGAGAATTATTAAAATAAGTACATAGAATAAGGTTTGGAATAAACCACTCTAGGATAGCATGTTTGTTTTAGTGTAAATGACAGTTAATACAGAAAATATTTGTTTATTATTTACACCAGAATCAACAGACATGCATAGCCGTGGGCATATTAGCCTTCACAAACATTGGTTCACACTTTGTTCATATGATTCGAACACTAGTTAGAACAAGCATTTACAATGCAATAGGTCTCGCATTGATGCAAGTTTGAGCTATTGGCATTGCAAATAACAATGCCTTTTATTTTTGTTTTCTTTTTAAAAACATAAATAAAAGTCATTGTATTTTACAATGCCAAAAGCTTAAACTTGTGTAAACTGCGAGACCTCTTGCATTGCAAAGGCTCGTTTGGTCTTTCTTGCAATGTCTGAGTAGAGAACCCGCCTCCTTTTGTGCATTACTAAATGCGTGGTAGTGCCATTCTTCCCCTGTCATGGAGTCTTCATTACTCCTGACAGACCGCTGGAATAAGCAGCAGCATCCCTGCATGGCTTTCTTGCCTCTTATCCAGGCTAATAGACCAAGAGGTCTTGTAATCTCAGACCCCACCTGGTGTTTTCTCATCCTTCACAGTATGGTGGCGCGACAACAGGAGTATGTTCTCAGAGCAGCAAGGGCCAGGACTGTCTATGGCAGAGTAAATGATGGCTGCCTTTTTTGGTCTTTTGTGATATCCGTGACAATGTGTCTTTTGTGGGTTTTGTCACATGGACAATACTTACTTCCCTGGCAGTTCCCATCTCAGGGCTTGTACCTGTGGTATGAATCTCAAGGCTAGAAGAGAGTCCCTAGAAGCTGACCTGTGTCTGGAGCCGCCCCAAAGCTAAACCACTCTGTACAAACTCCAAGTCCAGATACCCTACAATCAAGAAATAACTTTTTTATCCAAGCACCTTCATCCATATTGCAAAATGTTATACATCCCATCACCAGGAGCGCTGGGACACGCTTCGGATAACATATTCATCCTGTACAAATTATTCATTCATCCCTTCATTCATTCCAGTATACCAACTGTTAGCTTGTATCACGCCCGTAATTGATTCTAGAATCATAAAAAAACACTGTGTACAACATCACAAAAACACATTGCGAAAGCCAATAAGAGCTCTTGTATAGGCGAGACCTGTTGGCTTTGCCAATGCTGGTTTATCTGTATATGGTTCTAATGGAGCAACTCAAGGAACAAGCATAACGTGATTCTGGGCAAATCTCTTAATGTCCCGGCCCTAAACAAAACCAGACATACATGGGCTGATTAGCAGAAGCAGCGGCAGCAATAAGAGTGTGCACATTGGTTGGCTCCTGCCCCTCTCCGTCACGCTAGGGGCGCGGCTTGTTTTCAAGCTATTTCACCCTGCGGTTGCGCTTGTTTCGGCGTGCGCCAGGAGCCCGTACCCACCATGCTTCGTCAGAGGCTCGCGCTCCTGGGATCGGCGACCGGGGCTGGACACGTAGCCGCTCCCTCGGCGACCGTGGCTGGACACGTAGCCACTCCCTCCTGCCATGATGCTGGACGGCACGCTGCTTTTGGATCCCCAGCTGCTGCTCGGCTGCTGTTGCTGGTGGGTTCTTTATGTGTGGATGCGCGGCGGCGGCGGCCGCCCGACTGGAAGACCTGGACACGCTGGCCACAGTGGTGCGAGCCTGGTAAGGGGGGGGGGTTTGCCTGTATGTCTGTGTGCCTGCGTGTGTGTTTGTGTGTGTGTGTGCCTGCCTGCCTACGCGCGTGTGTGTGTGCGTGCCTGTTCACCAACGCGAAAGCGTGCGCGTACACACACCCAAATCCAGCAAAATCGGCAACAGAAGCGCGTGGCACCCTCCTGTCCCTAATTCCCCCGAGACGGCTGACTAAAGTTGTCGAACTGGAGCATCCTATCGGATGCAACTCCAGCTCGACCTAAAAAAGGCATACCTACAAAAGTGGCACTTTAAATACGTTTTGAAGCAGATCTCAGGATCACACTTGACAGGCACCTTAACGAATGAGCATATAAATGCCTGTGTTAAAAGTGCCTTTTACAAGCTGAAGTACCTTAAAAAAGTCAAACTTTTCATCCCCATCGAAGACCTAAAGACTGTGGTGAAAACCTTAGTCTTCACCAAGTTAGACTACAGTAACACAATGATTATGGGCATAACAAAAACACACTTAAACTCTTTGAAAACCACACTTCACACCGCAGCTAGAATACTTTCGGGGAAAAGACACTTCAACCACATCCCCTAACTCTTTGGAAACTCAACTGGCTACCAATCGAGGTAAGAGCTACACTCAAAACTGCTTGCATAACTCAAAACCGCTTGCATAACTCACAATTCACTATAAACATGAAAAAACAGTCTACCTCACAAACAAATTGCCAAAAGCCGGTCAAAAGAGGCCTCTCCGAAGCTCTCACAGTCTTTTCTTGATTCTGCCAATACCTTAAAAAGAAAAATCTCGCACCAGCTTTTTCTCCGGTAATGCACCCAGAATCTGAAACTCACTGTCTCAGGATTTACGTGACAATCACTCATTGCCTCACTTCAAGAAGAAACTGAAAATTCTTCTCCTTAAAGCATTTGAATTGTCTGTTTGCACCCACCCTTCAACCCATGTATAACTTTGAACAACAATACGGTGGGGAAAACTGTGCCTTTACTCTCTGAGCCTGCACAACACCCTATTTTTGATAGCTCTGAAGGTTTATCGTTCACTGATTTAACTGTCCTAAACTTCTTTTATACATTTTTTTAATTATTATTTTTATTTCCCCCACATGTAGCTCGTGCACCTACTGATATGCTAACTCTAAAGTGCCAGATATAATAAGAATTTGATTACACCAAATGCTGTCTTATTTATATATACTGTCTCTACCTCTACTAATATACCGTCTCTACCTCAACTATAGTCTAATATGTACTACTGTTTCATCACAAATTTTTCTTTAAATAGTGTCATTATGTATTATTGTATTTACTCCACATGTAATCTGTGCACCTGCTGATGCGATAACTTGATAAAACACTATATATATGAATACTTACCTTAAACCTGTTTGACTTACACTTCATCTTCCCTCTATCACAGTGTATTTGTATTTACTGTAAACATAACTTATGTATTTTCTGCTATGCCAACCCTGTAGAGCGCTCAAATATGTCGGGGTCAAGTTTGGGCTATGCAAAATTCGAGAAATTAAAAAAATATATATATGAGACTGATAGGGCACCATGTTGTTTGAAAAATTGTAGTGGTGCATCATAACTGTCCGTAGTCAGCACCTGCATATTTAGAGGGCCATACTAATGTGTGACTTTAGAAATGTAGGACTAATCGAGAGTGTTGCAATATATAGAATTATGCTCATATCCTTTACTGATTACTGATTAATGTAGTGCTTAGTCGAGAGAATAATGCCTTAATTAATTGCTCTGTGTGTAAAATGTGCATTGAGATTAAACGTGCCATATTAAAGTTGCACATGTAGGCTGCTTAAGGAGAATTGTGATGCTTTAACATGAGAATAATGTTTGCTAAAGTGAAATGTAATGTTAGAATTGATTAATGAAATGCTTATCTTGTCGTATTAGAAATGCATTTAAAAGAGTAAAGGCCTGAGACATGAAACGCTAGCAGAGGCCTAACTATGATTTTCTTAGCATGACTAGAAATGTCGAGTTGGAAGTATACCTTGGGAAAGAAGCTTATGTTTGTAGTTGAATTTTGAATTGTAACTTAAAGCATGCAGAGGGATTGCTTCTCATGCATTTCTTTTGCAGGTGCAAGGCCATGTAGCTCGTTAGGTAGAATGAGCCATTGATTAGAAGTTAGACTGGTAGGAGTGGAGACGAAGGGAGTGCACTAGTCTGTGCACTTGGAACATTTGGCGGAGAAGGTGCCTGGGACCCAAGGACACAGCAACGGTTTTTGGAAGAAGAAGGTTCGACGCTGGAAAAGTACAAGAGGCTGTACCTGCTGAAGGATGAGTGTCATGGGCGTATCCATTGTTTTGGGGATTTTGTATTAGGGAAAGTGCCCCGAGGGTGGAGAGTTAATTCGGTCTTAGCGAAGCTAGGGTTGGGGTCAGTTGGGTTTAGGCTGGGTCCTGTCTAAGGCAGTCCAATTGGATGTGCAGTTCGACATGGGTCTTAGTTTGGACTAGGCAGGAGAAACTAAGGAGCATCTTAGAATGAGCCCAGTAGTTTAGGCTACTTACTTGGAAAAGTAAATGCGCTTCTTAGGGAGCCTTCACAGCTGACACCTTTTTCTCTTGCCTGGTAGGTATGTTAAGTAGGGATGTCACTTTTAGAATTAGTGTAGGGACAGACTAATCTTTTTTTGTTCCATTGGAACAGATGCAGTCGAGTTCTCCAGTGGGCACAGTGATTGGATGCATGATACTTCTTGAATTAACTTTGCTTTTCATTTTGAGTCATCTGAGACTCTTGCGTATGAATATGTTTGTATTAGTGCCAGTTTATTTCTTGAACCTCTTGCTTGTTTTTGGCTTTGTAATACATTTTAAACTTTTCTTTGGAGTCAGTGGTCCTTCAGATTAAAATGTATGGATTTTGGGAATCTGACAAAAGGGTACATAATTTAAAGAACTTTCTTCACACTCCCATGCAGACTAAAGAGACCCGTCGACTGGGGATTCCTTAGAGCGGTAAGGTGAAAATCTAGGTGGGAATCCCAGCGTCATCAGCTGGTAGCCAGAGGATGGTTAGTCTCTGGAAGTAAGGGAGTCCTAGATTAGGATGAGAGTTTCCCCAAGGGCCATATAATCCAGGTGATGACCGTTCAGTGGATTACCGGTTGAAGACGGCGTTTCATGGAAACTGACGGAGAGTGACAGTGCGGCGAAAAGCAGCAGTTTGTGGGAGAGTAAGTATGAATAGGGTTTTGTGTTGTAAGATTGTGGTCTTTATGTTGTGATGTTTGTGGTGTTCGTGTTGTGATGTCTTGCGGAGTTGGTATGCCTGTTGTATGAAAGGAGATCAGGCTGTTAGGGCGCGCAGCCCGGGAAAAATCTTAGCCTCAAGGAGTAGCTTAAGTGGGTCGGGTGTACCGTACACCCAAACGTAATTGTTGATCATTGTTAAGGGGTTCGTGAGGTACCATCGATCACCCGCTGGACCCAGATAGGGGGAATGAATGTGTGAGTGCGTGAGTAACTAACACTGGTCGTGGGTTGCTGAGTGTTTGTTACCTATCAGTTGAGGTGATTGTCTGGTCGTTTCATGGACAGGCAGTTGCCAGTTTTCGGTAGACAATTACACGACGATGGACGTACAGTCAGACTGTGGACGTACAGTCAGCGAAGTGATTGCTTGGTCGTAAGTGATCATTTCAGTGTATGCATGGGAAGTATGCGTGAGTGAGAAGCGAAGTGAAAAGGAGGGGCACTGTTGCAAGCGGGGGAAAAGTGACGTCAGAAGGGCCGCGCTGTGATAGGGCGGTTGGTGTGAAGTCGCGCTGAGATTGGTGAATTGCTGTCTGGAAAGTAAACAAGCGCTGCGAACAGAGAGACGCTGGTTTCATCATGAAGTGTTTTAAAGTTTTGTGAGATTTGTTCAAAAAAGGAGAAAAGAAATTAGAGCCATGGGAGGGGAATAGGCTCCGCCCGAGGACACCCCAGCTCATTACATGGCTACGAATGTGGGTTTGCATACCATACTGTGGCTCGAGAACTGGTGCAAAATGACTGACAGAAATGAGGAATTAACTTTTCCCAGATATGGAACTTTTAGATTAGAAGTATTATACCAATTGAAATCGATTATGGCTTCTTCGCGACCTTTGCCTAGACCAACACAGTTTGAGGCACTGAATGCGTGGATTAGGGCGGCACACGAAAGAAACAGGGACAGGAAACAGGAACGAGTGAAGAGGTCAGTCAGGGCGTTTCAAGATGCGAGATGGGAAGCATTGGAAAATGGATAGAGGGTACAGACGATTGAGGTGGATAAGCTGTATCCATTGTTGGTCAAGTCAGGAGATGCGCAGAAAGGAAAGTTGAGGATGAAGAGAGTGATACTGATGATAGATTGTTAGAAAGGATGTTATCTGAGAGACCACCCCCGTACAATCCGGAGTCGTAGGGCGACAGATCAGCTCCGTTGGAAGAATCTAGGAAACCACAAGCTCCACCTAGTTCTGAAGTAGTGGGAAAACTCTCAATGGGGGAAATGCAGAATGCAGAAAGTGTCATTTCTCAGAGGTTACTGGATACTCTTAGGGTGCTGGTTACTATTGGTCCCATAGTGTCAGTGTACAACCCAGAGCAGGTGAGGAATGGAAGTCCATCACAGACAGGAATGGAAGGAAGTGCTGGGTTTGGAGGGAACAGTGTAGTGAATGAGCTGGTTCCATCACTGAAGCCTGTAGAGTCGAGCACACCGTTGCCGCCTACCGCAGATTTATCAAGAGGACCGATGGATCTGAGGGGACCAAGTCCAAAATCCCTGGGAGAATTGAGGTCAGACCTGAGAACATGGGAGTCAGTTGAAGGGACTCAAGGGGATTGGTCAAGAGAGGACTGGGATCATGGGAGTGCAGGGAATAGAGAGGCTTTAAGGGACACCTTTGAAGTGAACAGGTGCAGGGAACAGGATAGTGACTGTAGAGAGTCGAGTGGTGCATCTAGTCGAGGTATCCTTAGAACAGCAATAAGGGCAGAGAGGTTAGATGTGATGTGATTGAAAGCAGAAGTGGATGAGATTGTTGAAGGGAACTTGCCTATAGAGAGAGTAGAACTCTATGAGCCAGATGAGTTGGTATTTGTAGCAAAGGATGTGACTCGTAAAGCACGATCGGCACATGAGAAATTAACTGATTTGACAAACAGATACGTTGTGGATTTGTCTAAAATGAAAATGTTGCAGGGTGGTCACCAGTTACATTATAATGATCAGGATTTGGATGAAAAGACTGTGATTGGACTGAAGACCCACATCAGAGAACTGATTATATGGATATGAGCATGGAGTGGGCTTGACAAGTGGGAAGAAAGATGGTCCAAGAAAAAGAGTGTAAAGAGAAAGAAGCAGAACCGCCTCCTCCAGGAAGGGGGATATCAGGAATTGGGAACTACCCTTTACGAGAGGTAGCTAGTGGGGGGTATGTGCATGTGCCTTGGAGTAGAGGAGATTTGTCAGCATTCACAAGTGACTTCCTAAAACTGAAAGAGAGCCCAGTTTAATGGTACAAGCAACTTGAGAGATTTATCAAGATTTCAAAGGTGTTGTGGATCAATCTGAATACACTGTTTGACATTGTAGTTCCGAGTGACTTGTGGGTAGCTTGTAAGTTTGCAATTGAATGGCCAACATCTGAACCGGAGAGGGATGCTCTCACTAATGGACCATCACCACTTGTCATGCAGAAATACGAGCAGGTGATTACATGGTTGAAAGCTAAGGTACTGCAACAGGACATTGATTGGGTGAAAATAGATTGAACAGTTCAGGAGCCAAAGGAGACAGTGCATGAGTATTATGAAAGGTTGTTGCAAGTTTTCAAACAGTACAGTGGGTTGGATGTAATGGATCCTCGGGATATGAGACAGTTTGTGTTGAAGTTTGTCCTGGGACTGAGACCTGAGATTTGCCTTATGATCCAGCAGCATTTAATATGCTGGAAGAACAAGCCACTGCATGAGATATTGAGGTATGCTAGATACTGTAGTGATGAGACTGATTCAAAGCATAAGAAACTCAAGGATAAACTGATGCTGATCCAGATGCAAGCTGGTGATAAGGGAGGTCAAGTACAGTCAGGAGGAGGTACTCTGGGAATAAAACAGAATGGTCAGGGCCAGCCAAAGGGAAGCACAGATGATTCTAGGCCAAATGTGGATTTGGCAACTCTGAAAAAGACCACTGAGTGTCATCAGTGTCATCAGATTGGACACTGGAGACGCGAGTGTCCCTTGAATCCTGCAAATCAGATACAGCAGGAGGAGGAAATTTTGCAGGTATCTGAGCCCGAAGTGACAAAGTCGGTGGCAAGGCCAAAGTTGACCAAAGGGGGGACTTCGGCTCCATGAGTGTAGGTTCCCCTGCCCCCGAAGATCCCAACAGGGAATCGGACTTACCAGCAGATGCCTCTTTTTGATGACAGTGACGATTATTACCTAGACCCATTGGCATGACGGTGCCTGATGGGGGAGGAAGACTGCACACTTGGGGCAGTCTTGGAGGTAGACCAGAGGGGACCATTTCTGGAAGCTGATGTGGATGGTCACCCTACCACCTTTCTGGTTGATACTGGTGCTACCCGTTCTACTGTAAGATCTGCAGTAGTCCCCAAGCTACACCACTCGGGACAGAGTATCCAAATTGTAGGTGTTGCAAATAAGAAAATAACAAGCCTTTTGACAGAGCCGATTCCTGTGAAAATAGGAACGTTTCAAGATCGGCACCAGTTGGTGGTGTGAGATTCGAGCCCTGTGTGTTTACTAGGGAGGGATACCCTGTGTAAACTCAATTGCACCATCTATTGTACCCCGAAAGGAGTGGAACTGCAAACCAATTATGAGGATGCTGCTTTTAAGGTCACAAATCAACATTTGTGTATCAAAATGTATCCTGTTGTGACAGTGGAAGAGCTTCCACTAGATTTGAGAGACTCAGTTTCACAGGAAGTGTTGGACTTCACTGGTGAAGACATAGGCTTGATCAAAGGAGTTGAGCCTGTCAAGATTTAGGTTAAGCAGAACGTTGACGATTGCAGGGATAAAACCTGTGATTGAGTCCATGATCAAGCAAGGGATCCTGAAGGAAATAATGGGTAGTCCATGTAACTCGCTTATTATGGGGTTGTAGAAACGGAGTGGGAAGTTTAGAATTGTGCAGATTTGCACCGGGTAAACGACATAGTTGTTCCCTGTTGTCCAGTGGTACTGAATCCATCTGTAATATTGTTTCAGATTTGATGTCAAGCGGAACGGTTCACTGTGATTGACCTTTGTCAGGCTTTGTTCTCGATTCCATTGCACAAGGAGAGCCAATTTCTTTTCACATTTAAGCTGGAAAACCGTGTTTTAACATGGTGTCGTTATCCCACAGGGTTATACAGAGCGTCCATCTATCTTTAATCAGATCTTAAAAAAGAATCTTGAGAGTCTTGTACTGCCTCAGAACTCTGTTCTCGTCCAGTACATAGATGATCTCCTTGTGGCGTCAGAGACTGAAGATGCGTGTAGGATTGATACCATCGCCTTACTGAATCATTTGGCAGAGAATGGGCATAAAATGTCACCAAATAAGTTACAATACTGCTGCATTTGGGTGACAGGATAGAAAAAGGCAAGAGGAAGGTGTCACCAGACAGAATAGAGGCAATAATGAGAATGATGGTGCCTTCTACTCAGAGAGAAGTCAGGATGTTCTTAGGGATGGTTGGCTACTGTCGCCAGTGGATTGTCAACTTTTCATTGAAAGCGAAGCCTTTGCCGAAACTGACGCACAAGGATGTAAGTGATCCGGTACCATGGGACAATGACTGTATGAAGGCATTCTTAGAGTTGCACGAGGACCTTTATCGTGCTCCGGCATTGGGGATGCCTGACTACAACAAACCTTTTTCACTATTCTGTTGTGAGCGAGAAGGATGTGCATTGGCAGTTTTAGTCCAGGATCATGGAGGTGTCCGTAGACCAGTTGCCTACCTTTCAGCTACTTTAGATCCAGTAGCTGTAGCATTGCCCGGATGTCTCAAATCCGTTGCTGCAAAGGGTGTTAGCATTGAAAGGTGTGAAAGTATTGCCATGGGTCATCCTTTGATTGTACATGTTCCACATTCTTTTGAAATGTTAATGACTAGGACCAAGACACAACACCTGACCATTTATAGGCTCACATGCTACGAGCAGGTCATACTTGCTGCAGAGAATGTGACCCTCAAGAGGTGTTCTATTTTAAATCCTGCTACATTGATGCCGTTGCCAAACACATTTGATGAAGATTGTGCGGACCATGACTGTCTTGATGTCATTGAGCTTTGCACCAAACCAAGACCTGACATTGTTGATGAACCATTGCTTGACCCTGATGAGATTTTCTTTGTCGATGGTTCATGTTTAGGAGACAGTGTTGGTCATTTGAGAGCATCCTTTGCTGTATTAACATTACAGGAGTACATGAAGCTGCATGCCTGGAAGGAGTATACTCTGCTTAGGTGGCTGAGATCATTGCTTTGACTTGTGCTTGCACAGCAGCAGACCAAATTAGAATGACCATTTACACTAATAGCCAGTATGGGTTTGGTGTGGTTCACGACTTCGGACAGCTCTGGTCCCAGAGAGGGTACATGACATCGTCTGGATCGTCTATCCAAAATGGGGAGTTTGTGAGGTTGCTTCTAGAGGCCTTGCACCGCCCCAAAGAATTTGCAGTTGTAAAATGCACGGTTCATGGAAAGGGGACAGATTTCGTGTCACTTGGAAAACGCTATGCGGATGAAGTTGCACGATTCTGTGCCGAACAAGGTTGTTCACTCACTGAGAAACATGGGAGTCAAGAAAGAACCGAGTTCAGCACAAATATTGGCCATGGCAGATACTTGGGATGAGCTCAAGTGCCTGCAGGAACAGGTATCAGATCTGGAGAAGAATGTGTGGATCAATGCAGGCTGCGTGCAAGGAGATGTGGATATTTAGGTCTCAAGTGATGGAAAGGCAGTGTTGTCGGATGAGTTGCTGGGCCCAATGGCAAGACAGATCCATGATGCAGTACACCTGGGAAGGGATGCTATGGTGCGAGTGTTCAGACAAACGTGGTACAATCTGAGATTTCATGCTGTGGCAGAAGCTGTGTGTCAGAGATGTGTGACTTGGCAAATGAATGCTGGAAAGAAAACTGTGGTCACAATGAGTCACATTGGGAGGTCTGGGGGGCCTCTCAATAGAATGCAATTTGATTTCATCGAGATGCCTAGGTGTAATGGGCCGAGGTACATCTTGGTTGTGGTGTGTGTATTCTCAAGGTGGGTGGAGGCTTACCCTACACGTAGGTGTGATACACTCACAGTAGCAAAGCTGTTGTTGAGGGAACTTGTGCCTAGGTTTGGGATTCCAACCTCTTTGGAATCGGACAGAGGAGCGCATTTCCATAGCGAAATAATGAAGGTGGTTTGTGTCGCATTGCAAGTTGATCAAAGACTCCATTGTAGCTATCGCCCAGAGGCTTCTGGGATAGTGAAGCAAGTCAATGGGACTCTGAAAGCTTGAATGGGAAAGGTGTGTTCATCAACGTCTCTGAAGTGGCCTGATGCTTTGCCGTTGGTGTTGATGAGTATGCGCAGTACCCCAAACAGGAGAACAGGTCTTTCACCTCATGAGATACTGATGGGGAGGGCTATGAGGTTACCAGCGGTTCCATCAACAGCCTTGCTTAGCATCACTGATGATCTGATCCTTGATTATTGCACGGGACTAGCTGACATCATCCGTTCTGTGTCCCATCAGGTGCAGGCTACTGTGGTCCCGGCTGCAAGCGACTTCTGTCACAATCTGAGTCCTGGGGATTGGGTGCTGGTTCGGAAGCACATGAGAAAGAGTTGCTTGGATGTTCGCTGGAGAGGCCTATACCAAGGTATTTTGGTGACGAACACTGCAGTGAAGTATGGAGGTCTGCTGAACTGGGCGCATGCTTCGCACACACATCGCGTTCCAGTACCCTTGGAAGAAACAGCTCCTCTCCCTGATGAAAATCCAGCTGAGGTGGCAGGGCCACAGGAGGGGACATGCCAAGCTGTGAAGGTGTCTGAAGAAGCTGGTTGCTCACTTGACCAAGCTGAGGAGGTTCACGACAACAGCGACATCGAAACTGCCTCCGAAAGGGGAAGTTGCTGTGAAAGTGGTCCACAGTCAGACTCAGCTGAGAGAGGTTGTGAGCAGAGTGAGCAAAGAGAAAGTCAGACAACAAGCAGTGCTGAAGAGCAGTGGCCAAAGAGGCAGAGGCGCCTGAAGAGTCAGAGTCAGACGAAGGTGAGGAAGAGCAAGCCTGTGGAGGTCTGAGGAGATCAAGAAGAAAGAGAGTGCCTTGCCGAAAGTACACAGCTCCGGAGTGGGTATACATTGTGACTGTTGCCAGGAGTGCTGAGATCGGGGAGGGTAAGGGCAGTGACAGTGATTGGTAATAGCCCTAACGTGAAGTTGGATGTGGTGTTGTTAGTACCGGGACTTGAAATTGAAAGGATGCTGACCCTCACAGTTCCAAACCCTCTGATTCTGAAAATTCACAACTTGATCTTGAATAGACTGATATTTGCTACGTTTGGAGTAGAAATTCCATCTCATGAGTCAATTGTTCTTCATCTTGAACTTTTGCAGCATGTTCTAGAAGCTGTTGGAGCAAATGTTATTCTGGATTGAAGAGACTTTGTTGTACATAAATACAATTAACCTAGGTCCGAGTGGAAGAAGATGAAATTTAAAGACTTTCCACAGAGGACGGAGAAGGGTTAAGGTTGTCTTTTGCTTGCTGTGAATGAGGAACTGAAACGAAAAGGGGACTTCCAGCTTTTTGAGGTGAGGTTTGCGTTGATTCACAAGTATCTGAAGAGAGAGAGAGACTTTTTGAACAAAGAAGCTGAAAATATTTCTGAGACCATGGAGGCTGGAAACACAAACTGTAGGGATAGGTGCAAAGTTGGCACACTTGTAGGAGGAGTGATACTCTTCATAATTTTGGGAGTTGTAGTCTCATATTTGGCACCACATGAGTAGGCAGTGGAGGTAGAGGGAACCCCTACACCTACGACTTCTAGAAGAGTTCAAGGTAGGAAACGAAAGAGCTTTGGTAGTAGAAGAGAGTCTTAGGTTACATGCAGATCTCTCCAGAGGTAATTTCAAGCTTAATGCATATGCAAAGTTGTTGTATGAGTATATTGATGCGATGGATGCAAAAGACTGTTATGTGTGTATGCAGTTGCCAGCTTCAGTGGATGAGGGTATCAGATAACAGAATCTTCCCTTGACATATGGCATTTCATGTAGTTTGCTGCTTAGCATTTACTATGGACAAAATCATTTTGAGTATTTCTTTTCAATTTATGATGCAGTTCATCCTGAAGTGCCCGCTTGTAAATATTTGAATAAGTATGATTATTATAAATCTGAAGATAGACTTAGGACTTATTTCATTCCGACTCAGGAGTTGGACACAGCTTATGCTCATCGCCATAACTTGACATGTTTGTTGTAAGATACAGAGAAGATATTTGTAGATCAAGTAGAAGATAGATACAGTAAACAAAAGAAGCTGCAAGATTCAGGGCAAGGTAAAGTAGATTGGACAGATGAAGAGAAGTTGCACAAGTCGAAAGGAAGTTATGGTCCAATACCTCTAGATGAGGTGCAAAAGGGGAAGTTGTGTATAAGTCGTCCACAGACTTACTATGAGAATGTGTATGTGGGGCAGACCACATGTGAGCATACCTTTACATTGGAGTATTATTCGAAGGACTTTTTGCAAGGTGAGTGCAGGTAATTCCAACTGTGTATTTTGTGTGTGGGAAGAATGCCTATGTGCGGATGCCTGAGAAATGGTTAGTACGTGCTATTTAGCGATCATCTTTCCTAAGATTTACCATGCAGAAGATTTTGAGCTCTTAGAATGAGGACAGCATACAAGAGTGAAACGAGGTGCAGCAGCTGTGGTTGGAGATATTTTTGGAGCAATGATACCAACTTTGGGAGTGATTCTGAATGATGTTAAGATATGAAGATCAGAAGGTTGGCGACTGTTGTGGATGAGTTGTCAATGAATACAGTCCTTAGTGTTGGTGGAAGGAGAGATGTTATCGATAAGGACGATGGTTTTGCAAAATCGTCTTGCTTTAGACGTCCTTCTACCAAAAGAGGGAGGAGTCTGTAAACTTTTGAAGGTCCAAGAGTGCTGTACTTATATACCAGTACAAAGGAAAGGGGTCCCAGACAAAGAACACAGTACTGCGAACTTATATCTTAGTGCACAATTAATTCTGGCAGCAAAGCTAGTGAATGCAAAAGAGTTTTATTCAGATTTGCATGATTTCCTTTCACTGGTTAGAGTTCATCATACATTTCATTATATACATGACAAATTATTAATAAACATATGTGCCCACATTCACAACGGGGAGGGAAAAGTGAAGGTAGTGTCGGGGATAGGGTGGGGTCAAGGAGTAGTTAGATTCATTCAGTGGCAAATCTTATTTTGAATTTTGAAACTCAATACATGTGGTCCCTTTAGCCAAAGGGCCACCTCATACAGCTCATAAAGAGTCCAAACACATAGTTGATGCACACAACCAAAATCCTTTTCAACCGTTAAGGTCCTGCTTGGGGTAGGAGATTGGTCGTAATAGAGTAGTCAACGTTTCGACCCATAGCATAGGTAGGTAAGTATTCCTTACAAGGCGGGTCTTCTTCAGGACAGAGGAGTTGTGGGTGGGCAACCTCCCATAGTTTCTGAGGTCCCTCAGAGCTTCTTGTCAATGGAGATCAAGATCCGTATTGATTGTAAATTCCGTTACCACTGATATAAAGGTCTGTGGCAGTAAGAGCGGATCAATTGGAAAAGCACTCGTTCGAGTAATACGATAACCGGTGCTATTCAATTTCAAATTCCATTACTAAATCACTAATCTTCAATTATTAGGCAGACAGAGTAGATTTGTTATCTATAGGACTCATTGGGATGAGTCGCTATCTATTATTGCCCAGTTCCAAAGTACAAGTAACAATTGGAGTATGTCGATCCCTCAAATCAGTGAGGAGTTCTTGAGGCATCAGCCGTTAGAATTTCATGAGTGGTTCCTTATGACTTTGTGCGACTATGTTCAAACGAGGTCAAGACGAGAATCAATCGTATGTTTTAGATGGAGGTCCCTTAGGTGAATTTAGAGGACGCAGGAAACAAATCCAAAATGTTCCGATACACCCCGCTCAGCCACAAACAGCGTGTTTGTGGCTGAGCGGGGTGTATCGGAACATTTTGGATTTGTTTGAAGATTAGTGATTTAGTAATGGAATTTGAAATTGAATAGCACCGGTTATCGTATTACTCGAACGAGTGCTTTTCCAATTGATCCGCTCTTACTGCCACAGACCTTTATATCAGTGGTAACGGAATTTACAATCAATACGGATCTTGATCTCCATTGACAAGAAGCTCTGAGGGACCTCAGAACCTATAGGAGGTTGCCCACCCACAACTCCTCTGTCCTGAAGAAGACCCGCCTTGTAAGGAATACTTACCTACCTATGCTACGGGTCGAAACGTTGACTACTCTATTATGACCAATCTCCTACCCCAAGCAGGACCTTAACGGTTGAAAAGGATTTTGGTTGTGTGCATCAACTATGTGTTTGGACTCTTTATGAGCTGTATGAGGTGGCCCTTTGGCTAAAGGGACCACATGTATTGAGTTTCAAAATGCAAAATAAGATTTGCCACTGAATGAATCTAACTACTCCTTGACCCCACCCTATCCCCGACACTACCTTCACTTTTCCCTCCCCGTTGTGAATGTGGGCACATATGTTTATTAATAATTTGTCATGTATATAATGAAATGTATGATGAACTCTAACCAGTGAAAGGAAATCATGCAAATCTGAATAAAACTCTTTTGCATTCACTAGCTTTGCTGCCAGAATTAATTGTGCACTAAGATATAAGTTCGCAGTACTGTGTTCTTTGTCTGGGACCCCTTTCCTTTGTACCGATAATTACCCAGGTCCTAATGACTGTAGTGGGTTTAACCCTGTTTTTCATAATCTCGTACTTATATACCAGACAATAGCAAGGATCTGGAGAAATTTATAAGTAACATCACTGCTATTCACTATGAGATTGAGGATTTGACTGAGGAAACTGTGTGAGAGAAGATTGGAAAAGGATTTGGTAAAGTGGGGAGTTGGCTTGCGAACCTTGGAAAGGGATTTCTTGGTTATGTGTTGAAGCCTCTTATCGTAGTTGTGGCATGTGTAATTGGATTTTGGGGTTTGATAAGAGCTTACAAGTGGTACAAGTCAAGCAGATTGGAAAGATCTTTGAGAGCACAAGAGAGGCGAATGGAAATACTACAGGACAGTCAATATCAGAATCTAAAAAACATGGAGTTGCTCAGGAGAGGTAAAATGGCAACAAGTTCTGTTTAAGTCGGTTCTTTCCCTAAGGATGGTGTAGTGTGTGATGACACAGGTCATCAAATGGGGGGACTGATAGGGCGCCATGCTGTTTGAAAAATTGTAGGGGTGCATCATAACTGTCCATAGTCAGAACCCGCATATTTAGAGGGCCATACTAATGTGTGACTTTAGAAATGTAGGTCTAATCGAGAGTGTTGCAATATATAGAATTATGCTCATATCATTTACTGATTAATGTTGTGCTTAGTGGAGAGAATAATGCCTTAAATCACTTAGAATTAATTGGTCTGTGTGTAAAATGTGCATTCAGATTAAACGTGCCATATTAAATTTGCACGTGTAGGCTGCTTAAGGAGAATCGTGATGCTTTAACGTGTGACCATGTGACCCAGGTTACCAGCTACAGACACTAAATGGTTGGAACAACAACATGTCAACTTTCTAAAAGTGGCATTTTCAGAACTGTGACTTGAAATCCAAATTTACTATTAAAGAGGATTTTAAATTACAATTCGTTAGAAATTAAACACATATTCCTACCTGCTCCCAATTAAAAAAAGTAATCAAGGATTAGATGAAATAAATTGACCCAATATTATCCTATTGGAGAGGTAAGCCTTGCAGTGGTGACAAAATGAATATAAGAGTTTTTCACTACCAGGACATATTAAAGTTAAAAGTACATGTCCAACTTTTAAAATATACTTCACATTGCCCTATGAACTATGCAGGGCATAACCTAGGGGTGAGCTACATGTGTTGAAAATGAAGGATTAGTACTGGCATAAGGTATAATTTGCCATGTTGAAATAGCAGTTTTAGAACTCCACAAACAGACTGCAGTGGCAGTCCAGAGACAAATGTAAAGTTCTACTTAATTGGGTGGCACAATAAGTATTGGAGGCCCACTAGTAGTATTTAATTTACGGTCCATGGGTCCATGCAGTACCACTTTACTAGTACTTTGTAAGTAAATTAAATGTGCCAATTGGGTGTAAGCCAGTTTCACAATGTTTGAAAGAGACACCACACTCACTCTATCACTTGGTAGAAGTGGTAAATTTTCATAATGCCAAATAAAAAAAGATCCGCAGAAATGGAGGACTAAGACCAAAGGTTTGAGGGTGGACCAATCTAAAGCTGACAGGTCTAACATGTACCCAATGTTAGCTTCTAAATGAACTTCACATTTATTGTCAAGCCTTGCCTTTTCATTCCATTCATGGAAATCTGCCTTTGAGTGAGTGTGGATACTTTGACATGTGATAGATTACCATGCTACCAATCTCTCCCTTCTGTTTTGCCCCTAACCCAGAAGAGAGACAAATGAAGGCAGATTGCTGTGGTCGCATTCCTTTATTCTTCATCAGTCTTCCCTACGAGGGTACATCCTTGTCCATGCGTGTACATGGGTGAAAAAGCTTGCGTGTGTGCGTGTTTCCTGTTCCTCCTTCCCACTGCCCTAAGTGGAGGTCAGTTGTCCAGTGTGTGTGTGTGGGGCAGGTCCTAGTGCCCTGCCACTTCTCCACTGCTATGACATCTACCCCCTTTCTGGCAAATGAAAATACCTTCTTGAAAATACCTTCCTGTGAAAGAAGGGAAAGAGAGAGGGATCAAAAGCACAGAGAAAGGAAAAAGAAGAAACAAAACTCCGAAGAGAAAAGATGAAAGAAAAAAGTCAAGAGAGAGAGAGAAAAATTGAATGAACGCCAGACTCGGTCTTTCTGATCTTACATCATATTTCCTTAATGAGTCTCTTGGGCTTTTCAGTTGTTCGCGATGGGTGTTAACTTTCTTGTTGTGGGGTCGGGCAGCCTCCTGGCTCTTGTTCCGTTTCTTCATCACAGAAGGGTCCAGTGCTTTTTGGTATAGTGATCTCACCAGTTAGCACCAATGTTCCCTCTAATTTTTTTACTCTATGTGCGGCAATAAAGTTGCTTCCTGCACTGCAGCTAAGGCTGCGTGCGCTAAAGGCAGGCAACAACTTAATATGCAAGCCTGTGCGGTATGCATGCTACCGAAATTAGCGGCTTGGTAAGGGTGCCATGGGCCCAAATGCAAACAAGAACAAAATGCTCCCCTGACCTCTGGCTTGGTAGTAAAGACACCCATTAAGGGGCACATTGGGCTCCTCGCAACCCTGTCCATGGATGTCAAAGCATTTTGTGCCCTAATTGATCTAACTACGATTACTCTCTATTTGATATCTTCATGTCGCTCTTATTTCCCCCTTGCACCTTTTCTTATCCCTATCTAGTACCACTTATTCTCTCTCGCTTGTACTTATCTCCTTCCTCCCTTTTTAGTTTTTTCTTTTTTCCTTGCTCCTCCTTACCCTCCCCAGTTTTCTTTCTCTATTTTTATTCTGCTCCACTTCTCCCTGATCCTCTCTTCAATCTACATCCTCCTCTTCTCTCTACCACAGACTTCCTCGAATCTCGCTCTTCGCTCTCATTCTAACCTTGCTCTTTAAAATCTATATTTTGAATATGATTCTCACTCACCCAATTCATTCCTCTTCTTGTCTCTGACCTCCTTCTTTTTCACCTCTTGGTCTACCTATATGTTTGTGGTTGTTTTATTGTCCTTTTCTTCTTTATTCTTTTCCCTCCATTTTTTCTTTTATTTCTCCATTTTACTCTCCTTTCTTTACCCTCCATATCTTGCTTATTCACAGGTTCCCTATTCTATCTTGGTTCAATAGGTTATCCTCTCCATTTATTCCTCCTTTTTTCTCTATACTCACTTCTTTCCCCTCTCTCACTCCCAAATCTTCTTCCTTCTCAATATTTTTATTATTTTTCTCCTTTCTTATTCAGTACCTTTTTTTTCTTTCCAATCCCCATACATAGCTTTTCTCCACTCTCCCATCTTTCATTCCATTCTGTCTTTACTATCTACTTTTTTGTTTTTCTAACGCGGTTTCTCCTTTTGCTTTATTCTCTCTACTTCATATTGCAATCTCACCCCTCCATTCTTTACCTCCTTACTATCTTGCCTCTACAGTTGACCTCCTCCTTCTAATCTCATTCTATCCACCTAAATTTAATCCCATCCTTCTGTTTTTCTTCATTTCTGCTGCCTTTTCACCTCATCCATCAACTTCCACCATGTCTCCTTGTCCTCTTTTCTACCATAGGACAAGCTCCTGAACAAGCCATTGAATTATTGTTTGGCCTCTGCTCCACTATATCCTCTTTTTTGAGTTTTATCAGCGCCTGGCTGGGACCAGTTTCATTCTTTGTTTGAATGACTCTTCCCCAACCCCTCCCAGAGGAAGAGACCACACAGAGCTAATCCCAGGGAGACACTTAAGACAATTCTTAGCACAATAAGGGCAGTATTTGACTGCCTGGGTTCTGGTTCACGGAGAACCAGGCCTGGCAGTTTGGCTGGACTGTTCCTATTGGAGCAGAGTCAAGACTGATTTGAATATGGCTGGGTCCAAACAATGGTTTGGAATGCTACTCCAGTGATTGCCAGTGTTTAGAAAGGGAAAACATTATGTCTCCTTGAGGCAGACATAGCAGTCAAGCAAAAGTCTCCATATTTTTCATACTTTGTATGTGAGTTGCACTGTGCTGCACACCCATAGTGGGACAAGTCATAACGGATATTTTTGCCACTAGAATGATCCCCTTCCAGTACACAGCCTATACTTGACAGAACCCTCACACCCTCGAACTAAGGTCAGGGCACTGGAATTATGCAAGGTCGCTGCCTTTGGGAAGAGCCATGGTTTTTTCCAAATGTGCCAAATAATCCATCATCTACTATTTAACCTGCAGATTTTAAATCGATAAAATTTTGTGTAGCTTAAATGGATTGTTAGTTAATAAAACTATGACTACCTTTATTACTGCAAAGTGTAAGATCCTTCGCAAAGGTTAACTGGTCACCTTTCTGTTTCTAATTGTTGTATTTTGGTGTTAAATTGGCACTAATGAGGTGATACATTTGCCCAGACATTGCTAGCATGTGTGAAAATGCCAAAATAATGTTGTAATACTATCACAAAATATGCCACATTACTCCACATAATTTTCTTTTTCTTGCCACATAATTCAACCCTGATGCATAATTTGGTCCTCTCCTGCTGTATAATTCCTGTGGCTCTGACTATGTTACAAGGTACAGGTGAGTGAGCCAACAAATTAACAGGGACACCTGATCCAAGGGTCGGCTCTAACTCTTAAGAGCCCATGCACAATCCGAACCTTGAAAATATGTGGCATGGTTATCATGCAGCACAAATCATGAAAGAATATAGTAAGGTTTTTTTCAAAATTAAAAAATTTAAATGTAGAATCATTTAATCTGAGTCAGGGCCACACAAATTAATTGATTTTGTAGCAGTGGCTATTTTCTCATAATTATGGATTTGCTGTACTTGCCACATAATCCATCATCGGCTGAATAACCTGCAGATTTTGACAAAAATATTGTTTCTAGGTCAAACGGATCAAAGGTTACTAAAAATGTGGTCACGTGTTTGCAGACAGTGGAAAACGCTTAGCAAATGTTAACTGGTCATCTTTCAGTAGATTATTTCTGCATTTCATTGTTAAACAGGTAGTAATGAGGCGAAATCTAGGCATTGACAGTTTTTTCAGGTGTAAAAATGACAAAACAATGAAGTAATATAATGTAAGAATGTACCGCATTATGCCACGTGATTTTCCTTTTCTTGCAGCATAATTTAGTCAACTCTGTCACATAATTTAGTGCTCCTTTGCAGCATCATTCTACTGGCCCTGACCTTAGTACATCAGATTGTGTGCTAAAGGATTTAAAATGAGTTTTTAAAGTGAATTGACAAAAATACGCATTTTTTTTGCGATTTTATGTAGCAAACATGACTAGAAAGAATTGAAGCCTTAACCTGAGCATCAGACTGAAACAAAGTCTTTGGCAGTAATTTATTTTACACTGCCTGCTACCCGCCTCATAAAACGTCCCCACACTTAAATGAAAGAAACAACCCCTTTTGTCTCTGATACATTTGCTGGGCCTCCTGGTGTGGCTGCCACAAAAAGGGAATAGGCGAGTTTTCACACCTCCCTTTGATCGCCATCAAGTCTGGGAACAACGCGCTTCCTGAGAGAGTCTGAGCGCTCAAGTAGAAAGACTGCACGCAAGCGCACAGCCCACAGAGAACATAGGTTAGCACCTGTGTGTGCTTACCCCATCCCTCTCATATTCTGTTGGCAGCAGAAACTCTTTGAAATGGGAGCTGTTCCTGGTGATTGAGCATGAACCTGCCACTGCCGTAATCATCAACCCTTCAACTTTTGTGACCATTAACGGGTTATAGGAGAACAGGGTGTCTCACTTCTTTGGTTGTCGCTGCCACAGAAGTACGAGGTCTCCTGGCCTGAGCCTGCAGTCAGCTTGGCTTCGAGTGTCTGCTTGTTTCTTCATCCTCGCCTTGGCCTCTTGGTCATTAGCGACAATGACACTGTGTTCCGGCAAGGCCGTGTTCTCCAGTTGTGGTAGTCGTGTACTTCCTGGTACAAGTTCTGCTGGACAGCACCGAGTGGAGCTGTGTGGGCGGGGAACATCCTTTAAGACGCAACTTTTACAACGCACTACCATTACGACGCAACTTTTACAACGCAAGTTATTACAACGCATTGCGCTGGGGGGCGCTCTAGGATAGGGAATAGTTTAATTACTATCGAACACCTTCCCTACTATCCACGGGGACTGGAGTTGGAATAGTAAATTAAACTATTCACTATCCAGCGCCCCCAACGCAAGTCATTGTAACAACTTGCTTTGTAAAACCTGCGTCGTAATGGCATGCGTTGTAAAAGCATGCGTTGAAACGTCATACATCCGTGTGGGGTGTTGCAATAATCTAGCAGGACTTTACATAGAGCTTGGCCAACTTACATTTGTGTCAGTTTGGCTCTTTGTACTTCTTTCTTTATAGTGTCCATGAATCACTCGGCCATACCATTTCCTTGCAGCCACAGCAGCATTATATTCCAATGGTGTATGCCCAGGTAGTTCATGAATCTACGAAATTCCTCCCCTGAAAAAGGAGGTCCGTTGTCATTTTTGGGTGTTAGTGGGAAACCCCATGCAGAGAAAATTTCCTCTAGGATGGGTAGGATGGCCTTTGCCAAAGTGGACGTCAACTGGCACACCGGGGGAAAGCGAGAGTATTCATCAATGAGTACCAGTAGGTATCAACCTATGTCTAATGTCCCATATAAGTCTGCTGCTAATGCTAACCATACAGCTTCTTGGAGGTCAGATTTGATGTTGCTCTGAGTTGGGTGATCTCCCGATGGCTCGGCAGGGGTGGCATGTCAGGATCATTTCTTCCACCAAGCTATCTATACCCAGGAACCATACTTTTTCTCTCAGCATTTTCTTTGTTGCAACCATTCCCCTGTGGCTCTTGAGCACAATGTTTATTGTTTGTCAGCAAAGCATCTGTAGGATTACTATCCTAGTACCTCAGAGATGTAGTCCATGCTCTGTTTCAAATAGCTCTTCCTGCACATTCTTAAATGTGAGGCACTCCTCTTTGTTTACTTCTTCTTGTTGCACAGGCACCACCATAGAATGTGGAAGATATTATTAAAAAAAACATTGGAGAGGAGCTAAAATATAAAGGAAGGAAAAAGGATTTTACCTTCCAATGCTCTATCATATGTGGAAGTGGTGACCTAGGTGTAAGGAATAAGGTTTTGTAATTAATTGCCAAATTTCCTTTTTTGAATAATTGGGCATAAGAACCACCAAAAAGGTTCAAGATATTGTTTCACTGTCATTTGTTAGTGTTTTTATGTATGTATATATTGTAGATATGTATAGACATACATGTTAAATGTATGTATATATATGTGTGAAAAGAAGAATAAGAAAAAAGATATGGTTTACTAAATGAATTAGGCAAACCAACTTTTGTCTGTTTATTTTAGATTTATTGAATTTCACGGATGGTAATTAGATGAATGAGTATAAAACCATGTTTCTAAATTGATTTAGTTCATTGAGTATAATAGCTCTTAGGATAGATAATTAATGGTATCGGTCCTGTTTAAAAATTACTGACAAAAAATACCATAGGCATCATTTGTGTATTTAGTTAAGACCAGTAGGCACTGGTTCCACAACAAATCAGGAGATACATTTTGCTGATTGACATAACAAAGGTTTGTCTCTCCCTGTTACCAACCACTCTGGAGTACAGGCAAGGTTGAAATATTTAATATTACAGAACTGTGGGATTCAATTCTGTGAGTGAGACAATAATGTGGAAATAACAAGGACCCCCTGTAAAGGTAAATACAGTTCCTAGGACAGGGAAAACAGTTACGTGTATAACCCTAGGCATTCAATAACAACATAAAGGAAAACTGAGATCACACTTGAGGGAGAACAAACAAGGCACGAAATTCATTACAAATTCACTTATTTTTAATTTATACAAGCATGTAAGAAAACAGTTTATATTATACAAATGTAAACAAACTCAATAATACATAATTGGTCATATAAAAATTGAAACATAAATTTAAAACAGTAAATATAAAATCAATAGGTGGCATTAATAGGACTCTACGCGCGTTTTGGCGTCAACAAAACGCCTTCTTCAGGAGCCACGAATAATTCTGTAAAAAAACATATAAAATTACAACTGTTAATTTTACCATTCGTACAACATTATAGATAATTATTTATGAAGTTGTACATCTGCCTTATTATTTAAATACTTGTTCTCCTCTTATGACAAAATTTGACTTTCTTTTATTGATCTCACAATTATCCTCTTTAATAAACACAATATATACTTCGAACAAATTCATAGTCGATTTAATGAGCATTTGCATTTGTAACTTTTTCCCTTAATACTATACTTTTGGTGATAGTTTATAAGCCAAATAAAATGGTACGGCCCTTGTTCCTAAGGAGTACTTACTTAAGCTAACTAATAGCTGTTGTTTTTCCTGACCAAACAAAGATATGTTGACAGGTAGACTCTATACGATGTAAATGCGTTGTCTTAATACAAGCATCACAACCCGGACCTAGTGAAATAGAAAGATGGAGTCAGACAAATAGGACTCCTAATTTTGTTTTAACCCTTCTCATAAGGCTTGGGCAGAGGGGTCTATTATATAGTACTCACCGATTAAAAGCTCTGACACCTGTTTGCATATAGGTTGATGTTCGTAAAAACAGGAACTTCTTTATATTGATGTCTCCACTTTATTTTTTATTTTTTATCTAAGAGACAAAGAAGTTTCAATGTTTTAATATTTTGTTTCTTATACCATGAACTCTTAAAATGGGTCCTAAGGGGATATCTGGTCAATTTGCTTTACCATTAATGCTTACATCAGTGAAGGGATAGTCCTATGTTTACATAAAAGGTATCCAGATAAAGCTCTTGGTCTCTAAGGTATCGATGTTCATCAAATCGGGCACCTAAAAGTAATAACATGGGCTCATGAGAATATGTTTAGTCGGTCCAACAAGGAGATCTTATATATGTTAAGCAAACCGATGATTACTAACCGCGAGTGTAGGTTTCCCCGTTTAGACTTGCGATAGATTCAAACGTTCCATCTATGAAAATACAGGATTAGACTCCGACGTTTCTCATTATGGGCTGGATGTTACTCGATGGGTTCTGGGCACTTGAGTCTGTGTATAAAGAGATTAAGAAACAAGCAGGAAATCAGATCCGCTCATCTGACTCTTGTTTACACCCTTCCCTTCCCTAAACTAGTGGCTCTCATTCTAATAGCGCACTTACCAAGATAGGACTTCGTGCAGGCTGCCACGGCGGATATCCAGCAACGTCTCCTCGGCGGTTGAAAAGAAACGACAACCGCTTTGAAGCTAGTCACTTTAAATACACCCCGTTTATTAGTCACGTGGACTGCCGTATTCTAGATTTTTAAATTTTAAAGCGGCAGTGACGTAATATCAGCTTTGCAAGGATAAGTTGTTTAAGAGGTACGATCACACGATATAATAGCATACCTTAAGCAATGATCCCAAAGTTGCTCTCTCATAGCTCAGGGGAACCGGCATATAGCCGCCATGCCGAAGACAATCAACATCCGGCAAGGGTTCAATACCACCCTGGTCGCTTCAAATGCACCCTGTTTATTAGTAATGTGAACTGCCGTATTTCAGACTTTTTAAAGCGGCAGTGATGTTATATATGTTATTTGCCGCTTAAGGGTATTCAGCTATGTATTCAATCACCAGGATTAGTTGTTTAAACGGCAGAATCACACGATATAATAGCATACGTTAAGCAATGATCAGGAAATTGCTCGGTCATAGCTTAGAGGAACCAGCACATGGCAGTCATGCCGAAGACACTCGACATCCGGCAAGGGTTCGATACCACCCTAATTTTAACTCAACATAGAATATAGTTGTATTATTTTGTAGTTAGACGACATATAATTTCTTAAATCTGTAATGCTGTAATAGCATTTGTTAATATAACATATGCTATTTTTAGACCTACAGCACCTTGGATGCAACGCTCATTAATAACTCGGGATTTCAGCACATCTAAAAACGTATTGCCAATATAACTGAAAACACATAATTAAAATATCGCATTTTCCCACGGAATTTCTCCGTTCAAACCTTGTCTAAATGTGTTCAAAACAAAAATCCAATAGACTTCTTTCTTTTTTCGAATAGCGCATCCACCTTTATTTTCTGGTGTCCTACTTTTTTCGAGGATGCGCCACTCAAAGTCCTCTGCTCTATGATTATTCTCCAAAAAATGTTTTACTAAAGGAGCAGCAAGCTTCTTAGTTCTGATTGCAGAACGATGTTCCGTAAGCCGTACTTGGATTGGTCTACAAGTTTCTCCAACGTAGCCCAACCCACAAGGGCACCTTAGGAAATACACGACGTTTGCTGTTTTGCAGTTCCATATTTCACAAGCTTTGGTTTCGAAGCCATTATGTGAAAAATGTTCACCTGTAAGTATGGTGGTACATGACTTACATGTTGAGCATTTCACAGTGCCACGCACTGGAAGATTATCAGTTAAGGATCGCTGATTGGATCCAAGCCTGGAAGATTTTACACCAAACTTGGAATGGACAATGTAATCCTTAATATTCTTATTCCTTTTATGTGCAAATAGGGGCTTAGGCAGGGTCTCTTTAGATGTCGGATTGCAATTAAGAATGTGCCAGTTAGCATTGATCAATTGTCTAATGCGTTCATCTAAGGTAGAATGTCTCGTAACGCAGACTAGTTGATCTTTTGTTACTGGCTCTTTTGTTCTCAGTAGGGCGTCGCGATCATAGAATCGTGCTCTTTTGTAAGAATTTCTCACAAGCCTGTGAGGATAACCGCGATCTAGGAACTTCTTTCTCATTATTGATGATTGTCTATCATAATCAGTGAGATTAGTGCAATTCCTCCGGACTCTCAAAAATTGAGAGAACGGAATACTTTCACGCTGGCTTTTCGGGTGAAAGCTTTGAAAATGTAAAAGTGTGTTACGTGCCGTGGGCTTTACATATAAATCAACTTCTAAACCGTCATTTTGATTTTTTATTAGAAGATCAAGGAATTCCACTTGCTCAGTACTGTATTGAGCTGTGAATTTTAAGTTCACATCAACAAGATTGATCCATTCTAGGAATTCCATCAAAGTATCTCTCCCATTGGTCCAGACAAAAAAGATGTCATCAATATATCTGGACCAATGGGAGATAGATTCGAAAAAGGGGGCAACCTCATTTTCAATAAATTTCTCCTCAAAAGCAGACATGTAGATGTTTGCAATTGAAGGCGCGACATTGAGTCTCTTTACAGTAACATCCCTTTGAATGAGGCTGTTATTGCAACGGATTGGTTTATCGACAAATTTAATATTAGTTGTCCAAAAAGTTTTCTGATTGATTGTCTATTCATTGTATCAACGGAAAATATTTTTGCATTTGGAGATCTATTATATCGACAAATAAGGGGAGTAAGTATGGGTGCATCTGTTGCGCCTTCAATTGCAAACATCTACATGTCTGCTTTTGAGGAGAAATTTATTGAAAGTATTCCGTTCTCTCAATTTTTGAGAGTCCGGAGGAATTGCACTAATCTCACTGATTATGATAGACAATCATCAATAATGAGAAAGAAGTTCCTAGATCGCGGTTATCCTCACAGGCTTGTGAGAAATTCTTACAAAAGAGCACGATTCTATGATCGCGACGCCCTACTGAGAACAAAAGAGCCAGTAACAAAAGATCAACTAGTCTGCGTTACGAGACATTCTACCTTAGATGAACGCATTAGACAATTGATCAATGCTAACTGGCACATTCTTAATTGCAATCCGACATCTAAAGAGACCCTGCCTAAGCCCCTATTTGCACATAAAAGGAATAAGAATATTAAGGATTACATTGTCCATTCCAAGTTTGGTGCCAATCAGCGATCCTTAACTGATAATCTTCCAGTGCGTGGCACTGTGAAATGCTCAACATGTAAGTCATGTACCACCATACTTACAGGTCCAAGTACGGCTTACGGAACATCGTTCTGCAATCAGAACTAAGAAGCTTGCTGCTCCTTTAGTAAAACATTTTTTGGAGAATAATCATAGAGCAGAGGACTTTGAGTGGCGCAACCTCGAAAAAATTAGGACACCAGAAAATAAAGGTGGATGCGCTATTCGAAAAAAGAAAGAAGTCTATTGGATTTTTGTTTTGAACACATTTAAACAAGGTTTGAACTGAGAAATTCCGTGGGAAAATGCGATATTTTAATTATGTGTTTTCAGTTATATTGGCAATAAGTTTTTAGATGTGCTGAAATCCCGAGTTATTAATGAGTGTTGCATCCAAGGTGCTGTAGGTCTAAAAATAGCATATGTTATATTAACAAATGCTATTACAGCATTACAGATTTAAGAAATTATAATACAACTATATTCTATGTTGAGTTAAAATTAGGGTGGTATCGAACCCTTGCCGGATGTCGAGTGTCTTCGGCATGACTGCCATGTGCTGGTTCCTCTAAGCTATGACCGAGCAATTTCCTGATCATTGCTTAACGTATGCTATTATATCGTGTGATTCTGCCGTTTAAACAACTAATCCTGGTGATTGAATACATAGCTGAATACCCTTAAGCGGAAAATAACATATATTACATCACTGCCGCTTTAAAAAGTCTGAAATACGGCAGTTCACATTACTAATAAACAGGGTGCATTTGAAGCGACCAGGGTGGTATCGAACCCTTGCCGGATGTTGATTGTCTTCGGCATGGCGGCTATATGCCGGTTCCCCTGAGCTATGAGAGAGCAACTTTGGGATCATTGCTTAAGGTATGCTATTATATCGTGTGATCGTACCTCTTAAACCACTTATCCTTGCAAAGCTGATATTACGTCACTGCCGCTTTAAAATTTAAAAATCTAGAATACGGCAGTCCACGTGACTAATAAACGGGGTGTATTTAAAGTGACCAGCTTCAAAGCGGTTGTCGTTTCTTTTCAACCGCCGAGGAGACGTTGCTGGATATCCGCCGTGGCAGCCTGCACGAAGTCCTATCTTGGTAAGTGCGCTATTAGAATGAGAGCCACTAGTTTAAGGAAGGGAAGGGTGTAAACAAGAGTCAGATGAGCGGATCTGATTTTCTGCTTGTTTCTTAATCTCTTTATACACAGACTCAAGTGCCCAGAACCCATCGGGTAACATCCAGCCCATAATGAGAAACGTCGGAGTCTAATCCTGTATTTTCATAGATGGAACCTTTGAATCTATCGCAAGTCTAAACTGGGAAACCTACACTCGCGGTTAGTAATCATCGGTTTGCTTAACATATATAAGATCTCCTTGTTGGACCAACTAAACATATTCTCATGAGCCCATGTTATTACTTTTAGGTGCCCGATTTGATGAACATCGATACCTTAGAGACCAAGAGCTTTATCTGGATACCTTTTATGTAAACATAGGACTATCCCTTCACTGATGTAAGCATTAATGGTAAAGCAAATTGACCAGATATCCCCTTAGGACCCATTTTAAGAGTTCATGGTATAAGAAACAAAGTATTAAAACATTGAAACTTCTTTGTCTCTTAGATAAAAAATAAAAAATAAAGTGGAGACATCAATATAAAGAAGTTCCTGTTTTTACGAACATCAACCTATATGCAAACGGGTGTCAGAGCTTTTAATCGGTGAGTACTATATAATAGACCCCTCTGCCCAAGCCTTATGAGAAGGGTTAAAACAAAATTAGGAGTCCTATTTGTCTGACTCCATCTTTCTATTTCACTAGGTCCGGGTTGTGATGCTTGTATTAAGACAACGCATTTACATCGTATAGAGTCTACCTGTCAACATATCTTTGTTTGGTCAGGAAAAACAACAGCTATTAGTTAGCTTAAGTAAGTACTCCTTAGGAACAAGGGCCGTACCATTTTATTTGGCTTATAAACTATCACCAAAAGTATAGTATTAAGGGAAAAAGTTACAAATGCAAATGCTCATTAAATCGACTATGAATTTGTTCGAAGTATATATTGTGTTTATTAAAGAGGATAATTGTGAGATCAATAAAAGAAAGTCAAATTTTGTCATAAGAGGAGAACAAGTATTTAAATATTAAGGCAGATGTACAACTTCATAAATAATTATCTATAATGTTGTACGAATGGTAAAATTAACAGTTGTAATTTTATATGTTTTTTTACAGAATTATTCGTGGCTCCTGAAGAAGGCGTTTTGTTGACGCCGAAACGCGCGTAGAGTCCTATTAATGCCACCTATTGATTTTATATTTACTGTTTTAAATTTATGTTTCAATTTTTATATGACCAATTATGTATTATTGAGTTTGTTTACATTTGTATAATATAAACTGTTTTCTTACATGCTTGTATAAATTAAAAATAAGTGAATTTGTAATGAATTTCGTGCCTTGTTTGTTCTCCCTCAAGTGTGATCTCAGTTTTCCTTTATGTTGTTATTGAATTCCTAGGGTTATACACGTGAGTGAGACAATAGACATAAAATCATTTATGCACTACAGATACCTGAGGCCTACCCGTGGACAATGTATATGCTTGTTTGGGTCAGCATGTCCTTTACTCACTGCACCATATCTGATCACAAACACATAATTGGTGATTGCCTGATTTGCTCGCATAGCAGTTCATCTATATCTATTTGACCATATTAATTAAATGTATATGAATAGCAATACTGAATGTTATTTCTGTTGTTATAGTTAGTCATGTTACAGCTCTTTGCTAATGTTTGATGCAATATCATCAGAAACACCAGTTTGTGCTGACCTCGATAATAAGTTGGTTGTGATGTATGTACTTCATGAACTTCATAAGAGATTGGGGAGTGCTTACTCCTCCCACCTCCCTGAACTGCATTTCCAAGCCTAATTCTACTAATAAACTTCTCTTTTTTGAAGCTGTGCCAGGGATGGGAAAATCGGCTTTGGACATGGTGATGGACGCTATATTAGAAATTCTGTTCAAATAACTTTTCTCAATCAACACTGCAATAGACTCAGTCAGAAAGGACATCAGATCTTTGGCCATAGAGGTGAAATCACTGGCGACTGCATTGGCCTAAAAATTCCAAAATGCTTAACAAGATTAAAAGTTGTGAACAGATGGATATTGGCAATAGAGAAATGACTGGAGAAAATACAGACTGGAACTGGGACATGAAATTTGGACAATATGACAGAAAGTGATTGATCAAGAGGATAGAGGTAGAAATAATGTGCGCCTTTCAGGTATCCCAAAGGGACTTGAAACAGCCTAAATTCCTCAAGGGTTTCCTGTCTAACCTACTAAATCAAACCTTCCGTCCTTTGTTAGAATTCCAAAGAGCACATAGAATATGCTTCAAACCCCTGATCTGACAAAACACAGCCGAAGACCTATTATTGCTCTCTTTTGCAATATCACAGTGCATGTCAAGTGACCACAACTACTAAAAAACTAAATTACACTTTCTTAAAAAAAATCCATTAAGTTTGCATAACAGCTGTTTTGTCATAGGAAACAATCTTAAAATGAAAGAAAATCATAACACTACATTCATGAACCTATAGAGATCAGGTATGTACCCTTTGAGCCTACAACTATGCTGCTGATGGTGAATGATACGCTCCAGCAATTTTTAAATCCTGAAGACTTGGAGCAGGATTTAGACACCATTGAATCCTTTGGCATGAATACAACTTTGCCACCTAGTAAAAAGCAAATTACTGAACAGGAAAATCATGGCATGAACAATAGTGGTGAAACTCGGCCAGGATCACAGGCACTGGAAGCCGAGAGATTAGTGGATGTCACAAAGAAATGAGCAGACAGGAACTAACACAACATCACTCCAGAGAAAGAGATGAATCTAGGTTGCCATTTAAAGCCTGAATAAGGAACTGGAATAGATGCCAATGTAACAGTAGACTGCCATACATTGATATTACTGGCAATATTAGGACTGTACCATATCCACTTTGAGAATCCAGGAGAGGAGAGGGATTACCCAGGAATTAATGGATTGACCTCATGAAGAGATACAGGGAACCAGTTATCATACTACAATGAATAGGTTTCTTGGACACTCTTTCCTTGCTCCTATAACATATCTGCCCTTTTACTTCCTTAATATCCTATTATGTGATATTTCTTAACATTAAGCAAACATCAGAGAATAGTAGAATATTTATCAGTTTAAGACGAGTAGCATGATTACTTCCACTCTGAGTTAGTGCTTCAACAAAACACACTTATTGTAGCCCATAACTTTAACAGCATGGATCATTTTAATAAGTCCAAGAAAGGTTTGTCGTACTTAGTACAAAAAAGACTGACATCAACTCTGCTGAGTCAGAAAAACTGAAGGGGGACTGGGTGGGGAAAGTGATAAACAGCAGTAGGACATTACGTATGGAAAGAGGCGAACAACATATTTCTGAATAGCAGCCCATGAAACATTGCAGCAACACAGTTCTTATTGTTAAATCACTATCACACATAATCCTAAAAATGTGAGCTTATCTATTGGGACTTTGCTACAATTAGAACAACGAAAATAATGCTGATGATGAGTTCAGTGTATGAAATGAACACTAACAAAACCTCATTCACACATGTTACTAAGATTCTGACATTGGTCCCACAAAGCTGGTCACAGTAGGAGAGTGGAATTTGACACTTGACCAAATAATTGATAGGACTGGCTTATTAGATAGCCATTATGCTACTGATGAGATATTCTGCATGGCATTATAGAATATAAGAGTTATCTGAACCTAGGCTCCTATTACACCCAAAGGGAGAGTGTAGACGTTTAAGTCATGTGTGCATGGCATATACTCCATGGTCTATTATTTCATCATGTCTGGCTCTGCCCTACATAAAATTGACTGACTGTGATATTTGAGAAGGGTATTTCAGACTATTCCCTTACTCAATGGACCCTTGAGCTGGTTCATGTGTTCCAACAATTAAATGATGGAGAACATGATAAAAGGCACCTGAGCACATAATTATTAACCCTGGGCGAAGCACTACGCTACGCTCGCGTAGTTTGCGAAGTTTGCGCAACTTCGCACTATGCGAGCTGCACGTAGCACAGTGCGAACACGCGCAGCGTAGCGTAGTGCAACAGTCACTTTTTGCTTGTTCGCAGTCCTGAACGACATGTTCGCGAGCAAGCAAAATGACATCCCGGCGAGACTCTCAATGCGGGGAGGTCAGGTTTCTCATTGCGAGTGGTCATGCATGCTCACGACCGCTCGCAATGAGAAACTGCCAGTTCGCGTTGAGAAAGCTGCCGCTCGAGTAAAAATCTACTGGAGTAGCAGAAAAACTACAGCTCGCACTGTGCAAGATGCTGTTTTCAATGATTGCACAGTGCCGGATGCTTGTTCGCACTGTGCATTCATTGAAAATGCATCTTGCACAGTGCGAACATGCTACTATGCAGCTCGCGTAGTGCTACGTGAAGTTCGCGTAGTGCGAAGTGCACTTCGCGTAGCGCTACTTCGCGAACTACGCCCACCCTTAAAATTATGAACGAAGACAAATCCAAACTATCTTGAAAAGTGATATCAGGATATTAACTAACCCTGGGCGTCCGAATCGGCTACGCCCACGGAGTAGGCGTAGTGTTGCCTCCTACGCATTTTGCGTAGACAGTGTAGCCGGCAACACTACGCCCACTCCGTGAGCGTAGACGAGTCGGCTGCCATCCGCCTCCCTCCCGCCCTCCCCTACATACATTATTTAAGCAAAATACCCTTAATAAAGCAATTTTAAAGCATTTACTGTGTCCGGGGCTCGTCCGGGGCTCCCTCTTGGAATAGCGTCCCTTCATAGATACCGGCCGCGCATGCGCATTTCTCGGGAGAAATGCGCATGCGCGGCCGCCCGCGCATGCGCATTGGTATCCATGACGACGCGATTCCAAGAGGGAGCCCCGGACGAGCCCCGGACACGGTAAATGCTTTAAAATTGCTTTATTAAGGGTATTTTGCTTAAATAATGTAGAGGAGAGCGGGAGGGAGGTGCGTAGTGGGGCTACGCGGAGTGCGGGAGTGGGCGTAGCTTCTCGCCCATTCCGCGTAGCTCCGCGGAGCCCCACTACGCCCACTACGCCCGGGCTTAATATTAACCACTGAATACAGCATGCATCCTTCCCCAGATCTAGGACGTGTATTAGAATGCAAACATTTAATTGAAGTGTTTGATTTACAACAAAAACAGATTAGGTCCTGTAATGCTTACAATGACAGCACCATGAGCAAGGGGAAAAAGAGCCCAACTTCTTGCAACCCTGCTTAGACAGTGAGGCAGCCAAAATGCCTTTCCAGCCATACCAGATGCCGCCAAGAGTTTTCTCACAAACCTGATGGATAGCGATAGGAAATTTGCAATTTTTTACAGTTACTTATATTGCTTGGAAAAGCAAGGGCTAACCGACGATGAAAAATAATTCATGATTAAAATCCATTTACCTGTGTTTTCTGATGAAAGCAAAGACCTTCTAGAAGGTTAGATCACAATAGGGAAAATTGAAGACGTTATCTTGGGCTTGCCATGCGGTGATGTCGTTATTTGTAGTGGAGGTATTGTCTAAGAAGGACAGTGTCAGTTGGGTGTCATATCCATAGGAGAGTATGTTGATGTTATATAATCTGATGAGGTCAGCCAGCGGAGTCATGTATATGCTGAATAACGCTGGCCTCAGAGATGATCCTTGGGAGGCTCTGCGTTAAGGCTGGGCAGAGTTCATGGAGTTCCAATACGCAGAATTCAGCAAAGCGCCATCAAAACTCCGCTCTACTTCATGGAGTTTGCAGATTTCCACTCACGGGTGGAGCTACTCTGATCCTAGACCTGCCACTCCCACACATCTACAAAAAAAGATCAACATATTGAGAGAAAGGTTAATACTAAGTACGTCTGGTGTTGTGGGGTGGTGTAGGAGACCTCAATACAAAATGGGTTTATTTATTTATTTGAAAAGTTTTATAAAGCGCGCATATGACCCTTACGGGTATCAGAGCGCTGTACAGATTTGGCAAAAGCATGAGTAACCACAACACGATGGTACAGAGGGTGCAGCTAAGTCCTACATTGTAAAATAAAGGGGGGTAACAAACTAGGTCAGGGGTTGGGGAGTTGGCTCAACCAGGCACTGCGCCAGCTCCAGAGATTGGTGTGCGACCTCCATGTTCACATTCAAAAAGGGCCTGGTTCACCCTTTTGTCCTTTTGAAGTCAATAACATGAGTACAGGTGAGTTAAATAATGTCATATCAAGTGCTGCAAGGCAAACCTGTCTGTGTGCTCCAATATCACTGCCAGCGTTCTTTGGCTCGTATAGGCTTTCTGCCTCCCTACACAGGGTTTCTTAAATCTCTTCTCCATGAAAAGTACTTGAGAAATTCCTCAGCTAAGGCTGGGCCTGCCATCTCTGTCCTCACATTCTCAGCCATGAAGGATGGCATATCACCTATGTGATGTTCTGAGAGGGATGTTGGTACCAGTGCAGACTACGCAATGTGACAGCTATGCGGTGTGATATCTGCTTTTGCTGCAAAACTGTGATCACAGTGAGTGTGCTGGCAGGGCTGGGGGAGGGGAAGAGGCAAAGAGGTTGGGGGCTTCTGATCACAGAGTCTGCTGGCAGAGATGGGGAGGCAGGGGTAAGAGGCTGGGCTGATATGATCAGAGAGAGAGTGCTGGCAGAGTAGATGGTTGGGGTGGGTAGAGGCTGGGCCCATGTGATCACAGAGAGAGTGCAGTATAGTTAATTAAAACATGCATTTACTGAACCTGGTCTGGGCAGGTTGCCTTCCTCCCTTGGCCTCGTGGCTGTGCTGCAGTGCCTGCCAAGCTTCAGCCTCACTGCCTGGCTGCATGACTGATTCTCTCCCGTCTCAGTGCTCTAGCATGCAGCTCCTCCGCGCCTGCTGCTACTTACTGGTCCTGCCCTGCTTCTTTGACTCCCACAATGCCAGTCAGCGCTTCCCCCCATGGATGAACAGCAGCCAGGCTCTGAAGGTCTACGGTGAAATGGGTGCGAGAGGGTCAGTTCTTCACCATTCAGCCTGCCCTCACCCACAAGCTATTGGGTGAACACTTGTGATGTACATTTCTGGAAGCCCTCCTTAATGTTCTTGTTATTGGATGTGGATGGCCATTGAGCCAGCCTTTGCTGCTGTACCGGCATGTCATTGGTGGGTCTGAACTCTGGTTGTCCATTTTCAGACAGTTAGAACAGTTAACTCCGGGAAGCTAGACTCCTGTTTTTAAAAGTAGGGCCGTAGGTGCCAAATAACTCCGCTAGGTGGCGGAGCAGAGTTTTTTGGTAAACTCTACGCTCCAAGCGAAGCACAGAGTAGCAACAACTCCTTGAACTCTGCCAGTGGAGAGTAGTTCACCTCCCAAGCCTACTCTGCAAATTAGGTTCTTGGCTTCTGACATTTAGGGTGGCAGTTTGACTCATTTTGTTCTTCCTGTGAGAAAAGAAGAGATCCAGTTGAGGGCGGGTCCTTGTAAACCTGTTTCATGTACTCTTCTGATTAAGGTGGAGTGGGAGACCTTGTCAAAGGCTGCAGAGAGAAAAAGCAGTATAAGAGCTGCAGTGTCTCCACGGTCAAGGGTCAGTCTGATGTTGTCAGTGTATGCATTGGGGTACTGAGAGTGTTGCTTCTTTATGTTTTTTTTCATTACCATGGCTCACTAGTGTAGAAGGGAGATCAAACAGTAGTTTGCTAGTTGCATGGGGTCTGCCAAGGGTTTCTTTAGCAGTGTGTTGCACTGCATCATACTATACTTATCGCTCACAATGAACGGCCAGGTCAACACTGTATCCTCTACTTGCGTCAACACCCTCTGCATGCCCCGAAAGTACTTTCAGATGGATCCCAACTAAACCCAGAAAAAGCATCAAGCATGCACTCATCAGCAGTAGACTGGACTACGACAATGCACTGTACACCGGAATCAATAAGAAACACCTTCGCAAACTCCAGACTGTCCAGAACGCCACAGCCAGACTGATCCTCGACATCCCCCATCACAGTCACATCATCCAACACCTGCGCAATCTCCACTGGCATCCAGTCGGAAGAAGAATAACTTTCAAACTTCTCACCCACGCATTCAAGGCCCTTTACAACACTGGACCTGCATACCAAACTAGTCACCTCACCTTCCAAGCACCCAAAAAACACCTGTGATCAGCCCAGCTCTCTCTGGCCACCGCCCCTCATATCAACAAGACTAGAACAGAAGAAAAGCCCTGCACTTACCTCGCAGCCAAAGCATAGAACACCCTACCCGTCCACCTCTGGCAGTCTCCCACATTGCCCCAGTTCAGGAAGGACCTCGAGACCTGGCTCGTGGGATGACCTCAGCACACAACGGAGCCACACCTCTCCCCCCAGAGCCTTGATTTATTATTATTTATTTATTGAATTTGTATTGCGCTCAGCTACCCATAAAGGGTTTCCCGGCGCCAGGGACAGACTAAAGAAGAAAGATAGGTAGTTGCTGAAACAGGAAAAGCAAAAAACATTGACCAACTAAAACAGAAAAGTTTTTAGCTTTTTGCGAAAAGCAAGAAGATTGGTCTCCGTTTTGAGCGTCAACGGAAGAGCATTCCACATCTTCGGCCCCAAGTGGGCGAAAGAGCGGCCTCCCATTTTTGTCAAGCGAATTCTAGGAATTACAAAATTGGCTTGATTTGATGACCTGAGGGGACGATTAGGCTGGTATGGCCGAACAAGATTGTGCAAGTATGTCGGAGCGGAACCCTGACGGATTTTGAACATAAGGCACAAAGTTTTAAAAGCCACACGGTCAGAAATTTTTAACCAATGAAGGTCACACAGGGCTTGTGTAGCAGACATTCTGCGTGGAACATTGCACAGAAGGCGGGCAGCTGAGTTCTGCACAACCTGGAGTATATTCATTGTAGCTCTATCGGCTCCCAGATAGAGCACATTGCCGTAGTCGATACGGGACATTACAAGAGCCTGGACAACAGTTCGACGAGTGGACTCAGGCAGCATCCATAGGATCTTCTGCAACCAGCGTAGGGTATTAAAGCAGATTGCAGCGACCTTAGTTGCCTGTTGACGCATCGAGAGTTTCTCGTCGATTAGAAAGCCGAGGTTACGAACAACTGGCACGGGGGTAGGCAGTGGACCCATGTCACTGGGCCAGTGTCTAGGACCCCACAGATATTTATGTTTGCCAAGTACGAGGACTTCGGTCTTATCACCATTGAGTTTTAGCAGGTTAACCTGCATCCAGGCCGCAACCCGAGAAAGGCCGATTTTAAGGGCAGAGGTGTCCTGAGACCTACTGCCAGACAGGGAGAACACGATCTGCGTATCGTCTGCGTAGGAGTAAATGGACAGACCGGCGTCCTCTACAATCGTAGCAAGGGGTCTGATGTAGATATTGAACAACAAAGGGCTCAATATAGACCCCTGAGGAACGCCGTAAGCAGATGAACAGATCGCCGATTCAGCTTTGGTTGAAAATACCTGAAAGGTGCGCTCATTAAGAAATGAAGCCACCCAGGCAAGCGCAGATCCTGCAACACCAAGGGAGTGAAGGGACTTCAGGAGAATGGAATGCGACACGGTATCAAAAGCCGCGCTTAAATCCAATAGGATAAGCGCAAAGGTCTCACCACTATCGATACCGTGTCGGAGTCGCTCAGTCACCCCCAGGAGTGCGGATTCGGTGGAATAATTGGCCCGAAAGCCTGATTGGGATGGATGAAGATATCCCGTATTTTCAACAAATTCGTTTAGCTGAAGGTTGACATGGCGTTCTAATATCTTAGAACAAGCTGGCAGCAGGGATATAGGCCTGAAGTTAGCCAGGTTAGTAATGTCCATACCAGATTCCTTCTGTAGGGGAACGACCATGGCGTGTTTCCATTCCTGTTCCACCTGAGATTCACTGAGAGAGATGTTGAGTAGCCTCATTAGGAATCTACTTGGTTCAAGGTCAAGTTGTTTCAATATCCTCATTGGGACAGGGTCCCGAGGAGATCCTGACCTGATGCTTTTTAGGCACGACAGGAAGGAAACATCATCAAATAATTTCCAGTTGTGCAGAAACTCAGTGGGAGGGACAGAGACATTGCAGCAAAAGCCAGATGAGGAGGGATCAATAGGGGGTGGAAGGGAAATTAAGGATTGGTGAATGTCCTGAACCTTCGATATAAAGAAGTCCGCAATAGCATTACAATGTTTACCATCTAAAGCCGGCAACACAGGAACAGTGTCAGCACCTGTGAGTTTATTAACAGTAGCAAAAAGAGTCCGAGGACAATTTTGCACTGAGGTGATAGTAGAGGTAATGTAAGCAGCCTTGACCCGTTTACAGTTGGCATGATAAGCTTTGAGCTCATCCTTGTAAATCAATTTAGAGGGAATGGAATAGAATCTTCTCCACTTCCTCTCCAAGGATTTACATTTAGCACGTTGGATTTTTAACTCATCCGAGTACCAAGGTGCTGGGGGACGCAAGGATCTAAATTTACTGCCAGAACGGGGGGCATACACAGATACTGCATCTGTTAGCCACCTAATAATTGGGGCGTTCAGATTCTGCTCAGTATTATTGAGAGAAGGAATAGTCTTCGTCAGATGCAGATTAAAAGTGGCTATATCGATTTTGTCCCATCGATAGGAGGGTTTTGTTTCCTCTACATAATCATTGGCTGTATAAAGACCGGGCGGCAACACAAAGTGTACGGCATAATGATCGGACCACACTAGCGGACGTGCCAGATGAGAGCAATCAAATGGAAGAGTGGAAATAACTGGGTCCAAAAGGTGACCGGCAATATGAGTAGCTCCAGTATTGCAGAGTTTGAGATTAAAAACCTCTAAATCAGAAAGAAGAGATTTTGTAAGGGAATTATTGACATCATCTAGATGAATATTTAAATCACCAAATATGGTGAAATTATTTGATTTCAGGAGTATTACTGATAGACAATCAACAAGTAAGGGAATCCAAGAAGCAGCATTCCCCGGGGGGCGATAGATTAACAGACCCGAAAGTGTCAGTCGGGGATTAATCGTAAGTTTAAACAATGCAGCTTCACTACCTGGAAGATGTAGTGCCTCCAGAGACCCCCACGAGTGAATAGCTGCACTTTACCAACCTTGATTAATTAATTGATTGTTGATCATCACATGTTTTGAGGTATCTTCAAACATCTCAAAGGTGATAGAGCTGTTCAGGATGCGGGTGAATACTTCCTTGACAGGGGTGGCACTCATATTGAGGATGTTGTGTGGGAAGGGCTCCATTGGTGCCCTGGAGTGAATGGTCCTCATGATAGTTACTGTTTCATCTTTGGTGAGTGCTTCCTAGGCAGTCAGGGTTTTCCGTGGGTGTTTGTGGGGAGGCTGGGGATGTAGGTGCAACATGACTCTGATTTTGTTGCTGAAGAAGTCAGAGAGGTTGCCCCAGAGTTCATGTACTGGGGTGATAATGGTGGTGGTGGTAGGTGTTGAAGTGAAGTCTTTGATGACCACAAATATCTCTTAGTTGCTGTTGAAGCTGTTGTCTATGTGCTCTGCTAGGGCCTTCTTCTTGGTGTCTTTGATTTGTTGGTGATAGTGTCTCAGGGCTGTCTTGTAGGTAAAGTCCCAACCATGAAAAGCTATTGAAATGGTGAGATATTTTTTTTCTTTAAACTATTTAGCAGTTGTAAGCACTAAACCTTTCCATTTATGGATCTAGATTAGGGCACGCATTCTTTATTTTATTTTATTATTTCATTTTGAGTTAAGCACTTTAACACCTCCAATTCTTTCCTCCAATAAAATATTTAGCTTGAACTAGAGGATCAGAGGGTGAGTCAAGGATAATAAAATGAGTTATTTGATTTGCCTCTGTGTAGTCTTCCTACCAGTGCTTAATTTGAGCTGGTGGTTTCAGATGCTTGGCACCGGCACCTATTAGTCAGCACTGCACTTAGGACAGTCTGCCACATGGTGACGCTGCTTATCTAAATTAGTCATGAGCTCCAACACAGTTCTGATACTCTTGCTCGTATTCATGTAAAATACTCGGAATTCGCTGAGGAGGCCGACAGAGAGCTCTCTTTTCTCGGCAGAGAGGCCCGGCATGCCGTTTTGGTGAGGGCGACCGGCCCGGTAAAACTCTGGCTAACCTCCTCCACCCCACTCGAGCTGCTTCATACATCATGGTGCTCCAGGACGGCGGCCCCACTCAAACTACCTCCCCTGAGGAAATAATGGCGAGTTTTATGGAGTACTATACGCAACTTAGTGAATTCCTCCACGAGCCCTTCTCTAAAGAAGAAATGCTTGCAGCCATCAATAGTATGCCTGGCGATAAGGCCCCTGGTTTAGACGGTCTCCCCATTTCGTTCTATAAGACCTTCGCTTCACTTTTTGTACCGCACCTGGCCGGTATGTATAATGATTCTTTTGAAAGTGGTCTCCTCCCACCTTCGCTCCATGAGGCCATGTTAACTCTTCGCCTCAAGCTGGACAAACCCCCATGAATGCCGGGACTCCTACTGCCCCCTGTCCCTTATCAATACGGACAACAAAATCTTTGCAAATCTACTCACTTCACGCCTTCTCCTTCTCATGCCACTTGTTGCTCGCCCAGATCAGTCCGATTTTATTCCCGGGCGCGCTACTTCACACAATCTTCTCCCCGCAGTGGCTGCCTTTCTTGATGCCACCAAGGCCTTTGATACCGTGGAGTGGCCCTTTTTATTCTCTCTCCTCCCACATCTTGGCTTTAGCAATATCTTCATATCTTCATTCGCAAAATATTACTCCTTTACACTCTCCCCAGTGCCCGCCTTCGAGTCAACTGACACATTTCTGATCCCATTCCTATTGGTTGAGGCACCCGCCAGGGGTGCCGGCTCTCCCCTATGCTCTTTGCCATCGCAATGGAGCCCTTAGCGGTCAGACTTTGGCAACATTATACTCAGAGGGACATTGGCTTTGCGGCCTGCGCCCTTTTGATCTCCATGTACGCGGACAATATTACGCTGTATGCCGGCCACCCCCAAGAAAATCTCAGCCCCCTGGTACACGAGATCATACGGTTTGGTGGATACTCCGGTATCCAGGTGAACTGGAGTAGGTCAGTCCTATTTCTACTCACCTATGCCACTACGCCCTTCGCCCCGGACTACTTTTGTGTTTGGGCATCTGGTCTCACTCGCTATCTAGAAATCTGGCTTAGCAGGTACGTCAATGACCTTTGGAGGGCTAACTTTGGTTGTGCGGTGGACTGACTTGAGTCCAAAATACCCCAATGGAATGGGCTTCCTCTGTTGCTGGCTGGTCGTATGGCCATTGCCAAGATGGTGGTCCTCCCGAACTTCCTTTATCTTTTCCGGAACGTCCTAGTTCCCCTAACTGCACACTTTTTTCGTAGGATCCGCTCGCTGATCATCTCTCTTATCTGGGCTGGTAGACAACCCAGGATCATGTTTGACACTCTCCCCCTCCCTATGTCATGTGGTGGCATGTGCCCTCCCAACTTTAAGCTTTATGCCTTATGTGCTCAGGCCAGTTTCTTGCACTTTTGGATTCACCCCACTCTTTTCCAGCCGCATGTGGTGGTTGAAGCTGATCTCGCAGCCCCTTGGCTGCTAGACACAGCTCTGTTTGCTCCAGCCAAACTCCCATGCACTGAAATTGACACGGTCAAGACCATGTGTTGGGCCTGGGATGGACTACGCCATATGTCCGATGCTATCAGCTAATGTGCTGCTGATTGTTCGACATCCTGCCTTCCCTCCTCTCCAGCCCTTCGGCATGGCTAATCACGCCACTCGCCTTGGGTTGGCAACATTGGCAGACCTCTACCCTGGGAACACGTTCTATTCTCCCTCTACCGCCTCTGGTCCCATGGATACGTTACTTTTCTATCAGTTACGGGCCATCTGTAGGGAGCTGCATCCTACGTTCCACCTGCCCCTTCCTTCGATGACCACTCTTGACCTCCTATATTCGTCTTCCACTCCTCGGAAGTTGGTTACCAGACTCTACGCCCTCACACTGGCGGCCACCCCCATTTCCACTGACCGCGCTTGTGTGGCGTGGGGCGAGGATCTCGGTGTGGATATTTCCTGTGCCGATTGGCTTTACTATTGCAACCAAATGAAGCAATTATCTCCAAACTATCGCCTGTGTCTTATACACTTTAAATATCTACACAGGCTTTATGACACCCCCGTTCAGCTACACAAGTTTGGACACATTCCCAGAGACAGGTGCCTGCGCTGTTTTGCCCCTGCTGCGGACTTCTCTCACCTTGCTTGGTTGTGCCCAAAGGTATCTAACTACTGGCGGGAGGTCTGTAATGCAATATCCGGGATCACCTCTCCGGTTCAGCCCGACCCCTTGGCTCTGCCTTCTAGGCTTTGTTAAGTATTGCCCAGACGCTTCCTGTTGCTTGATTGCTATACTGCTCGTCCTTGCGCAACGTAGGGTATCCATGTTTTGGGGTCGCAAACTTGGCCTAAATTCACCCAATGGCTCGAGGATGCATCGCAATGCCAGAACCTATTATCTGAATTCTGGGACCTCATGCCTGCGAGATCTCGCCCACTCGATATATGGAGCCCCCTAGTGACATACCTTCATACTCGTTCACCCCTGAGCCAGACTGCCTCTCCCGACACTCTGCCCGCGGCGGCCACCGGTGTAGGTCAGTAGCCGCCTCCTTCCCTGTTCTTACACCTCTCCAGTTGGGCCTGCTCCTCTCCTGTAGTGACATGCTTCACTTCTACAATGGTTTATTGTTCAATGGTGTTTATGTAGTGTCTGTGCATGTGGCTGTTCCCTGCTGATATGCTTTATTGACAATATTCTTAATCCGCAAATGTACTGATATATGTGGTGCTCTGTTTCGATGCAAACATTTATTTTGTATATGCAATTTTGTCAATAACGTTTTTTGAAAATAATAAATGAAAATGTTTTTGTCATGAGCAGCACCATGGTTCTTTCGGAATACAATATACATTCAAAATTACTAATACCTGCCTCTCCAGCTATTCCTTTAGTTTGAGGGACCTTGAATAATCTGAACTATCCCACTGGCAGGTGAGAGAGATGGTTAGTAGTTGTTTTGGCGGATTACGGGGGTGGTGGGTGGTGCAATCTGCAGTGGCCTCCTGGTCAGGGCTTTGGCACGTATTCTTTTACAAATTAAACACTGCGACCTAACCAAGGTGTTGTGTCATCTTTAAAATAGCACATTCAAAAATATCTTAATCCAATCTCACCAGCCAACCTGCCCTGTGGATTTCTAAAATCAAAGTTTAAACTGAAAAATAAGCGAATTTTAACGTGTTTTGTTCTTTCTATAGAGAATTCAGTTTAAACGTTTGCAGGTATATCTCACCAATACTTATTAGTTTGGTTCAGCTGTAAATGTATCTACTTACACTTTTCTGCCATCAATTGGAACTATGATGGTAATAAAGTAAATTATATATATTTTTTAAATATAACATTTACTGAATAATGAGTCTTCAGCACGACTGCTGCTCGTTTTAGGCACTGCACCAAATATGAAAACAATTCAGTACAGATTAGTAGTATGGGTTAGTAGTTAGTATCAGCTAAACTGAATATATGGAGCAACGGTATGTTTTCTCCCTATATGTCTACCCATGTACTTGCTATTATATGTTTAAAATTGCATCATCTGTGCAGAGTGTAGCACGCTCCTGGGCAGTGGGTGCAGTTTTTTTTGTTTACAGATCCACAACCTGGAGTATAATTTATAAAATTATCAAATTTGTTTTGATAAGATTTTCTTTTTCATTGTGCCCTAACTAAGAGGTGTTGGTACAATACTTTCAATGGAAATTAATTGTCGATTTCATAAGGAAGAATAGCTGTTTTCCCCTGCTGGGATTTGCTCCTGGGTCCTGCAGATTTCATACACATCTGAGCGGTGTGCATATAGCTCCTTGAGCTGCTTTACTTGCTATTACAGCTGTATAGACCAATCACCGACGCGTAGATTGACTTTAGCAGTCACTTTGTGTAGCAGTCACGTAGAAAATGTTTAAAGCAACATTAACGCTAATAAGAATGCATCGCAGTCACTGTGATCGTGTTCCTTAAGCAGTTATTGATGATAGATTCGTGTTCGTGCACTATATTGATCCACTGGCATGCAATTTCTGAGTTTTTTTAATCCCAATGAGGATTCATAACCTGTGACTAACTTGGCAATCTCAGAGAATGTGGAAGTTACATGTTTATTTCCTTTTTTAATCAGTATTCGCTTGAGAGCCTGCGCATTACACCGAGTGGAATGCAATGTAATCAGCTGAGTAGCGTGGCAGATTTAAATCTGTAATAAAAGCCTTCGGGAAATTAACAAGACAAAACATTAACCACAGACTAAACATTAACATTTATTTGCATTTTTATTATACCTCCTGAAATGTTGAGAGAGCATGGTTACTGCTATTAAAAAGTTTATGTTCTGTAGTGCCTGGTTTCAGTGTATATTTTGGGCTAGTTTTATTTTTACTAGGCTTAATTAAAACAAACCTTGTAACAACTAATAAAACATACTGCGGAGCGCGGACACGTTACGGCTGTGTTGATTTCTAAGGCAGCTTTGATAACCAGAAGTGACATTTTATGATCCCTCTCATACATTACGCCGACCACGTTCGAGCACATGAAATGGGTTGTTTTTTGTTCTTCAATGCAAATATTTTTGGGAACATTTGTTGTAATCCTCGCATAGTTTAGGAGTTCACTGTTGGTGCAGTAGTGCAAAGAGTAATTGCTTGTACGAGCTTCACTACAGGAGAGCGGAGGGATCCGTTGGGATTGACTTCAATGTCATTAACCCTTTAAAGAGATATTGTCCTCTAAACTATCAGGCACAATTGTTAAACTGCAAAATAGCTGCAGTGAACCTGAAATGGCTGCCATTGTGAATTCATAAAGGAATGCGTATGCTTCAACGTTAGCGTGACCAATTCACTGTTTATTTTGTAAAAAATATAAGTGCCAGCGCCCTCCTCAGGAGGTCACTACAGCCGTTGCCCCTGTCAGCGCTGCTAAAGCCAGTAACAATGCAACCACTAACCTCACATTATTGCAAGTGACAATTCTGATTTTTCCATGCCACCCAAAACTGTAAGAATGGCTTGGGTAACAGACATCAGTCATTTTTAATGTATAGTAAATTATTAAACAACTGTTGTTGAACTCATTTCAAAATCAGGCAAACAGTGCCATCATGTGGTAGATCATTATAAGTGCTGGTGTAGACAATGAAGTACCCAGGCTTGAGCACCGGAAGCCACAGGCTCAATTTAAGCACTGGACCAATCACAACTAATGTGTACAAACATATGCAATCAAAAGAATACAAAGGGTGCTATTATCAATATTGTGGCCCTAATCACAAAATTATTTTTATCCACACAAGCAAGTTTACAAATGAAAATAGCTCCTTTTAGCCTTGCAAGGTTTTACCAAAGGATTCTTGGCAGGTTTAAATGAATGTACTACTGTGGATTTATTTGCCACAAGTGCAGAGAAATTCACAGTAGTAAGTTGCACTCAATGGGTGGGAAGGAGATGTTCCAGATCGTGGTCTGCTTTGTGAGTTTGAAAAACCCCACAGACACATATGCTTTTGGACATCCCCAAACTTTGATCCAATCTCTTCAGACAGTGACAATGGTTCGAAAATTACTCCAGGCAAATGCTGGAAAATCTCCCCTTCCATGAAGCGAAAGGGAATTAATCAACTCCAGATATTCTGAAGGGTTAGGGGACGAGCTTTCAGCAGGAGGAAACATGTTTTCTCCAAAGTGAAAACAAATAAAAAATATGTGTCTGTATAGGGCCCAGTGAGTTTTGGCCGTATAATGGTGTCAATCTGGCAATAATTCATCGACCTGGATTCTATTCATTTTCATGGAAGGCAGTGTAAAATATACACAGTTTAGGTTCCACTCCACAGTCTGGATGAGTTTCATCATAGTTAAAGAGGCATGAACTTAACATTGTTACATACAGGCCATAACAGTAGGCATCCTTTGAAGTTAAATAAATTCCTGTGCACAGCCCAGATAGTGGTCCTGTCAGGGGAAGGTCAGCCCCTCTCCCTTTGTCTCAGTTCTTGAAGGCACTACACTTCATCAAGGAGACATTTGGGTGACAGTGAATAGTGGCAGATACACATGTGGCTAAGGCAGAAAAATGACAACTTTCTGAAAGTGTAATTTCAGAATAGTAATATAAAATCAAACTTGACCATTAAGTTCAATTTGAAATTACTATTAAAATGAGCGCTTGAATCATTTTTCTAGCTAATTCTGACCTGAACTTGAGCATTATCAGATGTTATATGCTTTTGAGTCTCTGTTTTATTTATTTTCATCTATCACAATCTGTAATTATAATCATAACCATTGCATCTATAAGTGTTTCGCTATTGAAATATTGGGGAAAATATAAAATAGATATAAATAATTTACAAAAATAAATACAATTAATACCAATAAATTAATTTTATGTACAGCAACATTTGATTTTGTCTATATTCTGAGCTTCTACCTATTTATCCATACATGCACATATGGGACTTTATATAATGCAACTTTATAGCTCTTTATTGTTTCCATATATATGTATACCTTTCTATGTAGGTATGTATCTATATACTGAATACTTTACTCCAACTTTAAAAACCTGTAACCATCAACAATGCACTACTCTACTATGTCTTATCCTGTACCTCTCTCAATATTAACCCTGGGCGTAGTGAGCGTAGTGGGGCTTCGCGAAGCTACGCAAAGTGGGCGAGAAACTACGCCCACCTGCGCACTTCGCGTAGCCCCACTACGCACCACCCGCCTCCCTCCCGCCCTCAGTAAATACCCCCTTCAATGTTTAAATAAGTTTAAAACCACTTACCTGGTCCGCGCGCGTCCCGGGGCTCCCTCGTCTCTTTCAGTGCCCGCGTCTTGAACCCTAATGCGCATGCGCGGCCGCCCGCGCATGCGCATTTCTAGCGAGAAATGCGCATGCGCGGGCGGCCACGCATGCGCATTAGGGTTCAAGACGTGCACTGAAAAAGACGAGGGAGCCCCGGGATGCGCGCGGACCAGGTAAGTGGTTTTAAACTTATTTAAACATTGAAGGGGGTATTTACTGAGGGCGGGAGGGAGGCGGGTGGCGGGCCAGCTACGCTCGTCCACGGAGCATGCGTAGTGCCGGCTACTACGCCCGCACCGCAAAATGCGTAGCAGACGGCACTACGCATGCTCCGTGGACGGAGCGTAGCTGCCCGCCCACCCTTACTCAATATATCCTCTACCTCCACTTTGACACATTCCAAACATCATTTTACTACTATTATCTCCCTAATAACACTTTCTAGACTCTTCCCTCCTCTATCTCTACTTTGACTAATCCCAAATCTCATATTACTAATATGATTTCCCAAATAAAACTTTCTAGACTCTTCCGTTCGCCATCCGTTCTTTGACGCATACCAAACCTTAGTTTACTATGATCCCCCCATATAACTCTTTCTAGACTCTTCCCTCCTCTATCTCTCCTTTGACCAAACCCAAATCTCATTTTACTACTATGATTTCCCAAATAACACTTCCTTGAAACTCCCCTCCTCTATTCCTTACTTAGCCCATTAGCTCCCACTAACAGACTCAAAAGTCCACAGGTCGAATTAATAACTTATATTTCCCTATATGAATCCACCACTGTATTACAATAATGTAACCCAGTACTTTCCTATGGGAGAGTCAGTGTTTTAAAAATAAAAAACACTAGTTTGAAGGTTTTTCCTTGCCAGGACACATAAACATAGAATGCATGTTCTACTTTTTAAACACCATGCACCCTCTCCTATGGGCATTCAGGCACTACCCTGTAACCTGACTTCCTTAGTACTAAAAAAGAAGGTTTAGGCCTTGCAAAAGGTTTACTTTGCCAGGACGAATTGGCAGGTTTAAAACTGCATATGCAGGCTGTAGGGTAGGCCTGGACACATGCATTTGCATTGTCACTTTAGAGGTGGCACAATATATGCTGTAGCCCACTAGTGACATTTAATTTACGGACCCTGTGTGCACTTTTGTACCATATACAAGAGACTTATAGGTAAGTTACATTTGCCAATCAGTAGTGTAGTCAATGTTGGCAATGTTTAGGGATCAGAACAAATGCATTGCTGGGGCCTAGTTGCGCAGAGTCAAAGGCACATCAATATCAGTCCAGAAAAAAGGGGGTGACCATACAAAAAATGTATTTTCCTACAGCCATCAGAAAAAATATATAAAGTAAATGGGCCCTCATAGACTTCTGATGGAGAAAACCTCATGCAAAAGACCACTGACAACACTCATTCCCAAACACATACTTGCAGGGCCTTGCAGTGAACACATGTAATCTCTTCACTACACAGCTTGTCATAATTATATTTGAAATGGCATGGCTTGCAGAACAAATATTCTGTTACCAGGCCACTGGCTGACAGTAATGAACCATTTCCAGAAAATCATTAAAAGACTGAGGTTACCTTGCTGGAAACACAATATGTGTTATGAAATTGACCAAATTCTTAGCATCAGTAACAGTCACCTGCTGGGATATCTTCAGACACACTATATATATCGACACACAAACCACCATTAACCCCTTCCATGCTCATGAAGAGCTCAGCTCGTCATGGCATATACCTCTCAGGTGCTCATGACGAGCTGAGATCGTCATGACCACACCCGTTTTCGTTGCTGTCCAGCACAGCAGGGGAAACTCTTAAGCAGCGATGTGGTTAAACACAGGTGTTGCCATCATCTAGCGATCCCCGAATAAAGAAAGGTTGAGGATAATGTGAAATGCTGGTAAAACTAACAATACCAATTAGAATGTCCACGAGGAAGCAGTCAGCCCGAGGCATCGTGAAGTAGGCAAAATGTCTTAACATTATTAAGTCCACTGGGGCTGAACTCATAACTCCTCGATGTGGATGTTGCAGTCCGTGGTAATGTTTTGCAAATGCATAGCTACTTGTGGGATACACTGAAAGGATATGCCATCAATGTGAGAGGTTGAAAGCCCAGGCTGACAGAGTCAGAGAGGTCGTAATCAGGAGTTAGGGTGACATGCAGGCACACAAGAGGGATGTCACATTTGCCTCATAGCAATGGGTGGGGATTTTGTTGAGTGGTTATTTTGGAGTTAACTTGCACACCATTAGTTGGTCATAAACAGCTCACAGGAAACTTGCTTAACTGGGCTCCATTTCCACAAACTCCTCTCCTCTGTAGAGCCTCTTTAGCCACACTTTGCCCAATTTAATGAAAGCATTGGACAATTATCCAGAATACCACACAGCCACTCACAACTGGGCTCAAAGAAAGTTTCTAAACTCTTCACGACCGTCCATCTCTATGGCCCAGTAGGATGCAAGAACCTGTCGTCATTTATCCTGCATGACCCCTGCAATGCTCAAGAGGGTTACTTCCTTGATGTCAGCATTCATGGTATAGATACCAATACCTTAAAGTGAATTGCAGGGTTCATCATGACTGACACGTTTAACCTACAAAATGGGACATTTTATATTTTCTTTCTTAAACATCTGAATTTTCCGTGAATTCTTTAAACATCTCAATACTGTGAAACGTTTCATTTACGTATTGTAGTTGCGACCGTGCCATGTAACAAATATATCAACATATATAAATACACCCCATAGTGTTTGTTATACTTTTACCCCCATCTCGCCAGGTTAACTAAGCATAGGGGCCTCATTTATGAGGCCGTGCGTCACTTTTACGCAGCCGGTGCTTCACTTTTTGTGATGCACCGGCGGCGTATAAAATGTGCCTTGTTGCACCATATGTACAAAGTGACGCATCTAGGTAGATGCGTCACTTTGTAAATCCCTGCGCTACATTATACCCGCGCCAAGTATAATGTATGCAGGGGAGCGTTCTGATGCACGAAAAGGTCATAGAAGTGACGCAGTGAAATCTATAAGATTTCACTGCTCCACTCCTAGATCGCAAATGCGTCAATTTCTTACGCCTACCTCACAGCAGGCGTAAGACTGACGCAGGCCCTTTCACATGGGGCTTGCCCCATGGGAAAGGACACATTGATGGAGTTGCGTCACTTTTGTGACAAACCCCAGTAATGCGTCACTTTTGTCCCATACAGATACGTCAAAAATACTCCTTGCGCAATGATGTGTCATTAATGTAAATATGACGCATCATTGGTGTCGCAAGGAAGGCGCAATGAAAAGTGACGCATCGCTGTTTTCACTCAGCGATGCCTCACTTTTCATAAATGAGGCCCTTTGTTTTCATCAGTATGAGCTCCATTCTTCATATACAAAGGTTCATTGATCGATATCACCGGCTGCAATAAGGCAAACTCCCCTGAGGCTTATACTCTCTCTGAAACCCTTGTAGATGTAGGCGCACGATCTCACCCTAACCCAGCAATCTCTCTGCCAGAGCTGAAGCTGGACCTAGCTCACCAGTTCTGGTGCAAATGTGGTCCTGTACTGCCAGTACGATCCTCCCAGCGATGCCCAGCGGCCACGAAAGATGCGGGACATAACTATCAGCCACGAGTCAGTGGTCCTGGTGTTCTTCAGGGACGTAGGCTGCCATTCTCCCTCTGAGAACATTTTTAATAGATGGGGCCAAATAGTTAATTTTTTCAAAAAATGTTTTATTTAAATTTGCTAAAAGCTATACATCCTCATGATGGACACGTGCCATTTTCCAGAGGTTCCATGCTACTTCAGCGGAACATGAGCTCCCCTCACCAGTAGTGCTAGGGTATAACTCATCTCAAGACGGTTTTGAGAAAAGTGATTAAAATATGGTGCATTATTTAGTTTCCTAAAAATGTCAAAAAGGCCATGATAGATGCTACCAGTAGTTCTCGAAATGCAATCTAATATATCCTATCATTTTTCATAGCATATATCTTGACGTCTACATGTCATTTCCTCCATTCAGACGCTTCCAAGTACATTTTCAATCTTATCAGATCCTTCAATCTCAGCAGTACACGGCAGCACTGAATGGATGTTCCAGGCTGGTGCAGCTCATTGTTCAGATTAAGGCAGTATTACAGTTTTGGATGGCAGGTGGATTACACTAATTGTTCATGCTAGGATCTGACTTTAGCATTGATTGTTACTAAAGCATAAGCTATGCCTGTTTATTTGAAATGTAATTAATTTCCTCAGTAGGATTAGAGTGTTACACTATGCCACTACTACCTTTAGCTATCAATTTCAAGTGTGTGTTGGGAAAACTAAACAATTCCCCCACAATACAGAGTATTATTTTCATAAAACCACACCACTGTCCTAAATTACCATATTTTCATTTTTACTGCATGTAGGTTTGGTTTCAAAAGATCAGTCTGTTTATTTCACCAGGTGCTCACATGACTGCTTTTAGGCCCTTGCATCAACATCGTCACACCATTGATTTTCACAATGTACCATACATTATCATCATTATGCCATGGCTTTCAATATACTGAAGGTGCACTGCACAATCACACACACGCGCACACAGGCGTGCTTCACACTCAACATTTAACCACTAACAATAAAAACATTACTGTTACCTTCTTCTTTGCTGCCTAAACACATTCTCAACTGACTCACCTCTCCCTCATAATCCTTGGATCCTATCAACCCAAGTCATGTTCAGACTGCATGACAGCTATGCTTCACATCTAAAGTGTAATTAACAGTGCAGCTCTGATTGGAGACCCTAAGATGTCAATCACACTTTGAGAGTGGTTGAGGATGTGCTATTGGTTGGAACACTGACATAGATCGCTACCGTAGAGAGCTATGAGTCATGTATTGAGACCTCTTAAAGAGCAATCCTATGCATGTCTGATGGGCACACCATGGACTAACAGCTCTTCAGACATGCTTAGTCTGTTTGTTTATTTCCCATTGACACTGACAGGTTTTGTGCCCACTGACATGGTCGCTGTCACTGCTCTTCCCTGCGCAGCTCCACCACTAAGTAGATGCCCCCTGAATGCGCTCTGACACTTCTGGGTCGGGTGTTTAGGGCCCTCCTCAACCCTAGTGGTCCAGTTAGGATCATCCTACTCTTCTGCTGCTCTGCCCTCTGTCCCTTTGTTGCTTCTGTCTTTTCTTTCCTCCGACTCTTTGTGCCTTGTATCTCTTGTTGCCGTTTATTCCGTTTTTTTCTTTTTGCCTCTTTACTCTTGTTGCTTTTTTTCTTTCCCTCCAGCGCTTTCCCTTTTTCCCACCACTTCTGACCCCAGCTGCTCCTCCCCCTCCAGTGTGCTGTTTTTTCTGCTCCCTGCTTCCTGCCTCTAGCTGAACAGCCCTCTGCCTCAAACTACTTAATGGCGGCTGCCGCCTACACGGTCCACAACCCAGCCACGCCCAGTGCTAGAGACCTACCATCACAACAATGCCAGCATCCTCCACAATCTCAACCTGGATGCAAAAACAACTGCCAGCTCTCCCGCCTTCATTGCCGCCTCACCTTCACCCACTCTTGTAACCCGGCTTCCTTACCCAACCTACCGACCCTCACTGCACCCAAGCTTCTCAAATGCATCCTCCTCAATGTACAATCACGCCACAGAGATCTGGGACCTCCTCAATGCCGGCTCACCCAACATTGGTTTCCTGATGGAAACCTGGACGAGCTCCAGCTCAGCGCCAGACAGCCCTGACGGCTAAAAGATCATCTGCAGGGACCGACCCTTCCAGCCAGGAGGAGGCATCGCCATCATCCACAAAAGCTCCCTCCACCTGACCACCCACTCAGACGAACCAACGGCTCACATGGAACACCTCCACATCCAGATCCAGAACAACCCAAACACCAATCTCCGTGGTACCCTCTTCTACAGACCACATGTTCCCTATGCCTCTTAGACCAATGCCATCGCTGACCTCTTTGCACCCTAGACCCTCACATCCACTGACTGCATCCTACTCGGAGACCTCAACTTCCACTTTGACAACCAAAACGATCCTAACACCTCCTCCCTTTTTGTGAACATTGCCAACGTAGGACTTAAACAGCTAGTCACCTCTCTCACGCACACAATAGGGCACACACTCAACCCCGCCTTTGCAGCAGGAAACAGCATCTTCTACAGCCACACCACCTAACCCTTCTGGACTGCCCCCCACTACATCAACTTCCCTTTCAACAAACCCACCACACCAGCATTCCCACAGTTTACCCCGCAGAAGCTGGTACAGAGTCACAGAAGATCAACTCACCACCTTCCTCAATGACGCATCACCACTGACATCTTCAGAAGTCAACACCACAGCATGCAACCTTCACCAATAGATCGCAAACTGCATCAACACACTTCCCCCCTCAAGAAAGCCACTGGCAAACAACACGTCAAGAAAGCAAGCTGGTTCACGCCCATGCTTCAAGAGCCCAGACGCACCTGTAGACAGCTCGAGAAGAAATAGAGGAACAACAAAACCCGGAAGCCCACGCCGCTTTCAAAGCAGCAACCAATGCACACCACTACCTCATCAAAACCAGAAGGAAAAAGGCCCTCCAAGACAGAATCACCAATAATGCACACAAGAGCAAAGAACTCTTCAGCATTATCAAGGGGTTCGCCAAACCCAACAGTGAGGCCACAGAGGTCCCACCCTCCCAAGACCTCTGCAACAGACTCAGCACCTTCTTCTATCTCAAGATCAAGACTATCTGTGACAGTTTTGACACAAAAGACCACCCCACTGTGCCAGCAACCACCTCAACCGACTCTGACCCCCCCAACCGACTCTGCACAGCCAGTGCGCAATCCGGAGCACCTTCGGACCCCTGCCTGCACCGCATCTTCTCCCATCACACCCGAGCTATGCCGAACCATCAACTGCTCCCTCGAGACCACCACCTTCCCGGACGACTAGAAAAATGCTAAGATAAAACCCATCCTGAAGAAACCATCCGTGGACCCAACAGACCTCAAGAACCTCAGGCCCATCTGCCTGCTCCATTGACGACACCCAGATGATCTTCTCCCTAAGCAAAGAACCCACTGTCGCCAGGAACAACTTCCACAAAGGAATGAAATACATCGCTGTCTGCATGAAGGACAGCTGCCTGAAGCTCAACTCGGTCAAGACAGATGTCCAAATCCTGGGAGCCTCTCCCTCTGTTTGGAACAACTCCTGGTGGCCTTCTGCTCTAGAAGGTCCCCCTACACCCAAAAACAATGCACAAAACCTCTGATTTGTACTGGACTCCTCCCTCACAATAGACCGCAGGATAAACACTGACTCCTTGGCCTGCTTCAACACACTCTGCCTTCTTCGAAAGACCTTCAGATGGATCCCCACAGAATCCAGGAAGTTAGTTACCCATGCCCTCATCAGCAGCAGACTCTACTATGGCAACACACTCCCCCGTCTCAGTCACATCACTCAAAACCTCCACGACCTCCACTAGCTCCCAGTCAAGAGAAGAATACCCTTCACACATACAAGGCCCTTCACAACACTGGACCAGCATACCTCAATCACTGACTCACATTCCTCATACCCAACAGATACCTCCTCTCTGCCCATCTTTCCCTGGCTACTGTCCCACGAATCCACAAGACCAACACTGGAGGAAAGTCTCTCTCCTACCTCGCCTCCAAGACATGCCACACCTTGCCAATCCACATCAGGAAATCACCCTCACTGACGCAATTCAGGAAGGACCTCAAGACCTGGCTCGTTGGATAAACTCAGCACTTAGTCTGATCCGCTGCAACCCCCCACCCACAGTGCCTTGAGACCCTCACCGGTGAGTAGCTCTGCTTTACCAAACCTGATTGATTGATTGAGATGCACGATTGAGACAGCACTGCACACCTCTGGAGCCCCGAAGTGATGGATAAGAAAAGGTTAAGTGGTCCTCGAATTTCCTCATGGGTGAGCAAACCATGTGTACTACAGAGGCAATGCGCACGCTCCACTTAACCTTTACAATGTGCTTTGATTTTTCTTTACATATCTGACAATGTGAATTTGAAACATTGTGCTTCTACATAACCTTGATGGCTGTAAATTGTCAGGAAAAGGATTGAAGCATGTGCCCCAAAGTATTTTAATGCCTGTGGTTACTTTCGGGTTGTTTGCCGTAGAAGTCTTTGCATAGGAGATGCAAAGATTTATTATAAATAACACGTTCTCAATAGTTCCACTGTATCGAAAAATAGACAAAAGAATGAATGAACACTAGATGTGTTCACAGAGCCTCAAGTGGCATACTGCACAGCTTATTATTACAATCTTTTTCTTTCTGCACATCAGGAGCCACATTGTGATAAACTGCCCAAGGCACAGTCACAGAAGGTACAGAAAACTGTTTGTCAGCCCAACATGTGGTAACACACTAACTCCACAAGGCAACACAAGCCGTACACAATTCAGCCATTATGTATAACTCAGTTTCAGAGTTCCTTTTTAGGATGTGAGGTTTTTTTTTGGTTTTTTTTTTGTAGAAGGTGAATGCAGCTTCTAGATAAAACTGGCTAGTTAAACTAGTTAAACCTATCTGCGAGGAAGTGAGTTTAGTAAAGGTAATCTCAATGTAACATTACCAAAGACATGAAATCCATGTGGATGATATTGATATATAATCTTCTTTTCTTTTCTGCTTTTCTTTTCTGCTGTAGTCAGATCATTGGTAATTGCAAGCAAAAGTCCTCCCTAATGTGACCATATGTGGAAGGTGGATGTGCTAGTCTCCTCTAGTTTTTCATTGTGGGTAGCCCTTGAATATATATATGAGCGGTATTTTCAGAAGTGTAGCCACTCGAGGATTTTTCATTATGCACTTTCTTATTTCACTGCACATATTTGCTTTAAGAGCACTGCAACGTCATATGTCCTTTTTCGTGTTTAAAAGACTTTATTTAAACAGCACACAGAAATATAGTTGAACAATATTATTATACTAATAATACATATCAGTAAATATGATGTACTAGAACATTATAATAAATCAATACATTCTTTACATTTTTAAGGAGGAAGGGGAGAAGGGGAAGGGAGAAAAGAAATTCAAGGAAAAATCATCACTTATCTACATAAGAAGTAATATCCTTGTGAACTATAATGAGTTACAAAGAATTAACAATATAATCGTATAGTCTGTAAAATAAATAGGATAAAATAATAGGAAGTAACACAGAGCTAATGCATCCATGGAGGTCGTACATTTTCAGACAATGCACAAATAGTAGATGAAACACAATTTCCAATTTGGTTAAGAAAAGTAGTCAACAATTGGGAATTATGAGAGTTGCGCATTGAGAGGTAGGTCTTAGGGAAGTATGGGATAAAATGATTAATTAAAGTGCCTTAAAAGAAATAAAGGATGTTGAAAGAATGTTGTATGTTAAAAAACTTTTTGATTGGGACCAATCACTGTACCAAAAAGTAACTCTGTTAGGGCAACTAAATAGCATTTGCATAATGTCACATTTAAGAAAATCACAAGACCAGCATTTAGATGAGGCATCTGTTGGAAATATGGAGTATTGTACAGGTTTAAAGTATAGTCTATTGTAAAAGAAAAACATGGCTTGAGTAAGGCTAGCTGATCTAGTAATCTTTTAAGTACATGACCTAACCTTATTCCAAAAGAAGATGTTCCAGTTCTCGCCAAGATCTTTTTACCATGGAAATTTGTTTTGCACTAGGCTCGAGCAGAGTTAGAAAGGGAGATACATTTTTAAATAAAAAAAGCTCTAGGGCACATTTTCATTAATTTGATTAGAGATGTGAGGGGAACAGAACTAGGACAGTTTTGTAAAGAGAAATACGCATCTAAGACAGCATTCATGAGCAGCAAAAAACGGGTGTGAAAACATTGGAGTCAAAGGAAAATATTTCTAAATTTGGAGAAAGAAATTGGAATATCATTTTCAAATAGTTGAGCAATTCACATAATACCCTTGTCCTTCCAAGAACATCAGAAGATAGGTTTATTATTAGTTATACAATATTGGCATATTAAGGAACGGAAAATGTGTTAAGCTAATCAAAGGGAACATAGATTTTATTTAACCAAAGAAATAGTATGATGAAAAACGGGATAATTAAGAATTAGAGATTTGGAGGAAAAACATAACACTTCTTTTAGAGAAAATGTATGAAGAAGAGCTTTCTCCACATCCAACCACAAGAGAGAAAAGGGTAAGAGTGAGTCCAAAGCCCAAAAGGAAGCTTTTTGTAGGACAAATGCTTTATGATAACGATAAAAGTCTGGAAGATTCACCCCTCTGTTGAGTTTTGGTTTATGTAAGAGAGATAAAGATACTCTCAATTTATTGCGTCAGATACTCGTCTAGGCAATTTTTTGAATAAAAAAAAAAAAAAAAGATACTCTCAATTTCTTATTATATTCATTAAAATATAGGGGCCCATTACGATGTCGGACAGACAAGCTTCTGACTAGCATCATAGCATCTGATAAGGAATCTGCAGTCCTGCTTTCATTATTATGATGTGACTGCCTTCACGGTGGTCAGAAAGTGTTTTTTTTCTATTGCAGCATGTGCTGCGGGCTGCAGCACAAATTTCAATAGAAAGAATACACTTTTGAAACATCCACTGCTCATGCGGTGCCTGCCACAAAGGGGCATGGATGTTTGAGGGGGCACCACAGGTGCCCACTAGGCCTCATAGCAGCTGACCTTTCTGAAAGCCTTTCCATGTCAGAAAGGCCGACATGGAAATGCTCTCGGAAATGGACATCAAAATCCTGACGGCTTTCCTTGAGCAGACACGCCACTATTTGTGGATTATCTGTCCAAACCGACGCCCTAACAGGCATTAGGGTTTCTCCCGGCCTGCAGCGCTCTGAACAACTGCATCGTAATGTGGTGTTTGGACCGCTGCTTTTGATGTCAGATGGACCACCACTGACAGCCTGTTGGTGGCTCTCCACCCGACATCATAATGGGCCCCAAAGCGATTTGTAGAGCGCCTGTAACGTTTAGCAAAGTGTCCCAGGGCTAGTATTAGCCCCGAAAACAGGTCTAAGCGACTAACCATAGGCATCTAGTAAGAATATAATTCATTTTTTTTAAAGTTATTTTAGGAGTATGAAGTGGCAGCCTGAATTTGACATAGAGCAGAAGGGGGGATATCATCCAAGCAACCCACCAAAAGAAAAATAAGGGATTCCAAGAGGAGAGAGCATTCTCAATTTTAGCAATAAATTCCTTTAAATAATTGTAATGGAATCTGAGATTGAACTTGTAAACCAAATATACATATATTTAATTTTGCATGAGGTAGCCCGTTGAAAATCCAGTTATCGTAAGAGGTTGTCTTATGGTATATTTATAAAGTAGTAGAATTTCCGTTTTATCCTTATTGATCACATCACCAGAAATGTCAGAAAAAAGGGCAGAACAGGTAAAGAAGTTTCTGGGGAGGAAATAAAGAGGAGAACATCACCTGCATAAGCTGTGAGTTTTAGATGACGATCAACATATCAAAAGCCAGGCATAGACGAATTAAGATGAATACAGGAAAGAAAAGGCTCAAGTGCTGTGATAAATGATAATAAAGGGGGAAGGGGACAACGCTGCCTAACACCATGTTGAAGAGGAAAGTAAGTAGAATCTTTACTGTTAACAAGAACAGATGCTCATGGAGATTAATATAGAAGGGAGATAAGAGCTATAAATGCAGGGTCAAATCTGTGCCAAACTATCGATTTTCAGATACATTTCCAATTCATTCAATCAAATGATTTCTCTGCATCTATTGCTATTGCTGCAAGGGGAGTTTTTTAAGAAGGGGAGATTTACTATGTAAATTAAGAAAGAATCTAGTATTATCCAACGTTAACTTACCATTAAGACATCCTGACTGTTCTTTCTCAATAAAATGTGGAAGAAAAGATTCCTGACGGATTGTTAGATTTTTAGCAAAAATCTTGTAATTCATGTTTACCAATGAGATGCGTCTCTCATTTTTACAATGAGCAGGGTCTTTGTGGTCCTTATAAATAAAACGAATTGCAGCTTCCTAAAACGTACCAGAGGTTGAATTGGATTTGATAAAGTGATCAAATAAGTGATGCAAATGATAAAAGAGAATATTAGAGAAGAGTAGACAAAATTCTAACATAAAACCACTGGGTCCTGGCTTTTTTCCTAATTTTAACACTTTTAGTGCCTGGGAAATTTCATCAGGAGTAAGATCCACTTCCAATTAATCAAAATCTAAAGCCGAAAGAATAAAGTGTGGTGTAGATTTTCCTTGATGTTAGATTGTTGTGCTGGTGCTTCCGGCATATAAAACCGTATACAAACCTTATTCTGAATCCCATAATTTCAGGCAATATTTCTTAGTACTATGGAAATGGCCCCTGTAGCAGATACAGTGTTAAAAAATAGTTTGGCTTTAAGTATTTTTTTGAAGATCATGGGTTGATTCAGAAGATAAATACTGCTGTTCTGAAGATTTGATTGAGGAGAGTAGCAGGATATTTTCCTTGGTGCAACCTGTCTTATTTTAGATCATAATCTATAATAAAACCTTACGCAGCTATTTTAAATGGGTTCCATAGTTAAGGAGGGGACATATTGGTAGAATAATTAAATAAGAAAGTTTCAGAGGTGAATGATACACAGGAAGTAGAAAATTGTGCATCTTGTAACAAGGAATTGTTAAATCTCCATCAATGTGAATCAGAGTAAGTGGAAACCAAGTCCAAATCTGTAATGACCATGGCGCGGTTGAAGAGTATTATGGGATTAATGTGGGATTATTTTATGAGTTGTATTATGGGTTCAGATACAAAGATGTGATCTAATCTTGTAAGTGTACCATTTGAAGCTGAGGAAATGTATAATCTCGGGACGTGGGATTTCATAGTCACCAAGAATCATCCAAAGCACCATGGGAAATAGGGGAGTGAAATTGGTTTGGCATTTTATGAGACAGAAATTGAACCAGGGATTGCCTATCTAGGAACGGATCCATGACTTGATTATTTTTTTTTGTTATGGATAAATTGTTTTATTGGAAAACAAATGTACAACTTGGAATGGATTTGAGGCAAACTGTGCCATAAGCAAAGAAGTGGCTAAACAAAGTTTAAAAAGCATAGTACATTAGAATTTGGGTTTCTGGTACAGACAGCAGTACAAAATAAGAATAGATGAAATAAGTGTTCTAGTGGCTGGATGATACAACTTTCATTCCATATTGTTGACTGTCCATAGTCCATGTAAAGCTAAGCTCTAGATTTCAACAATGCATATACTTCCCAAGGAAATCCAACTTCGGGTATAACAGATGGTAGCTTAATATCCAACTTCAGATACAACTCAGATGGTCTGAGAAGTCAAATCTTGTTTTAGATGTGAAGAAGGGCTTTGGTGAAATCCAGGAAAAGCCACATGCAACAATTGTCACTTCATCACCTCTTAAGTTCCTTTTTGTGGTGAATAAGATGGGATAAAAAAAGAAAATGAATTCTAACTAGACATGCATTTTCTTGACAGTAGGGGAACATTTTACAGATAAGTTCCAAACAAAGGCAAATAAACAAGTTTGTACAAGATAATTAACACATTCTGTACATCTTCACTTTGCTGTCATCATTTGTACAAACTCTTCATAATTTACTTGACCATCACCGTCAATATCTGCTTCCCTAATCATTTCATCAACTTCTTCATCAGTTAACTTCTCCCCAAGGTTGGTCATCACATGACGAAATTCTGCAGCACTAATGTAGCCATTTCCATCCTTGTCGAATACACGGAATGCTTCTCGTATTTCCTCTTCACTGTCGGTATCTTTCATTTTCCTGGCCATCATTGTAAGAAACTCTGGAAAGTCAATTGTTCCATTGTTGTCAGCATCTACTTCATTAATCATATCCTGAAGTTCTGCTTCTGTGGGATTTTGTCCAAGTGACCACATTACCGTCCCCAATTCTTTTGTTGTTATCGTGCCATCGCCGTCTTTATCAAACAAGGAACACGCTTCTTTGAACTCTGCAATCTGTTCCTCTGTCAGTTGATCGGCCATTTTGGAGCGTGCGCCAATCCGCAGATTATATCTCTAGACTGCTCCGCTCACAGGCTCAGCTCACTACTAGCCATAACTAGATTTATAGTCGCATCCTAGGATAAAGTATGAGCCATGATATTGTGTTTATTTTTTATACTATTAAAGGTTGGGGTGAGTGGGGGCATAAATATTCAAAACAGTTACAAAAATATTATCTATTAAAGAATTAATAACAATCAATCTGCCCTCATCATTTTCTTGTGAGAGCACAAGATTGAGAGAATTGTTACAGAAGACAATTACCCCATTGTTCTTATTGGATAATGGGGACACAAATACAGAACCCACCCAACTACATTTAAGTTTTAAGGCTTCAGATTTGGTAGGGTTAATCTCTTGGTGCAAAACTAAACCAGGATTAGATTTGCGTAAATGAGATAGTACTCTCTGTCATTTGACAGGATTAATAAAATGTGATAAGAAGATCTTCCTACCCGACCAAGTGATTTATTTTTTCGATTTAGCAGTGTTAAGAACCTTCAATAGATCAGTGAATTCCAGAGATAGGATTTAAATTTCTCTTGGTTTAGCAGATGATGCAGAAGTAGAGAGATAGGACCCAGTCTGTGGCTAATTGCATATTAGGCGTGGTGGAGGAAGGCAAATCTAACAACTTTGGAAGAAAGGATACAAAAAAGGAGACAAGGTAATTACTTTCAATACCTTCAGAAAGACGCGGCGTTCGACAAAGTGTCCCACAACACCCTCATCAATAGACTCTACAACATAGGCATACAGCAATATGCCCTCAAGTGGATCGCCTCATTCTCCACTGTATGCACACAGAGCTTCTGATTACCTCCCTTTACCTCAGCACCCAAAGACATCATATGGGGAGTTCCACAAGGATCATCCCTCAGCCCCACCTTGTTCAAGATTTATATGACCCCCCTCTCATACGTCATCAGATCCCACGGACAAAACATAATCTTCCACGCAGATGACACTCAACTGATTCTCTCGGTCACTAAAGAGCCTTCCAATGCCAAAACCAACTTCTGCAACGCCATGACCAGCGTAGCCAAATGGATGAGAAACAACTGCCTCGAACTCAAGTTTGAAAAGACTGAAGTACTGATCTTCAGAAAGAACAACTCCGCATGGGTCCACCACGGGTGGCCTGCGGAGCTTAGGCCCACATCAACCGACCATGCACACAACCTCAGCATCATCCACGACAGCCAACTAACCAGGAAACGACAAGTCAATGCAGTTGCCTCCTCATGCTTCCACACACTTCACATGCTCCACAGAATCTTCAGATGGATCCCAACAAAAACCAGAAAGACAGACACTCATGCCCTCATCACCAGCTGCCTCGACTATAGCAGCACCCTCTACGCCGGCATCTCCACCCAGCTCCTCAGAAGACTCTAGACCATACAGAACACTGCAGCCAAACTCATCCTGAACCTCCCCAAACAAACCCACATCACCCCCCACTGGCTTCTCATCCAGAAGAGATGTCAGTTGAAGACCCTCATGCATGCATACAAAGTCTTCCAGGACCTCAGACACGCCTATATCAACCATCGACTGAACTTCCACCAACCCTCCAGACACCTTCGCTCGGCTTCATTTTACTACTCACACACACACCTTGCATCTGCCTCAGCTGCAGGTGCGGCCACTCCTTCTCCTACATCGCTGCCAAGACCTGGAATTAACTGTCCCTCCAGCTTTGTACAGCCTCCTCGCTGGCAGATTTCAGAAAAAGAGTCCAGACCTGACTCTTCGACGGAGACACAGCACCTAGCTACTCATTGGAGTGACAGTGTTGTGCTTTACAAATACAGTTTGATTGACTGATTGATTGATTGAAGACCATAATTGAAGAACCTCCTTTTCTAAATGAGCAATTTTATTTTCTTCATTATGTAGATCAACAAGCTGCTGCTCCACAAAAGATACACAGGTTTCCATGAGGGATCATTTATCGTCAAGATGCTGAATGCGCTTCCTGGTTTCCTCAACAAGAAGATGCAGCGCTCGAATTTCCTCCAACAATATATCTAAGGAAATGGAAGATTGAGGTTTTCTTAGTGAAGAAGGATCATGTTTTAGACATTTGTTGGTGGAAAAGGGAGATTGAGCTTTAGCTAAGGAGATGGGTATGGACGAAGTACAAGGAGTAGCAGAGTTCACCATATCACCATAAGAAATCAGCTTTTCCATCAATAAGGTCTTAGAGGTAGAGAAGGCACTTGAGATGGAGGAAGATTGTGCCATTGAGTTAATAACAAGATGCAGTTTCTTTACTCTACCCATGCACCTCTAAAGAATCAGGAAACCAAATAATGCCACACAAATTTGTTGAATTAGAAACCAATGCTACTTGATATACTGCCAAATTCAACAGGTAAAAGGAGCGCATGGGCAATCGTATAAACTATGCATAAAAAAAATCAAATGTCAGAGGACAGAAAGCATTCAAGTATCACCTTATGGCAAAGATAGCAAAAATATGTATGTCCCTTTAATTTCCCTTTAATTTCATAGTGCTTCAATTAATGTAGGACCAGTCAAGAATGAGTTTGAGGAGTACATGGCACTTGACTAGAGTAGAATTGTAGCAAATTATGGGGAAGCACGTTCTATGCCAAAGTGCATTACTTTATGAGGTAAGAAACGTCTGAGGAAAACCTAAAATGATGGTATCGAGCAGAGCTGCGACCACATTGGAGGCCTAGAAGCAAGGAAACGCTTCACCTGAGGGAAAAAGGGTGTCCAGGCATCCTCTGCCTGCCCACGCACATGTGGGACACAAAGCCTCTGTGAGAAACGTTCTTAAAGTACAGTAAAAGCATCAGAGGTGTGTTCGTTGTGTGGGGCTTCCATTTCAGGGGACCATCTTAGTTGGCGCTGAAGCCACACCTCCAGTATGTCTCCTTGTGGTTTCTGCATAAAAGGCCCTGTTTGTTTTCTGATTTTTGTGATGTGTTTTGTGATATCTATTTTTCTTTGACAAATGTAAATGTTTTGGATTCTAATTACACATCCCAAAATAAGATAACTTGGTCTAACTGAAGCCTAAAAGAACCATTGTTCACAATTTATGGGTGAGGTCAGGGATGCATTTTATACCGAACCAAGAGGGTGGCCTTTTTTTCCTGTCCCAGCACAAATATTCCAGAGTAAATTGCAAACCAATACATGCAAGAGTGGCTTATCTGTCTGTAGAGGGATGATAACATTCCTTGCTGTTTCCAAAGAACTTTTATAGGGACTCTATTTACTAATGTTCGGTTGTCTTCCCAGGGCATTCTGAAATTTTTAGTTCTTTCTGATGTGAATGATAGCAAATCATAATAGAACCTCTGGTCTTGCCAAAACAATTGCATTGAACATACGGTTATTCTTTTTTAAAAGCGTGTTTGTCAGCTAATTTCGAAATACATTTATAACTGTGTGCATGCACTTCCTGTAGAAGAGGCATATTTTACAGTCAGTACAGCCTGCAAAAGAAACCCCAAAGTACGATACTTTTAACTATGGAAGATATATATGTTAGCAACCTCCCAAAAATACAATTTTGATTTGAAAATGTTATAGGTCCAGGGGTTGTATCGTTATACCATTTTTTGCACTGCCCAGCGCAAAGGGGGACTGTTCGCTTTCTTTTGGCGTTTTTTAGTACATATATTAACTCAAAATATATCTGAGTTAATACCTGCATTTCTGACAGCAGAGCTCGGAAACGCAGTGGGAATTCCTTCCCTGTGTTTTAGAGCTTTGCTGTCAGCAAAACCTGCATTAACTCGGAGATATTTTGGATTCATGTATGCACTAAGGACGCTAAAAAGAAGGTAATTTTAGACATCATGATGCGGCCCATGTTCCCTAGCCGGTTTTTCCTTGCAGTGTTGCCATCCTCGTCACTTTTGGTTGATTTGCAAATGTTTGTCTGAACGGTTTCATTTTCCATCGCTGGCAGAGTGTTCCATGAAAGCTGAAGTGATCCGACCCAGTCTCAGCCTCCATATAAGGAAGCTTTTAATGAGCGAGGTGACGCTAATTAAATCGCAAAGGGTGGCGCACGATTAACAAGTCTGCCTACTGACAAATGTTCAAGAATTTTTCCGACCTAATTTAAATTCCAATGAAAATATGCTCTATTTTTTGATGAGCTGTGATACGAAATTTTATTTTCCCCCATAGGCCATTGCGCCTCTGCCACCTGTAGATGTTTTAAGTGAATTAGCATGATTTTCCATTAGCTTAGCTTTGTTTGTTTTTTTATCCCAATGAAGCAGAAGCGCTGCTTCAGTTACATTCTTACTTGGTGTAAAAGAATAAGTGAGAATTGTTGTCAATTTAGATAGCTACACATTGTTAAAAATCCCCCTTACCCTTTCAAGATGATATTACATTTACATTTACACGTGCTTAGTGAATTAGTTGAACCTCAAACCGTTTCAAAACATGTTTCAGTTTCTTGCTGCTATTTCAGTTTTTCCTTGTTACAATCATTAAGATGCGTTCAGTCCGCCAATACCACTATTCACTTTTTTTAACTTTACTAATGAGGTGCTACCAATGCCCAGGCAGTCTTACCAAATTTAAAAATGATGAAATAATGAAGTAATACTATTACAAAATGTGCCATAGTATGCTGCATAATTTGGTTTTTTTGCCGCATAATTTAGTCAACCCTGCCACATAATTTGGCCTTCTTCTGCTGCATAATTCTAGGGGCTCTGAATATACAGGTCATAGGGAGAGATGCAATGACCGTAGTGAGGAAGAATGGGCGCCGAGTAACATAACTGCAGTAAGTAACATTACCTCCTAGTTCACTTCCTCAGTACAGGCATTCATGGATTAACTATAACAAAGCAAAATTTGCCACACCCCGAATGCAATGCCGATTAACTCACTATGGAATGTGATAGAGTCAGTTGCAAATAATATAAATGTTGTTGCATATCACGTTACATATCGCATTACTATTAACAGTAACAATGTGACAGCTATGAATATATTTCATTTTAACTGAGTTTTGTTTAAACAAATTTCAGTTTTTTTAAACATATGTTTAGGTGTCAGAACTAATTTCTGTTTATTATTTATTTATTTATTTATTAATAACATTTCTAAAGCGCGAACAATGGCCCTAGGGCGTCTCGGCACCATATTTTACGTCCATTTTCTCTGAGGGGCCCGTTATGATGTCTGTCTGAGTTTCCTCCCAACTGCCTAATTATCGTGTGGTCATATTCCCACATTTCCCTATGGGAGCATGTGCTACGGCCGCAAACCTCAAGGTGCCTGCCACAAGGTGCAGGTATTAATAGGGGTGCATCATAGGTGCCCCCTTTGGCCCCAACCGGATGCCACAATGGAAAGCGGGCCTGCTAAGGGCCCCCAAACACGCTTTCTGATCGGGTTTCCATGCCGGAAACCGTGCATCCTAACCCAGATGGTGTAAACCGCCGTCCATATGAATTACGGGCTGGTTCCAGCTGGCCGACTGGCTCATTTGGCCAATCGGAAGCTAGCCAGACTGATCGGCGAGTTTCAATTCTGTATCATGCTGTCTGATAATCAGCCAGTCGAAATTGAAACCGACAATGTCGGTCGTAAAGCCTCTCACCTAAAGTCCAATTTTCTGTAGATAACCTTACCTTACCAAACTAAAGCATCTTCAGCCCATGTAGCCCATGTAGTGTCATGGCTATATAAAAAATGTAATAATTCCGACGGGGGTAATGTCAATTTTCTTTCTACGTTTTGGAATAAAGTACTAGACTTGTCGTTATATTTGGATATATGGAAGAACATTCGGTTGAATTCTGTCTCAGGTTGGTTGCCTGTATCTTTATATCAAACTAATTCCTTTATGATTTTAACTGTCTGTGTACCTGCTTAAAATGATATAATGCAAAGGTTTTAGATTCTTCTACTTGTTGAAACTGTTCTTTGAATATAGGTTCTTTAAAACATATGTTATATGATTGTCATATTGTTACGAAGGTCTGGAATGATGTTTGGCTGGTAATTTCTCAAATATTGAATGTCACTAATACATTATCATGTACTATAGTTAGTTGCAAATCCGCTTCACTCTCCACTAAAATGTCACTGATGAACAACAAACGTTTTGATCTCTTAATACCCGCAGCTTTAAAATCCATTACTACTAATTGGAAAGATACCTCATTATGATCAGTTCATTTGTAGTGGGCTTGGCTAATTTTTACTAGGAAGGTGCTAATTTGACGCAATCTGATATCATTCATAAAACTCCGAATTACCAAACTTTTTGGAAACCAATTGATGATTATTTAGGTTTAAATCGTTAGTAAGTGTTCTTAAAAGAATAAACTTTCTATGTTTATGTTTAACACTTAACGTTAGGAGCTCTATTAATTTACAGATATTGATATGTGATTTAGTCCTCTACATTTTTTCTTTTAATTAATATGATTTTTTGTATTAAGGCACTTTATAAAATATTCCTGATGCTTATTTATAATATGTAATATATAATGTTTGTTTGCATGCATAATGTTTTACTTGATAACCATTTGTACATTTTCAGAGCTCTTTTTTGTATGCTTTCCTTTATCAACATTTTATAAAATATTATGAACACAAAAGTGCAGTTGTGGGTTTACACATATTTATACTGTACAAGAGCTTAAACACATGATTTCTATTGAAGCAACTGTGTTTCCTTGGAATCTGCAGATTAGAGAAGTGCCTGGCTGCATCATTAAGGGGATCCAGGGATGAAGATAGGCTGGAGAGGAGTTGTGTGTCTTGTGAGGACTGGGAAAGAGTCTCTGATGGCTAGTTGATGTGTCTATATGGTCAGTCAGTCAGTCAAAAGTACTTTATTCGGCAGCCAAGAGCCATAAAAGTAAACACATTTTTAAAAAGACACATTTAATTGAAAGATATTTTATACATAAAAGCTTAGGTCACGTAAAAATATTAAAAATATCTGTACAGAGCAATAAAAGGGCATCCAGCTTTACTTTTTATCAATCACATTTAGACCTACAAAGAGTACAACATATCATGTGCAACAGTGCTAGGCATTAGACCAAATGATATAAGCATTATATCATAACTCCATCTGCTGGCCTTTGTCCCTTAAAGATCAAAAGCGTCGAGACACCCCAGGGTATTTGTTGCGCTATACAAATTACATAAACATAAACATAAACATAAAGTGCACATTATAAAAACGTGTTTTCACTAATTCCTTGTTTAAGGAGGATCCTTGTTTAAGGAGGATCCGGCCTTCTGGGCCTCTAAGCTAGCCCCACTCTTCACCTCCATCTTAACAAAGAACTTCATTCCACCCTCTTGGCAAGGATCAATTATTGTTCCTATTTCTAAAGGAGGGGACAAAAAATACCCAGGAAACTATTGGTTAGTTGCTCTCGTTGATAATGAAGCAAAGTACTTTGCCGGGATCTTGCTGAATTCATTGCAGGAATGGGCTGTGGAACTTTCAATAATCCCTCCATGGGTCTTATACTCGGATAATATCACAGAATCCAAATGCCACAAGTACTTAGAAGTTTTCTTTAACAACAACGGAAGATATAAAAGCCATCTGGGAGAGCAAAAAAAGAAAGGAACAGCGCTAGCATTTGCTCTCAGTTCTGTCCATAATGAACTACTTTCGTTCTAACACTTCAGATGGCACAGGCAAAAGTCATCCCAACCTTAACATATGGAAGTGAGGTGCTAAAAGGACTGGATAGTGGCCAATTAGATAAAATCATAGCTAAAATCTTTAGAACAGTCTTTCAGCTACCATCTTTCACGTCACCGGCACAAATCAGGCTGGAACTGTGTATTTGCAAACAATCACTGGGCAGAATGATGAATTTTCTAATGTGCTGCCACAAGCTGAGGACATCAAAAGAGGGCAGCCTAGCGGCATCTGCGGCCCGTGGAGGGAGTTGCGGTGGGGCAGGCAGTCGGGGCGGGGGAGGGGCAGGGTGGGTAGTGATAAACAACGGAATCTGGATGATTGCAGGTAAGTAAACAATTAAATTAATAAAACAAATTTCGTTCCATGCCCTGCATCGCAACATGCAATGCAGGGCGCGCTACAAAATTCATTTTATTAATTTAATTGTTTACTTACCTGCAATCAACCAGATTCCGTTGTTTATCACCCCCCACCCTGCCCCTCCCTCGCCCCACCTGCCTGCCCCACCGCAACTCCCTCCACGAGGCGCTGCTGCCTAGCGGAACACCTATGGTCCAATCTGAATACAAACCGATGGCTAGCGGGGCATGGGTATTTGTCAAGCGGGCTAAAAACCCTAGGCCTGAGCGAAGTTAGCCAAAAAGAGTTCAAAAGGCTACATGTTAGCCAAAAATAGTTCAAAAGGCTAGGAATAATAAGTGCAAAAAAGTTCTCTTCTATGGAAGATAAGGCAAGTCTTGCAAGAAGAAGCCATGGGTGGATGACCCTAAAATTGTATGATTAGCTGACACCTCAGAGTTATTTAACTAGTCCATTTAATGCACACACCAAACTTTGTTTCTTAAAACTAAGCTTGGGGCAATCAACTTGTCCTGCCACCTCCCCAAATGGAAAAGAGAACAAGCTCAAGAACTATGTCGAATTTGTGGCAACCATAGGGAAGACATAACCCACGTTCTGTGCCTGTGTCCAAGTCTCCTGAAAGAAAGAAGGACCCTCCTACGGAGGGCCTGGCACAACAAGGAAGTAAGTTCGTGCAGATCTGCAGTATTGGCTTGCTTTGACCCACGGAACACCCACTTAAACTGTGCACCGGTGAGGTTTATGGTCTGTGCAGGAAAAAACGAAGGAAGAGGAGATGTCAACCCCTACCTCAGCTAGAGGCGCAGTTCCACTGACCTCTATAATAGCAGGAAGTCTTGCCTTGCGGGCACCCAGATATACTAAACTGTCGGAAACACCAAAAACCGATACTAAAAAGGGCCCGGCGTACAGGCTGGACAACTTTGGGTCTCAAAACACAACCATGGCCACAACCACAACTGCCCTGAAGGGATTATCTTCACAGGCATCCGCAGTACAGCGCACCCACAAGAGAGCTCGGACATGTGGGGGTCCGGAGGCTTTTTATAACTGGAACTGGGACTCTATTTTATCAAACCCAACAAGTGTCATACTTTTTAACAATTTAATAAGAGTTATAATTTGATCTTTTGTACTGCGCAAAGGTTTGCTTTTAAATCATGCAATAAAGTTACTTTACTTTAGTCACTAATTCAGGGGACAAGTTGGCTACTGCGGCGGCAACCTTTTCCTATGTCTGATAGCCCCTATTAGAAAGCTTTCTACCCCAAAGCAGACCATGCGAGAGGATCTCATTTGAAGATAGAGCAGAGCCGGCTTGACTTGGACAAATTGGCAGTCTCTAAGTAATGGTAAAATATGTTTTCTGTACAAAGAATTGTAGTGGGCGCAGACAAATATAAAATGAAGAGTATCCTGCTCTGAAAAATTATCAAAGGGGCAGGGTTTTAGTGATCCAGGTTTCGAGTAACCTTGGGGAAATGCCAAAAGCCAGGGGACCAGGTTCAAACAAAATCTGGTCAGAACAAACCATGATATGCTTTGTTAACATAAGTTAAATATGGCTGCATCTGTGGACCCAAGCTCACAGACGATTTGGCTAATTCCATCTCCTCCCTAAGCCCCTGCCGCTTGTCCAGAAACTGTTGTGTGAAGTCTCTGATGACAATCTTGCCCAGGGATACGGGGCTCAGCAACAGGTCGGTACAACCAAGCCATCTAGTCTGTTCCGTTATGTATTTTAACCAGGGAATGTGTAACGCCCCCTCCAGTGCAATGCAATCAGTAATTATAAATTGGTTTAAGTCTGGGGTTGGACTTGCCCAGATTCTAAGCCAGCACAACAGCGGGGTGACCGCTATCTGGTCGGAAATGTAACCCATCCACAATTCTTCATGTAAGTTAAAAACAGTGGTTGCAGTGGGGACCACAAGGTGTTTTCGCATAAAAATAAAATTCAGCTGCCTGAATTCCCTTCACATCCTTGTATCCCCAAATGTCGCACCCATACGTAGCCATCAGGATACATTTTGCATTATAGACAATCAATAGTGCGGGATGGGGCTTTGACCCCAATCTTTTAGCAAAATCGAAGGTGGCCCCTGCTGCTCTGGCTAAGATGTGCTTTTTTAAGCAAACGTTGTGCGCACCAAGATCCTTGCTCATCGAAAATTCCCCCATTAATATGGAAATGTGGACAACTTGGCCTTACCCGCCTTTCGGGGACCTATGTTCATAGTGTGTGATTTCTTAAAATTTTTTGTTACATCTAACAAATTCATAAAACCTATAAAACAATTTGAAAGTCGTAGAAGGCCCATTGCGATCTGGCCAGTAAAACCGCATCATCGGCATACCAGAGTGCAGGGATCATCTTGGAGCTAGCAGGGCCGGACTGGCTACCGGGCAGTTGTATGTGCTGCTGAGCAGGGGGATCATTTCGTTGATGGGGACCTGTGTGTGCAAAACGAAATTCGTTTTGCTTTTTTTATTTCACAGCGCACGCAGGTCCCCATCAACGAAATAGGCCCACACCACAGAGAAATCATCCCCCTGCTCGGCAGCACACACAACTGCCCGGTAGCCAGTCCGGCCCTGGGAGCTAGCTCTGGGTATGTCTTTGCAACAGGATACTAGGGAGTCTCCCAATTTGTTAATATATAGCCTAAACAGCAAAGGGGCTAAAATACACCCCTGCCGTGTCCCCCTTTTTACTTCCCAGGAGCCTTTCACACTGCCATCTGCATTGTACCTTACCGCTGCTTAGGGGTTTTAATGGACAGTGTGCAAGAAAGAGACCGACTCCACGTCTAACCCCAGATCGCGTAACACCAGCCACAACTTAGACCTATTAACATAATCAAATGCTAAGGTTAGGTCCATGAAGGCCAGATGTAAAACTTCCCTCTTGGCGATGGTGTACTTCCCAATCACTAAATGCAGGTTAAGGCATTGGTCCAAGGTCCCTTCCCCTGCCTGAAGCCATACTGCAGATTGGAAATGATGTTAACCTGATCAAGCCAAACAGTTTGGCGATCCAATATTACTTTCCCCAAAATTTTAGATGCTGAATCTAGGAGGGAGATCGGTCTATAGCAAGCGGGGTCATCCCAGACCCTCTTTTTAAAAATGGGGAAGGTAACCGCCTTTGCCTATTATGAGGGAAAGCCACAGGAGCAGGCTGCATTAAAAACATGAGTTAAAATCTTGGCCCAGACTTTGGGATCAGCCTTATAAAGGTCTGCTAGTACCCCATCTTGTCCAGGCGTCTTTCCTCCAGAAATTTAGGTAATAGCTTTATGAACCTCATCTATGCTGAAATGGAGGGAGGATGCTTGGAGGGCAGGGAACTGGTTATCCCACAGAATCTTCTAGATTTACGTAGCTATAGATGTTACCAAAATGCTGGACCCAGAGATCAGCAGGTATCGTACAGTCTCTGCTAGAATTTGGCATGTCAGAAAAAAATGGCTGTTGACCACCAACTAGAATCTGGTGTTGTCAGCCAGGACACTGGCTTGACTGAGCGCCTTCCAAGCCTGCTCCCTTATCTGCTTCCTCCTTTCCTAAACTGCAAGTTTATGGGTCTTCCGGCGGCTCCTAGTTAATATTGCATCCCTTAGATTTTGCATAAGTGCCTTCTTTAGTTCCTTATGGGCAGCCAAACAGGTATTGTCAAACCACCTTTTAGGTTTTGGGCATCTAGCTCTAGTTTTAGAGGTTACATCGGATGCTACCTGCTTAGTGATTTTGTCAAAAGCATCTAGGTTGGCTCTATCCTGTGGGACAGGATCCATACAGACTTGGAACTCCGGGGCACAGTTGGAATTCAAATTGTCTAAAATACTCTCCGGGACGATCCTTTTCCCATTTCAGTCTCCATGCTTAGTGTTTAGTACTGATGTTAGCATTAGAGATTTGACTCGCTACCCACCTTTTATGGCGGCAGAGAGAGAGAGAGATCTAGTATTAAAGAGTATGATCACTGATGCTATGTACATAAGTAACGCTTACATTTTTAACAGCCGGCTCTAATAATGCGGATAACATAATATGATCAATTATGCTATAGCTACCACTGCCTGCATAGGTGGGGACCGGGACAGAGGCATCTGTTTGCGGCAAGCATTGAACATTTTGGGCTGAAAGGAAACTTTCTAAATGGTGTGTGCTCAAAATGATTTGACAGATCGAAACCATCACCCTCCTCCAACGTGGAAATACAGTTAAGGCAACAATGATGGATATTAAAATCCCCTAAGATTAATGTGTCATGATAAGCTTGTCTTCCTTCCCTGTAACTTCCCAGAAAATCCTCTAAGGCTAATAGATGTTCAGTTTTGTGAGATCTGGTGAAGTAAATATAAAAATTAACCACTAACAGGGTGGGGAGTTTCTTACATGACAGTGTTGATATGGCTTTTAGGGCCACATAAGAAAGGGTGGGGTCTCTTCGGGCTCACAGTCAAAGTCGGGAGATTAGCATGGCTAATTTGAGGATATCTGATGTTCAGCATAGATAGTATGATCACCCTTAGATATGCACTGTATATCTGAGCGACAGGCTCCAACAATTTGGAGTACATTTCTCAGGGTCTCTACTGGTTGACAGGATCAGGCTGGAGGTCTAGGGGTTTCAGCCGAAAGTCTGTGAGTGACAGCTGAGCTCTGTAACAGTGAATGAGTGGGTAAATTAAGAGTCTCGCAATTTAATAAGGGTCTCTGGAGATCAGGTCTGGGTCAGTAAAGTGTAATGGTACATGAAAAATGAAAGTGGACTGAGCTGGTGAATGAGGGATGAGTGCCAGCTGAGGATTTCTAATGGCAAACTGAGGATTTGTCGAATAAAGTCTCAGGAATGGAGGAGTGACTCTGCCAATTGTTGAGGACTAGTATATGTTCGCTGAAGGCGTGCTATAGATCTGTTAAGTTTGAGTGAGGCTATGTGTGAACGTACAGCAATCAGAAGTATGCATGCTGGAATTTCGAGCCCATAATTAAACTATTAATAGCAAAACTACAAGCCCCCTGACTCAACATTCTATTGACTGAAAACAAAAAACATAAATGGTTGATGGTGTCATATATCATAGTGCCAACAGGGGTTAAACATCCTAGTGGGTGTGATGCAGAGAAAGCCTTTCAGATGCTAATGAGAGCATACTGCTAATGAGTTACAATTAACACTCCTTGGCAAACTGGCAAAAGAGCTGGGTGAGGTAATGTGAAGTCCAGCTAACTACCCCTTATAGTTAGCCATTGGTAGCAAGCAGTTGAGCTTTCTAACACCTGGTTGATGATGACTAAGTGCAGGTTGTGTAAAACCTGGACGCCTGTAGAAAGCCCTTCCTCCTCATTGACTTTTGGGGCAGAAACACCTTGACATAGACCCTTGCTGCTTCCCTCTTTGTGATTCACACTCTCACTCAGAGATACAAGGCTGTCATAGAAGAACTCCTTCACCCACACTACCCTGAATGCAGTGATTGGGTCAGAACACCTCTGCACTTGGTCCTGAAATGGATTTAGGTAATTAACTTTCTCAACCAAGGGTGGTGTCAGCTAATGCAACTCTTTGGTTTGTATGTTAGTTAGCGACTCCATAGCATAACTATGGTGAGAAGTACTGTAAAAGTACAAGAAAGTTATGGTAAAGCAACTTGCTTAAGAAACGTTTTCTGCCTTTGCCAAAAACTGAGCCCATAGGAATGGAATATATGATGTTACAAAGCAAACAATTACAATGCATGCCTTTACAATATGGTTTTTACACGGCAACTACCATTACAATGCATGATTTTACAACGCATACCATTACAACGCATTTTTAGAAACTGCCATTACAACGCATACCATTACAATGTATACCATTACAACGCATACCATTACCACGAATAATACTTTTGGGGCAACAGGGTATAAGTGTTGGATAGTGTAGGGGTAAATATTACTATTCCTACTCCAGTGAGTGCAACAGTAGGGTAAGTATTGGATAGTGTAGGGGTACAAATACTATCCCCATGTACCCCAAAACTCATACCCACCCTAAAAGTAAAAAATCCCCATTACTTACCTTATATTGCATTGTAATGGCATGCGTTGTGATGGTATGCATTGTAATGGCATGCTTTGTAGTGACATGCGTTGTAATGGCATGCGTTGAAATTGCATGTGATGTAAAGGCAGTTGGTTTGTAACCACTGTGTTGTAAAGGTAGTGCATTGTAATGACTGCGTTGTAATGGTTGTTTTCCATAGCAATGCATCCCACAGCTCAGTGAACCATGGTGTGAGTGGAAAATTCTGATTTGCTTTATGCAAACAGATGTTTGCCACGGTGGAACAGAAGGAATATGAGAAACAGCTTCTTTCCATCCAATGGTACATCCTCATGGCAAGTATTAGAGAAGAAGACACAGCAGAATTACAAATCTGTCCCTGATGCACCTTCCTACCCTGCTTGCTATCTGGCAACAGCCATGTAGACTTGGCCCGCTTGATGCTCCTTTCTCCCTGCTCAGACTCATTCCTTCTTTACCTGAACCTCCCTTCATCTCGGGTTTAGCTTAACTAAAATTATAACCTCCCCTTAATTTCACCTTCCATTGAACCTCGGCTTAGCTCATCCCAGACGCTCATTATCTCTCCCTTTATTTGCATTTCACCCCAGATTCTTCTCTTGTCAACCTTAAACTAACTTTATTTCAACCTTGCTTCAATATAACTTCACCTCACATCAACTTCACCTAACCATCAGCACAACTTACTCTCAACCATACCATAACATCCCCCCCCTTGCACTCACACATAAATCTAACATTATTTTACCCTGACCCAAAATAAATTTCTTCTTGAATCAAACTCAATTGTGTTGTCTCAAAGCTTTGAAGATAACACTGCTAAAATATTTAGCCCTATAATACATAAATAAATAAATACTTGGAACAAGGAACACTCCCCAAATTGTTTCTTCCAAAAAATATCGATGTAAGGACTGTGAAAGAGGCTATGGTATGGGTTTTAGGGATGTAAACTTAATGGAACAAGGTTAAGGGTTGGAGGAATATGGTTAAGGTTAGGAGTTAAGGGAATATGGATGCATGTTTGGAGTATAGGGTATAATAGTATAGGGATATAAATTAGGGAATATGAGTAATGGGTATAGAATTAGGTGTTTGTGATGTAGGGGAATTAGTATACTATCATGCTTAATGGCTAGGGGTTATAGGTATTGGGTTAAAAGTTAAAGGTTGGGGAATAGGGTTCATTGGTGTAGGGTTAATTTGTAATGGTGCCAGTCTACTTCATAAATACAGGCTGGGGGATATAGGTATAGGTTTAACCCCTTTGCTGCTTCTGATGGACAACGGCCGTCGCGCGCACTTTCTCCATAGTGCTGAGCAAGTCTATTGGCCCTCGAGACCCGCCCACTGCGCTAAGCGGTTAAGAGTGAAGGATTGAAGGGTGGTGTGGCCAACCACCAAGTAATATGGACGCTTCTTGGAGCGGATCCCGGCACTCGCCGACTCCTTCCACCGCCATCTGTACAGTCATCCATTTGCCACAAGTGAAAGTTGCCTTCGCTGTGTCTCCTCATTGCAGCAAGGCCGGCTTGCTCTTTATTGTGGCTCAAAATAGATTTTTGCCGGCATATGAGGTGAGGCCTGAGAGGCGGGGTGCTACTGCAGTCACGCGTGGCTGTATGGCAACGGAGGTGGCCACGCTCATGAGGAGGTAACGTGTCGGCTTGTTCTGAGAGGTTGTGGGGTTGCACAATCGACGAAGCACTCTGCCTGGGTCCCCATACTGCCCTGGAAGTGGCTGAAGGCCCGAGAAGAGAGAAGAGAGGACAGCGGATGTGGCATCCACCTGATGGCTGCCAACCACTGGACCAGCCACAACACTATCCAGGGCCAGGACTGGGCACCAATTTATCTGGTGGTGGGCCACTTTGCCCCAGGGGTGGACCTGGCCCACAATGGCCCCTACTGGCGCTACATGGGGCTCCACGCTGAGCGGCCTTGCTGTAGCGACATATGGAAGGCCCGGTGCTGTGTACTGAAGACGGGTCCTCAGAGGAGGTGACCCCTAATAAGACACATTATTGCTGACAGTAGGTGGGCAGCTTTGCGGCGATAGATGGGCTTGTGAGGTTGAAGATCCACAGCTGCATGTGCTTGGGTGAGCCCTTAATCCTGCACCACCAATGGAGTTTGTCGCCGCACAGGGCCCTGAGTAAAGGTTTGTGGACTGTGTATAATCCCAGCGGAGCACCCCAGGGATTGACTCTAGCGCCACAGTCATGGTTGGCGGCCCCCTCCCCAGATCCAAACACAAGATTTTTGTTGCTGCCGAAGTAGGAGACCTGAGCTGTGGCATACCTGATTCAGACCTTCATTTGATGGGCTTGCTACAGTATGGATCGCTGCCATGGGGGGCTCTCTCACCTTCGGTTACCTCTCCTCCCATAAACGCACCCACTGGCTGTGCCAGAGGTGGCAGAGATTGCCCAAACAGAGACCAGGGAGGGACCCACAGAAGGTACAGGGGTGATTGTTGGACCCCTCACAGAGGTCTATGGGTGGGTGCCGAGGTAGGCCAGAGGAAAACCAACAAGCCACAGAGTTGTACTTTCTAGCCCCCTGGCAAGGGGCGGTGACTGCTCTGGTGCCCCCCCTTCAAGATTGAAGCTCTGTGACTAGGAGTATTGGTGAACGACTTGGCATGAGACTGGTGGACGAGGAGCCCGCAGTGGCCACCAGACCAAACTCAACAAATTCATAATGCCAAAGACTCTGTGATAAAGCTAACACCTGATGAGCTAAGGCCCCCGGTTGCCGAGGCTTCCCTAGTGATGAGCCTCTCACCCTTGTTGTTGTGATGGCGGCGATTCCGGGAGTCTGTAGTACCCTTGAGGTTAAAATAGACTGTCACTACAGTAGGTAAAATTAATGTGAGCTGACCTCCGCAATCTGGGGGCTCAATTAAAAGAAACGAAGGACTCGATTGGCACCCTCAGTGCTGAAACAGCGACACTGAAAGACCAAGTTAAAGACCTGAAAGCTACTACCACTGTCCTGGAGGACTTCGAAGGATGGTTACAACAGAACAACGTCTGCATAATAGGGGTCCCTGAGAGATCAGAGGGGCCTGATGTAGACCTCTTTGTAGAAGACCTCATACTCAAGCAGCTACAGCCTCATGGCTCTCCAACTACTTTTCCATTGAGCGGGCCATCGGGTTGCCGTCAAAGCCATGTGCACCTCCTCGCTCTATCATAACTCACATTTTCAACTACTGCGACTTCATCTTACAGGCGACTCATAATGTGCCACCAGTCCGTTACAGAAATGCCACTATCTCCTTCTTCCCGGACTTCACACTGTGAGTTCAAAGACTACTATGCAGTTTTCTGGAGGTTAAGGGGGCCTCAAGAGAACGTGAGATTAAATATTCGATGCTGCGGGTGACTGCAGAGGACAAGACCTAGTACTTCACAACTCCTAATGAGGTTTGGGAGTAGCTGGAGGGCTGAAAGATTACTGGGAAAACTGGAACCCAATCCAGATTCGAAAGACGGCAACATAGAACCAGTACTCTGGACAGGACTCAGAAATGGAATGACCAGTGAAAAAGGCATACACCATTCATCCATGAGGGACTTTGCATGGCACTTCCACAGGAGTCCAGAAGGAACTGGGATGAGGGATGCGTGGGCTGCCTGTGGAACTGCTACTGGTGCCCTAAAACCCCACTGCCATAACAGAACAAGTGCTTACCTCCTGTTCAATATCTAATTGGTCTCCTGGGTAGCAATGACAGGACATTTTTCAATGGCGCATAACTTTGGTCACATCATTTACATTCTTAAAGTGTGGAGGGTGGCTGAGTGGCCACTTGGTGTCAACCACAGCCTCCTAAAGTTTGTAGTATGTTTTTGGGTAACAGGCGCATTGCAGAGTTGGGGGGAGTGGGCAGTTTGAGTCTGATGCAGGGAAGCATGGTGGGGTGTTTGGGTTGAAGTTCTAATTACATTTTTCTTTGTCTGTTTTTCCTTTGATAGTTTCTTAGTAACACACTACCATAGACAGAATGACAGCATACCCTGCCTATGCCTTGGTCTGGACCACTGATCTGCTCTTTGGTTCACTTATATTCCTCACGGCACACGCTCATTTACACTTCTAAACACCACGATACCCTCAACTTCCGATGCATTGCCCTTAGGAATTGTGCATGCCCCGAGGGGTAGTAACTGGCCCGGGCCCCCTCACTGTACTTGATTACCATAGGTTCATGGATAACGAATTGACAACTTCAAGTTTCAAGGTGCTCTTTTGGAACTTCAATGGGCTGGGGTGTTATATTCCCGGGTTAGGCCCATGTAGCAAAGCAACTTGAAGTGGATGGCTCTGTTTGCCATTCATGCAATTATTAACTGTCTGCAAGCTTCATATGGAAGCCAATTCAGGTCAAGGAAGTCCGTAGAAATATGGTTGTATTTTTTAGTGCCAGTTATGAGCCGATCAACCGAATTGAGGGCAACCCTAAGAGGAGCTGTCTTCACTCTGGGCAAGCCGCACAGCATTTCGCTACCGTAATCCAACTTTGAGATCACTAACGCTTGCACTGCAACCATTAGGTCATGAGCCGTGAGCTAGGGTTGGAGTCTTCCCAACAAATCATCGGACCCTAACCAAGCAGCCACTAACCTCACCCAATGGATCACCCATAGCGCCGACGAACTTGCACCCTTGAAAAAGCATCTAATCAAGCAAGGTAGCAAAAAAGCCCCCTGGTTCAACGATGACCTCAAGAAATCCAAGAAGCTCGGTCGTACTCTCGAGAAAACCTGGAGAAAAAACCCAACCACTGATAACCTAACCACCTTCAAGAACGCCACCCGCAAACACTACCAACTTATCCGATCCACCAAAAAATCAGCTTTCAAGGATCGACTTGACAACAATGCCCAAAACAGCAAGGAACTATTCAACATCGTCAAAGAATTTACTAACCCCACCGCCGGCACTAACGACATCTCTCCCTCCCAAGACCTCTGCGACTCTCTATCCTCATTCTTCCACAACAAAATCGCCGATATACATAACAGCTTTGACAACCAGCCCGAAAACATGTCCACTCCACCCATTTCCGATCCAACACCGCCCTCTAACATCCTTTACACCTGGAACCCAATCACCACCGAAGACACAATCCGCCTGATGAACTCCATCCACTCAGGATCGCCAACCGACCCTTGTCCCCACCACATTTTCAACAAAGCAGACTCCATCATCGCACCCCATCTCCGCGATGTCATCAACTGTTCCTTCAACTCCGCTACCTTCCGGGAAATCTGGAAACATGCCGAACTCAGCGCCCTTCTGAAGAAACCCACAGCAGACCCCACCGAACTCAAGAACTACCGCCCCATCTCTCTAATCCCCTTCCCCGCCAAAGTAATCGAGAAAGCCGTTAATAGTCAGCTCGCCGTCTTCCTCGAATCCAACAAATCCCTCGACCCTTCACAGTCCGGCTTCCAAGCCAAACACAGCACCGAAACCGCCCTCATCGCAGCAACAGACGACATCCGAACACTACTGGACAATGGAGAAACAGTTGCCCTCATCTTACTTGACCTCTCCGCAGCCTTCGACACAGTCTGTCATAACACCCTTATACAACGCCTCAGCAACATCGGAATACAAGGAAAAGCATTGGACTGGATCATCTCGTTCCTTGCCGGAAGAACCCAGAGAGTCCGCCTCCCCCCCTTCAAATCAGAGGCTAACGCAGTCATCTGCGGCGTACCACAAGGATCTTCACTCAGTCCCACCCTTTTCAACGTATACATGAGTCCCCTCGCATCCATCACGCGCCAACACAACCTCAACATCATCTCCTACGCAGATGACACCCAGCTGATGCTCTCCCTCACCAAAGACCGAACACCGCCAAAACCAACCTACACGAAGGAATGAAAGAAGTAGCCGAGTGGATGAAGATCAGCCGCTTAAAACTGAACTCGGGCAAAACGGAATTCCTCATCTTAGGATCATCCCCCTCGGCCTGGGATGACTCTTGGTGGCCAACAGCCCTGGGAACCGCACCCATTCCAACGGATCACGCACGTAACCTGGGATTCATCTTAGACTCCTCCCTCTCAATGACCAGACAAGCCAATGCCATCTCATCATCCTGCTTCAACATCATACGCATGCTCAAAAAAGTCTTCCGTTGGATCCCCATGGAAACAAGAAAGACGGTCACCCACGCACTTGTCACTAGCCGACTGGATTACGGAAACTCCCTCTACGCCGGAACCACAGCCAAACTACAGAAAAAACTTCAACGCATTCAAAACGCATCAGCCAGACTCATATTGGACATCCCTCGTCAAGCTCACATTTCCGATCACCTGAGAGATCTCCACTGGCTCCCTGTCAACAAAAGAATAATGTTCCGTCTCCTCACCCATGCACACAAAGCCCTCTACGACCTAGGACCCGAATGCCTCAACACGAGACTGTCTTTCTACACCCCCACCCGCCAACTACGATCATCAAACCAAGCCCTCACCGCCATTCCTCGCATCCACAGATCCACCATGGGGGGAAGATCCTTCTCCTACTTAGCAGCCAAGACCTGGAATTCTCTCCCCACCCACCTTCGCCTGACTCAGAACCACCTCTCCTTCATAAAGCAATTAAAAACTTGGATATTCGATAAGTAAATACTCCCGCCACCTCAAGCGCCTTGAGACCCTCTGGGTGAGTAGTGTGCTATATACATTTCTGAACTTGAACTTGAGTCTTCTTAGGATGCTGATTTGGAAGTTCACTCCTTTTGTGAGGGAACTAATGTGCTTCTGCATGTTCAGACATTTGTCCAATATAATATATATGAGAGGCTGCTGAGTCAACGAGGTAAGGTCTACAATAAAGAGCAGTAAACTGATTCAACCATTGATCCATGACCTGCGATTGTTTGAGGGGTGAGTTTGGAGGAATTCCATTTATAAAGCATTAAGCTTCAGGTGGTTGCGTGTCAGCCAGCTTTGTGTTTCCAGCAGGACTGAGTTGGGGGACTGGATGCCCTCGGGGGAGGCGATCTTCAGGTATAGTTGGGCATACATGTGATAGTGAATGCTGAATGATTTCAGAATTTCTGTCAGAGGCTTTATCAACAGGTTAAAGAGCATGTGGGAATGCGCTGAACCCTGAGGAACCACCAGGGTGACCCGTGCAGGATGGAACAGGGATTGGTTCGCCTTGAAGCTTTGGGATCTGTTCTGAAGGAATGAAGAGAACCAATGTAGTACAGGCCCAGACAGCCCCATTCTGTGTTCCAGGAGGTCAATTAGGTATCTTGTTTGACTGTATCGAATGCTGACGAAAGGTCAAGAAGGATCAATAGGCATGACTCATTATGGTCCAACATTATTAGCGCATCCTCGACAATGTGCGTTAGGGCAGACTCTGTACTATGGCCTGGGCGGTATCCAGATTGGCATTGGTCCAGGAGTTGGATATGGTTGATGTGGTTACAGAGAGTTCGGTGAGTACACATTACTCCAGGAGCTTTGCCAAGGTGGGGATGCTAGAAATTGGATGAAAGGTATGAAGGTCCTTGGGATCAGCAGAAGGTTTCTTCAGAATTGGGGTAACTTGACCAGATTTTAGGCAATGCGGAATAGCACCTTGTCGAAATGATGCATTGATGATCGTCGTCCAAAGAGTTAATAAGGAGGATTTAACTTTAGCGAAAAGGTTCAATGGCAGAGGTTCATTGTAGTGATTGGAGGGTTTCAAAGTCAACAGAATTTTGCATATAGTGCATTCATCCAAGGTTTGGAACAGAATCCAGGAAGCATTGTTTTTGGGGAGGTAGGGTAGGGCAGGGTCAGTGATGTCCCACCCTGGGGGACGGAGGGTGTTCAGTGGACTGATCGACAAGTGATCAAGGGCTGACCGTAATTCAGTTTCAATCTTAATAGTCTTATCCGAGGAGAAATCAGCAAATTCACAGTTCGTTAAAGTCCCTTGACCCAGTGACGAGATATTAGGATGACTGTTGGGACTTGATGAGTTCGAACAGTTTTTTGGGACGGTTTTCTGCTTGCTCTAGTTGAGTTCTGAAGAAGGAGGCCTTCGAGCATCTGATGCGTTTATTGTATAAGCATCTCAGGGATCTTAAATGGTAGAGATGTTCAGGGGAGGGATGGGATCGCCACAACCTTTCCGAAAGTCTTACATTTCTTCTTTCGGAATTAAGACTATCATTGAACCACGGTTTGGAGAGTTTGGAGGACATTCTTTTAAGCTGTAGTGGTGCAACTGAGTCTAGTACTGTAAGCATTGAGTGGTTATAATGGGCCCTAAGGTCATGGACATCTGACATGTTCAAGGGAGGGGCAGGGTGTTATCGCAGAGAGGAGTCAGATCTTGCGAGTTGATATTCCGGAGAAAACTTTTCAACTGTTTTGGGTTCTTAGGCTGGGCTCTACTTGCTCCAACCTATTCCAGGATGAGGAAGGTGATGCAATAATGACCAGTCCAATCACACGGGAGGATCGGATCCAGGAGGATGGAGTTGGGCTTACTCAACAAAAGAAATGACAGTAAGGGATACTGAAGAGCCACACCACCTAGCTATACAAACTATTGTAGATATGTACACATTTTGTGTTGGAGTTGGGCTTACCAATGACAAGATCTAAGGTAGTGCCTTTGATATGAGTAGGGCTGTCACAGATTTGGATTAGGTTGAGGTCTAGTAGAAAGGATTTGAGGCTATTGACCACGCCATCATTTACCTCATTCCTGTGGAGGTTGAAATCTCCTAGGAAGACCAGAGTGCCTTGGAAATCAGTATTGGCCTAGATAATGTCCATGATCTGTTCCGTGAAGGAAAGGTTGGCATGAGGGGGCTGGTAAAACGTGCAGTTTGCATGAGTGATTGTTGCAACCAGCCACTTCAATGCATAGATATTCACAAGACGGTAGGAGGTCAGCATGGAGTACTTTCACTGTTAGATTGCTACGATGTAAACATGCAATGCCTCCTCCATGACCACTAGTTCTGTCCAACCTAACGATATCGTAGTTGGGAGGCATTAAAATGTCCGGGATGGGCGCAGCTGAGTCATTTAGCCAGGTTTCCGTCAGCATTACATGGTCAAGATCCTGGGAAAGGATGAGGTTGCAATGTCCCCAGCATGTTTAACTGCCGATCTACAGTTTAGGAGCACGGATTTGAGGCTTATGTTGGTGTCCATGGGTACAGTTAGAGTGGTGATGACTCTTGTGAGGTTGTTCTCATGTAAAGTTTTGGTGTTTGCCCTAGGTTCCCTGAAGGGATCAGTGGGGATGCACTCAATTTGTTGCAAGTTTGATAGGGTGGAGGGTTGTGCCAAATCATAAGAAAGTAGGAGAGAATGAATATCCCTATCAGACAGGGAGGCTCCACTTCTGGAGGGGCGAGAACGGTTGTTAGGGTGCGGAGAGGAGACACAAATATGAGGCGTGTGGGTGATGTGGGATGGGGACCGCTGAGTATCGGGGTGGGTAGGGAGCCTGGTGCACCCGCTAGCTGGGAGGGAGCTGAGATGAGGATTGTTCATAGCAGAGCAACTTAGTCTGGAGTTAACTGACAGTTCCTCAGTGATATGTAATAGGCTACGTACCTCTGCCTTAAGTTGTTGTAAGCAGAGTGCTATCTGGTTAATCCAGCCTTCCAAAGATGTGTGTGAATGGGCTTGGGAGGCTAGGTTCAGGGGACCCTTCAGCGGTATAGAGCTAGTGGGGATGGGGGGTACTAGGGCAGGAGGAGAGTGGATGTGCCCCGAGGGAAGGGATTCTAGGAAATGGTCCGGCGTGCTCGTAAGGATGACTAGGATAGGAGAGGGGGGGTCGGATGGATAGAGACCCCTAAAGGCCTGTGGGAGAAGGTCAGGATTATGGGTTGGGATGGGGGAAGGGATCCTGGGGAGAATTAGGGTAGTGCTGTGTGCAGGGGAGCTGAGGGAGTTAGCGCTAGCTAACAGAGGGAGTGGGGGAGCAGATAGCCTAGCGTGATGACTGTGGTGTCGTGGCTCGTTCACAGCAGGCAATGTGGGGTAATTTTTATTATGGGTTAAGGTAGCTAGAATGTGGTCCATTGGAGCAGATGTAGGGTCCGAGCGTAGTGGTGGAGATGTAGGAGATAGACTTTGCAAAGACTGGGGGACGCAGGGGGGCCAACCCCTCCGAGGGGGGCGGAATTGAGGTTCGCCACTGTATTCAAGATGGTGGGGAAACGGTTGTCAAATACCTCTAAATCGCGATCTGAAGCTCATATAAGGATGGTTCCGTTTTTGTAAAGGGAGATGGTGGCTTCAGCTCTGTAAGCCGAGGGGGGCGCAACCATCAATCTAAGACCATGTGGAGTCTTCAGGGAAGTGGAAATCTTGAGCAGAGAGAATATGGCCTTCCGCCACTGAGCATGACATTTAGTGTAAAAGATGAGATCATTTATGGTAGCGCCCTTTCTGGTGGAGAAGAAGGGGTCTGAGATAAGGGTTTCCGGATAGGTTTTAAGTAGTGTATGTTTGAAGTTTTTTGCAGCATTTTTAGATAGGTTAGTGGGATATATGATTCGGAAAGAATTATGACCAGTCGGCTCCAGGTTGGGAGAGTTGCAGTTTGAATGTTTTGCATCCATACCCGCACACAACTTCTCTCCGCACAAAGGAGGCATAGGTAAGCCAGGGGTCTGTTCCAAACATAGGAGGCGTATGCAAGCCAAGGGTCTGGTCAGAGGTCAGGGGTCAGGGGTCAGGGACATTATTATTATTATTATTATTAATAGTGTTTTATTGAGCGCATGCTACCCGGAGGCCTCGTAGCGCTATATTGTTTGAGTCAAGAGCAGGCCAGAGAGCCAACTTAGATGAAGAGGAGCGTTTTCAGTTCCTTCCGGAACTTCAAAAGGTTAGGCTCACCACGAAGGGTGTCAGGCAGGGAGTTCCAGGCTCTGGTGGCATTCCAGGAGAAGGAGCGTCCACCCCATCTTGCCCGTTTGATTCTAATAACAGTGGCCAAGAAAGCTGAGCTAGATCTCAGACTTCTTTTGGGAAGGTAGGGGTTTGCCAGGGAACAAATCATGGCTGGAGCAGTTTTCCACATGGCTTTGTGCATAATGCACATGGATTTGAACATAACTCTGGCCTTGATTGGCAGCCAGTGCAGTTTCTTTAGAGCTGCCGTACCGGAGTCGCCCCGGCCCAGATTTAGGAGGAGTCGAGCAGCTGCATTTTGTGTCGTCTGAAGTTTTTTTGTGGTGGCAATAGGGGCTCCTAAATATAGTGAGTTCCCATAATCCAAACGGGACAAAACGATGGCTTGCACCATGATTCTACGTGCTTGGAAGGGAAGAAGAGGCAACACTTTTCTGAGCATCCGCATCAGGCCAAAGCAGGTAGCGGACAGGGCAGTAGCCTGTTGTTTAAAGTCTAGCTTTGAGTCCAGCCACATACCTAGACTCTTTATTTGGGTCTTGGGTTGGGGTGGATTCCCCATACTGAGGGGCCATTCAAGCATAGGACCAGGAGTAAGTGTGTTGCCTAGGATCATGAGCTCAGTTTTTTCCCCGTTGAGCTTTAGGTGTGACGAGGTCATCCACTGGTTTATCGCTACCAAGCAATTCGTAAGGTTAGAAGGGGAGGTGATAGGCTGATTCATGGACACCACCAGTTGTGTATCGTCGGCGTAGGTCACAATATCTAGGCCAAACGAATGCACAATGTCCGCAAGAGGTTGTAAATAAACATTAAACAAGGTCGGACTCAGGGACGAGCCCTGAGGTACGCCTTGATCAAGGGGCCATATTTTTGAGTGGACATCGTTCTCAACTACCTCAAAGGAGCGGTCCTCCAGAAAGGATTGTAGCCATAGTATGGCCTTCCCTGAAATTCCTATGTGGCGTAAGCGGTCAAGAAGGATACTGGTGTTGATGGTATCAAAGGCGGCACTGAGATCCAGCAACATAATTGCTACAGTGCCGCCTTGATCCATCTGTTTCCTTGCCAGCTCAGTCACCGTCAGAAGGGCCGTTTCTGTGCCTAACTTTGGGCGGAAGCCTGCTTGGGAGTCGTGGAGCAGAAGGTTATGTTCCAGATATTGAGTAATGAAGGCATTGATGTGTTTCTCCAGTAATTTGCTGATCCAGGGGAGGAGTGATATTGGACGATAATTGGCCATGTTATCAGGGTCCAAGGTTGATTTCTTTAAAAGCGCTCTAACTTGGGCACATGACAAAAGAGATCAGTGTGATAGCAGACAGAGAGTTTGTTCCTATGGGTAGACCAGGACCCATGAAAGCCAGACTATATATGGCTATTAGACAGGAGGCTGGGCCGTGATAACTTGAAGGCAATTCAGGGATGGATTAAAATCTGTATAAGGCATGCAGATCAGACATGCCTTTCAGGCATGAGCTTAAAGGGAAATAACCACCTATGTGGTATTAGGGCATACTAACCGCTCAAGCAAGGCCACCCTCTGTGGAGAATTTTCTTTGAATGCAGTAGGGAGTGAGTGCAAGACATTTCGTGCCTGTCCTTGATGGACAGTTCAGAGGCCCAAAGTGTTTGAAATCATGGTTGATCCACATAAAAGGATGCATTTATCCAATTGGCCGAAGGTAAAGACTTAACAGAAGGGCATGTATGATGATAAAACAAAGAACTCATGGACCAGGTGTATGGGATATAGATATAATTACCACTCCAAGATGGCCACAGTAAGCAGAGAGAGGAGCAGGCCTATTTCACTTTCCATGGTCAGCAGAGGATAGAGACCAGGAAAGGGAGCACCCCTCTTCAGTTTACATAGCAGGATAGGTGCCCAACAACAACAAAAACAAAATGGGTGCCAAACAACAACAATAGAGACAAATAAAATGGGCGCCCATCAAAGTACAAATCTGAGCTCATGGGCCTCGCAGCGACCCAGTAGAAACCAAGATCACTCATCAAGAGTCACAAGAGCAGACCAGGTTTTCAGGCCAGAGCCGTAGCGACTCGCACTGAAGTGCGGCGCAAGACCGGTAGCCCTCACCCCCACTTCTCTCCTCACTAACTCAGGGAAAATGGGGCGGCAGCCAGAGGGATTGTCGGGACCCCAGGCGTTCAGTCCTTGGAACCATGCAATACCCACCAGCCTTCGTCCCTGGCCATAGGGGAGACACAAGACCTCGTTGTGTTATCATCTGGCAGTGGGCTCCTCCGTAGCACCTCCTGAGGCACGGGCACTCACCTCTAAAGAGGGGTGGAAGGAATTCACGTAGCAGGGGCTGTTTGGCCCCCCGAGCCAGCCCCAAAGCACCAGAGCGACGCTCTGCAGTGAGCTGCACAAGCACCTCAGAGGCATGGGCACTCAACTCACCCAAGCGGTGGCTGGCATTCACGCAGCAGAGGCTGATCAGCCCCTCGAGCCAGCCCCACAAGACCCGAGCACCGCTCTGCAATCTCCGCCAGCAGCGGGCTTCAAAGCAGCACCTCAGGGGCCCTGGCAATTGGCTCCACATTGCAGTTGAAGAGGCAATGCCTCTGGGGTGGATCGGACCCTCGAGCCTGCACCACCACACGGATCTTGGTGGCAGGGGGGAGGTGGGGTGTTCTTCTCGCTTTGCCCTGAATTCAACGGTGCAACCATAAGAGCTCAGGCACGGTGGAAGACCAGCAAGAAACTCACCCTGTAGTAGCTGCGACAGGACTCAGCATCCGCTCCAGCCTAGACTCTGGAAGCTCCAATTCCTAGTGACTTCTAAGCACTGCTTTCTCATTTAATCCTTGAAAATTCATAGCTCCACATCTACATTTTGTATTTTTATCATTTTGCTCTTGTTGTACTCAGATACATATTCTCTATTTTTCTAAACCTGGAGTCTTTGGTTGTGGTTTCATGGAGTTACTGTAATTTAAGTGTTGCACAAATACTTTACACATTGCCACTTAAGTTAAGTCTGATTGCTCTGTGCCAAGCTACCAGAGGATGAGCACAAGTTAATTTAGGGTGTGTGTCTGATTTCCCCTGACTTTGACAGGGTGCCAACCTCTACCAGTTAGAGACCAATTTCTAACAGTAACCCAGACTGAGGTCATCAAGTATAAATTTAAAAGATCTCAAATTGAAGTAGAATACACGATTTCGTCATAAACCATTACTTCTAAGTGTGAAAGGAAAATCACATTGCTGCTGCCTCTCTCTGTAACTGTTGTATGTATGTATGTGGGTGATTCTTGCACTGCTGCTGCACATTCCATACTTCTTCTGTAAGTGTGAGGCAGGCTGTACTGGACATTACTGCCAATTATACTGTTTTATGGTGAATTGCACTGATGTCATTGTCCATGCAGTAACTGTGCTTTGCGTGTGAGTGCAACCCATTAAAACACTTTCATATGAAAAGTGATTGAATACTTGCTACAACAGTGGATGTGGTTTTAATCATGTCGGTTGCTCTTTACCCTTATGTAAAGGAGGTCTTGCATGAGTAGGATGTCTGTATGTTTTCAATGATATATATAGGCGCATCCTCTACGCTTGCCACCCTCCCACTGAGAAAGAAAAACGTTTTTAATACCTCCTTAAAAGCATCGACTTTATTATAGAAGGTTTTCATTTGAGCGCGGCAGTGTAAATTGTTATTTGTTTTGGATAGCAGTACGTGCATTTGTAAGTTTATAAACTGCACAATTTTATTGTTTACAAGAATGAAGTCCCAAGGGTATGGTTAGCGAGCACGCATAGTCTGAACACTGTTTTACTGTGATTCCTTTTTATTGATTCAACAAAAGTGTACAAGACTGCAGTGGATACGTGCAGACAGTTTTCATTCTGACAAGAGACACTAAACATAGCCCGTTCTCAAATCCAATTATTTGTCAAATTGAGGTGTATTTTTATCCATTATCGTGCCTACTACTACACAGGTGCAACCTCCCACCACTGTCGCAAAGTCTTCGGCTAACCCATAATAACCAGGTTACTGCCTTCCATGTCAGACTTCCGGACGATGCACCACTTCATCACTACCCCATACTGCTTCTGAGAGTTTCCTGGAGATGACCAGTCACGGAAAATCAACATTGGTATTACAATTTGCCTTTGTACATGGGGAGAAGTGGCGGTAAGTGTGTTCAGTCCGAATGGAGGCAATTGTCTCCTAAATTGCTGTAAAAGCCACAGTCAGGACCACGCTGAATCGACAGATGTTTATTCTGGTATTTTCCTTTGGTTCCCTAACAAGAGTACCGTCGCTAGTTACAACTGTGATGTCAATTTGATAGCTGGAGAATGTCGTGTGCATACCTCGTTGCTGCATTTAGCAATATCATGACAAAATACACCGCTATGTTGATACTCACTGGCTCTGTAATGTGTGATACACATCAAGTGGTGTCTCTAGACAGGATTTTTAAGAAGGCGGGGGCACCCAAGGGTCAGATAAATGTGGCAAGGCCTCCTATAGTGGGCAATCATATAGGCTGTGTGCACGGAGGAGTGTGTCTGTCTATCTATCTATCTATCTATCTATCTATCTATCTATCTATCTATCTATCTATCTATCTATCTAGCTATCTATCTATCTGTCTGTCTGTCTGTCTGTCTGTCTGTCTGTCTGTCTGTCTGTCTGTCTGTCTGTCTGTCTGTCTGTCTGTCTGTCTATCAAGATACATAGATAGATAGATAGATAGATAGATAGATAGATAGATAGATAGATAGATAGATAGATAGATAGGTAGATAGGTAGATAGGTAGATAGATAGATAGATAGATAGATAGATAGATAGATAGATAGATAGATAGATAGATAGATAGATAGATAGATAGATAGATAGATAGATAGATAGATAGATAGATGATAGATAGATAGATAGATAGATAGATAGATGGATGGATGGATGGATGGATGGATGGATGGATGGATTTAATTGAAAATGCCCAGTCTTGGCGTTCACTAACGAGTCAGTGACGCAACTCCCATCAGACACAGCAGCACGATCAATAACATACAAGCTAGGTGTTGGGACAATGAGGTAGAAACCACTGGCAGCTAGTATGTTCATGATAGTATGTTTATTCGATAAATTAAACCATAGCAAGCAACAAAGACCGGTGACACATTTCGGTCTAGTGACCATTCTCAAGCCAACTGCTGATATGTGCTTAAAGCATAGATTTAGACAGAGGTCTGTCCATCCAAATCATAAACATAAACAAACGATAAAAAGATGTGGTCCCAAAGTTGCATCGTAAATCTATTTAGGAATAGTGTCTTAGTTAATACAATATTAAATGCAATTTAAAATAATAAACCTCTGAAAAAAGAGGAAAGAAACCAAGTTTCATCAAGTGCTTTTTGGTGAAATAAAATCTATACCTAAAGGGGTAGAAATCACTAGTGAAAAACACAAATACCACTATTAAGGAAAGTCGCATTGTCAATTTAAAAGAAACAAACAAAAAACAAAATTGGTACTGAAGCAAAAGAAAAACAATATGCCCTGGTGGGTATTCGGTAAATTATTCAAATATCGAGTGCAATACATTCAATTCATCTGAATCTCATGATAAGTAAACAGCATGATAAAACTAAATTCATTGTTCTGCAAGTTCAATCCATATTGTTACAATCCATCATTCCATCTGTTAAACCCGCTGAAACATCCTACGAAAGTAAAACCTATACAAGAAAACTATGACACACTCATAATCAAAAGAACTGAAAAGTAACAACCTTTCTCAATCAAAACAAAACAGAAACGCATTTGCAATACAATATGGTCTCGCATTTTAGAAACTTTGATCATTTATTTTTTCTTAAGCATGTTTTTATTGGCATTTTGTAATTAACAATACCACTTACAAGAGTCCATTTATTATTCAGATAAATTGATCTTTTACATTTCAGTGTTACAGCAATTTATACACCTTAGATTTCACAGGGTATGTGTCCATTTCATTATTTATACAAATGTTTAAGCCGGAGTACAGCCTAGATGCGTGTCCTAGAGACTGATGAACAAATAGCTATTCTGCTATGCAGTTCGCATTCTGTTGACAGTCTTTTAGGTGGGCAGTTGTCAGCCGTTCTAGGACATAACAATATCCTCCATATTTGAGGGAAAAACAATAACATATTTTAACCTATTATCTCATTATTTGGACGAAATTGCAGTGATGCTGTGTTTTCGTTTATTCCTACTTGCTTCCACTCCCCTCCCGTTTGCCACTTGTTTGTGACGCGTCTCCCATGACACCAATTCTTCTATCCAAAGCTCAACTATGGGATGTTTCCGCACTCCCCTAGATTCCTCCCAGCTCAGGGCTCTACTTTCGTCTCCAGCCCAGTTAATCACATCACGGTTCCAGTTTGCAAACTGAGGTCCGGCTGCAGACATAGGGGTAGCTTGTCTCCTTTCTGGTGAAGAATTGGCTTGGTAGTTTGGTCTGCCCTGTTCCCATGATGCACTGGGCCAGGGACAGACTAATTTGCATATAGCCAGGTTCTGAGCTGGGATGGGGCAGTGAGATAAATAACGGTGATGGATCAAGCCCTGATCTTTGGACTGGGTAAGAGTGGTCTGCTTAATTCAGACACTCTGTTCATCACCACCCCCTTTTCTGTATCGCAGACATAGGGGTGGGCGGAACTTGCGTAATCGCGTTACGCAAATCTCTGCAAACACGCGGAATTGCTTGTTCGCGATGCTTTTTTACTGTTCGCAATCGCGAACATGCATTTGAGAACGCGAACAAGCAAAAAATTCGCGAAGTCTCGGAAAGCAGAATTTTGGGCAATTTCGCGTTCTCCACGGAACGCGAAATTACCAAAATTCCGGGAGCGGAATGGAATTTACCACCCAGGCCTAATTCTAGCACAATTCTTCGCTTGGCTAGTCCCATTGCTAAATCTATCAGTCTGTTCCCAACCTTGCATTATGTGGGAGGGTAAAAAGTCCCAACACGCATTCCCGCATTGTAAGGGCTAACTCCCGTTCCAAGGCGTCTTTAATCTTAGCTATAATTGCTTCCCTGAATATACGTATATTCCGACTTTCCCATGTCATATGTATGAAATCTGCCTCTATTTGGGTACAACTTGGGCACTTCCGTATTTCCCCTCTAAATCTGACATTGAGGCGGTAGGGTGTCATGTAGGTCATGTGTATAAATTTGAATTGTTTGTATTTCACACAAGTATTTCGGGAGAGCTTCTTAGAAGTCTGCAAGACTTTCCCCCACTCTACATCAGAGAATTGCCCATCCACAAACCTCTCCCATAACTCGTTCAATGGGGCTAGAGATGCGGCAAGCAGAGGAGCGTAGAACCACTTCATTTGATGCCCCGCGGAGCCCAGGGTAATCAGCGAATGCAACACTGGATGAGTCTCAGGCTCTTCCCTCCCCTCCCCCACAGCTGTCCAAAGGTGTGGGTCATAGCCTCATAATGTAGGAACTGCCCCTGGAGGAGACCACAGCCATTCTAATTCCTCAAATGGGATCAGCATTTTATCCAGAAAGCAATTGCCAACGTTCTCCAACCCTGCTGCTGTCCAGGGTGCCACCTGCTTGGCTGAGAATATATTCTTAGGTTCCCCATGGGGCAGACCCACTAGTGGCAGCATAGGGGTGTACCTTGGGGTCTTTTGCAGTTTAGTCAGACTACTTTTCCAGGTCCGTAAGGCTGTATTTTGCAGTATCGAGCGGTGTAGGGCAGCAACTGCCGAGACCAGCAGCTTTGCCAGCGGCCACCTAGGGTAGGTCCCGGGCTCCATTAAACAGGTGCCCTCCTCATTTACTCCCTCCAGCCAGTGTGTCAACCATTGCAGTTGGGCCGCCAACATATAGAACTCAAAATTCGGTACCCCAACCCACCTTCTGTCATAGGGCGTTGTAACGTTCTTCATGACAGTCTCCGTCCCCCATCTCCCCACATTAATTCACGTAATAGGGAGTTCAACAGACTGAACCACCCCGGGTGCATCTGGACTGGGAGATTAACAAAAAAATAGAGGAGTCAGCAAAATATGACCATTTTAGATAGGGAAATCCTAGCCAATATAGGCAACTGCAGTGTGCGCCAAAATTGAACACATGATCTTAGAGACAGCAATGGTCTATTCAAATTTCCTTCCCTCAGGTCCTCATAGAGTGAACTATATGAATACCCAGGTACTTGAATGATTGGGAGATCCAGTTAATCTCAGCTGTCAGGGCCTCAGCCCTAAGCATTGGACCCGCCACTAGGAATAAGTATGACTTTGCTTTGTTAATCTGGAGGCCCGATAGATGTTCAAATCCCTCCAGGGGCTGTATGGCCGAGACTGTGGACTTCACCACCTCCCCAGGTAAATCAGCAATTCATTGGCGTAAAGGGAAATAGTATGGACCCGCTCACCCTTCCTGAGGCCTATCCCCTCACCTTCCTGAAGAACCCTCTCAGCCAATGGTTCAATTGCTAGGGCAAACAGGAGGGTAGAGAGAGGGCAGCCCTGCCAGGTTCCTCAGGAAATCTTATATTGACTGGATATCGCTTTTGCCCATCTTGAACCTCGCTGTGGGATATTCATAGAGGAGCTGTATCCACTTCACCCAGTCACTCTCAAGGCCCATACGCAGCATTGTTTCTAACAGGTATTCCCAACAGACTTTGTCAAAGGCCTTTTCCAAGTCAATTGAGAGCACTGCAGCCTGTCGCATGGATGTCACGTCCGAGTGATTAATTACAGAATAGAGTCTACGCAAATTGTAAGAGGTACTGCATGAGGGGATAAAGCTGTTCTGGTCAGAATGGATAAGGGATTTCATGTAAGGGAGTAACCTGACTGTCAGTACCTTACTAAGAATTTTAAAATCTAAATTAGGCATAGAGAGGGGCATAAAATCTACCACCCGAGCACCTATCTCCTTGGACTTAGGGAGGGGCACCACAAGTGCACTGTGGGTAATTTCGGGGAACATATAAAGTCACTAGTCGCGGCTAACCCTGGGCGGAGTTCGCAGAGATGCGCTAAGCGAAACTCCGCAAAGTGGTAAAAAAACTAGGCCGCGTTACTCAAAGCTCAGCAAGCAGAGTAGCGCTGTAGAAAAATGCAGTTTGCAGTGATTTTAAGTGACGGATGCTTGTCCGCACTGTGCAATCATCGCGAACAGCACCATGCACAGCGCAAGCGAGCCCTCTTTTCTTTCTGCCGCTCAAGTAGATTTTTACTCGAGCGGCAGCTTTCTCAACGCGAACAGGCAGTTTACCAAAGCAAACGGTTGTGAGCATACGCAACCACTTGCAATGAGAAACCTGATTCCCCCCCTTGTTGTGAAATTTTGCCAGGGGGTTTATTTTCCACACTCGCGCTCGCCAACTTGATGTTGACGATCCCGAATGAAGAGAAAAAATCTCACCGGGAGGTGGATTTTCCCCCTCATGCTCATCTACTTGACATTGGTGAACATGAACGAGGAAAAAAACTCTGCTCTGCTTTTTCAGAACTCCGCAAGCTCGTCGTTATGCAGAGTGTGGAAAACTCTGCAAACTCCGCAAGCAGAGCGGAGTTCACCGCCCAGGGTTAGTCGCAGCGCTAGGTTGGGAGCATATCTTTTATTAAATTCTGCTGGGAGGCCATCAGGCTCTGGTGTTTTACCAGGCGCCATACCGGCAATGGCCGCACGTACTTCTTGCAGAGTCACTGGGTCCCCCAACTCCTCCTGCACCTGTTGGTCTACTCGCACCCAATGGACTGATCCATGCAATGTCCCCTCACCACCACGTTAAATGCATCCCATTCCACTAGGGCGGAAGAAGCTGTGTGAGCGTGAGTGGGAAAGAAGGTTTCAATAAGTGTACCCAGGGATGTCCTGAATGGGGCATCCTCCAGTGTCAGTGGGTTAAGCATCCATGAGGGGATCGGAGAGTGCCTTTTCCAGAGGCCGATAGATCATCAATAGTGGGCTAAGTTTGACTTATTGGTATTGTAAATGATAATGGCTTTTATTATTGCAGGTGTTTTTTAAATGACAAAGGCTTTTAATATTGCAGGTGTTTTTTAAACACATAAATAAATGGCATTGTCATGTACAATGCTAATAGGTCAAATTCTTGCAATTGCGAGACCAATTATATTGCAAATGCTTGTTAAGTTTTATCTCAACTCAGTTCAATAATTTTCACTTTGAGTTACATTTTGACTCTGCTTATGACCTATGTAGTTATGCCTTCCCATCGCCGTCAACAGCAAGATTTGCTTTGAGACTGCTACTGTAGAGACAGCAAGGATTTATTACATGAACATTTGCTGTATCCTGGTACCATAACTGTACACTCTCTGCTCAAATGGATGGAGAGGTGGTCTTTTGCACTCGGAGCTTGCACCAACATTGAATGAAAGAGAGAAAGACAGGGAAATATTTACAGAATGAGCCTGGGAAAGCTGGATTTCTCAGGAAGACTGCTAAATGAGGGACCTTATATTTTGCTGAGCTGCATTTATTAAGGTAGCCATTTACATCATTCTGGATAAAAATGAAGAGCAACCTTCTGTTTTCCTTTTTGGTAGCTATCATCTTGGGAACTTTTAAGTATTTAGTGAATTTCACATCGATTGTAGAAGGCAAAAATCACACTATTATAGTGATGATAATAATTTGTTATGTAATGTTATGATATGTTATGTTTTGTTAGTCCAACTTGTATAGCGCAAAAGCTGCCTCAGCAAAGAGGCGTCCTGGCGCTTACTACAGGCCGACCAGAAAACTAGAGTATAGGACGCAGGGAAGAGATGGGTTTTTATTGCCTTCCTAAACATCAGATAATTCTCCAGGCTATGGATGTGCAAGGGGAGGTTATTCCACAGATTGGCCACTAGACAGCGGAAAGATCGTCCTCCAGCACGTATATGTTTTACCCGCGGGACATGAGCAAGGCATGACCTCATAGAGCGCAAATGGCGCATAGGTGTGTATGGTGCCAATACATTGGTTAAAATACACGGGGAAGAAAGTTTCAAGTTTTTAAAAGCCAGGCAGAGGGCTTTAAATTCTATTCGCCTGGCTACAGGCAGCCAATGTAGTTGCTGAATTGCACCCAAGATGGGGCGTCTTCTCGGAAGTCCTAAAAGGGCTATGGCCGCTGCATTTTGGACCCTTTGTAAGCGCATGACCTCAGCTTTATTTGCCCCCAAGAAAAGTGAGTTGGCATAGTTAAGCCTAGACAATATGGCCACCTGAACAATCAATTGGCTAGTGGACGGGTCAAAGTAAACCAGAAGGAGTTTCAGTCCTCCTAATAGTTCGAAACACGTGCCTGCTATTTTCTTGGTATGGTCCTGAAAACTGAGGGTTGAATCCGTCCGTACTCCTAAGTTTTTCACCACCACCTTGGGGGAAGGAGCACTCCCAAGGGTGTTGGGCCACCAGTTCTCACTCCAAAGTTTGATGTTTTCCACATAACTAGAAGGCCACTATATAGATCTAGCCATAACATGGCAACATTTGACAAGTTGAGCCAATCCCCACTTGTTTCATAACTTTTATGTTCCAAGACAAGTAAGCAAACCCAATAAAAATACAAAATGTAGTCTATATTTTAAATGGACACATTTGAAGTCCCTATTGAACAAAGTCATCATCATAGGGCATTCAAACCATGATCAGCAGTGTTCCTTCTGGCAAAGAATCTATTCTCTTTACATTTTGTGTCACCTATTGTTTTGCACACCAATAAACTTCTATGGTTTGTTACTGTAAAGGGTAAATTCTCAGAACAAAAATGTTAGTGTACATCCCTTTCTTGGTAAACGACTTCACAGAAACCTTCATCCCATCATGTTTTATGCAAAAGGTCATCAAATGACAGTAATTCTTAAAACCACTACAGTTGATTCAAGGATCACTTCTGAGCCTGCTGATCTACAGCTCACATGCACGCCTTCGAACATTCTTTGGGTATTATTTTCAATATAAGTTTGCTTTAGCGTGTCGTGCAGTGTCTGTTAGAATCTTTGGCGAGCTTTTGATTTGAAAAATCCCGGGAACGGGTCTGGTTCTACAGGGATCCCTCAGATTGTATTGTGTCTGCTTCACTGTCTCCAGTGTGCATGCTTTAGACGGACCGATAGAGAGCTCTTGCAGTCTTTAGGTGCGACACATAAGGAAGTGTTTTGTTTTTATTTCCCTGTACTTATTTGTATGAGAACAGGCTTTAGGAAGAATATTGTACAATATGTAGCATTCAAGATGCTGGCATATACAACTATTATTTTATAAATAAGGGTGTATAAATTATATTTTTAATAACTTAGCGAAAGCTCCTGGGGAGAGTGTTTGGGAAGCAGAGAACGTGGGCATTGCTGCTTGTTCCCTTGCTAATACTGCAGTTGGCAGCTGTACCTAAACCGAAAGCAGGCCATGCATGTACGTAAACTGAAAGTAGTTTATGCACTATGCATTAACAAATAAAAGAGGGCGGCGGCTAGCTATAATAAAGTGAAAATGTCCTGTGACGTAAACTGAAAGTAGGTTATGCACTATACATAAATAAACAAATAAAAGCGGGCAGCAGCTAGGTATAGTGAAGTGAAAATCTGCAGTGCCACACACTAGAATTAAATTAAATAAACAAGGAGTCCCCAAAAACCACAAAACATTTATGAGTGTAGCGGACCTGTAATTAGCCGGTGCTCCTGTAGAAAAACCCGGGAATGATGAATCAGAGTGCTAACGAATAAGGAGCAAGGGAAAAAAAGACGCACAAATTAACCATTTGCTGGAAACAGGCTCGATCACACTCAGTAGAGTGATTACAGCAGGTCTTGCAGACAGCGCATGTGCGCAGATGCTGGACCTAAAAATGTATGCATGTGTAAAGTTTCCCTTAAAACACAAGCAGAGGTTTTATGGAACCCCCTACTTTTGATCACCCCCCCAAAAAAATTCTCAGTAATTGACCAAATTGATCATAGCACTGAACTGCACCCCTACTCTAGTGGACTCAGCGAAATCATTGGGAATCACATTGGATAAGAATCTAGACATGAAAGCCCACATCAAATTAATAGCAAAAAATGCTCGCTTTCACTTGATCTACATCAGGAAAGTAAAACCATTCATCTCTACGGCAGATCTCAAATTGGCAATACAATCCTTAGTTATTTCAAGAATTGAATATGGATGTACAACCATAGCAAGTCTACCAAAAATCTGCACGGCATCACTAAAAGCATGCCTCAATGCAGCGGCAAGGCTCATCACAGGATCAAGGAAATTCGATCATATCTCGCCACACCTGAAAGCGCTTAACTGGCTACCATACGAAGCCAGAATCCAACTTAAAATGGCATGTATCACCCACAAAGCACTCCACTACAAAACACCAAGATATCTGGCCCAGAAGATTGAGCTATCTGGAGGAAGCAGACCAGCTAGGAGTGCCAAGGAGCTGCTGCTGAAACCACCCATCTTCCGGAAGAAGAAAACTTACCACAGAGCTTTCACTGGGGCAGCCCCCAGAATATGGAACTCACTCCCTCCAAATATTAGGAAAATTACAAACACGGCAACATTCAAGAGGAAAGCCAAAATCTTCCTAATGAGTAAGTTCCTCTCATAGGCATGAAAGGACATCACCGCCACCCCGTCATAGATGTATCAAAACGGAACATCAAATGGAGAAAAGGGAAATGACCAGTAGACTGGGGACAAACTAGCGGCGCTATACCTACCCAGAATCTGGAGGAAGAATGTTCAGATAAAGACAATGCAGAATGACTGTACATGAATACAATATACAATACAGTAAGCAAGTAGAATAACTTATATGGAGATAGATGCAGACTGAAAATAGAAATATGTAAATCACGATGTCAACTACTAGCCTATAAATTTACCACGCCACTGTACATAGTCTAGGCTTTATTACCTTATAGATATATACCCTATCTACCTCATATCAGTGTGATACGTTTTCTATATAGCTCTGTAACTACAGACCTCACTCAATATGTGATTATGCTATGCGAGCAGTATCTCTAACCTACCTCATGTATATGTATCTGTGAAGCGCTCTGATACCCAAGGGTCATATTTGCGCTTTATAAAAGTTTCTAAATTAAAAAAAATGCTGGAGTCCATTCAAGTCTCCGAGAAATGTCACATCCTTTACATATACATGCAGAGTTCACCCCTTGTTCACAGGTGTATAAGTTTCTTTATGTTCATCCTCCGGTTACAGACAAGTTCAGTTTAAGTTTCATACCATTTTTCAAAATATTCTTAGGTGCAAATTAATTCTGCAGCCATATTTTGACCATTCAGATGCTTTGTTTCCAATTCAATAATGTATCTTGCATCTAAGCATTTTAAATCTAGAGTCCTGTTACCACCTCTGATGCTGCTGTCCACTGTATCAGTCCCGAAGTATATCATCCTATCTGAGTGCTCTCATGTTTTTTGGCAAAGTGTATTGAAACCAGATATGTAAAGTACTAATTTGTTATTGCTCATTTGTGCTGGAGAATCTTTTCTATACACCTGCAATAGTGTATATATATATCTAAAAAGAAGAAATAATCGGGGACTCTGTCTGTGCAGAGGAGAATCCGGTTTGCTGATGGGAGCCTTTCAGGGTTCTTTTTGTTGAAAAAAAAAAATTATATATATATATATATATATATATATACACATATATATATATATATATATATATATATATATATATATATATATGTGTATATATATATATATATATATATATATATATATATAAATTTTTTTTTTCAACAAAAAGAACCCTGAAAGGCTCCCATCAGCAAACCGGATTCTCCTCTGCACAGACAGAGTCCCCGATTATTTCTTCTTTTTAGAGGTACTTATTTTATCAACACCATTAGTGCAAACGTGAGAGGATGGTCAACGCGTTTCGGAGAATGCCTTCAACTGGACCATAGAGTCCTACCGTCTAAACTGTCTATTTAAAGTGACACAGTGCATGAATCCCTTGGTTTTTTTCTATAAAATTACTAGACTGTTAACCTGTTTTTTAACATTCTTTAACAATGGCTTTTAACAGTTACCATTTTTCGTATTGCAATTAAAATTAAAACATTGCTGGTGAAGTACCATAAAAAAGTTTGTTCTAACAATAAATGCCTGGTTAAAACAATTATATACAACGGAAGTACGACAGAAAAGGAGGGAGTAAGGGATCAGGGAGTTGAGTGAAGAGTGCATCAATAAGGTGAAAAAACGAAAAGGAAAAGTTAAAGGAGAAAAGAAGAGAGAGAGACACACATATGGAGCAGGAGGAGAAAGAATGTGTATAATTTTTATAAAATACATTCTTAAATCTAATCATGACCATCTAAAATCAAGTAAAAAACTGTGAATATTGACGATTAAAAAAGCCCACAGTATGAGAGTGAAATCAGAATATTTCAATATTTCATTAATTAATCAATGAGTAATGTCCCCGTCATGGTCTGTGTGTTACAGTCCTTATGGAGAAGGAAAAAGTGACATGTGCAGTATGCTAATATTTTGTGCAAATATTTTTGTGCGAACTAGCATTCTAAAAGTCTCTCTCCATAGATTTTGGTTCATCTAAAGTAGATTTCCAAACGGGAAGACAAAGTGACTAGTGCATTGTGCAAATGTTAAATATTCTTCTCCTAGGATCATGACTCTTCTGAGGTAGAATTTATCCAATTAGTACCAATTCATTTCTTCTCCATTTCGGGGTGTATTAAAATGCTCTATTTACTCTCGTTTCCCCATTTTCTTGTTGTTATTATTATTGGCCATTTTCTTTATCTTTTCCCCTCCTATATATTATCTCTTTTCTCGATTTCCTCTCATCACCTATTTTCCAATTTGCACCATCTTGGTTTTCTTACTCCACTGCTCATATTCTCATTGTTGTGTTTATGTCCAATAGGTGAATCCACAGGGAACCGTCAGCACAATGCTCCTATTTATTTTCCATCTCTGTTTTGTGTATTCCTTATTGTTTTTTTCTTCTAACAAATGAACATGCAATTCAGCATCCAAGTTATGCCCGAAAGGATTTTCCATTCCAAGTGCTAAAATGAGCCTCAATTCTGCTCTTCTTAAGTCCAGGGTTCTATTCCCTCCTCTTTCATTCTGTTTTACCAGTTTAGCACAGAAATACTTTAATTCTTGATTGTTACCTGAATGTTTCTCTGAGAAATGCTTTGCCATCGGGTAGGAGAGATCTTTATTTTTTATTGCTCTCAGTTGCTGTAATATGCGTACTTTCAATTTGTTGATGGTACTCCCAACATAAAGTTTTTTACATGGGCATTGCAAGACGTATACCACATATTTAGATTCACATGTGATATGCTCAATGATCCTTTCCCTTCTTCCGTTTTGTAGTTGATATGATTGCGTGTTGCATCCATGTTCACAGGCTTTACATTTAGAACATTTCCAAAAGCCAGGTGTTGTTAGCCATGATGTATTTCCTTTTTCATTTCTCGGTTTGCAGGTTGCCAGATGACTATGTGTGAGAAGATCACCCAATGAAGCTGTCTTTCTATATGTGATTTTAGGAGTAGCTGGTAATGTCCTCTTTAGGGATTCATCAAGCATTATATATATATATATATATTCACTGAAAAAAACATAGGTTTCACACTCGTTATAGTTAGGAATTAGCATTTAAAAAAACTTTGAAATTCACTGAAAAAACCATAGGTTTCACACCAGTTATAGTTAGCTGAACATTTTACTCATACAAAACCATTGAAATTCCCACGTTATAGTTAGTTGGACTCACTATAACTCGAGCGCCCGCAATCCACTGCTGATGATGTCAAATATTACATCATTCATGACATGGTCAGTGACATCACTGATGACATCACTGATGAGGGAGTGAGGAGACAGAGGAAGTGAAGGAAAAAGTGACAGTAGAGGACTGAGTGAGGGAGGAAAGAAAGATAAGTGAGGGAGTGTGGCTGAGTTATAGGGAGTAAGCGTAACAGAAGAGGAGTGAGAGACTAAGAGGACGGAGAGAATAGGGGTAACAGAGAGAGAGTGAGGGAAGTGGAGTGAGTAAGTTAGAGGACAGAGGGATTGAGAGAAGGAGTTACTGAAGTGGAGTAAGGAGAGTAAGGGAAGGGAAAAGAGTGATGGAGCGAAGGATGGGAAGAGAGAGGAAGGAAAGTAAAGGAGAAGGACTGAAAGAAGGTGAGTGTGGGAGTATGACTGAGTTATAGGGAGTGAGCGTGACAGAAGAGGAGTGAGAGACTAAGGGGATGGAAAGAATGAGGCTAACAGAGAGAGAATAAGGGAAGGGAAGTGTAGAACTAAGAGGACAGAGGGAGTAAGAGAAGGAGTTAGTGAAGTGGAGTAAGGAGAGTAAGGGAAGGGAAAGAGAGTGAAGGAGTGAAAGAAGGGAAGAGACAGGAAGGAAAGTAAAGGAGAACGTCTGAAAGAAGGTGAGTGTAGGAGTATGGCTGAGTTATAGGGAGTGAGCATGACAGAAGAGGAGTGAGAGACTAAGGGGATGGAGAGAATGAGGCTAGCAGAGAGAGAATGAGGGAAGGGGAGTGTAGAAGTAAGTGGACAGAGGGAGTAAGAGAAGGAGTTAGTGAGGTGGGGTAAGGAGAGTAAGGGAAGGGAAAAGAGTGAAGGAATGAAGGAAGGGAAGAGAGAGGAAGGAAAGTAAAGGAGAAGGTCTGAAAGAAGAGAAGTGTGGGAGTATGGCTGAGTTATAGGGTGTGAGCGAGACAGAAGAGGAGTGAGAGACTAAGGGGACGGAGAGAATAAGGCTAACAGAGAGAGAATGAGGGAATGGGAGTGTAGAAGTAAGAGGACAGAGGGAGTAAGAGAAGGAGTTAGTGAAGTGGAGCAAGGAGAGTAATGGAAGGGAAAAGAGTAAAGGAGCGAAGGAAGGGAAGAGAGAGGAAGGAAAGTAAAGGAGAAGGTCTGAAAGAAGATGAGTGTGGGAGTATGGCTGAGTTATAGGGAGTGAGCGTGACAGAAGAGGAGTGAGATACTAAGGGGATGGAGAGAATGAGGCTAACAGAGAGAGAATGAGGGAAGGGGAGTGTAGAACTAAGAGAATAGAGGGAGTAAGAGAAGGAGTTAGTAAAGTGGAGGAAGGAGAGTAGGGGAAGGAAAAAGAGTGAAGAAGCGAAGGAAGGGAAGAGAGAGGAAGGAAAGTAAAGGAGAAGGTCTGAAAGAAGGTGAGTGTGGGAGTATGGCTGAGTTATACAGAGTGAGTGTGACAGAAGAGGAGTGAGAGACTAAGGGGATGGAGAGAATGAGGCTAACAGAGAGAGAATGAGGGAAGGGGAGTGTAGAAGTAAGGGGACAGAGGGAGTAAGGGAAGGAGTTAGTGAAGTGGAGTAAGGAGAGTAAGGGAAGGGAAAAGAGTGAAGGAGCGAAGGAAGGGAAGAGAGAGGAAGGAAAGTAAAGGAGAAGGTCTGAAAGAAGATGAGTGTGGGAGTATGGCTGAGTTATAGGGTGTGAGCGTGACAGAAGAGGAGTGAGAGACTAAGGGGACGGGGAGAATGAGGCTAACAGAAAAAGAATGAGGGAAGGGGAGTGTAGATAATTGAGAAGCCACAACATTTTTAATTAATGTTGTCAATTTAGTTCCATCAGGTCTACATCGTTGGAACATTAAAATTACATACTGTCCATATGTTTGTATAAATAAGGTTGATAGCACTGCAGATTTACATTGAGTACAAACCATGCTTTGATTTGCTTCTCTAACTAGATTATTAAATGACACTGATTTGCAGTCTGGTAAAGTCAAATATATAAATATTTCAGTGTCTATTGTAGTACTACTTGAAAAGGAGCAATTGTCGCAGTCATGCTGCCATTTATAAGAAAGGCCAAAAAGATTTTCTACATCTACACCTTCATCTTGCAATACAACAAGCATATACATTAGAAATTCCTGACAATCTTGCTGAATATTCTGTGAAAATTGATTTAGACCAGAACATATGTCTAAAACATTTCAAATTTCAGAAACACTTTGTATTTTTGTTCTATCACTTCTACATTTCTCAAACACAGAATTTAATAAACAACAAAATGTTTGATCACGATTTTCAGCAATCTGTTCTTGTACAGTTTGAAGAAAAAAAATAACGTTAACCACTACATTAGCATAGCAGTTGACACCAGAACTGTTTTCAAAATGAAATCCAACAACATCTTTAACTAAATCCTTTTCGTTTCTGCTTACAATTACTGGTTCATCTACTTTATTTCTTTTTGCTACAACTTCACTACAATTTTTCTCATTTCTTCTTTTTCGGCCTACCACACGCTTTTCAAATAGAGGATATTGAGGAAAATTTGGAGCATGCTCTCTTCTTAACCCATTATATTCTTTTACACAATTTAGATCTGCATTAATCTTTGTCTCATCAAAATCAATCAAGTACAATCCAGATAAAGTTCTGACTCGAGATAAAGCAACATATGCCATACCCTCCTTGAACACAGAACTTCCAATATTCACAAAAGCACTATCTACACTTAAACCTTGAGATTTATGAATAGTCACTGCATATGCCAAAGAAACAGGAAACTGTTTTCGGCAGACATATAAATCTTTCACAAGCCAAAATCGGGCAGAACAACGACTGATTTGTTGTACTTCTTCAATACCATCAAATTTAATTTTTATAAATTCAATTCCATCTCTATTTCGGTAAAATCAACAACATGACCCATTGCTCCATTTACTAAACCTCTTTCCACATGTAAATTACGTCGTAAAATTATACGACAATTTAAAGATGCATACAGAGTCTTTTCCAAACCAGCAGTTTTAGATATTGTCTTCTCTAAAGAATTTAATTTTGATTTCAACTTTTCAGACAAAATAATAGTTGCTCCTTCATGTTCTATTTTATCAATAGCTTCCAGTTTCACAATCTCTTGATTTTCCAACTTTAACATTTTGTTGTTGAAGATTGAACATTCTTGCAGAGTTGGCATCAAGCATATAACAGATTTGTTTTCAGGAATTTTCATAAAAATATTCTCTGGGAGAATGTTTTCATTTGGAAACAAATTTGAAATTAATCGTCCATGTAAAGCTTCTTTGCCATGCTCAGTTAGTTTTCTAATTCTTACATCTTGTAGAATATTTTTATAATCTTCATCCTTTGCCTTTCACATATTTTGAAGCAGTTCTGCATATTTGAAATTTAACCAAATGTTAACATTTCCAATGCTTCCTAGGCACTTCCTGGTATCTTCATGTGTAAGCATTTTAAACACTGGCAGTCCTTTCACTGGAGTTAGTTGCAGTAGATCTCCAAAAACGATGATGTGTTTGCCTCCAAATAACACATCATACTCTGTTTTAAGAATTTCTTGCATTCTTAAATGCACAAAAGCAAGCATTACATTTGATACCATGCTTACTTCATCAATAATAAGAAGTTTCATTTTCTTTAGGACACTTGAAACTTCCCAACAAGCTTCTCCAGATAGCTTGTGGTATTGTAATTTATTATCATGCTCTACTGGCAGCATCAATAAGCGATGTAAAGTAATCCCTTTAATATTGTGTGCTGCCAACCTAGTTGGAGCGGTAACAACACAAGACAGCGATTACTCTGTTCTTTTCTGCAGATACGTTGCAATTGCTTTAATCAGAAAACTTTTTCCAGTTCCTGCTTCTCCACTCACGTACAGTCGAACAGGTATAATATTGTACATAAGCACTCTTTTTTTAATGAGATAAACCATGCTCAATGTGTTCTGTGACTTCGTCATTCATTTGTCTCTGCTCAACGTTTAGTTCTTTTTCCAAATCTTCTAAGTTAAGTACATCCTCCAGAACTTGTTCCATGACTCTTTCCACTTCATCCATGGTAGTGGCAGCTTCATTTTGTATAATTGGTCCTCCTAGTGGATCCTGACTCAATGAAGCAGAACTCTGACTGTCCTGAGAACTGTCTCTAGCAATCTCTGCTGCAATTGTAGCTTCTTGCTGTATTTCCTCGTTCAACATTTGCAGATAATTTGAAAAAACACGACATTCTATGGTATCCTTGGTTGCATTGAACGAATCTTCATAAGTAAGAAAATCTCCAAGTAGTTCCTCTTCTCTACGCCAAGGCTTAAAGAGTTGCAAAAGAGCTAAGTAATAAAATTGCCTTTTGTCTGGAGATTCACAACTCAATTTTCGATGATTAATCAAATGGCCTTTTCTTTGTTTCACTACACAGCCTTCACATCCAATTACAGCATATACACCTTTATTGATGTCTTCTGTGATGTTTCTCTTAAAAGTGCAGGCTTGCAGAACTTCATAGAGACAAACGTTCTCAAGATGACTACTTCTATTTGGATAGTATGTATCCAACATGTTTGTCTTCAAAATATCTGTACTGTCTGGTTCTTTCTCCGCCAAATACTCAATTTCTTGTACAGATTTCAAAACTCGGTTTCGTGTTGCAGCAAGACCTAGACTCACCCAAATGATGGTTCTAGATTTGGCATATAGACTTGCTGATGATAACCAATCAGAACATTTGTATGCTCCAATTTCTCGATGCGACAACATCTTCAGACTGTAACTGTATAATTTCTTGCTTAGACTCTTTTCATGTGAAATTTCCTCCCGCATTTCCTTCAGTTCTGTCTTTCCTGATTTTGTGATGTAAGACGTCACATATCGAGCCACAGCAATAGAGTTATCAGCAACATATTGAATATCCATGTTAGCATTCCACATGGACAAAATGACTGGATTGTAGTCATTTATATATTTGGACTCCTCATTTCTTCTTAGGTTGTATGTATTTTTTGGTGATTTTCTTGTCACAGTATGTCGCAGAGAAGACATACAATTGTTCACTCTTCCTTTCAATGTTACTGGACATGGAAATGCAAAACGACATTTCGTGTAGAACTTGTCCTTGGATTTGTATTTTCGACGACAGTATTTCCCACAACGATGGGCTTGAAAGCGTAAAACTTGATGTCTCAAATTGTTTTCTTCTGTACTTTTCGGAACAGCACATGTAGAATACTGCTCAATGAAACTCATCACTTTCTCATCTGAATCTGTTCCAAATTTTGGTGCATCTTTAATCCATAACAGCATATGTATGTGAGGAGCACCTCTTGCTTGATACTCCTTTCTCCAAAAGAAATCCAACACCTCTCCAAGCGGAGGATTTTTTTTTGTTTGTAATAAAAGACATCATAGCTTCAAACCTATGATTGAAATGCCTGCATACATTAACTGGATCCAAAGAACACAGTTCTCCAGGTGTCTTGTATTCATATTTTCAATGTTTTTATTTGCCTCCCGTAGAAATTCAAGTAAGTCTTCCTAAGCATACTCAGCACGGCTAAGAGTGAGGAACCATGTAGGAGTTCCTAAGTTTCTTAGCATACATTTCAATTCCCCATGACGACGGTACCAATACTCATTAGTACCACGCTGACATGCCATGAGATTAATTAGCTGGGATTCCAAAACACGGTCTTGCAGTTTCACTTTATCCATAAAGTCCCTTGCCGACACATTTTGTAGATGTGCTCCACTTTTCAGTATATGGTTCACTGCATAAGAAAGTCCAGACAAGTCACTCTCAAACAGTAGATGGAACAAATATGGAATGCATTGACGAAACCTTGGATCTTCTGCATATAACTTTGAAGTCCGGTATTCAGATGCAGGAATTTGAACAGGTCGGTCATCATATCGTCTACCTTCACCTGTTGGAAATAACTGTGGAAAACAACGAGCTTCCAAACTTTCTTCCCATACACTAATGGGACTTCCTTTGGCTTCTTTCATTTGAAACGTTTGCGTTTGATAACTTTTATTTCGGTCAAACGACCATAAAAAGTGCACATAATATACATTGGCACAACGTTAAAATAATAAATAGTCATGGGATGATTAAAAAAGAATTAAACTAGAAGTTATCACAGTACAAGATATTAAAACAGTATGTACGACAATTAAGTTAAAAAAGTTTGTCTCCTACGCCACATGTTAAATAAAAAGCGATAGACCGCGAACACAATAGGAGGGTGGGTATCATGAGTCAATATCCTACAATCCTCTGTAAAGTGCAAAAATCCCAAGTTCTTACAAATAGGTTTTAACCAGCATTTTCTAATAGCAGAATAGGCAGGGCAGAAAAACAATACATGGGTTACATTCTCAGTTTTATAGCTACATGCAGGGCAAACTTCATTGTTCGGGTTAGACCATTTAGATGTAAAAGACCTGATAGGAAGAGTGCCATGCCTTAACTGTAGATATAACTTTCGGGCAACTGGAGGTTCAATTAAGCCCATGAATTTCTCAACTTTAGATTCCGGTTTAAATAGGAGAAACTCAGATGTCAGCCTCCCCAGTGATGCAGAGCTCATTAATGTTTGATAATTTACCATACGTATCCGGGAAAGAAGTTCATTCTTAGATATCCCGAGGCAAAAGATCTCAGGGGTTTCCCACAATTTAGGAAAGCCTAACCGGATACTAACAGCACTAATGTGCTGGAGCCAAGGGATCTTTTTATTTTTAAGAAGAGACCAAACTTCAGAAAATTCCGCTCTATACGCAACCAGTTCAGGGACTGACAACAACCTCTTCCAGTACATAATTGGTCTAGCACTTGTGATCTCCTCTATTGGCAACATGCCAAGATCAAATCTAAGGAGGATTGGAGGCGTACTGGGTGGTAACCCAACTAGGTTTCTAACAAAGGACTGCTCCACCTTTTTAAGATTCGTTATCTGCTTGTGCCCCCAAAGTTCAGCCCCATAGATTACTGCCGATCTAGCCTGGCGGCTATATATCTCTAGGGCTGGGGACACCAGCCTGAAAGTAGACTCCCTGAAAACTTTACTTATACCCCCCGCTAGCTGGGATAATTTGAGTGATGATTTGGCGATCTGCATATTCCAATCAAAATTCTCTGTCAGAGTGACACCCAAATAAACAAATGTTTTGACCCTTTCAAGGGGAGTACCATGCAAAACAGGGTTTGGGCGTACGCGCTTAGGGGGAATAAAAAATCATAAACTTTGTTTTCCCGAGATTGATTTCCAAACCCCGAAGCTCGCAAAACTCCACAAAGCCATCCAGTATTCTTTGAATGCCCGATGATGTTCTAGACAACAACAAAGTGTCGTCCGCGAACATCAAAGCGGGCACTCTACCTGTAGCCAATTTAGGGGCATCGTTACTTTCCACACCATTCAAGTGTTCCACAAGACCATTTACATAGAGGCTAAATAAGGTTGGTGCCAATACGCACCCTTGGCGAACTCCTCTTTGTACAGGGAATTGATCAAGTCATGCTATTGAAACAAGTCAATAGCATTCCCCATTACTTCTTTCGAATGCAGTGGATGAACACTATAATGTTCATAAATTTCTTCACTTCTAGAGACATCAACTTTTTCAATTTGCCCAGCTGAGAAATCAGTGTCGTCTTCTACAGTTGTTTCCTCTTCTCCCACATACACATTTTTATAGTACTGATTATTTTTTACCAGATACAACGTTGCCTTTTTGACTTTCTTAACATCTACTAATTCTTACCAGATTGTCTTACTCTTTGTTGGAACACCATTAACTAGAATAACCAGAGGTTCCTCTTCTACTTTTTCGACACCAATTGTATCAATATTTTTCTTAAAATCTAGAGGCAAATAAACAACTCTTCCCTTTAATCCTCTCTGTAAATCTGAAAGAGGTAATTTCCCTGTCTTAGGCTCCATGCGAACAATAGCCTGAAAAGGATGCACACATTGAATGAGAATAGACTCATACGTATTTAAATCCATCAATTCAGAAGGAATGTCTACCAACTCCAGATTATTATGAACAGCTGTAGCAGGCATTCTATTTTCATTTAATTTATTGTAACAATATTTACAAATACATTGATCAGAACCCAAATCAAAACAATTTTCTATCAACAAATAAGTTGTTATTTACCTTTTCGCTTTTTACATATAAATCAACTAATCTAGTCTGATGCTTATAATGAGTTCGTCGACAACACACACAAGTAAAATTAGGCCTTTCACTTGAATTGACCTTTAACTTTGTAATTTCATGTTCAAATTTTTCTGTACTTAAAATCTCTACATTCTCTTCTACATTACCTTCTATTACTGAATCAATTTCTGCACTGTCCTCTTTTTTACCAAAGTAGCAAAACTCAATTTCTTCACAAATGTTTTTCACATCTAATTCAGTTCCATGCAAAAGAGCACGGTTTAACTATTTTAGTTTAAGTGCTGAACTTTTTGCATAATACAACCTTCTCACTAATTTCCTCACTTTATTATGATGTACTGCTAACTTCCTAAAATGGTGAAAAACACTCTGACATACTTTTCTTGAAAGACAAGCCAGTGAATGCCCTTGCAAACCTGTTTTTTCTCTCACTCTACAAGGATCCAACTCTTGCAATATTTTCATTTTTTGTTTTACACTTTTCTTAGTATATGTTCATAAGAAACTGCGAAACAGATCAATTGAATCCTGTCGCACACTACAAATACTACTACAATTCCAAGTATACACTGGAGCCTTAGGTCATCTCCCTAAAACTTCACCAGCTAACACCTCTTCTGTATTTCTAGGCACAATCTTTTCTTTTTCAACCGGACAACCGTCCTTCACCTCATATACTCGACCACTGGTGTCAACTGCATGTACCAAATCATTATCCTGAAAGTAACTTTCTTCATTAAAAAATGGCTCACAACTTGAACTGTGTTTCCATTCTCCAGAAAAAACATCACATAAATTAGTCCGATTAATTACTCTCCTCCACTTACATTTTGATTTGAAAACATTGATTACTTTATCTAGTGTACGAATTCTATTCATTACTAATCCATATAACTAATTTTTCACTTTAAATGCTTCATCCACAATCTTAATTATGCTTTTTTTTTCTTGTAAAAAGCGGTCTTTTTTTGATACCTCTTTACATTTTTTATTAAATTAGATAGTATTCTGTTATAAAACATTTGTCTACGAATTTCAATAAATTGATTTCTCCTTCTCTTGTTATAGACAATATCATCTCCTTCTACAGGTCTAACATTTTTGGAGGGACACAATTTCTTTTTTTTAATTAGAGGTGTCTTATTGTTTAGTTTACCTGAGCGGACGCTGTGCGCGACACGAGGCTGACGATCAAGGCTTGCCCTTTCCCCCCTCTGTGGGAATACCGCTGACCAGTACCACCGCTCGCCGCTCCCGCTTCGCGGGTGCCGCATCGCGCGGTCAGCGAGGGGACACGGGGGTCTTTGGTCCCTTGAGGAGGTTGCGGCCACTGGGAGGCGAGACAAGAGCGACGAAGAATCGGCGCGAGGCGGAGCAAGTGTCAGACTACACTGCTCAGCGCTTCGCCTGTAACTGCCGCCGCGCCCCCTGGACATCACGCCCCCCGCCCGCAACGCCCCTTATCAAGGACCAGTTGTAGCGTACCGGGACGCCGAGCGAAGCCCGGGCAAAGGGCGGGTAGTCTGTGGCAGTCAGGGGCTGTCAGAGGCTGGGCTGGGCCACCCCCCTGTCATCTACCATCATTGTCCGAGAGTTAGTAATCTCCTTGGGAGTCTAGAGCCCCACATGTCTACCCGTTCCGGGAAAGCTCTGAGAGGTGGGGGGGAGGGTGCGGCAGGGTGTTCTATGATCGGCACGATGGACAAATTCATCACAAGAGTAGCTGCTGTCATTGAAAAGGAGATTGTGATGACGGAACGCCGCCTCTCACAAGATTCTTTCCCGGCCAGACGCTCCTCGTTAGGAGCGGTGGCACTTGCCCTGTCTCCATCACCCACCCAGCCTGCATCCATTCTACCTGGAATACTGCCTGAGCAGCCACGGATCTTAGCAATAGGGGCAAGCATTGATAGGTTGGAAAGCATGGTAGTACAACCCTTACCCACAAACCTTAGCCCAATGATTACAGGACCCCGACCTACTACACCTACTACACCCCCAAGTACTTCTGCCGGTCAGGCATGTCAACCGCTCCCTCAGGCCCCCTCACAGGTTCCCACAATTTCGTGCTTGGCTCGAGTCCCCCTGGTTCGTTCAAAGAGAAACAGGGCTACTTGCACACAGCAGGGTAGTATTGCATCACGCCACAAGCGCCCGAGGAAGTATGTCCCAAGAGGTCCAGCCCTATCAAATAGTTGTGGACTTGCCTTAACGACCACTGATTCAGCCGGAGGAAACGCTCCTCTGGTAACTGTGGTCGAAACCACACAGGCAAATTCCGTCATTTATCCACCTCCAACATCTTCCCATGAAGCGCCTACCCCTAAGCTCCTTGAGAATCTGGTTAAGTCTCTACTGGTCCCGCTTATCGACCAAGTCAAGAGTTTGGGGGATAGACTCGATAGGTTTGAACAGACCACCAGGGACAACTTCTTTTCCCTGAAAACTCTCATCAAACTTCAGGCTAAATCTAGAGAGGACATCGCGGGTGGGAACATTGGGAAGGGGATCTCGGGGGCCCAACCCAGGCAATATTACCAACAACATCTGCAAATGCCATAGCGGTAGGGAAAGACTCGGTAACTGTTTACGAGACCCCTGTTACTGTAAAACCAGGACCCATAACTCATACTGTCCAGGTCCACGTTAGTACCCCCCCCGACAGTGAGGAATGCAAAGTCCAAACTAGACCAAAAGAAGTTGCAAACGGGAGGGGCCCTTACTAACCCAAAACAATTGGCTCACCTAACAGGTGACGCCAGGGTAGCTGCCCCGGCCCCAAAGGCAAAAGCAGCATTGAGCCATCATGTAGTCCCTCCTCCAGGGAATATACCGCAGAAGGCGGCTCGAAAATGTCCCCCAGTTAATCTCCCTCCAGAGTGCCATCCATACGTTGCCGTCCTTACTAATGTTCCTGTCCTGAAGGACGCACAGCCAGAAAATCACCAAACCCTGAAGAACAAAATCATCCACTGGCTGAAAGCCAACAGACCACTTCCTACGGGAGTGGATGGGGTGATTCTTGGAGTGCGCAGGGTGGGTTGGATTGGACAGGGAAAGAAACAGTTCGAGGGCGATTGCGTGGTAGTCAACTTTCAAGACATGAGAGTTGCTCACGCAATATGCAAAACCGAGCAGGCTTCGGTCGGACCAGGTATTGATGTGGTCGATTTAACATACTTCTACCCACGGCCAGCTATGATATGTCCTGATCAAATCCCCGGGGCCACTTTTCACGACATCGTTGAGAGCCAATGGCATCCTGCAATACCTCTGCTCCAGCGGCATGCCGCGTGGCCGAGGCCGAGTTGGGGCCCCAGGGGGTACTGACTTGCTGATTCTTTTGGGGAGGTTCGGGGGGATTTAAAAACTGACGGAGTCTCCCACTCACCCCTAAAATCGACAGGTTCACCCACCGCAACAGGGAGGCAGGTAGCCTTAACGGCTAACCGGGAACTAGGCGCGGGGCAGGTCCCTACTGAAGTTGCTATTGTTCAACCCACCTTGGCAGAGGTCGAGTTGGTCGGCAATGCCATGTCCGGTAGCGCTCCAGCTGTGACGGACCCACTCATTAGGGTTTTCAGCTGGAACATGGCCAGACTGGTTAGGAAGTTGGCCTTGCCCGACTGGAATGCTCTTGTGGAGGAATACTCCATTTGCTTCTTCCAGGAGACCTGTTTACTCGGAATTGGGCAGGGGCGCCCCTCGGGAGGCCTCCTTATATGGGTATCTTCCTCCCTTAATTGCAGAGTAGAGGAGCATCCAACAAATTGTCCGGATCTCCTTAATATTACTTAAAAAAATTCCAGGGGTTGAGTCATTCTTAACATTTTTAATATCTACGCGCGGGGCATAAAAGGGGGCAGACAATCGCCCACTATAGCTCTCCTAGAGGGCCTGCTTAGATCGTCCCTGTACAAGCTATGTACCCTGGTCGCGGGTGACTTCATCTGCACCTTTGAGCCTCTTGGCTCAGAAGTCACCCAAGACCAGGAGGAGGATGACTACAGGAGGGGGATAGCGGCTCTAGAGCTTAGCCCAATTAAGAGATGGACCGAGGTGGCACTCCAGGTCAACTCGCTCACCATGGAGTTTGACCTGAGGGCCTTCAATGGAAGGACTAGATCTGATAAAGAGGGAGCCCATACGTATAATAGACCCAATCATACGTCAAGAATTGACTATATCCTGCTTGACGTCCACCTATGGAGCTCGGTGGAGGATATGGAAATCATACCCTCCGTGGAGAGCGATCACAACTTGCTCTCCCTTGCCTTGTCTCCTGGGTGGTTTGATAATATAGGGGGTTCACCTACATGCGCTATTGCTCCCGGTGAATCAGTTGTCTCGAACTGTGGTAGACGGCTGAAGTGGGCTAAGCTCACGCTCTCGGTTGAGAAGATGTCCACCATATCCAGGCTCTTAACCACAGCTTCAGACAATTTGGACTCACTTGAGGGTGGGCCGGTGGAGCTGCACGACCGGTTTTGTAGTCTAACCCAGGCCATAAGCAATCTGTTTATTGTCCCACTCAGTCACAATGGTGGGAAGATTTGTCCACGTAAAAGAAAGGGTTGGTATAACCACAAGTGCAGGGCAACCAAAACACTGCTCGTGGAAGCAGTAAAATCTAAGTGCCAATCAAGGACTAGGGAGGCTAGAAGACTGTACTCACAATGTCTGAAACTTGCCAAAAAGGAATGGGAGGATAACTTTTGGCAAGATCTCCTGGCTGCAAGTAGGGGGAGAGATGCTAAAGGCTTTTGGGACTTGGTAGGCAGTAGGAACCGCCCTGATGATACCTTGAGGACTTGCACTATCCCAGCACAGACGTGGTTTAACCACTTTAAGGCCCTTTATTCAACTGTAGAAGGGTCACTTGATGACCCATTTTCCCTTCCCCCATTTGTTCTGGATAGAGCCATTGACCCCTTTACTGTACGGGAGGTTACGAATTTGATCAAATCTCTGATACCATTGAAGGCAGCTGGTCCTGATGGGTTGCCAGGGGATCTTCTCCGAACCTATCCGGATGAATGGGGCACACTGATCTCTGCTATTCTGAATGCTATCCTAGACGGAGGCCCTGTCCCGGAGTCCTGGAAAGGGGCAGAGGTAGTCCCGATATTTAAAAAAGGCTGTCGGGACCAACCGGGGAACTATAGGCCAATAAGCCTCATTGACTCTACTCAGAAGGTGGCGGGAAAGGCAATTTTCGGGCGGATTCTTCACTGGGTGGATGAAAACCATATATTGTCCGACCTGCAGGCGGGTTTTCGTTCCGGTACAGGAACTATTGAGCAAGTGTTTAGATTATTGCTTCTACACTGGAAGGTGGTGGAACTGGGCAAGGGCAGTCTTTACTTGGTCTTTATAGACCTGAAGACTGCCTTTGACCTAGTTCCCAGGGAGGAACTCTGGAGGGTTTTGCAGGGTCTTGGGCTGCCCCCTTACATCTTACTGCTCCTCATCAAACTACACAATGACAACTATGCCCAGGTGCGATGGGGTCAGAATGGGGAAAAGACCGATAGGATCCCGGTTAATAGGGGTGTCCGACAGGGTTGCGTATTAGCTCCCACACTATTTTCCCTGTATGTGAATGGGGTGGTAGAGCACCTGCTTGAAGATCCAGCAGACGCCCCCTCCCTGGGGAGCGTGAGGATTCCAACCCTGTTGTTTGCGGACGACACCCTCCTCATCTCAAAAACTCCACAGGGACTCCAGAAGCTTTTAAACCGTTTTCAGGACTTTTGCTCAAAAAGAGGGTTGGTCATAAACGTGGAAAAAACCAAATATTTGATTATGCACCCTCCACGTAAGCTTGGTCGCCCTCCAGTACTAAACTCCGTTCCCCTTGAGAGAGTCTCAGAATTTGATTACCTAGGGATCCGTATGAGTGATGTCATGAGCTGGTCACCCCATATTAACAAAATGATCCTTAGTCACAAAAGGGTGGGGGGAGCACTGTTGAGCGAGTACCGCAATTCTTCCAAGCAATGTGTAGCTCCTGTAATCGACATCTACAAAGCAAGAGCTGTTACGGCATCTCTCTATGGGGCTGAGCTATGGGGCCTTGGTAATCTGGAGGTACTTTCCAAGGCAGAAAACAAATTCCTGAAGGACCTCCTGGCCATTCCGATGAGCACCCCAACAGTCCCGGTGCTTCTGGATGCGGGTTGTAAATCAGTTAAGGACCAGGCTCGCCTCCGGCCACTCCTCTTATGGGCTCGTCTGTGGAGAGTTCCCGAATTGAAAACATATGCTGATGGACTGTCAGAGGTGATGGGAATGTGTGGCTGGAATAAGATTAAGTGGCTCAGGGACATTAAAAATCTCCTGGGAGACCTAGGGCTGGGGTCTTGCTGGACTACACAATCTGCCCCGCCAAAGGCGACCCTGAAAAAACTATATTGGTAGTGGGTCTCTGCCCAGCTTATCAGCAACCCACATCACTGCAACTCCACCGCAGCTTACCTGAAAATAAAAGACGTTGTTGCCTTTGAGCCCTATTTGGACCTAATTACAATTCCTGCTGACCGGTCTCTTATATTAAATTCAGAGTAGGTACCTTACCTTTAGGAGATTTGATCTCAAGATGGAATACACCGGCGCCGGTATCATCATATTGTTCACTATGCACAAGCAGGCCAGAAACTGTGGCTCATTTCTTTTTTGAGTGCCCTGACTACATCCGCCCAAGAAGATATTGGCTTAAACCTCTTTGCAGGCAACTGGGAACTCGCCACTATTTTGTGGCCCTACGGATTTTATTAACTGACACATCACCCCCTATAGTCTGTGGTGTGTCCAAATTTTTAAAATGGGCATGGTTGATTCGCTTAAAAAGACTGTCTATATCAATTGAATACCCTTTTAAATAACTTATTGTTGTACAATTCAGAAATCTTTTTAACTGACTTAATTTTAACTTGTACAGTTTTTCTACGATGTGCTATTTTTTATAATTCTGTAATACTTTTATGATATTTGCATATCGAAATAAAGCTATCAACCAACCAACCATTGTTCTTTAAAACAACACCTTTTATTTTTTGACATTTCAATAAGTTCCTGAGAAAACTCTTAGTTTGCTTACCAGGAGCATTATTTTTTTCACTGAAGATTTTGTTTTGGATGAGTCTTGTATTTTTCTTTCCTTAGACCTTAAATCTTTTTTATGTTTTGTTTGACGTCTTGCTTTGGATGGCATATTGTTTTTTCTTTCTATAGATGATTATAATCTGTGGTAAAGAAAAAATAACATATTATAGACCACTACAAACATATTACATAGCAATTACAATAAGTAAACGATATAAACAGTAGTTTACAACATAAGGCTGATTTACATTACATGTGCTATGCTTTGTGTCAAAAACGATTTACTATGTACAATGTTTTCTGGTAAAATGTTTGGCTTTAAAATTTTTGACAAAGATCACACTGAGTGTCTGTGTGAAATAAAGAATTACACTTTCACATTTTTCAATAATGTCACCTGTGCCTTCGAACAGTTTGTCTCTTTTAGCTTAAAAGGTACTCTGTGTCTGTGTCTCATGTCACTATGTACGTGATTAATCTCTCTTTTTCTGTGTGTCATTTCTTTCTTTGTATGTGTGTCATGACATGTGTCTCATGTGCCTAAGATCACACTATGAGTCAAGTTTGATTTTAAATGGATCTGGGTGAATAATTTGCTTAGTACATGCACTAGTAGGAAATCTTAGGCAGCATGTCTGGTAGGCCTCTTACTTCTGAAATAGGCTCAAAGCTGTGCAATCAAGATCCAGGGTGTGTTATATATGTTACATATATATATAAGCAAGACATAACATTAATTTCTCAGTACATGTAACATCCTGGTCATGTGCCTAAGATCACACTGTGAGTGAAGCTTGATTCATCCGTCAGTGTAATCTTAGGCACATGACCAGGATGTTACATGTAATCTACCATGTCTTTAAAAAGACATGTACTTCTGTTAGGATGTGAGGCGAGGGCAGGGATAGTCCTTTTTTAGTGTTCATGGACTGCCATCACATGATCGAACAGGAACTGGATTTAAGTCTGTCCTACCTTCGTTTTCCTGCTAGTTATTGCTTCCTGTGAGGTTCCTGGTTCCTGGTTGCTGTTGGTGCTTTCCTTGCTCTTATTGGATTTCCCTCACGGGCTCGTGAGGTGTAGATTTGATACTCTTCCCTAGAGTATTTTGCTTTTTTGTCCCCTGACCTGTTGTCCTTCGTTTCCCTCCTTGTCATTCCACTCCTCCTAGCTAGTCAGTGTTGCCCTCTGCCCCTTTGTTTTTGCTTCCCCTTTATTTTGCATTCGTTTTTGGAGGTTAGTTAGGGATAGGGGCTCCTATCCACCTCCGCTTGTTTTTTGTGGTCTGGCTTGATTACATTGACTGCGAGGAGACGAGGCTCATTGTGGGGCTTGTTTGCCTTCGTGACGCGCCCTTGCTTTTGTAGTCGGTCCACATTGTTATGCGGAAGTGACCCGTTTTTCGGGCCATTCCGCGAGTGCAGTGGCAGTGAATTGTTTTCTTTTTCCCTGGGCTGTTTCAGTCCATTGCCTTCGATACGGCAATAAGGATAGGTTTTTTTTTGGTGTGCTCTAAGAACAGTGAGCAATTCGTGCCTTTTTTCCCCTCTAAGACCCGGTCTTCATTTTTAAACTGATTGACACTATACTAAAGCGTCTTTACTTGGGAAAGATACAGACTTCATCCCATCTACTCCCACTGTGTTCCTCGTGGCAAAGCCTGCATTGTATATAGGTAAGCTGTGTGATTGTGGTTGCAGGGCATGTTCACTAGCATTGGGGGAGGCTTTGGTTTTCTTTTGTTTGTTCTATAATTTGTGATGTGTACTCCCTCTTGTTTGTGTGCATAGGTGCAGAGGCGAGGAGACGGGAGTAGTGTCCTTTTACATACTCCAGGGTGGAAGACTGGGTGTCATCACAATACCACCCTCTTTTCAGGTCCATTGGCGCACTCACAGTTGTTTGTCTGTGAAGTGGCACGTGGGCAGGGAGAGGGGATTGGTGCATTCTTCACTTCGTTCCTGCAGTGCACGGGCTGAGTGGGCGGAACCTCAACAGAATAACTAGCCCACGTGTTGTAGCACTGCCTGGACGAAGATGAATGAGGATTCAGGAAATCCCTCGGGTGGAGGTACGGGTGTGCCCACTATGCAGGACGTTATGGGGGCTTTGACAGCATTACAGGCTCAGGTGCAGGATTTACGACAGGAGAATATGGGCCTGAAGCAGGAGCTAGTGGCTGTGAGAGCCAGGGAACAGTCACAACAGAGGGGGCAGGCAACAGTCCTTCAGCCAGCGACTTTCCAGTACAGTGGTGGGTCAGGTTCTAGTGGTGCGGGAGGAGGGGTTCCTCTCGCTGTTACGGTGAATACTCCGATGGTAGTGCCCGTGGCTCCCCCTGAGAGGTTTTCTGGGGACAGTGAGAAATATGCCACTTTTATGAACCAGTGCCAGTTGCATTTTATGTGCAAGCCTGGTGCCTTTCCGGATGATTCGGCCAAGGTTGCCTTTACCATTTCATATTTGGCTGGCACCGCTGCTCAGTGGTCCATTCCCCTGATTGATAGTGATGATCGTGTGTTGTATGGCTATGCGGCATTTAAGGAGTTAATGCGGGGCTTGTTTGTGAAACATGCATTTATGCAGGCGAGTGACGCGGAACTCCTAAAGTTACGGCAGGGCAGGCAGGATCTATTGTCCTACATAGCCTCGTTCAATCGGTTGGTGTCTGAAACCCATTGGCCAACAGAGAAAAGAACCTCACTGTTTTACCAAGGCCTTTGTGAGGAACTTAAGGATGTGGTGTCTCAGGTGGTAGATCCACCAGGGTATTGTGCAGCGTTCATTGATCTGGTGGTCAAACTGAACCATCGATTGGCGGAGAGACGTGGGGAACGTAGTCGTTTTCAGGTCTCACGGGGAGGTTACGTAAGCCAGAGGTAAAATCAATAGGGGATAGCAAAACGGCGCCCGAACCTATGGAGATAGGAGGGATGCGTGGGCCTTTGACTCCTGATGAGAAAAACAGGAGAAGGGAGTTGAATCTGTGTCTGTATTGTGGACAGGGAGGCCATTTCGCCAGGGAATGTCCTGTGAAACCATCGGGTGTGGGGTATGGAAAGAAGGTAGCTTTTGTACATGTAGAGGGACACAATAACCAACAGAGGGAACGAATGAGACAGTATGATGTGTTGGGAGCAGTTGATCAGGCGCCAAGGCATTTTATCATCAATGCCCATCTTTTGCTTTCGGTGTCCGAACGGGTCCCTGTGTCAGTCTTGTTGGACTCGGGTGCAACCGGTAATTTTATTGACATATCGTTGGCTGAGAAACTACGGATTTCCTGTCATCAGAAGGAACAGCCAGAACCGGTGAGAGCTATAGATGGGACTGAATTGACGTCTGGATGCATTACCCGCCAAACCGTTCCTTTACAGTTGTTGTGTGAGAACGGGCATTCGGAAGCTGTGGTCTTTGATTTGATCGATGCACCTTCTTTTGGTCTGGTATTAGGGGTTCCTTGGCTGCAGGAACACAACCCAAAGATCGACTGGGTGCAGCGGTTGGTGACGTTGGATTCCGCTTATTGCCTGAGACATTGCTATCTTGAAGCTAGGGAGCGGATTCATCCTTTGTCGTGTGCGGTGACGGAAGTGAGCTCTGTTCCTTTACAGTATTCGGAGTTCAAGGGGGTTTTTGACAAAGGTTGTGCTCAGGGTCTTCCCCCGCATCGGTCATTTGACTGTAGGATCGATCTGGTGCCGGGTGTTCCGTTACCTTGTAGCCGTATTTATGCCTTGTCGGAACCTGAGGAGGTGCATCTCAAGGAATACATCGAGGAGATGTTGCATTTGGGCTACATCCGTCCCTCCACTTCGCCCGTGTCATCGGCGATCTTCTTTATTCCGAAGAAGGAGGGGTCCTTGAGAGCCTGTGTAGATTATAGGGCCTTGAATAAAGCAACAGTAAAAAACAAGTACCCTCTTCCCCTCATCCCCGTGTTATTGGACCAGCTGCGCAAAGCCACAGTATTTACTAAACTGGGTTTGCGGGGCACTTACCACTTGATAAGAGTTCGACCCGGGGATGAGTGGAAGACGGCTTTTAAGACCAAACAGGGACTGTTCGAGTATTGCGTAATGCCGTTTGGCTTATGCAATGCGCCGGCAGGGTTCCAGTTCTTTATAAATGAGGTCCTTAGGGAATACCTGGATAGAACTGTCATCGTCTATCTGGATGATATACTCATTTATTCAGAATCGGGTGCTGATCATCAAGAGCACGTGACACAAGTGTTAAGGAAATTGCAGGAACACCATCTGTATGCAAAATTGGAGAAGTGTCAGTTCAGCTCCCCTGAAGTGGAGTTTTTGGGGTTTATTATCTCGGCGGCTGGAGTCCGGATGGACCCTAAAAAGATCCAGGCAATTGTATCCTGGCCCATACCGTCTACTGTGAAGCAAATCCAGGTGCTCTTGGGTTTCGCCAATTTTTATCGGCGGTTTATCTCCCACTTTTCTGATGTAGTGGCTCCAATGACACGTTTGTTGCGGAAAGGGGTTCCTTTTGTGTGGTCTTCTGAGGCACAGGAGGCTTTCCGACTTTTGCTCGAACATTTTACAACAGCACCTGTGTTGGTGCACCCTGATCCTGCCCTGCCGTTCTTTGTTGAAACCGACGCTTCCATGTGTGCGGTGGGTGGGGTGTTGTCCCAACGGGATGAAGTCACTGGCCATATGCATCCCATCGCTTTCTTTTCCAAAACATTGTCACCAGCGGAACGTAATTATACGGTGGCGGAGAGGGAATTGTTGGCTGTGAAGTTGGCTTTTGAGGAGTGGCGTCACTATCTATGGGGTGCACGGCATGTTATTACTATCTACACCGACCACAAAAATCTGGAGTTTTTTAGGTCTGCTAGGGCGTTAACACCTCGTCAGATGCGGTGGGTTCTATTTTTTAATGAATATGACTTTGTCATTACTTATAGACCCGCAGCACAGCAGATTAAGTCTGACGCCCTATCCCGGATTCATGTTGGTCCTGGTGATATGAGTTCCTTGAGTGACGTTAGGCCAATGATTGATGGTCAAAGGATCATTGGGGCTGTCACAGCTAGCGATTTTTCTGATCTGGTGAAGGAGCGTTTGGGTCAGTTGGACATGACTCCGTGGTTGTCATTGCCCCAGGTCAACTTGCGGGATGGATTGTTATACCATGAGGGGAGGTTGTTTATTCCGCCGGTCTTGAGAGAGGAGGTGTTGGAATGGTGTCATTCCTCTGCATTGGTGGCACATCCCGGGATAGGAAAAACAAAGGAATTATGCATGAGATGGTTTTGGTGGGAGTCTATGGCGAAGGATATTCAGAACCATGTGACAGCTTGTCCTATATGTGCCATCAACAAACCCTCGCATTGCAAACCCTCTGGTCTTCTGCAGCCCTTACATGTCCCTCCTTCCCCTTGGCATACCATCAGCATGGATTTTGTGACCGATTTACCATCAGTGAACGGGATCACCGCCATTATGGTGGTAGTGGATTTATTCACTAAAATGGCACATTTCGTTCCGTTGCACAAGATCCCTACGGCTAAGGAGATGGCAGTGGTATTTATGTCCGAGATCGTGAGGCTACATGGCATGCCGTCGGCAATCATTTCCGATAGGGGGGCTCAGTTTGTATCTCATTTTTGGACTGAGCTTTGTTTGGTGTTGAAGACTGAGATACGATTATCATCCGCGTATCATCCTCAGTCGGATGGGCAGACTGAGCGCACAAATCAGACCATGGAGCAATATTTGAGGTGTCTGGTTTCATCTTTGTCTTGCGATTGGCTGACTGCTTTGCCCATTGCGGAGTTTGCATATAATAACAGCTTGCACTCCGCATTGGGTATGACACCCTTCTATTGCTCCTTGGGATACCATCCTAGGGCCATCGCTATTCAACCCACTGGGCATGTGCCAGCCATTGATGAAGTATGCAAGAAGCTGAGCGATATCTGGGGTTTGGCTCGAGTGAGGTTGTTGGAAGCTAAGGCTGAGATGAAGAGGCAGGCAGACAGACATCGGGCCCCTGCCCCTGTGTACAAGGTGGGCGATATGGTTTGGTTGGCCTCCCGTAACTTGAGGATGCAGGGTTCCCGTAAATTGCAACCCAGATTCGTGGGCCCTTTCCCGGTAGTACAGGTTGTTAATTCAGTAGCCATGAAGCTTCAGTTACCTCGGGATTATTAGATACATCCTGTGTTTCATACCTCGTTGCTGAAGCCATATGTACCCTCTGCTCAGGTGTTGCCCCCGCCCCCGCCTTTGGTTATTGATGGGGAGGTTGAGTTTGAGGTTCAGGCTATCCTAGACTCAAGGCGTAGGAGGGGCCGCCTATACTATCTGGTTGATTGGAAGGGATATGCCCCGGAGGATAGGACATGGGAGCCTGCCGGGGGGGTGCATGCACCACGTTTGGTTCGTATGTTCCACAGGAGGCATCCCGCTAAACCCCGCCCTGTAGGGAGGGTCATTGGGGTGGGGTACTGTTAGGATGTGAGGCGAGGGCAGGGATAGTCCTTTTTTAGTGTTCATGGACTGCCATCACATGATCGAACAGGAACTGGATTTAAGTCTGTCCTACCTTCATTTCCCTGCTAGTTATTGCTTCCTGTGAGGTTCCTGGTTCCTGGTTGCTGTTGGTGCTTTCCTTGCTCTTATTGGATTTCCCTCACGGGCTCGTGAGGTGTAGATTTGATACTCTTCCCTAGAGTATCTTGCTTTTTTGTCCCCTGACCTGTTGTCCTTCGTTTCCCTCCTTGTCATTCCACTCCTCCTAGCTAGTCAGTCTTGCCCTCTGCCCCTTCGTTTTTGCTTCCCCTTTATTTTGCATTCGTTTTTGGAGGTTAGTTAAGGATAGGGGCTCCTATCCACCTCCGCTTGTTTTTTGTGGTCTGGCTTGATTACATTGACTGCGAGGAGACGAGGCTCATTGTGGGGCTTGTTTGCCTTCGTGGCCCGCCCTTGCTTTTGTAGTCGGTCCACATTGTTATGCGGAAGTGACCCGTTTTTCGGGCCATTCCGCGAGTGCAGTGGCAGTGAATTGTTTTCTTTTTCCCTGGGCTGTTTCAGTCCATTGCCTTCGATACGGCAATAAGGATAGGGTTTTTTTTGGTGTGCTCTAAGAACAGTGAGCACTTCGTGCCTTTTTTCCCCTCTAAGACCCAGTCTTCATTTTTAAACTGATTGACACTATACTAAAGCGTCTTTACTTGGGAAAGATACAGACTTCATCCCATCTACTCCCACTGTGTTCCTCGTGGCAAAGCCTGCATTGTATATGTTATGTTGTGTTATGTTATGTTATATTGAGTTTGTATAGCGCACGGCTACTCTGAAAGAGTGTCCCGGCGCTTTCCACAGGCAGCTCGGTGTAGAATAACACAACAAGAAACAACAGATACAAAGGAAGAAAAGAAAAACCCACCAGAGAAAGCCTAAAGATTAAAAAGCCTAAAGATTAAAAAGCCAGGTCTTCAGGCTCTTCCTGAACTGAAGCAGATTGGAGGTGCTGCGTAGCGCCAGCGGAAGCGAGTTCCACAACTGGGGAGCCTTAAAGCTGAAGGAGCACCCCCCAGTGCGGGCCTTCCTCACACGCGGGACCATGGCATTAAAGAGAGATTCGGACCGCAGTAAGTGGGCTGGGCGATATAAGGCCAATCTTCGCTGCAGGTATCCAGCACCTAAACCAAACAATGCTTTGTGCATCAGCGTCAGGGATTTAAACATGATCCGCTTCCGGATAGGCAGCCAGTGAAGCGTATGCAGCAACCCAGAAGCTCGTGCACGCCTATGCAGGCCAAAAATGGCGCGGGCAGCAGAGTTTTGTGCCACCTGCAGGCGCTGGACCAGATAATCAGGAAGGCCAAGGAAAAGGGCGTTGGTGTAATCCAACCTGGAACCAATGAGCGCTTGCACAGTAATGCGCCTATGCTCCACAGACAGCAGTGGTAGGAACTTGCGGAGCATCTTCAGAGTGCCGAAACAGGTGCCGGCCAGCCCAAGGACATGAGCTCTCAATGAAAGCTTGTTGTCCAGCTTGACACCAAGGTTTTTGGCAACCTGTGATGACTGTGCGGGAGGACACATGTCAGACGGCCACCATTGCCGCCATTCAGGGTCGGTGACACAGCCAAAGAATAAGACCTCCGACTTACTGGAGTTGGCCTTCAAACTGTTCCGCTGGAACCAGTCGAAGACCATTCCCAGACAGCCCCGAATACTCTCTCCATCAAATGCCTGGTCTTTACCGCATGTGAAGAGGAGTTGCGTGTCGTCGGCGTAGGACACGATCTGGGCCCCATAGGCCTCCACCGCAGCCGCCAAAGGGGACATGAAGATGTTAAACAACGACGGGCTCAACACAGAACCCTGTGGAACCCCGACTCCCAATGGCGGCATCTCGGCGGAGCTCTGGGAAACCCAGATCGTCTGGCGGCGGCCTTCAAGAAAAGATGTAAACCATTTGAACACCGTCCCCCTAATGCCGATGTCATAAAGCCTGGCGAGGAGCGCCTCATGGGGGACGGTGTCAAAGGCCATATAGGTAAGCTGTGTGATTGTGGTGGCAGGGCATGTTCACTAGCATTGGAGGAGGCTTTGGTTTTCTTTAGTTTGTTCTATAATTTGTGATGTGTACTCCCTCTTGTTTGTGTGCATAGGTGCAGAGGCGAGGAGACGGGAGTAGTGTCCTTTTACATACTCCAGGGTGGAAGACTGGGTGTCATCACAATACCACCCTCTTTTCAGGTCCATTGGCGCACTCACAGTTGTTTGTCTGTGAAGTGGCACGTGGGCAGGGAGAGGGGATTGGTGCATTCTTCACTTCGTTCCTGCAGTGCACGGGCTGAGTGGGCGGAACCTCAACAACTTCCATATTTTTAAAGACATCAACTAAGCATTTTATTCACCCAGATCCATTTAAAATCAAGCTTGACTCACAGTGTGATATTAGGCACATAACCAGGATGTTACATATAATCTACCATGTCTGTCTCTGCAAGCAGTATGTGTGTCTCTGCTCATATTATTTCACTGTCTCTACTGGCAAAAAACAGGCCCCCTATATATAAGCAAGACACATAACATGAATGTCTCATTACATGTAACATCCTGGTCATGTGCCTAAGATCACACTGTGAGTGAAGCTTGATTCATTCATCAGTGTAATCTTACGCACATCACCAGGATGTTACATGCAATCTACCATGTCTTTAAAAAACATGTACTTCCATATTTTTAAAGACATCAACTAAGCAGTTTATTCACCCAAATCCATTTAAAATCAAGCTTGACTCACAGTGTGATCTTAGGCACATAAGACACATGTCATGACACACACACAAGGAGAGAAATGACACACAGGAAAAGAGAGATTATTCACCCAGATCAATTTAAAATCAAGCTTGACTCACAGTGTGATCTTAGGCACATGAATGAATGAATGAATGAAAATGCATTTATACAGCGCGATTGTTGCCCTGGGGCGTCCAAGCGCTAGGGAACCAGAGGGGGGTGTAGTGAGGCTTACAGAGACTGGGAGGAGGGGAAGGGAGCTGAATGATTACGGGGATTTGAACAGATGGGTTTTAAGTTGCTTGCGGAAGGAGGCAAGGTTGGGGTTAGATCTCAAATGAAGGGGAAGGGAGTTCCAGATTTTTGAGGCGTTGAAGGTGAACATTCTTCCGCCTGCTCTAGACCTTTTAATTCTGGGGACTGTTGCCATAAAGGCCTGACTAGAGCGTAGTTCTCTGCCTGGGTGGTATTGGCTAACTAGGCAGCGCATGATTTTTGGGCCCGTGTCCCAAAAGGCCTGATGGGCAATACACATTGCTTTGAAGGTGACTCTTTTACGTACTGGTAACCAGGGGAGGCTAATCAGTGCCTCTCTGACTGGGGTTCTTCGTGGAATTTGCAGTAGGGTACGGGCCGCACAGTTCTGCACCAGTTGCAGTCTATTCAATGTGTACATGACCAGGATGTTACATATAATCTACCATGTCTGTCTCTGCAAGCAGTATGTGTGTCTCTGCTCATATTATTTCACTGTCTCTACTGGCAAAAAACAGGCCCCCTATATATAAGCAAGACACATAACATGAATGTCTCATTACATGTAACATCCTGGTCATGTGCCTAAGATCACACTGTGAGTGAAGCTTGATTCATTCATCAGTGTAATCTTACGCACATCACCAGGATGTTACATGCAATCTACCATGTCTTTAAAAAACATGTACTTCCATATTTTTAAAGACATCAACTAAGCAGTTTATTCACCCAAATCCATTTAAAATCAAGCTTGACTCACAGTGTGATCTTAGGCACATAAGACACATGTCATGACACACACACAAGGAGAGAAATGACACACAGGAAAAGAGAGATTATTCACCCAGATCAATTTAAAATCAAGCTTGACTCACAGTGTGATCTTAGGCACATGACCGTTCTCCGCTGAAATGCCGCCGCTAGAGGTGGGGGTTCCCCAAGGATCCATTCTGAGCCCCATCCTTTTTAATATCTATATGGCCCCTCTGGCGGCGGTGGCGGAGGCTTTTGGTGCCCAGGTCATATCCTACGCTGACGACACCCAGCTCCTGTTCACGTGCAGGAAGGGAGAGGCGTTTGATGGGGCAAAAATCAGGGACTGCCTTGGTTCCGTTTTTGCGTGGTTCCAACGGCATAGCCTAAAATGCAACTCAGACAAGTCTGAGTTGCTTTTTTTTGGTTGTGCTCCTGACCCATGCTGGAAATCCTGGTGGCCTCAGGACATGTTTCCTCCCGCGACGGCATCAATGCAGGCCAAAAATCTTGGGATGATCTGTGACGTTGATTTGTCTTTTAGACCCCAGATCAATGCACTATCAGGGAAATGCTTTGGCATCCTGAGGATGCTCAGAAATTTTTTACCGATGTTATCACTGCAATACAAAAAAATTGTAGTTCAGGCATTAGTAGGATCACGTTTTGATTATGCTAATGCCTTGTATGTGGGTCTGCCGAAATATCTGATGGCAAGATTGCAGATAGTTCAGAATTCTGCTGCAAGGGCTATTTTTGGCCTTCCACGCAGAGCCAGAGCCTCCAATTTGCTCAAGGAGTTACATTGGCTCCCTATCTCTAAAAGAGTTATTTTTAAAACTCTTACTCTGGCGTTTAAGGCCCTTCATTCTGTAGGTCCTGAGTACATCAAGAAGAGAATGGCCTTTTATGTACCAAGGAGGATGCTGCGATCGGCTTCATTAGCCACGATTGTGGTCCCGCCTATCAAACGTGCTCGGATGGGTGGTCGGTCCTTCCGCTACTTAGCGGTCCTCCACTGGAATGGGCTCCCGATCTCTTTGCGGAAAGCCAACAGTCTCCTTACCTTTAGAAAGGAGCTGAAGACGTGGCTCTTTTCTGCGTGATCGCTTTGACCTTCTATGAGTTGCTGTATGGATATTTTGGTTTCTGATCTCTTTGCAAAAGCGCCGGGACACCCGTATGGGTAGCCGTGCGCTATAAAAGAGTACGCACATAACATAACATAACATCAACTAAGCATTTTATTCACCCACATCCATTTAAAATCAAGCTTGACTCACAGTGTGATCTTAGGCACATGACCAGGATGTTACATATAATCTACCACGTCTGTCTCTGCAAGCAGTATGTGTGTCTCTGCTCATATTATTTCACTGTCTCTACTGGCAAAAAACAGGCCCCCTATATATAAGCAAGACATAACATTAATTTCTCCTTACATGTAACATCCTGGTCATGTGCCTAATATCACACTGTGAGTGAAGCTTGATTCATCCATCAGTGTGATCTTAGGCACATGACCAGGATGTTACATGTAATCTACCATGTCTTTAAAAAACATGTACTTCCATATTTTTAAAGACATCAACTAAGCATTTTATTCACCCACATCCATTTAAAATCAAGCTTGACTCACAGTGTGATCTTAGGCACATAAGACACATGTCATGACACACACACAGGGAGAGAAATGACACACAGGAAAAGAGAGATTATTCACGTGCAAAGTGACATGAGACACAGGCACAGAGTACCTTTTAACCTAAGAGAGGCAAACTGTTACAAGGCACAGGTGACATTATTGAAAAATGTGAAAATATAATTCCTTATTTCACACAGACACTCAATGTGATCCTTCACCAAAATTTAAAAACCAGACTTTTTACCAAAAAACATTTTCCATAGTAAATCGTTTTTGACACAAAGCACAGCTCATTTAAATGACCACTACAGAAACAAAGCAGAAACCTAACTCGTTTTCAAAATACATTTACAATATGCACCATTCTATTTTTAAACAGCATTACAAAAGAAATGACACAAAATGCAAGAATAAAGAAGCACAATATGCTTCTTAATCTTCCCCATAGTGCATACAGCAGTCTATCTTTATTAAAAGAATCATTACTCACGTTTAATGCTTTGAAAGATGTAGAACAGTGTCAGTCACACACAACAGATTTTCTTAAGCAGAATCTCTGAATAATGCTTCTGTCACTGGAGCCTCACAATAATGGCACAGATGTTTTCTCAATACAGACCTATATTCTTGTACATAACCAATCAAAATTCTTCCCACACAAATTCAAAACCAAACTGCACATTTTAATTGGTTGTACATTTGAACACTTTGAAACTCACATAATATTCACCCATCCTCCCAGTGCTCATTCACCCAGTTACCATGGTAACTCCCTCCTAACCCACCACACAGTTCAAAAGTTCAGCATAGTATGTTGCAAAAGAATGCAGCAAGGGTGTTTGACCTCTCAATGTACTAGCTAATCATGTGCAATGTTTCTTTCAATGACTTTTTCTCCATCATTAAAATTACTTCTTTCAAGAAAAAAAAGCATGCAGCCTAATTTTCAGTGGAGAATGTTAAGAAAGCACCAATCATTTCTTGTTTTTCAAGTGCACTGAATCTCAACCACTTTTTTTCATAACTCCTACTTTCAAACTGCCATTTCATTTCCACAACTTATCTGAATACAAGCACATCTACCTTCAAGATGCCAAAAGTCTGGTTTGTGGGTCATAGCTTTGTCTACTGGAGTGAAAAATTTGCAATTAACAGAAGTATTTACAACCTTGATTTACCAAATGTGGACATTGTGTGGATTGGACAGAGAGGATTGAGAAGTCACCAATTGATACCATTGATAAAATCCTTTATGCATCTACCACAGCCTGACCTTATAATTGTGCACTGTGGTGGCAATGACCTGGGCACTTTGACTGAGGTAGGTCTGGAAATGCTTTTAAAGGACATCTTTGGGCAATTGATGTCACTATTTCCAAAAACTGCCTTGGTATTTTCTAATATATGCCAAAAGCAAAAATGGAACTGGTCCAACCAATTTTGTCCACAGATTGAGAAAGCAAGGAAACATGTAAATAAATCTGTTTCTGCTTTCCTCAGAGACTATGGTATGGGTTCCATTTACCACAACAACTTGCGTTACAACATGCAAGGCATCTATAGGAGAGATGGTGTACATTTTACAGATGAGGGGAATAGAGTCTTCCTCTTGAATTTGAGACTCTGCATTGGTACTTACTTGTAGGTACAAAAAACACCCACATAACACAACAGCTCTTTTCAGAGCTACACTACCTCTAAGCACTCTAAATTATTTATTTTACTATATTTTTTTACACTGTTTTTCCCCGTGGTGCGCTCAGGGTGCTAGGGTTGTAGCCCCCCCCCCAGAAAACCACGGTCAGGCCATGGACTTCAAAGCGAAGTTAAGCTAGCTGCTTGGTTTAAATAGAGTTGTTACTCACCTGCAGTGCTGTACTGCCTCAAGCTTCCGGGCCTTTTTGGTTACATATTATGCGGCGGTTCCAGGCCGCAGAGGGATCGCACTGCCCGAAACTAATGGGCATTAGGAGAGAGGAAGTTTCCTCTTTCCGAAGCTGCAGGGCACCTTTAATGAAGCCGGCAGAGTCTCATCCAAAGCTCTATGGAGGTCCGAGAAAAATTGTCCACAATTAGCTGCAGCGGAGGTAACCCACTAGAGGGCGTTAATTGGCAAAATGAGACCTCAAATCCCAGTGTGCCTTTAAAAATGAACTGCCACCAAAGGAGGAGCACTGAAGCCCCCTATTACGGAAACACGCAGGGGAGATGCGGTAGCCACAAATTACCTCCGCTGACACGGCCTCTGAGGAGATGCAAACAGCGGCATCGAAACGCATCAGGCCATGGACTTCAAAGGGATGTTAAGCCGCCTGCTTGGTTTAAATAGAGTTGTTACTCACCTGCAGTGCTGTGTGGCCTCAAGCTTCTGGGCGTTTTTGGTTACATATTATGCGGCGGTTCCAGGCTGCAGAGGGATTGCACTGCCCGAAACTAATGGGCATTAGGAGAGAAGAATTTTCCTCTTTCCGAAGCTGCAGGGCACCTTTAATGAAGCCGGCAGAGTCTCATCCAAGGCTCAATGGAGGGCCGAGAAAAATTGTCCATAATTAGCTGCAGCATAGGTAACTCACTAGAGGGCCTTAATTGGCAAAATGAGACCTCAAATCCCAGCGTGCATTTAAAAATTAACTGCCACCAAAGGAGGAGCACTGAAGCCCCCTATTATGGAAACACACAGGGGAGATGCGGTAGCCACAAATCACTTCCGCTGACACGGCCTCTAAGGAGATGCAAACAGCGGCATCGAAACGCGGCAGTCCATGGACTTCAAAGGGATGTTAAACTGCCTGCTTGGTTTAAATAGAGTTGTTACTCACCTGCAGTGCTGTGTGGCCTCAAGCTTCTGGGCGTTTTTGGTTACATATTATGCGGCGGTTCCAGGCCGCAGAGGGATCGCACTGCCCGAAACTAATGGGCATTAGGAGAGAGCAAGTTTCCACTTTCCGAAGCTGCAGGGCACCTTTAATGAAGCCGGCAGAGTCTCATCCAAGGCTCAATGGAGGGCTGAGAAAAATTGTCCATAATTAGCTGCAGCGGAGGTAACCCACTAGAGGGCGTTAATTGGCAAAATGAGACCTCAAATCCCAGCGTGCATTTAAAAATGAACTGCCACCAAAGGAGGAGCACTGAAACCCCCTATTACGGAAACACGCAGGGGAGATGCGGTAGCCACAAATCACCTCCGCTGACACGGCCTCTGAGGAGATGCAAACAGCGGCATCGAAACGCATCAGGCCAGGGACTTCAAAGGGATGTTAAGCTGCCTGCTTGGTTTAAATAGAGTTGTTACTCACCTGCAGTGCTGTTAGGCCTCAAGCTTCTGGGCTTTTTTAGTTACATATATATATATATATATATATATATATATATATATATATATATGTATATATATATATATATATATATATATATATATATATATATATATATATATATATATATATATATATATATATATATATCTTTGGCCGGAAAGCCAACGCAAGACGCCAAACCACAGTGGAAAAAACAAAACAACAAGAAAGGGACCAACAAGAAGTAAGGGATGCTGCATCAGCTCTTGACTGTGGTCTTTCAGTTTTAAACCTTACTCCTACTAAACTTTCAAGTTCGGATTTGCGAATTTTGTCCATGGGCCTGTCATTTTGCCCACCAAATGATTTCAACTATGCTAAAACACGTATAGATCTGTTTAAATATACACGCAAGTTGAAATTAAGGAAACATTTTTCAGGCAGCAAATCCCGTAAGGCACAGGAAAGACCAATTGAGGCTACTACAACTAAAGGACCTGCAGTCAATGATGCGCCTCTTTTGGAAGACCTGGAGGCACTGCGATATGAACAATCAATTTCGCAAAGCAGACAAGACTTGCCCATCACTAGCTCGAAATGTCAATCCAATTTTAAACCAAAGTCAACGTTTACACCTTTAATGACTTTTGATAACATTGACATTGTCCACGAAGCCGTTACCCAGGAGATCAAAGATCTCTATGTCAAAACATTAACATCCAATAAACACAAGAACAGACAGAATCAAATGTACTTTGACCTTGTGAGGAGAATCCAGAAAGATGGAAATATGATTGTTCGCCAATCAGATAAAGGCGGAAATGTGGTGTTGTGGCCAAGGAGTTTGTACTTGGAGGAAGCGCTCATGCAGCTAAATGACAACAACTGTTACAAACATTGTGATGTGGGAGTGGTCAGGAAAGCTCAATCTGAGTTTTACTCCATGCTAATGGGCTGGCGATCATCTGGTCTCATTAGCATGGATGAGTTGAAATTCTTAAAGAATGACCACCCCATCACCCCAGTCCTCTACCTCATTCCAAAAGTCCACAAAGACGTTTTCAAGCCTCCGGGGAGACCCATTATATCAGCATGTGGGGGATTGTTGGAAAAAACTACAATCTATTTAGATTCCTTTCTCCAGGAATACGTCTGTGGACTACCTTCCTATATTCAGGACTCAAGTGATTTTTTAAGAAAAATCAAGGAGGTGGAATGGAGTCCTGAATTTCTGTTGGTGACATTAGACGTTACTTCTTTGTATACCAGCATAGTGCATGTGGATGGTATTCGGGCGGTACAATACTATCTGGGGCAGAGACCATTGGAACTGCTGGAACACAACAAAATGGTCACTTCTATGATTAGCTTCTGTCTTCACAATAATTACTTTATGTTCCAGAAACAGTATTACCAACAAGTGAGAGGTGTTGCCATGGGGGCCTGTTTTTCTCCCAGCTATGCCTGTCTGCACATGGGCTATTGGGAGAGACAGGTCCTCTTTGGCGAACACCATGACATCTGTATGAAGAACATCATTCGATGGTACAGATACATCGATGATGTTTTCCTAATTTGGCATGGGACACAGACGGAAGTTGAGCAGTTTATTGACAAGTTGAATTGTAACAAATACAATTTGTCATTTACCTCAGAAGTGAGCCCTACTTTAGCACACTTTCTGGATGTTACTCTCGAAGTCAGTGAGGGTCAGTTACAAACTACCTTGTACAGGAAGCCCACTGCGGGTAATACAGTATTGCATGCGCAGAGCCACCATCCTCCCCACCTAATAAGAAGCATCCCCTATGGGGAAATGCTTCAAATCAGGAGGGTTTGTAGTACTCTGAGCCAATGTAAACTGGTCCAGGAGGCCAGCAAACAGCGGTTCCTTGCCAGAGGCTACAGCGTTAATATCATAGATGCTGCTATTAACAAGGCCAATGCGATATCTAGAGATACTGCCCTTATTCACAGAAAAACCCTAACGACCACTACTGAGGTCAAGGAACAACCCAGCAGACTGATTTGGACCTACAATAGACAGCATGGGGCTTTGAGAAAGATCATTAATAAACACTGGGATCTTGTCAGATTTGATCCGGTAATTGGTGAGCGTATGCCTAGGAAACCATGCATCACTTATCGTAAAGCCTTCTCTCTTCAGGACGCATTAGTAAAATCTAGTCCTGAGGTGGTTCCGCCCGACAATTGGATGCTTGGGAGCAAAGGTTTTAGAAAGTGTTCCAACTGCAAAGCCTGCTTACATGGTGTTAGCAAAACTGAATACACCGTTCCATTCACAGCTACGCCCCGTAAAATCCTGAAGCAACTCACTTGCAAAAGTGAGTACGTGGTATATGTGCTGGAGTGCCCGTGTGGACTGCGTTATGTTGGCAGTACCAAACTGCAGGTCCACAAGAGGGTGCTCCAGCACATCAGGGCTATCAACACAAACGATGCCACGTACCCGGTTGCTAGGCATTTTAAGGAGCGTCACAGCAACAACAGTGCACTCCTTAGATACTATGCAATTGATGCAGTGGGTCCTCTCAGAAGAGGTGGCAATAGGGAAGGCCTCCTTAGAGCTTTGGAGACCAAGTATATTATTGAATTGAACAGTAAATCTCCTTGGGGCTTAAATTACACTGAAGACCTTCATACATGTCTTTGAAATGTCTTGCAAAAAATACATCAGTGTTACTGTTATACCATCTATACAAGTTTTGATTCTGGGCAACTGTGTTACTGTATGTTTATCTCCTCACCATACCCATAATGCATTTATAACATTTATGTACTTAGTGAGAAGGAACAGGGTTTTTTCGAACTACCTGTTCTTGTGGTTGGCCGTGGAGGCAGCTGTATAATTAATACATCATCATAGGTTGGGATCAGCCTATGGTTGTGAATCCATTTGATTTTAGCTACATATGAATAATCATGTATATGCATATGTTATCACATTCACTCATTAGTTTGTTTTTTCACTTCGACTGAAAAAGTTTTTGGACACTGGATGGGTGCTTATCTTGGCATGTTAGTCTCGACTATTTTTTCGGGGCGGGTGATGCAAATTATATATTTGTGTTTTTGTATTTATACAATTAATGTGTTACTGTTTGGTTTACTAATAACTGCAACGGGTGTATGGGGTCTTGTTCCTGCTCTTTATGTCATACAAAGTGGATTAATCCAATATATTGCAAAATAATATAGAGCTAAACTGTGATGAGACTGCTAATTATATTCACATAAATAGTTTTAATAACACATATTTCTACATGCCAAACAACAATGCACTATGTCACTTTAAATGTACACATGAAATTGTCAATTTGCATTATCCGGTGATTCAGTATGCATTTAAAGTCTGTCTTCCATGTTATCTTTGAAGACTATGTGGTGTCCAATCAAAAGTGGTCGAATTTTAGCACTAGCACTTTAAATTTTGATCGTGCTCTCCGTGTGTCATGTGACCAAGGCCTTTCGGAGGCCGAAACGTTATGTTTGACGAAGGTGCCGATTAAAATCTTCTCACCTGAACCCTTGGGTCTCGTGTTTCTTGTTGCAGCGGCGCCTGGGATTTTTCAGCGGTGTCCTCCAGCTTTGAGCGTGTGTTCAATATATATATATATATATATATATATATATATATATATATATATATATATTCACTGAAAAAATCATAGGTTATACACCATATATAGTTAGGAATTAGCATTTACAAAACCTTATTTTACTCACACAAAACCATTGAAATTCGCATATATAGTTAGTTGATCATGTCACATATTACATCATTCATGACATGGTCAGTGACATCACTGATGACATCACTGATGACATCTCAAATGACATCACTGATGACATCACTGATGACATCTCAAATGACATCACTGATGACATCACTGATGACATCTCATTTGACATTACTGATCACATCACTGATGACATCATTCATGTGATAATACGATGAACCTCTTCAGACTCTAATATAACCTTAGATACACTCAGTGTAAACAGACACTCACAGACTGTCACTCATCCATGGAGTTACTCACACACCTACTCAGTCATGCAAAGAATCAATCACACCTCCATTTTCTCAACTATACAGTTATACACACCTTACTTATTCAAACATATACTAACACATATTTACTCTCTTATACAATCCCTGATACAAGTTCACAATGATCCATACAGCCACTCACACATTCACTGGCTCTTATGCACAGTTATTTATATATGTCAACTCTCACATGTACTGTGTTTTACATATGTACTTACTTTGACATGTAGCACTGAGATATCCATTCACTCACCAATACACTCATGCACACAGTCAACCGCCCATACAGCCGTTTCCACATGCACTTTTGAACCCAAACATCTAGTGAATCAACTGCTCACACATCTATGCACAGAGTCATACACCTCCCAGCCACCCACACACACACTCAGTCTCCCATACAAATACTTGGGCAACCAATCAATAACCCATATAGTTACTCATATAGCTACTGATCAACACATGCAGCAGTTTACAGAACAACAGACATAATGATGCACAAATTAAGACAGTTTAGTCACTAACCCATGCACTCAGTGAGACACATTTAATCACTCACTCATACAGTCAGTCATGCACCTACTAAATCCTTCATCCAGACACTTATACATCCACTCATTCTTCAATATGTAAGACATATATTAACTTTACAGAAACATACAGTCACTGGATGTTGTCATCAGTGATGTCATCAGTGATGTCATTTGAGATGTCATCAGTGATGTCATCAGTGATGTCACTGACCATGTCATGAATGATGTAATATGTGACATGATCAGCAGTGGATTGCGGGTGCGCGATATATAGTTAGTGCAACTAACTATATATGCGAATTTCAATGGTTTTGTGTGAGTAAAATAAGGTTTTGTAAATGCTAATTCCTAACTATATATGGTGTATAACCTATGTTTTTTTCAGTGAATTTTCAAGGTTTTGTAAATGCTAATTCCTAACTATATATGGTCTATAACCTATGGTTTTTTCAGTGAATTTCAATGGTTCTTTAATAGCAAACATCAAAAGCTGCAAAATGTATTCTTCTTTTAAAGGAAAAATATATTTTATATGTTTTTAATATAATTTTTTTATGTATATATTTTTTTTTGTTTCGCTACCGGTCCGTGCACCGGGTAGCTTCCCGTTAGCTCAATTTGGTGCCGCGACCCGGTCCGCGAACCGGTAAACGTTCCGTTAGCGCAACTGCCGCGTTAGAAAACAACATCGTGACGCGTCGCGTAAGCGCGACGTATCGCGTTGCCGCGTAATGCGTCTTATGACGCGCCGCGTTAGCGCACCCGGAAGTGCTCCGGAGCGCGAACCGAGGCGCGAAGCGCAGCACTCCGGAAGCGCTCCGGGTGCGTAGCGGGACGCGTAACGTAAGCATAACAAGTCATGTGACTTGTTAATAAAACTTTTTAGTGGTTCATTTCACTTTTGGTTTCCTAATGATGTAAGTCTAGGTCATGTGACCTAAAAATAACACTTTTCATTGGTTTAGAACATTTTTTTTTTCCAAATGATGAAAGCCCCCACCTTTTCTTTCACTCTGACTTTCAACTTTGTGAGAGGAAGACCTATTTTCATTATTAGGAGATGGCTTCAATAGTAGCTGCAGCTGGTGCACCCCCACCACCACCACCACCTCCAAGGAAGAAAGGACCACCTACCCAGTTCCTTCCCAACCCTGAGGAAGAGGAGGAAGAAGAGGAAGAGGAGGTACATGAGAGAGTATTCTTGCCTGAACAGCCCCGGAAATCCCACCACAAGGACAATTTCATTTGGCAATTTTTTACATTCCCTGAAGGCCCAAAAAAAGTCAATGCCCGTCATGTGACATGCCTGATCTGCAAAGGAGTTCTGTCCCGAGGCACAGATAAAAAATATAGTTATGGGAACTACACTATGCATCGCCACATGGAAAGGTGGCATCCAATAAATTACAGTGTGGCTGAGCTGCGTGACCTCCGTGAAAACCCACGAACTCCTGTGGCCACCACCTCAACACAGGAAAGTCTTTCGGGACCAGAGGCGAGGGAGACAGTCCCCAATATCCAGAGCAATTTTCAACACATCAAGCTAGTGTGTAGATGTTGTGGGGGACTACTTTGCTACGGGGAGATGAGTGTGATTTTAATGAACAGAGCATATGAAAATCACAAGTGCTCAAAACGCCCCAAAAAGTGATTTTTTTTTTGCTCCTGTTGAGCCGTTTCTAATGCTTGTTTTTCGTTGTTCCCCCTCAAAAAACCATAAAAAATTTAAAATTGTTCCAAAAATAAAAAAATAAAAAAATGTTCAGAAAAATAATAAAAAAAGTATAAAACAACAAAAACAATAAAAAAAAAGATCTTTTCAGAACTACCTCCCATTTATAAAAAATTGTTAAAATGTTTAGCACTCTTGACTTCATTTTTCTCATGGGTGCGCTTCCCGGTACGCGCACCGGTGAGCGCTCCGTTAGCGCAACACAAAAAAAACGGGAAAAAAAACAAGAGAAGGAGAGAGTAATGTTAAGAGACAGACAGCAAGAGAGAGCAACACAGATGTACTGTGTAATACATAGTACAAAATTGTAATAGATATAACAAAGTGTAAGAGAGAAAATGAAAAAAATACAAGGCTGTGAAACAAAGAAAGAGAGAAGAAGAATACTAAAGCAGAGGCACATGAAGAATGTGAGTGGCTGTAAAGAGTAAAAAGAAAGAGAAAAAATTATGTACAAATAAAAGGTAATAACGGAACCAGATTTAAATAACACTGGTAAGGGAGAGAGAGAAAAAAGTAATGTGCATAACTAAAGAGGGATGAAATAAGATGTATAACATCGAATAAAGTTGAAACATGTGGATTGACAGAGAGAAAAAACTAAAAGAAGAAAAGAAGAAGTAACAGAAAGGGAATAATTGAAGCAGCAAAGAAATGTAAATAACGTAGTGTGCTTGAACTTCAGGGAAAAAGCATAATGAACAAGTAGTGAAAGAGTGAAGAGACAGAGACAATTACAGTAAGATAGACGGACTCAGTGAACGGGAATGAGGAACTGTGAGAACAGAGGGACTGAAAAAAGGAGTGGAAGGAGTGCAGTAAGTAAATCACCCACACAACACAACAGCTACCCTACCTCAAAGCACTCTAAAATATTATTTTACTGTTTCTCTTGGTTTTCCCCTTGTTACACTCCCCGGTGCGCTACCCATAGTAAAAGTAAAGAGGGGTGATAGAGGGAGAAATATTGAATTAGGATAACACATGGTGAGTGACGAAGAGAGAGGACAAAGAGAGTAAAGGAAACAGTACCTGAATGGGCTTGAGTACAACAGCAAAAAAGATAAGTAATGCAGTGTGCGTGACTTACAGGGAGTTAGTGGGTGTAGATCAAAGTGTGGGTGTGTAAGCTGTGTCTGTGGGTGTGGTTGTGTGGAGTGTTTTGGTGTGGGTAGAAATGAGGGTGTGTGAAATATGTCTGAAAAGTGTATGAGTGTGGGTTGTATATGTGTTCGATGTATGTGTGTGTATGGAATATGTGTGTGTTTTTGAGGTGTGTGTGTGGGAGTTTTTTTTGTGTGTATGTGTGGTATGTGTGTGGGGTGTATTTTACAGGTATGTGTATGTGTTGGGAGGGGTATGAGGTATATGTGTAGGAGTAAGGTAAATAATTAAGAAAAAGAGAATGAGTAAAGAAGCAAAGGAAGGGAACAGAGGGTAAGTGAAGTAAAGAATAGGGATCAATAGAAGTTGAATATGAGAGGGTAAATAATGAAAGAGGAGTAAACATGGAGAATAAGAATAAGTGAGAGAAGCAGAGTAAAAACACAGGAGTGAGGTAGATTGTGAAAATGTTAGTGACCTTAAAGCAAAGGATGATAACAAACTACATTTTTTTAGTCATATTTACCATATAATAAATGTAACTTAAATTTTTTTTACTACAGTTGGTTTCTGTGAAAGAGAGAAAAAAAATAAGTTATAATTAATAAAATATGTATTTTAAATTAAAAGATACAAATGAAGAGCTAAAAACATCATAACACTCTATTTAGAAATAAAGTTATAGTGAAGAACACAGAAAGGGAAATAAACTAAGGTAGAAGGACAAAAAGAAGGAAAAAGAAATAGAAGGAGAGCAAATTACAAAGAGTAAGGCATATAGATTCACTGACAAAAAGAGAGAGAAGAACAGAGAAATGAACTGAAGGTAAGAAAGATACTAAAACAATGTGAGTTAGCAAAACTAAATCAGGAAACAGAAGTAAGTAAAAAGATAATGACTGAGACAGAAAACAGTCTAATTAAGGATGCATTTAGAAGAATGAGGAATACAAGATAACTGAGAGTAAGTGAAGAACAGTCATAGAGTGAAAGGATGAAGGGAGACAGAATAATATACAACAATTGAATGAAATGGACTGAGGAAGTTATAAGGTAGACACACTAAGAGAAAAACGTACTGAGGTGGAGTACAATGAGTGAGAAAAGGAAAAAAGTAAGTAAACAAAAAAAAGGAAAGAGAGGAAAACACGACTAAAACAGTGCTACTGAGAGAAAATAATTTGGTCATGAAAGTAAAGAGAAGGACATTGAAAGAAAGGAAATGATGGATAGTAACGGAACCAGAGTAAAAGAAATGGGATGAAGAACGACGAAAGAGGAGCAGTGAAGTTGTTGTAAAACAAGTGATAGAAGGTAGATAAACACAAGTTAAAATAACACAAGTAGACTGAGGCACTGAGCACAGAGAAGTAGTGAACGAAAAATAGAGAGAAGAGGTCAAAAGTAAGGAGCAAACAAAGATAAGCGAGGGAGAATGGATGTCAGAGAATGGGAATACAATTTAATTTACACAATCCAAAGTATAGAATAACTTCTACAACATGTTACATAGTTTATTTTTGCTGTTCTCAGAATATATTGAATTTCACTTAAAGCAGTGAGTTCAAATTACTCATCATATGACAGCGGGAAAAAAAAGATTGTGTTTAAAAAAAACCTTATATACTGACAAATGACAAATGTACGCTAATCTTTGATTGACTTACTTTTCCTTGAGGCCAAATAGTAAATCATGGAGGTCCTTTTCTCGTTGCATAGTATTTTGCTGTTCACTTAGAAATCCATTTCATCGACTTTCTACAAGAAAAACTCCAAGAACATCTGAAATATTTTCAACATTTTAATATACTCCTTTTTTTCAGTCATGACTCTTTACTCATTCCTGCACCTCTCCATTTGGCCAAATAGTGTCAGATGTATGAGTATATATCAGTACTCCTCCCGTCTTCATAGGCCAACTACCTTTACCTAAATTTTGGCTGTAAAAACACTAGGTATGAATTTATAAAGCCAAAAGGCAAACGTTGTTTGAAAGTCAAATGATTGTCGTTACATTGGGTCCAACCTTTAGAAGTTTTTAAATAGCATGTGTAATGCCCTGATGTTGTAGAAGGACCGTCATGAAAAATAATAGCTACAGTTGCAAAGGTTCTTCCTGATATCGATAACTGAGAAGCCACGAAATTTTTAATAGAAGTTGTCAATTTAGTTCCATCAGGTCTACATCGTTGGAACATTAAAATGACATAGTGACCATAATTTTGTAGAAATAATGTGGACAGCATTGCAGACTTACATTGGGTACACACCATATTGTGATCCGCAGCTTTAACTAGATTATTGAAAGACACTGATTTGCAGTCTGGTAAAGTTAAATATATAAATCTTTCAGACTCTATTCTAGTAGTACTTGATGAAGCACAGTTATCACAGTCATGTTGCCATTGATAAGAAAGGCCAAATAGATTTTTTATATCTACTCCTTCATCTTGTAATACATCAAACATATATATTACAAATTCCTGACAATCCTGCTGAATATTTTGTGAAAATTGATTTTGACCTGAACATATATCTAGAAGATTTCTAATTTCTGAAACACTTTCTATTTTAGCTCTATCACTACTACACAGAATTCAATAAACAGCACAATGTTTGTTCCCGATTTTCAACAATTTGTCTTTGTAAATTTTGAAGAAAAAAAACAACATTAACTACTACATTAGCATAGCAGTTGACACCAGAACTGTTTTCAAACTGAAATCCAACAACATCTTCAACAGAATCCTTTATGTTTCTCTTTACAATTACACTTTTATCTACTTTATGTCTTTTTGCTGATACCTCACTGCAATTACTCTCATTTCTTCTTTTTCGGCCTACCACACGTTTTTCAATCAGAGGATATTGAGGCAAATGTGGAGCATACTCTCTTCTTAACCTATTGTATTCTTTTACACAATCTAAATCTGCACAAATCTTTGTTTCATCACACTCAATCAAGTACAATCCTGCTAAAGTTCTGACTCGTGATAATGCCACATATGCCATACCCTCTTTAAACACAGAACTTCCAATGTTCACCAAAGCGCTATCTACACCTAAACCTTGAGACTTATGAATTGTCACCGCATATGCCAAACAAATAGGAAACTGTTTTCGGCGAACATATAAGTCTTTCACAAGCAAAAATCTAGCTGAACAAGGCCAAATTTGTTCTATTTCATCAATGTCATCAAATTTAATTTTTAAAATTTCAATTACATCTCTATTTTTGTAATTCACAAAACCAACAACATAACCCATTGCTCCATTTACCAGACCTCTTTCAACATTTAAATTCCTTCTTAAAATGACACGACAATTCAAACACACAGAGTCTTTTCAAAACCAGCAGTTTTAGATATAGTCTTCTCTAATGAATCCAATTTTGATTTCAAATTTTCAGACAAAATAATTGTTGCTCCCATATGCTCTATTTTATCAATAGCTTCCAGTTTCACTATCTCTTCATTTTCTAACTGTAACATTTTGTTGTTGAACATGGAACATTCTTTCAGAGTTGGCAAAAAACATATGCCAGATTTCTTCTCGTTAATTTTCTTAAATATGTTCTCTGGAAGAATGTTTTCATTTGGGTACAAATTTGAAATTAATCGTGCATGTAAAGCTTCTTTCCCTTGCTGACTTACTTTTCCGATCCTTACATCTTGTAGAATATTTTTATAATCTTCATCCTTTGCCTGCCGCATATTTTGAAGCAGTTCTGCATATTTAAAGTTTAACCATATATTAACGTTTCCGATGCTCCCTAAGCACTTCCTGGTATCTTCATGAGTGAGTATTTTGAACACAGGTTGTCCTTTTACTGGAGTCAACTGCAGAAGATCTCCAAAAACAATAATATGTTTTCCTCCAAATAAGACATCATAGTCTGTTCTAAGAATTTCTTGCATCCTCAAATGCACAAAAGCAAGCATTATATTTGACACCATGCTTACTTCATCAATGATAAGAAGTTTCATTTTCTTCAGGAATCTTGAAACTTCGGAACACGCATCTCCAGATAGCTTGTGATACTCCAATTTGTTATCATGCTCCACTGGCAGCATCAGTAAACGATGTAAAGTAATCCCTTTAATGTTATGTGCTGCCAGCCCAGTTGGAGCGGTAACAACACAAGACAGCGGTGATTCAGTCTTTTTCTGCAGATAAGTTGCAATGGCTTTAATCAGAAAACTTTTTCCAGTTCCCGCTTCTCCACTCACGTACAGTTGGACAGGCTTAAATGATGTACATGAGCACTCTTTTTTCTCATGACTGAATCCATGTTCAATCTGTTCTGTTACTTCGTCATATATCTGTTTCTGCTCAAGGTTTAGTTGTTTCACCAAATCTTCTAAGTTAACTTCATCATCTTGAGCTTGTTCCATAGCTCTTTCCACCTCATCCATGGCAGTAGCAGCTTCATTTTGGATAATCTCTCCTCCTAGTGGATCCTGACTCAATGAAGCAGAACTCTGACTGCCTTGAGAACTGTCTCTCGCAATCTCTGCAGCAATTGTGGCTTCTTGCTCTATTTCTTCATTCAACATTTGCAGATAATTTGGAAAAACAGGACATTCTATGGTATCCTTCGTTGCATTAAAGGAGTCTTCATAACAGAGAAAATCTCCAAGAAGTTCCTCTTCTTCACGCCATGGTTTAAACAGTTGCAAAAGAGCCAAACAATAAAATTCTCTTTTGTCTGGATTATCACAACTCAATTTGAGATGATTAATCAAATGACCTTTTTTCTGTTTCACTAGACATCCTTCACATCCAATGACTCCATATATTCCATTATTGATATCTTCTCTGATGTTCCTCTTATAAATATATCTCTGCAGAACTTCATAGAGACAAGCGTTCTCAAGGTGATGACTTCTATTTGGATAGTATGTATCCAACATGTTTGTCTTCAAAATATCTGTATTTTCTGGTTCTTTCTCCGCCAAATACTCTATCTCTTGTACAGATTTCAAAACTCGATTTCGTGTTGCAGCAAGACCTAGACTTATCCAAATGATGCTTCTAGATTTGGCATAGAGACTTACTGACGACAATCGATCTGAACATTCATACGCTCCAATTTCTCGATGCGACAACATCTTCAGACTGTAACTGTATCATTTCTTGCTTAGACTCTTTTCATGTGAAATGTCCTCCCACATTTCCTTTAGTTCTGTCTTTTCTTTTTTTGTGATGTAAGACGTCACATATCGAGCCACAGCAATAGAGTTGTCAGCAACGAACTGAATATCCATGTTAGCATTCCACATGGACAAAATCACTGGGTTGTAGTCGTTGATGTACTTGGACTCTTCGTCTCTTTTTAAATTGTATGTATTTTTGGGTGATTTCCTCGTCACAGTATGTCGCAGAGAAGACATCAAATTATTTACTCTTCCTTTAGAAATCACTGGTCGTGGAAAGCCGAAACGACATTTTGTGTAGAACTTGTCCTTGTTTCTGAATTTTCGACGACAATACTTTCCACAACGATGGGATTGAAAACGTAAAACTTGTTGCCTTAAACTGTTTTCTTCCGTAGTTTTCGGAACAGCACATGTTGAATACTCTTCAATGAATCTCATCACTGTCTCATCCGAATCTGTTCCAAATTTGGGTGCATCTTTAATCCACAACAACATATGTATATGAGGAGCACCTCTCGCTTGATACTCCTTTCTCCAAAAGAAATCCAAAACCTCTCCAAGGGGAGGATTTTTTTTGTTGGTAATAAAAGACATCATAGCTTCAAATCTATGATTGAAATATCTGCATACATTCACTGGATCCAAAGAACACAGTTCTCCAGGTGTTTTGAATTCTATATTTTGTATATTAGCATTGGCCTCTCGTAGAAATTGAAGTAAGTCCTCCCATGCATACTCGGCACAGCTAAGAGTGAGGAACCATGTAGGGGTTCCTAAGTTTCTCAGCATACATTTCGAATCCCCATGGCGACGGTACCAATACTCATTTGTACCACGCTGACATGCCATGAGATTGATTAGATGAGATTCCAAAATATTATCTTGCAGATTCACTTTCTCCATAAAGTCCCTCGCCGAAACATTTTGCAGATGTGCTCCACTTTTCAGTATATGATTTACTGTATAAGAAAGAGCAGACAAGTCACTTTCATACAGTAGATGAAACAAATAGGGAATGCATTGTCGAAATCTTGGATCTTCAGCATATAATCTTACAGTTCGATATTCAGATGCTGGAATTTGAAGTGGTCGATCGTCATATCGTCCACCTCGACCTGTTGGAAATAGCTGTGGAAAACAACGAGCTTCCAAACTTTCTTCCCATACACTAATGGGACTTCCTTTTGCTGCTTTCATTTGAAACAATTCAATTGCATTCCCCATTTCTTCCTTGGGATGCAAAGGATGAACAGTATAATTTTCATATATCTCTTCACTTCTTGACACATTAACTTTTTTAATTTGGCCGCCTGAACAATCACTGTCTTCATCTGCAGCTTTTTCCTCTGCTGCAACACATACATCTTTATAATACTCATTGTTTTTGACTAAATACAACGTTGCCTTTTTGACTTTCCTAACATCCACTAAATCTTGCCAGATTTTTTTACTCTTTGTTGGAACCCCATTAACTAGAATAACTAAAGGTTCCTCTTCTACTTTTTCTATACCAATTGTATCAATATTTTTTTTTCAAATCTAGGGGCAAATAAACAACTCTTCCCTTTAATCCTCTCTGCAAATCTGTAGGAGGCAATTTCCCTATCTTAGGCTCCATGCGAACAATTGCCTGAAAAGGATGGACACATTGAATCAAAATAGACTCATATGTGTTTAAATCCATCAATTCACGGGGAATGTCTACCAACTCCAGATTATTATGAACAGCTCTAGCAGGCATTCTGTTTTGATTTAATTTATCATAACAATATTTACAAATACGCTGATCAGAACTCAAATCAAAACAATTCTCCACCCACAAATATGTTGCAAAATCCTTCCACTCACAATTATTCATCTTTTCACTTTTCGCATATAAATCAACTAACCTAGTCTGAATCTTATAATGAGTCCGTCGACAACACACACAAGTATAATTCGGCCTTTCACTTGATTTCACTTTAAACCTGGTAATTTCCTGCTCAAACATTTCTGTATTTGAAATCTGTACATTGTCTTCCACATTACCTTGAATTGCTGTCTCAATTTCTACACTGTCCTCTTGCTCACGAAAATAACAAATCTCAATTTCTTCACAAATCTTCTTCACATCTAATTCTGTTCCATGCAAAAGAGCATTGTTTAATTGTTTAAGCTTAAGTGCTGGACTTTTTGCATAATACAACATTCTCACTAATTTCCTCATTTTGGTATGATGCACTGCTAACATCCTAAAATGATGAAAAACACTCTGACAGACTTTTCTAGAAAGACAAGCCAGTGAATGGCCTTGCAAACCTGTGATTCCTCTCACTCTGCAAGGATCTAAGGGCCAGATGTAGGTAAATTTTATTTTACCACCTCTTAAATACCGCATCATACCGACTCGGTATTTAAGAAGTGGTAAAATAAAAGTACCGAGATGTAGGTAAATACAGATGTGCATTTACCGATTCGGAAACAATCGGTATTTACCGATGCGGTAAATACCGACCGGTAAATGCCCATTCATTCCTATGGGCTTTGAAGCCCATAGGAATGATTGGGCATTTACCGGTCGGTATTTACCGCATCGGTAAATACCGATTGACACAAGGGAGCAGGGGGTGTCACTTTGACACCCTCTGGCACCCCCAAAAGAGGCTCGGGTGCCATGTGGCAGGCATACCTGCCCTAAGGGCAGGTCTGCCTGTCATATGGCATAGGTGTGCATGCACACATGTGCAAGCACACCAGAATCGGTATTTTACCATCAAATAGTATTTGATGGTAAAATACCGATTTTTTAATGCTTGTGGGACTCAGAAGAGTCCCACCTACATATCAATTTTCCCGATTCCGTAAAAATACCGACTCGGTATTTTACATAATCGGTAAATTTACCTATCGGTAAATTTACCGAGTCTGTAAAATACAGGGCCCTACATCTCAAATTGCATTTACCGGTCGGTAACGGCCGAATTCGGCCGTTACCGACCGGTAAATGCCTACCTACATCTGGCCCTAAGTCTTGCAACAACTTCACTTTCTGCTTTATACTTTTTTTTACTATATGTACGTAAGAAATTACAAAACAAATCAATTGATTCCTGTCGCACACTACAAATACTACTACACTTCCAAGTGTACACTGGACCCTTAGTACGTCTCCCTAAAACTCCATCAGATAACACCTCTTCTGGTTCTATAGGCACAAGTTTCTCTTTTTCAATCGGACAACCGTCTTTCACTTCATACGCTCGACCACTGGTGTCAACTGCATGCACTAAATCATTCTCCTGGAAGTAACTCTCCTCATTAAAAAATGGCTCGCAACTTGAACTGTGCATCCATTCTCCAGAAAAAACTTTACAAAAATTAGTCCGATTAATTACTCTTTTCCATCTACTGTTTGATTTGAAAACATCAATTATCTTGTTAAGTGTCCTAATTCTATTGATTATTAAAATAAATAATATTTTCTTAACTTCAAAAGCCTGATCAACAATCTTCTCTACACTTTTCTTTTTCTTATAAAAAGCAGCTCTCTGTTTACCTTTCCTAATGTTTTTTAACAAATTTAAAACCACTCTATTGCGAAACATTCGTCTACGAATGTCTCTAAACTGATTCTGCCTTCTATTCCTATACATATTATTCTCTCCTGCTCCAGTTTTAGGATTCTTTGAAGTTCTCTCCTTCCTTTTCAGTTTTACTCTCTCATTTTCTTTTTCAACAGGCTGTCCATTCTTTTTTCGGGATGTACATATGTTACGTAAAAAAGACTTAGTTGTCTTACCAGGAGCTTTGTTCCTGTTTTTTGAAGTATCTGTTGTGGAAGAATGCTGTAATTCCGTTGCTGTTTTTGATTTTTCCCGGTTACGTAGTTTCTTTGTCCTTTCCTTTGTGGGCATCTTTGCTTTTTCTTCAAATAACGATTTCAATCTGTGTTAAAGAAAAACAGTAGCACATTATAGACCACTATTACCAAACAACAAAGCAATGACAAAAAGCAAACGATCAATACAGGGTTTCAGATCAGGTGAGGATTCTCCAGTGGTGCACAAAAGGTGAGGCCTGTATTGAAAAATATAGTGGAAGACAGCTCTGTCCACAACTACAAAGAAGATCAGACCTATGTCTAACTCCACTGCACTCTTATACACAGGCTTCACCACCTATGCTTCACAAGAAAATATTGAGTTATATAGTTATATAGAATTGTATTTTATGAAAATTGTGAAGCTCCATGAGAAAGCGTTTGCCTCAGTCTTATTCCTGTTGTGAGGCAGGTGCAAGATTTTGCCTCAGTCTTATCCCTGCTGTGAGTCAGATGATTGTAAATAGGATCTGTGCTGTGTTTCCTAAATGTGATGTCAAAAACGATTTTGGAGAAAATGATTGGTTTTTACATTTTTGATTATAATGTGGCGCAGAGGTTTAAAAAGTGACGCATCTACCTACATGCATCAATTTTTAAATATGGAGCAAAAAGGTACTTGTTTGGGTTTTCCTGGGGAGCGTAGTTGGTGAAGCTTGTGTCTAAGCGTGCAGTGGACTAGGCTTCATGAAGCATATACCTATCTGCATTCTTAGACGCAGGTGTCAATTTGATTCTTTACAGTGATGTTAGCTGTGTTTTAAATCAGTGTAGGAAGCATATTGAGTTTGTTTGCATAGAGGAATTGTATTTTGTAAAATTGTGAAGCTCCATGTGAAAACGTTTGCCTCAGTCTTATTCCTGATGTGAGGCAGGTGCAAGATTTTGCCTCAGTCTTATCCCTGTTGTGAGGCAGTTGATTGTAAATATGATCTGTACTGTGTTTCCTAAATGTGATGTCAAAAACGATTTTGGGGAAAATAAATGGATTTTACATTTTTGAGTATAATGTGGCGCAAAGGTTTAAAAAATGACGCATACATGCGTCACTTTTTAAATATGGGGAAAAAAGGTACATGTTTGGGCTTTCCTGGGGAGGCTAGGTGGTGAGGATTGTATCTAAGTGTGCAGTGGACTAAGCTTCATGAAGCATATCCCTGTCTGCATTCTTAGAGACAGGTGTCAATTTGACTCTTTACAATGATGTTAGCTGTGTTTTAAAACAGTGTAGGAAGCATATTGAGTTTGTTTGCATAGAGGAATTGTATTTTGTAAAATTGTGAAGCTCCATGAGAAAGCGTTTGCCTCAGTCTTATTCCTGTTGTGAGGCAGGTGCAAGATTTTGCCTCAGTCTTATCCCTGCTGTGAGGCAGATGATTGTAAATAGGATTTGTGCTGTGTTTCCTAAATGTAATGTCAAAAACGATTTTGGGGAAAATAAATGGTTTTTACATTTTTTAGTATAATGTGGCACAGAGGTATACTCAAAAATGTAAAAACAATTTATCTATCTGGTGTAAGGTTTCTTAAAATAACTTTTTTTTAACCATTCAAATTACTTCTTACACAGAACACAACCATGCACCCTAACTTTCAGTTTTCACCTATCTCATTCTACCAATCATTGCTTGTGATTCAAGAGCACTGAAACTCCACAGGTTTTGTTTTGCAAACTCCTATTATTCCAACTGCCATTTCTTTTCCACACTTCATCTAACTGCACCAGAATCTCCTCTGACCATGTATTCTGTCTGGATTATTGGACATAGCTATATCCACTGGGCTCAAAGGTATGCTAGTACCAAAAATTTACACAACCTTGATTTATCAAACGTGAACATAAAATGGATTGGCCACAGAGGATTAAAATGTCACCAATTGATTCCATTGGTGAAAACCTTTTTGCATTTGCCACACCCCAACCTGTTAATTGTGCACTGTGGAGGAAATGACTTGGGCACTTTGACTGGGGTAGGTCTGGAAATGCTTTTAAAGGACACCTTTGAGCAATTGATGGCACTTTCTCCACAAACTGCCTTGGTATATTCCAATATATGCCAAAGGCAGAAATGGAAGTGGTCCAACCAATTTTGTCCACAATTTGAAAAAGCTCGGAAACATGTGAATAAATCTGTTTCTGCTTACATGAGAGACTATGGAATGGGTTCAATATACAACAACAACTTGCGTTACAACATGCAAGATATTTACAGAGAAGATGGTGTGCACTTCTCAGATGAAGGGAATAGAATATTCCTCCTGAATTTAAGACTGTCATTGGTACCTACTTGTAGGTACCTAAATCAGCCACAGAACCCAACAGCCCTTTTCAGGGCTACCCTATCTCTGTTCACTCCAAATGATTATCTTTTTCTAACTTTTTCACTATTTTTCACTATAGTACGCTCCGCCGAACGCTTCCCGGTGCGCGTACCGGGCGCTCCCCCCGCGAAAAATAAAACCTTTTTTTTTGTTTGCCTATTTGGGCCTCCTAAGACCCCCTCAGAAAACCTAGAGGGTCAAGGAGTGCCTACGATGCCCCCTTATACCCATTCCCAACGTTGTTTGTCCGCCATTTTCTGTCTTAAATCTACCGAAACACAAAATGGAGGACTCCCGTAGCGCTGCCGGTACGCGTACCGGGGCGCGCACTAGGAAGCACTCCCTAAACATTTTAAAAGTTAATTTACATAAAAACCACTGGAGACACTTTCACCAAATATAGAATAGCTCATACTACATACCAGTCCCTACCATTTTCCCAAATAAAGTTGAATTCCATTGAGCCATTTGGCCTGTAGCCCTGTCTAAATATCCTGAGGTAAATTACATAACAAAAACACATCTGAAGTGTTAGAATTGACAACCAATTAAAATTTTACTTTCATTTTCTATTTTTTTTCTCCTGACATTTGATTGGTTATGTACATGAATATAAATGAAAAATGAGAGGGAAACACGGCCATTTTGACTACAACTACCTGAGGTACATCTTGAAATGATTTTCGCATTTTGTCTTCTTCACCTCTCTGTAAAGTAAGTCGATAATTTGTAAGGGGCACTTTAAGTTATTTTTTAAAAACATTTTCTGATAGTTATTTACTGTCCCTCTGCTATAGTTATAGATAGAGATAGGCTCCTCTGTTATATTTCTAGATTGACTTAGGCTTCTCTGCTATAATTATGAATTTACTTACGCTTCTTCACAGGCACTTTTTAATATTTATACTTCCTGCCTGTTACCATACATTGCCCAAAGTTAATTTCACTATTAAAAAATCAAAACTACCTGTCTGAACTTAAACCCAACAGTGCCATATTTCTACTGATTTTTTTAATGCAAATTTCAGCACAAAAATGGAAGGAGAACAGAACATTTCCTTTGAAATTGTCCTAGAGATGAACAATGAGGAAATCATTGAACCCATTGACTTGGAATTCATGGATGAATCACGGGACCATGAACTTCTACAATGTGTAGAATCTGTGGATTTCTTAATTCAATATGAGGACGTTTCTGACAGACAAATGTTGGAAGGTATGTTCAGTCAAAAAGAAGACATTTCGGACAGTCAAATGTTAGACGTTCTATTAAATTTTAAAAAAGAATCAGAAAAATAAATTAATATTTAATAATCAAAAATTGTTTGAGACATTATTCATTATTATATGTAATTCATAAACTAGTACCAAATTGATTATAATATAAACTCAGACTTATAGTATACTGTGCAACGTATTTCTGTTACATAATAATTTTGCTCATAGTTACTTCCTTTCTCCCACTATATTATCTCCAATGTGTATTTGACATCTCTTTTTCATCTCCTGCCTCCATGTTGTTTCTGCTTCCCTGACAGACTATGGTATAGATTCCATATACCACAATAACTTCTGTAACAACATGCAAATTATCTACAGAGGAGACGGTGTACATTGACTTTAAGACTCAGCATTGGTACCTACACGTTGGTACTTAAAACACCCAAACAACACAACAAATCTATTCAGAGATACCCTACCTCTAAGCACTTTAAATTATTATTTTAGTGTTTCACTTAGTTTTCCCCATGTGTAGACATGAGGGAGGAGTGTGTGGGGGATGTGCGGGGGGTGTCTGTGAGGTGTGTATGTGTGTGTGTGTGTGTCTAGGGGGGATGAGGTGTATAGGTGTGTGGGGTATATGGATGTGGGTGGGGATATGGGTATGTAAGGTGTGTGTGTGGGTGTGACTGTGTGGGGTGTTTGAGTGTAAGTGGGAGTGTGGGTGTGTGAGGTGTGTGTGGGGTGTGTGTGGGTGTGGGAGGTATATGTGTAGGATGTGTATGTATGTGTGAGATGTGTAGATGTGTCTGTGAGTTGTCTCTGTGAGTGTGGGGGGGGATATGTGTGTGGGATGTGTGGGGTGTGTCTGTGAGATATTTGTGTGTATGTGCATGTGTGTGTGTGTGTGGTGGAAGGGGGGTGAGGTGTGTGTTTGAGTGTGGGTGTGTGGGATGTGGGTGTGGGTGTGGATATGTAAGGTGTCGATGTGGGGGTGTGGGGTGTTTGACTGTGGGTGGAAGTGTGCATGTGTGAAGTGTGTGTAGGGAGTGTGTGGGTGTGTGGGTGTGGGGTTGTGTGCATGTGGGTGTGTGTGGGACACACTTGTAGGTACCTAAAACAACCACAGAACCCAAAAGCTCTTTTCAGTGCTACCCTACCTGTAATTACTCAAAATGATTATTTTACACTATTATTTTCACTATTTTTCACCTAAGTACGCTCCCTGGTACGCTCCCCGGTGCGCGTACCGGACGCTCCCCCCGCGAAAATCGGAAAAAAAATATATATTTTTTTGGTCCCACGGGACCCTTTTATGGCCCCCACATCAAACCTAGGGGGTCAGGGTGGGTGTACCCTGCCCCCTTTTGCTCATTTCCCCCTTTGATTTTTGCCACCTCTTGTATCTCAATCCTACCGAGACACAAGATGGCGGCCGCTGCTGTCTGTTTCGAATGTTTACAGACACCCGAGAACCAATCAGCTTGCCGTGCGCAAGTCGCGTGGCGCGCCCGGAGCGCTCCCCGGTACGCGTACCGGGCGCGCTTACAGATATATAAATTTTTTTAAACCTAAATTACTCAAAATCCACTGGAGAACATATCTTGAGACATAGAAAAGGCACATCGGGCTACCAGTCCCTACAATTTTGCCAAGTTTGGTGCAAATCCATTCAGCCGTTGGAGCTAAAACTGCGACAGACCGCCCCATGGAAATTAACATGGGGAAAACACGTTTTTATCTCAGCCCCCGCTTGACGAATCCCCCCCAAACTTTCAGGGAAGGAGCGGAGAGCCGCGAGGCAAAGTTGCTGACAAATTCAGCCTGATTGCTCAACCGGCGCCAAAGTTATTTCAAATAGAATGTTGCGATTTCCCGATGGAAATCGATCCTAACTATATATACCTACTGGCGACCGCCAGTAGGTAATATATATATATATATATATATATATATATATATATATATATATATATATATATATATATGAATGTCTTGCGCTCTCAGGCAAAAAGGCGACAGGGGATCCAAAGTATCAGGAAAGCAGTTTAATACACAACGCGTTTCACCAAGAAGGCTTGTTCACGTGAACAAGCCTTTTTGGTGAAACGCGTTGTGTATTAAACTGCTTTCCTGATACTTTGGATCCCCTGTCGCCTTTTTGCCTGAGAGCGCAAGACATTCATTTTTTGAATTCACTTTGGATATATTATTGACCCGGACTGCTTCGCCGGTATCTGCGCCAACTTCCTTTGGGTTCCAGCACTCCAGAAGAAGCTGTTTGTTTTGTACCATATATATATATATATATATATACATATATATATATATATATATATATATATATATATATATATATATATATATATATATATATATATATATATATATATATATATATATATATATATATATATATATATATATATAAATAAAAACTAGTGGTGATTACCATTAGGTAGATATCTTTAAGACTGATTCCCATGGAAACAGTGTTTTTGGTTTGCTGATGACTTTGGCCCTGTTTGATGAATCTTCACAAAACTTCCTTAAAATAAAAAGTTCATCCACCTTGGCTCCTTTCTGGATAATTTTTTGGAGAGATCTGTCAGATGGGAAGCAAGGAAAAAGGCAGGCCCCACAACATGAAATCCCTATGCATTTTCCATTGACTTCTTTAGAAACGGCTACAAAACTGCTGAACGGCATGACATCAAATTTGGCAGGAAGCTAGATCTTTCTCCACAAATTATGCTTTTTGTGCTTTGGTGTAAATCTATTCAGTAGTTTTTGAGAAATGAAGGGTAAAAAGTAGCTATATATTTAAACGGTTCGGGTTGCAAAGACCTGCGAGCCTCCAGTGAGAGCGCAAAAAAATGGAGCCTTCTGATTGGTTGAGAGGCTAGTTTTTCCTGTGAGCCTTCACTACTGTCTGATTGGCTGGATGTTGGAATATTAGAAATAAAATTGCTGCCCTTACTGTTTAATGTTAAAAATTGGAGGTGTTGTGCAAATAAAATTAAAAAGCTATATAAGGGGGCAGCAGAAAGGCATGCTGTCCCCCTAAGTTTAGAGAGGAGGTGTTTAAGGGATAACTACTGTGAAGGAAATAATTGTTTATGGTTTTTAGCTCATTTTTACTACCTCGTGGAACTCTCACTGGATTGCGAATATTAAAAAGGAGTGGATAAGTTCTAAATACACTGTATTAGTTGGAATGCATATTGTGGTGCTTGTTTCTGAGAGAAAGACTGTAAGAGAAAAGTACTGTGTGGAGTAGATGGTTATTTGTATGGGGTTCATTTGATCTCACAAGCATCAAACAACACTCACATGGGAAAGTGTTGTAACCTATTGTACTTAGCTTGCTGTCTTCTTAACTGCAAGGTGTGATCAGATCAAATCCTGAGTATCAGAGATTCCTGAGGCAGCAGTTGAAGAAGAGATTATGACCTGCAAGCTGTGTACAACGTTGGCTTGAGATGCATGCAATAAATGACTTAAACCAGATAAGTGTTGGAGCACTTCTTGACAAATGATGTCGAGGTCCCAGGGGAAGTGTGTCAGCTAGAAGACAACCTGCTCACTTCAAGGATTACAGATAAACTGATTAGTTAAAAATCTTATCTTAGTGCCAGGTGAGTACCATACAGATATTGTCCAGGGTTCCATTATTCCCCATCATACATTACCCTGTGAATGAGTTGATCCTCATGTGAATCTAAGTATAAGTTGCATTATTCAATGCTCATATAATCTTTAAATGTTGAACCTAGATATATACATTTCTACTCCCTTAGTAACCTTCTTCCATTCCACCCAATTTTTCACTTTCCTTGTAATGTTTTATTCTCATGCTTAACATTATGTAACAATGTTTTCTCATAATTGAAGGGGCAGATGTGCTCTAACCTATTGTATTTAGCATACTGTCTTTTTAAATGTAAGGTGTCATCAGATAGAATCCTGAGAATCAGAGATTCTTGATGCAGCAGTTGAGGAAGGGATTCTGACCTGGAGGCTGTGTACAGTGTTGGCTTGAGGTGGATGCAATACGTGACTCACTTTGACCTTGGTGTTTTGGAGGAGTAGGAAGTCTCTTTGAGTTGTGCTCACCAGAAAGTAATTTATCTGGAGTTGAAAGAGACTGGTGTGGTCCTTTGCATTTAAGAAAGAAGTCCAAGTACAGGTATTTAGTAATATTCTACACTATGTTTACAGAGTAGAACGTGGTTTGGGAAGGTGTAAATGTGTTAACATAGCTTTTGAGAGTTACAGACTAGAATGTAGAGAGATGTGAGCAAGGTTTGCAGAATGTGTTAAAAAATGAAGTATACAAAGTGTGTATACTTATAAGTAAAGGAAGCAGTGTTTCAGAAATTATAAAACAAAAATGTATTTATAGAAGCTGTACTGTTCGTAAGAGTCTGATTATCCATACACTTTATCACTTTACCCCTATGATATGTTTGAGTGGTGATATTGCTAGTTGTAGAGTGAAATGCTCTAGTGAGTGTTAGCAAATGTGTCTCAAGAGGAATGTGTTACTTTATAAAGTTTTATGAAATGAGATTTGAAGTCATGTTAAAATGTATTTGTGAAAATATGCACTGGGTGAGGAAGTGAAATCTTTCAGGAGTAAATAATAAGAGGTTACTGGCGCATTAGATGTAAATGTGTGATGGTGGGTAAAATATGTAAAAAAAGGTTTGGAAAATATACTGATGTATCACTGTTATCAATTATTGACCTGTATGTAACCTTTATCTTTTTGGTTATTTGTCTTTTTTTGGAGGAAAATGGAAACTGGTCTCTGAGGAAATAATTATCTGCTTACAGAAGGATTTTTGTGCTGTTCATCACTATCTACCTCTTCAGGCACAGTGTATTCAGGTTGTAAGGAGGTGGAGGTGCAGTTGAATAATTCAGCAGCACGAGTTAACTCTGCACGAGGTAGACTTTGTGAACTGTAATTAATAAATATGCTGCTTTGCCAAGACTTTATTGCCACGTAACCTGCGGTCACATACCAGGATAGTAAAGAATCCTTGGCAAGCTAAGGTCTCCAAAAGACTGGAGAAGAAGTGCTACCAAGATCAAAATCCACTTGGCAAATAAAGCAAAAAGGGTTGTGTATTGCAGTTGCATATGAGCATTAGAAAAACTGTTATACATTTTAAAGTGGTTTGTTTTCTTTGTATTATGGTTGTTCATATAGTTTGTAAATGTAGTTGTTGTCGTTTTGTATTGTTAAATTGTTCTGCTGTAATAAAAGAAGTTTAAAGGTACTTTGGATTACTTTCCTTAATACTTATTATAAATTTCAAGTTTATTATAGTATTGCAATAGTCAGTAAAACTGGTAGTTTCTTGTTGGGGCCTGTGAAGATGCTGCTACATTTATATGCATGTCAATGGCACTATGCATGTTTTTTATCTTACAAAGAGTTGGTAATGGAGAACCCAATTATTTTGCTATAGTGCTATGGTTACCTGTTATGCAGCAGTGAGGTGTTCCTGCAGTGATTAGTTGTTGTGCATGTTGTAGTATTGGGAACTCTGCTGGAAGAAAGCGATCTTGGCACAGAGGGCAGCTCATCTTTATTCTCTAATATACACTGCTATCCGTTGCTGTGTACACCCTATTACGTATGGATGTTGCCATTAGGAGGCATCTGCATTAGGAGGCATCTGAAACAGATGTGAGGATGTTTCCACACTCAAATATGGACACCAATTGTCCAAGACACTGTTCTCGAGAGAGCAGATACTCCATTTTATACTCTGCTATGGACATTCATCAGTATGACGAGATGTGTGTGCAGAGAGAACAGTTTCAACCCACAGCCCAGGTTGCAAATATATTACTCTGGGGAGATGTCTCACCTGAGAAGGCAGTGTGTTTTCATATCATAGTCTCTATAGTTGTTTTGCAAGACAGACTTCTGAACATATAGGTAATTTGAACACCATACATTACTTCTTTCATGCTAGGGAGAGCTGTGACCAGAGAGGTAAGCTACATTTCACACCCCCTAATTGCACACCCTTCATCCAAGACATAGGTCACAGGAAAGAGGCCAGTCACATTGTACTACACACAATTATCACGTAAGAGACTTATGTCAGAAAACAGGGTAGTTTCTCCCTATTGTCCTTTTTGTATTCATGTCAGTATGAGAAGAGGTTTGAGTAGACAGATACACTTTTCTCAAACCCTACTACAGACACTTCTCACCCTGGTAAGACGTATTAGTGGACTGGCCACTTCGTCGGTACCAGATAACACTGCATATTGCCGTTATTCTAAGTAGTGGTGTTAGGACAAAGCCCACTGCTTCACTACACTGAACTGCACATCCAGGTTGTCCTTGAGATAGGTGTTCCCAGACAATGGGGCATATTATCAAGGACCGGTGTTAAACTTATCGCTGTTGTATCGGCAGGAAACTGCAGATAAAACAGTGATAATAGGCTTGATAATACGCCCTTGTTAATTCCCATAGAAGCTTATGTTAACATCAGAACATGGGCTTCTATGGGAATTAACAAGGCGTATTACAAAGCCCATTATCGCCGTTTTATCGGCAGTTTCCTGCCGATAAAACTGCGATCATTTTAACACCGGTCCTTGATAATATGCCCCTCTGTTTCTCTACATACTAATGTATATGTCTGTCATTCTGGGGAGAGCTGTGACTGAACAGGAAAATCCATTCTCACATGCAAATATATATGGTTATTTCCCTGGGGAGAGGTCTCAGTGGGGAGGCTACTACTTGTTACACTTACTATAGAATAGTGACTACCTTCCTTACCCTACTATGAATACTACTGAGGCTGGGGAAACGAGTGCTTGGAGAGGGAGTGTCTTTTCACACATTGCTCTACAACCTGGTTACCTTCATGAAATATGTCAATGGAGAGGCAAGTATCTCTTCATAGTCTAGTAGTTAGGCCTGGGAATAAAATTCCACTCTGCTCACGGAGTTTGCAGAGTTTTTCCCACTCCGCGTAGCGCATGGAGGTCCAAAACAGTCAGCTGAGTGGAGTTTTTTTCCTTGCTCACACTCACCACTATTAATTTGGCGAGCGAGGAAAACCTTATGCCAGACTGCCTCTCTCATAGAGGGCGGTCTCGGATGGTTGCTACCGCTCGCGTTGAGAAACCTTACATTCTCATTGAGGAAGCTGCTGTTTGTGTAGAACATCTACTCAAGTGGTAGAAAGAAGCAGTGCCCTCTTGTGCTGCGGGTTGTGGAGTTCCCTTAGACTTTACAGTGCAGGACAAACACCTAGCTCTGAAAATCAACGTGAACGGCACAATGTAATGCATTCCGCCTCTTGGGAAAATTACACGCAGCGCAGGCGAGTGTTTTGGTCATTCCGCGAACTCTTCCCAGGCATATTAGTAGTGGTGTTTATAAGGGATAAGAAATGTAATAAAGGAAAATGTAAATACTTCACCTATTGTAAATGTATAATCTTGCAAGAGTCTCACAGGACTGTATAAAAAAAGAGGGTTACAGAAAATCTGGTGCATATAAATTATTACATATTACAGCAAGATATATTCAGTTGCAATGTAAATTCCATTATAAACGTATGATTTCGCTAGAGCGTAAAGCAGCAAACATCATTTTAGTAGTTAGTCTCTATCAATCAATCAAACACCATTTGTAAAGTGCAACACTGTCACCCTTAGGGGTATCTGGGCGCTCTGTCTCCGGTGAAGAGCCAGGTCTTGAGTCTCCTTCTGTAGTCTGCCAGCGAGGAGGCAATGCGGAGCTGAAGGGGCACTTCGTTCCAGGTCTTGGCAATGATGTAGGAGGACTGGCCACCCCACTGTGATGGATGTGGGATGGGGGCTTGAGGGCACGTGAAAAGGAGCGCAGGTGTCTCAAGGGTTGGTGGAAGTTGAGTTCATGGTTGATGTAGGCAGTTCCGAGGTCATGGAAGGGTTTGTAGGTACACTTGAGGATCTTGAACTAGCATCTCTTCTGGATGGGGAGCCAGTGGAGATTTCTCAGATGGGGGGCAATGTGGGTTAATTTGGGGAGGTGAGTCTTGTTGCAGTGTTTTGTATGGTCTGGGGTCCTCTGAGGAGCTGGGTGGAGAAGCCAGTGTAGAGGGCATTGCCGTATTTGAGGCGGCTGGTGATGAAGGCCTGAGTGACAGTCTTTCTGGTGTTGGTTGGGATACATTTGAAGGTTCTGTGGTGCATACAAAGTGTGTGGAAGTAGGAGGAAGCGATTGTGTTGACTTGTCGTTTCAAGGTCAGTTGGCTTTTGAGGATGATGCCGAGGTTGCGTGTATTGTTGGTCGATGTGGTCTGAGTTCTGCAGGCCACAATCTTCCTAAAGATCAGTACTTCAGTCTTGTTAGAGTTGAGTTGGAGGCAGTTGTCTCTCATCCATTTGGCTACGTTGGTCATAGCGTTGCAGAAGTTGGTTTTGGCAATGTAGGGGTCTTCAGTGGGAGGATCAATTGAGTGTCATCTGCTTAGGAGATTATGTTGAGTCCGTGAGATCTGATCATGTCCGCAAGAGCGATCATGTAGATGTTAAACTGGGTGGGACTGAGGGATGATCCTTGTGGAACACTACATATGATGTTTTTGGGTGCGGAGGTGAAGGGAGGAAGTCGGATGCTCCGTGCATCCTGTAAGAAAGGAGGCGGTCCACATGAGGAAGGCTTGCTGTATGCCTATGTTGTAGAGTCTAGTAATGAGAGTGTTGTGGGTGATGGTGTTGAATGCTAAGGAGAGGTCGAGGAGGATCAGGGCCATAGTTTCTCTGTGGTCGAGGAGTGTTCTGATGTTGTCTGTGGTGGCAATCAGTGTGGTCTCAGTGCTGTGGTTGGCACTGAATCCTTATTGAGAGGGGTCCAGTAGTTGGTTGTGTTCCAGGAATTTGGTGAGCTGCTGGTTGATGGCTTTCTTAAGTACTTTGGCCTGGTAGGGGAGCACGGAGAACGGACGATAATTTTTGAGATCGCTGGGGTCGCCGAAGGCTTTCTTTAGGAGGGGTCTGACGTCTGTGTTTTGCCATCTGTCCAGGAAGGTTGCTGTGGAGATGGAGGTGATGAGGATGCTGGGGAGATGTGTGCTGATTGGGTTTTTTGCGAGGTTGTAGAGGTAGAGGGAGCAGAGGTCGAGGGGCGCCCCGGAGTGGATAAAAGACATGATGGCTGAGATGTTCAGGGCAGTAAGCGGAGATCATGTGGTAATGGTTTGACTGATGTTCACTGGTTGTTGATCTTGCTGTGGAAGTATTCTGAGATGGTGTCTCAGATTTCTTGGGAGGAGTGGATGGTGTTCTCTATAGTTGTCAGGTTGGAGAATTCTTTGAAGAGTTATTTTGTGTGGTTGGCTGCGAAATTGATGCTGGAAATGATGGCTGCTTTCTTGACTTCCTTGATGTGCCAATGATAGTTGCTGAGGGCTGTTTTGTGGGCAGCTCTGTTGGGGGGGGTTCTTAGTGGAGCACCATTTTTCTCCAGTTGGTGACAATTGCGCTTGGTGGTCCTGAGTTCTGGGGTGTTACTGTTGGCATGCTTGGAAGTCTGTTTGGATGTTGTATGTTTCAGTGGTGTGACTTTGTCGGCACTGTCTGTAATCCAAGCGACAAAATTTCCCTAGCGTAATAACATTGATGCATGTTGGGAATGGAAGTCTGGGATGAGAGCGCAATAGGATTGCTCTGTGTTACAATTGGTCATCATGCTCCCGTCAATAGGAGGAGGGTAGCACATTTAAATTGCTTAATGGTGAAATCCCTGGTGTGAGAGGCATTGGAAAAAGGTTCACCCGCCGAAACGTGTCATGCCATTCTGCCAAATAAAGGACATTTCTCCAGCACTCCACTGTGTCCCCTTGTCTCATTGGAGGGACATGTGGTTATATTAGTGCAGAGCCAGTGACGTGCAAGGGGACCCATCCTGAAAGTGTTCGGAGGATACAGTGGCAAGCCATTTGAAGTAATTTTGAGATATTGGAAACCTTGGGACCACGGCACGACGGTTGGAGCAAGGTACTGCTGTCGATGTGCAGTCCGTGACTTCACGGAGGGTCGAGCTCACTGCAGCATCATCACCTGGTATGCCCCAAATTGGAAGAGTGAGACAGGATGTTGGGGGCAAAGAAACAAGTTACCCGTGAGCAAGGCAGTTTCCGCTGAAACGCGTAGGGTATTTTTGCTTGGCACATATGCTGGTGAAATAAATCTGTTTTACAACTGGATCTTGATTGGCGTCATTTATCTGGAAGGAGTGCACTAGTGCTTGTTTGCGCTTGGTGAGCAATTGTATTGAGTACAGGGCGACCTCCGACCCTGAAGTACACCACTGCCTATGAGTCCCGGCGTATATATAAAATCCAGTGTAAATCGGTTCTGTAGTTGTTGAGAAAAATAAGGGAAAGAAAATAAGGATACCTGAGGGCAGCCTAAGCACAGATCTCATGGTGAGATCCGATTGGCTACCAAAACATCAATCAGGAAGTGTTGGCAGTCATCTAGGGACTCCGCTTCAGCGAGTCCCACAAAAAATGTTTAAAAATAGAAAAGGGTGAAATGTTGCCAGAAGACGATCTCGATAGTTCGGAGGATGAGGACGGTGGGGGTAGCCATGCACTGTTCTCGGGAACGTGTCTACCTAGACGGGATCCATACAATGTGTCTACTGTCTTGAGAATTGACGCACTGCCTAATTGGTCATGATTGATTATGTGTCTATATTGCGAATCGCTTACTTAACTAACTCTTCCTGTTCGAATGTAACCTGCTTATGTAAACGCTGTCATGATAACCAAGGTTTTACTTAATAAAATGTTTAAAAAAAAAAAAAATAGCAAAGGGGCAGGGTAGGAAAACCATGCCAGACTAGGTGTGAGAGCGGAGTCCCCCTGTGACCCCCGACAGGGTCAGAAATCACTTTTTAAAAAGGATTTTTGCTGTGAAAATGCAACAGAGCCGTGATTCTGCAGCAAAATGTTTTTTGAAAAAACAAGCACTGGTGCCTAAGCTTCTTTTGAATGTAGCCCCAGTATAAGATCGGTCCAGGGGGGCTTTTTCATTGAACCCCGGGGAATGCAACCTCCCAAGGGCTTTATTGATAGACAGGAGAGGAACGCAAGGGGCCCCCATATGCTCTAAAACACCCTGGGGACCACCACCTCACCGGGCTCAAGAAAGACTGATGTGGCCCTTGTGACCCTGCCTGATGCCTGATCCCTGGAGACCCCCACCTCCCTGGGACTAACCCCTTAGGCCCGCTGACCCCTTAGGCCCAGGGACCACCACCTCCCCGGGGCAAACTTTTTTTTATTTAAATGGGAGAAGGGACGCACGCAGCTCCTCCTGGGATATATATGGTCCTGTGGACCACCACCTCCCTGTGGCTGGCCAGATCAAAGGAGGGGTGCCACATTGCCTGCCTCCTGGAGCCAATTCTGGCCCTCGGGTGGCCACCCTCCAGGGCCAGCTCCTGCTATATCCTGAGGTGCCCACCCTAAGGACATAGCTGTTTGCTCTGACTTAGCGGGAGCTTTGACAGCTCCAGCCACGTCAGGGCAAACGCAAACTCTACTCTCAGCAAGCGGGAGCTGTAAAATCGCCCCCACTTGCTGAGAGCTCATTTTTACTCTGTTGGGCATGGTAACAGATAGAAGCATCTGACAGACAAGGAACTGCATGTTTAGTAGCTTCCTGTCTGGGAGAGCAATGTCGGCTCCCGCAGGAGGGGGGAAACCTGGCTGGGACTGCGGGGGCCTTATAGCTTCCTCACGGTCCCAGTGGGAAAGACAAGAAAGAGGCAAAATAAAGGTCAGAAACGAGCAGAAAGAGGCAGAATAAAATGTCAATAATGAGCAGAAAGAGGCAAGATAAAGGTCAGCAATGAGCAGAGAGGCAGAATAAAGGTCAGAAACGAGCAGAAAGAGGCAGAATAGATGTGAGAAGCAAGCAGAAAGAGGCAAAATAAAGGGGAGAAATTAGCAGAAAGAGGCAGGATAAAGGTCAACAGTGAGCACAAAGAGGCAGCAATGAGCAGAAAGAGGCATAATAAAGATGTGAAACGAGCAGAAAGAGGCAGAATAAAGGTGAGCAACGAGCAGAAAGAGGCGAAATAAAGGTGAGAAACAAGCAGAAAGAGACAAAAAAAGGTCATTAATGAGCAGAAAGAGACAGAGTAAAGGTCAAAAACGAGTAGAAAGAGGCAAAATAAGGTCAGAAACGAGTAGAAAGAGGCAGCAATGAGCAGAAAGAGGCAAAATAAATGTGTGAAACGAGCAGAAAGAGGAAGAATAAAGGTCAGAAATGAGCAGAAAATAGGCAAGAAAAAGGTGAGAAACGAGCAGGAGGCAGCAAAATAAAGGTGAGAAATGAGCAGAGCCAGGCAGAATAGGTCCTCAATGAGCAGAAGGAGGCAAAATAAAGGTGAGAAACAAGCAGAAAGAAAAAAAATAAAGGTCAGCATTGAGCTCCGCTTGGATCACCAAGTTTGGAAAACCTCTACTAACTGTCAGCAGAGCAGAGATAACCGGCGTACTCACCCCTTGCCTTCATCCCCCAACCAGTAGTGTGCCAGGAGGTGCATTTGCAGAGTGTTTGAGAAAAGGGGTGGGAGCCTCCGACAAGGTCTCAGCAGTCCCACCCTGGAGGACTTACTTGTGGCAACAATAGAAGTTCTTGACCCCCAATGCTCCTCAGCAGCCAAGGGAAGTTCATCCTCCAACCAGTAGTGTGCCAGGAGGTGAGTTTGCAGAGTGGTTGAGAAAGGGGGTAGGCCTCCATGTAGGTCTCAGCAATCCTAATGTGAGGGACTTACGTTTGGCAAAAATTGGGGTTTTTGCCCCCCAGCGACCCTCAGCAGCCAAGGGGTGTTCATCGCCAGCCAGTAATGTGCCAGGTGGCCCCTTTGCAAAGTGGTTGAGAAAGGGGCAGGGCCTCCAACAAGGTCTCAGCAACCTGACAAGGCAGCGCACGGCTGCTTAGAGCGGTCTGGGCGCTCTGTGAGTAGCGCTGTATTTTAAATCTGTTATTTCTTCATTTCAGGTCTGTTGGGACCCTCGTTTTTAATTCCCCCTTACCTGCACTGTAGATTGCCATCTCCACCGCCGTTTGGCGGGTCCGGTGCCTGGGGTGGGCCGCCATCTTTGCTTGGGACAGAGGCGCTTAGTTAGAACAGCGCTTCACTGCGCATGCGCCAAATTGGGAACGCCTATTTAGGGCGAGTCCCTGCACTCCGCTCCCTTGACAAGGCAGCGCACGGCTGCTTAGAGCGGTCTGGGCGCTCTGTGAGTAGCGCTGTATTTTAAATCTGTTATTTCTTCATTTCAGGTCTGTTGGGACCCTCGTTTTTAATTCCCCCTTACCTGCACTGTAGATTGCCATCTCCACCGCCGTTTGGCGGGTCCGGTGCCTGGGGTGGGCCGCCATCTTTGCTTGGGACAGAGGCGCTTAGTTAGAACAGCGCTTCACTGCGCATGCGCCAAATTGGGAACGCCTATTTAGGGCGAGTCCCTGCACTCCGCTCCCTTGACAAGGCAGCGCACGGCTGCTTAGAGCGGTCTGGGCGCTCTGTGAGTAGCGCTGTATTTTAAATCTGTTATTTCTTCATTTCAGGTCTGTTGGGACCCTCGTTTTTAATTCCCCCTTACCTGCACTGTAGATTGCCATCTCCACCGCCGTTTGGCGGGTCCGGTGCCTGGGGTGGGCCGCCATCTTTGCTTGGGACAGAGGCGCTTAGTTAGAACAGCGCTTCACTGCGCATGCACCAAATTGGGAACGCCTATTTAAGGCTCCTCCTTTAGCGTAGCGGGATCGCGTAGGGGGCGCGCCTTCGCGTGGCCGGAGTCGTGCCAGAGTCCTGCCCGTCTGCGCCCGTCCGCGACAGGACGCGCTGGACGTGGCTGGGCTCTGACTTTGCTCTCGGCTGTCCATCATTCTGTGCTATTCAAGAGATAGTCTTTTTGCCATCAATCAGTCACGGGGGGTCTGTGGCACGCCTCGGGCCGATCCCTTATGCGGCCCTTTTTCGTGTGGGTGCGGATGTTTCACTCTCTCCGCCCCCTTATGTAGGGGCTGTAGGGATGACACCACTGTGGCTGTTAGTCCACAGCCTTCTATCAGCATTTGGAATCTAAATGCCAGGTCACTTGTCAAGCATCATCTAGACATTCTTGACCTGCTAGGTAATGACTCTCCAGACCTTTTCTGCCTGACTGAGACTTGGCTGCAGGATGCCGACACGGCCGTTGTCAACTTGGCTTTCCCGCCGGAATATTCGGTATTCACTCTTAACCGAGCTTCCAGAGGTGGAGGGATAGCTCTTGCAGTTAAGTCCTGTTATACGTGCACCTGGCAGGGTCAAAGAATTTCTGGCTGCGAAAGCGCAATGTTTAAGGTAGCCATTACGCCTAATTTCACCCTGTCGGGGCTATTGATCTATCGGCCCCCAGGGAGCGAAGTGGCTTTTAGAGCAGCGCTACCAGATGCCATTAGTGTACTGGCTGCAGGGTGCTCCAACTTCTCCATCATTGGGGATTTAAATATGCATTTTGATAATCTTGCTAGCCCGACGGTGTCCAGTTTCTTGGCAGATCTCGAGGCGCTCCAGCTGACTCAGCTGGTGTCACAGCCCACCCATTCAGGGGGCCATATCCTCGATCCGCTCTTCACCAACCTTTCGGAAGCCTGTATCTCCAGCTATACACCATTGGCATGGACTGATCATTACCTGATACAGATCCACTGCCCTACACCGGCTATACAACCTAAGTCAGTGGTGTGTTCTATCCCGAGACGACGCTGGAACAAATTAAAGCTGGATGAGTTTTTCCATCTTTTATCGACCGACCCATTTGATATCACTGGGTCAGCTGATCAGGTCTATGATAGGTTTTGTAACTGGGTCACCAGGGCTTTAGGCACCCTCATTCCAATTGTATGCTGTAAAGTGGGGTCTGGTAAATCCAGCCCTTGGTACGATGACTCCCTGCGGGCATTGAAGGTTTCCTGTAGGCGTGCAGAGCGGGCCTGGCGAAAATCCTACAATAGCGGGAAGAAAATCTTGTACCTGTCTAGGGTGAAATTGTATCACCGGGCAGTGTGCAGAACCCGCGCCGCCTTCTATGCCGCACAATTCAGGACGAGTTCTAACCCGTCTAAGGTTATCTTTAAGGTGTTGAAAGATCTCACTGCCAAAAAGGTAACGACGAGCCACCAGAGCTCTGTTGAGCACTGTGAAAAACTAGCTGGTTTCTTTCTGGAAAAGGTCAACGCCATTTATCGGGCCTTTCCGTTGACGACTCCCTCGGCTAATCCACCTCTTAAGCCATTAACATCAGAGGGGTTGCATTCTTTTCCCACTTTAACACCGGAAAGCCTCGACAAATTGGCTCACCAAGTGAAGTCGGGGTCCCCTGCGGATCCGCTTTGCTCAGCGGTGTTTAAAGACTTAGCGGTACAGGACACCTCACCGTTATGCTCGTTGATCAATACGTCGCTTACTTCCGGCGTAGTCCCATTAAAGTGGAAACAAGCTGTGGTTCGTCCTATCCTTAAGAAACCTAATTTGGATGGCAGCAAGCCCGAGAGTTATCGACCAATCTCACTCTTACCATGGCCTGCTAAGGTGACTGAGGCGCATGTCAACGCGGTCCTCTCGGAACACCTACTTCATGCTGACGTCCTCGATGTGACGCAGAATGGATTCAGGGCTGGTCACAGCACGGAGACGGCTCTGCTGTATATGGTGGAGCATCTCCGCTCCGTGCTCGATGCGGGTCAAACGGCGGCGCTGGTGCTATTAGATCTGAGCGCCGCCTTTGACACCGTATCGCACCCGATCCTTCTGCGTCGCTTAGAGGAAGTCGGTGTCACCGGCATCGCTCTCCAGTGGTTCCGGTCTTTTTTAGCCAATCGGGCCTTTAGCGTGACCGTCCCGCCGTACCAGTCCAAATACCATCCTTTGGACCTGGGGGTTCCTCAAGGCTCCTCGCTGAGTCCTACGTTGTTCAATCTCTACGTAAGGCCGCTAGCTGAGGTTGTCAGGCAATGGGGTATGACAATGGTGTCATACGCCGACGACACCCAGCTAGCGGTTACGATCAGCGGGGATGCCGATGTTGATGCCCCCAGATTCCAGCAAGGACTGCGGGCGGTCGCCGACTGGATGACGTCCAACTGTCTCCAGTTGAACGCTAGCAAGACCGAGGTCATGATTTTTGGCAAACAACCGGAATGCTGGGGAGAGAGATGGTGGCCAGGGGATTTGGGTCCGATTCCCATCCCAGTTGCCGAGCTTAAAAACCTCGGGGTCTGGCTGGACCCTTCCCTTACGTTTGCTTGCCATACCAAGCGTACGGCGGCCTGCTGCTTTGGTATCCTGCGCGGGCTCCGTCCAGTGCTCAAGTTCTTTGACGCCTCCACTAGGCAGCTCATGATCCAAGCTACCGTCATTTCTAGGCTGGATTATGCGAGCTCCCTGTTGGTAGGTTTGAACCAGGCTGAGATCGGACGTCTGCAACGGATCCAGAACGCCGCAGCAAGATCGGTGGTAGGATTACCTAGATCTTGCCCCACTTCCAGTACTCTGCGCTCATTGCACTGGCTCCCGGTGGCCCAGCGGATCCAGTTTAAGGTCCTCTGTGTCGCATATAAGATTCTGAAGGGGTCCACAGCTGTGATTCTGTCGACACTTTTGGCCCACTACATTCCAGCCCGAGCTTTAAGATCTGCTGATCTAGAACTGGCTGTTGTCCCGCGCTTTAAGCGGAGTAGAGCTGGCGGGCGCTCCTTTAAAGTTCGGGCAGCGGTGCTTTGGAACTCCCTTCCCCCGGCGATTCGTGCCCTTGGGGATCTGCTTTCTTTTCGCCGGGCGGTGAAAACCTTTTTATTCCCTTAGTTTAATTTTGCTTGATTATTGTTTCATTGTGTTGTGCAGCTGCCTTGTCGGGCGCCAGGACGCTCCTTGGCTGGAGCATCTGTGTGCCTAATAAAAACGCATAACATAACATAACATAACATAACATAACCCCACTGTGGGGTTGTTACTAGTGGCAACAATAGGGGTTCTTGGCCTCCGTTGACTCTCAGCAGTCAAGGGGATTTCATTAGTGGCGGCCAAGCAATTCTGTAACTACTCACAGAACTCCATGAAATTTGACAGAGTTTATCGGTAACTACGCAGAAATATGACACTATATATGTTTGTATTTGCTAGATGAAATCAAAATAAATCAATTCTCTCACACTACGAGGAGTCTCATTCTGTTTTAAATGAAACAGGAGAAACTATATGTATATATATATACATATATATATATTCCAAACGAAAAACACAGACTGCTATAGGACTGTGTAAACAGGCCCACCAAATGTGCTTTATTGAGAGTTCTTTATTCAGGGCAGGGACCAAAAGCATAACATGTTTCGACTTCCTTAATTATATGCAGATAAAGATGGAGGCTTCTTTGTTCTTAAAAACATGATCTAAACAGTGAAGGAGGACCAAGGTGCCCATGCATTGCAATGTTTAAAAGGGTAGAGCAACCATTTATAAAAAAGTGTTTGAGATAATCCATCTTGACTCAGATCTTCTCAAAGGTAATTCACAATCACCCCCTCTGGGTTTATTTAACCTGTACATGCTGAATGCCATAGAAACTTAAAGCACTTTTGTTTCCATTGTGTACCTCTCAGATATGTTTTACCGCCACATACCTACAGTCCTTGTTTGTTATGGGAGTTTTGATTCGTTAATCGTGCTTCCTACATACTTCCTTCCGCATCCCAACACTTATATGCCATACATCGTGGCACAATGTATTCATTGTTTATTCCTTTCACTTGTCCATCAAATAACTCAAATAATGTTTCTGTTTGCATGCAACCAGGCTTTACATTGTTGATATTTGAGAAAGCCAAACCTTTTTGATGTCAACCAAGTGGATGGCCCTATATTCTGACTAATCATGTGGCTCATTACCAGGAGATCACCTAATTATGCTGTTTTTCTGTAGGTGATATTTGGATGATCGGATAGCAGATGTTTCAGAGTTTTATCTTCTTTCAAGATGTTCCAACTACTGTTGAGCAGCACTTTAATTTCTCCATTTGACTTCTTAAGGTCCATATTGTACCCTGTTGCTGTGAAGTTTTTTGATACCATTGGTTCCTCTCTGTTTCTCTGTCTCATTCTTTTTAGGGAATCTTCTAGGAGTGTTATTGGATAACCTCTTCTCCTGAACCTTTGATACATCTCATGTGCTGTGATCTCAAATTCATCAGTTCTATTTAGCCCTTAAAAATTCCCCGTATGGTACACGTCATTTTAATGCACTCCGGTGTGCACTGTTAGCAAACAGGATGCTATTGCATCTAGTTCGGTTCCTATGTATTTTGGTGCACATCTTGTCTTTTTCAATATAGACCCATACATCAAGATAGTTAATGTACTTTTCACTAATCTAAACATACCCACTGGATTACATTATTCAGTGCTTTCGGGCCCAATTCACAGAACTAACTTAAGACAAAATCCTACACTTACTACTTTTGGTATTCACAGAAGGCATTTAGTAGTAGTAAAGTTAGGACTTTGCCTTAAGTCTGTCTTAAGTCTGTCCTAAGTTTGTCTTAAGTTTGTCTTAAGTTTGTCTTAATTCTGTCTTAAGTCTGTCTTAAGTCTATTTTAAGTCTATCCTACGTCTGTCTTAAGTCTGTCCTACTACTTTTGGTATTCACAGAAGGCATTTAGTAGTAGTAAAGTTAGGATTTTGTCTCAAGTTTGACTTAAGACAGATTTAGGACAGACTTAAGACAGACTTAAGATAGACTTAAGACAGATTTAAGACAGACTTAAGACAAACTTAGGACAGACTTAAGACAGACTTAAGATCGACTTAAGACAGACTTAAGACAAAATCCTAACCTTACTACTACTAAATGCCTTCTGTGAATACCAAGAGTAGTAAGTTTAGGATTTTGTCTTAAGTTAGTTCTGTGATTCGGGCCCTCAGTATTTTGCTCAACCAAGACTGTATCTGCCACTCACCAGCCCATCGTGAGGTGGGATGTGCCCATTGCGGTGCCTTGTCTCCGGATATAATACTCTCCATCAAAGAGGAAGACATTGTTTTTTTAACTGAATTCCATTATTTCTAGCAGCATTTGTATGTGTTCCAATGAACTGATTGATCTAGATCTCAAGACGTATCTGCTCACCTTCAAACCATCTTCATGTTGTATGGAGTTGTACAGCAATTCCACATCCACCGTTGCCATTATATAGCCTGTTTTCCATGGGATTCCATTGATTGTGTTCAAGAAATCCACTGAGTCCCTGAAATATGATGGGAGGCTAGCGACGTTAAGAAAGAGAAAAACATCCACAAATCTGGAGGCATTTTTCAGAAGTGACTCACAGGAGTTCACTATCGGGTAACCAGGGGAATTGACTAAATCCTTATGGACTTTGGGTAAAAAATATATTGTTCATGTTGTAGGGTAAGTCTTTCTTAGATATTCATGCTCTTCATCATCAACTAGTTCACATTCATTCCAGTTCCTGAGTTTCTGATGAAAGGTCACCATGATCACTTTTATTAGATACCTTGACAATTTACCATAGTGTTCTTGATTGTTAAATTGACTCCTGGCCTTTTGTATAGTCCATGATGAATATATTTCCTCCCTTGTTAGAAGCTTTGATGATTATATCATTATCCTCCTGGATGTTTTTTAAGGCTTACTCATCCTCTTTGGTCATATTTCCTGTGATTTTGATTTAGTTGTTTTATGTTTCTGAGCCCCTCTGATACTAATTCCTGAAAAAGGTCTATTTTATTGCCAGACGGCAATTGCAGACAAAACTTGGATTTAGGTTACATTTACTCATAATTGCTTTATCCATCTCAATGCCTGCCAAGTCACACCACTCCAAATCCGAACACTCACTGTGATTTGTTGCCTCTTCCAATCCTCCTGATTAATTTTCAAGACTGAGTAGAGGTTTTAAATGGGGCACATTCTTACACCAGTTATGATTGAAATATTCTGAGGCTCACCTGGTTTTTCTTTATGTTGTTCTTTAATCGCAAAGTATTTTTGTAATTTAAATTGTCTGCAGAATTTTTAGAGATCAATCTTAGCTGTTACAAGAATCATCCCCATACCCAGCTGAATGCTAATCCTTTAACTAAAAGCTTTTCATGTTTCTCTTCCAATTGATGGCCAACTCAGCCTCTAGTACAGTTGAGGCTATGGCCGTTTACCTCCTCTGCCTCGTTTTCCTCTTCCTTTCCCTTCTTGTTCTCTTGGATACCCCACATTGGGGGTCCTCCTGCCCTTTCTCCTGGTGATTATCTGGTAGAGGTGCATTTTACCTGAAAAATCAAATTTTGCTTGGGAGGTGGATGGGCCTTAATCCCCTCAACTCAATTGTGAGCTGTCTACACTGGATGGTGGCTCTGTTCTGTCCATAACTTTATCCAAAGTTAGCTTATTATAGAGTGAATCAAAATGACTTGCAGAGGTGTACACTCCTCCTGTCACATAATCAATTTTATACCTGCTGCATTTCTTCAACTTCTTCATTTGTATTTCCTTTTCATGTTTCTTCATCCTTTTTCCATATTTCCCAATGCTTTTGACACTTACTCAGTACCTTTGAACTTTTCCAAACTTTTTTCAAGCTCCATAATCCTCTCTGATGCTGTTGCTAGACTGCGTTCAGCATGTATAATCAGCGTGTTGATTACTTTTATGGAAAATTCAACAGTATCTGTTTGCCATTGTTTAAGCAGGTCTTGTTTCACATCATTCCTTGTAGGAAGTATAAAGATCCTCAGCCCCCTTGGGATCCGATCGTACACCATATATTTTTTTTAGAGTGGTGCTCTCCCACCACTTATTTATCTCCATTGTGCATGCTTGCTCTAGCTCTCTTACTATCTTACTTGGAGTGTTGTTTGAGTCCATTCATAACTCCAGGGGACCTGAGACCTTTTCCCCACTGTCTTGCTTGTTTCCAAACATTTCTTTAACAATATGTTCCCATCTGGTCAACCTGTCCACCATTTTACATATGTGGTCTAGGCATTTCTACTATGTAGTACTGCAGATGCACTCCATATTTTATCATTCCTTTCACAGCAATCCTCTGACAAGTTCACAATATCAAAAAAGGAAACTACTGTAGCTACATGTAACAGAGTTCCAATGATTTTCCCCATCTTCACATTGCAGAGGGTACTCCTGTTTTGAATGTGCCAGAGAATGCCCATTTAAGTTTAATTAAAAATGTATTGTGTTTTCAATGCTTGGATATCGTTACATATGTTTACCATATTTAGTTGCATGTGTCATATAAAAGGTAAATTAATACTTCTGAGGCATATCATGCAATAGTTACATAGCAAATGTCAGTGGGCAACGATGAAGCACCTTGGAGGTGGGAATCACCCCTGAAGAAAGTGTTGCCTCCTATGATCGTACCCAAAGGAGAGGAAAAGAAAGAAAACATAAACTGGTAACTTGGGGTACAAATACAGGGATGGGAGACAAGGGGTGGGCTTGGGAGGGCAGTGTTAATGCTTCCTAGGTGATGGGGTACATGCTCCTGCATGAGGGAGCACATTGTGGTGTCTCTGAATGGTTAATAGTGGCCAAGGTGCTTGTGTGTTTTGGGGGAGGAGTCTCAGAAGGAAAGCATGACTCGCACCCTGGGGAGGGCGCTCAGCGGGGTGCCCCGCATGGGCCTTGTGACTACAGGGGTGTGGCATTGTTATCAATTGTTTACAGGAAATGCATGAGCAGCATGGCCCATTTGGGGGAGATGGGGTGCAGGCACACCCAGCGTACCTCCTCGTTACGGAGCACGTCTTCCTCTGCTGCATCCTATTTATACACTGCTCCTACACACGCCGACAGAAGGGGGCCTGCAGGTGTGTGCCAATGTAGTGTGATTCCTCGCTTGGCTAGAAGGAGGGCCAGGGCTATGAAGCATCGCTGGACCTTGTGATGCTTCTTTCATCTTAATATGCCTAGTCAACAGGCTTCCCAGGAAGAAATGTCTGGGAGTCCCATAACCTCTCACAATGCAGCGTGAATAGTGTGCCAATAATGCTGCAAAGTTGGGCAGTCCCAATACATGTGTCAAAACTATGTGCTATGGGTGTGACAGCGAGTGCAAGCGAATTGTGCCTCTGGGAAGTGCCAATGAATCTGCGCTGGCATCAGGTAGGCCTGGTATAGGATGAAGAACTGTATATGTTTGAAACGGGAGTTTCAGGAAACATCCTTTGAGAATTCTAGAGCTTGTTCCCTTTCGTTATCATGGAGTGATCCTGGTATTCTTCCCCCCATTTTTGGCATAGTGGGCGAGTGCGACGTGCCAATTCTCGGGTGGCCTTATATAGCCAGGTGATGAGGTGACGGCCGGGGCCCATAATTAACAGAGCGTGAAGCACTGGGTGAGACGCGGGCTCGCCTCCAGATAGGTCCCAGAGGTGCCAGCCATTGTGTATGAGTCGCAGATAAAGGAGGAGTTGCCCCAGGGGGAGTCTGCTCTCCTCGACCAGCTAGTCAAAGGGTTGAAGTTGGTCCTCAAAAAATAGGACCTCCACCTCAAGGAGCAAGGGGGTGGTCCAGGCTTGTAATTTCCAGTCAGTTTGCTTGCCCATACTGCAGACCACGGGCAGGTCAACTAAAAGCAGCAATGGAGTATAGAGCAGGGTCCCTCCGGAAAGGCAGTGGATTTGAAGGATACAGGCCCTCACTATAGTCACCCGTATTGAATGGGTTAAGGTGGGCCGGGCTCCTGGCAGATGCAGGTGGTGAATTACCGGCGACGACAAATGTCCAGACTGAGCAGGCTTCCCCCAGATAACGTCCCATTGTCCAGCGAGACAGCCACTGGTGGTGCCCTACCAAAAATACACCTCAAATGACGGGCCACAAGACTTCCCCGGTCCAACAGCAGTTGCAATTCTGCTAGCGCAAATCACTGCCATCCATTTCAACATATAAGGCAGCAAAGCAAGGCATCCAGTTCTCTGAAGGAGGAATGGGGAGGGATCAACAGAAGATTCACAAAGTAGTATAAAAGGCAGGATGAGAGAACCATCTGCACCAGGGCAATTTTTTCAGTAGGAGTTAGGGGAAGAGTCCTCCATAACCCGACGTGGGAGCTCTGCAGTGGTTGCCCTCATACGGGTAACAAGGGTATGATACAGACAGACGCCCAGGTAACAAGGCGCCTGAGCCTGCCAGGCGACAGTAGCAAATGCCAATGCACACTTGCCATGGGAAGAGGTCGCGCCGAGAGGGTAAATGTCAGACTTCATCCCAGTAATCCTCAATCCAGCTGCAGTTGCAAAGTCCAACAGTGTGGTTCGAAGAGTTTCGAGATTGACCAAGATGTCCCATATGTAGAGGAGCAAGCCATCTGTGTACAGGGACACGCTGTGGTTCTCCCCCAGTAGGGGGATGCCACAGTTCCTCCCAACCGCATGGAGGCACACAGAGAAGGGCTCTATGGACAGAGCAAAGAGTAGGGTGGGGCGTGGACATCCCTGAAGCGTTCCTCGAGTCACTGGGAAGAGAGCCAAGATATAGCGGCCCAAACGAATCCAGGAGGTGGGATTCAAGTATTAGAAAGCTTTGTGATGGCCAGGAGTTTGGTCCCTACTCCCATGCGGCAGAGCACAGTGAAAAAATAGGACCAGGACAGGGTGTCAAACACCATCCCCAAAGTCCAGGACAAGACAAGCAGCATGGGGAAAAATACCCCCACATGATCCTGTACATGGAAAAGACAGCAAATGCTGTAATATTCTAGGGGTAAGCCTTCCAGACCCGGGGTTTTATTACAAGCATGAGGGGGATCTGAGGCAGGGTGCGGTCAGCTAGGAACTGGACAATTGATTCCAATCCAGATGAATCATTCAGCAGAGCTCTGTACACATCAACAGAATAGTCGTAGAAAGTTTGCAGAATGCAAGTCTGTGTGCAGACCGTATCGCCAGAGGGGACAACCACCTCAGTGATGGGACGGGGTTCTGAATCTTGGTGCATAAACCATGCCAGGAGTGCAGCAGGTCTATCACCTCCTTGGTGCACCCTGGAAGCAAGAGCCTTAAAATGACAACCTCTAAGATCTTCAAGAAGAGCCAGGTAGGTGGTCTTTGCCTCTGCCAGCCGGGCCGCGGATGCCAGGTTGGCGTCCACAGCATTAATAAGGGTGTCCAGATTATGCTCAGCTGCCTTCAAGCTTGTTTTCTGCTCATAATGAAACACCGGATCCTCAAGGCAATTACGTGGCAGTTGCGGGTGAGTGGGGCCTCCACTTAAGGGTTATAAGGTGCGTGTTGTGATCAGACAGGACCCTGACTAGGGATTTCGCACACTGGATCAGAGTGACAACCATGGTTGACCATAGAAAGTGGTCAAGGTGCACGTGAAGGTTATGCGGGATAGAATGAAAGGAATATAGTTTAGTCATGGGATGCCAAGATCGCCAAGCATCAGCAAGCGACCAATGGTGCACCCAGTCGCGGAAGTGTTCCGTCTGTGTGTAGGGCAGGGAACAAGGAAGAGTAGGGTGATACCTGCCTTGAGAGAGGACAAGTATACAATTGTAATCCCCCTCCCCCCATAGCATTCATGGTGTCGCTGTAAAATGGCCAACGTGCTGGAAAGGGAATCCCAGAATTTTCCCTGATCAGTGTTGGGTGCATAAATACTACCAAGTAGTACGGGCTGACCATTCAGGTTCCCCTCGAGAAGTACATACCGACCCTCAGTGTCGACCACCCTAGGAGCATCCTGAAAAAGGACGCCAGGCTGAAGCCATACCATTGCCCCTTTGCGCGAATGCTGATTAATTAGTGGCATAAACGATACCCCCTCATTGCTTGCGCAGGCGGTCTAGCTCTCCGGCAACGAGGTGCATCTCTTGTAAAAAGACTATCCGTGCCTGCTGACGCTTGATGTAAGAGCATACCTAGGCTTTCCATTTTTCAATTTCTATTTTTGGTCAATTCTGGTGGGGTTTTTTCAGTTTTTTCAATACTTAAAAAAAACAGTGGTTATCAGTGGTTACACATTTCCGTGCTTTTAAAAACTACAGAAACAGTGTTTTTCCGGTGTTTATGGAATTTTAATTTAATTTTAATTATTGTTTGCTTTCTGCACTGATGAGGTATATGAGGTCCAAATAAATGTTTACTGCACCAGAATGGACTACAAAGTCAATAGCATTCTTCATTAATTCTGAAGATTGTGAAGATGCTTTCAGCATACTGTCAAGAAAGTGACAAGGATCTCTTACAGGGAAGCACTTCAGCTCAGGTAGCGATTTTGACAGACCATCAAACAACGTTTTCACATACGTAGCTGAATTACTGCAAATACAAACATATATTTATTGAATTTGGTAGGAACGTTTTACAGCAGCATTCCAAGGGACACTGCATTCCATGTTTACCATACGTCTGGTGTCATATTTTCACCACTATCTCAGATGCATGGTGACAACATTATTTTCACATATACCTGTCACTACATCTTGCATTGAATGTTTAAAGCTTGTGGTGTTTGGCAATTCACTTGCAATCAACACTGACTCACTAGAAAAGGGGGCTGATGTATCAAAGGATTTCACCCATTCTCTGTCTGTGGGTAGATGTGATGGTGCATATTAGGAAAGATTCATAAGAAACCAGCCTTTTTACCTATCAGTGAAATCAAATGTAGCCAAAATGTCAATATCAAAAAGTGAAATAAGGCATAAAACATGTTTCTAAACACTGCATCTTTAGACCAAAGATCACAAAACTGAAAAAAGCAGAAGGAAGAAGAGACAATGTTTCAGGGATATCCTTAAACAACAAAACTCAAGAAGAATAATGGTAACCCAGTCTTTCTTGATGCTACCTTGTATAACAAAGTTACATTGTATCCGCCCCTTCAGGAAGAAATAAAAATGTCTCTTTCCCTCATATTTTCCTTTATTTGAATGGCATTTAAGTTGTGGTTGCAGAGGTTTTTTTTCAGTGTTTAAGGGCCATATGTATCAAGCAAAATTGTGATCGCAAGTGCCGAAATTCGTGCAAAATAAGGAATCGCAAAATTTGCGATTCCTTATTTTGCAATTGCATTTAAGGAATCGCAAATTTTGCGATTCCTTAAATGCAATGTAAGAAGCACCAAAAAAGTGCAATTTGGCCTTAAGAAATCGCAAATTACCACCAACTTCAAGTTGGTGGTAATTTGCGATTTCTGTGAAAAATGCACTTTTTTGCATTTTTCAAAATGCAATTTGAACCACATATATGCCCTTAGGGCATGTATGTGCGCCACATGTGCACCCATGCTTATTTCAAGGGTGCAACAGGGTGTCCTTTTTTACACCCTTGCACCCTTAATATTGCATTCTCAATTTGCGATTCGCTAATTGCTAATCGCAAATTGAGAATGTCCTCCAATTCATTCCTATGGGCCTCTAGGCCCATAGCAATGAATGGGGAGGTATTCCTTAATTGCGAATCGCAATTTGAGATTCGCAGTTAAGGAATATGTAGGATTCGCAAAATGTATTGCAAATCCTACATACATAGCATTTTGCGATTCTTAAATAGCGATGCGCAAAAAATCGCTATTTGAGAATTGCAAAATGACTTTTTGATACGTATGGCCCTAAATGTTTACACCGGTGATGGCTATTTTCCTTTCGGTGGGGTTTTCTCAGTTAATATAGGTTTACACCTAAAACCAGATAGCCGAAGTATACCGCATAGCGCTTTGGGCAGTGTGCATGCCTCGTGTGTTAAGAGTTAGGAGACAGGTGTCAGCAGGATGAGTCATCGAGAGGTAATAGGGGTGCGGGGAAGTCACGCCGGAGGACCTGCCCCCAGTGACAAGATGCCTGTTCCCTGAATATAGTGTCACCAACCCACCATAATTTAGGGGATGAAGGGAGGTACATATTCCCAATACAGAGGATCGCCGCAATTGACAATACGTCCAAAGAGAACAAAGTGTGAATGCTCTAATGTATCACAGGAGGCAAACAAAGCATGTGCCCATGGCAGACAAACTTAACTGCCCTTGAATAATAAGGGAAAAAGAGGGTCTGGGAGCATTAATGAAATGCAGTTTCAATGATGCACTTTTACTCGAGCTGTGGCACAGTTAGAAGAGCTCAGGTCATTTAACTGAGAGTGTCAGCTGTCTGAGGAGTCACTGTAGGAGGCTTTGGGAGCTCAGCCCAGGAGGTACCCGAATAACTGGGGTCCTCATCTGAGGTGAAAATGTGAGGGCCCCTCTCATCGTCTGTGGCTGCATAAGTAGTTCCAAGGTCCACTGCAGCCTGAAAGGCCAGCCTGCTGTCAATAATGAATTGTTTCAGGTTCAGAGAGCTAGACAGGGAGCCCCGTGGCCAGGACCTCAAGCATAACCTAGTCCTCTTCATGCATCGTTGCTTGTTCAGGCCCCTCTAGCTCGCAAGGCATGACCAGCATCTGACAGCCTAAGTTCTTTTGAGTGCTGATCAGTCCAGTCTGATGCTTCGGTGGGGTCAGTGAAGAAGAAAGTGGTGCCTTCAGAGATTATCATGAAGTGCTCAGGAAACAGTAGCAAATATTATATCCCTTGCTGACCAAGGTGGTGTTTTACCTCCAGGAAGAACGATCGCTGACACTGCAGTGCACAGGTGTAGTCAGAGAAAAGCATACTGTGCTTCTTCTCCACTTGGGGAGGTCTGCTCTGTCTTGCGGCACATAGCACCACATCCCTGTCCTTTAAATGAAGGAGTTTCACCAGCAGTGGTCGAGGGAGAGAGCCTGGAGGTGGGCGGCGCACTAGGACCCGAGGCCCCCTCTCTAGGGAGATAAGGGGCGTGAGGTCCGAGCCTGGGGTGAAGGACCTGAACCAGGTCTCCAGGTAGGTAATAGAGTCAGGTCCTAGAATTCGGATGTTGCTTCTCCGGGATCAGCCCTTGAAATCATCCTCACTACATTCTAGTTTTGTAACCTGGCTCTGGAGGTTGCGGATAACCACTTGATGGTCCTTTGTAAGTGGCTGAAGGGCAGAGAGGGTTTTTTACCCATTTGTGACCCTGTCTGCAAGCTTACGGTGGTCATTGTGAAGAAAGTTAAGGTTGGCAGCCAGTGCTCTGAACCTGTCTTCCATGGTGACCCTAGAGTGCTCTATGGCAGCCAGTACTTTATCCAGCTTGTCAGATGTGGTAAGGGCTGTCTTCCTCTCCCTGCGAGGTGCTAGGGGCAGGATTGGGTCAAATGGCAGGAGCTGACGCCTGTGGCCCAGTGTTTGAGCGTAGTCTGCCCATAGGTTGGGGGCGATCCCATGATGTCAACCAGGGGCCCCAGCAAAGACGCCTGAAGTGGCTCAGTCAACATTGCACCCCTGATCTAGGGCATGCCGGGGAGCCAGTTAGAATGAGCAGTCCTGCACAACAAGGATAAAGTGATGTCCCGTTCTTGGCGAAGCTGCGGGGTGCAACTGCTGCCACCCACCTTCTCAGGCCAGTTACCTGTACCCGGCATGGGTCCCCCAGTGGTCTGGCAGGGGCCACTGCTCCACGGGGGTCAGTCGCAAGCAGTCTGTGTCAAGAAGGGAGGAGGAGGGGGTGCTGAGCCAAGGCACTCCGGTGAGGCCCCCTGCACCTTGGTTGTGGTGCCAATTCAGGGATCAGGAGTGGTAGAGGGCTGTCCCCTGCATATCCACTATGCTCTTCCCCGCAGGGGGTCAGGGCCGGCCAGGTATTATCAGGCAGAGAGGCTACATCAGAGCAAGGAGACACCAACGTCCAGCCCCCGGCCAAAGCACCCCATGCGCCTTGATTATGGCAGGAATAAGGAGTCAAGTGTCAGCAGGGGCCAACCTCCGAGAAGGGCCAGTGCGAAGCCCCTCTCCACTGTGGCTAAGTCCAGGCACGCAGAAGGCAAACAAGCACTAGGAAGGAGATGAGCCAGGCCCTCCAGATGAGGAGTCACCAGGGAACCTTGATTATGATGCCAATTCTAGGCCTAGAGGGAGGTCCGGACCGATAGATAACCTCCCGCCCCGGAACGCCCGCACAGTCCCGACTGGAAAGGTGTCTTGTCCAAGATCTTACCCCGTGCCTCGATTATGGCACCGAAATAGGGGCCTGGCTGAAGGCTCTGTCTGGCAGTCCCTCACCTGGGCACAGTGCCACACTTCACGCCCAGCAGGAGACAATGTTAAGTGCCCCACAGGTGTGCGCCCAAGGGGTCGGCCTCATGCAGCCCCTGCCGCTGCAATCCTTACAGTTCCAGCACAAGCAGGGGAGACGAGCCCAGCTCACAAAAATGTGTTTATGGACCTGCTTTTTTCCCGGCCCCCACTTGAATGATCACTATGAAACTTTCTAGGTAGGAGCTGAGGTGCATGAACTATTTTTTGGAAAGAGGGTCCTACCCCCGATACCAGGTCCCTGTGTCCTATAATGTCAGCCAATCAGAGCGTAAGCTTCTATGTGAGTACCTGGAATGAGTCTGTCAATAGAGGAATAAAGACCCCTTCAGCCAATCAGATTTCTCTATTATTTAAAATGGCGTGCACGCAAGAGTCTCATGGGAGTCCCATATACCCAACCGTCCAGATATATATACATTTTGAAACTTAATGTCTCAGAAGTACTGAATGCATTTGCACCAAATCACAAAAAGCACACTTTTTGACTGAAGATCTAGTTATGTTCCATATTTTGTGCAGCTGCTTTTTCTGTATTCATTCCTAAAATTTCCATTTAGAATTAAGAATGAAAAATGATGTTTGGGAGCCCCCATTTTCTCGGTTAATACTGACTCCAAATATTGTCCTAAAGCACTCTAGTTTTATCTAATGTTGGAGCTTAGTGGCTTGTTCATTTTTATTTGTTTTGTAAAATCTTTTTATTGTCATTTCATTGATATACAAGGTCAATACATCGTTATAACATCAATACAGGTGTTCCGTACAGCACTACAGGATTGAATACTCTTGGCTGCCTTTACATTAGGTGGAAGAATAAGTCTTAACACAAAAATGTACACTGTGCCTGGGGACAGCATGCAAATGCCGCCCGTGTGATCTTGTGCTGTTCCCTGTAAGGCATGCTGTTGCTCTTGTGTTGACTAACAGTGTTGGTGTAGGGTGTCCTCACCTATTGTGTATAACCCTGGGCGTAGTTGGCATAGAGGGGCTACGCGGCGGTCCAAGGAGTTGGGAACAAACTCAGTGGAACTCCTCTCTGCTTCACCACCCACCTCCACCCCCTATTAACAATTAATTCTACATTAACCGAAAGTTAAATATAAAACACTTACCTGTACTGCGGTGTCCCCGGGCTGCCCTCTTCCTCTTCCTCGCTGTCTGGGTAGTCCTTGTGAAAACTGCGCATGCGTGTGTGCCCGCGCAGTTCTTGTTTTTTAGTTTACTTTTAAAGAATGTAGAATGAATTTTTAATGGGGGGGTTGGAGGTGGGGGCTGGCCAACTCCGCTCCGCTGTGAACTGTGCTGAGATTTGCCTACTCCACGTTCTCGGAACGCGGAGTAGGCAAATCTATACTAACTCGGTGGGCGGAGCATAGTTCTCCGCCTGCCCTTAGTTGTGTTTTCAACATGGGTATTTTGAACTGGGACTCACTGTGTAGAAGTATGCGTGCCCAATTGAGGGCTAGTGGGTCCAGGGACAGTGATAGTTGCTGGGCTTTGTGGTGCAGGGAGTGGGATGCGTTGGGCTACATAGGGGGTAGTGACTGCCTTCCGTGTGTGGGTTGAGGGTCGCTCCTCTCTGAGCATCCGTTTTCTGGGGGTGTATGCTGTGCACCCTAGTGGCATGCTTCCTCTACGGGAGGTGTTGGGGCCTGCGTGGGTGGCTCATCTGTTGCTACCTGTTTGAAGGCATGAAGTAACGTGGCCCAGCGCATGGAAATGTGGTGTTTGCGGGTGCCCTGAATCTCTTCCAATCTAAGCACCTCCTCCTCCTCCGAGGTCCCCCACTTGCAAATCTCCCCTGCCACTCCCCAATCGATCGCCCACCTGGCGTCCTCCAATGGATGGCTATGCTCCTCTTCACTAAGAGGATGCCGAGGGAGGCAAAACTCGACTCCACCTTTTGGTGTTTACGGTACCTGGCTATGCCCCACACAGACCTCCCATGTATTGAGATTGCTGAGCCCTTTTACCTCGAGCAGAGTGGCGTGTATTATGGTCCAGTATGCATGAAGTGCTGGGCAAGCCCAGAACATGTGGAGGAAAGAAGCATCGGGCTCCGGACATCTTGAACAGGTGAAGTGTGTGTTTGGGTAATAGCGCTGGAGCATTTCTGGGTCAGACATGCGCGATGCAGCATGTGATACTGTATGTTTTTAAAACAACTTCTTCGGGAACTCAAGGGCACGTTGCCATTCTTTATCGTGGAGGGGCCTTTGGAACTCTGCTTCCCATTTGTCCCGGAGTGGGTTTAAAGTGATTGCACTGAGCATTCACACCGCTTTGCACAACCATGTCACTAAGTGTCGCCCCAGACCCATCTGCAGGATCACATTTAGTACTGGGTGTGTGGGTGGCTCCTGGTCAATTGTGCTCCACATTCTGTGACCCTCTATCAGCATTGGCCTGTGCGTGCGACTAGGGTGGCAAAAGCCTGCAGTTGCCCATTGGTATACAAGGTGCCCGCTTCGGTAATTCTGTGTTCAGTCCATATGTGCAAAGCGCGTTCTATGTAATGAGTTCAGCCTCTTGGAAAGCACACCAGTGGCTGTATGGGAGAGTATAAACGGGTTGAGTGGCTCATTTTGTGTATGCGTTTCAGGAATGCTCGTGCTACTGCTATCTGGAGTGGGCAATCTTGTATAGGCTCGGCATCTGGTAGCAACATGCGATGTATAACTGGGGTGGTAACTGGTCCCGCCATAGTGTGGATTTCCGTACATGCACGGCCTGCAGTCCAGTGTGACACCCATGGCAACTAAGCTGCCAGAAAGTAAGCCTCGAAGGAGGGAACACCCACCGTCCCTGAGCCATGGGCAACTGCAATTTAGCTAGGGCTATCTGTCTTTGGCCCGATTCCCATATGAGGGAAATCAGGAGGGAATCCAGCTTGCGGAAGAATGAGTGGGGGGGGACCACCAGGAGATTGGCAAAATAGTAGAGCAGCCGTGAGACCAGTTTCATCTTGGCCACTGCTATCTTCCTTACAGGGGCTAGTGGTAGATCTTTCCAGAAGTTCACTGACGCTTGATCCCCAGCCAGGACCCCACGGTAATTTCCCTGTACATGTCCTGCGTCATGTGATATAGTCTTATACCCAAGTACCTGACTGCCTGGGCACTCCAAGAAATGTTTTGCCTGCCCGCTCACAGCGGTTGGGGTGGGAGGTTGTCTGAGAGTAGGTATACCGTAGACTTGGCCCAGTTGACTCTCAATCCTGCCACCTTCTCAATGTATGGGGGCGAGGTCTGATGTGATGTCCCGGATATAGATGAGGACATCATCGGGGTATAGTGACACCGCGTGGACCGTGCCCGCAATCAGTATGTCCCATGCCTCCCCCTCCTTGCGTAGGCAGATCGCAAGTGGCTCCATCACAGAGTGTAAGGGGGAGAGCGGGCACCCCTGCCTTGTGCCACTAAGAATGGGGAATGATGAGGACATATAGGGCCCGAATTTTACTCTTGATGTTGGCCTAGTGTATATGACATTAGTGTAAGTGAGCAGGAGTGGTTCTACTCCCATTTGTAGCAGGACCCAAAGGAGATATGGCCAGCTCAGGGTATCAAAGGCCTTCTCCAGGTCCAGCACCAGGCACGTTGCCCACAGGAACTGATTGCGAGCCTGGTCCTGGACGTGAAGGAGGCGCCTAATGTTGAAGGAGGTGTTTTTCCCCGGCACAAAACCACACTGATCCGAGTGTACCAGGGTGGAGAGGATTGTGGAGTATCTTTCCTCAAGTATCTTCCTAAAAATCTTGTAGTCTGCTGGCAGCAGGGCTATAGGTCAGTAGTATCCTACCAGCTGGGGATCCCTATCTGGCTTGGGGAATGATATTATTACCGATTCGCCCATGGAGTGTGGGTGGCTTGTTCATTTATGATACAGATTAAATTAATTTCACATAATGAGTGTGGCCTATGCGCGTTCCACTAATCATATGGTATTTCTTGATTTTAATTAGAGTTGTGTTGAAGGACCCTGTAAAATACCTAAAATACATGTCCAGTTATTTGAAAACGTTCTACAACTTTAGAGCTATAAACCACCAATCCACCCCACTTGTCTATTTATAATAAAATGTAATAGATTTAGAATGCAATTAGATGTACGATGGGACTGTACAGGGTGTTATTTGTTCTATTATTGTGAAAATACACTCTATCATTGAGGGGTTACTCTAGTGATATATCATATGTAACAATGAGTTAAAGGGAGCGGTCAATGGGTTTGCAAGAATCTCTTTACAAGTTTATAGAAAGAAGATGCGAGTCATCCAGTCTTAGGGATTTGATGATTGCTAGGAATTTTGTGGGTTTTTTTTCAACGTTGTTAGTACTTGGGAATTCAAGTTTGGCTTTAGACTCTTCACTCAAGCAAGAGAGTTTAGTAATCTTCAGACATTACACATATGATTAATAATTTGCCTCTTTGGTAGGGACCATTTGGGTGGGAGCTGCTTAGCGCGTCTGACCGTGTTTTCGCGCATTTAGAGCGCCGCATTGTACCATTTTTAAACAACCTGTTTTCCATTTTTGTTTATTTTATTTTATTTCCCCTGTTTTTACCTGGCGCTGTGTTCTGGCCCTCACTTGCACCATATTTGTCCATTTTCCCCACCGCTGCTTTGCCGGTCCGGTTCCTGGGGTGGCTTGGGCTCTACCTACACCACCTTGGGTAAGGAGGTGACTTTGGCGGCCATCTTGGAGCGGTCTAGCGCTCGGGGGTATTTGGAGCCGCCTACTTAAGGCGTCAGTATCCTGTGGTCAGCCTGGTAAAGGTGACCATTTGGGTGGGAGCTGCTTAGCGCGTCTGAACGTGTTTTCGCGCATTCAGAGCGCCGCTTGTACCATTTTTAAACAACCTGTTTTCCATTTTTGTTTATTTTATTTTATTTCCCCTGTTTTTACCTGGCGCTGTGTTCTGGCCCTCACTTGCACCATAATTGTCTGGTTTCCCCACCGCTGCTTTGCGGGTCCGGTTCCTGGGGCGGCTTGGGCTCTACCTACACCACCTTGGGTAAGGAGGTGACTTTGGCGGCCATCTTGGAGCGGTCTAGCGCTCGGGGGTATTTGGTGCCGCCTACTTAAGGCGTCAGTATCCTGTGGTCAGCCTGGTAAAGGTGACCATTTGGGTGGGAGCTGCTTAGCGCGTCTGAACGTGTTTTCGCGCATTTAGAGCGCCGCTTGTACCATTTTTAAACAACCTGTTTTCCATTTTTGTTTATTTTATTTTATTTCTCCTGTTTTTACCTGGCTCTGTGTTCTGGCCCTCACTTGCACCATAATTGTCCGGTTTCCCCACCGCTGCTTTGCGGGTCCGGTTCCTGGGGAGGCTTGGGCTCTACCTACACCACCTTGGGTAAGGAGGTGACTTTGGCTGCCATCTTGGAGCGGTCTAGTGCTCGGGGGTATTTGGAACCGCCTACTTAAGACGCTCTTCACAACGCGCAGCGGTGACGCGCAGCGGGTGCGCCTTCCCTGCGCCTGAGTCGTGCCAGAGTCCTGCCCGTCTGCGCTCGTCAGCGTCTCGGAGGCGTTCAGGGGCGGTCGCTGGTTTCTGGTAGGCGCTGTGTCTTTGCTGGAATGCTTTCCTATTCTTCTCCTGAGCTTTTGGCTCTGCGTAGGGATCCCTCGCTTTGCCACCATATATTTCCGGGAGGGCGTGCGCTTAGGAGAGGCTGTTTGGGCTGTGGCTGGCGCTTTCCAACCAACGAAACTTATCGCCAGGTTGTATCACCTGCTCTAAACAAGTGCCTTCTTCTCAATACTAGATCTCTCGGCAGACACTCCCTCGATATCCTGAATCTTTTGACAGAATCTAAACCACCTTGTCTGTTTCTCACTGAGACATGGCTTGGAGAAAGTTCTGGCCCAGATTTAGCTAATGCCATCCCCCCTGACTATACTATATTTAGGAGGGATAGAGTGATTGGCAGAGGAGGAGGAGTCGCTTTGGTTGTTCATAAACTCTTCTCCTGTACCACCTTTGCGATTGATAATATCCCTAATTGTGAGGCACTTGGCTTCGCTCTTACGCTGTCATCTCATCAATCGGTTGCTGGGATTCTACTCTACAGAGCACCTGGTCCTTCGGGGCCCTTTTTAGATGAACTGCAGGTGTCACTTTCTGTGCCCTGTCTTAAATCAGATCACTGTATTCTTCTAGGTGACTTGAACATCCATATGGATAACAACTCAGACCCTGATGCCCTTAAGTTGTGGGACACTACTTCACCTCTGGGGTTGGTTCCATATATTATCTGGCCAACTCACAATAAGGGCCATACCATCGATCAAGTTTTCTCTACGAAATTGATTAGTACATCAATGCCATTTCCCGTCTTATGGTCTGACCACTTTCTGATAAAGTTCACGATACCTCTTGCCTCCGTGACTGCTCGGAGAGCATTGAAAGATCAGAAAGGATTTACACGAGCTTTTCACCAGGTCTCCGCCGAAATGGTGTCTGATGCGCTCTGTCGTCATCCCTGCTCACTCTCCGGCAGTCTGGAGGAAGATCTTGAGTCGGTACATAGGTGGATGAGTGCCATCTTTGAGGAGCTAGCTCCAGGGAAGCCGGCTAAGTCTGCTGACAGGCGTGCTTCGACCCCGTGGTTTACCTCATCCATGGGTGCGATGCGGCAGGAATGCAAGAAAGCCGAAAGGGCCTGGAGACGCCTGTATGACCCTCATCTTAAGGCCAGTTATAGGAATGCCATTAAGTTATATCACAGGCATATCCTAGCAGGGAAAAAAGTCTACCTTGAACGTAGAATAGACGATTCTGAGAGTACCAGCAAAGAGATTTTTAGGATAGTTAAAGAATTTACTTCCCCGTCCTCTGGTGCTCCCTTCCATACGCACACTGAGGTTTGGATCAGCCAGCTGGCGGATTTTTTCGTGGATAAGATTAGAGTTATCCACGATTCCTTTCGACATCCATGCCTTTCACTACCGCCGGGATTTACCTCTGGCCCGCCCTTATCCATAACTGAGGAAGGCCCACTTTTGTCGGAATTCCCGGTGATGTCTCCCACGGTCTCTCTTGACCTTCTATCCCGGCTTAAGTCCGGTTCTCCATCTGACCCTTGCCCGGCTAAGTGTTTAGGGAAAATAGCGCCGGCTGTAAATGCGCTACTTAACCCTTTGCTTAATGCTTCCTTGAGCACGGGTGTTGTCCCTCAAGCGTGGAAGCATGCATTGATTCTTCCACTGATCAAGAAGACCAACCTTGATCCCCTCATCCATGCTAACTACAGGCCTATCTCTCTCCTCCCTGCTTTGGCTAAGGTGACCGAGAAGCACGTGCATAGCTCTATTTCCAACTTTATTGAGAACAATAATATTCTTCATGACTCTCAATCGGGCTTTCGCACGAATTTTAGCACTGAGACCGCTCTTCTCGAGGTCACCGATGCCATCAGAGAGGTTCTAGATGCTGGAGGGAAGGCCATTTTGGTTATGCTGGATCTGTCGGCGGCTTTCGACACCGTCCCCCATTAAGGTCTCCTTTTAAGACTCCAGGAGATCGGTTTTCGAGGGACGGTGTTGAATTGGTTTAAGTCCTTTCTGACCGGCCGCCGGCAAGTGGTCTGGGCACCTCCGTTTTCCGCTGAAATGCCGCCGCTGGAGGTGGGGGTGCCGCAGGGTTCCATTTTGAGCCCTGCGCTTTTCAACATCTATATGGCCCCCTTGGCGGCGGTTGCGGAATCTTTTGGTGCCCAGATCATAACCTATGCGGACGACACCCAGTTGCTCTTTACATCTGGCAAGGGCAGGGACTTTGACGGCTCGAGGATTGGAGACTGTTTGGGAGCTGTCTTTGCCTGGTTCCAACGGCACAGCCTAAAATGTAATTCCGATCAATCGGAGTTACTTTTTTTTGGATGTCCTCCTGATCCTGGCTGGAAGGCTTGGTGGCCTTCTGACATGTTTCCACCGGATGCCGCCTCCTCCAAAGCCAAAAATCTGGGCTTTGTGGTAGACGATGGTCTTGCCTTCGGCCCTCAGATCATCGGGCTGACTGGCAAATGCTTCGGCCTCTTGAAGATGCTGCGGAAATTTCTTCCGTTGCTTTCGCAGAAGCACAGAAAGATCATCGTGCAGGCCTTGATAGGCTCGCGTTTGGACTACGCAAAAGTTCTCTACCTTGGCCTGCCGAAATATCTTTTGGCCCGGCTACAGATTGTGCAAAACTCGGCGGCTAGAGCCATTTTTGGCCTCCAGCGTAGATCTGGAGCTACAGAGCTACTAAAAAAATTTACACTGGCTTCCAATCGCTAAAAGGATCGCTTTTAAGGCGCTCACTTTTGCCTTCAAGTCCCTTCATCAGATAGGCCCCAAATATCTTCAAAAGCGTTTGGCTTTTTATGTGCCTCGCAGGGCGTTACGCTCTGCGACTCTTTCCAAAGCTCTGATTCCGCCTATCCGCCTGTCTAGAATCGGAGGACGTTCCTTTCGATTGCTAGCGCCTCAAGGTTGGAACGACCTGCCTGTTCCGCTTAGGAAAGCTGCTGACTTGCTCTCTTTTAGAAAGGGACTTAAGACCTGGCTTTTCACTCAGTAATGGTTTTGCCTCCCCTCTTTTCATGTTCACCGTGTTATGTTTCCCCTACTCCTTTAGGCTCTTTGCCAAAGCGCCGGGACACTCCTAGGAGTAGCCGTGCGCTATAAAAGAGCATTTTTAACATAACGTAACATAACATAACAGGGAACAATTTAGTATAATAATCTGATATCATTTTGGTTTTGTCTCAATTCCCACATAGTTTATGTGCTGACAATTTATCATTATTTATATTGTCCTCATAATAAAACTCATATTAAAATAATTTCATATAAACCAAAAAGAGCTCTGCTTTGTACAATATTTAAATGTTTAATTTACCCCTTCACTCTTGGATTATTTAGTGGGTGAATTGGTTACTCCATCGCAACGGTGACTAAGTATCCTCTCTGCCTAACTCTCTGCCTGAATTATGGCTGCGCAGACCTTAACTTTGTTGACAAAGAGCCTACTCCAGCTCTGTCAAAGCCATACTCCGTGGACATCAGCCCAATTTAAAGTGGTAAAGTGGACGGTTGGATGACCTATGTTTTGCTGCCTGTGTCACTGTCAGGGAAAGTAAACAGTTTAAAAAAATTATTACCCCACACACCAAGGGAGAAACCTCCCATGGACACCTCCCATTGTGTGGGGTCATTATTTTTACACTTTTAAAAACAGGCTTCCACTTTGAGACTAAATACAAGTTTGAAGGACAGCCATCTTATTTGACAGAGTAATTCATCAGACTTTTACAACATTGACAGAAACTGCTGTGATAGCGATTCTCACCAATGTTAAGAGGACCTCAGGCTGGAAGATATCTCTACATATGGAGGACAGGATGTCCATCAGGGTGATGGAGTGATTTAGTCTGTCAAGCTGATGGACATACTACTGTCCTTCAAACCCTAAATCAGGACTCAATTATGCCTGCATAATATAATTGATAATGCCTGTTTATTTTTAATTTAAATGCTTCTGATTTGAGATGGGAGTTTTGCTTTGTAGCTTCCTGCTTTCTTCAGTACAGAGGTGCACTAGTGATACCCTCCATATATAAGGGACATGAAGTGCATCTAAAATGTTTTCTTATACAATAGTTTTAGAAACATTGTTTATAGTTGTTTTTAAAAATGTCCCTCAATTCACCTTTATTTGAAAACTGTCTTTTATTGGAAATTCTAGCAAATGTTTCTAATTCAACTTCTCATGGGTAATTCAGGCTAATGTCATTGGTGGGTCATATTTGTACACACATGCACATGAAGTAAGACTAGTGGAATGTTAGAAATAATCCTACATAAGACAAGTAGATTTTAGTTATATTATTTATATGTTTTTGTGTAGAGTATTCACTAGCAAAAAAGCGAAAATTGCTGTAACCTTCTGATAGAGGGTATATTTTTGGAGTATATAATGATGATGCAGAAGCTTTAGCCTTTTTAAATATGGTTACAATTCAAAATGATAACAGCTTTGAAATTTAAATAAAAGAAGAATAAACAAAGAATGGATTACCGAGATGTGTGGTGTAAAGTGGGTGTAGAGTTACAATGAGGAAACATTTATAACAAGCATTTGCAATGCAATAGGTCTCATATTTACGCAAGTTTGAGCTATTGACATTGCAAATGACAATGCCTTTTATTTATTTTTTTAAAACATAAATAAAAGGCATTGTCATTTACAATGCCAATTGCTAAAACTTGCGTAAATGCGAGACCTATTGCACTTGCAAATGCTTGTCTCCAGCTGGAACCGTAATCCTGCCTTCCTGTCCCTGCTTAGAGGGCCGCTTAGGAATGAGCTTCCCGGAGATAAGCAACCGATTTATGAGGTCTTTGAGCTCAACATGAAGGCCCCTTGATGTTTACAATCAGTTGTATCCGGACTGTTGTATTTATGGCCTTCACAGTCGGCTTCCAGAAGCTTTTTAGATGTTAGCTGTATATGGGTTTGTGTTGTAATTGTGCTTCATGCAAAAAAAGGCTAGCTTTTCAGCTAGCCATAAGCGGTATTTGGTGCTTTAATGAATGTTTAGTATGAAAATAAGTTAAATAGTAGGGAAGTAACTTTCCTGCTGGGCCGACTATTGTTCAAAAGACCCATAAAGTCTCTTTTTAAGAAAAGCCTCACAAATTTTCTCAAAAGCATAGCGCATGTTAGAGCTGAGTTCTCAGCTATGTTTCAAACAAAGTAAAGACTGGGAATAAGTCCTTCCCTAGATGCGCCATGGTGTACAAAAGAAGCACTCTTTTCATAGGTGCGTTTGAGATGCACTACTAAAAACCTGTATATGTTCCAAAGCAATCCAGACCTCCAAGCACAGATGTCGGAAGCTAAAGAAGAAATGGTTCCAAGACCGGACGTCAGACAACCAAGCTGCCCTCAAGGACGCCACCCGCAGACATCACCAACTCATCAGAACGACCAAGAGAGCCTCCTTCAAAACCTGCCTTGACAACAACGCACACAATTGCAAAGAACTCTTCAGCATCGTGAAGGAACTCTTCAGCCCCAGCGCCAACAATAATGACATCCCACCCTCACAAGAACTGTGCGACTCACTGGCCAACTTCTCCACCGCAAGATCGCTGACATCCATGACAGCTTCAACGTCCCGCCCGCCCCGACCACAACAGACCCCACCCCGAACGACACCAACCTACTGACCTCGTGGGCCTACGTCAACGACGACGAAACATGCAAGATCATGAACTCCATCCACTCAGGATCGCCAGCAGACCCCTGCCCTTACCACGTGTTCAACAAAGCAGACGCTACCATCGCACCCCAACTGCAAAAGGTCATCAACATCTCCTTTGACTCAGCGACGTTCCCGGAAAGCTGGAAGCACGCCAAAATCAACGCCCTCCTCAAAAAGCCCAAGGGGGACCACAAGGACCTCAAGAACTTCTGGCCCATCTCCCTGCTCCCTTTCCCGGCAAAGGTCATTGAGAAGATCGCCAACATACAGCTGACCCGCCAACTTGACAACATCCTAGACCCGTCGCGATCTGGATTCAGACGGAACGACAGCACCTGAGACAGCCCTAATCGCCGCAACAGACAACATCCGACGCCAACTTGACAACGGCGAAACCTCTGCTCTCATCCTCCTGGACCTGTCGGCTGCCTTCGACACGGTCTGCCAACGCAAACTAAGTTCGCGCCTCCAAGAAGCCGGAATTCGGGACAAAGCCATGGACTGGACCACTTCCTTCCTTCCAAGCCGAAGCAACAAACCTCATCTGCGGCATACCCCAGGGCTCATCCCTCAGCCCGACGCTATTCAACATCTACATGGCCCCCCTCGCACAAGTGGCCCGCAAACATGACCTAAACATCATCTCCTATGCCGATGACACCCAGCTAATCCTCTCCCTCACCAAAGACCCGCACTCCGCCAAAGCCAACCTCCACAAGGACATGAAGGCCGTCGCCGAGTGGATGAGGAACAGCCGCCTAAAGCTGAATTCGCACATGACGGAAGTCCTCATCCTCGGCCCTACCCCTTCGGCCTGGGACGCCTCCTGGTGGCCAACAACACTAGGAACAGCACCGACACGGACCACGCACGCAGCTTGGGATTCATCCTCGACTCCTCCCTCTCCATGTCCAAGCAGGTCAACGCCATCTCCTCCTCCTGCTTCAACACCCTCTGCATGCTTCGCAAGATCTACAAGTGGATCCCAATCGAAACCAGGAGAACAATGACCCAAGCCCTCGTCAGTAGCCGGCTGGACTACGGCAACGCACTCTACGCTGGAATTCCAACCAAACACCTACAGCGACTACAACGCATCCAGAAACGCCTCGGCCTGACTGATCCTCAACCTCCCACGTCGCAGCCACATCATCCCCCCACCTAAGAGACCTGCACTGGCTCCCCGTCAACAAGAGGATCACCTTCAAGCTCCTCACCCACGCACACAAAGCACTCCACAACTCCGGACCAGCCTACCTGAACAGCAGACTCAACTTCCACATCCCCGCTCGCCAGCTCCGATCTGCCAATCTTGCCCTCGCCACCGTCCCTTGAATCCAACGGACCACTACCGGAGGCAGATCCTTCTCCTTCCCCGCGGCCAAGACCTGGAACACCCTCCCAACCCAACTACGGCAGACCCAGGACCCGCTCACCTTCAGGAGGCTCCTCAAGACCTGGCTCTTCGAGCAGTAGCAGCAGCCCCCCCCCTCAGCGCCTTGAGACCCTCACGGGTGTGTAGTGCGCTTTATAAATACTGTGATTGATTGATTGATTGATTTAATAACCCGCATATGAAGTGTGTACCAGCACGTTGCCGTATGCACAGGCGCGTTAGATAGGCTGGTATATTCCGAATTTGTAAGAAATGTGGCTTACATTCTTTAAAGATCTTGTGCTCGCATGTGGAGCACTTCATCCACTTACAATAATTTATAAAGGTAATTCTTACCTCATTTTTTGGTGAAGCATTCGCTCCCTGCAGAACATCCGCCAACAGTCTGGAGTCAGTATTGAAAAATGGAAAAGTCTCCACCAATTATGAAGTTTTTTGCGGTCTATCAGTGCAGAATGCTTTTTCTACTGTCTAAAAAAACATAACAGACCAGCTGTTGCCAGCACGGACTGTAGCTCCACAGCTGTGCCACGGCATCCTGACCCAAGCTGCAGAATCGAAGGCATGGGAGCAGCGTTCAGGAAGGAGTGCCCTGTCCAGCAATTAGATTGCGTTAGGTATATAATACACTCGACACTGACTCTTGGCCAGCAGTGCTGCTCTTTCCTCGCAGGAACTGCCAGTGATTCCCAGGCTGATGCGCCACCTAATCCGAACCTAGCTCTCAACATGGCGGTGCGCTGCAGGTCAGCTGCCCTTTCCTTGCAGGAACTGCAATTTATAGTGCGGCAACCCATGAAGTGGGTGCAGTGATTATAAAATAAATGCCAAAAATTCCAAAAATAAAAGTAGCACAGTGGCCGAGGATGTGGCGCCACTGCCTGAGCTGCAGACTTACAGCCAGATTCATCAAAGCAAAATCGGCTCGCAAAGGGCTAGATTCTGAGAATCTGCCCCTTTGCAAGCGCTATTTTTGCATTTGGGATGCATCATCCCAAATGCAAAAATCGCAAGTCTAGAAACCGCTAAAGTACGATGTTTTGCATTTAAGGAATCTCAATTTGAGATCCCTTAAATGCAATTCATCAACCATTTTAAAATTGCGAATTCGCAATCTGGGGCCGCTATTTACCGGGAAGTCTAACTACGTTGTAAATAGCAAAAACTAAGTTGTTACACACACACATGTCCTTGGGACATGTGTGCGCGCAACACCAGTATACATTACCATTTCAGGGGTGCAACAGGGTGTCCTTTGGACACCCTGGCACCCTTGAAATTGCTTCCTTCTTTGCGATTCGCTAATTGCGAATCGCAAATAAGGAATGACTCCCCATTCATTCCTATGGGCCTTAGGGCCTTTAGGCCCATAGGAATGAATGGGAAAGCCATTGCTTATTTGCGATTCGCAATTAGCGAATCGCAAATAAGGAAGCAGTAGAAATCGCTAATAATATTGCGATTTCTACATGCATCCCGTTTTGCAAGTCTTTAATAGTGATTCCTTAAAATTCGCTATTAAGGACTCGCAAAACATGACTATGATGAATCTGGGGGTTAGTCTTTAGTGAACATGGTTCTATTTATGCTGGTGACTACTAAGCCAAAAAATATTGTCCGAGGATGTAGCGCCACTGCCTGAGCTGCAGACTTAGTCTTTAGGGAACATGGTTCTATTTTTGCTGGTGACTATTAAGCCAAACAATATATCCCCCCCAAAAAAACACATAGCAAACAGCAATAGCCACGAAAGAGATGAAAGAGTTCCATCAGAAACACTTGAGGCCACTTGCTGCATGTTTACTGTAGCTAAGCGGTGCTGCATGGGCGTTCCTGAAAAAATAAAGGCTGATCTACAAAGCTCATTTGCCTGTCAAAAACAAACACAAGAAAACAGACAAGCTCAGGAACCAATTACTAATAAACAGCTGCAGGAGGTGAAGATTCTACAGATTTATCCAGATTACTTATTGCCTCGTAGAGGCAGCGCCTGTGCTGCCTTATGCGAGACCTAAAAATGAAAGAGTTCTATAGCAGTGCATGAGTGTACAATGCAGAAGGAAGTGCAGTGCAAAATTACATTTTTGAAATCATGTTCATTATTTTATCTCACTGCAGTAGATCTCTTGGTATAGACGAATGAATTACATAATTAAGTTCTGTCATTGCCTGGATGTACACTAGAGGGATTACCTCACCATCGTGAAGTCAGAAATGACAACAAACATTTCTTCAAAACAGCAGCTCTGGTCCTTTTTAGGTGCATATATCAAAATCAATTCCACTCTGGTAACCTGGATACTCAGCATCCTACCTTCTTTGTGTTTTATTGACCGATTACCCTTGAATTGATATTAATATGGTCTTTGCTCCTATTAGTGGAGCTATGTAGATTTTAATATTCAAGAAGTTAATTTCATTTTTGTTTAAAAATATTTTTATTAGGTATTTACCCCACATTCCCCCCCCCCCCCTCCGCCCTGGCTGCATGACACATTACCCGTAACAAAACACAAGTATTGTTTAACATATACAAATTTAGTACTTATGTTGAAAAAGACTCAATAAAATCAAGACGAAAAAGTAACAAACAAAAAAAAGAAAATAATAATAAAGGTGTAAAGATCAGAAAGTGGAAGAGTTTCAGGATAGTAATTACGTGAGGTCATCCTAGAGAGGAAGGAGAAGGGAAAGAGAAGGGTAAAAGCCCCCATCTGAAAACATCTGCTAATAAACCAGGCCTCTGAAACAAAAAGGTAACCATACCCTCTTGCCCTCATACTATCCTTTACTATCCTTTCTTCCAGATTTCCATAGATTCCCATATTTCTAAACCTAGCTTTCGCCCTCTTTTTACCTTTCCTTGCATATATCTCCCTCTCCAAATTATATATATAGAGTAGCCTTGCCAACCATTGATGAAAAGTGGGTGGTGCCGTGTCTTTCCAAACTGATGTCACGAAGAGTCTCAACACCGCCATCTCTACAAACAAAAATTAGTTGGCTACACAGTGCCCGTCCACTCCCAGGATCAGCCTTGCTGGTGTCAATTCTATAATGATACCCATAGCCTTCTCCAGGAACTTTTCTATTTCTTTATGTAATGATAGTAATGTTGGAAAGGTTGCAAACATATGCACCATCCCAGCTTCCGAGCTGTTACAGCGCGTGCATGTAATTCCAGAGGTGCCTCCCCATTGCGCAATTTTTGCTGCCGTATAGTAGAGTGAGAAAATGGTTTTATAATGCTGCGCCTGTAAGGCTGCAGAGCATAGCCTATTTCTGCCTAATTCCAGTGATATCTGAAAGTGCTCCTGCCCTACCCCTAGTCTTTCTACCCATTTGTCTCCTTGTTTCATTAAATCAACCTCTCTACTTTCTATCAATTCAAAGTAAATTCTTTTAATCGTGCAACCCCCCTGTTTCTCCACATACTCCATCACCACGTTCTCACTGAATCGAAGCTGGGCCCCCCTTTTTCGAAGCAAAAAAGCTCCTGACTTGCAGATACTTATAAACACTTCTTGTCTCCACCCCATATTTCTGTTGTAGTTCGGCAAATTGATATATACCGTGTTCCCCCATCAAGTCCTCAATGCTTACAATGCCCTTCTGGCCCCACTCTCTGAATAATGAATCCCCAAATATCTCCGGCGGTTGCATTTTATTGTCTAATAATCGTATGTATGCGTTGTATCTTCCTAGTCCATACTTCTTTTTAAATGCAGCCCATATCTTGTATGCCACAATTAGAGTTTTAAATTTTGTTCTTTTATAATAACTAAACTCAGTGTACTTTAAGAACATATTTTTTATATCATCCACCCCCATCAGTACTGCATATACCGAATTACCTACACCCACTTGCACTGGTGCTACACCAATTAGCTCCACCATATATTGAAAAACTGCCGCCCAGTGATACATTTTAAAATCTGGAACTGCCCATCCACCTTTCTCTTTAGGGAGTGCCATAAATATCTGGGCTCGCCTCGTTTTCCCATGTGCCCATAGAAACCTATTTACCATCTGTTCCAAAGAGACAAACCATTTTTGATCAAATGTTAGTGGAATTGCCCGAAAGATGTATAATAATTTTGGCAACAACATCATTTTTACTACATTTGCTCGCCCTACTAATGTAAAATGTAGGTTATGCCATCTGTCTATATCCCTTTTGGCTTTTTTGATTATTGGTTCAATGTTTCTTTCCACCACGGTATCTCAATTCGCAGATATCTCTATCCTCAAATAAATGCCTGAGTCTACCACTCGCCTATCTGAGCACTGCACCTTTTTATTTATAATAATCTGTGTTTTTGCCTTATTTAAAGAGTAGCCGGATATACTACCAAACAACGCAGCTTCTCCCTCTATTTCCCTTATTGCCTCCATAGGATTTGATGAGATAACCGCGACGTCATCGGCATATGCCAATACTTTGTCTTCACCCCCATAGAATTTACTGTTGCAATTCTTCTATTCCCTATTAACCTACGCAAGAGTGGGTCTAAATATACGGCGAAGAGCAGCGGGGAGCATGGGCATCCCTGCCTGGTGCCCCGCTTTATTTCTAACATGTTTGTGTATTCCCCATTAACCCTCACCCGTGAAGTTGGAGCTTGATAAAACACTCGAATAGCCCTTATAAAATTATTCCCTATGCCAGCCCAGCACAAAGATCACCACAGATAGTCCCAGGAGACTTGATCGAACGCTTTCTCTGCGTCTAGAAGCATAACCGACATCGGGTCCCCTGTGACTTCTGTGGCATCGAATTGAGTAATTACTCTCCATATGTGTTCCGTCGTACCTCTCCCTGGAATAAAGCCATGCTGCGCCTGGGTCACTATGGTATCTATCACTCTTGAGAGTCTAGTGGCCAGAACCTTAGAATAAACTTTGGCATCTGCATTTAACAGCGTAATTGGCCTATACAAGCCTTCCTCTGTAGGTGCCTTCCCTTTTTTAAGAATGATTACAATTTCTGCCCCATGATTTTGGTATTGACTGACCCTCCTGTGCCTGCTGAACTGTTTCCAACATGTGCTTAAAAATTCCGGTTTGAAAAGTTCTATAAAATTCCACTCGCAGCTGATCCGGTCCTGCAGCTTTCCCTGCTGGTAGGCTTGCCAGCGCATTCCTCACCTCTTCTTCCCGTATTGGTGAGTCCAGCTCTTCCCTATCTACCTGAGTAAGATATGGCGCTGCTATATTTGCCAGGTATTCCTGGGTTGAATCCTCATCTGTTTCCTGATCCTCATTGTAAAGTCTGGTGTAGTACTGCCTGAACACCTCTCTAATTCCAGACGCTTCAGTGATCAAACTCCCATTGCTATCCATAATTTCCTTTATCTCCCCCCTTGCCTCGTTCTGCCTAGTCCTAACCGCCAATGTATGTCCCACTCTTTCACTATACTCATAACAGTGTTCTTTCCTTGCTGTATATAGCTCTGCTGCCTTCGCTGCTATGTTTTCCCCTGCTTCTGCCTTTGCTCTAGCTAATTCTATCAGGGTCTGCTCTACCGTTGCCCCTACCCGAACTCTCGCCACTAGTTCTGCCTCCACTTTAGCAACCTTCTGGTGTAACCTAGTCACATTAGCCCTCTCCCTTTTTTGATTTTTTAAACTATACCTGAGAGTTTCTCCGCGTACCCCCGCCTTAAAGGCATCCCAGGTAAAGCCCGTGGTGGTGCTATGCCAGTTCATCTCCCAATAATTTTCTATCCACTTTTCCAAGTGCTCAATGTACTGCTTATCTTTTAATAATCTTCGTTCGAATGTCCATTTTCTTGTAGGTCCAACTTTTACTGTATTCTCTAATATGAGTGACAGCGGATTGTGATCTGATACAATACGGGGTGCTCTTTCCACCTTTGCTTTCCCAATCAGCCTATTGGATATCATGAAGTAATCTAGTCTTGCAAATACTCTATGTGGTGCAGAAAAATACGTTGGTCCATCGTCCAGTGGTTTGATTGTATCCCAAACATCTACCAGTGAGTTTTTTCTTGCCATCTCAAGAATTGCCTTACAAACCATTTTCTTACGCCCCTGATATTTCCCTGACCCCCCTAGACCTAACCCTCCTATACCATTGATGTTAAAATCACCCCCCAAGATTACTGTCGGGCCCATGCTGGTAATTCAGTATCTAAAAACGTAAAAATCTCTGGATCATCATCTGTTGAGCCATAAATCGAGCCTATCATGATCCATTCCCCATTTACTTGGCATTCCGCTAGAACCCACCTGCCCCATACATCCTCTATTTTCTTCCTGACTGCAAATTTATTTCTTTTAGCCAGTATTGCCACTCCTCTTGTCTTAGCACCTTGTATGGAACATGCTAGCACCTGGAAACCTAACTGATCCAAAAGATACCCCTTGCTACCTTCTATGTGTGTCTCCTGTAAACACAAAATATCCGCTCCTGATGCTCTGAGATAGGCTGCCACACGCTGTCTTTTCACACAGTCATTCAATCCACATACATTAATAGTAAGTATTATAGTGCTCATCTTTGTTTCCCTTTTTTTTAATCCCTCTGCCTCTTGCCCAGCCATTTAATACTGCCTTCGCTCGGGGGGAGGAGCCAAGCTCGCGTCCGAGATGGCCGCGTTTTAGCTCGGCTCCGTTCGCCTGCCTGTTTTTATCATATATCCTGCTGTTATCCTGCCCCGGGAAGTCCTCTTTGCTATGCTGTAGCGTTCGGATACCTTGCAGGCACTCACCTGTTGTTCCGGTTGTCCCTGGGTGCCATGGATCCTGAGCGGTGCTCCCGCTCGCTTCGGGGCCTCCGGAGCGGGCTGGCCTGGATCCTCTTGGCGGCGCCCGGACGGGGCGGAGCGCGATGATCGGCCCTTGATGGAGCAGTGGACGTGGTCGTGGAGGCCGTTGTGCGTGTGGGCCTGCTGTGGCTTGCTGGCCAGATCCGGCGGCCCAGTGGCCTTGGGCGGAGGCGCTGCCTTTCGTTGACGGGGCTGACCGTACATTCGGCTTGCTCCCCCTTTGTTCTCCGGTCCGGCCATTTTGATTCCCTCCGCCCGGACTCGGAGAACGGGGCCGGAGGCACGGGGGAGCCGGCGATCCCCCTTCTTCTGGTGGCCTTCCTTCCTGCTCTGGAGGTGCCCGGCTGCCGGTCGGCTGGTCTTCATTTGCCTCGCTGCTGCCCGGACGGGGGTTGGCGGACGCCGCGGCCCCGCCGGGCTTCCAAGATGGCGGCCGACCCTGAATGTCTTAGCCGGGCCTGGACGAGCGCTGGAGGCCCGCCACATGGCCCGGGTGCCGGATACTGTAAAGGTTTTCCTACACTTAAGAGCATCCTGGACGCCCTACGCTCCTGGCGAGCTTCGGTGGCCGCACCCGTTGTCATCCTGGAGGTGGATCCTCTCTTCGGGCCGTTTGGGCCCCCTAAACTGGGTGCGGCTTCGTCGCCGTTGCAGGGTGCGGCTGGAACTATCCTGGGAAGCGGGGGCCCGGCGAAGGCCGCGTCTGTGGCTGTGCGGAGTTCCCCTGCCCTTCATCGTCCTGTGCTCTCTCCTGCGCCACTGTTCCGGGGGCCGGGTCCCGTCCGGACTGGACTCGATGATTCTTTTTGCCTCCCTTCGCCTCGACTGACTGACCCTGGCTCCTGTGCCGGCCCCGCTGGGTCAGCCTTCCTCGAACTGTCCCTGAAACTGTGCCTGCATAGCTTGCGATGTTCTCTGACTTTTTCGGATCATCCGGGTTCTGCTCCACGTATCTTCTCTGGACTGCCGTTTGATCTCCCTGTTCTTTGCCTTCTGTTCCTTGCGGTCTGGTTCTTGGTGAATCGGACGACTACAACTTTGGACAAACAAGGACAGGGCTGAGACGACCTTGCCTCTGTATACGGTAGTCTTGTACTGGTTGGATGATCGGCATGTAACGATATGACTTTGTGTGACTTTGTGGTGCTCCTGGAGTGTATCCTTATACTTCTTTGACTTCCCGAGGGCTCTTCCCTTTCCTCAGGCGGGTGGGTGGGTGCTGATGATCCTGTTCTATGGCCCTCTCCCGTGCGTTTTCTTTCCCTTTCTCCCTTTCCCCCCCTCCTTTTTGTCCTATGATTCCGTCTTGCCTTTGCTCTTCTATATTTCGGGTTCTAATTAGGGCGACAGGCACACTGCTGGGGGGTAGGCCATAGCCTTCTGCAGGGGTGCAGGGTGGGCTTGCGGGGTGGGTGGGGGGGTCTGTCACTTTGGGGGGTCTTTTCCCCCCCCCTTTTTTTTTTCCCCCTTATTTTGTTCTATGGCTCTTAGTCTTCTCTTTTTCGGAACTCCCTCTTGTCATGTGTTCCCCTGGGGTGTTTCGGTTGCACTGGCCTTCCGGTCTTATTGTGTTTACGGCTCACTGTGTGTTCCTGTCGCTGATTCTAATGGATGCTGTGTGCCGGCTGAGGTTTTCCTGTTTCGTTCACCGGGGGGCACGTGTTTTAGGAGGAGTCCCTTCCTTTTTCCTTTTTCCTCCCCCTCCCTCGTTCGTGAGGGATTTCTCTCCTTTTATTGGGGTGTGTTTCGTATTGATTTATAAGGTGGGCCTTTTTTGTGTCTGGTTGTTAAGTTGGGTTGTAGCTGTGGTGGGTGGGCGCTGGACGGCGAGCGCGATTGCCTCTCCTAGTGGTGCTTCCGTTGGAATTGTTTTCCCAATATGTTTAGTTCTTGTCGGATTTATCCTGTACTCTCTGTGATCGCTTGTTCGCTGCTCACCACGGCCCCCCCCTTTTTTGCTTGACTTACTGCCCGTCATGAGCCTGTACTTCCCGTTCCCATAATAGAAAATCAACCTTCACGTATCCTGTCCATGCTGGTTGCTCTATGGCTTTCGGCCTATGTCTCCTGTGTTCATGTTGTCGTATCCTGTGGGTGCTTTTGTACTGCTAATTCTGCTTCTGATATGTGGTGGCCAGCCCGCTGGGTTGTAGGCCCGTATTTGTGAGCACTTTCTGTACAATAAAGGTTTTAAAAAAAATAAAAAAAAATACTGCCATCGCTCCTCTTCCTTTAGCCCGTGATTCACCCCTTAGTGTCCTACTGCTAAACATCTTTTTACTTGTGTCGTGCTCAACCCCTACAATGCCTCCCCCAAAAATGTGCCCAGCAGCCCCCTCCCCCCAGCCCTCCCTCCCACAGAGCCCCCCCCCTACGGGCAAATAGGTCATACATGACCTATGTGTAGCTGCTGTGTATCCCCCTCCCGCCAAAATCCATATTTCCATTTTCATTTCCCTGAACCCCTCATACCATATTGTACCCTACCACATCATCTTAATTTAATCCTACTTGAGCTCCTTATGTCGATTTTACTGGAATGCTGTCTTCCCTTGCCCTACTTGCCCTTATTTCTCCTTACATTCTGACAGAAACTATGCTTTTACTTCAGAGGAGAACATTCTAACAGCCCCATTTATCAAAACCTTCAGCCTTAATGGAAATAGTAAATAAGCCTCCAGTCCCAGGGCCTGGAACGCCGGAATCATCTGTCTCAATCTCCTCTCTACCGTTGCATGGCAGAAGTCCGGTCGCGCAAAAAAGGTAACCCCATCAACTGTTCTTTTTGCTTCTGGTCTTGCTCTGTCCATTACCTCCTGTCCCAAAATGTAGTTCCCAAGAAAGACCTGGGCTTGCTACCACCAACGCCGGCAGAACCCTTCTTTTGGAACAAGGGAAACCTATGCGCCCTCTGGACCTCGTTTTCCCAATTCCAAGTTGTCAGTTCGGGAAAAGTTTTTTTCAGTAGGTTGATCACGAAAGCCCGCACGTCTTGCCCCTCCACCCCATTGGCAATTCCCAATAGTCTTACATTATTGTGCCTTTGGCGGTTCTCAAAGTTTCCGAGCTTCCACCTCATATCTTCAGCCAGCTTTTCCTGGTCTTCCTTGAACTGCTGCCAATTAGATACTTCATCGTCTAAATTCCCTGTTCGCTATTCCACCAGGTCTACTCTTCCCGCCACTTCTGTATAAAGCCTACTCATCTTCCTGATAGCCCCTTGTATTTTCTTCGACTCAAGTCTGGCTTTTCATGACTCAGCCCTGGCTTCACCCTGCATTTGTTTAAGGGTTACAAACAACAGCTCTAGAGTAGCTGGATTTGAGACTGGATTTGGGGCTTCATTATTGGCAGTACCCTGTTGTGCGTCCAACCCTCCATTCTCTACATACAACTGGGATGTAACAGCATAGTCTCAGTCCAGCTTTTTAGCTATATCTCCTTGCTGAACCTTTTCCTCTGTTTAGTCCTGGACCCTCCTCGATGTTGTCTTGTCCCAATAGACCCTCTGTGGTCTGAGCTGCTCTCTTCAGTGGAGGCCTCGGAGCCCGAATTTGTACCAGCATCAGACTTGGACTCAAGATCTGATTCCTCCGTGTAGCTTCCCCTACTAGAGACTGAGGGACCTGTATCTTCATTTAATGAGAAAAAAAGCAGTCATCGCTTGGAGAGCCTGGTACTGTTTTCCCCTGCTTTCCCCCAGGCTCCGTATTTCCAGGTGCTGTGTCTGTCATGGCTTTTGATCTCACGTGTTTTTTGCCTATAATGTCCCCCAGACGGTTAGCCACTTCCTTTAACTCTGTGTGTACCCCTTCCCCGGGCTTAATGGGATCTAGTACTTTGTCTTTGTCTTTTCTGAGCTGGTGACGATGTTCTTTTGCTTGCCCCTGTGTCAATGTCTGGGTTTGGGGTATTATGTATGTAATCTCACTAACCAGAGGTAGTTCTATTGAGGTTACTGCTGGGGCCTGCTCCGGCTCATCTTCCTGCACCTGTGGGGTTTGCTGTGCTTTGATTGTACCCATTTTATCAATCTCTCTTGCCTCTGCAGCCCCGTCACCTTCTGTTGAGATAGATCTCCCGCTTGCTCCCGCTGGTCTGCTGCCTCCACTGCCAGTGCTCTCGCTCCTGTTTCCTCTCCTGGAGCCCCCACCGTGAGTTCCGTGTCTCCATTCACATTGCCTGCATGTGGCTCACTCAGCCCATCCGCGTCGGCATCCCTGGGATCATCCTCTGCATCACTCCGCTCCTCTTGTCTGGCTTCCCGCTCGATACCTTGCAGGTTCTGGGCCGACTTTTCCCCTGGATTCGGTGCTGACAGCGTTCTGGTAGGAGGGAAAGCTTCGTGCAGCGTCGGTTGCCGGAGCACGCCTTTACCCATCGCGGTCTTCCCTGCTGCAGGCACCCGACCTCCGACACCTTTCCTGATGTTCTCGGGCGCTGCCTCCTTCCACCCAGCGCCGCAATCGGCAGAATTCAAGGTTTCCCCAGTTGAACCGGCACCGGTAGCGGTATACACCCATTACAACGCAACTTTTACAACGCATGATCCATTACAACGAATACCATTACAACGCATTTTTTTACAACGCATATACATTTACAACGCATACCATTACAACGTAAGTATAGGTAAGTATGGTTTTTGGGTAAAGGGGTATTTTTAGGGTTCAGGGCTAGGTTTGGGTTTTTGGGTGAAGGGGTATTTTTAGGGTTCAGGGCTAGGTTTGGGTTTTTGGGTAAAGGGGTATTTTTAGGGTTCAGGGCTAGGTTTGGGTTTTTGGGTAAAGGGGTATTTTTAGGGTTCAGGGCTAGGTTTGGGTTTTTGGGTAAAGGGGTATTTTTAGGGTTCAGGGGTAGGTTTGGGTTTTTGGGTAAAGGGGTATTTTTAGGGTTCAGGGCTAGGTTTGGGTTTTTGGGTAAAGGGGTATTTTTAGGGTTCAGGGCTAGGTATGGGTTTTTGGGTAAAGGGGTATTTTTAGGGTTCAGGGCTAGGTTTGGGTTTTTGGGTAAAGGGGTATTTTTAGGGTTCAGGGCTAGGTATGGGTTTTTGGGTAAAGGGGTATTTTTAGGGTTCAGGGCTAGGTTTGGGTTTTTGGGTAAAGGGGTATTTTTAGGGTTCAGGGCTAGGTTTGGGTTTTTGGGTAAAGGGGTATTTTTAGGGTTCAGGGCTAGGTTTGGGTTTTTGGGTAAAGGGGTATTTTTTAAAAATTAAATTAAATTAAAAAAATTAATTAAATTAAAATTAAATAAAATTAAATTATATTAAATTAAAAAAAATTATATACTTACCTATACTTACGTTGTAATGGTATGCGTTGTAAAGGTATATGTGTTGTAAAAAAATGCGTTGTAATGGTATTCGTTGTAATGGATCCTGCGTTGTAAAAGATGCGTTGTAAAAGCATGCGTTGTAACAGTATGCGTTATAACGTCATGCATCCCCGGTAGCCTTTACTGTCGCTCTCTTACTCACTGCTCCTGCTCGTGCAGCCGCGGCGGCGGACACTGGGGTTTCAGTTCCTGCTCCTGCTCCTGCAGCCACTGTTTGTTCCTTGGCCTCCTTCGGCTTTGCTCCACGGGGCGCCATTGTCTGTGTCTGCGTCTTAGCACTCAACCTCCGCTTCCACAGTTTGCTGACTTCTGACCACAGCCGTGATCTGCCTGCCACGAGATGCTCTCAGTTCCAGAGCGCTACTCTCAGGTAAGCGTTTATCTGATTAGTTTTTGTAACCTGTAATTTTGTTCCACACTCCAATCTAAGACGTACTGCATACTCCGCATACTCCGCTACTGCCTGTTTTTTTAGGGTACTCAGGGTACTCAGGGCATCATTTTCATTCCGTGACGGGAGAGGAGTGTGTGACTGTCCTCCTACGGTCCGTCAGCGGCCATCTTGCCGATCATCAGAAGAAGTTAATTTCAAAAGGTATGCCGCTTACAAGAAAACAGTTTCCAGGTCTTTTGTGAAAGCGTGTTGTGCAGAATTCTGTGGAGTGTTAAGACCTTGATCATTCGTATTTAATATTTGTAAGTTCCCCACTCGAATGAGACCATTAAATTACTAGAAATACTAAAGCCTTCATTAAGTGCTTTTTGGAGCCTACAGGTCGCCCAAATCCCTACAATGTTTCTGTCTGTTTGAGTTGGTAACAGAGCATCAAGTGCCTTTAAATCTGCTTTGAGGAATTGCACGTTTTGCATCAGCTCAATGTTCCGTGAATTACACCTTAGACAGAGATATTCCAAGGTTTTCTCCTATCAAATCTAGAAAAACAACAGCAATATCCCTCTTCTTGTCCAAGCTTCAATCACCCACCAACTCTCTCTGCCCACCTGATATTTCCCAATACCACGGAGCCACAGGACAACAAAGTACAAATACAAAACATTAAATAACATGAAATATGCAACAATGAACCCTAGATCTATTTACTGTCGTATAAACCTACATCGCTACCTCAAAGTGGAACTGAACAATAATAACTAATGCTTGATCAATGTCCCGAAATACATCAAGATCCAGGGTAGAATTGTCTTTCTGTCATACTACCACATTCTGTTTCATATAAAAAAGAGATATGCCATTTCACAATACAAAACAGCAGCAGACCACCATTCACATTCTTTCTGAGTCATGAGGCTCTTTTTCACCTTTATTTTATTTATTTATAAAGTTTTGCATAGCGCGAACAAGACCCAGGTGGGTATCAGAGCGCTTCACAATTTGGAGTGTCGTAAATAAGAAAGGGATTCAAACCAATGTAATTTTAGAGTGCGTGCAAGGAACAGTAACAGAGGGTGTATCAAAAGACATCGGGGCAGATTTATGAAGGCCTTGCGCCACCGGTGCGTCATTTTTAACATGGGAAAAAGTGACGCACCGGTGGCGGATGTATGACATTACAACGCATACTTTTACATCGCATGCCTTTACAACGCGGTATTTACAACGAATACCATTACAACGCATAGTGCTTTTAGGCGCTGGATAGTGATTTATTTAATTTACTATTCCAACTCCAGTCCCCGTGGATAGTAGGGAAGGTGTTGGATAGTATATTAAATACATTCCCTATCCTAGAGCGCCCCCCAGCGCAATGCGTTGTAATGGTTTGCGTTGTAAAAGTTGCGTCGTAAAGGCACTGCGTGGTAAAAGTTGCGTTGTAAAGGATGTTTCCCACCGGCTGCGCAAGGCCTTCATAAATCTGCCCCATCATATTTAAATAAAACAGAGCGTGCTGGAAGAAGAACACACATAACTTATGAGAGTCGAACCGAACAACTCTGGATTTCACAAATTATGGTCTAAATAGTAGTTCTTCCAAGGGCAGTGAGTGAGACAAATAAGCCATGTTCTATAGTGGGGGGTATTGAAATGGATAGCTTTGTGAGTCATGCAGGCAATCTTTAGTTGGATTCTTGCTTCAAGTGGGAACCAATTTAGGGATTTAAGGGATGGGAAAATGTGAGCATTTCTCTCAGAACCCATAATCAATCTAGCTGGGGCATTCAGGGAAGCCCTTAGTGGGGCCAAGGTATATTTGGGGAGGCCACAGAGCGTAGCACTGCCATAGTCTAGCCTCGGAAAAACAAGTGCTTGAACCACCTTTTTTTGTGTCTGTTATAGCTGTTCTTTACGATATACTTTTGGACCTCTGACGTTATATCTTTTGACTCATTTTTCAATAGAGCTTCATGTTATTTACTCAGTTTTTAGTTCAATTTGTCCTCATTTGCTGGAATTCTGGCTGCCCATTCTTAGTACAGAGTATTGTGTTGTGCTCTTGCATCAAATAGTTACCTGAAGGAGAAGCTGTAGTGGACGTGTTCTTTGTAGATAGTTTGGTAGTACTTTAGACTTTTTTGAGACGCACGCCTCTCTGAGAGATTATTCCCGAGACAAGGGGCCTAGTAAAAAGAAGACAAACAACCCTCATAGTTTGGAGATAGAGTTTTTGTCTCAAAATCAGTTACACACATTGACCTCACTGGTGATCTGGTTATCAATATACAGTTGAAAATACAGTGTTCATTTCTTAATAAACTGTGACAAAGACCAGAAATTTAAGTGGTTGGGGTTTCTCACTTCACCAAATTTAAGGTCTGCCTGCCTGATTTAGAGGTGGGTGGATCTTCAGTATGTTGACAATGGAGTCTACTGCTGCTCCATAGCCAACATACTCCTCCAACAGGATATGGGCCTTTGGAGGTTAATTCATAACTCCAATTGTCCTAATTAGTGTGGTTGTCATTTTTTTTACTGTGATGGTGAAGGCCATTAAAAAAACACCTCCCATGCCATGGGAGAAAACTCCTATGGTGCACAGGTCATTTGCTTTTCATATTCCAAACGCACACTCACACCTTGGGAGTTTGGTTTTGAAAAAATGAAAAATCTTTTGAAAATTTAAAGGACGTCCGTCATGCTTAATAGAGCTATTCATCAAACATTTACAGCAATGACAGGAACTGCCTGGACAGCAGTTCCGAAGAGTTGTGTGCGGGGAAGATGGACAATGTTAGATTTGGTTGGGGGAGATCTGTTGGGATGGTGGGAGTAATGTTCTCAGCCATTCTAACAGAGTCCCCTCCATTGCTATAATCCTGTTTTTGAATATATATTTTACAGACATTCATTTAAAAAGTGCAAAAGCCAACCTGTTCAAAATGGTTTAAAATGGTTATGCAAAGCATGCTGGCATTATAGTATAATTTGGTGGATCTCCATTGGGAAATCTATTAAGTATAAGTGCCCCTGAACATGACAACTATTATATTTGTGTTTTTTTGACTCAACGCCTTTTCCTGCCTGTTTCTGAATACTGAGTGAAAGAACATCATTCAGATAGGTGCATACATTTTGTAAAGTAAGGTAACAAAAATGTGATTTGTTTGTGTGTTCTTTCCCCAGCAACAATTTGTGGCAATAATTTAAACCCACTCAGAAATGCATGTATCACTGTCAAGAGAAAAATGAACAAAGAAAAAAATAATGTTTCTGTTTTACTTTTCTTGAATTGTTTCAAAAATCGATTTTCATATATTTTTCAGATCCAGAAATTGTGTAGCAACTCAAAACAGAGACACTCAAGAGCAGTACACCTGCCTGAAGATCTGTATGTTGAGAAGAAAATCACAAAAGTCTCTCACATAGAAAATGAAGACACTTTAACTAGTAGAAGAAGGTAAGCCTGATCTGAATGTGTAAATGTACGTATGTATATGGTATTTGCATAGCACAAAACTAGCCACAAAGTTGCAGAGTGCAGTAAAGATGCAAAGGCAAGTATTCAGTCAACGAGTGATAAGACAGAAAGAGAAGTGTGCTGTTGCTGTACTTAATATATCAGTAATGGATTCATTTTATTTGTTAGGTGGTTGAATACCAGTAAAAATAGGGCAACATCTAGCAAATATGGTTGACTATACAGATATGCTGTGTGCTCAGCATGTGATCATAGTTTAAGTCCATCATCACCTAATTGGTGATGGAAAATGTGGGCACAGTGTAGCTTGTTGAATTACTTCAAGTCTGCATTCTCAAAAGAAAATTGTCACAATGACTAGATGATGACATCTTGATTTTATCAATGATGTAATTTGAGATGTCATTAATGATATTACCAATGATGTCATTTATTTTGTCATGAATTATGTAATATGTGAGGTCATAAGCAGTGCATGATGGAAGTGGAAATTATACTTAGCTCAGTAAAATAGAAATGCTGAAGTTTTGTATTTTTATGATTTTTAAACATTAGTTGTTATATCAGTTCAACACGTTAACTATAACACCACTTCAACCCTTTGATTTTTCAGTGAATTTCTGGTATATGTTTTAACAAATGCAAAGATATTATTTGCATACCTAACAATAAAGTTATTTTAATCTTTCATTTTTTCAGTGAGTTTCTGTGGTTTTCTCTTTATATATTAAAAGTTCACTATACAAGCAACCACCTCAGGCAACCTGCACCCAACCACTCCTGGGTGCCCACACCCCCACTACACAGTGCCAAATGCCTCTGACCAGGCCCTGTGCCCAACCCCCACATGGCACAGTCTTTGGCTGTTTACAGTTGGTGATTCATGTACGGCCAGGCCTTGCATCCAATGCTCTGTGGATGTCCAATCCACATGACCTTCGCGCTTGTGCAACAAAGGAGGTTAATTGGTGGTCAGTCCACCAATCCTTGTCACCTGACCACCCGGTTGCACACAGTCTTCTGCCATGTGAAGTTGGGGTTGGGTGCAGGGCTTGCTATGCCCAACACCCCTGGGTGCCCGACTCCTTTCGGATACTCATCAGATGCGCACTCCTCCCGGACACCTAACCCGTACTGCGCACACCATTTGACCTTGTGCAATGAGAGATGGATGCAAGGCCTGACCTTGTCCAGGCCCTTCGCCCAACTACCTGCAGGTGCCCAACCCCTTTATGGCCTGGAACACCTCTCATACCGAAGAGGGGGCCTTGCTGAGTGTAGCGGCACCAGGTGCTGGTACTGTGGAACCCACATCCAAAATTATTTTTGAATCTTTTAAGCAAAGTGAGGGTTCCTTTCAGGCCCTCCTATATGGCCCTCTGGGTCAGAATGAGCCATCATGGGCATTTTTCAAAGTTTTTTAGGACTCATGGACTGAGTCCTGTAATGGTGGCAGCAATATTTTCTTTAGTGTTGCACCCAGCCAGTCAGATTATTCTTTATTTGTGCTGGTACAGCATTATTACAATAACCTACAGGGGAAAAAGCTTTTTTCAGCCCATCGGAAGACTATATTTCTTTTTATTTTTTTCAGTAACTCGATACTCTAACTAAAGCAATGGTACAGATATACCTAACTTTTTCTGAGAGTTAACACCAACATGACCAACATGGCCCTCTTTAAATGCAATTTTGTTTAAATGGCTGAACTCTTTCTGAGTAAAGTTTTACCTTTTGCCAAATCTGACTTAATTCTGCTTAGCCATACTTTCTGTATCAGAGAGCAAAGTTTCCAGGGAATTAACATAAGGAATCGCACTGGTGGGATCTCCTTTTTTCTTAGCCCACATTTAATAGACTAATGTGAAACTTTCCATGAGGGCTGAACTTTTTTGGGAAAGTTTCATTCTAATTCATCAAACTGCACCAAAGTTAATAAAGGAACAAAGATGCCTTACCTTTTAAAACTCTGACCTCACTATAAGTACACAGTGATGGCCGCCATAGTGATATCATCAGTAGGTAGTTATACTTAATACCAATTTTTCATAGGACAAGCGTTTTTTTGATTTGCCAATATCTTTGGCGCTGTTCGGCGAATCTACATGAAATTTTCACATTATTGGGGTGCTCTGGTCAGCTACTGTCTTGAAAGAATCGGGGTGATTCGTCAAGTGGGGGCAGAGAAAAAAGGGGGGTCCCAAAACGCATTTTCTCCATGTTAATTTCCATAGGAAACTTAAGTCAAAGCTTCAGCCCGAACTTCTGAATGGAATTACACTAAATTTGGCAAAAAGGTAGCTCTTGGTTCAGAAAGCAACCTTTTTGTTAATTGGTGTAAAACCGTTCAGTAGTTCCTGAGAAATTTATATATTTAGAAATATTAATACCTGGTGACCGCAGTGGATCCATGAACCCTCCCAATCTCAAGCTTGACTCTGGCTACCAACAGTTCCAAGCAGGAGGTGTTGGCAGCCATCTTGTGACTCGGTTGAACCGAGTCACAAGAAAAAAGGTTAAAAAAAGTATTAAAATCAAGAAAAGAGGGCAGGGTAGAAACACACTGACCCCATTGGCCAGCTCAGGGGGTTCCAAAGGGACCCCGGTGCCAAAAAAAGCATTAAAAAGAAAAATTAACGGGATTTGCGCTGGTTGCGCGAATCCATGAAAAAAACCAAAGAGCTGTCTCCCGCGCATTTTTTATTAAGACCCTGGGTGGGCCAGGTCCTGGGGGAAACTTCAAAATAAGGTGTTGGGGCTCGCGAGGTCCCAACCAGCCCTGGGACCACCACCTCCCCGGGACTTTGTCTAGTAGCCCCAGGGACTGCCACCTCCCTGGGGCTTTTTAAAATTATAATGCGTGGGGGGATCCTGCCGGCCCCCACACTGCCCCAGGGACCACCACCTCACCAGGGCTTTTTTTTAATTAAAATGCATGGGGGGTTCCTGCCCGCCCCCACACAGCCTCAGGGACTGCCACCTCCCCAAGGTATTTTTTTTAATTAAATGGTGTTGTGGTGCTCCTGTCACCACCACCTCCCAGGGGCATATATTATGAAAATGCGGGTGTCCTTTGCAGACCCCTGGCCTCAAGGACCACCACCTCCCTGGGGCTTTAAATCTGATGGAGGGGGGCCACACAGCCCCCCTCGTGGAGCCCTACAATGCCCTGCGGACCACCACTCCCTAGGGCCAGCTCCAGCTATGTCCTGGGCTGCCCACCCCGGGACATTGCGGTTTGCTATGACAGGCCGGGAGCCGTAGCAAACTTCTGCTTCGCTTCATGGAGGTGAGTGGAAAAAACTGCTCTCGCTTCCATGAAGAGAAGCAGTATTGCTTTTGGGCAAAGGGAGCTGCATGTCAGCAGCTCCCTCTGCCCAAAAGCAATGCCAGCTCCCACAGGAGGCGGGAGCCGGCAGGGACCGCGGGGCATTAGGGCTCCCCCCGTGGCCCCCATTTATAGCCATGCCCTCCCTTTTTCAATAAAAATTTATTTTTAAACATAAGTCCAGGCCTCGGGTGATGGGGTCCCCGGCGCCAATATTGGCCTCTGGAGGGAAGCCAGGGCAGGCACCAGGGAAGTGGAGCCAAGTGGCCCATTCCATAATTCTTTTTTTGCAGGGCCCAGGGAAATGAGGTCCCCAGGGCCATACTCAACCTCGGGCCCCCCTCCCTTTTCAATCATTTTTATTTTTTTTAAATAATGACTCAAGCCCCGGGGATGGGGTCCCCGGGGCCCAAAAGGGTCAAGGGAAAGGGGGCCAAACAGCCCCACTTCCTAAAATAAGAAATAAAACCACTCCTCCTGGTGCGCTCTGGGTTGGGGGGATGAAGTCTCATTCGCTGGTGATGGTCCTTAGGGGCCAACTAGCCCACCAGGTACCTCCAGTAAGCCCACACAGTGGGATTGCTGAGAGGTGGTCGGAGGCCATGCCCCTTTTTACAACACTTCGCAAACTCATCGCTTGGCGCATTGCTGGTGGGGCGATGAGGTGCCCTTGTGTCCTGAGGACTTCAGGACTAAAGTGGACCTCATGCCTCTAGCAGCAGTGCACCAGGAGGTGTGTTTGCAGAGTGGTGTAAAAAGGGGGCGTTGCCTCTGACCACTCTCAGCAATTCATCGTAAGGGGATTACTAGAGGATCACATGAGGGCTAGTTGGCCCCCAGGGACCCTCCGGAGGCAAGGGGACTTCATCCCCCGACCAGGAGCACACCAGGAGGTATGTTTGCAGAGTGGTGGAGAAAGGGTGTGTGGCCTGTGTCCACCTCTCAGTGTGGTGCATACTGGAGGCAACAGGTAGGCTAGTTGGCCCCTAAGGATACCCAACCACAAAGGGGACTTCAATCCCCACCAAGAGCATGCCAGGGAGTGCATTTGCAGAATGGTGGGCAAAGGGGACATGGACCCCTATGTGAACTTGGCAATCCTGCTGTGTGGGACTCACTGGAGGTAATGAGAGGGGTCATTGACCCCCAAGGATGTCCTTAGGGGCTAACTAACCCTCCTGTTACCTCCAGTAAGTCCCACACAGTGGGATTACTAAGAGGTTTTAAGAGGTCACGCCCCCTTTCTCCACCACTGCAAACGCGCCTCCTGGCACACTACTGGTTGGGGGATGAAGTCCACTTTACTCCTGAGGGACTTTGGGGGCCAAGAAGCCCTCCTGGTACCTCCTGTAAGTCTTATGCAGCGGAATTCCTGAGTGCTGGTCGGAAGCCCAGCCCCCTTTCTCCACCACTATGCAAGCTCGACTACTAGTTAAAGAAGCAATTGCAATGTAATAGGTCAGCATTGTCGACAGTTAGAGCTATTGATGCTGTAAATGTATTAGTGTTTTACTGATGTTTTTGGGAGTGGAGTGGATGTCCGTTGTGTGTAGTAAAATTGTGTGGTATGTTGTGCAGTGAAATCATGTGGATAGAAAGTATGTGGTATTATAGGAATGATGCCGATTGGGATTCTGTGTTAAGGAGAGTAAGTATGTGGTATAGTAGTCTGTGTTGTGGAGCGCATCTGGGCCTAGTCCGAGGTATGAGCAGGGCCACTGAATTATGCGACTGTTCGGCTGCACCGATTTTCGCACAATTATACATTTTCCGCATTTGCCAAATGATCCATCATCTGCTGCATAATCTGCAGATTTTAACAAAAAAATGGCGTAGACTTTACCAAAAATGCAGCGACAAGTGTTACAGCGTGATGGAAGGACCTTTTGCAAACCTGGAATGGTCACCTGTTACTTATTGCTAAATGTCGGTGTTAAATTGCTACTAATGGTGTGCAAACCACTCTTGCTTCTTTCTGCACCTCTCTTTCATCTTTCTGCATTTCTCTTGCTTCTTTCTGCACCTTTCTTCATTTTTCTGCACTTCTCGTGCCTATTTCTGAACATCTCTTCTGCTTTCTGCACCTCCCTTCTTTCTGCACCTCTCTTGATTTTGCTGTACCTCTTTTGCTTCTTTCTTCTGCACCTCTCTTGTCTCTTTCTGCACCTCTGTGGCCTCTTTCTGGTTTTCTCCTGCCTCTTTCTGCACTCTCTTCCCTCTTTCTGCACCTCTCTTGACTTTCTCTACACTTCTCTTACCTCTTTCTGCACCTCACTTGCTTCAGTCTATACTTTCCTTGCTTCTTTCTGTACCTCTCCTGCTTCTTTCTGCACCCCTTTTGCGTCTTTCTGCACCTCTGTGGCTTATTTCTGCATTTCTCTTGCTTCTTTCTGCACCTCTCTTGCTTCATTTTGCACCCCACTTCCTGCACCCCTCTTCCCTCTTTCTGCATCTCGGTTGCCTGTTTCTGTACTTCTATTGCCTTTTTGCGCACTTCTTTTGCCTTTTTCTGCACTTTTCTTGCCTTTTTCTGCATATCTGTTGCTTCTTTCTGCACTTCTTTTGTCTCTTTTTGCATACCCTCTTGCCTTTTTCTGCACCTCTGATGGTTCTTTCTGCACTTCTCTTGCTTCTTTCAGCACTTCTCTTGCTTCTTCTGTACCCCCTTGCATCTTTCTGCATCCCTCTTTCCTCTTTCTGTATCTTTACTGCCTCTTTCGGCAGTTTTCTTGCCTCAATCTGCACCTCTGTAGCTTCTTTCTGCATTTCTGTTGCTTCTTTCTGCACCTTTCTTCATTTTTTCTATACTTCTCTTGCCTCTTTTTGAACATCTCTTCTGCTTTCTGTACCTCCCTTCTTTCTGCACCTCTCTTGCTTCTTTCTGTACCAATCTTGCCTCTTTCTGCACCTCTGTTGCTTCTTTCTGTTCTTCTCTTGCCTCTGTCTACACCCTCTTCCCTCTTTCTGCACCTCTCTTGCCTCTCTCTGCACTTCTCTTGCCTCTTTCTGCACCTCACATGCTTCAGTCTACACTTTCCTTGCTTCTTTCGGTACCTTTCCTGCTTCTTTCTGCACCCCTTTTGCCTCTTTCTGCACCTCTGTTGCTTCTTTCTGCACTTCTCTTGCTTCTTTCTGCACCTCCCTTGCTTCATTCTGTACCCTGCTTTCTGCACCACTCTTCCCTCTTTCTGCATCCCTGTTGCCTGTTTCTGTACCTCTATTGCCTCTTTCTGCACTCCTTTTGCCTTTTTCTGCACTTTTCTTGCCTTTTTCTGCATTTCTGTTGCTTCTTTCTGCACTTCTTTTGTCTCTTTTTGTACCCCCCTTGCCTGTGTCTGCACATAACTTGCCTCTTTCTGCAAATCTCTTACCTCTTTCTGCACCTCTGTTGCATCTTTCAGTACTTATCTTACCTCTTTCTGCACTTCTGTTTGTTCTTTCTGCATTGCTCTTGCTTCTTTCCACTCCTCTCTTGCAAATTTCTGCACCTCTCTTGCTTCTTTCTGTACCTGTCTTGCTTCTTTCTTCTGCACCTCTCTTGCCTCTTTCTGCATCACTGCTTTCTCTTTCTGCTTTTCTCTTGCCTCTTTCTGCACCTGCTTCCCTCTTTCTGCACCTCTCTTGCCTCTCTCTGCACTTCTCTTGCCTCTTTCTGCACCTCGCTTGCTTCAGTCTACACTTTCCTTGCTTTTTTCTGTACCTCTCCTGCTCTTTTCTGCACCCATTTTGGCTCTTTCTGCACCTCTGTTGCTTCTTTCTGCACTTCTCTTGCTTCTTTCTGCATCTCTCTTGCTTCATCCTGCACTCCGCTTTCTGCACCCCTCTTCCCTCTTTCTGTATCTCTGTTGCCTGTTTCTGTGCCTCTATTGACTCTTTCTGCACTACTTTTGCCTTTTTCTGCACTTTTCCTGCCTTTTTCTGCATTTCTGTTGCTTCTTTCTGTACTTCTTTTGACTCTTTTTGAACATCTCTTCTGCTTTATGTACCTCCCTTCTTTCTGCAACTTTCTTGCTTCTTTCTGTACCTCTCTTGCTACTTTTTTCTGCACCTCTCTTGCCTCTTCCTGCACCTCTGCTGTCTCTTTCTTCTTTTCTCTTGCCTCTTTCTGCACCCTCTTCCCTCTTTCTGCACCTCTCTTGCCTCTCTCTGTACTTCTCTTGCCTCTTTCTGCACATCGCTTGCTTCAGTCCACACTTTCCTTGCTTCTTTCTGTACATCTCCTGCTTCTTTCTGTACCCCTTTTGCCTCTTTTTGCATCTCTGTTGCTTCTTTCTGCACTTCTCTTGCTTCTTTCTGCACCTCTCTTGCTTCATTCTGCACCCCGCTTTAAGCACCCCTCTTTCCTCTTTCTGCATCTCTGTTGCCTGTTTCTGTACCTCTATTGCTCTTTCTGCACTTCTTTTGCCATTTTCTGCACTTTTCTTGCCTTGTTCTGCATTTCTGTTGCTTCTTTCTGCACTTCTTTTGTCTCTTTTTGTACCCCCCTTGCCTGTGTCTGCACATCACTTGCCTCTTTCTGCACATCTCTTATCTCTTTCTGCGCCTCTGTTGCTTCTTTCAGTACTTCTCTTACTACTTTCTGCGCTTCTGTTGGTTCTTTCTGCATTGCTCTTGCTTCTTTCCACATCGCTCTTGCAAATTTCTGCACCTCTCTTGCTTCTTTCTGTACCTCTCTTGCTTCTTTCTTCATCACTCGTTTCTTTCTGAAACTCTCTTGTCTCTTTCATTACTTCTCTTGCTACTTTTTATACCTCTGTTGCTTCTTTCTGCACCCCTTTTGCCTCTTTCTGCACCCCTCTTGCTTCTTTCTGTATCCCTCTCCCCTCTTTCTACACCTCTCATTCCTCTTTATGCATTCCTCTTCCATCTTTCTGCACTTCTATTGCTTGTTTCTACACCTCTCTTCCCTCTTACTGTACCTCTCTTGCCTCTTTCTGCACCTCTTTTGCTTCTTTCTGCACCCCTCTTGCCTCTTTCTGCACCCCTCTTGCCTCTTTCTGCAACCCTTTTTCCTCTTTCTGCACCTCTCTTGCCTCTTTCTGCACCCCTCTTTCCTCCTTATGCACCTCTTTTGCCTTTTTCTGCATTTGTGTTGCTTCTTTCTGCACTTCTCTTGCCTCTTCCTACAATTCTGTTGTTTCTTTCTGTACCTGTCTTCCCTCTTTCTACACCCCTCCTGCTTCTTTCTCTACCTGTCTTATCTCTCTCTGCAGTTCTCGTGCCTCTTTCTGCACCTCTGTTGCTTCTTTCTGTACTTCTCTATCTGCTTTCTGCACCCCCTTGCCTCTTTCTGCGCCTCTGTTGGTTCTTTCTGCACTTCTCTTGCTTCTTTCTGCACCCCTCTTGTCTGTTTCTGCACCCCTCTTTCCTCTTTCTATACCCCTCCTGCCTCTATCAACACCTCTGTTCCTTCATTCTGCACTTCTCTTGATACTTTCTGAATATTTCTTGCTTTTTTATGTACTCTTCTTGCCTCTTTCTGCAGCTCTCTTTCCTTGCATCTTTCTGCACATCTGTTGCTTCTTTCTGCACTTTACTTGCTTTTTTCTGCACCTATTATGCTTCTTTCTTCAACCCTCTTGCCGCACCTCTTTTGCTTCTTTCTGTACTTCTCTTGTTTCTTTCTTTACTTCTCTTGCTTCTTTCTGCCCACTCTCGCCTCGTTCTGCATCCCTCTTTCCTTTTTCTGTTTCCCTCTTTCTGCACCTCTCTTGCCTCTTTCTGCACTCCTCTTGACTCTTTCTGCACCTCTGTTGCTTCTTTCTGTACTTCTCTTGCCTCTTTCTGCACCCCCTTGCCTCTTTCTGCACATCTGTTGCTTCTTTCTACACTTCGCTTGCTTCTTTCTGTACCTCTCTTGCTTCTTCCTATACTCTTCTTGCCTGTTGCTGCACCCCTCTTCCCTCTTTCTGCACCTCTGTTCCTTCATTCCGCAATTCTCTTATTTCTTTCTGTACCTTTCTTGCTTCTTTCTGCACCGTTCTTGCCTCTTTCTGCATCCTTCTTCTCTTTCTGTACCTCTCTTGCCTCTTTCTGTAATCTTCGTTCTGTACCTCTCCTGCCTCTTTCTGCAGTTCTCCTGCATCTTTCTGCACATCTGTTGCTTCTTTCTTCTCTTCACTTGCTTTTTTCCTGCACCTCTCTTGCTCCTTTCCGCAACCCTCTTGCCTGTTTCTACACCTCTTTTGCTTCTTTCTGTACTTTTCTTGCTTATTTCTGTACTTCTCTTGCTTTTTTTTACTCTTCTCTTGCTTCTTTCTGTACAATTCGTGTCTCTTCCTACATCCCTCTTCCCTCTTTCTATACTTCTCTTGCCTCTTTTTGCACATTTCTTCCTCTTTCTGTACCTCTCTTGTCTTTTTCTGCAATTCTCTTGCTTCTTTCTGTACTTCTCTTGCCTATTTTTCTGTATTCAAATGGGAAGTGCAAGCTGTCAAGTTTAAAGGTCTGGGTTCTCTCATGACTAAGGTATATGTCTACTTGTACTTGCATTATCACATGTCTTAAGCATCTGAAAATGGTAGCTTAAAAAGCAGGTAGCTTCTTCTATAGATGGTCATATCTTCTAAGTTCTGCTCTGTCATTCTGTTACACAGTCGTATGTATATAGGTGTTATAGAGTCCCTCAAATATACTATTGAATGCCCATGTGCCCAGTAGTATGAGCAGAAAGAAATACATGCACCTTGTTGTACACAAGTTTACAGTGTATGCTATTTGAAACACACGTATTCAAGTATTTTTATGTTTATTTTTATGTTGCATGTCACTAGGTAAAAGCAGAGACACACACATGCATACCTTCACAAACTTGGTTAGACTTACAACAATAATATAGTTAGGATTACTGTTTTACATTTGGTAGGCCTAACTTTCTGAGCAATTGATGAATAGTGAATCTTCAAGAGCAAAGTGAGGTTTAAGACATCTTGGGAGAAGGATTAGTGATTAGGCTACGTTGTATGAGTCTGTGGAAAGGTGCAATCAAAGTATGCCTCTTTCTGCACCTCTGTTGCTTCCTTCTCCACCTTTCTTCCTCTTTCTGGACTTCTGTTGCCTCTTTCTGCATTTTTCTTGCTTCTTTCTGCACCTTTCTTTCTCTTTCTGCACCGCTCTTCCCTCTTTCTGCACTTCTCTTGCTTCTGTCTGCGCCTTTCTTCCTCTTTCTGTACATGTTCTACCTATGTAGGCATAGTTAGAAATTAGCATTTAAACAACTTTATAGATTCACTGAAAAAAACCACTGCTGATGACGTCACATATTACATCACTCATCACATGGTCAGTGACATCACTGATGACATCTCATATGACATCACTGATTACCTCATTCAGTGACGGAGGGTTTCTAAAAAATGTAAGAATGTATATATATATATATATATATATATATATATATATATATATCGCTCAAAGGTATTCTCTCCCAGCCGAGAAGAAAGATAGCAGCACTCGCGGGGTTGTTTCACAGCTTCAGTTTATTTCCAACGCTTCACAAACGCGTTTCAAGGTTCTCCCTTCTTCAGTGTGTTTATATACCAAGGTGTATTGAAGAATAAGTGGGTATATGAATGTCTGAATGGATGATTTAGTGATGCGTGACTGACTGTATAAGTGAGCAATTAAACGTGTCTTACTGAATGCATGGGTAGAATGATCAAAGAGTATGCTTTGCAAACAGTGGGGTTGTGCATTGTGAACTTATTTGGTACTCACTCAAAATATCTATAAACATTCAGAAGTTAGAAATATCTTTTCATTATAGCAGGAAAAGGCTGAACTCACCTTCTATTGGTGGCAAATGCATATTTCAAAGTAAGTTGGGCCTTATGTGCACAATATGTTACAAAAGTCAAAGTTTCTATCCAGAATAATTGAACCACATGTGAATGTCTTGGCACATGCATATATTAAGAACATGTCATATAGCTCTGTACACAATATATATATATAGTCCAGTTTGAAGAGATGTTTATATGTGGATTAAAGAATGTCAAATGTATAGGTGACTTTCCAACAAGCGCTGACTTCAGGGATTGAGGGGCGTCGCCCATGTGCACTCTAAACAAAGTATAACTTTTCTTCTGTTCTTGAGTTTTTCGAAAAAACTTTATTGACCTGTCATAGGTTTTCAGTCATTCGGGTGTTTCTTGATAACAGTTGTTACTACTTCATGGCAATAGGTTCCAAGAAACATGGTTATAAACGTTCAATTATGCCCAATGCATTTTGAGCGATGTGCCCTTCTTCAGGGGCTGTACAGCTGTAATGTAGAGGAAACTGAGGTTTAGTACAGGGTGGCCTATAAGCCAAGGTATGTAAAATACTGTTGTGTAAGGTAGAACATACTAATACATATACAGTGATATGAAGGGGAGTCAGCATGTAATGTACCTACACATGAATAGCATTGCAATGATCCAAAGACCGGTGTTTGGAATGTCACATGCTTTGAATGGTAAAGTACCAGGACTTTCTAAGAAACCGGGGATGGATAAATTATGAACTGTGGGAATTGATTTGCCTGTGTCATCCATAATTAAAAACCATACAGTGACCAGGTGCAGAATGGCGCAAAGTGAGATGGGTGAAACAGCCAAACAATTTGTGTAAAGAATTCAAATGCCGTTAATAGTACCCGAGAGTGAAAAGAGTGATATACACGAACCAATAGGTAATTACTTGGACAAACATATTCAACCTTTAGTACAAGTGATGAGTATCTACATAAGAGATACAAATGATTTCTTGAATATCTTGGAGACTATTAAAACCCAAGTGACACCAGACACCATCCTATGCACCATTGATGTGAAATCTCTTTTCACCTCCATCCGGTGTAACATTGGCATTCACGCAGTTGAATAATTCTTGGTGAACAGTGATGAACGTGAATCATTGAAAGTTTTCCTCATGGAATTGATGCATTTTACATTGTATCACAGTTATTTCAGGTGGATAGACACATACTACATACAATGCTCTGGAACATCTATGGGCAAATGTGCTGCGCACTACGTATGCCAATTTGGTTATGTTTGAATTAGATCACATTCTGAATCAAGAACAGTGGTTGAAACATCTTATCATATACAAAAGGTATATTGACAATATCTTGTCCTGTAGGAAGGATCATAAGCAGAATTAACAAAAACCATTGAGTTTTTTAATAAGGTTGATGAACGCATTAAATTTAATTCAACCATCATTTCTTCACAGATTACCTTCTTAGATAACTGCATTACCAACAATAATGGACAACTAATAACTACAGTGTATACCAAACCAAATAACCGAAATAATCTGTTACATTTTCACAGTTTTCACCAGCCATCCCCAAAAAAACATCTACCACACTCTCAGCTACTCAGACTCAAAAGAATATCATCTAGTGAAGAGTCTTATAAAGCTAGCATGCACGCATGTATTAACAAATTCAAAACACGTGGCTATCCTGATTCTATATTGGAAACAGCAATTCTAAAAGTTGAGAATAAGACACCAGAGAACCTCTTAAATAGTACGGGTCAAACCAAGGATGAAAAGAGAAGTGTGTTTGTATCCAAGTTCTCCACCCGCAGTCACCAAATTAAAAGAATTATACTCAAATACTGGCCCATGCTTAGCACAGAAACTGATTTCAACTGAATATTTGACACACCACCCAGGTTTGCCTATTCACGATCTAAGAATTTGAAACAGATCTTAAACAAACCTACACATCCAAAAGAACTCAAGTTTTAAAGGAACTATGCCATGTTTAAATTGCAACAGTTGTAACTCTATCATCAAAGGTAACACTATCAGACACCCCAGTAAAGGAACTTCTATTAAAAAAATCATACTCAAACACTGGCCTATGCTTAGCACAGAAGCTGATTTCAACTGAATATTTGACACACCACCCAGGTTTGCCTATTCATGATCTAAGAATTATAAACAGATCTTAAACAAACTTACAGATCTAAAAGAACCCGAGTTTAAAGGAACTATCCCATGTTTAAATTGTGGCAGTTGTTACCCTATCATCAAAGGTAACACTATCAGACACCCCAGTAAAGGAACTTCCATCAAACTGAGGGTAACTGCCACATGCATCAGCCAGAATGTTATCTATATGTTGAAGTGCCCGTGCAGCCTAGCATATGTAGGTAAAACAGAGCGAAAAATACAAATACGGCTAAATGAACACAAAAGTAATATTCATACATGCAACCCAAAATCCACAGTTGCTGTTCATTTCAACAGCATGCCTCACAACATCGGCCAACTCTGCTTTGCGATCCTAGAACAAATTCCCATTCAACAAGGATGAGATAATACCCAATTCCTCCTGCAAAGTGAGATTTACTGGATTAACGTTACGGACACTGTTAACCCCAAGGGGTTAAACAAACATTTGGACATTAGTTGTTTCTTGTAATCTCATGGTGATATCGAGGTGAACATTTCACGTGTTTGGACATTTGTGGCGTCTTAATTTTGATTTTACAGTATAGCAGTTACTGTACCAGCGGCATTCACATTGTATTACACAACAGTTTATACAGGACGTGATCATCCATGTATGTGTACCTTTCTGTTCACCAGAGCAAGTTCAACTGAGTCATTTTATATTACCCTTATGATAGCACCAGCTGTTTTTTATGGAACATCAGATGACCATCATTACCTGTATCAACACACCAAAGAGTGTGTAGTATATCCTTCATACTGTAGATGCCAGTATGGATAAATTGTATTTTTTCACATTACACTTCCTGGCACCCTTAGAAAAGGTTGTTTCAATTACTTTGTTTGTTTTCACTGAGGTGGTTACCTCACTCCCATTGACATCAGTTTGAAGCATCACTTCATTATCAACAATGTCCAGCCCATCTGCTGCGTTATCTGCACACTTTATTTATTTTTTGTGCACTTTATTTTTACCAGGAGTAATTGCTCTATTCCTATTCCTATTCCTTAGCAGCATTCCAAAATTATTTTCAAACCGATGCCAAAACTACGGGTCTGTCTTTTACCTCTGTGTCTATGGTAGTTTGTGCACATTCAGGTTTCCGGTTACACGCACATTGAAAGTATTTACGCAGCCACACCATTTCAAGCTCGTACCTTGAAAGTACGACCGTATACGCCTGCCGCCTTCTAACACGGGTACGCACACTCTCATAATCCATGTCACTTGAGCTATCATTATGTGGCTTCACTAATCTAATTGCTCGTCGGTCTATGGTTTACAATTACAGTGGTCTACCAGGCCATGGAGAACTGAGTGAAGCTTTATATGTAAGTTGTTTGTGTACACCTAATCACTGGAAGTACGTTTTCTGAAATCACGAGCTTCGGCACAACACACTCATTTATGGCATGCGAACTTCGCTGAACTTTTCCGCATGAACTTTTGTACATGAAACGTTGTCTAGCTATTGTTTGATCATTTCACTCTTTTCACTCTCAGGTACTATTAACGGCATGTGAATTCTTTACACAAATTGCTTGGGTGTTTCACCCGTCTCACTTCGCGCCATTTTGCACCTGGTCACTGGTTTACGGTTGGCAACAGTAACTTACGTAACTTACCCCCCTCAAACTCCATCTGTGACATTCCTATTTCATGTAGATTCCAACCAGCTAGCCAGTATGCCATCCACTGAAGTTGGCTGGCATAACATTAAGTCTTGAAGTCCAGTACCCCATCCTTTTATTGTTAAACGTAAGCATTTGATTAGTTAAACTGGGAGTATATGTTCCGCATCCTACCGAAATATTTCGGTAGGATGCGGAACATATACTCCCAGTTTAACTAATCAAATGACTGTCTCATGTCCAGTGAGATGCAGCCTTGCGTGCCCACAGGTAAGAATTCTCTTGTCATTATTTGATGTAGTCTATGGATATTTAATGCTGTACGTCTGCAGGCACAAATCCATTTTGATCCGCATGTATCAAGTTTGGTATGTATTGCTGTATTCTGGTAGCCAATAATTTACTCAAAATCTTGCAATCTGTCTTTAACAAAGACAAAGGTCTATACCCTGCCATATCTTTACCACTCCTGCCCGGTTTCAATAGAGACACTACTAGTGCCTGGGGTGTTGTGTTTGGTAGTGTGCCAGTCTCCAAGGATGACTGATATAGTTGTTTACGGTGCAGCACTAAGATTGTTATATATGTAGCTTAAAACTCTGCAGGTAGTCCATCCGATCCTGGTTTTTTATTCCTAGGGAGTTCCTTTACTGCTGATCTAATTTCTGCCTATGTTATGGGTTTGGCTAGTTCCTTCTTATGTGCTTCTAATAGCTGCAGGAGCTGTAGGTCTCTAAAATATATTTCAAAATCGTGATCCAGCAAGACCGGAGGGGCCACATACAAATCCTCATACTAAGCTTTAAATGCCTCATTTATGTCTAGCTGAGTATTAACCAAAACACCATCCGAGCTGGTAACCTTTAATATTGGAGTTGGTTCTTGGGTATTTTTAATAATTCTTTCTAATAGCGGACCAGCCCTATCTGCTTCCGCATTCTGCTTTTGCGCATATAGTCCAAAATCCAGTATTCTAAGATCCTCTAACAATTCAGCATGTCTTATGTGGGCCTCGCGTAAGTCTTCCCTTCGCTCGTCATTAGTCAATACTTCCCTTTCGAGTGTACCCAATCTGTTTTCTATATCTGCAAGACTAGTTAGGAGTGATGTGCGTTACCCTACTCTAGTGCTAATAGCAACTCCCCTCAACACCGTCTTAAAAGCATCCCATTCTATTTGTCTCGAGCTAATGGTGTTGGCATTTTCGGCAAAATAATTAATAATTGCCGCTTTTAGAGCTCTATGGAAAACTGAATCCTCCAATAGCGAAGGGTGTAATTTCCATGTGGATATAGGTGTGGGTATCCTACCCCAATTGATCTCAACTTCCAATGGATTGTGATCTGAGATGGTCTTTCCAAGGTATATGGTGTCTACCACATGTTGTATTAATCCCATAGAGCAGAATATTCTGTCAAGGCATGTGTGTTACCCGTGTGGGAGTGAGTAGCATGAGTATTCTCTGCTGCCTGGATTTTTCAGTGTCCATGAATCTCCAATATGGCATCCCTCTGCCCGGTTCCTCAGTGCCTCTGCTTGTTTTCTGCTAGTTGTCCCCTGCAATGGCGGATGGGATCAATCCAGCTCTACATCCAGGACAGCATTAAAATCACCCCCAATCACCCAAGGGTAGTTTTCCCATCCCGTCAACATCACAGATAGTGTTGCCAGGAAAAGATGTTGATCTACTTTTGGAGCATATACACTTCCCAATACTATCTGTTTCCCATCCAGTTTCCCAAGTAATAGTACATATCTGCCATTTATGTCAATTTTGTGTTCCTGCAACTCAAAAGGTACCCCATTTCTGATCTATATTTCTGCTCCCATTGCAAAGGCTGAATATGAGGTATGGAATAATTGGCCCCTCCACTTCTTCTGCATCTTTCCTGCGTCTGAGTGTGTCAAATGAGTTTCTTGGAGTAGTGCTATATGCACCTTCCTGCGGTTCAGTTGAGCTAGAGCCCTGTGTCGTTTGTGGATAGAACCCATCCTTCTTATATTCCAGGACGCAGATAAGTACTTGCTAGGTTGCGTCTTCCTTCTTCCCTCGCTCTCTATCCTTTTGACTGCCTTGTGAAGAGTTTTGTGAGGAATCTGGAGTTAACGTTACTTCAGCCCAATCCGCAGTGTCCTTTGGGTTGTCAAAAAAGAGGGATTTTTGGTTGTGGATCACCTTCAGCCTCGCATGAAATAACATGGCGTATTATAAATTGTGAGTTTGCAGCGTATTCTTTACTTCCCTGAATGTGTTCCTTGCCTTTTGAACAGTCATCGTAAAATCAGGGTAGATGGATATGCGTTTATTTTCAAACTGTAGGGGTGCATTGTCCCTAGCGGCGCGCAATATGGTGTCCCTGTCCCTAGAGTTTAAAATCCTGGTGATGATCGGTCTGGGGGCGACCCCGGTCTTGGGGGCCTAGTAGGCACTCTAAGCGCCCTTTCCACTGCTTACAATGGTGAGAGACCTTCCTTAACCACGGTGTCTCTAAGCCAATCTTCAATAAACTGCGTTGTATTCGTCCCTTCACAGCACTCCGGAATGCCTAGAACAAGTAAGTTATTGCGTCGTGATCTACCTTCTGCATCATCCAGCTTATCCTGCATGTCTTTCAGTAGTCCCTTTACTTGGTCTATTTGTGCGGTAGTGGCCGTCTGCTGCGAGACCAGGTAATTCAATAATATTTTATGACTTTTAACTTTGTCATTAAGCTTGTCATGATCAGCCTTAAGTCATTTTAAATTAGCTTACAGTGTTCCAATTTGTAGTTCTATGGCAGCCCTGGAGTCTCGTATTTCTTTAAGTATGAGATCCAGCTTGTCCGTTCCGCTGCTGTAGTCAGAAGCAACTCTTGTACCGAACTTTGGGATGCTTCTGTGCGGGGTGCGTTGTCGCATTCCTCCGGGGTGGGTGCTCCTGCTGTTTCACTCTTGGGCTGCCTATGGTACGTGAGGGCCAGGAGGGGGGCAAAAGAGGGGAAAAAAAGAGAGAAGGGAGGATGTTCGGTCTACCATGGATCCACCATCAGGGCACTGTGTACTGCCCTGGGGTGTAGACTCTTTGTGTTCTGTGGCGCTATAGTGTATCCCCCAAGCTCAGCGTTGACTCATTTCCAGCCCATTCCCAGCAATGATAAGTTCCGTAGGGCACCAGGGGTCATCATCCTCACCTTGTTGCAGCCCTGGCGTAGTCACACGCAGCTGGGGGTGTGTTCTCCCAGCTCTGGAGCCTATTGTGCTGTCGGTAGAAGTATACGTTTATTCCTATACAGAACACTCTACAGGGTTCTTCCTCCCCTTAGCCTTGCCCTGATAACTTAATGTTGGCCCCTAGCACCCAATGCATCGATAAAAGAAGGAACTAATCCCCATGCTCCTCTTCCGCAATGCAGACTCAGATGGCGTCCATTCCTTCCCTTGCCAGTGTCAGCTGCTTGTTTCTTCACTCCACCCAGAGCGCTGGATACTGGTTATGAATTCCGTTTACCACGCAATGTGACACACAATGTATCCCGGTCTCTCATTCCACTGTCGACGCCCGCCTGGCCCGCATGGTGGTACCAATCAGCATTGGCCACTTTCGGTAGCAGTTAAACATAAGCACCACAGAAACCAACCAGGCTCATCCAGTCTAGACTCCAGCGGAGGAGGGATTAATCTGGTGACATTTACCTTAAAGATCTCCACTTGCCTGCTCAATGTGGCACGCCTGCAGTCCTCACTGTGTATATGTCTGTCCCTCTGTAGTGATCATCAGCAAAGTTCACTCTGGTGATCCCACACTCCTACAGGGACATGCATTGGACTCATACTCTTGCGTAGTCTCACTTAGACCCAGGGGGGGTGTTGCACTATTTCGCCCGTATGCTCGCCTCCACGCAGCTGCGCGCCATCCAGCTTGTACCTTCCCCCGCTGAAATCGTGCTCGTCCTGGCAAGGTTGCAGGTATCAGCAGTGCCTACAGCAGACCTCAGGTCCCAATCCCTCAGCATCTTCCGCCTTGTACAGAGTCCTCCTTCTGCTCCACCATTTTGCTGTGACTGCGCTATAACAGCTCTGTGTCACTGTCACTGTCGATGTCTCTTTGTGCGGGGCTCTGCTGAATGCAACTCTCTGACCCGCCGGTCAGCGATCATCGGTGTGGACCTCGGGCTCCCCCTCCAGTTACCACGCCAGAGCTCCGAGCCTCTCCGTGGTCGATCGAAACAGTGAGTGGTTGCCTTTCTTTCCGGCTGTTCTGCTCCAAAGTCACCCCTCGTTGTTTACGGTGAATAGACTGTGGTCAGAGTGCGGTTTCCATCCCTATTTCAGTGTATTTCCAGGGCCTCGCCAGGAGCTCTGCTCTCACACGACCGCCATTCCCGGCAGTCAGCCACGCCCCCCTAGCCTGTTGTCATGCTTGATTGAAAATGTACCTTTCATAGTCGATATTCCACATCGGATTGTACTTGGCATCCAATACTTCTTTTATCTTTTGGTATAATGCTGCATTCGTTTGTGAAACTTTCTTTAGCATAACTTTCACTCAATCACCATTAAGGTTTTTGAAATCTTGAATGATTTTCTTATCATCTTCTAGTGCGCCTATGAAGGTATCAAACATTTCGATCCATACGACACTCCTGGCACCAATATTCAGTTTTTTTGCTGTGCCAAATAGCAGTGGTGGTTTCAGAAACACTGCAGCATCATACTTTATGCTCCCTTCTGTCACCATTGAGAACACATGCTGTTCAGACAGTGTTCTTCACACACAGCAGGACTGGCAACCTCGCCACGCAAAACCCTGATTGCTTTAGCCTAGTCATCCCATCTGATTTTGAGGTCGTATAGCACTTCACTCGCTTGTGTCAGTAAGTACGTTTCTGCTTTCATACCTAGTTGCCCTTAGCATTTGCTTCATTTGGATGATGGCTCTGTGTGATGGCATGGCACAGTAGCCCTCCTTTCAGCCTTGTCAGCACGTTCTGGCGGGCTTTCCAAATGCTATCCATTGCAGAGCCTTTAACTTCTTCAATGGTATTGTATGGACTGGAGCAAGGCTTTGACTCAACATATACCACCTGTACACTGCTTTGCATCGATTTAGAGCCCATGTAGCACGCACAAGAAGTTTGTCGTACCATTGCAAACTCTTAGGGAGAGCAACCTTGTTCCTTTGGGGCGCGTATCCCTTACTCGTTGCCGTAGTAGCGTCTTTTCAAGCCCGGGAGCATGCAAAGAACACGCAACACACAGTGGGGCACATGCATCAACCTATTTAGGAAGTGCAAACGGTGCGAATCGGTAAATTCGTCCGTTTGCGCTTCGTAAATACGTTTTTGGGATGCATGAAACAATTTTTCAAATTTCGCTTTTTTTTGCATTTCCTAAAAATGCGAATGCATTTAAGGAATCGCATTTGTGCGAATCCTTAAATGCAATGCATCAATTTTTAAAAAAATGCGAATTTAGAAATAGGAAGTGCAAAATAACACGAGGTTGACCCTCGTGTTAATTTGCGAAATTCTTTAAAAAAGCACAAAAATGCATTTTGGAAAGTGTCATGTTACACACACACATGTCCTTAGGACATGTGTGTGTGAAACATGCACTTAAAAATACATTTCAAGGGTGCAGGGGGGGGGGTCCTTTAAACCCCCCTCTGCACCCTTGCAATGCATCAACAAATTGCGATTTCCAAAAAAAAGAAATGCAAAACGGCATTGATTCCTATGGGCCTCTAGGCCCATAGGAATCAATGTAATGCCATTCCTTAATTGCGATTCTCAATTAAGGAATCGCAAATTCCGAAAATTAAGAAATCCTAAAATATTTTAGGATTTCTTGATGCATAGGATTTTGCAATTCCTAAATTGCGATTCCTTAATTTTCGCAATTTAGGAAATGCAAATTCCTACAATGATGCATGTGCCCCATTGCTCTGTAAAAGATGTCTTTATTCCCCTAAATACGATCACACACCATATACATTGCATCATAACTTTTATAACCACACCTTAACACCTCCCAGCAGACTGAGTACTTCTGGTTCAGAGTTTCCCCAGAACCGCAAGGGTCCTATCGCTCATAGTGTCAAGATACTACAATATAACACACAAGAAGATAGAAGAGGGCCTAAGGGAGTTTAGAGACCGAACAGAGACATATTCCCCAAATAAACATGAAAAACACAAGTAATGTCAAAGGGTCTGGACTTAAAGCTATGTGTGGTACATTAAACTAGGAAAAGACTGTGTCAACCCATTAAAGTCTAAATAAAAACGTGAATATAGACATGAAAGAGTGTCCTGTATACCCTAACAGGATACCCATCAGTCACCACTCGGAACCGCCCTTCATCATTTAGGATTCCTGTACTACATATCTGAGGTCAACTATCGGAGAGGGTAAAAGGTCAGATGGTATAACCTTTAATTCACCTGATAGTGACTGATATGTTCAAAAAGCCACAAGTGCCAATAATTAAATATGGGGTGACTGATTTGCAGTGATCGTGGAAAAAGTGTTAAGTGAAAAAATAATAATAAAATTGGGTGAGGGAGCAAAAATGAAAGTTTTATTCTGTTTTATTGCTCGCTCCTCCAACATTAAAAAGAGCAGCAAAGGTAGGTTCAACAAATATCTACCCGAAGTTGGTCAACATGTTTCAGCATTACAAAGGGACAGGTGAGTCCAATGCTTTCATCAGGACATGGATAACTAAAGGTGCTACTGCAAAGGTACAGTGAAAAATTGAATTAAACAAGTGACTATATCATAAACATACTGCGACATGAAAAAAGATCACCTGGGTTCCTAGGTGTAGAGTTTGCTTGCAGTTGTACTATATGTCACTACATGGGAGGAAAAAGACACAGACACGAAACTAGTAAAATAACCACAAACATAGATGTATTAAAGTGTAATCAATCCACAATTAACTGTAACTTTATAGTTTAGCAGAGGAACACACTGGTTCTAACATTTCCAACATGCAGTCTCTAAGATGTAGTTCTTACATGAGGCATCATTTACTTCGTCTTACCATTTGTGGTCGAAGTATTAAGCCCCACCTCGCCTGGCAACGGCTCAGGAATCAAGGGAGGCCCCGCTCTGATAAAAGGAAGCAAAAACATGTGTATGTGATTGCTTCCGTGTCAACTGGGAATTATGCATAACAGTACTGGGAGAGATATATGTCATTAGCCGATTATATTGAAGAGACGACCCTAGTACATGATGGTAGAGTAAGGGTCTGGTTTTTAATCATGAAAATACAGCAAACGCTCTAAAGGGAACATCTTTAAGCATAGTTTACTGGCGCTTAAATTGCACAACTTTGTAGCGCCGAAGATGAGTACCGAGTCCCTAGAGTTACAGTGAAAGGACAAGTTTCACCTAGTCACTGCGCCGGGTGTATTGCGAACAAACAAAAAATACCCAGTAAGTCATTGAGAAAAGCCTCACCTCTCCGTCGGTACCTCGTTACCGTCTTCCAAGCCAGTTGGGGAGGTACCGACCTGGAGAGTGGGCTACGGTTAAGAGCGCTCCACTGATTGGCCCACTGCCGATCATGTGATCGGATCGTGCAATCGGATGTTAGTCAAGCCGCTGCATTAAGAAGCAGTGCACTGATAGGACCGCTGTCAAGCATGTGGTCTCACCGTTCAATCGGACTGACGGTGGTTGTAAATCAGTCGCTGATAGCTGTATGCCTAATCACGTGAGCGCCACATCGCTGGCGTATTATTGGGCATGGAAAGAGCACGTGAAAAAATGAGTTGCCATGATACCGAGTTTGTAAACAGTGTTTCGCCGATAGATTGACGATGACAACAAATCATGTGTTTAGCAGCGTACAGAATCATCTTGTTCTAAAAAAAGAATGCGATATTGAGAAATATCGGGTACTCTTATTTTAGAGATGTCGGGGGTGTTTTAATCATGTTACAGAAACTGTCATAACAAGTGCATGGCACACCATTACCAAGGAATCATATAGATAACGAAATCATGGCCCTAAAAGTATGTGAAAAGCTATGAAGTAGTATGGGGAGCATGATCACTACTGCGGGTATGGGTTCTTCTTAGAGAGTGGACCAAGGTATGTCATTATTCAATCCAAACCTATTTGTTCCTAACTTGAACACCCATTTTTGTTCTTTACGTAGAAGAAAGGTGGAGTACTCTGTAATGTGGGGAGGGATGTACGGTTGTTCAAGGACAGTCCAAACAAATGCTGTGGGTGGATGCTGTTTTTCTAAAAAGTGATTCGTCAGTTTGGTAGCCTGTCTTTTACAACGAATAGTACTCTTGTGTTCGGAAATGCGAGTTTTTATTTTCCGAGTAGTCAAACCCACGTATTTCAGACCGCATGGACAGGTGATGAGGTAGATTAGCTTCTCACTATTACAGTTGGTAAATTTCATTTGTTTCCATGGTCTGTTGGTGCCTATGTCAATCTCAATTGACTTACTCGTTTGTGGGCATGCCTGGCATGACCCGCATGGATGGTGACCTACTACAGGTGGAAGGTCCCAGATCGTGCCGAGGGCCCTTGGCAACTGATTGTGTGGTCTAGTGTGAACAAGTCGGTCCCTTAAATTAGGCCCCCTCTTGAAGGAAAAAAGGGGTGCTTCTAAGCATATTTGTCCAGAGTTCAGAATACGCCAATGTTTTTTTACTATTTTCTGAATCTTGTTGGACAGAGTCCCAAAAGTACTCACGCACATCAGTCTGTTCGATGCCTCTTTGGGGACTGAGGGTTCTAAGAGAGCCAACCTGTTGTTATTGCGGGCACGCTTCATAGATTTTCGTACCAACTTAGGAGGGTATTTCCTACAATGAAGTTGATGTTGTAGAGTTGTAGTATGAGTCTCAAATCCTGCTTGAGTTGAACAGTTCCTCTGGACCCTCAGGAACTGTCCATAGGGCAAGTTCTCTCTGAGAGACTTGGGGTGGTGGCTATCAAAACAAAGTAAGGAATTTTTCGCCATCGGCTTTCTGTAGAGCTCTGATTGGAGTCCTGTTGGTGTAGAAAAAATCTTCAAATCCAAGAAGGCAATACTGATTTTACTGGCTTCAACAGTAAAACGAAGATAGTTATTCCTACTGTTTAGCCAACTCTGAAAAGCCACCAGATCTTCGTGGGAACCTCTCCATATCACTAGTATATCGTCGATATACCTTTTCCACAGTTTTATCGATGCGATGTATGGGTTGTCTCTCGTGAGGACGTGCTCTTGCTCGAAGTGGTGTACGTAGAGGTTTGCCAGGCTGGGGGCAAAAATGCTCCCCATACTGGTCCCTGATGTTTGCAAATACACCGTGTCTTCAAATTTGAAGAAATTCTTCTTCATGGCTAGGGTGGCACAGTCCATGATAAAACTGACAGGTGTTATGCTTCCTAGATCACAAGCCATTAAGAGGGAAGAGATAACTTCTAGTGTTTCGTCCTGAGGGATTGACGTGTAGAGTGATTCTACGTCGAAAGAGACAAGATGATCTGTCTCTGTATCAAATTCTATATCGGGAAGAAGGCGTAACACATCTGTGGTATCTTTTAGATATGTAGGCATCTCTTGCACCATGGGGCGCAAGAAATGATCGACGAAGGTGGACAGTGGTTCCAGAATGGAACCAATGCCCGAGATAATCGGGCGACCCGGTGGTGGTCTCGTGGCTTTGTGCACCTTCGGAAGACAATAGAAATAAGGCATTGTTGGATGTTCCGTGCACAGAAAAGCTGATTCTTGTCTTCCGAAGGTGCACAAAGCCACGAGACCACCACCGGGTCGCCCGATTATCTCGGGCATTGGTTCCATTCTGGAACCACTGTCCACCTTCGTCGATCATTTCTTGCGCCCCATGGTGCAAGAGATGCCTACATATCTAAAAGATACCACAGATGTGTTACGCCTTCTTCCCGATATAGAATTTGATACAGAGACAGATCATCTTGTCTCTTTCGACGTAGAATCACTCTACACGTCAATCCCTCAGGACGAAACACTAGAAGTTATCTCTTCCCTCTTAATGGCTCGTGATCTAGGAAGCATAACACCTGTCAGTTTTATCATGGACTGTGCCACCCTAGCCATGAAGAAGAATTTCTTCAAATTTGAAGACACGGTGTATTTGCAAACATCAGGGACCAGTATGGGGAGCATTTTTGCCCCCAGCCTGTCAAACCTCTACGTACACCACTTCGAGCAAGAGCACGTCCTCACGAGAGACAACCCATACATCGCATCGATAAAACTGTGGAAAAGGTATATCGACGATATACTAGTGATATGGAGAGGTTCCCACGAAGATCTGGTGGCTTTTCAGAGTTGGCTAAACAGTAGGAATAACTATCTTCGTTTTACTGTTGAAGCCAGTAAAATCAGTATTGCCTTCTTGGATTTGAAGATTTTTTCTACACCAACAGGACTCCAATCAGAGCTCTACAGAAAGCCGATGGCGAAAAATTCCTTACTTTGTTTTGATAGCCACCCCCCCAAGTCTCTCAGAGAGAACTTGCCCTATGGACAGTTCCTGAGGGTCCAGAGGAACTGTTCAACTCAAGCAGGATTTGAGACTCATACTACAACTCTACAACATCAACTTCATTGTAGGAAATACCCTCCTAAGTTGGTACGAAAATCTATGAAGCGTGCCCGCAATAACAACAGGTTGGCTCTCTTAGAACCCTCAGTCCCCAAAGAGGCATCGAACAGACTGATGTGCGTGAGTACTTTTGGGACTCTGTCCAACAAGATTCAGAAAATAGTAAAAAAACATTGGCGTATTCTGAACTCTGGACAAATATGCTTAGAAGCACCCCTTTTTTCCTTCAAGAGGGGGCCTAATTTAAGGGACCGACTTGTTCACACTAGACCACACAATCAGTTGCCAAGGGCCCTCGGCACGATCTGGGACCTTCCACCTGTAGTAGGTCACCATCCATGCGGGTCATGCCAGGCATGCCCACAAACGAGTAAGTCAATGGAGATTGACATAGGCACCAACAGACCATGGAAACAAATAAAATGTACCAATTGTAATAGTGAGAAGCTAATCTACCTCATCACCTGTCCATGCGGTCTGAAATACGTGGGTTTGACTACTCGGAAAATAAAAACTCGCATTTCCGAACACAAGAGTACTATTCGTTGTAAAAGACAGGCTACCAAACTGACGAATCACTTTTTAGAAAAACAGCATCCACCCACAGCATTTGTTTGGACTGTCCTTGAACAACCTTACATCCCTCCCCACATTACAGATTACTCCACCTTTCTTCTACGTAAAGAACAAAAATGGGTGTTCAAGTTGGGAACGAATAGGTTTGGATTGAATGATGACATACCTTGGTCCACTCTCTAAGAAGAACCCATACCCACAGTAGTGATCATGCTCCCCATACTACTTCATAGCTTTTCACATACTTTTAGGGCCATGATTTCGTTATCTATATGATTCCTTGGTAATGGTGTGCCATGCACTTGTTATGACAGTTTCTGTAACATGATTAAAACACCCTCGACATCTCTAAAATAAGAGTACCCGATATTTCTCAATATCGCATTCTTTTTTGAGAACAAGATGATTCTGTACGCTGCTAAACACATGATTTGTTGTCATCGTCAATCTATCGGTGAAACACTGTTTACAAACTCGGTATCATGGCAACTAATTTTTTCACGTGCTCTTTCCATGCCCAATAATACGCCAGCGATGTGGCGCTCACGTGATTAGGCATACAGCTATCAGCGACTGATTTACAACCACCGTCAGTCCGATTGAACGGTGAGACCACATGCTTGACAGCGGTCCTATCAGTGCAATGCTTCTTAATGGAGCGGCTTGACTAACATCCGATTGCACGATCCGATCACATGATCGGCAGTGGGCCAATCAGTGGAGCGCTCTTAACCGTAGCCCACTCTCCAGGTCGGTACCTCCCCAACTGGCTTGGAAGACGGTAACGAGGTACCGACGGAGAGGTGAGGCTTTTCTCAATGGCTTACTGGGCATTTTTTGTTTGTTCGCAATACACCCGGCGCAGTGACTAGGTGAAACTCGTCCTTTCACTGTAACTCTAGGGACTCGGTACTCATCTTCGGCGCTACAAAGTTGTGCAATTTAAGCGCCAGTAAACTATGCTTAAAGATGTTCCCTTTAGAGCGTTTGCTGTATTTTCATGATTAAAAACCAGACCCTTACTCTACCATCATGTACTAGGGTCGTCTCTTCAATATAATCGGCTAATGACATATATCTCTCCCAGTACTGTTATGCATAATTCCCAGTTGACACGGAAGCAATCACATACACATGTTTTTGCTTCCTTTTATCAGAGCGGGGCCTCCCTTGATTCCTGAGCCGTTGCCAGGCGAGGTGGGGCTTAATACTTCGACCACAAATGGTAAGACGAAGTAAATGATGCCTCATGTAAGAACTACATCTTAGAGACTGCATGTTGGAAATGTTAGAACCAGTGTGTTCCTCTGCTAAACTATAAAGTTACAGTTAATTGTGGATTGATTACACTTTAATACATCTATGTTTGTGGTTATTTTACTAGTTTCGTGTCTGTGTCTTTTTCCTCCCATGTAGTGACATATAGTACAACTGCAAGCAAACTCTACACCTAGGAACCCAGGTGATCTTTTTTCATGTCGCAGTATGTTTATGATATAGTCACTTTTTTAATTCAATTTTTCACTATACCTTTGCAGTAGCACCTTTAGTTATCCATGTCCTGATGAAAGCATTGGACTCACCTGTCCCTTTGTAATGCTGAAACATGTTGACCAACTTCGGGTAGATATTTGTTGGACCTACCTTTGCTGCTCTTTTTAATGTTGGAGGAGCGAGCAATAAAACAGAATAAAACTTTCATTTTTGCTCCCTCACCCAATTTTATTATTATTTTTTCACTTAACACTTTTTCCACGAGCACTGCAAATCAGTCACCCCATATTTAGCTATTGGCACTTGTGGCTTTTTGAACATATCAGTCACTATCAGGTGAATTAAAGGTCATACCATCTGACCTTTTACCCTCTCCGATAGTTGACCTCAGATATGTAGTACAGGAATCCCAAATGATGAAGGGCGGTTCCGAGTGGTGACTGATGGGTATCCTGTTAGGGTATACAGGACACTCTTTCATGTCTATATTCACGTTTTTATAGAGACTTTAATGGGTTGACACAGTCTTTTCCTAGTTTAATGTACCACACATAGCTTTAAGTCCAGACCCTTTGACATTACTTGTGTTTTTCAAGATACTACAATGCCTGTCTCCTAAACTATGCTTGACTGCATTGAGTATGGATTCAGTTACTGACACTTGACTGGACCTATTACTGAGTGTGGTATTATTACTAGCTTAGGGTTAATGCCCTTACATACTATTAACCCACTTTCCGACATTTGTTTAAGAGGGTGATCCTGTTAAGTTGAGTAGAGAATGAACACATTTCCCCAAGCTGTTTAAACAGAAAAGTGGGTGACCTATTTAAAGTTTGATGAGGCATTTTGTCCGTTAGCTAAGAGAATAGCAGTAAAATGATGATGAAAACCATAAAATCTGTAAGACATTACATATATACTTCACTTGTTAGTTGTTTATTTAATTTACCACCATTATGAGTTAATATAGGTTGTTGAATTACTACCATACCCCAAAGCCTATCAAAAACTGTTAATGGATGATGTCATTAGTGATGTCAACAATTATATCATTTGAGATGTCATCAGAGAAATCACGCCACTTAACATCTCATGAGTGATGTAATATGTGAGGTCATAGCAGTGCATAACTTGGTGAAAGTTAAAGTTGTCTCACTAAAATGTTACAGGTGAATTACAGCATTTATGTTTTTTAATTGTTACATATTGTTTGACTTTGTCACATAAATATAACTTCACTTTAACCTGAGTTTTTTTCAGTGAATTTCCGTTTTTTAAACATATGGGGCCAGATGTAGGAGAGCAAATACCGGTCGTTAACGGCCGATTTCGGCCGTTACCGACCAGTATTTAGGATTAGACATGTAGGGGGCATGTCATTTACAGAATCGGTAAATTTACCGATTCGGTAAATATACAGAATCGGTAAAATACCGATTCTGTAAATTTACCGATTCTGTAAATGAGATGTAGGTGGCACTTCAAAGAGTGCCACAGGCCCTTAAGAGTCGGTATTTACCACCCAATCCTATTGGGTGGTAAAATACCGAATACAGGTGTGCATGCACATCTGTGCATGCACACCTGTGCAATGTGACACACAGACATGCCCTTAGGGCATGTATGTGTGCCACATGTTACACGTGCCTGTATTCGGGGTGCTAGAGGGTGTCAAAGTGACACCCCCTGCACCCTTGCAGGATTAGGTATTTACCGAATCGGTAAATACCGATTCGGTATTGCCCATTGATTCCTATGGGCTTCAAGGCCCATAGGAATCAATGGGCAATACCGATTCGGTATTATACCGAATGTTAACGATTCGGTAATTCACATTTAGGAATTACCTACATCTCCCTCCTTCTAATTTAACGATTCATAAATACCGAATCTGTAAAATTTGGTATTTATGAATCGGTAAATTAGAATTCCCTACATCTGGCCCATGATGAGGTATTGTTTCCATATCTAACTATAACTTCCACATGACTAACTTCTTCTTAGGCTGACTGGCTGGTGGTGCCATAGATGTCAAAAGTACCGCAACTGCATCATCAATCCAATGGTGTTGTTGACATAGGCCTCGTGTTTGTACTGGTGGATTTTTGGTTGTCTCCAGTTTCTTTAAATGGCATGATGGATATAGAAATTATGATTTTTATCTTTCTTCAAGCAATAGCAATGGGAAATAGTATTCAGGAAATTAATGCCTTAAATTTCTATAGAACTGAGATTCTTTTTTACCAATACTCACTTTCTAGCCATTCAAATGGCTGTCTGTATCATGGTTCACGAGCAGGACCAAGCAAGAAATGAGAAACTAATGTGGGAATTAAACATTGCCTTACTTCCTTTTCTGGGTCCTTATGGAGTGCCTCGGGACCTGGACCATTACATAATAAAGGGATCATTTTATTTCAACTTTGAACCTATAGGTTTCTGTTGTAAATAGCTTTATCTGTTTAGTCTGTTTTCCCTGTTTCTTATTTGGAACTTTAGTGTGTTCCTGAAGTCATGATTCTACTTAGAATTATTATGCTGGCAGTTGGTGCTTGGCCAGATGGTGATCTGCTTGTTTATTCTGTGCTGCGAATAAACTTGATACTTACAAGTTTCTACCTGCGTGATTCATCATTCAAGTTTACTACATTTTGGCGACAAGGACTTCAACTCGTATCTGGCCAGTAATCAGATAATCAGCGGCGCAGCGGCAAAAAGATATTTGGTGTTTAGAGAATAAATGGAGCAATCGCTATAAAAAGAACTCCGTGTGCAGCAGAAAGACATTTCTACTTTGTTTACTTGAAGGACTGACATCGCGCATTTATTTCTGCAAAGGTGAGCGCTTTTGAAACATTGGCACTGAACGAGTTTGTTTTTAAATACATTACCCGCGTTTCTTGGTTACCGTTCAGTTACCGCTTGTCTGCGTGGCCTGCTTCGTGAACCGTTGCCATAGCAATCTATGAAGCCTCTCGTGCAATCTGTTTCCTAGCGCTTCTACAGTAACGTCAAATACGTCATTACGTGATTGACATTTCACCTTTCCGACGCTGCTCGTCATACGCTTGCGGCCATCTTTAACCTTCAGTTTCTCCAGAGATTCAACGAGTCCTTCAGCAATTCGGAACTATCTTATTGTATTGCAGCCTACCTGCATTGGCGCTTTCCTGGATATCCTAACAAAATATAGGATACTTCGACATACTGTATCTTAAACGCTGTTCGTGTGGAGAATTCCTTCTGCAGGTCAATATTTTCTCAGGAAATATAAGTAAGACTATAAGCCTTCATTCAGAATATTTATTTATTTTATCTTTGACATTAACATATTCTGTTATTATATGGTCTTTTAGTCTTTATAAATTTCTTTTTGCAAAGGGAATTATGTCACAACAAATTAATGTGGCACTCCCACCTCAGTTTCTTAGCGAACCTGGAAATCCCTCTACTGCCTGGGAAGATTGGATTGTTATGTTCTACAATTATATTGAGGCATTAGATGGGGAGAATTTTTCTCCAAAAAGGAAAAAGGCACTTTTGATGACAACTTTGGGTAAGGAAGGTCAGCAAATTTTTAAATACTTACCTCAAGTTTTATCTTCTGGTTCGCAATCTCCTCTTGATGAATTTAAAGAGGCCATCGCTAGACTAGAGACTAGATTTGCTAAAGAGGAAAATCTTGTTTTACAAAGATTTAAGTTTTACAAAAACAAACAGTGTGAAGATGAATCCATTGATGACTTTGTCGCACGTTTGCGAGAACTCTCAGTGAAATGTAGCTTTGGTCAGATGACTGATGAACACATTCGGGACCCACTGATTGTTCAGTGTAACAATCGAAAAATACAGGAACGTTTATGGGCTGCAAAGAACCCCACTTTAAAAGTTGCTATTGAACTTGCGAGAATAGTGGAGGAAAGTGAAAAATGTATGAAAGAATTACAAAAGAGTGGTCTTGATCTTAAAGTTGCTGAAATTTCTAATAAGGTTGTGGTCTCTAGCGATAACAGTGATAGTGAAAGTTGTGCTGTTGCTCTTGTTAGAAAAAAGGGTTATGCTTTACAAAAAAAAATATGAGTCAACGGTACACCAAACCACAACTTAAAGTGTGTTCGAGGTGTGGTAGCAATACTCATACTTCTGATGCAAAATTTTGTTTCGCTAATAATAAGGAGTGCTTAAAATGTGGCAAACAGGGTCACTTTGCTAAGATGTGTAGAAATAGAAACAATGCTAGAGTGACTGTTGTGAATGAGTATTGTGAGTTGAATCGCAATGTCAACAAATTACTTGTGCTGCAGGATTCTGTTTGTGCTTGTCAGGACAAAAGGGAAAGAATTCCCAAGGCTGATTTTATTATTGATAACAAGACTATCAGTCTTATGGTTGACACTGGTTCTAAATGGACCATTATTCCCTCATCTTTGGTAAAGCTTCTGTGGGGTCAAAAAACTCTGTTGGATTGTGATATTTTTCCCTCTGGCTATCAGGGAGAAAAAATAGACCTCCTTGGGTATTTCGAGAAATTCTTTTTAAAAACAGATCTACACATGGTAAAATTTATATTTCCGTTAATGGACCAGCTATTTTAGGTCGCATTCTTCAGTATGATCTCCACATTGTGGTAAATCCCAGAGCAGAGGAACCCGTGATGGTTGTGGATGATTTTACTGTGAATGACATTCTGTTAAATTTTAACCGTGTCTTTAGAGAACAACTAGGGGAATTACAAGGTTATTCTCACAAGATTATGTTGAAGGAAGGTAGTATCCCTGTTCAGCATAAGGCAAGAAGGGTGCCATTTGCAGTGAGGAGTGAAGTTAAGGCGGTTCTGGAAGAAATGCTTCAGGACGGGATTATTGAGCCCGTGGAGGCATCCCCGTGGATTTCTCCTGTGGTTATTTCTCAGAAGCCTGACAACAAAATCAGATTTTGTGTGGACCTTAGGTCGCTAAATAAGTGTGTTGTTGCAGATGATTTTCCATTACCAAATATTGGGGAGCTGGTCTCTACCTTGAAAGGGGCTAAATTCTTTAGCAAACTTGATCTCAAACATGCTTACCACCAGATTCGACTTGAGGAGGGGTCTAAACATTTGACTGCTTTTATTACTGGTGAAGGGACCTTTCAGTTTACTAGATTACTCTTCGGGCTGATTTCAGCTGCGAGTGTCTTTCAGAGAATGGTTTCGGTAGTATTTAAAGGGATAGAAAAAGTCATCTATTTTCAAGATGATATATTAATTTTTGGCGACTCCATGGAAGAACATAATAATGTCCTTCAAAGTGTGTTGCGCAGAATTGACTAGGCTGGCCTTACTTTGCGAAAGGAGAAGTGTGCGTTTTTAGTCACTGAGATTGAGTATTTGGGTTTTTCTCTCTCAGCTGATGGTGTTAAACCTAAAGGGAACTTATTGGAAGCAATCGAACTGGCTCCTTCTCCAGTAGATAAGGATCAATTGCGGTCCTTTATGAATTCTACTCCAAATTTGTGAGGGATTTTTCTAGTAAGACTGCTCCTTTGAGGAGCTTACTGAAAAAAGGAGTGACATTTTCATGGAGCAATGAACAGCAAACTTGTTTTAATTTAATTAAAACTGAACTTTCTTCTGCTAATGTTCTCACACCATTTGATATCAAACGCTCTTCAATTCTAATGGTAGACGCTAGGGCGTCGGTTTGGGTGCTGTTCTTTTTCATCGGCATGGGAACGAAGAAAAAAACCATTGCGTTTGCTTCTAGAGCTTTAACTGTGTCGGAATGTAATTATTCTGTAATTGAACGTGAAGCTCTTGCTGCTGTGTGGGGTACCTATTAGTTCAGGACCTACTTATGGGGTACTAAGTTTGTGTTGCGCTCTGATCACAAACCCTTGGTAAATATTTTGGCTCCTGGAGGTACTGGGAAGGGCTCGGCCAGATTGGTGTCGCGTCTACAAGATTTTCAGTTTGATGTGCAGTTTGTTCAGGGATGGAAAAATATTCAGGCTGACTGTTTGTCCCGTCTTCCCATTCAGTCCATGGTTTGTGGGAATTCATTAGTGGAGTCTCAAGATGATTGTGCGATTGCTTTTACTCAGGATGTTTTGTTTCTTTGTGCTGAGTCGTTTTCATTTGATGAGTGGTCTAAAGGAATGGAGAGTGACGTTGTTTTGAAACAAGTTGTTGATCTCATCATTAAGGGATCTAGGAGGGAGAGTACTGTGGAGCCCTCTGTGAGACCTTTTATTAGGGTTTTAGACGAATTGTCTCTTTCTGATAACAACGTGTTAATGAGGGGTGACAGGTTTATTCCTCCTTATTCACTGAGAAAGAAAATACTTGATTTAGCTCATGAGGGACATCTGGGCCAGACTCTCACTCAACGAAGGGTGAAGGAAAATTTCTGGTGGCCATCTATTGATGCTGACGCTGTGGAGTGTGTGGTGCGTTGCAGTTTTTGTAAGGAGGGTGAGAAACGTTTGAAGGTGGTTGGATCTCAGAATGAGGGTAGCATTTCTTTTGAGAATCTTCCTTGGCACACCATTTGTCTGGATTTTATGGGGCCCATAAATGAGTTGCCTTTCAATCAGCGTTTTGCGATTGTAGTTATTGATTGTTTTTCTAAGTGGCTCACTGTTCGTTTTGTCAGGGAAATCACTACTGATTCTACAATCACTTTTCTGAGAAGTGTTTTTCTGGATGAGGGTTTTCCTTCTGTGTTAATAACAGATAATGGTACACAATTAACGTCTGGAAAAATGGTTTTGTTTTTAAAAGAGTGTGGTATTCACCATCATCGGACCAGTCTATATAACCCACAGAGCAATGGTATGTGTGAGAGGGTTAATAGGTTGGTTAAGGGCACTATTCAGATGTCTGTTGAGTTTGGTTGTTTTACTAACGATAAAGTTCAAGAACTTGTTTGGGCCTATCGTTCAACTCCTCACAAGCATGAATGTAAATCTCCTTTTGAGTTGATGCGTGGCCGTTCTCCTGTAACTAAGTTAACACCTTCTTGGTTAAGAAATCAGGATAAAGTTTCTCCTGTAAAGTCTTCTTTTGATAGTGTTTCTTTACCAATTTCTGTGGGGGATTTGGTCAAAGTAAAGCCCGGAAGGTTCTCTAAGGGTCTTTCGGAATTTCTTCTTGATAATGGGGAGAGCTGGAATTTTAGAAGGGTGGCTTTGTATAGGAGTCATTTTGATGTGTCTGTGAAGGGTACTCTGCCTTTCTCTGACTCCTCCAACAATGGTTATATGTTATCTGCCCAGTGTGATTCAGATTCTTGTTCTCAATCCAATGTAAGGGGGGAGGTGGGTAGTGGTGATGCTTCCACATCTTCCTACTCAGGTGATGCTGTTTCTACTCCTGCACCTTCTCACTCAGATGATGCTGTCTCTACTTCTACACCTTCATATTCAGGTGAGACAGTCTCTACACGTAATAATGTCTTGAGAAGTGTTCGATCTCGCCGTCCACCTGTCTACCTAAGTGATTACATTCATTAGTTGTTCTTTTGTTTTTCTATTTTGTTTTATGGTTTTAAGGGAGGGAGATATGTTGTAAATAGCTTTATCTGGTGCTTGGCCAGATGGTGATCTGCTTGTTTATTCTATGCTGCGAATAAACTTGATACTTACAAGTTTCTACCTGTGTGATTCATCATTCAAGTTTACTACATTTTCCTCTCAGGCACATATTAGAAAGATGTGTTGTACGTTTTAGTGAAATTTCCGCAGAGAAACAATGGTACAGTGGTGACAGTCAAACCTTATTTCATTGGCTATAAATATTATTTTGATGTATTTTCATGAAGTTCCCTCCCTCTTACTGACCCTCCCTCTTACTGTTATAAGGGAGTGGCTCTTCGGAACATTTACACCCTCTCCACTATCATGTGGCATTTTTGCAAATAGCTGAATTATATCAAGATCAATCAAAAACAATATCTGGCATTGTAGGACAAACTGAGAGACAAGCAGTTCCAGGATGATGAGCAACAGGCATCACCAGAGTCCATTGTATTCAGACTTTTTCATGATTCCAGTTGGGAAGAAAAAAGTAAGTGACAGCTACTCTGGTTTTTAGCAAGTTTTGCTAGTGCAAGTTTTCCAATGATATTTGAAAAAGCACTTAGTTTGAAACTTCAATATTCCAAAGCATCTCAATGCTGGAATGCTACTCAGTTGAATGAAGTCAAGAGGAGTAATTTGGATGATGAAGAAGCTTCCACATCAACTGCTCTAGTACAGAGTGTGCATCCAGGGGATACCGTTCCTGCTGATACTGCTACCTGTAGGAATGGCTGTCTTTTGCATAGTGTCCCTCCAATATTTTTGCCCTGTTTTTCTGGCAATAGAACTCTGTACTCTTCATGCCAGCTAAAGATGAGTGAAGGGCCTGTGATTCCCTTTAGAAGATATTGAATTGGGCTTAAACCTGATTGGCACAATTAGCCTTCCTATTAGGCCATTGTCTATGGTGCAGAAATACACCCCAACATGGAAAGTTAAATGTTACCTGTGGACTGCAACTTCTACTGTGCCGTTCACTACGGTGCATGCAAGTACGTAGCGTCAGGCCTACTCTGTGTAGCCTGAAAGCAGCAACTTAAACTCTGCTGCAAAGAGCTGTAAAAATCATCTTTTTTGACAGGAAGGAAAACCTTAATTTAAACATTAAATAAGTCGGCATTACGAACACTTTTGTGCCTACTTGGTAGAGTGCATAATATTTAAAAGCATAATATGCATGATATTAGAAAATGTATGCACACCCTAGTGACTACGCCCAAAAAGACATTGTCACTGTTCATACTGCAATTAGCACATACGAAAAATCATAGTATATAGATTATGCAATGTAATCCATACTATTTGACCTATTCCACCTACAGACTCTATTGAAAGACTTCTTTTTATATTTAATAAAAATGCAATCGAATGGTGAACTGAGCTTTGTATTACATGAACTGTATATGTAACTTTTACTAAGTTAGCTTTACCCTCCTTAAAACTGCTGGAGGCTAATTTGCATTATCTCTCCAGCAACTGCCCAGCTTGTATTCATCCTGAATGAGGTGTGAAACAGGTGTGAAAACTGCTCATTATCCTGGCTATACCTCTGGGTGGGTCAATAGGCTCTTCACAAGGGAGAAAGGGTTTCTTCATCTTAAATTCTGAGAGTGAGGGGACACTTTGAAATTGTTTTCAGTAGGGCTCACAAAAACTGCTGGGGTATGGTTGCCCCAGGGAACTTTTATCCCATTGATTAGGGAGAATGCAGGAGTCTTCCCCATCCACTAGATAGTGTCAACCACACCAAGGCACATTCCTTGGAACACTTACTAGACGTACAGGATGTCAGAAAAGTACTGGATCTGTTGTCTGTGTCCTGTGTGGATCCCCTTTGGACTGGAACTGAACTATCTTGCACCCAGGACAAAGAAGCGGCCTCCGAGGGTCAGTTGGCTGACCTCCTGTGTGGCTTCAGGTACACAACAAGCTACAAGAGGATTTTTCCCTGACCTGTCCAGCTAACCAGTGGTAACTGGACTTGGAATAGATGTTGATGTTGGTCTGTGACACTCTGAGAATCTCTAGGCACCATTCCTAGGAGTCCTGGGGCTTTTAGAAGTGTGCTCCTGTGGTTGTTTGGGCACCAGAAAAAAGTTTAGAAACTTTTGAAAACTTCAGAGCTTCAAAGGGAACCACCGGGTAAAGTGTCTCACCGGCAGTTCCATTGCATCGGATTGGATTTCAGCTTTGCCCTATTCAAGGGTCCCTGCACCTATGTAAAAATGACTAAGTCCCATTATGCATTGTGTGAGAAAGCCCCAAAGCTCCAGACTGCCAGCAGAGACTTACTTGCTTCGGGTATCTGGCCTTCAGTTCCATGATGGTGGCTACAATTTCAATGTGTTCCACATGGGTAGGACTTTTCTTTTTACAAAGTGGCAAAGCCCCATTCTGTGTTTCAATGCTTTACATAAAAACAAAGCCCCACTTCCTGAGGTGGGACTTAGAAACATTTTCATTTTTCGAACTATTGACTTCCAGACTTTCAACATAACCAATCCACTTGGTGAACTGTGAAGGGCTCCTTTCTACCCCTTCCATGGACTATCATTGGTGCTTACTGCTTTTCACTGTTATTGCTAATTAATATGTTATAAATTCATATCTCTGGTCTCCCTTTTTGTCAATGTAGTGTCCTTTGTTTATTTTTCCAATTCAGTTGGGATTTGTATTGCTTGGTGTTTTGACTTTATTCCTTCTTTCATACTGCCCTAAGTTAAGCCTATGTGCCATTGCTTTTGGGGGGTTGAGCGCAGGGTAATTCAGTGACTTTGAGGGATCACCTGGACCATAAGTGTTATTAGTCCTTGAGGTAGGCAGTTGCCTACCCCAAATAATAATCCACTTTTGCACACTGCCACACTGACCTGCGATGTCAATCCACTCTACATCAACATTTCCTTATACTGCATGAAATGTGCAAAATGTATCTCTGAGAACAGAGTGCTGAGACCAGCTATTATCTATTCACCATGCAAACTGCAAGAGGTACGTTTAGGATCCTTTAATTTACTATTTAAATTGGATCCCGAAAAAATATGAAAAATATTTGTAATAAAGGTAAAACTTGTTAAAAAAGGCAAAAAACAAACGTTCTTTTTTAGAAGCACCTTTATTGCCTAACGGTTTGAACAAATGTATGTTGTCATGTGTGTCTCTTAATGTTAACATAATCTTACAGCTCACCGTGGAGGACTATAGTTTCCATTAAAGGCCCGTTCAATGTTATAGGTCCAATCTAAAGGCACATAGCTATAACTAGGAGTAGCACTTTAACTTCTACCGCAGCCAGCTACAAAAGACTGTAAACCATAGGAACATTCCAGCCCATGATTACAGAAAGTCCTAAAATAAATTCATACCCAGCCATACTCTGCTGTACAAGTCATTAAATTGTTACTAAAGACAGGGGTCACTAGAACATGAATATTGAGAACCGAATCAACATAAGCTAATTAGCCAGTATGTTCTATGTCCAGCCGGACAGAGTTTTATTTAGACAAGATGAGTGGTAAGAAAAATGATAAATAATGTCAAGGGGGCACAGCCTGTGACCCACACAAAACAAGACAAAACAGCAATTTCAGGCAAAAAAGGGGAAGCGGTCTGTTTTCTAGTAATCAGTAGACAGACTTGATTCTATGAAAGTACCATTGTGCAATACATTCTGAATATTTAGAGCAATATGGTACATTGGTATCGACGTTTCGATCCCTTGACTTAGATATGTGGGATCATCTTCAGGACAGTGATATATAAAGCATGCCTGTCTTGAATACATAAAGTTTCCTTTCATACACGTATTAACATATAACATGGAAAAATAACAGAAAGAAATAATATGGAGGAAAGTGGGAAAAAATAAAAAATATTATTGTTAAACAATTTTCTAGGCATGGACCCATCTAGCCAATAAATCAGTGACTATTGTATTGTATTGTATCGGGATTTATATAGCGCTCGGCTGCCCCAGCAAAGGGGCGTCCCGGCGCTGCGAGCGAAACTAAAAACAGAAGGGGAATACCAGAAAAGAAGAGGAGCAGTTACTGAAAGAGGTGAGTTTTGATGGCTTTTCTAAAAGCCAAAAGATCCTGCATGCCACGAATAGTTTCCGGAAGGCTGTTCCAGAGCTTGGCAGCGAGCGAGCTGAAGGAACGACCGCCCATTCTGGCTAGATTGGTACGGGGAATGACCACCAGATGTTGTCCTGCTGACCGCAGTGGCCTTCCAGGGAAACTATCAGTGACTTTATCCTGAGCAAGGTCTAGCACTCGGAAGAATTCCACAACAAGGGCGATTAATGAGTGACTTCAAGTGACATTTCAACATAATGAAATCAAACTTTTAGCCACTAGATTTCAGCATGATTTACGAAGGGCGTAGAAAAAATATGGGATACATTGGCGACAAAAGCTACATTCTGGGGTGGACAGACTGAAGCGTGAAAAGTGCGTAAAGTGAAGGCGCCATATGAGAAGGAAGGAGCGTAAAGCAACCTAGATCTGCACTCTCGATTATTCGGCAAGTCGGGTTGCGGGGGAGGTATAGACCGTGTCAGACGTGGTGTATATAGTCTCAGTGTAATTCTATAGTGTTATCTGAAGCAAATTACGGCGCAGTGCAGTGAAAAAAGCTAAGGGGGACAGTGAGTTACCGGTGGGCTGCACATTCAATTAGCGTGTGCAGAGTGGTTACAGATCAGACTAAATCAGTCGGTCCAGAAGGAGGGGCTAGTTATCCTAGAACGGAAAGTCCAAAATTAGGGAGCATGGCGGCGTTTGTGACCAGGATAATTGGTTGAGAGTACAGGGGTCATGCTTACCCAGTAGTGTCAGGTTTGCGGTCCAATGATACTAGCTCAGAATGGAGCTCGGAAGTGGATACAGATCTGGAGGATGGAGCCAGAGCAACGGCGAATGTGGAAAAACCCTCAACTGTAGTAGAAGAATTCTGTTTTTTAGGCCTAGACAGAAGCATCAGTGCCAGACAAGGCCCCCCAAAAAGAAGAAGAGGCCGGGGATACAGAGGAACCGACAAAGAGGAAGGAGAAGGAATGGAGCTAAGATCAGGAAGCAGATCCAAGAACTCGAAATTAAGAAATTGAACACAACAGCCACTTCCATTACTGTTATTAACCTCACGGACCTAGCTTTATCTGAATCTGAAATAGACATTTTTTTATTTGATAAACAAATTTTGTTTTATGGAATTGACAAAATAAAAGAAACACACCAGCCATACAGCCTCAGGCCATGAAATTCTAGGACTAAGAACGGAAGTTAGCACCACCTGGTTTACAAACATTGGTAAAAGCATTGAATATAAAGTTGGACATTCCCTTTATGACAAAACCACATCCCGCAACCATTTCCCCCAAAAACTACGGTATTTCTTAGGACATCCATGAGCCTCATACATAACCTTCTCCTGCGTGGCACACTAGTCCACCCCAGTCCTCCAACGTCCAAAGTTCGGAGGTAGGGGGAGCTTCCAGGAGGCTGCAATGTCTCTTTTTGCAACCACCATTGCCGTAGTATAAAACAACTTTTCGTTCCGAGACCCATCCAGCCCATCAGTGATGCCCAGGATCGTGTGCTTTGGGTCATGGGGGAACTCCCAGCCCAAAACCTCGGTGAGTTCCTCGTCAATCTCCCCCCAGAACCGCTCCAAGCGGGGGCATACCTACACCATGTGGGAAAAGTCTGCGGGATCGTGACCACATCTAGCACAAGCGGAAGTTGGGCTGAATCTCCACCCACACATCGCCTAGCTACGTGTTAACTTTCTTGAGCCTGGTCCCCTGCCACAAAGGTGTACATTGGGTCAGTGTGTGAGTCCATTTGGTGTGCCACAATTCCGCCCACCAGGCCAGCAACACAGAGGGCGTTACCTCCGGTAAGCATGAGGCAATAGGGTCCCATACAACATAGCCTGAATGGCGTAGCCTAATTCCCCAACCTCGAGCCTGTAAGCCGAGTCAGACCAACCCCTTTGAACTAATCATGTATAGAGAGAAGCCGCGTGGCCAAATAGTACAAATAGAGATGGGTCATTCCCAAGGCCCATTCGAACGAGGGGATCCTACAGGCGTTGAGTGCCAATTGGGCCCTAACTTTCCCCCAAAAAAACTTGTTGGCTATGCTATCGAGTTCACGGAACCACGCCCTAGGAATGCCCACGGGGTGTGTTGTAATACATAGAGGAAGCGGGGGAGCACCATCATTTTAAATAGGGTGACCCTTCCCATGGGGTTCAGGGGCAATGGTTGACACTTCTGGAGGACCGCCTTAACCCGTTTCACCGGGGGAGCAATGTTAAGGGCCCAGCTGAGCTAAGGGAGCAAGGTCATCCATATCCCCAAATATTTGAAGGATTGACGGTGAAGAGGAATGTTGGATTGCCAGTCAAAACATTTGCAGGAGAGGTGGAGGGGAACCAGGGCCGACTTATCAGTGTTCAGCCGGAGGCCCGAGGCCCATTCAAAGAAGTGAAGAATGCGGAGGCAATGGAGGCATGACTGGACGGGATCTGCCAAGTAGATGAGAACGTCATCCGCATAGAGTGCAATTTTGTCTGGGTCGGTGTTGGACCACTCCCATCCCTGCATATGTTCGCACAATCGCATCATGGATGCCAAGGGCTACATCACCAAGGCAAAAAGCAAGAGGGACAGGGGACAACCCTGTCTTGTTCCCCTGTGAACCGAGGAGGGCTCTGACAGAACCCCGTTTTCCAGGACACGGGCACGGGGAGAGGCGTAAAGAACCTTAGCTATGGCACGAAAATGGGGACCGAGTCCCATCTTATCAAGGACATCCTCTAAAAACCCCCAATCCACTGAATCAAAGGCCTTTTCAAAATCCACCAGAATAATTGCGAGGTATGGAGTGAGAAGATGAAGATGTGCCAAGGCGACTAGCAGTCTATTGAGAGAATGCCTGGTGCCATGTGAGGGCATGATCCCGCATTGGTCGGGATGGCCCAGCGTGGCCAAATGGGGTTTGAGTCATTGGGCAAGGATCATGGCTAACAATTTAACCTCGGTAATAATGAGGGAGATAGGGTGGTACTCTGCACACTGCGTTGAGGGTGGCTGGGGGAGAACCACAATGGTGGCCATATCTGTCTCCCACAGGAAGGAGCCCTTTTCCACTGCCTCCCAAAACAGCCCTGCCAGATGCGGAGTGAGAACATCCCAATACTGCATGTAATACTCTTGAAGGAGACCGTCTGGGTCCGCTGTCATTCCGGAGGAGAAAAGGGCAATCACTCCCTCTATTTCCTCACGTGTGATGGGGCGATCAAGGTCTTTTTTGCTAACGGGGTCTAAGCTGGGGAGGAGGTCACCCGCGACCTCCAACATGTCTGCAAGAGAAAGGGATGGGGGTCTGGCCTCAAAGAGTCGATGGTAATAGGAGGCATAGGCATGGGCCACTCCCTCTGGAGAATGGCACAACGAGCCGTCCTGCGCCATGACCTCGGGAATGATGCGGTTTGTCCTAGGGTATGTGGCAAGGTGATGGAGGAGCAAACCATTCTTGTTGCCCCAACCATACACCCTGGCCACGGATGAACGCCAGAGGAGTTTGTTCACCTCACGCAACAACTGCTTGATTTCTGACCGGAGCCGGGCAAGAAGTCTGGCTTCAGGGGCGTCTGGAGACTGAGTAGAGGCCCGCTCGAGCCGCAAAACCTGTGCCTCCCGACTGGTAATTTGTTCTACTTGGGCCTGCCACTGACGTTTAAGCTGGCCCTTAGCAATACCCCTAATCGTGGCCTTGCCCGCCTCCTACAGAACGCCTAGAGAGGAAGGATTTCCGTCATTAGAAATGAAGTATTATTTGAGTTCCTGACCCACCACCTTCCGGTACTCCCTGTCTCAGAGGAACCAGGCATTAAGTTTCCATGTCTGCCACATAAAGGCGGAAGGAGGGCCCGCGTGAATCGTTACTGGGGAGTGATCCGAGATACAACGTGGGGGAATGGCGACATCCTGAACTGTAAGGCAATCGGTTGATAAAACAAAAATAGCATCAAGACGTGCCTGCGTGTGGTGTGCTGCCGAAGTGTGTGTTAACTGCTTAGAATGTGGGTGCCATATACGCCAAGCATTGCACAGACCCCGGGACTCGGACCAGGCCCTCAGCTGCTTCGCCTGCGTGACTCCACTAGGGGAAGTAGGAACGGTTGTATCAAGGTCAGGTGAGGCGACCGCATTGAAATCACCCCCAAGATAAGTGGGACCCAGTGGTAGGGCGCCAGGAGTTCTGCGGATTTGGCTAGTGTCACCGTTAGCATGGAAGGGGGAGAATAGAGCGATACAAGGTTGAGGGGGCTCCCGTGTAATGTACCGCTGAGAGCCACAAATGTACCCTGGGCATCGCAGGTTGTCTGCACAATGACAAGGGGAAGAGAGCGCTTCACCAAAATCCCTGAGTGTACCCTGAGTGCCACGCCCTGTCGTATCCATAGTGCACCAGAAAGGGGCAACGGTTATCCAGCAAGTGTGTCTCTGGTAGTAGCAATATGTCCACCCCAAGGCATTGAGCGTAGCACAAGACAGCCACCGGCTTGTAACGGTCCAGGAGGCCATTAACATTCCAGGACATGATGCATAGAAAAGTGCTTAATAGAGGTGTATCAGACATGGTGGCTTGGTGGGATGGCATGGCGTTAGAGACCCAGAGGGGGGCCTACATCAAGAAGGGGCGCCCGAGGGTGCCGTGTAGTGTCCAGAGGGAAATCAGTGTATTCCGTTGGGTGCAAATCCGGGTGCAATTTGAGTGTTGGTGTAACAAAATTAAGAAATAATGGAAACAAAACTAAACAAAAAACCACACAGAACAATGATCCCCACTCCTCCTCCCCCCTCGGAACGGAAGCATCTGTCGCCCCAACAATGAACAAATGAGTCAAGTCCAAACTAAAACGCTTGGGATTGGGGAAGCATGGAGGACCCCTCTTCATGACAGGATGTACATAAACAAGATCATCAGAGGAAAATAAAGCATAAGTCAGAACACAGTCCCCGGCTGCGGAGCCAGGCCCGGCAGGCAGGGACAAGATCAGGCAGGGTCTCTCAGGAGCATCGGGCTACGTGAGAGGTTAGTATCTGGAAGATCAAGAAGAGAAGGCCGGGTCGAAGTACTTCCTCAGTCCAAGCAGCCGGAGGAGCCAGAGCGCCTCCCTCCCGAAGACTCCCCGGAGTGCAGCACTGGTTGCTGGGAGCGGCCCGGTGGGGAGTCCGAAAGGGCCCATCTCATCCCTCGGCGCATGCGGGGGTGGTTGTGATGCGGCAGGGGGCAAAAGGTGTGGGATGGACTGGTCTGCCGCTCGCCCCCCCAGGGGCAAAATCTGGTCGCCAGTCCGCAGTGGGTGCTCTTCAGTTCCCCAGGCCCAAGCCTCAGTAGGAGAGTCAAAAATAAGGTTTTATTGAAGAACACCACTCTCAGATGTGCCTGGAAAAGGAGCCGATATTGGATGTTGAGGGCCCTCAGTTTTTGCTTCACCTCACCAAAGGATCGACGCTGACCCTGGACCTCACGGGTATAGTCCGGGAAGATCATGATTACGTGGTCCTCATAATGGAGCCGCTGCTGTTTGCGGGCTTCAGCCAGGATGACATAATGATCTTTGAAATTGAGAATCCACATTATGACTGGTCGAGGAGGTGCACCCGGTGGTGGTTTAGAGGCAAGGGATCTATGGGCCCGCTCAATCACGAACCATGGGGAGAGAGAGCCCTCGGGGACCCATGACTGTGACCACTTGTCAAGGAAGTCCGTCGTGCGGCCCTGCTCGTCTCCCTCCGGAAATCCCACCAAGCGGAGGTTGTTGCGCCGGGACCTGTTTTCCGCATCCGCTGCCCGGCGGTGTAATTCTTGTGTGTGCGACTGGAGACGGGCCATTTGTCCCTTGAGTTGCTTGACATCATCCTCTACAGTAGAGATTTGGGTTTCAGTCTCCTTGATCCGGTCAGTGGCATTTTGAAGGTCCTGGCAGATGAGGATCATATCCACATCCGCGATCTTGCCCTCCACTGAGGTTTGCGAGGCGTGGATTGCCTGTAATATAGTGGACAAATCTATAGGCGGTGGAGGCTCTTGCTCAGCGGGGCCCCCATTTGCTCCAACGTCCGATGTGGTGAAACACTCCATCTTAGTTTGAGTGGTGGGGCCCTTTGCCGACCCATCAGTTCTCCCCATGGTGACACCCCCCTAAGCTGCTGGTTCCCAGCCTCCTCGCCGGTGGTCCCCTCAACAGAGGGCGACAGTCCCCTTCAAATAGAACAAATTCAAATATTAGAAATGGCCAGAACGAAGGAAAGGCAGAACCAAATCTATTGCCGCTCAGCTCGGCTCCAAAGTGCAGGATGGGGAAGGAGCAGAGAGGCCAACAGCCGGGCAGAGATGAGTTAAGATTTGGGGTCCAGGCAGTGGTGGGACAGCGGCGAAGCTAGGGGCAGGACCAGGAGAGCCCCCTCCATGCACCAGGTCCAGAGCTCTGAGAGTGATGGCGAGCCAGGGGCCCAGGAAATGAACAACAGGCCCAGCCACAAGCCCCCCGCCGCTCGATTTATGCGGCCGAGGTAGTCCCTGAAGCCACCCCCAACCCGGGACCACTGTGTGTCATGGCGCTTCCCACAAATTAGCCACAGGGTCTGGGGGGCACTGATTCCACTCCTGTGTGGTCCAGATGAAGTGGGAGGGATGGACTCAGACCAGACTAGAGGCAGATGGGGCCACGCGAAGCCGGTCCAGACCCCAGCCAACCTCCCACATGCACGGGGCCCCAACAAACGTCCCCAAACCCCCCGTCTCCGGGGCTCACCCACCTGCAGGCACTCCTCAGTCCCAGGTCCACAGCTACCCCCCAGGCAGTCCTCGCCACCCAGTGCGATAGCTGGCCTCGCAGTTACATCGCCAGGAGGGATTGGAGCAGAGGCAGAGGCCAAATTTAGGGGTAGGACCCACAGGAGAGACCCAAGGGCGGTGAGAGAAGGGATGGCGATGCCGCAGACCAGCAACGCCCTCCCGGGCTGATTCACAGGTGGGGGGCCTCCTCCACCGTCCAAGCCTTCAGCCGCTAGGCCCCCGAGGCGTGTAGAATGCGGGTCATAGAAAGGCAACAGGCACTATCCCCCAACCCCACCACCACCCAATACGGCGGCCACCAGGAGATGAGGAGACGCTGGTGAGAGCCACAGTGCCCTGAGACGCTCCACTCAGCACTGACGGGGGGGCACTCGGGAGACAGTTGGAGTGATCACCGCCTCAGAGCCCATGTCCGCCTTCCTCCAGCCTCCCAGGCGTATGACACAACAGCCGATGTAGCGGCAGCGCCGTCGGGGAGGCCGGGATGCAGGCGAAGGATTACGTCCCCTCAGCAGGCCGCTGGGACTCTTTACATTCAGTCCGCCGCCTCCTGCGCCAGCCGGGGAGACAAACAAACCAGGAAGAAGGCAGATGCCCCCTCACTTCGGCAGATTCCTCCGGGCACTGCAGCGGTCGAGGGCGAGTCAGGCAGAGCACCCCCCACCCCCCGAGGGCAGCCAGAGCTGCAGTCAGGGTGCGGGAGCCGCCATCTTGGGCACGAGGCATGGCCAGCCGGAACACTGCAGCAGGAGGACAAAGGTCGAGGTCCCGCACTTCCAGAGCACAGCCGAAAGTGCCGTGAGGAATTCAGCAGCAGTTTACCAACTGGGATGACTCATTCACGGTGAGGATTGCAGGCGGATGGCGCAGCGGTCAAGGAGCACACTTACAGTGCGTTCACCATCTTGGCTTCGCAAGCCATGCCCTGAAATAGACGTTTTAAGCCTGGGATTATCATTCTGTCGTAGAACAAACTTTAACTGTGCACAGATGCGAATCGATTTCTTACACTATGTAAGAAAGCTAAAACTGAGAAAATATTTCAATAATCAGTCAAACTAAAAAAGCAAAGAAATGGAAAATCAAGGACAAGGTCCAGAAAGCAATTAAGTGATAGATGTTCTAAACCTTCTTAGAGACCTGGAGGATTTAGAAAGAAGGTTTCAACATACACACTTCGAATAAGGAAATTGCAGACAGAATGGGTCTAAATATTTATGGGACATGTTCAACGGAGTTCAGAAATAGTAATTCAAGATCTTAAAGAAATCGCAAAGGATTCCAGCAAGAAATTCAACCAAGAGACAAAAGAAGAAGAAAGAATTTATGAGAACACTATGGCCAAGATTAAAGTGAGAGCGGATATAGCTGTGAGACAGTCAGACAAAGGGGGCAATGTCGTCCTTTGGCTCTGAGCAAATATATTGGAGAGGCTAAAACATTGTTGAGTGAGGCAGATTGCTATCAGCGAGTCCCATTAAGCAACATCCTGGAGGTACAAACCAAATTCTTCAAAGAACTAGTAAGGCGGAGAGGGATGGGGTTGATTACGGAATCAGAATACCACTACTTGAAAGTTGAAAATCCCCTTACCGGAGGAGCCAAGCTCGCGATCGTAATGGTCGCTCTCTAGCTCGGCTCCGTCAGCCTGCCGGCCTGACTCGCATATCCTGCTGCATATCCTGCCCCGAAACGACACACTCGAGCAGACACAGAAACGTAAAGTGTTGCTCCTACTCACCGTCTGACCTGGAGACTCCTGCGTGCCGCGGTTCCGAAGTTATGCCCCGGTGGGACCGGGGCCTCCGCGGTGATGAGACCGGGGCCTCGCCTATTGGACCCAGCCCGGCGTTGATGTAAACGTCGGCCTGGCCGAGAGCGTGAGCCACTGGCGAGAGACCATTGTGCCAATATCCTGGTGGTCCTGATCCGGGCTTGCCTTGGCGACCGTGAGGCTGGTGCGGGGCACGGTGCTCCGAGGACTGATCGTGTGAAGGGGTCCCCCCGCCGCTGCTCCGTCCATCCACCCTGGAGCCTCGCGCCCGTACTCTGTTCGTCATACACGCCAGCGATAGTACAGGCGGACCCCCGACTTTGGCGGCTCTCCTTTCTGCACCAAGGCTGCCATTGCTGGGACCCCCCTTAATACCTGCGGGGGTCCGCATCTGCGGGACTGCTCCGAGAGTCGCGGAGGGTGGTGACGAGGCTGAAACTACAAAATGGCGGCCGTCGGGCTAGGCCACGGATATCCTTAAGACGGCGGACTTGGGTTGCTGGACTGCACGGGGGCCTGGACATGTGTACGTGAGCCTACAATTGGCGATGTTCTTGGCGCACTACGATCCTTGTTTGCGGCCTTGGCCCCTGGTGCCCTGGGGGATCGGTGCGGTCCGCCGCCATCTTAGATGGACGGTTCTTCATGGTCCCTCCTCGTCTCAATGATGCCACTGCCTCGCCCCCCCCCGGTCATGACGAGGGTTCATGCCGCTGTCCATCAACAGGTATGCAAGCAAGTGATTTTGGAACCTCCTGCGCTTTAATGTTTGGAGTTCGGGAACTTGGATATGGTGCTGGGGCCCGATCCTACCCGAATGCCCGAGAAGCATGGTGGACTGCTGCATATCTTTGCCTTGATGAGGTCGTGTTTCTGTACTGCAAGAGAACCCCCGCTTTCCCGGACGGCGAGACTGAACTTCTGTCTTTTATTGCCCTTGTTAACATTGTTGGGACACTTAAACTGCATGCCCGGACTTTTGGTCTCTTGCCTATGGATTGACTTCCCTGGCCTACGTTTTTATCGGAATTTTTCTCATTCGTATGATTGCCCCGCACCGTGTTGCTCACTTCCCGCTGTCATGTGGTGGGTGGTAATTGTGGCTAAGAAAGGCCTGGGGTGAGATACTATGCTCCCGGTGGATTTCTGGTGTACAGATCCGTGGCGCAGTTGCCCGTATACATAGTGCTGTGGGTGACCCCCTTGTAAATTCTCTGACGCTCGAGATTGTGTCGTTTTCATTTAAACGTATTACGATTGTATGGTTGGGCGGAGGGCTGAGGCCGACCGTTTTGTCTCTGCTCCTTTACTCCTCCCTCCTATTTCTTTCTGTCTTCATGTCCTTCTTTTTGTCTCTTTATTCCTCTTCTCTCTCTCTTGTCTCTGCTACATTTCGGGTTCTGATTTAGGGCGACAGGCACGCTGCTGGTGGGGTAGGCCGTAGCCTTCTGCAGGGGTGCTGGGTGGGATGGGTGGGATGGGTCTTATCTGCGGTTTTATTTTTCTTAGTTCTATGGCCCTTTTGTGTCTCTTATAGGAGCGCCGCGTCTGTCCCTGCCTCCCTTGGTATGATTGGGATGGGGTCAGTATCACCACTGCTCTCCTTCTTGTGTTTATGCCGCATTTCAATTGCGACTCCCATCCCCTCCTCGTTGCTAATAATCCTGCTCTTTTATGTGTCCTTGCTACGGGGTGCTTGTATCGGCGCGGCGTTCTTCTTTTTCAGTCTGTATTTTTCTTTTTCCCCTCTTCCTTCCCCTCCCCTCTTCCTTTTTTCTCTCCCAAAGGTTAGTATGACGGGTTAGTTCTACTGATGTCGATATTCCGGTTCCTTTGTTCTGTTTCCGATGTGCTACTGGGTGGTGGATGTGTATACGATGAGTCTAATTGAATATTGATTTGTGTTAACCGCATCTGTTTTCATACTGATGTATACTGTAGTGCCACTCCTCCGCGTTGCTGCCCTTTAGCTTTTTTGTAGCCACTGATTTGCTTTGGGAACCCGGATTCATTTATGCTGTAACCGAGCCTGTTATACTCCTTATTGTAATATTATAAAAATTAACCTTCTTTGTTCCTGTTTGCGGGCCGTCCAGATCCTCCCCCCCCCCTCCCCCTTTTTGGGCTGTATTGATTGCGCTCCATTATGATTGATTCTGTATATTTTCCTTCTGGATTTCTTGATTGCTATATCGTGTCGTGGCCGGCCGGACTGGTTGTAGGCCCAGATTTGTATATCCTTTCTGTACAAATAAAGGTTTATAAAAAAAAAAAAAAAAAGAAAATCCCCTTACCCGATACTATATTTGATTCCAAAAGTCCACAAGAGCATGATGTCGCCTCCTGATAGGCCAATAATTTTGCCCATTGGGAGCTTGTTTGAGACTACCTCCAGGTTCTTGGACTATTTCCTACAAGATATTGTGAAGTCTTTACCTTCTTATATTCAAGATACAGGGGACTACTTGAGAAAATTACAGGATGTACAATGGGAAGGGAATTACTTGTTGATAATCCTAGATGTAGTCTCGTACACGAGCATTGCTAATGTGGATGGTCTAAGGGCACATAGAGATTTCTTGGGAAGAAGACCGCTGAATTTGCATCAACATTCTGAAATGCGTTTGCAGATGCCAAACTATGTCTAGAAAATATTTTTTTCCTTTTTGGCACCGACACATACAGGCAACTGAGAGGGACTGCGAAGGGGCACCTGCTTCACCCCCAGCTATGCGAATCTTCACATGGGCTGGTGGGAGGCACAGGTGCTCAGAGCCAACTTCGAGGTAGAATGGAGCGATAACATCAAAGCCTGGTATCGATTTATTGATGATCTATTCATTATACAGAAGGGTCCGGTGGAGAGTGCTGGTGATTTTATAACTGCTATTAATGTCAATGTACTCAACTTGGTATTCACTAAAACCATCAGTGATACTAGCATACACTTTTTAGATCTGGAAATTTTTATTCAAAATGACATTTTACACACACAAACTTTTAGAAAAGCTACAGCAGGGAATGTCATTCTGTATTCTGAAAGATTTCACCTGAAAAATCTAAAATTGTGTATCTCATATGCGGAACAACTGCAAGTCAGGCATAAGCAAAAGTGGAGAAAAAGTCCAGAAAACAGATCCAAACAGAGAAAAAAGAAAAGGAAGAAGTGAAGAAGGCCTCAGCTCAAGCTATCCAAATGATAACCAGGTACAGTACCCATCATGCAAGGGTTAGAGACTGCATGATGGGTACTGTATCATCACAGATGTGGAAAAGTAAATTTTACCATGTTGTATGTGCCTACGTGTTCCCCATCCTATGTTATGTGTGCATGATCGATATGCATGTATCCCCTTATGATCGATTAAAGACGCAATTATAGTTGTGTCCAACTCTAGTATGCCAGTTTCCAGTTCTCGTAAAAGCAACGAGTATTAGGCTTATGTTACCACGATTTACAGTGTACACGTTAATTCATTGAATTGTCCCCGTTTCTAGGCCTCAAAAGGGCCCGGACACCAGATTCAAGCTCCAGTCTCCTGAACCCTCTCCGAGGAGCGATGCAGCCACCACCTGCATCCCTGACCTTTTGCTTACTTCCTGCCGCACAGTGCCCGGCCCGGCCTGGCTCTGCCTGCCTGTCTGCCAAGAGTATGTTATGCTTCTAGTTATCAGTTCAGCCCTCCGTCTTTGCATTCCTAAGCTACTGAACTGCATCAACAGTTTCAGCCATAGTCTAGTCTTTATGTCTCCATGCAAGAGAATTACTGTATTAATATTCATAGAAGATTCATAGCCCACGCATTACACGAAGAATATATGCATGCACTAGCCTTAGAGTCAAGTAGCCTCTGCTCTGATAACTTTTCGTTTCTATCAACATGTACTCCAAACACAAGATACCAGATATGCCATAGGTACATGTCGTCCTGACACCGTAGACTTTAGTCTCCTCTTCTAGTGCAGAAGTCATAGCCCCCAGTTCTCCCTGGTAACACGTCATTGCCCGTTTGCGCGCACCACTAGGTTAAAGGTCCCAGCTGCTCTCAGGTAGCCCCCTCCATGTTTCCGCCCAGTTATGACACTTCTATGATGTTTCACATCACATGTCTCAGTGCACGCCCTGTACACGCCTTCTTCTTCCATCAATGTGTCCTTATCTTTCGCGACTGCTACGCCTACTGCTACGCCTATTGTATGCAATGTAATGTAATGTATGATACTATATATATGCTGCACTGTCGATGAGGCATTGCAGCTGCCATCCATTCTATTTCCGTGCAGGCTATCCCGTTCCTGTCCCTCCCCTTATGCATGATTAAAGCCTGTTAGACTCAGATACCTCGAATCCTGTCTCTTATTTATTGAGCTATCTGTTTTATTCACTGTATTCAAAAATAGTACCGGTAATTATTTATTTATTTACCACATAATGGCGCCCGAATAGGGACTTGCCCTTTCCCCACGCGCCGGCGACGCCACGCAGGCCCCCTGACCCTCTGCAGCCGTGACGGAACCATACCGTGCACGTGCAGATATTTCTGCTTCAAGTATCCCTCAGGCCCACGGAGGAGACGGAGGTTGCGGTCCAGCATCCAGACGAGGCGGTGAGGAACGCGGCGAGTCCCGACCAGAGCCCAAGCCGAGAGTACAAGGTCCGAGGTATCCGGAGGCCCACCTGTAACTGAAGTCCGAAGTGCGTAGTCCGACGTCGTAGCAGTCCAGTCCAGTCCGAGGCCTTCCGTTCTTGCTGCCCGGTGAGTACCGTTGCTGGGGTAGTATCTAGACAGGGTCAATTAATTTGTCTCTGGTCCAGTGGGTTTGGGTACACAGATCCAGTCCGAAGTATTCACCTAGGTGGATACGGGTCCGACGTGTCTCTTTATGGGACCGGTATGTTCTGTACTGTTTCAGCAGTGCATCCAGTAATTCTAGTAAGTCTGTTCTCGAGAAATTCATGTGTTTCTGTTTTAAAATGTACCAAGTAATATTCTGTTCTGTTTGAACTGTTATCAATGTTATCAATGTATTTTAATGTTGTGGTATGAGTGATTTGTTTTTCTATTCATTATTGTGTTTATCGTGTATTGTATTGTGTTCGGATTCAAGTCTAGAATGCCTCTGTTTTCCAAGTCACGTCAGTTAAAGACCAGAAAAGGGTTACTCGAGGAAGCAGTTCCTGTCCCGCCTAGGGATAGTCCAGGACATTTTATGTATCACAAGCATGGCTTAGATGCCATAATATATCTAGACTTATGGGCGGACTATACTAAGGAACTAGAAGAGAAATATAGATGGCCTGTATCAGGTACATGGGATGCCGAGTGCATCATGCGAGTAGAAGAAGCATTATGGAAAAAGAAAGCCAGACAGTCCCAGAAAGATGCCATCGAGTTATGGCGCAAAGAATCTCATAAAAGAACCGAAAAAGAATACAGAAAGACAGAATTAAGTAGGGAATCCTCAGAAAAAGCCCAAGAAAGGGAATTCATCGAAGAAGGTGAACGAGTTAGAGCAGAACAGTCAGACAGACAGAGAAATGCTCTTATTAAGGGTATGTATCCTCTTCTTGCCGAGGGCTTGCCAAAAGCAACCCCGGAAGCACCCTGTAATTTTCCACCGCCATTGGTCCCGATTAAGCTACGTCACAAACCAACCGCAGCTGATATTTTTCTTTCGTCCTATTTGGACGATACCGTTCCAGAATATGCAAATCCTATCCCGCCTGTTCCCGTTAATAATGTAATTCCTGCTCCTCCAGCCACTGGTCCCGTGGGTCCCGTTAATGTTACAGCACCTGTTACTGCACCCCCGGCCCAGTCCACAGTACATGTACCCGCTTTACCAGTCACTTTACCAGCACGTACAGTATATACCGACGACTCTAGTTTAGGAGCCGCGGGGGGAGATTCTCCTCGTACCCCGCCTCAACCCAGACGTCTGACGCTACATGAACTAGCGTTACAGCGTACGCCAAAAGTGAATACATACTTCGATATCAAGCGAGCACTTACCGAATGTCGTTATGATCCAGTTCCAGGCGATGGTAACATGGTCATATATTCATTACGTTTAAGACGGGTGACCGACTATTTGGACACCCTGCCCGATATGAGAGAACATCTAGACAGAATATATCGTTTTATCCGTGCCGGAGTGAATCCAGAAAGTGTTCACGAAGCCATGGTTCAGAGAAAAGTCGAGACTCAGCTCATGATTTTAAAGTTTTTGATTAACTGTTTAATTAGGGAGCAGGATTGTCCGGAAAAAGATCAGGAAGAAATGAAAGTCCTGACCAGGTGGAGTGACAATATAGCTGAGGGAAGACACAAGACACAAAACTGCATAGAGAGTATGTACAAGAAAATTCGTAGGGAAATCAGGAAGATACACGAGAAACGAGAAGCAAAACAAGCAACCGAGAAAGAAGACGACTCTCCTACTGAAGAGGTAGACGACGAGAATCCCTCCAGAATAGCGTATGTAGGTAGAACTAGACTTTCCGACAGACGTTCACGTCCAGATTACAAGAAAGCAGTTCCTCCTCCAGCACCAGAACAGTGTTCTCTTGAGCAAGTATTCCAAGCTACCGATCATATTCTGAAATCGCGAATAGGGTATAGCGAGCTTAGTACAATGCATGAACAAGAACTAGCCCGATCAGCAGTCCGGTGGACTACTGATTCTACCACTTTTCCAGACGAAATAGTGGCACAAATGTTTCTGAAACTGCCCCCAGCCGAGCAACGACTGGTGGGCATGTATATGATCCAGCACCTCATCACATTGTATGAGGTTCAGCATTCTGATCCAGGTCCTCTACATGATGTATTGAACGAGTTACTCCAATACAGATGGAAAGGTCTAGGTACCGATTTAATTAGCGTTATTCTAGAACAGCGCCATAAATACCGAACGTTTCTGAATCCACATTTTGTTCACGTCTCACCCCAGGAAGTTAGTCCTTCTACATAGACAGACAGAATCCGGTACGAGAAGTACATCCAGTCAAGAAAGAGGGTGGTGGGCTAGAACGAGTATTTGTTTACACCCCTATCACAAAAATGGAACTCTTAGAAATGAAGAAGTTAATTCCCTGTCACGATAAAGATCCAGCACGGTTCCACCGTGAATTAAAGGATATGCTCCGTATGGGAGAATACACGTACCCTGATATCATTAAAATGTTAAAGGTCCTGTTGCCTGCGGGCATATATGAAAAACTAAAAGAAAAAGAATGGGAGGTGGGAGAGAAAAAGATAGATTGGACAGCTCTAGAAGCTGAAGATAATTCACGAGTGCCAGGTACCGGTCTTGGGGATAAAGCTAAAGAATTGCCCGAGTTATTGATACAAGTCTTGCCAAGATTACTAGCCACGAAAAAGGAAGATTGGGATGCCATCTCAGCCTGTAAACAGAAACAAGACGAAGATACTAGTGATTTCTATTCTAGATTTGAAAAATGTTTTATTATTAATAGTGGTCTGAAAACAAGTAGTGAATCATACCCTCATCTTTTTGTTACCAAACTAGTCGAGAATTCAAGTCCACAAGTTAAAAATCGAGTTCTGAAAGTCGAAAGCACCTGGCAAGCTAATACTCCGTCACAGATGCTTCAAATGCTCCAGTATCACCAGAACAGAATCAGGGAAGAGCAGGAACACGAAAGGAGACGTATGAAAGACACGAAAATGAAAGTACTAGTTGCACAGTCTGTTCCACAGGACAGTCAGAAGAGGGGTCCGAATCAAGCCAGTCATCCTGCAGCTCCCGTTAAAGGGACCTGCAATTACTGTAAACAGCCAGGTCATTTTATAAACGAATGTGCAGTTCTGAAACACAACATAGCTACTGGTAAAACTAAAGAAAGACCACGTCCGCCTAGACAAGAACAAGTTTCACAGACTTCCCAGCCACCACAGAATGCACAACAGACAGTTACAGTACCGCAGCCTATAGCTGCAACACAGCATGTTACACAGCAGATGTACCAGTATGCACAGTCAGAGTATCCAGATTATCAGCCATATTCATGAAACAGCCTAGAGAGGGAGGTAGGCTTGCCTCTCATCGAGATTCCTGTAGATCAAGAGGGTCCCTATGTACATAGTCAGGTATTGGGGAAAGACAGAAGGTTTCTGATTGATACAGGGGCAAGTAGGACTACCATCAGTCATGACGAGGTTCCAGGGGCTCCACTCTCAGGCTCTAGAAATGTTTCCCTTGGTTTTTCAGGAAAGCCTATTGTTAATGAAATATCGAAACCAGTTACTCTAGAGGTTGGTCCATTGTCCCGAACTACTGATTTGTTACTTACGAAGTCATGTCCGGAAAATTTATTAGGCATTAAGACGTTAAAAGAATTAGGAGCAGTCATATGCTGCTCCCCAGAAGGGGTCCGCCTGTTCTTGCGTGATTTTAAAGGTCATTATGTATTACGTGATTTTGATCCAAGATTATTGAATGTACCACAGCATTTATGGGCGCAAGGTCCAACTGATGTAGGTTGTATGCATATCACACCCCATCGTGTGACTCTGAAGCAAGGTGTTGTTTTACCACGAATCAGACAGTACAAATTGCCACCTGAGGCTGTAGCAGCCTTATCCAAAATTATTGACGAGCTTATTGTTCAAGGAGTGGTTGTAGAAACTGACTCCAATGTATGTAATTCTCCTATCATTCCAGTCCTGAAACGTACTGATCCCAATGCACCTCCAGTTTATCGATTAGTGATCGACCTTCGAGAACTTAATAAATGTATTGAACCACAGTACCCAGTAGTCCCAGATATTTCTTCTCTATTGACAGCCATTGATTCTGAAGCCACGTTCTTTACAGTTATCGATCTCAAGAACGCATTTTTCAGTGTCCCCATTCATCCAGACAGCCAGTTCCTTTTCGGTTTCTGTTTAAATGGAAGAAGCTATAAATTTACACGAGCACCTCAAGGTTTCACAGAAAGTCCTAGCATTTACAGTCAAGCACTTAAAAGACAACTAGACAATATTCACATGCCAACTGACACTGCCCTACTCCAGTATGTCGATGATCTGTTAATTACAGCCCGTTCTGAACGTGACTGCGAGCGTGCGTCACTTACAGTCCTGTATTTCCTGGCCGAGATGGGGCACAAGGTGTCCCCTTCCAAATTGCAATTCTGTGTCCAGCAAGTGGTCTACTTGGGACACTTACTGTCCAAGAGGGGTAGGCAGTTGACACCTGACCGTATCCGGTTAATAGCATGTCTTCCACAACCCAAGACTCAGAAGGAGGTACGAGCTTTTATCGGCCTCACTTCTTACTGTAGACAATGGATTCCTCAGTACGCATATCTAGCCAAGCCACTGATACAGTTAACGACACAGGAGGCAGCCGTCTCGACTGTCCTCCCTTGGACCCAAGAACATACACTTGTTTTTAATGAATTAAAGAAAGCCTTATGCCAAGCTCCTGTTCTAGCAACACCAAACTACAGTAAGCCTTTTACACTTTTTGTTACAGAACGTGATGGTACTGCATTATCTGTTCTCACACAAGATCAAGCAGGACAATACAAGCCCTGTGCTTATTTTTCTAGCACATTAGATCCAGTGGCCCAGGCTCTGCCTGCGTGCCTCAAGTCAGTTGCAGCCACAGCTCTAGCTATCAGACAAAGTGATTCCATAGTGTTAGGACACTCCCTGACAGTACAAGTTCCACACTCCGTGGAAGTTCTTTTAAACCGAACACAGACTCAGCACTTGACAATTGCACGTTTAACAGGTTATGAACTGACACTGTTTCAGCCACACATAGAAATCAGACACTGCAACGTTTTAAATCCCGCTACACTGTTACCGTCAGTTACTTCAAATCCTGCCACACATGACTGTGTGGAAGTCGTTAACACCATGACAAAGCCAAGACAAGACTTGACAGATATTGCATTACCTGATCCTGACCTGACACTTTATGTGGATGGTTCATGTATGAGAACAAGTACAGGAGAACTAGTAGCCGCGTATGCAGTGACTACTGACACTGAAGTTATAGAAACACACCGTATTGATACCCTGTCTGCTCAAGCAGCAGAGCTTGTCGCTCTGACTCAAGCCTGTATACGTGCCAAGAACCTGAAAGTTAACATATATACAGATTCACGTTATGCATTCGGAGTCGTACACGACTTTGGAGTGCTCTGGAAAGAAAGAGGTTTCATGACTTCTCATGGAACTAAGATTCAGCATGGTCTCCTCATTCAAGCTCTGTTAGATGCAATACATTTACCGACAGCTATTGCCATTATGAAGTGCAAGGCACATACGAAAGTCACTGACATCATTTCCCAAGGTAACGATCTAGCAGATCGAACAGCCAAGCTTACAGCTCAGACCCCAGACATTCCAGTTAACACGACACTGACACACATTCCAGAACAGACTACTTGTATGACAGTTAAGGACCCTACACAAGATGTCATAGATATACAGTTACATGCTACTCCCGATGAAATCAAGAAATGGTCCGAACAAGGAGGGGTCCAGACAGATCAAGGATGGTTGACGAAGGGAAAAGCCACATGGTTCCTCCCCGACTCTATGGTTCAAGTCATTATTAACACCGCACATAGTCCTGCACATTTAGGAGAAAAAGCCATGTTAGACAGCATCCAGAACCTTTGGTTCAACAAGCATTTACGAGCAGCAGCCAAGCAGAAAGTCCGTACCTGTATGATATGTTGTCAGTTCAATCCAGGTAAAAGTGTCTCTGTGGAACAAGGTGGATTTCATCCCCCTGACCACCCTTTTGAAGTCCTCCAAATGGATTATATTCAGATGGAGCGATGTCGAGGTTTCAAGTATGTTCTCGTAGTTGTATGTGCTTTGTCCAGGTGGACAGAAGCATATCCAGTTCCAGATTACACAGCTGCGACCACTGCCAGGCAGTTGGTTCGTGAGTTCTTTCCCCGCTATGGATTACCTAGGGTCGTGTATTCAGATAACGGCCAGCCATTCTCATCCGAGCTCATGAAACAAGTTTCCCTTCTGTTAGGGTACCAGTGGAAGTTCCATTGTGTACGCCATCCTGAAGCAGCCGGTCTCGTAGAGAGACATAACCAGACTCTGAAAATCCGCATTGCCAAAGTATGTGCAGAAAAAGGTGTGTAGCAGGGTTTCTGTACTCACACAGAACTGTGCACAGAGGAGTGGAACCTCGACAAATTAGGGTGTCCCAAAACTTACCTTAGCAACCAACTCACCCCTTACCGAGCTAGCTACAGTGTCTCATTGGACATATCAAACTCCCAATGTTTAGACAAACCAGAACATGAACTTACAGTACCTCAGGGTACGTGGGACTCATGAACACTCTTTCGTTATATTATCATTACAAACCAGAACATGGAGTAAAGAAGACACATGTGCATTTGAAATGTTTATTTACTAATGCCGTCTTCTCAGGCGCAGTATCTTAGATAATACAAGTATACTTATTATCAGTATCAAAATTACCAGCATAGTTACTAAGACATAAAAAGCGAATGGTGACAGCATGTTAACATGCTGTAATGAATAAGAGTTAACAACACTTATATCTCACCCTCCCTAACACATATATTATATTATTAGCTAAGAAGGTCTCTTTGGGTTGTTTTAGGGCGGGCCCATACCTTAGTGTCCTAGCATGAAGGAATCACATCAGCATACACCAGCTCTCTCTGCATGTGCACCGCATCAAGTGTGTTAACAAAACTCGTGCAAAGCAATATCAATCCCGCCTCAAGCCCAAGTTGGCAAAGGCTGCACTTGTGTTATGACTATGAAGGCGTGGAGATCAGACCTCATAACAATTCCATATCGTGTTGCTCCTGAAACTTCAGCACTCTCCGTGCAGACATGGTTTAACAAACAAAACTGATATCAGAGCAATAACATATTATTCTCACATACACCACGGCAAACCACTAGGTTGAAAGCTAAGTCAACAATTAAGGGTCGTGTGCAGAAGTTGCAAGAAAGGAAAAATGGCGTTTAAATCTCAAATGTACCTATGCTAACTTAACACGATATAAGGATATATAGGAGCTATACAACACCCCCCCATGATCCGAGAACGGACTAAATAAGATAACAGAAGTGCCATCACATGAGAGCAGAATCCAATTATAAACGAGCATGAATAAAAATTCAATTATAAAAACTAATGCTAAAAAATAGCCCACAAGTATAATGTGGCTCAAGCCAATAGGCAAGAAAAAAAATGTCTTGACTAAAAGTCAATAAAATCAAGGAAATGCTATCAATCAGCATGTCAATTTGAGGCAGTGTCTATGATAAGACTGTATATGAAAAGTAAGCTGCAACAGCCTCCAGTAGGAAGTCACTGTCCTCATCCGAAAACAGTTCAGCCATCCAATTTAAAAGATGAAAGGAACATACGTGATCTTCCAGCACCGGATCCTCTAGAACCATCAGAGGACAGCTCGGTGGGTATTCAAGAAAACCTCGTTCCAAGAAATTTTGCGCTGCCGACAACACATCCCAGGGACCCATTAGTCCATGTGCCACCGCCAAGGCCATAATCCTTTCGTCAGAACAAACCAACTCGTGAGCAATGATAGGACTCATCAGTTGATCAAAATCGACGTCAGAAGATATTGGTCCGCAGAGACACAAATCAATGGCCCAAAGGAAATCACAGGTCAGGCAGCGAAATACAGGCTGGACACAGGTGAAATAGGAGAACCGAAAAGATAATCCAAACGCCGTGCTTAGAGTCGCCAACGGCAGTGTGCCATAATAATCAAGCATGCGGTTGCGAAACCGCGTCAGTAGCAGCTGAGCGTGGTCTTGCACAGGAAGGGCATCCATATTTAAAAAGGCAGAAAACCACCAATGCGCCAGCCGCTAATGCAAGTAAAAACGGGAACCCTCCAAATAAGGACGAAAAAATAGAATGGAAGAAGGCAGGGATGACTCCAAAAATCTTCTCAAAGGAAGTCACGAGACCACCGCTAACAACTTTAAAAAAATGCGCTAGGCCCGTTGTGGAGGATGCGTTAAAGATAGAACGGACCATGGCTCCGAAATGCAAAGGCAAATCAGTGTTTAAAAGAGCCTGAACCTCCGTACGGGTGTTAGCAATGTGAAGCACGAAAGTTTCACGGGCCGAGCTCAAGGCCACCTCTTTCTGGGACAATAGAGCTCTTATTCTAGCCATGCCGCTGAATTCTGCTCCCAAGGTCGGTATCTGTGGCCAAATGGAAGACTCCCTATGTTCACGTGTGGGAGGATAAAGAACATTTCTGCAGCAAATAACTCGCTCACTTACTGTTACTATGAAAGCTATACCTTTAATTAACCCACAACAGTTTTCATTATTGAGCATTAAATAACTACCATTCTCTAACAATTTAAACGTGGGGATGATAGCAGGAACTGGCGTGCCCTGTAAAACGCAAGCCATATTCGGTCGGTCCTTGTTACATGAACCGTGTAACTGTATGTGTCTGCACATTAAAGAATGATCTGGCGTCTCAGTACACTCATCCCCTGTTAGATAAACTTCTTGTTCATCCTTGAAACATCTGTATGTGTATGGGAGTGACCAGACCTCATGAAGAAAACCGCTACCTAAGGGTTCAAAACGACCTATTGGCACATATTTCATACAATTTGAAAACTTATATAAAGCAAAAGGCAGTGTTATTAAACCGTGGATAAGCCACGTAGCAGTAGTGGCTTCTGCCACAGAAAAAGGTAAAGATTCCAACCTTTCAATATGGAGCATAGAAAAGGAAGCATCACGCATTGAAAGCAAGCGTTGTTTATCTGTCAAATTAAACGGTGAAAATAAAGAGGAAACGTTCATGTATCCCCAGGGAACTTTACCCATTTTCAGAGTCTGAAGTGTCCATGCAAACTGCATGATTGACCGTAATTGATTTTGACCATGGTATAATACTGACACTTCATCATGCACAATATCAACAACAGACGACACAATATTATCTAGTGTGTAAATTCTAGAGGAAAGCACGTTAATGCTATTGTCAACAACTGCAAGCACTTTCTCAAGATTCGCCTGATCAATAGCCCTAAGGCGTGAAGCAGCCTCAATCTGTGAGAGTTTCCAAATTTCATTGTAAACCCCATATAACCACCGTTTCGACCTGCCACTAGCTGGGCCCTTAATGAAATCATTCAAATCCACGTCTGCATTCAGTTTGGAAAGGTGATACTTAACCGCAGGTAAAGTTGAATGTTTCAGCCAAGCTTGACACAACTTGCCCACAGAGTAAGAGGTGACAGTATGACTCAAATCAAACCGGGGATCAGATCTAACAGTCTTAAAACCGTCAGTTATATTTAAAAATCTTTTTTGGCAAGAATCAGCACTACGGTGCCAAAGCAGCCAACCCTTGGGATTCATACTGGAAATGTTAAAGGAGGAATTAAGAAGCAGAGCCTGTATATCTTTAATGGACAATCGAGTAAAATTACTCCAATCCTCATATTCCTCCAACTCCGGGAAAGACGGGGTGTTTAACCTTTTAGATGTAGCCAATCCAAAGCATGTGGTCTGGGAAATGGTTTCATTTAAAAACAACATATGATTCGGGATGAGACATGCACGGTGCAAAGCCTCAGTGCCTCGTACCTGCCAGGCCCTTGAACCCCAAACCGATTTAAGGTCTATTGTTTCCTTCCATAACTCATAGCCCCCAGTAACTAATTGACCTAGGAAGGCCTTCGAATACAACAATTTTGTATCTGTAAGTCTAACCTTGGACAGTGGCTGTTTGTGAAATTTAAAATAAAAGGATTCGGGATTGGACTGGTTAAAGTCAGTGAAATAAGTATACTTTTTAAGAAACGTTTCTGAACTCCCTTGTGTAGGAGCTGGGCAATGTTCCCACTGAGTAAAATTAACAGCATCCCTTCGGGAAGATGTTTTGTGTAAGAAGTGATTGCCATAATGTTGGTAACAGAACAATTCACCATAATTAGCAGATTCTAAATATAAATCCTCAGCATCAAAAGCAGCATAGTATTTCAAATCAGAAAACAAACTTTCCACAGCATTAACATCCCAATCATCAGAACGAATGTTTTGTTTCACCACATCCCCCATATTAACTCTTAGTACATTAGGAACATTAACGACTTCCGTTGGGCCATGAATCTGAAAACGAACTGCATCCCACACGATTCCATCCAGAACAGGCCATGCTGTGATGTTAACCAAAGTCAAGTCTCTCTTTAATCTGTGTGTAGAATGTGAAGAGGAAAGTGGGGCCAATGTTCCATTTAAATGAGTAATGCAAGTTCTCACCTCGACATAGTGTCCATTCATAATCCGAAAAAAATAAAACACAAAACCAATTGACATAAAAAGGTAAACCGAAAAAAGGACCAGCCAAATGTATATCCAAGGAGGAATCAAAAAATGTTTTTTAAACAGGCTAGCATATACCGCAATTTGAGAGGGTTTTTTCGAGGCAAGGGAAGCAGAGTCAAATGAAAATCTGGATTCCGTGGCTAAACGAGCTTGCAGGTCAGGCATGGACAAATCAGTGGGGTATGTATAGTCTGTCTCATCAAGGTTAGTTCCTGGCAAATTATTCAATAATGGACTGGAAACAGCAGGTAATTCGATGGCCACCTCAGGTTCATTATTAGAAGCAGTGGGCATAATTGAATTTCTCACAATGGAAGGACAGGAAACAGCCGGTGTCATGCTAAGAAGAATCGGCCACTCTGTGTATCTTGACATTGTCAATAGAAATAAACCTGTTTTCCTTACGACCTGGAAGTGGTGGTAAAATGACTGTTCTTGTGCCCTTCACTCCAAGCACTGGGACTGGAGCTCGATAGGAGGGACCAAACTCTTTCTTGTTGTCGATCTTCTCCCGAACCAGTTCTCCAACTTGGGGTAGCCAGCCAACTACCGGGATCTGCAAGGCATCATCCGATGTGGAGGGCAAATGTTCCTTTGCAAGAGTGTCTCTGGTCTTTTGTAGATTCTGTAAAACATTGCAATGTTCATCTGCGTCAAAGGAAGTGGCGCGAACCACAGAGTCTAGACCGTCAAGGTCAGGGACGTACATCTTGATGCCAAAGAGCATTTCGTATGGGGTCCGCCCACCCAGAGACCTTCTAGGGAGATTATTAAGAGCACGCTGCACGCCATAGAGGTGAGCCAGCCAGTTTCTGCCAGTGCCTATAACTCGGGCTGTCAAAGATTGCTTTAAATCACGGTTCATTCGTTCAACTACACTATTACCCTCAGGTCTGTAGGGTGACGAAAACTTGACTTGGACCCCCATCGAAGTCATGGCATCCTTATACGCCTTAGAGGCGAAAGCCGGACCCTGATCCGAATGGAAGGTACCACAGGCAAAAATCCCTATAAAGATACGCAAATCTCTAATGACAGTCCGTGAATCAGCGCTGCGATGTGGCCATACCCACACAAAGCGTGTGCATGAGTCAACTGCTACTAAGATGTACTTATACGCAGTATCAGATGAAAAAGGACCGCAGTGATCTAAATAAACACAGCCTAGTGGTTTATTAGAAATGTACAACTGAGTCTGTGGCGGACGCGTAGCAGTTGAAGGTTTAATCTGCTGGCATATGTCACAAAGAAGGACATAATCACGCGTCTGTTTGTACAGTCCCCGCCACCAGAAACGTTGTTGTAGTTGCGTTACAGTGGCTGAGACGCCCGCATGCGCAGACGCCACACCTTCATGAGCCGCTGTAATCAAGTCTGTTCTGCGATCCGAGTTGGGAATCAGCCGTTCCCCAACATCAGGAATTGTCACAAAAGGAACCTTTTCGGGACTTAAGTGGTATTTATACTTCGAAGGGAATCCCGCAGGATGTTTACTTCCCTTCTCAGAGGCAGCAATCGCTGCCAAGATGTCGCTATCAATCTTGGTTTTAGACCTAGTAACTGCTGCAACTAAGTATGTAGATACTGCTGATTTCGCTGCTTCATCAGCAAGCGAGTTGCCAACAGCGTGAACTCCTACGCGCTGATGACCGAGAGTATGAATCACATAAACGAGTGGCAACATAGCCTTAAGCTCTGCCACTCGAACCCAGATCATTTTATGTTTTATTGTGCTACCCTTGGAATCATGAAAATCATTTTGAATCCAAAAGAACAAGTTTTCATTGTAAGACTGGACACAGTAGTAAGAATCACTTACAATTAGAGTAGTAACACTTGGATCTGCGTACTCCAAAGCTAGTAAGAGAGCACGAAGCTCTGCCAATTGTGCGGTGCAATCGCCCAGGGGCAACGTGTGCACTTCCCTGGAAACGAACTCATCATTCAACATAGCACCGACCACAATGGCGCATGCGGAAACGTAGGCATGTTTAGAGCCATGCGCAACCTGCGCCGACCCATCAGTGTAAATGATGCAATGGAAGTCCTCCAAAGGTCGCATAGCCAGAGGAGCAGGATGAACGAATTCATACTGCAAGTACTCCTGCGACCGTAAGGAAGCGTCAAAAATAAACATGACATCCGTGGATGACAATGACGCTGCCCACTGAATCCACCGAGGGTGCAAAGCCTTTGAATTCGGTACACTGGCTTTCGTGACTGCCTCCAAGTGAGGACAGGGTGTTACCACTAGCATGCGTTTCCCCTGAGACAGTGCTCGTTCCTTTAGAATAGCCATCTGTACAGCAGTTAAAACCTTTTCTACTGTGGGAAACCGCATCTCAGCCGAAGTGTACAAGTGTGACTTGTAAGCAATAGGTACTGTGTCACCTTCATTAAAAGTATGTGAAACCCACCGTCCCAGGAATTATTCTTATTACCAGGTTGGTGTGGTTATCACGAGTCAGTAAATATTTAGAAGCGAGCAGATCAGCCTGCAAGGATTGCAAAATGGCTGAATGCTCAGGCAGCCAGCATGATTTTGAGAAAGTTGGTTGTATCAAAGCATACAGAGGCTTGATACGCTGGGCATAATCCGGAATGTAAGTTCTGCCAAAATTCAAAAAGCCCAGTAAAGACTGTAATTTTTTAAGAGTTGTTGGAGCGCGCAATTGTGCGCACTTCTCTAAGAAGTGAGGAGCCAAACCTCTACCTTCATTGTTGAGCTCATAGCCCAAAAACAACACTGTGTGTTCTGCAATGTGCGATTTTGCAAAATTAAATTTGTAACCCATCTCTGCAAAGGTACAAATTATGGAATTCACTCGACACAGATGCATCCAAATTTCGTCGTCTGTGAGATAAATATCATCCACATAAGAACATGCATCCGGATCGATTCCCTCCAATAGTGTAACTATTCTGGAGGTGAAGACCCCAGGACTATTTTTGTAGCCCATTGGGAGTCGCCGGAAGCATTTTTGCACCTCAGCGGACGTAAAACTTGTCCATTGGGAGCTAAAGCCATCCAGTCTGTGGGCATAAAAACCATTGGAAATGTCAAGCATTGTCTTGAAACGCTTACGCACTAGACTATCCACTAGGGCAGAGCCGTGAGTATTCTGTACTGCACAGTTACGGCAATGCGAGTTCAAATGCCGGTAATCCAATACCAAACGATATGATCCGTCAGGTTTGGTCACAGTAAAAAGGGGATTATTCATTGGTGACACACACGTTTCAATAACTCCCTGATATTCCAATTGTTCAAGGATTTCTGCGACGGCCGCTTTAGCTTCACGCCGTATGGGATATTGAGGCTGAGGCTGCGGCTCAGACCGCAAAGGAATTTCGTGGCATGGGGACAATTTGTCCCAACCACATTGGTTGCGGTAGAGAGCCGGTGCAAGAGCCCGAGCCCACTCTTCTGCAAAATGCTGCGCATGCTCAGTCGAGACAGTGTGCGCGAAACTGGGAAGGATTACCTCCTCCCCTCGCGGCGCTGCGAGCACAAAAGGTGGGGGCCAGTCAGCCTCGGAAAGCAAAATGTCGTACGTAGACGAAAGGTTCTCCCAAAACACCCCTCTGACAGTACGCTGTATGTCACCTTCAATTAACAGGACAATTTCAAAAAGTCTTTCAGGGGGAGCTAATCTCGTATCAGCTGTTTCTATTACAACAAACACTTCAGTCGCTGTCACCCTCAGTAGTGGACGGAGCGCCTCTCTGACTATGGTAATCTCCGCCGCGCTGTCCAGCAAGGTCAGAGCCCACGTCAGATTCCGAAGCCGCGTTCTCACTATCTGTGGCATATCTATGCGCTGTTAAGGCCGCGACTTTCTTCTTCGCAAACTGCGGACGCTTAGGCGTAGAATCCTCCTGCTTCACTGCGCCGTCCGTCTGGCGGGACTGACCACGTCCTTGCTGGCCACCACGTCCACGTCCACCCCCTCCTCCACCACCGGTCTTCTGGGCCGATGTTTCCTGAAAGGAACGAGGAGAGCGTTGATCAGAACCCTGAAAACGATCAGGTGATTTAATCATCGCGCGATCGCGCAAATCATAAACTCTGTCTGCCGGCGCAGGAGCTTGTATAGCAGGAACAGAATCCTGAGTTTGCCTAGTCTGCTTCCCCTGTGTCTGTTTTTTAGGCCAATTCTGTTTTTTGGACTTGGGCTGGACATCTGTCACTGCAGATTGTCCCTGAGGTTGTTTTTTATCCTTCACTGGAAAATATTTCAGACCTCTACTTGTGCGGCCAATTGTCTTATATGCGGCCACCACAATCTTTGCTAACTGGCGGGGTTTGTCGGCATCGGGCAGAGCAGCCAAAGCATTCGACACCTGAAAGTTAACTGCATCTCCTTTAACATTGGAGAGAATGAGATCACTTACAATCTCAAATGAACCACACAGGCGCATACCCAATTCAACCGCTGCCTCCGGACCGTGATCATTCTGAACACGTCTAATGATTTCAGGCAGGGCATTCATAGACGGGGTGCCGAAGCACCTCGTATAAACTGCCGCAAAAGTTTTTCCCCAGCTTTCACAGTCAACAAGTTCAGGAGTTATATCCTTCGGTAGAGTAATCGTTAACATTCGATGTTTATCAGCAGGAGTAGAATTCGGAAAAACCGCCTCCAGTTGATCAAACTTCTCTGCTAGCCAGAATGGGAAGTCATCGTTGTCAACTGGACGCGCACCAAAAACCGAATTAACCATCACTGGATTGAGACGCATTCCGCCTCGTTCCATGGGAGCGGCCGCACCCCCCTGGGGACCACCAGGAAGATGTCGACCGATGTATTGCACTAAAGCACGAATCACGGAAATGGAAACAACATGTAGCCTGCGAATTTCTGCTAGGGTACAAGCCCCGTGATTCGGGTGCGGGGTAAAGCCACCCAACGCAGGCCAATTTGTACCTGGAATTGAGAGTGGACCTAACCTCGCAGCGGACAAAGAGTGGGGGAGGGCGCCATCAAACCAAACTCGATGCTGCCAATGATCAATAGGTATTTCCAATGCCCTGTACGGCGTATATTCAGCCGGGACATCCGAGGCGGTGTAGGAGTGGAACAAACCAGAATTAGCGTCCACAGCCGGAAACGTAACCCAAGAGTAAAACAACTCGTAAGGAAACGCCGGATCTGCACATACCACGAAAATCACAGCCATCCCATCTACCGGGACCTGGTACGTCTGAAGATGATTGCGTACCGCTACGCGACTATGCTGCGCAATAGCCACCGCCGCCATGACAGTACTGGAAACAAGAAAACACAAAGAATACTTTGTAGCACAACTGGGTAGTAATTCAAAGAAACCGTTTAAGAAAGAAACAAGCTTGAATAAAGACCTATTTCAAAAAATAGGTAGGTTTCACCGACACCCCGTTTTCCGGAAACGGATGTGAAGGGGTTAAGGCATGAACGATAAACTACTCGAGTGTCATGATATAAGACCACCGAAACCGTTGGGCGCCATGTAGCAGGGTTTCTGTACTCACACAGAACTGTGCACAGAGGAGTGGAACCTCGACAAATTAGGGTGTCCCAAAACTTACCTTAGCAACCAACTCACCCCTTACCGAGCTAGCTACAGTGTCTCATTGGACATATCAAACTCCCAATGTTTAGACAAACCAGAACATGAACTTACAGTACCTCAGGGTACGTGGGACTCATGAACACTCTTTCGTTATATTATCATTACAAACCAGAACATGGAGTAAAGAAGACACATGTGCATTTGAAATGTTTATTTACTAATGCCGTCTTCTCAGGCGCAGTATCTTAGATAATACAAGTATACTTATTATCAGTATCAAAATTACCAGCATAGTTACTAAGACATAAAAAGCGAATGGTGACAGCATGTTAACATGCTGTAATGAATAAGAGTTAACAACACTTATATCTCACCCTCCCTAACACATATATTATATTATTAGCTAAGAAGGTCTCTTTGGGTTGTTTTAGGGCGGGCCCATACCTTAGTGTCCTAGCATGAAGGAATCACATCAGCATACACCAGCTCTCTCTGCATGTGCACCGCATCAAGTGTGTTAACAAAACTCGTGCAAAGCAATATCAATCCCGCCTCAAGCCCAAGTTGGCAAAGGCTGCACTTGTGTTATGACTATGAAGGCGTGGAGATCAGACCTCATAACAATTCCATATCGTGTTGCTCCTGAAACTTCAGCACTCTCCGTGCAGACATGGTTTAACAAACAAAACTGATATCAGAGCAATAACATATTATTCTCACATACACCACGGCAAACCACTAGGTTGAAAGCTAAGTCAACAATTAAGGGTCGTGTGCAGAAGTTGCAAGAAAGGAAAAATGGCGTTTAAATCTCAAATGTACCTATGCTAACTTAACACGATATAAGGATATATAGGAGCTATACAACAGGTGTAGATTGGTTAGTAGCCTTGCCAGTTGCTCTTTTTTATATGAGAATGGTTGCACATTCCAGATCAGGTCTGTCCCCGTACGAGGTCGTATTTGGCCGCCCCCCTAACATGTGGGGTACACCTAGACCCCGTAGCATTACCGATATTGACAGTAATATGTTGACAGATTACCTTGCCTCCTTGATGTCTGCACTACAATCTTGTCGTTCACAGGTTGCCGCTGCATTTCCAGACAACACTGAGGTGAAACCGCATGAAGTCGTTCCGGGGGATCTCGTCCTGGTGCGCAGTTTTGATCGTTCAAGTCCGTTGGAGCCCCGTTGGAAGGAGCCCCAGCTGGTGTTATTAACAACAAGGACCGCCGTCAAGCTCGAGGGACGTAAAGGCTGGGTGCATACCAGCCATATCAAGAAATTCCATGGATTGCGACAATGGACATTTATCAAAGACTGCCCTATTCTTAAGGACTGCCGAAAGACAGACTCTGAATCCGAACTTCCCCTGTTAGAGAAAACTCCGCAGCAGGAGTATAAAGCAAAACTCAGGTCTAGTAAAGTAAGTCAGCCAGTTTAATTGTCTAAGTCCCTCTCGGGTGAAACGGTTAGACAGGTTCCTGACATGTATGAGACAGACCCACACAGTGAGAGAGTTAGCCAAAACTCTAAAAGATGTATTATCGTTCTATTCTTTTTATTGTTCTTAAGTCTTATGGTTACATGCATAAGTTATGCGTTACATTTATGTTTTCCTATTTCACATGTACATATGTTTTCTAATGTTACAGTAGAGCACACATTTAGTGATCTGCCTCCTCACGAGTTATCTTATCGTCTTGCTATGCGTAATAACACATTTATCAGAATGTTGCACTATTCACACCAGACCAGCAATGCCACTAATTGTTGGGTGTGTGGTCGACTCCCCCCTTTCCAGACACCGAAGGGAGTTCTGCCACTCTTTCCTTATCCGTTTTCACATAATGGTTCGTGTGGAGCATGGTCCACGTTAACGTCATCCTCAACTGATATGTCCCTTCTGAATCAAACATGTTTCCCAGACAAGCAAGGTCTTACCCATAGAACAGGGTTAGATCTAGAAAATGAAGTATATGATTTAGGTAATTATTCCTCGAATTTCATGGTCTTGAATGTCCAGTCCGATACTACTCCAGATTTGCCTGCTATTTCAGTACTACCAGTCAAAGGCGAATTATGTGTCAGAAAGAATGGTTCCGCACATGTAGGACATAGTGATTGTCCTACTGTGGTCCAGTATAGTGACAGTGGGAAATCTATTTTCAAAGCCTCACGTCATTCTTATTTTGTTTGTGGTCAGACCGCATATGTTCGTCTGCCCCTCGATTGGGATGGAACATGTTACATTGCCTTCCTACTGCCACCAGTTTTTCTAGCCCCATCTGATTATCACAGAAACACACATCTAGTACACGTTAGACATAGAAGGGAGACTGAGTCCCCAATTGTCGATCAAACTGAAACCACTCTAGAACAATATCAAGACTTGAATAAAGGTTTCTTTTTCTTTATAGGCCCTGTCCAGAATAGTAAGTTAATACGTAGGTTAACCAGAACCCTTGAAGCAGTAGTGAATGAGACTACTTCTGCTCTAGGTAATTTAACCGAAGAGCAATCTGCCATTAGATTTGTCATGCTCCAAAATCGTCTCGTTCTTGACGTCATATTGGCCGATAGAGGAGGAGCTTGTAGAGTCATCGGATCTAGTTGCTGCATTTTCATTCCTAATAACGCGCCGTCTGTTTATTCAGCTATAACCAGACTTCATAAAATTGCCCATCAGTTACACCAGAATCCAGGCACCTGGACATGGTCCGGTTGGCTCTGGAGTATTATATCTGCCTGGGGATGGAAAGTATTGTCATTCCTAGGTATAGCAGTAATGATCATATTCAGTTGCTGCCTCTGTTTACAATGTGGCCCTGCGATTTGCGGCTTGTGCGCTACCTCTTGTATTCATAGTCCTAAGTCCCGTTCTAAGACAATTCGAGACGAGCAAATGATGCTATATGAACAGATAGATGGTATCATGAATATTGATGTTTCCTGATGGAAAAGTAGGGCACAAGGAGGGAATGTGGAAAAGTAAATTTTACCATGTTGTATGTGCCTACGTGTTCCCCATCCTATGTTATGTGTGCATGATCGATATGCATGTATCCCCTTATGATCGATTAAAGACGCAATTATAGTTGTGTCCAACTCTAGTATGCCAGTTTCCAGTTCTCGTAAAAGCAACGAGTATTAGGCTTATGTTACCACGATTTACAGTGTACACGTTAATTCATTGAATTGTCCCCGTTTCTAGGCCTCAAAAGGGCCCGGACACCAGATTCAAGCTCCAGTCTCCTGAACCCTCTCCGAGGAGCGATGCAGCCCCCACCTGCATCCCTGACCTTTCGCTTACTTCCTGCCGCACAGTGCCCGGCCCGGCCTGGCTCTGCCTGCCTGTCTGCCAAGAGTATGTTATGCTTCTAGTTATCAGTTCAGCCCTCCGTCTTTGCATTCCTAAGCTACTGAACTGCATCAACAGTTTCAGCCATAGTCTAGTCTTTATGTCTCCATGCAAGAGAATTACTGTATTAATATTCATAGAAGATTCATAGCCCACGCATTACACGAAGAATATATGCATGCACTAGCCTTAGAGTCAAGTAGCCTCTGCTCTGATAACTTTTAGTTTCTATCAACATGTACTCCAAACACAAGATACCAGATATGCCATAGGTACATGTCGTCCTGACACCGTAGACTTTAGTCTCCTCTTCTAGTGCAGAAGTCATAGCCCCCAGTTCTCCCTGGTAACACGTCATTGCCCGTTTGCGCGCACCACTAGGTTAAAGGTCCCAGCTGCTCTCAGGTAGCCCCCTCCATGTTTCCGTCCAGTTATGACACTTCTATGACGTTTCACATCACATGTCTCAGTGCACGCCCTGTACACGCCTTCTTCTTCCATCAATGTGTCCTTATCTTTCGCGACTGCTACGCCTACTGCTACGCCTATTGTATGCAATGTAATGTAATGTATGATACTATATATATGCTGCACTGTCGATGAGGCATTGCAGCTGCCATCCATTCTATTTCCGTGCAGGCTATCCCGTTCCTGTCCCTCCCCTTATGCATGATTAAAGCCTGTTAGACTCAGATACCTCGAATCCTGTCTCTTATTTATTGAGCTATCTGTTTTATTCACTGTATTCAAAAATAGTACCGGTAATTAATTATTTATTTACCACAAATAGGCACTGGCACCTGGTTAAATCGGATCCTATTCTAAGTAGCAAAGTCTCCTGTAAACCCATGCTGACATATAGAAGGGCCTGCTCCATGAGGCAAGAGCCGGTTAACAGTAGTCCTGAGATAGTGGAGAGTGGTAGTTGACTTAAAGCCAATCCAGCCTTCACTAAATGTCTAAAATGCAAAGCTTGCAAGCACGGGGTAAACATGAAAGAAGTACAACTGCCCCTCATGGAAAAACCGTGGAAGATTCCAAGTTTCCTGAATTGCAAGAGTGACCATGTGGTCTACGTGTTGCAATGCACATGCCCTTTAACCTATGCGGGAAGCCCAATTCACATAGCTCACATTAGAACTTTGCAGCACCTGAGAGCTGTAAAAAAAAGAGACCAGTCTTACCGTGTTTCAAGGCACATGAATAAAGTTCATGGGGGTAGAGTGGAGGACCTGACGTACAACATAGTGAACTCAGTACCGAGACGAAGAAGAGGTGGGAACAGAGAAATGAATCTAAGAAAACTTGAGTCCAGGTACATTTTGATATTTGACTGTAAAACCCTGAATGGGTTGAACTGTGACAAAGAACTTCATTTGACCTGAAGATAGAAGATGCATGGTAATGCAAGCCTCCCCTCTGAAAATTACAAGCAGTTTTATAAAGAAGCACGTCATTGTAAGAAATATGAAGTTAGGATGTAGTATGAACTCTAGGCTGGCTGTTTTTAGATTTTTATATTTTTTAAACAATAATCTGTACCAATAGAACAAGTGTAAAATAGTTGGATGACTGGAGCAAATACTACAGAGGAGATAAGTCAGAGTATTGGTGGTATAGTATTGTATCAGTAAAAATGGGAGCGTTGTGCAAGGATTATCAATCTCCCATCAGCCATTTAAGGGAATATCTGCTGTAAAAGTAAGCACATGCACTTTAATATATGCTGTAACACATTTGCGCATTTTGCACTGTTATATTTGAGTTATCTCCTCAAGATACCGCAATTACAAGAGAGAAGGACAGTATATCATATTGCACTTGCACTTTATTTTAAACTGCATGCTATGCACAAATCTAAGAAAACCTGCTCTCTCTTCCAAATAACAAAGCAAATTGCTTTTCCGCAGAGGGAGCTGCATCTTAGCAGCGTGGCGCGTTTTAAGTTGGAGAAAAAATTCCCCTTCAATCCTGAGGGACCCTGGGGGCCAACTAGCCCACCAGGTGCTTCCAGTGATGCGCCACTGCGTTGCGTTGCAGAGAGGTGGTCTAGGCCGTGCCCCTTTTTAAATCTCTCTGCTAAGCAGCTCTGTGGCGCTTACTGGATGTACCTAGTGGGCTAGTTGGACCCTAGAGACCCTCAGGATTGAAGGGGAATTATTTCCCCAACTTAAAACAGGGCGTTTTTGCACAGTGCTGAAGGGAGGGGATGGTGTAGGAAAGTGGCTTTATTTATACTGGACCAAAGTAAAATCAGCCGAACTACGAATTCCGATGTACTCAGCTGCTATCAGGAGAGACCTCAGTGCTGCATCTTTGAGCCCAGTACTGATCCTGAAAAGTAATTCTAACCGTACTTACCAGTAACTTGAATTTCCTTCCGTAGGCTAAAATTGTCTGATTTCACTTGGAAATTCTTTCAAGTGTGGAGTTTTGGAACTTTAAAATATTCACCTGAAATCATCCGAACAACGAATTCCAATGTACTCACCTGTTAACAGGAGAGAACCCAGTGCTGCATCTTTTAGCCCAGCACTGACCCTGAAAAGTAATTCTAACCGTACTTACCAGTAACTTGTATTTCTTTCCATTGAAATCCATTGTCTGGTTTTCACCAGAAAAGTTTCTAAGTGTTGATTTTCACAAACTACAAATATTCCTTAGAAATCGCCTGTATAACATAAACGCATTCTTTCAACTGTTTACTGGATCCAGGATCCACCACTGAGTAAGAAAAAGTAACGATAACATTACTTACCTGCTAAGTGAATTTTCTCCCATGGGATAACATTGGTGATTCTATGTGAAAAAGTTTCTAAGTGTCAACTTTTAAAATACAATAATATTCCTCACCTCACTTTTGTTATTTCATCAAGCACAAATCTTATTTTTCTAATGTCAAATTATATTATGTTTGAGACTCATCCATTTGCTACTATGTTTTGGCCTAACAATGCTTCACCATATCTGGGTGCACCATCTCTAGTATGTGATGCATACTAGTGGTCATTCAGTAGTGCACCTACTTCTTTTTCGGCTGAATTTACCGGCCCAGCTAATGCAATTTTATTAACCAACTCTATAGGTGCAGGCCCTTCCAGCATTTCATGTCGTAGAAACTGCAATGCTGATACACCCCTTGGGCACAAGCACGTTTGGCTATGACCCTGTAGCTGTTGCACATCACTTGAAGAATCTATAATGTGAAATAATTGAAAGAATCTTTCATCAAATCTAATATTTTACATATCAGGAAGCCAAACTACACTTGTTTAATAATATTATTAAAGGGTGTTGTAGAGTTTTGGTGGATAGCTGGCTGTCCCACAAGAGTGGCGAAGGTCATGGCCGCCCACCATGTTTAGAGAGTTCAGCTTGCCTGGTGGGTATCACTTTTAATTCAAAGGAGAATTTGCCATGGTCAACGTGATTCATGTGGATGCTCAGCATATGTTTTTATTTTTCAGAAACCAGCACCCAAAGCTGAAGTTTGATTTAGAAAAACTAAACAATAATGGCCCTGACACCCTAGGATGCTTTATGTTAATGTTCGTGGCCACCAGTATCAATGTCAGAAGATCTGCCCTAAATAGAGTGCACGGTGCAATGTGCTTAGATCAATAACACCGTCTCTCTGGGGCTGTAGGTCTAAGGTTTCCACCTGGGGCTGTAGGTCCAAGATTTCCACCCACAGAAATGTGATGGTTTTGCCAACTCTAAATAAAGCAGACAAGAGAAAATGACATTTTTGCAGACAGAGTAAACGTCCACGTTTGTGGTGGGGTATCTTGTCTGTAGGATTACATTCTTCTTGTGGTTATCTGTCAAAAGTTGCTTGATGTCTTGTCATCTCTATTAGAAGTAACATATTTATTCAAAATAATTAATGCTGATAGAGTAGTGTACTTCAGTGTTATTGAGGGCCATGTCAAGTAATGCTTTCCATTAAACACTCTTTAATAGTGTTTTGATTTTCATTTTGAACAACAATATATTCTTCACAGCCTCTGTCGCACTTTTTTGAGACATCCGCATTGGGAACTTGGTCATAAAATATATGGGGTTATTTCGATGACACCCAGTTGGCGGTCCCGACCGGCTAATATAATGCGACGAACACTGTTTGGTCGCATTCAACTTTCCTCAATGTGAACTCATGTTAGGGCCATAAACCGGCTGTAACACAAGCCCCCATTGAGAAAAGGAAGGTGCAGTTCATCCCTGCACCCGTGGCATGCACCTCAAGGTGCCTGCCACAAGGTGCAGGGATTAATGGGGGGAATCATAGGAACTTCCTCTTTCCGACAAGTTGGACAGGTGGGCATTGAAACCATGTCGCAAACCGAGATCGTAATCTCAAGGGAGGAAAGACCCGCCCTTGAGATTACTTGCTGGCTTCCGACTGGCAAATAGGCTCTCCAAGCCCATCGGAAGCCTGCGGGAGTGACCGGCCGGTTTACTTCCGAACACCTCCAACATATTGAGGCAGTCGGAAAGTAAACCGATCTGCCCATTACGATGCGTATCAGAGCCATTACGGGCTGTATCGTGATCGGCCCCATAATGTTTTCCAATGTTTTTTTTATCTTTAAAAATAAATATTTTGTTATACCTGGGGAATCCTGGTGCTTCTAAACAGGAAAAACATTTTTTTATAATATACCCTAGTGTTTGCACAATCTGATATGACTGCAGTCACTGCCTTAAAACATTACATGTACTACACTTCTGCATACTGACATAAATGTTCCTCTTAATGATTTTGTTCAGCTGCTCCTCCTGCCTTCTTGTCACACCATTCAGGTTTTGCTATATTTCATTTACATTTCCAGATGAACCCTGCATCTCCCCCCCAATAGTAGGTCGTGTCTCGCCAGCTTCAGAAAGTCCCTGTGACCCTTCACTTGTGGCTGCATGTTTCCCTTGTCTTGCTGAAACTTATGTTGTAGCTTGCCTTGTTGTAAAATGAGGCATAACAGGGTGGTCACAGTGCAGTTGGTTGGGGGTCACAGCACAGTGGGATGACATTGGCCAATTGGTGGTCGTTGTAGTTGAAGACAGGACACTACTGGATAAATTAGTATTGATGGTACCAGTGAGAGTGGTTGGGCAGCCCATGCAAACCTTATGGTCTTGCTGTTTCATCTTAACTGTCTGATGTGACAGTGGGGCTACTACTCTCACGGAAGGCATGTGATGTTCCTTCTTCAGACAGTGTGGAGAGTGGTGTGGAATCGGTACCCTGTTGCATGTCACAGAAGAATGTATTGTAGGATGAGTATTGTCACATGATTTCCTTATTATGAACCACATAGCTTTTTCACATGTACAAATATTATTAGATTAATTCTAACAATGTTTTATGTCTAATACTTTATATACTCAATGATTAACATGCATAGGAGTTTTGAACTATTTAGCTATATTTTATAATTGTTTACTAAGTAATTTTCAGCTGTTAGAAATTATCTAGACCCTTATAATGACAATGGGGACAGGGATCTCAATTTTGAATGTGAATGATGACCCGTGTACCATATGGTGTTGTTACATGTTACATGGCTCTCCCTAAAACATGGTAACATAGGCTCATAGACAATTGGCATATTATTTACTTATAAGTCACTAGTAAAGTGCACTACATGTGCATGTAAATTAAATATTACTAGTCGGCCTGTAGTACTGATTGTGACACCCACTTAAGTAGCCCGCTAACCATGTCTCAGGGCTGCCATTGCAAAGCCTGTGTGTGCAGTTTAAACTGCCATTTCGTCCCGGCAAAACAAACCTTTTGCCTTCCTTTTTAAAACCTATAAGCTACCCCTTGTGTAGGCCTTGGACTGCTCAGAGTGCCGGGTGAAATGTATTTAAAAAGTAGGACATTAACTTTCAAGTTTTACATGTCCTAGTAGTGAAAAACTCTTTAATTAATGTTCACTATTGCAAGGTCTATATCTCCCACAGGATAACATTGGGATTACCTTATTACCTTCTATAAGTGTAATTTCCAAATGGGAAGATATGATGGTTTCAAGTTTGAAGTCTCTGGAATCCTAATTTAAAACTCTAACTTATTGTGAAGATGGATTTTACATTACAATTCTGAAAATGCCACTTTTAGAAAGTGGACATTTTCTTGCTTTAGCTATTTGGTGACTGAAGTCTGTCTCTGATCACATTACATGGTGAAGTTGGCAGTTGGACTTGGTGTATTCCTCCTAGAGCGCCTCCCACAATGGGAGCTTAGGTTTGTCTCAATGGACCATCCAGGGGAGGATGGGAGGTAGGAGCTGGGCACAGCATCACTTACATCTGAATAGGCTATGTCATGTCCACCCACAAAGGGTTGTATATCCCCCCTTAGGGAGTCTAGAATCAGGGCAGGAAGGCAAGACATCTGTGGACTTCAGAGGCATTTCTTTGAAGTCTCCCCCACTTCAAAAGCACCACTGTGTATAAAGACTTGACCTCAGACACCACCACTTCAGTACAATTTTGGACCTGTGGATACTTTGCCCGCAAGAAAGACACTCTGCTGGACTTCTCTCTGCTGGGCTCCTGCTTTGCTGTGCTGATCTGCTACCTACATCCCTCTTACCTTGTTGAGAAGGACTGGACTTCCATCTCTTGACCCCAGAAACAAGGGTGACCCCATGGGTCAGTTGGCTGACCTCCTGAACTGAAGCCTTAGAGACATAACTGGCTTCCAACCCCTGCACCTGGACTCTGTCATCTCTAAGCCTACCCTGAGAAGTGGTGCCACCCCAGTCCTGGACCCTTGGAAGTTGGGCTAAGGTGCTAGCAAACGTAACTGACCCATATTCTCTTCTGAGCGGTGCCCCCCGAGCAGAACCAATGCATTGCTGCTGCTGCCTGGATTGGACCTGTTGCAAAAGACTTGCATCGCTGCCATCTCTCGCATCTTGGGACTGAAGCATCGCCTTTGGAATCATTGCTGCATGGTGCTTTCTGGAGCAAGCTCCTTGCACCCCTTTTTGACAGCAACCTTGACAACGAGGACGAAACTCCGCATCGCAGCTTCACTGCTTATCGGATTAGACACATGGCCTCTGCTGCACCTCAGAGTCTCGACACCGGACTTTGCATCAGAAACCTCGTCAACAAGATCCTCGATGTTGACGCATCAGGAACTCGCACCGCAGCCCCTCCGCATCTTCCAACCAATGCATTGCCTCCGCAGCTCGATGCATCTTCGATGCGGATTCACGCAATGCACTGCAACCAGGATTTAAAGTACTCTGCTCTGTTCAGCAGGTCAAACTGGAACCCTGTAGCTGACCGATGCTCCATCACGATAGGCCTGAACTTGTGACTTTGTCCCAGCGCTACCAGATATCCCCAAAAGTTTTTTTTTTGCTTCTTGGCACTATTTTTCACTATAAAATTTAAAAATCAAGTTCTCCAGTGCTACTAACTGGATTTTTGTAATTTTGGTTGTGTTTTATTTATTAAAGTCAGATCTACATTTCTAACTCAGTGTGGATCTTTTTGTGTGGATTGTCACTGTTTTACTGGTTGAAGTGTTGCATAAATAATTTACACACAACCTCTAAGTTTAGCCTGATTACTCTGTGCCAAGCTACCAGAGGGTGAGCATAGCTTAGTTTAGGCCTTGCCTGCCTCTTACCCTGACTAGGGTTGTGATTCCTGCTTGACCCAGACTCATACCCCAGTCAACCAGTAACCCAGTTTCTAACACATTTGTATACTTTCCTGACAGAGATTACAGTGGTTTCATATGAGGCGCTGTCATGACACAGCAGTTTTTGTGTGTGGCCACCATGCTCAAGGTGGGCATTCATTACCTTTTTTCATCAACCAAAATAGGTTATTCTAGAATTTTGGAAATAATGCAATTATAAATGACAGACACCCTTGCAGTATGCCCACAGCATGTGTGGTTCATTTTATAATATTCATGTTTATGTCTAACAGTATGTACATACAAGCCACAAACATGTTAAATATAATTTGAAAACATATGCACTCAGTATGTAGGACTTTGCGATGTTCATTGCCTAAAGGCCAAATGGCTTGTTCAAACGTCATAGTCGGAGGGAATAAGGGGGAGTCTGACTTCGACAAGGGATCCTTTCACCTAAATTGGGAGGGTTGGTTGTCCCTGTATTTACTTCCTACTATAGGCCATCCCAGCTGCGCTACATGTGGAAATGGTAAAGAGTGGATAAGGAGAAACAATGGTACCCCCCGAGCCATATGCTGACTGGGAGATGGGGCCATCACATGGGATAAAAACTGGGCTAGTGCAGCGACTGAAACTGCGGTGCTTGGAGAAGTAAATGTTAAAAATAAAGTTGACAGGTTACCCCTCCTGGAGCTGGGTGACCTTCTCCACAAAGGTACTATCAAATCAAATTAAAAATGACTCACCCCAAGGTGAATCCCAGGGGCTTTGTTACATGCATTTACAGCATTGGGTATTGAAGGCAGAGTTGACAGTAGTAAGTACTCAGTAAACAATTGTTTTCAATAACTAAACAATGCCTACAATACACTAATATATATGGCATTAGGGTGAATAACTCCAGGGCATCCTAGACACCATCCTTATTTAGACCTTAGCACTCATGGTACTCTGTCTCAAACATGGCATACTATTTTGGCCATTATTAAGCCACCTTGTTGAATAGACAAAGTGGAATGCATCTTTTAAAGAGAGGAAATGACGGGCATATTTAGACCTTTATCTAAACCTATATATTGTGAATTCATTGAGTTAAAACCACTGTGATTATGTAGCATGAGTAATGCTGCTCAGCCTCACAAAAGACTCATGGCAAAATCTAGTTTGCATGAACCTTGAGTAAACACAACCTTGTCTCTCTTCATGTGTGATTTCCTTTATAAGCGTGGAGATGTTTAGCCCTTCAATCTTGACTAATTGCGTTTTTTTGGTGCCTTCCCTTGACCTGGCGCTTGGTCCTAACCTTAGCGCTGGAGGTACAGTGGCTGAGGTGTGTGGTTATAGAACATTGCAGTCCCAAGATCAGTATTATGACTGGCAGCTTGACGACTCTTGGCATTACAGCGGATTGTGGCATGACCCATAGGGACAGTTTGTATGGGTGTTGTTGTGAGGAGCACCCTTATTTGTTTAGTTGTTGTCAGATTTGCCTCTGTGTGCCATTTCTTGCTTATCATTCACTAGTGAGCATTTGATTCTAATGTTGGACTTTATGACTCCTATACCATCTGCCCTGCTGGGCACTTATTGTCACGGATGAGCACTAAGTGTTGTTAAATGAATCTTTTTAAACATTTATTTCTGATTTGCTTGTTGATCGTGTGACTGTTTGTATGTGTGGTGCGCTATCTAACTGCTCTGTACATGTATGATATTCGAATTGCAGCTGGCATAACACCATGTGCATGTGTAAAGGGGATTTACATGGATGGGAGTCATTTTGTGCCATTCCAGAGGTCCTGGCTAGAGATCATTTTTGTGTTATTGGTTTTGTGCAAAGTGTTCATGTGTGGTTTCCAACTAGATGTCATTATGGTGGTGTCGGAGTGCTCATGTGTGATGGACAATCTGGCCAACTCAAAGTATACCAGGTTTTGAACTTGAATTCCTACTTGGCAAGTAGTGACATCACATGACCAACTCAAAGAAAAATGCATCAGGGCTGCCCATGCATTCCTGAACTGCTGTAATCAAATACTGCAGCCGGCACATTACAAAGTAAATCCTTTCGACATAGTGAATTTGACAAACATTTTCAAAAGCCCACTTTTAACAATAGCTAAGGGACCTGTAGGTCATACCTTGGAGTTCACAAAACCTGTGTTCGCAATGTGTAAAACTGTGACATGCCAAACATGGAGTCGACATATTTCACCGGTAAGTGATTAAAAAAAGTATTACGGCTGAAGTGGCTTTTCCATATTGCCATGGCCTGCTTTGAGAATAAAAGTGATGTTCTCGCAAGTTGGCTTTGTGAAGAATTACAGTGAGTCATCGTTGAGATATTTACCAAAAATCATATTCATTGGTGAGCATAGATGTTTAATGTATATGCCCCAATGATGGCTGCAACAACATTTATGGAGCTGTGCCTGAAGCTCAGGCAGTCGGTAAATTGGTTCTACCAGGATTCGCCTCTTCTAGAGGCAGAGGTACAACGTGTCAAAAATAGAAGAGAAAAATATGAACTAGTGGGCAGGACTTCCTGATTTCTCCCACTCACAGCATTTTGTCTCAAAGATTCAGGCTCATGCAAGACCTTGGAAACCAGCCTCCAACCTTAAGACTGGCGAAGCCGAAGTTCTCTGCCTTGACCTGAAAAGTAAACAAGTCCACATTTTTACCTTGCCATCAGAAAGGTGATTCAAGCAAGTTTCAAGTTGGCCCTGCTCAGAACCTTTGTATCCAAGATTGAAAACTTCAAGGGGACGCTGAATTGATGATAGCTTGATTCCTGAGGCTTTTATTGACCACGGTTACCAGTCTTGTCCTGCAGGAGAATTTTGACATCCATTTAGGGACCAAGTTCGAAGGCCAAATTATTGACTGGAGTGATTTGCTAGGCTCAAGGGGCCCCATTCACAGAACTAACTGAAGACAAAATCCTAAACTTACTAACCGATTGGTATTCACAGAAGGCACTTACTCATTTTGGTATTCACAGAAGGCACTTACTCATTTCGATATTCACAGAAGTCACTTACTCATTTTGGTATTCACAGAAGTCATTTAGGAGTCCTAAAGTTAGGACTCCTATCTTTACTACTCCTAAACTGAGAGAAATCCTAACTTTAAGACTTTCGGTATTCACAAAAGACATTTAGGAGTCCACAAGTTAGGAGTCCTAACTTTACTACTCCTAAACTGAGAAAAATCCTAACTGTAGACTTACGGTATTCACAGAATGCATTTAGGAGTCCTAAAGTATCTGACTTGTGTTTCAACTAAAAAGGTGCTTATCTCCAATTCACTAGCACTAATAGACTGTTATTGCTATGTCAAGACACCTGGGTTCTTTTTGACATTTTCTTCAAAAACTTGTATTTCATCATCACATTATCCAGTTTTTATCATTTTTATCATGTTTCACTTATTATATTTTTCTTGCTTCTCGAAATTGGTTTCAAAATTTTACTATTTGGCTTCTTGACTTTAATGTTGTTTGTTCATGTTGAAATACTTGAATTTCTTTGTGCACAGTCTGTCACTTTTGTGCCATCGCTACTGGGGTAAAGTCAGCATTTCTCAGTAAAACTACATTCACCCATCAAGGCACGTGATTACTAACATTGTGATCATTTATACCATGCTACCACCCTTGTTCCTGATCCAATATTACACACACACGTAATACACTCAATGTATAATGACTTTTAAATTGTGCAATATAATAGGGATTCTTGTGATTGTGGACAGCAGACCTGGCTGCATGTACATACGTAACGTTTGGACTTTTGCCTTTGGTTCTAGGGAATTTATTCTAAAACTGAAATCCCACAGCAACTTTTACAGTAGCCTACCTGCAAAGATTTGCAGGCACACCTCAGTAGTTTGGAATGACACATTCTGTTGGAATGGTCAAGGAACAGTTGAAAGGTAAGCATTTCCAAGTTGATATAAAAGTTATGTCAAAGTAAACATCATGGATCATGAAATATACATGTATGTGACAGTATGAAGATTTTGGACCAAGTTTCATTCTTAATCCTGAATCAGCAGTTGCTTAATGGAACTGTAGATTAAGAAAACATAATGTTTGTAACTTTTTACCTCAAAGTTCCCAGCATTTCTTCTACTTATATGCAACATCACATACTTGCTCCCAAACCAAACATTAATGATGTGGCATGCTCAGGCATGTGATGGATGCATGAGCAGGTAGATCCCTCAACCATACAGAGAGGAGCATTCTTCTGCAACTGACCTTCCCTACAAAAGGTGTGAGTACAGTAGTGCAGGGGAAAGTGTAACACTTGCAGGAGACAATTATGTCTCATCTGTGCATGGTTGTGCTCTGCACACTAGCGCTTATGCAGGAAAGCTGTGTTGAACATAATTTGATTTCTACCCTTTTATCATAGGTGAAAATTAGGTATTTTTCCAACTGTTAGGATTTGTTTAAAGGATGATGGTAATACTGCATAAAAAGGGTTAAAACCTGAATAACTACACTTGAGCTGAACAAATGAGTGTACATTAACATTGGAGATTTGAATGTGTAACTTATTGTATAATGTATGCTGCTTAATTCTTGATGTTTTGTCTAGACCCTTCCAAATGTATTTAAGAATTGTTTTTATAAGAAGAGTACTAAGTAGATTTAAGGCTTGGATTATCCTTAGCATTTTTTTTAAAGGTGGACACTGACAAAAATATGTTTTTTTCAAGAGTTAGCAAAAAGTTTGATTTGGTGATTTAGCATGATGTCCATTATTTCACTGAAAGCACTGAATTCGATTAACATATTCATGGTTTTTTTATTTATAAATTGACAATTCTGAATGAGGTGTACAACTTTTTCATACAGAAAGAGTCACAGATTTGCAAATTCTAAAGATGCTGCATAACCTCATGCCTCAAATTGATTAGAGGCACCATTGAAAATAAATTTGCTGCGTTTCTTCCTCATATAACTTTTCAAAAATGTACATGAAAGTACATTTAGTGAGGTACTGATTCAATAAGGATACAAAAATATCACAAATAATTCTTAGCGAAAATGTAAATGAGTTCCATCTAGAGTAATTCTCACCTGGTCCCGTTATTAAACATATCCAATTTTAAAAACTTGTTCATAAGAATTTGTTGTTATTCACTAAGAACTGGGCGAAATTGTGCAATATAGGTTCTTTTGGACTGGATTGCCATTCATGGTCGACAGGTTACAAAAATCTGATCACACATTTTTTTCATGAAGCTTTTTATTAAAGCATAAGCAAACATTCACTGCTCTGTCACTGCCCAGCCAATGACAATAAAGCATCAACTTTAGTCAAACGTGTACAAAATTTCAGCGGTAAAGAGGTAGAATATTTCTATACATATTGCCGGACAAGTAGTACCAAGCCTTTTTCCACTCCAGCAAACCCTTCTCTCCTGCTTCGGAACCCCATCTGCCTAAAGGAGGAACCCACCTCCAATCATCCCATATCACACCAAACTTCCAAAGTAACAATATGTTCATGCCTACCCAGTTATTTATTACACACAGTCAATCTTCATGCAGGAGAAGAAAAGCGGACCTTCTTTCACTTAATCGAACAAACCCGGAGCCCTCCACTGGGAGGGAAGTGTAGTATGCGACAGGCCACCACTCAACATACTATAAACAGGATTCTATTGCCCTTTGTATAAAAGGTGAGTGCCATTCATGCTGCACACTAATCGTTACATCACCAGAGTAGACGCAAGTCTTTTATATCATTGGGTGAGTGGGGGACACTCTGATTGTTTCCAAATGTAAACACTAGTCAACTTATCAGCACCTAAGCATTGCAATACCATAAGCCATTCAAATATCCTCATGAGCTTCAACACAATGGGCTTTTTTTACCTAAAAGCATCACCTCTGGAGTAGAGGAAATGGGAATCCAAAATAGGAATGTGATCATTTACTCAACTTCTCCCCAGAAAATATTTATCTTGAGTCATGCCCATCAGATAAACAGTGCCTCCCACAGAGCTCTACAACCTCGCAAACATCCAGGGGAGCAATATGGTGCATGCAGTGTAATCAGGAGGTAGAATAGTGCCATCCATACCACACTTTCAAGTGCAATTCCTTGCCCAAAGACTATATGGAGTAGGACTGAATATCCCTCTCGAGCATTCATAATGTTTTGCTGTGAATAGTTTTCCCAGAACCCACTCGTATTTTGTATTGGGTTTCCATATAGCTTGGGCTTCTGTGTCAATAGTAGTCAATAAAGATTGGAAAGGGTGACCCTGGTGTCTATCATGATAGGAAAAACTGTTTTGAATGGGGTTTAATCTCTAATAGCTGCAAAACAGATGGAGGCAGGGTGACACAGTGCCTAATCCGAGTATAGCGCAGCTGTTCTATGTGAGCGAGGGCATAAATTGTCTTACGGTAGGAAAAAGACTTGGGACCTGTCCTGTCATACATATCAGAAATCCTCCTATAGCCTTCCTCCATCTCATGTTGAAAGGCATGCTTCTCCGAAACAGGAACGTATGGTGCTGTCACAAATGTTCAACAGTATTTTCAGGAATCAGTCAGGAAATATGTGTTTAGAAGCAAGGAAACTGGTGTATTTTTGGTTGAATATATTTCTAAAAAGCTTTCTTTCTTTCCTTAGAAAAACTAATTAAAGATCATGTGAAAAATCTTTCATGGCAAACCATTTCATGTTCTGACATTCCCTATGTATAGTATGACTGGGTGTGATGGTTCTTTAAGATATACCATGTATTTTCGGTTTTTGTCCTGTTTTTGTTTGCATATATTTTGAACCTTCTGGAGCTCACTAAAATCTATTGACATATTTTTGATATAAAACGTATATATTCTAATGTAAAAATACAAAACAAACATTTCTACTTATGAAAAATAAATTATGAAAATAGTGGTCTAATTTATGATTCTCTATATTGTAAACATACTGTTCCTATATTAAGTTAAATTGGAGAAGTTTATTTTAAGTTTTTTGCTAGTATCCTTCCCTGGAAACTTCTCCATTTTCATTGATTTGTTTAGGGGCCCTCTTCTGTTTTTGAATACTTACCAGTGTTGCACCAGCGTCCGATGGATAGTAAGCTGACTGACCCCAGGAAGCTTTCTCAGGAGAAGGACCACTGGATCAGTACCAGGGTCCACAAGGGGTAGGTGGGAGACTGAGCCACGGGTGAGCAGGATCCCCAGCAGAAGAGTGGGGACAGACAAAGGTAATCAGACGGAGTTCTCTAAATGCCCAAATCTAGTTTCCAGGGTAAAGGTTCCCAGCCCCTAGTGGAAAGAAACCTTATCTCTCTACAGGTAAGCCTGTTTTGCGTGTGGTCAGGAGGCTCACTTGAGGGGGGATCCCAAGTGTCCCAAGTACAAACCAGCACCCACTGGTGTGCAGTCACATGGGTTGATTAGTGTAGTGCTTGGGGAAGAGTTGGGTCCATGTGAAGGGTGGGAGTGACCTTAGAGGACCCTTGTCTCACTTGGGGACAGTGAGATGGTCCAGAGGACCCTCATGCCTAATAGCACTAAAAAATACAGGCAGTGGGTGACCATCAATAGCCCGAGGGTGGAAACTCTAAGAGACACTGGAGCCAGTGTGACATCTGTCAGGTGTCAGCTGGTGTCTGAGGAGCAGGTGGTCCCCAATGTACTTCACCCTGTATATGCAACAAATAACTTTGAGAGCCTGTGTAAGTTGGTGCAGGGTCCCTTTGAATGGGGGGATCACCTTGAAAGTAGTTGTGAGTCCACCCATACCTGTTGATTTTCTGCTTGACAAAGGCCTGGACAGTTCCCTTGGGAGAAGGTAGAACACTGGTCTCATCTCGAAATGTTGTGTCTGCCTGAGTGTGCATGTGGATGGTCAATGGGAGCTAGTAAATGTGATCAAGAGGATCTGGAGCCTGAAAGAGTGGCCCAGGTGTCTGCCAGAAAGAGGAAGGACAGTTAGCATGGAAAACTGGCCCAGACGTTTCTACAGACCAAGAGGAGGCAGACCTTGAGGATTATGCCCTGGAGCCTACAGGGGAGCGACTGGTCGATCTGGAATACAATGGATCAACTAGGAGATTGGTTTCTGTACAATGAGCCTAAGGTTGCTGTGCCAGGGTCAGTCCGTGTGCTGGTTTACCCCTGTGCTTCAGACCCTTCCTACCTGGTCTGGCTCATGACGTGCCTTTGGCAGGATCTTTGGGGCAGAACAAGACCTCTGACAAGCTTGTCACCCACTTCTTTTGGCCCCAAATGTGAAGGCACTCTAATGCACATTGTAGGTCTTGCCAAACTTGCCAGGCAAGTGGTAAGAGTGGGAGGACAGCTAAGGCTCCTCTCCAACCTTTTCCTGTGGTGAGCCCCCGCATTTGAGCGGATGAGAGTTGATATTGTGTGGCCTCTGGACCCCAAGACAGCCTAAGGCAAAAAGCACATCCTAGTCTTGATGGACCATGCCACCCGGTACCGCCGTTGATGGGGATCTTTTCCCACGTGGGTCTCTCCAGAGAGGTAGCATCTGACCAAGAAACTAGCTTCATATCCAAGTATATGATGTCTCTGTGGCAGGAGTGAGGTGTAACCTATAAGTTCACCACTCCTTAGCACCCCCAAGGAAATGGTTTGGTTGAGAGATTCAACCGAACCTTGAAAGGCATGATTAAGGGTCTCACAGAACCCATGAGGAATAAGTGGGACATCCTCTTGCCATGTCTTCGGTTTGCTTACAGAGAGGTACCACTGAAATAGTTAGGGTTCAGTCCCTTTGAATAGCTGTATGGACATCCTGTAAGACACCTCTTAGTCTGGTGAAAGAAGGCTGGGAGAAAGCTCCCAGTTATCCGCCCAAGGATATTTTTAGCTACATGTAGGCCATCAGAAACCAGACTGCGTGCTTTAGGAAGGTAATTTAGGCAAACCTATAAGCCAGCCAGCGGGAGTTCAGACAATGGTATGACCAGAATAAGAATGCCACTCTGGTTGAGTTTCAACCTGGCCAGAAAGTGTGGGTCATGGCCCCAGTAGAGCTTTGCGCTCTACGGGACAAGTGTACTGGGCCTTTTGAGGTGGTAGAGAACAAGAGTGATGTCAACTATTTGGTGAACTTGCAGATTCCAAGGAACCCTTTGATGGTCTTTCATGTGAACCGCCTCAGATCTCACTTTGAGAGGTCTGAAGTGAACATGCGCTTAACAACAGATGATGGGGTGGAAGAGGAGACAGAACCTCTTCCTGACCTCCTGTCTGCCAACGAGCAAGATGGGTCAGTAGAAGGTGTGAACCTTTACCCTGCACTGACCACTGAACAGCAGAGTGACTGTCACCAGTTGTTGGAACAGTTTGCCAATCTGTTTTCCTTGACCCCAGGTGTCACCCACTGGTGTATCCATGATGTGGACACTGTGGACAGCCCTCCTGTAAAACACAAAATGTACAGGTTGACTGACAGGATCAAGGCCAGGATCAATGAAGACTTTTCTAAGATGTTGGTGTTAGGGGTGATTGAGCCCTCCAAAAGTCCTTTGGCCAGCCAAGTGGCCTTAGTCTCAAAGGCTGCTGAACCTGGTGCCACGCCTGAACTTTAGTTCTGCGTGGACTACCATGGGCTCAATTGTGCCAACATGACTAATACGCACCCCATCCCCAAAGCTGATGAGCCCATAGATCGGTTGGGGGCTGTTAAGTTCCTCAGCACGTTTGATTTACCGCCTGGGAACTGGCAGATTGCCTTGACTGATGGGGCCAAGGAGAGGTCTGCATTCTCAACACCAGAGGGGCACTACCAATTCTGGGTTTTGCCCTATGAGTTAAAGAATGCCTCTGCCACCTTTCAGAAGTTGGTCAACAAGGTGTTGGCCGGACAGAAGGATTTCAGGGCCACCTTCCTGGATGACATTGCAGTGTTCGGTTCCAGATGGAAAGATCACTTGCTGCACCTCTGGGAAGTGTTGAAGGTTCTGCAGAAGGCAGGCCTTACTATCAAGGCCAGGAAGGACCAGATGGGGCAGGGTTTTGAGGTGTACTGAGGGAACAAGGTGTGAAGCGGCCAGGTGACACTCCTACAACCTAATATTGACACCATTCTGGCTTGGTAACCCCCCAAGACACAGACTGAGGAGAAAGTCTTTTTAGGTCTCACTGGATATTATAGGAGATTTGTCAAGAGATATTGTTGCCCCTTGACTGAACTGACTTCCAGGAAGCAGCCAAGGAAAGTGATCTGGACTGATGGCTGTCAGACTGCTTTTGATGCCCTGAAATCTGCCATTTGCACGGCACCCGTGTTCAAGGCACCCAACTTCTTCCAAGAATTTGTTGCACTGACAGGTGCTTCAGAGCATGGTGTGGCAGTGGTGCTCTCACAACTGAACAATGAGGGACTGGACCAACCTGTAGCCTTCATTGGCAAGAGATTACTTCCCAACAGAGGTGGAGTGCAATTGAGTGAGCGGCTTTTGCTGTGGTCTGGGCAGTAAAGAAGCTAAAACCGTACTTGTTTGGGACTCAGTCCCCGGAGCAGATAGGCCACAGGCCCCTCTGATGGTTAATGCAGATGAGGTGTGAGAACCCAAAACCTTTGAGGTGGTCCATTTTACTGTTGAACACGGCTCGGACACAGAACACGCCAATGCTGGTTGTCTGTCCAAATTTTTCTGCCTTAGTGATGAGAACTCCCAAGAGGGTGGGTGGTTTTCCCCACTTTTCAGCTGGAAGGGACATGTGTTGGACCTGGCATCCCTGGCAAGGTTTCCAGAAGTCTTTTTGCCTCTACCATCGGTATTCAAGGAGAGAACAAAGACTGGACTTTACTTTGAAACCTGCTTGAGAAGAATGTTCAAGGGCTGTGTGTGCTTGCCTCCTATTTTTAAATCTGAGGGACAGAAAGACTTCACATACAGCCTTCTTAAACTGCACTGCTGGGAGTTCTGACCTGCCTATTCTGGTTCTGGGCCCAAGGAGGTTGTTCCTGCTACAGAAAGCTGTGAAGAACTGACGAAATCTACAAAACTAATACTTCTCTTTTCTTGTGGCTAAATTTTCCGACACCGCACCGCGTGCAGGAGAAATTCCTGACACACAGCCCCATGCAGCCAAAGAAATCAAACCACCACCTGCCCTTGGCCCAAGAAACCGCCACACACCAACTCCAACAGAGGCCTTGCTGTGCGGCTAAAAGAACCGAAGCAGCGGCTATGGAAATCAACCCAGCACCCATAGCACTTGAATGTTCTCACGCATCGCATCTGTGCAGCAAGTTTTTCCAACGCAACACCCACAGACCAGAATCTCTTGGGAAAACTACGCATCACTTTCCCCTACAATCTCGATGTGAAGCATCACTTCTCCTGCATGCAACAGAACTGTTGCATCCCCTCCCCCATGACTCAGGAACTGAAACAACGCTGCGTTTTCCGACACTTTCCTCCTCTGCGGCTGTAATCCTATGCGTTCACATTTGACGCGTTTCCTTGTCCAGCCGGTTTGATCATTCCCGCTATGATGGCTATGGACTCTCTTTGAATTGGACTACTATTGAACTATTATCAAGTATCTAGCTTGTGAAGGTTGTTGATAGAGGCGCTCCTTTTTATTTAGTTCAAAGGTTTTTTGTTGAGCTCATTGTTACTTCAATGGGGCATCCTCGCGCTACTCCAAACACAAAACCACCTTCTCTGGACTACTGCTTAAATGGAGGTTGAGAGAGGGAAATGAGAGAATTTAAAAAAGCCAACTGGAAGACTCCTTAGACAAAGTGAATAATCAAGTCTTAAAAAAAAAATCTGAAGGCAACCCATTTTTTCAGTTAGTTTCAGGGAAAGGGGGGGTCTAATACCAGGCTTTAGCTCCTAAAACAGAAAATGATCTTCCACCTGTGGTTCTCAATATAAAATTGGGGGCTTGAAGGAGTATTGTGTTGCTTGCTCTTAGAATCCTTTGAGTACTGAAGCATGTGAAACCGTTGGAGAGATATTTCGGAACTGTTGATGGAAGGGTCTGAAAAATGTAGTCATGGATTTAAATAAAATGTGTTTACATACAGGCAGCCAATGGAGTATCTTCAGCCCCTCAGTTATGGGGTTCCTGTGAGGGAGGATGGGCAATAATCTTGAGTTTGCATTTTGTAATTTGTTAAGTAGGTATATTGGTGTACCTAGATAGGGACTATTACCGTAACTAAGCTTGACCTGACCTGCAGCGTGATTGTATAGCGCGCTGCGCTTAGAGTGGCAACAGTGTAACTTTCGGCTTGCACTTTTAAGAATTCCTGTTTTTGTCATTTTTTTTTTCATTTCCTTTCTCGTTCCCCTGGTTTTAACTGCTGGCCCTCTTACTTGCACTATAATATTGGTAAACTCACCGCTTCTTTTGCGGGTCCCTTTTCCATCTCCACTATTACGGCGGACATCTTGGAGGGAGAGAAGGACGCCTGGCGGCGCCATCTTTGTTGACGGTCTAGTCGTCAGAAGGACGCTAGACCTCTATTTAAGGCGGGTAAATCTAGTGGCAATCCTTGACCTGACCTGCAGCGTGATTGTATAGCGCGCTGCGCTTAGAGTGGCAACAGTGTAACTTTCGGCTTGCACTTTTAAGAATTCCCGTTTTTGTCATTTTTTAAAAATTTCCTTTCTCGTTCCCCTGGTTTTAACTGCTGGCCCTCTTACTTGCACTATAATATTGGTAAACTCACCGCTTCTTTTGCGGGTCCCTTTTCCATCTCCACTACTACGGCGGACATCTTGGGGGGGAGAAGGACGCCTGGCGGCGCCATCTTTGTTGACGGTCTAGTCGTCAGAAGGACGCTAGACCTCTAATTAAAATGGTCATGCAGACGCGCAGCGGGCTCGCCGGACTTCCACCGGAGTTACGCCTGAGTTCAGCCCGTCTGCGCCCGTCCGCGCTCGGCCGGGCCCAGGGGCCTGGACTCCTGGCCGGCGACAGGTATTTTCTTCTAGAGAGCTACATCATCTAGATATTGGTGGGCAGATGCTAGATCCCACTATCATGGCTAAGTTAGAAGATATGAATATCCTACGACCTCTTAGTGGGAGGTCTAGGACCTACCCGCTCTCTCTGAAGCTAACTAGCCTGAACACAAGGTTGCTTCATAAGCACCATCTTGAAATCTTCGCCCTTCTTCAGGATGGAGATATTGATGTTTTAACTCTTACAGAGACATGGTTGGGCGACAATTCACTGCCTGATATTATAGCTGCCCTCCCCAATGAATATGATGCGGTATGGCACAATCGTGCTGATAACGCTCGGGGGGGCTGGGGGGGTATGGTAGCAATTTTGTTTAAAAAATACCTAACGGTTGTTAAAATTGCGGCCGAAACTGTAGATCTAGCTGACATACTTGGAGTGAAGATTACCTTGAATAATTCATGCCTTGTGGTCCTTACAATTTACCGTCCTCCTAATTCCACCCCAGCATTTAACGATTTATTCGCCCCTATCATGTCTGATATCTGCACAAGATACCAAAAAGTTGTGGTAACCGGGGACTTTAATGTGCATTGGATAAAGCCCATAAAGACCCGGCAACTCGACATCTGGAGACTGTTATGTCCTCACTTGGTATTAAACAGCTTGTAGATGCCCCCACACATATCAAGGGGCATACTCTTGATCTCATCTGGACTTCAGATCCAAAGGTAACCCTTGTGGATATCCTACCCTGTATTTGGTCGGATCATCATTTGGTGAATTGTGATATTCCCATTGACGGTTATTTGGCCCAAAAACTTCCAAAATTGAAACAAGTTCGTCAATGGATAAAAGTTGATTCACAATCTTTGACCAATATGCTTCCTGGATATGTCCAATCATTTGTCTCTAGTGGGGATTTAGATCAGGACTATAGGGACATAATGTGGAATCTGAGTCAGGCGATTGACCAGATAGCACCCGAGAAACTACAAAAAGCAAAAGGAGTAGGAAAAGGGGCTCCATGGTTCACTTCGCTTCTGAGGGATCACAAAAAGAAGCTTCGTCATCTAGAACGGAGTTGGAGGAGAACAAAAGACGGTATAGACCGGGAACAGTATAAAATCTCACTCAACTCATATAAAAAGCTTATTCTGGTAGCAAAAGCAGAATATTACGAAACCTGCATAAATCAGGCCGAGAATATTCAGAAAGAAACTTTTAAAATCTTAACAGAGTTGAGTAAAAAACCAGAAACGACTGAAATAATAATAAACTGTAACACCTTTCAACGTTATTTTCTTGAGAAGGTGGAGACTATTCTTTCTGTAGCTGTTGGTCTGCCCTCGATATAAGCTAGCATCTAAGGGAGGGAGATCCTTTTCGGTTTGGGTTCCACAGATATGGAACGAACTACCAGAACCGCTTCGGAGAGTAGCAAATCACCTGCGTTTTAGGAAGCTGCTAAAAACGCTTCTATTTAAGGAGGCGTTCGGCCCACTTAAATAGTATTGTATTGTGGGCCTCTCTTACGCTTTGAATCATTGCTGTCTGTCATCGGTCTTGAGCGCCTAGAGACCTGCATGTGATTTGGCGCTATATAAACCGAAGTTAACAATAACAATAACAATAACTAATCTTGGAAGTCATAAGAGTTTGGGCTACCATTTTTCTAGCCATTAGAGGGAGAAACTCATATAATGTTTTAAATGATTTAATAAAGGAGAAGAAGGTTCCAGATAATGACAGAATTTGTGGACAAAGCACAAATCATTGGCAAATGTTACCCGTAGGTTCCTAGCTACAGCCGATAGGGATCAGTGGTGAGGGTCTGGTGAGATCATCGGGCCACCAGTTAAAGGCAGAAAACACATTTTTCTTCCTGAACACGAGAGTTTCTGTTTTCTCCTTTTCAAACATCAATTGACTACATTTCATTAAACTGATAATTTAGGTAAAACGGTTCTTGACGTTTTGTTCAATACCAAAGTAATGCATACCTAAGGACAGGGTCAATTGAGTATCATCAACATATGAGGTGGTGGTGATTCCAAAAGATTCACTCAAAGAGAACGAAGGGGACATATAAACGGTGATTAATGTTTGTGGGACCCATCTGTTAGTGATTTTTTTCGCCCTGAGTGTAAGGACCAATCATAACAACCTGCTTCCTATTGGCAAAGATAGATTGAAACCATGAAGAAGTCTGGTCTCAGATTCCAGTGTTGGTAAGGCGCTGAAGTAGTAGAACATGTGACACAGTGTCAAACACTGCAGACAAATCGAGAAGAATAAGAACAGCATTATTGCCATTATCTATTGTGATCTTTAGGGATACGGAAACTTAAAGAAGGGCTGATTATACAGAATATCGTGGTCTAAAGTCTGACTGCAAGGAATGTAAGAGCTAAAACTTTCTAAGTAATCCACTATTTGTGCATTTGCTAGAATTTTTGCAGGTGTAGTTAGCAAGGAAATAGTTTTAAAATTGCCTAAAATATTGGGGTCTGCTTACGGCTTATTCTTTAGGGGTTTAACCATGACAAATTTTCAACCATCTGCACCTAAGGCCAATGTTAATGAACAATTTAAAAATGAATTCAGGATAGGCTTCATGATGCTGATGGTCTTTCTGAGAATCACCGAAGGCCAGGGATGAATAGGAGTCATATTTGCAGAGCTGAGTAGTGCATTCAGATGGCTGATGAGCGATTGGTTGAAACACAGCAAGTATAAAGTTCGAAGTAGGAGGGGTGGCAATTAGAGGGCTTTGCATCACCACTAACTCTGCCTTATTGTTTCCAAGCTCCACTTGAATCAATTCAATCTCCTGTTTGAAGAATTCAGATGGACTGTCGCACATAGTTTGAGAAGGCTGGACTTCAATGATACAGGTTATAAAAACCCATTGCAATAAAGATCTCCTTTTGTGCGTTATTTGCTGATTAAATTTGCGGGGTGAAGTAAACCTTTTCAGGGTCAAGTAGACCCTGTTCCTCGCTCTGAGCCCCATGACTATCCAAATAGAGACCAATTCATGAAGGATTTATAATTAAAGAAGTAATACAACAGGAGTATTCCTTTATTTACTGTTAAACATATAAATGTGAATCAACCTCACAATGTCTTACTCACTATTAGTAAAAGTACAAATTTGTACTAAATGTGTATGAATATTCCCTGATTGATCCCATTATATTTCCATTCCAGGTGTTATAAAACTGTTACAAAGGCATGTGGGAGTACTCAAGAGAATAACAAGAGTATTACTTTACATGCTCAAAGAATATTTTGGGAATATTCTCCAAAGTCTTTCCCAGCCACCCGTCCATTGTTTACCCAACCATATACCTTGATAAGTTCCAAAAAGCCTTACACGTTTTCATCACCGACGAAATCAGCCTAGCAACTATCACCTAATTCATGATGTACCATTCTTGGGAAAAACATTGAGGGTGAAGTAGTGCAACAACTGAATCTCAAATTTAACTCTCCACTGGTAACAGAGATAAGCTTCTTACCTGGAAAAATTGGATCTCATGAATTCTGCTTTGGTGGCTCTCTTACCTCCTATCAGACTGGAGCCAACAGATAAGAATGGGAAGTTTTATCTAGATGTCATTCCCCAAGGATTACCTCTCTAGTCCTATCTCTTAACATCTACATATGACCCTTACATAACAAATAGTAAACATTTTCAGCTGATAAAAGCTATCCCTCCTCTTCAAACGAAGTACCAACCTAAACTCACTAGAGCAATAGCTCTATGTCCACAGGATTAATGCAATATGGTAGATTGTGGCTCATGGGAGAATGAAATCTAAAACCACCAGAAGATCCAAAAAGAAACATTCAAGGTGTTTGGAGGTTTATGAAATCTGACCATAATATCTTAGTCCTGAAAAAACTGCATTGGCTTCCATTACAGTGAATCAAGAATCAATTTCAACATCCTGTGCGTCATCTACAGAGCTTTTGCTGGAAACGAGAGTGAATATCTGCAAAACGTTGCCCCTTTTTAGGTCTCGTTTACGCAGCGCACATGCGCTGCATAGGCAAAAAGACCTTTTCCGATCACTTTGGCTTTTTAGCCAAAAACGTGCACGCGTTCCATTGCCATGGCAACGCGTGCACATGAGGCGATCTACTTGCGGGAGCGCGCGCCGCCATCTGGCAGCAATTATTGCTCCCGCAAGTGCAGGCCCCCCACCTGCCCCCTGCTGCCGCGCCTCCTCCTGCTTCCGCGGGAGCTCGTTTTAAACAAGGGGTAATTCAGCAGAGATCTCAAATTTCACAGGCCCACGTATGAGAAGCCTATTTTCTTTGCTTTCTGGGATTTATAGTCCTCATTTTAGGAGATCAAAAGCACTGAAAATCACGAGGGGCGGCGCCAGCGTCGGGCAGTAATGTGACCCTTTTGCCCGGTGATTAGCCGCGCCTGAGCTTTGGACCGCCACATCGGCGCGCTGATTGGGAAGCTGCCGGAACACGCCACGCTCTGCCCCAAAACAATGACTTTCAACAGCCTTTGGAAGGTGGATAGGAGCGAGAAATATGACAAGTTCATGGAAGTTATGGGTAAGCCTTGCCGTCGCTTACTGAACCAGCTGTTGCTTTCGGATAGGCACTTCGACTCCTCGTTAGGGTTAGTGAGCGCTATAAAAATGTAATTACAACATTCTTGAGGGATCCGTGCTGGCAGACTTTCCTTCAACAGATGAAACGCACAGCAGGGACTGGGAGCATATTTAATGCAAGTTTGTTTTCTGGAATAATGCAAAAAAGCACAAATATTTTGCTGGGGCCCAAAAATATGTGCGAATACATGCAGAACAGTGTATACCGACATTACTCGCATGCTAGTTTTATTTATCTAGTTTTATTAAGGCTTTGTGTTTTGCCTATTCGTGTCTTTTTCTGCTGTTTTTAAAATATAGCACCAACTCGACCTAAAGGGTATTAGAGCGCTTTACATGAGCACCAGTTCACATGCATTGTTTATAAGAAAAGTGAGATCACGTGATTTGCCCAGGATCACAGGCTGTTGAACCAACGCCAAGACTTGAACCTACTTTCCCAGTTCCATAGTCGGCAAGCAGCAGTACTACATCCTGGGTATAGAGCGGGAAGGAGGGTGACAGACAGACGCCAAATCAATTCATTATGTCTTTATTTCGAAGTAAAATTCATAAAAGACAACATACAATACATAAAAACATATTAAAAACTACAGTGAACATATCCCCAAATACCTGAAAGAAAGTTACAAACATACGACATGTAATTCATATCATGGCAATTAATTTAAGAAGTGTTCAATTTCTTGGTACGGATCAGCCACGCCCAACCCAAAAATGTAGCCACACAGATCACAGAAATCTCAGATCTAATACTACGAAGTTTCTGTAGGGCTTCCAGGTATCCCCTACAATCCAAAATTCTACACAAAGGTTTCAGCCATTTGAATCGAGGGGCTCTGTATGCTGGGCAAGCAAAAAACATATGGCCAATGCTTTCTACCTGGTCTGGACACCAAAAACATTTGTTACTTACATTCTTCGCCCACTTTGTAGTAAAAGAATTAATGGGTAAAGAACCTACACGAAACTGTTGATAGAGTTTACGATCCAGGGTTTTACATATCAAGTCCCAGTAGGGCTCGAGGGAAGGAGTCACCTTGTGAGTTAAAAAAAAAAAACCCCGTTAGGTTCTTATCCGAAGAATGGGTGACCAGGATAGATTTTTTCGAGGCCCAAAAACAGACAGAAGCCACACGAAAGCTGAGCTAGTTTTGAGCTCGAGTTTCTAAAAGTACCTCAAGCAGAGCCAGGCTTCGGTTCGAGCTTTCAGTGGCTTGCCCACCTCGAGTTACCAGAGCACCAGACACCAGGGGTGTGGCTCCCTCATCACCAAGGCACAATTTTGTCTGTCTTTTACAAACATCCTTGGGGTAGGGGGCCATTAGGGCATTTCTCTTGCTCGTGTGAAGGCCCATCACTCTTGCCACTGATATCTGATTTGGATGACAGTGAGTGAATACGTTGTACACAGATATTTGGATGTAAGTGTTAAAGAATAACTGCTGATTTATACTCCACCCTCTTTTTGTTGTTTTGTTTATGGAGTGAGGAGGGTGGTAGGACCTTAGTTTGCCAGCACAAGTACAAAACTAGAGAACGTTTACAAAAGTGGGCTAATAGCGTGCCATATTCATGAAAGTAAATTAAATGGGTTAACTTATTAACCAGAGTTAGTTTGTATAGCGTTCTTTTAGATAAAGTGTAGCATGATTGTAAAAAGCACGCCGATTGCTGAAAATCACTTTTCTACACCCTGTAACAACTTCCTTCAAACACCCACTCCTTTATCGATACTCTGGCATTCTCCCTACACAACCACTACTTGCACTGCATTTTTAAGGCATTTCCCATTTGTTAACAAAATCTCGCTGTTCCTGAAAAAGGCCTTCTTGAGGCAGCTTGGGATGCAAGATTGGTTTTGCTAAGCAAAATTGTGGCACACTAACCTCAGCCTGAAACCGTTCTGGGTTGCTTTTGTTTCTGTGTAGACTTATAGTTCGGCTGGCTTGCTCGTCGTGGAAACCAAGCCTAATTTGCATATAGTCGGTCCCTATCTGGAGCGACGTGGGCATACTGCCAGTATGCGTCACACAAACTTGCTTTTGTACATTGTGTTGCATAACTGCTAGTAATTCTTACTAGGGTGAAGCCACATACCTGTACCTCGGCGTGATGCGTAACCCTGTATGAAGGTGCGTGCATGATGCCTTTGGCTCAGCAAGTCGCCACACGCACTGCTGAGCCAACGAGCCTGGAAAGGGAGGGTGACTAGAGGACACGGTGTATGATTAAGAATGAGGGTGTGGTGTGCGCTGTTGTGAAATTATTACAACACTCACTTCAAGAATCGGAAGGCCAAATCTTTGCCCTTCTCCGCGGAATAAATGGGGAATCCAATAGCTCCCTGTGAAAATGTTTGCACTATAACCAGATTTCAAGTTTTGGTTTAGCCCCAGTGTCACTTCATGACATTATACACAGTTGAGGTGTGTTTCGTAAAAACATGTTTAATGTATGAAAAAGAAAAGTTCCACGAGAGGGGAGTTATTGCTGAAGCGAGTAGATTGCATGCGAAGAGCACGTATCTATCAGCTCCCAACTGAAGACCTTTATTTCACGATTTTCGGTGTTTGTTTTTTTTCTGTCGGTCTGTCATTTTGCAGGCAACCTTCCACTTAAGAAGCGCATGCACAACCACACACACCACACTCACACAACCACACACACACACAACCACACACACAATACCACACACACATACAACCACACACACACACACACACAACCACACACACACAACCACAAACTCACACACACAACCACACACACAACCACACATACAACCACACACACACACACACAAACACACACACACAACCACACACACACACCCACATACACAACCACACATACAACCACACCACACACACACAACCACACACACAACCACACACACAACCACACACACAACCACAACCACACATTCAACCACACAACCACACACACAACCACACACACACAACCACACACACACAACCACACACACGCACACACACACACACAACCACACACACACAACAACAACACGTAACCACACAACCACACACAAACACACACACACAACCACACACACACACAACTACAACCACACACACAACCACACACACAGCCACACCATCAGTGCACACTTTCACCAGACACACACACAATCACACACACAACCACACATACAACCACACCGTCAGTGCACACTTTCACCAGACACAGACACCATCAGCCATCAGTGCACGCTTGCACCGGGCACAAACACCACCAGCCGTCAGTGCATGCTTTCACCGGGCACAAACACCACCAGCCGTCAGTGCATGCTTCCACCGGGCACACACGACCAGACGTCAGTGCACGCTTTCACCAGGCACACACGCACCACCAGCCGTCAGTGCATGCTTCCCCCAGGCACACACACCACCAGCCGGCAGTGCATGCTTCCACCAGGCACACACACCACAGGCCGGCAGTGCACGCTTCCACCAGGCACACACACCACCAGCCACCAGTGCACAATTTCTACAGGCACACACACCAGCAGCCATCAGTGCACACATCAATTGGTAACGCATTCACAATTAACTATTGTAGCAATCGCAGTATGGCGCACTTTACTTTTAAACATATTCATCTAAAGCTCAGCATGCCACCATTGCTACAAAAAAAAAAAACATTTTTTGGGCCTACAATTTATAGACTTTTGTTGCAATTAGTGTTGCAATATTTAGCAATGCCAATAGCTCAAACTTAATGAATGCGAGACCTATTGCATTGCAAATGCTTGTTTCTTTAGCTGCATGCTCATGTAAAAGGGGACCATGTGCTGACATGGATCCTGATTATGGATTGAGCAGAGCTCTAACCTTTGGTGGGATACCACTCTGCTCAATTATATGGCACCCGGCGGGGAACACCAGATCCAATTTTATTAGCTGGAAGATCAGGTTGCTAAAAGCGCTTTGGGAATAAACTGCAGGCTCCCAGCAACCATATGACACACTTCTAAGTCAAAGACGTAGCTTGTAATGCTCCCTCCTGCTAGAGCACATCTCTCCTTTTGTCAGCCACCTTTCCCATCCCAGCACCCACATTTATGAATTTCGGTCAGAAAAATCAGATTCACACAGTTATTTCCCATTTTATTTGGATTAACTTTACAATAGGCATAGTTAGGTGCTGAGGTAAAAGCGAAAATCCTAGTAGGTGCGTACCTCTGCACCTAAGTACGTTTAACTCATAGTAGAGACCCTAGTGTACAGAAAACCTGAATTGTAAAACATGCTCACGGTCATATTTATACTTGTCTATTGTAATGTATTCCTACTATTGCTGGGGTAGAGAGAAGAGAAGGTGTTTTACACCATTCAGTACCACATTGACGTGGTACTGAAAGGTGGTCCAGGCACCAAAATACAATTGCCACCCATAAGTGAATCAATTAGCTAAAAAGTGACCCACATTTGCACATCAGGGCAGTTTTGACTGGCTGTTTGGGTGTTTCGCACAGTATGGGAGACTGTATGTATTTGTGCTTGCCGCAGCCAATGTTTGTATGAATATCAGGAAAATCAACAGTAAAAACCGGCCCACCAAACCATATAACAGAACCCCAAACAGCCCAAAAACTGCCCACGCACTGACTTGTGAAACCAGCCCTTTCGACACCGCCAGGTTGCCCTATAGGCCCGTCTGATGCTGCGAGCTGTAAATTGCTCTGCACGGGCCATTTGCTGGCGGAAAACGCTAAAGTAACAGTGACAAGGACTTCATGGTGCATGCAATTTATTTTAGTTTTTTGTTCAAGTAATCTCTGCGGAAACTTTTATATAATGCGTATAAGGATTGTGTTGCAATACACGTGCAATTGAAATTTTCGTCGGTAAACATATGAACGTCTCTACTACCTTCGCCTCGATTAGCGCTGTGGAATCAAATTGTGACGCACGCAGAAACCAGTGAGAAAGAAGCTCATTGAAGCCAAGACGTTCATTATGCCTGATAAAGTCGCAGCCAGAACAAACATTTCGAAAAGAAAAAATGAATTAATTTGCCATTATTGGTCTGGTGAGGAGAGGCCTCGAGACTAACGGTTCGTTACTGCTTTGATTGTCACAAACGCTCCGCCAAGATTTTTTCTAACTGCTAAAATATGGCATACATTTCTGCAAAAATAATGAGGACGGACGCTGCGTAATAGACACTTCCCGTCTTCTCCTTGGCGCGCTGTAACCTCAGGTATCAATTAACCTGTACTTGCAATTTTAACCTGAATCTCTGAAGGGACTGAACATCCCATCAGATCATTTTTAAAAATTACTCATGCAGCGCGAAGATACAGTTAATATTGCGTTATTTAGCCTAAGGACAACTGTGCCCTCTATATGTACCTTTGAGTGGAATAACTTTAGTTTTACATTTCTGATTTGATTCTCACTTTTAAATGGTTTATATGGTGATGCTATTAACCTTCCCTACGTGTAAAGCAAAGTAGAAAATGCACATTTATATTTCAGGGGGGCTTTAAGTGGGATGGAAAAACTGGGGGGTCTCTCGAAGGGGCGTGACCAATGTAATTAAGGGCGTGGCTTAAAACACATAGCTAAAATCTGTGCTTAACATAGTGTGCCACCCGACTTGTATTTTGCTGAATCTGTCATTGCATCCAGATATGTGATACAAGTAACATCATATCTACAACAAGTCAGGGCTATTGGCTTTGTCTATGGTTGTTAGTTGCATAACAATAAATAAGCAGCACTATGGCTAGTATATACTATTGAAAAAGCTTCGATGTAATGCCCTGGTGACACCACAACAATGTTGCTGTTCCTGAGTTTCAAAAAGAGAAGGGAGATCCAGAGAGAATGACTTCTGTAACGGATTTCCCTTTCCTATAACGCTCACCTGGCATGACGTCATGGAATAACTTCTCCACTAGTGAGCAGTGTGAGCACGCGCACATCATGTGCCTGCTGTCACTGCAGTCCGGAAAAAATGAACTGCGTGTGCCAGGGCACAAAACAGAGCCCGATAGAGACCCGTTTCGAGGCCTTCTTTCTAGAAACTGCCGGTGCTCAACACCGGTGAGACCCGGCCCACTTACAGCCCTGTATATTAGGATGTGATTTTGTTTTTGTACTCCAGAAATTCCACCATTGAGCTATGATACAGTACTATGTAAATGTAAATGTAAATGTATTTCGATTTATATAGCGCACAAATCACCCAGAGGTCTCAAGGCGCTTGCTTAGGGAACCCGTCCTGGTATTCCCCTGTGAGATACCCTGGCCGGGTATCCACAAGGTGAAAGCCAGGCATCCCGCCGCGAGGGGCCGTAGTGGAGATTAAGCAAGCTATTGCCCAGAGTCGCAGAGTGTGACCCAGTGAGTCGAGTAGGCACCAGAGCGAGAATTGTCGAGTCCGTGGAATTTTTGAGCCCGAGACCCGCCGAGGCGGGGAATCGAACCATGGTCCACGGCCGATCTCAGCTTCCGGGTCTGCCGCCTCTAACCACTGAGCCACGCTTCTCCACGTTACCAGTGTAAGATGTTTATCCAGTGGCGATAGGTTGGCATGAGTAGGCGAGGCCGTTATAATTGTAGGAAAAACATTTGGTGAATGATAGTCGAGGACGTACGAAATAAAGATATTTCGGAACCATGAATTTTGTGGAAGATTGGTGAGCGAGCTGTTAAGGAAGGGGTTCAGCACTAAAACATACATGTGGTATGCAATATTTAGTCTTTCTCTGGTCTCACTTTGCCATCATCCACCCTGAGATAGGAGCGCGGACACCAGTTGAAGTGCAACCATTCTTTTTTTTTCTGTTCAGCACCCTCCCTCGTCCAATCTGAAGAGTCTATTGGAAGAGTGTATACCAATGGTAAGCACTTCAAGGACCCGGAGAAAATCCGAAAATTGAACATTTCCATAATATTATTACTATGCTGTAGAATCACTGCCGTCATCACAAACGACCATCAAATCCCTTCGAATTCTTCTTCTGGAAGTTCAAAGAATCCAGCTTAATCCTATAGAAGAAATGAACAGGAATGCCCCGCTGCTCTCTGAGGATTCCTCCTGGTGGACAACACACGTGGCACCCCCATCAAGACCACAGAGCTGGATCACTGTAAGAATTAATCAACACACCCACCTCACAACACGTTCACATACACAAAGGACAATGTAGGCTTGTGCCGGCTGGGACATGGCGCACTGGGCATACTAGCTACATTTCCCCTGATAGCCAGCCTCTGCAGTAGCATCAAAGGGAGCCCCAGACACTACATCCATGAGTGTGTTAGCAGACACCGCAGTGCCAATCTGTAATACTGTCTGCAGCGGGTGCTGGTCACCTTTCACCACGTCGAGGACAGACCCCGTCATCCTTGCTCCATGGCACAGGCTCTCTATCTAAGAAGGAACATTAAAGGCCACACAAAAACGAGCCCATTTTAGTCTCCGGCCAGACAGTAATTTCAGGGATAGGTTACTTCATGATATTCTATGGTATTTATATTTCTGCGGACGGGATATCCATCACTGTTGTGTTGGAGTAACCCCTTCACTGAAATCTAACTCAGGCCCTAAATCACAATCTCATACCCTCACAAGAATAATATGAAAGCACTGAAGTGGAAAAAGGTGAATTATACCATGTCTGCCCCAATACTATGAAGAATTGGAAGGTAGTTTGTTCTCTAATGCTAGGGATAATTCCAAGTCACTGAGTTTTGAACAAATTACCAACTACGCAGCCCTGGTTTTCCCTACTCAAAGTAGAGGCAAAAGGTTTTTCACCTCTCACGGTTACTACGGCTGGTATTATGATGAGTGCATTCATTCAACTAATCAGAAGATGTTGCAGAACCTTGAGTGGGGGCTTTGAATCGAAAAATGCAGGTGTAAAGTATAAGAAACTGTTGGCAAAAAAGAAGCTGCTATTGCAGAATAAGATCTGGGACGAAATGAAAAAGGCTGGCAATTAAAACAAGGGCAAAACAATTTTGAGAATTGGTAGCATTGCCTACAGAGGTCAAAAACACACTCTAGAAGACCATATTGGGCCCAATGAGCACCTTGAACACTTCAATAAACTATATATTTAAACACATGTGACAGCATTAAACTAATTGGCGCTACTGCAGGTCCATCATTTGCCCTGAGTGAGCCCAGGTTTAGTTTAGTTTTCACCTTAATGGAAATGCAATGTTACCATAGAAACCTTACCTGGCATCATGTCCAGATGTTATACCTAGAGATCTCTTTCGTACAGATCCATCTCATTTGGGCACTAGTTTTAATCAAGGTTTTTAATGCAGTCTTATCTTACAATTTAATGTCTAGCTCCAGGTGGAGTGCCAATATCATTCTCTTCTTACAAAAGGCAGCCCCTTCAAATTACTAGCCATTTTCTCTCCCGGGCTGTATTATACATTGTGCCCTGGGGGTGCAATGTGTCTGTGCACACACTTTGTGTTCCCCCAGGGCACAATGGTATTACAGAAGGGGCAGAGACGCTCCTCTTCTGTAATACTGATAGTGCTGGCGCACATGTACCACCAGCGCGATCATGAGAGGATGTTCCTTCATTTGCACAGGGGCATGATGGCCCCATGCAAAAGAGGGACTCTCTAATCCCTATTGAAAGAGCAGGAGGGTTGCCACCTGCACTGTGGAACATGGAGTGGCTCTCATGCCGCCGCTCTGTATTTCAATTGAATGCTCTGCCCTGAGGGCAGCGCGGGTCCACAGCTGACCGGGGGCAGCACATTATTTCAATATGATGCGCTCTTCCTGTTTGCGCTGGGAGTACCTTTTGAAAGCCACTCTGCTGCGCCACGGCCTCCAGCCGTGGTCGGTAGGGAAATACCTGCCGGGGCGGTGACGTGGGGAGGGGGAGGGGCAGGTTGGGGGTTGGTAATGTATGGATAATGGAGGTTTGCAGGTAAGTAAACATTTAAATAAATCAAACGAATTTTGTTGCATGCACTGCATCCCCAAATGCAATGCAATGCGCGCAACGAAATTCGTTTGATTTATTTAAATGTTTACTTACCTGCAAACCTCCATTATCCATACATTACTAACCCCCACCCTGCCCCTCCCCCTCCCCACGTCACCGCCCCGGCAGGTACTCCCCTACCGACCGCGGCTGACGGCCCCAACAGGAAAAGTGTGCATATACATAATACGGCCCCTGGACAGTGCAGGTAAAAGTTAGGTCTGAATTTTACTGAATCGTATTCAAGAATGGATGACTATGAACGACATCCTTTCCCCACTACAGGCGGGCTTCACCAAGGCAATGGCACAATAGATAAAGCAATGAGAACATTTCTTTAACATACACCCACTTGTAGCAAGTCCAGTTATTCGTAATGGCTCCAAGTTGGAAATCCACCTTTGATTTGAAAAACAAACTCTGGAAAGCACTGGAATCGAAAGGCATTAGCAGTGCTTTATTAGTGCCATTAAAGGACCTACACACAGATAACAAGGCAAGCTTTAGATATGGCCAATCAGGAAACTACACTAAAGCTTTGTTAATTGAATCAGGTGTACCCCACGGTTGAATTTGGTCCTATATTATTCAGCCTGTTTTTGAATGATGTTAGTAACAATCTTAAATCTCTAAACCTGGACTTTTCTAAAGTGAACAATGACAAGAGTACCCTTTTAGTATAGGCAGGTGAGACAGTTATTTTGGCCTTGACACAGAATGCAATGCATCAGTTGACTGATGAATTTATAAACTTGCAAAAAATGTTTTGTGTATTAATGTTGCAAAGAAAAAGTTCATGATTATGCGCCCTGCTAGCGCCTTTAGAAAACCTTCTAGATGAACAGTCAATGACGAGAAAAATAAAAATACTTTGATGATCTGGGTGAGAGCATCCATCTTCATTTGTCATGGGTTAAGCAAAGAGACAGTTCTCAAACCCTGACAGCCTACAGCTGCTTTCTTAAGATGTAAAGATTAGAAGGACAAGCATTCAGCACATTTACAAGACGAAAGTCATCAGCTGCTGTATATGTTCAGAACTGTGGGGTAATCTAAATACCGAGGCCATTTCTAGTGTTTAAAACATTGTTTTAAGATCTTTACTTGGTGTAAGAGGCATTTCACTGACTCCCAATTTAGCCTAGAGCTTGGCTTAATCAATCAATCAATCAATACATTTATAGAGCGCACTACTCACCCGTAGGGTCTCAAGGCGCTAGGAGGGGGGGGGTGCCTTTACTGCTCGAACAGCCAGGTCTTGAGCTTCTTCCTGAAGGAGAGGTGGTCTTGGGTCATGCGCAGGTCGGTCGGAAGGGAGTTCCAGGTCTTGGCGGCCAGGTAGGAGAAGGACCTTCCTCCTGTTGTCGCTCTTCGGATGCGGGGGACGGCGGCGAGGGCGTGGCTGGTTGATCTGAGGTGGCGCTTGGGAGCGTAGAAGTTGATCCGGTTGTTGAGGTAGCTCGGGCCTTGGTCGTGTAGGGCTTTGTGTGCGTGGGTGAGGAGGCGGAAGGTGATTCTTTTGTTGACGGGGAGCCAGTGCAGGTCTCTCAGGTGTCCGGAGATGTGGCTGTTTCGTGGGATGTCGAGGATGAGTCTGGCTGAGGCGTTCTGGATCCGCTGGAGTCTCTTCTGGAGTTTGGCAGTGGTTCCGGCGTAGAGGGCGTTGCCGTAGTCCAGTCGGCTGGTGACGAGGGCCTGGGTGACAGTCTTCCTGGTCTCTGTGGGGATCCACCAGAAGATCTTCCGTAGCATGCGCAGGATGTTGAAGCACGACGAGGAGACGGCGTTGACTTGTCTGGTCATGGAGAGGGAGGAGTCCAGGATGAAGCCCAGGTTGCGTGCGTGGTCCGTCGGTTTGGGTGCGGTGCCCAGGGCGGGGGGCCACCAGGAGTCGTCCCAGGCGGAGGGCGAGGAGCCCAGGATGAGGACCTCCGTCTTGTCTGAGTTCAGTTTCAGGCGGCTGGTCGTCATCCACTCGGCTACCTCTCTCATCCCATCGTGCAGGTTGGCTCTGGCGACGGTGGGGTCGTTGGTCAGGGAGAGGATCAGTTGGGTGTCGTCGGCGTAGGAGATTATGTTGAGGTTGTGTTGGCGTGCGATGGCCGCGAGGGGGCTCATGTAGACGTTGAAGAGGGTGGGACTCAACGAGGATCCTTGAGGGACGCCGCAGATGACTTCGGTGGCCTCTGACTTGTACGGTGGTAGGCGGACTCTCTGTGTTCTTCCGTCGAGGAAGGAGGTGATCCATTCCAGTGCCTTCTCCTGGATTCCGATGTTGTCAAGGCGCTGCACTAGGGTGCGGTGGCAGACAGTGTCGAATGCCGCGGAGAGGTCCAGGAGGATGAGGGCCGCTGTTTCTCCGTTGTCCATCAGGGTTCGGATGTCATCGGTGGCAGCGATGAGGGCGGTCTCGGTGCTGTGGTTGGCTCGGAAGCCAGACTGTGAGGGGTCGAGGGATCCATTTGTCTCGAGGAAGGCGACCAGCTGTTTGTTGACGGTCTTTTCGATGACTTTGGCCGGGAACGGGAGGAGCGAGATGGGACGGTAATTCTTGAGTTCGGTGGGGTCCGCTGTAGGTTTCTTGAGTAGAGCGCTGAGTTCGGCGTGCTTCCAGCTCTCAGGGAAGGTGGCGGTGTCGAAGGAGGTGTTGATGATGTCCCGCAGGTGGGGTGCGATGACAGCGTCGGCTTTGTTGAAGACGTGGTGAGGGCAGGGGTCGGTTGGAGATCCGGAGTGGATGGAGTTCATCGTGCGGATGGTGTCTTCGGTGCTGATCGGGGTCCAGGCGCGGAGGGTGGTGGTGGGTGGCATTGCTGCGGTTGTGGCGTGCGTTGGTTGGATGCTGAAGCTGTTGTGTATGTCCGCGATCTTGTTGTGGAAGTAGGAGGCGAGGGAGTTGCAGAGGTCTTGCGATGGGGTGATGTCGTTGTTTCCGGCGTTGGGGTTGGAGAGCTCTTTCACGATGTTGAAGAGTTCCTTGCAGTTGTGTGCGTTGTTGTCCAGACGGTCCTTGTATGCAGTTTTCTTGGTGGCGCGGATCAGTTGGTGGTGTTTCCGGGTAGCGAGCTTGAGGGTGGACATGTTGTTCATTGTTGGTTCCCTTCTCCATACTTTCTCGAGGGCTCGGCAGTTCTTCTTGGAGCTCTTGAGTTCGTCGGTGAACCATGGGGTTTTTCTGCTACCGGGTCTGCTGGGCGGGGTCCTCAGAGGGGCGAGTTCGTCCGCGCAGTTGCTGATCCACTTCGAGAGGTTGTCGGCGGCCTGGCTGGGGTTCGTTGAGCCGGCAGGCGGGTGCTGGCTCAGGGAGGTGGTGAGTTGGTCGGCTGTGATCTTGTTCCAGCTTCTTCGGGCAACCTGTTGCTGGTGGTGGTGGATCGTCGTTCTTTTGAAGGTGAAGTGGACGCAGCTGTGGTCCGTCCAGTGGAGTCCTGTTGCGTGGCTGAAGGTGATGTCTTTGCTGGATGAGAAGACGGCGTCGAGTGTGTGTCCGGCGAGGTGGGTGGGGGTGGACACCAGCTGTTTGAGTCCGAGGTTGGCGAGGTTGTCGAGCAGGGTGATGGTGTTACGGTCGCTGTTGTTCTCCAGGTGGAAGTTGAGGTCCCCCAGGAGGATGTAGTCGGCGGAGGGGAGGGCAAGTGGGCTGATGAAGTCGGCGATGTCCTCGCTGAATCGTGTGCGTGGTCCCGGGGGTCGGTAGATCAGGGTGCCTCTGAGGGTGGTCTTCGGGTCGGTGTGGATCTGGAAGTGCAGGTGTTCGGCGGTGGTTAGGGTGTCGTCGGTGTTGGTCGTGATGCGGATGGTGTCCCTGTGGATGATGGCGATGCCTCCTCCCGTCTGGTTGGCGGTGCGGTCCCTCCGGGTGATCTTGTAGCCCTCTGGGATGGCGATGGCGATGTCGGGTGCTGAGGAGGCGTTCATCCAGGTCTCCGTGAGGAAGGCGACGTCTGGGTCTGTGGTGTCGAGCAGGTTCCAGAGCTCGACGGCGTGTCTGTGGACGGAGCGGGTGTTGAGCAGGATGCACTTGAGGTGGTTGCTGCTGGTGTTCGGCTTGGCGGGTGCTGGTGCAGGGTAGGTCCGGACGCAGGAGAACTTGCAGGCGTGGCAGCTGAAGGGTTCGTGGGTGTGCTTCGGGGTGGCTCAGTGGCATCCCGGGATGGCGCCGGGGTTGAGTGCGATGAGTTGGGCGGCGTTGTAGGTTCGTCGGGTCGGCTTCCGTCGGTGGGGGCCAGGGGTCCTGGCGCTGGGCGGGGTCCGGTCGCGGACGGGCGCAGACGGGCTTACCTTTGGCGCGCCTTCGGCGCACAATCGGCGCGCCCGCTGCGCGTCAACGCTGCGCGTTCGCACGGTCGCCATATATGGCGAAGTGCGCGGGTGGGCGGAGCAGCTGGGAGGCGGGAGCGGGGAGGGTACAGAAGGGAAAAGGGGCGGGGTCAGCGGCGGTGGCGGGAAGCGGGGAGGGAGTACGAAGGGCGGCGAGACAAGGGGCACACAGGAAGGAAAACGCAAAAACGATCAGAAATTTACTAAAACAGGCACTAAGGAATGACAGAAACAAAACAATAAAAACAATCACACAGTTACACCAGCAGGCGAGCACGGACCACGCCGCTCGAGGGAGGGGGCGTGGTCACGTGGCAGCAGCGAGGCAGGCAACGAGGCAGGCAGGGCAAGGGGGCACACGCAGCAGCTGGTGGCCGTGCGGCGCGGGGGTGTCCTACAACTAGAACACACTCACCTGCGTCGCACGGTCGCCATATATGGCCAAGTGCGCGGGTGGGCGGAGCAGCTGGGAGGCGGGAGCGGGGAGGGTACAGAAGGGAAAAGGGGCGGGGTCAGCGGCGGTGGCGGGAAGCGGGGAGGGAGTACGAAGGGCGGCGAGACAAGGGGCACACAGGAAGGAAAACGCAAAAACGATCAGAAATTTACTAAAACAGGCACTAAGGAATGACAGAAACAAAACAATAAAAACAATCACACAGTTACACCAGCAGGCGAGCACGGACCATGCCGCTCGAGGGAGGGGGCGTGGTCACGTGGCGGCAGCGAGGCAGGCAACGAGGCAGGCAGGGCAAGGGGGCACACGCAGCAGCTGGTGGCCGTGCGGCGCGGGGGTGTCCTACAACTAGGACACACTCACCTGCGTCGCACGGTCGCCATATATGGCCAAGTGCGCGGGTGGGCGGAGCAGCTGGGAGGCGGGAGCGGGGAGGGTACAGAAGGGAAAAGGGGCGGGGTCAGCGGCGGTGGCGGGAAGCGGGGAGGGAGTACGAAGGGCGGCGAGACAAGGGGCACACAGGAAGGAAAACGCAAAAACTATCAGAAATGTACTAAAACAGGCACTAAGGAATGACAGAAACAAAACAATAAAAACAATCACACAGTTACACCAGCAGGCGAGCACGGACCACGCCGCTCGAGGGAGGGGGCGTGGTCACGTGGCGGCAGCGAGGCAGGCAACGAGGCAGGCAGGGCAAGGGGGCACACGCAGCAGCTGGTGGCCGTGCGGCGCGGGGGTGTCCTACAACTACAACTACATTTCATCTCGAATGAAATCGCACTTTCCCTTGTACTTTATTGGTTGAGATTGCACCAAAATATCCAAGCTGAGGCCTATAGAGAGATAATGGCAGAGGGGACCAGTAAGCTGCTTTGTATATTTCATGCAATGTATTTCGCCACATCTCGAGTGCATTTTCTCTGCGGATTGTACATCACACACAAAAAAAGTGAGATTCTGGCAGAAGACTTGGTTGAGAAAAGATGTCTGGTTTGAGGAGACAATGGGGCATATGTACACGCCCCTATTGCCACCGTAGCGTCCCTTTTTTTGACGCTCAGGTGGCAGTAGGTCCTGCACCATATTTACAAAGCCACGTTAACCTACTTTTTGAGGCTTAATGCCTCTTTGTAACCATGCAACCCTTTCACGCATGTAGGTGTGCAATGAGTGTTGCTGTGGGCCTTTGCTTGTTGACACGGCCCCAGATTACAAAAAGGTGTAAATCTGTGGCTGTGCCAAAAAGTAACGCAACGGAGAGAGGGAAGAATGTTTTTATTTCTAATCGTTTTTGCTTTTTCTATGTGTGCTGCATTCTGCAGCACACATAAAAAGAGCAACAAGCTATTAATCAAATCATTAATTAAATAATGACAATTTGCTGCTTCTATGTGTGCTGGAGAATGCAGCACACATAGAAGTAACAAATAGCCATTATGGATTGTTTATGTGCAGGAAGGAACCCCCTTCCCTGCACATAAACAAATATTCCCTGCAACGCAGGCACCCCTTGCCCTATGGTTCAAGGGTGCCTGCGTTGGCGCTAGTCAGCTAATGTTAGTGCCAGTGCTAGGGAAAGCACAGGGGTGGCCATATGGTAGTACATAGGGCATATCTCTGAATTTTGAAAATGTCAGAGCTCTGCGCTGTCAAATTTGGAACAGCTCTGCGCTCTGGCATTTTCTAGTAAATATGCCCGAATGTCTCTTGCTGATACTTTTTCTACTCAAGATCGCCGTCCTGCAGAAGAAAATCATGCAAAACTGCACTTTTAGCAAAATCTCTAAAGTACATTTCACAAGGGCTGAATAATTATAACAGAAGCTCTTGGTGACCATCATTATTGTTTAATAAAAGAATGTGGGGGCAATCATGTATATAAGCCCATGGTTTTGATCCTGCCCCAAGAGTTAAATGTTCTTGTATAGCATGGAAAATAGACTTTTCAGTGACATGAACATTTCTGCAATCTTGTTGACAAATGTGAAAATTGCAGTCCATTGGCCAAAGAGAACACTTATTTATTGTATTCAATTATTTGTTTATTTTTGTTTAACACTACAAGTCACTAGAGGTAACTTCAGAGCACTATGATCAGATGATGGCTGTATAGCGATTAAATAAATAAGTAGGTAATTGACTAGACAATGCTGAGATGAATGTGTAAAAGCCGTATGCAGGGTGAGAGTAACAGCTTTGGATGGAGTGGCTGGCTTTAAGCATTAACCAGCAGGCCCGAATCTTAGGATGTCCGGCGGCCTGCTGCTTAGTGGCTATTCGTAGGATTGATAGAACAGATGGGTTTCTAAAATCTTTCTGAATCGCAGAAAATCATTTTCAATAGGACTAAGTTCGCTTAGGATGACCATTGTGTGCAAAGGTACTGTGATCAGTCACCATTAGTTGATGGGGAGTCTTAGATATTGCTCACTTAGTGATGGTTTTTCAAGGTCCTAATACCATGACCGGGCTAAGCAATGAATGGATTGAACCAGAGAACGATTTTGGTAAACTTCTCAACAGGGTCAGAAAGTACTCATAACACCACTTTTTTGTGCAGCTTTATATTGCATGAATGCGGGCCCAAAGGCATCAGAGCACTTCAAATGAGCACCAGTTTACATAACACAAGGGCAGATTTGTGTTTTTATAGGCACAAGGAAATTAAATGATTTGCCCAAAGCACAGGATGATGAACCGTCATGGGGACGCAAGGCAGCTCGGGCCATTAGGCCACATCTCATCCCTACTTCCAGGCCAGGAATTTTAAAGAAGGTCTAACGTGGCTCTTCGGCTGAACGGTGCCCCCCGTCCCTACCCTCCCTCATCACCTTGAGACCCTCACGGGTGAGTAGCGTGCTTACAATTCCCTGATTGATTGATTGATTGATTGAGGATTGGGGCTGAAAAGAATAAGGAGAAATTGAATCATTACATGCTGATAGAAGAAGAAACTCAATACACGAGAGGAGCTTGCAAGGGGAGATTTGGAGACCAGACAGGGAGGAGAAGGAAAGACAGGCAACAACGCTAGCAAGTGGGAGGGAGTCGGCAATGCTTCAAAGAACAATGATTTGTTTAGCGGTTGTGTCAGGGAAGACAAGAGCAAGAATCAATACAAAAGAGCAGCCTGAACCCAGCAAAGTCCATAAGACTGTATTTTCTAACACCATGGGTTTGAGGGCAGAACATGGCTATTGACAAGCATTTAATAACTTACTAATTGAACTACTCCAGTGGTCACACTGACTGGATGTATGACACACTGAGAACATCATGAAGAACACGTGTGATGAGAGGAAGGAAGCTTAAGGTAAGAATCTTTCCCGTTCACCTTGGAAAATGAGGGGATTTCACCGAGGGTGATTGGACAAGGTGAAGGAATTCTACTGGACATTCAAATACATTGATCTAATATTCGTCCATGGTTCCTTTTCATGGGAATTACAGGCTGCTTAAAGAGCCTGTAGATAGAACCTATGGGAGAAGATACCGGGAAAAAAATGTAAGGGAACAAACCATTGCCTTCATGTGATCCATATAACCAGAAAATGAACCTTTCAATGGAAGACCTTATTAGATGACATCATATTGTGACTGCTGTATCCTGTTACACGGACCTTCCTTTAAACCCCAGAGGCAGGATCAGTGGATTTAGAGTTGTTTCTGGTTCTTGGATATTAGCCTTCTGGAGGGATAATTAGGATGAATGACTTGAACAAGTGGCCAGTGAGCGCTATATAGTCACAGGGATCCAGTGGAAATTGTGGCTGTGATGTATGAGTTTGATCTTTTTGAAGTTTGGCAACTCATTTATTGGACAGTCGATATACAAGCTACAGCAATAGTCAAGGAAGAACATGACATCTGGAAGCATAATGCTAATTTTTTTAAGTAGGTGAAGGAGAGGGAAGATGCCACTTGGCAGAAAAATGTTATGAAAAGCAGATTTAGTGACAGCATTTATCAGTGGCATAAAGAGAGCTCAGAGTCAAACGTAACTTTTTTGCGGGCTTTGGACACAGGTTGCAGAGAGGGGCAAAACAAGTATGGCCAAATGAAGTTTTTGGTGAGGTTGGCCATCCCCAGGCGGACCGCAATTTTGTCCCGTTCAAACAGAATAGGGTTTTCAACATCCAGTCGTAAACATGGCAGAGGCAAACTGATACCGTAGATTTACAGAATTTCCATCAAGCTTGAGGTGGATTTGTGTGTTTACCATTTCCATTTTCAAGCGTTTAGTAAGCTGTTCTTACTTCATTCTACCAAATTGTGTTTTCTTTATAACTCAAATACAGTTAAAGTTACAAGTGAAAGAATTTATGTTATACTTAAAAAAGCTGTCACAATATGACTATGAAATAAAATAAATACTTGGCATCCAACCCATAACTCACGCACCAATTTAATTTTTCAAGACCTCAACATTAATGTAATAGCTGACTTCACAAGTTATATAAATGATCTTTCTGGGGAAATTATATATTTCTTTACCAGTAACAATATTAATGTCATGATTATAGATACATTATGATCTCTTGGTGTATGTGTTGTAATTTAATACCGTGGTGTGAGGTCCTCATATTTATTGCTGTACATTTTTTATAACCATTGCACGTGGTGTTTGAGCTTTGGTATGCAGGAAAGGTATGCGAGGTATGTTTTGCGGAAATAAATATAACTGGAAAATTACAGGAGGTTTCAGTTTTGTGTTGCATAACTGTACTTCAACTGTGAATGTGTTTTAATGAATTCAGTTTTTTAATCGTACATTGAGGTGTTATGACTAAATCTAACCATGACTTAAGCGCCTTATTCATTAAATTGAATGTGTTTTTTCTGGTGATTGTAGAGGCTTATTAAAATGTACACTGAGGCATTATGACCAAAGGTAACAATAAATTAATGTTCACGCTGTCTTTTAGATGAAAGTGTTTTATTAGTGGTTGTGTGGATGCATGTGGTGGGTGGGTGGTAGTTGTGGTGGAGAATGATAAAGAACTTCTATCATGTTTCAGCCTATTGCCCATTTATCGTGACCTTCAGCAGTGTGCACTGAGGATTAAATGCATTTCCTGGTCACTGGTCATGCCCTAATCAAAACCAGATAGAGCTAATCACGGCTGCGCAGTCTTTAGTCACATGGAAGGTGGTTTGATGCAGACAGCCAACCTTCTATACAGACAACCACCAGCTGCGAACACAGTTTGCAAGGGCCAAGGTAAAAAGCTCAATAAAGATAGAGAGAGATAGAGGAAGGAAGCAGCAGGACATGCAGGCCCATTGAGTGATTAGTCAGAAATTATGCTGAAAAATAGTTCCCTGAAGTCGGTTTTGGGAGAATACAATGATGAACTGGAAAGTGGCCGCCAGTGGATGAGATTTATTCAAACATTTCACCCATTGCTGTGTTGTTCATTGCAGTTCACCCCTTAAGAGTGACAGGTATGCCCAGAAATTTGTTCCATGCTCGCCTGTGACATAGGACCCAATCAAAACCATACTAATAGGGCCTAAATATGCTAAAATCAGTCCGGAGTGGCTAGTGTTTCCTTCTAGAGATTCAATAGGCTACAACTGGCCTGTGTTTGCTTGCGCTCCCTTTTGGAGGGGGCCGTGTTTGACAATTCAGGATGGACTGTTCCCATAAGGAGTGGCTCAGTACTGATTTGCATAATGCAGGCCTCTGTCTAGTTTGGCATGGTGGGTGAAAAATGATGGACTGCAATACAGCCTGGAGTGATCACCAGTGGTTGAGGTTAATTCAAGCATAACATTTGAAAGGGCGAGATTTTGATCGATACCTTATATCTATTGATCTAAACCTCGATCTGGTCGACTGAACCTTTGTTGCCTGTCTTGGAGGAAAACAGTACACCCATCTGCAAGTTAGTTCACCCAATAAAGGACTCTACTCCCAAAGACCACAGACAACTTCTAGCTTTCAAAAGTTTATTGTAAGGAAATGATAAGCTGCAAATACAGACATCTCAGAATGAGATTCACGAGATACACAGGTCCAATTACATACATGTGCTCTCGGAAAGCCCTCAGACGAGCAACGGAAATCACTAACACAAGTTCTAAGAATAATAAAGCTATCAGCATAGACGCATATCTCTCCTTCATTTAGGTTGGAGGAAAACACACAGGTTAGGCGTCCCTACCCTGTTCTAGATGGTATCCCTACTTAGCCAAATCCCAACCTAACAAAGGTGTCAGCAGTGAATGACCCCCAAGGGAAGTCACCCACTCTAAGTTTCTTGGTGAAAACCTATAGTTCTCCAGTCATGACCCCTCTCTGCCTACCCATCCGCTCTCTAAAGGGTCCTCAGGTATCTGCTCTAACTCCACCCAGGGGTGCTGTCCCTAATACAAAACAGTCAACAACATTTGAGACGCCCCTTGCGAAACGCCTCTCACGTGGTGTAGCTTCAGGCTTTTTCCATGATGCTTTGTATTGGGCCTCAGACGTTAGAGTTGACCTTGCTTCTCAGGCTCTTCTCCGGCCCGCTGATACCCCTTAAACATTCCAGAACCCTCCTCCATGTCTGGGCCGTCTACTGAACAGACCTCTATTCATTCATTTATAATTGGATCCCCCCTTTCCTGTTGCAGACAGATATCTGCCGCCAAGAACCCAACTCTCATAGACTTCTAAAAAGGCTTGCAACATTTCTCAGCCCAGACATGTACGTGTAAATCAATGCTAAAACATTTCAGGCCTACAATATTTCTCATTATGATTATAGCATTCAACTTCTTCATTTAATTAAAGCATGTTAATACTCTTATTCTATTATTCAGTAAACATTTTATAAATCATGGCCCATTTAATGCGATGACCAAAACATTAATACAATCTGTGTCGTGCAAAGAACCACCTTCCCTTTTAGCTCCGGCTCTGGCCCTGAGGCCTACCACATTCTGCGTTTAACCACAGACCATCTTACATTTTAACAGCTACACGACATAGATTCAAGAATAATCACGTCTAATAAAATCATATAATGTCACACATTTCTGTATTAGTTCCACTTCTACTTAAATCTCTACATTAGCTATACATTTAGAATATAATTGCAGGTACTATTAGCACTCATGGCATTTCTCTTCATGATTTGTGCTTACTACAGGTAAGTGTGATGTACTCATACATTTAAATCAGTTTGCGCTCTCTCAGTTCCCCCCTTTGATGACCTCTCGGGGTCATCACTAACATTTAAACTGAAGTTATTGCTGGCATCCTCTGCGCTTCCAGAGCCCTCAGACTCCTGTACTGATTATCTTGTATGGCAGCCAATCTCTGCAGCTGTTCTCTTTGGGCCCTTTCTGACCTTCTTGCTCTGTACCATTTGAATACCCTCACCAATCCCCACAATATGATCCCACAGATCAATATTATGATGACAGGTTTTAGAATATACCAAACAAAGCTTTTGCCTAAGGTGGAAAACCACCCACCAACTGCACTCATTCCGTGGCCCACCCTTTCCCAGACATTTTCTCTACTCAAGTCTTCGATCTCCTTGTGAATATCAGTTATGTTCCTAATAACCTTCTCAAGGGGTTTTGAATTGTCTGGAATGTAAGTGCAACATTCCTGGACCTTCAAAGCCTTACAGACTCCGCCCTCTTTTGCTAATAGGACATCTAATGCAAGACGGTTCTGAAGAACCATAGCCCTTATCGATTGCATCTCTCCTTCTACCAGCATTAAGGACTGAGCAGTGCTGGCAGACAACCTGTCGACAACTGTTGCCAGTCGTCTAATTTTAACATCATTAAGGATTATTCCCAAAAGAGGGAACATAGCTCCAAAGACATCTCCAACCATTTCTGCATCGCCTACATCTCTCCTTCCCCTCGAAGATGTCTTGCCCTCAATGATCACTAAGTCTTGTGCATGATATATTTTGGGGAAGACAATTGCTAAATAACATGATCCATACCAGTTGTCAGGTAGTCTCACGTAAGCATTTCCTCCACATACAAAATACACATTTGGAATCACTTGCATTCCCTTCAGGAAATCCTTAGTGTAGTACTCTAAATTAAAAGCATGTTCACAGTCAACTTCTCCAACGTATACATTTTCATAATACGTTTTGGCTCTGTGAAGACATAGCTTTCCTCTCTGCGCTTTATCTAAAGCTATTGGACCACTACTACCCTTTCTCTGGTGTGACTTCTCTTCCTCGGTCCAATCCGTTTTCCCTTGTCCTGATTTTTTCAAAATCTTTTGTCTCCTGTAACGATCATCCACCTGCCCTATGAACTTCTTCTCGACTTCTGACACCTTGCATGTCAGATTATTTCTACGGGCATGTGAAGTATCTAAGGTAATCCAAGGAATGAAGAACTTGGCCAATCTGTCTTCACTCTTCCAGTAATCCCATTTGTTCATCTGCTTATAATTTGGGACTTCTGGCAACACTGAATCATAATTGGAGAAATAGTATTCAAAACTATCTCTCTCATAAAATATACTAAGCAATAAGCTACATGTAATGCCATATGTCAGCGGGAGGTGATGATAGCGAATTCCTTCATCTACAGACGCCGGCAACTGCATGCAGACGTAGCAATCCTTAACCTCCATGGCATCCACGTATTCATATAAAAGTTTAGCATAAGCATTTGACCTAAAGTCTCCTTGGGACTCGTCTACGTGTAACCTGCGGGCTTCTGCAGCCAATAACGCTTTCTCTTGTGTGTTTTCCCTTTTCTCACCAGCAACAGTAGGTGTAAGCGTTTCTACAGATTTCACATCAGTTACCTTTGCCTCTTCCTCATGTCCCTTTACATAAGAAATTGTTACCACTAAAGCTATTAATATTATTACTCCTACTATTAGTGTACCTATTATACATTTAGCTCTGCGGTTCGGGGTGCCGGCCTCCATTTCGTCAGACTATATGGCTCTCTCTTATCTTTAGCAAAAGTTCTTTTCCTCTCGTTCCTTTACAGTCTCTTTTCAATCCTTTGGTCTTTAGAGTCCACACAACTGGAGGCTGACAGCCTTCTTCGCAAAAGTCCTTTAACAGTTCAAAAAGACAACCCTAGCCCTTCTCCATCAACTCAAGGGAAGTTCCCTAAAATTCTCTGCTTCCTGGGCGCTAGGTAATCTTCTTTTTCTGCTTGCTTTATTTACAAAGTCCTTTAACAGTCTACTATCAGATTTGTGGTTGCAGCTTCAATAGCATAGTTCAGTATTTCCAAACGAAGATTGTGCTCTTCATGTGCTGTTATCGTTGTACCAAAGTCGGGGAATTGCAATTCTGTAAGAAACATATGTTTTAACTTGCTGAGGCGGGGAGGTCTGGGGAGCATGAATGTTAGTGACCCTTCTTGTTCGACACCGGGTACCAACAGTCGTATTTCCACGGTGATAATGGGCTCAGAACTGGACACCACCACCGCTCGGATCCTCCCTGTCTCCGGTTTCACAGACATTTGTCGCCAGATATGTCCACTCAGGTGTGGAGTATCTTCTGTTAGGCACACGCACTCTTCTTGACCTTCTTCGGTCGGGTGCTTCAGCGCCCTGAGCACCTTCTTCGGGGTCTGAGTCTTCTGATATCGGAGGAAGGGTTGCTTCTGGAGTTGACCTCAGGCTAGAGCTCCTTCTTTGCGGCCAATTTGCTTCTCCACGTGCCCTTCTACTCCTTCTTCTTCTTGTCTGTCCCCGCTCTCTCTCAGACCTGTCAGGGTCTGACTCGTACTCCCAGCTACTTTCTCCTTCTGTAGCGTCTTCCGTTTCACTGTTGTACTGACCGTCCTCAGCTTGGTCAGACTCGTCCCCTGCTTCCGCTGGCACCTCTACAGCTTGGCTAGCCCCCTCTATGGCTTCTCGGTCCTCAGCTGGACGTCTATCCGAGAGAGGAGCTGTTTCCAGAGGTGCTGGAACCCTTCGCGTATGTGACGCGTGGATCCAATTGGGCAGGCCTCCCACCTTTACAGCTGTGTTCGTGATCAGGATGACCTGGAAGGGCCCACGCCAACGAATATCCAAGCAGCTTCTTCTCACATGTTTCTTCACCAGGACCCAGTCCCCAGGGTACAGGTCATGGCACGGGCCCTGGCACGCTGGAACCTCGGCAGCCTGCACCTGAAGGGACACAGAACGCATGGCGTCAGACAGCCCCTTACAATAGTCCAGGATCATATCATCTGTGATATTTAACAGTGCAGTAGCTGGGATAGATGGCAGCCTCATTGCTCTCCCCATTAACACCTCATGTGGTGACAACCCTGTTCTTCTGTCTGGGGTACTACGAAGGCTCATGAGAACCAATGGCAGGGCATCAGGCCAACTCAGGGTCGTTGAGGAGCACACCTTTGCTATCCTGCTCTTGATCGTGCCATTGATCTGCTCCACAATCCCTGAGGCTTCTGGTCGGTAACTGCAATGCAACTTCTGGTCAATATTTAGCGCAACACAAATCATCTTCACAAGCTCGCTGTTAAAATGTGTTCCCCTATCTGATTCCAAAAAGGCCGGCACCCCGAAGCGAGGAATGAGTTCTCTAAGCAGTAATTTGGCCACTGTGAGGGTGTCGCACCTACGTGTAGGGTATGCCTCAACCCATCTGGAGAACACACAAACAACCACCAGGACATAGCGGAGGCGGTTGCACCTTGGCATTTCAATGAAATCTATCTGCATTCGATTGAATGGACCTCCAGACCTTCCTATGTGACTTAATGCAACTGGTGTTCTTTTTCCTACGTTCAGCTGCTGGCAGGTCACACAACGCTGGCACACTGCTTCTGCTGCTATTCTAAACTTAGGATTGTACCAAGTCTGTCTAAACACTCTCAGCATAGCATCTCTCCCTAAGTGTACGGGACCATGTATGAGTCTAGCCATTGGACTCACCATCTCATTGGGCAACACTGCTCTGCCGTCTGCTGAGACCCAAAAATGGGTCTCACCCATTACACATCCTGCCTTTTCCCATGTTTCTTTTTCAGAATCAGGAGCATTTTCTTGCATGGTTGACAGTTCATCCCAAGTATCAACAGTTTCCAGTATCATGGCTAATTCAGTTCTTACATTTATTCCACCCACATCCACCTCTGTGAAAGAGTACCCTTGTTCCGCGCAATACCGTGCAACTTCATCTGCATATCTATTGCCTTTCGAAACGAAGTCCTCATTTCTGGTATGTGCAGTGCACTTTACAACTGCGATACCTGCTGGGCATTGCAATGCTTCTAACAACAGGCGCACAAACTCTCCATTGCGAATGGGAGAGCCTGAAGAGGTCATGAACCCTCTTTGAGACCATAACTGCCCGTAATCATGAACTACCCCATACCCATATTGGCTGTCGGTGTATATGGTGACTCGAATTCCATTGCTTGCTAAGCAAGCACGTGTCAGGGCAATAATCTCGGCTACCTGAGCGGAGTGTACTCCTTCCAGGCACCCAGCTTCCACAACTCCAGTAATTGCACAAACAGCATAAGCTGCTCTCAACTGCCCAACTTCGTCTCTTACACATGAGCCATCGACAAAGAAAATTTCATCTGGGTCAGTCAGTGGCTCATCTACGATGTCGGGTCTGGGTTTGGTGCATAGTTCAGTCACATCAAGGCAGTCATGGTCTGTATATTCATCATCATCATCGATATCATTTGGAAGTGGCATCAAGGTGGCAGGGTTCAAAACAGAGCATCTCTTGAGGGTCACGTTCTCTGCAGCAAGAATAACTTGCTCATAGCGCGTGAGCCTGCTGTTGGTCAGATGCTGTGTTTTGGTCCTGGTCATCAACAGTTCAACAGAATGGGGCACGCACACCTCTAACGGGTGCCCCATGACGATATTTTCACATCTTTCAATGCTGACACCCGTTGCAGCAACGGATTTGAGACATCCGGGCAACGCTGCGGCTACTGGGTCTAAAGTAGCCGAGAAATAAGCAACTGGTCTACGGGCATTCCCATGGATTTGGACCAACACAGACAACGCACAACCTTCTCTCTCACAACAGTAAAGAAAAAATTGTTTATTGTAATCAGGCATTCCCAATGCCGGAGCACGACACAGGTCCTCTCGCAGCTGTAGGAACGCCATCAAACAGTCTTTGTCCCATGGTACCGGATCGCTCACCTCCTTGTGCGTCAGTTTTTGCAAGGGCTTTGCTTTCAGTGAAAAGTTCACGATCCACTGTCGGCAATAACCCACCATCCCTAGGAACATCCTGACCTCTCTCTGTGTCTTAGGCGCATTCATTTTCATGATCGCCTCTATCCTGTCTGGTGACACTTTTCGTTTGCCTTTCTCTATTCTGTGTCCCAAGTACTGCACCTCTGTCAGGCAGTACTGCAATTTTCCCGGGGACACCTTGTGCCCATTGGCAGCTAGGTGATTTAACAAAGCAATGGAGTCTTCCCTGCAAGCTTCTTCTGTTTCTGACGCCACAAGAAGGTCGTCTATGTACTGGACCAGAACTGACTTCTGGGGCAGCACTAGACAAAAGCTGGTTAAAGATCGATGGGCTCTCTGTATACCCTTGAGGGATACGACACCATGTTAGGACGCGATTTTCCAGCTTAAATGCGAAAAGAAAATGGCTTTCTTCGTCCAGAGGGATCGAAAAGAAAGCCTGACAAAGATCGATCACAGTGAACCACTCAGCTTGGAATGGAATTTGAAACAGTATCACTGATGGATTCGGTACCACTGGACAACACGAAACGACTATGTTATTAATCTTTCGAAGGTCCTGTACTATCCGAAATTTCCCATTTGGTTTCTGCAGACCCATAATCGGGGAGTTGCATGGACTACCCACGATTTCTTTCAGTATTCCCTGTTTAATCATAGACTCGATCACGGGTTTTATGCCTGCAATCGTTTCTGGAGTCAATTTATATTGGGGTGTTCTTGGGAACTCAGCATGCGGTTTCACTACAATTTTCACTGGGTCCACCCCTTTGACCAATCCAATCTCTTCCCCAGTGAAATCCCATACTTCTGATGCCACTGTCTCTCTCAAGTCCCAGGGGAGCTCATCTACTGTCAAAGTAGGGTACAGCTCCACGCATATTCTGGAGTTTGCAACTTTGAAATCTGCGTCATCATCATTGGTCAATACCTCCACTCCCTGAGGTGTACAATATATAGTACAATTCAATTTACACAACAGGTCTCTTCCTAGCAGACACACAGGGCTTGAATCGCAAACCACAAACTGGTGCTCATCGCTGTACTTCCCTATTTTCACCTGTACCGGTTCTGTCAATTGGCTGGTTATTCTCCTGTTTGCGACCCCTACCACTTGTATGGTCTCTCCAGACATGGGCAGGTCTGGAACTGCAGCTGATCTGATCGTGGATCTAGTGGCTCCTGTGTCCACCAGAAATGTCGTAGGGCACCCTGCTACTTCTGCTTCAACATAGGGTCCCCTCTGGTCCACCTCCAAGGCTGCCCCGAGGGTGCAGTCTTCTCTTTCCACTCTCTGTCCGGTTAATGGGTCCACATAATAGCACTCTTCCCCTTCCACAAACAGGGGCATTTGTCTATAGGTCTTACCCATACTCCCTACTCGAGGAGGTTGCGGGAACTGGGCTCGGGGAGGAGCCCCCCCCCCTTTGAGCACCTTTCCTTGGTATGGCGTTACCCCTCTTGTAGGTGCGCTCTGAACCTCTTCCTCCTCTATCTCTTGCTCTCCTATCTCTACATTGTAGGGGCACTCGCGTTTCCAATGCCCCAGCTCGTTACACTGGTGGCACCTAGTCGTTTTCTTCAAGGTAGCTATGTCTATTCTGGGTCTAAAGGTGGAACTCTCCTCATTACCCTTGTTCTGACTGTACTGCTTCTTTCCTCCTGTACCTGTCCCTTGCTGCTGTTGCTGTTGTCCCCCCTTTCCTGCTGCCTGCATCTGTACCACCATCAACTTTTCTTTTAGTTTCTTAGCCTTGGAGTCTATCTCATCACAGCAATACCTGGCATATCTCAGTATTTCATCTAGGGGTTTAGTTTGCCAACAAATCGAGTGTTGCTGAATCATTAAACTAATATCCGGTCTCAGTCCCAGGACGAACTTGGACACAAATTGCCCTATGTCTTTTGGATCCATTACATCCAAGCCGCTATACTGTTTAAACGCCTTCAGCAATCTCTCGTAATATTCATGAACTGTCTCTTTGGGTTCCTGTCTTGTTCGGTCTATTCTGACCCAATCTATGTCTTGCATTGGCACTTTCTCTTTCAGCCAAGTCATCACTCTCTCGAATTTTGCCATCACAATCTCGGACGGCCCATTAGTCTTGGCATCTCTCTCTGGCTCCGTTGTGGGCCACTCAGCGCTAACCTTGCATGCTGTCCACAGATCTCCTGGTACTACAATGTCAAACAGCGTGTTCAGATCTATCCAAAGGACCTTTGAGATTTTTACAAACCTCTCGACTTGCTTGTACCACTCCACAGGGTTTTCCCGCAATTTGGGGAAGGAGGTGGTAAAAGCAGCTAAATCTCCCCTACTCCAAGGGACATGTACATAGTTCCCATTTGCAACTTCACGCAAAGGGTAAGCTTCTATTCCCTGCTGTCCTGGTGTCATACCAATCATGCTTCTCCTGCCGGTCCCTTTCTTGGACCACCTCTCTTCCCACTTATCTAGTGCCCTCCATGTCCTTATTCCAGTAATCAGTTCCCTTATGTGTGTTTTCAGCCCAATCGTTCTCCTCTCATCTAGGTCTCGATCTGTATAATGTAGCCTGTGGTTACCCTGTAATGCTTTGGTTCTTGACAAGTCCACCATATATTTGCCTGCTAGTTCGACTAACTTCTCATGGACTGCTCTCGCCTTTCGAGTGATGTCCTTTGCCATATACAGTATTTCATCCTGCTCATACATTTCCATTCTTTCTAAAGGCAGGGTACCATCTACCATGTCATCCAGATCTGACCTTAAGCTGGAGACATCAAGTCTCTTGGCTTTTATCTCAGCTCGCAATATGTCTTTCGAAGGGGGCTCACTGGTCTCCCTACCATCCCAACTTCGAGCTCTGCGTTTGGGCTCGGGAGAGTTAATGGGTGCCCTCCCTTGCTCCCATCTCTCCAGGTCCCATGCTCGGCCATCCGATCTTGGGAGGTGATGGAACACGGGCCTGTTATCCCTACTCTCTTCTTCTTCTCTCCTCTCACCGCACACCTCTCTGTTAATTTCCCTCTGGTCGCTACTCTCCCTTTGCCTCGTATCGCTCAGTATCCGATACGATCCTTCCTGGTTCCCCATATTCCCTGGGCTGCGCTCATTTCCGTCATCACAGGGTCTATGGTGCGACCTCTCACAACTCCCATTCTGTTCTCTGGTGCCGGGCACACAGTGTGGACACTTAAAGCTGTTTCTGTACTCTTGCGCTCTCCTCTCCCCTTCACTGAGTATTGGGCGCGCCACCCCTCCACTCCCGGGGCCCCCGTTTTCCAGGTCTGTTCTACCTCCACTCCGGGCCCAATGGGTGACTCCCCTACTTTCTCTCTCTCTACAGTCCCACTCCGGGCTGCTCTCCCCAGCCCCGCAGTGAGTCCGAGCTCGGCTGTCCTGACTTTCCCTTTCAGCTTCCGCAGCTATGATGCACTTTTGAGCCTTCACTGCCTCATCCCACTGCTTCATGTACTCATTTAGCTCTTGAAAGGATTTTCGTCCAGATCCCCTCAGATCCATTGGCCATCTAGGGCCCCCGGGATCTCCTCCTGGGTCCCCTGCTGTGTGCATCGGGGTGCTCCACTCTCTGGGTATCGGCATCTGACTTGGGGAATTAGTGGTATCGTTCCTCCTTGCCTCCTCTGCTCTTTCTCTGTCTTTCCGTTTCCGTTCTTCCCCTCTTGCTCTTTCTTGGTCATATATCGATATTATAGGACCTATGGTAACAGGTACCTGTAGTGCATCTGGTAATGGGTAGGATGTGGCGCTTTCCGTTTCCGGCGCTCTTTGTACCACAAACCTCCCGACTACCTGTTGCACCTGACTAGGCTGGGACAGCTCCTTCTTTGCCTCAGGATCCCACTCTGAACTGGGAAGCGGTCTATGCTCTCCTGCATTGCCCCCCTTTTCTCCTTCAGTATGCTCGACCTCTCCCCCTGCTCTATTATACGGGGGTGGCCTGTCTGTCAATAATCTGTTTATCAGGCTGTCCTCTGTTTCGCTCTCATCATCTTCTTCTAGGGGACTTTTATTTACTGGCGCCTCTAACACTGGGTACAGTTTATTTACTTCCATGTTATGCACTCTCCATCTTTTAGCATCCGCATCCCACCTGGCATCCTGCACTGCCCTTACCGATCGTTTCACCCTTTCTTGTCGTCTGTTCATATTCTTTTCATGCGCTGCCCTAATCCATGCATCAAGAGCTTCAAACTGGGTTGGTCTAGGCAAGGGTCTCTTTGAGGTCATGACTGATTTCAATCGATGTAACACCTCTAATCTGAACGTCCCGTACTTCGGGAACGTCAGTTCCTCATTTCCTTCAGTAATCTTACTCCACTCTGATATCCAAAGGATCGTATGCAGCCCAACATTTACTGCCATGTAACGAGCTGGCGTACCCTCCGGCGGGGCTTCTTCCCCTTCATACGATCCCCGCTTCTCTTTTTTAAACACCGCTTTCAACCATTTAAAACACTTCATAATTATGCGCACAAAATCCAGCCTCGCTACTCTGTTTACTTCCTGATGACAATCCACCAATCCTGTCGCGGCTTTGCTAGCTTGGCCTATCGCAGCGCGGTCTTTCTCCGGTCAGCCAATCACGTCGCGACCCTGTCTGACGTGTTTGCTAGCTGGCCTATCACAGCGCGGTCTTTCTCCGGTCGGCCAATTACTGCGCGACACTACCTGACGTCACTTTTCTCCGCTTCGCAGCAGCACCCCTCCTTTCTCAACTCGTCTCCCGGTTATGCATGCGTCCCATTCATACACCGAAAAATGACTACTTCCGACCAAGCGGTCACTTCTCTCGACTGTACGTCCACAGTCTATCTGTAATTGTCAACACAACTGACGAGATGTCTATCGTCTCTCTGATAGGTTGCTTACACACACAGTAACTTCCGACCAGCGTCCGTTACTCACGCACTCACTCTTACGTTCCCCCTATCTCGGTCTTTCGGGTGATCAATGGTACCTCATGACCCCCTTCACACTAGTTGACAATTACTCTGGGTGTCCGATACACCCGAACCACTTAAGCTCTCCTTGAACTTAAGATTTCCACCGGTTGCGCGCGCTCACAACCTGTTCCACAGTCACTCTACAGACATTCAACTCCGCCAAACATTACAACATAGATACACTACAAAACACCGCAATCTAACACGCATAACCCTTTATACTCACTCTCGACCGATACTGCTGCTTTTTCTGTCTCACGTCATCTGGATCTTCTTCGGCGGGCTGTTCTTCCAATCATCGAATTCTAGGGGCCTTGGGGTAAGCTAACCTGGCCTAGGTTACCGTCCTCAAGAAGGCAACCATCCTCTGCTACCAACTGAAAGGGCGAGATTTTGATCGATACCTTATATCTATTGATCTAAACCTCGATCTGGTCGACTGAACCTTTGTTGCCTGTCTTGGAGGAAAACAGTACACCCATCTGCAAGTTAGTTCACCCAATAAAGGACTCTACTCCCAAAGACCACAGACAACTTCTAGCTTTCAAAAGTTTATTGTAAGGAAATGATAAGCTGCAAATACAGACATCTCAGAATGAGATTCACGAGATACACAGGTCCAATTACATACATGTGCTCTCGGAAAGCCCTCAGACGAGCAACGGAAATCACTAACACAAGTTCTAAGAATAATAAAGCTATCAGCATAGACGCATATCTCTCCTTCATTTAGGTTGGAGGAAAACACACAGGTTAGGCGTCCCTACCCTGTTCTAGATGGTATCCCTACTTAGCCAAATCCCAACCTAACAAAGGTGTCAGCAGTGAATGACCCCCAAGGGAAGTCACCCACTCTAAGTTTCTTGGTGAAAACCTATAGTTCTCCAGTCATGACCCCTCTCTGCCTACCCATCCGCTCTCTAAAGGGTCCTCAGGTATCTGCTCTAACTCCACCCAGGGGTGCTGTCCCTAATACAAAACAGTCAACAACATTTGAGACGCCCCTTGCGAAACGCCTCTCACGTGGTGTAGCTTCAGGCTTTTTCCATGATGCTTTGTATTGGGCCTCAGACGTTAGAGTTGACCTTGCTTCTCAGGCTCTTCTCCGGCCCGCTGATACCCCTTAAACATTCCAGAACCCTCCTCCATGTCTGGGCCGTCTACTGAACAGACCTCTATTCATTCATTTATAATTGGATCCCCCCTTTCCTGTTGCAGACAGATATCTGCCGCCAAGAACCCAACTCTCATAGACTTCTAAAAAGGCTTGCAACATTTCTCAGCCCAGACATGTACGTGTAAATCAATGCTAAAACATTTCAGGCCTACAATATTTCTCATTATGATTATAGCATTCAACTTCTTCATTTAATTAAAGCATGTTAATACTCTTATTCTATTATTCAGTAAACATTTTATAAATCATGGCCCATTTAATGCGATGACCAAAACATTAATACAATCTGTGTCGTGCAAAGAACCACCTTCCCTTTTAGCTCCGGCTCTGGCCCTGAGGCCTACCACATTCTGCGTTTAACCACAGACCATCTTACATTTTAACAGCTACACGACATAGATTCAAGAATAATCACGTCTAATAAAATCATATAATGTCACACATTTCTGTATTAGTTCCACTTCTACTTAAATCTCTACATTAGCTATACATTTAGAATATAATTGCAGGTACTATTAGCACTCATGGCATTTCTCTTCATGATTTGTGCTTACTACAGGTAAGTGTGATGTACTCATACATTTAAATCAGTTTGCGCTCTCTCACATTCATCACCTTGTATTTGCATTTTTTGCATCAAATCCTAAAATTCATAGGAATCCCTGGTGATCCCAAATCATTTAATCTAGCATGAGAAAACATATTCTCAGATGCAGACCAGTGTTCCATAAATCATGATACTGTACAAATATGCTTGATATAATAGCTGAGACACATCAATAGGATATTTCCATTTGGGGTCTTAAAATGGATCATACGTTAACTTTTCCTCCTAATACCTTGGACTGTGACTGGTGCATCTAAACAGCATCTCTGCTGACCCATCCTTCAAAGCTCAGAAGTACTATAAGTAAACCTCTCTATTTGAACATAGCCTGCTTTGTGTTGTTGAGAAAGTAGTGTTTGAATGCAAACCAATGGTATGCCTGCTTGTCACCCAGACAGCCCGACTGATATTTTTTACTATCAGGATTTTCTCAAATAATTTTTTCATTGAATCACCTCTTTGTCGCTCTCCAATGTGATTCTCAAGTTACAATTGTACAAGCAATGGTCTCCATCACATCCCAGTGGCTGAAATTCATATTACTAGATGGTGACCTTAAAGAACTCCTGAATTCCCTCTTGCATTGTTCCCGTGTTTGTCTTGAAAGAAATACTGGAATACTATCTTTTAGGATCCTGCTAGATGCTTCCTCTGGCAATGAGGGGGTCTTATGACTTCATGTTGTGACTTGGTTTAAGCCCGTTGGACTTGGCCTTTTTTGCAGGGTCATCCCAGACCTTTTTGCCTTCCTCCTGTATTTTTTCTAACCTGTTGACGGTTTTCTGACTCTGGGCACTTTATCACTACTGATCAGTGCTAAAGTGCATATGCTCTCCCTGTACACTGTATGTATGAATTGGTGTTTCCATAATTGGGTGATTTGATTTACTCATCAGTCCCTAGTACAATATACTGTGTATACCCAGGGTCTGTAAATCAAATTCTTCTAGTGGGCCTGCAGCACTGATTGTGCCACTCACATAAGCTGCCTGTAAATGTAACTCAGGCCTGCCATTGCAGAGCCTGTGTTCAGTCCGGTACTGCCATGTCAACCTGGCAAGTGCACCCACTTGCCAGGCCCTAACATTCCTTTTTCTTACATGTTAGTCACCCCTGAGGTAGGTCCAAGGTACCCGTGTGGGCAGGGTGCATTGTATGTGAAAGGTAGGACATGCCCTGATGTGTGTGGCATGTCCTGATAGTGAAATACTGTCAATTTCGCTTGTTCGCTATTGCAAAGCTATCTGTTCACATAGGAGAGAATTGGGAGGTTTTTTATAACAACTTATAAACATAACTGACCCTAGGAACAAGATAGAAACGTAATGTTTAGTATGCCTGATCTCAGAATGTTAAAGTGCATCTTTTAGTGAGGGTGATTTTTACATTCTGTGTTTGAAAATACCACTTTTAGAAAGTAGGTATTTTCTTGCCTAACCATCCAGTGTGGCTCTGCTAGGTTTATGTATCGCATGTCTGGCTTTTGGATGACAGGGGTTGGAGAGGGACAATGGCTCCAGAATTCTGATGATTTAGGGCTGGGCTGAATAGGTCTGGTCTGCATTTGGAGTGGTGGGAAGAGTAGCACCTTCACCTGAATTGGGCTATGCCTCCCTTCCACAATGACGGCTCTGCCCCCCTGTGGAGTGTCTGGAGCCAGGGCTCACACTGACACTGAAGGTTGTTGTGTACTTGCAAAGTGCCACAGAACTGGTTTTGGCTGGGTATAGACACTCTCTGCCTTCAGAGAACAAAGATTTTTGGGAATAAAAAGCGGGGCCCAGACCCCAGACTTTTAGATCACTTCTGGGAATCAAGAGGAACCTTTGCTAAGGAGAAGAGCCAGAGAAGCTGAGGAGGAATACTGCCCCTGTGCTATTTGCTGTCTGGGTTTGGCCTGCAGTGGCTACTTGCTGCCAAGGAAAGGAGAAAAGGGCTTTGCTGTTTGCTTTGTAACCTGCTTAAAAGAAGATCTCCAAGGGCTTGATATTGAGCTTGCCTCCTGTTAAGAAGTCTCAGGGACACAAAAAACTTCCTGTAACTCTGCTGGTGCTGCTGGACTCTGCCATCTGTGAGTCATACCCTGGCCTGAGGTGCTTCCTGCAATCAAAAGGCCACAGAAGTGGGTTTTGCGGCTGATCTCTGCAAGAACCGGCGCAAAGCATCATGAAACCATGCATAGCCTCTCGGAACCGGCGCAGGGTGACGTGAAGCCTGCCGAGTCCCGCCGGGTGACGCGAAGCCTCGCCGCACAGCCCCCAGCACTGACGCGGGTTGATGGGAAGCTTTGCAAAGCAGCGTAACACATCGAATTTGGGCTCCAAGTCTAGAGGAACACCAGGGCCGCAGTAAGAAACCAACGCATCACCTCCCGGCACAGTAAGAAACTGACGCATCACCTCTCTTTCAGTAAGGAACTGACGCATCACCTCCCCTGCATGGCAGTAAGAAACCGATGCATCACCTCCCCTGAAGTAAGGAACCAATTTATCACCTTCCCTGAGCATAAGGAACCGACGCATCACCTTCCCTGTGGCTGTTTTTGTTTGTGACTGTGACGCATCCAAGGTACTTTGTGTTGAAAGTATTGCATCCATAGTTTTCTATGGACAGAACTGTTTCTACCTTTTGAAAGGCATATTATGATTACCATATTCTGGATATTTGTTGTTTGGTCTTGTTTGGTTTAGATAAAGATTACTTATTTTTCTAAACTGGCGTGGTGTTGATTTGTAGTGTTTTCACTGCATTACTGTATGTGTTCACAAATGCTTTACACACTGCCTCTGAGATAAGCCTCACTGCTTGTGCCAAGCTACCAAAAGGGTGAGCAGGGGTTATTTTAGAAGTGTATCCCCCTTACCCTGACTAGAAGCAAGGGTCCCTATTTGGACAAAGGTACCTATCTCTACCAACTAGAGACCCCCATTTCTAACAAAGCCTATTGAATTGCATTATTCATTGGGAAATGGTCCAAGGGAGAGACTACAAATATGTTAACTCAATCTGCATAGGTAGGTCAGATAAAACGCAGGAGACGGGGTATTAGTAACCCTGTGAGTTTTACAATAAAACACAAAGTAATCACCAAAATATTGTCCTGGATGTGATACCTTGTAGTCCCATTGGCCTACTGGATCTTCCAAGGATGTTATCCGACACATATTTGAAATGTTTACCACACAGAATTGTGTGATCCAGGCTCATTAAAAGAATTTCCCTTGAGTAGATGAAAAAAGTTTCATCTTCAAGATTAACAGTTTGAAAGTTTTATACAAAGATACTTTGAATATTCATTATTGAATAGTTATGATATTGCTACCAGTTTTCGAATACTGCTTACAGAAGTACATAGGGGCCAGATCATCTGACCCTATAGGTACTTCACAGGAATGACATAATTTGTGCTGTGGTGTCACAATGTTTTTCTGTCTGATTCTGCTGACTATAGAGCTGTGTGAACTTGAATTTTGCTAAACATTGTGTTGGACCTTTCCCTCTCTGCAGGGTCACTCCAAACATTTTTCCTTCGCTCTCTTCCTTTGCTGAACATGTTTTTGATGGCTATGAGGCCTCTGTGAACTTTAGCACTGCTATCTAGGGACTGTAAATTAAATGTTCTAATGGGCATCAGCACTCATTGTGCCACCCACTAAAGTAGCCTTTTTAAAGCATATATCAATCATGACACTGCAGCACATAGTGCAGTTTTAAACTAACATTTTGACCTGGCAAGATAATTCTTTTGCCAGACTTAAAACTTCCCTTTTAACACATATAAGTTACCCCTAAGATAAGCCCTAAAGGCTCATTGGGAAGGGTGCATTGTGTTTAGGTTTTACCTGCTCTGACAGTGGAAAACTCCTAAAGTCATTGTTTACTGTTGCAAAGCCTATCTCTCCCATTGACTAACACTGGATTGCCATATTACATTTAATAAGTGCTAGCTTTGGAGTGGGAGCAGATAGAGATGTCATATTTAGACTCCAGTGAACAATAATTTAAATTCCTCTTTAATGGGGAAGTTGGATTTTACGTCACAATTCTGAACATGCCAATTTTAGAAAGTTTGTGTTTTGTTGCCCTAACCATTTGGTACCTGCTGCCGGTGTCCTGGGTCACATGAATGTGAATGGCTCTGCTGTTGGCATTTGTGTACTCCTGCCAGAAAGTGAGACAAAGGGGACTAAGTATTGGCAGTATAGACCATTCAGCCTGGATGGTTGGGGGTGGAGCTATTCTCTGCCCCACTTACCTTTCATAGGACACATACACACCACTCCAGTACACAAAAAGGAACGTGACACCAGTCTTTTGTCACTCTAGACTTTATGGAACCTTGACAGGGAAGGGGAAGAACTTCCCTGAACCAGATATGAGCTATTATGGGGAACCCCCTCACTTCAAATGCTGGCTCCAGGTCTAAATATTGGGCCTCTTGAGCCACTCTCCAGCACACTTTTGGACCTCTGGGCATTACAGAAGAATGACTGCCTTGTTCCCAAGAGGAATGTCCTGCTGACTGATGCCTGCCTTGTTCTTCAGAGGGAAGACTGTCCTGCTGCTACCAGAGGACTCTTCTTTGGTGCTGACTGGGGTCTGACTTGTTCCCAAAGGACTACCCTGCTAAATGAGCCCTGTCTTGCTCTGTCAAGAAGGAAGACTTGACCTCCTCTCTTCATCCCAGGCTACCTTTAGCGATTCCAAGGGTCAGTTGGCTGACTTCCTGTTCTGAGCTACGGGGAGCCAACAAACTCCAGAGGCATCTATGCAGCTGCCCTGCTGACCCCCCTTGTCTCACTGTCTGGGAGGAATACAAAAATGCCAACTGTCAAGCTATTCACAGTCAAGTAACCCGGAACACAGGCTGCAGGTACCAAATGGTTAGGACAAGAACATGTCTACTTGAGGCATTTTCAGAAAAGTGTCTTATCTTAAAATCAAACTTTAAAATTAAAGAAGGTTTTAAATTAGAATTAATTTGACTCCAAACTTGACATTCCAATCTGTTCTCAATCACAAGTTTGCACTTTTTAAAACTTACAAGACAACCCATTGTTATCCAATGGGAGAGAAAGGCCTTGGAGTAGTGAAAAACAAATTAAGGGGGGCTTCACTACCAGGACACGTAAAACTTAAAAACACATGTCCTACTTATAAAATGCACATTGCCCTATGGGCTGTTTAGGGCCTACCTTATGGTTGCCTTATATATATTTTAAAACTGGAAGGTTTAGGCCTGGCAAAGAGTTTAATTAGCCAGATCAAATTAACAGTTTAATACTGCACTATAGGCTGCAGTGGCAGCCCTAAGTCATGTTTTTAAAGGGCAGCACAATGGGTGCTGCAGGTCCACTATTAGTATTTAATTTACAGGCCCAAGGTACATATAGTACCATATACTAGGGACTTATACGTAAATTATATATGCTAATCAGGCGTAAGCTAATTGCACCAAGTTTTAAGGGGAGAGCACTTTAGCAATGCTAATGCCAACAAAAATGAAATTCAGAAAATGGAAAGGGACAAGATGAAAGGTTTTGGGAAAGACCACGCCAAAGATGACAGGTCTAACAGTCAGTTCTTCTCCTTGAAGGAGCATCATCCACCCTTTGAGAAGGTTACTGCACTGCTTCAGCTACGTTCCTTAATCATGTTTTTCTCAAATGTTAACATAGAAATCACATTGTGTTCCATTACATTTATTTTGCTGCCCGGACTGTTTGTGGCATGCAACTGTCTCAGATGCACACTCAAGAGTGAATCCAAGTTCCTGGATCCTTATGCAGCGTGTGTGTCGTTGTCTTAGTGATGCGGATGGGATGTATGGAGTCTCACTTTCTTGTTCTGCAGATTTTATTTCATCAATGTTAATTGTGTTAGTCTCTTTCTCAACCGTGGACGGTGGGGGGTGCACATCACCTTTGTCGAAGTTGTCATGGTAATATAATAACAAACATTTACAATATTGTTATTAAATAATATCAAATAATAGTTATGTCACTTTTGTTGTCCCCATGAGTAAGTATTTTGTTTTACAAATATAGACAATGTTTATTGGAAAATGCACCTGTATAATAGCATATGAACACATTTAAGGAGGCAATTCTGTGTGAGGATTGGGCCATCCAAGATGTTTGTATCATCTGTATAACAGAAAACTTACTGGTTGATGGACCTGCATTTTCATTATCTTCTGTACTTTCATTGGCAGTCTACCTATGTCCTGTATCTACATCTACATCTCTTCTGTTGGGTTGGTGTGATTATCATCATCATGATAACTTTATTTCAGTCAGAGACCATAAAAGTGCAGATAAAATACATACAAGGCACAGTAGTTAAAACAATAAATATGGACAGTTCGCATTAAAGATAAAAAGTTAATTAAACAAAAAGTTATCGGTTGAGAGTCTAGATAAGATAGTTTTAAAAAAAAAGGATTAATCCAGATACATTTACAATAACTTTAGACAAAACCTTTCCTTCGGCGCCACATGCCGTGTAAGAAACGGGAGACAGCAAAGACAATAGGTGGGGAGGTGTCATACATTAAGACTCTACACACCTGCATACATTGCCTAAAACCCAAATTTCTGCATAGCGGGATTAGCCAGCATTTTCTTATTGTAACATACGCTGGGCAAAAAAACATGACATGGGCAACATCTTCTCGAATATAATTACATGCTGGGCAAGTTTCGTTATCTGTTTTAGCCCATTTTGAAGTAAATGCCCTTATTGGTAGGCAACCATGCCTCAATTGAGTATATAATTTCCTTGCAAGAGGGGGTTGGACTACATCTAGGAATTCCTCCTGTCGAGGTTCAGATTTTACTAGGAGGAACTCCACAGACAACCTACCCTGGGTTGTTGATCGGTGTAATGCAATTGAGTTTTTCTCCTTCACCAGGGTTAGTAGCTGTGCCCTAGGTATACTCGGACAGCTCAGCTCTGGGGTCTCTCATAGCTGAAGCAGTCCTATATACCTGGTAAGGGCCTTGATATGAGACAGCCAGGGAATGTTTTTGTCTTTTATATGCCCCAGACCTCCGCAAATTCAGCTCTATAGGATACCAGTTCTGGTACTGACCAGAACCTCCTCCAATAGAGCAATGGCCTGCGGCTACCAATTCTTCTATGGACTCTAGTCCCAAATCCAACCTCAAAGGGGTAAGCGGTGTACTTTGTGGCAGGCCCACCAAATTCCTCATAAAGGACTGCTCGACTCTCAAGACGCTAAATGTATTCTTATGTCCCCAGAGTTCAGCACCATACATGGTTGCTGACCTAGCCTGGAGTCCATAGATTTCAAGGACAGGAGCTACTGGTTTAAATACTGAAGTTCTGTGGAGCTTACTAATACTCCCTACTATTTATGATAATCTAAGGGTAGATTTAGCAATTTGGTGGCCCCGACCGAAATCTTCAGTCAAAGTAATGCCAAGGTAGACAAAGGTCTTAACCCATTCCAGTGGAATACTGTTCAGGACAGGGTTTGGGCGGGTCTGCCTCGGGGGATTGAAGATCATAAACTTAGTTTTATCCAAGTTAATCTCCAATCCCCGCGAAGCACAGAATGTTACAAACCTATCCAGAACACGCTGGATGCCCGATGATGTTTTGGATAATAACAAAGTGTCATCCGCAAACATCAGAGCGGGCACCCTACCAGTGGCCAACCAGGGAGCGTCATTGTCTTTTACACCATTTAAGGCGTCCACAAGGCCGTTGATGAAAAGACTAATCAGTGTGGGAGCCAAGACGCTCCCCTGCCGCACACCCCTAGATACAGGAAAACGGGCTGAAAGATCCCAATGTCTCCCACACCTCACCTGAGCATAATTGCCAACATGTAATCTAGTTAAGATGTTCAATAGATAAGGTGGGACGCCCAATTCTGCCAGTACTTTCCACAACTTTTCCCTGGGGACTAGATCAAAGGCGGCTCGCAGGTCCACAAAAACAAGGTAGAGGCTGCCACCCTCCACTCTTTTAAAAAAAAATATATTTTTATTGAATTTTTTACATATTTATTCCCACCACCTCCCCTGGACAGGTAGACATTGTACATATTAATAACATGTGTTTTACATTGTTTTTAACATACGTACATAATCATTATATAGAATTTACAAAAAATAAGAAACAATAGCATAAATACATGGCAGCATCGATATTAATTAGTTTTGTGCGTCTCGCCATTGTGTAAGAGCAGTCCAGATTTTCATGCCTCTTTCGCGTCGCGATCTACCTTTTCAGTTATATATAGCTATCTCGATGTTATAGACAGCTAAAATAAAGGCTAACCACTGTTGAAATGAGGGTATTAATGGGTCAAGCCAAGCCGAGGCTAGGCATAGCCGCAGAACTGCCATAGCAATGAATATAAAACCGTGACCACTCTCAAGGTTATCTGGATCTTCCACCCCCAGTACTATTGCTTCATGTGACAAAATAACACTTCCCTCATGATTATATATTGGAAATACAGCAGTCTGTGCCCCACAGCCTCTCCTCATGCGGTTCGAGAGTGATCCCTCTGTGCTCCACCTAGGCCCCCATATCTTGGAATGTATCTGGAGACATCCTCATGACATATAAATTGGGCACTTCAGCCCCATACAGTGGTCCATGTCTTTTGCCCACGCCTCCACCGCAGGCACCTCCACATCCTTCCATGCCCTCATGATGTCTCTCTTGGCAACAATTCAGCCCAGCCACAGGAGCTCCCTTTGATATTGTGCACCCAACAAATCATCAGTAATGTGAAGTACGTTAGGGATCCCGGGGGAACAACACCCCTTCCCTGGACTCCCTCGAGCCTCCTTGGCACATTTCCCTTTGATATTGTGCACCCAACAAATCATCAGTAATGTGAAGTACGTTAGGGATCCCGGGGGAACAACACCCCTTCCCTGGACTCCCTCGAGCCTCCTTGGCACATTTCCCCAGTTGAGGGCCAGTCCGGGGCAGTGGAAGAAGGTATGAGGCAAGTCACCCAGCGGATCACCGCATCGTAGGCAATCGCCCATTGAAATGAGACCCATCCTGTAAAATCTGGCTCTTGTGAAGTACACCCTATGAAGCACCCACAGCTGAATCATCAAGGCCTGGGATGCTATCATTGCCTCTTTTGGGGCCTCCACCACTTCCTGCCAGTAATTATTGTCTAGTCGGCCCAGGTCTCCCTCCCAAGCCACTCGAATCCCCACCAGGGAGTCCAGCATGTTGCGCAGTAACATTTTGTAGAGCTCTAACAGCATGTGCTCCTGGAGGTGTATGAGCAGAATTTTGGCCTCCAGTGGGATGTTGTCTAGGACTTGCATCAGTGGAGAAGAGCATGCTAGAGCTGGAGGTAACGAAAAAACTGGGTGCGATGCAAATCAAATTCATCTTGCATGTCCTGGAAAGATTTAAGCGTCCCACCCCTAACCACGTCCCCCACCATGTAGATGCCTATAGTATCCTAAGCCGAAAAGCCTGGAAGGGTGGCCACCTGCTGTAGCCTTGTACCTCGCCATAATGGGGTCTCGAACATGACCCGATCCGCCCATCCCACTATCTTGAGGGCCGCATTCCAAATCTCAAACGCCCTCAGCGTAGCTGGTGGGAGATTTGCGTGGATAGCCCCCCATATTGCATACGAACATGGTCTCTTTCTTCCAGTATCCATCCATCCTCTGCATAAGCCGGATCACTAAAGCCTGTGAACCAACAATCATTCACAACCAACAGGCGCGCTGCCCAATAATATAGGAGCATATCTGGCGTAGCTATACCATTTTCAAAGGCTGGCTTGCAGCATTTCCCAAGAGCTATACGAGGCATTCCACCCGTCCAGAGCAACGACCGAAGCAACACATTGATGCTCATAAAGAAATGTTTTGGATCTGGAAGGGGTGATTTTGCAGATGGTAAAGGAGGCGTGGTAGGGAGACCATCTTCAAGATGGCTGATCTTCCCAGAAGAGATAGAGTACCAAAACATAACATCCCTTCCGAGATGCACCAGTTGTGGTGCCAAAATGTAATCACAGGACAGGGCTGCGTTGGCACTGACATAAACTCCAAGTTATTTAAACCCTTGGAGAAGGATCTGTAACTCCAATGCTATGGTATGACTGCTGGGCATGGAGGGATACGGTATACTGTTGACTTACGAGCGTTCAGCACAAGGCCAGAGAACGATCCATATGTATATCAAGCGCCCAAGGCCCCTACACAGTAGGATCAGTCAGAAACAGAAAAACGTCATCAATCTTATCGCGGACTCCCTCACACCATCAGAAGCCCTCCGGGATCTCATCGATCCTCACCAAGGTCGCCAGAGGTTCTATTACCAACCCCAAGAGAAGAGGTGAGAGAGAGCAACCCTGACGGGTGCCCTGCCCCACAGGAAAGCAATCCAACCCCAGGATTTTGAGCTTTTCAATGCTCTCTTTTCAAGTATCTTACACATTTTTATGCCCATAGAAAACAGCACTATGGCTTTGTGCGTTCTTATTTTATTTGTTTACTTATAGTTTTGATTAAAGTCCTGCAATGCCCCCTTTCAATGAATTCAGGGATGCAGGTAAAATACAGAAAGGGGGACGTAGGGTCCAATCGTTGTAGTGAGGATACCGGCCTAATAGTTTTTCAGCCACTACTGCTACTGGTGTGACTTAACTCAAATGCACACCTGGAACAGTTCTGTTTTCGGAACTTTCCCAAAGTGGTTGTATTACAATAGTGTTTGGAGCACACCAATTATCACAAGTCAATTGGAAAAATATCCAGCACAAGAACACAACAATAATAATCCATTAGGCTCTTGATAATCTTTTTTCCGTTTTATTTCATCAATTCCAATCCCTTTTGCCAACGCGTTTCGCCGTGGTTAGGGTAACCAATCGGCTTCCTCAGGGCTCCGGAATGCTAGTATCGATTTTCTCATGGAAGGAGTATCTAACACCTAGTGTTAGATAACCAAAGTGGTTGTAGTTTGGTTCTGCCCTGATGCTTGGTTAAAAAAATTACACAGTCTGGTTTCTTTGACCCTTTTATAAGCCTACTGTTTGGTACAAACCATTTTAAACTTTATTCTTTCATCTACTAAGAGTCAGAGAAGTGCATTTTAATCTGTTTTTGTGTGTGAAGATTTAGACACTTTCTGGTCAGTTGCTTCAGGAGTGTTTGATGGCTGTCAATGGATCCCAGCTTAAATGAAGTTATAGTAAGCTAAGCGGGCCATCATAAGATCTCTCGCTAGCTCCATCCAGTGACCGTACAAGGGAGAAGTGGATGGAGTTCCTGGAGCAGGGGCAGCTTCAGATTGAGAATCTAGGGAGGCAATTCACAAAGGCATTTACGAGCGAGTGAAGTAGTACTTCTATTGTCTTACTTGACATACTCTTAAATGCCTGTGTAAATTTATTCCAAAACATCTAAAATTGGACTATAACATTTACAAATAGAAAGAACTGTGCAGACTTTGCCCTCTTACTAGTTAAGGTAGGACATTTATGTGCCGATTCACCAACGCATTTATGAATGAGTGAAGTAGCACTTTTATAGTACTATTTCACATACTCATAAATACCTTTGTGAATCAGCGGTAAATTATTTATCAACATGATGCAATAACAATATGAACACAGCAATAAAATATGAACACATAGGGGAAAATGTACAAGGGCATTGCGCCACTAGAAAATGACGTTCCGGTTGCGCAATGCCCTACTCCATATTCATAAAACAGCATTAAGCCACTTTGCGTGGCTTAAGACCTCTTTGTAAATATTGTCCCCTTTTACTCAGGTATCTGTGTGAAAGGGGCTTGCAGTGGGTGTTGCTGTGCCGCACCACCCACTGCATTTTGACACTGCACCAGATTTAGAAGGATTTGTAAATCTGGGGCAGCGCCAAAAACTGACGTCAGTGAATAGGAGGTAGATTGGCGCAATGAGGAGAGATAGGTTTATTTCTCCTTGTTTTTACTCTTTCTCCGTGTGCTTTAGTCTGCAGCGCATGTAGAAAGAGCAAATCACCTTTAAAGATTATCTGCTGTATTTGTGCAGGGAGATGTCTCTGCCTGCACATAAACAATCATCCCTGCAACACAGGCACCCTTTCACCATGGTGCAAGGGTGGCTGTGTTGCAGGAAATCATACTTGCAACGCAGGACCACTTGCACTATGGCTCAAGTGTGTCTGTGTTTACGTTTTGCAATTTTTCTTAGTGCCAGCACAAAGGAAAACACAGGAGTCCGCCGTGTTCTTGTAAACACGGCGTATCCCTCCGTTTTTAAATGACTTCGCGTGTCGCTGCTAAATTGCTCGCAGCGCCACACTGCGCTATTTCCTAGGAAATGTATCCCACAGCATTACAAAGATTTGTAGACATTGGGCAGAGCCCACAATAAAAAGGGGATATGATGGAGTCCAACAGATTGTAAATAAATTGGATATAAGTTACGATTTCAAAGAACATGTTATATATTAGATTATCATGAATTATGGAGTATAATTTATAGTATCCTGCAGGAGTAAAGACACAGGATTGCCATCGAATTGACAGGCATATTGGCATTAAGCAATATGCAAATGCCTCATTCTGCATTAACATTACATTCAGGAAATGGCTACATTCTGAAATTCTTTGCTGTTGACATAAGAGAAGACTTTAACTTTCCCATTAATAACCATTTTTATGACATCATGGCAGTGAATAATGAGACTCTTGAAAGCACGGACAGCATTAAATGATTAGTTACATCTTGCTTAACCTACTCAACATGCTTATTTGCTTCAGAAATGATGAACCGGGTTGTCTCACATGGGCCTTGTCGAGAAAGATGAGGTTTGTACATAAATAGGATGCAAATAGACTGTAAGGTGACACTTTAAGTGAATACACAGTATTGAAAGGCACAGATCCGTATTCATGAGTCTGAACTGCGTAAGTCCTCACATCCACATTAAGAACACACATTTGTGTGAAGACGAATATTAATGAGCTGGCCAACGGAATGGCCTGTTACCAGCTACGAGAAATCACAGCCTCAAACTCGAAACGCTCAGCAAACATGTTTAACATTGTGAGCAACAAAGCGCGCAAAGACCGGGCGTACATTGTAACACACAACAACAAGCCATGTCCATCAATGCCAGGTGCCACAAACAGTGCAAGCATCTACCTGAAACAGCAAAGCCCCCAGGTTGTCATAATAAATGTAACCGGAAGAATAGGATTAGAATTAATAGTGTTACTGCCCCCTAATCAAGGAATACATTTCCTCGTCTTAGGTAGCAATTATGAGGCATAGTAATGACCTTGTATCTCGCCCTACAAGGTAAGCCCTGTTGGACAATATGCCCTGGCAATATTTAGAATGTAGACAACTGAGGGGAGGAACTATCTGGGCCCAATTGGCCCCGCTCTTAAAGGGGGGGGGGGGGTACTATCAGACGTCCAGCTTGAATGACATCTTTCATCGTGGGACAAGAGAGCCCTACACACAACCAACGGTGTACCAAGACTTTTGTGACCTCCAACTATTGGAATGCCTCAACAAAAATAAAATAAGGTCCTTTTGTGGACAACCGCCAAACCAGTGATGGATCCCAAACCACTATCAGTACTATTGCGTTGCGAGCAATGAAGGCTCGAAGTACTCTGTTCTCGCAAAAATGTCTCCTACAAAATGGAACTCACACCAGAAGAAGCATTTTTTTAATTTCAACAGACTATGTTGAAGGTTGGCCAGAGCCTGAATTATGATTCAGCGTGGAGGGTTGACGGGGCGACCACTGGGCAGCACCTTGGGGCATATTACCATCAAATAGCGATATTTATCGCTAAGTAGCGGCCGAAAACGGCCGCTAAAGCGGAGAAAATTGCCTATCGCCCCCCTTGATAATATGCCCCCTTGTACTCAAGCCTCATTTTTAAAAAAACAGACTGACTTGAGTGCATTCGTGACAGCTGGGCTCCTTGAGCCCTTACTTCTATGCCCAGATCATGATGGAGAAACTGGCGTAGACTGGAAGACAGACGAGGCATAGTGCAATTTACTGCAGTTTATGCACCAACTCTCAGGTATGTTGTTCGGAAAATGTGTTGAGAAATTCATAAGGCTTACACTGCCTGCAGCCACAAAAAAAGCCTACTTTAGGTAGCTTTTCCTCAGTTGGGGCTCCTCCACTAAGGCGGAAGAGCGTCGCCCCAATGCTTTGAGAGCAGTGAAGACGAAAAATAAAATGATAATTGAACGTTATTGCTATTTTATTTTTCCATTCCTAGATGCGGGGCGGAGCGGGGCTGGCCAGAGTAGGGGCCAGAAGGAGGAGAGCTTTTCACTCCCAAAGTGCGCATGACTGTTAGGCCGACCCAAGAGGGCCGGCCAAACAGTCATGTACACTTTGCGTCTTCCCCAACAGGCTGTAATGCACAGCCTGGTGAGGAACATGCACAGGCTCCCTGTCCCTATCTGAGCCCCAAATCACGGCTCTCAGACCAATCACAACGATGCATTGCATTGCAGCGTTGTGATTGGTTTAGGAGGGCCTTAGAGCTTCCTGAGACAGAGGAGAGGCGGCGGCTGCGACGCGACCGTAGGTGCGTTTTCTTTTTTTTCTTTCTATCCCCCCAAGTCCCAGTCAGCCGCCACTGATGGAAAATATCCGAGAGGAGGGCAAATCCGTAAAATCCATAGTCATAACAAAATCCTGCAAATGGAAAACAATTGAAGAAGAAAGTATCATTAAGCTGAGATTGAATGGAAGAATTGAGGATTAAATGTACAATGAAAAATGTGTGAATAAAAAGTCTTTTAATTGCAGCAACTCTTAATGGGGGGAGGAGTTGGAGGCTCAAGTGTGCGTCAGGGATCAACAACAGCATATATTTGTTGGTATTATTGAGTCTACATCTACGAGGACAGCAACATTGATTAGCACAGAAAATCTTGCTAACACATTAGTAAAAAGTTTATTTGATTAAAAATAGTGCAAGATTAATCATTTCGCTGTCTGCACTCACGCCAGAATAACCATTGATAGGCTCAACAGACACTCTTGCTGTGAGAAAAACTCCCCACAAGTGTACTTAAAATGGCCTAAAATGAAGAAACCACTTATGTTCATACTAGCTGACGATTTGTTAATGTTACAAATTCTGTTGTTTCAAGTCTTATCATTCATGCAATAGCTAAAATGTTTTTGTAACTTTCTTCAAGGTTATAGCAACATTCCTATCACCGTGGTAAAAACATATTTAGGTTAAATGCATTAAAAAGGGTCTCCAAAAGAAGAAACTTAAAGCCACGTAAATCACCTAAAAACACTGGTAAGGTACCCATGACTCTGCATTCTCATGGCTAACCTCCCCATCACAATGTACTGACATTGGCCCATGTGGGAGGAGGTGATTTGCATTGATTTTCTCTCCTCCCTGCCAACGTAGTGCCCTATCACACAGAAAATGTCTGTAGCAGTAGTAGTTGCTGTGTTCCTATTGGTAAGAAAGCAGCCCACGTGCAGATCTGTGGTGAAGAGACATGAAACATCTAATCACCCAAATATGGGTGTATCTATCATTCCTGCACAAGAAAAACACATGAAACTTGAGCCGGAGACCCTTGAATACTAAGGGGCAGATCTACAAGAAACTAACTAGGCGCGATGGCGCAATTCATTTTGCTGCTCTGTGCTGCGTTAGTTACGAAGCACAGAGATGCGACAAATTTACAACAATATGTTGCATCTCTGTGCTTCCCCCTGCGCTGGCGCACAAACTGCTGCCATATGTCGCGCAGGCACCCTTGCACCATGGAGCAAGGATGCCTGCTTCGTGGGGAGATAGTTTTTGTGAAGGAAGGGGCACCTTCCTGCACAAAAACAATCAATTGAAGTGATTTCTTCTTCCAATGTGACCCGTAGAATGCAGCACGCATTGAAAGAGGAAAAAACAACGAGAAATTAAAACCCACAGCAAAACCCATGTCACGCCCCTAACACACAAAGTGTTGCGTGAACAGGGGGCGAGATTTACAAGCACAGGTTAAGTCACGCAGGGTGACTTAACCTGTTCTTGTAAATATCACTCAGAAGGTTGCGCCACCGGTGCGTCACGCAACATGATGCACTGGCGTCGCAAGGGGCTTGTAAATCTGCTCCTTGGTATGTCGATTATAGACCAGATTGGAATTGTATCTGAAGTGCTTCTGCTGGATGCCAAAATGAGGAAAACAATCGAAGTTGTCAGGATGGAAAAGTTTCCCTGGAGGCACTCGAAAGAAATCATGAAATTCTGTCAGGCAACATGCCACTTTTCAGTGCTTTCAGAGGGAAGGGGAACAACTTGACCCATTATACACTTCCTTGAAGTCAATCACAAATAAATCAACCTAACAATTTGGTGGAAGCGGACATAACAGTGTAAACACATTTTTTTCTGTTGGCTTCAGGCTGGGGTTTGATTCCCATTTTTCTTCCTTAAGTCCTGAATGCCCTACTTGTCTGGTCAATGAGGCCTATGTGTGTTAGCAAACCCCTGGCCAGTCAGAGAGAATTGAAGTGGACGGCATATCTCGTTTTAGGGAAATATTGAACGCTCAGGAGACCAAAAAAGATCTTCATGAGTGTAGGAGAGTAGGGTCTGCAATCCTATGATCACCCAGATTTTTGCTTTTTGCTGCACTGGTTTACGACTTTCCCTGGCTGTGGGCCTGCTAATCAGACCCACAGCCTAGCTGTTCTCTCTATCCAAATTGTACTCAGGTACTGAATTGGCACTGGGCCCTCTCTAAGTCCCTGTACCCAGGGCTGAGGTGCACCCAGAAGTCTCCCAGGGGCTGAAGCATGTATTGTGCCACCCCTGGGCTGACTAACTAAACTGACACAACTGGCTGCACGACAGCTGGGGCAAGGTGGTGTAATCACCCTTTGCTTTAGATATAGTATACCTATATCTAACCCTAAAATGGACACACCGATCTCCTATCAGTCACTCCTATGGCAGGCCTTAACAATCCTGAAGGCAGAGTGCTTGGAATCGTGTGAGATGGTGCTCTGGCATGAGCTGAGCCTGTCTGCGGCTTTCGGGATCCATCCCTTAGCCGTTTCCATGATATCGCATACCATATACTCTTAAGTGCATTATAATCCTCGCGGTTATATGCCAACTCTGGTATCGCTTTATCAAAACATGTCGAGTAAGGTGTCATACGAATTGGAATACTAACCCCTCGCCAATTCTGGCGACGGGGTTAGCATTCTACCCTTCTAGAGGGATACGACATGTATGTAACCTGTAACCCCGGTTAAAGTCAGACAGAGCCTTAGCATCCACAAAATGGATGCTGCCACCGAGACACAAGTCTGCCCTCCTGCTGCTGGGAGTCCTCCCAGAGCAGGCTTCAAGGACAAAGGGTTTCCTGCCAGGGGCGGTGCCAGCACCGTCCCAGACAGGGTTTTGTGTATTCCAGGTAGGCAGGGCTACAGAGGAAGGTGACTGCAAGTGGCACCCCGGTGCTCACTGTGCATAGGCCGGCTGAAACCAGTTCCAGGGGCACTCCAGCCCCTGGACTAGGGAAAAGCCCGCCAAAGGAGAGGGGTGTAACCACCCCCCTCCTGGTCCCACCCCTAGGGCAGGACTTAGTCGCGTGCCAGCCCCCTTTTCCCAGATAAAGGTAGGAGCAGGCCCCCTTCCAAATTAGATCATCTTTGGAATCAAGACACGACTTTCTACGAAAGGACATCAAGATTTCTTCTTCAAGATTCTCCCTTGTGACTAAGGAGTAGTCACCCTGCATCCGCAGGCACCATCTTAAGAACACTGCGGTCTGCTGCAAGTCCTTCCTCCGGAATCCGACTGCCCAGCTCGACGAGAACCGGCTTCCCTGGCACCTCTGACCTCTACCCACCTCTACAGCCAAGCTGAGAACCGTGGGTGCGACGAGACCTCGAGGGACCGGCCATCTTCAAGACTGCACGACTTCTTTCCAGCACGACCGCCGAGGGATCCCCTGGTGAGTGCTTTGGGGACCGAGAAGCCCCGACCCTGAGCAGCTCCAGCACCGAAGATCAGCCTCCCAGCATCTCCACGATCTGCGTGGGGCCCTTCTGCTTTTTGCTGCTCACCGCGTTGTTTGGCTACTAGCCCGCCGGCTTGTGGCCTTCCTGACGACGCCCGACGACATCACTGCTGCTGGTCTGGTTGCTCCAGACTGGCCCTTGCTCCCTTCCAAAAGAGGAGCACCCCGGACCCTCCTGGTCCACTCCAGACGCCATTTTAGGTCCACCGCGTGGGCTTGAATTTGCCAAGACTTGTTGCCCCAATCCTGGGTCCAGCGACGTTGAGAGCATCATCCATCGTGGGACAGCTCGTACCTCCATCCTGGTCGCCGACAACGCCTCCTGGTCCGTGAGACTACAGAGCCCAGCAGCGCCCACTCACCTGACTGCGGTGACTTCGCCCGGTGCCATCCTGGTGCCCCCTTAATCACTGGCTAGTGATTCAAGAACTTGGTCCCCTCTGCTTTCAGGTTTTCTTCTTCCCTGATCCAGGCTTGGATCTCTTCGAACTTTTCTTCACTGGCCGCCTGCCAGCAACTTCTTCTTCAGGCTCCTGGTTCGTCAACGAGGAATCCCGACGTCTTTTCAGACCTATGCAGCCGCAGCCCCTGGGCTAGGTAACTTTGGCATTTCGGTGCCCCAGCATAGCCTCACTATCCAAGGGTCCAGATCCACTGTCGTTTTCGACCTACCTAGTCGGGTTCGCCCGTGAACAGTAACTTTGTGAGTTCTAGCTTCCATAGGCTTTTTCCCGCCTTACGCGTGAGAGTTCCCACTCTGCACGTGGTGTCCCTAGGCCTCCTGCTCCTAACCTGAGTGTTCAGTATTGTAGGCCTAGCGTTTCCAAAGCCTCTGAGAATCGTTACTTACCTGCTAGTAATTCGCATTCCACTTTTAGAGTATATGGTTTTTTGTGCCCCTCGGGCATTTGTGTAAATTGTGCGACTTAAAGTATTTTTATAAGAGTTTTGTTGTGTGCTTAGCTCCCTGTCTCATAAAGAGCCAGGGTAGTCTTGTTATAAATAAATACACTGTTTATTTTCATAACAACTTGTGTGGTGTCCTTTCACTGGGTGTTCAAGGGGTAATGTGATGGTAAAACAGCTGGCTTAACACGCCCTCTAGAGTCTTAGCCTTAGACTGCTCGTATCCATGCTACTAGGATAGCTGGTCTATAAGGTTGACTTACAACCAATCATCAATAAGGGTTGTTTGGACTGATATATAGTGATCACTAGAATAGTGAGCACTGCACATCAGGCCAACTTCTCACATTGGTGAGCAGCGGTTGGGATTTGAGCTTGCTGTTGTTTTACCACACATATCCTAAGAATATCTTGTGAAAGATCACATAAGTACTAAAGGTACATATAACTTAGCTTAGAATACTCTGAGTTCTACTGAACCAGCTGTTGTAGCTCCTAGGGCCTAGCACACCCTAAACTACAACTCTAGCAAGGGATCAGTAGGTAAACATATAGTGTAGGTAAGTGCACCACTTACACCTCACTAGAAAAGCATGTCTACCCAGGGAGAGTCCTCAGGGACCCCTCTTGTGGTGATTGACCCTCCACAGGTCAGCTCAAGATATGCAGCTCTCAATTTCCAGGAGTTGAGACACTTGTGTACCTCCAGGAAATTGAAACAGGGGGCTAACCCCACCACTCCCTTCCTGTTGGATCTCTTAGAGACCTATGATGCTAGTAGAGCATCTCAGGAAGAGGGGAATATGCCAGCCTTAGAGGGGCACCTTGGTGATCCAGACCTCCACAACACTGTAAATGCAGTTGAGGAGGAGGATCCTGAGGAACTCTCTGGGGATGAGGTAGACAAAGGTCTTGAGGTAGTCAGAAGGCTAACTAGGGCCAACTTAGACTTGCTTGGGCTAGGATCTGGGGGACCCCCAGTACTGACCCTAAGTAGGCCTAACCTTGGAGTTAGGAGAGATAGATCTCTTTCTAGGGACTCCAATAGATCTCTGCACTCTAATGCCTCATCTCAGAGGAGAAGGAACTCTCCCCAGGGGAGATTGACTTCCCCTCAGAGACTGGAGCATGAAGCTAGGATGAGACAGGCTACTCTGAGGATTGAAAGGGAAGAACTTGCCCTGGCCAAAGAAAAGCTTGCCTTTACTAGAGAGCAGCAGATGAGTGGGTTAGCTCCCACTGTTGGCAGCAATCTCCCAAGAGATAGAGAGAAGGGTTTAGATACTAAACACCTGACTAAGATAGTGCCCCCCTTTAAGAAAGGGGATGACATCCAGAAATGGATGGCTGCTTTGGAGAGAGCCTGCACTGTGCAGTGCATTCCCCGAAGTCAGTGGGCAGCTATACTGTGGCTCTCCTTTGATGGTAAAGGTAGAGATAAGCTCCTCACTACAAGAGTGGAGGATGCTAATGATTACCAGGTCCTGAAAAATGCACTGGTTGATGGGTTTGGTTTAACCACTGAGCAGTACAGGTTGCTGTTCAGAGACACCCAGAAAACTCAGTCTCAGGACTGGTCTGACTTTGTGGATTGTGCCACTAAGGCTTTGGAGGGCTGGTTGCTGGGTAGCAAGGTTACTGATTACACAGGATTGTATAATCTGATGATGAGAGAACAAATTTTAAATAATTGTCAGAACCAGTTGTTGCACCAGCACCTTGTTGATTCAGATCTGACCTCTCCCCAAGAATTGGGAAAGAAGGCAGACAAATGGGTCAGAACAAGGATCAAGCAGAACCAGAACCAGAACCAGGGTGGTCAGAAGAAAGCAGACCAGAAGGGTAATACTAAGAGTGAACAAAATGACCAGAAGTCTTCACCAGGTCCCCAACAAACCAAAGAGGGTGGGGGTCAGGCTTCCCAGAAGAAGAAGACTCAAGAAGGCCAGTCAAAGAGGTGGTGCCAGTACTGCAAAAGTAAGTCTCACTGGTTTAGTGAGTGCACCAAAAGAGGAGGACAAACTCCTGCCACTACAGCCCCTAAGGCAACTGCACCCCCTAGTACAGTCAGTAGTGGTAGTGTACCTCCCAAGGCATTAGTTGGGTTAACCTTGGGAACTGAGGGGTCTGACAACTTAGTTGGCACACTCACTCAGGCTGTCCTTGTCTGTACAGGGGATATGGATATGTCCCCTGATATAAGTCCCAATACTTTGGGCAAATACAGGCAGACACCTTTGATTAATGGCAAGATGGCTCAGGCCTATAGGGACACTTGTGCCAGTGTCACCATGGTGACACCTAACTTTGTGGACCCTGGACAGATCATGCCAGGTACAGATTTCCTGGTGACCAATGCCAGCAACGTCACTACCAGTCATAGTATGGCGATTGTGGCTTTCTCCTGGGGTGGAGTGAAGGGTCAAAAGAAAGTTGTAGTCAGTTCAGACCTCCCAGTTGATTGTTTGTTGGGCAATGATTTGGAGTCATCCTTATGGTCAGAAGTGGAGCAGAGGACTCACATGGAGATGTTAGGCTTGCCAGCACATGTGCTTGCTGTGACTAGGTCACAGGCCAGAAGATGCCCCACTGAACAGGTGCTGGATCCTGAAAGTATGGACCAGACACCTCCCAAGAAGAAGAGCAGTAGGATTAAGGCTTTGCCTTCCCCCTTGCCCCAGGTTGAGGATCAAGTCTCTGAGGAGGCTGATCTGAGAGAGCTGAGGGAAACTGAGCCTAAAGAGCTTGAACTTGAACAAGTTGAGTTTCTGGGCTCAGGGGGACCCTCCAGAGCAGACCTGGGGAAGGCACAGTTAGACTGCCCTTCCCTTGAACCCCTCAGACAGCAGGCTGCTGCTGAGGCTGCAGGGAATGCCACAGGTGCCCACAGGGTATACTGGGAAGATGGACTCCTGTACTCTGAGTCAAGAGACCCCAAGCCTGGTGCAACCAGGAGGCTGGTCATCCCCTTGTCTCTGAGAGGTTTCCTTCTCACCTTGGCCCATGAGATTCCCCTTGCAGGTCATTTAGGTCAGACAAAGACGTGGGACAGGCTTGTCTCACACTTTCACTGGCCCCACATGAATGAGAATACCAAGGAGTTTTGTCGCTCCTGTGTCACTTGCCAAGCCAGTGGTAAGTCAGGTGGCACAACAAAGGCCCCCCTCATACCACTACCTGTGGTGGGGGTCCCCTTTGAAAGAGTGGGGATTGACATTGTTGGTCCAATGGAACCCCAGACAGCATCAGGGCACAAGTTTATACTGGTGGTGGTGGATCATGCCACCAGGTATCCTGAAGCTATTCCACTTAGGACCACTACAGCACCTGTAGTGGCAAGGGCCCTAGTTGGAGTGTTCTCCAGAGTGGGCTTCCCTAAGGAGGTTGTTTCTGACAGAGGTACAAACTTCATGTCAGGATATCTGACTGCAATGTGGAAGGAGTGTGGTGTGAACTACAAGTTCACCACACCCTACCACCCACAATGCAATGGGCTTGTTGAGAGATTCAACAGGACCCTCAAAGAGATGATTCATGGGCTACCTGAACCTCTTAGGAGAAGATGGGATGTCCTGATCCCCTGCCTCTTGTTTGCTTACAGAGAGGTCCCACAGAAGGGGGTTGGCTACAGCCCCTTTGAGCTTCTGTATGGGCATCCTGTAAGAGGACCCCTGTGTTTGGTGAAGGAAGGATGGGAGAGACCTCTCAAAAAGCCTGCAACCAACATAGTGGACTATGTACTTGGTCTCCGCTCCAGGATGGCTGAGTATATGGAAAAGGCATCTAAAAACCTTGAGGCCAGCCAAGAACTCCAAAAAGCTTGGCATGACCAAAAGGCTGTTCTGACTGTGTACCAGCCAGGACAGAAGGTGTGGGTGCTGGAGCCAGTGGCCCCAGCAGCTCTGAAAGACAAATGGTCTGGGCCCCACACCATCATTGAGCAAAAGGGAGAGGTTACCTACTTGGTGGACCTTGGAACTCCCAGGAGCCCTCTCAGAGTGCTCCATGTAAACAGGCTCAAGGCATATGTTGACAGGAAGGACATGAGCTTGCTCATGGCCACAGATGAGGGACAGGAGGAAGAGAGTGACCCTCTCCCAGACCTGCTCACTCAGAATCCTGATGATGGGTCAGTAGATGGTGTTGTCTTTTGTGGCAGCCTCACTGAGCATCAGCAACAGGATTGCAGGCAAGTTCTGCAATCCTTCAGACATATGTTCTCTCTAACACCCAGCCAAACTGATTGGTGTACCCATGATGTTGACACTGGGGACAGTCTGCCTGTCAAGAGTAAAATCTACAGACAGCCTGATCATGTTAGAGACTGCATCAAAACAGAAGTGCAGAAAATGTTGGAGCTGGGAGTCATTGAGCCCTCAGATAGCCCTTGGGCTAGCCCAGTAGTTCTAGTGCCAAAGCCTCACACCCAGGGTGGTAAGAAAGAGATGAGGTTTTGCGTAGACTACAGAGGCCTCAATGCAGTCACTAAGACTGATGCCCACCCAATACCAAGAGCAGATGAACTTATAGATAAATTGGCTTCTGCCAAATTCTTAAGTACATTTGATTTGACAGCTGGGTATTGGCAAATCAGGTTAGCTGAGGAGGCCAAACCCAAGACAGCATTTTCTACCCCTGGTGGGCATTATCAATTTGTGGTAATGCCCTTTGGTTTGAAAAATGCACCTGCCACCTTCCAAAGGTTGGTGAATCAAGTCCTCACTGGGCTGGATGACTTCTGTGCAGCATATCTTGACGATATTGCTGTCTGTAGCTCCACCTGGGAGGATCACCTGGTCCACCTGAGGAAAGTGTTAGAGGCCCTGCAAAAGGCAGGCCTCACTATCAAGGCCACTAAGTGCCAGATAGGGCAGACACAGGTTGTATACCTGGGCCACCTTGTAGGTGGAGGCCAGGTTCAGCCATTGGAGAGTAAAATACAGGCCATCCAGGACTGGGCTCCTCCAATCACCCAGACTCAGGTTCGAGCTTTCTTGGGCCTGACTGGGTACTATAGGAAGTTTGTCAGAAATTATGGGTCCATAGTGACCCCTCTTAATGACCTGACAAGCCAAAAGATGCCAAAGAAAGTTCAGTGGACAGCAAGCTGTCAGAAAGCATTCAATGACCTAAAGCAGGCCATGTGCACAGCACCTATCCTTAAGAGTCCAGATTACTCCAAGCCATTCATTGTCCAAACAGATGCTTCTGAGTTGGGTGTGGGAGCTGTTCTGTCTCAGCTGAATTTTGATGGTAATGATCAGCCTATTGCTTTCATTAGTAGGAGGCTGACCCCCAGAGAGAAAAATTGGTCAGCTATTGAGAGGGAGGCCTTTGCTGTGGTTTGGGCCCTGAAGAAGCTGAGGGCCTACTTGTTTGGCACTCACTTCACCATTCAGACCGACCATAAGCCCCTCTTGTGGCTAAATCAGATGAAGGGTGAAAACCCCAAACTGCTTAGGTGGTCCATTTCCCTACAGGGGATGGATTTTACAGTGGAGCATAGACCTGGTACTGATCACAGCAATGCTGATGGGCTCTTCAGGTATTTCCACTTAGAGCAAGAAGACTCACCTGGTCAAGGTTAGTTTATTGTCCCAAAGTTTGGGGGGGGGTCATGTAGGAGAGTAGGGTCTGCAATCCTATGATCACCCAGATTTTTGCTTTTTGCTGCACTGGTTTACGACTTTCCCTGGCTGTGGGCCTGCTAATCAGACCCACAGCCTAGCTGTTCTCTCTATCCAAATTGTACTCAGGTACTGAATTGGCACTGGGCCCTCTCTAAGTCCCTGTACCCAGGGCTGAGGTGCACCCAGAAGTCTCCCAGGGGCTGAAGCATGTATTGTGCCACCCCTGGGCTGACTAACTAAACTGACACAACTGGCTGCACGACAGCTGGGGCAAGGTGGTGTAATCACCCTTTGCTTTAGATATAGTATACCTATATCTAACCCTAAAATGGACACACCGATCTCCTATCAGTCACTCCTATGGCAGGCCTTAACAATCCTGAAGGCAGAGTGCTTGGAATCGTGTGAGATGGTGCTCTGGCATGAGCTGAGCCTGTCTGCGGCTTTCGGGATCCATCCCTTAGCCGTTTCCATGATATCGCATACCATATACTCTTAAGTGCATTATAATCCTCGCGGTTATATGCCAACTCTGGTATCGCTTTATCAAAACATGTCGAGTAAGGTGTCATACGAATTGGAATACTAACCCCTCGCCAATTCTGGCGACGGGGTTAGCATTCCACCCTTCTAGAGGGACACGACATGTATGTAACCTGTAACCCCGGTTAAAGTCAGACAGAGCCTTAGCATCCACAAAATTGATGCTGCCACCGAGACACAAGTCTGCCCTCCTGCTGCTGGGAGTCCTCCCAGAGCAGGAGGCAAGGACAAAGGGTTTCCTGCCAGGGGCGGTGCCAGCACCGTCCCAGACAGGGTTTTGTGTATTCCAGGTAGGCAGGGCTACAGAGGAAGGTGACTGCAAGTGGCACCCCGGTGCTCACTGTGCATAGGCCGGCTGAAACCAGTTCCAGGGGCACTCCAGCCCCTGGCCTGGGGAAAGCCCGCCATAGGAGAGGGGTGTAACCACCCCCCTCCTGGTCCCACCCCTAGGGCAGGACTTAGTCGCGTGCCAGCCCCCTTTTCCCAGATAAAGGTAGGAGCAGGCCCCCTTCCAAATTAGATCATCTTTGGAATCAAGACACGACTTTCTACGAAAGGACATCAAGATTTCTTCTTCAAGATTCTCCCTTGTGACTAAGGAGTAGTCACCCTGCATCCGCAGGCACCATCTTAAGAACACTGCGGTCTGCTGCAAGTCCTTCCTCCGGAATCCGACTGCCCAGCTCGACGAGAACCGGCTTCCCTGGCACCTCTGACCTCTACCCACCTCTACAGCCAAGCTGAGAACCATGGGTGCGACGAGACCTTGAGGGACCGGCCATCTTCAAGACTGCACGACTTCTTTCCAGCACGACCGCCGAGGGATCCCCTGGTGAGTGCTTTGGGGACCGAGAAGCCTTGACCCTGAGCAGCTCCAGCACCGAAGATCAGCCTCCCAGCATCTCCACGATCTGCGTGGGGCCCTTCTGCTTTTTGCTGCTCACCGCGTTGTTTGGCTACTAGCCCGCCGGCTTGTGGCCTTCCTGACGACGCCCGACGACATCACTGCTGCTGGTCTGGTTGCTCCAGACTGGCCCTTGCTCCCTTCCAAAAGAAGAGCACCCCGGACCCTCCTGGTCCACTCCAGACGCCATTTTAGGTCCACCGCGTGGGCTTGAATTTGCCAAGACTTGTTGCCCCAATCCTGGGTCCAGCGACGTCGAGAGCATCATCCATCGTGGGACAGCTCGTACCTCCATCCTGGTCGCCGACAACGCCTCCTGGTCCGTGAGACTACAGAGCCCAGCAGCGCCCACTCACCTGACTGCGGTGACTTCGCCCGGTGCCATCCTGGTGCCCCCTTAATCACTGGCTAGTGATTCAAGAACTTGGTCCCCTCTGCTTTCAGGTTTATCTTCTTCCCTGATCCAGGCTTGGATCTCTTCGAACTTTTCTTCACTGGCCGCCTGCCAGCAAATTCTTCTTCAGGCTCCTGGTTCGTCAACGAGGAATCCCGACGTCTTTTCAGACCTATGCAGCCGCAGCCCCTGGGCTAGGTAACTTCGGCATTTCGGTGCCCCAGCATAGCCTCACTATCCAAGGGTCCAGATCCACTGTCGTTTTCGACCTACCTAGTCGGGTTCGCCCGAGAACAGTAACTTTGTGAGTTCTAGCTTCCATAGGCTTTTTCCCGCCTTACGCGTGAGAGTTCCCACTCTGCACGTGGTGTCCCTAGGCCTCCTGCTCCTAACCTGAGTGTTCAGTATTGTAGGCCTAGCGTTTCCAAAGCCTCTGAGAATCGTTACTTACCTGCTAGTAATTCGCATTCCACTTTTAGAGTATATGGTTTTTCGTGCCCCTCGGGCATTTGTGTAAATTGTGCGACTTAAAGTATTTTTATAAGAGTTTTGTTGTGTGCTTAGCTCCCTGTCTCATAAAGAGCCAGGGTAGTCTTGTTATAAATAAATACACTGTTTATTTTCATAACAACTTGTGTGGTGTCCTTTCACTGGGTGTTCAAGGGGTAATGTGATGGTAAAACAGCTGGCTTAACATGCCCTCTAGAGTCTTAGCCTTAGACTGCTCGTATCCATGCTACTAGAATAGCTGGTCTATAAGGTTGACTTACAACCAATCATCAATAAGGGTTGTTTGGACTGATATATAGTGATCACTAGAATAGTGAGCACTGCACATCAGGCCAACTTCTCACAATGAGCCAGTGTTGAATCCTTCTCTCTGTCACACTGTGTCTGGTTAAGCATATTTCAGAAAGCTGTGTCTTAAATGGAGAAAGTTGATGCAGATTTGCTCCCTTACACCCACTGTCGTAAAAAAACTTGAGGGGGCCCCCCATTCAAGGTACATGGAGGGGCCCCCTCCAGAATCAATCATAAGCTCTCTGGCCAGAGTTCTGTGCTGAGGGGGGGCCCTGGAGCTTGGGGGACTCCCCCCGCACCACTGGGGCTGCGAGGGCCTGTGTTACGGCACTGCTTGCACCTACAGCCTTCTCTCGGCCTAAGCTTCAGAAATGTATGAGGGACAAAAAGTGAACACTAGATGGAAGGGTGCACTGAGCACAGTAATGTAATGACACAATGCTAGTAACACTGGATGCAAGCACAGTACGGTTTAGGTCCTATATCCTATGAAACAAGAGCTGTAAAATAAGAAGAATTAGGAGAGAAGCTCTTTATGTGCACTATGGCCTTTGGATCGATGGGAGATTCAAAAGCCAAAGGCCACATGGTGCCTGTGGCTGCCACGCTGATGAAGGTTGGGAATCATGGATACAAGATGGAAGAGGTTCCTGGTGTCAGGAATAGGGGCCAGACAAGTTCCCCTTCCTGTTCACAATTAGCAGCATGGTATTTAACCCCTTGCATGCTGATGACGGCCCCCATCCGTCATGCACTACGGCGCTCGTGTGCTGATGATGGCTGGGTGCTGTCATGAACCCGCCCACTCGCGATTTTGCCACACAGGCGCAGAAACGCGGAAGCATGCAAGGGGTTAAGGGCTGTATCCTCAATCAGTCTTCACGTGGCAACTATGTGTGTTAGTGGGCTTTCTTGCTCCTTGTTTCAGTTCGCATCCAGATTCACTCCTGTTTGAACCTTTGTCATTTTCTCAAATTCCTACGGTTAGCTTCACTAGGTTGGATTCATTTTGCTGTTGCCAATTATCTATTGCTCATATTCAATCAGTTCCTTTCATCCTGGAAACTCCATATTCAGGCTGTTCACAAAGCTATCTCATATCCTCCAAATGACTGTATGTATTTGACTTGCTAATTATTTAATTAAAACATGTGTTTAAACTTTGTATGTAAGTCCCTCTGCTTACAGGTGGTTATAAGGGGCTCCATAACTCCTTCCACGCTGATGATGGAACCGCTCCGTCATCAGCCGCGGTAGCGCTGTACTGATGACGGAGCGGTTCCGTCATGGCCCACTCAACGCGCCTGCGCGGTGCTGATTTCGCGCTTGCGCGGCGTGTTCTATTGATCGGGCGGGGCCATGACGGAACCGCTACGTCATGAGCACAGCTCAACCGAGGCTGGTGACGGAGCGGTTCCATCACCAGCATGGGCGCGCCGTGCGGCCCCCGCCCCCTTAGCGCTGCGGCGGAATAGCTCAATCAGCATATTTAATTTAATTTAATATATCCTGATAGTGTAGGCATAGAAAGTTGGCATGTTTCTGCCCTATTTGGTGCCTGCAGCCTGTTGCTGGGTCACATGGCTGGGTGTAGATTAGATGTACCTGAAAGGGCCATTAAAGGAAGGATAGGGGGTAGGGCTTGTCCCCAGTGAATTGTTCATGTAGTCACCTTGGAGCCAGGACAGGGGAGGCAGCAAACTTCAAGGAATTCAAAGGGAATTCTCTAGAAACATCTCCTACTTTAACGCTGACGCCAGACATAAATATTGGAGTCTCAGACCTAACTCCTCAGTACACCTCTGGACCTGTGGATAAAACAGAAGAAGGCCTGCTATACTGCTTTGCTGGAAGAGGGACTGCTACTGTGCCCTGATTTATGAGAAGGAAGACTGGATCTGCACCCTTCATCCCAGGCTGAAGTGTCTCCAAAGGTCAGCTGGCTGACCTACTGTTCTGAGCTACAGGGACATGACAAGCTCCGGAGGCCTCCCTGCATATGTGCAGCTGACCTGCTACCTAGGCCTGCAACTGAATGTGCAATTTAACATGCCTGAGCCCTGCTGGCCTTTGCTGGAGTGAGTTTCTGAAACCCCCACCCGAGGAGGTGCCTCTCAGGTCCTAGACACTTAGCTAGGCCTCATTTGAGCTCCCTACTCAAAGAAAGGACAAATCCTGACGTTTTGGACTCTCTGCAACCAGAAACTGGCCTGCTCATGCCAGGATCTGGCTGCCTGGGCTTCCCGTCATTATGAAGTTCCGGTGAACTCGCTTCTTTGTGAAATAGTGACCGCCTGCAATGCTGGACACACAAGACCTCCACTTTGTGCTACAGCATAACAGACAGTGCCGGCTCATGTACGGCGTTCCACTCGGCGGTGACGTGGGGCAGGGGAGGGGCAGGGTGAGGGGGGTGTTAATATACGGAAAATTGACAATTACAGGTAAGTAACGTAAAAAATAAATAAAACAAATTTCGGTGCGCACGCTGGAACGCCAAATGCGATGCAGCGCGCACAGCAAAATTTGTTTTATTTATTTTTTACGTTACTTACCTGTAATCGTCCGTTTCCCCTCATTTTACACCCCCCCCCACCCTGCCCCTTCCTCGCCCCACGTCACCGCCCGGTGGAACGCCCTACAAGAGCCGGCACTGAAAACAGCCTGTAGAAACTACCAACGTGAAACTTCAGCAAAAACCGTCTGCGACACCTGGCAGAATATTCGCACTACAGCAAAGACCGTCCTGCTTTCGGACTACATCGATGAGCATTAGCAACACTCTTCCTACTCCTCGGCCTGTTCCATTGTGAACTGAACTTTTTACGCTGGACTTTTGAAGGTCTGGTCCATGCTCCATTGCAGTTGGCCTGAACTTGTGACTTTAACCTGGTCTCCCTTGCCCAGATAGCAGCGAGTAGCCCTTTGTTCTTTTGGGTGGTTTACTTACCTGAAATCTTTAAATTTGCATAGCTCTGGTTCTATTGATTGGATATTTGGTGTTTTGATGCCAACTAATTTATTAAAGTCTACTCTTTTTTCCTAAATTGGTGGGGGAGCTTTCCTGTCTTGTGTTTTCACTTTATAACTGTTTTAAGTGCAGTGTAAATACTTCACACATTGCCTCTAAATTAAGCCTGACTGCTTTTGTGTCAATCTACCAGAGGGTTGAGCACAGGTTAATTTGGGGTTTGCTTGTGTTTCACCCTGACAGTGAATGTCATTGCTGCTTGAGTAGAGTTTCAACCAGTAACTCAGTTTCCAACAGAGGGCTTACAGAGATTTCCGCAATGCATATCCTGTGTCAAAGACTCATAGTAGACACAGTGAATTGTAATATCATTGACTAAATTCTAAAATTATTGTAGATATCAATGCCTCTGCTTTGCAGGTTGATTCCAACATTAAGAACAAGTGAGTTGAAGCTATTCAGTGTCTCTTTTTCTCTCTATCTCTCATCCAAGTTTCCTTTTCCCGATCTACTGCAGACCAGCATAAATATTCTTTCCATGGTCGTTAGTTGGTTTACAGAAGCATGGCTACTAGCATGGCTCCTGTTGGATCTGGATTGCTAGACTAGCACAAACATGACAGAGGGGCAGATGTAACAGGAACATTTTGGGCTTCTAGATTTCTTCATTTGTCTGGAATATTTTAGGCAATATCAGGTATATTTTGTATCAGACTTAAGCATATCTTGCAGCAAACCAATATGTGATGGTTAATAAAAATGTTAATGTGTAATATAGATATCTTGTCTATGGTATGTGTTGATGTTCTATCACAAGTAAGATATCCAGTTCCATCTCAAAATACTGAAGCTGAAAATACTTCTAACATTTATGAATCATTTAGAATATTTGTGTTTTTACATTGAGATCAACATAGACATGTTCTGAAAGGATCAACAGGAACATTTGCATGCTGTTGAGTTTGATGAAATACCATAAAAAAGGTTTTGGGAGCCCGTCAGCAAGGGAGGGCAACAGTATTGCTGTGGTCACAATAGCACATGTATTTGATATGTCTAGGTTCTCCAGTTGTCCTTGGTGTTACTGATAGTTCCCTTATTTGGACATTTCTGATAGGTAAACTTTGACATTTGAAAGTCTATCTTCAGCGGCAGGTCCTGTTTCATGTTCAATTAGGTGTTTCATTTTATGTGCCCCGAATAATGTCATGGCTGGGGTCCAGTTGTTACATTAGTTCAATAGTCAGCCCTGATAATTGAGCAATATTCTTAAGTAGTATCTGTGAGGTCTTGTTCTGGCTATTGAAGTCCTGCAACTATTTCAGCTTCAGTAGTTTGGATGGTGCTAAGGTGGATTGCCTGTTTCCCTCTGGGTTCATTAGTCCTCATATCTCCTTTTGGTTGGTTGTTTGAGGACAGATAGTTGAGTATCACTTTCAGAAAAGAGGTACTCCTACCTATTTGTTGTTCCTGAAAATTACTGAGCTTGAAAACTAGTGCACACGTGTGAAAATCTCTAGTCTCTACACCGAATACATTTCATTAATACATTTAAATGTTTTACACATGTTAATGAAATGAAGGCACACAGTCAATTTAATATCAAATGTGGGTATTTAATTGCATTTCTGTGATGTGTAAGGGTGGAGCCTAAATTGTGCTGCTCCACTTCTTTTTCCACATTTGTAATAGTTGCTTCGGGGACAGAGGCCTTAATGGGGCATGGGGTGCCCTTACCCGTGGCGCAGTCAGTTGGTTTCAGTGTCTTTATTGCTTATGTCCTTAACCTTATTTATGGGTTCCTCAGTTATGTTTTGATGTATGTGGCTGTTCTTGATCTCAGTCTAGTATTCAGCTGTGTAGAATGCATGAGTCATAATCAATATGTCTTCTAGCATGAGGGGTTTCAGCCAAAACATTTGGCAGAAAGATACAGAGTCGCGGACTATACAGATCTTTGAGCAAAGAGCGTCCTCGCAACTGTACTTTTCAAAGACTCAATGGTAAACACACTCCTACACATGGGCACAAAAGAGTCCATTGTCTCTCCAGGCTTTTGGAAAATGTATCGTTCCTAGTCAACTCTTCTTGGACCTGTTGCTACAATGACAACAACTGTACAGTCAACTAGTACAGAAACTCAGATTTCAATTTGGAAACCTGACAAGAATAAGGTCTACATCAATGTACCTCAGATCGAGTCATCTCCCAGTTCTATAAAACCTGCTGAGCAGCCAAAAATACACTAGCCTGCCTCTTGCTACTTAATCGACTTTGATGACAGCTCTTCCTTTCAGGATGAAAGGGCGTGTTTTCTATTTTTGGCTGAAAAGAGCATACGTTGTTTCTCCTTAGATACTTCTTTGTATTACAATTGTGTTACTTTTCCTGGGCCTTTGGATTGGTTTTATGACTGTTGTTTCTTACTTCTGAATGGATATTACATCCTAGAATGCTCTGCAGTACCAATGATGTACTTGGTTCTCTAACCACATGCATCAATACACTGTGAATGGAGAGACATTTCCCTGGTGAGCATTCCGGTTGTTCCAGTTCCTGATAAGATTGCTCGGGACAGGGTATCTTATGATCTCTATGGTTCCACTCAACTATTGCAAATTCCACATCTGTTTAAAATATCTTTAAATATGTAAATATCCCTAGAACTGTTTTTGATGATTGGGAAATTGATACATGGCATGAAATTCTAGAAGACCAAGGGCCAGATGTAGGAGCATAAATACCGGTCGGTAATGGCCGATTTCGGCCGTTACCGACCGGTATTTAAGAATTGACATGTAGGTGCATTTATTTTACAGAATCTGTACATTTACAGAATCAGTAAATTTACCGATTCTGTAAAATACAGAATCGGTAATTTTACCGATTTGGTAAATCCAAATGTAGGTGGGACTCTTCTGAGTCCCAATGGCCCTACAAATTCGGTATTTTACCACCCAATCCAATTGGGTGTTAAAATACCGAATTCAGGTGTGCATGCACATGTGTGCATGCACACCTAGCCATGTGACAGACAGACATGCCCTTAGGGCATATCTGTGTGCCACATGGCGCACATGTCAATTTCTGGGGTGCCAGAGGGTGTCAAAGGGACACCCCCTGCACCCTTGCAGAATTCGGTATTTACCGAATCGGTAATTACCGAATCGGTATTTCCCATTGATTCCTATGGGCTGTGAAGCCCATAGGAATCAATAGGAAATAGTGATTCGGTATTTACCGAATCGGTAAATACCGAATATTAGCGATTCGGTAATTCCACATCTGGAATTACCTACATCTCCACCCCTCTATTTTACTGATTCATAAATACAGAATCGGTAAAATTCGGTATTTATGAGTCGGTAAAATAGATTTACCTACATCTGGCCCCTAGATCCATCTACTGCATTTTCTTCTAATGAGCTATATGATGATACAACTAACTATGATGAAATGTTTTTTTTCCAACATTATGTACTTCATTTCTTGCACAAAGCTAGTATTCCTTGTGCTGTTTACAATTATACACAATGGGAACATTGCCCTACACCTCCGAGGGTAGTTCAAAAGCATTTGCACAGAAGTTTGCTTATTTTTCTCAGTATGACACATGGGATCCAGCCTCCTCTTATTGTACTCTTGCAACGTCACCTGCAAAGAAAAGAATTCTGACAGACTCCAAACTGGTATATTCTGCTTCTTTTCTGTCCCAACTCTCTGTACAAGGTTTCATCTTTTTTGGAGGGACACTATTGATGTAAAGTCCCTTTGGGGGACAAAACATGGCAAATTCAAGGGACTGAGGCTTTATTTAGAGCATGCCTGATACCACAACTTCTGTTTTTCCTGCACAAAACTGTGCCACAATTAGCGTGTCTTGGACTCGCCAAGATAAAAGACTTGAACACACCACCAATTTCCATACTTGCTTATTTTGAAAATTGGCAACAATTTACGAACAGTGAGGACACATCAGATACCATGTTGTACGATCGTACATATATGTCATCAGACCCCAACTGGAAGGGATGGTTCGGTTCTTTTGGCCTTTGGACACAAACAGATGCCAGGCATGGTTCCTGGGCGATGCCAAGGAATTTACAACACACCAACTTGATAATCGATACGTTCAGTCTGAGCACTTGGCTGGTGACAACTTATAGTGCTGGGAAGTTGTGCCTTGATTGGCTAAAGGCCACAACATTATCTCAGGTAAAACAACACTTGTCCCTTTTATCTGATGACCTGGAACTCAGGGACTTTGTATTAGGTCTTCAAAAAAACATGTAAAAATCACTTATTGTATGCCATATACAACGAGCTATGGAATGTGTCTCAGCAATAGGCTGCTGAACAATTGTGAGCAATTTAGAGGGCTCATTTAGAACAGGCTCTTGCTGTGGTAGACAATGGTATGACCACTCTGTTGTCTAGAATCTACTCTTTGGGTAACATAGCATCCTCAGCAATAGACTTTGATCAACAAGACTTGTCTGCATTACAACATGGGCAGTCACAGCTTAGGGCTATTATGCTATTGAGCTGGACATTGCACATACTACATTTTGGCCACATGCCGTGGCGACAAATTAACATCACAAACCTGTTTTCTCCATACCATCTTACAGATAATTATGGCACGTAAAGGTGCAAAATACACCATCTTACACGTAGAAAAACTAGAGAAGTTACCTTTCCCCATTGCTGAAATGGCATCCTCGGATTGGATAATCCATGTATAAAATACACTGCCAATTTCGACATTTCACTTTCAGTACTCTATACAACACCACCAAGTAGGCAAATATTCAGCGTTAGGAGAAGGGTTTGTGCATGAGTGCTGAGAACTTCCTTTAAAATTCTAGTGTCGAACATAGGAAACTGAAGTGTCATCATACTCTTTCAGCTTGGTATAAGAATCTCTTTCACCTTCTTTGAACTGAAAGATAATGTTCCTGTGTCATGGTTGACAGTACATGAGGAGCCAGAGAAATTCTTCTCATTTTCACCCACATATATATTAAACTCCTTCACCTACCAGCACCATCTGAGACAAAGGTTTCTATGTTGAAGAGTCTGAACTACTGCAGGGCACACAGAGCCAGTGAGTCAAACACAAACAGTTGCTTGCACAAGCTGGGACTCCGATCCGATCTATAATTAACAAAGTGCATGCTTTAGAATTCACTTGGTGCTTTTCGTTCTCTACAGATGACAGGATCTCCATGCCAAATGCACAGTGTGTACGCGATACAGAGAATGACCAGAGATAGTATCAGCAACACAGGTAGCTTGAACGTGGCCTAAGGGCCAGAGCTGACAACTTTAGGTTTAGACCTGGCAACCAGGTTCGAGTCTTGTCATCGGGTCAACATCCTATGATTATTGCTAATTCCTTAAACCTCCGTACCTAAAGAAAAAAAAGCTACCTTTCTGTAATGTTACCAGGTGCTCATTTAAAGCGCTACACTGTAATTGAGCCAGGTTTTCTCAATATCAAGGATCTGCAAAATAAGGCCTGTGGGTCACATCCGACCAGCTACAAGACCTTATCTGGCCTGCAGCAACTTTAGCATTAATAGGTAATAATGCAATTTCTCTGTTTTTTTCCAAAGCCTGGGATTCTGATGATCAAAGGGAAACATATATCTAATTCCTTTGGCAGCCTGTACATGGCACCAGAGCATCTTGAATCTTCTCTATTGTAAATTTTGGACCAGCTATGTGGTGTATGCCAGATCTTTGAAAAACACAAGTTCCTAGAACACTGCAGACTAAGCATGTGTCCTTTAGAAAGAAACGTACGATGTGACCTTTGTGGGATTCAATTTACACAGATGTTTTTAATTTGTCTTCAATCTGACTCACACACATAGGTCTGTAAACAAAGAATAAAACTGCTACTCCTTAGACTATAACAAACATTTTCAAAAATGAAGTACGTCAAGTCCAAATATTGAGCACATTTATCTGATAAAATCCATTCAAATAATTGGCTCCCCAAGCTTGAAACCTTAGTTCAGTGTATTTTGAAATTAAAAAATCAGTTTCAGAGGAGGAGCCTAGCCAGCGACCGAGATGGCCGCCTAGATTCTCGGCTCCGCCGACCCTAGCGCTTTTCCCTATCATCCTGTTCTGTATCCTGTCTTCTCACCCAGCGACTGGAATGGGGAACCGCTCCTGCCCATGACGGCGTGTCCCCCTGCAAATTCCGTGTGATATTAGCGGCGCATCGCCCTCGCTCCTTTCCCGGCCCTGCGCGGCAGTGGGACCGGGTCTTTGTTTGTGGAGTCAGCCGGACGCGGCCACGGCAGCAGCGGCCATCGCGGAGGAGGAGGAGCCGATCGGCTTGTGTGAGGCGGCCGCGTTGTGCTCGTCACCGCAGCGCCTCATTCCGCTCTGGGATTTCGCACACCTGGCTACAATATATCTGCTGGAATCACTCTGTATCATTGCCCAGCTTAGAAGTGGTCTGAACTGTTTCTTTGTTGCCTCGGCCCGTGACGGACGCCATTTTCTACATTGCACTTCAGCGCCCGACAGTGGTATCCTCGGAGCTTACTTGGGGGTCCGGATGCTGGTTGGAAGTGAATTAGCCGGTTTTGCGATGTTCACAGATGCCCCCATGTCTCTGGCCCGGTGGTCGCTAGCGGAAAGTCGGCGAGGTGGTCTATGGGAGGCAAGTGACAATGGCGACCGGCTTCCTCAGTCGCCATACATCCATGAGCCTGGTGTGGAGGACACTGCGGTACCCTTTCCTCCTGAGAAACCGCTGGGGACCGGTGCTGTCCTGTGTGCTCTGGAGGCAGTTCGAGTGGCTTTGTACGTTACTACCCGAGATCTGGAGTGCCGGCTGGATGCTATTTCTCCGGTGGGCTGTGGTTGCCCCCAAGTGCTGCACACTGCGCCGCACTCTGCACCATTCCACATCGATCTCCATGCCGAGGTGCCTATCGAGATGTTGGCGGGTTGCGGCTTTGATGTTGCTGAAGTGCCGACCGCGACGGCCCGGAAGAGGTCTGGAGTTTGTGGTTCCATACACTGGCGGGTATATTGTCCCCGGGCACCGTGTTTGCCATCTCCTTTGTGTGCTGGTGGCGTGACTTTTCATCCCCTCCTGAGACTGTTGTTGTTGATCTGGCCGGCTGTTTCCGACAAACTGTTGCGCTGCCTTGTTCATGTTTGTATCACTCTCGGACTTCCAACGGTGGTTTGCGTGGACTTTTGTGGGCGCCCTTTCATCCTGTGTTGGCCGTTCCGGGTGCCTCGCTCATCCGCGGCGCCGGCCGGACTGTTGGACTCCATCGACCACCATGATCGCAGGGGGCAAGGTTAAGGCTGCTTACTTGGGTCGCTATTCCTTACATTGCTGGGACAGTGTTGCGTGAGCGGGACATTGGTTGCATCTACTGTTATTATCATATCGGGTGCGGGGGCCGGGAGCGGGCGGCCGGGAACATATCTGTTGTTTGTCTTCTTCCTCCGCTAATCCTTATCACCTTCGTGGTTTCATTCTCTCCTCCTCCATTTCTTGTACTTATTGTACTTTTTCCCTTCTTTGGGGCAGTTCCGGGGCGACAGGCACGCTGTTTATGGGCTAGGCCGTAGCCATCACAGGGGTGCAGGGTGGCGGGTGTGGGGGGGGTTTGTTATTTTAGTTTATTTTGTTCTATGGTCCCTTTCGCTCTTTTCTAGCTTTGGGAGGGTTCTTTCCTCTTTCGTAGGGCTGGCTGTCCCTTGGTCTTGCACCTTATTTCTTTTTCGGGCATCTTCTTAAGCCCCTATCTCTCCCTTCTTTGGGATGGGATTTCTGGGGTGGTATTTGGGAATGCTGTTTATTGTATCATGACCTGTTGTTTGATATTACCGTCTCGGTTGCCTTGAATCCTGAGTCGCTATAGTCATTGCCTGCCTCAGTTCGCGACTGGCGTATGTCCCCCTTGTTTCTTATGGTTTTTACGTGAGGTGCTAAATCCTTGTGGTGGCGGCCCCTACTCCTCTTCAAACCTTAAAACGAAAACCTCCTATCCTTTGTTACAATCCCCGCAACTGTGTCTGGAGTCTTTTAACATATCCTGTTTGCCGATTGGTATGCTTTTCTCCTGTTTTTAACTGACTGCTTTGCGGCCGGCCATGGTGGTTGTGGGCCTGCGCATGTCTCTCTTTGTTTCTCCAAATAAAGGTTTTAAAAAAATAAAAAAAATCAGTTTCATCACTCCCATTAATCTTGTTCTTCATGTTTTGTTGTTTACAATTGAAAACCCCAATTGCCAGGATTGCATAGAAAGGTGCAGACTGAATTAATTGTTATCCAACCTTTATTAATGGCTCAAGTTTATTTTTAATTTCTTTGCTTTGTTTTACTGAAGTTCTTTCTTGGAGGGTGTTTTTTATTATGTGCCACAAAATTGGATAAATTCTCATTTCAAGTACATTTACCAATTTTCAGTATTTAAAATTAATTTAAAAAAAATGAATAGCATGGTTTTCTTATCTGCAGTTAAGTAATTAGTTATTTTGTCAGAGCATTTGCTAATGTTTGACATTTTTATGCAAAATATATAGGGCCTCATTTATGAAAAGTGACGCATCGCTGCGTGAAAACAGCGATGCGTCACTTTTCACTGCGCACTCCTTGCAACACCAATGATGCGTCACATTTAATGTATGACGCATCATGTCGCAAGGAGTTAAAGATACGTCAGTATTTCTGACGTACCTGTAAGCGCAAAAGTGACGCATTTATGGAGTGTGTCACAAAAGTGACGGAACTCCAGCAATGCGCCCTTTCACATGGGGCAAGCCCCATGTGAAAGGGCCTGTGTCAGTCTTACGCCTGCTGTGAGGCAGGCGCAAGATTTTGACTCAACGGCGTCCTAAAAGTGACGCAGTGAAATCTCATAGATTTCACTGTGTCACTTCTACAACCCTTCCTTGCATCAATACGCCTCCCTTGCATACATTATACCTGGCGCAGGTATAATGTGGCGCAGGGGTTTACAAAGTGACGCATGTACCTAGATGCGTCACTTTGTAAATATGGTGCAACAAGGCACATTATTTACGCTGCTGGTGCGTCACAAAAAGTGACGCACCGGCGGCGTAAAAGTGACGCATGGCCTCATAAATGAGGCCCTAAATTTCTCCGATTAAGCACTGCATTGTTTCTTTGAATTTGTCACATTTCTCCTTTGTCCTGAATCACATCATGCTTACTACAAAAAAGATCCAAGTAAACCTTATTCTTTAATTTAAATTGTATTAATTAATTTATAAAATAGTTTTTTTCCAGCCTGCGAACATTTGCAAAAATATATGATGTGGCCCACCTTCTGAAAAGCATGGAGACCCCCGCTCTATATAAATTTGTAACATAAAAACTAAAACGAGCGCCATCTCATTGCCAGTGTAATGACTGCAGCTTATAGGACATGCGTTGTGTACATGTAATATACATTTGCAGACCTGCCAACAAACACAGGGCCTTATTTATGAAGGCCTTGCGCCGCCGGTACGTCACTTTTTCCCATTTTAAAAGTGACGCACCGGCGGCGCAAGGCCTTCTTAAATAAGGCCCCGCGCGCCGGTAGGTCACTTTTTCCCATTTTAAAAGTGACGCACCGTCGGCGCAAGGCCTTCATAAATAAGGCCCACAGTGCCTCCCGGCTCCCTTCACACTGACATCCGGGGAGGGGCGAAACTCACACGGCATGGAAAATGAGCTGGACACCACTGCACAAAGTGGCTTTTCAACTTGTAGTTGCAGGCAGTAAGCAGGCAAGGTCCATTAAGTGAAAACACCCTAGGACATGGGACTGCCTTAGTGACCCTTTGATTTTTTTTGGGGGGGGGAGGGGCTTAGTGGAGGACAGAATGCTTCTCAGGTAGTTCTCGGCATGAAGCCTGTCCTCTCCTCACGACCTCACCCCTTCCCCAACCTGTCCCTCCTCGCACTGTGAAAGATATTTACAAGTTGGCGGTTATACATTTGATTTGCATTTCTTCAGTGTAGCTCATTATAAGAGGCGTTGCGGCTGCGAGCAGAGTAGAATACGCTTTTGCAGTCAGAATCAGCTTTTGTGGAGCCCTCTGCAATATCTGCTTCTCTTCATGACGAAAGGTTGGACACTACACACTCCAAAGGAAAATCTTGAAATTGTGTAATGTTACTGCATCCATTTTACTATCGCATCCAGTGTTAGTGGCCTTTCCAGGTGCAAATTTACAACAACTGGAGTCCCGTAACTCTCTGATGCGGGCCTTAGTAGCAATTACCAATGGATTTAATGTCTGTCATACAAATTGAAGTGTCACATACGTCTGCTGCACTCTCGCAAAGTATGCACATGACTGCCCATTTGAGTCACCTAGAATTAGAATTAGAAGTAGGAGGTACATGAGGACTGACAGGGAATTAACACAGCAAGCACACATGTATATAACCATGAGTATTCACAAGTACTTGTAGTTCACTTTAGAGTAGAAGAGACAACATACAAGTGGTACAAAAAGCCACTGTATCCCATTCAAATGGAGAGATGTAGAAAGAAAAGGCATTTCTCAGGAGAAATGGTTTCAATGACACAAAAAAGGAAATTCAAAATCCATTTTCTGGTTTTCATCATTTGCTGAATTCTACCTTTGTGGAATCTCCACAATGCAGCAAACAGTCGTACATCGGAAAGTTATGTAAAGCTTAATTTACCTAGCATGTTATACATTTGTAAATTCTGCGAGCCAGATTAATCTGAATCTTTTTAAAATGAAGTGAGGTGTCCCTCTTGTGGTCGAATAGGAGTATGATTCAATTGGAAACGATGACACAATACAGAAATTGTAGAGATGGGTTTTACTCTATCAAGCAAGGTGTGGGTCAGACCAGCGGTTCTTAACCTTTTGACTTCTGGGGACCCTCAAAGACTGTCGGACCCTAGGTACACAAATCTACAGAAACAAGCATGTACTAAACAAATCCACAAATTGGGAGATATTTTGTTTAATACACGGACAAAAGATGCGCAAATATTAAAATTGTTCCACAATTTGGATATATTTCTAAAAGACAAAGTGATAATAAAGGCTTTACATATTGCGTTGCCTTTTTTCCTCCTAATGAATGCTCTCTTTTTGTCAGTGCATACGAGTGTGTTCATTGAGGTCACCAGTTGTCCATACTATTATTTGGATTACTTGAGCTGTTCCTACGAATCAAGCTAAGGATACCAACTTAATTTTGACCTTCCAATTCCAATTGTGCATGTATCTTTTTATGTGTGTATGCTTTATTATTCTGCTATTATTGTTTAATGTTTAAAATCAACGGAACCCCTGAGTAGGTATTGCTACCCCCCAGAAATCCACGGACCCAAGGTTAAGAACTACTGGGTTAGGAGAAACATAGCAACAGTATATGGGGTTAGAGATATTTAGTGAAAGTACACGGGCCATGGCGAGAAAAATAAAATAACATCCACGGTTGGAATCTTCTATGAAATGTGAGCCTCCGTACTGGAGAAAATTGTGCACACTCTTCAAGAAAAGCAACACATTCTGAATTTGTGCATTTGCGTTTTATTATTTATGTACGCATATTTGTTTCAACAAACATAGCTTCAACATAAGAATATAGTGACAGAGTAGGTGGGTTGGAGAATGTTATAATTGGTTGGTTTAGTTTTGCTGTTAATTTCATAAAGCGTAAGCTAATTACGGAGGCGCTCAAAAGGTATATCTCGCAAAGCAGTTATCAGACGTGCTGTTAGGGTCCTCGTGCACTGTTGTGAACACGAATGCCGCTCAGTGAAGTTCCAGTCGTGCACTCATGATAGACTCAGGACTTTGGTCCTCGCGCACTGCTGTCAAACTCTAAGGACCAGATGTACGACCATTTTTTGCTGAATTTTATGGGGCTCTTGAGACTCTTATCCTCAGATAGATATCCCTTTATTCTAGGGATAACCATACTCGTTTCCTACCAACTGATGGTGCTGGATTCTTATCTAGATTATTTTAAAAAAAAATCTTTTTATTACACAGTAAGAAACATTACAACAAAATAAAGAAAAGGTAAGTCTCAGGCGAAAGCGTACGATATCAACTCACGGGTCTAAATGGCACAAAACAGAATCTAACAGATGACAATTAACACTGGGGTCAAGGGGATTCCTGTGCTTCTAGGTCAGGCTCCGGCATGGGCGGCTCTCAAAGTCCCCCGCGGTAACTGTTCCAAGCTCCCCAGATCTTCCCCCATTTCCGCGGACAACCACAGGCCACATATACTGATCTTTCTCGGAACATGCACCAGTCAAGGTCTTCCATCCACTTGCCCACTCGAGGCGGTTGGCTAGCACCCCAAAGCTGAGCTATATTACGCTTGGTCACCATATATGCTAGTGTAACCCACTGCTTTTAGTACGCATTCAAATCAGTCGGCTCCCACACGTTCAACAAACATCTCCGAGCCTCAGGCCGCACCTCCACCCCAACACCTCTCTCAACTTGTCATGAATTTTTGACCAATACATCTGTATCACTTCACAGTGCCAGAGGATATGCATCAGGGTACCCACGTCTCAGCACCCTCTCCGACAGTCTCCACTCATAGCTCCCCCCATTCGCACCAGGCGCGGCCTGGTAAGGTAGGACCTATGCAATACCTTCAGCTGTACCAATCTAAGCCGCATCTGGATAGCCACTACTCTGGGGGATGACACCGCCTCTGTCCAATCTTCATCATCCAGCTCTAACCCATCCACACTCCACTGAGTCCTGTTCTTCAACAGCGTGTTCTCAGAGTTATTAACCAACTTCCTATCTATCAATGAGATAGCCTTCTCTGGGAGATGTCCGTCCAGTACCCGGTCCTCGAGAGGAGACGCCTTCGCGAGCTTTGTGCCCCTGGGGACGTGAGCGGCAAGAGCGTGCCTCACCTGCAGATATCGGAAATATTTGTTCTGGTGCAGACTATATTGTTTGACAAGGGAGTCGAACGTATGTATAGAGTCTTTACCCCACACATCCTTAATCTGGGTAATACCTATAAGGTCCCACCTATCAAACCCCTTGGTCTTCCACATACTGCCCAACCTCTCAGAATTGAACAAGGGGGTAGCAAGCGTCAATCTGCCCTCCCACCCAAGATATTTAGTGGCAGCATGCCATACTTGTACCGCAGTACGAGCAGTCGGACCAGTCGACAGAAACCTGCCTTGCTTAGAGGACAAAGCTCTGTCTATCATTCCACCCGGTGCTAATGACCGATCCATCACATAGCCCGGATCTCCAGGGAGTTCGTAGATTATGTGTTTAACGCAGCTAATTGCGAGGCCCAGTAGTACTTCCGCAAGCCCGGAAGCCCAATCCCGCCATCATACCACGGGAGAGTCAATTTATTGAAAGCGATACGGGCCCTGCCGTTCCACAGGAGCTGCCTCTGCAGGGCCTCAATCTCCCTGAAATACTCGGTCGGCACCGGGTCCATCGAATTCTGCAAAGCATACAAAAACCGAGGCAACGCCATCATCTTAAATAGAGTGGCCCTGCCGAGCAAAGAAAGCGGAAGGGCACTCCAGCGCTCCACATCTTTCCTGCACCTGACCAGCGGGGATGCCAGGTTGTAATCATACCGCAACTTAGGGTCAAGCGTGATAAATATACCCAAATACTTAAATCCTGTAGTCTCAATGTGGATAGGGCATGTCCCCGGGATCACCGGCGGGTCTCCGGGTAATACAAACATCACTGATTTAGTCCAGTTAATGGCTAACCCAGAATACCTCCCTAAAACAGCCATCACATCAAGGAAGTTATGAAAAGAGGCCCCAGGGCTGGTGAGATAAAGGAGCACATCGTCAGCATATAGCGAGATCTTGTCCTCCGAGGTAGGCGTCCACCACAAGCCGCGTATAGTAATGTCCCATCTGACCCAGGCAGCCAACGGTTCCATCGCAAGAGTGAAGAGCAACGGAGACAGCGGGCAACCCTGGATTTACAGTTATTTACGACCACCCTTGCGAGAGGGTTCGCATACAAAAATCACACCCTACCGATAAACCCACTTCCAAAGCCTAGCTTTGTCAATACTGCAAACAAATAGTGCCACTCCACTCTATCAAAGGCCATCGTGGCTTCCAAGGACACCAGGACTGCCTGTTCCTGCAGCCACGGGGACCCTCCAAGAACACCATGCAGCCTATGCAGGTTTAGCGCTATGTTCCAGCGTGGCATGAACCCGGATTGATCCGGCTGTATCAAAGTCAAGATCACCTTAACTAATCTAGTTGCCAACAGTTTCACCAGTATTTTGGGCTCCCCGTTGAGAAGTGATATGGGCCTATAAGAGGAACAGGATGTCTTTGGTTTGCCTACTTTGTGTAGGACTACTATGTTTGGCACACGCTGGTCGTATGGAAGCTCCCCTCTCTCTCTACTTTCCACGAACATGGTGCGCAGGTGAGAGGCGAGCTTACTGGCGTTCAATTTGTACATTTTGATAGGTATCCCATTAGGACCCGTCGCCTTGTCGGACTTAACCTGCCTAATTGCCTGAATTCATCCGCTACGGCATGCGAGTCGGTGACCCTACTCGACCCCAGCCCCTCTAGCTCCGCAGCAGCCTAGACGCCCACTCCCCACGCTCAAGCCAAGCAATCAACTTGCCCGCCTTATCGTCATGCTTGTATATGTGGCTCTGGACAACATTATGCTGGACCACCGCGCGATCCCTAACAAGAAGTCTATATTCCTCCTCACGCAGTCTCAGCAGATGAAGGGCAGCCGGCCCGTGCATCCCAGCCACCCTCTGTTCCAAAAGCAAGACCTCCGCCTCTTTTTTAGCCACTTCCGCCTGCCCCTCCTACCTTTTCCTCGACACCAGGGATAGTACCTCACCTCTAGCTACCGTTTTATATTCTTCCCAGGGGGATTGGGCAGAACCTACTGCCCCCTCGTTCTCCCGGAAGTATCGGTCCGACATCTTGATATCTAGATTTTTTTAACCTCTGCTTACCAACCTTAAGAATCCTCGGCCGACTAGATCGGTATTATCTTCTAAAAAGTGTGAAGGGGAGAAATCCCAATTCATTTATAACTTTGTAGGTGACCAAATCAATCCAATTTAAGAGAACTACTGACTACGAAAATAAAGTTTTGAAGATTTATTACAAAGCCAAAAACAACTGAACATACAAGCATCTCAACAAGAGATTGAAAAAATAAATGGGCACTAATACAAACATAATCCTACGCAGGAGTCTCATCTGACTCAGAATAAGCAAGATAGTTCCAAAAGCATCAGGCAAACAATGACAGTCCCTTTTTGAACCCTTGACTGCATTGACTTAAAGAAAGAAAAGATAATTAGTCTATCCCTACACTACCACTAAAGTGACATCTCTACTTAGCAGTAGTCCCAAGCAAGAGGAAAAAGGTGTCAACAATGAAGATTTCCTCAGAAGTACACTCACTTTCCATAGGTAAGTAGCCACAGCTACAGAGCTCGCTCTAAGATGCTCCTTCTCGCTTCCCCTCTAGTCCTCCTCTGCTCCACCCTTAGGGCTACTGTCCCTAATACAAAATCCCAAAACAATGAAACACGCCCTTCCACACCTCCTTCTGGCAGGTCTTCTTCCAGTGATTTTCCATTGAAACTCTGACTCCATCCAAAAACCGTTGAAGTGTCCTTGGGTCCCAGGCACCTTCTCCACTTAAAGTATCATATCTGCATTCCAATATACTCCAATGGTACCTTCTCCTACCATCCTAACTACTAAAACAAAGAGTTATTCTGCCTAACAAGACATGTGTCCTTGCACCTGCAACAGAAAGCCTGTAAGCAAATCGACCTTGTACACACACAGTTCTACAGTCTACATTTCGACTTAGAAAAAAAGAGCCTTCCCAAGTAAAATACATTTTGGGCCTACAATATTCAGCTAACATAAGAAATCACAAATAAGCCTTTCTGATACTCATATGCAATCTGGCCTTTACACATTTAGGCATGCAATTCCAAAGTCATTTTACAAGTATTACATTCGGTGCACAGTCTAAATAGCGAGTCTTCAATATCGACCTACAAAAATATCGAGTAGGAAATATCGAAGGTTAAGAATATTGAGGTCAAGAATATCGTTGGACAGAATATCGACCCTAAGGTAAGTAATATCGTTTTTTTTATATCGATGTAAGTGATTTCGAAGTCAGTAATATCGATATCAAATATATCGATGTTACTAATCTCGATGTTACTAATATCGATATATGTATTATTGTTATATCTTTTATTATGTATTTAATATGTATGTGTTATATGTTTTTTGTTAAGTATTTTACCTGTTTAAAATTATATTTGTACTGTTTTTATATGTTAATAATGTTATTTTTAAGTAAATGTTATGTTTTAGTACTGGAGCGGGTTGTGGGTTTATAGGGGAATAGGGTGGGAAGTAATTTAATATTAGTAAATTAATTATAAATTTTTAGGAGTTATAAATTAATTTTCAGTAATTATTGCGTTTAAGTTCTGTAGCGGGTAGCGGGTTTATAGGGGAATTGGGTGGGAAGTATTTTAATTGTAATTAAGTAATGATTTATTTTTATTTATTAGTATTCATAATTAAATTATTTTTTATTAATTAATAATTGGCAATTAAATATTTTAATTGTTAATTACATTTTGTAATTAGGCAATTAATGTTTTTAATTGATAATTCATTATTTTAATTGGTAATTAATGTTTGTAATTGGTAATTAATTTTTTCAATTGGTAATTTTTTTTTATTTGGTAATTAATATTTTTTATTTGGGAAGTAATGTAATAATAGTAAATTAATTATAAATTGTTATGAGTTATAAATTAATTTTCATTAATTTTTTGCGTTTAAGTTCTGTAGCGGGTAGTGGGTTTATAGGGGAATTGGGTGGGAAGTTTTTTAATTGTAATTAAGTAATGATTTATTTTTATTTATTGGTATTCAAAATGTAATTATTTTTAAATAATTAATAATTGGCATTTGCATATTTTAATTGTTAATGACAAATTTTAATTGGAAATTAATGTTTTTAATTGGTAATTCATTATTGTACTTGGTAAATAATGTTTGTAATTGGTAATTAATTTTTTTAAATTGGTAATTTGTTTTTTAATTGGTTATTATTTTTTTTGAGTTGGAAATTATTTTTTAATAATTTATAATTAATTTTTTATAAAAAGTATTTTTGTGTATACAAACTAAATTTATTGTTTATTTCTAAAAGTTGATAATCAATTTTTATTAATTATTATGTTGTTTAAAAAAAAGAATATATTTTATTTGGTAACTAATATGTATTAATTAATATTTATTGGTATTTATTGTTAATGTTTTGTTTATTAATTATTCAATTGTAATTATGTTTTTAATCATTATTAATGGGTATTTGTAAATGATGTTGAGTTGTTTCAAATTTAAATTATTATTTATTTTAAATACAAAAGTTATTTATAAGTATGTTATATTTAATTTCTATGCTATCCAACGTTTTCCCTACTGTTGCACTCTCTGGAGTGGGAATAGTAATTTTTACCCCTACGCTATCCAACGCTTTCCCTACTGTTGCACTCACTGGAGTGGGAATAGTAATTTTTACCCACCCGCTATCCAACGCTTTCCCTACTGTTGCACACTCTGGAGTGGGAATAGTAATTGTTACCCCAATGCTATTCAACACTTTCCCTACTGTTTCACTGTCTGGAGTGGGAATAGTAATTTTTACCAACCCGCTATCCAACGCTTTCCCTACTGTTGCACTCTCTGGAGTGGAAATAGTAATTTTTACCCATACGCTATCCAACCCTTTCCCTACTGTTGCACTCTCTGGAGTGCACTTAGTAATGTTTACCCTTCGCTATCCAACCCTTTCCCTACTGTTGCACTCTCTGGAGTGGGAATAGTAATTTTTACCCCTACGCTATCCAACGCTTTCCCTACTGTTTCACTCTCTGAAGTTGGAATAGCAATATTTACCCACCCTCTATCCAACGCTTTCCCTACTGTTGCACTCACGTGAGTGGGAATAGTAATTTTTACCCACCTGCTATCCAACCCTTTCCCTACTGTTGCACTCACTGGAGTGGAAATAGTAATTTTTACCCCTACGCTATCCAACGCTTTCCCTACTGTTTCACTCTCTGGAGTGGAAATAGTAATTGTTACCCCTACGCTATCCAACACTTTCCCTACTGTTGCTCTGTCTGGAGTGGGACTAGTAATTTTTACCCCTACACTATCCAACGTTTTCCCTACTGTTTCACTCTCTGGAGTGGAAATAGTAATTTTTACCCCTACGCTATCCAACCCTTTCCCTACTGTTGCTCTCTCTGGAGTGGGAAAAGTAATTTTCACCCACCCGCTATCCAACGCTTTCCCTACTGTTGCACTCACTGGAGTTGGAATAGTAATTCTTACCCACCCGCTATCCAACGTTTTCCCTACTGTTGCACTCTCTGGAGTGGAAATAGTAATTTTTACCCCTACGTTATCCACATTTTTTCCTACTGTTGCACTCTCTGGAGTGGGAATAGTAATTTTTACCCCTACGCTATTTAACGCTTTCTTTACTGATTAATTTTCTGGAGTGGTAATAGCAATTTTACGTTCTACGCTATCCATTGTTTTCATTATTGTAGTTTTTTGGGACTTTAAATAGAAGTTTTATTTATTTATGTATTTAGGGGCCCAATATGATGGGGGCGGGCTTTGCCCGCCCGCCACCCTTGCGGTAAACAGGACCGCCCGCCTAAAGGGCGGGGGTCCCGATGTGGGCATTAGGATGCGCCCACCACAGTGGCGGGCGCATCATGCATTAATAACATTGCGGCGGGCGGTATTCACACCAGCACCCGCCGCAATCCTATTAATGCTTGTGATGCATTTGCATAATCAAAGCAGCAGGCACCGGGCGGTGCCTGCTGCTTTGATTATGCAAATGCAGGGAGGTACCACAGGTACCCCCCCGTGTGCACTCGCCTACTGTCCTTCACTCTGGGGGCCTGCAGGTGTCCCCCAGAGTGAAGTCCGCATGTCTTTCCGTGGCAGCATCGTCGCCACGGAAAGGCATTGTAATTTGGGCATCATAATATGGCTGGCGGTGTCTAATAGACACCGCCACCATATTATTCCTTTTACGCCCCGGCCGCAAGGCGACCGGGGCGGAAAAGCGGCGGACAGTCTTTCCATCCGCCGAGTTCCCCCGCCATACTAATATGGCGGAGGGGAAACTAGAGATGATGGTGGGCGGATTGCCCCTGCCAGGATGGAGGTGGCCACAGCCAGCCTGACGGGGGCAACCCGCCCGCCATCATAATGGGCCCCTTAATATTTTTTGTATTATTTTAGATAATGTTGTATTTAATTAATTTTAAAAATATTGAAAGTATATTTAATTTTTTTAAATGTATTAAATATAATTATTTATTTTTATTTATGTTATTTTGTATGTGTGTAGATGTATTTGTAATTTATAGTATTTTTAAATAATTTATAAGTAAATAAAATAATTATTAAAAATTATTATTAAGTAAGTATATATTATATATTTTATGTATGTTTTTAATTAAAGTTTTATTATTATATGTATTATTTATACATTAAATATGTTTAACTATGTTTATTTTATTTATAAGTATTATTTACTTTACATATTTACAGGAAAAAATGATATTTTTAATTACGATATTTTTAACATCTATATTTTGGTTTCGATAGTTTTGTACTTACCATGTTGTAGATAGGGTGTCGATATACTTACCTTCGATATTCCAGCCTCGATGTTTCTGTAGGTCGATATTCTGTCCGTCGATATTCTGTCAGTGATTTATTACATTCATAGTCATCTAATGCATTACATTTGCTACATGAATAAGCAGACCTGCACGTGCAACTTTAATATGGTGCACGTTTAATCCTAATGCAGTACCTTATACATAAACTAATACATTTTACATCACCTAATGCATTTTCCTGATTAAACTCTACATTAGTCTTCAAATGATATGAATATTTTACTAATCGCACTAATAATACTATTTTAATACTACACGTCTAATAGCCACATGTTAATGCAATCCTCTAAATATGCGGTGTTGACTACCCATGATTATGATGCACCCCTACAAATTTCAGAACAACATGGCGCTCTATCAGTGCCCCCCTTTGATGACTAGTGTCATCACCAAAATCACCCCTTCCTTAGAGAAATAACCAACCTAAACAGAACTTGTTGCCATTCTCCCTTGTCTGAGCCACTCCATATTTTTAAGATGATCATATTGACTGTCCTGAAGTCTTTCCATCCTCTTCTCTTGGTCTCTCAGTGATCTCTCAATCCTGTTGGACTTATACCACTTAGAAGCCCTAACTAAACCCCACAAATAGATCACACAAACCACAGCCATACTGAGAGGTTTTAGAACATAGCCAAGGAAACCCTTTCCCCAATTCGCAAACCAACCTCTCACCTGACTAATCCCTTTGCCAACTTTCTCCCAAACTTCTTCCTCAACCAGATCCTCAATCACATGATGAATCGTAGGGATGTTACTTATATATTTCTCCAGATCCTTGCTGTTATCTGGTATATATTTTCAACATTCCTGAACTTTTAAAAGTTTGCAGACTCTGCCCTCTTTAGCTAAAAGAACATCTAAAGCAAGACAATTCTGCAAAACCATAGTCCTTATCGACAACATTTCACCTTCTACCAGTACCAGTGACTTAGCTGTATTCATTGACAACTCATCAACCACAGTCTGCAGCCTTCTAATCTTCACATCATTCAGGATCACTCCCAAACCTGGTATCACTGCTCCAAAAATATCTCCAACTATTGCTCCTGCACTCTCACTTCTTTTTACTCTTGAAAGCTCCCCTCCTTCTAGAAACTCCAAATCATCTGCATGATAGATTTTGGGAAAAATTATTGCTAGGTAACACGTTCCATACCATTTCGCAGGCAATCTCACATAAGCATTCTTTCCACACACATAATACACAGTCGGTATCACTCGCACAGAACCTTGCAAAAAGTCTTTTGCCCCCACGGGAACATTCTCATAGTAAGTCTGGTGACGTCTTATACACAACTTCCCTCTCTGCTTCTCGTTCAACGCTATTGGACCATAGCTCCCTTTCGTGTAATTTCTCTTCATCTGTCCAATTCACCCTACCTTCTCCTGAATCTCGTAACTGTGTTTGTTTTCTGTATCTATCTTCTACCTTATCTACAACCTTTTTCTCTACGTCTGACAATAAACACGTCAAATTAAGTCTGTGGGCATATGCTGTGTCTAATTCTAAAGAAGGTATAAAATACTTTCTAAGCCTATCCTCTGTGTTATAATAATCATACTTATTCAAATGCTTATACGCTGGTATCTCAGGAAGCACTGCATGATAATTGGAAAAGAAATACTCAAACTGACCTTGTCCATAAAAGATGCTAAGCAACAAACTACATGAAATACCATACGTCAGTGGAAGATGATGATATTGAATACCCTCGTCCAATGAAGCAGGTAACTGCGTACACACATAACAATCTTTGGCATCCATTGCATCAATATATTTATACAACAACTTAGCATACCCATTAAGCTTAAAGTCACTTCTAGAAAGATCTATGTGAAACCTATGACTCTCCTCTAGCAGCAAAGCTCTTTCATCTCCTATTTGGACCTCTTTCTTGCTAGGAGTAATAGGTGTAGGTGTTCCCTGTACCTCCACTGCCTGCTCATGTGGAACTAAATATGAAACTACAACTACTAGGATTATGAAAACTATCACTCCACCCACAAGTGTACCTACTATACATTTAGATCTACAATTTGGGTTTCCAGCCTCCATGGTCTCAGAAATGTTCTCAACATTCTCAGTTCAGCTCTTTTCTCTTCTTCTGTTGCTTGTGAACCAGTTCGAACAACACTTTGGAAAAGCTGAAAGTCCCCTTTTTCTATTTCAGTTCCTTATTTACACAGTACAAAGGACATCCTTAACCCAACTCCTTCCTCTACGGGAAGTCCCTAAACTTTGTCTTCTTCCACTCGGACCTAGGTTATCTTCTTTCATTTATTTACAACAAAGTCTCTTTTATCCAAAATAAGATTTGCTTCTATTACCTCTGGAACATGCTGCAAAAGTTCAAGACGAAGAACAATTGTTTCGTGAGACGGAGCTTTAAATCCAAACATAGGAAATACTAGTCTGTTTAAGATCTGATTACAAATTCTGCTCAACATCGGGGGATTCGGAACCGTATTGGTCAGTACTCCTTCGATTTCAAGTCCTGGCACCAACAACACCACATCTATTTTCACGTTAAGACTATTACTGATTACTGTCACTGCCCTCAACCTCCCAAAACTCAGCACTCCTGGCATCAGCCACAACATATGACCACTCTGGAGTTGCGTATCTCTGACCTCCACGTGCTTGCCCTTCTTCAACTTCTTCTGATTCAGAGTCTTCAGACACAGGAGCAAGATCTCTCTCTGAAATCAGTTGCAGATTCAATCGCCTCTGCCCCCTAGGCCACGCTTCTTCTGTGCCTCTTGTTCTTCTGCTCTCTTCTCGCTCACCCTGCTCACAACTTCCTTCTGCTGAGTCTGATTCCGGACCACATTCACAGCAACTTCCTCCTTCTTATGCAATCTCAGTGTCGCTATTGTTGTGACCCTCCTCGGCTTGATCTGGTGAGCCACTAGCTTTGTCAGCCACCCTCACAGGTTGACTTTTTTTTTTTTTTACGTTTTCAAAACCTTTATTGAGTAGTTCAAGTGTTTACACCGCTATTCAGCCAACAACCCGGAGGCAGGCAGCATTATAATCATCAATTAGACCCTGTCTTGCGGTCTCGTTTATACACACTTGTACAATCTGTGCATCATAATTGTCCGTAGTAACTATACAACCAAACTTAACAGCGCTATGTGCATTAGTATGAACAAATAGTCAATTCAAATGTGACATGTCAACAACACCAGATCAGCATGCTGTGTCGTACAAGGGGAGGGGGATGGGGGGGGGGACCAGTCAGTCTAGAATCCCCATATTGTGTATCCTCTCCTATTGTCTCCACGCAATCCCACGGTCCATGCCCATCCATCCTAAGCCGCCACCACAGTCACACAGCTCCTCATCATCTCCACACATGCAGCACTCGATCCATCATTCAACCTATCTATCTCTGACATACTGATCCACGCCTACTACACCAGTCGCATCATTCGTCCAGCACCTCTCCAGCCAGCCACGCCATCAGGGGCTGCCAGATATCAGCAGGTCGGGATCTCAGAGGAAGGAGTTCCCAATAAGTGGTCAGTTGATCTCGACAGTACATTGCCGAGTTTATCCATCCCACAGTTGTCGGAGGTGTCCCCCTCTTCCAATGTAGTGCGATCTGCCTTTTCGCCAATAAGAGCAACAATGCGGCTAATTTCCTTGAGGCACTCGGTATGTTTGCCACAAAACCCAGGAGGGCCACGAGTGGATCCGGATCTAGCCGTTCCCCTATGATGCGCCCCAGTTTCGAAAACACTTCCGCCCAATACCGCTGTATTGGCGTGCAATGCCATGTTAGGTGATAAAAGGTTGCGCCCTCCTCTCCACATCTCCAGCAGTTAGCTTCAGATAGCAGCCCCATTTTTAATAGTTGCGCCGGTGTGCGGTACGTTCTATGGAGGAAGTTGAAATGAATAATCTCAGCCTGTAATTGGGCGACAAATTTTCCACTGGGTGCAGCAGAATTTCCACTGTTTGTCTGATATGGTTATTCTCGCCTCCGCCTCCCATTGTGATTTTGAATTAGGACGTATCCACGGCGCCGTGTCTTGAGTAATTTTGTAGGTCCGGGTTATCAGCTTGCTCGAGGAGCTGTTACTCAATACGTCCTCCAGTGCCGAAAGCGTTGGGGGCACCGCCGGAAACACCGGGTATCTGGCCTTACACGCCGCACGTAGCTGGTAGTAGAGGAGTAGCTCGGAAGCCGTAGGTACCTCCGAGGCACACATATGTTCAAGCGTCAGGAACGTGTTGTCCGGGTAAAGGTCACTGGCAATCGACAGCCCGCATCTACGCCCTCTTTCCGTTACTGCCGTATCCTGTAAGGGCCCCAGCAGCGGGTTACCACCCAGCGGCATGGATGGGGCGTACAGTTCAGCAATGTCCGCCCTTTTCGCAATATTTTGCCAGGCCCATTTCACTGTCTCCCCCGTGTCCACGTCTTCCGGGGAACGTTTACATTTGCGATAAAGCGTCGAGGTCAAAGGGGTGGGCGCCGATACGTCCTTCTCGATCGCCACGTGTGGCTGAAACGGGATCGGGTGCTGCCAGTAGTGTAGGTACTGGGCCTGAGCGCAGTAGGCATACAATTCAAAGTCCGGGGTCACTAGGCCTCCATGACTGAAGGGCAGCGTCAGAACTTTCCACTGAACTCTAGGCTGTTTGCCCGCCCATACCAATTCCAAAAGTGCGGCCCATATGTGTTTAAAGAAGGCGAGTGTGAGCGGCAAGGGTATGTTCGAGAAGAGGTACAGGAATTTTGGTAATACAATAATTTTTGTTATGGCTATACGCCCCGTGAGGGAAAGCGGCATTGTCACCCATTTTTTCACCTTGGTCTCGAGCCATTCCACCGCGGTACCATAATTTAAAAGCCACAAGTCCTGTATCGAGCGGCTAATGTGGATACCCAGGTATTTCACCTCATCTTCTACCCAAGTGATGGGGAATTCCGTGTTACACTTGGCCGTGTCATCTGTCAGTGGTAGCATTGTGGATTTAGACCAGTTAATATTTATGCCAGTCAACCCACTATACCGCACCAGTTCTGTCATTAGTGGGTTGAAATTTTCCGCCGGGTTCCGCATGTAAATGGTTATGTCGTCTGCGTATAGAGACACTAAGAGCCCTCTAGACGTGAAGCCAATACTGCGTTGGGTGTGATGTTGTCTCAATCTCGCCGCCAGAGGTTCTGTGGCTATTGCAAATAGCAACTGTGATAAAGGACAGCCTTGTCTGGTCCCTCTCGTGATCTGTATAGGTCTCGAGACCTGCCCATTTACCTTCACCCGAGCTGTAGGGCGATCATAGAGGATGCAAATTTTCTTAATAAATAGTCTGCTGAATCCCATCCTGGTAAACAGCGCCTGCAAAAATTTCCACTCTAGAGAGTCGAATGCCTTAGTGGCATCTAACAGTGCCGCCGCAGCCTGAACCTTGGGGTCCAGGTAATGAAGTAACCCAAACAGGGTGCGCAGTTTATGCGAGGTGGATCTACCTGTCACAAATCTCGATTGGTCCGAACGTGCTATCAGTGGAAGCATCGGCTTCATTCACTCCGCTAGAAGCTTAGCATAAATCTTTGCATCTAGATTTATCAGGGAAAGTGGCCTGTATGAGTCCGGATTTGTAAGGTCTTTGTTGGGCTTTAAGAGTGTAATAATCATGGCTTCACGAAGCGATGGGGGAAGGCTCCCGGTCTCAATCGCTTCCATATATAGTCTATGTAACCTGGGCACAAGAATATCTGCGTACTCTTTGTAAAACGACGCCGTGAGGCCATCAGGCCCGGGCGCTTTACCAGAAGGCATGCTAGCTATGGTCTGTCGTATGTCCTCCTGCGTGATTGGCAGATCCATGTATTCGCGTGCTCCGTTATTGAACCACGCCAACGCTATCGTGTCCAGGTATTCCGTAATCACCTGGTCCTCCGGACTTACCCTGGAGGTGTATAGCGTCTCACAATACGATTCCATAGTCTGCAAAAAAACCTGCGGCGCCCGGACAGGTTCACCATTCTCAGCTGTGAGTTCCAAAATGTATTCCGAACCTCTAGGTTTCCCAAGCATAGTGGCCAGTGTCCTTCCCGGGCGGTCTCCCTCCCCATATCGCCTAGCCTGAGCATATTTATGCATGAATTTCACTTCTCTTTCAGCTTCCTCCTGATACTGGGTGAGTTTCGCCCTAAAGTCGGCATGGACCGCAGGAGTGGGCGTTCTGGTTATAGTAGCTTCCAGAGCCGCTAGTTCCTTTTCGAGCCTGTCTAACGTGTCCCTTATGGACCTCAGCACTCCCGTTTTAAGCGCCATGCAGTGCCCCCTTCTTACTACCTTACAGGCTTCCCAAAGTGTCCCAGGCGACTCTACCATTCCCTCGTTGAGAGTAAAATATTCCTCAAGTTTGTCTCGGAGCTCTTCCCTGAAGACCTGGTCCATCAGGGCCTGCGACGGGAATCGCCAGCTGAATGGTTGAAGATACTGCTTGGGGGTGGCAATCGTCACTCCCACTGGTGCGTGGTCTGATAGCGATCTCGGAAAGTGTATAGCCTCTCGTACTGAAGTATGAAGGTCTCTGGACAAGAGCCAGTAGTCAAGTCTGGACCATGCGGCCTTGTGTGCCGTAATGCAAGTTCCCGCCCGCGCATTTGGGTGTAACAGCCTCCAGGAGTCCACCAGGGAAGCCTCCTCGATAATGCCTCCCAGTGCCTCAGCTGCCTTCGGGTGGTGTTCCCGGGCAGCGCCCTGTCTATCAGCCATATCGGATAGCACTACATTGAAGTCTCCCGCCCACAATATCGCCACATTTCCAAAAGAGCGCATTTTATCCCATAGTCTCTCATAGAACTCTGGAGTGTCGCTATTCGGGCCATACACATTCACCAGCAACATCTGAACACCACACAGGACTCCCAGTAGCAGTATGAATATACCTTCCTCATCGCGCAGTATCTGGTGCGTTACCCAGTTCAGGCCTCTGCGGATCAATATCGCTACACCTCTTGCGTAATTTGAGTATGAGGCTTGTATTGTCTCGCCCCATCTAGTGTGTCTTAGCTGTGAAGCATCAGTAGTGCGTAGATGAGTTTCTTGTAGCATACAAATGTCTATGTGTTTCCGCGATAAATACGCATGTACCAGTCTCGCTTTCCTCCTGTCATTCATTCCTCTCACATTCCATGACAAGCATTTTATCGATGAATTCGCAGCCCTATCATCAGCGCGCGCGACCTCACCAGGTCCCAATCTATCTCTTGACTCCATCACAGTACCAAGTCTATGTAGGTGAATAACAATCGGATCTTCAATGTGCACAATGTGATCTGGCGGCAGGACATAGGTCCCAACTCCTCAGTCTGCCATAAGGGCGTCCACGACCCCCCCCTCCTTAGGCATTCAGTATCGGTGTCAATTAATACATTAAGGGCAAAGTGTAGTGTAGTTCCTATTATCCCAATAGGCTCTGCGCATTGGAATAATACCTTCAATAGTATAGGCCTAGACCAGACGTTAACTAGGTCTTCTATTGTCGATATTAGACTTAAAGTTTTGGGTTTGCCAGCTGGCTCAGAGTTCACTAGAAACTTTCTCGAATAGGCAAGGAGGAGTTGAACCTCCCTGGATAGACAAGAAGGGATTTAGTTTCTGACAACCATAGAACATGACAACTTTGCTCTCCCCTAATCAAGAGTGTATCTCTAGAGTCGTGTGAAAACAAAAGACAACTTATTTTACTCAGTCAGTACGTGCATTCTTAGTTTCACCAGTTTGTAGAGAAAAGGAAGAGACGGGCGTGTTCAATAAAAGATGTTATTTATTGATCAGTCTCTTTTCTCGTACAAGAGAAATGAATCGATATTATTGCAATACTTATGGTTAAGTAAAGTGCATACAATAAAAGCAGAAGTATAAAATAATACTGTAAAAACATTTATATGGTTTCTAAGCCATATGGTGGTTTAAAATGGATAAAATAGATACATACATATAAACATTTGACTAATCGTACTCAACTGGTGCTTCTAACTACGCCTACCCCAGTGTACCTAACCTAAGCCTAATACGTGGGCGGGGATAGAAAGTAGCAGTTTAAGTTAAGTTTGTTTTGCCAAGTGACTGATTCAAGAATTCTCTGCAAGGGGTTATTCAGTTCTGTACCTTGAATCTAGGATGATTGAGGGATGGTATCTCTCATCTTTGGTCTCGATATTCCAGGCTGCCTGCAAGGGCTGCTCGGAAGCGCCGGAGCTGGATTTCTCGGCAGGAGAAAGGCAGCGTCTCGTTCTCAGCGCGTCAGGAAGGCGGGGCAGCGCCAGTGGGCTTCGCTCTCTGCTGGGCTTCGGCAAGTCTCGCTGCTCCGATCTCGTCACCACCGCGTGTGTTTGCTTAAGGCAATATCGGTAATATTTATACCTGTAAGGTGCCGAGATTGACGTAAGGATGGACATAGATACGTCAATAAGGATGTCATACGAACTGGTCGTTAGCACATTCTTTTGCTGAAGTTCTCGGTGAAATCAAAACAATGGCCGCAGGGTTTTTCCCAGGTTGTCATAGGTTTGATTTGTTTTGAGAACTCCGTATGCCTTATCAGGGGCTGGAGGAATATTGCTTGTCTAATTAGATGGCAAGCGTTATGACCTAATCAGATAACGCGTTCCTGTGCCGTGGTGTGGCTTAATCAGATAACGGTTTCTGCATCATGGGATGGCTGCTAGTTAACTTGTTAACCAGAACAGGGTCAGGAATAGGGGGATTGATACAGAACCTATAGGAATACATCACAAAAGCTCTGTGCCATTCGCACCATAGCGCCTTCAGAAATTAACAGAGTAAACCAGACATAACAAAACTCCCCTCCACCCTCTCCACCCGCTCCAACCCCCCAATCAGGTCGTGCATATACCCCCCACTGCCCGCCCCATCATAACCCATCAACAGCAACAGTAGACGGGCGAACCATATTTTGGGAGTCATCCCTCGGGGTACGCAGGTATGGGCCTACTAACCCTGTTCTCATGACAGGGCGATCGAGCGCAAAACTTAGCCCTGACGCTCTAGGACCCCCCCCAACCCCAGACCAAACGAAGCAGTAACCACCCTCGCACGTGGATCCCAGGCATTTCACTGTAAAGGAATATTTACCATCTCAAATATATAGCATGCCTCTAACTGTTACAATCATGAATACAATGCATTATTCCACGTCACTTAGCTGCTCAGTAGCGCCCCGCTCCTCCGCCGCCAGTTGTCCCTTCTGTTCCTTAGCAAGCTGTTTAGCAAATTTCAGGGCCGCTTTTGCGTCCGTAAAGAAAGTTGGTTTTCCCGGCCCCTGCACCCTTAGTTTGGCCGGGTAAATCAGTGAGTATTTCGTGCCAGTCTGTTGAAACACCTTTTTCGCGGGCAGAAATTCACGCCTTGCCGCCTGCACTTGGAGAGTAAAGTCAGGGTACATGGCTATCCGGTTACCTTTGTACTGCAGATCCACCATGTTGCGTGCCAGCCTCAGTATGGAATCTCTATCCCTATAATTCAGAATGCGGGCCAGAATGGGTCACGGCGGGGCTCCTGGTTTGGGCGTTGGCCCCAGCGTGCGATGTGCTCTTTCCACCAAAAACATCGTCGACAGTCCGTCTCCAAATAGGTCTCTCATCATCTGTTCTACGTAGCGTTCCATATTCTCAATGTCTGTCGATTCTGCCAAGCCCGTGATGAGGACGTTATTCCGTCTGGACCTGGCTTCCAAATCCTCGTTTTTCATTTGTATCAGGGATAGCACCTTGTCCATGCCTCGCAGCTTCTTGTCCAGGTCTGCTTGGCACTCTTCTGTCTCTACACATATATACAATTGAGGGAGGGTTCAAGGGGCAGTTTAACGACCAAAGCACAGTAAATATCCCCCTAGTAAGCTTATGAAGAAACAACGAATAACTGTGGGTCTTGAACAATGCTATGTGTATAAAGGCTGGCTATGTGTCTGCTTCAGAACTTACTTGGAAGACAAACTATTGGACAGATACCATCTATGAAAAATGTCCATCAGTTACACGATCTGTACCGCCCAGTACATCATTTGGTCTACTTCACAGTAGGCAGTCCAATGTCTATCTCCATGAATGGAGAGAGGAGACAGATGTCTGGTGGATAGTTATTATACTTGTAACTGAAAGCAGTGCATGAGTGATCAGTGAAAAAAGGTGAGTGTGATAATAATAAAAGTGGATGGTGCATGCAATACAACTTTATTCTGGAGTCATGCACCTCCAAATATAAAATCAATAGAGTGCAAAAAAGTCAGATCGTTCAAACAAATAACTTCTGACTGGGTTATCTGGTCGACATGTTTCTGCGGACTTATATAGGTCAAAATATGTACCTGCCGCTTCCTCAGGACCCATAAACTTAATTGCTACTGCTTATATGTGAAAAAATAACAAAATAATTTACAATAGGACATTAGTGAACTATAATGCTAAACGTCACTTGTTCACTTACAGTTTTCCTCCTTAGGTATAGAAGTCCAATTATGCATTCGCCAGGATGTCCACACATAGACAAAAAATTAAAATGTGATAACACCATTATTAGTAAGGGCTATACTTAGACATTGCTATATTAGCGCCGAGATGCCCAAGTGCCTTCGTAGCGCTTTACAAATGTTTAAATAAATAAATAAATAAATAAATTATTAGCATATATGGTACATTGACCTTAGTATGCACTCCAGTGCTCAGAGGTAACAAGAACTCACCTCAATTTGTGAGGGGAAAATGCCTCGCCCCACCTGGCAAACAGCTCAGGAAAACGAAGCACCGCTCTGTGTTGTAGAAAATATTCACAAGTTGTAACGAAAACCCATGACCGTCTATCAATGCAAAACTCAATCTCAAAGACACTCGCATGCTCGATACGTGTGTATGTGAGGACCATCTTCTCTGATGTTATATAAATATATTATTTAAATAAAAAGCTGTTCTTCAGCCTCCTTGATTCTTATTTGCTTCTGACTGCATCTGTTATCGTTCGTTTCTATTTGTCACTCGCTTACTGGCGTTTATTACCCGTTTTGCACATTAGGCATAAATGTAAAGCCTATCAGTTGGGTAAACGCTACTTCAATCATACGTAATCCTTGTTGGGCAGAACATTCAATTCATGGGTATGATCTCAGAGTCGGAAATAAATTCCTTAGAGATCCACTGCCCATGACCTAATGACTTGAAGCACAAAAACAGTATATGGTTTACAAAACTGCCAATGTCTTCTAGTGGTATTTCTACTATCAAGCTCCACAATAAAGACAAAATGCTTAGCGCGGTCATGTGGTTAGTCTGGGTTGAAGCTCCATCAGACACACCGCTGTTACTAAATATATAGGCAGCGCGCTTGCATAATGGGATTAATCTTAGAATCTCTCTCCCTAATACACCCTTACCTCTCCGTCGGTACTCCTGTCAGCCTACCGGGCTGTTTGGGGAGGTGCCGCGGAGTAAGTCGGGTACTTCCTTATTATTTTTTGCGCGACCCTGATTGGACCGCCGGGACCGCATTGAACTACCATGAATCATGGGAAATGTAGTTTGTGCTACTTCGTGCACTTCCTTAATGTTTTATGCGCAACCCTGATAGGATCGACAGTTCCTCACTGAACTACCAAGACTCACGGGAAATGCAGGTTATAATGAGTCATATACTGTGATATTAAGATCTTGCAATTATGATGGCTAGATTCAGTGTCAAAGGGTTCTCGACATACTCATATAAAGACCACTGGCTAACTAATTTAGTTAGAAATAGGTGGAGTACTCGTTTCTGATATTAATGAATACGCATTTGGTTCGAAGTCGTTATAGAGTCAGACCATAACTAACACTATGTATCTACAGTACAAGCACCACTAGCACGGGTGCCGCGTGGATCATTGTCCGCGTTGTATTATTCCAACCCTCCTAGCGCGAGTGAGTTATTGCTCAATGACTCTTACGTCTGCCATATCTTATCACAGACCTCCTAGTGCAGTTTGGGATACGTAGTCCACATGTATAATCATCAAATTTAGCACCCAATTACATGCACTACGATTAGGGAGACTCGAACTCGAGTTCAATATTAATAATCTCCAAATCATAAAGTTGGCCAAAGATCTCAACCCCGCTTATATGCACTCTGTACCATTCACTTCGACAGAATAGAGGAGTGGGGGAGAATTATTAATGTTCTGTCCACTCATATGGTATCAGGACGTTGCTTAAGAGGTGTTTGCTCACCAGGCGTTAGGACAATCACCCTCATTATAGTCTATAAAGTCATCCAAGGGATATCTTCATTTAATCCGGCTTTGTCACAGTTAAGTCTGTACACCCATTTTTGTTCTATCCTGAACAGATGTTTGGACACATCAGTAATATGTGCTGGAATGTTGGGCTTTTCCAGTACGGTCCACTCAAAGTCTGTAGGTTTGTGGCCCACTTGGATGAAATGGTTCGTTGGGCGAGTCGCTTGTTTTTTACACCTTATTGTGCTCTTATGCTCAGAGATCCTTGTTCTAATTTTTCGGGTAGTCATTCCGACATACCTGAGTGTGCATGGACATGTGATGAGATAAATCAAATTGCTGCTATTACAATTTGTGAAGCACTTCTGTTCCGAAACACGGCGGGTCCCTATGTCTATTGATGTTGTGTGCTTGGTCTGTGGGCAAGCAGCACAATTTCCACACAGATGGTGCCCTGTTACGGGTGGCATATCCCATAGGGTGCCGACTTGATGGAACTCTCTGGCTGCCGGTCTAGTATGAATCAATTGGTCTCTTAAGCTGGTCGCTCTTTTAAAAGCAAAAAGTGGTTGTTCCAAGGCATCTTTGCCGGTGTTGAGAATCTTCCAGTGCTTGCGTACAATGCGTTGGATCGCATTTGACCTTGTACTGAAAGTATTGACACATGTCAGTCTATTATTTTTCTCTTTTGGGACCGGTGGTTCTAGTAGGGCTTCCCGATTATTATTCGCTGCTCTTTTCTTGGAGCGTTTAATAAGTTTCTTCGGGTAACTCCTATCACCAAGTTGTTGGGCAAGGTCTCCAGAATGTTTCTCAAAATCTTCTTTTGACGAACAATTCCGTTGCACTCTCAGAAATTGTCCATATGGTAAATTGTCACGCAAGGACTTTGGGTAACAGCTTGTATATTCCAACAAAGAGTTCCGGGCCATAGGCTTCCTATACAGTTCTGATTTCAGACCTTGTGGTGTCACTGTTATCAGTAGATCCAAGAAAGCCAGGGAGTATTGGTTACTTTCCAGTGTGAAGCGCAAAAACTTATTGCGGTTGTTCAGCCAGCTATGGAAGGACTGGAGAGAGATGTCATCCCCACGCCAGATCACCAGGATATCATCAATGTATCTCCTCCATGTACGTATTGATGCCATATACGGATTAACATTGTTGAGGACGTGGTCCTGCTCGAATTTATGCATGTATAAATTCGCCAGGCTCGGCGCAAAAACGCTGCCCATGCTTGTCCCAGATGTTTGTAGGTAGCACTGGCCTTCGAATTCGAAAAAGTTCTCTTTCATGGCTATTGTTGCCAGATTCATGATCATAGAGACAGGTGTTATTGAATCCAGGTCTCTGTCACTCAGCAATGTTTCAATCGCTTCTAATGTTTCGTTTTGGGGGATGGAGGTATACAATGACTCAACGTCAAAGGATACTAACAGGTCCGTTGCGGGATCAAATTCTATGTCCGGCAAGAGTCTGAGTAGATCCTTCGTGTCCTGAAGGTAGGTTGGCATTAGTTTGACCATTGGTCTCAGGAAGACATCAACAAACGTTGATAAAGGTTCCAGTATCGATCCAATCCCGGAAATTATTGGGCGGCCAGGTGGAGGTCTCTGTGCCTTATGGATCTTTGGTAAGATATAGAAATACGGTCTGACAGGATGTGAGATTATCAAATAGGCTGCTTCCTTACTCGTTATCCATCCTTCTGCCAATGCCTTCTCTACAATATGACCAATGGTTGTTGATAGCCTCGGTGTTGGATCTTCTGTCAACAGTCGATAGGAGCGGGTGTCTCCTAGCTGTCGTAAACATTCCTCTCTGTAGGTTGTTGTATCCATCAATACTGTCGCACCGCCTTTATCAGACGGTTTGATCGTTATTGAGTGATCCATCATCAGTCCTTTTAATGCATCTTGCTCAGATTTAGAAATGTTCACGAAGGGTTTGTGAGTTTGTTTAAATAGCTCCTGCACGTCATGCTGTACAGCTTCCTCAAAAGTGAGAACCTTGGCAGGCACCGTGCTTGCTAATGGGCTGAAAGTCGATGGTTTCTTCAGTCCAGTGTTCTCGAAATTCATGTAGATCTGATCATTCTTGGAAAAGAAAAAGTGAAGTCTCACCTTTCTGAAAAATTTTGACATCTCGATCTGTGTCTGGAATGGATCGCCCACGTTAGTGCCCACAAACCCAAGGCCTCTGTTAAGTACCTTCTCTTCCAAAGGTGTCAAGGTCCGTGAACTCAAGTTCACTATGAGGCTGGTCCCGTGCTCGTTCCCGCTTGTTCTTGCGGGATTTGTTTGCCGCTCCGAAGTCCCATGCCTTGTTGGGGAACATTCCATTGTACTTGCCCCTGTGTCCGGCGTCTTCCGCGTGACCTCCCTCTGCCATATCCTAAAAAAGGCACATTCTGGCCTGGTAGGAATGGTCCTGGTCCATAGGGTCCCATATTGTGAGGGAACTGTGGTGGACCTTGCATCCAAGGGTTGGGTGGCCACCAAGGATTAAATTGTCCCTGGTTGTAATTTTGTGCACCTCTGTATTTCCCTCCTTTTCAGTGAAAACAATAATAATTATTATTGTTTTCACTGAAAAGGAGTTTGTATATAAATGTGGATTTATTTGTATATATGTCGGTTGTATGATAGTTGTAAATATTGTAAATGTTTTTGTGTAAAGTGTTTTTTCTCGTTCATGAAAAATGTATAAAAATGATTTAAAAAATTCAAATGGGTTGAAATAAAATAACCCCAACAAACCGAAGATTTTTCTTTGTTTGTATTCTCACTAATTAGAGAGATAAACTACTGTAAGGGCCAGCAATTTTGTTGTTTATTAGTCACAAATTGTAATAGCAGCAATTTGATTTATCTCATCACATGTCCATGCACACTCAGGTATGTCGGAATGACTACCCGAAAAATTAGAACAAGGATCTCTGAGCATAAGAGCACAATAAGGTGTAAAAAACAAGCGACTCGCCTAACGAACCATTTCATCCAAGTGGGCCACAAACCTACAGACTTTGAGTGGACCGTACTGGAAAAGCCCAACATTCCAGCACATATTACTGATGTGTCCAAACATCTGTTCAGGATAGAACAAAAATGGGTGTACAGACTTAACTGTGACAAAGCCGGATTAAATGAAGATATCCCTTGGATGACATTATAGACTATAATGAGGGTGATTGTCCTAACGCCTGGTGAGCAAACACCTCTTAAGCAACGTCCTGATACCATATGAGTGGACAGAACATTAATAATTCTCCCCCACTCCTCTATTCTGTCGAAGTGAATGGTACAGAGTGCATATAAGCGGGGTTGAGATCTTTGGCCAACTTTATGATTTGGAGATTATTAATATTGAACTCGAGTTCGAGTCTCCCTAATCGTAGTGCATGTAATTGGGTGCTAAATTTGATGATTATACATGTGGACTACGTATCCCAAACTGCACTAGGAGGTCTGTGATAAGATATGGCAGACGTGAGAGTCATTGAGCAATAACTCACTCGCGCTAGGAGGGTTGGAATAATACAACGCGGACCATGATCCACGCGGCACCCGTGCTAGTGGTGCTTGTACTGTAGATACATAGTGTTAGTTATGGTCTGACTCTATAACGACTTCGAACCAAATGCGTATTCATTAATATCAGAAACGAGTACTCCACCTATTTCTAACTAAATTAGTTAGCCAGTGGTCTTTATATGAGTATGTCGAGAACCCTTTGACACTGAATCTAGCCATCATAATTGCAAGATCTTAATATCACAGTATATGACTCATTATAACCCGCATTTCCCGTGAGTCTTGGTAGTTCAGTGAGGAACTGTCGATCCTATCAGGGTTGCGCATAAAACATTAAGGAAGTGCACGAAGTAGCACAAACTACATTTCCCATGATTCATGGTAGTTCAATGCGGTCCCGGCGGTCCAATCAGGGTCGCGCAAAAAATAATAAGGAAGTACCCGACTTACTCCGCGGCACCTCCCCAAACAGCCCGGTAGGCTGACAGGAGTACCGACGGAGAGGTAAGGGTGTGTTAGGGCGAGAGATTCTTAGATTAATCCCATTATGCAAGCGCGCTGCCTATGGGCCCGATTCACAGAACTAACTTAAGACAAAATCCTAAACTTACTACCATTTTGGTATTCACAGAAGGCACTTACTCATTTTGGTATTCACAGAATGCACTTACTCATTTCGGTATTCACAGAAGTTAGGAGTCCTAACTTTAGGACTCTTAAATGCCTTCTGTGAATACCGAAAGTCTTAAAGTTAGGATTTTTCTCAAGGACTCCTAAATGCCTTCTGTGAATACCGAAAGTCTTAAAATTAGGATTTTTCTCAATTTAGTAGTAGTAAAGTTAGGACTCCTAACTTTTGGACTCCTAAATGCCTTCTGTGAATACCGAAAGTCTTAAAATGTTTTTTTTTCTCAGTTTAGTAGTAGTAAAGTTAGGACTCCTTACTTTAGAACTCCTAAATGCCTGCTGTGAATACCGAAAGTCTTAAAATTAGGATTTTTCTCAATTTAGTAGTAGTAAAGTTAGGACTCCTAACTTTCGGACTCCTAAATGCCTTCTGTGAATACCAAAAGTCTTAAAATTTGGATTTTTCTCAACTTTACTACTACTAAACTGAGAAAAATCCTAATTTAAATACTTTCGGTATTCACAGAAGGCATTTAGGAGTCCTAAAGTTAGGAGTCCTAACTTTACTACTACTAAACTGAGAAAAATCCTAATTTTAAGACTTTCAGTATTCACAGCAGGCATTTAGGAGTTCTAAAGAAAGGAGTCCTAACTTTACTACTACTAAATTGAGCAAAATCCTAACTTTAAGACTTTCGGTATTCACAGAAGGCATTTAAGAGTCCTAAAGTTAGGACTCCTAACTTCTGTGAATACCGAAATGAGTAAGTGCATTCTGTGAATACCAAAATGAGTAAGTGCCTTCTGTGAATACCAAAATGGTAGTAAGTTTAGGATTTTGTCTTAAGTTAGTTCTGTGAATCGGGCCCTATATATTTAGTAACAGCGGTGTGTCTGATGGAGCTTCAACCCAGACTAACCACATGACCGCGCAAAGCATTTTGTCTTTATTGTGGAGCTTGATAGTAGAAATACCACTAGAAGACATTGGCAGTTTTGTAAACCATAGACTGTTTTTGTGCTTCAAGTCATTAGGTCATGGGCAGTGGATCTCTAAGGAATTTATTTCCGACTCTGAGATCATACCCATGAATTGAATGTTCTGCCCAACAAGGATTACGTATGATTGAAGTAGCGTTTACCCAACTGATAGGCTTTACATTTATGCCTAATGTGCAAAACGGGTAATAAACGCCAGTAAGCGAGTGACAAATAGAAACGAACGATAACAGATGCAGTCAGAAGCAAATAAGAATCAAGGAGGCTGAAGAACAGCTTTTTATTTAAATAATATATTTATATAACATCAGAGAAGATGGTCCTCACATACACACGTATCGAGCATGCGAGTGTCTTTGAGATTGAGTTTTGCATTGATAGACGGTCATGTGTTTTCGTTACAACTTGTGAATATTTTCTACAACACAGAGCGGTGCTTCGTTTTCCTGAGCTGTTTGCCAGGTGGGGCGAGGCATTTTCCCCTCACAAATTGAGGTGAGTTCTTGTTACCTCTGAGCACTGGAGTGCATACTAAGGTCAATGTACCATATATGCTAATAATATAGCAATGTCTAAGTATAGCCCTTACTAATAATGGTGTTATCACATTTTAATTTTTTGTCTATGTGTGGACATCCTGGCGAATGCATAATTGGACTTCTATACCTAAGGAGGAAAACTGTAAGTGAACAAGTGACGTTTAGCATTATAGTTCACTAATGTCCTATTGTAAATTATTTTGTTCTTTTTTCACATATAAGCAGTAGCAATTAAGTTTATGGGTCCTGAGGAAGCGGCAGGTACATATTTTGACCTATATAAGTCCGCAGAAACATGTCGACCAGATAACCCAGTCAGAAGTTATTTGTTTGAACGATCTGACTTTTTTGCACTCTATTGATTTTATATTTGGAGGTGCATGACTCCAGAATAAAGTTGTATTGCATGCACCATCCAATTTTATTATTATCACACTCACCTTTTTTCACTGATCACTCATGCACTGCTTTCAGTTACAAGTATAATAACTATCCACCAGACATCTGTCTCCTCTCTCCATTCATGGAGATAGACATTGGACTGCCTACTGTGAAGTAGACCAAATGATGTACTGGGCGGTACAGATCGTGTAACTAATGGACATTTTTCATAGATGGTATCTGTCCAATAGTTTGTCTTCCAAGTAAGTTCTGAAGCAGACACATAGCCAGCCTTTATACACATAGCATTGTTCAAGACCCACAGTTATTCGTTGTTTCTTCATACTCTTCTGTCTCTGTCACTCGAGTTTCCAACACTCCGACCACCCCTTCGTGCTTATCCATTCTTCTAGTCATGCAGTCCATCCGGGCAGCTAGAGCGTCCATTTTACCATCTATGCCTTGCAAACTCGATTTCAGATCCTGGAACATGGCCTTTATGTCGTCCACCGGCAGCACATTCCGGGCCTCGCCCGATGTCTCCTGGTCCTGTGCGTCCGGATTAGGAGTCTTTTTAGTCATTTTATCGAATGTGATCCTGGGTTGTCTGGTGTCAGGCTTCCCCATGGCGGTGGTCAGATCCCCCACGCTAGGTGTTAGACGCCCTGGGCCACTCTTCTCCCTTCTGGAACTCAGGTTGGGCCGGGACGCAGCGCTCGTGTCCGACGACTTTAATGGGGCACCTCCACTTCCGTGCTTGGATCAACAATATAGATCACCTCAATCGGCTCTGCCAGCAGCGATCACGCCTTATAGTGTATAGCGTCCCCGCCTCCGACTGCACTTTTACAGGGTCCGATGCACCCAGGCAAGCTTCTCTGCACCGCAAAACAGCACTGACCGCCAGGCCTTCACAAGCAGCCTCCGCGGTTATGCGGGCTCCTGTGCCGTGCTCCCACCAGTTCTGCCAGCCGCAGGTAGAGTCACCCAGTTCAAAATGGCGGTTCGCGCCTTTCTTCTCCCGGCCCGCTGCTAGTGCCTCTGGTCTTTGCTCGTGAGCCTGAGGATACACTAGTCCGGAAAGTCAGCAGCGGTCGGGCAGCTACTTACAAAGGACACTCACAGTATAACGGTGGGCAGCGGTTCTCACTCTGTAGGGACCGTTAGATCGTGGTTCCCGCTGTTCTCTCCGGGCGTTCGCTGCACACTCCACTCCCGGTATATAGGTGTCCAGTGCTCCGGTCACCAGGTCTTGTTGTTAGGCACACGTCAGCCCAATAGCGCAGCAGTCGCCATTCGGTAAACGCCCGGGCGGGCCAGACCTCGCATACGCATCCGAGCTCGCCCCCACTTCCGGCCGGCCAGTGGCAGCGCGAGGTCCCTGCGTTCAGCTTCTCAGCAGGCCTCACAGCGGTCTCAGAGCCGGGCGCCCGCCCTCTTGCTGAACGGGAACGCACCGCTATCAAAACTCCACAAGGTTGGGCGAACTTACTTCGCAGGTCCTGGGGCGGATGGGGCCCGAGCCTCAGTGCAAGATAAACGGATTAATGGCGGATTTATGTACTCGATCGGCGGAGCTGCGCTTTCAGGCAGCCATTCCGCTCGGCAGCCTAGCCACGCCCCCACCCTCACAGGTTGACTTGACCTCTCCTGTGGCATGGCCACCACAGCTGGATTTTCATTCGGGAGAGGAGCTGTTTCTTCCAAGGGTGCTGAAACTCTGCGGGTGTGAGAAGAATGCACCCAATTTGGCAATCCTCCGCACTTCACTGCAGTGTTCATTACCAATATAATCTGGTATGGGCCCCTCCAGCGAACATCCAAGCAGCTCTTTCTCACATGCTTTCGGACAAAGACCCAATCACCTGGACATGGCAGAGATCTCTTGAAGCTAGAACAGCAACAGCCTGCACCTGATGAGACACAGAACGGACCACATCAGCAAGTCCCTTGCAATAGTCAAGGATTGCTTTTTGACGCTGCCCCCTATTTACAAGGATGGCATAAATATGGGGCAGCGCCCAAAATAATACCAAGGAAAACCTGGTCTTAAACTGGTGAAACGAGGAGAAATGATTAATTTCACCTTGTTTTTGCTGTTTCTATATGTGCGGTACAAAAGGGGGTGGTGATGGACGGAGCATCTGAGCCAATCAAACACTCACACCCAGTCAAAAGTTCTGGGTTTGATCCATCACCGTTCTTTAGCCCACTCTGCCACCCCAGTTCAGACATGGCTATATGCAAATCAGTCTGACCCTGTGCCTCATGGGAACAGTCCAGCCCGAACTGCCAAGCCATGTCTTCCCTGGACCGGAAACAAGCTTCCGAGGACTGGTTTCTGGCATTCCAGCCGTCTTCAGCCCGGCTTGCTTGAATCCAGTGGCAAAGTGAGCAAGGGACTCACGTCTGAGCATACCCTGCCACACGTATGGCGGCCAAAGCGGTACAAAAGGGGGTGGTGATGGACGGAGCATCTGAGCCAATCAAACACTCACACCCAGTCAAAAGATCTGGGTTTGATCCATCACCGTTCTTTAGCCCACTCTGCCACCCCAGTTCAGACATGACTATATGCAAATCAGTCTGACCCTGTGCCTCATGGGAACAGTCCAGCCCGAACTGCCAAGCCATGTCTTCCCTGGACCGGAAACAAGCTTCCAAGGACCGGTTTCTGGCATTCCAGCCGTCTTCAGCCCGGCTTGCTTGAATCCAGTGGCAAAGTGAGCAAGGGACTCACATCTGAGCATACCCTGCCACACCCCTTTTGTACCGCTTTTGGCCGCCATAAGTGTGGCAGGGTATGCTCAGACGTGAGTCCCTTGCTCACTTGTTCAGCTTCTTGAAACTACGTTTGCAGAAGTTGGCAGATCTGCTGCAAAGTTGAGGCACGACTAGGTGATGAAATCTGCTAGGATAGACTGAAAGCCTCCACTAAATACAGGTGAGGTTTCCTTTTTTTCCTGGGGCTCCCAGCATATGGTCAGAATACCACTGGCCATGTAATGGACAGGAAAATGAGAGAAAGCATACTATCAGCTTGCTGCATGGAAAAATACTTACCTTTGCTTGCTATCTCTTACGTTTACACACTGGAAGTGGGCATCTTATGGTCATGGAAACTCTTCTCCTGAGGTCAACAGGCAAATCCTAGAAAGGACACCTTCGCTGGGGTGGGACTGAACCTTGTCTGTAGGAAGTAGAGGTAAGGAATTCTGTCTCATCTTGAATCTGTGTGTTAAGTCCCCAGATAGACTTCAAGGGTTGGGGAGCTTTTCTATCAGCTCAATATCAGAGTAGGAGCTCATTCAATGGTTGCACAAAGGAGGAACTGGACTTTTGACCATGGTCTGGGAGCAGAAAGGTCTAGAAGTGTGTCTCCCCTATGAATCTGCTCAGCTCCCCAACTTATTGGATGATTAAAATCATTTCAGTGCACCAACTTGGAAGATACCAGACACCGCCTCCGCTCTCCCAGATTGTATCAGATAGGACAGACTACGGAAAAAGGATTTTTGTTTTGATACAAAAGGGCCGGTCAATGGTGTCGATTGACAGCTTTCAGTAATATACCTGAACTGACAATGATTTTGGATTCATCATTTGTTTCTATTAATATTTTCACAATTTCTGTAAAAAAACTGTACTTTCTTAAACCTATTTTTAACAGGAACCATTTTGTCCCCTACAGTCACTTCAGCCGACTATTCTGAATCCACCTTATATTTTCCTCTTTTACAGTGAGCAGATTTACCTCTGCCATAATGAAGGCTTTTTGAGATGGTGGATTTCCGGCAGCCTACAGCCTTTCTATATTTTTTTATAGGCACATTGTACAATAGTGTGATCCATAATGTACTGTTCAGTAGTTTAAGTTAAATCACGTGGTAGCTAGGACACCGAAAGTTGCTAAAATAGACCGGGGAAAGGTGAGGTTGCATATAAAAACGGAGAATCTCCATGTCAATAAGTTTGTATTTAGCATAACTATGTTTTTAAAAGGTCTTTGCTTCTGCATACACATTAGTAATTACCACCCCTTGTGCATGGTTGAGATTCGATTGATGTATTCGTTCACTCAGGAAAGCACCCTAGACGCTGTAATCATGCATGCCTAGGCAAGAACAGACAGAGAATGCTAGAATAAAGCAGAGGCGCTAAAAGATTAATAGTACCTTCCTAAACTGGAAATAGATGTTGAGCTCCTGGAGGCTGAAAGGGAAGGTGTTGCACAGTTTGGGACAAAAAGTGGTTCCAATAGTGTCCACCTGCACATGTTGGCTTAAAGCAAGGACTCTTCAACAGTGGAAGGAAGCTAGAACATAAAGGGTGTGTTTGATAGGATGTCACAATTCTGTTTTTGTGTCAACATTTTTTACACCATGAAAATTCTGAGCCTGGCAATTCGTGCTGGGCTGTTCCCATTGGGCGCAGGGCCAAGATTAATTTGCATATGACTGGGTCCAAACTGGAATGACAGGGTGAGGGAAAAAAACAATGGATTTAGACCCAGATCTCTGTACTGGGGTGAATGGATGACATTGTTCTGCATTCTGTCCAATTGTTCTTTTTGCATTTGTCACCCCAAGTGGGACGGGTATGCCCAGATGTGGGTCCTGTGCTCTCCATGCCACTGGAGTCAAGCTATCCTAGCTAAATATTGTACCCTCAGACCGATTCCTTAGTAAACTTCTGGGCCTGTGGTACAATTCAGAAAGACTGCCTTGTATGCAGAGGACTGCCTTGCTGCTTGAGCCCTGCCTTGTTTCTCAGAGGACTACCCAGCTGCTACCAGAGAACTGACCTGCTGCTTGAGGGCTCTCTTGCTGCTTGAAGGTGAGAGGATCATCTCCTTGTTTCCAGAAAGACCTGAGTGACTCCAAGGGTCAGTTGGCTGACCAACCTGTCCTGAGCCACAGAGAGACAATGAGCTCCAGAAGCCTTCCTGCAAATGCCCAGCTGACCTGCTCCAACTGGACCTGCAAATGGACCTGCCTGAGACTTGCTGACTCCTGCTAGAGTGAGTCTCAGATCCCCAAGATGTGCCTCCCCAGTTCCTGGACCCTTGGCAAGCATCAAAGTGTACTTCTCTGAAAGGAAAGAAGAAACCTGACGTTTAGGGCTGTTTGTGTCCATGAATGGGCCTGTTAACATCAAGACTCTGCTGACTGCGATAACCACCAATGCGAAGCTCTGATAAATCCGACTCTTTGCACTACAGCGACCACCAGTGATGACTGGCAATGTGAAATCTGCACTTCATGCTACAGAAATGACAGCCCACTGTGACTGCCAATGAAAGCTCCAGCATGACCATCTATGACACCAGACCAGATGCCTGCGTTAGTGACGATCATATGCAATGTCAGGCCTGCTCTTTGCGCTACAGCGACAATTAACTGCAACACTGTCCTGGCAAACCTTCTTCACAGCCAACTGGACTGTTCTCACCACACTTTTGGCAGATAAATTTATCAGAGGAAATAATATGGTTCCATAATTCGGCCCGCACTCCATCGCGATCAGCCTGAACTTGTGACTTTACCCCGGTCTAGCACGAACAGATGACTATGGGCCATATGGATCAAGGTACCAATTAGCGATTCTGTAATAGCGATTTTTAAGAAATCGCTATTTCAGAATTGCTAATTGGTATGTATTAAGAAAATTGCAATTTTTTTGCGATTTCTTGATATTCCTAAATTGCGAATTCGTAAATTGCAAATTCGCAATTAAGGAATACTTTCCCATTCATTTCTATGGGCCAGGAAGCCCATAGGAATGAATGAGAAGTTATTCTCAATTTGCAATTCGCAATTTGCTAATCGCAAATTGAGAATAATTTCAAGGGTGCAGGGGTGTCCAAAGGACACCCTGTTGCACCCCTGAAATATGCATGGGTGCACATGTGGCGCCCAGTATGTGCGTCACATGGCACTTTGAAAAATGCAAAAATTTGCATTTTTCAAGAAATTCGCAATTTACCACCAACTCGAAGTTGGTGGTAATTTGCGATTCCTTAAGGCCATTTAGCAATTTTTTTTGGGCTTCTTACATTGAATCGCAAAATTTGCGATTCCTTAAATGCAATCGCAAAATAAGGAATCGCAAATTTTTTTCTAGATTTGTGTGATACATACCATTTTGCGAAAATGCGTTCACAAACGCCGAAATTCTGTGAATTTCGACGTTTGCGAACGCATTTGGGCATGATACATATGGCCCTATGAGTGGCACTTTGTGCTTTTAGGTTCTATACTTACCTAGAATTTTGAAATTGCATATCTCTGGTTCTAATGATTGGATTTTTGTCATTCTGATTTTGTTTCATTTACTTAAATGTACTATTTTGTTCCAAAATTGTGTGGGATTTTTTTGTGTTGTGTTTTTACTTTATTACTGTCATTTGCTACATAAATACTTAACACAATGCCTCTATGTTAAGCCTGCCTTCTTTTCTGTTAGTTTAGTGACTTTCGTGGTTCCTCCTGGCAGGGATTGTGGTTGTTGCTTGACAAGGGGACTTCACCACCTTTAATCATAAACCCACATTCCTACAGTGATATTCATAACACATATTCCAAATTGAATAAAAAATACTAAAATATGCGTCAACTGCACTGAAATTAATATGGCCCTTACTGAAAAGAATATAGCATGCACTGAAATTAATATGATTTACATTAACTCCTTAACCGCGGCACGAATTCTGCCGCGGTGTGGGAGTTTTAATCAGTGGGCGGGGCTGCGTCGGCACACGGACGTACGCAGCACTAGCGAGGTAGTGCTTGCGACGGCCGTTGGTCTACACGGGCATGGATCGGGTTAAAAAGAACATGATATTCACTGAAGTCATTGACATGTTAAGAGAAACATGGCACATAGTGAAATTATTATGATGTGCTTAGATGAATATTACTTTCAATTTAAATTCCTTAAATTGGGTACCAGGAGAAGTACTGTTTGAAATTAACCAGTAGGAATGATGGATACGTCCAGTATGGTGCTCATGTGACTCATGGTTGTAGTCAAATTACTTTTCTACACACTGGCAATGAAGCCAGCAAGCAAAAAGGAAAATATTTCCAACTTTAGTTGTCATTTCCTAGTGACATGGTACCCATGTGCATGAGCAATAATTCCGGCTGGTAATACAGAAACATATTGGCTGTGGTAATATTGCTCAGTGTTTCTGATGCAATAGGAACTGAAGGAACTCAATTCTTGGGCTTGTTTCCAGATTTAGCAGTTCAAAAAAAGAGGAGCTTTAGAGGGAAAAGCTAGTCAATAGGTCGCCCTCCACTCAATATGCAGCAAATACACAAAGACCTAGACTATGGAAGCACATCTGAAAATTCACCCTTGTTTAGAATATTTCGTTCGTTGCTATTCTTTAGCAAACATAACTCCCCTTGTTACATCATTAATTGGGGTAGCCAAAATATCTGGGGTTAGTGCTTAGTTCAAAAAGTTGCCTGATTCTCATACAGCAGTAAAATACAGTTGCGAGACCAATCATACCACACTTAATCTTGTGACACAACAAATATAGTGATAAACCGAAAAAAAGTGGGTGAAAGCGAGATGGCACCTCACGGGCGCACCACCAAGCGGGGACCTGACTGGTACTCGTCAGGACTGCCCTGTTGTCATCATCGGTACCATCAAGCTTAGAACAGAAAATAGTGTCCAAATACACAAAAGATTTGTGCAGAAAAAAGTGCAGTGAGCATAGAGAAGAATAACCAGTACAGTGTCAATCAACACATTAAAACACTCATAACACAACACAGACACAATACTTTTATTCAATTTCTTGTGTTGTGTATGGTAAAAAATAAAAGGAAAAAAGTAGAGGTGGTTATCACCTATTTAACCACTCATACTCTTACTTGCCGACATGTTTCATTGCCTGGTAACTTGTAGGCAATTTCATCAGGGCGTCATGTATATTAAAGCCACTGCAGGTGGACCCACATGTCTTCGCAACCTCAACTGGCCATAGGTGCTCCTACCAGCCAGACGTGACGCGGTTGTATTTTAAAAGACAAATCGCAAAAAGTCGATTGTTCACTTCTCCCTTTCCGAATGCGAACCGTGGAAAAGCGGCTGCTGTATCTCAGCCCGTGCTTCCATAGTCTAGGTCTTTGTGTATTTGCTCCAGATTTAGCAGGACAAGTTGGAAATATTAGATAAGTCTGCCGAAGTTGGTTTTTCCCATAATCCGGGGACTAGTCTGGGAAATGTGGTGCTTACAAATAAGCTGTGAGAAGAAATTAAGCACAAGGGATAGAGTTTGAGGCACTTTGTGCTTGGGTCCAATAAATGTGCACCATGTAGTGCCACAGGATAATTGCATGTAGTACAATCATATTGCTGTGGATTGAGTGCACATAGATAATGAATGTGCAGATTGAAAAGCTGTTGTACGTATGCATACTGTGTGAGAGATGGGGATGGAGGGATGAGGAGTACAAGATTAAGGGATGGATGAACAGTGAGGGCTGAGAGGTGAAGGTTGAGCAGTGAGGGATAGGGAATGATGATTGCTGACTGACATTGGAGGAATGAGGGGTAAGAAGTGAGATCTGAGGGTTGAGAATCAAGGTATGAAGAATGAGGACCAATGTGTTAAGGGTGAGGAGAGTGATAAGGAAAGAGAGAAGACAGATTGGAGATGAGCATTGCCGGAGTAAGGAATAGGATCAGAGAAGTGAGTAATGGGGTTCCCTAAATGGCATCTTTGCAAAGTAGCTATAAATCATCTGCTTTCTAACCATTTTTCTTAAACATTGTGCTGTAAAATGCATCTGATGGCACAATTTGTATTAATGTTTTTCAGTGAGGCGTGAGAATCTCCCAATGTTCTCATTATAAAAGAGGCGTTAGAACCTCAGTATGAATGGGCCAGATTTAGCCCGGTTAAGTCATTACCAGGGTAATCGATAATCTCTATTTGTAAATGAGATTACAGATGGATCCCTGATGTTTCCCTGAGAGAAGAGCAATAGTGGAGCAAAGCGGCAGTTTCTTCTCTGATTCGCCTGGTGATTCCTCTTTTCTCCTCCAGAATGTTACTTTGATGTTTTGGCTGCTTCCATCAGCAGGGTCTCCAGATGAAACTTACAAGGCCTACAGATTTACCAATGACCTTGTATTTGAGGCCCTATGAGAATTACAAGGCCCATGATAAATCTACAGGCCTGGTATGTTTTGCTAGGGGACTCTCGATGCAGAAAGCAGCAGAAAACTCTGGGCAAAATTCCAGCGAAATAGACAGCCTTGATTATTCCACATCAGAACTCCATGTGAACTTGTATTCAGTCTCTGAGAGTCATAAGCGTGAACATCAAAGAATGACCGAACCATCTTGAGATGGTTTAACATAACATCAAGGTGGAGAACAAACTCCTTGAAACAAATGTGAAAGGGAGTAAAACGAATGCATATGAATTACAATGAGGTCAATTGAATAATCCTTGAAATTAATAAGAATGTGAGTAAAATGAATGGATATGAATCACATTGAGGAAAATAGCACAATCCTTGAAATTAGTTTGAAGGTAAATAAAAATGATTGCATATGACCATCACTTGAGATGAATAAGACACAGCCTAAAATGGATGAGAAGTTAAATGAAATGGCTGTGGTTATGGTGAACTGAATGTATAATACATGTTGAAAAGGGTATGACCCTGGCACCCAATCACAGTTCATTTCAGTAAAGTTGCAGAGCTCACTTTTGAAACTGACTGTCTTGAGCTAGCCACAGATCAAGAAGGATCCCCATTGTAAGCAGCGCTTTGTAAAAATATGGGTTCTAAAGGTAAAAAATTATATATATTAAAGCATACATACCAATAGCCCCGATTCATGCGGGAGACTCCCTATTTAAATCCCCCAAAATATATATATATTAAAGCATGCATACCAACGGCCCCGATTCATGCGGGACGTTCCCTATTTAAACCCAAGATTGCTTCTGTTTTAATCAATGTTAGTAAATTGGAAGCTTACATTCCCCTATTTTTTCGCTACCTCCCGCTTTCCTGTTTTGAAATGGTGGCATACATCGTAAAGGTAACTTGCAAAACATTTTTCCCAAATATCATGCTGCAATGCAAACTTATTTATTTTGTGAAGTTTGAAAGATAAACTTTGCCAATTTTTTAATGCGTTTTAATTGTTCCTTTTTTTAACGTAAAATATGTTAGTCTTAAGAACTGCTTGCATGAACGATGCTTCAATATATTTTTTTTAACTTATGATTTTTAAAATCATTTCTTTTTTAAATTATCCATGTGTCAAAAAAGCTGTTTAGTATGCCAAATGCATTCCTGGATAGACCAATAGAATTGTAATAGTAGCAAAGAGAAACTGAACTGGCCGCTTTTTAGAGCTCGCCTGCTGATGCGCTTCTGCGCATAGCTGGCGAAGTTCTATTGCGGCTTATCCAGAGTTTAACCACCACTGGCGATACCACTGGCGATTCCTTGCAGTGCATGTGTTTTTTATGTCATTGCGCAAGCGCAAGCCCTAAAAAGCGCGTGCACAATGCCACCAGCCGCCTGCCTGCCTGCCTCGCATTACCACATCAAAGGCAGCCCTCCCAGCACATTTCTCACCCACTTAATTATTCACATCCGCTTGGCTGTGTCTCTCCCTCGTCGCCGTTCTCCCACCCCCGCTCAACCCCCTCCCCCCACAGCAATGCCCTCCGTCTTGTTTTATTGTAGCTTGTTACCAAATGGTCACTCCCACAGCCTTTTGCTTGCAGGGGCGTGCAGGCTGGCAGTTGCAGTCCTCTCCACTTCACTGCACTGGGTGATTTATGAACTTTCCGGAGCAATGTTACAAGGACTGTAACTTAAAAACTTGAAGCAACAAAAGAAGTGTGCTTTGCAGCAGGCACATTAACCCTCTGTGCTACGTTATAATGAGTCAAACCTTTGATTAGACAAAAACATAGATGTCTGCATTGGGTACATTAACCAACAGATTTATTTTGTCATTATTAGTAATCTTTCATCTCAGGCTGGGCATCAGGCCAGACGTGTGACTTGAAAGCGCAGAAGAGGAGACTTTCTCTTTCAGTCCCAGTCGCAGCCAGGCTTGACTCTCGTTTTAGCACCATTCACCCCGCTCACTGGAGCACGTGCACACACTGGGCATGCGGGGCAATTCCCTACAAATGGGGCCATCATTGGCAGCTGAATTAGAATGACAGCCTCGCGACCGAACACCATCGGAGGATGCTGTGCCCAGTGACACAAGTAGTAACATTTAGGCACACAGATTGCCATTGCGCCTTAATGTAACTCCTTCTGTCATGACTGTGTGTGTGCCCGTGTTAGCCTGCTACTGCCTCAGAGCGTGGGATGGGAGAGGGGGGCTACAGCCTGCCTACGGTAGGCACTCACAATGAGCATAGCAGCAATTATCTATCCTCAGGAGTGCACCATACAATCAGACATTCATAAGGCACCAAACAACACGCACACAGAGCACAACCCAGCCCAAACATCTCTCCCTTGCGAGGTGTTTTTTTTCTCTCGCACAAATGGGAAAAATGGCACCCATCTGTGTGGGAAATAGCCCAACCTGGCAACCCTGGGAGCTGCTTTCCTTCTTAGATGGCATCACGTCAGCAGCTATTTCGGGTCCCTGCCACTCCGGGTCCCAGTTCAGGCCTTTCTTTTGAACATCATTGTTTTCGGGCAAATTGGTCCAATTTTCAAAAGGGTAGGGGGTGCGGGGGCACACTGCAGGTCAGCATTACATACCGCAAATCATTATAGCAGATGCAGTTCCTGTTGTTAGATGTGTTTTAACATATGTGTTTGCACAGCCAATGCATGTTTCTATTCCACCAGCTAAATACAGGGTCTTTCCTGCGTTCCAGTCATGCACTAGTGGGGTTCAAGCAAAGTTCAGAAAAGTGATACCCACTCTATCTATCGCCCTCACTCTATCTATCTATCGCCCTCACTCTATCTATCTATCGCCCTCACTCTAGCTGTCTATCTATCGCCCTCACCTTATCTGTCTATATCGCACTCACTCTATCTATTGCCCTCCCTCTATCTATCTATTTCCCTCCCTCTATCTATCTATCGCCCTCACTCTATCTATCTGTCTAGCTATCGCCCTCACTCTATCTATCTATCTATCTATCTATCTATCTATCTATCTATCTATCTATCTATCTATCTATCTATCTATCTATCTATCTATCTATCTATCTATCTATCTATCTATCTATCTATCTATCTATCTATCTATCTATCTATCTATCTCCATCTATCTATCTATCTATCTATCTATCTATCTATCTATCTATCTATCTATCTATCTATCTATCTATCTATCTATCTATCTATCTATCTATCTATCTATCTATCTATCTATCTATCTATCTATCGCCCTCCCTCTATCTATCTATCGCTCTCCCTCTATCTATCGCCCTCACTATCTATCGCATCACAACAGCATCACTCAGCAGCATCACTCAGGGGCACCTCAACATCACTATGCGCTACCACAGCATCACTGAACGCCACAGCATCACTCGTAGCCACCACAACATCACTCCACGCCACCACACCATCAATCTGTGCAACCATTCAACAACAGCTGGTTCAAATATGTTCTCTCAATGTTTCAAGCTTTATTACAAATGTCACAAAAAGATGTTACTATTTCATTTCTGTTATTGGATTTTCGTCACAATATTATGCACTGAACATAATCTTCACAAAAGTTATTTACAAAAGTTTAAGCTATTGCCATTATAAATTACAATAACTTTTATTTAACCCCTTCGACGCTCATGACGAGCTCAGCTCGTCATGAGTTACGCCTGTCGTACGCTCATGACGAGCTGAGCTCGTCATGAACCGCGGGATTTAAAAAAAGTCAGCGCACAGCGGGAAAATGTGTAGCGCGCATGGGGTTAAGTATTAATTATTTTAAAAAAATTAAAAGCCATTGTTATTTGTAATATCAATACATCTAAGTCACGTAAATGCAACACATATTGCATTACAAATGCGATAGGTGTCACATTTGCGAAAGTTATAACTATTGGCATTGTAAATGATAAAGCTATTAATTTAGCTATTTTCAAAAATAACACATAAATAAAAAAAATTCATTTATAAGACCAATAGCTCAAACTTTCCTAATGCGAGCCCTATTGCATTTCCAATGCTTGTTTATTGTTCCTTTTTCCTGTAAGTGTGGTAAAAGCAGGATGCCAGCTGCACCTTAGAATGTGTGTGTGTTTATCATTCCATAGAGAATATAAATCTGAACCCCTGTAAATGATTAGGCAAAAGCAAGTCTTAATCTTTTCTACCTTACTTTTGTGGCTCTTCAGCACTCTGCCTCTTTGACGGGGCTGGACTGGGAACCGAAACTGGCTCTGGTAAACTGCTCTGCCGGCCCCCTTGGGTGTAGAGGGGGTGAGCCGAGCTGTTTGCTAGGACCGGTTTCGCCGATTTTGTTACAGGGGGCCGAAGCAGGTGTATAATATGCAAATAAAAATATGTAGCTAATGGGGATTAAAGATAGGTGACATGCATGCACTAACACTACAGCCTTTTCAGGCTTTGACATCAGCATATTCTGATGTTGCTGTATGCTGAAATCAGCATATCTTGACGACGGTGTATCTTGACATCCGCATATTTTGACATCAGCCTATCTTTCATTGGCATACCTTAATGTTGGTGTATCTTGATGTCAGCATATCTTGACATCAGCATACATTGGTTTCTACACATTGTGATATGGGCTAAATATTCTTTGCAACTCTCACCCCTATCTATCTACCATGCCACATAATTCCACTACAGAAATCCGCTCCACACCACACAATTTCACTACAGTTCCAATCCAACCCACATCATTCCACTCCACACCACATACATCCACTCTACTCCAAACCAAAACACATAGGTAAAAGACATTGCCATTTACAAGCCTGTGGCTCTCTCGCAAATGAGAGGCCTATTGGAATTGCTAATTATTCTTGCTTTTTACTTTTGTACTCATTTCAAGGAGTGTGCTATTCAACTCAATGTGATTTATATCCATGTATTTTACTCACATACTTATTTACTTCAAGAGTTATTCAAATCACCTCAGTGCAATTCGTATTCATTCTCTTACTCTGACTCTTAGGCCTAGATGTATCAAGCCGTTTGCGAATCGCAAAGGCTGAAATTCTCAGAATTTCGGCCTTTGCGAATCGCAAACGGTCTATTTGCATGTTTTGGCATGCATCAAAAGTTCGCAAAATAAGGAATTGCAAAAATTTACGATTCCTTATTTTGCCATAGCATTTAAGGATTCGCAATTTTGCGATTTCTTAAATGCTATGTATGTAACATTTTTCAATTGCGAATTTTGGTTAAGAAATCGCAAGATACCATCAACTTGAAGTTGATGTTAATTTGCAAATTCTTTTAAAAATGCACTATTTGGCATTTTTTAAGGTGGCATGTGACTCACACACATGCCCATAGGGCATGTATGTGCGCCATATGCACACACATGTACATTTCAGGGGTGCAACAGGGTGTCTTTGAGACACCCTGGAAATTATTCTCAATTTGCGTAATCGCAAAATGCGATTCTCAAATTGAGAAATATTTCGCAATCATTCCTATGGGCCTCCTGGCCCATAGGAATGCATGGGAAATTATTCCTTATTTGCGAATTCGCAAATAAGGAAGACTAAGAAATCGCAAAAAAATAGCAATTTTTTACTGCATTCCATTTTGCGAATTCTAAATAGCGATTCCTTAAAAATCGCTATTAAGAAATCGCAAAATGGAATTTTGATACATCTACCCCCTAGAGACTGATTACAAGTTCATGTGTATTCCTGATGTGGAACTACTGAGGCAATCGTTTCTTCTGGGTTTATTTCTCCTGGTAATTTTTCTTTGGAATTTTACACAGAGTCTTCTGCTGCTTTTTACATTCAGAGTCCCCAGTCAAAATGGAACCTTATAATTCCTATAGGCACCGGGATACAAGATCAGCAATAAATATGCAGGTTGGGCACCTTTTATCTGGGGACCTAGGCTGCTGGAAGCTGCCAAACCCCAGAGTAACATTCTGGAGGAAAACAGAGTGTTAGCACCAAGTCTCTGTACTTTCTTCAATATTTGAGTTCGTCAATTCAATGTCCATCTAATGTTCGTCATAAGACTACCTCTTTTTCATAAAAATCATAATCAAGATTCCTGATGCACATTATGATGTTATTTTAGTACTTTTTGTCGTTTATGTTTTTTGAAGAAAGTGACTTGCTGAGTCACTCAAGGTGGGACTAATGCTAAGAGCATTACTTTCCTATCATAATCAAAGCAATAATACTAACCTTTAATATTCTCTTCTGATTCAGAAGAATTAGATGCCACAATTTCTGGAATGTTGCTGCCATGAATCCCAGGTTCTAGTGGAAAACATTTTAGCAACTTTGACTGAGCTGTAGTGAACAGCTCCTTCTTCCTCAGCTTACTGCTAGAAGTGGCCATACTCTAATGCATAGATGTGGTTTACATATGAGGCCACATCCAATTTGGCCACCAGGATTCGTGTTTCAAAATATTTATAGCAGTGCTTGAAAGACTTTTGATGGTAGCCAAGGGAGAAAGGAATTGAAGTCTTCTGCTCCTGACAGAACTTTACTTCCGGTACGTATGTCTGCTGTTTTATGTGTCACCCCCAATTTATTAGGTAGATAGCCCGTTGAACCCCGAGCCCAAAAATACACTCCACACCCACTGAGTTAAGCTTGAGTGGAAAGGAGTCAGACAAAGCGAAACATGCATGTGTACCAAGGCCTAGGCCCGTCTCATGGATTGAGTTTATGTGAGGTTGGGAGTGGAACACAAAACACTAGCCTGTTAGTGCTAAAGGCTACTGCCCTTACCATGACTTAAGTAGCACACGTGCAGTCGTGGACGCATACTGTTTTTGTAATAGTGATCAGTAGAGTGAACAGACCTTTTTACCTGTGTCACTGTAATGAGGCCTACTGGCCCACTAATGTAAAGTTCTGCTGCTCTCTACCTAACTTGCCCTTGGCCTACATCATGTTATCACAGTATGTAGTGCTGTGTAGTGCACATGTGATTGTGTGGGGGCGCTAATGTATGTGTAGCAGTGTGTGGTTTGGTATAATTAGTAGGTGGTAGTTATACATTACATATAACCAAAGTGAATGTAGCCCAGGAGATTCGAGTTGTAAGGATATGCTCTCTGGGCTTCGTTATTGCTGAGGTATTATTGACCACGTGTATAGCAATTCCCTTCTGAGTGTTCTTGTTGACTGGTCACTCAGCACCACATTCTAGTGTGTCATTTTTTAGCAAGGCTTGATTTTACAGATGTAGACCCACCATACAGAAAGTGTCTTTACTCTCAGTCTAATGAAAAATGTCAGACCTGTATCAACCTATTGTAGGCCTTATCAACGAGGTGCAACTTGAGCATTAGGACAATCAACATTGTGCCCTGTGTCTAGGCATAGCTTCCTACAAAGGGAACACACTTAGGCAAAGCAAAAAGTAATGTTTGGAACAATTGAGTTAATCTCAGCCACTGATAAATATGTTGGGCCACATTCCAACGGGTGGCATAGCCTTGGTGCTATGGACCTTAATACAATGAAGGAAAATGGGCCCCTGGTTCGGTATATTAAAAAAATGGAATTCAGTGGGCCCAATACATTCCTGCACTAATACTATCTGCTTTCTAGCCTCTAAAATCCCCATTCTACCTTTCGTTCCTTCTCTCCTCACTCTCTCTATCCCTCTCTTATCTCCTTCCTCCCTTTCATTCTCTCTACCCTATCCCATTCATCTCTCTCTCTCCCCTCTCTTCTGTGTCTCATTCTTCCTTATTTCCTTCCTTCTCTCCCGACTTCCTTTCTCCTCCTCTTCTCTTGCATCTTTTGCTCTCCTTTCTCTCTGATACTTAACTTCTTCCACCATTCTATCATATTTTAATCTCCTTACTTTCGCCCTCTCATTTTCTTTCAGCTCTTTTCTCTTTTCCATTTCTACCTTAGCTTCTACTTTCTCTGTGCCTTTCCCATCCAAAGAGTAAACGTAAAGCCAAGTCCTACGCAGGCTTTTTCAAAGATTCTGGAGGTGCAGGCACTAGAGCAACTGCAGTTGGTGCAGTGCAGACTGGGCCCACTCCCACCTCTGTGCCCCGGTGCCACTGCACCAGCTCCACCACTGACAGCTATGCCCCTGACTCCAGCCTCGGTTCTATTTAAATAGGCAGTCCAGTCTACACAGCAAAGCCACATCATTTTAGAACAAGAACACAACTAACCAGCGGTGTTTTTGACTTCTCCTCATCAATGAGGCACTGCCAGAACTCGAAGCACATTGAGCTACAGGACGCAAGTCTGGGCATACCCTTCGCACTTCGGCATTTTGCTGAAAATAACAAAGCAGTCATTCATGGGATGATTGCATTATTCTCTGACGCTGGTAATTACTCTGGCCACCTTCCAGACATTCATTCTTTTGCTCACTGTGCAACTACAGATAGAGCCCTATAATGTGCAAATCAGGTTCTGTCCTGCTCCAGATGGAATAGTCTGGCCAGAACAGCTAGGCCATGTCTATCCTGAGCAGCAACACAAGCAACCCCAGACAGCTATCAGCCGTGTGGACATGACCATTATTTGAGATGTGACCACAACTGATTTGGCCAAGTCTATGCCTTTGCCCGACCGGAGCTTATCACCCTTTTCTTTGATACTTTTACTAGGGCCCTTAAAATATTTACAAAGACACTTGTGAGCACAATTATTTTAATTCACCCTAACTAATCTAAATTCCACAGGTTGGTCAAGGTTTCAGCTAACGACATGTATATTACAGCTGTTAAAGATTGTGCTGCTAGTTAATTGGTTAATTAGAAATGGTACCCTACAGCTGAGCTTTGCTTGGTAACGAGGCCACAGCATCACTGAAATGATCTTAGTGTAAAGGACAGCAAGGCGGCTCACAGCTGGATGCTGCACTTGGACACATTTTCAGGCATCCTCCATCATCTGCCTGCTGCTTTAATAATTGCACTATACGCGCGCAGCTTTCTGCTTTAAGGGCCAGATATCCGAAATCGTGTATTTGCGATTTTCTAACAGCGAATTTTAGCGATTCGCTATTAGGATATCGCAAGCTGCGATGCACAACAGTGTGTTTGACACTGTTAGCAATACGCAGTGAGTCACAAATGGACCTGCCTCATCGATATTCATGACGCCGGTCGCAATTTGCAAACCATTGTGAATGGCTACAATCACAGTGATGGTGGCCTGATGGGGTCAGCAAACCACCATGTCTGTGATTGCTTTTCAAAGCAATATTTTTTTTCTGTAAAAACAGCCCATTTTTCTCAAACAAAAACGGAATGCATTTCAAAAATAAAAATAAAAAAAGCTATTTTTAAGAGTAGGCAGTGGTCCATGGAACCACTGCCTGCTCCTAAAAAATCGTGGTGCCCACATTCACAAAGGGGAAGGCGGCACTTCCCGTTCGCAAATGGTGGTGGCTGCGAATGTTTTGTGAGCGCATTCCCCAGTGGCAAAACATTCATACATAACTGCGATTCAGTATTAGGAAAGGACACCCTAAGCACGTGCCTTAATAATACTAAATCACAAAATGCGACTCAGTAACCAGTTAGCCAAGTCGCTTTTTGACTTCTGCACACGGCAAAATGCATTTTACAGGTCACAAACGTTTACGAACTGTAAAATGCTTCATACATCTGGCCCTTAATGCTGTGACGTGGCAAAGTCACCAAGAAATGTTTGCCTTGTTCCGAAGTAAGATTTCAGAGCTGTTCAAGTAGTGGTCTCAAAACAAGGGAAGTGCTGGGGATTGGAGATTTACAGGGCTTAAAAAGATTTTCACAAAACATTTCTTGCCTACTGTATGTTTCCCACATACCCGGTGCTGAAATGTCTATTAATCACATTGGTAAACTGGTGCCTTCGAGTACTCAAAGGACGTGACCACAACTTTCTGAGCCTCCGTAAATCTCCAACCCCCAGCACTTCCCTTGTTTTGAGACCACTGCTCGAACAGCTCTGGAATCTTACACAGTACAGTTATGCAGATTGTTCTGGACAAATGTTTATTTTTAACACGACAGCCGCGATGGTCACACTTGCTTCCAAGTGGCCTTGTAGGTTTGCAATTGCAGTGTGAAGTTAATATCCAAGCATCAGAGACATGGGCTAGTTGGCTGATTGACATCTTAATGCCGCGTAACACATCAAAGAAATGTATATTTTATTTTTGGTACTGTAGGGCTCATTAAGTGGAAACATACACCCGGCTCGTATGGCAGCCCTGCTATGCGTGGCCACTTGTTGCTTGCTGAAGGTCAGTAAAAGTTCGCTGCTGGCATGAGTGGAATTTAAAGTCAGTAATGCGCACTGTCCTGGAGATGCCCATGAGCAATACCCTATGCCAGTGCTCTGCTACCCAAGAATTCTAGAACCCCAACCGACTTTTCAGAAAAACCTTCCTCACCTCACCTAGCTTTAATGGCCACGAGGGAAGCGATTTTTAATGTACTTAAAGTATTTACTGAGGGTACATTTTCCATTGGAATGGCAACTAAATTTGCAAAGACATACAGACATAAAAATATTGCACACAAATGATATTGTGTGGAAATTGGAATTCGGTGAATATTTATTATTTACGCATCATCAATTAACGTTGTCACGATTTGTTTTGATCCTATGCAAATCTTCGGTTCCATCACAGTTCAGAATGACAAAAAAATTAGCTTTTTTTTGTTTTTCCTAGCTTATGTATTATTCACAGGTATTTACATTTTGTTGTGTGCAACAAAAAAGCGACATGCTTCAGTCTTTCTTTTCACACTCCCTATACCCTAGCAAAATTTGAACACAATTCACTTTACTTTTCTTTCTCTGGATGCAAGGTGAGAGGAATTTTAAACGCCAATCCCCAGCTTAAAAAAAGGCAGCAGACACAGTCTGACGTTTGACCTCTGTCTTTAAAACACAGCCAATGTGACAAGACAAATACAGAACTTAAAGGCATCTTTATTTATTGCTTGAACTTTCACGACCCACCAAAAATGACTCACTAAAAATCGGCTTGTGATTGGCCCTTCAGTTTGGGAAACACTGCCCTTATTATCCAGAACAAATTATGCTTTAAGGATATTCTCAACCAACCAGTATGCTACAGTCTAAATGCTCCTTCTTTATTCTGTGTGAATAACATTGGATTCCGTGTCTAAATAGCTCTACTTGGGCCCTGATTATGAGTGGGGAAATTATGAGTCTAACAGAATTGGCGAAGTTGGTCAGCATTTTACTGTCAGTGTGTAAAACGGTTGACCTTAAAAAACAAACAGGTGATGAATTGAAAGTACTGTGATCTGAAGTGTCCTCCATAGCTACAGGTTAATAAACCACAGTCAGCCAATTTACTAGCGGGGGAGGGAGAAACAGACAGGCGGTGACCCACGAATTCCCACAAATGATCCAGTAGCGACTGGTGTCCGTGCTGAGTGGCAAGGATGGAGGTGAGACTAATGACTACAACAAAGAGCATATAGAAAAATAAAAAAATAACACCTGCCCGTCCTGCTGCATCACTGCTCTTCTCCTCCTTACCCGCACAGACTCCCATAATACCCGAATCAAATCCTGATGCTGCTCTCATTCATGAGAGGAGCATCAGGATTGGCCAGAGCACCCTCGATTTGCGGCCCCAGAGAGACCGGGATCTTGTGACTGCTGTTTCCAATCCAGCAATGCAGCTGGGGTTGGAGAGAGCTACAGTGCGCATGACGCTTTGCCTGCCACTCTCCCTCCATGAATACCTCTCCCCCATGATGGCCTCACCACCAAGACTCACCCAGGAGAGAAAATAAAATCATAATAAGACTGGTTTATTATCATTTTATTTTTCAATTTTTGCCGCTGCGGGTGGTGGTTGGGGTGGGCAGACGCTCCTCCATCATAGCGGAGGAGCTGCTGCTGAAATTATCTGAAGATGATGCATATTAGGTAACAATCACATCCTGTCAGAGATTGTCAGGAATACATTGTATTTAATGTAGGTTAGAGGGAATTCTTTCCCCGGAGGATCAGCACGCACAAGAGCCCATGATTTAAGTTTAAAAAGTTTTATTTATATATATTACCTTCTTTTAGAGTAGGATATATGCACATGAAATTGGAGATAATTGCAGATATACACAGTATGGTGAGTAAAAAGAAGGTAATACATAGAAATTATATCAAAACTGAAAAAAAAGATTACTATTGATGAAAATCTTTGAAGCCATTTGAGATGGAATCAACTCACTCAGTTCCCTTTCTTTCTAATCTTAGCTAATGTCTATTTTAGATTCAAAATATTGCCAACATTAAAAGGTTCTTACATGGTACAGATGCACACTTCATCGGGCTTGTATTTTTCTAATTTGCCTGGAGGCTAGGCTGATCTTTGTCTCTATTTTGGTTGTTTTGAAGAAAGCCAAATATGGAGAAGCTAACGCGGCCTTGGAACAGACTGTTCGCCACTGTAGCTACTTCAGGAATGTCTGAAGCTTGTCTTGCCATAAGAGGCTCTTGAGCAGACCTTATATATTATTATTTCTCAACATTATGAGAAAAGGGAGCCCTCTGATGTACGGATTGAATAGAAACATGTGAATTCACTTGTCTAAAGCTACTGTGTTTCACTTTCAACACTGTATGAATATGTAACATATGAAATATCATACTGTGCATACATGTAAACGGAATGATAGTGACAAAATGTATGTAAATGATGAGCACACAAATGAATAAAGGTTAAGAAGTGGACTCAAAAGCAGAAATGATGCAAGGCAAACAATGCTAGATCTAGGTACACTTAAGGTGCCTTTAGTGGAACATCTAAGAAGGCAGTACGGTATGCAGTAATTACATTTCTGTTTGTTTATTGTTTTTCCTGTAGAAGATTTATGTAGATGGCCCATAAACAATACTTTCAATGAAATATGTTTCTCAGTATGAATGAATTAATGAATGAATGAATGAAACTAAACTTATAACGTGCAACTTTGCCCTACGGGCGTCAAGGCGCCTAACCAGACATAGTCCAGGGTCAGAGAGCATGCTTACTGATATGCCTCGATGAAAAACCGCGTTTTTAAGGCTTTCTTAAAAAGGGCCATAGAGGGTTGAGTTTGAAGGCTCAACCTAGGCAGCTACAGCAGTTTGGACAGATGAGATCTTACAGCCTCATGCTTCTTAAGGCCCAACAATAGACATGTAATGGCATCCAATGATTTGTAGCCTGGCTAGTAAGTATTTACAGAGGCCCAAAGAAAGGCATTCCCATTGTCTAATCTGGAATAAATTAAAGTTTAAATGACCAATCACCTATCTTCTCGGTATACAAAAGGGAAGAATTTTCCACAAACTCTAAAACGTAGAAAGCAAGGTGATGCTATGCATGATTCTGCAAAAAGAATGATACATCTGAATCAAATATAATCCAAATATTATTGGAAGGAAGTCACTGGTGTAGACAGTGTCCTCAAATCAGCCATCAAGCTGATGTCCGCACAGAAAGGGATCCACAGACAACCAGTACTGTTATCCAAACGTCTACCATGGAAAGACACTGCTGAAAATCAGGCAGGGTCTTGAATGAAGAATTGCCCAGTGATGCCAGAATTGGGTGGGAACGTTTTTTCCAGGGAACAGTGCGCATTACTTACAGACCTTTGTCTGTATCTTTTTCTTTGATATTTACTGTGTTAGCCAACATAAGTACGTAATGTAGCACCCCACCAAGATAAGCTTATTAATTGCACTGAAAATTTCATTAACTGTTTGATAATTGGCGCGTGCACCTCAATATCTATTATTCAGAATTGGGTGTCACCCACATGAGCAAAACATTGAAGATCAAAATATTAATACGTGTAGCAAGCAGTACCACATAGGCATTGAAGAGTGTAGGACTTAGTGTCGGTCCCTTGGGGGATCCACAATGCAGAGGTCTTAATTCATATTGTTTGGGAGGGTAGGTTTCAGCCTGAGATCTACTTTTGAAGAAGGAGTTTATCCATCTCAGGGATTTCAATGTAACTTTAAAATATTTATGGTGGAAGAATAGCGTGGAATGGTCTACAGTATCAAAATCCCCCAAAGGTTCAAGAGTATCAAAGAAGTTCCACCACCTCCATCCTGGTACACTTGATATCAACTTATGTAACTGCTAATGTGTTTCTTTTCCAGAAATTGTCTGGCAGCTGAATCTGGCTCTGTTCATTATTCTTTCACTCTGCCTCCCTGTAAGAAATAGGGTTACTGGTTGAGGGGGGTGAAATGCTACTTGAGCAGCAAACACAATCTTTGTCAGGGAGAGGCACAAGTAAACCCCATATCAACCTGTGCTTAACCCTCTGGTAGCTAGCACAGAGCAGTCAGATCTAACGTAGACGCAATGTGTAAAGTATTTATGCAGCACTTCAAACTGTAATAGAGCAACAACACAACACAAGAAAAATCTCACACCAATTTAGAAGTAGAGCACGATTTAATTAATAAATCGACACCAAACCAAGCAACGCAAAATCAATAGAACTGGAGATATGCCATTTTAAAGGTTTCAGCAAAAATACCACTAAATGCCCAAAGCGCCACTTGAGGCTATCTGGCCGTGCAAGACCAGGAGAAAGGTGCAAGTTCAGGCCAACTGTGATGGGGTCTGGGTCGGATACAGGGACTAGGTTAGTCCCACTGAAAAGTTACCTTCTCAGTCCAGAGCACAGTCCCATGCATGGTAGAGGGGGCAGCGAGGAGCAGGGTAGCATCACGGATGGTCGTTGATGTAGCGCAAAGAGCAGGCTTGGCGTCGCGAACAGTCATCATTGTAGCGTGATGATCCTATTGTTGTCGCGAACGGTTGGGCCGGTGCTTCGTGGTGGCTCTCCCAGTGAGCGATCAATGCTGTAGCATGAAGGGTCAGGTTGACGGAACTTCACGTTGGTGGATAGTGCGAGAGACATGTTTTTGGTACCAACTGAGCCATTCATGGCCACATGGCCATGAAGAGCACAACAACTTCAATTCATCTCCACTGAGGCCACACCAAAGATCCAGGACCTGAAGGGCACCACCTGGTGGTCCGGGGCTCTCTCCCCCTGGATCTGGATGCTACTTCAAGTGGTTGGGAGCCCGTTATGTCCCTGTGGCTCAGGTGTAGGTCCAATTCTTACTTAGGCAGGGAGGCAACAGGGCAGCGATCCAGCAAGGCAGTAGTCCAGCAGGGCACCAGTCCAGCAGAGCACCAGTCCAGCAGAGTCGCAGTCCTTTCAGAAGCACAGCAGTCCTTTGTCCTGGTAGAGTCTCCACAGGTCCAGAAGTGTACTGAAGAGTTGGTGTCTGAGGTCCAATATTTATACCTGGTACCTCGTTTAAGTGTCTGAATGTTCTAGAGGTTTCCTTTTGAAGAGCACATGTTTCCTGCCTCCCCTACTTTGGCTCCAGACAAACTAGAGAGGTATGCAGCCCTTTGCATGGAGGCAGGACACAGCCTATTTAAGTGTGACCTAGAAACAGGCTGCAGGCACTAAATGGCTAAGGCAGAAAAATGCCAACTTTTTAAAAGTGCCCCATTTCAAAATTGTAATTACGATCAGACTTTACCAAAAGAGAGGATTTTTCATTGCAATTCCAAAGACATCATACATGATCTGATTACCTCCTCACATTTGGAAGTTACAATGTATTAAATACAATAAGGCAACTCCAATGTTATCCTATGGGAGAAGAAAGCCTTGCCATAGTGAAAAACGCGTTTAAATGTTTTTCTGTATCAGGACGTGGAAACTCAAAATTACATATCCTATTTTTTAAATAAATTGTACACTGCCGTGTGGGCAGTTTAAGGCCTACCCTAGGAGTGCCTAATAAGCATTAGGAAGGAAGGACTAGGCTTGGCAAAAGGTGTTTTTTTCTAGGAAGAAATGGCAGTTTTAAACTGCACACACAGGCTGCGATGGCAGACCTGAGACATGTTTAAAGGACTACTGAATTGGGTGGAAGAATAAGTGCTGCAGGCCCACTAGTACCATTTAATTTCCAGTTCCTTGGTACATGGAGTACCACTGCACTAGGGATTTATAAGTAAATTAAATATGCCAATTGGGGAAAAGTCAATGTTACCATTTTTTAAAGAGTGAGCACATGCAATTTAGCACTGGTTAGCAGTGATAAAGTGCACCGAGTTATAGACGAGAAAGGCAAAATATTTGAGGGAAGAGCACACCTAGGCTGACACGTCTCACCCTCCCTACCTCACAATGTGGAACACAGCCACCCACACACTATCCCTACTGGCAGTGATGAATTATAAATTGTTGCAGGTGTCACTCATGTTGCACTCATTGATTTATAACAATATAAATGATTTTTTTATACTTTCAATGGAAAGTTCCAAGTTTTGCACATGTGCAGGAGTCTACAGCTGGCTTGCCTGATCTGGTATTGTCTGCCCATGTTCTGCTGTACATATACTACAGCGTATGTCTGAAAAATATTTTACTATTGTAAGTTTTCTTGTTAATGCTTAGTTCTCTCCTCTCACGTATGTAGTTTTTCAATATTATGTATAGCTTACTTCAATTATTGTGCATGATTCTTTTATTTTCTTTCTTCATTTTGTAAAGTCCACATATGTTTTAAAGTATGCCTACATGTAGAACTTCAATTGTCCATAGAAGTTGTCATGGATTTGTGCTTTGTTGGAGGCTTTGTACTGAGTATAGTCAACATGTAACCTAAATGACAACAATCTTTCTATTACGCTTATTGTTATGGAAAAATATTGTATAGTTCAAGGCACTTCCTTATTCATGGTCACAGTAAATTCAATCTGTTCCAAATGTAAGCAAATAGCAAGCACTCAGCTCAAATAGGACATTTTCTTCTATAATCACTTTATTCAAAAGCTTATTTTCAATTTTCATCAGTCTATAGTCTGTCATGTCCAGCCAATGGGAAACATCCTTTACGACACAACTTTTACCACGAAGTGCCTTTACAACACAGATTTTTCAACGCAGGTCATTACAATGAATTGCGCTGGGGGACACTCTAGGATAGGTAATAGGTAACTATTCAACACCTTCCCTACTATCCACGGGGACTGGAGTTGGAATAGTAAATTAAACTATTCACTATCCAGCACCCCCCAACGCAAGTCGTTGTAACGACTTGCGTTGAAAAACCTGCGTTGTAAAAGCATGCGTGGTAAAAGCATGCGTTGTAACAACGTACATCCCCAGCTAATCCCCCAAAAGGCTAGTTGTAGTTTTGTCTTGATCATATTCTTCATAATAATAGATAAGAGAGATTATCTTTCGATAGGAGCAATGCTTATGTAAATATGATTCCAAAAAGGGGAATTTTGAAATAATTTGGTTGATCATTCAGTGATTGTTATTTAGACATCTAGGTTATTAAAACTTCCTGTTGTTTTTAACATCATCAAATACACCCGCAAATATCATTCTTTGTCCTTAGAACTTTGGCCATTTACATCTGCACTTATCATTTTAAGGCAAAAGGATAAAAACAATATGAATGATTATTGGGACATGTTCTCGCTCACTAAAATACCTGATTCCCCCTGAACTAAGTATGTTTCTGCCCTCTGATTTCAACTTACTGAGATACGCCAAAGATAGCTTTCCAGTGTTCTTGGCTTACCACGACCAGCATCTGCTAAGTTGACAAAACCGTTCCCGGAGCATCATGTTTAGTTTCATAGACATATGCATGCCCTGCATTTTTAATAACCATGAAAGAAAGACTTTACTGTGCCTTTCAGCACCTTCTATAGTCATACAACGTGAATTTAACTCCGCCTGACCCTGAAACCCTAGGCTAATCAGTCATATTTCTCCCTCGTGTTATTATAGTGTTTATTTTTATTGTGTTTGTTGTATCTTAGGTTCTCTGATTTTTTTGTCACTGCTGGTGTCAGTATTTCTTCGGTGTTGTTATTCCTTTCCTTGGCCCATACTATTGTTGCTAGCTATATACAATGCCAAGTTTTTAGGCTAGTGTGCCTCTTCTAAATTTCTTTACTTTAATTGCTTCAAAATCTCATTTATAATCCTCAATTTCCTTCCTAATGTCTTTAAGCAAAGGTTCTCATTCTTTTTTATTCAATGATTCTAGCTCATCCTTCTGCGTATCAGTATCTCATTCTAAAGTATTGGTGACTTTGACTAGTTCTTCAGTCTTGAAAATAATGAGATCAAGAGAGAATTTTTACTATGCAGTTCCATTCTCAATGAAACTCTTCTGTTTACTAAGCATTGAGGGGTTCGTATTTATTCTGAGGCCCATGGTATTAAGGTGACGATATATCTCACAAGAGTAGTTGCTTGGATGCATCTATGGACTTCACCCTGTAATAGGATTTTAAGTTGTCGAGCTTGTGTTCAGATTTCTCCATGGGATTTGTTTTCTTTACTACGGTAGTTTTCTTTACTAAAGATAAAAAAAAATATTCTTGTTCTCGAATGTCAAGGATGGTACTAGTGGGGAGCACGTGTAGGTCTGATGACGTCTCTAAACAGGCTAATCAAGTTTTTGAGGACAAGAGGATTTCTCATTTAGGTTTGTCATTTCTAAATGGTCACATTATTTGTGAACACTATCAATTACCTGTACAGCTTTTTTAACGTATTCCATAATTTTCTGAGTTATAGCACCTTCCCATCATAAACATTGCTCCCATAAGGTGAAATGGATCCAATTGAGTGGGCTATCCTGAATGCTGGCCCTGTACACCTTGGAATTAATGTATCCAGGGGAATTTATGAAGGGGTTCCCTTTCTTTATAGGATAAAAAGGCAAAGTGGTAGGAGAGTTGAAAATGAGATCATGGTAGGTGTGCCCCACCTAACAATGGCATTATAACAGTTTTGTTGGGTTTCCACTGCAGAATCAGCTGGAGACCGAATTCTCGATTAGGAACTGTGATGAAACTGGCCGCTATTAATGAACGCATATCATGAGTAGATAGCAGAGGTGAAGTTTATTGTAGTAGAAGAGTTCCTGGAGAAACGTCCCAGCTACCACACCAGCAGGAGAGCAACTGGAAGGAGACCCACTGGCATACACATTCGATATTCCACCTTAACATTCTATACAGCAAGCCTTGGCAGATAATACAGAAATAATGACACAAATGTAGGGCCAGAGGCCACATAGAGATTGGCCCATGAGTGCAAAATTATTGCATGCAAACTTTTCCTCTATTATATTTACAAAACGTACACACATGACTTATAAACACTGCTGAAAGAAACAATATTACTTCTAACCAAGATTTAAAAAAAGCTACCAGCCAGTAAAAACCATAATTCAAATTTTGCACTCAAAGTTCATAACCACTTCCTGCTGGGCAGTTAGTAAGTCCCACTTTCTTGGCTTTAATGCGGTACCACAACCAAATTAATGGAGGAACTGCCTTATACTGGGGCCATGAAAAGTAATCAATTGATGGTTTTATTATCCTTCAACACAGGAACAGTACAACTTAAAAAGCTGTGAAAATTGTGGTTGGCGAGAAGTAAAAGAAAGTGTGGCGCTTGTGGAGAGGGCGCTGTGCTAATAGTTTGAATATTTACAGCGTGCTCCATTGTTGACTGGGCGCCCGTGTTAAAGAGGGTGCAATGCTGAAACCTAAGTGGCGCCCGGGAGAGGGAGGGGGCAGGCGCCATTTTTGACTGTGCTCCCGTGCTATTAATCTAAAAGGGTGCATTTTCGGAGGTCTGCACGTAATTTAAATATACAAATAATGTTTGTGTGCTAAGTGCACAATTGTGCGCCCATGCTATTAATCTTAATGGGTGCATTTTCAGAGGTCTGCACGTAAATTAAAATAAAAAAAATTATGTATTTGTGCTGAGTGCACAATCACAGAAACACGTGAGTGCGCCATGAAAATAAGCACAACAGAAATGCTAACATCTATTGGTTTAGTGCAGGATTTACAGCAGAGTAGCACTGTGAATTATAAAAGAGCTCATGACTGCTAGGCGCTATAAAGCACCGAATCTGTGGCCGAAAAGATCAGGTAAATATAAAATATTATTAGGTGTCTCAGGATATATATGCAGACATAGGTACCGGAAGTCTCGGGACCATGCACAGATAATAAAATGCTATAATTGCAAATTCCCAAACTGCATTCTGGAAAACAAAGGCACTGGGTGCATTCTTGTGAGGATATAATGGAAAAGCCACGGCGTCGAGAGAGTTCAGTCGAGGGGCGCCAGAAACATTGAAAGCACGTGCGGGCTAGGAGGCGAACTAGCTGAAGAGGAACTGACCTGAGGGGGACAAAATACTCGCAAACAAAGGGGGAACTCGCCACGCTTTTGGGGAAGAATACCAGCTTTTCCAGTCCACTGGAAAATGGGGTGTGTCGAGCACAGCGGCGGGTTCCGAGAGTGTCATAAATTGAAAATACGGGAACGGAGAAAGCGGGCTGAAGCTCAACTGCACGGTGACTTCCCATCAATCGAGCCGTTCGGGGTGCTTAATTTTCGGACCCTGAAGCAAGGGTGATTTAAATAGAACAAGCTGCCACCCATGCGCAAATGCAGCTGCGTGTTTATTTTTGCATCTACACTAGCAGTGAAAGTGAAAGCGCGATACACAAATTAACACGCGGCTGCCTTTGCCAAAGCAGACTGAAAAACAAAAAGTGCTCACAGACTAATTGAAGGAGACAGTGTAACCCCGCAAGTAAAAGATCCAGTCCTGATGGACGATCCCAAAAGGAGACAGGGAGGTAACAAGGAGGGACAAAGAAGCCTCATTCTCGATGGGAAGCAAGCATTTACCATGGACGATGATGCGGGTCAATGAAAAATATGGACAGGGCTTCCACACCACTTCTAAAAAATACCCTAATACAGCATGCCTCACAAAGTGAGCAGCTCATGCGCTGCAATGATAGGTGAGACCTGAAAAACGTGGAGAAATGATAACATTTCTCTTCACTGTGCATCCCTAACACCACCTCTGGGGTGTCGTTAGATTCTGACGAATTCCCAGGTTTATGATTTCTCATTAATCTGGGAATGCTTCAGATTCCATGGGTGTTGCGTGGGAAAGCCCAGAGAAATGCCCATGGAACACCCCTTTCACCCTGTGTTCTGCTTAAAAGAGGCACATATTTACAAGGCCATAAAGAGCCACATAAGATGGCTTTATGTGGCCTTGTAAATATGCTGGGGCACATTGCCCCACCGCACGTCAAAAAGTGATGTTCCGGTGGCACAAAAGTGCTCATAAATGAGACTCCTGGTTCTCATTGACCTGCTCATAGTTAAGGAAGGGAAGAGATCACTAAAACAGACACCCTAATGAGGAGGTGTTGAATGAATGGCAGCATGAGCTCCTGTCCCAGGGGCACGGTGGAGGTGACTGGATACTGTGAACAGAAACAAAAAGCATACCAAGATATTATATTGCAGAATGTTTGATGACAATTGAAAGTAAAATAGCAGATTAAAACACAATCAAGTGTAAACAGTCTGTGTACAATCATCATGATGGTGTGGACAGGAGGTCAACACAAGACAAACAGTTCTACAGTCTCCTGAGGTGATGCTGGTGGCTGTCAGCACTGGGGAAGGATACTTAGAATTGGCAGTGGTTATTCAGTTTGAATCCAAACAGTCACAGAAGGACGTAGAGGAGCAGAGGGGCAATTATTCCCCAAGCCCTGTACTTTTGAGGGCACCATGCTCATGAAAGCTACTATCTTTCTTAATGACAAGGAGTCTAATGCAGCTAATTTCACTAGATTACACCAGATGCTGAATTTGCTGTTAAATTTGAACTGTGAAACAGGTCTACCTCTTGTGAAGGGCCCTGCTTCAATTTAATGAAACAGGCCCCATAATACATTCTGAGAAGCCTGCATTTCTCATCCAATAGAAGAGTGGTTGGTGATCAATGGCAGGAGTGGCTTTTAATTTTACCAGGCAGTGGGGCGGGGCACACATACACACTCACTCACTCACACCCGTGTATTCACACGCACACAATCACACACACCCATTCATAACACGCACTCACAAAACATGTCCCAGGGGCACGGTGGAGGTGACTGGATACTGTGAACAGAAACCAAAAGCATACCAAGATATTATATTGCAGAATGTTTGATGACAATTGAAAGTAAAATAGCAGATTAAAACACAATCAAGTGTAAACAGTCTGTGTACAATCATCATGATGGTATGGACAGGAGGTCAACACAAAACAGGTCAACACAAAACAAACAGTTCTGCAGTCTCATGAGGTGAAGCTGGTGGCTGTCAGCACTGGTGAAAGATACTTAGAATTGGCAGGGGTTATTCAGTTTGAATCCAAACAGTCACAGAAGGACGTAGAGGAGCAGAGGGGCAATTATTCCCCAAGCCCTGTACTTTTGAGGGCACCACGCTCATGAAAGCTACTATCTTTCTTAATGACAAGGGGTCTAATGTAGCTAATTTCACTAGATTACACCAGATGCTGAATTTGCTGTTAAGCTTGAACTGTGAAACAGGTCTACCTCTTGTGAAGGGCCCTGCGCTTCAATTTAATGAAACAGGCCCCATAATAAATTCTGAGAAGCCTGCATTTCTCATCCAATAGAAGAGTGGTTGGTGATCAATGGCAGGAGTGGCTTTTAATTTTACCAGGCAGTGGGGCGGGGCACACATAAACACTCACTCACTCACACCCATGTTCACATGCACACAATCACACACACCCATTCACAACACGCACTCACAAAACATTAATGCATTTACACATAAGTACGTGCACCACACATCCAAAATTAATAAAACAAACCTGCTCTGCAGCATACAGAGAGAAAGGCCTTGGAGATTCCAAGAGGGTTGGGACTGCTGCCTTCACTCATTGACTGACCTAATGAGGCAAGTCAGCCATTCCTCACTCGTCACAGAGTAGAGTGGGGTGAGTGAGACCGCTGACCACCCCCTCACTGTGTGACAAGGTGTCACTGATACACACTCAGCCCTGAGCAATTCAGTGCTTAAAACTAAAGCACCCAGTTCTGAGGCAATCAATGACACCCCCCTTGTCACGAGAGTGAGGGCTCTGAGGCACTTTTTCCAGGCTGAGGAAATCATGCTCACTGGGCTGTGAAATCCTTAGGCTGGCAAATGTCAGCTCAGGCAGCAAGGCGCATGTGCATTTAGCGCAAGTTGTGCTCCTGGCTGCCTGCCTTCCAGCCTGCCTTGAACAAGAACAGTGTCTGCCAAGCTGACCTTTGTTCAGTCTCACAGACACTGTTCTTGCTGGAAGAAGGTAGGGGTTGTGATTACTTGCGAAATAATGATAAGCCATCTGCAGGAAGGTTTTTTAACTTAGAAGCCATTCTGTAATGACTCTACCTGGTGTTAGGTTTAGTGCCTCCAACACAGATTGTTTAAAGGTGACCTCATCTGAGGCACAAGGAAATACTTCTCTTTTTTTATTTATTTTTATTTGTGATAAGCCAATAAATAGCATAATTGTACAAAATTGAATATTTCAGAATTAGAACTGTCAATAATACAGAAAAAGAAACACATCAGGATTGTATTCAGTCATTGTTACCTGTAGTTCATTATTATCTGATTCGCAAGTAAAACATAAATCCACTTGAATCCAACAAGGGCTTGGGTACATTCAATATGAGGGAGAATAAAAAAGATGAGACCCAAAAAAGGAGTTATACCGTGGTAAGGGCCAGATAATCAACCATGGCTCCCCATATCTTTATACCAAGTCTGCTTTTGAGACCCCTTAAGAGCATACAAACTATGCTCTAGGTTGCATATGGCATATAGCCTTCCACTCCACATTTCAAAAGAAGGTGGTTCCTTCTGCCGCCACAGTGACGCTAGGCATAATCGGGCCACAGCTACTGCTATGTAGATTAAATATATAAATTGATGTTGGTCATAGAGCCTTCCAGAACTCCCAACAACATAACCATTGATGTAATTGTAGTCTGTGCCACGGTTATTCCAATCAGAAAGACATCCATCTCACCAATCAGTTGTCTCAACTTTGGTAATGCAAAGAACATGTGGAGACTATCAGCCTGATCCATCCCGCATGGTCTACACCTGCCATCATTTGACACGCCTCATTGAGAAATTTTAGCAGGAGTCTAGTGTAGGTCGAAAATTGTCTTATAATGCTGTGTTTTAAGACTGGAGGATATCAAAATCTTCTCGCCCAGAGAAATGGAAATTTGTAAGATGTTGCCACCCTGAGACAGTCTAGTGTTCCATTTATGATTTTGTACCTCCAGATCAATAAGAGCTTGATTTAGACACCCATCTTCTTGTGCTCACTAACTGCCTCTATAAGGTTATTTTTTTGGCCTAACCGTTCTAGATTTACTTTCTTTTGTAGATAATCCCGAAGCTGTAAATATTTTTAAAAGTTTGTTTTAGGCAGAACATCAAGTATCACCACTCCAAATGGAACTTGATGAACGTTGGCCGAGTCCAGCAGGGTAACTACCCTGTTGATGTGGTTGACCGTGCCTCTTCCTGGGATTAAACCATGTTGATGGGCAGACACTAAGGGAGTAATTACTCTTGAGAGTCGCATGGCCAGGAGTTTTGCATATATTTTCCCATCACAATTTAAAAGCGAGATCGGTGTATATGACCCTGGTAGTATGGGCCTGTTAGAAATGGGATTTCTGGTTGGCTAAGAGTCGCACCAAAGCCAGGCAGAAACCACCACTCTAATCAGGATAAGGGAGTTACACTCCTAAAACAACCCCTACTCACCCCCTCGGTAGCTTGGTACGAGCAGTCAGGCTTATCCTAGAGGCAGTGTGTAAAGCATTTGCACAAAACCAACAATAATACAATGTAAGCACTACAAAAGGATACCACACCAGTTTAGAAAAATATCCAAATTTTTGTATACTTAAACAAGACCAAATACGATAAAAATCAGCAATACAGTACTTTGAGAATAGTTGCTTCACCAGATGTCTTTAAATGGCAAAAATACGTTTAAAACACAGTTTGTACGAGTCGGTAGCTCGGTCAGAGCATACAACGATGCTGAAAACAGCAGAGTCTCGCGATTTCATCTGAGCGCGTCGGTACTGGCCAGCTACAGCGGTACAGACTCGTTAACAGTACCTTTCTTAGTGCGGTTTGTGACACACAGTGGAAGCGGTGCATGGTGCTGTGTCCCTCGATGCGGTGCGAGCAGCTGCTCGGTGACGGTCGTCCAGACGGCCTCTGTGAGGCCAAGGCTTGAGGTGCAGGGCGAGACGGTGCTCAATGCAGTGCTGGCAGGTTGCGGTGCAGGTGACTGAGCCGGTCGTGGCGTCCGTCGCAGTTACAGAGCAAAGTGGAAGCGGTGCACAGTGCGGTGTCCCTCGATGCGGTGCGAGCAGCGGCTCGGTGACGATTGTACAGACGGCATCGGTGAGACCAAGGCTGGCGGTGCAGGGCGAGACGGTGCTCGATGCGATGCTCGATGCGGTGCTGGCAAGTTGCGATGCAGTGGCAGAGCCGGTTGGCGGGAATCCGTGCTGGCCGAGCCGGACAGCTGTGCGTGCCTAGGTTGGCACGGGTGTCGAGCCAGCGGCGACCGTGTCGATGAGACCAGGCCAGTGAAGTAAAGCGAGGCGGTGCTTGTTGCGGTGCCTCTCGATGCGGTGCAGGCAGTGGCTTGGTGACGATCGTGCAGACGCCTTGGGTGAGACCAAGGTGTGCAGTGAGAGACGGTGCGGCCTGTGGTGCCTTCAAGACACAAGGCCAGCAACAGAGTCAGATGACGGAGTCGGTGTGGTTCCCTCTTCTCTCTGGCAACTGAAACAGCAGTTCCAGGAGCCGTACCCAGATGTTGGTGAAGTCTTTGCCGTCCCTGAGATTTCTTAACAGGAGGTCAACTCGGTTTCAGGCCCTTGGAGATACTCAGCACAAGTAGAGAAAGTTCAGTCAGTCCTTTCACTGCCCAAGGCAGAAGCAGCAGCTGCAGGCCGACCCAACAAAGCAACAACACAGCAGAGGGGCAGTGCTCCTCCTGGCAGCTCTCCCGCTCTTCTTCTTGGCAGGTTCCTTGATTCCAGCGAGTTCTCTGAAGTCTTTTCTATCCCTGAGACTTCTAACTGGAGACAGGCTCTACTTCAAGCCCTTGGAGAAAACTCTAACAGCAGGATGATGAAAGCACAGTCCAGTCCTTTCCCTACCCAAGACAGAAGCAACAACTGCAAGCCAACCCCTCAACACGCAGCATAGGGGCAGTACTCCTCCTACAGCTTTCCTGGTAGATTCCTTAGTTCAGTAATAATCTAAATATCTGGGGTCTGGGCCCCAATATTTATACCAGCAAATCATGTGCCCTCTGAAGGCAGAGTGGCCTGTACCTAGTTCAAACCAGTTTTGGGTGCATTCTGCCAGTGTGCACCTTCTTCCTTTCTCAGTGTGGGCCAGGGTCATCAGACGCACCACAGGAGGTGGAGCCAGCATTGTAGAAGGCGAGTCCAGCCCTATTCAGACCCAGGTGCTACTCCTCCCACCCATCTATGTGTAGATGTGCCTATTCAGCCCTGCTGACTCACCCCGTCTCCTGGAGTCTCCCCCAGAACCGGTCACTCACAAACAAGACAGCTAATACACAAGCTAGCAGAGGCAGGTTGGATGGTTAGGTCACAAAATACCCACTTTCTAAAAGTGGTATTTTCAAACACAGAATGTTAAAACCAACTTTACTAAAATATGTATTTTATCATTCTGAGTTCAAGCATACTAAACTCAAATTTCTACCATGTTCCCTGAGTCAGTTAGGATTATAGGATGTAATAATCAAACTGCCCATTCTGGCCTATGGGGACCAGGTAGCCTTGCAATAGTGAAAAACGAAGTAGGCTGTAATTCACTATCAGGACATGCCACACACACCCGGGCATGTCCTACCTTTCACATTCAATGCACCCTGCCCATGGGGGTACCTTGGGTCTACCTTAGGGGTGATTCACATGTAGAAAAGGGAAGGTTTAGGGACTTGCAAGTGTGGGCACTTGCCAAGCCAACATGGCTGCCCCAGGCTGTGCACAGGCTCTGCAATGGCAGGCCAGAGTTACACTTTACGGGCTGTTTGCGTGGGTGGCACAATCCAGTGCTGCAGCCCACCATCAGCAATTGATTTATAGGCCCTGGCACTCGCAGTGCACTTTACTAGGGACTGACACATAAATCAAATAAGCCAATCATGGAAATACCAATCCATAACACATTTTACACAGAGAGCATATGCATTTTAGCACTGATTAGCAGAGGTAAAGTGCCCAGAGTCCTAAAACCAACACAAACACGTCAGGAAAAAATAGGAGGAAAAAGCAAAAGGTTTGGGGATAACCCTGCAAAAAGGGCCATTTCCAACAGGGCTTCTTGTCTTTTTTTTTTAAGTGATTATGTTAGCTTCCTCCCAGGATGAGGGGGCATCCCCTTTTTTTGAAAAGTTGTAAGCATATCTAATTTTAACTCCGGCAGAAAGGTTTTGTAAAATTCCAAAGCCAGCTTGTCGTGGCCGGCAGCCTTACCAGCTGCTAATAAACTAATAGTCTCCACAAGCTCCTCTAGCGTTATAGGCTACTCCAAGTATCTACAGTCCTCTAGCTCAAAATCCTTCTATATGGATCCTTAAAATAAGACTCGCACCTCTGATGGCCACTTTAGTCCTCACTGTATAAATCTTCATAGAACGCCCTAAAACTTCTAGAATCTCAGCTGGTGTTTCAACTAATCTCCCAGTTGGATCTTGAACCACAGCAATTGCATATTTGGCCTCTTTGCATCTATCTTTATTGCCAAGCATCTACCCGTTGCCTCCCCAAATTCATAACATTCCCTTCTAAAGAGATGGTACTTATTAGCATTATCCTTAGTTCACTGCACATTTATCCTGGCCTTACAGTAGTCAACTTCAGTTTGCACCTGGGTTGTATCAAGAGATTTTCCTGCAGAGCTTACATGAGGCTATACTCTGCCTTTTGGAGTTTCTCATATAAACCCTGTTGCCTTTGCTGTCTCTGAATATATAAACCAAAACTGGGGAATTCCCCCTGAAGCCCTGCTTTTAAGGCATCCCAGACTAAGAATTAAGCAGCAGAATTCCGAATAATAGTAAGAAATTGGTTCAGCCACTGATAGATATGGTAGATAAATATTTTGTTGAGCAGTAACTACCTGTCAAATGAGAAAGACCCACAGGGTCACACCAGGCCTCGCATTACGAGTTTCAACAGCAATGGATTATGATCCGATGTGACTCTGGGGAAGACCTGTGTATGCGCATCCGCTAAATGTGTTTTAGTTACCAAAAAATAATCTAATCTAGCGAGCTTTCGATGTGAGCAAGAATAGTGTGTGTACCTGGGATCTGGATGTTTTAATTTGGCCCAAATTTAAGCTACACAGTGATCATATAAGAGCCGCTGCAGGGCCTTGAAGCCGTAGGTTTCCGACCAGTATATATATATCTCTGCTTTCTCACACAGTACCATCTTCTAGCTGGATGTTAAAATCCCCACACAATATCAGTGGTGTGGGCCAAGAAGCAAGCTCTAAATTAAGAAAGTCTAATATCTGTGCTTCATCAATAGTCGATCCGTACACGGAACAGATTACAAATTTCCTATTGCCAGCCACACATTCAACTATTGCCCACCGACCATATTAGTGAATAAGAAATATACCAGTGGACTGAATGCTTGATTTGGCAAGTATGGCCACACCTCTTGTACTAGAGCCTTGCATTGTGCAAGCTAACAGCGTGTTCCCTAGTTCAGATATCACCTTATGTATCTCCCAGGGTATGTGTGTCTCTTGGAGGCACACCACATCCGGTCGCATCCCTCTTATTTCCTGAGCAACTCTTTGCCATTTAGCCTTTTAAGCGAGCAAATACACAGTCTATCCAAAATCAGCCCACATCAAAATGCTCTGACAATAGACTCTCCCACATCAAATTAAACACAGTATTTGTATAGACACAATATATAGCTTTTACTTGATCTTCTTCATCTATAGGCTTATTTTCACTTCCCCCCCCCACACAACACAACAGCACCCCTCTCCCAGGAAGCCCATCACAGCGCTTCCTCAGGAAGCGAAAGCACCTCCTTCCACCCCCATCATAGAAGCACACAGACGTAGGACTAGAGTGACTGAGAACCTCACGACACCAGTCGATCGCCCCTCCACCCAAATCTATCCAACCCAATATGTGTATCAATAAAAAGGGACCTTAACTGAACACAGAAAAAACAAGAGAAGAACACAAGCCCAAAACGGCAAAACACACTCAGCCCCACCTTGCTCTACCTATACCCCCACATCTTGTCTGATGCTGACCAATGTCCTTAAAGTTTAATAGCCTGTAAAAATTATTTGGTCTTTGTCTCAGACGTGTAAAACTGGGTTTTATCTTTATATATGATCTTAAGTTTGGCAGGGTTGAGAAGGAAAGCTTGAGCTCCCTTGGTCTGAAACAGGTTGATCAACTGTCAAAGCTGCCACCTTTTTTCGACAGTCTTGTGGAAGTAATCTGTCCGTACAAAAAATTCTCTTCCTGTCTGGCCGCGCCAGATCGTACAGGGCCTGTTGAGACAGAAAATGGTGAGCCAGGGTATCAGTATTGGCTTTCTGTATTATCATCTCATCCTCTAGTGTAGAGATTCTGTTCTCAGGTTCAGTTATCCTTTCAGAAAATTCTGAGCAAGATTTGGCCACTCAGCATATTGAGTTTTGCAGCTTGCGGCAGGCACCTTGCGTTTTTTGACTTTCCGCACTGGTTTCATCTCTATGTGTCATTATGTTCTCATATATAACAGAGAGAGAGATATCTTCCAGATGCTTCGATGATTTATGCACAGCTTGCCTCATTATGTCCCCTGGGTCTGTTGTTCCCAAATTGGAAGAAAAAGAATAATCCCATGAGAGCGCTGCAGCTGAATCCTTTAGCTCCCCGGGGTCAGATGTTGGTTTCTTCTTCCTTACAGTGCCGGTGCGAGATGCCACACTTGAATTCCCCGGCTCCTCTACCTGCAATTGATCCTCATGTTTGGCACCAATGCTCTTTTCTTTTCGGGAGGGGAGAAAGATCGCGGGGTAGTTTTCTTTGGTGGTCCGGCGATCTGCATTTTTTCATGAGCTGGCGCATCCTCCCCAGCAGCTGACGCTCCAAGTCGTTGTTTCTCTTGTTTCTCTTCCGGAGTTCTTCCTAGCCCAGAAGTGGGTCCTGCAATACGCGTCTTGGCCCCTCGCAGGGGTGTAACACAGGGCCACGCAGCCCCCACAGTGCGCGGGGGCCCCTAGCTCCAAGGGGCCCCCTCGGCACTGCACTCCTGGCCAGAGAGCTCCTGACTGAGTCCGAGAGGGGGGCCCTCTCAGTACCGTGCAGGGAGGCCCCCTCACTTTTCATTACGCCAGTGGCCCCTCGGGAGTTCATCGGCGGCATAGCAACTGACAGGTAAGCGGGACAACACACCACTGAAAAAGGTTTTTATCCCACAGCATACCTTTCTTAAGCTAGGGGGGAGGAAAAAATATTATCTTCTTTTCATTAAAGTTAGCTGGTGTAACTAATCAAATGCATAGAATAGCACTTTATAGTGTTCCGTGGTGCTCGATGAGATGGGGGGGCGATTAGGTGCGAGCGCTCACTTGCCCAACAAAGCGGCTGCCATCTTGCCCCTGACACTCACTTTATTTCTAGGAATTACTTCTCTGCACAGCAGGTGAATTCAATAATTTGACAGCACATGATATGGAATTTGCAAAGACACCAGCTGACGGAGAACATACTCTGTTGGAATCAAAGACTATCACTCCTACTCTCACAGCGTACTGATTCTGGGTGTGTTTCGTCTTCTTTTGTGACATATCTTTCCAAAGTAACACTCATCCATTTACTTTAGGGTTTACAAAACCTTTCCAGTCCTTTCCAGAAAGTAGTCTTCTATCCCAAGGTAATAAGTCAGAGTAATCATCTTCCAGAAAAGTGGTGTCCAACAGTTACCATTCATTGCATGCTATTGTTTTGGACACCTGAAGAACTTTCAAAACTTTTAAAAGGATGGATCTTTAATTACCCAAAAATTCATGTCTTATAATTCAGTCCTCTTTTTTTTTTTTTTTTTTTTTAAGTGCACTAATTAGCTATGAACTGCAAGCAATGTTTGCAAGGTTTGAAGAAATATACTCATATTTTCTTAGACGTTATAAAACATAGTATTATGGGTATTTTTTTTTACAATGTCAACTTTGCAATAGTAGAAACTTTATTTAGAAGTTCGTTAAGAACCCCTAAAACCATAGGACAAGATTTAGCAACAGCTTATGCTGGTGCAATTTCATCAAAAGTGGTGTGAACTAGCACAAAGTGTTGATTTGGGTTTCACTTTCCACTACAAAATGGAAAGTTGCTTAAAAGTATGCAAAGTAGCACTCTGCCAGTGGCGGTACCTCCACTAAGGTGGAGGGGCTTTGCCCCACTGCTCAAAAGGAAAAATAAAATGATACTAATGTATCTATATTATCATTTTATTTTTCCTATTGCAGCCAGTGGCGGGGCAGGGCTGGCCAGAGCAGGGGGAAGGAGTGGTAGGCATTCCCTAGGTACGTATGACTATTTGGTTGGCACACTTTGCATATTCCCTACTTTGCTACATTACACAGCCTGGCGAAGAACATGTACTGGCTCCCGGTGCCCATCTGAGTGCCTAACCACACCTTTCAGACCAAACACAACACTGCATTGCAGCATTGTGATTGGCTATGGGGGCATGCGTGGCCAGGACTGGAGACAGGAAGGAAGATGAAAGAGGACGGAAGAGAGAAGGTGGCCATCCGTTCCAGGTAGGTCTGCTTTATTCCATTGCTGCTTTCACACCCTACCACCCCCGGCCAGTAGCAGCCGCTACTTCACTGTGTGCTACTTGCATGAAGGGGGTGTTTTATGAGTGGGGCATTGGTGTTTCCACGCTACCACACATGAATTTTGATGCGAAGACCTATCTATTAACGTTTGCAGACTGGACTTTGTGCAAAAAAATATATGCCTTCTTGAGGTAGGTGCAAAAAAAAAGAAAAGTTTTCTTTTCTCCAAAATGTTCTAACTTTGCATGTGTGGTGTCCTGTTCAGCACGCCAAGTAGGAACATTTGGAAAGAAATGTGCTAGCACGTGGGAAGAGAGCAGCTGCGCCATATCTTTGTGTATATAACACTGTCTGCCTCTTTTCCTGTCACGCTATGCTGCGCTGCAACTTTGCCCTGTTATGTGAAAAAATAGTAGTTTTCCCCTATAATCTCAAGCCTTTAAAATTATTATCATTTAAAGCCACGGGGAGTTTGTAAAGAAACTGCAAGGGAATCAGAGCCATAAGGACATTATGTACAAGAATTTAAACATAATCTTTGTGCTGGGAAACATTAATTAAACCTATGCCACAGCTTTCAGCAACACTTTGGATTTTATTCAAAATAGAAGTTGGCACCAATATCAAAGGGCACACATTGCATTCCAGTTGTGCCTCAGTGTGGGCATATGCAAGAATAGGTATTTGTTAAGTACATACAATGCTGGGAAACAATGGAGTGCTGTACAAGGAATATGGTACTATTCTGGATCATGTAAATATCAGAGAAGGGTTCAGGGTGGTATACTAAATTAGAGCTAAACCAGTTTGTGGTAGGAGGGAGGGAGAGGTGTGCGTTTAGAAAAGGTGGGTGAAGTGCATTTTGAAGAGGTGAGATTTCAATTATTTTCTCAACTGGATCGGTGATGTGGCAATCCTGATAACTGGTTGGGTAACATTTCATGTTCTGTTAGCATGGTTTGAAATGTTAGTTTTTTCCCTTTTTTCCCTTTCCTTGGTATTTGTTTTGACATCAGTTCTACCATAACCGCCTCTTGTGTGATTTTGCAGACCCTACAAAATGTGTAACATTTCTGCCAGGAGTTGTGCACCTTTAGTGAGCACAAGCTGGAATAGAAGAAAGCAGGGAAGACTGGGCTGGCCCCCATATAGCTCCAAAATGAGCCGGACGAACCACTTGCCATCACTAATAGGGAAGGACAATGCAGTAGCCAAGACAATGCTCACCCAAAGCTGAAACATATCACCCTAATGATGGTGGCCAAAGCACATGCAAAGTTATCTACCCACTCTCATTTGCTCGACCCCATGCCTAATCTGAGTTTCAGGTTTGCCTCAACACAGTATGGGTACCCTGCCATGTATGGGCCATACCAACCTGATTCCCATGTAGGCCACACTCCTTTCAAGTATTTTTCTCCATCCATGCACTATGATTTATATGTATAAGAATTCTGGGGCAGATTTACTACGATTTTGCATCTGGATTGTCGCCACAACAAAAATTCAATTTTGGTATTTACTAAGCCACACAAAAACCCTTTGTGTGGGCTACTAAATACAAACTAACGCTATGCATTCTATGCTGCACTAAGCACTGCCTTGCATTACCTAGCAGTGGGTAGACATTACATGGGTGAAGCATGTAGACATTACATGGGTGAAGCATGGGTGTTCCCATGCAATCTTCCATGCATTTTGACACAAACCCTGATTTACAAAGAGTTTCAAACCGGGGTTTGTATCAACATGTTTCATCTACCCGACAGGGTTATAAAAAGGGAAAAAATCTTTATTGCTCCTTATAACGTTCTTCAGCACACATGGAAAGAAGAATACGCCTCAAAGGATTGATTTGGTGCCAGAAGGGTTGACTTCCTACCCAAAAACAATCCAGCCCGTAATGCAGGCACCCTTGCACTATGGTGCAAGGGTGCCTGCATTAGTGCTAGGCAGCATCAAATGCACTAGCACAGGGAGGGAGCTAAAGGGTACTATATCATAGTAGATATGTCACTTTTCAAGTCTCTCTTATTCATTTATTTATTTATTTATTTGTGTCACTTTTATAGCGCGCAGCTACCCCAACGGGGTGTCCCGGCGCTCCAGCGGATGAGTTGATTCTTACTCCATAAGGATTTAGCAAAAGAGGTGGGTTTTCAAAGCCCTACGAAAGGGAAGTTCCTCCTGAATTGATCAAATTGACTGCTGGAGTTTATTCCAATGGGATGCGGCACAGATTTGGAACGTTTTACCTCCTGATCGCATCTTTTTAAATCTCGGAATAGTGAGGAGATTTTTGGAGCCTGATCGCAAAGATCTAATATTTTTGTATGGGCGGAGAAAGGAGGAAAGATATGCCGAGCCCTTCCCTTTAATAGCCTTGTGGGCCAGTAAAAGTGCCTTGAATTCAACCCGTTTCTGTATGGGTAGCCAATGGAGGGAACGGCGATGGGGGGAAATATGTTCTCTAAGAGAAATCCCGCATACTAGTCGGACTGCAGCATTTTGTACAATTTGAAGCCGATGGCAAAGACCTAAGGCAAGTCCAACATACAGGCCATTAGAATAATCCAAGTGCGATGTAATTGATGCTTGGACTATTGTTCTCTTTGTATTGCTGGGTAGAAAGTTAATCAGTTTTTTTACCATCCTTATTTTTGAAAAACAGGCGGCCGAGACTGTTTGAACTTGATTGTGAAAAGAAAGAGTAGAATCCCATCTGACTCCGAGATTCTTTACCGAGTCTTTAGGAGTAGGAGGTGAGCTTAAATCATGTGGCCACTACAGGTTGGAATCCAGCGGGGATGATTGATGGAAAAAAAGAACCTTTGTCTTTCCCGCGTTCAATCGTAGACAGTTGTTATCCATCCAACATGCAACTTTACGCAGGCAATCTTTTAATGGATCAAATGTGGTATCTGAGATGTTTTCATATGAAAAGAGCAGTTGGATGTCATCCGCATATGATGTCGCTTTGATTCCCAACTCAGCGATCAGCTCGGCCAGAGGGGTAAAATAAACATTAAAAAGAAGGGGACTCAGGGAAGAACCCTGGGGGACTCCCCATTTGAGCGGGCGGCTATCAGAGGTAAAAGGGGGAGTAAACACTGCCTGGGTACGATTGGACAGGAAAGATGACATCCATTTCAAGGCCTGGCCTTGAATACCTATCGAGTACAGACGGTTGAGGAGAACAGGGTGAGAGATGGTGTCGAATGCTGCTGATAAATCCAGCAGCACCAACACCGCCCTCGCTCCTGTATCTAATTTCCATCGCACCGCGTCCGCCATCTCAATCAATGCCGATTCTGTACTGTGGCCCTGTCTAAATCCATGCTGTGAATTATGGAGTAAGCCTTGTGTTTCCAGAAACTTCGCTAACTGCTGTTGTACCAGTTTTTCTAGTATCTTCGCTGGCGCTGGTAACAGAGAGATGGGCCTGTAGTTGGCTGGCTCATTGGAATCGGCGTCAGCCTTTTTCAGAATAGGAATAATGCGCGCGTGTTTCCATGAGTTTCGAAAAACGCCTGTACTCAAGGAATCATTCCAAATACTATTCAGAGCTGGATTGAGTATAGGTGCAAGGGCTTTGTACTGTTTGGCCGGCCAGGGGTCTATTGGCGAGCCAAATCTACAACTGGAGAGTTCAGCAAGTGATCGATCAAGGGAAATCTTATCGAATTCTAAGAAGATCTGGGAGAGAGCAGGGCGGGATTGTGAAATGGCTATGGGGTTATCCATTAAATTGGTAAGATTTTTGCAAGGGAAAGAATCATAGATAGTGGCTATTTTCTCCTCAAAAAAGTCTGACAGACGATTACAAAGTGATTGAGATACCTGTGACTGACGTGTGAGGGCAGAAGGATTTGTAAAGGATCTGACAGTATTAAAAATTTCCTTGGTAGAACCATGGGCATTGATGATTTTCTCCTCTAAATAAGCTCTTTTATGTTCTAAAATCTTTTTCCTGTAATTTTTCAAGGCAGATTTATATTACAGTTTACTTTCCATAGAGTATGAAAGTCTCCAATGTCTCTCCAGAGATTTACAAGCAGACTTACATTTTCGAAGTTCGTCTGAATACCATGGCGAAGATGGGGCAGAATGATATGTTTTAATTGGCCTAATAGGGGCAATTGAATCAATGGCCGAAGTTATCCAGCCATTGAAATTAATCAGCCTAGAGTCTAAATCAGTAGCCTCGCTGGGGATCTGCGATGCCAATTGCACTCTTAAGCTTTCTGGACTAATCTTGCTCCAGTTTCGTCCCATAGTTTTAGCTAAAACTTGAGGTCTCATTGACGGGGTAACAAAATCAAAAAAGGGACAAAATAATGATCAGACCAGATCACAGGATAAGGAACATCTGTCTTAAGACCGGCATGATTGGAACATATAAGGTCAAGGGTATGACCCGCTTTATGCATAGGCCAAGAAATCAAAGGATTTAATCCACCAGCAGACAGTGTATTCAGAAAATTGGTGCTTATTGGATCAAGTGTGTCTTCCACATGAAGATTAAAATCACCAAGTAAGGTGAAGTTAGCGTATCGAAGACTAGCCTGGAGGACATAGTCCAGGAAATCTGGAAGGAGAGCAGTTTTAGATTTGGGAGGGCGATAGACTAATAACCCAGTAAAAGTAAAATTAGCAGATACTTGAATGGAGAAAGGAAGAGCTTCTATGGCTTCTATCTGTGTATAGGGGAAGGAAGCAAAGGTCCAAGAAGATCTATAAACGATGGCAACTCCACCACCTCGTGTAAAAGTTTGTCTATTAGCACAAGAAATATGATACTCAGGAGGGATAGCCAGAGCCAAGGCGGGATTTGTTTCATCCCCTAACCAAGTCTCTGTTAAAAAGAGAATATCCCAATTATTGTCCATAAGGGATTGAGCTATATCCAACGAGTGTTTGACCAGAGATCGACAGTTAATAAGACCTGCCTTGATGGAAGTATGTTTATAACAAGTCAAATGACATTGAAAGGGGGTTTGAGGCGGGAACAAAGTCCCAGAAATGCTATCTGGCTGATCAGCTTTACAGGGAATACACTGGAAAGAGCGAGTAGTAAGGGTAGAAGGAATATTATTAAAGAAATCACAATAGTGTGCCCTTAGATTGAGTAAAGTGCTCCTATCATACCTTATTGAGGGATATATAGCAGACTCGGCATGGGGAGTGGCCACGGCCGCAGTCTGGTCGCGGACCGGCGCAGACGGGCAGGACTCTGGCACGACTCCGGCACAGATCCGGCCCGCCCGCGAGGCCCGTCCGCTGCGCGGAGTCATGCCTTTTCCTTTTATAGTGTCCATCGGGGTGCGTGGAGACGCTTCCCACACAAAGATGGCCGCTACAGATTTCGCCCCGCACGGGAACCCGCTGTCTCAGCCCTGAATCGGCTGGTGCAAGTCCGGGTCTCCGAGGGGCACAAGAAGGATCAAGGGGTACCACGCTTTTAAATCAGCTGTGGCCCAGATAGAAGGTAGTGTCGCTGCTATCAGCGTATGAGGTGTCAAAGTAGCGATAATTAAAATAATGCTGAGTGTCAGGTAAGGGCAGTGTTGGAGATTTAAAATGCAATAAGGCAGGCAACAAATTAAAATAAACAACACAACACAGCCTCCCGGCTTCCGCCTCAGGAGGAAATAACAATCACGCTAGGATGAGCGCCTATGTAGAAGGAGTCCTTTTATAGTGTCCGTCAGGGTGCGTGGAGATGCTTCCCACACAAAGATGGCCGCTACAGATTTCGCCCCGCCCGGGAACCCGCTGTCTCAGCCCTGAATCGGCTGGTGCAAGTCCGGGTCTCCGAGGGGCACAAGAAGGATCAAGGGGTACCACGCTTTTAAATCAGCTGTGGCCCAGATAGAAGGTAGTGTCGCTGCTATCAGCGTATGAGGTGTCAAAGTAGCGATAATTAAAATAATGCCGAGTGTCAGGTAAGGGCAGTGTTGGAGATTTAAAATGCAATAAGGCAGGCAACAAATTCAAATAAACAACACAACACAGCCTCCCGGTTTCCGCCTCAGGAGGAAATAACAATTACGCTAGGATTCATGCAACGCAGTATCTTGCTGTACTGCACTGCGCTGCATGAATTATTAATGAACCTGCACCTCTATCTCTAACTCCTTTTGTTTCAGTGAAATACAAGGTGACAATAACAGGTAGAGTACAACTATAACCATCACATACATCATGAATACTGCCCAAATGCACCCCATTGCAAAACACACACAGGGGCATATCTACAATGAATTGGTGCAGGATTGCGGCAAATTTTGCAGTGCTGCGTCATTTGAAAAATGCAGGCATGTGCCAGATTTACAACAATACGGCACACCACTGTATTTTCCCTCCCCCGGTGCTAAAAATAGCTGCAGAGAGCGCATACACAGGCACTCTTGCACCATACTGCAAGGGTACCTGCATTGCAGGGAATGATTGCTTATGTGCAGAAAGGTGGCCTTTTCTGCACATAAACAATCAATATTGGCAGTGTACTACTTCTATGTGTGTTGCATTCTGCACCACACATAGAAGTAGCAAATCCCCTTTATGTAATGATTGTTTATGTTCAGGAACAACATTAAAGACATTTTGCTCTTTCTATGTGTGCTGCAGAATGTAGCACACATTGAAAAAGCAAAAACGAGGAGATATAAAAGTATTTCTCCTCATTCGACAATCTAACGCCTACTTTTGTATGGCATTAGTTTTAGGCGCTGCCTCAGATTTATAGATCCTTATAAATTTGGGGCAGCCTCAATAAGCAATGGGTGTTGCGGTGGAACACCCATAGCAATACCCATTTAATACTCTTTCAAGCAGAAAACTGTGTGAAAGGGTACCATATTTACTAAGTGGCATTAAGCCACGCGAAGTGCTGAGCATTGTGCCACTGGGACGTCATAAAAAGCAACGTTTTGGTGGTGCCCACCCCCTTGCAAATATGCCCCAATGGTCCATATAGAAACCACGCATAGTCAATGTGCTTCAATTCCATCACACATGCACATGCTCACACACTGCAATTAAAAATATTTAGAATACATTTAAAAGAATTAATTCTAGCAGTGTATTTATAAATGTACAGAACAATTACCACATAGTTTATTAGACTTAAATACTGTCAAAATGATTATTAAGTCAAAGTCCCAAATTAACCTACTGGACAGACTCAAGGGACAGTGCCTATAGTCTAAGAGGCAGATTTACCATTCTTTCGCTCAAAGCAAAACAGCAAGGCAACTTCCTGCTCTGGATTGCTTGAAAGGGAGAGGGCTGAAATGCTCCATATTTATAAAGTTATTGAACACTTCTGCATTCTCCTTGCACCGGCGAGCTATGTGATGCCTAGCACCGATGCAGTTAACCCTAGTTCAGTCATAGTGCAAGAATGTCTTTTTATGCGCAGGATTTTTTTTCGCAGGAAGGTATGCCTTCCTGGAAAAAAACAATCTTTAGAGGGATGTTCCTCTCTCTATGTGTGCTGCAGACTACATCACTTGTGGAACAAAGAATTAACAAGGAGAAGTAGATATTTTTCTCCTTGTTACACATTTGTCGGGTAGGCACACCATTTTGCCGCAAACCCAGGATTACAATTCTTTGTAAATCTGGGTTTGCAACATAATCCATGGGTAGACTCATGTGGATAAACATGCTTCACCCATGTAATGCCTACTCGATGCAAAGTAACACAAGGCTGCATTGCATTTCTTTGTATTTATTAAACCACGCAAAGCCATGCTAAGTCGGTTTGTGTTCTTTAGTAAACCTAGTAAAGGACTTGCGTTGTCCTGCGATGACTTGCGTCACGAAAGGGCAACACAGGTCCCTAATAAATCTGCCCTTAAGGTTTCACTTCCCAAATGAGGTGAAAAGTCGAATATTGCTCAGAAACTTCCTACTCCGTAAAAAAAATGTAGAAAGGTGTGGCCTGCCCAGCAGATAAGATTAGTAAATAAACTATTTTAGCTGTCTTGCATTTACACTATAAATCCACGAGATGGCATCATTCGAACGTGCTATTTAAAGAGGAGTTGTTTCTCGGCAAGTTAGTAAAATTTTATTTGACAATAAAATCAAGTTTTGTTAGTTTTGAAATGACATTTATATGTACCTATATTATTTGCTTTCTATACCTAGTAACCTAATAATCCGTATTTTTCTAAATTATTATTCAATCACATGTTCAAGCCGCAACGTGTATTTTTGCATAAAATACATTTGACTGAGAAATGCACGCATATTTGATAGCATTTGATGAGCCCCTAGTGCAAATGTTCACTTATACATTGCGCAATTCTGCTGTCGTGTGACAGACAGCACTCAAATGCTCAATTTAGAACTGAGTGGTAATGTAAAAGAAACAAAAAAAACTCAAATTTCCAGGATATGTGCCAAACATGGAGGAAAATCTAATCTACCAGTCGAGTTTCCTCCACCACACTATTGCTAAAGAGGTGACACCCCTCCCCCTTCCGGATTTAGCACATGCTAGTGAAATCTGTTTTTTTCTATTATAACTCAACTCCACATCAGGCGACTATTTTTTGAAGTGGAGGATGCACTTAAGGTACCTTCTTGATAGATACGCTACTTAAAATTGGTCATAACAGTTCTTCCATTTGGTATTCGCATTGCATTTCACCATTAATAAATGTATAGATATAGCAAATACAAACCTCGAGCCATTTAAACTCCTAGTATAATCACAACAGTTAGGCCTAACTAAATGTCAAGTTGAATTGCATGCATTTTAGCCTCCTCATTGACAAACAACCTATTGCATGAACATTCCTTCGTCTATTTGAAGAGGCAGGAGGGTCAACAATAGCTGTTTTAAGCTATGGCTTCATCCGACGTACAGTATCACTTTAATCCTAACCAGAATGTATTGTAAATTAATTAGTTGGACTATTAAATATCTTTCAATGAATCAATCAGGGTTTGTAGAGCGCGGCTGCATCACGCCTGAGGGTCTCAAGGCACTGAGAGAAGCATCAATCAATCAATCAATCAGGTCATTTATAGAGCGCACTACTCACCCGTAGGGTCTCAAGGCGCTGGTTGGGGGGGGTGGGGTGCCGTTACTGCTCGAACAGCCAGGTCTTGAGCTTCTTCCTGAAGGAGAGGTGGTCTTGGGTCAGGCGCAGGTCGGTTGGGAGTGAGTTCCAGGTCTTGGCGGCCAGGTAGGAGAAGGACCTTTCTCCTGTTGTCGCTCTTCGGATGCGGGGGACGGCGGCGAGGGCGTGGCTGGTTGATCTGAGGAGGCGTTTGGGGGTGTAGAAGTTGATCCGGTTGTTGAGGTAGCTCGGGCCTTGGTTGTGTAGGGCTTTGTGTGCGTGGGTGAGGAGACGGAAGGTGATTCTCTTGTTGACCGGGAGCCAATGCAGATCTCTCAGGTGTCCGGAGATGTGGCTGCGTCGGGGGATGTCGAGGATGAGTCTGGCCGAGGCGTTCTGGATCCGCTGGAGTCTCTTCTGGAGCTTGGCTTGGCTTTCCTACCGCTGCACATACAGAACTGGAACACTTGCACCACCATACTACTGTCGTGTATTTCTATAGGTTCTGAATCGATCCCCCTATTCCTGACCCTATTCTGGTTAAACTACCTAGCTAGTTAACTAACAGTCAGCCCATGAGGCAAGAAATCCCCCATGATGCAGATACCGTTATCTGACGCAGTCACACTACGGCACAGGAACGTGTTATCTGATTAGGTCATAACGCTTGAGATCTAATTAGACAAGCGACATTCCTCCAGCCCCTGATAAGGCATACGACGTTCTCATAACAAATCAAACCTATGACAACCTTGAAAATCCGTGCGGCCATTGTTTTGATTTCACAGAGAACTTTTGCAAAAGAATGTGCTAACGAGCAAGTCGTATGACATCTTTATTGACGTACCTATGGCCATCCTTACGTCAATCTCGGCACCTTTAAGGTATAAATATTGCCGACCTTGCCCTATGCAAACACACGCGTGGTGACAAGACGGAGCAGCCATACTTGCCGAAGCCAAGAGCAGAAGCAGACCCCGCAGGCAGCAGCCCCGCCTTCCTGACGCGCTGAGAGACGCGCTGCTATCTCAAGCCGAGAGACCCAGCACCGGCGCTTCCGGGTAGCCCTCGCAGGCAGCCTGGAATATCGAGAGCAGAGAAAGAGATACCATTCCTCATTCATCCTAAATTCCAGGTACAGAACTGAATAACCCCTCCTAGAGAATTCTTTAGTTATTCACTTGGCAAAAACAAACTTAACATAAACTGTAACTTTCTATTCCCGCCCACGCATTAGACTTAGGTCAGGTACAGGGGGTAGGCGTATTTAGAAACACCAGTTGAGTACGTTTAGTCAAATGTATATGTGTATGTAAATATATTTTAATCATTTTAAACATCATGTGGCTCAGAAACCATATCAATGTTTTTACAGTATTATTTTATACTATTGCTTTTAATGTATGCACTTTACTTAACTATAAGTATTGCAATAATATCAATCCATTTCTCTTGTACGAGAAAAGAGACTGATCAATAAATAACATCCTTTATTGAACACGCCCGTCTCTTCCTTTTCTCTACATTCTGATGAGACTAAGAATGCACGTACTGACTGAGTAAAATAATTGCCTTGTGCTCACACGACTCTTGAGATTGACTCTTGATTAGGGGAGAGCAAAGTTGTCATGTTCTATGGTTGTCAGAAACTAAATCCCTACTTGTCTAATCAGGGGAGGTAATTCTTTCCTGAACATTCGAGAAAGTTTCTAGCGAACTCTGAGCTTAGCTGGCAAACCCAAAAATTAAGTCTAGTATCGACAGTAGTAGACCTAGTTAACGTCTGGCCTAGGCCTTTACTGCTGTAGGTACTATTCCAATGCGCAGAGCCTATTGGGAAGATAGGAACTACACTACATGGCGCCCAACGCGTTTGGAAAGGGCGATAAAACTAACGTAAGACATTTAGAGTAACTCAGTCGTGCTTTCTCACTCAGACCCCTTTTCCCAAATACTCCAAAGACGTCTGGAGTGGGTGAAAGGTTATTATATCCTCCAAAACCTCGCAGGAGGGAACTCCTATGTATGGTTCTTGGTCTAGTCAACGTTGAAGGCTAAAACAGTTCCAGAATATTGTGCATCTAATCTCTGTTTCCATAAGAAACCTAATCTGCAAACAAACATAATACCATCCTGTCTGTAAAATGGCAGAGAGTGATGATGAAAGAGAGGCAATTAGATTAGCCACTGAAATAGCAGATGCTGATGCTACCATGCAAACAGCAGACCCGGATATAATACTCATCCAGGTCGCCAAAAGGAGATCTATAACCTTAAAACTTATAGAAAATGGACTGACACCTAGAGGTGGCACAGTCATATTCGTAATTGAGGCACACGAATATCGGCAGACAGAGGTATACTATTCATGGATACATTTTCCGGCAGCAAATGCTGTAACAAAGTACTTCCACTATTACAAAGTAGAGGAACCTCCTGAAACGTACACTCCTTTCGAGGAGGTGGAAGTACCACTCAAATTCCAAGAGCATTTGCTCTTATTTGATGGCGCCCTAAAACATAACAATCACATTACAAGGCTCGGTCCTTTAGGAAGACCAGGAGCAACGTGGCCGGTCCTAGCCGGATACACACCACATCCAGACATCGAAAGAATGCCTGCAGCAGAGCTGTTAATACAGCTAAAACAACTACTAAAAATTCACAGACAATTAGTTCAGTATGTAATGCGGACTTCAACAATTCAGCCAGCGATTAAACTACCACAGCTGACCCCTCACCAGGGGAACACAAATAAAATTACACCACAGAACATCCAATCCTGCCTAGGTAAAGTTCCAGCTAAACGGGAACAAATACCATTCTGGTTGGCACAGAAAATTACCCAAATAGAGGCGGTGTTTCCTGACACCACCCCATTAGAAAAACACAGGATTCTGACTATATGTCTCCCAATGGGAATCGCACCACACATTAAGGACTGTGACACTTGGGGTACAGTCTTTGCTTCCATCTATACAAAAACGCACGGTGTTCCATCCATTTCGGTGATACCAGATGTGCTAAAACAAATTCAAGATGAATACGGTCCAGAACCTGCTTTAACTCTTGGTATGAAATTACTGAAAGACTTCAAGCAGGTCTCGGCTATATTATTAGCCAACATAAAAGGTGAAGCAGCAAACGTGGCGATCCGCCAGAGGTTAAAAGAGACAGATATAGCAGACCAACCAGCTGAAATTGCCAGAATCATAGAAAAATCCTATGAAGAACTAGGCAGAGATAGTCTAGGTGGAATACCAGTAAAACCGCAACTGACTACAAGTCCAGAAAAAATGTTTTTTGATAATAATAATAATTCACCAAAAAAGAACTGGGATGGGAACAAACAATCCAATCCTAAAGAAAAGAAATTCCAGTCCAGAGGAAGGTCTCCAAGGCGAAGAGAGAAATCTCCAAACCCGAGACAAAGGTCACCCCAGAGTGACCCCTCTGGGAATAGATATAACCTTAGAAATAGGGATAATATTAAAAAACCTGATAGATATCAAGACATTGATACACGTCCCTCTCAATCTTTTCAGAATTCCTCGCAGAAATCGGAAAGAAGAGGACGATCAGAAGAGCACGCCAAGTCCAAAGACAAGGAACCTGCTCAACTGAAAAAGAAATTACAATTTCCAAAAAAGAAGGTAGCCAGTATCAAGGTAGTTAACAATGCCGAGAATACTGAGGACACAACTGAAAAACGGAGAGTGGGCTCAGACAATGCTAGACAGCGCAGCAGAGGTGAGCATAGCTCGCAAAGTCCTTATGAATCATCTGGAGACAGTGGACACGAATGAATACCTTCAAGTGGAAACTGCAGATACCAGAGTTAGCAAGCCCCACAAAATATACGAGATAACATTACGTATAGAGGGAGATAAGACTAGGAAAATAAGGGGACTATTTTGGGATAACCTCTCCAAGGGCTATGACATCCTTCTAGCTGAAAAAGACTGGCCACCAGAGTTTGTCAGGGAGTGCCCTCATGGCGAAGAAGTAATTATGCCTGCCTTCTCGAATCAAATGCCGATTCATAAAAAATATACACTTGCTAGAAAGTGGGCAGTGGCCTTAGCACCTGCTTTATATAAAAATCATGTAGGATGGGATGAGGATTCTCCTCCTCACAAAATCCAGTTAAAATCACAACCAACTGCACAAAGGCAGTACCCAATTAAGCAAGAAGCTAAAAAACAAGTAAATGAAATACTAGATCAGCTAGAATACCAGGGGGTGATTGAAACTTGCACCTCACAAATGAACAATCCTTTGTTTCCGGTCTCCAAACCAGACAATTCATATCGCCTAGTTTTGGATTACCGACACCTTAACACATGTTGCAAAACTTTTGCAGTGCAAAACTCACACAGTGCTGCACTAATGAATAACATAGTGCGCAAAAAATACAAAACTACCTTGGACATCTCCAACGGATTCTTTTGTCAAAACATAGCACCAGAGAGCAGATATTTAACAGCTTTCTCAGTAAATGGCACTCAAAAACAATTCTGTCGGTTAGCCCAGGGGTACAAGAACAGCCCGGGGGTATTCTCAGCGAGAGTAACAGAATTACTACAACTATATGATGATGAAGCATTATCTTATGTCGATGACATTTACTTAACAGATGATGACTTGGAGACTCACTTGAAAAGAGTGAACACCATAATACTTGGTTTCGCTGCAGAGGGTTACAAATTCAACTTCAAAAAATCCAGAATTGCCCATCTGAAAATCCAGTACGGAGGATATGAATTATCAAGTATTGCCTGGTTGACAGTCTTTTAAGAACTAGAAGAATTAAAAAATCTAAAATATGAAAAGACGTATCCTCTGCCAATCGACATTCTGCCTCTACGACATTACGCCTGTGTAATCTATACAGACGGACATGCTCAACCCTCCGTTTGGGGAGAACATGCATACAATCCCACATGTGAGATTACAAAAGAAGTGTGGCGCGGAGGTAAACTAAGACCTCTATTAACAAAATCACACTCAGTAGAAACTAATTCAGAACTACAAACTGAAATAATAGCTTTGAAAATGGCGCTAGATAATGCGGATCGCGAATTCCCGACACTTATAGTGTCAGATTCATATTTCTGCGTCAAAGCATATAACCAGGATTTGCAGACATGGATTCAGAACGGTTACAAAGATGACACAGATGCACCAATAAAGCAGAGACTGCTCTGGGAACAAGTAGCTCTTTTGAAAAAAGAACTACCAAAGACTCACGTGACACACTCACTGAGTCACCAGCGTGATGGCGTTCACGTTGTAGGGAATTCATTGGCTGAAACAGCCGCAGCGGCAGCCAGTAAACCGGCTCCCGTAGATCGAAAAAAGCGTACATTAAAATACATTGACGGCGAAACATTGCTGGCGGTGAAAACGTCATCAAAAGGCGACTGCTCAGCGTTACCGATCAACTATCCACTCAATTATACATACATAATCGATGCAAACTCCGTCCCTTTTGCTCGAATCCCTGGAGTGGGGGATAGAGTGATTCCAAACATGGACAGGAGAAACTTGTTAATCGCAGACGCACACATGGGCGAGGGTCTCAGACACCTTAAATTAAAAGATTCTCTGGAAGAATTACAATCACGGTACTGGTGGCCAGGCATGAGTCTGCACTACACCATGTTTGTAAAAAACTGCCCAAACTGCAACAGAGATCGCAGTGGGGAGAGAAGCAGTTTAATACCTCGTCGTAGCAAGGCAGATAATATTACCAACAAAAAGAATGGCTTGCGATTAACATACACAGGCTAGTTCCACTTATCATGTAGATCCACAGCACTCGGCTGACGTCCGGACTGTTATACAAGATTTGCGAGTCTAAATGGCATATACGCTAAGAGCATGCTACGTTCGACCATTTCTTTCACTCAGGCAATCCAGCCTGGAGGGGAAACATGGCCAAATGAGCACAGCCCAGCGGGAATCTTCTCACTTCCTTCCTGAGGGTATGGGATGGTGTAAAGAAAAAACCAAGGCAGAAAGCAATCTATAATGGAAAGGACATTAGGTTCGGGAGCTGGGTGGGTCAAACATCTAATAAGTGTCCAACGTAGTCTAAATAACTTGCCAAGAAATTCTCTGAAGGGATTCAGTCCGTACGAATTATTATTCGGAACTAGGATGTTGATCTCTGACCTTGATAGTCAGACTTCAGTGGTAATAGAAAAAACCTTTGATGTCAAAGACCGTTTGGCTATTTTGCAGGACTTAAACAAAACAAGAAAAGACCTGAGCAACATACAGTTGAAACAACAGCCAACAACCACTGAAGAATCACCACCTGTCCCAGCAAGACCTGTCTGGATTCCAAAAGTCGGGGATCTAGTCAGGGAAAAGATCGCGGTAAAGAAGGAATTTGGGCCTTCTTACAGAAAAGCAGTTCCTGTCTTGTCTGTCAACGGGACAAGATCAGTTGTACTACCGCCACTTGCTGGAAAAAAGGAGAACCGAGTTGTATCCATCGACCTGGTAAAACCACAACATGTGGCCGATAACAAACAGTAGGCCAAGTGGACTCCCAATAAGTAGCAGAACACCAAGGTTTGCTACCAGTACAGAGGTCCTATCAAAGAGGCTCATCACATTCGAAACGCCTACAGAAGAACAACAAGGACTATGCAACAATGCAATAGAACTAAGACCTCTGAAAACCCAAATAAAAACATTTAGCAGAGACACACCAATCTATACTGAAGTACCAAGTGACAATGCAAAAAACAAGAATCCTGAACCAATTGGAACAATTGACAGAACTGCATCTGGTTACTTCATCAACTTCGATGATTCCTCTGAAGGTTTCAGCGAACAAAAGACACAGCCATCATCAAAATCCTTTAAAGACAAAGCTAAGGAACTTTTGAAACAACTGAAAGAAACATATCTGGTTTCTCCATGGATTGAATTTTGGGTGGGTTTTGGTGCATTTATCCTCATACTTTGGCTCATCATGGTATTTACCTTGGGACGCTTCATTGAGGGAAAATATGCTAAAATGGACACAGCAAGTCAGAACATCAACTTGGTCCTCAAACCACACACATCTTCACACGTCGAGAAACGAGAACTTTCTTCAGAACTTTCTTCAGCCAACTTCACAGCAATTCCAATACCTGGTGGGGTAGCCTGGGACAACACTGACTATGAAATTTATGGTCCGGTCGAGATCCTGAAATATCCACACCAAATCAAGATCTCCTTGAGTGACTTTGCAAAACCAAACTCATTTGCTGATGATTGGGACTTTGAAAGTATAAACAATATGATGTCTGACTTAGTAATGTCTGCTAAATTTACAAAACATGATTATTTGCAAGGTTCTACAAATTATGATAGTTGTATTGCTATAACCATTATGGTAACCATTTCTTGCATAAATCTGCACAACCTAGAAATGTTTTAAATTATAATCAATGGGAACATTGTGCTACACCTCCAAAAGGGAGCTCTAGAACCGTTTATGACAAATATTCATATTTTTCAGGTTTTAACATAACTAATGCTGAAACATTTTATTACAAATTGTCAAACAAGACAGGGATGAAAACCATGATAACCAACACGAAATTGATATATTCAGATTCATTCTTTGAAAAAATGAATACTTTTGGATTTGATTATTGGGACAAAAATGTTGATTTGAAAAGTGTTTGGGGTACAAAAGAATGGCAAGTACAGGGTATAGAAGCTTTGTTTAGAGCCTGCATGATCCCAGAACAAATTATATTTTTAAATGACACTGTTCAACAAACCACCTGTCTTGGCTTAGCCAAAATCAAAGATTTAAATAACCTGTCTATTCCAAAGCCAACAATGTTTAGCAATAACTCTGATACAGATGAAGGAATAGACATAAACCATATACTTAACCAAAACAGAACACATCCTGATTGGAAACAATGGTTGATCTGGCCCACAGATACAAATAACTGTCAAGATAGATTCCTGAATAAAACACAGGGTTTCAAAATGACCAGGCCAGACCCTAGATATCCCCAAAGACATCACCCAGGGATAATAACAACCTACAGTGTGGGCAAATTATGCCTTCAATGGCTACAAACTTCCACACTGCCTGAAATTAAGCAACACCTAACTTTACTTACTGATGGTGCTGACTTGCGTGATTTCATACTGGGACCACGCAAACAGCGTCAAAAGCGTTTCATAGCAGCCTCTGTATATGCAGCATACAATGAGGCCTGGAAGGTTACTCAAATTGAAACAGCAGAGAGAATACGTGAAATTGATCGTATTAATTTGGAAAAATCACTTTCTGTAGTGGACAATGGGTTAATGACTCTGTCCTCCAGAATATTTTCATTGGACAGCATAGTGTCTTCAGCAATCGATATATTATCGCAAGACTTACTGTTATTACAACATGGTCAGTCACAATTGCGCTCTATTGTACAGCTTGGCTGGACGTTACAAAATCTGCGTTCAGGCTATGTGCCTTGGCGTTTAATCAACACAACGTCACTATTCCAAATCTTTAACCTTACTGATAGACAAATCGGTATGGCGCAGAAGGGTGCTGATTATACAATCTTGAGCATTGAAAAACTAGAAAGATTACCAATGACAATGTCAGAACGACCTGTCAGTGAATGGATAATCCACGGAATCATAAATATTCCAATCTCAACCTTCAGGTTTCAATACTACAAAGGACAGAAAGTGTTTCTTAGTGGCAACAATTGTGCTATGTCACTAAGCGGCACGCTTCTGTGTAACAGTATTAGTTTGCACGGAGCCTGTGAAGGGAATTCATACAACCTTTCATGTCACCAGCAAGGCGCACCTGCAACTGAAATAGAACCATTCTTTCAAAGACTCTATAATGGGAGTTACATTCTTATTGTAGACCGCAGATGTTGTAGTCTTATGCCCGGGACTCCTTATCTCGTCACCACGACGGCGAAGGTCAAGTGCTGTGGACGTTCTTTGTTCCCCAGCTCCTTACCAGACAGGGAGGCAAGGGCATGGCCCGGTTTGAAAATTACTTCTATTCGAATAGACACTTTAAGCAGAATGAAAACAGTGCTTCTTCAGACGCCTACAAGGCTCACGTCATCTAAAGAAACGTATGATCTACAAGTCGCAAGGACGACTGCAGAGATACATACATTATTATCAACTAATTCCCCCGTACATTTCGCGGAAATCCTGAGCGAAATCTTAAATATTTCTGATACCACTGGGGTCTCAAAGGTATTTAAGACAGTATTTTCGATGGCATTAACACCATTCAAAGCCATACTGGGTATTTTTCCAGATTTCGTCCATTCGATTTTTGGCGGACTTCCCCTGATCCTGGGACTAATTGCAGGAATCCTATTCCTAGTCCTTATTTTTCGTTATGGCAACCCATGTCACAGATCAAACTCTCGCGACAATGGAAGATACGATCCTAGCCATTGGATACCGGGACCGGATATCAAAAATCCTGGGACTCTCCCGGCTTAGAGACCTAAACATGACTTGGTTTCTATCATTTCGACCAATGTGGCAAAGGTGTGTTTTACCTGTACTAAGGTGTCTGCTATGCGGAGAAGAATGCGTGTTAGACACCTGTCTGACGCTACAATCGGATGCGCCGGTGGATGCAGATACACTGTTGGTTCCTACCAAGGTTCACGCACTGTGCTGCCCTCAAAGGCTGCCAATTCTGATGACGGCATTCCTGGAATCTTCACCACTACGATTGAAGAGTAGTGAAGTTCAAGATGAAAGCAGCATCGAACAGGTACGACCTTCTGTCAGCAATGCAAATCAGAATGTCAATGGAGACAATCATGCGCACGAATGCATGGTTACCCCTATTTCCGACTTAGTGGAACTTTCCCATGAAGCTGTTGACAGTTTTTTCGAAAGCCTGAATGATATGATGTTCTCTCCGGAACAGAAATAGAGACTTTTGAGTAAACTCGCACACGGCGTTCCCTGAATTCGGCCTTCAACCTTTAAAAATAAAGTCACATGAACAATTACAATCCAGTTCACGGACAGCAACTTTTTTCAGCAAGCCCTTAAAATATTTTTCTATATATTTTTTCCCCGGGACACTGATCTTCTGCTTAAAGTAAGAAACTATTCCTAGAGAACTAAGATTTCTATTTTAGATACTTTATATAGACTTTAGCTGCCCGCTGGTATGTTCACAAATATTTTATTATGTGATGAAATGGTCTCGACCTTCCTTTCTGTATAGCTATATTAAGAGCCATTTCATGTGTATTTCTCCTATACCAAAAAGCAATAATGCATAACAATGCGTGTTTACTTTTGCATTTAATTCATAGCTTAAGTGCATACAATATATATGACTGCAATTTTTCAGTATATTTGAAAATTTCGAAATGCATTTATGTATTTTGGGGTGGTAAGGTATACACTATACTCTATAGTATGTTGTACTATGTTATACTATGCATAGATTAGTAGATATGACCATAGTTAGCGTGGAGTGGGTGTCGTGTATTTCTATAGGTTCTGAATCGATCCCCCTATTCCTGACCCTATTCTGGTTAAACTACCTAGCTAGTTAACTAACAGTCAGCCCATGAGGCAAGAAATCCCCCATGATGCAGATACCGTTATCTGACGCAGTCACACTACGGCACAGGAACGTGTTATCTGATTAGGTCATAACGCTTGAGATCTAATTAGACAAGCGACATTCCTCCAGCCCCTGATAAGGCATACGACGTTCTCATAACAAATCAAACCTATGACAACCTGGAAAATCGGTGCGGCCATTGTTTTGATTTCACAGAGAACTTTTGCAAAAGAATGTGCTAACGAGCAAGTCGTATGACATCTTTATTGACGTACCTATGTCCATCCTTACGTCAATCTCGGCACCTTTAAGGTATAAATATTGCCGACCTTGCCCTATGCAAACACACGCGTGGTGACAAGACGGAGCAGCCATACTTGCCGAAGCCAAGAGCAGAAGCAGACCCCGCAGGCAGCAGCCCCGCCTTCCTGACGCGCTGAGAGACGCGCTGCTATCTCAAGCCGAGAGACCCAGCACCGGCGCTTCCGGGTAGCCCTCGCAGGCAGCCTGGAATATCGAGAGCAGAGAAAGAGATACCATTCCTCATTCATCCTAAATTCCAGGTACAGAACTGAATAACCCCTCCTAGAGAATTCTTTAGTTATTCACTTGGCAAAAACAAACTTAACATAAACTGTAACTTTCTATTCCCGCCCACGCATTAGACTTAGGTCAGGTACACGGGGTAGGCGTATTTAGAAACACCAGTTGAGTACGTTTAGTCAAATGTATATGTGTATGTAAATATATTTTAATCATTTTAAACATCATATGGCTCAGAAACCATATCAATGTTTTTACAGTATTATTTTATACTATTGCTTTTAATGTATGCACTTTACTTAACTATAAGTATTGCAATAATATCGATCCATTTCTCTTGTACGAGAAAAGAGACTGATCAATAAATAACATCCTTTATTGAACACGCCCGTCTCTTCCTTTTCTCTACATTCTGATGAGACTAAGAATGCACGTACTGACTGAGTAAAATAATTGCCTTGTGCTCACACGACTCTTGAGATTGACTCTTGATTAGGGGAGAGCAAAGTTGTCATGTTCTATGGTTGTCAGAAACTAAATCCCTTCTTGTCTAATCAGGGGAGGTAATTCTTTCCTGAACATTCGAGAAAGTTTCTAGCGAACTCTGAGCTTAGCTGGCAAACCCAAAAATTAAGTCTAGTATCGACAGTAGTAGACCTAGTTAACGTCTGGCCTAGGCCTTTACTGCTGTAGGTACTATTCCAATGCGCAGAGCCTATTGGGAAGATAGGAACTACACTACACTACAGTATAACTTGTGTAAGTGTATTCACATCCTATTAGGAGGCACATTCAGGTGCGTTCATTAGACTGTGCCTATTGTGATAAAAGTATGTCACGTCTAGCCTGTAATAATGTAATAATAGTGAGTAGTGTTTAAAAAGGTTTAACATCTGTCTTCTGAAGTAAGTGTGTTCAAATACATTCCTTCCTCTCAATTGCCATTTAATTCAGTAGCTTTGTTTCATGTGTTTAGTAGCAGGTTTTTGAAATATGGTTAGCTCAATCCAGGATGAAATGCACTCAAATATCAACCAGGGGAGTCAACGCCGCAATCGCCAGTCCAGCTAAAAACCATGGGGCAAATCAGCAAGCGGCAGCGATAATTATCGCTGGCCGCGTACAGCGTACAAAATCCTAACGCCACCTAACGCTGGATTCTATCACCCGGTCAGCGCAATATTTACAACGCGCATCGCCGAGGTGATAGAAATCCTGGCATTATCGGCGATAGGCATAAACGATCACTGGAATGCCAGCGATAAAACGAACAGTCAGAGTAAACATTGTAAATAAGGAGAGGTATTTATTTATTTATTTTGAAAGTTTTATATAGCGCAAACAAGATCTTTGCAGATATCAGAGCGCTTTACAAAGCCGTGAATACCAACAGGAGAGTGAAATTAAACATAATAAGTGGGAAGGGTAGGTACGTGAGGGAGCAAATTAATACAGGTACATCAATAATATACATATTACAGATAAATGTGTGCATAGATAGTCAGTAATGTCAATAATACAGGTGGAATACATAGTCATAGAGCTCGAGCAGAATAAAACAGATTGGTGTAGAGTCTTTACAGATCCACGCTAATAGGTCAAGTGTATTTGGCCATAAAGATAGCTTTTACTTCTTTCTTAAAAAGTGTGGTGGAGGAGATGAGCCTGGTTTCAGGAGGGAGTGAGTTCCAAATCCTGGGTGCCATTCCTGAAAAAGAGCGTTTATAGGTTTTTTCCTTCCGGAATCTTCGAGGTTTTAACAAAAGATTGTTTGTGCCTCTAGTGTTTCTAGAACCGCCAGAAATTGACAGTTTCTGAGTGAGGTATCGGGGAGAGCCCAGGTGTAGAGCCTTGTGTGTCATGCAGGCGATTTTCAGATGAATTCTGGCTTCAAAAGGCAACCAGTCCAGTGATTTCAAGTCAGGGGAGATATGCGAGTATTTTTTTGATCCAGTGATGAGTCTTGCTGCAGCGTTTAGAGAGGCTCTTAGGGGTGCAGTAGTGGTTAACGGGAGACCGCAGAGGGCGGTGCTGCCGTATTCAATTCGCGGGATTACTAGTGCTTGTACTGCAGTTTGGAAGTCTTTGGCTGGTAGGAAGGGTTTAAGTTTCCTCAGGGTATTGATTTGGAAGTTCGCTCCCTTAGTCGCCTTGCTGATATGATGCTGCATGTTGAGATTGGAGTCGAGAGTTATACCTAGGGATTTCGCTGAATCCACTATGGTGGGTTGGACATTGAGTGCAGTTAGCTGTTTAAGCCAGGTTTGAGTGGTAGAGATCTTCGCGGGAGGTGAGATCAACAGGAATTCTGTTTCCAGAGCATTGAGTTTGAGGTGATTGTCAGCAAGCCAGGATTGGGTGCTTCTGATCGTTGAGTTCAGGAGTAAGATGTCATTGGGGGATTGTATTTTAAGATATAGTTGAGTGTCATCTGCGTACATGTGAAAAAGTACATTGGATGCTTGTAGCAAGGTGGTGAGAGGTTCCATAACTAGGTTGAACAGAGTTGGTGATAGGGAGGATCCTTGGGGGACGCCTAACGAAACAGGTATTGGAGAGGACAACAGGTTGTTACTCTTGAATTTCTGCGACCTGTTGTGTAAAAAGGAGGTGAACCACTTGAGAACAGTCCCAGAAAGACCCATTCTTGTGTTCAAAAGATCGAGTAACTTTTCATGTTTAACAGTGTCGAATGCTGAAGAGAGATCAAGAAGGATGAGGAGGCAGGTATCACCCTGATCTAGGATTTGCAGGGCGTCGTCAATTATGTGAGTCATAGCCGTTTCAGTGCTGTGTCCTGCTCGGAAGCCTGATTGATGGGGGTTGAGGAGATCAAACCGATCAATGTGTTTAGTCAGTTGTAGTTGTGCGCATTTTTCCAATAATTTGGCGAGAGTGGGAATATTGGTAATGGGACGGTAGTTGTTTAGGTCGGATGGGTCGGCAGTAGGTTTCTTTAGCAAAGGTGTGACTTGTCCAACTTTGAGGGAGTCGGGGATGGTTCCTTCTTGGAGCGAGCTGTTGATAATTTTAGTCCAGAGTGAAAGGAGCATTGGGGTGAAATCTTTGACAGCGTTAGCAGGGAGGGGATCCGTGAGGTGATTGGAGGGTTTCAAGGTGCTGAGCAGTTTGCCTATTTCTTCTTCTGAGTAGGTTTCAAAGGTCGACCATGTTGCATTGTTTTTAGGTTCGGTGGGTGTTATGCAGTTGAGTGTGGTGTGGAGTCTTGCGTCAGTGCGGAGATCATTCTTTATGTTGTCAGTTTTTTGGGTAAAGAAAGCGGCGAAGTCTTCACAGGCGGGTGCTTCGTGCAAGGTACTGAGAGGTTGGGGTTGTTCCTTGGATTGTGTTCTGATTAATTCAAACAGTTTTCTTGGGCGGTTTTTTGCTTGGTCAAGCTGGAGGCTGAAGAAGTTTGCTTTTGAGCGCTTTATTTTCCTGAAGTAGGCGTTTCTCTTTTTCTTCAGAGTTTTCAGGTGCAGTGCAGAGGGAGCTGATCTCCAGGTGCGCTCTGCCATTCGCATGGCTCGTCTATCTTCATTGAGACTCCCGTCGTACCATGGATTGGAGATTTTAGCGGAGACTCTTTTTAACTGCATGGGAGCAGCCTCATTAATTATTGAGGTCATGGTGTTGAGATAGTGGTCAGTCAGGGATTGGACATCTGTTGCGCCCATAGGCGGGAGTAGGAGGTCTCGGCTGTTCGGGGGTATGGAGAATGGGTTGAGTTTTTTCAGGTCTCTTTTCCAGACTTTAGGTCTGAAGGTTTGAGCCGAGTTGAGTTTGACTTTTTCGTTGATGTGGAATGTGACAATATGATGGTCTGACCAGTCACCGGGTTGGATAGACTCAAGTTGAGTAGCGTCCTCTTTGGCGATGATAAGGTCGAGGATAGAACCTTTCTCGTGAGTCGGGCTGTTGCATAATTGTGTGAGGTCCAGGGCGCTGAGGAAGCTTTTAAGACTATTTACCACTGCATCATTGGGATCGTTCCAATGGAGGTTGAAGTCACCAAGGTATATTTGGGTGAGCTGTCGTTCAGCGTTGGTTGAAATCATGTCCATGATTTGTTGGACCAAGATGAGGTTGTCTCTGGGTGGGTGGTATATGCCATGAAGAGAACATATTGGTTTGCCATCACTGATGATATCGAGGCAAATGTATTCGTAGGATGTTGGAGAGGGTAGGGAAGGCTCGGAGACTTTCAGAACAGAGAGGCTATTCCTGTATATGCATGCGATTCCGCCCCCTATCTTGCCAGACCTATCAAGCCTACTGATGAGGTAGTTGGGGGGAACCAGAATGTCCATAATAGGTGTAGAAGATTCGGTTAGCCAATTTTCAGTCAGGATAATTAGGTCAAGGTCCAATGTTAGTATGAGGTCGGCGATGGCGGAGGAGTGTCTAGAAGCCGATCTGCAGTTTAGGAGGGTGCATTTGAGACGTGGTGTGTCCGGGGAGGAAGAGGGTATTAGGGAGAGGGGGACTTTTCTAAGGTTATTCGGGACGGAGATTCTGTTGTTTGGATTTGGGGGTCTGCGGGGATTTGAGTGTATCGTGGGAATGGGGAGGTGCGAGGCGGTTGTGGGGTTTATCGGAGCTGGGTCGTAGGAGCGGAGGAGGGAGAGAGTGTCGAGATCCGAAAGAGGGTTGCATGTGCGACGGGGGCGGTTGTTGCGATTGTGGGAAGGGATCGTGGTCCAGTGAGTGTGGCGGGTGCGGTTGTTGCGATTGTGGGTCTGGATCGTAGTCCTGTGTGAGGGACGTGGCTTAGGAGCGATGTCAGGACGGGAGAAGAGCAAGTTGAGAGGTGGGGTGGTGGTAAGTGAGGCGAGTCTAGGGGGTGCGGTGAGTCGCTCTTTGATGGTGTGCATGTCTTCTTTGATGGTGTGAATTTCTTCTTTGAGTTGTAGGAGGGAGGACATAATGTTTTCCAGCGTGGGATAAGTGTTAGTGCTGGGGGTGGAGGTCATGGGTGAGTGACTGACCTGTGGCCTATCATGCGAGTGGGGGGGAGGGTTGGTGTTCATGCGGGGCTCCGTGATGTCGTCGCTTGGGTTGGTTTTAGGGAGGAGAGAGGGTAAGGGGGCGATGGGAGTGAATGAAGAACGGAGGAAGTTGGTGGCGTGGAGGAGGGAATTCGTGGCAGGCGGAGAGAGCGGGGTGGAAGTGGAGTGTATGATGGTGGTGATGGGGGAGCCTGAAGGGTAGTGAAGGCTGAGAGTGGGGAGGGAGATGGGGTTGGAGTTAGAGATGGTCCTGTCGTGGAGAGGGGGAGTTAAGATAGTAGATGTGGAGAACTCTGCATGGTTAGTTAGCGTGTGGGAGTGGGGGCTGAGAGTGGGGGGGGACAGAGGGTGGGATTTGTCGCTATGTGTGTCGAACTGGAGCTGAGCTAGGTTAGAGGCGTTGTGGGTGGGGTCTGTGATGTCAGGGGGGAGAGGATGAGTGGGAGTGTTTTGAGTGGGGGTCCGGGTATGTAGGTGTGGGGGCGGCTGGTGTGAGGGCGGCTGGTGTATGAGGGGGAGAAGTTTGTGTCTGTGATTGAGGAATGTGGGGTGGTTATAGCAGGTGGGTGAGTGACTGGTGTGATGGGGGAAGTGAGGGGATGCATGTCGTTCTGGTGCTGAGCTGGGTTAGAAGGGTTGTCGGTGGGGGCTGTGAAGTCCGGGGTGATATTACTGGAGGGGATGTGAGTGGAGGTCCGCGGACTTCCACTCTTGGAGAGGTTCTCTTTGAAAGTGGGGAACAGGTTGTCTAGAAGTTCCAGGTTCCTATCTGATGATTGAATTAGGACAATCCCGTTATTGTAAATATTAATGGTGGTTCTGCCTAGGAAGAGTTGGGATGGTGTGATGGAGAGAGTTAAGCCATGAGCAGATTTCCTGGTGGTGGAGACAGTGAGTAAGGTGAGGAACGTTTTTCTCCATTGGGCTCTGCGAGTGGTGTGGAAGATGATATCGATGTTCATAGATCCATTGACCGGTGAGAAGTAGGTGTCAACAAAGGGGATTTCAGAGTGAGACCTCAGGAAGTTGTGTTTAAAGCGTTTAGCGGCTTTTTTGGTGAGCATGGGTGGGTAGTTGATTTTATATGTGTGCTTGCCGATGGGCTCCATGTTAGGGTGGCGGTATAGGTCGGTGTGGCGGTAAGGTGGGTATAGGAGGTTGGACGATAGTGGTGCACATGTGCCAAGAACAATGCAGCCAGTAGATTACAGGGTACACAGGTGACACTAGTGGGTAACAAAAATAGCCAACATATAAAGGTAGCAATCTGTGCAAGGCGCTATGTCGACAGTAAGTTACATGGTACACAAGTGACACTAGTGAGTAACAAAATAACCAAAGTATCGAGGTAGCAATCTGTGCAAAGTATCGAGGTAACAATCTGTGCAAACAAAAAATAAACAGTGAGAATTGAGAATTGGTGCAACTTACACAATGTACACAAATGGATAAATATATATGAGGTAGCAGTCGTAAGTAAGACAGTAAGTTACATGGTACACAAGTGACACTAGTGAGTAACAAAATAACCAAAGTATCGAGGTAGCAATCTGTGCAAACCAAAAATAAACAGTGAGAATTGAGAATTGGTGTAACTTACACAATGTACACAGATGGATAAATATATATGAGGTAGCAGACGGCAATATAATACTGCAATATAAGTAGACACTTAATCACACGAATGTTTAGATACACAAGGTAGATGTAAGTAAAAAAAAAATGTACAAAATACAAATAAAGGTATAGTACTGCAATATAATACTGCAATATAAGTAGACACTTAATCACACGAATGTTTAAATAAACAAAGTAGATGTAAGTAAACAATGTACAAAAATACAAATAAAGGTATAGTACTGCAAAAAATAGGCAGGCACTTAATCCCACGAGGGTTTGAATAGATGTAAAGTGCGCTATCTGAAAAAGGCCAGATCTTAGTGAGTGGTCAGATAATGGGAATGACTAGTCCATGATGGCCGCCAAAGAGAGAGAGGAACCAGTCTAAAATGGCCGCCCAATATGGGAAGATGGAGATGGTAGTCCTCTGTCTGTTGTGGTGCTTTGAGAACATAGGAGTACAGTTTCAGTTTCTATTTGAGCAAGCCCAGGTCCTGGCTTGCTGGGAGGGAGTCTTATCTCTGCAATGGAGGTCTTGTGTGGGGGAGTTAGGTTGAGGAGCCTCGTGAGCAACAGAGGTATAGGAGGGGATTTATTACTACATCTTTATGGCCCCGGCCATTTTGAACAAAGGAGGTTTTCAAATAATGTTTTTCAAATAAGGTGGATCTAGCATTATGATCTACCTCCCATGCAACATATTGCTAAGTCGTGAAATTATCAGGCGTAAGGAACCGGCGATATACCCGGTTAGCGCTACTTTTAATGTCGCTAGTTAATAGAGAGTAGCCGTGTTAGCGATTATTCCCGCTGAGTTTCAGTCTGGCATTACATGTAATGGTGTGACCCTGTAACCCTCAGAACCTGGGTAGGTAATAGAACAATAATAATGGTTCTGTCGGACTGAAATACACAGTAATATAGTATTCCCTGGTTTGTTACTCACAACATCCGTCCCTGTAAGGGTACAACGATAGTGGTACCTATACCAATATGAAACAGAACACACTGACCACAATGAAGATTAGAGTAACGTTTTAGTCATATACTTTTATCTTCTCTGAATTGTATTAAAACATTGATTATAGCTGTCCAGATAAACGCAAAACATATATACAGCATACATTTTGCGCAGGACTCATATACATTTAAAACAACATACAGAATTGTCAAGTCACGAAATTATTAGTAGCATCAACTATAAAATCAATAATCTAATAGGCATATCAATCAATTCTTGGTTCTTAGTAGATTTTATAAAGTTGATTTCACAATAGAGAAAATGCGTCGACGTTTCGACCCTGGGGGCGATGCGCTGGTTGTGCGCATCAGGGGCGGGTCTTCATCAGGACTGTACGGTTGTAGGACAGCCTTTTCTGGACCTCGGCTCCTCTTGGATACCTGGTCCTATATACGTAGTATTGGTGGTCCGCCGACCCAGCCAATATCAAGATAATTCTTAGATCTCTGCATTGATTATTTATACAGCATTGATATGATCAGTAAGGCGTTGTGTCCTTGATATGAAAAACAGGTGTCACGGTATAACTCCTTCCTTCTGCAAACCGGGTCTGCCGACCGGCTCTGTTTCTAGCTCCTTCTTAACCCTGTGTCGTAGCCGTGATTCGAGCGCGTACGTTTACCGATAGATCTCTCCCCAGTTCCCGCGCCCATCGCCTCTGTCCGGCAGAGGGCTCTGGAGATGCTGGGGGGCGTATCAACCGATAGAGTTCAAATATCATCTTTCTCTCCGAGGTTTTGGCTATGAGCCATTTCTCATACACTGTTAGATTCCTACCGACCATTGGGCGCACATCTGGGTGTGAATTTGGAAGTGACAAATTTGGAAGTATTGGAATCTTTTCGGTCCCTCGATGTCATATGCTTGTGGCACATCAGAAAACTTGAGGAACCAGTCTAGGTCAAATAGATGTCTGGCTGACTTGCAAGCCGACTCTTGCCATTGTGAGAACGCTCGCTCTTGTAGACCTGGTGGGAAATCCGGATTGTCAAACAGGGGTGTTAGTGGTGAGGGGAAGGAAGTAAGTCCACGTTTAGTCGCTACCTTGTCCCACACCTGCAGCACAGTGTGTGTAAATGTGGAGACTATGAGGTATGGTGGTCTATCAGGATGCTTAAGAAAGGGCACTTTCCGTAGAGATAGCAGTGCCAGTGCCCTATCTTGGAACAGCCACATATTTTCTGATTCCGGCCTGCTCCATTCTACCAAGTATCTGAGTTATGTCGCTTGAAAGTATTCCAGGAAGTTTGGAACCCCAGCCCTCCTTCGTCTGGGGACGGTAGGCTAAATATCTGTGCATTCACGGCCTCTTTCTGGGCCAGATGAATTGTTGCATCTTTCCTTGCAGCTTGTAGATGGTTTCTTTGGGGGTCCAAGCTGGGATGGTCTGCAAAATGTATAGCGCTTTAGGCAATATGGACATTTTAAACGGCGATGATGCGGCCCCGGAGTGACAGAGGCAGCTTCTGCCACAGACGGAGAGCCCCCTGTATCTGCGAGAGGAGTTTGGCATAGTTTTTTGCAATTCTATGCCCAGTAGAGGGGGCAAAGACTATCCCCAGGTATGGGATCGTGGCTTGAGGTTGGAGCTCTCTGAACTCCCTGTGTGCACCTCCGTGTAGGTTCTCATTAAGGCCTAGAGGTAGGATCATTGATTTCCCCATATTTATTTTAAAGCCGGAAACGTTGCCGGAGGTAGTCAGTTCCTGAAGGAAGACCGGCACCGAACTCCTGGGTGTCTCCAAGGCCGCCAAGATATCGTTCTCATATAGACTAATTGTGTGCTTCTCTCCACCGAAGGGGATGCCCAGGATGTCAGGGTTGTCACGTATCCTTTGTGCTAGGGGCTCCACGTATTAAGCGAAAAGGAGGGGCAACAGCGGGCATCCCTGCCTTGTGCCCCATTGGATGTCAAAGGGCCGGGAGATAGTTCCATTGACCCGTATCGTAGATTTGGGATTGTCATAGCAGCTCACCACACATGCCCTGAATCGATCACCGATGCTGAAGTGTGCCAATGTTTTGTCCAGGAAGTCCCAGTCTATTCTATCGAATGCCTTTACGGCATCTATCGACAGCAGAATGGCATCCATTTTGGGGCTGTGGGCTTTTTTAATTCGATGCATGATGCGTTTGGTGTTGTCGCTACTTTGTTGGTTTGGTATAAAGCCGGATTGGTCTGGTTCGATAATACCTGGCAAGCGGGGGCCTAGTCTGGCCGCAAGAACTCCTGTAAATAACTTCAGGTCCAGGTTGAGTAGGGAGATCGGCCGGTATGCAGCGCATTGGTTTACGTCCTTCCCGGGCTTGGGGAGAACAATTATATCAGCTGCTAGCATGTCCGGAGGGATAGATCCAGGGTCCTGAAAGGAGTTAACAAGGCGGGTTTGGAACGGAGCTAAGAGTGGGCAGAACTTTTTGTAAAATCCGGCTGAAAAGCTATCTTGCCCTGGTGCCTTCAGTGGCTGGAGACATGAAATCGCCCCTATCACTTCTTCAATCCGAATGGGTGTGTCGAGTGCTTCTGCCCCTGTTGTATTCAGAGCTGTTGTTGCGGCTTGTTGAAGATACGCCTCTCCATCCGCACTCGGTTGTGAGTCTTTACTATATAGAGAGGCGTAGAAATCATGTAGGGCCTCTGCTATCTGATTGGCCTGCTCCACCCTCTCTCCCTTGGTGTTATGAAGGGCTGTAATTTTAGAGAGCTGGGTACGGGCTCTTAATTTACTAGTTAAGAGACGTCCCGTTTTATTTCCTCCTATGTAATATGTGTGTTTGAGCCGCAGGCCCGCATATTCAGCTCTGTCAAGGTACAGGCTTGGAAGCTGCGCTCTGGCCACTTTCAGTTGGCACCATACTCTAGGGACGCAAATCTGATTATGTACTCTCTCTAGCTCCGCCGCCTTTGCTGTGAGCATTTCTCTCTTTTCTTTCCGCTCTCAAGCTTCCGCCGCGGAGATGGCTATCAGTTCGCCTCTCACTACTGCCTTGAGGGCTCCCCACATCACTGCCAGGGGTGTGTCCGTGTTGCGTTTGCCACAAGATAGTCAGTGATGCATTTGTGTATCTGTTGGGTTACCCCGTCTCGGTGAAGCAAGGTCTCTCGCTGTCTCCACCTCCCCTCCGGTCTATGAGTCGGGGGTATGTCTAGCGTCACCTTCACTGCGTCATGGTCCAAGAGCGCAACTGGGTTTATTTCAATTGTGTTTACTACAGTGTTTAGTTTGGATGACCCTATACAATGGTCTAATCTGACGTATGTGTGATTCACATGGGAGTAAAAGGAGAACTGTGTGCTCTAGGGTGAGCCTCCCTCCAAATATCTATTAGACCCCTCAGTCTCAGGCAATCCCTCCAATCTTTTGATATGGCTCCCGTCTGACTGTGGCATTGACCAGATCTGTCTCTCTCCGGATCCATAACTAGATTAAGGTCGCCTCCCACCAGCATCTTTCTGTCTAGGGGACTGAGAATCTCTGACATGACTCCTTTGAAGAAATTCTCTTGTCCTGAGTTAGGGGCATAGAGAGACCCCAGTACCACGGAGGTCCCACCCACCCATACCTGGTATGCCAATAATCGGCCCTTGATTTCTGCTACTTTATCTCCCACTTTGCCCTGGAAGTGTCTAGCAAACAGTATAGCTACACCTGCCTTCTTTTCCATTGTAGAGGAATAAAACTTTTGGGGGAAAGCGTGTGACCTCATTCTGTGGCAGTCTTTGGAACGGAGGTGTGTTTTCTGTAGAAGGCACACTCACACCTCCGAGTTCTCTAAGGAGGACAATACGGCGCGCCTTTTAATGGGATTGTTGAGCCCCTTCACATTAAGGGTGATCACCTGAAATGTAGGTTGCGACATCAGTCAGTCAGAATAACTTTATTCGGCTTACTCAAAAGCCATACAAAGCAGGAAAAATAAAATACATTTCATATAAAATTATCATAATCACACAAAAAACATTAAATGAATAGCAATTTAACATACAATTAAAAAGTATATCATTTACACATGGGTATAAAGAAGAAAAAAACATTTAACTCTAAAACTAATCTTGGCAAACAGCTTTCGCCCTTGAGGCGGCTACCAGAAAACTAGCAATGCAGAAAGTAACATGGGGATTGGGTAATAATTGTAAATAAAACAAAGCCGGTCTTACTTGAGTGAAGCCGGCCTTTTTGAGAATGGGCAGCAAATATTTTTTCCGGGGTTCTGAAAACAGCCCGCAAAACATAACAAAATGCATTGTGTCCTGCACTGAGAACTGGTCACAGCTACAGGGCGGGGCTAATTCTGGTTTCTGCCAGTTTTTAAAAGAACCTAGATAAAAATGTAACAAATTAAATCTAAATTTGGTTAAAAGAAACCTATGGAAGGGGATTGTTACAAAACCAAGGTAGGGTGCAAGTGATAACGAGTTGACCAATAAACAGTGGTCCCTCACTGCCGGTTTTACCAATTCGCGTTCTTCACGGCATGCTTCCTTCCTTTCCAGAAATGACTTTTTTACAAATTCAATATCTTGGATCTTAATAACCTCGGGGGAGGAAAAAAGATCCGGACGACCAAGATCTGAAAATGCCCTACTCAAGTAAGCCACCCAAGGGATCTTTTTGGATCTGTCCAAGGACAGTACGTCAGACATAATCTTGTGGTTCAGTGGGAGTTCTTCATTCATCAACAGTTTCAGCCAAAGTATCAGGGGGGCCATGCTCAGTTTATCAGAGAGAAACTGTAGGCCCACTTCCTTATGGATCGAATACGTTGGGGTCGACTGGGGAACAGAGAGTAGGGTTCTGATAAATCTATTTTCCGCTTTTTGGATTGGTTCCACATTTACATAACCCCACAATGCGGACCCATATAAGGCAATGGCTACGGGTTTACTGTTATAGATTTTTAATAAAGCCTCCATGGGCCTAGCCCCTAGCCTGCCGGCGAAGCCCAGAAGCGCTGATGATGATCTGATAACAGCCAACCTCTTAGCTCTTACCTGCGGACCCCAGGACCCTTTCTGGTCGAACAGTACACCTAAATAGGGGAATGTAGATACCCTAGAAACTGTGTCCCCCCTGCATGTGAATGTTTTATTTCTCTTCTTACGACATTCTCGGCCCACCACCATTGTGTGTGACTTGGTTACGTTTATCTTAAGATCTAATTGCTCCATAAACGAACCAAAGGCGTTCAAAAGGCACTGGAGGCCGAAACCCGTGCGGGCAATCAGCACGGCGTCATCCGCGTATAGGAGCGCCGGGATCTTAATTGCTCCCACACGCGGGACGTCGGCTCCCTGTCCCCCCAGGTGTGCGCCCAGGCCGTTAATATAGATGGTGAAGAGCAGGGGGGCTAAGATACAGCCTTGCCGCACCCCCCTTAATGATCTAAAGGGAGTGGTACACCTGCCCTCATTTGTCACGCGTACACTGGAAGAGAGTTCCTGATGCAGGGTAGCTATAAAAGTGACCAAGGCCTCGTCAATCCCCATCTCCAGTAAGATGGCCCACAACTTCGACCTGTTGACTAGGTCAAAAGCCGAGGAGAGGTCCATAAATGCAAGATATACGGACCCCTCCTTGGCCACAGTATATTTGGAGATGAGCAGATGTAAATTTACGCACTGTTCAATGGTGCCCTTTCTTTCCCTAAAGCCATATTGAATTTCAGCCAACCCCCCACAGTACTCAACATTCTCCCTCAACCTGGTTAGAAGAACTCTACCTAAAATTTTTACTGACGAATCCAGGAGGGATATAGGCCTATAACAGGCTGGATCATCCCGCAAACCCTTTTTAAAAATTGGAACAATAGTAGAGGTGTCCCAAGAAGCGGGTGCAGAATTACCATTAACGGCGTTAAACACGTTTGCCAGAACTTCAGCCCATAGTTTAGGTGAGTACAAGAAAAAGTCAGCGGGCACACCGTCAGGGCCAGGTGCCTTATGCTTTTTAGTGGCCAAAATAGCTTTTTCCACCTCATTTCGATTAAAAAAGATGGGGTGGATGACTGAGGTATTCAACTGAACATCATTAGTCGCATCAGCAGTGTCCCCATAGACATTTTTAAAGTGTGACAGCCATTTATCATCGGAGACGACACAGTCCATAGATTCATTGCTGTCGTCCGAAAAAAAGGGCTGTTTAATGGTCTCCCAAATTTTTTTACTATCTTTCAGTACTGCCACCGAAAGGAGACTGTCCCATGCTTCTTGTTTAATAGTGTCCTTTCGTTTTTTGACAGCTAGCTTGTAGATCTTCCTCAATCTGGTGATCTCACTTTTTACCCTAGGGGTATTTTTTAGGGCTACCAGCAGTGATCTATGTGCTTTAGAGCAAGCTGAATCAAACCAACGCTTAATTCCTGGGGTACCTTTTTTTGTCTTTGCTATAAGATCCTGTGATACCTGTCCGCATATTCCTTCAAATGCCTTGACAATTTCTTGACCCTGGGCACATGGATTTTTACAGATCTCAACCTGGTCCTTAATTTTAACATAATTTTCTGCGTAAAATTTCTCCGGTACCACCTTGGCCCATTTCAAGCGTCTACCTTGATCTGAAATCTTCAGAGGATGGGCAGGCCTGATTATCAACGGGGATGAACCCATGTGGCCTCCCCACGCTACTTCTAATTCTACCGGGTTATGATCACTAAAGTGTGATTGTACTGTGCGATAAGAAATCGCCCGGTTTAAGATTCCCAAGGATATAAATATGTAATCTATGATTGTACCTTGTGGAATGCCAGTAAAGGTTGGCAATCTAGTGCCCCCATCTGGTTCATACAGATCAAAGTTAGCGAGAAGATCTTCCAATTCCTCTCCCTCTGCAGTGTGTTCGAAATGGGGTCCCTCTAAACCATCATCCCGTTCCATACTGCTTTTCGTACAAATTAGGTTACACGGATGAATATTAAAATCACCTAATAAAATGTATTCAGTATCAAATTTAGTATTCTGACTGACCAAATTTAAAATATTGTCTAAATCAGTAATGTTTTGACCTCTGTGGTCGCAGTTCCCTGAGTTATAAAAATTTATAAAAATAGTCCTGCTAATGTTATTAGTCACTCTTTCAACCATCAAAATGTTTGGCGAGTTGGTGCTAATCTGCCTACAGCTGCCCTTTAAGTCTAATGAGAACAAAATCAGCAGGCCTCCCTTTGCCCTCCCCATACGACTAGGGACAGCTGGTTTAGTAAAGCTAATAAACCCGTCCCACCAAAGGTTGGCAGAGATGTCCCAGGTTTCCTGGAGGGCAATAATATGGTGACCTAAAACAAAGTTTAACCATAACTTATCCTGTCGCTTACTGCTTAACCCTGCTATATTCCAACTTATCAACTTGCACGAATCTCTGGATAACTTAGGTTCAGAATACCCCACCAATACCCCTGCATTGCTATGTGGTGGTTGAGTTAAATCGTTTGAACCTGCTTTCGCTAGGCTCTGTGGCTTGTCTCCGGCAATGCGCTGATTCACGCGGTGCTCGGGCTGATGTGACATAGGAGGGTGGACATGTCTAGGTCTGATTTGGTCTCCCTGCCCCGTCTGAGGGATGAACTCGTCAGGATATAATCCCTTAATATGTGGACTATTCCTATCTAATTGTTGGTTTAAATCATTATTTCCCAGATTAGTGAGCTCTATATGTCAGTCGCAGTCGTTTAAGTTGGACAGGACTCCGTACCTGTTCCCTGTTCCAAAGCCCCAATCAAATGGGGTAGCTGGCTGACCCCAACCATTCACTACTGTGTTCCACATAGGCTGTGGAGTGTTGGGGCGCATCAAAAACTGTTCGTTTCCCGGCCTAACCATAAAGCCATGTCCATATCCTCTGTTATCAAATCCCGGGGTGCTTACTCCCCACCTATTTGTGTTTGTGTTGGGCCAATTTGGCCCCGGGGTTCTGGCCATTTGCCCAGTCGGGAAGTTATATTGCCCTGTCCCATGGCTAATCATCGGGTGTGAACGGTCGTTGTTGAATCTAGATTTGTTTTCCCCACCCCAATAAGTGGCTCTTACGTGCCTTCTAGGCCTGGGAATATTAGGGGAAATGACATTATGATTTCTATTAAGAAAGAATTTCAGGTTAAGCGGAATTATTGAGCCGCTTCTACGTTGAGGTGGGAAGATGTTAGCAAGGATATTTGGGAGTACTTCTGCGCTGGCAAAATTTAAAACTACGCAGTCCCCTTTAAATTTCTTTTGTTTATTCCCAATCCATGGTACCCTCCTTGACGTGACAATTTCTCCTGCTAGCTGGTCAACTCCCTGGGATGCCATATACATATTATTGGAAAGCCAATGTAGGGCTTTGTCTTTTAATCCTTGAGGGGTTTCTTTTTGCTCGGGGGATAGGACAGGAACGTTCGCTAATACTAGGACTAGGGGTGAGGCTGCCATAATAAATTGTGTTGAATCCTCCCCTAAGTTCAATAGTGCTGGCACAGCAGGTACTAAAGTTGGCGACTCTCTCATTACAACCTGGCTGGGCTCAGATGATGTTAACTGCCCTGCTAAAGTGGGCTGTACTTGGCCTTCCATGAGGCATGTATCAGGACCCGTACCCACCTCTGCTGTGACTACTGGTTTAATAACATGGGTGGCTAAATTTTCCAAATCGTTGACCACCTTAGTTTGCGACCCACCCATCTTTTTCACTTCAGCTGTTAATTTATCTATTTTCCCAATGAGTGGCTTAATGATGGTCCTAATTTTAATGTCTATCATTTCCGAGATCCTATTAAATAGGTCATCGTCAATGATTTGCCTAAGCTCTTCTGGGTCTTCATGCTCCACATTTTTCACTTTATGTCTAGGTGGCGGGGTAGCCTTTTTCTTTCCTGTCTGCTTGGCCCCACGTTTAGCTTGTGACTTTCTACAGTTTCTCACTGGCCGGGCAACAGGCGACGGAGGTGGCAGGGCTTCCGCTGTGGTATTGTGCTGTTGCTCGGAAACAGACACTACATGTAGTGAGAGATCAATTAACAAATCAGAATTTTCTATCACGTTGCTAATAGCTTGGGAATTTATATCAGGAATCAAGATTGTGGGATCAGGAGAACGAGTCCCAGACAATTGTGCATCAGGGGCAGGACTTAGTGGACGCAAAATTGGAGATTGACTCAAGCCTAGGGATTCCCTTCTTTCGTTATTTTTTTTCTTCACCAGTTGAACTAGGAAGGAATCTAAAGTATTAAGTGGTTCTGACGTCACAGGGGCCGATTTTCTAGGCATGTTTATAAAGCTCAAGAATACTAGCAAGGGTCAAATATGGCACTCAATAGTGTGGAAAGTATGGTAAAACTAGGACACAATATTAACAGAGCTATTATGTAAAGTAAATCATAACAAAGCTATACAACATAAAACAGATTCAATTAGTCAGCAAGAACCTGCGTTAATTGAAATAAGCAAGGTCTAACCCCTTTTCTGTGTCGGAGAAATCAGTAACAGTCAGTGTCAATAAAAACGATTGTCCTCGTTCAACACAGTACCTTAGTTTGTTCAAAGTGAGATGTAAGAGAGGTGGCCCGGCCCGGCCTCCTTCGGCCCCTGACGGCCACAGACGGTCCCGCCCTTGTCCCGGGCTTCTCCCGGCGCTCTCGCGCAGCGGGACACTCACATCAGAATTAAGCTGCCTGCAAAGGAAGGGGAGGAGCCTGCAGGGAGAGCGTCCCAGGTGTTGGCAATTGGGAGTTGTGGGCGCTCCTGGGACTTGGAGTCCTGCGCCCACAACACGCTCGCAGCCCTGCAGGTCTCAGTGCCCAAAAGATAATTTACAGCAGTAGCGCTGTGCAGGAAAGGCCTCCGGCGAAGCGGGACCCGCGCAGCGGGTACCGCGAGCTGTAGAACAAAGGAGGCAGAAAAGCCCAGCAAATGCGGCAACGCAGCAGCCCAGCGTCTGGTCAGCAGGAAATGAGGCAAGGAATCGACATATTGTGATCGTGGGAAGTGTCCACTGTGTCATTGGGAGTCTGCTCTTTTCCCTTGCGTGTCCGTGCCCCTGAGCCTTAATTCCATATATCACCGACTCTGACTCTCGCTCCCTGTATAGCACACCAGTTCCCCTTCCCCTCCCCTTCCCCTCCCTAAACCCCCCCTACTCCCTCACCAGAAACCCTCTCCCCCCTCTCCCTGAACCCCCCTCTGCCCTTCCTAACCCCAATTAGAAAACCCCAGTGTCCCATCAGTGTACCTTGCCCATCACACTGGGATGTGGGCATGTGGTAAGCAACAAAATCGGGGTTAGTGTGTTGTCCAAGTGTCTTCTCCTTTGGCTTGTTCCCGCTCTTCATTCACTGCTACTCTCTCCCCGACTACATCCACGTCACGGCGAAACTCTCGTACCTCGTTTGCCACCTCGCTCTTAAGTGTTTGAAAGTCCTCTCTGAGAACATTGAAAAGCGATTTGAGAAAGGAGCAAGTAATTAAGACCTCTCCATCTTCCAAGTCTGTAGGAGCTTTCAGGCCTGGGGACGATTTACTCCCCTTGTCCACAGACGGGGGTCCTTTTGTGAGCATCCCTGTAAAAGAAAGTTCCCCTTTTTTCCTCACCGAGGACATCTCAGGGCCGTACGTATGGGGGAGTCCTTCCCAGTGCTTATTACGTTCTGGGGCGTCTAAGTATCGCTACTGATTTTGTTATAGAGAGAGGTTAGGCTCCTCAGCTGCCGATGGCGTTCACCTCCGAGAGGATTCGCCTCCATCCCACCGCTGTACTCTACTGTCAATTCAACAGCCTCTCCATCTCTCTCTGGCTGAAGAGGGCATCCCCTTCTTTTTGCAGTGCCCAGGTATTTCTGGTGGCTGCCCTTCAGCTTTGCACTGTTCAGGGCGCCTCGTGACTCTTATTTGGTCCCACTAACGGGCGTTTGTGGCCTACTTCTCTCCAATCCACCAGCTGAGATTTCTGGCCGAGGGTTTGTTCCTTTGCTCTCCCAACAGTCACTTCAATCTCTTGCTCCCACTGTACGATCCTGCTCTGTCGTCTTTGGGTTCTACTGCTGTCCTGCACTTTCAGCCCAGTTAAAGACATGTGGACAGGACTTCTTCTCCCTCCCCCCGTGGGCCAATCGTGGCAGTAGGTTGCTCCACGTTGTGGAAAGGATGTGGGGCCTGCTGTGCAGCCCCTCTGGTGCTGCCATCCACAGAGGGCTCCTCCACGTCCACCCCGATTGCCGCCGGAGCCCCACCTCAATGGGAGCCTCTATGGGGGTCCCCCGATGCTGGCCCGCCATTTCCCTGGCAGGTGTTACTCCCCATGTCTATGCTGTCGCACCCTGGTTGCCAGTTCAACTCTCCGGGGACTCGCACTAGGCCCGCCCACAGAGTCCGTCAGTCACTCCTTCGTGGTAGGCCTCCAGTACAGGCCTCTGGGTGATCGGGGTATTGTCTATTAGCCCCCTACGCCGCACCTTCTATTCCTGCACTCACCAGGTTCCGTTCACCCTCCTAGCGCTTGTGGATGGTTCAGCTCGTTGTACTCCAGGTCCTGTACATGCAGGGATGGCGGTAGACCACCGAATGGCTCTTGTAGATGTAGGCCTCCGGCTCTCCAGGACAGTAGCGAGGGGCCCTCAGCGCCGCCCCATCTGCGCTATTGCCTGTCGGGCCCCTCTCGTTCCCCCAAGTCACCACCACTGCAGCTATTGCATCGGGTCCGTAGACCACTTCGACCAGCAGCCCAAGGGCTGGCGTCCCTACGCCGGGAGTTTAGGCGCCCACACTTCAGTCCTCCATTCTCTCCCAATCCGTTAGTCTTTCCCAGCACACCTTTACTTGCCATCATGTGTGCTGGGGTGCAACAGCTCTGAGTTGATTGGCTCCGTAGCCTCGTTGACAGTCCTCCATGGCCCCTGAGAACAGCTGCGTCAATCACTCTATCCTCTGCAGTACGGAGCCGCCATTTTGCCACCTCCCACCGGCGCCAGGCAGCCCTAAATCGCCAGGCCGGGCCAAGAGTCCGAGGCCTCTGCTTCAAGACTGTGCCCCCCTACCGTGCCTCCGTTGTCTATTGGCAAAGGGGTTGGATCCAGGGCTATCCGCCACCCCGTGTACACTGTTGTCCGCCTCCTCCTCCTCAAGGCCTGATGAAGACCGGCACGCGCCACTCTTCCAAGCGAGGAGCAGCGGGGAGGCTCCTCCGCTGTTCTCCGAGTAGCTCCACACCACTCGCCGGTCACCACTGTGCTCTCGCCGCTGTGTGGGCTGCGGGCTCTGGTTAATCAAGCCGGACGGCTCACCCTGCTCATGTCGGCCACACTGTCACCGCCACTCCTGGTGTCGCTCCAACAACAACTCTAGACGCTGGTCAACCTGGGCGCCATTTGCTTTCGGCGCTGCTCATCCTCCGAAGGTCAAACAACACGCTTAGCGAGAGAGGACCCTTCTTCTGTTGCTCTCTCACGAATGCCCTCTTTTCCCCAGTGTTCGTGACATCTAAATGGGAGATTTCTGCTACGATATAGCCGGAGGAGAGAGCCAGAATTGAGGAGCCTCCGAGACAAGCAACCTTCTAGACCACCATCTTGGCCACGCCCCCTCATTTTAGCTTTTGGAGTACCACGTATAACCCATGTGTGATAATCTTCATTGGAAACTGTTTTTCCTCAAACATGTTTTACCAGATCTCAGCAGTGGGTCGCCATTTTCCAGGGTAAAATCACAAGAGAACAAATCTAAAATTCATAAAATGAGTATAACACCACCTGCAAATGATATATACTGTGACTAAAACCTATTGCCTCTCTTGTGTGGATTTTTGTTAACAGTTAAAGCCTGGCATTCTCTACAATGCATTTCTGTCTTGTAATGCCTGTCATAGTATGTTTTCACAAGTTTTGACCGGACAGTCCAAGGTATCCCAAAGGAACTCCCCCACATGCCTCGTGGGGTCAGGGTGTGCTCACCCTGCCCCCTTATTTAAAAAATAAATAAATGCAGGCATGTTGCCAAAGTTATTAGAGAAATAAAAATGCTCTTCCAATGGAAATTCTGACTCCTGCTTGCCACTTGGCAAGCAAGAGTAAAAGGCCTCAACCATGTCCCGGGGCCTCGCTTACTATGTGCTCTGAGTAACAGGGCCAAGTACTACCACATCAGCCCTTGACACTCAGAAGTAGCATGGATCGAGCAGTCCAAGTATTCTCGGGGGAAGTTGCTGCAAGGTCTACAGAGGCTCAAAACTCAGAAAATGCTCAGCAATCCTATTAAATGATGTACAGCAAAATACTTGCTTTTATGAAAAAAAGTTGCATTTATATAAGAACACAAAGTGAAATACAGCACATAACAAATAATATTCACAGTCTTCGTTTAGCCAGCACTCTGAATCCTGAGTCCCATTTGTGGGTGTGTAACTGGAGTTATACCCCATTAACTTGAGGCATCATTCAGGCAAGGTGCCTCTATCAAGTGTGAGTCTTAGAAAATCCACGATGAGTTTCAAAGTGAAAGTGTCTCAGTCTTGTAGAGCTATTGTTATAGCAAAAGCCCCAAGGGCTCTGCAGCACAGTGATCAGTCATATGCGCAATACGGAAGGCCTGGGAACTCCTCAACGGTCAGGAGCTGTCCAGCAATTTAGCTCCGAAGATGATATGAGCAGGCGTGGGGTGATGAGCAGTAATCTCGTCACTGCAGGCAAAGCAGCTGGACCGATTGGGCTGTAAGTACTCCTGATCACTGTGGTAGGTCTTGGGTGATTTCTTGTCTCAGATGGCAAAGTAAATGTTCTGGGTACAAGGTTCACAAACCCACTAAACTTAACTTTCATACACTGCACATAGGTGGCAGCCCTTTTTCTTCTCCGCTGTCCCCACCTGACATATGGGGGTTGAAAATACCAGCACACAGGGCGATAGCCCTCTCAGGTCAGAGCACCGCACAGGGCAAGGACCCTTATTTTTCACAGCAGCCCCATCTTGCATGTGGCGAGGCTGACTTGAGCAGCACACAGGGTCTTCAACTAAGGGGGACACAGGCAACTGGTACAATCAGTGCTGTGGTTCCAATTGGACACTAAATCTCACACTTTGATTAAGGGGTCCACTCGAAAGGATCCCTACTTACCCTTGTTCACTCTCATCTTCCTCACAGGGTCCTGTGATCTCAGAAGGCAGGTACATACTGGTGCTCCAGACTCCAAGAGAAGTGGTTGTGATTCTTCATGGTGAAGTTACCTACTCAGCAGAAAGACTAGCAGACTTTGGTCCCCAGTCCACGGCTCAACAGGCAGAATTCTTGCTGAGCTTCTCAACATTGACGTATAGCCAGCTTTGACTAGTTGACCATTTGACAACTTGGGAGACTCAAACACTCATTTTTGTAACCTGTTTCTGGAGACAGATGTGGTTTAATGGCTCACCCTTTCAACTTCATGAGGTGGGTGTTGCCTCCCTTGATGTACCCACTCCTCTGTCCTGCCCTCTTTCAAGAATCACTGTGCCATAACTGAAGGGCCTCCTCACTTGATAGCCTTACAACGCAAGCCATGTGAGTAACTAGAGGATCACACCTGGATGTCAGACTCACAGATATACACCTGGAAATAGGTTACAATGGTCCCAGCCTTCTTCACACTAGTGATCACTATTACAAAACCAGTTTGCTGCCACCACCACACTGGTAGTACTCAACTCTTGGTAAGGGTAGTAGCCCTTTACCACTCTGAGGGTAATGCTTTGTGCACCCCTAGCAGCCTAACAAGACTGCAATCTGTGAAACAGGACAAGGGCACACATTTATGATCTGTGTTCACCGATGACCAAAAATTGGTTCCAAGAATCCAGTTATCATTGCAGCTGGGGCAATCAGGGCAAGAGTTCATGTCCATCATAATGCAGGAGACTTTCCATCCCAACACATACATAGATATGGGCTTGGTTAATTTGCCCAATCCCATCCATACTGCAACACCATCACTTTCCCTTGGCCCTCATTATGACATCTCTATTAACTCAGCAGGGGAATACAAGGGCCAGAATGAATGATTCCAGCTGGTATAACCATGTGAGTTATCATGAATGACGAGTTATTTATCCAGGAATGGGACATAACACACTGGGAGTTCCAGGAAGGCTGTGAATGCAGCAGCAACCAGCAACACCACAGCTCCACATTTGACTCCTAGTCTTGTTTCCGTGGGCCAAGAATGATCAGGTCCGAAGTTTGCAGACCCGATAATTCCAGGTTCCAGAAAAACTGGAAAACTTATAGGTGCAGAATACCACATCACACTGGGGATGCCACTCCATGAAACTCATAATGATGGTCTTAGTCTTCAGATCTGACTTTGATCTCTTCATTTGTACTCATGGATTTTCAGACACACATTTATAGTCCAGGTCACAAAGTTACTTGCACACCAAATTTAAATTTAGAATCAAAACTAACTTCATTTTTTTTGTATAAACGCACATTTTCTATTCACAAACTGTGAATTGACATACAGAAGTGAATTTGCTCACATGTACTAAACAACACAACAATGTGATGTAATATTATAGTGTGAACAACACTTCCACAGGCAAATTATTGGGGTTCAGAGAGGAGGCATCTGCTCAACTAGGCAGGCACCCACACAATTAGGGGTTTGTAAGTTTTCACAGACTTTTGGCCTGTATATTCCATGGTTGGGGATTTACTTCTTACAAGAGTTGTTGTAAATCTTTATACCTGTACACAATTAGAATATCTATGGAACTTCCTAAGATTGTTGTGGATATAGGACAAGGGTTTCTCCCAGTGCTTAATTTGAGCTGGTGGTTGTAGGTGGGGTACACCATCCCTTATTTTTGGGAACTGGTACTTATTTTTTCTCATTAGACCTTGAGCCATGGCAAGAGAGAGAAAAACACACAAGGAATAGAAAGGCAAAAATGTTGTGACAAAGGGAGAAAGCAATCATGAACAAAAAGTGCAAGAGTAATATAAAGGGGCAGAGAGTGTATTGTAGGTTATCTAAGATGTATGAGGTGGAATCACGACTAGGAATCCTTGGTATTTAACAACCCTGATATTTCACAGCACTAGTCACAGGCTTCTGAGCATAACATAGCCTTCAGCATTGCAAAATAAGTACTGTTTTCCCCACTGTTCTCCCGGTAGTAACAAAAAAATAAGTTAGCAGATGTATTTGGGTGGCACATTTCCACAGGAGGTTGTGTGTATTTTCACATGACAGTAAGTTTGAATTCACTACGAGTAACAGGACACCCCTGAGAACCTTCTACAGTGACTGCTTTAAAGGAGATTTTCCAGCATTCCTTGAGATTTTTTTAAAAAAAAGGTATTTATTCCAAAGTAGGTTAAACCACCGGGAGTACCTGCCAGATTTTCTCTGAATCTTGTTGCTAAGTTTTGAAGATATATATTGACCTAATATGTGACAGTACATCACATGTCGACACAACGCATGCCATCACACCCCGGTTGTAACAACTCAAGTGCTGTTACAATGTGTTACTATTACAACGCTCACTTTTACCATGCATAAGCCTTTACCACACATGTTATTACAACGCAAAGGCATGCATGGTAAAGGCATAGACTTGGTAAAAGTGGTTAAGGTATATATACACACACACACACATAGATATATATATATATATATATATATATATATATATATATATATATATATATATATATATCTATGTGTGTGTGTGTGTATTACTTTCTTTAATACCCCCTAAAATACCAAAATTACCCATAGTACCCCAATAACCATACTCCCTAAAACCCTAAAATTACCCTTAGCACCCCAAAACCAATACCCACCCTCAGCCCTAAAATTATCCTTAGGACCCCAAACCCACCTTGAACCCTAAAATTACCCTTAGCATCTCAAAACTCAAACCCACCCGGAACCCTATACTTACCTTATACTTATATGTGACACACATATGCCTTTACCATTCATGCCTTTACAATGAAATTCCTTGGCCAAGGCGTATGCATTGTAATGCCATGCATTGTAATGGCATGGCGATGTGATGGTAGTTGTGTTGTGATGGCATGTGTTCTAATGGCATGTGTTGTACTGAATTCGTTGTAATGGCTGTTTCCCATAGTGACCACATAAAACACAATAGACCATGCTAACTCTTCAGAATTTCTTGAACTCTACACCATCATCACATTACATTTGGAGAGGTGCAGCAACATCGAAGCACACTCATTTAATCTGGTCATTTTGTTACTGTCAGCTTAGTTTCCAGTTTACTTTTCATCTCTGTCCTTGTCCTCAAGGCAGGATGCCATTATATTTTAGAGTACATTTTTAATGGCACAGTGAAAACTGCAAGACCCATCTAGTAACGTACACAGAATAAGCACGTACCTCATACAGCCACTCATAATTGTACAATTAATCAGTACACAACTACATTATCAACATACTAATGCTCTCAGCTATAGAAAGCCAAACATATTGGATTTTCCAAAGCTTCTTTTTAAAGGTTAATTAATCTTTGCAGTGAACCCAGTTACTTCATTTCTCTGTCAAATGGTGAATCATCTAAATATTTGTAGTATGTGTTTCTCTATGTACATGCAATTGCTATCAGTCTTTAAACAATTAGAATATCTGGATGGTGTTTAAAAGAATGAGCCAGAACAAGCTGAATAAAATAACAAGCTTTGACTGCCAGCACTCAGAACTGGTTCATCTCAACTGATTGGCTCTGAAGAGGGAACCTCGCCTGGCCTCCGAGGAATCAGGCTTCTGAGCACTAGCTCGTTCTCATCAAGGAGCAGCCTCACTCTAACAGCATGCAGACAGCGCATGCGTGTCCTTTAATTCTAAGCCCCCTGTCACCAGAACTGACAAACTAGCTAGTTAAAAAAATTGTATCTGGAGTTATGAGTTTGAGTTTGAGTTTAAAATATTTATAAAAGCGCACTTTCACCAGCGGTTTCATGGCGCTGCAACAAACAAATCCCCAGAGGGGAAAACAGAAAATAACAAGGAGAGAGCGAAGGCAACAAGTGACCTAGTTAACAGATTTAGCAAATAGATGGGCTTTGAGTTTTTTTTCGGAATTGAGGGTAAAGAGTTAGAGATCTAAGCTCTAGAGGCAAAGAGTTCCACAGGACTGGGGCAAGGGTCGCGAACTTTGATCCTCCCCATTTCTTCCTCCGGAAACGGGAGACTGACAGCAGGGATTGGGTAGATGATCGTAGTTCTCTAGTTGGAACATAGGGAACGATCTCAGAAGTGATGAAGGCCGGAGCCGCGCCCAGTCGTGCTTGAAAGGTGATAGAAGCAAGCTTAAACTGGACGCGTTCACGGACAGGGAGCCAGTGTAAGGATTTAAGAAGGGGTGTTACGTGGTGGGATTTTGGGAGATTGAACACCAACCGTGCCGCCTGGTTCTGGATCAGCTGCAAGCGCTTTAAACAATATGCAGGAATACCTGCATATAAGGCGTTGCCATAATCCAGGCGGGAAATAACCATCGCCAGGATGATCAGTTTCAAGGCATCAAAAGAAAAAAAACGAGATACCTTGCGGATGGTGCGTAGTGACAAAAAGGAAGAGGACACCACAGAACTAACCTGGGAGTGAAGAGTGAGCTGGGAATTAAGTTTGATACCTAACGTTTTAACTGAGGTAGAAGGGACCGGGGGAGAACCTAGGGAAGGGGGCCAAAAAAGAGGAGACCAGGGACTGGAGCAACCACCCGTCAGCACCAACTCGGTCTTATCCGGGTTAAGTTTCAGGTGGTTGTAGTTCATCCTGTCCCGGATAAAAATCATAATAGACTGAAAATTTGAAATGGAAGCAGAGGAAGAAGACAGATTGAAAACAAGTTGGAAGTCATCCGCATAATTATAGACGCTGACCTCCATTTGCTGTAACGAAAAAATAAGGGGGGCGATATAGAGGTTGAACAAAAGAGGTGAGAGGGAGGAACCTTGGGGGACCCCGCACTGAACTTTCCGGAAGTCCGCAGAAAAGTCACCCAGGCAAACAGCCTGGGTGCGGTCCCTCAGGAAGGAGGATAACCATACCAGGGCGGTACCCCCGATCCCCGCCGCCCTGACACGGGAGAGTAAGATGGTATGGTCGACCGTGTCAAAGGCGGCTGAGAGATCAAGGAGGACCAAAGCCTGAGCCTGGTTGGTATCCATTCCCTCCCTGAGGTTGTCAAGGACCGAAAGTACTACGGACTCCGTAGAGTGTGTGGGGCGGAAGCCGGCCTGGCGGGGAGCCAGAACCCCATACTCCTCCACATAGGTGCTCAAAGACTTGGTAACATGGCGTTTGAGCACCTTAGCCAAAATGGTAGGAGAGAGATGGGGCGATAATTGGCGGAGACCGAAGGGTCTGCGCCAGGCTTTTTTAAGATGGGAACAATAACAGCTGTTTTTAGTGAATTGGCTACAACTCCCTGGGAAAGAGAACTGTTAAGGAAGTGAAGAGGGGGATCTGGACAAGTTGTATAAATATGGCGAAGGATGTGCGCGGGACAAGTATCCAGTGGGGAGCCAGATTTGACCAAGGGGATTATCGAGGTCAAGGATTCCTTAGTCAGGGGGGGAAGGACATCGAGTTGTCCCTTAGGTGGAGGACACTGAGGGTCAACAAAAGTCGGGGAGCGTGAAGGAATGTTAGCTTTAATAGTAGCAATCTTCTAAATAAAAAAATTATTAAGGGAGTGACAGAGGTCCTGGGAAGGGGAGGGCTTAAGAGATGTCCTATCGGAGAATGCCAAATTGTGGACTATCGAGAAGATTTCCCTCGGCTGATTCTCAGCTGTAAGAATCTTAGAGGAGAAGTAGGCCGTTTTTGCCACCAGAATGGCCCTCTTGTATTGAGCCAGAAGAGTGGTGAACTCAGATCTGAGTAAGGGGCAATAATTCCTCCTCCAGGCACGCTCGGCTCGGCGTACCGCTAATTTGGTGGTCTTAAGATCCTCGCTGAACCACAAGTTGGCATCCTTCTCCCGCTTTGATGTCACCCGCTTCAGCGGGGCAATGGAATCACAGCCTGAGAGGAGCCAGTGTTCGATAGCAGCGGCCTGAGAAAGAGTAGATAGGCCTTCTAGGGTAGGATAGGAAGAAATTAACAATGCGGAAGTTATGACGGGAAGAAAACCATATGACCATAGTGAAGGTGCTGTGTGATTTTAAACATGTTTGAAGAAGAGAAACTAATGGTTTTGAGGGGGCAGTGATGAATGGATAGGTGTTATGGATGGTGGATTCCCATATTGTTTCACTTTGCATTGTCCATCGTTATCTCCCTCTCTCGAGATAGAAATGGATGATTTGGTGGGAGCGGTGGATGGATGAAAGTGACGTTATAGGTAGAAATGGTCATATTTTGTCACTTAATGTTCAAAAAAACAACCTAGAAATTCATTGAAAAAACAAAGTTAAAGTGACGTTATAGTTAGCTCTGCTATCAATATTTTATTTTATGTTATAAATTCACTGAAAGCTACAAATGTTAAAGTGAGTTTATAGTTAGGTGAAGATGTCAGTTAAAAAATACAACTCTAAACAGAAAAAACACTGAAATTCACCAGCTAATATAATTAAAGGAGCTAACTATAACTTGAACTCCCGCCATTCACTGCTTATGACCTCATATATTAAATCAGCCATGACATGTTCAATGACATCACTGATGACATCTCAAATGACATTAGCAGTGCTACATGCCTGTCCTTGCCTGCTTCTAAAGGAAGCATCTTTGGTGATCTTTGTATTATACAGGTTGGACAAAGGTGAGAGATTGTTAAAACTGTTGTTGCATTTGTGTGTACTAATGACCAACCTGTAATTTTCCGTCACTGGCCCATGGCTTTTTCAGAATTAGCTTCTTCTCTGCCTTTTCTGCCCACCTCACCCAATCCTACATCATGCCCTGTTCCTCTGCCCCTGTTTCCTCTTACCCCCTCACCAAGGGCTCAGAGGCTCTTTCTTTTTCCTTCTTGGAGTCATACCCTAAACCTTATAGACCGGTTTAAGAAATCAGATTACTGGTTAAGGATTTGAGGACCCTTCTCAAGCAACAACCACACTCCTTGTCAGGGTGAATCACAAAAGTCACTACATTAACTTGTGCTTAACCATCTGGTAGATTTCATTACAAGACCGGAGGCTATCATTATGCATATAACTTTTAATGCAACTCCAAACAGCCGCATATGTCACAAAGCAATAGTTCCAATGGAACATTCCTAACAAAACAATTCTAGTAAGCACAAGGCAAGCAGCCTCTTTTAAATGCGGCTCCAAGCAGATAAGTCATGTTTTTTCTTACTCTTGAAACTGTTCATTAATTACCATCTATTTGTTGTATTTGTACTGCTATTTATGAATTATCTTCGATATTGACACTAGAGCCTGCTCTTCTGTCAAATACATATGATTTTCTTCTACATTGAGTAATATATTTCTGTTTTTTCCTATTTCTTTAATTGCCTTCTACTCGCGGGACGATCCGCTCCCTTTTCTCCCATCACTCGTTCCTTACCCGTCCTCCAATGTATGGAGGTCGGCTCGATATCCTTTTGTTCGTTTTCCCCATAGCCGCGCTGCTTTCTCTTCTAACTGCCTGAGCGCTTTGCCTTTCGCGCGTTATACTTTTGCGGGCTGAGAAGATAATATCTTCCCTCGTTGCCCTCTTCCCTCTCCCGGCAGCGCCCGTGTCCTTGCACGTCTTACTGCCATGTCATTTACCCCAAAAAAAATTAGGAAGGGCCATTGGCAACACACGCGCTGCGCGTTGTTGTCGCCTAGCGCCCTTCCTCTAACGCGATGCTGACAATGAGCGTGTCCAGCCACCCGGCTGATCGCGCACAGGGAAACTGTCAGTTTCCCAACGCGATCGGCCGAATTACATCAATTTATCGTTTTTGCTCGCTACTGTTCAACAAACATTTTGGGCTATATTATTTATTTTATATCTAAATAGATTTACAACTCTATTCTAATCAGTACCCACTGCACAAAAAAAAAAAGTGGGAATTACTCTTTATCTAATTACATTCTTATATATAAAAAAAAAAAGAGGGGTTAGAGAAAAAAGATCCTTAAACCATTTATCATGTCTGACTCAGATTCAGACAAAAACGATCTTTCTCTCCCCAATATTGAAAATGAGGCATTTAAATCATTAATACATAAAGAAATGAGGTCCTGTATGTTCTCTACACTTTCTCATGTCATGGCTTCTGAAAGACCCTTTCCTCCCGAAGAGGAGGATGAATTTCAATTTGATTTTGAAAATGTTACTGACCTCAATGAATTAAGGGGTAAAAAAACTAAAAATATTGACTCCACCCCTAAGAGCACTATTTCAGGTCCTAGTACCTCGGGTGTCCCTAGCGGCACAAATTATAAAGGTGTCCCCCGCGGCACAAATTATAAAGGTGTCCTCAGCGGCACAACTTATCCAAGTGCTCAGAATAATGAATTCATCCATGATGATTTTAACAATTTTAACAATGATGATTTTACTGATAATGCCTCAGAATTCCCCGACGAATACATCCTCGACTTGGACGAGGATAATCAAGATTTTGAATCCTATGATGATAATTTAGCTTCCTCATCTAAGGATAGCGTCCTTGACCCTTCAGGTGAAGAGATGTTTTCACCTCTGAACATCAGACACCCTAGAAGCTCTGATTGGGTCCCCATGGACCATGTTAGCAAATTTATTACTAAATGGATCAGGAACCCCCTAGAGAGGGACACTCGTAATCTCCTACGAGCTGAATGTTCAAGACCTTCTATCGAAGGTAAAGTCTGCCAAACTCCTAACCTTGATCCCGAACTGATAAAATATCTTTTCAAGCTTGGTAGGGATCCAAGAAAAGGTATGGAGAGATCCCTTAAAATCTGTCAAGACAGAGTTCTTGATATTTTAGGTCCCCTCACTAAGATTATTGATGCCGCTGAAGACAGTCATCGCAACAGTTCCAGCCTAGATACTAACCTTATACGTGGTTGGAGTCAAAGGGCACTAGTTCTTCTAGGGAACGCTAATGCTGGTCTCAATTCGGAAAGAAGGAGAGTCGTTCTGACTAAGATTAGCCCAAAGTTGAGCGAATTAGCCGATAAGGAGCCTTCACTTAATCCTAAAGGGCTTCTTTTTGGCGAAGACCTAATCAAGACTCTAGGCAAATACGTGTCCACTTTTACAGCCCTGGATAAAGCACACCAAAGTATGAAAAAGGTTTTCAATGTCAACAACAATAACCTTTTTGGCAGGGCCGGAAGAAGGGGCCAATCTTTTGGCCGCTTTAATCGTAGGCCCTTCGGTAGATCCAGAGGTTATAACGCAAGAGGCGACTATCAGTCTTCCTACCAAACTCAATTCTACCCTTCAAGAGGAAGAGGCTTCCGCTCGAGAGGTTCGAGACCAAGAAGGGGATCTAACGACACCAACCCACAAAGTAAGTCATTTGAATGCTTTGTTGCCTTTTTGGGAGGCAGATTAAAATTCTTTCTCCAGAACTGGAAATTAATTACTCAAGACCCTTGGGTTCTGAACACTGTTACTGGTTTTTCAATAGATTTCATAGACACTCCGATTCAGGTTTCTTTCCCAAGAGTAATGCCTCTCTCTCAGGATCAAGAAAAGATTATAGAAGAGGAGATCTCTTCAATGCTCCTGAAAGGCGCAATCATAGAAGTCCCTATGGAAACTCTGAGGTTTGTAAGTACTCTTTTTCTAGTAGAAAAAAAGGACAAAGGTTGGAGACCCGTCATAAATCTCAGAGAACTCAACAAATATCTTGTTTACAGACATTTCAAGATTGAAGGTATCCATCTTCTGAGAGATCTCTTGCTAGAAGGAGACTGGTTGGTCAAACTAGATCTCAAAGACGCCTGTTTTACCATTCCTATGGCCGAGAAAGATCAACCCTTCCTACAATTTATTTGGAAGAATCGACTTTATCAATTCCAAGCTCTCCCCTTCGGACTCTCATCAGCCCCTTGGTGTTTCACCAAAATAATGAGAGCAGTCGCCTCATCTCTAAGAGAAAAGGGTATTCGTATGATTATATATCTAGACGATATCCTTATTATGTCCCAAGAGTATACTCAAATTCTTCAAGATCTCAAAACTGTCATGGATCTTTTAGAAAACCTGGGATTTATTGTGAACAAAGAAAAATCAATACTGTCCCCCTCAATGTCCATGGAATTCCTAGGTTTCACCGTAGATACCACCAGTCGTCTTCTCCTTCTTCCTCAGAAGAAGATCTCCAAAATCAAAAAAGAGATAAGACATGTCCTCAAACATCAAAATCTTTCCTTACGAGAACTAGCCAGACTTCTAGGTCTTCTCTCTTCCTCCATTCAGGCTATCTTTCCGGGGCCTCTAAATTATCGGGCCCTTCAAAGGATAAAAGGGAAAGCTTTAAGATCAGGTCTCTGGTACGGAGACCGTGTTTCCCTGAACCAAGAGTCCATTTCAGAACTAACCTGGTGGTTGGAGAATTTGGATGCTTGGAACGGCAGAGCAATATTTGGCTCAACACCAGATTTTATTTTGGAATCAGATGCGAGCCTTCATGGCTGGGGTGCCTGTCTCCTAGATTAAAATACTGGTGGAATTTGGTCTCAAGAGGAGTCTTCTCACCATATAAACTACCTAGAACTAACTGCAGGCCTTTATGCTCTAATGAGCTTCAAACACTCCCTTCAAGGCAGATCGGTTGGTTTAAAAATGGACAATATGTCCGCTGTTGCCTATATAAACCGTCTGGGTGGAACAAAGTCGGAAGACTTGTCAAATTTGGTCAAAAAACGTTGGATCTTTTGTCTAGAACACAAAATTTCTCTAAGAGCAGAATACCTTCCAGGAGAATCCAACCTTTCTGCAGATTGGAACTCAAGATTCCTCCTGGATCATTCCGATTGGAAACTGAACACCTTAGTATTCAATTCCCTCAATGACTTTTGGGGTCCCTTTCAAATAGACCTTTTTGCGAGCAGATTAACCTTTCAAATGGAACCCTATTACAGCTGGATGCCCGACCCGGGTGCTCTAGCAGTCAATCCTTTCCTCCAATCATGGGTTGGAGTCAACGCTTATGCCTTCCCTCCCTTTGCAATGATTCAGAGGGTCCTCCAGAAAATAAGACATCAACATGCTTCCATTGTCCTGATAACTCCCTTTTGGCCTTCCCAAGCCTGGTTCCCAACTACTCTGGAGATGTCTTAGGACCTTCCTTTCCTAATTCCTTCTCTCAACGACCTTCTCACCGACATAGACGGTCTAATTCACCCTCTTGTTCATACAGGGAAGTTGAACCTTCTTGCCTGGAGAGTGTCAGGAGATCCAATGATCTCTCTAGACTTTCGTCAACAGCTTCAACTCTCCTCGGAGAATCCTGGGCCCCCGGAACACACTACCGGTATAACAACATTTGGAAAGTCTGGTTACGTTGGTGCTTGGAAAGGGACTTGGATCCCGTGGAAGCACCTATCGTTGATATAATCAATTTCCTTGGAGAACAACTTGATAGAGGTCTGAGTTACAGATCTATCAATTGCTATAGATCAGCTATTTCTGCCGGTCATTCCTTGGTCAACAATAAAACGGTAGGTAAAAATCCTATTATTTGTAGAATCCTTAAAAGTATAAGACTTAGAAGACCTCCAAAACCTAGATATCAATCTCTCTGTGATGTTAAATTAATTCTTGACCTTTTCTGTACTTGGCCAGATAACTCACTTTTGAACAGAAAGAACCTTTCTATCAAACTAGCTACTCTTCTTTGTCTAATTTCATGTCGTAGAGTTTCTGATGTTAGAGCTCTAGATATTTCCTATAGATCTTATGATATGTTTGGTGTTAAATTTGAACTCCACAGAAGGACCAAAACTATGTCTGATTCTATTTTCCATCCTCGTTTTGACATTTGCAAAAAACTTTGTGTTGTAGATTGTATGAAACAATATGATTCGAGAATGCATACTCTTCGCCCTTCTGGCGTTAATCAATTACTTATATCCTTTGTTAAACCTCATAAAGGTATCTCTTCTGTCTCTATTGCAAGATGGGTTAAAATTGCTATGAATTTTGCTGGTGTTGATCTTAATATTTTCAAACCACATTCTATCAGAGGTGCTATGGCCAGTAAGTCCTTTTGGTCAGGAGGTAAGTTAGATGATATTCTAAAAGCTGCTGATTGGTCAAATTCTAGAACCTTTGCTCATCATTATTGCAGACCTATATCTCACATGTCTGATGTTGTTTTACAAGGCTACCAACATGCATAATGATAGCCTCCGGTCTTGTAATGAAATTGCGATTCTCCTATTAACATGACCAGAGAATCTGGATTTCATTAAAGACACGGAGGCTAGCATTATCCCTCCCACCCTTCCCTGGGTGGTTAATAATTATTCTTTTACTTACTATTTACTTCTGTAAAACTGATAAAATGTTCATTATTGCTTTTCTATTACAATAAACAAACTTTAATGAATGGAATATTTTATTTGATTCCTTACTGTTCCTTATCAAGATTAATCCTTCTTTATATTTCTGAATTTATATACACTTCTTTTCTTTTCAGATAACCTCTCGTGAACTTATATTCCTGATCGTTTGTCTTCGGATCTTGGAGATTTCGTTTGTCCTCCATCTACCCTGATTTTATGAAGTCTCATCGTTGAAGTTTCTCATTGGGACATTTCCTTTCTCTCCTTTACTCCTTATTTAAAAGAGGCTGCTTGCCTTGTGCTTACTAGAATTGTTTTGTTAAGAATGTTCCATTGGAACTATTGCTTTGTGACATATGCGGCTGTTTGGAGTTGCATTCAAAGTTATATGCATAATGCTAGCCTCCGTGTCTTTAATGAAATCCAGATTCTCTGGTCATGTTAATAGGAGAATCGCAATTCAGGCTCAACGTAGAGGCAAAATGTAAAGAATTTATGCAGCACACACACAGTAATAAAGTGAAAACAAAAACAAGAAAAAACCCAAACTAATGAAGGAAAATAGAGCAAAGTTTAATAAATAAAATTACACTAGATGAAAAAAATCAATCAGTAGAAGCAGAGCTATTCCATTTTTATAATTTTACATATGGCACCTAAAAACATAAAGGACCACGCACGGTCATGCTAGATTGTTGGAAAAGTCACAAGTTCTGGCCAACCGCGATAGAGCACGGGCCGGGTACAGATTCAGGTTAGTCCCACTGAAAAAGCGACCTTCTCAAAGTCTGGTGTGAAGAGTTAGATCCCGATGGAGGAGGTCCCGAGGAACAGGGAGAGCATCTCGGATGGTTATCGCAGTAGTGCAAAAATCTAGTGAGGCATCCTGGACAGTCATTGCTGGAGCTATGTGTTTGTGGTTACAGGGAGCTGTCATTGCTGTAGAGCACAGAGCAGATTTAGAGTTGCTGGCCATCGCTGGCAGTCGCTGTAGTGCTAAGAGTCAGCTTCAATGGAGCTTCACGTTTGTAGTCATTGCGGATGGCAATGTCTCCACGTGAACAGACCAATTTGTGGTTGCAAAGGGCCCAAAACATCAGGCTGTCTCGTTTTCTTGCAGAGGAGTTTACTTTGATACCACCCAAAGACCCAGGACCTGGGAATGCAACTGTTGGGGATGAGGTAAAAAATAAAATATCTAAAAATAAATAGTTTAAAAAAAATTGTAAATCAGTATAAAAAAATAAATATAACAGTTAATACATTTAAAAATTGTCATTTACAAAACCTTTGAAATTCACTGAAAAAAACATAGGTTTCAGACATGTTATAGTTAGGATTTAACATTTAAAAAACCTTCAAAATTCACTGAAAAAAACATAGGTTTCAGAAATGTTATAGTTAGGAATTAGCATTTAAAAAACCTTAGAAATTCACTGAAAAAAACATAGGTTTTAGGGGTTTTATAGTTAGCTGGACATTTCACTCATACAAAACCATTGAAATTCCTCCGTTATAGTTAGTTGTACTAACTATAACTCGCGTGCCCGGAATCAACTGTTGATGATGTCACATATTACATCATTCATGACATGGTCAGTGACATCACTGATGACATCTCAAATGACATCATCCACGTGACAATCTGATACATCTCATCATACACTATTTCAATGGTTTTGTACGAGTGAAATGTCCAGCTAACTATAACATCCTTAAAACCTATGGTTTTTTCAGTGAATTTCTAAGGTTTTTTAAATGCTAATTCCTAACTATAACATGTTTGAAATCTATGTTTTTTTCAGTGAATTTCGAAGATTTTTTAAATGTTAAATCCTAACTATAACATGTCTGAAACCTATGTTTTTTTCAGTGAATTTCAAAGGTTTTGTAAATGACAATTTTTAAATGTATTAACTGTTATATTTATTTTTTTTATACTGATTTACTAATTTTTTTTAACTATTTATTTTTAGATATTTTATTTTTTAAATTACATTATACATTACATTACAAAATATACTTTTGCGGTAAGAATTACTTTGGTTTAAATAAGTACAGTAGTTACAGTTGTTGCAATGGGCAACACAATTTCAAAGACAATGCAACATTGAGCTCAATGGGAATTTCTAGTTAAATGCAATTAGTTACTTTATGGATTAACCACAGGACTGGATCCTAGATTCAGTCCTGGGACATCTCCTGTAAACAGTTGAGTAAAAGCGTTTTGGTTACAGTCGTGATTTTTAAGGAATATTATTGTATTTTAAAGGTTGACACTTAGAAACGTTTTCACATAGAATCACCAATGTTATCCTATGGGAGGAAATTCACTTAGCGGGTAAGTAGTGTTATCGTTACTTTTTCTTACTCAGTGGTGGATCCTGGATCCAGCACGGGTGCATCTCCTGTAAACATTTAAAATAATGCGTTTAAGTCATACAGGTGATTTTTAAGGAATATTTGTAATTTTTGAAAATCGACACTTAGAAACTTTTCTGGTGAAAACCAGACAATGGATTCCTATGGAAGGAAATACAAGCTGCTGGAAAGTACGTTTAGAATTACTTTTCAGGGTCAGTGCTGGGCTAAAAGATACAGCACTGGGGTCTCTCCTGATAACAGGTGACTAAATCAAAATTCGTAGTTCGGCTGATTTTACAGGAATATTTTAAAGTTCCAAAACTCCACACTTTCCAAGTGAAACCAGTCCATGTTAGCCTATGGAAGAAAATTCAAATTACTGGTAAGTAAGGTTAGAATTAGTTTTCAGGATCAGTACTGGGCTCAAAGATGCAGCACTGAGGTCTCTCCTGATAACAGGTGAGTAAATCGGAATTTGTTGTTCGGCTGATTTTACTTTGGTCCCAGATATATAAAGCCACTTTCCTACACCATCCCCTACCTTCACCACTGTGCAAACATGTCCTGTGGCGCATTTTAAGTTGGGGAAATAATTCCCCTTCAATCCTGAGGGTCCCTAGGGTCCAACTTGCCCACTAGGTACATCCAGTAAGCGCCACAGAGCTGCGTAGCAGAGAGATGTAAAAAGGGGCACGGCCTAGACCACCTCTCTGCAACGCAGCGCAGTGGCGCTTACTGGAAGCACCTGGTTGGCTAGTTGGCCCCCACGGTCCCTCAGGATTGAAGGGGAATTTTTCCCCCAACTTAAAATGCACCACAGGGCATGTTTGCACACATATCACCTCAGGCCCCGCCCCCTACCTTCACCACTGTGCAAATACGCCCCGCGGTGTGTTTTAAGTTGGGGGATTAAATTAATTTAAATCCTGAGTGTCCCTAGAGTCCAACTAGCCCACTAGGTTCCTCCAGTAAGCATCACAGAGCTGCGTTGCAGAGAGGTGTAAAAAGTGTCACGGCCTGGACCACCTCTCCACAACGCAGCACAGTGGCACTTAATGGAAGCACCTGGTGGGCTAGCTAGCCGCTTGGGGCTCTCAGAATTGAAGGAGAATGATTTCCCCAACTTAAAACGCACCATAGGGCGTGTTTGCACACGTCACCTCAGGCCCCGTCCCCTCCCTTCCCCACTGTGTAAACACGCCCTGTGGCCGTTTTAACTTGAAAGATTAAGTCCCCTTGAATCCTAAGGGTCCTTAGGGGCAAATTAGCCCACTAGGTATCTCCAGTAAGGGAAACAACCGTTTCAATGCAACTATTACCACAAACTACCTTTACAACGCAACTATTAGCACGCAGGATCCTTTACAACGAATGCCTTTACAACGCATGACATTACATCGTAGATGCCTTTACAACGCATGCCATTACAACGTTAGTATAGGTAACTATATAATTTTAATAAAACTTTTTTAAATAATTAAATATTAATTATTTAATATATTAAAAATAAAATTATTATTATAAAAAAGTACTTTAAATAAATTAAAAAAATTAATTAATTTAAGAAATTTTAATATTAGTTAAAAAAGTAAACAAAAATTTAAAAATAGTAATTTTGACCCCTACACTATCCAGCACTTACCCTACTATTACACCCCCCTGGAGTTAGAATAGTCATTTTTACCCGTACACTATCCAGCACTTACCCTACTATTACACCCCCCGGAGTTAGAATAGTAATTTTTACCCCTACACTATACAACACTTACCCTACTATTACACCCCCCTGGAGTTAGAATAGTAATTTTTACCCCTACATTATCCAGCACTTACCCTACTATTACACCCCCCTGGAGTTAGAATAGTAATTTTTACCCCTACATTATCCAGCACTTACCCTACTATTACACCCCCCTGGAGTTAGAATAGTAATTTTTACCCCTACATTATCCAGCACTTACCCTACTATTACACCCCCCTGGAGTTAGTATAGTAATTTTTATCCCCTACATTATCCAGCACTTACCCTACTATTACACCCCCTGGAGTTAGAATAGTAATTTTTATCCCTACATTATCCACCACTTACCCTACTATTACTCCCCCCTGGAGTTTGAATTTTATTTTTAAACACCTACATTATTTTTAAATTAAATATATATATATTTAAAAATAATAGATTTTTTTTTAAATAATTAAATTAAATGAATTAATTTTTATAAATTAAATTTTTAAATAAAATTATATACTTACCTATACTTACGTTGTAATGGCATGCGTTGTAATAGCATTGGCGATGTAATGTCATGCGTTGTAAAGGCATTCATTGTAAAGGATCCTGCATTGTAAAAATTGCGTTGTAAAGGTAGGCGTTGTTAAAGTATGCGTCGTAACGTCATACATCCCTCCAGTAAGGGCCATTGCAGAGAGGTGTAAAAAGGGGCACGGCCTGCACTACTTCTCTGCAACGCAATGCAGTGGCGCTTCTTGTAAGCACCTGGTGGGCTACTTGGTCCCCAGGGTCCCTCAGGATTGAAGGAGAATGATTTCCCCAACTTAAAACGCGCCACAGGGAGTGATTGCCCACATTACCTCAGGCTCGCCCCCGCCCTTCCCCACTGTGTATACGCGCCCTGTGGCCGTTCTAAGTTGAGACATTAAGTCCCCTTGAATCCTAAGGGTCCCTAGGGTCAAACTAGTCCACTAGGTACCTCCAGTAAGCGCCACAGAGCTGCTTTCTAGAGAGGTGTAAAAAGGGGCGTGGCCTCTGACCACCTGTATGCAACGCAGCTCACTGGCATGTACTGCAGATACCTGTTGGGCTAGTTGGCCCAAGGTATTTTTTAACCCACATTCCTTCTGACCCTTCCACTTTCACAATAACACATAGTATCACTTTGCAAAAAGTGGGCGGGAAGAACCCGATGATGAAGCATGCCACCAAGGGACCTTTTGGTGTGTAAGGGTTATTTTGAGAAAACGTATTGTATTCTTTGATGAACTTATAGCAGTCATTGGAAGGACGTTTTTTTGGGGGGGAATGAAGTTTTTCCCTGAATTAAGGGTGGACTTCCTTTGTTTTTTCACAATTTCTTAAGGAGGCAGAGTCTACAGCGTACCTAACTTTTTTCTCCCTTCTTTGTTCTTTGTGAGTAGCAAAATAGCCCTTAAGTCTCTAACGTACCTTTCTTCTCTATGGGGTACATGCATCAAGCTAATTACTGAATTGGCCCCTTTGTGACCGGTAATTAGCCTTTTGGGATGCATCAAGCCCAAGCCATTTGCAAAATAGGTAATTGCAAAATTTACGATTACCTATTTTGCGACTGCAGTTAGGGAATCTCAATTTGCGATTCCCTAAATGCAATGCAAGAAGCATTGTGAGAATGTGACTTTGCATAAAGGAATCGCAAATTACCATCAACTTCAAGTTGATGGTAATTTGCAATTTCTTAGAAAAATGCTCAAAATTGCATTTTTCTACATGCCATGTGGCGCACACACACATGCCCTCAGGGCACGTCTGTGCGCCACATGTGCACTCATGACATTTTTTGTGGTACATCAGGATGGCCTCAGGATGGCCTTTTGGCCCCCTAGTGCGCTTGAAATTGCATGCGCAATATGCGATTACCTTTTTGGTAATCGCAAATTGCAAATGGCTTCCCATTCATTCCTATGGGCCTCATGGTCCATAGAAAGGAACGGGAAGGCATTCCCTATTAGCGAATCACAGTTTGCAATTCGCTAATAGGGAATGTGTAGGAATCGCAATTTATTTACCGATTCCTACATGCATAGGGAATTGCAAGTCCTTAATAGCAATTCCTTAAAAATCGCTATTAAGGGATCGCAACTCCTTACACTGATCCATGTGCCCCTATATCTTATATTTCTCCTATTCAGTTGTCTACTCTTAAGACCTCTTCTAGTCTGATCATTGAGCAAGAACTGTCAAGTCTAACATACTGGCCATTATTGAAATCTGACTGGGGGCGGCGCCATCTCTAGTTCTCCATGATGCAATCCCCTTGGATTAGGATCCTGACCCAAAACTGCTCTAGAAATAACACAGGAAGATTATAAGTCATCTTTAAAGGCTTATTATGCACTATAAGCTTTCAAGACTTCATCCTTCAAAGTGTGCGGCATGGCTACTTTACTGCGTAAGCTAGTTGGAGAACTCTCTAAAATCAAGCACCTCCAGGTCCATGTTGATTTACTTCTAGTATGGCCTGAAGTCCATTTCGTTGAAAAGGAATTATGTTGCTGTAGTGCTTCTTTTCGACATGTCTGACGACTTTGATAAAGTTCATCACCTCCCCCTTCTACTGAGAGGAACTTGTCATCAATGGAACCATACTAGACTGGAGTTCTTCCTACTTGTCTATAAAATCTAGCATTATCCTTCTGATACCATTTACATCACCTCCTTGCAGCACCAAACATAGTCTTAATTGTGGAGAATGTGAGAACTGCAAGACTAAAATTATTATTCTCTAGAAAATAGCCCCACTATCAGCACAGTTAACTGAAGTAAGAAACTTGGGAGTAACTATGGACTTTAACCTTCTCCCTTAAGCGAATCAAATGACAAGAAATGATTTCTACACAAAGCAGACTATCTGATGGGTTTTTTCTCACCTACATTTCCCTCAAAAGCTCCAGGACATGCTTATCCTTGCCATGTATTCTCATAAGTATCTAAAGCCTTATTAATACAAAGCCTGCAAAAAATGTAAAATATGGCATTAAGACAGCTCATATACCTTTGCCTATCAACCATGTCTTACTAACTCTTCAAGGGTTTCACTGGTTACCCATGACAAAGCAATTCACTCTCAAAGCAATTTGAATTGTCCTTAAGACCATCTGTGTCAAGAGACCATTGTTCATCAAAGTAGATCTGCAAAGAAGAGAACACTGTCAAGACTAGCACCTTAACGTGATTTTTCTTCTTGTACAAAGAAACACGTGAGCGAAAGCTCCTTTTTTATAAAGGCAGCAAAGCCATGTAACTCCTTCCAGTAAGGACAAGAAACACTGAAGACCATTTGGAAGCCTTGCTTTTTTACACCAGATGATGAGTATTCCCACAGATCCAGCATATAGAACCTTTCACCATCCCAAAGAGGTCATGAAAACTACAAAACTAAAGGTCATAACTCACCTAAATACTGGGTCCATATTTCCCTCATGGACAGTAGGTACGAGCCCGTGTCAGGCTACTGCACTTTCTCCTTTGCTCCACTTGATCCATAAATGCAGTTACACTGTCATAGTGACACAATTTATGCAGCCTGTGCCAGCCACACACTACACCAAGTTAGCCACATTGCAGCCTACACCTTTTCCAACCAAACACAATAATACAAGTGTAAGCTTCCCCTTCTTTCACTTGTTTTTGCTCCACTACACACCAAGGATCCACAACATTTAGCATACGTGCACAACTCTGGTCATCATGAACAGCAATGAAATGACTCCCGCAAAGACCATGCTACAAATTAACACAATTGAAAACACCCACACACATAGGAGTACCATGCTCTTATTTGAAGTGTGCTTTGGTTCTCACTAACGGTATGACATGCTATATTAATGCAAGTACAATATTATACACAAAAGATCAAGATGAGATGGTAAACAACGTTTACCCCGAAACTTTCTCCCCGCAGAGATTCACAACTTGCGGAGGGGGGCGTGTTGGATTTAAAATCCAACACCTTCCCTAGTGTCCGCACAGACTTGAGTTGGAATAGTAAATTATACTATTCCTACATCCAGCGCCCCCCCTCCGCAAGTCGTTGTTCCGACTTGCATAGTAATGGTATGCTGAATCACAACGCAGTTGTTGTAATTACCGCGTTGTGATTCCCTGTGGGGAGAAAGACTCCTGGATGGCTGTACATATTCAGATGAGACAGAGACAGTTAGGATCTATGGGTTTAAGGGAGAGCGATATGAAGGGAAGGGAAAGAGAAAGTGATGAATAAATACTGGATAGGTGGTGCAAGATAGAGAGACTCAGAGACAGTGGGGTTGTGGGGGGATACATAGCTATAGATGCAGGGAAGAGAAGTTGGCACACAAAAGGGAGATGGTGGGTGAATTGATTGGTACAACAGAGTAAAAGAAAGAGGAAAGGAGAGAGAAAGAGGTGGATGGATGCATTGTATTAGTATGGTTATGTTATGTATGGTATGGTGTATGGTTATGATATGGAGTATGGTATGTCAGTGCCACTGCTTCTGCAAATATATTTCTTCGTCAGTAAAACAACTGCCACTCCTTGCCATTACCGAGTGCAGCCTTAGCTCATATTGCAGTCAGTTTTACTGCTATCATCTCCTTCTTGTCCTGATAGCACTGTTTGCTGCTTCCACTTTTACATGCTTTTGGGGTGTCCAAACAAAGCAGAAAACGTTAGAGTAACTTTGCCACAGAGTCTGTGATGTAGCAGTCGTCATAATTTGACACGGCATGCTAGGTACATACCAGTGAAGAAAGGCTCATAGCCTAATATCCACTAAATGACTTTCTGAAGTTACTTTCTGAAGTTAATGGTCCATCGCACTCGCTGAATATCTAGTTCAGCTCAGCAGGACTACGTTTTCCTGAGAGTCAGAGAGGTATCCAGAGGTCTCTCACCAACTATCCCTGTGTGCCTCACACTGATACTTCACCGTCTCACACCTTGGCCATGACCATAACACCATAACATTTAGAGATAGTCTTTTAAGTCGAAACTAAACAGGTGTCCACCTCCCTGCACAAAGAGGACATGCCCAAATGTGCAGACCTCTGTAAGTATATAGTGCTCAGCTCTAGAAGTGCCACACCCAAAATGTATCTGTGAGAACAGAAATGGTTTTAAACTTAAAGCACCAAAGCAAGCATTCTTAACAATTTATCTTGGGACCAGCCATTATCTGGACGGCTCAGGTTTCAGGGCTAACCACAATACAGAAACTGCACTTATTGTGGTAAGTTTCCTTATGCGGGGTTCTTGAACAATGGGGATCAGCTGATTCTCCTTGACCTCTCTGTCGCTTTCGATATCATGTCTCATTCAACCTTACTTCAATGGCTTGCCAACACTGGCTTATGTAACTGACCATGAGAGTGTTTCATCAGTCTGTAGGGTACCACAGGGTTTTCGCTGAGCCCCTATATTAATGTTTATATTGCACCTCTTTTTTATTTGATTAGTTCTTTTTTTTTTATTTGAGTACTTATGCAGATGATGCTCATATCATCATGTCTTCATCTGACAGTGACGGCGCTGCAAAAACCTACTTGAAGAACTGTCCGAGATCGCCTTCCGGATCTGACAAAACAGAGATTTGAATTTTCACAGTTCAAACCTCCATCTGGTCAGCTGCACAGTGGCCAGCGACCCGGGATAGTCCACCTCCACGCACTCTTGCGCTTGCAACTTAGGCATCGTATTTGAGGATAAATCATCTTTTGCCCCCCACATTGCTAAAGTGACTTTTCCTTGAATAATGATAATAAGAATGTTTTGTAAGGCACTCTCATTCCTCCCAATATCATGCAGAAAAAACATTGCCCAGACTGGTTTCTTCTCACCTGAACTATGGAAATTCTTTGCACATGGGCTTACATAAAACGTAAACAAACAGATTGCTAATGATCCAAAGTGTGACAACCAGATCAATGCTAAATCTGCCCCATCATTTTCTGGCCTAGATTTAAGACAGCTTCTTTGGCTGCCAAGACAGAAAAATAGCGTCTTTAGAACACTGTGCCTGGTGCACAAGGCCTTCTATGGCTCAGGACCAAGCTATCTGCAACACGAATTGATTCCTTATCTGCCATCCAAACACCTGAGGTTAAGCAACGCCAAACTCCTTGCAGCACCTCGCATCAGGGGAGCTCTCTGGGTGGCAGGGACTTCATTTCTCTCACCACTAGGTCCTGCAGCGCTCCGCCTTCTTTACTGAGAAACACAAGGTCTTTGATCCGTTTCAGAAGACAACTGAGAATCTGGCTCATCAATGCCATGTGATTCAGCAGTCATTGCCTGCAGGTCCATTATTAGTGCCAGGACACCTCCTTGGACGGCAGTGCACTTTATAAATATTTTTATTTCATTTATAAGCTAATGCTGCCGCATCCAAGCTTGTCAGCTTTGATGCCTTCCTCTCCCTGAACCTATAATAGGCCAAACAAAATGTCATTCCCGAGGTAAACTTTCTTTGTAATAACAACAGTATTTGACAGGAATGTCTCTAAAGCAACATTATTCCAAACCTGAAATGTCAGGATTGCATCATTGTAAATGCTTTGCTGGTGATTTCAGCGGGTGTATAGAAGGACCTGCGACAAGAACACTGAAGCTCAATAATCAATGTATTTAATCATGTTTCTTTAAAAGACGTTTTGAGCTGAACGAACTCCCAGAAACAATTCTCAAATGACCTTCTTCTTTTATTTCTTTCACGTGTCAATTGTCTTAGGTACAACCCCCAGACGATGAAGAACAATGTGAAATCTCAGTCGAGCAATCAGGAAGCAAAGTTAAAAGGACCTGAGCCAGTGATAAGTCAAATTATCGACAAACTGAAACACATCAATCAGGTAAGTTTATGAAAGGGAAACAATGCTTTCAGCAAAGCGCCACTGCACATCATTGCACTCGAGACGTGCTTCTTTCTGTTTCTAAATACCGTGTGTTGCTGCTTCGTGCATTTTTCTTATTTCATTTTGGTGATATTCACTTACATTTTCTTCCAAAATCAAATGATTTGCTTCATCTTCTGCCCCTTTTAAATCTCGGTATGGACACCATGTCAATGGTTGAACGAGATTATGACTTATTAATATGTAGCTGGTTCAGTAATTGTTCTATAACTCTATCTTTGTAAGCCAACAAATAAACACAAACTGATTGTTCATTCAGTGCTGGAGCACACGTATTCCATAGGTGCGATTCAGGCGCTAGTGTCTGCGCTTCGTGGTCCCGGGTATTACAGAAGCAGATGCTTGTGAGGCCTTCTCCTCAGTATGCATTGTACAAGCCCATATTGTCAGTCTGTGAAAGGTAAAGAGGTGTTACATGCAGAGGACGTGGTTCAACTGGAGAAACTGATTGGTGATGCACTACCCACGAGCCCCTCTGGAGGCAGCATAGAGATGTATAGTAAGTGTGTGCCCTCAAGCTTGCCGTCTTTAGGGGGGGCACACAAAGAGACCCGAGGCCCTCCAGTGTACTCCCACAAGGGGTGTAGTTACTGGCCCCCCCTCCCCAGTCCTCCTAAAGCAGACTGTGTTGGACCTGCAGTGAAACGTCATGCAACTGTTGCAACCACTGCACTCTCTTTCACTCCTGCACTCTCTCTGGTGCATTTTCGAATTCGTAGACACCATCATCATCCATGTAATAGATCTTCATTGCAACATCTTCCAGATTTGCCAAATGTGCACTTGTGAGAAGTCAATAAAATAGTGGAAGAGCAGTGGGTCAAAATGCAAGAGCATTATCAGATGTGGGGTGAAAAACACTCAGTATTTGTGTCCATGTTTGATAGCAAGCGTTAGGTTAGCCCGTGATGGGTTGCTCGGCACAGCCCAGCACCAGAATCATAGACAAGGCCGCAAACAGCTCTGTCTTAAGAAATGTCCTAAATTTAAAATGTTCCATTCAATGACGTAGGTAGAGCGGATGCCTGTTCCAATACAGAGGGGCCAAGTAAGAATAAGACCTGCCTCCTGAATAAGACTTTCTCATTCGAGAAACAGTATTCAGGGCCTTCTCACTAGATCTCAATGGTCTCTCTGGCTGATAAGGGCAAAGTTTATCAGACAGATAACTTGGGCCTTTGCTAATGTGTTTACATTAAGACACAAGACTGGCACAATATATGGGGTTCCTAGGTGAAAAAAGAAAAAAAGGTTAAGGTCAAGAAAAATTGTGAAAAAGTGGTGGTTGAGTGGGACTAGACTAATGCGCAAAATAAATACCTTTTGTAAGAACCAAAAACGAGTCAACCTGCAGTGTAGTTTGCTATAAGGGCTACCAGAATATTGGTTAATAGGACTGTTTTTTCAAAATCCTGCTTGGGGATGTTTGTGACATTGTTAATCACAGCAGAGCCAAGAAACTCACCCACTTTTGTGAGTTGTACCTCGCATTACCTTGTGCCGGGGAGGCGTTACATGGGTGGGCCTTCCCATGCATTCACCCAAGTATTTTGCAGCAACCCCATATTTACTAAGTTAGTAAACATGGGTTGGAGCTTACTCGAGTCTGGCTCAACAAAGAGAAGTATCTTTATCTCTCTTTGTTACTTCTTCCTTCAGGTTGTGCTGCATTTTGCAGCATACATGTGGAGAGGCATAGGCCTTTAAGAATAGTTTTTGTGCAGGAAGGCAATTCTTTCTGCACAACAACTATTCTTACCACCATGCAGGCACCCTTAAGTCATGGTGCAAGTGTGCTTATCTTGGCACTAGGCAGCCAGACATGCCCCATTTGTACTAGAGAGCAAAACCGCACCATATCTTAGACATACGGCTCATTTCTGCTGTCTCCATTTGACGCAGCGAAAAACAAATAGTTTGCTAACAACAGTGATGGTAAATCGCAAACTTAAACAATGCTGGTGGTCAGGGAGCTACCAATTTAAGAAGATATTACAGTTATACAGTATCATAAAGTCAACACTACAATTAAAAGACCAAAACAAAGATCATATATTGGCATTAGATATTTATTAAATACAATTATATACACAATATCATATAAAAATATTTCATTAAAAATACATCATTACTGAGAAAACAGCTGTCGACACAGAGTTTCGGTGAGTACGTGAATAAACACCTTCTTCAGGACAGTTTTCTAAATAGCAAAAAACATACAATTATTATCATAGGCACGTTGACATAACAATTCTAGTTGACAATCTTTATTTCTTTTTACTGCTAAAAGTTTAACATTTTGTATACCCTACATAACCACCAGCAAAGAAACTTCTAAAAACAATACAAACGATACTGCATCATTGTAACATGTAAGCAATAATAATAGCAGTTACTCTCCACATGAAAAGAAAATGGTAACAACATACCTAACCACAGTGAAGATGATGTTAGAATTCAATTTGACTAACACTTCTGGCGATTAAAATCAGTGCGATTTAAAATCTTGAAGAGAGAGGGGAATGATGATCTCCTCTTCAATTAAAAACCTTGATTTGAAAGAAAAATAAATGAACATTTCATTTACAAATGCCCTCAAGTGATTTACTTATATTGCTGCAATAAGTCATACTGATTGTTCAATAAAGCCAAACGGCATATCTTATGGTTCAAGGTATTCACATTGCAGGTTTGTATACTGGTGCCACCGTTGGTTTATAACGTTAGAATACTGAAAAAAACAAATGTTTAATATTCAGAATCACTATTAATATTATGCCCAGAGGTCACATATCTCAGAGAGAAAAAACCCCGGATCTTACCGGAGAAATAGGAGCTAAGTAACGCCAACCGTTGTGTGGTGATTGGAGTTCTCAGACTAGGCTGATGTGTCAGGTGTTTGTAAGTAATACCACGGATGAGTTAATACACGTCCGCTTGGGCTGGCCTCTGGTTTACCACCTATAACAGGATATCACTTTATGGTTACATTTTAAAGTTTCTGATGTGCATAGTTATTTGACATACAGCCATATTTGATCCTAACTCCTCTGATATTCTCAATCCTTACTGTATAAGGCAATTATCATTAGTCACGCAGCAATTGTATGTTATGTTGGATCTGCATCTAGTTCTATTTGGTATCTCACATTATGGTGAGTGAGCACATACCCGCACACCTAATAACAATATCAGCGGGTGTGTCCATATCAAGAGTGACCCCCGGGGCCTCTTAAAAGGGAATGTTGGCTGCATAAACATTGCGGGAATAAATTGGCATTTAATCAGCAAATGTTGATCTTTAGTATTTGCACTCGGGTACCGGATGTCTACTATTATGTCAGGACCACAATTATAAATTCCCCTGCTCGTCACAGTTTTAAAATTCAAAATTGGCCCATTCTTGCCTGTTTAAAACAACTCTGTAATATTAAATACATTTTTGTATATTTCAACGGCGAGCGCAACTGCTTAGCCAGTGTCGTTGTAACATAGACCACAGCACGTGATTGATGCTGCCACTGCTATCGAAGTGTTACCCACTTGCAGCTGCTACGCAGAGTTTATCGAATATTTCAACAGCGAGCACAGCTGCTTAGCCGGTGCCATTGTAGCACAGAACGCAGCGCATGGTTAATGCTGCCGCTACTGACAAAGTCCTCCACTAAATCCAGCTACGTGGAGTGTACCATTCGTAGATTAAGACACATACCTGATAAAATTACCGCAGCCTCCCTGAAACCAGTATACAGCTTCCGGGTCAGGATACATCAAAGTAGTCCGACCAGAGCTGTATTTAAATATGCCTCCCGATCAGCATGTGATCACCATGTCAAAATCACATGGTGTTGTCGAGGCGTTCACTTTTTTCGAAGTTTGTATTGTATTGTGTTTTAACCACTTGGCTGCTAAGGGGTTTTCCCCTCCTGCGCTACAGATTTATGTTCCCCATTATACATGACGAGTTGACCTTGTCATGAGCACAGATTCATTGTGCCTCATGACGAGTTCACCTTGTCATTAGCATGCAAGAGGTTAAGGAAACTTTATTGATGCTGCTTGTTAACATTCTCCTCGTTGTGGTGACACGATCATGCATTTGCATCACAATATGTTTTGGCAGTGTATAAGCATATATTTAAGAGAAACGAATAAGAATAGGCCTTTATGTTGTATTGTGTATTGAAGATACTTTGTTGATACTGCTTATTGACCTCATAGTCATGACGTGACTATCCGTCAACATCGCGATTTATTTGCAATGCGTCTTTATATTTATGCACGTGATGGCTTATAAAGTAAAAACAAAGGTAAGGGTAGTCTTTTATACGGTACAAAAGTAATTTATAATGACACAGAGAAATATATATATTTTTTATAATTATTTCCCTCTCGCAAGTCTAAACTGCGCTAGTGGAATAATAAATCCCCAAGTACACTGACAGGTGGATTATTACATCTCCAATAAGACTAGCAGCCACCTTGGAATCAAAAATAATTGTGTATAGGACCTGGAAAAGAAGAAATGTTTCAACCAGACATTATATCATATTGTTTCCGGTCTGTCTGCAAGGTCGCCGCATAGCAAAACACCTAATAGTGTATGTGTATGCTAAAGAGGTTGGCAAGAATCTTAATCAAGGTAGAACTTTGTCAGTAGCAGCAGCATTAACCATGCGCTGCATTCTGTGCTACAAAGGCACTGGCAAGCAGCCGTACTCGCTGTTGAAATATTCGATAAACTATTTATTATTGGATACAATTACGAATGGCACACTCTGCGTAGCAGCTGCAAGTGAGGTAACACTTCGATAGCAGTGGCAGCATCAATCACGCGCTGCAGTCTATGTTACCATGACACTGGCTAAGCAGTCGCGCTCGCTGTTGAAATATACGAAAATGTATTTTATATTAAAACTGTGACGAGCAGGAGCATTCATAATTGTGATCCCGACATAATACTAGACATCCGGTACCCGAGTGCAAATAGTAAAGATCAAACTTTTGCTGAATAAATGCCTATTCCCTTTTAAGAGGCCCCGGGGCTCGCTCTCAATATGGACACACCCGCCGATCTTGTATTAGGTGTGCGGGTATGTGCTCACTCACCATAATGTGAGACACTAAATAGAACTAGATGCTGATCCAACATAACATACAATTGCTGCGTGACTAATGATAATTCCCTTATACAATAAGGATTGAGAATATCAGAGGAGTTAGGATCAAATATGTCTGAATTTCAAATTACCATGCACATCAGAAACTTTAAAATGTAACCATAAAGTGATATCCTGTTATAGGTGGTAAACCAGAGGCCAGCCCAAGTGGACATGTATTAACTCATCTGTGGTATTACTTACAAAAACCTGGCACATCAGCCTAGTCTGAGAACTACAATCACCACACAATGGCTGGCGTTACTTAGCTCCTATTTCTTCGGTTAGATCCGGGTTCTTTTCCCTCTGAGATATGTAACCTCTGGGCATAATATTAATACTGATTCTGAATATTGAATATTTGTTTTTTTTAGTATCCTAACGTTATAAACCAACGGTGGCACCAGTACACAATCCTGCAATGTGAATACCTTGAACCATAAGGTATGCCATTTGGCTTTATCAAACAATCAGTATGACTTATTGCAGCAATATAAGTAAATCACTTGAGGGCATTTGTAAATGAAATGTTAATTTATTTTTCTTTCAAATCAAGGTTTTTAATTGAAGAGGAGATAATCATTCCCCTCTCTCTTCAAGATTTTAAATCGCAATGATTTTAATCGCCAGATGTGTTAGTCAAATGGAATTCTAACATAATCTTCACTGTGGTTAGGTATGTTGTTACCATTTTATTTTCATGTGGAGAGTAACTGCTATTATTATTGCTTACATGTTAAAATGATGCAGTATCATTTGTATTGTTTTTAGAAGTTTCTGTGCTGGTGGTTATGTAGGGTATACAAAATGTTAAACTTTTAGCAGTAAAAAGAAATAATGATTGTCAACTAGAATTGTTATGTCAACATGTATATGATAATAAGTGTATGTGTTTTGCTATTTGGAAAACTATCCTGAAGAAGGTGTTTATTGACGTACTCACCGAAACGCTGTGTCAACAACTGTTTTCTCAATATTTATGTATTTTTAATGAAATGTTTTTATATGATATTGTGTATATAATTGTATTTAATAAATACCCAATGCCAATATATGGTCTTTTTTTTGTTTTTTTAATTGTAGTGTTGACTTTATGATACTGTATAACTGTAATGTCTTCTCAAATTTTTAGCTCCCTGACCTCCAGCATTGTTTAAGTTTCTGATTTACCATCACTGTTGTTAGGGACATATTTGCTTTTCGTATGCTCTCCCTGTCCCTGATTGTATTATAAGGGGACCTCCCATGTTTTTTCCTGCCTTCCATTTGATGCAGCACAGTGCAGCAACTTCCCTTGTCAAGTTGCGTTGTGTGAAGTTTAGTAAATCCTGGCCTTGGTTTCCTTTAGGATGCTGACCTGCCTTGTGCAGGAGGAAGTTCAAGGGTTTTAATTCATTGTGGGGTAAATACATGTATTCTAATGTTTACACCTAGCCTTCTAGATAGCTAGAAGCCTTTTGGAAGTTGCTGTAAGTTAGCTGGCCAGTTGTGTGTTTGGAAGACACTGTAGAGGCTTTCACGTTTGGCCCCCAAAGAAGAGTCGCACACGGGAGCTCGAACATTAACTTCTTTATTCTCCCGGTGCGTGCGTGTACTGCCTTCGTTCCTCCTCCCCCCATGCTCCTCCCTTTCCGCCTCTGCCTGCCCTGTACCAATACTAGGGTCAGGCGAGGCGACATGACACCTCCCCCTTTTGTACAATAGTGCTTAGTGTCTCTCAGAGTTCTTCAATGAGTCCAACAGGTCGCCTGGTTGTTCTTCGTGGACGGCTGATTCGCGTCTGATCCAGAGCACGGCTGTCCCTTGTTCCTTCAGACATCACTGATCTGGGACGCGCTCCGTCACTATTTCTTCCTTGACTCGACGAATCTGTACCCGAGTCCCGGTCCTGAATTTGAGTGTAGACAGAGGGGTTGCATCGTTTGAAATGAGATATATTCCGTGTTATCCGTTTACCTTCAGACTAAGCCGTGATCATTGTCCCTTTTCGGCTGGAGACTCGCAAAGGGTGTGTTAGGTAGCGACTGTCTGCTTTTGTTCTTCGGTTGCGTTTTACCAGTACCCAGTCTCCTTCATGAATGTCCGTCCGTCGTGCATGTCTGCGTTGGTCAGCATAGTATTTCATCTATGACTTCTTCTCATGATCAAGTTTCACCAGAGAGTCATGATCGGTGGTCACGGCTCGAGATTGTATGACAGTGGCTGAGGCGGGGAGCTGATTGCGGGGAACTCGCCCAAACATCAGGGTGGCAGGACATTGGTTCGTGGTACTGTGTGGCGTGGTCCGTATACTCGCAGCACTTCATTTAGCGCTTGCTGAATGTCGCGGTGTGCGAGTTCTGCTTGCTGAATGGTCTTCTTGAGTATCCCCATAAACCGTTCAACCATCTCGTTGGCTTGAGGCCACAAGGGGGTGATCTTCCGATGTTTGAAATTCAGATGTTTTGCAAACTCAGCAAATTCATGGCCGTTGAATGGTGGGCCGTTATCTTTTTTTCCTACCATGGGGATTCACCAGGCTGCAAACGTTTAATCGATGACAGGGATGACAGCCATCGCTTTGGTGGAGGATACTTGATGCGCGATGGGAAAGCAAGAGTATTCGTCCATGATGACGATGATATATTTGCCTGATTTTAACGGACCAAAGAAGTCAATAGCAACTTCTTGCCTTACCCCATCTGGTAGCTCAGACATCTGCAATGGAGCCAGCGGTTCGTCTCGACCCACTAATTGGCATGAGGCGCAGTCCTTGAGTGTGGCCTCCACCATCTGATCAAGTGATGGGAACCAGACGCATTCCCGGAGTGCTTTCTTTGTGGCTACAACTCCTCTGTGCCCTTCATGGGCTAAGTTGATGACTCTCTGTCGCAATCGCTGAGGAATGACTATTCTCCCACCTCTCAGTAATAAGCCGTCCGTGCTGATTGATAGTTCTTCTTGGACGTGTTTGAATGCAGCGAGTTCTTGAGTGTCGACGGTTGTGCCTTGGTGACTGTTGTCCAGGTGTCTCCACGAGTTGGTGCGTACACGAACCATGATGGCTTGGGTGGTGGAATCTTGAGCAGATGCTTCACGAATGGCCTCTAGTGGGACTGCCGGAGGACATGCATTGTCAATAACAAAGTGGATGTATTCTTCTGCTATACAGCATCGCTCTAGTGTTGGAGCTTGAGGGTGCCTTGACATGTAGTCCGCTGGATTTTCTGCTTTCCCGGGTGTGTGGACAATAGTGTAAACGTAGTCCTGCAATCGTAGACCCCATCTTTCTATCCCTGGGGGCATCTTTGCCCGCGGGTTGCCGAAGATGGTGATGAGCGCTGGGTGGTCCGTGATGAGTGTGAAATGCTTCCCATATTCAAACAGGTGAAAGTGTTCACAGACCAACACAACCACGAGGCTCTCCTTCTCAGGTTGCGAGTAAGCCTTTTCCGTATCGGTGAGACTGCGTCTGGCATATGCGACGACATGACGTTTGTCTGCTTCATTATCATATTGTGCCAGAATGGCACCCAGGCCTACAGGGTTGGCGTCCACTGTGATTTCAGTCTTTCTTTTGGTGTCAAAGTATGCTAAGTTGATAGCAGTGCTCACTGCCTTCTTGATTTTGTTGAACGCGTTTTCGCACGCAGGTGACCACAGAAATTGCTGACCTTGGCGAGTAAGTTCTCTGAGCGGGTAGCTGATGGTGGCATAGTACTTAATGTAACAGGCACAGTAACTGTGGAGTGTCCGCAAGGGCAGACACTTTCTCAGGGTCTGGTTTCATGCCATCCTTGGAAAAGATATGTCCGTATAATTTTAGCGTGGATTTGTTGAACTCACATTTATCTGGGTTGAGTGTGAGGTTGGCATTGAGTAAGGCGTGGCACACTCGGTCCAATGCCTTGTCTTGTTCCGCTTGATCTTCCCCAAAGACCCAGATGTCGTCGCTATAAATGATAGCGTTTGGGATGCCCTGGATCACACGCCGGATAGCTTCTTGAAAAATCTCGGCAGCTGAAGATATTCCAAAGTTTAAACGCCTATAGCGGAACAGGCCTTGATGGGTGGTGAAGGTGGTAATGTAACGGGATTTCTCATGTAATTCCAATTGGTGGTATCCCTTATTGAGATCTAGCTTTGAAAAGACGGCTGCCCCATTGAGACGTGCAATCATGTCACTGATGTGGGGTCCGGGGTGTCATTCCCTTTCAATAGCTGTATTCGGGGTTCGCATGTCCACACATAGGCGTACTTTGTTGTCTTGTCCTTTCTTGGGCACGACCACCACTGGTGACACCCAGGGAGTGGGGCCTGTAGATCGCTCAATGATATCTGTTCTCAGCAGGTCTTGTAGCTCGTCATCCACTGCCTGTTGCGGGTGAAATGGCACCTTCCTGTGGTGCTGTGCTATCGGTGATATTTTCTCGTTGATGTGTAGTTTGACTTTGAACTGGTTAAGCTTCCCAAGACCTTTGAAGAGATTTGGAAACTTGTTGACGATGTCTGGGGAGTCGTCCACCGTGTATAGGAGTTCGACAAGCTTGAGGCGTTCTGCTGTCAGTAGACTGAGAAGGCAATCCGCCGCATCAGGACCTTCAATCACATGGATATGGGCTTGTATTTGTCGGTCCTTATAGGTCAGAGTCGTGCGGAACTGTCCCAGACATGGTAAGGGTTTCCTGGATATCCAGGTGTAGACTCAGAGAGCGGCTGGCTCCAATTTTGGCTGGGGTTTCATGCTTTGATATTCCATGGCGCAGATGTAGTTCAGGGACGCTCCTGAGTCCAGTTCAAACTTGGCGGGGTGACTCCCTATTCGAATGTTCAACTGTGGGTATTTCTTTAATCTATCGGGATCTGACACCATGCACACATATTCATCTCTATCTTGCGAGATGGGCGTGAGAGACGACGATTCCCAGGACGTCGACCTCTGGGATCTGTAGGAGCTGACTGACTGCGTGCTCGACCTTGATGAACTGGATGAGCGACTTTTTCTTCCCCGTACTGCTCTAGCAAGGTGGCGGGTTTCTGTGCTTGGCTTGGATGTCTTCATTTCCGACCGTCGCGTCTGACAGGCCACTTCGAAGTGATTCTCTCTTCCAAGCGGTGACACTGCCGTCCTATGTCGGGACACTGGCCTGAATGCGGGTAGTCCTGGCCGCATCTGTAACATTTTGAGGCTGGCCTGCTTGTCTGACTGCTTCAAGTTCCATTGCGCGAGGAGGTCGCGTGGAGGGACTGTGTCGATCTTCCAGGCTTGCGACGGTCGGAACGGCGCCTCGAGTTTGTGTGAGACTGCATTCGGAAGGCTTGTTCTTTTTTTTCAGATTTGCTGGCTTCCATCTTCTTGGCGTGGTCTTCCGCTTGATCATTAATGCGAGTAAGTTCTTCTATTTCTTCGAGCGTATAGTGTTTCTTTAACAATCAGCGGCGTAGTGATTCCGACTGGCACCCTTCAATATTGCGCAGTCGAAGCGTATCTTCGGTATTGAAAGTGTCGGGCTAGGCGCCGGATGCGAGCAATGAAGTCACACATCGGCTCGTCCTTTTATTGCGAAGCAAGGTTGAAAGTATATCGCTCGTAGTCTAAGTTTCGTTTGTGGAGTAACTTCCGGTCTAGAGCTCCTTTGACGTCTTCATATGAGGTGGCATTGGCAGCAGGCAGTTTTTTGATGATCTGTGCAATGTCCTTTCCTATCAAGTTTCGCAGAGCTATCAGCTTCTGCTTAGAGTCTTGCACTTGAGACCCCTTCATGAAGTCCTCGAAGTCTTTGCCTAGCTCTTCCATTTGGGCCCCATGCTGCTCCCAGACGTCAACTCCAGAGGCTCCGGATGGCGCAGGTATGACAATCCCAAAAGCATTGGAAGCGGTTGCGGGGCTTGCTGGGTGGATCCGTTGGCCGGTGGGCGCGAGGAATCAGCTTCCACTGACATCTTGAGCAAGGATTCAGGCTCAACTGGCCGTACGAGGCTTTATTTGCAAGAATTGTCAGATTTTGGGAAGTGTTTCTGTGAATGCCTGACTTCAAAATGGCCGCGTGATAGGAGCTAATGTTACCCTATGCACGGTGCATGACTCAAAGATGGCCGCCGGGGAGGACGTTGGTCTTCATGTGTGGTGCTTGCTCTGATAGTTCCTCCTACTTCTAAAAAAGGTAGTCGCTGATCTGGACTCACCCTTTGGCATAGGTTCCAGTCCTTCACAAGGCGCTCAGGCAATGCGCGGGCCTCTACGAGACTCAGGTCGCTTCTCACGCTCTTTCTTACGTCGAAGCGCTGGACGAGCCGGTCTTCAGCTGCGCACCGGACAGATGACACGGCAGAGGGGGGGGGGGCAGAAGCGGTGGGTCACAACAATCCCACCCTCATCGCCAATTTCACGTTTGGCCTTCAAAGAAGAGTCACACACGGAAGCTCGATCATTAACTTCTTTATTCTCCCGGTGCGTGCGTGTAATGCCTTTTTTCCTCCTCCCCCCCGGCTCCTCCCTTTCCGCCTCCGCCTCCCTGTACCAATACTAGGGTCAGGCGAGGCGACATGACAGCGGCATGTTTTATATTCTAAGTCTAGTCTTTAAAATTCTTCTCATTGTCTGTTTACAAGTCAGAATAGGATTTCTAAGGCATATATAATTTGTCTGGAGCAGCACAAGCTTGAAGTGAAACTATCATATTTGTGAATCCCTCAGATATTGGATAATATCTGATGCAGATGCCTGATATGTAGGTGGCATTGTTGAAGTTCAGATGTAATAGTGTCAGTGAGAGGTCTGTCAATGTAAAATAAATTGGTACAAGAACTATGATGGGCATTATATCTTGGCATGGTATTTAAAACTGGTGTAATATCTCCTGGCATAGGATTTTGTATTCTGTGAAAAATATGTATGTCTGTCCACTGCAATCCTCTATTTTTGATCAGGTATACATTGTCTGCGATGACAAGCACAGTTTGCTGCCAGAAGAAATAGTGGCCAATGTTCATGTGGCAGACTCTCGTTCTTTCAAATTCCATGAGTTTCTCTTTAGGGCTGACCCTAAAAGCTGTGGTTTTCCTGAGAACGATTTGAGAAACAGTGACTGAAAATAAAATGAATAATTGGACTACCATTTTCTGCAGTTTTCTCAAGGGGAGTACCCTGCCTCAAATAGGGGTGGGAATAACTCTTGGTGTTTCACTTTGAAGAATTTTGGGGAGCTCCCCGTGCGGCAGAATTTTGACACATTACACCAGGAGCTTGTTCTGTGCCATAAAAGCTGCATGAACTGCACTACACGGCATGCCAGAGGGCTCTGCTTCTTTCTGCCGCTCGAGTACATTTTGGCGAGCTGCACGTGTGTAAAAACTCTGCCACGTGGCGGTTGCCGGAGTTTTGCCAGAACTCTGCACTCTAAACAGAGTGCAGAGTGGGCAAAATTCATCACACTGTTGGCGGAGCAGAATGTTTCATTCATCCATAGCCTCAACACATCTGGGAGAATGTCGCCTTGATTGCCACGGTCAGTTGCCAGGGCAATTTCAGGTTAAGGTGGGCAAATATAAAACCATTGCCCATAAAGTCTCCATTTTTCGAGGCCCACAAAGATTATAAAGAAGACTTTTTGCAAATTGCACAGTACTTGAATTAAAAATGCCATGCTCCCTTATCTTTGATTCCCATTTTGGCCTAGCCATGGCTTTTCAGCGCTAGATTTTGCTGTAAGGAAAGGTGACAGAAATCGGAAAAATTCAAGTCTGGTTGGTTAAGAACACTACATGCAGAAAGGGAAAGAGATGATTTACTGACAGAGTTTGAGCTACATTCATGCAAATGAGGTTTGGAAAGGTTTACCAAATCCCAGTTTATCTCGTTCTTGGCCGGCCTATCAGAAATGAGCAGGTGTTCACGATCACCCCAACCAACCTATAGTCACTGAAAATGAAAAAAGGGAGTTTTTTCACGCTTGGACTTTGAAATTTGTCTGTTTTGATAGGTTAAGTGTTAACACAGATATTCCAAGAACTGTGATTGATAAAACAAACTCAAAGATAATCACACGTGCAAACCTGTTGTACTGGTTTCAAGTAATCCCTCTGGCAAAACAGCTTAGCTACACACAAAACGAAATTACTTTTGCGTTTCCCTCAGATAAAGTGTTGCTTTGTTTTGGCTGCAATAAATGGCTGGCTTGTCGAGTTGAATTTGAAGGCCCTCTGGGCAACTCTGCAAAAAAGAGATCGCATCCTAGGTAAAGTTCAAACCCAAAGCTTGTGGCCTATATGTTCTGTTATAATTTGGAGAAAAATAACCGGAAGCTCATTAAATACTCCACGAATAGGATGAGCGTCGGTGTGCAATGTCTGTGCACATTTGTTATTGATCTCTGTGTAGATGAATATGTCTGTTTCTTTTTAGTCTCTCCTTGATTCGCACACTTCAGATATAAGCTTTTCGGTGAATGTAAATAAATTTAAAAAAATGTATACAGTGTCATGTAGTTATAGCTATAGAATCAAAGAGTATTTCCAATCCCTCAGTAATAGATTTGAAAAATAAATAACTATTTTGCATAAGTAAGAAAGGACGAGAAAGAACATTTCCCCTAACAGCCGTGAAAATTCTGCTCAACATCACTTGTGTCTAGTTCTGGCCTAGGGACCGACAACTTTAGCGTTGTTGCCAGTCTCATGCAATCAGAAAAAAACATAAATAAAAAGAAGACGAATATATGCACATCCACTGTTCTGTTGAAATGTAATTCACATGTTGCTTTCACCCACCACAGTACATAGGTTAGGCAATGGGTCCACCCAAGTAAGCCACTGACTCTGTTGCATTGTGGGTGCCAGCATATTGGTGTTGGTGCCCAAAGCTCTGCTTAGGCGTCAGCGTCCCTGCGCAGTCTTCAATTCCCCTCCTGCATTTCAATCCAGTTCCAGACACTCCCTGCCCCTCCACCTCACTCTTGCAAAATTCCTGCATTCTCCTTTGTCACGGTTTACCGCATTTCTCTTTCTCCGTCTTTCCACTTTGTGTCACTTTTTCTCCCCCACGCTCGGAAAACTTCTGGTGAGGAAAAATAAGTGCTGCTTCCCAAAAATGAGTGTCGGAGGCCCACACCCGCAACCACTGGCTCAAATTAAGTACTGCTTATAACATGAAGATCCCCTTAAAAAGACGTGCACTTTAGAGGCATTGCAGAAGGGTAAATATTTTAATTTGACATTATTTATTTCATTGTTTATCCGTTTTTAAATATTTTTCTTTGGTCATGTATGTTTAAACTTTGTCTTCAAGTAACAGAAATCCAAAGCCAACAGTACTTATATTCTTCTTTTTTTTAAATTAAAATTGTTACTGCAAACATGTTGAAACCACGTTGTGGCTGCAATATAGTTTTTTTTCTTCTTTTCACTTTTGTGGCATTTGTTTGTAATAAGAAAAGAAAAAATAAATAAATATCGTACTAGCTTACCAAGGCTAGACCTATTAGTTTTGCCAAATCTCAATTTTTGAGGCTACAGCAAAAAGTGATAACATTGTGTTCTCAAAGACTGGGGTAGAATGGTCTTGAAAATGCTGTTGGTCAGTCTCAAAACAAGCTTTATATTAAGTCCCGCCTTCCTTAGTCCTTTTTCTGTGACTCACTCTGGTGATGTCAGTGCCCCTAGAGTGTATGCTCAATGTGGCTTGTTGATTGTAAGGGTTGCACCAGAGGTCATTAAGGAAGTTTGTGCTGAGCCCCTGCCAGCCAATTCCTGGGGCTGTATTACGTACGCGACTCGTTTTCCTGATTAGTGCTGGGTGCATCTTTCAATTGCTCCGCATTATAGTGAATGCACGGCCCCCAGCCGGCTGCGAACTCACGCTGTCCTGATGGCTGCGCATTGAGGTAATAAACAGAGCAGCTTTGTAAAGGCTGCAACCTGTCTGCACTTTAAAGGGGGATTAGAGACCCCCTTGAAGGTGGCTGCAGTGAGTGACTGCACCTGCCTGCAAGGGGATGTCTAGAGGGTCCATGGGGCCCCCTTTGCTCCTTTCAGAGGGCTGCCATCCGGAGGCACACTGACAGTGTGCCACCTTTTAGCACTGGCAGTGCACTTCCTGACAGCTTCTTTGCCTCTGCGTCTGTGTTTATAATATGGCATGGGCGCATAGACAAAAGGATTCTCTCATTTGCATGGAGCCACACCCCCATTCAAATGAAGGAACGCCCTCTGATGATAGCGGTGGCGATTTATGTGAATCAGCGCTATCTGTATTACTGACCGGAAAGCACAAGCATCTGCAGCCCCTTCTGTAATACCAAAGTGCCCCAGTGGCATGTAAAGCAGACGCAAACACCTGTTGCGCCCCGGGAGCACTGCGGTAACACGGCCTCAGGTTGATGTTCATGGGTGTCACATTGACATTGAATGCTGAATAAATGTTTCTCCAAACTAAGCTCGACCATGCTTAATAAACATACGTTTCCTTACATGCAGTATACTTTACACGTTAATATAGCTGGCTATTGTGTTGTTAACAAGGATTGGCAAACTGTAGGGTCTTTGAAGAAGAGAACTTTAAGGAAACTCAAGTTACTTTAAGATGAAAATAAATATTTAAACACCTCTACAGTGCCATTGTATCATGTGACAGCCTGAAGGAACTGCTGGCAGCATCTTGCGAGAAAGCTTGAAATTGAAACTGGCGTCTCAAGCATGATGTACATCAGCCTCTGCATATAGAGAGTTTAACAAGAGTTAGAGATGTTGTGAAATCTGTTCCTACATTGAGCAGAGCACTAGACGACATGCAAGCCCTTGTGCTGCTACTGCTCTATTTTCACCAGGGTACTGGAGTGCTCAAATGAACATGTTTCTGGAGATGGTGTCCCATAATCAGGCTTAGTGTCAGGCACTAGTGCTTCAACATGCTACTGCTGGACACTCCCCTGTGAAGGGAGTGAAACAAGAAAGTCTTCCTGTCATTTGGTAAGCAGTTTTTGTGCCTAGAGAATATTGTTTTACCAGATGAGCATTCAGCATTATTTTGGACCTCTGAGGGCTGTATTGCTCAGTCTGTGAGGTGCTGTAATCTTAAATTCAAAACTACCTCCCATTATCTCTACCCATTCCTGAATATTAAAATCACACTTCCCTCCCACTACCTCTAGGCACCCCTGAAATTTAAAATCACAGGTATCTCTCTTTGTCTAACCACCCTGAGTCCTAGAACTTCTGTTCCTCCCTTTACATGTACCGCCTCATAGCCCTATATTAAACCTTACCTCCCTTTACCCCATCCCCAAAGCCTACAATCACCCTTACACCATTACCTCTATCCATCATCAAAGTCTAAAATCCCTCTTAACTCCTTTTAACTCTACCCAAACCCAAAAACCTAACAGGACATATGCCTCCTTTTACCTCTACTCACCTGAACAATAAACCCCAAATTACCTCCCATTACTTCTACCCATTCCAACTCTAAAATTGCCCTTATCTCCCTTTACCTCCACCAACCACCAACCCTAAAATCATCCTTACCTCCCTTCACTTCACCTACCCCGAACCCTAAATTCACCCTCAACAACTTTTATCTCTACGCACCCTGAACCCAAAAATGACCAGTACATTCCTTTGCCTTTATTCACCTCAGAATCTTAAGTTCATGCTTATCTCCTTTTACTCCAACCCACCCCGAACCCTAAAATCAGCCTTACCGCATTACCTCTACCAACACTGAAATAACGCTTACCTCCCTATATCTCTACCCACCAACGAAACCTAAAATCACCCTTACATCCCTTTATCTCTACCCTTCTTAAACCATAAAATCACCCTTTCCTGCCTTTACCCACTCCCAAATCCTAAAATCAAATGCACACCTATGCATCCCTGAACCCTAAAATCAGCCATACCTCTAATTACTTCCTCCCACCCCTGAACCCTAAATTGACCCTTAACTTCCTTTACCCTTACCCACCATTGAACCCTAAAATGACACTTTCCTCCCTTTACCTCTACCCACCCCTTATTCCTAAATTCATTTTTACCTCCATTTACCTCTACCCACCATAACCCTAAAACCCCCCTTACCTTCATTTACCTCTGCCCATACCCAAATCCCAAAAGCACCCTTACCTCTCTGTAACTACACCCAAGGTATGTCACACTCTTTTGCGCAAATTTGCACTTCGAATGCTCCACAGTAAGGCCTTTGTTTTCAAGAATACTCAAAACCTTTTTCAATCTTAATAAATGTTCATCTTCATCACTCCCAAAAACGAGAATGTCATCTTGGAAGAACCTGATACCTTTCTCTTCTTTAAAAAGTTGATACATTAATCGCTGAAAAACAGCAGCCGCCGAAGCTAAGCCAAAAGGCATTCGTTTATACTGAAAACAACCGAATGGCGTGACAAAAGATGTGAATTTTTTTGATTCAGGACATAAGGAAATTTGGTGATACGCCGATGATAGGTCTATCGTTGAAAACCACCGCGTATCACCTAGACTAGAAACCATTTCATTAATCTTGGGAAGTGGGAATTTGTTAACCACGATGTTGTTATTCAGGTACCTTAGATCAACACATAGCCTAATTTTTCCATTGCTCCGTCTTGCCACGACAATCGGAGAAATCCATTCACTAGTTTCAATTGGTTCAATAATATTGGAAGAAACTAACTTTTCAAGTTCTTTACTTACTTCATCTCTTACTAAAATGGTCGCCAGTGTAATAAAGAATAATGCAGAAAAATGTAGATAAGTATTCTTTAATAACTTGAAGAGCTCAAAGGTATGTCATCCGGTAAGTTCAGCATCTCAGGAATAACTCTCCTTTACAAATGATGCACAGTGTGATGACACATACATTCTACATTCTAACAATGACCAAAGCAGGCTCATGCACAAGGAATGAATATAATTATATTTAAGAAATGCAAACACAACAATTCGAAGAGAACTTCATCCTCGACCCCTCCCAATCCAGATTCCGCAGCAAGCACAGCACCGAGACCCGCCCTCCTCGCCGGCACAGACGACATCCACATGCTCCTCGACCGAGGCCACACCGGAGCCCTCATCCTATTCAACCTCACTGCAGCCTTGGACACTGTCTCCCACCGCACCCACGCAGCCAGACTCCTTGATGCAGGAATACAGGGAACCACCCTCGACTGGCTCTGCTCCTTCCTCACCGGCAGAACCCAAAGGATCAGACTCCCACCTTTCCTCTCCAAACCCACAGAGATCAACTGCGGCGTACCACAAGGATCATCGTTCAGTCCCACACTCTTCAACATCTACATGGCCCTCCTCGCCGCCATCGTCAGACAGCATGGACTGAGGATTGTATCCTACGCTGACAACACCCAGCTCATACTCTCCCTCACGAAGGACCCCAAAACTACCATACTCAGTTTCCAAGAAGGAATGAAAGATGTTGCAGCTTGGATGAGTAGCAGCTGTCTGAAACTCAACTCGGAGAAGACAGAAGTCCTAGTCCTTGGACCCTCTCCCTCTGTGTGTGAAAACTCCTGGTGACCCACCGCCCTCAGCACCCCCCTACCCCCACGGACCATGGCCAGAACCTCGGCATCATATGCCACTCCTCCCTCACAATGACCCGACAGATCAACGCAGTCGCCTCTACCTGCTTCAACAACCTCCACAAGACCTCCATTGGCTCCCCATCGAGAAGAGAGTAACCTTGAAGCTACTCACCCATGCCTACAAATCCCTCCACATCATCATACCCAAATACCTCAATGAAAGAGACTTCTTCCACATACTCAAAAGGAACCTCCGCTCTGCCGACCTCGCCCTCGCAGACACCCCACACATCTGCCGAACCAGAGCAGGCGGAAGAGCCTTCTCCTACATCATGACCAAAGCCTGGAACATGCCCCCAGCCAACATCAGACGCTCCCCCACTCGGCACACCTTCAGATAGAGCCTCAAGACCTGGCTCTTCGGCTGTCAGAATCTGCACCCCCTGCCCCCTAGCGTCTTGAGATCCTCAAGGGAGAGTAGCGCGCTTTAAACCCCCTGACTGATTGATTGATTGATTACCTCTTCCCACCCCTAAACTCTAAATTCACTTTTTGCTTTTGAATAACATACAAAGAATGTTATTGAAAAAATACTTACCTGCATGGTAAAGTACTGAATGGTAAAGGCACAAATAAGGTACAAATGCTTACCTGTGTGATGCTTATCTGCATTGTAAAGACTGTGTGGTAAAGGTCCTGCATGGTAGAGGCTGTATGGTAAAAGCTGTTTCCCCTCAGCCAGAACACATTATTTCTCCCTCTTTAAGCACTCTTCTGCCTCCACCCTAGTGTTCCTAAATGTTTTGGTGGTGCTGTCTGTTGTTTTATGCCCTTTGGCATGTTTGGTGGGCACCTTCACCTCTTTGACAGTTTGACTCTACCTTTCTCCCCCACACCTTACAGTTTAGGTCTCGCCTGAGACAGTGCATATGCTGTTGCTTACAAAACCGTTTCTTTACTTACTAGGAGTGTAGAGTCCAGCCATTGCTTACCATTGGTTGGATTAATCTTCACTCTTATTTCTTTGCTTTTCTTTGGTCATCTTTACTTCCTCTTCACCTTTTCCTCCCTTAGCTCTACCCAGTTCCAAGTCCTAAAATCACGCTTACCTCCCACAACCCCTACACAGATCTGAACCCTACAACCACTCTTTACTCCCTTCACTGTTACACACGTCTGAACCCTAAAATCACACTGACCTCCCTTTACCTCTATCCACCTCTTAACCCTAAATTCACAGTTAACACATTTTATCTCTACCCAGCCCAATCTCTAAAATCACCCTTACCTTCCTTTAGATTTACCTACTGTGCCTTAATTTCACGCTTACCTCCCTTTCAACTACCCAACCCAACCCTAAAATTATCCTCACCTCCTTTTACATCTACCCACCCTGAGCCATAAAATCATTCTTACCTTCCTTTAGCTTTACCCATCCAAACCTTAAATCGATGCTTACCTCCCTTTTCCACAACCCACCCTAACCCTAAAATCATCCTTACCTCCCTTTGTATTTACCCACCCCTAAGCATAAAAACAACCTTACCTCCCTTTACCTCTACCCATCCCAACCCTAAAATCACCCTTACTTCCCTTTACCTCCACCAACCCTCACACCCTAAAAAATCTGTACCTCCCTTTAACCCCACCCACTCTCAACCCTAAATTAACCCCTACATCCATTTACCTCCCTTTAGTTCTACTCACCCCTGAACCCTAAAATAACCCTCTCCTCCCTTTACCTCTACTCACCCGAACCCTATAATCACTGTTACCTCCCTGTACCTCTACCCAACCCGAAACTTAAAATCACCATTTCCTCCCTTTACCTCTTCCCACCCCTAAGCTTGTTGCTTTTGAATAACATAAAAAGAATGTTCTTTAAAAAATGCTTACCTGCATGGTAAAGGTACAAATAAGGTACAAATACTTACCTACATGGCAATTAACTTCATTGTATGGGTTGTGTAGTAACCGTTCTGCCTTGATCCTTCTCAAGTTTGACAACTTCAGACCCATTTAATTAGATTTCAGCCCTCGTATCCCATTTATAAACAGCATTTATCACTTATTTGTGTCATTATTCCTTAATTTGTGTTTTGCCCAGGACCCTCAGCTTTTGTCTCACATATCCTGACCCCTTACAAAAAGATTTATGTGTAAATGTGTATTTTCATTTGTTAATGGTTTATGTTAACAAGTACTAATTGTCATTTGTTCTTGAAACCTTTTTCTTCTGAGGGCAGGAAATATGTATGTGTATTTATAAAATTCACTGAAAAAAGCAAATGTTAATGTGACATCATAGTTAGATGAACATGTCAGTGAATTTTTTTTAACTGAACAACAGACTGAATTTCACTAGTTATAGCTAACTGAAGTAACTATAACTATAACTTGCACCCTTGCCATGCAGTGTTGTCATCAAAGATGTAATTTCAGATGTTGCACTGATGTTGTCAACGTAATATGTTAGATAATAAGCAGTGCATGAGAAAGGTGTCAGTTATAGTTACTTCAGTTAACTATAAATGATGAATTTCAGCGTTTTCAGTTTAAAATGTAATGTTTTAACTGACATTTTCACTTTTTTATAATGTCACTTTAACCTTTGTGGGGTTTTTTCAGGGAGTTCCTAAGGTTTTTTTAAGTGTGAAGTAAGATATATTAATAATACCTAACCAAAACAGTCAATTAAGCCTTTGATTTTTTTAGTTACTTCCTATGTTTTATTTAATCGTAAAGTAATATTCTATTACCATACCTTACTAGGCCTATCCTGCGCCGATCCCCCTACTGGCTACCTCATACCTTTTGCAGCCTGGCCCAGCCCCTGCAAGTGGCAGGCCCCCACTACTCACGACTGAGCTCCCTCCCCCAAAGTACAACACTGTTCGGGTCCTGCAAGTGAAACACGTTTGTACCTGTAGAACCTCTCTTCTGTGCCTTGAGAGCAATGAATTTACTGGACAGAGAAAGCCGTAGCATGCCTGCAAGAAAATCAGTTCACCAGTTACACCTGAACATTTATTTTTGATGTTTTTGGGTAGCTTCTCTCCTGTACCTTGGGAGAGAAGAAGGTCCTAGAGACACCCGTGCAGAGTAACTAGTCGGAAGTGGATATTACCCTCAGGGTCAGAAATTTGCTGTGTGGAGCCTACCTGGAACCAATGGCGTAACGAAACCTGAGGCCCCTCCTGCAAAGTACACGGAGGGCCCCCCCCCTCCCTCCAGACCCACTCAGAAGCTCCTAGGCCCAGGCTGACACCTGTGCACAGTGCTGGAGGGGGTCTCCTGGGGCTTTGTGGCCACCCCGCACCAAGGGGGCTGCAGGGGCTTTTGTTACGCCACTGCCTGGAACTTTAACCAGTGGCCTGCTGTCTAATGAATCTCAACTAATTGAACCCAAGGAGCTTTTTGCAAATGCTCACCCTTTAAAAAGTATCATATCTAGACGATTAGGACAAGTTATCAAGGCTAACCAAAAAAGACATGGCCTTGGCGGCTTGATCTGAGCAGTTGTTTCCACTCTAAGCTTTCTGACTTTTGGTTCAAGATTGTAGCAGGTCAACTGACTAAAAATACCTGATCTTCTAGAGCCCTTCCCAGCAACAGCTTCCAGCCTTAGTCTGCAAAAGATTTCAACCTCCAGAAAAAAGTCCAGAGGAAAACATCTGGACCAGGGCGAACCGCTAACTTTTAACGTGCTGTGGTTCATTGTGAGTTAGCCATGAGGGGTACTGAGGCCCCCGTCTACTGCACCATGTAGACTTGGTTTCTCACGTCCACATTGTTCACTTCTCATTGCTCTCAATTGAGTAGTTTTGGGGTTTGCTGTAAAAATGATGTCAACAAATGCTTGCCTGTGGTGTGGTATTTTGGTTATGGCCCAGATATGTTTCTCACTGAAACCCTTCTGCTTCTGTCATGCTACCAAGGATGACCCGACAGTTCTTCACAGAGACCCGTTTACCTCTTGTGAGTCAGATTACTTTTGTTATTTAAGAGCTCAGTCACAGCTTACATCAAGACCGCAGCCTTTCCACTATAGTATAACAATCCAAACTCCTACATTTGCCCTCCTCTTCCGCATTACCCATTGCATCATTACCATATATGCCAATAAAGTCATATTATCGCCTCCTCTTCTACCATAGCTCACTACAACTTTCATTTATGTATTACATTTGTAAGCCCTGATACTCAAAGATGGTCTATTTAACTGTATCGGCAAGAGGGCAGGAATTGGTCGTGGGCTCCTGGTTTGTGAATCTGAAACAAGTCAGAGTTGGCTTGATCAGTGGGTGTTACCACCCTTTGAGTTTCACCAGTCCCCTTTTCCGCATTGAACTTGCCTAGATTCCTGCTCAGCAACTTCATAGCTGCAATTTCTGCATGCATGCCGCATTCTGCACTCGTGCAGTCAATTTATACACGGAATAAATGTGCATCCATATGCCTGTAAACTTGTTAATGAACATTAATTTTGGAAAAATAAAAACATTACTTACTCGTTTAATTTCATTGACAATTGTAGCTCAATTTACCAAGGAAAAGCAAGTTTTCATAACTCGGTCTTGCTTTTAACAGGGCTAGACATAATCGGTTACTTCTAGAAACACACAAATTACTTTGCTTTAACTTAAAGGAAAAATGTGAACTCTCACCAAATGCTTCTTGTGAAATGACGGGTCTATACCATCGGTCTGCAGAAATAGCTGTTTGGCCACAAGCCCTGTTTCTGCTGAACTGTGATTGTCAGGGTTGTGTGCCTTAGTAGCAATATTTTAACAACAAAGACAGAGGAGGCCATATATATCATGAAAATCCATACCAAACCCTGGCTGACATGCATGGTTTACTGTGAGAGGCAGGGAGTTTATGGCCGAGTGTGGAAAGCACATGCTTACAATACAAATTATAAATGTTACTGACCTTAAATTCTTCTAACCTTTCCAGGTCACCAAGCCTTTCAGATTTATTGTAAACTTTACCTTCCATTATTAATTACCAATAATTCACCCTGACACATGCCTCCAATCTGCGCAGAGATTTCGTTCATTAGTTGCTGCATTTTTTGTTCAATGTTTTCAAGGTTTAAAACTAATGAAATTATACTCTTGAGCGGTGTTACATTTTTACGTATATTGTACAAGAATCGGAATGGCTAGACTTGCATCGTGTGGTTGAAGGTAAGCAGTTGTTTACAGAAACACATTCAATACAAGTCCTCCTTAATCGGCGGACTGTTTGATCACTTGCCAAAGGATTACTGAAGGAATGTCAGGAATGTGACTGAAACGCTAAGAATGTTTTTTATTAAATACTTGTAGTCATACTGACTGAATTAAAGTAAAGCTGTGCTCCCCAGACAACTGAAATATTCATTCAAACTTCCTGAGCGACATAGATGAATTCTTTAGTAGGAGAGCTACCATGTGTTTATGTCATGAAGGAGACTGTTTGGACTGAAATGTTGTTGATGGTGGAAAGCATACATTTAAATTATGCTTTTGCTGCACGAGGTCAGAAAGGACTGTCTAAATTTGCCGTAATTTTAGGTTTGCAGACATTGTTTCAGTGTTTTCCATCCTGAAAGGAAATGAAAGATTTGCAAAGCTGCCAACCAGTCTAATGTGGCTATAATGACTGCACTTTGAAAAATGGGCTTGACGAGAAATTCCAAATGCTGCATGGAAACTACTTTTGTGGTACTGCTCTAATGTGCATCAAGGTAGTAGAATACATGGATAGGTCACTATTAATCATCATTAATGTGTAAATAATATTGTTTATATTTTACAATCCTATTGTGTTGTATGTGAAACCCCTATATGCATTATTAGTCAATCAATAAGCATTTGTAGAACGCAGCACTGTCACCCCTTAGGTAATCTCGTTCCTTAGGGTCTGTGTTGAAAAGTCTGGTGTTGAGCTTCCTTCTGCAGTCCGCCGGCTCGCTAACTGTCCCGAGGTGGTGGGACAGGTGGTGGGACAGGTCATTGAAGTTCTTGGCGGCTATGTAGGAGAAGAAGAGGCCCCCGCTGCGGCGGATGTGGGGAGGGGGACGTGCGCAAAGGCTAATGAGGATGAGCGCAGGTGTCTCGCAGGTTGACCAGAGTTGAGTCAGTGGTTGATGTAGGCCAGATCTTGATCATTTAGGACTTTGTAGGCATGCGTGGGGATCAAGAACTGGCATCTCTTCTGAATGGGGAGCCACAGAATGCTTCTGAGGTGAGGGGTGATGTGGGTCTGTCTGGGGAGGTACAGGATGAGTCTGGTTGCGGAATTGTGTATGGTCTGGAGTTTTCTGGGGAGCTGGGTGAGGATGTCTGCGTATAGTGCATTGTCATATTCAAGTCAGCTGAAGACAAGGGCCTGAGTGACGGTTTTCTGCTATTGACTGGGATCCATCTGAAAATTCTGCAGAGCGTGTGGAGGGTGTGGAAGCAGTAGGAGGTGACAGCGATGACTTGTCGTTTCATTGGCAGTCCGCTGTTGAGGATGATGCTTAGGTTGTTTGCGTGGTCTGTTGGCACGGTTGTGGGTCTTAGGTCTGCTGGTCACCAGCTGTGGTCCCATATGGATGTGTTCTTCCTGAAGATCAGTACTTCTGTCTTCGCTGGGTTGAGTTTGAGGCAGTTGGTTCTCATCCAGTTGGCTACATTGATCCTGGTGTCTCGGAAATTTGATCTGATGATGGCAGCGTCTTCGGTAAGCGAGAGGATTATTTGAGTGTTGTCTATATAGGAAATTATGTTGAGGCCGTGGAATCTGAGGATGTCTGCGAGTGGGGTCATATAGGTGTTGAATAACAGCGGGCTGAAGAAAGATCCTTCTGTATGCCACTTATGATGTCTTTGGATTTGGAGGTGAAATGAAGCAGCCAGATGCTTTGTGTGCTTCCTATAAGGAAGGAGGCGATCCACTATTGAGCCTTTTGATGTATGCTGATGTTGTGGAGTCTGTTGATGACGGTGTGATGAGATACTGTGTCAAACGCAACAGAGAGGTCATGGAGGATCAAGGCTACTGTCTCCCCACAGTCGAGGAGGGTTCTGATGTCATCTGTGGCAGTGATCAGAGAAGTCTACCTGCTGTGGTTGGCACATGATCCTCTTTGGGAGGTGTCAAGCAGGTGGTTCTGTTCCAGGTATTTGATGAGCTGTTGGCATTCTCAAGTACTTTAACCAGGTAAGGGAGAATGGAAACCGTTCGATAATTTTTGAGTTCACTGGGGTTGGAGGAGGGTTTCTTTAGCAGGGGTATGACCTCTGTGTGTTTCCATCAGTCCAGATAGGCTGCTGCGGAGATGGAAGTGTTGATGATACTGATGAGTTCTGTGCTGATTTTGTCAGTTCCGAGGTTAAAAAGATGGTGGAGGCAGGGGTCGGTGGGAGCCCATGAGTGGATGGATACCATGATGGTTGTGGTGGTCTTTGCTGTGGGTGAAGACCATGTGGTGATCACTCGGCGGGCATGGGCTGGTTGGCCAAGGCTGTTAAGAGCAGTGGTTTGGGGGTCAAAGTTGTTGTAGATGGTGGCAATGTTGATGTGGAAGTCATCCGAGAGGGTGCTGCAGTGTTCTTGGGAAGGATGGATTGTGTTCTCAGTGGCTGCCGGGTTGGAGAATTCCTTGACTATAAATAATTGTTCTTTTTGGCTGCTGTGTCGATGATGGCTGTGAAAGCTGCTCTCCTAGCTTCCCTGATGCACAGGTGGTAATTGCTAAGGGCTGCTCTGTTGGCGGCTCTGTTGGCGGAGTTCCTTGTGGAGCACCATCATTTCTTGCTTGGTAGCAGTTTCGCATGGTGGGTCTGAGCTCAGGGGTGTAGCAGCTGGCGTGTTTGGAGGTTATTTTGATTTTAGCTAGTTTCTTTGGGGGAACCCCGTTGGCGCATTTGGTGGTTCATGCGGAGAAGTTCTGGATGGCCTGTTCTAGGTCTGATAATGGTTCAGATTGAGTGCTTGAGTCCACTGAGTCTGTGTTACCTTGCCCCAGCTGCAGCTGGCGGAGCTGGGATGTTTGGTGATGGTGTGATGAAAAGGACAATGGCGTGGTCAAACCAGATTAATTCTGTGACATGGCTGAACTTGACTCTGTCACTGGAGGTGAAAAAAGGGATTGAGTGTGTGTTCGGCTCTGTGTGTGGGTTTGGTGACCAGTTATGTGATGCTGATGTTGTTCAAGTTCTCTAAGAGGGTGGTTGAGCTGGTGTTGTTGTGGTTGTTAATGTGGAAATTGAGATCTCTGAGTAGGACGTAGTGGTAGGAGTTGATGGCTTGGGAGGTTATGAGGTTGGTAATGTCATCTCAGAAGCTGGTTGAGGTCCTGTGGGTCTGTATACTAGGGTTTCGCTTATCGTGATCTTAGCGTCAGTCTATATCTGTAAGTTGAGGTGTTCCAAGTGGGGAGTGTGGTCATCATTGGTGGTGATGTATTGGATGATTTCCGTGTGCTTGTTGGTGCGGTCTTGGTGGATCATCTTGTAGCCGAAGGGTGTTGCAGTGGTGATGTTGGTATTAAAAGTGGGACTGAGCCATGTTTCTGTGATGAAGGTGACGTTGGTGGAGAGGGTGGTGATGGTGTCCCAGATTTCAGTGGTGGGTTTGCAGAGGGAACGTGTGTTGAGCAAGATGCAGTGGAGTGGTTTCAGGCTATTGGAGGTATTTGGGGCAGATGCGGCAAGGGATCCTGTGTGCACTGATGGTCCTGTGTTGCAGAAGAAGCATCATTGGTGGCAGGTGAAGGGTCCTTTGGTTGTTCACGGGGAGGAGGTGCACCATGTTAGAAATGGGATTTCTGGTTGGCTAAGGCTTGCGCCAAAGCCAGGCAGAAACCACCATTCCTAAGTCAGGGTAAGGAAGTCACCCGCCAAGACAACCCCTGCTCACCCTCTTGGTAGCTTGGCACGAGCAGTCAGGCTTATCTCAGAGGCGATGTGTAAAGCATTTGCGCACGCACCCACCAGCATCAACATCCAAGGCCCCCCACAAAAGGAACCCCACACAAGGTATATGTAAAAATAGCCTTTGTATTGAAAAAAACATTAGATAGAAACACACACTTTACAATATGCCAACAGGCACGGGCAGAATTTACAGGGGAATTATGTACAGGACAGGGCCACAGGCACCACTGTCAGGAATATGCACTTAGTAGAACTAGCACTTAGAACATATAACAATCAGAAGCTTCACACATGATGCATAGAACATTCAGAGGTGTAGGAAAGACACATGATGCATAAAACATTCAGAGGTGTAGGATCAAGGCACATGATGCATCAAAACAAATTCAGAGGTGCAGGAGAAACACATGATGCATAAACATACATTCAGCGGTGTAAGAACAAGGCACATGATGCATCAAAACACATTCAGAGGTGCAGCACCGGAGAACACATGATGCATAAACAACACATTCAGAGGTGTAAGAACAAGGCACATGATGCATCAAAACACATTCAGAGGTGCAGCACAGGAGAACACATGATGCATAAACAACACATTCAGAGGTGTAAGAACAAGGCACATGACGCATCAAAAACACATTCAGAGGTGCAGCAAAGAACAATTCGCAGAAATTACATTAGCACAGAACTTACATCATAGTCCAGGTTGCGCCACTGAGCCAAAACCTAAATGTGTCAGCTGCCCACTACTTGCTGGGCAGCTGAGGGACAAGACAGGGCCTAAACGGAGCAGCTGCCACTAAGTGCTGGGCAGCTGTGGAGACAATGGGGCCAATGCTGGAGCCTCGTGGCCCTAAACAAATAGAATGTCCTCCTGACGTTGGAGTCCCCCCTCTGGGGACTCAAAATCAACAAATGGCCCCAAGAGCCTCGTGGGCTCTAAACAAACACTGCGGCACTCCAGAGCCTCTCAGGGCTCGTAAAACAAATATGGCCCCTTGAGCCTCTCTGGGGCATTCAACGGGCGTCTCTGGTGGCCCCGGGGCTCTCCCCAGCTCACAGGAGCCCCGGGCAGCCATCACTCGGCCTAGCTCTCCTCACTTTCCGGTTGGCGCGGCTCCCTCCAATCGGAGCGCGGCGGCGGGCGGGACTTCCTCGCAGAACCGGAACTCCCGCCCCGAATCAAGCACTACGGTGCCTGACTTCCTGTTTTGCGGCGCGAGGGCCGCGGCGGTGATTTCACATGGGCCAAATGAGGGGTGGGCACCCTCGGTTGATAGAATAACCGTAGAAGCGAGGTGGGCACTCGCTAAGGATTAAATCAGCGGACATAATGCAGGGTGGGCACCTGCAAGCATACAGTGCACATGGAGCACTCGGGGGACCTCAAAAAGGCAGGAGCGCTTCCCTCCTCGGGAAAACGACAGCGCTCTGCCCAACAATAAAAAAATACAGCGCTCCAGGCGCTGGGGGCACAGACAGCATAAGGCTCCTTAGGAATGGCCCCCTTCAGCAATGAGGGCCCCAACAACAAGGCCTCCTAGGAGCAGAGGGCAGGAGGGTCCAAAGGAAGTCCTTCAGCTCCCCAGCAAAGCAGAGGCGTCCCTAAAACAAAGTCCATCCAGCATCCAGGGGCTGGGGAGGGCCCAGGGAGGCAAGCCTTCCCCTGGGCCCCAGCAGCAGCATGCCCCTGGTAGATTCCAGTCAGAAACAAGAACATTTTGTAAGGGGACACAGCCCCTTTTTATACAGTGAATTCCTTTGTCTCAGGGTGCAGGGTGGGGGAAAAACCAGTCGCAGCTGGTTTTGGAGCACTCTTGATGTGCTCAGCCACCCTTCCTATTCACCAGGCAGGCTAGGGTCATCAGTCGCACCACAGGGGGCGGAGCCAGCATTGTGTGGGGAAAGCCCAGCCCTATTCAGGTCCCAGGTGCACCACTCCTTCACATCACACATGCTGATCTCAACACTCACCACCGGGGCAGACCCATCCAGACTCCTGGAGCCAGGCTCACCAGCCAGCTCCAGCCAATCAAACGCCAGCACATTCACTGCACAGACAGGCACACTTCTAGAAGTGGCACTTCCATATTAGACACAAACACGCTGCGAACATCATTGCGCAGCATTCAATCACACGAGTCCGCACATACCAGCATCGAGCCTGCACAACCCATGCATCAGGAACAACCAGGGACACATACATTCCCCATGCATTCCTATGGGAGGGCAGGCCTATCTCACCACACGCACTCAGAGTGCGCACGCACTTTCCACTGGGACACAGTGAAAGTGCGCAGAAACCAAGAATCACCATCCCCAGGTCACATATAAAAAGCAAAATGTTCAGGGGTGAACCTGCCAGAAGTGCCAAGTCCGACACACCAGTTAATGTATTTGTGTCTAGGGTCCACGGCCAGGAGCTCCCTGGCATATTGCGGAGGGTGGCGGAAGGGCCAGGGTTCCTGATGCTGGGCATGGTCCAAGTGTGAAGAGGCGCAGCAGGGCTTGACTTTGGCACGCTGGCGACAGGCCCGCTGTTCACGTCTACTGCGTAGGCTCACTGCATCCTCCATTAAGTCGGTTATGGGAGGGGGAGGGTGACTGGGGAGGCAGGAAGAGTGGGAAAAACAGCATGGAAGGAGGGAGAAAGTAACAAGGTGCTGGTCTTGGTTCTAGGGCACAGGAAACCTTGGGGCTGGGTATAGGGTACTGGGCCCAGGCAGGCAGCCTGCTAAGGCTAACTTCAAGCAGGAGCAGCCTGGCAGTCACGAAGTGGAGATGCTGCAAGGAGAGCTGGTGAGGACCTGCTCAATGGAGCCACACTGCAACCACCATTAAGTAGGCCCGGCAGAGATCCCGGGGAGGCGTGCGGCCGGAAGAGTGGGAAAATGGCAAAGTGCTGGTCCTGGGCCTAGGGCACAGGAAATCTTGGGGCTGAGCCTAGGGTACCGGACCCAGGTGGGCTGACTGATGAGGCTGACTTCAGGCAGGAGTATGCTAGCAGTCACGGCGTAGACAGGTTGCTGGGAGAGCTGGTGAGGCTCAATGGGGCCCGCTGCGATCAAAGTGTGGGCAAATTGACTACTGTGGTGAGTTACATTGGCTATTCCTTATTGTGTTGTGAAACTTTGTCCTCCAAAAGTTTATTGTGTAATGTGGCCATTGTGTTCTGTGTGCTTGGTAATGTTTTTTTTAATCTGTTTTAGGTTCATGTCTTCTTCATTTGGACATTTCAGATATGTGACAGTTGCAGGTTTATGGTCTGGTTTCAAGTACAAAGGGAGCCTGGGATGATCCTGGGAAAGACAAACACAGACGTTGGATGTATAAATCTTGTACCAAGGCAACTTGCACTGTGATTGAATGGGAGATTTAATGATTACATTGGACATGTTCTCTGTTGTGTATTGCCACAAAATCTATATGTGTGCCATCATTTGCTCAAAACATGTGTCAGTGAAGCCAAATCATGGTAATCTTCCTCCATATTGGCAAACTCTTCAGTGTGTGTAATATGTATGCAGCTGTTGATGTGTCTCATCATTGTAGGACATACATCTTGTGGTATACCACTGAAATTTGATTGTGACATTCCACCAGATATTGGATTGGAATGATTCTGTAGCCACAAAAGGGAGTACAGCCATGTGTTTGTCTATTGCTGTTATTGATGTGGGGTTTCTTCTATGAGCCAGAAGATCTCGCTTCAGCTGATGACATGAGTCAATGATAATTTGCCTATTCAATCTTATTGTTTTGGATATATCTCCTTCTTCCATGTTGGCAGGTCTGGAACAGGAAATGTAAAAACTGGCACTGAGAACTAGTGTCATGTATGGATTTTTCTGTCAGTGAGATGAAATGTTGACAGACAATTATTGGTCAAATGGAATGAACAAAGTAGTTGATGACTGAATGGTGTGACACTTTTTGGGAGTCATGTTTGGGAACTTGAAATAAACATTACCTACTTGCAAATCTTCTGTGTCTACACAATCTTTTGATTTTTGCCATTGTCAAGTTATGATGGAATAAAAATAATGCATTGATAGAGTTGACATATACAACCCCAGTCTATGGCTTTTTGATTTGCAAATTTATTGTACTAAACTTGATGAAAATAAAGAGGGTGAACATAACATAAGCAAAGCAAAAAGGGAAGCAGCCAGTCATGGACCCAAGCGCCCCACCTGGTGCGCTCTTGGTTAGGGAATGAAGTCCCATTCGCTGCTGGGGGTCCCTAGCGGCCGACTAGCCTACCTGTTACCTCCAGTAAACCCCATACAGTGGAATTGCTGAGAGGTGGACGCAGGTCACTCCCCCTTTCTCCACCACTCTGCAAATGCGCCTTCTGGTGCTCTCTTTGTTGGGGGATGAAGTCCCCTTGCCTCTTGAGGATCCCTGGGGGCCAACTAGCCCACCTGTTACCTTTAGTAAGCCCCACATAGCTGGATTTCTGAAAGGTTGTCTGAGCTACGCCCCCTTTTCTCCACCACTCTGCAAATGTGCCTACTGGCGCACTGCTGCTTGGGGGATGAAGTCCACTTCAGTCCTGAGACCCTTGAAATGCAAGCGATCTCATCGCCCGACTAGCAGTGAGATCACAGGTGCGTTTGCAGAGTGGTGGAAAAAGGGTCATGGCCTCCGGCTACCTCTCAGCGACCCCACTGTCCGGTGCTTACTGGAGGTAACAGGGGGGTTATATAGCCCTTATGGACCCTCAGAAGCAAATGGGACTTCATCTCCCAACCAAGAGTGTGCCAGGAGGCTCGTTTGCAGAGTAGTGGAGAAAGGGGGCATGGCATCCAGCGAGTGGCCGACTACTGACTTTTAAAAAGATTTTAGGAAGGGAGACTGTGGCCCCCTCTTCCCTTGATCCTTTTGGGCCCCGGGTTCTCATCCCCAGGGCCTGACCCATTAAAAAAAAAAGTAAAATAAAATTAGAGGGTGCTCCAGGTGACCCCCCTCCTGAGTCTGATTTCGGCCCCAGGGACCCCATCCCCCAGGGACCCCATCCCCCAGGGCCTGGTCATTTATTTTTATTTTTTTGATATTTTATTTTGAGGAGGGGGGCCCCTCAACCCAGGTCGATTTCGACCCCGGGACCCCATCACCCGGGGTCCAGCTATTCCTTTTTTTTAAAAAGGGATGAGGCTGAGCGGCCCCCCTCCCTGGCCATTTTTTCCCCGTGGACCCCATCCCCCGGGGCATGGTCATCTCCTTTGAGACTGCGGAGGGACCCTGAAGCCCCCACCTCCTTCAGGAGCCAACATTGCTTTTTACCCCCAGGGAGCTGCTAAGATGCAGCTCCCTGGTGGTAGAGAGCAAAGTGCTCTCACTTGTTCAAAGCAAGTGCACCATTTACAATGGGATGGCGGGAGTAGTGCTCCCAACATCCCATAGCAAACTACAATGTCCATGGGGTGGGCAACACGGGCCATTCCTGGAGATGGCCCTGCGGGGTGGCTGGCCCTAGGTCCATTTACAGTTCCATGAGGGGGCCTGAGCCCCCACACATTATTTTAAACATAGCCCCGGGGAGATGGTAGTCCCCAGGAAATGTGTATGCCCTGTAAAGGTGGCGGATCCACTGCGAATCCAGACCAATTGTTAAAAAAAAATGCTTTTTTTGGCCTAGGGGGTCAGGGTGTTTCTACCCTGACCCCTTTTTTGTTTTTTCAGTTTTTAAAATCTTGTTTCTTGTGACTCTGTTCAACCGAGTCACAAGATGACTGCCAACACTTCCTAGTTTGAAGTGTTGGCAGCCAATCAGATTGCAGGCACAAGATCGGGAGGGTTTGCGCTCTCCAGTTGTATATCGGAGTAATGTTTACATTTCTCAAAACTACTGAACGGATTTGCACCATTTAACAAAAAGAGGACACTCTGGACCAAGAGCTACGTTCCTGCAAATTTGGTGTAATTCAGTTCTGCAGTCCGGGCTGCAGGTGCGTCAACAGTTTCCTATGGAAATTAACACGGAGAAAAAGTGTTTGGGACCCCCCCTTTTTCTTGGCCCCCGCTTGACAGATCACTCAGAAATTTTCCAGACAGCAGCTGACGTGACTGCCCTATTATTTTTTTTATAAATTTCATGAAGATACGTCAAACGGCGGCAAAGTTATTGGCAAATCAATGAACAGGTACATTCAAATGCCCGACGCATTGGTGTCCCTTCCTGCACATAAATAATCAATAATGGTGTTTTGTAACTTCTGTGTGTGTTGCAGAATGCAGCACACATAGAAGTTGCAACTAGCAATTTTTTTAATGATTGTTTATTGCAGGAAGGGACACCTTCCTGTACATAAACAAGCAATGACGTTTTGCTGTTTCTATCTATGCTGCACAACACAGCAAGCATAGAAACGGCAAAAACTAGCAGAAATAAAGCATTTCTCCTTGTTTCGCTAGAGTAAGACCAGGTTTCCTCCGGTCTTAATTATGGCGCTGACCCACATTTACGCCGCCCTTGTAAATATGTGGCCGCGTCAAAATCAATGGGTGTTGCAGTGGAACGCCCACCACAACGCCCATTGCCCATCCATTTCACAGTAAGTATAGCATGAAAGGGGGCCTTATTTTCAAGGCAGCGTTAAGCCATGTTAAGTGGCTTAACGCTGCCTTGTAAATAAGGTGAAGTCCGTATCGTCACCACAGCGTCAAAAAAAGTGGCTTTATGAAGGAGATAGAGGCCTGTAAATACGCCCCTAGGTGAATGCAGAGTTTGAGTTTGGAATATGTCTCCTAAGGTTTTTCTTCTAAAAGTCTTCTGTTGTTTTCAAGTTATTCCCACCGAGTTGAAGAAACAGGGGAATGCAATTTGTGTTTGACCAGGGTCCCTTGACAGGGAAGAGTGGAGCTTTCAACTCGAGAAAATGAATTGAGTGTGGAAGTGGATATAGATATGTGGTTGCAAATTTATTGTTAATTCGAGAATAACTTCGTACTACTCTTAGGTTGCGGGAGGAAGTGATGTTTTAGAAGCTGCAGCATTATTAAGATACTTTGAGTTTGCTGGGTGCATCCTTTTAATGTTTTGAGAAAAAGTAATTTCACTGCCGGAGATTTGTGAGATTGAACTCCGTTTCATGTCCGGTGAGTTTCCCTACTTGTGGTCTATCCAGTGCTTTGTCTTTCAGCTTTTGCTTAGTGGACAATCGGAAAACGTGTGTTTTGTTTTCTTGGTCACTCGGAATGTTTACCCCTCTTCTATAGTCACCCACTAGAATAGTTTTTGCACCTTCTTGTGATGAACCAGACCTTTGAATACACAGTAGCTAGACTTGAATCCTTAATCTTTAGAGTAAGTGTCAAAAGAAAGCAAACCTAGTTGGAAGGGAAGGGGGTGGGGGTTAGGCAGTGGGTTTGGTTTCACATTAAATGTTTCCTGTTTTGTTTTATTATGTTCTTGACACTTAAGGCCTTTTTACACATCCAACAACACAATGCCTCCCTCATGGCTACCACCAGCTGTCTTTGACAATGCCGCATTTGCACTGAATTTGTGGGATTTTACTCTTCTGTTATCCTCGTGCGGCCAGCCCACCTTGGGTTGTAGGCGGCACGCCGTGTATTACCTCACTCTCCTGGTTACTGTTACAGTCTCGCTTTTAGATACGCATTGGATTTTCACGGCTGGCCCATGATGGGTTGTAGACGGCTTGCTGTGTATGAGTAGTTCTTAATTGCTTGTAAATAAAAAAAGTTGATCCTAAAAGACAGCAACCACTTGTTCAATGCACTGGGAATGCAGAGGATTGAACTCCTGCTTCATGTATGTAAAGCATGTGCTACACCACTGGGCTGTAGCTTCTCATGAAAGAAAGAACAGTGCCATTATGAAACCTATCTACTGTCCACTTCCCATAGTGTTCCTGCTAACATTCCTGTGATTGCAACACCTCCAAACAGACGTTGAGCTTTGAACAGCTAAAAATGAAGCTTTACCCTTTATGTTGAGAATCAGATCTTAATACTTAAGTGCCAGAGATGCTTCCAGAAGATGAGACCCAGACCTGTTAAGTCTCACTATGCTACAGGGTTTCAGAGACACAGACTGTGGAGGGGGTGAGCTGCCAACCGGTGTCTTACTGCAAGGAGTCAACGTGAAATACTTAAACACATTACTCATATGCTCCATTATCAGTTTCATATGTGCAAGCTTACAAGCAATACTTTATTGTTAAACAATAGTTGGCAGGGTCCATAGTTTTGTCAAGAAGACCACAGCTGGTGCTATTGAATGTTGGGGTGGCGAATTTAATCGTACGCATCTCTAACGCACCATCAAGCAGTGGCCTAACAAGGGGGGTGGGGCGGTCCACCCTCGGTGGCACAAGTTTTGGGGGGCGGCACTCACCCCCTTATATCTAAGCCCCCCAAGCCTCAACTGCCCAAAAGAAACTGAGTAAGTGACGAGAGATGTTAAAAGGGGACATACATCCACTAAGCAGCACCATCCACAAAGAGATCATCCATGGCCTGTATTCAAGAAAGTGCTAGTGAAGCAAGATTAACTAGCATGGGATGCTATCACACACACATAACCAAAGTGCCCCCGTCCTAAAAGGTTCAACAAAATCTGGACAGAACCAGGCCCGTTGTGGCCAGGAGATGTGGAAGGAAGAGCAGTGCATATAATAGCTTCTTGTTCTGCAGCTCTTTATGTTGCTCTGTCATTAAGTAAAGTTCATAACAATAAGAGGTATCACTACCACGAGTGCTATAGTAGAAAGTTCGCCGACCCTGCAAGGATAGAAGACTGAGCAGATTTTGCCATCAAGCAATAAAAAAAACACTTCAACCCCAATAAGTCCTAGTTGTGAAATGGCAAGGGCAAGCCATGTTGTGAACCAATGGGTGGGGCAGCATCACTCTGTAGATGAGCATATAGAAGTCTGAATTCTCAAACTTCAACTGATCCGGTATGGCTAGGAAATAATGACTGTGGCACCTGTCCATCTTAAGAAAGTGGATTTCAATTGTGATGCTATACTGCGTCGCAAAACTGATCTGTTAAGGTCGGGATCCAAAAGTGCTGCCGCCGCCTCTAGGTCCTTTTCAGCTCTTCGGTAAAAAGCAGAAAGCACACAGGCTCCCAGACTCCCCTAGCCAATAACAACACTACGTGACAGCAGCATTGTGATTAGTCTAAGTGCCGTGGTTCGGTGCTCAGACATGGACTTGGAGCCTTTGCATGTTCTCCACCCAGGCTGTGTAATACAGCCGGGTGGAGAACATGCTAAGTGTACATGAATGTTTGGCCGGCCTAAGATGGCTGGCTAAACCGTCATGTGCACTTAAGAGAGTACACACCACTCCTCCCCCTGCTTCAGTGACCGGCTATCCCCGCCCCTAACCAGATGAGATAAAATGGAAAGAAATGATGATAGCTGCATTATTCAAGCTGAAAACTCTTCCAGAAAGCTGTTTGTAAGGACATATCATCACTTGCCAGAACTATGGCTCGAAATATTAGCTCAGTGGATTCTTGCAATCTGATTGCAGACTACTTCGCAGAGAAGGTAGCACGGATTTATACTACCTTCCCGGATGAGGCACGCAATGGGAGTTCGGAGAGGGTGGGATTGATCGACGTGGAGGAGGCACACTGCCTCTCGAGATTTAACCTCCCCTCCTGTGATGACCTCAAAGCCATGGCCTTAAGCATTAAATCCAGCTCACCAAGGGACCCTACTATGCCTAAAGTTCTGAGGGAGAGCATGGAGATTCTAGTACCTCATATTAGGTATCTCCTTAAACTCTCTTTTGAATCCGGTGTGGTCCCAAAAAGATGGAAAGAAGCGGTGGTTATTCCCATTAAGAAAAAGCCGGGTGTGAGTGCGAGTCAGTTGGAGAACTATCAACCGGTCTCACTCTTGCTATATTTTGCTAAAATAGCTGAAAAAGTGGTCAACACTCAATTGACAATGCACATTAACCAGCACAGCTTATTGCACCCTTCGCAATCGGGTTTCCGGGCATCGTACTCTATTGAGTCAGCACTGCTTTTGTCAACAGAAACCATTCGCTGATACGTAGATGAAGGTCAGACGGTGACTTTGGTCTTGTTGGTCCCTCAGTGCCGCATACAACAGCGTTGCCCACCCGTTGCTCCTACAGCGCCTCAGGAAAGGAGGGCTAGATAGACTGGCCTTTGAGTGGCTAGGATCATTCTTACAGGATTGAAGCTTTCAGGTGCTGGCTCAAGGGGTTCCTCGGGGCTCTATACTAAGCCCGACTCTTTTTAACCTATATATGGCCCCTCTGGCAGACATTATTGTGAAATACGGCCTAAGTGTAGTGTCGTACACGGACGACAAGCAATTGGTGGTGTCACTATCTCAATCTCATGAAGAGGCAGCCACCAATTTCTCCACTTTTCTACAGGAGCTGGCAGCCTGGATCTCAAGTAACTGTTAAAAGTTAAATGGCAGCAAGACGGAGGTTCTAATCATGGGTAAGGCTCCCTTGATATGGTCCTCATCGTAGTGGACGCAGACCCTGGGCCCCACCCCTCCCCCCTGTAACCAGGTTAAGAACTTGGGGATGTGGTTGGATTCTAAACTCTCCTATGATTACTACACCAGAATTGCGGCCAGGAAGTGCTTTGGAATAATGAAAGGCCTTCGGAAGATCTTAGATGTGCTTCCTGTGGCAGCCAGGAAAACTCGAGTCCATGCGTTGGTAACTTCTCACCTGGACTACGGGAATGCTTTACATCTAGGAGCTAGTGGTAAGTGTGTGCAGAGACTTCAATGCAGTCAGAATGTGGTGGCCTGCCTTGTTCTGATGCTGCCCAGGAGAGCTCCCTCTAGGAATGCCCTCCTGCCCTACACTGACTCCTGGTAAAGGAGAGAATAATTTTTAAAGCCCTATGTGTCAGTGAATTTTAGTAGCACCGAGCAGCTGGGTCCCAGATGACTGCACTACCTGGATGGGTCACAATTATTGGTACAGTATATTGCCCACCTCAAATGGCCTGCTGCTAGTAGACCACAAACAATTATCACACACTACTTTGGATGAGAGGCAACATATGGAGAACAGAAACAGGTATAAGCATTTAACGACACAACATCTACAAATGTTTTTCATCTTTTATTTTCTGCTATGCACAATATGCAGATGACGAAACCAGCCAATGCGTTTAACCCAAAACTGGTCTTCTTCAGGGCAAAGGAATAATTGGCGATGAAAAAGTCCATCATGTGTTGGTTAAGAGGCGTCGAGAACTGTTATTTCAAGCAGTCTTTCAGGCAGTGTCCACTGCCTGAAAGACGGCCTCCGGACACGGATCCACGGACACGGTACGGTTCTTATGGGATTCGGGTCTACTCTGTGAGAACCCCCCATCTACTCGAGACCTTAGCTTTTCTCTACTCAGCAATAACAGTTCTGGGTGAAATGCCTTGGCTGGTTTCGTCATCTGCATATTGTGCATAGCAGAAAATAAAAGATGAAAAACAACATTTGAAGATGTTGTGTCGTTAAATGTTTATACCTGTTTCTGTTCTCCATATGTTGCCTCTCATCCAAAGCCCTATGTGTCAGTCACTGCATTCTGCAGGGAAACAAACCTAGCTAGCTACGCAGTCTAATGTCTCCCTACACTCCTACCCAGGCCTTGAGGTCCTTGGGGACGAGACAGGTCATGATTCCAGTAATCAAAAGAGTGAGAATGGGTGGCCGATCTTTCCGCTACCTGGTCGCAAAACTCTGGAACGTCCTCCCTCTCACTCTTCCGATAGAACCATCTGAAAGGCTCTTTAAAAAAAAAACTAAAGGCTTGGCTCTTCCACATATAGGTTCATCTACTAGCAATTATATGTTACTGCAACAGACAGGGCTGTGGGATGCAGCGCGGGGACACACTAGTGGTGTAACCATGTGCTTTATAAGCTTACTTATTATTATTATTTATTATTATCATTTTATATTTCCTTTTTAAATTGCTAGCAGAGCAGTGGAGTGACACTTCTCCGCCTTAGCAGAAATGCGCCACTGCTTTTTACTAATCCTGGCTCCTGAAATACCTTGTATTTGATGGGTTGGTCTAGCAGCCCTGATGCCCAACTTTGAGTAAGAGCAAAATACATGTCTCGCTGCAGCAAAGTCTGAACCCAACATTGCATAGCAAATCGACATGGTGACCCGCCTCAGTCCATGGTATGCCACCCTATCAGGATCCAGCAACCCTGTGAGTGCCAGACCTCCTGCTGGTGTTATCATAAAACACAGGGGCATATTACCAACCAATAGAGATAATTTTTGTCTCTAACTTGTTTAGAGACAAAAATTATCGCCGCAAATCGGCGATTTTTATCGCAGATAAACCTTGCTATTAGCAAGGTTTATCGCAAATGCGATAAAAAACGGCCGCAATGCATGAATATCGCTGAAAAGTCAGCGATATTCATGCATTATCGAGCAAATGCTCTTAGCCATGTTATCCACCTCCCATTGGATAACATGGCTAAGAACTGCTCCTGGGCAAGTGTTAGCTTTTGGAGATATTCGCGCTTAGCGCGAATATCTCCAAAAGTTGGTAATAGGAGATAGCGATGTTAGCGACTGTTTTCAGTCGCTAACATCTTGGCACGCCCACTTTGCATGTCATTAGTGATAAATATCACTGACATGCAAAGCAGGGCCCAAGATGGTCACTATCTCCTATTAGCTGTCGCTAACTGGTGTTAGCGACAGCTTGGTAATAGGGAGATAATTTTATCTCCGCTTTCTTGGCTTTTAAAGCCAAAAAAGCGGAGATAAAGCCCCTTGATAATATGCCCCACAGTGAGGCAAAGAGGTAGAGATAAGATGAGGTCTGATAATCCAAGGGAACACCAGGAGCACTGTTCCACTGCACAATGCAACCTGCCTCATCTTTGCACAAGAGAGTGGCGAACCGTAACTTTGCCTGCGCAATCAAGGTCTGGTTAGAAAACAAGTGTAAAACAAAGAAATTAAAATAAAAAGTCTTCCTTGAAATCGGGGCATCTGGATGCCGAAAGAGAAAATCTCTGTGGATCCCTTTTTAAAGGTAAGGAGATTGAACTAAAATATAATAAAAAAGGATGAAGGGCCGTCAAATATGCAAGGAAAGAAAAGCCTTCTTCCCAATAAGGGATGTGGGGAGGTGGTGTAATGTACACAGGAATGTTCAGGAGCTAGTGTGCATTTATGGACCATTTGGAGGTCAGAATGAGAATATAATCCTACAGTTCTACATTGTGCACATTAACCCCAGTCCTAATTTTATTTAAAATAATCATATATTGATGCATATGGTTCCCATGCCATTTAAAATAGTTTTGTATTTGGCTTATATGTATGTTGTATTACTTTTGTTTCCTATATTTTTGTAATTATGGTTTGGGCAGCAGAGACAGAGGTCATGATTGTAACCATTAGCAGATGTGTAATTTGTGATTAGTTGAAGTTCCTGAATTGCAACTTGCTACTTTACTGATCATTAAACTGCACATTTCCTGTCTCAGCATAAACAGCAGACCACAAGAAGTGAACTGCGGTAATGAAGGGTTCTGTTTATGGTTGTTTCTTATTTATAGATTATGAAGTCGTGCCCGACCAACATGAATTTAACAAGAATGAAAATTAGTCAGAATTGTAGCTTAGTAGAAAATACACATCATTTATTGAGGTGCACGTGAGCATCTGCAGCAAAAGAACTTTCCTTTATTTTATGCACAATGAAGCAGAGACAGTTTCCAAGCATAAATGAAGAAGTATCCATGTGGGTTAAGCTCCTACTTGTCTTACAAGTTTTGAGCCTGAGAGGCATAGCTCAGGTGACGCAATTGCGATTCCAATTTAAACTTTGCTTTTTTCAGTGAATTTTTTCGATTTTTTTACATAAAGTAATATTTTGTTACCATACATAAAGACAATCCCCTATAGGGCAAGGCCTTTAGCCGTGCACATTGGGGCATTGGCCACAGGACCTGGCCATAGGCCAGGTCCTTCACAATCCCCCCACACTTAAGCAATCCCATGCTGCACATGGAATTTGGCCGTGCACAGCACAGGGTTGGCTATAGGGCTTGGCCTGCAACCAAGCCCTGTGGCCAAACCTTCAGAAGGCTCCTTATTCCACACCGCACACAGCCTTTGGCGTGCGCAGCGTAGCGTTGTCCTTCTTGCCCAATAGATTGCATCCCCTGGGTAAAAACATATGTATTATGGGGAGGGGGCCACTGCTGAGACCCTTAATTGGCCCACGAAACCCCATCTCTGGGAACAGTTCCAAAAAAACAGGGAAGCAGGCCTTGTGGCCTCCCATTGTCAAGTCTTAAAACGCCCCAGGAAACTTATCCCCCATGGCCAAATACAATTAAACAGGAGAGGAGGGAATGCAACCCCACCCCTTGGAGCTGTTTGTTTTTTTAAAAGGGGAAGGGGCTGTGTGGCACCCCTCCTCAATTTTGCTCAGACCCTGGGGCAGTCTATTTTTAACAAGGCATTTTGCCCCTCTCAGCCCCTCTCCCTAAGCCTCCTTTAGACCCCGGCAACCCATCCCCCAAGTCTGTCTTCTTTTTAAAAGGGAGAAGGACGGATGTGTGCCCCCTCCCCAAGCCTTATTAGGCCTCAGGAACCCTATCGTCAGGGACTTTGTTACATTATAAATGGGAGGGGGCAACCTGGTTTTCCACCCCGGGCCTTATTAGGCATTGGGGACCCTGTCCCCTGGGGCCACTTTACATTATAAAGGAGAGGAGGCTACATATCCCCAATCCCAAGCCTTTTTAGGCCTCGGCCCCATTCCTCTGAGCTGTATTTTATTAAAAAGGGGAGGGAGCCAGGGCCCATTGAGCATTATTTGGCCTGAGGACCCAATCCCCCATGGCCACGTAATTATTAAAGGGAGGGCTGCACACGTCCCACCGTCCTGAGCCTAAATAGGCCCCAGGAACACCATCACGGGGGAACAGCCATTATAACGCGGTTTTTACCACGTGTTGCTATTACATCGCATGTGTTACAACGCATTCAATGTTACAACGCATGGTAAAAACCACGCATACCATTACATCGCATGCGCTTTTACAACGCATGCGATGTAATGGCTATCTACATCGTTGTGAGGAAACTGATGCTATTTCCTCACAACGACGTGGACCTCTGACGACGCAGGAAGCAGGAATAAGGAACCAGGAGTACAGACAGCGATGCTGGAACTACGAGGAAAGAGGTAAGGCTGATTGTGCTTGGGGTGGGGGTAGTGGTTTAGGGTAGGGTAGTGTAGTAGTGTTTTAGGGTAGTGTAGGGGTGGGAGTAGTGTGGGTAGTGTTGTAGTGTAGTAGTGTTTTAGGGTTAGGGGTAGTGTAGGGGTGGGAGTGGGGTGGGTAGTGTAGTGCCGTAGTGTTTTAGGGTTTAGGGTAGTGTAGGAGTGGGAGTAGTGTGGGTAGTGTTGTAGTGTAGTAGTGTTTTAGGGTTTAGGGTAGTGTAGGGGTGGGAGTAGTATGGATAGTGTTGTAGTGTAGTAATGTTTTATGGTTTAGGGTAGTGTAGGGGTTGGAGTAGTGTGGGTAGTGTTGTAGTGTAGTCGTGTTTAGGGTAGTGTAGGGGTGGGAGTATTGTGGGTAGTGTTGTAGTGTAGTAGTGTTTTAGGGTTAGGGGTAGTGTATGGGTGAGAGTAGTGTGGGTAGTGTTGTAGTGTTTTAGGGTTTAGGGTTGTGTAGGGGTGGGAGTAGTGTGGGTAGTGTTGTAGTGTAGTAGTGTTTTAGGGTTTAGGGTAGTGTAGGGGTGGGAGTAGTGCGGGTAGTGTTGTAGTGTAGTAGTGTTTTAGGGTTAGGGGTAGTGTAGGGCTGTTGAGTAGTGTGGTGTGTAGGTGCAGGGGTAGGGTTGTCACTTACCTTGCAAACTTTAACCACAAGTATAGCATTACCACGCATGCCTTTGCGTTGTAATGGCAAGCGTGGTAAAGGCATACTCGTGGTAAAAGTATGCGATGTAATGGCATGTCATTGTCATTGACATCACGTAGTAATACCCGCGTTGTAATGGCACGCGTGGTATAAGTATGCGATATAATGACATACATCCCCATCGCGAGGGCCAACATTTAAAGTAAATAGAGGAGGGCCATGCAGCTCCTCCCCCAAGTCATTTTTGACCCTGGGGATTCCATGCCCCAGGGCCTATTTGACTTATTTAGGGGAAGGGGGCACTCAGCCCCCTGCTTGAGTCGTATTTGGTCCTGGGGACCTCTCTTCATGGGGCCTCATTTACCTATTTAAGGGAGAGGGAGCACAACCCCCCTCCCAAGGCTGTATTTGGCCCAGGGACCCTAATTCCTGGGGCACAATGTTTTTATAAGGGGAGTGGAGCCATGCAGCCCCCCCTTCCTGAGCCGCTTTTCACCCCAGGGACCCTATCCCCATGACCGAATTAAATCAATGTGGGAGAGGGGGCATGCAGCTACTCTCCTGAGCTGTTTTCAGTCCAGTGAGCCCACCCTGGGGACCAATGTAATTATAAAGGGGGGACCATCTCCCTAAGCCTTGAAAAGACTCTGGAAACCCCATCAACCTGGGTTGCTATTCAAATTAGATGGGAGTGATGCCCCATGGCCACCCTCACCAAGACATTATATGTTATGTTATGTTACTGAAGTTTGTAATGCGCACAGATACTCCAAAGAGTTTCCCGGCACGAGCCATGAGATGTTGAAAGTGATAAACTGATTAGAAGAAGAATGTTGTGAGCTGTTTCTTAAATTGCCCCAGATCCTGAATGCTGCGCAAAGAATAAGGCAGGGAATTCCAGGCTGTAGCCGCCCTAAAGGCGAGCGACCTGCCCCCCCCATTCTTCGTAGGCGAACAAAGGGTTCTGGGCAAGAAGCTGGGATGCAGACCTCAAATGTCTTACAGGAGTATAAAACGCAATGCGCTTCCTTAGATATGCAGGCCCCAATGCATGTAAAGCACGGTGCGCGACAACCAAGGCCTTGAACTTTACACGTTTAATGACACGCAGCCAGTGCAGCATAAGCAGGTGTTGCCTAACACTGCTTCTGGTAGGAATATTAAACAAAAACCTAGCTGCCGCATTCTGGACCACCTGCAATTTATTGAGAGTGTAGTCCGGGAGGCCAATGTACAACGCATTGGCATAGTCAATGCGAGACAGGATCAGTGCCCGGGTCACCGTTTCCTTGCTGCCATAGGGAGCAGAGGAAGAAATTTCTTAAGGGACTTTAGCATCACAAAACAGCCCCGGTCAGCTTTTTAATTTGGGTCGAGAAGGATAACTGCTCCTCAAACCAAACACCCAAGTTCTTAACTGATTGGCCAGAGGACGATGGCAGTGGATAGTCGGACGGCCATAGAGATTCTCTAAACCGGAGAGGAAAATTCCCATAGAGAAGGATTTCTGACTTATCTTCATTGCATTTGAGCTGAGCCACTGAGAGCCACTGATAAACAGCTGTCAAGCAATTTTTTTGCCTCCAGAGTAGCAAACTTCGATTTACCTCAAGTAAACAGGAGTTGGGTGTTATCAGCATACGTAACGATCTTGGCTCCCAGATGTTCTGCCAACTGGACCAAAGGAGTGAAGTAAATGTTAAAGAGAAGGGGACTCAAGGAGGACCCCTGCGGCACTCATGTGGCCACTGATTGAGGCGGGGATGAAATGCATGAATGCTGCACTGAGCAACACACACACAAAGAGAAATAAGCCTCTAGGAGTAGTTTGCGTGCAGGAAGGTACACCTTCCTGCACAAGAAAACAATTTTGACCTCAAAGCCCAAACCTTAGTATTTGCATCATGCTGCAGGTTATAGCTGTTTTTTATTGGACAATACATTTTCTGTTTCTGGTCTTACATGAACCTGCTTCAGTTAACGCTACTGTTTCTGTTGTGAGGCCGACCCCCCCTGCCCAGTGCCAGACAACATATTGAAGTACTAAAACAATGGTCCGTCATGTATTGTTGCCTTCCGCCTTCACAGAGGTTGAGTCAGATATGTTGCGAAAGCACATTAGTCATGATTCCATTTCTGTTGTCTTTCACATTAGTTTTTGATTTTGAAAAATAGCGGATCATTAATACAGCACTTGCCAATGCCAAAAACGCTGGTATTAATTGACTTATGAGTCCGATCAATTACGTCTTTTTTAAATAGTTTTTCGGCCACAGAAGTATTATAATCAGCCTTGCAAAAATGTAACACCATGATCTCCAATATTAACACATCTCTGAAACAGCAGGCTCGCTAACTTAGGGGCATATTATCAAGTAAGGGCGTTACATTATCGCCGCTTTTATCGGCAGGAAACTGCCGATAAAGCGGCGATAATGGGCTTGATAATATGCTCTATGGATTCCAATCGTAGCCCATGTTAGATGTGAAGACATCTAACATGGGCTACGATTGGAAGTCATAGAGCATATTATCAAGCCCATTATCGCCGCTTTATCGGCAGTTTCCTGCCGATAAAAGCGGCGATAATGTAACGCCCTTTCTTGATAATATGCCCCCTAATGCGCTATCTTAACGCTATTTTACTTTCTTATTTATCCAAAATTTGTTCTTTGGCATTCATAGGCAATATTTTCTGTTAAGAGGTCAGACATCCATGCCATGTTTCAGAAATTATAACATGATTGTGGGACAATGATTAGAGGCGATCGTTCTCTTCCTTAAGCAAAATGCTGAAATACATTGTCTCTTAAGACTCCTTATTTCAATTAAAATTCCAGACGTTCCACTAAAAAACATTCCTTTGGCCATAGCACGCTCTTCTAGTTCCATCATGCATGCCAATGAGGGGCAACTCAAGGAACTACTTGAGGGCATTCGCACTTGGTGTATGTGAAAAGACTGACAGAGGGAGTCCTTCTAATGCTTTATGTCAGGCTTCCCCAAAGAGTAGTTTGTGAGCTGTTAGATCTTCAGCTACCTGTCGATAGCTCTCTTGTGTGCAGTCCAGCCTACTAATTGCAAGCTTCTGATTGGTTAAATTCATATACGTATCCCAAAATTGAAACGACTGTACTGGAGACAAAAAATGTGTGTATTTTAAGAACTCATAACCTAAGGTTTGAAAAAAATGTTTGAATTGCCACAATATATTTAAAGCTGATATTTGATTAATAAATGGAAAGGCCTGGGGAGATTTATTACCATGGTTAGTAACTTTGTGGCATGGCATTTCAGTTATATCTGTCATAAATATACAATGTTAAGGCATTCCAAATTGAGAAAGCCTTTTTCACAATAATGTTGCCTGATGAGCAGAGGTAATCACTGTTGGTAATCTTGCATGGGGTCCATCTTGTTTGAAGAGGTCACTGTTATCATACTTGCAATATTATTAGCTCATAGAAATGTATTAAATAAAGATAGATCTCACTACAGAAAAGTTTGGAAACCCTTGCTGTATATATTTCATACTGCATAGTAAAACACCTTTTGCAAAGGGTTAACTTGGGGTTTGGAAAGCAGTTATTAGCTTCCATTCCAATAAACTCAGGGTGCCAAAAATTGTGTTAAAATACATTTTAAAAATAGTCATTTATTGTTTATGGTTCTTGAAACCCTTTCGAGTACTGACTTCTGATTGGTGAACCAAATGATACCCTCACTCCCACTGACTGACTGTACACCATGAAAGAATTGCATTTTAAACAGTTTACTTGTGTGGTTGGTTACTGTATTGTGCATTAAATTTTTTGTGTAGTGACGAAGGGGCATATTGTCAAGGACCGGTGTTAAAATTATCGCAGTTTTATCGGCAGGAAACTGCAGATAAAACGGCGATAATGGGCTTGATAATACACCCTTGTTAATTCCCATAGAAGCCCATGTTCTTGTGTTAACAGGGCTTCTATGGGAATTAACAAGGGCGTATTATCAAGCCCATTATCGCCGATTTATCGGCAGTTTCCTGCCGATAAAACAGCGATAATTTTAACACCGGTCCTTGATAATATGCCCCGAAGTGTTTAATCTGTGGCAGCTGTGTGTCATATGGGAAACATAAGTAATTGTGTGACAATACCTCCACATTGCTTTTTTGAAGATCGTGCCATATATGGGTGAGGCTCTGATGGCCATATTCCAAAGCATTTTTGCTGTGATGTCAGTGTGGTAATAGAATATCAATGTCAGAATATTATCTGTCAATAACTATTGTGACCTAACTATCAATTATAAACATATTACTCCATTGAGGTAAATAATAATAATCTATATCCAATGGGATGATATTTTGTAGACTATATTTAAGACATACAGCCTGATTCATGTACAATCCGTTTTGCGTGGCCCTAATAGCGAATCATAGCGACTCGCTATTGAGGACACGCAAAACGGCATTCATGTAGGAATTGCTAATGAAATAGCGATTCCTACATGTTCTTTATTTGCGAGTAGCAATTTGCTACTCGCAAAAACTCCCCATTCATTCCTATGGGCCAAGAGGCCCATAGGAATGAATGGGGAGTATCCCTTATTTGCGAGTAGCAATTTGCTACTCGCAAATAAGATAGCGATTTTAAGGGTGCCAGGGGTGTCCAAAGGACACCCTGTTGCACCCCTAAAAAGCACATTTGAACAGGTGTTGCGCACACACATGTCCAAAGGACATGTGTGTGTGCAACATGCAACTTAGAAAAATGCTTTTAAAAGCATTTCTCTGAGTTTTTGCTATTTACCGAGAGGTCAGACCTCTCGGTAAATAGCGGCCCCAAAAGTGCTAAATCGCAATTTCTTGATGTGTCATGAATAGCATTTGAGGAATCTCTAATAGAGATTCCTTAAATGCTATTCCTCGCATATTTGCGACTTCTTAAATAGCGATTTTTGCATTTGGTATCATGAATACCAAATGCAAAAATCGCACTCGCAAAGGGCCAGATTCTCAGAATCTGGCCCTTTTGCGAGCGCTAATGGCTACATGAATCAGGCTGATAGTATTTATATCAGATACAACATTTCTGTCTAACATAATCTGACATATATCCTTTCTGTTGTAAAGACAGCATAACCTCTTGAAGGGTTACAGGAATGTATAACTGTGTTAAATACATAGGCCCTTATTTATGAAGGTCTTCCACCACTGTTGTGTCTCTTTTTTGTGATGCTGCAGCAGCGTAATCAATGCGCCACATTGCGCCCTAATTACAAAATGAAGCATCTAGGCAGTTGCCCTACTTTGTAAAGGCCTGAGCTACATTGACCGGCTTTCAAAAGATTTATTGTACCTCGGCACTCAAATGCTTGTTTATCCTAGAAGAAAATGCTTCTAAGGGAGTTTGTTCCCTGTCCTGACCTGTTTAAAGAGCCACGACTGTCAATTGCTCATATGGACAACATCAATATTTAGTTCATATGGACAACATCAATATTTAGCCATATAAAGAGAACATCTACATCATGAAGTTCCTTTGATGTTTTAATATCTTGTTTCACACAATTATTGTCTGTACATTGTTTTTTAATAGTACAAAATACAACAATTATTGTTGGTGCTTCTTCTGTACTTGAATCCCAAAGAAATGAAACGGGCAGCCGACACGTGTTTCGTTACTGGAATGTAACTTTCTCAAGGCTGCAAACAGAGAATTTTCGGGATAAGAACCATTGTCTTTGTCATCATTGACCAGTGTCAGGTGTAATATATGCAGGGTGCGCGTTCCTCCTTTAAAAATCCTTGTAGAAGTGGCGCAGTGAAATTTATGAAATTTCACAACGCCACTTCTACAACTTGACTGCGCTGAAATCCTTACGCCTGCTTCAAGCATGCTTAAGGATTGACACAGGTCTTTTCACATGGGACTTGCCCATGGGTTATGACATATTGCTGGAGTTGCGTCAGTTTTCCAACACACTCCAGAAATGCATCATTTTTGCACCACCAGATATGTCAGAATTACTGACGTATCAGTAAATCCTTGTATCGTGGAGTGCCGTATTGTAAATAAAGCGAATCCATTGTGTCGTAAGGATGGCGCTATGAAAAGTGACGCATTGATTTTTTTGCCCAGCAATCCATCACTTTCATAAATGAGGCCCATAGTTTTGATTAGCTGGTGTCCCTGGCCTAGAAAACTTAGATATTGTTCTAGGATGTATGTTAGAGAATCTCTTTTTTAATACAAGTGTTATGCTTTTGTTACCATGGTTCAGGTGAGCTTTACAGTTTACCCCCCTTTTCTAGCTCTCTAATGGGTATACAACATTTACCATGCAGTCTTTACCACACAGGATGTTACAACACAAGTCTTTAACATACAGGTAAGTACCACAAAAGCCTTTTTCAGGCACTTTATAGCATGCACAGTTTTCAGGGACTTAAAAAAGGGGTGATTTAAGAATTGAGATAAAAGGGTATTTAGGGGCTCAGGGTTGAGTAATGGCCGTGATGAAGGGAAGTAAAGAGTTGCAAAGGTTTGGGTGTGAATATTGGTGAAGAGTGGTAAGATGCTTTTATGGTTTAGAGTTGGGTAGTGGTAAAAGGAGGTAAGTGGTCTTTAGGATTATGGGGTGGGTAGAGATTAGGAGTGGGTGGGATGTTTAATTCCCCCGCGAAATTGGCAGAATTTGGTGACTCCATGTTACTCTTGTAACGCGGGGTTCTGGCCAAGTTCAGCCAATCGGCTCCTGATGGAACTTATTTTCCAGTGCGGCTCCAGAAATGCAATCTGGTGAGCACAAGCAAGATTTAACATCCCTAGCATGATTTTCCAATGAGGTTTGTTGCGACCGGCCATAGTAAGAGGGCTGCTTCCTGAGTAGATTTGCCGTCGCTCGAGTAGACTTGCTACTTGAGCTGCACTAAAATCAACTGAAATGGCTCTGCACACTTGCACAGCGCATGGAGCCTTCTGAGCTGATTTTTCAGCACTGCTCACACTACGGGTGCTAAATTGCAGTGTGAGAAGCATGACATGCATATTTTCTGACTGTTGGTGAAACTCTGTGGAATCTTGCAAAGTTTTTATGTAACTCCGCAGAATTCAACGGAGTGTAACTCCACAAGTTCTGACTACCTCTAGAGAGGTAGAGGTTAATAAATGGTTCTTAAGGGTTCAGGGACTGTAATGGCAAAATGATGGGAAGGTGTTTTTGGCTTCAGGGAGGGTAGTCGTAAGAGGAAGGGAACGTTTTTTCAGGATTCAGAGGCAGTTAGAAGTAAAAGGATGTAAGGGATTGTTAGATTTCAGGCCTCGGTAGCAGTAAGTGGAGGTAAGGGTTGTTAGTGTTCAAGAACAGGCAGTCGTAAAGGGAGGGAAAGGAGTTTAAAACAATACAAGGAGGCTTGGGGGGGGTTATCTCCCAAAAAATAGAAAAAAAGGATAAAAATATTTTTAAAAAGCAGGTTTGAAAGCAATTACTCCCTAAAAAACTACATATATATTTGGGCAGGATCCCTTTCTATTGGCTTATGACAAACAAATACACATCTCACGTCATACACATCAGCTTTTTTTTCGACCTGCAAGAGAGCATGCCCTTTAAATAAGTCAGTCATTATTCATAAACAGCAAGCATAACTCCCAAACCAGCAGTTCCAGACTCAGTTTAAATGAACGAGTAGTCTAATAAAGAACTAATTGTCTAATAAAGGGAAAGCTGCTTCTCTTGAAGGAAGTTGTTTTTAGAGAGTGAAATGACCTTTTAATGTAGGGATTTAAGAACAATGAGTGAAGATCATTAAATGGGGCAATTCCAAAGGAGGAATCTTCACAGTGGTGGCCTCTAGTTTATAGGGATGGTGGGGCATTGGGGAGTAAATGAAAAAACACTTAACTGCCGGCCAGCCAGCGCCTCTCGGGCTTCAGCTCCTCGGTCAACAGTAGGAACCAGGAGCCAGAAAGCACACAGGCTTACAGGCTCCTCTAGCCAATCACAATGCTGACTTACAGCAGAGTTGTGATTGGTCTGAGCGCCGATGTTTGGTGCTCAGAGAGGGACTGGGAGGCTGTGCATTTTCTCCACCCAGGCAATATAGCCGGTGGAGAACATGCAAAGTGCACATGCCGGTTTGGCCGGCCCAAGAAGGCTGGCCAAACCGTCATGTTCACTTAGAGAGTGCTCACCACTCCATCTCCTGGCCCATGCTCTGGCTAGCCCAGCACCGCCCTCCACGCACCTAAGCAGGAACGGAAAATGAAAATGATAATAAAACTGGTTATTATCATTATAGTTTTACTTTTTAAACTGCTTGCAGTGCAGTGGGTTGAGGCTCCTCCGCCTTAGAGGAGGAGACACCAATGAGTCTTCACTACTCCTCTTGTATACAGAGCATGTACTAAGCTTGCGATTGTGTAAACTGTATCTAAACGATCTTCTGTCCTCTTGGGATGCAGCATGCTCTGGCTCCTAATATTTAAATGATATACACACTCAGGCTCACATGTTCAAGCAATGTGTCCCTGACATGGAGCACTACATAATGTTGTGCTTCATATTGCATGCTGTCACAAACAAACCTCCTTTATCTATATTCCAAAAATGGAATAATTGATTAGAACAAATGTCAAGAAGACATGGAACGAATACAGTTGTAAGAAATGCTAAAGTATTTAGTAATGTTAAAGAATATATGTACACTACCAGGGCAAACCGTTGAGTTTAGTCCACTCTAAGCAATATCTTCTGTCAATGGCTGACTAGGACAGGGCAGAAACCAAAAAAGAAATGCTCTGTTCCAGAGGCGGCAACAACAGACATAAAAACTGGAAGCCATGGCCTATGACGGTTACTAAATTTTACTGCACCAACAGGTTCTTCAAGAGAGGACTGTTTAATCTGAATTATTGATGGTGAAGTAAAACGGTGGTCCCAGCTGAATATGTGACTATGAAGATGCATAAATGTGGCAGGTTCCTTCTCGTAGAGGATGCACCAGTAATTTGGAGAAATAAACATGTGGTATAGTTTTAATTATTTGTTATCTTACAATACTTTTAGTTGTTTATTACTTTTTTTGCTTTAATTGATTGTTAAACTTACATTGCTTGTACTTTTTAGTGGTTCATTGGATGCGTTGCAGTCTACTTTTGTAGATGTGCATTAGGGCAGAGAAGGGCAAAGAAGAGCAAGACTGTCCTACAGTAAGGTTTTCTAACCGGTTGTAAATTTAAGTTGATTGGTTGGACAGACGCTAGTTTGATTTGTTTTGCACCAGAAATTGTAAACACAAACTAGCGTTGTCATTGTATATTTAATGCACATTCATTTTATGTGTATTTTTCATGTTTTTGATCAGAATAAAAATGTTCATTGCGATTCTTTATTCAGTTCACCTATAAGAATCATCATTTTAAGTCAAGCCAGGAGGCTAGCATTATGCATGTTCAAAGTCCTTCAAAACACAATTTGAAACAATCTACGGCTTTAAAATAAAATCTTCTGAATGCCTAAGCAGTTTCCCATGTCCTGGCAGTCAAAAATCTCCAAAGTAGTTTTTTCAATGTGGCAACGTTGGTTCTCCCTCAGAAAAGCACTGTGTTACAATGCATAACTTCAGTTTGGAAATAGCTAGAACCATGGTTCAAAGACTTAGATTAATAGTAATTCAAAATCTAATCCAGTGGTCAAATTGGATTTTAAATTACTGTTTTGAAAATGCCACTTTTATAAAGTTATACCAAAGGGGATGATGGACGGAGCGTTTTAGTGAATTAAACACTCACCCCTAGTCAACAGATCTGGGTATAATCCATCTTCATTCTTTAGCTCACTCCACCACCCCAGTTCAGACATGGCCATATGCAAATCAGTCTGACCCTGTGCCTCATGGGAACAGTCCAGCCCGAACTGCCAAGCCATGTCTTCCCTGGACCGGAAAGAAGCATCCTGGGACCGGTTTCTGGCTAATCAGCCGTCATCAGCCAGGCTAGCTTGAATCCAGTGGGATAGTGAGCAAGGGACCCACGTCTGGGCATACCCTGCCAACTTAGGGCGAACAAAGCGATACCATTGGGGAAGATGGACGGAGCTTTGTGTGAATCAAACACTCCCTTGGTATCACTTTGATAAAGTTGGCATTTTCCTGCCAAACCAAATGTGCCTTTCTGCCAATGTTCACTGTTGCTGTCTCTCCTGTGATGTGTATTCCTCCCAGACAGTGGACAAAAGGGCCCTGGGTGTAGGGAAGAGTGTTCCTCTCCTGAGCAGGATGGCCCTGGGATGGGTGTTGTACCCACCTCTTCCTGAACTTCAAAGGGTAGCCTGAAGGCTATTCAAAGTCTCTTCCTGACTTTAGAAGATGCCTACACTTGAAGAACTGGGATTTCAAGTACCCAGCGGCGCCAGGGACACGCCCAAAGTCCTCTCGGTTCACTTGCCTTGGTATACAGAGACACGGAATACTTCTAGGTGGCGTCAGAGATCAAATTTATTAGCTGCAGCTAGTAGCAGAAATCCCAGTAATACAGCACAGTGTACAACTCAAGAAACTGCTCAATTTTACTAAGGCGAGACATCCCTATTTATACACAAAAAGGTACATTTAAAATGCACGCCCCTGCACCAAAATTCAACCAATAGAAAATACATGACATCACACAGCATCATATAGTAAAGCTCATTTTACAGTGTCCCAACCCACAAGTTAATATTTAGGCATATCTAAATAATAATCTGTAAGGCCCGGACAAACCCTTAATTGAAAGCGTAACCCATGAAATGAAGAAACAGTAAAGAAAAGTAGTTTCAGATAATGTGCAAGATAACAGAAACGTAAAGAAACTTAAAAGTTAACAAATGTCTTGAATGGTGATTGGGAAAGTGGATAATGATCTTGCAGGGAAATTAGCTTGGCAGGGTCAATTCCAGGTGAAAGGCCAGCTTCTGAAATTAACTCCAGCGCACGAAGGAAACCTTAGTTAATGTACACATGACCCACAAAAGGTCAGACTGCTTTGCTCGCAGACTAACTTCTGAGGCCTACGTAAAAGGCAATACCAGATGGCAGTCACGACGCATGGCAAAAGCCCATGTTTAGAAAAGAAAGTCGTGCACTTTAAAAGCACGCAAAATCACAGAACCTCAGACCCTCCTTTTGCCATTACGTAGGCAATAGCCTAAACTCATGTCAATCTGAATCTAGGTCTACATCTATTCTCATCAGGTCATCAAGGTGTTGCTGTAACATCATCTTATTATCCTTCACTTCTCTCGGGACTGGTCTTCTCACACAGATCGTAGCACAAAGACTACAAATGGCGGGACCACACTGGATGCATAAACAGCACGAGAAAAGGATAGCTAACGCCATACCAAGGAACATCAGAATCTTCCATCCCCATTTGGACAGTAATTCCCATAACCATCCCATCAACGACCAGTCTCCTTCTTCCACATGAATAGACTCAGAGATCTTATGTAGTCTAGAGATGGCTTGGTACACTGTCGGGGCATTATCTGGTATGAAAACGCAGCAACTAGATCTAATCGATTTGCATACCCCACCTCTATCTGCAAGTATAATATCTAAAACAAAACGGTTCTGTAATGTCATAAGGCGATCCGCTTGAAGCTCAGCTGTAATATTGCTAAGGGCACCTGCAGTCTCATTAATAGTGGCCTCAACCACTCTCGTAAGCTGACGAATATTCCTACTATAAGCCATAGGATCCCAAAAGGGTAGGAAACCCTTAAAGAAGTCTCCAGCTTCTTGTGCAACAGTATCTTTCGCATCGATTACACCTCTACCATATCTCGTCTTATGGTAATCGGAAACAGCAGTGTATGTAGGGGGAAGTAAAAATGCCACTTAACATGTGCCGGAAAAATTAGATGGCAACCATGTGTATGCTCTGTCATGACAAACAAAATATGTGCCTTTAGCTGGCACGAACGGAGGAGATTTCTGGGACGTATAAACGTATGTGTGAACACACACACTCTTACCAAGCTGAGCTCTCGGATTCTGACCATTACCTTGCAAACAAAGATGACCTCGGTGGGGTATAATCCAAATAGGAGGAGATCTTTGCTGCCTTTCTTTCTCCGTCAAGCCAACACTATATGTCGTCTTATTCCAACCGAAATATGCTCGTACCTCATCTCTAGGGATAGCGTTATACGCATCGATATCTCTAATCATATCGACTATTCCCCGTATCAAAGCATTATTACTTGCATTGTCTTTAACAGAATGTACAGAAGAGGCTTCATTCGCATAGATAAACATTGATTGGAGTGCCCAAACTGACCCGTTAGGCGAAAAAGGCAAAACCAAATATGGCATTCCCTTGTCTGTAGTATGTGGCATAAGACCACACACCCAACAATTCGTGGTATTTATGACTAGCTGATGCTGATGCAACATCTGTATAAACGAATTGTTCACAAATTCTGATCTTCGTGTCTGTTCATGTTCAGGTAACGTATGAAACTCAAGTGGAGAAACAGTAGCAAAAGAAAGAGTAGGTTGGGAGGTAGATGTAAGCGGCAATTGTGTGACATAGAAAATCCAACCCACACAAGCTAACGTAATATTCACAAGCATAAGGAAACACATTATTAAAAAACATTTGCTACGAACTAATATACATATTCGGTTTTTAGAATCCACTTTCCTAACACATTTTTCAGACTCAAGAAACTCCATCCTCTAACATGCTGCTCACGGAAATGTTCCTTCTTCACTTTAGTGTGCGCCAAGATCGCACTAACGACCCTGAACCACAGACCTTGTGTCAATACGTGGCTCACCCCTTAAGAACTTCCTACTGTGACCCTGCAGCTGAGTCCGGATGGTGACTCGAAAAAGGAAAAAGCAAAAAAGTCTCTTGATCTGACAAGGTGTAATTCACTATATAAAAAATTCCAGTTTCACGTTTATTTGTCCCTATGTACCGTCTTTCGCGGTCTTAGATCGTAGCGTTCTTTATTAATTACAGTTGGATCCTTAAATAAAAGTTCCGGATTGGTGGTGTCAATCTTTAGATGAGGAGGCACAGCAGCTTGCAAAACATCATCATCCTCGCGTTCTGACCGTGTCCATGTCAAATGAGCATCACTAAATGGAACAAATCTAAGAGTTTTTTCACGTTCAGAATCGGCTATACCTCCCCTCACCCACTTGTCATATGGTAAGGGCAATGGAACTTTTTTACAGTGGGTGGCATGCACCCAGTTCTTCTTGCCAGCTACTCTAACAGCAATTCGAGTCACTAACAAAACTAAATGCGTTCCAGTCCACCTCGGCTCCAATTTTTTTGTTCGTTAAAAATTCTTCGTGAGAATATAATCGCCGGGTTGAATTGTGTGTCCTGGATCCGCAGTTGCTGTCGGTAGACTGTCATAGACCTGTTGGTGGAGAACACGTAATTTAGCAGTCAAGTCATGTAAGTAATCCACCAACATAGGGTACTAAATACTGCTGTATTCTTTAGGACGAGGCACACCCCAAACATTCGCAGGACGACCAAACACAATTTCATACGGGCTAAGTCCCACTCGAGAATGCACAGTCGTCCTTGTTGACAAAAGAGCCAACGGCAAGGCATCCGGCCATGTAAGACCAGTGCTCGCTTGTACCTTAGCTAATTCCAGCTTCAAGGTACCATTGTAACATTCAACAAGTCCAGCAGACTGGGGGTGATTCGCTGCATGGAACTTTTGATTTATTCCCAATCCAGCACACACTTACTTCATGATTTGACCCACAAATTCACTCCCATTGTCCGACCATACAATTCTCGGCAAACCATACCTAGGGAAGTACTCTCTCAGCAAAACCTTGGCTGTAGACAAGGCAGTATTATCTTTTAGGGGGTAGGCCTCTATCCACCTGGAAAAGGCACAAACAACCACAAGGACATACTTCAAATTATTGCATCTCCCCATGTGAATGTAGTGTAACTGTATCACTTCAAACTGATACGTTGGAGGAGCAAAATGACCAGCTCGAGTTGGAGTTCCCTTACCAGGATTATACTTCAGACAAATCATACAATGTTTCACCACGTTTTCTGCACATTTCGGAATTCCAGCATTCTGCCAAACTGGAGCCAACAACTTGCATATTCCCTTCGAACTTATGTGAGCCACTCCATGAGCCATTGTAACCACTGGGAGCACATACGCATCAGGCAACAACCATCGCTGGTGTTCTGACAACTCAACCCAACAACCTGTCGAATCCAACATACCCGTAGTTTCTCTCCAAACACTCACTTCTTTCTCAGTCGCTTCAGCCTGAATCGTTTTCACACTTTCTATTGTGTCTTCACACATTCCACCAGCCATAACCCAATTAGCTGGGCCTGCAACATACATACGGCTCATCATGTCTTTCTCCGTTTCCTTCGCAACTTCATCCGCAAACGCATTCCCTCGACCAGCATCGTCCACAACTTTCTTATGCACACTACACTTCATAATTGCAATCTGCTTTGGGAGAGTGAGAGATTCCAAAAGTTCATTCACCAACTGCCCATGCTGTATTTTTGTCCCATGCAAAGTAAGGAACCCACGCTCTCTCCACAAACGCCCAAAACTATGGGCAACACCAAACACATACTGACTATCGACAACACGCACGCTCCAGTCAATGCAATCAACTCTGCTGCTTGGGCAGAATTCTGTGGTATGCGTGCTGTCTCAACAACTGTATGTAAAGTTGTAATAGCATACGCTGCAGTCGTTTCACCATTCGGAAGCTTAAAACACGAACCATCTACCCATAGGGTACCATCAACAGGGGAGTATCCCTCAGGTCAACTCTAGCCTTCGTTTCTTCCTCTGTACGAAGAAAACAATCATGCTGTTTTTGCACATCCGTCTCTGTAGAGATCGGTAACAACGTAGCTGGATTCAGAACATTACATCTTTTAATGTGAACATGACTAGCCAACAATGTCAACTCGTAACCTGACAGACGTGCACTAGTAAGGTGCTGTGTCTTAGTCCTGTTCAATAAGGTATCCACTGCATGTGGGACCATCACAATCAACGTATTGTCCAATACCAAACCAGCAGACTGTCGGATAGAAACAGCCGCTGCAGCTGTAGCTCTCAGACAACTCGGCAACGCCTTAGCAACTGGGTCTAACGTTGCTGAAAAATACGCGCATGGACGCTGCTTGTCCCCAAATGGTTGTGTCAACACTGACAACGCACAACCTTCTCTCTCGTGCACGTACAACGTGAAAGGCTTACTATAGTCTGGAGTACCCAACACAGGAGCCGAACACAATGCATCGCGTAGTTCAGAATAACTTTTCTAACATTCGTCAGACCAAGGAAGAAGATGCGGAGTATCTTTCAGAGTTAATGCCAACAGAGGTTTCGCTAGCAAGGAAAAATTGGGAATCCACAGTCTACAATATGAAGTGATACCTAAAAAGGCACGCACTTCTCTCTGCGTGGATGGCACATTCATTTGTGCAATCGCTTGAATTCGTTCTGGGGTCAATCTCCTTCCTTCCTTCGACAAGAGATGACCTAAGTAGGTCACTTCTTGGCGACAATATTGCAACTTTGAAGGTGACACTTTATGATGAAGGTCAGACAAATACTGCAACAAAGAAAGAGTAGGCTCTTTTCAAATCTTTTCATCATCAGCAGTAATCAACAAATCATCGACGTACTGAATAAGAGTAGCACCAACAGGTAACACAAAACCGTCAAGCTGAGTTTTCAACGCCTGACTATAGATGGAGGGACTTTCACAATAACCTTGGGGAGTTCTCTTAAACCGGAAGCTTCGGCCTCCTAATGAGAAGCCAAAAATATCCCTGCTCTCCTCAGCAATAGGAATACTGAAGAAAGCATTCTTCAAATCGATGACAGAAAACCAATCTGCCGAAGCAGGAATCAAAGTCAACAAGGCAGTGATATCAGGTACCACAGGAAACTGTGGCACTACTATCTTATTGACCTCTCGAAGGTCGATCACAAACCTGTACACAGGTGGCTGAGAAGCATCAGTACGTTTAAGGACAGGCAAAACAGGACTGTTACAAACATTACCTCTCGTTTCCTCAACTACACCCTTCTCAACCAGATCATAAACAATCGCTAAAAGAGCTCTCTCACCATCGCTCGAAATCTTGTATTGGGGAATACGAAGTATCCTAGCATTTGACTTAAGGGTGACAACATAAGGTGGAATCTGCAAAAGACCAACATCATTTGGACCTGTAGCCCAAAGTGTATCAGGAAGCGAACGCAATTCCAGTGGCAAACAATCCGTAGACAAATACATTGGAGAAATCACTTTCTTACCAAGGGTAAGTTGTACTCCCGAAGGAGAACAATGCAATGTCGCATACAATCTTTTCAGCAAGTCCAAACCCAACAGATTCTCACCACAACCAGTGGTTAAAATAAGTGGAGCTTCCAATTCACAAGGGCCAATGGAAAGGGACAAAGGACTAGAAACCGGATTACGAACTGGGGCGCCTGAAAATCCTACTGAAACATTAGTCAAGCCAGACAAAGGTGCACCAGGAAGTTTAGAGTGCATAATAGAACTCTTCATCGCACCAGTATCCAAAAGAAAAGGTTCTACCACACCTGATGTAATCACTTCAACATAAGGTCCACTCTGATCTACTGGAACTGACACTACTCCCTCACTTTGTCCTTGGCTGTCCTAGTTATCATTATAACCAGAACTCTCACCTTCGACATAGTAATCCTCAACATAATACTGGGCAGACTGACCACTCGGAACATTCTGTCTGTCAAAATAATTCGCAGAATTCTGTAGGGAAGAGGAACGCTCATTCTGGGGAAACACACCACATCCCCTACCCCTAGGAGCTTGCTGAAAACTACCACGACCTCTCTGACCAGATACACCATTCGCACGCTGTAACAAAGCCGGGCAACTATTCTTGTTATGACCTTCCTCTCTGCAATAAGCACACTGATTAGGGCCAGGAAAGAATCGCTGAACATAAGGCTCAGGCTTCTGTAACAATCTCTGAAATTGTGGAGGTTGCTGAAACTGAGGCTGATTCTGACGAGGTGGATAAGCTTGCTGCAACAGAACTTTCGTCTTTAACTCTTTAGTTTCCTTCTCCACTTTATCCTTCTCATCTTTAATCCTATTCTCGTAATATTGTGCAGTAGCCAATATCTGGGCCGACGAAGAGACAGCCCATGAACTCTCAGAGTCCTTTAACTTATTAGAAAGTTCGGGAAGCAAATTAAAGACAAATTTATCCACGAACAACCTTTGACCACCCTCCGTACTCATATCCTGACCACTATGATCAATAAACGTCTCTTCAAACCTAGTGAAGAAATCAGATACACTCTCGTCTCTCTTCTGCTTACATGCTGCTAACTTATCCCAATTTACTCGTAAAGCAGGCATCATTGTTTTCATCAGATTAATAATTCTACCTGGTAATTCTGAAACTAGAGGTTCAGGTTTAGCACCTCCCTCCTGTCTACCATCTGCAGCAACAATATTCGCCCAGGTATCACCTAATTCAGCAGCATGATTCTCATGACGAATCTTCGCCCACAAAGGTTGGGGGACTACATTACCCATCAACATATCGATGTCAGCTAAATTCATAATACACGCTTCAACTGTCTGGGACAACTCCTTGTAATAACCAGCAGGATTCTTACGAGGGTCAGGTAAGGTCTGCTTAAGAGCCAAGACCTCTGCTCTCTTCCAAGGGACATGTACCCATATTCGCTGAAAATGCGACAGAATAACTGGATTAGCGTTTGGGTCCCCTTCCTTCCAAATTGGAGGAACTTCTCTCATTGGATACTGTCTCGCTTTTCTTCTAACAGAAGAATCAGGTTCGTACAATGTCTGAGGTGGAAGGCTAGATCTAAAAGCCAGTATCGACTCTACAGCATCTGTAATATCAGATTCCACTATTATCCCTTTAGCAAAATCTGACTGAACATCGAGCACATCCTGGGGAATCGGACCCAACTCATTATCTTCCCATTCCTGACGCAGAAAAGTACACATTACATCAAAAACATACCTTTGCTTAGGTGGTTCCCACTGAAAGAAAACATCCATAACTGCTGGCAAATCATACCTCGGAGCATTTAAAATCCACCTACGAGCCAACAAATCCAACACTGTCCGTTCTTCAGAACTAGGAAGCTGACTACGACTCTGCTTACGTTCCGAAACAGGGGTCATATTCAGTGACCCAAACAATGGTGACAACAAATTAACAACAGTCTCGGTCATTCGTTTTCGAGCAGAAGGGTAAGAAGTAGACATAAGAACACAGAATAAGTATTCTGAGGCAAGGAAGGTGTAGGGACAAGAACAGTAGAAATCGAAGATGCAGAAGCAGAAGGCAAAGGAGTTTGAGGCAAAGCTGGTAGCAAAGCTGGCGACCCTAGAATGAGTTGCGCAGGAGGAGGCAAAACCATCTGTGGAGCACCGGGTGGCTGAACAACAGCAGGAGGTTGAACAACAAAGGGTGGAACAACTGGGGGTAATAGAGGCGCAGTAGCACCCTGCACATACGGAGGTGCCAATCTCAATAAATGAGAGATCAAAGGATCTTTTTCAGGGTCTTCCATCACTTTCGGAGGAGAAGACGGCAAGGCCGGATAACATTTATCTATGGCCATGCAACGCTGTCTATCTAAAACTTCACTCGTACGCTTTTCTCCATCTTCCTTAAACTGTCTAGCAGCTTGTAGTACTGACATATTCTTATCTTTCCTATCTCTCTTTGCTTATTTAATTTCTCTCAGTTTGGCTTCCTTACGCCAAAGGCGGAAAGAGTCAAACATTGCCGGCCGGGCTTTCTTCTTAAATAGCTTAACTTCTAGATTGTCTAAAATCTCTGTTTCAAAAGTACCATGTGGGGGCCATTGCAAAACACCATCCTTTTTAGTGTAGTGGACCCATACTTCATTATAAGTAATGGGACCCACCCCGTGTTTAGAATAGAGCTAATAAGTCGGAGTTCCAACCGGAGGTATCGGACATGAATCCTCCAATCGGGAATCCCTGTTACTACCACAAACAAACCAATTACCAAATTTACCAAGACCAGGCATCTTGCTCACTAGTCTGGTTTCAAACTTCAAAGGGAATCAAAAAATGATACACTCGTAAATATACAAGCCCTTCGGCTTTGGGTACTGCAGCAGCCAAATCAAAACCAAGAAAACAAACAAAGTCGTGGGAGCGACCCACTTATACTTAACCAAATATCTGTCACGCCACCAGAAGACCGTCTATCGTCTCGCTTTACAAACATCAATCGGAGGGTCCAAGACAAGGCAACAGTAAGGGCAGCAGTCCTTCGTAGCCGTTGGAAAGCGAGAAGCCTCGCAGAAAAGACCTTTGGTCCACGTCGACATGCAGGGGTCGATGAAGTGGGGGCCCTCCTCCAGAATTTCCTCACGTGGCTCCTCGCAATCTTTGGGCTTGGACCGGTACCACTGAAGTCGTCCCACGTTGGCCGCGCCAACTGAAGAACTGGGATTTCAAGTACCCAGCGGCGCCAGGGACACACCCAAAGTCCTCTGGGTTCCCTTGCCTTGGTATACAGAGACACGGAATACTTCTAGGTGGCGTCAGAGATCAAATTTATTAGCTGCAGCTAGTAGCAGAAATCCCAGTAATACTGCACGGTGTACAACTCAAGAAACTGCTCAATTTTACTAAGGCGAGACATCCCTATTTATACACAAAAAGGTACATTTAAAATGCACGCCCCTGCACCAAAATTCAACCAATAGAGAATGCATGACATCACACAGAGAAGTGGAGTGGAGTGGAGAAGTGTGGCTCAATGGTTAAGCAGGCAGACCTTGATGCAGAGCTCCGGCCAGGGACCAGGGTTCGATTCCCGCCTCGGCGGGTCTCCGGCTCATTAATTCCCCTGACTGGATATTCTCGCTTCAGTGCCTGTTCTGATCATGGGTCCCACGCTGCAACTCTGGGCAATAGCTTGCTTAGTCTCCACAATGGCCCCAAAAGCGCTGGGATGCCTGGCTGCACCTGGGGGGTGCCCAGGAGTGGACATTTCCCAGGAAAGCCAGGAAGGGTTCCTAAGCGGTATATGGACAGTGCCGGGACACCTCCGGTGGAGGTAGCTGTGCGCTTTACAAATTCCGACATTTATTTACACAGCATCATATAGTAAAGCTCATTTTACAGTGTCCCAACCCACAAGTTAATATTTAGGCATATCTAAATAATAATCTGTAAGGCTCGGACTAACCCTTAATTGAAAGCGTAACCCATGAAATGAAGAAACAGTAAAGAAAAGTAGTTTCAGATAATGTGCAAGATAACAGAAACGTAAAGAAACTTAAAAGTTAACAAATGTCTTGAATGGTGATTGGGAAAGTGGATAACGATCTTGCAGGGAAATTGGTTTGGCAGGGTCAATTCCAGGTGAAAGGCCAGCTTCTGAAATTAACTCCAGCGCACAAAGGAAACCTTAGTTAATGTACACATGACTCACAAAAGGTCAGACTGCTTTGCTCGCAGACTAACTTCTGAGGCCTACGTAAAAGGCAACACCAGATGGCAGTCACGACGCATGGCAAAAACCCATGTTTAGAAAAGAAAGTCGTGCACTTTAAAAGCATGCAAAATCACAGAACCTCACACTGTCAGTGACAAATGCAGCACAGACCTGTGCCTGCCCGCCCTTTGTTTCACTCAACAGAATGGAGTCAAACCCAGGGGAGAGGGAAGAACTGACCAGAACCCATTTCAGGGTAAGACAAATGGGTGTCCCCCAACCACAGGCCAGCATTGGGTAAAAAATAGCTTCCCCAGAACCTGGAATCAGAGCACTCCTGGACCTGAGAAGGACTGCCCTGCTGTCTGTAAAAGAAAAACTGGACCTGCCTGCCTTGAACCCAGGAGCCCAGTAGTGACTCCAGAGGTCAGTTGGCTGACCTCCTGTTTCAGCTATAGGGACACAACAGGTTTTCAGAGGCTGTGCCTGCTTTCCAGCTGACTAGTACCAACAGAACCTGAGCGGGTCCCCTCTTCCCATCCACTGGCATTTGTTGGAGTCCTGACCCTCATGTGCTGTTCACAAGGTCCAGGACCCCTGGCAAGAGTCAGAGTGCACTTCTCCCTGCCTAACCGAAGGTTCCACCAGATCCGATGAACAGCAATGCTGAGCTCCGCAGAGCTTTGCTAAAAGCTTTACTAGATACGATGCAGGGCCTCGCCACAGACCTCTACAAAGCAGCACTGTGCAGACCCTGCACCAGAGTCAGATGTTAAAACACTCAGTTTAATGATCTTGGTCCTGTATCCAGTTTGCGCTCCAAAACAGTCGGCCTGAACTTGTGACTCTGTCCCAATGCAGCAGGATCAGATACCCAAAGTTGGTAGTTGGGCAAACGTGGACCGATCACAAATGTATCCCTTTCGAGATGTTGTCAAAGAATGGGCCTCCCTCTAGGGAAAATAATATTAAAGGCCCTCAATAGGTCAAATCCAGATGGAAGGAATTAATAGCTCATCCAGATTTGCTCTCAGAAGCACTGATGAGTAGACCCGACTTTCAAGGAGACCCAATGCACTTGTAAGCCCTGAAAGAATTGCAAAGCCATGTCAGGTCATTAGAACGCAGATAGCGCCTAAATTATGAGGATACTAAGTTAAACAATTTTAAAGTAGCCCTTAGGAAATATCATGCCCTGATTAAGACTATCAAAAAAGCTGATTATACCGAGGCAATTAACACCACCAAGGCAAACCATAAAGTGATTTTTAAAATAGTCAATCAATTTACGAACCCTAAAAGTTTACAACAAGAGATTCCCCTCTCTCAAAGTCTTTGTAATGATATTGCAGAATTCTTTGAAGAGAAAGCTCATATACTACAAAAAGATTTCTCCCCGCATATTCTTTCCTTCATTAATCATGATTTGTCGGCAGACCTGGACAAAGTCTGTATGCAAATTTTTAGACCAATTTCCCTGGAAGAATCGTGCCAGGCGATTCTGTCTATTAAATCTGGCTCCCCTTTTGCTCCCTGTCCCCCATCATTATTACACGCTCTTATTGATATTGTGAACCCTAATATAAATAATATAATACATTCCTCTCTTTCTACAGCCAAGATTCTGGCAGATTGGAAACTTGCAGCTGTAAAGCCTCTCCAAAAGAAACAAATTGCGGATCCTGCTACCCTGTCTAATTTGCGCCCCATCTCTCTCCTACCAAGTCTGTGTAAGATGACAGAAACATTTGTAAATAAGCAACTCACTACATATTTGCAGAAAGCAGATTTGCTTCACTCCAATCAATCTGGCTTTAGAGCCCAACACTCCACAGAATCCGCACTATTGTACACGGCTGAAACACTCAAAGCTGCTATGGATCAGGGTAAAAGAGCAATACTGGTATTGTGAGACCTGTCGGCGATCTTCGACACGGTCTCACATGCCATCCTTTTAGACCACCTCGCCTCCCTTGGCATCTTTGGTATTGTCCTGGCATAGATATAAAACTTCCTGCAGGATCACAAGCCAGTGATCACACTCGGCCAATACAAGTCACAAGAAAAGGCACTTCGCTCAGGGGTACTGCAGGGATTGAGTCTCAGTTCGACTCTCTTTAATGCCTATATGGCTCCACTAATCAAGCTGATATCGTCCTTTAATATAGATACCATCTCATATGCGGATGATACACAGCTAATCTTGGTGTTCGAGGATAACACCACACAGGCAGAAGAAAATCTCCGCAAATGCCTTTTTGCAACTTTCAGTTGGATGAATGCAAACCACCTAAAGTGTAATTCCGAAAAAACTGAAATTCTATCCCTAGGCCAAGAACAAATTTTTTCACCCAAACGTTGGTGGCCAGCAAATACCACCCCTCCCCTAAACACATTAAATGTGGCCAGGACTTTGGGAATAACATTTGATACCACTCTGTCATTTAAACAGCAATCTTTTGGCAGTTGCTGGAACTTGCTTCCAAATTATAAAAAGTCTAAAGACATTTTTCGACCTGATTCCCTTTTCAGCAAGGCAAACAGTGACCGTAGCCCTTATTATATCCAGGCTAGATTACTGTAATAGCCTCTATGTAAGGACTAATAAGTCAGTCCTTCATAGGCTACAAATGGTCCAGCATGCTGCAGCACGACTAGTACTGAAGTGGCCCAGGAAGTCATCTGCATTGGCAGCGCTAAATATACTCCACTAGCTGCCAATCCATAAACGCGTCCTTTTCAAGGTCCTCCTCATTACTTTTAGGGCTTTCCACTCCTTGGGCCCTCAATATCTTCACACACGTTTCAAGCGTTACATTCCTTCCCGAAGTTTAAGATCAGCAAAGGCCAATCTGGTAAAAATACCAGCTTTCATATTGGCATTGAAGGAAGGAAAATCACTCACAGTGTTAGGCTCAAAGGCATGGAACAAACTTCCCCCACAGCTTCGCCGGATTACATCTGAGTCTCATTTCAGGAAGGTCCTAAAAATCTGGATTTTCAGATATTCTTTGCAAAACTCTGATCTTAGGTCCCTCTCCTACTATTAGCAGTCAATCAGGTTTTGGGTTTCTCATCCCTGGGTTCTGTTTAGCGCCATGATGCTCCTCGGAGTGACAGCTTGCGCTCTATACATGGATTATTACATTACATTACTTTGCGCCACTTGGTGCTATTTTTACCTATAACTTTAAAAAATCGTAACTTCGTATCTACTGTTCGGAATCCTGCTTGTGTTGTCTCTTCACTTTATTGCAGTTTGACTACTACACAAATACTTTATACATTGCTTGTAAGTTAAGCCTGACTGCTTGTGTGCCTAGCTACCAGAGTGTTAAGCACAGGTTGATTTAGTGACTTTGGTTGTTCACCCTGAAAAGGATTGTGATTATTTGAGGTCAGTTCTCACCTTCCTCAAATAATAACCCAATTTCTTACAGTGAGGTATTATTGCATAACTTTGGACCGTTTAAGAGCTTTCATTGGACAGAAATCCTCACAGCCGGCGCTTTAAGCCAACAAGCAGTTTCATAGGGATCACACTCGGTCTACTCCAGCTTTCAGAGGACGATTAACTCACTGAGTTATCTTTATGTGATGTCTGTGCCCCATATGTAGCCTCTTTGCCCAGCCCTTTCTAACAAGTATACACTGTCTCTCCCTCACTGCGGCCATTTCTCCCTTCATGGGCACATTTATAGCTCGCATCCCGAGTCTGATCTTGACCTCTGGAACTTGCGAATTTGCCAGTGAGTTCTGTGAATAAAACCAAGCTATGTTCTGCTTAAGTTCCCAATGCACAGAACCTTCTTTTTATCACAATATGGAGAGGTTTTGCAAGCCTGGATAAAACTCAGAACAGTTAATATCAGTTTGTCTGCTTTTGAAGTGATTTACTTTCACTTGATACACATCCAGCCGTTTTCCCCTTATATTGTTCGTGAGTCGTGGCTTTTTATATTGTAAGTGTTTTACTGATGGGGACTCTGTTCACCAACGTTCTTGCTATAAAAAAGATGAATTCATATATGATAAAATGATCTTGAGGCAGGAACATAAGAACGGGGTTATTCTTCCAAGCTTATGCACATATATTACATTCTGCTCATAGCTGGTGTTTTCCCTCCTATGATAGGTTAGCTCTTGCTGCTTGTATATGAATGAATGTTAATGATAGATGCGGTGTACATTAGGAGAGATGGGATTTGGATGGTGTGGGAGTGGTGGCAGATTTATGTTGCCTTCTGCACTCAGCTGCAGCATTTGGGAAGAAGCTTATCTTGAATATAAAGAAAAAGTGATGTATGCTCACATTAAACAAGTTATATCTTTAAATCGTAATGACATATCTAGCAATATGATTCACACACTATTTATATTAAAGCAATGGAAAGTTATAAAGCATTAAGATTTACTGATTTGTTTGCAGTCCTCCTAATTGTGTCGTTATGCTAAATACATACTCTGGCTTTTTGCAAAAAAATCATACTCAAATATGAAGGGGTATAGAATTATAGAAAATATTGAAATACTTGTCTCCATAATGTGGCAGCTATAACTTTTGATACTGTGGACCATCGATGCCAGTAGTTTGGTGAAGTTCAGTGGTGTGGCTGCAACCTGTTGTTGGATCTGGATAATTCCCAATTGATGAGGTTGGAAAATGAGGAACTTGTCCTGTCGCACTTTTCCATTTGGCTGTAACGAATCAGAAATGTAATGCTCGCCTCTGACTGTTGTGCTGTGTGAGTTCTAACCCACAAGGCCATCATGGTCTTTCCTGCTTTGGAGCCTGGTAAATTGAGGAGCATTTATTTGGGCAATACTACCTACTGATATTTGCAATACTAAGAAATAATGGACATGCATTATTAAGTTTCCTATAAAAAGCAGCTAGAAAAAATAGGGATTGCAGGCTGTAAATGGTCAACTTTGCGCTACATCCATGGTTACCTTGAAAAGAGTAGATATGCCTGCTGGATATGTATAGATGTTGGTCAAAGTCGTGATTCATGATAAAATAGTATCTACTCATTGCTGGTGAGTTCACTCTAGTGTTCACCTGCTAGTCATATTGTCAGCTCAGTCACCCTACAGGTAATTCATTCTTTTGTAGGTCTGCACTGTAGGTTTAAACCTATGCTGCAGACCTAAAACTGGCTGCTGGGTGTCATCTCTCCTGGCAGGGTAGTAAGGAACTGTAGTAATTGACTACAGGTAGACATGAGTTTCAGGAGGATTTATTCAGGAAAGTTACAGGATACATAGATGAGTAGTACAAACCCCACCAGGAGCAGCCAGCATGCTGCTCAGCCCACTCAACTGTGACTTCTCTGACAGATTCCCAACATTCTGAACAGCATCATCACAGCAACATTCTACTATTGGTAAAATAGCATTGCGTTTACAAGAGCAGGATATAAAATATCCCCCTTTGTATAGGGAAAAACAAAATAGATAGAAATAGAAAGAGAACCTAAGAAATAGAAAGGAAAAGTATACAGAAGCAACAAGAAAAAGAAATACAACAAGAAAGAACATAAAAATGCAAATAGAAGACAACAAGAGAGATAAAGAAACAAATAAGAATGACCCATCCTCCCTTCTACAAATAGAACAGAAAAAATGAAAAGACACTGGGAAAAGAAACACCAAGAAAGAGGAAGAACGCAAAGACACCAATGACAATCTCCCAAACACCCCGACTGGCAGGGCAAGCTCGCAAGGAGGCAAGAAATATAACAGAAACAAAACTGGGGTGAACCCAGAAATGGGCAAAATGAGGCAAACAAAAGAGGAACGAAAAACAAGCATGCAGGACAATAAGAGAAAGGAAACAGGAGACTAAGAAAAAGTAGAAGACCAGAAACGGAAAATATGAGAGTCAGAGAACAGATGAGAAAAACAAAGTAAAAAAATCAGATTTAAAAAAAATTACGTTGCAAAATCTAACAATGCAATGAGAAAACATGTTGTTGCGAAAACAAGGGAAATAGGAGTGATGACGCTGGGCAGACGGGAGTGCTAAATACATAGGAAACTGTGTTAAACACTGCAACAAGCGTTCAACAAATCAGCCCACACGAGTGCCCCCCAAGCCATCTCACACGGACAGCGCAGACAAGACCGGAGACATCAAGCGTACCGCACAAGTAAGCACTCGAGATCGACCAGCTCAGGCCGATTGCCTGACCCCAAAATGGCAGCTGCTGGGACACTCCCACGAACGGAACCTGGTCTCCGGGCATAAGGAACTTCGCAAGGCAACTCCAGGAAGGTGTGACATAATATAACCCCTGCACACAAAAGCACGGCAGTATCAATGCACCAAAAGGAAGGCTGACAGCTAATCACGCAACGAACAGAGCACCACCCAGGAACCCTCCCATACTGGGGAGTGGCTGTGGGCCTACTACCTGCCTCCCACAATAGCCCCCGGTGATAACGCAAGCTCAACTTCCTAACACCTGCATAACAGGGGCCCAAAGCAACCTAGTAAGGCCATACAGGCGATACACGATCGCGCGAAGGACATAGCACAGCAGTCTCTGGGACGGTGAGGCCTAAAGAGTCGCCAGTACCAGCCAAAGACGGCGCACAAGCCAGCTACTCTACCTAGCTGTTAAGGTACCTTCCACTCTGTGCCTCCGAGGCTGTTAAACACAGGAATATCTGGATAACACCCATATAAAATGTCGGAAAATGAATCCAGGCTGCACCAGCAAAAGAAAAGCAAGGCGGAGCCGGCTATCTCAGACTCCCCGGTGAAAATGAAACATGACATCAACAGTACACTTGAAATGATACTGAAAAAGCTGGTGGATGTCCATGATCTAGCAAAAAGTACAAACAAAACCACCGACGCCATCCAATTGGAGATAGCAGCCGTCAGGGCTGACCTGAACACAGTGAACACCAGACTAGCGATGGCCGAGCAGAGGATCAGCGATATGGAGGACATCTCCTCCATGTCAAACAAGGAGGTGGAGGCACTGTCAAAACTAACAACTACACTACAAATACAAACAGCAGAATTGGAAGACCGAAACAGGTTGGGAAACATACAAATTCTGGGGGTTCGGGAAGGCTCGGAGGACCAGGCTGGCTCTTGCCTATCCTTCCTGCAAGACTGGATCCCTAAGATCACAAATGTAAGGTTCCACCGCCCATGTGAGCTGGAACGGAAACACAGAATACCCACCTTTAAGAGCACCGCGAGACAAACAGCCCAACCTATCATCTGCAAACCGCTAAGATACCAACACACAGAAGCTATTCTCAACTATGCTCGGAAAAACCACCAGATTATATGCAACGGAAATAAAATCATACTCATGCAAGATTACTCAAAACCCACGGTCGATACCAGGAAAGGATTTCTCGCCCTAAGGGAGAAACTCAGGAGCAGGAACATGCAGTTCTCTTTCGCAGGACGTGCCAGATTCAGGATAAGTAACGGCAGCAGGCAACACTTTTTCGACGACCCTAAAGAGCTTGCTTCATTCCTGGAGGGGCCAACACCTTAAAAATAGAAGCTGCACAATCTATGTCAAACAAAAGGAGATCTTCCCCAGACACGGTCACTGGTTGATGGTCACATGCACCTTGTGGGCCAGCCTAAGCTTCTTAACATGCATCTAACAAGGAGCATCTCCAACCATATCTACCTCATTATCTACCTCAGACTCGCACTCCTAACAGGCTGGGGGCTCCGAAGATGCCGGCGGACACTCTGCAAAGAATCTTAATCCGTATCCTTTTAAAGTCGGCAAACTCCGTATCACCTCTGTGCACAATGATTGGGGGGTGCCTATTGGTCTACATACCACAGACATCCATACGCACAAACCCTGCCAAGTAGATCATCTCCGGAGACGGAATGACGATCCTGGTGGGGCACCTCCTATATGCGAGGTTTTCAGGGAGGGGAGCGAGGGGGGGCAGGAGGGGGAGGGTGAGGGGGGCATCATCTCTATCTGCTTTTTCTGTACTCTACTTTCTTTCCTTTTCTTCACTTCCCTGTTTCCTATAACAGTTTCCCATCACGACATAAGAAATAATCACTTGGGGAGCTATAGTGCACAAGAGCTGGAAAGAACATGGTTTAGAATGTATATAAGTACTAGTGTCGAGCAATCTCACCTTTCAAATGCAGGAGTCCAACAGACACCCACTATCAACTCTATGCACGGGGGCTCAGTAGGGAATACTGGCCCAACTCACGTGCTAGTGTCACTTAAGCCATACAACATGTCACCTGATGTCACACAATAACACCACACTAACCCTAGCAGCTGACCTCAACATAGTGTCCCTAAACGTCAAGGGCCTTAACCACCCAGTCAAACGCAGGACAATTTTGGACTACTTAGCCAAAACCAAAGGAGATATCATCCTACTCCAGGAGACAAAACTGTTCTTGGAGGATACCAAACTTATTAAAGGCAGATGGATGTCACAGGTGAGCTGCTCCCGGCAGTTAAAAAGAAAAGAGGGGTTATTACGATCATCGCAAAAAAAGCCAACATCTCACTAACAGCACAGACACATGATAACAAAGGCAGGCTCCTGGTCACACATTTGAGTAGGGGGGAGGAACTAATCGACGTGGCAAACATATATGGTCCACACGCTGACGTTCCGGCTTTTTGGTCAGAGGTTTCAAACACGCTGGAAAGGCTCCCCCAAAATGACCTCATGGTGGTGGCAGGGGACTTCAACATTCCACTAGACCACATAATAGACAGACAATCCACCTGCCAGTACCACCCCACAAACTCACACGCAGTACTCCGGAACATCTGCTCTAAGTATAATCTTAAAGATGCTTGGCGGCTCCAACACCCTGACTCTGAGAGATTACACCTTTTACTCTAACCCTCACAACTCATATACCATGATAGACACATCCTTATCTCGGGTTCACACACCAGCTTAATTCAGCACTCTGAGATAGCACCCCAGACTAGTGTCCGACCATTCGTGCATTACCCTAAAACTAGTGGGTTGCCATAACGATGCAGTCCCCAAGAGATGGCGTTTCCCTAATGACGTTCTCTCTGACCCAGCAGATAAAAAAAGAATCGAGGAAGCAATAGCAGACTGTCTCAATCACAATGACACCCCTGAAAATAACACTAACACACTTTGGGACGCTCTGAAGGCCACCATCAGGGGCATAATAATAGAAATTAAGACAAGACTCGGCAAGAAAGCAAATCGCACCCTGAAAAAGCTTAAGCAGGAGATTAAGACATTAAAACTGGCTCACGCTTCGTCATTACACGATGGCAAAACCCTCACAATGCTAACACGGAAAAAATACGAATACAATAAACTCTTAAGTGAAAGGGCAGGGATGTTGATTAATAAATACAAAGCACTAAACCTATGTGAAGCAAACAAAGTGGGCAAACTTCTTGCCTCATATCTTAAACATAAGGGAAATCAGTACGCCATTGCGTCCATTAAGTACTCTAGCAATAATACCCATACCAAACATGAAGACATCCTTAGGATATTTAAACATTTCTATCAGGACCTGTATAAAACTGCCCAGACCTTTAGTCTAGAGAAATGCACGGAATATTTGGGCAGAATCAACTTACCACAACTAGAGATTGAAATGGTGGTTAAGTCCCTAAAGAGCAGAAAAGCCCCGGGATCAGATGGCTTTACAGCCTCCTTCTATAAAACCTTCTTAGACCAGATTAAACTGACAATGAAAAGAGTATTTAACCACACAGCATCTCAAGGGATCATGCCCCACACTATGTCGGAAGCCAACATCATAGTAATCCTTTGACAGAGTCTCATGGCCATTCTTGGAGCTATGTATGCAAGCATAGGGGAGGGGTACATACGAATGGTGAAGGCCCTATATAGGAACCAAACAGCGCGGGTATTGGTTAACGGCTCGCTTTCAGAGCACTTCACATTACAACAGGGCACTACACAGGGGGGTCCACTATCCACATCTTTATTCCTCCTGGCACTAGAACCTCTCATCCAAGACATCAAAGCAAACTGCAACATCAAAGGTGTAGATATCAATGGAGCCCAAACAAAATTAGAGGCATACGCAGATGACATCCTAATAGTGTCTGAGAAACCTAAATCATCAATTTGAGCCCTGATGGACACAATAGCAGAATACTCAGACCACTCAGGGTACAAACTCAACAAAGAAAAATCTGAGCTCAAACCACTAAACATACAGTGCACGAGAGACTCCCTGGGGGAGACAGGCCTAAAATGGCAAACAGTCTACATGAAATACGTTGGCATAGAGTTTGGCAGAAACTTGATGGAAACCTTAAACCAGAACGAGAAAACAATGCTAGAAAAAATGAGGAAACTCTTAGACTCGTGGTCCCCAAAATTCATCACCTGGTGGGGCAGAATTGAAACAATTAAAATGAAGATCCCCCCGATGGTTAATTACCTCACCAGCATGCTACCACTCCACTTGACAGACGACTTTCATCGCAAATTAGAAGTTCTCATAACCAAGTTTTTATGGCGAGGGAAGAAGGCTAGGCTCAGTATTAAAAAACTAAGACTAAACAAAATACTAGGAGGGGTAAACTTAGCAGACTTTGGAACATACCAGCTGGCCTTCCTGGCAAATCAGAGCTCATATTGGATTTCTCCACCTATGGGTTACACCCCAGTGTGGCTAGAGGTGGAGAGAGCTATCCTCAATATCCTAAACTCGTTGGCCTTCTTAACAGCCAACAAAATATACCCTCACACCTCAAGGTCTATATTTAGTAACACAAAAATAGCTCTACTAAAAGTAGATAAGAGCCAAGAGAATAGCATCAAAGACTCAAAGACAGAGTCAATCTGGGCCAATAGGAAGATACTGTACAAGGGCAAAAGCCTAACTTTCAACACATGGATCCAAAAAGGAATACACTTCCCTGGCAACTAGAGAACACATCATACCCAGTCACCTTCTCAGGCCTTAAAACAAAATACAACTTAGAAGACATCGAATCTGATAACTTCCTAAAAATTAGAGCAGCACTCTCAAAAAGCAAACTGTCCACTGCCCAGCCATCACTTATATGATTTGTAGCCAACATCAACAAAGTGGGCAACCAGATCTCTCAGATCTACAAGCTCCTCTGCCCCAAAACCAGTAAACTTAACGATAGGACTATAGCTTACTGGAAGCAACAATCTCCAGACACCCCTAATACATAGCTATGGGCAACAATATGGGGATCAGTATCACAGAACAAGATCTCCCCAGTCCTCTCACAGACAAAATACTGGCTACTACACAAGGCCTTCTGGACCCCGGCCCAACTGTTTTCACTAGGTCTCAGGAAGGACGCAAAATGTTGGAACTGCAACCAGCATAACAGGGACCTAGCCCACCTTATCTTCCAGTGCCACCAACTAGCGCTGTTTTGGGAGAAAATGTTTGTTTTCTTAATGGACATGTTTGGGTGTGAGGCAACCAAAGACTTCTCAGCATTACCTAGGCATTTACAAACTCAAACCTCAACTCGGACTCTGACAAAGAACTACTTGGCCTACTAATTACGTCAGCAGTTAAAATGGTTCTAGCAAACTGGAAGGATACAAGCAAAACGTCCTTCAAGGGCTGGTTGAATTGGATTATACACCTAAGAGGGGCGGACAACATCTCACTTTGCAAATCTCCTTGGAAACCTTCGTCAAGGAGGATGTGGGACTCTTTGGACACATTTATGGTTGCTTACGACCCTCCTTGACCTCCTTGACCTATTGTGCCCACAGAATGTCAACAACAGGTCCCCCCGGGCTGTATTTGTGTAATAATGGGATCACCCAGGTTGCCGGCACTTTGAGTACGGCATACAGAGCCACCAAGCTGAAACTGCACTTTTGCCAACTAATCCTCATTATATCAGAACTGATAAATATAGCCAGACTACTCATCACGCTCTCTTTTCTGCTTCTATCTCTGTCCACCTTCTCTTTTCTCTAATCTCTCTACTCCACAGTATAGAGGGGTGATCTTATTGACCAACCAGAAATGCTTTTCCCTCACAGTTCATTAAAAAATGTATAACCTTGCCTTCTTACAACTCAAGATAGTTATGATAACCCTGTTACTGTCTCTTTGTATGCTTCATATAAAATTAATAAAGAATGTTGAAATTAAAAAAAGGAGTGAGACTAAGATAACACACCAATTGCAAAAGTAAAGAAGTGCCCAACACATGTGAACATGGGCCAAAAAACATGCAACAATAAACCATGTTTAGGCAACGTAATCTAGAGTTGACAGTGAGAGCAATGACGTAAAGGGACTCGGACCCATACAACACACGTAAGAGAACATATGACCAAAAACCAAAAGCATGTTAGCCAATGTCAACAACAGTATATGGGTCAGAACCCATGATATCTCCGAATACGAGAGATTAGTTTAAATTAAACAGTGTATATTGGTCAGAACCCATGACTTAATCCTAGGAATAAAAGATGATTAACAAATAACATGTAAACTGAAATGATGGACTGTTACCAGTGCGTACCTAGGGTCCATAAACTTACAATGTAGATCAAACTAAACTCATTGTAAAATCCTATGAAGGATAAAATAAAACAGTACTGTGAGCAAGTAAACTGGCACAACTTAGATCTAACTGAATTCATAGTACAATCCTATAAAGGATAAACATTAACTTTAAAAAACATCGCTGGCGAGCGACCTCTCACCCGAGTAGTTCATAACTAGAACATCCATAAGGTAAATTATGCCTACTAAAAAAATGGGTATCTAGACTCATGACACAATCCCACATGTAAGGGATATAACAATAAATGTAGAGGTATGAGCGCAAATGTACTGTGAATAGTAAGTATCAGACATAAGAGCTAAGAGTAACATTTTCTGCAGACCGACTAAAACAAATTTACAGAATATATGTGAATGTGTAACAATGTGACACAGACAAGAAACAGATCCCTTATTTCCACAATTGTCAATGGTGTGTCTGTCACCGCGATCCTGAGAGACAGTCGATCCTTGGCAACTTCCAAGACCCCCACTGGGGACCAAAAGGCACCAAGGCATCAAGGCACCAAGGCTTGTATGTACTTAAGTACACACCACCAGATTTGCCAGGAGAGTCCAAAATGAATTAAACTGGGACGCACATCGCAACCACAACCTGCCCGTAAAAGTGTAAACAAAGGTAAAACTGTGACACAAGAAGCAGAAAGCTGGTACAGTAACTTAAAGATACATATTCAAATACAATTTACCTGCATAAATAAGGGCAATGACACACAGTACAGTTCTAAACCCATAGTCCAAACTGATGGAGACCAGGTGAATGACATCTCACCCGAACCCATGGCAGCGGATAAAAGAATGCAGGACCATGGGGATTCTCGACAAGGCTGTTGCATCGTCGCAGTGAAGAACCTTGCGCACCAGACAAAATACAAGTGGCAGAATCAATGGAACAGAAGCTGGTCATCAAGTCCACCAATCAAGCCGCTAAGATTCCGCACTTGCCACGTAAGAACAATCGCTGGGAACGTGGTTGGCACACTGAAGAATTTGTACTATCTTGTAGTATGATCCACAACCAACCAAAAGATGGCGGGAAGTTTTTGATGATACACCGAGTGGCTCCGGGCACGTTTGAGCAGCACACCGTCCATCAGCAGCAAAAGAATTTGAAGACGCTGCAGAGTCAAAGAAGTTGTCACGAAGGAACCCCAGAAATTCATGACAGAGGTAAGGTGTGCACGCTGGAGCAGACGTGAAGATATTTTGATTAGGCGGCTCGCACACAGTGTAAAAATCAATACACTCAAAAGGCTCAACAGCAATTCAGCTCCCAATGGCTCTGGCAAAGCGCACCAAAAGAACACAAATGTACCTCTTAGAGTTACCTGGGCTGGCTAATGGAGAGCCGGAAGGCTTTGAATCAAAAGTACAAAGTGCTGGCTGGAAAACAAAAACCACCTCCTCAGTAAGACTTGCGAGTTGAGGTTCCTCTCCAACACTCTTGGTTCCTCTCAAACAGGCGCTAGTTCTCACACTCATGAACACGACAGGCTGTGAAATATGAAAGTCAATGTGCGCAGCTCACCTTATGATAGCGTAAATTCCACTTAAGGGAGTGATTGACTCAATGTAGCAGGATACCGTAGCAGGAGAGAGATAACTCTTCCAAGAGAGCAGAAACTGACACAATTAGTTCATGTTGAATTGTTGAACCTCTCCCTTCACGCCGTAATTGTCAGGGATGGGAGCGCATGAACAGGTGAAGCAGCAACAACTGAAACCGGCACACTTAAGTTGTTGACGACAGAAGGACAGGTCACTGGTGAGGCTTGAGGTGGCAGTTAGTATAAATACGCAGATTAGTTACATAGAAGTTCTCTCACCTTGACAGAGGCTTGCCAGGTTCATCAGCTCCTTCAAGATCAGGAGTACATCACGTTTGAAATTGAAGGCCTTGTCAGGTATAACACGGAGGTTGTTTGCATCAACTCGTCGCCATACATTTGTAGTAATTGACTCCAGGTGGGCGTGATGAGTTTCAGGAGGATTTATTCAGGAAAGTTACAGGATACATAGATGAGTAGTACAAGCCCCACCAGGAGCAGCCAGCATGCTGCTCAACCCACTCAACTGTGACTTCTCTGACAGATCCCCAACATTCTAAACAGCATCATCACAGCAACATTCTACTGGTGGTGAAATAGCATTGCATTTACAAGAGCAGGATATAACAAGAACATACCTCAGTTTTTATGCAGAAGGTTGCCTTAGTTTTAATGGATATTATTATTGCTTCTTCAGTATCTGAACGAGTTGTGCTAACCTCAAAAAGTGCAACACTTAACGAATCTCCTAAAATATTCCACACTGAAAGAATAGGACATGAACAGTTTTCGACCTAAGTACAATTTATGATACATAGACATACTCATAGAATTAGAATTACAATGAAGTACCAACTCCAGGAGTTTCTTATTTGAAAGGATATTTTGCATAACTTACAAGTGTGTTTTCATCATGCTGAGCAGCCAAATCGGTTTTGCTGGCCTTTCTGAACAAGATCCATTGAAAGCGGATGGAAATGGGGTCACTGTCATGATTTTACTTTATCAGTCTGCAGCCCATTTTGATACAAGTGATCATCCTATTCGTCTTTGATGCAAGTCAAAGCTGGGACGAAAGAGCATTGTGGTGGCTTTCCATCTCTTAGACCACCTGCTCCAACTGTGTTTCACTGCATATTTTGCTGTCTGCTAAGCAGAAATCCCTACAGCTTGTGCCATAAGCCACCAAGCTGTTTAATAGATTTCACATTCACTGATTTGTCTTTCTGAAGAGTCTATGCCCCTTTACTTAATGGGTCAGTGTCAAGAAGCTCCTATCAAATACTCTAGTCATATGTTTGAAGGTATCAACCAAGTATTTTCATGACAACAACGTATCCAAATAACTGAAAGTTAGTTATGATATTCTATAGTTGGCTACTAACTAAAGAATACTGTCTGTAATATATGCCTAAAGTCTAAAATATACTTTACAGAGAGGATGGCAAACGTACACTTTATTTTATAGTCATGTGTCCAATTTCTCATGTTTTATTTGTTGCTATTTATTAATTGTGCACTTTCTTTCCGATTGGTACACAAGGAGCGGCGTGGCTCCATTTGATTGAAGTTGGACGCCTTTTCTTTTGGGACAATGTTCTGCATAGCTTGGCAACCATTGGCAATGCTTCCCCCCACAGCCCCAATATTGGAAGGCCTTTTAAAGTCACTGTGCATGCACACATGGAGTGGACGCACAGCTGGCAACCCAAAGGCACATCAAAAGAAAGCCCATCCACCTGTGGCTATCTGTACCCATCTGCACCTTGGAAGCCCCCAGCACCAGCTGTGCTGCCCGTGATGACCTCGCTGCCTCACTAAACTCTGCAACTACATTGCCCCTTATTCCTCAGCCTTCTAGGTGTGCTATAGCTGCAGAACGCCCCATTACTAACTCACCACCTTCCTCCTTTACCTATGGGCTGCCTTTCTGCTACAGGGTCAAGGACATTAAGAATCACAGTACCGTCCCGCTTATATTTGCTTCTGTAAATGTGGGCTTGCTTGGCAATCTTGCTTTAGAAAATCATGATTTGCTAGTAAGTCGCAACCTTGACATCTTATTTATCACTGTGTCCAGGGCTTCGGAGCCCCTTGGCCCAATTGCCTTTCTGGCTGTTCTAAGGGATATCAAGCCTAACAACACCCTCACTCTACCAGGAGGGCAGAGGGCTCACTGTCATAGCAACTTTCATTGTTATTTCAAATTTTCCTCTTGATCAATTTCCTCTCACAAAACTCCTTGGTCTCATGAATAAAATTTCAGTCTTTCATCAACAGAGGTGCACTTTGCTATCATCCCCCATCTCATTGTCAACGTTAAAGACTTACTTGGCAACTTCCTAACTCCTTTTCCTGGTGAGTCACTCCCATGTCACAGTTCTTGGTAACTTCAATATCTAGGTTGTTGTTCCCAAACACTATACAGCAAAATGGTAATTACCTCCCTTCTGCACATTAAACTGGTCCGATTAGTGAAACAGCCTACCCAGATTATAGGTCACACCCTTGGCCTTGTCTTTGCTAACAATGATCTCATAACTTGCAGTTCTCCCAGGTCCCTAGCCTGGACAGGCTGTTTTCTGATTTGGTTTCGGGTGGTCCTTTCCAAGCACAGCTATGAGCTCTCATGAGGTCTAAATGGGCATGGGCTAAGTTTAGTCCAGATTCCACTGCACAAGTAATGGCTACTGATGTGCCTTTCACCATGGGCTCCTCTGTGGAGCAGGACATTAACAATATCAACAACTTGATCTCAAGAGAGCTGTATACAATCCTTCCACTGGGTTCCTCTCTCTCCCATCATCAGTGTCCTTCTACACTATGGTACAGTACATCCTCAAAGAGCTTAAATCTCATTCAAAAGGCTAGAACATAGCTGGAGGTCCAACTACTGGAAGGACTCTAAACTAGAACTTAGCTAAACGTATTATCTTTAAAGCCAAGGCCAATTACTTCACTACCAGAATTCTTCAGCCTTGCAATTACACAAAAGAGCTATTCAATATTGTCAACACCATTCATTCCCTGACAGCCTTTCATCATCACCAGAACCATTACAATTGTTATGCAATAAGCTGTCTGATTTCTTCATGGATAGGGTTAAAGCAATCACCAATGTGTTTCCTGCACAGACCAATACAAGTCGTGCAGTCTTTTTTTTTTTTGATTTTCAAAAACCTTTATTGTAGATCAAAGGTACGGTACATTAGTGCAATAAGTACATCCAATCTGAAAATGGATAGTTACAAAGTCGAATGGCGCCTTCCCGTACGTGACATCTTGCATCTGCAGGATCAGAAAGTTATAAATCCAAACATTGTTAACAACTCCCCTCCCTCCCAGCATAGATCGTGTTCATGCTTGTACCAAGGTGCCTTATACCAGTAAGTCGTCAGCTGGTGAGTGACAGTGTGGCAAGTGTGGCAATGTCTAGTAGTGGTGTCGCAAGTGACACGTCCTCGGGGGTCAATTGCGACTGATTGCGTCAGGTGGCTTTACAGGTATCTTGCCCGGTCGGGCTTCCCCATTCTGTTGCGTAGGGCAGAGCTCGTGTTGTGGCCGGTCCGCGTTTGTTACGTCTGGTATGTAGAATCATACATGTGAATGAGGTCTAGAGGGATCAGTGGGCCGCCCGGGTGTCCACTGTTGACGCATCCTCTGCCCTCCCCCAGTTCCATGTCCACATCTGCTTGCTGCTTGAGAAGGTAAGTTGTGAGGGGTCCCCAGACATCTTTAGGGCGTGATTTGTGTGGCAGCAGTTCTGCATAGTTGTGTAATTGGTCTTGCCATGTAGTCATGGTGGATATCCAGGTCTTGAATGGGGGCGCGGCCCCGACCCCACCTACATGCCACCTGGCGTTTGGGAAGAGCAGACTCATCGCCAGGAACTTTTTGTGCGTGGTCGAGACAGTGTTCACCAGGCCTAGCAGCGCCATCAGCGGGCACGGTGCAAGCTCCATGCCTAGCATGTCTGATAAGCCTGTGAAGACCTCAGTCGATTATTTGGCAACTGCAGGGCAAGTCCAAGCCAGGTGAAAGAAATCCGCTCCTTCCCTCCCACAACGATAGCAACAGTCTGTCAGGTACCCCACAAGGCTCACCTGGGCTTGTGGAGTAATTCCGCAGAGACGACAGGAACCTCCGCCCCTGATCCCAACCAACCCCCGCGGGAAGTAACACCCGACAAGGATGGGATGGACCCAGGGAAGGGGGCCAAACGAACAGGAGGAGTGGCCTTTGGTGGTAGGGACGTTGGGCAGGGTCTTGGCGTAACTGAAGGAACAAGAAAGACCCGATTAGGACTTAACACTAGGCTTGTGCCGAATACACCCCATAAAACACATGCAGACAGGAGCCCCTGTCCCTGGCACTCACCACTTGTTGTTGCTTGGGTTGGCTTCCAGAAGATGGTCAAGCCAAAGAGTCCCGGAGCCTGGAGGCCTTGGCAATTGATACTAGAATGAGGCGCTACTGTACTGGAACCACCAAAGAACCAAAGAAAATAAGGAGGCGCTTCTGCGCCTGGGGCGGTACAAACTGGAACTCCAGGGTAAGCGCTATTGCGCGGCCCGATGTTGAGAACTACCACGCTGTAAGCGTGTTGGCAAGTAGCAGTAGCGCTCCTGCGCAACTGCAAAACTAAAGATGAACTAAGTACAGCAAGGACAAAGCGCTCCTGCGCAATTGCCTTGCCTAATGCAGAAATCAAAGTGCTGATGTGTGAAGCGCGTCTGCGCTTCTGTAATGCAATGGCGGTAGCGCACCTGCGCCACAGCCAAGCTTCCAAAAAAATGTAGAAAACAAAGTGCACAATCCTGGGTACAGCAAAGTCAAGCGCTCCTGCGCCGCTGTATCGGGATTGTCAAGACTTGGCAAGAAGTCACGTAACGCACGAGGTCCAGGAAGCGTTACCGTGACACGAAGAGATGAGAAGTCGAAGACCGGACCTCCGACGGCAGCTGGGCTCCGCTTGTGCAGACGAATCAGAAGCACCGCTCCGGCGGGTTTCACGCATTTTAAGCGTGTTCCCCGGAAGTGCTTGGTGAGGCAAGGAGGTGGAGGACTAGACCGGGACACCACTTCCGGCCGGAAGTGAGTACCCGGTGTCTGCATGTGTTCCGTAGGCGGCGCTCGGAACAGTGAAAAGCCGCCACCCGACACAGTCATTATCTCGTAAGTGAAATCTGCATAACTTGGCCGCGGTGTAATATAGGCGATGTAAAAATTTAAAATGCACTAAGCGTAGTCGAGCATTGCCCGTCACTGCATTTGTCTGAGTGCAGCTGACCTCCCATTGCTCGTCCGTCAGTGGCTCGTCGAGGTCGCCATCCCAGTCCATGCGTGCTCGCAATGTAGTAGTCAATGTCGTATTCTGTACGTGTTTATAAAGCAGGGACACCACGTGCCGCGGGGCTTCTTTCTGTAAGAGAGCGTGTAAGGGTGCAAATCTGTCGGCCTCATCGGGGAAGTTGGGGGTGACGGCTCGCACACTCTGACGGAGCCGAGTGTATAAGAAGGTGTCCATCACGGTGGGCGTTTGTTCCCCAAAGAATTGGTGAGACGTGCGGAATTGGCCTTGGACATACAGATCCCCCCAGGTGTGATATGCTAGTTTAGTTAACATTTTGTGCCCGATTTCCTCGCAAGTGATCTGCAATCGGGGGTCTTTCGTCAGTGTCATGTGGGGCGAGTATAGGAACGATGTTCCCATGGCACTGGCTAGGCATTTCCACGCCAACACCGTACAGTCCACCGTGGATGGATCACGTTCCCTCTCTCGTACTTTTGTGTGAATATATCCGGAGGCTATCTCGGGTCTCATATAACCATCCTCAACGGCTAGATGCGCCATGTATGGTGGCGGGTGGAACCAATAGGTGGCAAAGTGACTCTGAGCACAGTCATAATATCGCTCAAAGTTAGGGACCTCAAGTCCACCTTGATGGTACGGTAGCATCTGTGTAGCCAGACTAATTCTAGCCTGCTTTCCACCCCATATGAGCCTAGTTAACTGAACCTTCAGGGCGCGAAAAAAGTGCTGCCCTGAGTTATATGGGATATTAGTGAATAAGTATAGAAATTTTGGTAACACCACCATCTTAATGAGGGAGATGCGGCCAGCCATTGAGAGCGGGAGGCGTATCCATCTTGTAATATTATCAATGAGTTTATCTAAGGCCGTCCCGTAGTTGGCTCTGATCAGGGTGTCTCACTGTCTGGTAATTCGAATGCCGAGGTATTTTAACTCGTCAATCTCCCAAACTAGGGGGTAATCTAGTGGATGCGGTTGTGTTTTGTCCGTAAGGGGAAATACCGCCGATTTGGACCAGTTTATTTGTACCCCCGACCCCGCCAAATTTCGTGATTTCGCGCAATATGGGGTTAAGGTTATCCTGGGGTTTCTCAACATAAAGCGTAATGTCATCCGCGTACAACGAGATTAGTAACTGCCTTTCCGGATAGATTAGTGCCCGGTGGTTATGGTGCTGTCGGAGTTTGGCGGCTAATGGTTCAATTGCCAGTGCAAAGAGGACAGGGGATAATGGGCATCCCTGCCGGGTGCCTCTGCGAAAGCTAAATGGGGTAGATTGTGACCCATTCAACAGCACGGCAGCGGTAGGTTGGCAATATAATAGCCAAACCCAGTCTAGGAAGCTAAAGGGCACCCCCATGCGCTCCATCAGGTCCAACAAGTAGTCCCACTCAAGCGAATCGAACGCCTAGGTGGCATCCAGAAATATGGCGGCAGCTTCACAATTGTGGTTAATGTCTTGTAAGACTGCGTGAAGCGTGCGTAAGATATGGGATGTCGCTTGATTTGGTACGAACCCCGCCTAGTCCGGCAGTACCAGCCGTTCCATCAATAGATTAAGGCGTGTAGCCAGGACTTTCGTCAAAATTTTGACATCAGGTTTTAATAAGGACAAGGGTCGGTAGGAATCGCACTGTTCGGGGGGCTTGCCAGGTTTGAGCAGGGATGCGATCAGGGCTTCGCGCATGGAGCTAGGCAGTCTACCCTCCTCTAGCGCCGCGTAGTAGACTTGCTTAAGGATGGGGGCAAGTAAATGGGCGTATGCTTTATAAAAATCAATCGGAAGGCCATCCGAGCCGGGGGCACGTCAAGACTTCGTCGCCATGATCGCATCGGTTATTTCGTCGAGCTCTAGTTCCAGATGAAGACATTTCTGTTGGGTCGGTCCTAGCCAGGCAATGGCAGTGTGTCCTAGGTAAGCGTCTAAGTCAAGCGGCATGTTCCTATGTGAGGTGTAGAGTGCAGCATAATATTCTTTGAAGACGCGGAGTTGATCAACTAAGTTTCTATAAGCTGTGCCTTGCTCATCATGTAATACAGTGACATAGTTGGCAAATCGAGGGGGCATAACGGAGGCTGCCAAGTCTTTTCCCGGGCGGTCTCCCTCTCCGTATATGCGTGCGGTGTGTGGCTTTCCCTGAAATCTATACTCCCTATCAGCCGCCGTTTCGTACTCAGTTAACTTGTCTCTCATTTGGGCTTTCATTTCGTGGCTCCGTGTGTCATGTCCCAGTTTATGTTCCAGGTCACGTAGTTCAGTTTCCAGCTTCCTAAGGTCCCCCCTGAGGGATTTAAGAATTATCCCTCCCTTAGCAATACACCAGCCTCGCACGGTGACCTTGAATGACTCCCACACTGTTGTGACACTGGACACTGATGTTAAGTTACGGTCAAAAAATTCCTGAATGTCTTGTTCTAATTCGGCCTTAAAGGCTGAGTCGTGGAGGTATGAGGGGTTGAGCCGCCAGTTCAGATAGGGGGAACAGTCTACGGGGATCTGGAGTTCCACGAGGACTGGAGAGTGATCTGAGAACATGCGGGCCAGATGTATCGCCTGCGCTAGCCAGTTAGTGAGTCCAGCTGTCAGGAAAACATAACCTAAGTGCGCCCAGGTGGAGTGTACCGCTGAATAGTGAGTGCCCTGCCTGACAGTGGGGTGTTTGTGCCTCCATGCGTCCAGTAGGTAGTGTCTCTAAGCGTTCTTTGTGTGGTCGTGTAGTGCGCCGAGAGGGGGTGGGAGCTGTCTGCGGGAGGGTATAGCGCTGTATTAAAATCTCCCCCAAGTATGACATGTGTAATGTCCAGTGCTTGTATTTTACCCCACAACACCATTAGGGCATTGGGATTGTCAATGTTAGGCCCGTAATAACATGCAAAGAGGACAATGTGTGAGAACAGTCTCCCCGAGACCATGCAGAATCTGCTGTCTGCGTCAGTGTCCGTTCCCAATGGCGTAAACTCCACACCTTTTTTGGTTAAAATAGTTACCCCTCTGGAATAAGTGGAGGCGAACACACGGCACGAGACTCAGCGGGTTGCGAATTGGGGGGTGTTTCCCGGCGCTAGATGTGTTTCCTGTAGCATGGTGACGATCACTCCATGTCTGTCTAGGTACCCAAGTATTTGTCTCGTCTTCCTGGGATCATTGAGCCCTCAGACATTCCATGAGGCCACCTTATTGTGTCGGATTGCCTGTGCGTCACCTGTCGTCCCCATAGCAATGTCTAGCGATCAGTATATCATAGCAGTTATACATCTTATCCTTGGTTTCTAGCAATGCAGTAATGCGGGCTAGGTATCCCACCACCCACTCCGGCGTCCCCAACTTGCCGGGTACATAATGCCCACCCAATATCAATGACAACTTTGCAAAAAATCGGATAGCCCCCGCCCAAAGGGGGGGGTCTAGGGGTTCGCCCTTAGGGGTATCGAGTCACTAGGGGCGCCTGACCCGCCCATCCACCTCCCTACTTGCACCCACAGGCACCTGCGCTAGGAGCTAGGTAGCCAGCCGTGGGACGGAGGTGGTCGGCCGAGCAACAAGTAGTATGTAGACCATAGATTTAATGTCCCCTTGTATACATCACCAGGAATGGAGTAGTCCTTTATCGCCTGAGTATTCATAGGAATGTTCTAGTCTGCAATCCGCATGCCTGTATGTCAGTCCTGCTGGGACATGGGTGACTGCGATCTGGAGCGGTGTTGGTCCGTCATCTCCCTGGATGCTGCCTTTTTGTGTTGTTTGAGATAGTCTTTGGCTTGCTGTAGGGTGGTAAAGAAAAACTGTTTCCCCTGATGGTTGATTTTTAGCTTGGCAGGATAGAGCATTGCATAGGGGATTTCCTGGGTCTGGAGTTTCTTTTTGACTCCTGCGAACTTGCGTCTTGCTTCCTGCACCAACGGAGTGAAGTCCGGGAAGAATGATAGTGTTGTGTTTTCATGTCGGACCTGCCCTCTCTCACGTGCCAGGCGTAGAACAGCATCTCGGTCACGATAGTTCAGGAATCGGGCTATAATGGGCCTCGGAGTCGCTCCAGGGGGAGGGCGGGCTGCAAGGGATCTATATGCACGCTCTACCGTGAGGTGAGCCGAGAAGGATTCTCTCCCGAAGATCCCCTCAACTAGGTTTTCCACAAAGTCTTCCATTTTGCCAGTATTGGTGGATTCCGCCAGGCCCAGAATGCGCACGTTATTTCTTCGAGACCTGGCTTCTAAGTCTTCGTTTTTGTCTGCAATGACCTTGAGCAGTTTGTCCATTTGCGTGATATGTTGCCCACTGGCAGTGGCGCCATCTTCTAGATCCTAGATTCTGCTCTCCGCTTCCTTAATGCCTGTATCATGTTGTCCGAGTTTTGCGACCACTGTATCCATCCTCATGTTGACAGTGTCTATCTTGGAGTCTATAGACATGAGGCTCTGCTTCATGCTTAGAAGAAGAATTTTCCAGTTGTCCTCCGGGGGCGTGCCTGCCGCGGATTCCCCGTTTTCCGCCGAATGGGATCTGGGGGTCTTCCGAGCTTCAAAGGGAATTTTTGATTGTTTAGTCTCATTTCGACCCATCACAAGTTGAGGGAGAAGAGACGCAGTGTGGTAGATTCTTCGGGGCGCAGGGAGGGTGGCAAGCCCGTGGTAGCGTGTCTTGTACGGGTTTCTTTTATCTCTCAGCACCCGGGTCTCGTTGCACAGTCACTCTCGGGGTTGAAGGTTGATATTGGCCGCGTCTTTAGGAGTGCGGGCAGCTTCCACTCCGGGAGGTAGCAAAGGCGCGGAGGATTTAGATGGCTTCAGCCTGCCCTAAGTTTGGAGTACGTCCGCTGTGGTGGGGGGTGGCATGCCAGAAGGCAGCTAATAAGTATTCGCCAGGGTCCCTGGCGGTGGGCAGTGAGTTTGTGCTGGGGTCACCCGTAGCTAGCCCTCTCCGGTAGATGTGTTTCAGGGGTGCAGATGGTTGTGACCCGCGGCCTGCGGGCCTCAGGCGCTTAGTAAGAAATAGATGGGGGGGTTGTACTGGCGCGTTCCCGGATCAGAGGCCCGGCCCAGGCAGGGGTCCGTAGAGCCTCTGGAGTTTGCGTGTCCCCCAAGGTCTAATAGGGTTGAGTTTCGAAGAGTGTGTCCTGTGGCGTAGCAACACCCCCAGCGGCTCGCTAGTGACAGGGGCAAGATGGCGGTTGCGTCTTGCTCTGCTACGAGTAGCGGCGGGCCTTCCAGCGCCCGCCGCGCTAACAGGCCTCACTTGTATCCACGTCCTTCCACAGGGTCAGGGCCTGAGGTAACGGGTTTTTAGGAACCCGTTTGGTGCCAGGGGATAACACCCGAAGACCTCTGAGTTCTCCCTGTTCCGGACCACAGAAACACGGAGTCTTCTAGTCGAGTCAGAGATCAAGTTTTATTGATAGCTACCAAGTAACAGGTGTCCTAGAAGCACGACAAGCACGGGTCATGTGTTCTCAGGAGACTGTTCGTTTTTACAGAACCAGCCTTCTCCTTATATACAAAAATAATAGCTGCAAGCAAGAATTCTTGAGTTTATGATATGGCTATACACATATTTCTACAATAATACAAAAGAGCGAAGTCATGTAAGCAAGCCCGTATTTTAGATGTCCAATTCGTGATAGATTACCTAGCCAGGCCCGGAACTCCCATCAGATATCGGTGAAACCCCTAAGAAGAAGGCACCTCCTAGTCATAAAACTGGCCATAAACAGGGAGCGTGGACAGGTGTGTATGTGTGTAGAAAACATGATCTGTACGCGATGAATGGTTTGTGGTATGTTGTGCATTGATGCTATCGTGTTTGGCCACTGGGCGAGGAGCTGCTCAAACAGGTTTGGCTGGAGGCAAGGGAGTCAGTTGGGACAGGTCAGGGGGAAGTCAGGGAAGGTGGACGTGTCCTTTTAGATCAAGCTCGACCTTTAATTGACTTATCATGAGGGCAAGACACAAGATGGATACCGTTTACAAAATGGAGTCTGAGGGGTCGGGACGGAAACTACGATTCGGGGGTGTTAGCATGTCTCGATCATGATGCAAATGCATAGGGATGATGTCCTAATCATTATCGGTTCGTCGATACCAAATTCGTCATGGTACGTTGATGTTTCGGGACACGGGTATCGGACCTCGATACCGGGACAACAGTAGGGTCCAGAATTTCAGAACCACAGACCCTCCTTTTGCCCTCATATAAGGCAATAATTCATGTTAATCCGAGTCTAAGTCTGTATGAAGGAATTCGTGGAGATGCTGCTGTAGCATCATTCTGTTGCTCAGTTCGTCCCTTGACACAGGCTTCCGTACACATGAGGTAGCACAGAGGCCACATAGTGCAGGAGCGCACTGTACACACAGGCAGAACATAAACAGAAGTGCTAAGATCATCCCAATGAAGATCAGTGTTTTCCATCCCCAGGTAGCGATCAGTCCCCAGAACCACCCTAGTAAGGACCAGTCCCCTTTTTCTACGTGAAGGGAACCAGATATCTCGTGTAACTTAGAGATGGCCTGGTACACTGTCGGTGCGTTATCAGGGATGAAAATGCAACAACTGGATTGGATCACTCTACACACACCACCACGATCGGCGAGTATGATATCTAGGGCAACTCGGTTCTGAAGGGTCATAAGTCGATCCGACTGAAGTTTGGTCGTCAAATTGCCAAGGGCTCCGGCCGTTGTAATCACGGCGGATTCAACTATCCTCGATAACTGGCGAATATTCCTGCTGTTCACCATAGGCCCCCAAAATGGCAGAAAACCCTTTGCGAAGTCAGCGAATTCCTGACCCGCGGTGTTGTCTTTACTCACGACACCTCTAGCTGTCCTTGTCCGATGGTAATCTGCTCTGGCCGTGTAGGTGGGAGGCAGCAGAAATGCGATAAAGCATGTACCTGAGAAGTCAGGGGGCAACCAGGTGTAAGCTTGGTCATGGCAGACGAAATACGTGCCTTTGGCTGCTAATAGTATAGGGGAAGTTCGGGAAGCGAACACATATGTTTCCGTGCATATACTCTTTCCTAATTGTGCTTTGGGATCCCTGCCGATACCTTGTAAACATAAGTAACCTCGGTTGGGTACTATCCAAACTGGGCGGGATTTCTTTGCTGTCTGGCTCTTACTCAGGTAAACCCCATATTTAGTTACGTTCCAACGAGTGTACGGAGTGAGTTCATCTTTGGGAATCGTAAGATAGGTGTCGAACTCTCTACTCATATTTCTTATCCCTGCTATTAGTGCCTTGTTACTGGAATCACTTTCAGTAGAACGGGTCGGGTATGGTTCTAGGGCGAATAGGAACATGGTCTGGAAAGCCCACAGAGAACCATAATAACTGAATGGCAGGATGAAGTACGGGATACCCTTATCAGTCGTGTGCGGCATGAGTCCGCATACCCAACATTTCGATGTGTTCATTATGGACTGGTGTTGGTGTAGAAGTTGAATGAATGAGTTATTTACAAATTCGAGTCTTCTGGCAGATTCGTGTTCAGGTAGAGGGTGAAAGTAGTGTGGAGAGATAGTAGGAGGAGGCTGTGGCCGGGTGTCATTTGAAAAGGTAACTTGGGATACGAATAGAGTATAACCAGTCAAAAACATCGTTATGCTACACAACATTAAAATACATGTTATCAAAAACCTTCTTTTGGCCAGTACAGTGCATAATTGTCTTTCAATGTTCGGGAGTCTGGTAGGTCTCTTTACCCTAGGAAACTCCATCCTCTAGTTGCTGCCCGCGGTGGTAGGTTGGTTCTGCCAGGGAGTGCGCTCTGTTCAGTCCGGGGTAACTCCCTTGGACCAACCAGAACCGTTGACCTAGACGTCCCCAGTTGCACTCCCCAGCCTTCAACCGCGACCCTAGCAGCAAAACCGGATGGCGGTTCGAAAATCAAAAATGAGCAAGTTTCCTGAGAGTGAGAGAGCTGAAAAATCAAAAATAGTTCTTAGGGGAAGGGAAAATCACATTCGTTTTTTTTTTTTTATTAGTCTCTTTGTCTTGACCTTAGATTATATTGTTGTTTCCCAGGTACGGTGTGGTCTTCAAACAATGTCTCAGGTTCGGTAGTGTCCAACTGCATAGACGGTGGCACAAGTCCTTGTAAAATATGATCACTCTCCTTTTCGGTACCAGTTTCTTTTAAACGTGCATCGCTGAAAGGGATGAAGCGAGGTATGGATTCTGTCTCGGAGTCGGCAATTCCTTCATTGACCCACCGGTCGTATGGAAGGGGCAGAGGGACCCGTTTACAATGGGTCCCGTGCACCCAGTTCTTTTTGCCTTCCACCCGAACCGCTGATCTCGTGGAAAGAAGTACCAGGTAAGGTCCGGTCCACCTCGGCTGTCCGTTGTTTGTGCGCTGGGAATTCCGCACCAAGACCCACGTGCCGGGTGCGATGGAGTGACTGGTGGAGAGGAACTGTGAACCTGTTGGTGTAAAACACGCAATTTAGTTGTCAATTCGCACAAATAGTCAAGCAGTACGGGGTGCTCTATTTCGCTGAGTTTGTTTGGTCTTGGCACGCCCCAGACGTTGGCTGGGCGGCCAAACACTATCTCATGGGGGCTAAGTCCTAACCTGGAATGGACTGTCATTCTGGTTGACAAGAGTGCCAGAGGCAAGGCGTCAGGCCATTTAAGACCTGTACAGGCTTGGATCTTGGCTAATTTGAGCTTTAAAGTGCCATTGTAGCACTCTACTAATCCAGCTGATTGGGGGTGTTTCGCAGAGTGGAACTTTTGGTGTATGCCTAAACACTCACACACTCTCTTCATCACGCGTCCTACGAATTCACTTCCATTATCACTCCAGACGATTCTAGGCATGCCGAATCTCGGGAAGAACTCTTTGACAAGAGCTTTGGCAGTTGACAAGGCAGTATTGTCCTTAAGGGGGTATGCTTCCACCCACCTGGAAAAAGCGCAAACAACAACGAGCACATACTTCAGATTGTTGCATCTCTCCATGTGAATGAAATCGAGCTGCAAAACCTCGAACGGATACGTTGGAGGCGCAAAATGACCAGCTGGAGTTGGGGTTCCCCTACCGGGATTGTACTTCAAACATATCATACAGTTTCTGACCACATTCTCTGCATATTTCGGGATATTGCTATTTTGCCATACTGGGGCCAATACTTTACAGATTCCTTTCGAACTGATGTGCGCAAATCCATGAGCCATTGTTACTACTGCAAGTACATATGCGTTAGGTAATAGCCATCGCTGGTGTTCTGACAATTCGACCCAACAACCATTCGCATCTAACCTACCCTTACTTTCTCTCCATTCATTCACCTCTTTCTCAGTTGCCTCGGCTTGTATAGATTTCACGCTTTCGATGGTGTCCTCACACATTCCTACATCAGTAATCCATCTAGCGGGACCTACAACATACATTCGACTCATTGTGTTCCTTGCAGTCTCTTTTGCAACCTCGTCTGCAAATGCATTCCCGCGGCCAACATCATCCTGAATCTTTTTGTGTGCACTGCTTTTTACAATGGCAACTTGTAGTGGCAAGGTCAGTGACTGGAGGAGCTCATTAACTAGCTGACCATGTTGTAGCTTTGCTCCATGTGACGTAAGAAACCCACGTTCACGCCACAATCTCCCAAAACTGTGAGCCACACCAAAGGCGTATTGGCTGTCAGTGTACACATTCACTCGCTTTCCTTTCGCTAACACACATGCTCTGGTAAGCGCAATTAGCTCTGCAGCTTGTGCAGAATTATGGGAAATGCGCGCGGTCTCTATAATGGTGTGTAATGTCGTTACGGCATATGCTGCAGTCGTATCACCATTCGGCAGCTTGAAACATGAACCATCAACCCATAAAGTATCGTTGCATTCAGGAAGGGGAGTGTCCTGTAAGTCTACTCTCCCTTTTGTCTCTTCTTCTGTCCTAAAACAGCAGTCATGGTTATCAATCTTGTCTGTTTCTGTCGGAATGGGTAATAATGTTGCGGTATTCAGTGTATCGCACCTCTTTATGTGGATGTGACTTGCTAACAGTGTAAGTTCGTAACTGGATAGTCGAGCGCTAGTAAGGTGTTGTGTCTTCGTCCTGTTTAGTAAAATGTCTACTGCATGCGGAACCATAACGATCAGAGTATTATTCATGACTAATCCAGCGGATTGTCGAATGCAGACAGCTGCTGCGGCGGTAGCCCTCAGACAACTTGGTAGGGCTTTAGCCACAGGGTCTAGAGTTGCCGAAAAATACGCGCATGGGCGCTGCCTGTCCCCAAAATGTTGTGTTAAAACTGATAATGCACAACCTTCCTTCTCATGGACATATAATGTAAAAGGCTTACTGTGGTTGGGGTTTCCCAACACCGGAGCCGAACATAATGCATCACGCAACTTGTGGAAACTCGTCTGGCAATCTTCAGACCAAGCCATAGGACTTGACGTGTCTTTGCAGAGTAGTGCCAGCAAGGGTTTAGCTAGTAGTGAGAAATTCGGTATCCATTGTCTACAGTACGATGTAATGCCCAAGAAGGCTCGAACCTCTCTCTGTGTCCTTGGGGCACTCAGTTCTGCAATTGCCTGTATTCTTTCTGGTGTCAGTCTCCTTCCCTCCTTCGACAAGATGTGACCTAAGTAGGTTACTTCTTGTCGGCAAAATTGTAGTTTGGAAAGAGAGACTTTGTGCTTCATGTCACATAAGTGATGCAATAATGATAACGTAGCTTTCTTGCAAATCTCTTCAGTGTCTGCAGCGATCAGCAGATCGTCTACGTACTGAATCAGAGTTGAACCATTCGGTAGAATAATCGTGTCTAGTTGTGTTTTCAGGGCCTGACTGAATATTGATGGGCTTTCGCAGTAGCCTTGAGGAGCGCACTTGAAGCGGAAGCTTCGTCCTCCTAAATTGAATCCGAAAATATCTCTACTCTCCTCAGCAATCGGGATGCTGAAGAAAGCGTTCTTCAGGTCAATCACCGAGAACCAATTTGCTGAAGCTGGAACCATCGTCAATAAAGCAGTAATGTCGGGGACAACTGGAAACTGTGGGATAACTATCTTGTTCACTTCTCTGAGGTCGATCACGAACCTATACACAGGCGGTTGTAAAGGATCAGTACGCTTTAAGACGGGCAGAACTGGACTGTTACAAACATTTCCTGTTGTTTCTTCGATGACGTCTTTATCAATCAGGTCATAAACGATCGTCAATAATGCGTTTTCGCATTCGCTAGATATTTTGTATTGGGGAATACGTGGCAACCTAACGTTGGCTTTCAATGTTATGACATACGGTGCTATCTCCAAACGACCTACATCATTAGAGCCATTAGCCCAGAGTATATCAGGAAGTGATGACAATTCGGTCGGAATATTGTCTTTTGACAAATACATTGGAGATATGACTTTCTTACCTAAAGTAAGTTGTACTCCCAAGGGTGAACAGTACAAAGTCGCATATAACCTTTTCAGCAAATCCAAGCCTAACAAATTTTCACCGCAACCTGTTGTAAGAATGAGGGGTGCTTCTAATTCGCATGGGCCAATAGAAAGGGATATAGGACTAGAGATCGGGTTTCTAACAGGGGCGCCAGAGAAACCTACTGAAACATTCATTTCGCCAGACAAAGGTGCGCCAGGAAGTTTCGAGTGCATGATAGAACTTTTTGTAGCACCAGTATCCAGCAGAAATGGCTCTGACACTCCTGACGTAATTACCTTGACATAAGGTCCATTCTGATCTACTGGAACAGAAACAACTCCCTCTCTTTGTCCATGGCTGTCCTAGCAATCGTTACCCTCATTTTCGTGTTCGGTGTAATAGTCGTCAGCATAGTACTGAGCTGACCTGGACGACGCATTATTCTGTTGGTCAAAGCTGTTCATCGAATTCTGAGGCGGAAAAGAAGTTGTATTTTGGGTGAAATTTCCACGGCCCCTACCTCTAGGGGCATGTTGAACACCTCTTCCCCTTACACCTGAAACACCGCTCAAACGTCGTGCAAGAGCCGGACAATTACCTTTAAAGTGACCCTCTTCCTTGCAATACGCACATTGATTCGGGCCATAAGCAATACGCTGATGGGAAAACTCGTTTCCTTGCGCGTTTCTCGAATACTGCTGTTGTTGTTGATAATTGGGCTGACTAGGCGTGCGAGGCGGATAGGCTTGCTGGAGAAGAACTTTAGTTTTTAAATCTTTTGTCTTTTTGTCGACTTTATCTAGCTCGTCTTTGCGCCTATTTTCATAGTACTGGGCTGTAACTAAAATTTGAGCTGACGTAGAGACAGCCCAAGCACTCTCTGAATCTTTCAGTTTATTACACAGTTCAGGGATTAAATTATGTACGAATTTGTCTACAAACAATCTTTGACCACCCTCGGTAGCCATATCCTGACCACTATGATCGGTGAAAGTCTCCTCAAATCTTGTGAAAAAGTCAGACACATTCTCATCTTTCTTCTGCTTGCACGCAGATAGCTTGTCCCAGTTTACGCGTACTTCAGGCATTATCGTTTTCATGTACGCGATAATTCTACCAGGAAGTTCAGCTATTAACGGCTCAGGTTTAGAACCACCAATTTGTCTAGCATCTATAGCGGCAATGTTCGCCCATGAGTCACCTAGTTCTTGGTCATGGTTCGTATGACGTATTTTGCTCCATAACGGATGTGGAACAACGTTCCCGAACAACATGTCTATATCCGCTAAATTCATTATACATGAGCTTGCAGTTTGCGATAACTCTTTATAATACCCAGTCGGGTTTTTACGAGGATCAGGCAGTGTCTGCTTGAGTGCTAAGACATCGGATCTTTTCCAGGGGACATGTACCCATACACGCTGGAAATGAGGCAGAATTGGCGGATTCGCATTCGCATCACCTTCCCTCCAAACCGGAGGAACCTCTCTCATGGGGTACTGTCTCGCTCTTTTCCCGTCTGGTGCATCGTCTTCGTTACATGATCTAGAGACGTTTCCCTTACTCCTATAAGAGAGCAATAAATCTATCGCTTTCTCAATATCTGCACCTATAATCATACCTTCATAGAACTTAAAGCGTGTACGCCATAGTTCGTTCATTGTGTATTTGGGATCATTTCTCTTCACATCTTCGCCCAGATATACACACATTTCTTCGAATACGTATCTCTGAGTGGGTGCATTCCATTGACGGAAAACTTCCATAACAGACTGAACATCATATCTAACAGTATCCGTAATCCATTTACGGGCTAGTTCATTCAGCACTTTTCTTTCCTCGTAATCAGGCAGTTGACTACGTAACTGTCTATCTTCTGTTTTAGGGGTCGTTTTAGGCGACCCGAAGAAAGGTGAAAGCAGACCAGTGACGATACCTGTCACTCTTTGTCTAATAGAAGGAGAACCTTGCGGAGGAGCAAGTGCATCGGAAAAAACAGGCTGAGGCAAAGAAGAAGTAGAGGCAATAGCAGAGGAAGTTGAAGTAGTAGCAGACGTAGTATCGTAGACAATAGCTGGAGCTGTAGGCAAAGTTGTAGAAGTAGATGGAGTATGTAGCAAAGATGGCGGCCCTTGAGAAGGCTGCGCCGCAGAAGTAGAAACCAGCTGAAGAGGAGCTGGCGTTCGTTCAAGAGCTGGGTTACGTGCGCCGGGGCGCGGTATAGTAAAATGCTTTGATGTTGTAGTAGCGTTTAACGCATACGGTGGAGGTGAGCTTAATAAGTGGGACATCAATGGATCTTTCTCGGATCTCTCCTCTTGACCTTGTCCCTTATTTGGTAACATCGGGTAGCATTTATCTACTGCTAGTTTCTTGCTCCTAAGCATTTGTTCGCTTTCTTGCTCTTCCTCGTTATCCCTGTATGCAACGGCAGCTTGCACCATTGACATACCACTCTTATTCTTTTTTGCTAATTTTATTTCTTTCTGTTTGGCTTCTTTGCGTCATAAGCGGAAAGAGTCAAACATCGCCGGCCGGGCTTTTCTCTTAAATAATTTGACCTCTAGGTTATCTAATATTTCTGAGTCGAAACTACCATATTGGGGCCATTTTAAAACACCATCCTTGCGGGTGCATTTTATCCACACTTCATTATATGTGGTAGGACCTACGCCGTGCTTTACATAGAGCTCGTATGTTGGAGTTCCAATCGGAGGAACCGGACAGGAATCCTCTAATCGGGAGTCCTTACTATAACCAAGACAAAACAAGTTTCCAAGTCTGCTAAAACCAGGCATCTTTGCTCACTAGTCTAGCTTCAAACTTCAAAGGATTATCTGTTACGATATTTCTCGTGAATACACAAGTCCTTCGGCTTTGGGGCTTGCAAGTACCAAATCAAAGTGTATCTCAAGGATACCAAAAACTAAGGACAAACTAAGGACTGGGAGACGCTCCACTTATACTTAACTGAAGTATTTGAAGATCGGTGACGTCGCTAGAAGACTCGTCTATCGTTTCGCTCTACCAAGGATCACTGGGTCCAAAACAAGGCGATAGTCAGGGCAGCAGTCCTTCGTAGCCGTCGGGACGCGGGGAACCTCGCAGCAAAGACCTTCGGAACCACGTCGACATACAGGGGTCGCTGAAGTGGCTGGCCGTCCTCTGGAATTTTCACACGAAGCTCCTCACGAACATCTGGCTTGATACCGCCCCGAGTTGGGCGCCAACTGAGGTAACGGGTTTTTAGGAACCCGTTTGGTGCCAGGGGATAACACCCGAAGACCTCTGAGTTCTCCCTGTTCCGGACCACAGAAACACGGAGTCTTCTAGTCGAGTCAGAGATCAAGTTTTATTGATAGCTACCAAGTAACAGGTGTCCTAGAAGCACGACAAGCACGGGTCATGTGTTCTCAGGAGACTGTTCGTTTTTACAGAACCAGCCTTCTCCTTATATACAAAAATAATAGCTGCAAGCAAGAATTCTTGAGTTTATGATATGGCTATACACATATTTCTACAATAATACAAAAGAGCGAAGTCATGTAAGCAAGCCCGTATTTTAGATGTCCAATTCGTGATAGATTACCTAGCCAGGCCCGGAACTCCCATCAGATATCGGTGAAAACCCAATAAAAGAAGGCACCTCCTAGTCATAAAACTGGCCATAAACAGGGAGCGTGGACAGGTGTGTATGTGTGTAGAAAACATGATCTGTACGCGATGAATGGTTTGTGGTATGTTGTGCATTGATGCTACCGTGTTTGGCCACTGGGCGAGGAGCTGCTCAAACAGGTTTGGCTGGAGGCAAGGGAGTCAGTTGGGACAGGTCAGGGGGAAGTCAGGGAAGGTGGACGTGTCCTTTTAGATCAAGCTCGACCTTTAATTGACTTATCATGAGGGCAAGACACAAGATGGATACCGTTTACAAAATGGAGTCTGAGGGGTCGGGACGGAAACTACGATTCGGGGGTGTTAGCATGTCTCGATCATGATGCAAATGCATAGGGATGATGTCCTAATCATTATCGGTTCGTCGATACCAAATTCGTCATGGTACGTTGATGTTTCGGGACACGGGTATCGGACCTCGATACCGGGACAACAGTAGGGTCCAGAATTTCAGAACCACAGGCCACAGGCACTCCGCCGCCTCACGCCTGTTTGTAGTGAAGCAGTATGATCAGGGGCATTAAGCCCTGTGTCCGTTATTGAGGTGTCCGCTTCAGGTGGCGCCTACCCCCCGCTCCGTCGTGAAGTAGTTTGCGCGCCAATTTCAGGATGTGGCAGGGGGGGTTTCTCACCTCAATGGAATGAGGGCACAGTGGCAGGATGAGTCTCCCAGGGCTGGCGTGTGGCGTTGCGGCGCCCCAGCGGCCTCCTTGCAGTGCGAGTCAGCTCTTCCGCGTGGGCCGCAGATCCCCAGCCTCTCCCAGCACGTCTCCCCCGGCGGGCAGTCACCCCGGTCCAGCACCAGGGTCCGTGGACAGGATTCGGCGCCAGCAACGCGCAGGCTGTATGTAGCAGGCAGGCAAGTCTGGTATCGCAGTGTACCTCGTAGCTTTGCGGTGACAGTCAGCACAGTTTTGAGGGGTTTAATCAGGTCAGGATATCATTGAAGGATGATAAAGAGCTCGACCAGGCGAGAGCCTCGCTAAAGTTCGGGCATCTTGGTCTGGCGCCACCTAGCCCCCCCCCCCCACCCAAGTCGTGCAGTCTTTGTTACTGCCATTTCTCCCTCTACCAGTCATACAGTAGGTTCACTTATTATCACCAGTGGTCAGTGGAGCTCCCTAGACATCGGTCTTCGATTACTTCAGGCTTCCCGTTTGACCCAATCCACCCAATGTTTCCAGCTCTGTCCCACCATCCTTCACCCATGCTTTTCTCAGCCTCTGTAACAACTCTATATATTCTTCTACTATCCCACTCGCTTGGGAGAATGGTCTGGTGATTCTTTTCTTTGATAAGGCCCATTGAGGACCCTTTGGTTCTGAGTAATTTTTGGCCTACCTCTCTCCTACCATATCCCATGAAGCTCTTGTACAAAGCAGCAAACAGGCAGATCTCACACTATTTGAAGGGAAATACATTTCTTGATGAAGAGTAATATGTCTTTCGTCCAATTAAAAGTATGGAAACATCATTGGTTTCTGTGCTGAATGACTTTCGACTGCTAGGCAGACCCAGGAAAATAATCGTCCTGGGCCCTCTTTACCTCTCCTCAGCATTTGATTCAGCCTCCAATGACCCATTGCTTCTGCCCGATTCTGAAATTGGAATTCAAGGCCATGCGTGGGTCTGAGTCATTTCTTACATTACTAATTGCTGTCAAGCAGTTATTTTGTCTCTTTTCTAATCTGGATTTAAATCTATAAGGCACCCCACTATTTGTAATCGCTATGTTTACCCTCTAGCTCAAGTTATTCTATCATTTGGTCTACCGCTCCCAAGTAAACCAGATGATCGCAAATTCTTTTCTCACTCATTAAGGTTTCTCAGTCCTTTTCTTCCAACTTTAAGAACCTTATTACTAAGGTGGTAGACTAGATGACTCTGAACTTGGTAAAACATAACACGGATAAGACAGAGATTCTGTTCATACCTTGGCAGAACTGCCCCCGCTGATTGCACTTTTGGCCCTCTTATTTAAGCTATGTCCCTACCCCGTCTAAGTACATAACTTAGGTTTCCTACTCAATCAGGAGCCTTCTTTAAGGTTAACTAGCCGGTGTTGGTGTCTTCGCTGTTAAGTATTTTATGAAAGATTCTTCCCTATCTTCCTCAGCAGTCTTGTATAGCTGTGGTCAGGGCCATGACCTTATGTCACTTGGGAATCACTCAGTTCTCTCTTATTGGAAGCATTCTCAATGCCTGGTCTTTAAACCACGCATTCTCATGGACCAAGTTACCTACAATAGAAGTTCAGGCCTAATGCCCCATCTCGGGTTCTTGGGTCTTGTGCCACCAGACTTCCGGTTGTCTCTAGATTGTGTCTGTTCAGAGCCAACAGTCTCACCTTTTCAGTTGTGTCAACTAGACTGTGAAATTATCTTTCTTGGCATCTTATGTTGCAAACTCAACTTCTTCCCCTCTGTATAGAATAAAAAACCTGGTGATTGCTTAAAGCTTAATTCTGTCCATCTTTTTGTTGCGTGATCCGTGTATCTGGTTCTTAGCGAGAAACAACATAGTAGTATATATATAACGTAACATGCTAATGGGGATAAAATGCCGGTGGTACTAAAGGGGTGCAGAAACTCATGTAACTTTCAAAAGCAAAAAGTTAAATTTGCATTCAGGATTTCTGCAGTGCGGAAAATCTCCATGAACCACATATCTACCTCTGTCATAGATTTAGAGTTAGAGGTGGGAACATAAGGGTTCTTAAGGAAAGGACAGGTGCTCGTTCGTTGGTAATCTTGTCAGCAGTCACAAGTTCAAACCATTGTGGGTATTGACAAATAGTACCAATTGCTTCTCACAAACAATTTCTTCACTTATATTAGTATAAAAAATGTGCTGGCAAGTATGTAATCTAGGAGTGAAAAACCCCAAACTCCCTTTTTCAGTGGAAGAAATATAGTAGAATGTAAAAAAGGTGCAAATCATAGGAGTTGAGCTATAATGCTAATATTGCTTTGTTTGTGAATCAGGTCAGTAGAATCTAGTAATTGACACTTTTCGTCCTTCGCATCCATTATGTAACTTCTAGTCCCCATTTTGAGCCAGACACAACACTGGTCGAACAGGTGTTGAAAGAGCATTGATGACGAGGTCCTATTGATTTTCATAAAGACAACAGTGCATGCGAGAATCAATGTGCAGCAAGATTTCGTGTCATGGGTTCAAGCTGTAGATGCTGAACTTTAGCTAACAGTAAAACATCATAGCATTTGAACACTGCAAGGCTTTTAACTCCATGAGACTTAAAAACGAGCTCGGTGGAGTAGTGTGCTGGGAGCGGATTCCACTCCGCCCAATTGGCAGGCGCTCGTGGGTCCATATTTCGTGCGTGTCGATATTGGGTCTGATTCTACCGACCGGAGAACCCCTCCAACAACAATGCGGAGTACGAATCTCCCCCTGCTAGACATTACACACTGTATCTGCACTGATATTAAATTCTCCTACAAAAACAAACGTCACCGGTGCAAATGCTGCCAGTCTTATGATTGAGTTAGAGGGAAACATGTTTTAAAACAAGCATTTACAATGCAACGGTTTCGCCTTTGCAAAAGTTAGAGCTATTGGCATTGTAAATGACAACATTTTTATTTATGTGTTGGTTTTGAAAACAGATAAATAAATGGCATTCTCATTTACAATGCCAATAGCTTAATCTCTCGCAAATGCCACACACACACACACCCACAGAGAGCCCCCACACAGAGCCCCCCACACACACACAGAGCCCCCCCACACACACACACAGAGCCCCCCACACACACAACCACACAGAGCCCCCACACAGAACCCCCCCACACATTCACACAGAGCCTCCCCCACACACCCACACAGAGCCCCCCCACAAACAGCCCCCCCACACACTACGAGCCACCCCTCACACTGCGAGCCCCCCACACACCCACACAGAGCCCCACCCTCACACACTGCGAGCCATCCCCCACACACTGCAAGCCCCACAAAGCAAATATTACTGTAACCATTTGAGGAGATAATGTAGTGTAGTTCCTATTATCCCAATAGGCTCTGCGCATTGGAATAATATCTTCAATAGTATAGACGTAGGACAGAGGTTAACTAGGTCTTCTATTGTTGATATTAGACTTAAAGTTTAATGTTTGCCAGATAGCTCAGAGTTCACTAGAAACTTTCTCGAATAGACAAGGAGGAGTTTAACCTCCCTGGATAGACAAGAAGGGATTTAGTTTCTGACAACCATAGAACATGACAACTTTGCTCTCCCCTAATCAAGAGTGTATCTCTAGAGTCGTGTGAAAACAAAAGACAACTTATTTTACTCAGTCAGTTCAGTGCATTCTTAGTTTCACCAGATTGTAGAGAAAAGGAAGAGACGGGCGTGTTCAATAAAAAGGTGTTATTTATTGATCAGTCTCTTTTCTCATACAAGAGAAATGAATCGCTATTATTGCAATACTTATAGTTAAGTAAAGTGCATACAGTAATAACAGAATTATAAAATAATACTGTAAAAGCATTGATATGGTTTCTTAGCCATATGATATTTAAAATGGATAAAATAGATACATACATATATACATTGACTAATCGTACTCAACTGGTGCTTCTAACTACGCCTACCCCAATGTACCTGACCTAAGCCTAATACGTGGGCGGGAGTAGATAAGTAGCAGTTTAAGTTAAGTTTTTTTGCCAAGGGTCTGCTTCAAGAATTCTCTACAAAGGGTTATTCAGTTCAGTACCTGGGATTTAGAAGGCTGGAGGGTTGGTATCTCTATCTCAGGTCTTGATATTCCAGCTGCCTGCGAGGGCGGCTTGGAAGCGCTGGAGCTGGATTTCTCGGCAGGAGAAAAGGCAGCGTCTCTCTCTCAGCGCGTCAGAAAGGAGGGGCAGCGTCTGTGGGCTTCGCTGTCAGCTGGGCTCCTCGGCAAGTCTCGCTGCTCCAATCTTGTCACCACCTCGTGTGTTTGCTTAAGGCAATGTCGGTATTATTTATACCTGAAAGGTGCCGAGATTGACGTAAGGATGGACATAAATACGTCAATAAGGATGTCATACGAACTGATCGTTCGCACATTCTTTACTGAAGTTCTCGGCTAAATCAAAACAATGGCTGTGGGGATTTCCCAGGTCGTGGTAGGTTTGATTTGTTTTGAGAACACCGTATGCCTATTAGGGGGCTGGAGAAATAGTGCTTGCCTAATGAGATGGCATGCGCTATGACCTAATCAGATAACGGGCTTCTGTGCCGTTGTATGGCTAATCAGATAACGGGTTTCTGTGCAGTTGAATGGCTGCTAGTTAATTATTAACCAGACAAGGGTCAGAAATAGGGGGATCGATACAGTACCCATAGTAAATACATCACACCCACTCCACGTAATCTATGTCCATATTTACAAATCTGGGCATAGTAAACAAAACTAGTAGTGCATGTTATACCGAACCACCCCAAAATATAATCAAATGCATTTTGAAAATTGGAAATGCGAAATACACGAAAAGATGAGTATATTTACTATATGCACTTCAAGCAGTATAATAATGCTAAATCTAAACGCATATTTTGAAATCAGCATGAACGAAATGCGGAAATTACACATGAAATGGCTCTTAATACAGAAGAAAAGGTCGAGACCATCTCATCACAAAAATCATAATACTTGTGAATGCTAGAGGGTAGCTAATGTCTCTAGAGTAGCTAAATATAGAAATTTTGTTCTCTAGGAATAGTTTTACTTTAAGCAGAAGATAAGTGTCCCAAAAAATCATAAATATTTTTGGAAAATGGAAGGGGAAAAAAAAATGTCTCGCTCTCCGTAAAAACTGGTGAGAAAATTTCTTATTGCTTTATGTTCATAGTTGAAGGCCAAATACAGGGTGTATGGAACGTCATGTGCTAGTTTGTTCAAAGTCATTCTTTCTGCTCTGGTGAAAACATCATATTGTTGAGACTTTCGAAAAAACTGTCAACTGCTTCTTGCGAAAGTTCCACTAACTCGGAAAAAATTTTGTAACATGCATTCATGAGCATGATTGCCTTCATTGATGTTTCGATCAGCATAGCTGACAGAAGGTCGTACCTGATCGATGCTGCTTTCATCTTGTACTTCACTACTCTTCAATCGTAGTGGTGAAGTCTCCACGAATGCCGTCATCAGGATTGGTAGCCGCTGGGGACAGTACAATGCATGAGCCGTTACCGGACCCAACAAAGTCTCTGTGTCCATTGGCACATCCGATTGTAGTGTCAGACAGGTGTCCAACACGCATTCTTCGTCGCATAGCAAGCACCTTAATACAGGCATAACACAACTTTACCACATCGGTCTAAATGAAAGAAACCAAGTCATGTTTAAATCTCGTAGCCGTGCTAGTCCAAGGACTTTAGTTATGCGGTCCCGGTAGCCAATAGCTCGGATTGTTTCTTCCATTATCGCCGGTGTCTTGTCTGTGACGTGGTTTGCCATAGCGAAGTAACAGGATCAAAAATAGGATGCCTGCCACTAGTCCCAAAAGGAGAGGAAGTCCGCCAAAGATGGAATGTACAAAATCAGGAAAAATACCCAGGATGGCTTTGAATGGGGTTAAAGCTCCCGAAAACACTGTCTTAAATACACTCGCGATCCCACTTGTATCAGAAATATTTAAGATTTCGCTCAGTATTTCTGCGAAATGTATGGGGGAATTGGTTGATAACAGTGAATGAATCTCAGCAGTTGTCCTTGCAACTTGGAGATCATACGTTTCTTTTGATGACGTTAACATGGTTGGCGTCTGTAGGAGCACTGTTTTCATTCTGCTTAAAGTATCAATTTGAAAAGAAGAAATTTTCAAACTGGGCCATAACCTTGCCTCCCTGTCTCGGGCATCGTTTGGGAACAATACTCGTTCACAGCACATGACCTTCGTAGTCACGGTTATGAGATAAGGTTTTCCGGGCAGCAGACTGCAACATCTGCGATCTACAATTAGAATGTAACTCCCGTTCGAGAGTCTCCTAAAGAATGGTTCTATTTGTGTTGCAGGTGTGCCTAGCTGGTGACATGAAAGGTTATTTGAAGTCCCTTCACATGCTCCATGCAAACTAATACCCTGACACAGAAGTGTACCGCTTAGTGACCTTTCACAATTATTGCCACTAAGGAACACACTTTGTCCTTTATTACTAACACATGCGTGTGTATAGGGCAAGTTCCATGTTGACTTAATGTATCCTTTACCCAACCTTTCATACTGGCCTGCCTGTATATATTTTTGGCAGTATTGAAACTGGAAAGTTGTTATCGGGATAGTAATTATCCCATGTATTATCCATTCAATGACAGGTCGTTCTGACATTGTCAATGGTAATCTCTCAAGTTTTTCAATGCTCAGAATTGTATAGTCAGCACCCTTCTGTGCCAAACTGATTTGTTTATCAGTAAGGTTAAAGATATTAAACAGTGACGTTGTGTTGATTAAACACCAAGGCACATAGCCTGAACGCAGATTTTGTAACGTCCAGCCAAGTTGTACAATAGAACGCAATTGGGACTGACCGTGTTGTAACATCAGTAAGTCTTGCTCTATTATATCGATTGCTGAAGACACAATACTGTCCAGTGAATATATTCTGGAGGACAGAGTCATTAACCCATTGTCCACAACAGAAAGTGATTTTTCCAAATTAATACGGTCAATTTCCCGTATTTTTTCTGCGGTCTCAATTTGAGTTACTTTCCAGGCTTCATTGTAAGCTGCATATATAGAGGCCGCTATGAAACATTTTTGACGCTGTTTGCGTGGTCCCATAATGAAATCACGCAAGTCAGCACCCTCTTGAAGTAAAGTTAGGTGTTGCTTAATTTTTGCCAGTGTGGATGTTTGTAGCCATTGAAGGCAAAGCTTGCCCACACTGTAAGTAGTTACTATCCCTGGATGTTGTCTTTGGGAATATCTAGGGTCTGGCCTGGTCAATTTGAACCCCTGTATTTTGTTCAGGAATCTGTCTTGACAGTTATTTGTGTCTGTGGGCCAGATCAACCATTGTTTCCAATCAGGATGTGTTCTGTTTTGGTTTAAAATATGGTTCACGTCTATCTCAACATCTATAGAGCTATTACTGTTCGTTGTTGGCTTTGGAATAGACGGTTTGTTTAAGTCTTTGATTTTTGCTAAGCCAAGACAGGTAGTTTGTTGAATAGTGTCATTCAAAAATATAATTTGTTCTGGGATCATACAGGCTCTGAACAATGATTCTATACCTTGTACTTGCCAATCTTTTGTACCCCAAACAGTTTTTGTTTCAATGTTATTGTTCCAGAAATCAAAACCAAATGTATTCATTTGCTCAAAAAATGAACCTGAATATATCAATTTCGTGTTTGTAAGCATGGTCTTCATACCTGTCTTATTCGACAATTTGAAATAAAATGTTTCTGCATTACTTGTGTTGAACCCTGAAAAATATGCATATTTATCATAAAATGTTTTAGAACTACCCTTTGGAGGAGTAGCACAATGTTCCCATTGGTTATAATTAAAAACATTTCTAGGTTGTGCAGATTTATGTAGAAAATGGTTACCATAGTGGTTGTAGCAGAACAGTTGATCATAATTAGACGAACCCTGCAAATAATCATGTTCTGTAAATTTAGCAGACATTACTAGGTCAGACATCATATCATTTATACTTTCAAAGTCCCAATCATCAGCAAATGTGCTTGGTTTTACAAAGTCACTTAACGAGATCTTAAATTGATGTGGATACTTCAGGATTTCAACCGGGCCATAGATTTCATAATCTGTAATGTCCCATGCTACACCGCCTGGTATAGGATTGGCTGTGAAGTTCACTGAAGAAAGTTCTCTTTTCTTGACGTGTGAAGATGTGTGTGGTTTAAGGACCAAGTTGATTTTCTGGCTTGCTGTGTCCATTTTAGCATATTTTCCCTCAATGAAATGTCCCAAACATAGTACCATGATGAGCCAAAGTATGAGGATAAATGCACCTAATGTCACCCAAATTTCAATCCACGGAGAAGTCAGATAGGTTCCCTTTAGTTGATGAAAAAGTTCCTTTGCTTTGTCTTTAAAGGTTTTAGTTGATGTCTGTACTTCTGGTTCACTTGGATCTTCTGAAACCTCATCGAAGTTGATGAAGTAGCCGGATGCCGTTCTGTCAATTGTTCCAATTGCTTCTGGATTATTTTTTGTTTTTGGATTTTGCTTTATTTCATTAGCAAAGTCTGTCGTTACATCCTCGTAGGTTGTTGTTCCTTGATGAAAAGTTTTTATTTGGGTTTTAAGAGGTTCAAGTTCCATTGCTTTGTTGCATAGTCCTTGTTGTTTCACTGTAGATTTTCCAAATGTGTTCAGTCTTTCAGTTTGAACCTCTGTGGATGTAGCAAACTTTGGTGTTCTGCTGCTTCTTGGGAGTCCACTTGGCCTACTATTTGTTATCGGCCACATGATTGTGGTTTAACCAGGTCGATGGATATGACTCGGTTCTCCTTTTTACCAGCAAGGGGCGGTAGTACTACTGATCTTGTCCCGTTGATAGACAAGACAGGAACTGCTTTTCTGTAAGAAGGCCCAAATTCCTTCTTTACCGCGATCTTCTCTCTGACCAGATCCCCGACTTTTGGAATCCAGACAGGCCTTGCTGGGACAGGTGGTTTTTCTTCAGTGGTTGCTGGCTGCTGTTTCAATTTTATGTTGCTCAGGTCTTTTCTTGTTTCATTTAAGTCCTGTAAAATAGCCAAGCGATCTTTGATATCAAAGCATTTTTCTTTAACCACTGAAGTCTGGCTATCTAAGTCCTGGATTAACATTTTAGTCCCAAACAATAGTTCGTACGGACTGAGTCCTTTCAGAGAATTTCTTGGCAGGTTATTTAGACTACGTTGGACACTTATTAGATGTTTGACCCACCCAGCTCCTGAACCTAATACCTTTGCTGTTATAGATTGCTTTATGTCACGTTTTTTTCTTTCTACGATTCCGTTTCCCTCGGGATGAAATGGACAAGAGTACCGCAATGCAATGCCCATGCTGGTCATGGCCTCCTTATAAGCCCGGGAGCTAAAAGCAGGACCCTGGTCAGAATGTAGCATGCCAATTGCGTATGTGCCGATAAAGACTCGCAAATCTTTTATAACAGTTCTGGCGTCAGCCGATCGCTGGGGCCACATCCATATGAATCTCGTGCATGAATCCACTGCGACCAAGATATATTTATAGTTACCATCCCTTTGTAAGGGACCACAGTGGTCCAGGTAAACACAGGCTAATGGTTTATCTGAGATTAGAAGGGGCGTCTGTGCTGGTCGTTTCACTGTTGATACTTTCATTCTTTGACATATTTCACATTCTAGAACATAGTTCCTTGTTTGTCGTCGCATTTGTGGCCACCAGTATCTCTGTTTTAATAATGATACTGTGGCTGAAACGCCAGCATGTACAGAAGCTAGCCCTTCGTGTGCCGCTATGATGAGTCCTAACCTATGTTCCATGTTTGGAATTGCCCTATCCCCCACTCCAGGGATTCGAGCAAACGGAACATTATTTGCATCAGTTATGTATGAGTACTTTACTGGAAAGCCTTTCGGGAGTGTTTCTATCGCATCTTTTACTGTAGCACTGACAGCCTGTAATATTTCGCTGTCTATTTTTGTTTTTGACCGAGTGATGGCAGCTACGGAAGCCGTTTGCACAGCTGCCTTCGCGGCCTCATCAGCCAATGAATTCCCTGCAACGTGAACGCCATCACGCTGATGACTCAGTGTATGTATCACGTGAGTCTTTTGTAGTTCCTTTTGCAAAAGAACTACTTGTTCCCAAAGCATTTTATGCTTGATTGTGCCACCTTTTGCATCTTTAAACCCGTTCTGAACCCAGATCTGCAAGTATTCATTGTAAGATTGGACGCAGTAATATGAATCGCACACTATGAGTTTGGGGAATTCTCGATTGATATTTTCAAGCACCATCTTAAATGCTAGTAGTTCTGCTCTTTGAGCTGTACAGTCTCCTAGTGATTGCGTTTTAGTGACCATAAGTCTGAATTTACCTTCGTGCCAGCGACCTTTAACAATCGCGCACGCAGCACTGTAAGCTTGCTTACCCCCCACTGCGGGTTGTGCTGATCCGTCTGTATATATTATACAGCCGTAGTGTTCTAGAGGCAGAATTTCGGTCGGCGGAGGACATTCGAATTCATATTGGAGAAACTCTTGTGTTTTTAAGTTGGGATCAAATTCGTATGCCACGTCTGTTGCAGCAAGAGAATTAGCCCATTGTATCCATCTCGGATGGAGTGCTTTAGCATTCGGAATGCTTGCCTTTGTTACCGCCTCCAGGGCTGGTATCGGTGTCACGATGATTATTCGTTTACCTTGTGCTAGGGCTCGTTCTTTTGCTACAGCAGTCTGTACTGCGGTTAGCTTTTTTCCGTTGGGCTAAATTTCATTTCAGCTTTTGTGTACAGGTGTGATTTGTATGCTATTGGTACCTTCTCTCCCTCATTAGAGGTCAGGTATGTGAATCCGCATCTTCCTGGGATGACTCGAATCACAAGGTTGCGTGTGTTGTCACGTGTTTGTAATTTTGTTTTAACTAACATATCTGTTTGTAAAGATCTCAAAATTTCTGTGTGTTTTTGAGTCCAATTGATTCTTTTAAAATCTGGTTTTATAAGATCATAGAGAGGTTTAACTCTCTCTGCATAATTTATAATGTAAGTTCTTCCGCAATTTAGGAAACCTAGAATTGATTGTAAGTTTTTTAGTGTTCTAGGTGCTTGGATTACAGCACATTTCTCTAGGAAATTGTCAGCCAGGCTTTTGCCTTCACTTGATAGTTCATATCCTAAAAACAGGACAGTTAGATGGGCAATTCTTGACTTTTTAAAGTTGAATTTGTAACCCTCTGCTGCAAACCCAAGTATTATGGTGTTCACTCTGTTCAAGTGAGTATCCAAGTCATCATCTGTTAGATAGATGTCATCGACATAAGATAATGCCTCATCATCATATATTTGTAGTAACTCTGTTACTCTTGCTGAGAATAATCCTGGGCTGTTCTTGAACCCCTGGGGCAAACGACAGAATTTTTTTTGCGCGCCATTTATTGAGAGCGCAGTCAAATATCTGCTCTCTGGTGCTATATTTTGACAGAAGAATCCATTAGAGATGTCTAATGTTGTTTTGTATTTTTTGCGCACTATGTTATTCATTAGTGCAGCACTATGTGAGTTTTGTACTGCAAAGGTTTTGCAACATGAGTTAAGGTGTCTGTAGTCCAAAACAAGACGATATGAATTGTCTGGTTTGGAGACAGGAAACAAAGGATTATTCATTTGTGAGGTGCAAGTTTCAATCACCCCCTGGTATTCAAGTTGATCTAGGATCTCTTTTACCCGTTTTTTTGCTTCTTGCTTAATTGGGTACTGCCTCTGAGCAGTAGGTTGTGATTTTAACTGGATTTTGTGAGGAGGAGAGTCCTCATCCCATCCCACATGGTTTTTATATAATGCAGGAGCTTGGGCTACTGCCCACTTTCTTGCAAGTGTATATTTTTTATGAATTGGAATATGATTTGAGAAGGCAGGCATAATTATTTCTTCGCCATGAGGGCACTCCCTGACAAACTCTGGTGCCCAGTCTCTTTCAGCTAGAAGGATATCATAGCCCTTGGAGAGATTATCCCAAAAGAGACCCCTTATTTTCCTAGTCTTATCCCCCTCTATACGCAATGTTATTTCATATATTTTATGAGGTTTGCTAACTCTGGTATCTGCAGTTTCCACCTGAATGTATTCATTCGTGTCCACTGTCTCCAGATGATTCATAAGGATCTTGCGAGCTATGCTCACTTCTGCTGCGCTGTCTAGCATTGTCTGAGCCCATTCTCCGTTTTTCAGCTGTGTCCTCAGTATTCTCAGCATGGTTGATTACTTTAATACTGGCTACCTTCTTTTTTGGAAACTGTAATTTTTTATTTTGATGAGCAGGTTCCTTGTCTTTGGACTTGATGTGCTCTTCCCTGTGTTCTGACCGTCCTCTTCTTTCCGATTTCTGCAAGGAAGTCTGAAAAGATTGAGAGGGACGTGTATCAATATCTTGATATCCATCAGGTTTCTTCAGATTATCCCTATTTCTAAGGTTGTATTTTTTCTCAGAGGGCTCCCTCTGGGGAGACTTGTGTCCTTGGTCCGGAGATCTTTCTCTCCGCCGAGGAGACCTTCCTCTGGACTGGAATCTTTTTTCTTTAGGAGTGGATTGTTTATTTTCATCCCAGCTCTTTTTTTGAGTGTTTAGATTATTTTTAATAAATACTTTTTCAGGTTTTTCAATAAGTTGGGGTTTCACCGGTTTTCCACCCAAACTATCTCTTCCTAGTTCTTCATAGGATTTTTCTATGATTCTGGCAATTTCAAATGGTTGGTCTGCTATATCTGTCTCTTTCAACCTCTGGCGGATCGCCACATTTGCTGCTTCTCCCTTTATATTGGCTAATAATATTGCCGAGACCTGCTTGAAGTCTTTTAGTAATTTCATACCAAGAGTTAAAGCAGGTTCTGGACCGTATTCATCTTGAATTTGTTTTAGCACATCTGGTATTACTGACATGGATGGAACACCATGTGTTTTTGTGTAAATGGAAGCAAAGACTGTACCCCAAGTGTCACAGTCCTCCACATGTGGTGCGATTCCCATTGGAAGACAGATAGTCAGAATCCTGTGTTTCTCAACCGGGGTGGTATCTGGAAATACCGCCTCTATTTGAGTGATTTTTTGTGCTAACCAGAATGGAATTTGTTCCCGTTTTGCGGGTACTTTACCTAGACAGGACTGTATGTTCTGTGGTGTAATTTTATTTGTGTTCCCCTGGTGAGGGATCAGCTGTGGAATTTTAATAGCTGGTTGGACTGTTGAAGTCCGCATTACATATTGGACTAATTGTCTGTGTATTCTAATTAGTTGTTTTAGCTGTGCTAAAAGTTCTGGTGCAGACATTTCTTCAATGTCTGGATGTGGTGTGTATCCGGATAGGACCGGCCACGTTGCTCCTGGTCTACCTAGTGGACCGAGCCTGGTGATGTGATTATTATGTTTTAGGGCGCCATTAAACCAGAGCAGGTGCTCTTGGTATTTGAGTGGTATTTCCACCTCCTCGAAAGGAGTGTACTCAATAGGAGGTTCCTCTATTTTATAATAGTGGAAGTCCTTTGTTACAGCGTTTGCTGCTGGAAAGTTTATCCATGAATAGAATACCTCTGTCTGCCGATATTCGTGTGCCTCAATTACGAATATGACTGTACCACCTCTCGGTGTCAGCCCATTTTCTATAAGTTTTAAAGTTATAGATTTTCTTATGTTGACCGGGATGAGTATTGCATCCGGGTCTTGGTGTAGGAGACTATTGTCATCCGCTAGGAGTTGAGCTGCTATTCTAGCTGTCTCCCTTTCTTCTTCAGTTTCTGACATTCTACTGTCAAGAAGGTTATTTTGTTTATTTGCAGATCAGGTTTCTATGGAAACAAAGATTAGATGCACAATATTTTGGAACAGTGTATCCTTCAACGTTGAATAAACCAAGAACCATACATAGGAGTCTCCTCCTACTAAGTTTGGCGGATTTAACCTTTCACCCACTCCAGACATCTTTGGAGTATTATGGGGAAAAAGGGGTCTGTGTGAAAAAGCACGACTGAGTTACTCTAATGTCTTACGTTAGATTTATCGCCTATCCAAACAGTTGGGCGCCATGTAGTGTAGTTCCTATTATCCCAATAGGCTCTGCGCATTGGAATAATATCTTCAATAGTATAGACGTAGGACAGAGGTTAACTAGGTCTTCTATTGTTGATATTAGACTTAAAGTTTAATGTTTGCCAGCTAGCTCAGAGTTCACTAGAAACTTTCTCGAATAGACAAGGAGGAGTTTAACCTCCCTGGATAGACAAGAAGGGATTTAGTTTCTGACAACCATAGAACATGACAACTTTGCTCTCCCCTAATCAAGAGTGTATCTCTAGAGTCGTGTGAAAACAAAAGACAACTTATTTTACTCAGTCAGTTCAGTGCATTCTTAGTTTCACCAGATTGTAGAGAAAAGGAAGAGACGGGCGTGTTCAATAAAAAGGTGTTATTTATTGATCAGTCTCTTTTCTCATACAAGAGAAATGAATCGCTATTATTGCAATACTTATAGTTAAGTAAAGTGCATACAGTAATAGCAGAATTATAAAATAATACTGTAAAAGCATTGATATGGTTTCTTAGCCATATGATATTTAAAATGGATAAAATAGATACATACATATATTCATTGACTAATCGTACTCAACTGGTGCTTCTAACTACGCCTACCCCAATGTACCTGACCTAAGCCTAATACGTGGGCGGGAGTAGATAAGTAGCAGGTTAAGTTAAGTTTGTTTTGCCAAGGGTCTGCTTCAAGAATTCTCTACAAAGGGTTATTCAGTTCAGTACCTGGGATTTAGAAGGCTGGAGGGTTGGTATCTCTATCTCAGGTCTTGATATTCCAGCTGCCTGCGAGGGCGGCTTGGAAGCGCCGGAGCTGGATTTCTCGGCAGGAGAAAAGGCAGCGTCTCTCTCTCAGCGTGTCAGAAAGGAGGGGCAGCGAATGTGGGCTTCGCTGTCAGCTGGGCTCCTCGGCAAGTCTCGCTGCTCCAATCTTGTCACCACCTCGTGTGTTTGCTTAAGGCAATGTCGGTATTATTTATACCTGAAAGGTGCCGAGATTGACATAAGGATGGACATAAATACGTCAATAAGGATGTCATACGAACTGATCGTTCGCATATTCTTTACTGAAGTTCTCGGCTAAATCAAAACAATGGCTGTGGGGATTTCCCAGGTCGTGGTAGGTTTGATTTGTTTTGAGAACACCGTATGCCTATTAGGGGGCTGGAGAAATAGTGCTTGCCTAATGAGATGGCATGCGCTATGACCTAATCAGATAACGGGCTTCTGTGCCGTTGTATGGCTAATCAGATAACGGGTTTCTGTGCAGTTGAATGGCTGCTAGTTAATTATTAACCAGACATGGGTCAGAAATAGGGGGATCGATACAGTACCCATAGTAAATACATCACAATAATAGGTGCAGTAACAGCAAATTTCAGTAAAGTAGACTCGTGGCTTCCAAAAGTAGAGGAATGGCACTCTGATATTTCTTAACCAGCTCCTCCTGTGAACCGAAGAGTTTGGTAGGAGGACTTCCTTTGTGATGGAATTGCTTTCTGAAGTAGTGTGAGCTTGCATTCACTGCTTTTGAAGCACTGACTGGGAGGATGTGACCTAACGGTCAGAGCTGCCAACTTTGGAGCTGGAGAACCACGTTCGAGCCTCAGCGTTGTATCAACATCCTGTTGTTTTGGGCACATCACTTAATCTCCATGTGCCTACCAAAAGTAAATGTGTCCTTGTGTAACGTAACTGGTACTCATGTAAAGCGCTCCAATACCTTCGGGTCGAGTTTGCGCAAAAAAAAGCCAAGCACCCTATTAGTAATAAAAGTATACCAAGGAGCAACTGGCCCAGGTGAAATCAGTGCTATTATTAGTAATGAACCTATACCAAGGAGCAACTGGCCCAGGTGAAATCAGGGCTAACGAGGCTGTGTTTGCCGATACCTCCTGTGAAGTCACGGTGCCCTTGGAACACGTAGTTCACAATCAGGCCTCTGCTGATTTTATGCCTCAGAGTGCCTCCACCCTCATGTGAGGTGGGTTAGTTCCTTGTGACGGGATGCCACCCTCACATCTAATATGCTCTTATGCTAGAGAGGTGCATCTCTTGGACACGGGGTCATCGAAGCCTCAAGAGAGGTATGCTTTTCATACACTAGGAACACTATGCCCCTAAGTGAGACAGGGTCGGGCAGGCCTGTGGGAGAATCTGATTGTGCCAGAGGGCTGATCTGACATCATAGTGTGAAGCTGGAGAGGAACGGAGCAAGCACTCGCCATGACGTTGTGTTTTCACTGTAAGCCCCGTCCTTTTCAGACTGGGGGGTGTGTGTTTTTAAAGAAACAAACAATAACACGCCCCTCAATCCGAAAAGGACGGGGCTTACAGTGAAAACACAACGCGAAGGATACCGGCAGACACCAGGAGAAAGAGACACGCGCAGACAGGGTCAGGAAGAGGCATTCGTGTGACGACCATCCCCACGGCATTTATTTACTATAATGCACCGGGGAAGCAGGGGGGTGCAACTGCGCTCTTGGGGGCCCCCGAGTCGCGTACAGTCTGAAATGCCTCACTCAGGCTGGCCCCCACCGCCGAGCTCACACCAGTCCACAAGCACTGCCGGAAAAATCTCTCAGTCAAAGTAAAGACATGCATACGTGCCGTAGTGTAAGCGGGAGTGCAGCGGGGATTCCTCTGGCTGTTCTTGAGAGTGAAGGCGGGAGCCACGCAGGCGGGGATGGTGGGGGTGTCCCGCTCCTGGGGGGATTTCTAGATGAAGTGCGTCTCACGTGTGGAGCGCTGACTACTGGAGACGGAGATGCCAATGCCAGGCCACTGAAGCAGGGCTGGGCAGGGCTGGGTGATAGAGAGTGGGGGTGGGGGCATAGGGGTTGGCGAGGGAGGAGGCCGAGGAGACTGCGGTGCGAGAGCAGGACGGCCGCCGCCTCTCCTCACTTCTGTGGGGAGGAGGGGCCGTGACTCGGCACACACTGCGCCAGTCCGTGGTAGACTGCATGAGTAATGCCCCCGCCACCTCGTGATCGCTTCCGAGTTACACCCCCAGCTCCCGGCAGAGCAGCAAACACTGAGTCAGGCAAAAACCCCCAGCAGACCTACAGCGCAACGCGGAAATGTACACGTGTAACCCATTTACAACAAATGGTTTTAGTTCTGGCTTGCGTTACGTGGATTCTCATAGATTACTAATAGGCAAGGGATGTAGCATTGATTACCTCTGAAAACAAGCGGACCACGCCATGAAGGCTACTGCCCGACCGCCATCTTCTGAGGAATGACAAAAAAAAAGCTTGGCAGGAAAGAAAAATAAACAACCGCCCACCGCCGCAATGACGTTCTAAAAGGGGCGGGATGAGTAAAAATCGCCGAAACGCCCATGAATCTGCTCGGGCAATGACTGACAGATCTCTCTTCCAATAGCTAGCCTCCATTTATGGAGCTAGCCAATGGAAGAGAGAGGTGGGACAAAGTCCCGTACTGTCTAACATAAGATTTCGCCTGCGCGAACACTGCTGTGCAGTGCTACGCCAGGCGAAACCTAAAAAGGAGAAATCGCTATGTGGAAAGAAGAAATGTCAGATATCCTATACACAGGAGTTCAAATTAGGGAGTGTATCAAGGCACAACCATTTGTTGGTGAGTCTATGATTTTTATGCTTTTGGATAAGTTATTAAAGTCCAAGTTGCAGTAAATCCTTTGTAATTTATCTTGGAAAACTATGGGGCACATGCATCATTGTAAATACCGGTCGCAAATCTGCCCATTTGCAACTGGTATTTTTGCATTTGTGATGCATCAACCCAAATGCAAATTCGCAATTTAAGTAATCTCAAAATTTGCGATGACTTAAATTGCAAAAACATTTAGGGAATCGCAAATTGTGATTCCCTAAATGCAATACATGATGCAAAAGAAATTGCGATTTCGCAAATAGTACTCACAAATTACCATCAATTTAATGTTGATGGTAAATTCCGATAACTTGGAAAAATGCACTAAAGTGCATTTTTCAAAGTGCCATGTTGCGCACTCATATACACTTGGGGCATGTGTGTGCAAAGCATGTGATGACATGCCAATTTCAGGGGTGCATCTGGGTGGGCTTTTGGCCTCCTTGCACTCCTGAAATTGCATGCGCAGTTTGCGAGTACCTATTTGGTACTCGCAAATTGCGTATGCAATTCACATTCATTGCTATGGGCCTTTAGGCCCATAGGAATGAATGGGAAGCTATTCCCTAATTGCGAATCGCTATTTGCAATTCACAATTAAAGAATATGCAGGAATCTCTAAAAATTTTGCGAAACCTACATGCGTAGGCAATTGCGATTCCATAATTGTGGTTCCTTAATAATCACAACTATGGAATCACAAGTGCCTACAATGATGCATGTGCCCCTAAATCTGTATTACGTTCCTTTGTTGTCAAGATGTACAGATAGTGGATCCTATCAACAAAGAAAGTTGCAAATTCTTGGATGTCTGTTGCATGCCTATGGGATGTATGACGTTACAACGCATACTTTTACAACGCATACCGTTACAACGAACTTTTTACAACGCAAAAACTTTTACAACGCATACCATTACAACGCATGTTTTTACAACGCAAGTACTTTTACAACGCATGCCATTACAACATAAGTATTGGTAAGTATATAATAATTTTTTTTAAAATTAATTGTAATTAATATAATTTAATTTAATTTAATTTAATTAATTTAATTTTTTTTACCCTGTACCCCTGTACCCCAAAAACCCAAATTAACCCAGAGCCCTAAAAATACCCCTGTACCCCAAAAACCCAAAACTGTCCCTGAACCCTAAAAATACCCCTGTACCCCAAAAACTGAAAACTGTCCCTGAACCCTAAAAATACCCCTGTACCCCAAAAACTGAAAACTGACCCTGAACCCTAAAAATACCCCTGTACCCAAAAACTGAAAACTGACCCTGAACCCTAAAAATACCCCTTTACCCAAAAACTGAAAACTGACCCTAAACCCTAAAAATACCCCTTTACCCAAAAACTGAAAACTGACCCTGAACCCTAAAAATACCCCTTTACCCAAAAACTGAAAACTGACCCTAAACCCTAAAAATACCCCTTTACCCAAAAACTGAAAACGTAAAAAAAAACCAAACATATAAAATATTAAATATAATTATATACTTACCCATACTTACGTTGTAATGGCATGCGTTGTAAAAGTACTTGCGTTGTAAAAACATGCGTTGTAATGGTATGCGTTGTAAAAGTTTTTGCGTTGTAAAAGTTTCGTTGTAATGGTAGTGCGTTGTAAAAGTTGCGTTGTAAAGGTTGTTTCCCATGCCTATGCATTGGGAACATTTCAGAATAAATCCGTGATACACAAATCTCCAAGGCTTTCCTAAGCAATTTGTAAACATAGGTCACGTGTGTGTATGTGCTCTACAGTCTCTAATCCTATGTGTACACAGGAACCTCTTAAGGATTTTGGGGGCCCTGGGCCGAACGTATTTTGAGGCCTTTGTGTGGAACAGCTATGAATTAATAATCCAGTTTCAGCCCTCTTCGACCAAGTCAGTGACTGGTCTAAATTCTAAATGTGTTTACATCTAATATTCAGGGATAGTGAATTGTTTTTGTAATATTGTAACACATGAACAGCTCACTAATATTACTGCAAATAATTTCCACGACACCCTTCCATTTCTGACATATGAGTTCCTTGTTTGAACTAAAATAAACTTTTTTATGGAAGCATGAAACATAAATACATTTCTCTGAAAAAGGACTGTAATAGACTCTCAGACATCACCAACTTTAAAAAATAAATTCAAAGAAAACAGTATTTAAAACGATCTGATTAAGAATTGTTCAAGGTCACCAGGGCAAGACTCTCTGCAGAGCAGATCTGGCTCTATGGGGGGCCCCCATAATGCTGGGGCCCTGGGCCACAGCCCACTTTACCCATGCCTTAAAATGTCACTGTGTGTACAGAGTCTGTGCATTGTAGAGATCATGTTCTTCATGATTAGGAATGGAAATAACGAAATACTAAAAATATCTTTGTATTTATTTTTGTCAGTAAAAATATGTTTTGCTTTGAAAACTGGTATTTTTGGTGTGCCTGCCCTCATGTAGACCACTGACATTATTTTGTAATTTTAGAAATACATTAATGTGTGGTAATTGCATTACAGATGTTATCAAACACCTACATATTTATGACTGAGTTAATGTTCAGGTGATCCTCGCTGCCTGGTCTGGTGGCTTAGTGGACTAATGCGCCCACCGCAGGTCCCTGAGTTTGCTATCCTGGGGCTGCATCATGGATAGAGTGCACCTTCCCTGTCTGCACCACGGTGCACCTAAAGCCTGTACGCCGGACACAAACAGGGAAATTGGGCCCTGTTACATTGAATGCGCTGCCCCCAAGGCAGCTGCAAAGTAATAGTACCCTGTGAGCAGCACATTGAAGTTAAAGACGGAGCTACTTTGAAGCAGCTGCTCTGTGTTTCACTGCGCAGGCGACAATCCACATGCACTTTTAAGAGGGGAGAGAGAGCCCCTTGCAGGCAGGTGCAGTGAGAGACTGCACTTGCCTGCAAGGGAATGCTTGGGGCACAATAGGACCTCCATATCCCCCTCTAGAAGCCTGCCATTGGGGCGCAGTGAAAGTGCGCTCTCTCAGTGCACCTCCTGAGAGCTTCTTTGCCTCTGCGCCTGTGTCTATAATACGGAGCGAAAGCAAAGGCAATGATATTCCCTCATTTACATGGGGCCACGACCCCATGCAAATAAGGGAACCACCTCTGGTGATAGCCTGGCGCTATATGTGGACCAACGCAATCTGTATTACAGAAGGGGCTGCACAAGCATCTGTCGCCCTCTCTATATTAGCAAGGTGCCCCAAGGGTGTGCAAAGCGAGCGCTAATGACGTTGAGCCCCCGGGGCACTTCTGTAATATGGCCCCTTGTCACAGGTTCAATTAGCCTTTCATCTCAGGTTGATCAAATTAGTACCAATGAGTTGAGTAACAATAAACATCTGTTATTTAATGCCAAGATACCCTTCTGGGTGAACATATGCTTTTCAAATACACATTAAGTTATTTCACTGACCTCATTCCTAGAAACACCCACACCTTAGTAACCATGGGGAACATATAATTCTGAAGCGGTTCAAATTCTGGCTAGCCTTTACGTATATAGATGCAATTATATATGCTGTGTTTAGATGTTCTTGGCTGTGCGAATAGAGTCTATATGTTGCATGATGGACTCGCAAATTCTACACCATGTATGGTTTACTAATACATTGGAAGATTTGGCTCAGTATATAGCTGTAAGGTAATGTGTGCTGAGCCATGTTTTAATGTGTTTGAACAAACAGTATCCCAACAGCTATCATTTACTTAGACAATTACAAAGATATGCAAAAACATTATCATTGACAGACAAAAGAGACTCAGTATATCCGTTTTTATGTGCCAGTGGCATAAAAAATGAACAAACAAACAAATTAGAAAGGACAGTACTATCAGCACTGGAAGTTAAAATTACACAACCCAAGTTGTACTTGGTGCAAACATGGTGCAAGTGATGTGCACGACAGCGACGCAAGTGACAAACGTGCTCAGCGTGAACGGCGCAAGCGATACAAGTGTACAATATTTACAGTGATACAGTGTGACTAGATCCTAAATAGGAACACATTGTTATTGGTATTTGAAGGTGGTCACATTGTAGGTGGCGCCATTTGAATGGGCTGGGGAGTCGACGACGTTTCGATCCAATCAAGTTTGGATCATCCTCAGGACAGGGTTGTAGAATGGAACAGTGCTGTCAGATGTAAAGGGGTGTTCCGGGGTGTCGACTCAATCAGAAGTTGGAATACGGGTGTGACCTGTAGGGCGTCTGTAGTCCCGTGTACAAGTTGAGTCACGGACCAGGAATCGGCGGTCAGTGACCCGGAAGTTCCCTTGAAGACACTAGAGACTTAACCCCTGGCTATCGCAATTCCCGGCATTGCCACTGACCGCCGATTCCTGGTCCGTGACTCAACTTGTACACGGGACTACAGACGCCCTACAGGTCACACCCGTATTCCAACTTCCGATTGAGTCGACACCCCGGACCACCCCTTTACATCTGACAGCACTGTTCCATTCTACAACCCTGTCCTGAGGATGATCCAAACTTGATTGGATCGAAACATCGTCGACTCCCCAGCCCATTCAAATGGCACCACCTACAATGTGACCACCTTCAAATACCAATAACAATGTGTTCCTATTTAGGATCTAGTCACACTGTATCACTGTAAATATTGAATTGGATCAAAACGTCGTCGACTCTCCAGCCCATTCAAATGGCGCCACCTACAATGTGACCACCTTCAAATACCAATAACAATGTGTTCCTATTTAGGATCTAGTCACACTGTATCACTGTAAATATTGTACACTTGTATCGCTTGCGCCGTTCACGCTGAGCACGTTTGTCACTTGCGTCGCTGTCGTGCACATCACTTGCACCATGTTTGCACCAAGTACAACTTGGGTTGTGTAATTTTAACTTCCAGTGCTGATAGTACTGTCCTTTCTAATTTGTTTGTTTGTTCATTTTTGATGCCACTGGCACATAAAAACGGATATACTGAGTCTCTTTTGTCTGTCAATGATAATGTTTTTGCATATCTTTGTAATTGTCTAAGTAAATGATACCTGTTGGGATACTGTTTGTTCAAACACATATTCTTACCCCAATCCCAACGCGGTTGATGGGTTGTAGTCCTGTTCTTTTCACAAGCCATGTTTTAAAGCAGGACTAACGTTTCTTGCTCATTCATCGTTCACTCATGTTGGATGATACATTCTTGTCTGCAGTGGAATTATGCTGCAGATGCTTATGAATACAAATTCATCAGTACTTATAGCAAAACTCCACCACAAACACAAACAATGGTTGGTTGGTTTTACTTAAAGTAGAGCATGTTAAAGCCTTTAGAGATCATAGCAATGTTTGTGATTATATGAATTATATTGTTGAGAGGATACTTTGCTGCATTTGCCCTGCAATTAATGACAAATGAGTCAATTCAAAATGATATTTTTTAATTTGGAGACAATCGAAATATGCATTAGTGCAATAGACATTAAAGGGTCATAACAAATATGCAAATTATTGGTCACAAAATTCACTTATAGGTGACCATCTATCAGTATGCTTCCATAAGTGTCAACAATACACATACTTATGTACCTGCACGTAAATATAGTGATAGGTGCACTGCCAAATATCACACTACGTAAATACATAATCTCTAGGAGGAAGCTTACCTCGGAGTATTGTTATCTGTTTTTGTTAAGCACTAGCACAGTTCCATTGACATTATTTGGTGATTCTCCTTGGAGAGACTGGAAATTCTATGTATTAACTTCCACTGGGTGCAGATTTCGACTAGCTAATTATACTTGCTCGTTAGACCCATGGATATCTCTGGGATTCCCATTCTCAGGGACAGATATGAACCAGGGCACAGTAAACTATTTTAATACCCATCTCTAATAGAGGCCATACACAGAAAGTTGGTATAATGTCTGTCATTCCCTATTGCCCATGGAGGAAAACAAGAGGGGTCTTCTAGCAACATGACATGTGTGACCCACAATAATTCTCTGTGTCCAATCCATCCTAGCTACTGTGGCCAAAATCAGGTGGCAAGTCCAAAGTTTGACCTGTACATGTCAGGAAATAGCTGGACAGTGCGAAGGGCAGGACAGATAGTCTTCCAAGAGGACCTGCCTAATTATATTGGTGGAGCTTGTTTGCTATCTCTTCAACCAAACTTTCGAGACACACTTTCAAACCTTCCAGTTGTGTTTTAACTATCCTGGGGAATGTATATAGTATTTCCTTAGTGTAAGCCTAGCCAAAAGGCAGAGGAGCGCTGTGGAAGCCTTTCGTAGGATGTTCAGCAATGTTATATTCCTGGGCACTAATTTTACCTGCATAACCTCCCCCTTGCATTTACCGAAATTGTATGGCAATACTAGAGGTTCCTATTATAAGTTACATTGTGCAGAAGACTATCAATGCACGCAAGGAAGAACCGCCAAACTACGTACACTGATGTTTGAGTGAGTGTCTGTGAACTCATGGCAGTGAATGAGGAACAGTGGGGAGGGTTTAAACCTTGCATTGGCTGAAACTCAAAACCTTCCTTCCCTTCACTCAATGGAAAATCTTATACTCTGCTTTGTGTTCTGAAGTCACTAGAAAGCAATATTAGGTATTTTAACAGGTGCAGCCCGTCATTAAGGTACGAGGGACCCCACCCCACCACCCTTTTTCAAAGCATGTACAGTGTCTATCAGGGTGAGCAAAGGCCAGCCTGACAGACACTTTCCATGATCGGGTCAGGCTGCCAGTTGCTGTACATTCACTAAAGGTGAAGGTGTCTGGCTGAGCTGAACTTAGCTGAGATATAGAATTCACAGCCCAGAGGGCGTGTCCTCCTCAGCCTGGCTATGCGCGGTGAGGTCCTCACCCTCATGACGAGTAGGCATTTTATAGATAGACCTGAACTTTGGCGCTACTGTTTTAATCCTGAAGTGACCAGGGCTGGCTGTCTTTGAGTGATACCTCACCAAAGACCGGGGATGGGTTCAAAAGTTCTCACTGACCCCATCCCACTCCGTGAAGAATAAGGGAGGGTCTTCGTCTCTTTGGCTGATTTTGCCTCCTCTCTTTGGCTGACCTCTGACTAGGTAAGCCAATGAGAGCAGGGCGGTATCTTCTAGAAGTCCCTTCTCCTAAGCATCCAGAGACCACTGAGTTGTCCTACTTGACACCCAAAGTCCCCTCCACGGCCCTGGTAAAAAAAATATATATATTGTTGGATGCTTGTCTGTATGTATGAATATTTGTGTATTGGTGAATGCTGTGAATCACTCTGGGGCTGATTATGAATCTGACGGTCCACAGACCACCATATTCATGAGGACGCTGCAGCGGCGAACCCCCAACCAATCTATTACGATTATAGTGGTCAGCCTGCCGTTACCCCGCTGCAGCCGCCAGGAAACCGCCATTCCGTGGAGGTGTTGTGACTGTCAGGTGGCCTCAATATGTATGGCGCCATCACTGTGGTCACACCAAGCATATTCTGAGTTTCCTCTCCGCTGATGGTGTCATAGAGGTTCTAACTCTATGAACATTGCGGCGGAGAGGAAACAAAGGGGGCCATGCAGGGCCCCCTGTGCCTCCTACGCATGGAGATGCACACGGGAGTCACATGAGAGCCCCCTCTGTGTATGCACTCCTGTTCCTGCATGGCATGGACTTTTCAGTCCATGCCATGCAGGAACTGTTTTTGGCATTCCCATTGTGGTGCCCATTTTCTGAGGCACCACCATGGGGATGCCATAAACCACCACCAGCCAGGAGAAAACTCCTAGTCTGGCAGGCAGTCTGGCCACGGCTTTGACGGTGCGGTGGCTGGGCATACCCGCGCTGCACCACCAAAGTTGTAATCTGGTGTTTGTGTGTCTATGTGCTTGTTAATGGTGTGTGAAAATGTGTGCGCTTTCAAATGAAAAGATGGGAGTCAGTGTGCATGTCTATGGATGAGTGTGAGTAAGTTTGCATGCGTGTGGCCTGCTTCACTGCTCAGGGACATTTACAGCTGACACTGCATCTTATGTAAATAAATAAATAGCACATATGTTACAAAAAAAGTTTTTATACACCAGTTAAAGCACTCTTAATGCCACAACGCACTCCTTGAACACCCATGCTTGAACTTTGCTGATCAACTGAAGTATTTCATTTTTCATTTCTTATATTTGTGAATTTCTGAGCATCTGTGGATATTTAATCTCGTTTTCCCTCTGTGAATTTAGCTATTGTTCTCCCAACTGTAGGTAATTACACTGCTCTCCTATCCATTGAACTGTGACTGCTTTGTTTTCATTCTGCTTGTTTCCTTTTAGGAATGTTCTCTCTATGATCAAACAGCTGAGTTGATTTAGTTTGTCTGAGATGGTCGATTGAAGAAAACATTGTTGGAAGTTCGAGGTGTTGAACACTCTTGCAGTCTGTTTTGGTCCCTCAAAGATTTTTGCTAAAAAAGCTGCTTTTGAGTTCCACGTTGTTCCCATGTCCCTAGGTGGTAGGGGTGTTACTATGTGTTCTATCTGCAGTGGAGGAGCTTTGCCCCACTTTTTCAACTGCAAGCTGAATATAAACAGTAAAATGATAATAACGTTTGTTATTATCATTTTGTTTTTTGTATTCAGCTTGCAGCTAAAGCCAGGCTGGCAGGGCTGCGCTCCCTGTGTCACAGGGGGAGGAGTGGTGGCAGCACGTAAAGTGCGCATGATGATTTGGCCTACTGTCTCGGGCCAGCCAAACTGTCATGTGCACTCTGCATGTTCGCCACCCAGGCAGCATTACAGCCTGGGTGGAGAACTTGCACAGCCTGCCAACCCCTGTCTGAGCGTTGTAAGGCAGCTTTTTGATTGGTCAGGGGATTCTGGGAGGCTGTGTGCTTCCTTCTGAGAGCAGACAGGAGGACAGAGGAAGAAGAGGCAGCAGTCAGCGGTATAAAGGTAAGTGCTACATTAAAAAAGGAGGCCCATAGGAATGAATGGGAAGTTATTCTCAATTTGCGATTCGCAATTTGAGAATCGCAAATTGAGAATAATTTCAAGGGTGCAAGGGTGTCATAAGGACACCCTGATGCACCCCTGAAACTTACATGTGTGCCCATATAGCGCACATACATGCCCTAAGGTCATGTATGTGCGCCACATGGCACCTTCACAAATGGCAAAAAGTGCATTTGTGAAAGAAATCGCAAAATTACCACCAACTTCAAGTTGGTGATAATTTGTGATTTCTTAATGAGAAATTGCACAACTTGGGTGCTTCATACATAGCATTTAAGGAATCGCAATTTGCGATTCCTTAAATGCTGACGCAAAATTAAGGAATCGCAAATTTTGCGTTGCGATTTTAATCATGCATCGCATTTTCCGAATTTTTTGTCAAAAACGCTGCTTTACTGCGAATCGCAGAGTTTGCGACTAAAAAAACGGATGATGCATATGCCCCCAGATTCTAGCTTTAGAAACAAATCTTTTGCACTGATTTAGTGCTATTCTGACAATAACCAACGTTTTATGAAGGATGGCATTGTTACTATGTAGGACTGTAATTGAGCAACTTTTTTTCAGCTTTTATAAAACATTAATTTGATTCATATTTTCCAGTTTTGTTATTTTGGTCCAAAATAATTTGTCTTTCTGGACATATGTTTTTTTTATTTTACACTATGATCTGTTTTTTTCTTATTGATCTTGCAGCCAGTATAAAGCCATCACTGTTTTTTTTTAGTTTAGAAAGCTTTATTGAATCAAATATACCAAGTAAAACATTAGTACAAAATCACAGTCAGTAAGAAAATTTAAGCAAATGGAAAAATACAATATAAAGGTGAATTAAAAAAAAAAGAAATGCCAAAAAAGGAAATGCTTTTTTAATTTTTTGGCGAAGAATGGGAAAAGAGAAAGAGGAAAAAAAAGGGGGAGAGAAAGAAAGAGCGGGAAGAGAAAGTAAAAGCAGGTAATACAGAAACTTGAAATAAAACATCAATTGAGGCATATTAGGATATATGTCTGGAATGAAAATCAGTTAAAGGTAACCATAACACATCTCTTTTAATCTAAAGAGGGGTAGTCATAGCATAGGCACGATCAAGTCTGTGATGATGACATATCAAATTCCACCAAGCATTGTAATAGATTTTTGAGGTATCTTTCCAGTTCGTCGTAATCATCTGTAAAGAAATAGCTATGAACAAATCTATAAATTTACAAACATTATATGAAACATTCCAAATGGGGAGGAACCACCTAGAAAATTGTGAACAATGTCAAAAGTGTAATTAGAGCCTAAAATATCATTCAGCTTGTACCATATTTGAGGCCAAAGGGAGTTGACCAATGGACGGTGGAAAAACATATGAACGAGATTACTGTCAGGATGGGGACATGACCAACATTGACTGGAGTCTGAAGATTTGAACTTGAATAAATCCGAGGGAGTCGATTATAAAAAAAATAAAGAGTCTGAGTGGTACTAGCCGAGCGGGATACAGTGTGGATTTTAGACCAAATGGAATCCTAGACAGGAAAGGAAAAGTCCTGCGTTAAATCACTTTCCCATGCCAGCTCGGATTTGGATTTGGGACGGTCAGGGGCAGAACGGGAAAGAATCTTGTAAATAACAGCAGCTTTGTGGGGAATGGTGAAATCTAGTGGAGGGGAATCTGATGGAGCAATATCAGGTAATGAACTATGGTGAGAGACAAAAGTGGTTAGAGCTAATTTAAACGCAGGGTATTGTGAAGAATATGTGTTATATAGGAGAAAGGATGTGCAAATATCTGAAAAATCCAACAAGGAATCATCAACAAAGAGCCTATCTGCATACATAATTCCTTTGTCAATCCATTCCTTTCACAAAAGGGCTTTAATATTGATCTTCAAGGATTGATTATACCATAATGGGGTAAGGGAGTGAAGATGTGCTTGAGAGAATGAAGAGCGAAACAAAGATAGTGCAAGTGCCCGTGAGTGTTTGAAGGTGGGTGAGAGAAATCGCTAGGGGGTTGAGATAAGTGGGTAGCAGTGAGACAAGAGAAAGGCGAAAGTTGAGCCAACTCTAGGGCGCTCCAGGCAGTGATAGGTAGAGGGAATGAGTCAGTTAAGAAAGGCCATATTTGTTTTAAAGTAAAGGAGGAATGAAAACGAACAAGGTTGGGAAAATTAACCCCTCCCAAATTCTTTGGTTGCTGAAGACGAGAGAGAGAAATCCTAGATTTTCTGTTATTCCAAAGAAATCGAACAAGGATGCGGTTGATGAGTGTAAAAAAGTAAGCGGGAAAGGAAATGGGAAGCATTGAGAGATAAAAATTAATAATGGGGAGAAGCATAATTTTAATAGTTGCCAATCTTCCCCACCAAGATAAGAATCGGGGAGACCAGCAATCTATAAGAGCGAATAGCTTAGAAAGGATGTCTTTATGATTAATTTTAATGGTATCTTTGATATTATTGGCATATAGAATACCTAGACATTTGATGCTCGTAGGATTCCATTTGAAACCAGAACATTGAAACATATGGGGGAGACAATATTTATTAAGGGGTAATACTTCAGATTGATCAATATTCAACTTATATCCAGAGACTAAAGAGTATTCGCGAAGTAAGGAATAAAGAGCAGGTAGAGAAGTATTAGGTTTAGAGATATAAAGTAAAATATCGTCAGCATAAGCAGTGAAGTTAATATCTAACTTCTTATAAACGAAACCAGAATAAGATGCGGAGCACCAAATTTTTTCAAGAAAGGGTTCTAAAGCCAAAATAAAAAGATGGGTAGAAAGAGGACAACCTTGTCGAGTGCCCCTATGTAAAGGGAAATAAGAAGATTGAGCACCGCTAACCCAAATAGAGGTGGAAGGAGCTGAATATAATAAGTGAATAAGTTTAATAATGTGTGGACTGAAACCATGCCAACGGAGAGGGCCAAACATAAAATCCCAATTGACCCTATCAAAAGCTTTTTCAGCATCCAGGGTGATGGCAGCGAGTGGGGCATTCAGTTTAAAGGCAAGGTGAATAATGTTAAGGAAGGTTCTAGAATTATCTGTGATAGATCTGCCTTTAACAAAACCAGATTGGTAGATGTTGATGAGATCGGGAATAACAGTATTTAAACTGGAAGCTTAAATTTTGGCATACATTTTACTATCTGTATTAATTAAAGAAATAGGCTGGTAATTTTTACAGAGGGAGGGTTCTTTATCTTTTTTGGGGAGTAAGCATAACATGGCTTGGGAGAAAGAACCTTTAGATTCACCCATTGAAAGGAAATGGGCGATCAATGAGGATAGATGTGGTAATAAAAAGTTCTTAAAATGAAAATAGAAAAAGTACAGTAAAGCCATCAGGCTTTAGAATCTGTTTTTCGGAAATGGGGGCATCAAGGGAAGAGAAATCAACATCAGCAGTTGAAGATTTAGGTATGTTTTGGAAAAAAGAGTAGTACTGAATGAAGCATTCAAGAATCTTATCATCCGTGCTATGACGGTTTCCATGAGCATCAGTAATGACAGCTATTTTGGACCTCTGCTTCTTTATTTTGAGATAATTGGCAAGTGATTTACCAGCTTTGTTGCGCCCACCATACATTTTTTTATTAAATTTAAGGAGATTATTACAAGCCGCTTCACAGGAATGTTTGTTAAATTGAATTTTAGCTTTAATAAGGGAAGAGAGAGCTTCTGTAGAGTTGGAGGTGTAAAAAAGATGTACTAAGTCCTTTATCTGCTTAGGAATAAGGGAGCATTTAGAAAGGGCTTGCTTCTTCTTGCGAGAAACAAAGTCAATGATAAAACCTCTAGCTTTAGTTTTAAAAGCATCCCAGATTAAATGGAATTGGGAGGTGGAATTGAGGTTATTTTGAAAAAATTCCTCGATAAAAAGGGTAAATTGATCATTAAATTGGGGATCAAGAAGGAGAGAATTATTGAAGCGCCAGCGACGGGAGCTGGGAGTAGGAGAAGGTAAGTCAATGTCAAGAATAACAGGGGCATGATCAGAAATGAGGATAGAATCGATTTCAACATTTGTCATGAATTGAAGGTATGTTGAGTGAGAAAAATTTAATCTATCCGGGAATATGATCCATGGACAGGTGAAAAAAAGGGAAATTCCAAGGCATCAGGGTGAGATAATCTCCAGGAGTCAATTAAGCCTCTAGAAGATATTGCTTTGTAAAAGGGCTTTTGCATCTTGTTAGGAATAAATCTGGTTTGAGACCTGCGGTCCAGGAAAGGGCCCATCAGCTGATTACAATCACCCCCAACAATTAAATCAACAGTAGTGCGCGAGGAAAGAAACATAGAGAAATCGTTCCAGAAAGTTAAATCGATACCAGTAGGACCATAAACGTTACAAAAGGATAAATCTGTATTATTAAATGTAACATCTAAATACAACCATCTACCATTTGCATCTGAGAAACTCGTTTTTTAACTGAATGGATAGTGATTTGTGAAACAAAATGAGAACTCCATTTTTATTGCCAACTGAAGGAGAACAAAAAACTTCTCCCACCCATTGTTTGCGTAGAGAAGACAAGTCTTTGTGGGAGAGGGTGGTTTCTTGTAACAGAGCAACTTGGCACTACAGTCTTGCTAAATGAGATAGAACCCGTTGTTTTTTAACCGGGTTGCGAAGACCTTTGACATTCCAAGAAATTACACGAAGACCATTCATTTCTGGAAGTCATAGAAAAATAGGCAGGAGGATAGAGAATAAGGAGCATACCGTAATAGGATTAAGCAAGAGATAAAAAATAGAGAAGAAGCAAGAAAGGCTACTGTAAGGAAAGTAGCGAGTAAGAAGGTAGAACCCATAACCACTGCAGAGATGAAAATATGGATAAGTAAGTTGTGGAAAAGTTGAAAGGACTGAGGAGAATCTTGAAGTGAGTAACAAAGAGAACATGAAATGAAAGGAGCAGGAATAGATGCAGAATGCCTTGAAAAAAAAGAAAAGCATGATAAGGGAAGAAAAATCCAGAAGAGGAGAGAAAAAGAGGTAGAGAAGAGAGGAATGGAGATAAAGAACAGAGAACGGGAGAAAACGAGACAAGGGAGGGGGTGGGAGAACAGAACTCTCCTGGGATAAAGTAGAGGGAAAAGATGGCAACAAGCCAAGTGGCTTTAGCCATAGAACAATAAGACACAAGGAACAGTGAAGTGAGAGTGGGAGCAGCGAAGAACAAGACAACCGCTCGAGCAAAAGAGAAAGTCGAAGGCATGGTCTCAAAAAAAGAAAAAATAAGTACAAAGAGAACCAGGAAAAAAAATAAACCTGCCTAGAGACACACGACCAAGTAATTCAAATGAAGGGAACTTACCAAACAGTGGGAAGGGGAAGCAGCATAACGAAATGCGCAGAACAGACATCGGGGCAGCACAATAAATGGAATGCACAACGAAGACAATGAAGAGGGAACCTGGAAGACAAAATGAGAAGAACAGGAACAACATTACCATATAGAACAAAATGTCAAAACATATAAGACAACAAGCATGAAAACAGAGAGATTAGGGTCTGCTGAGTTCCATGGATTCATCCTTTTGAGTATTGATGAACTTCCGAAGGTCCGCCGGATCGTCGAAACTGAAAGTCCTTTCTTTCTAGGTCACTTTGAAAAAACAAGGGTGAATGAGACCATATCTGGGATTCATGGAGCGAAGAGTAGGCCTCAGGTCTAGAAACTCCTTGCGTCGTGCAGCAGTTGATTTAAAAACGTCTTGAGTGAGGAACACTTTATGGCCGGACCAAAGTAACTGCTTGTGCTGCTTAGCAGAATGGAGAATAGACATAAGGTCGGAATAGAGAAGTTAGTAAGCAATAATGCCTCTGGGTTTAGATGATGAAGAAGAGTTCTTTGGTACGAGACGGTGAGCCCTTTGTATATTAACATCCAGGTGCTTAGGAAGGCCAGTAATGGGTAGAACTTGAGTCTTTAAAAATTGGATAATATCAGACCCCTCCGAGTTCTCTGGAATACCATAAATGCGCAAATTATTACGCCGATTGCGATTTTCCAAATCCTCAGAGGTTTTTTTAAGCAAGTCAACTTCCTTGGTAAGGCTGGCAACCTTGGCAGCGACATCTTGAGCATCGGTAATTTTCTGTTCCACATCAGAGACCCTCCTATGCAGACTGGACCATTTGTCATCAAGTCTCTGAAGAGTAGTAGTGGTATCAGTCATAAAAGGGCGTATAAGACGTAGCTCGTCCATGATATCCTCCAACGTAACAGGAAGTGGAGATTTAGAAGGAGATGGAGGGTCTTTTTTAAGGCGTTTACCCATGGATGCAGAATCTTTACGTATAGCAGAAGAAGCACCGTGGGTCTTAGAGTTATGTGTGAGCTTCATTATGACAAAACACCAAGAGGACCAAATTGTGAAGACAAAAGGAGATGAAAGGGCCACCAAAGTGCAGAAAAATAATAAGATGGCAAGCGAGGCAATAGCAATAAAGTAATGAGCAGTAAAAAATAACTCAAAAATGCAGCATACCTGGAGGAAGTGGCAACACCTCAATACAGACAGAAGAGCATCTCACAATGACCAGTGAAATGTGATTAGAGGAGAGCACTGAGGCGAATGTAAGTTCCATCAAATAAAGTCCCATGAGGCAAAAGAGGAAAGTTCATTAAGGGTAGCTGCAAAAGTGCTTGCCATCAGTAGCTGTAGCATCAGAAGGAGTGAGAAAAGGAAAAAAAAGCGATTTCTGAGGGATTAAAAAAAACAAAATGGCGGCCGTTGTCGAGCGAGGAGCATTTCCTCACATAATTAAATAAAAAACGGCAAAGAAGCATACCGAAACGGAGAGTGATGCCTCCGGATGCAGAATCCTCTTGTTTGGAGGAAAAACGCCAATTGCGAACGGACCCCACGTCAGCGAGCGCCGCCCGACATCGCGGAGCTCAGCAAGGAATCTTATCTTGCTGCGTCGCCGCTCTCTCGAGCCATCACTGTTTTCAAAAAGCATGGCAAACGTTTCTGCTAGATTGGTGTTTCATTTCCACCCTTACTGCCATGGGTAGTAATGAGCATCCCACCTTCTGGGTTGCAGTATCCATTCTTCCTTGCCTACTTTCTAATTGGTATTAGGAGCAGGATCGTTGGCATAGGCAGGTTAACACCTCCCTGAATAAAGGCAAAAAATAGTTGCTAGGGGGATGTCAGATGGCATCTTTTTTGTTCTCACTGTTCTTGATGTCTGCCTTTTTGTAGTGTACCTCACAGTTTTGGAGTTTGGACTTCTTTTGCTGCTAGGATCTCGCTCCTACATTAATGGGTTGCATTGATACAGCCTGTTTTGCTAAGGGTAATATCTAACTCTTATTGGAGGGTAAGAACAAAAGGAATATCTAAATGACAAACCCAAAAGGACGAGAGAGAATCTCTGCTATACTTTAGGAGCTTCTGTTTGCTACCTGGTCAGTAGCTAAGGTCCCATTTTCTTTCATGGGAAAGTTAGAATGCAAAGCTTGCCTCAAACAACGTTAGTTTTTTTTGTTGTGACCAGAATTTTTGTGCTTCATGAGAGGATGAGTATGCCCTTTGTCCTCGTTCCAGTAGATGCCTCATTTAGAAAGGGCACTAATAAGCTGTCTGCCAAAAAGTTTGAAATGTTTCGACTCCCCAACTCTCAGATTCTCTACCTCATTTAGAGGTGGGAAACACTGTGCTTTGAGTAATGGAGTCTCAGAAGGTTCGTCCCATTTGTATCTCTGCTTGATAAGGGCTGCACTTCTAGTATCATTCCCTCCAAGCTTTGCTAAATATGGTTAAATCCTAGGTATGAAAAATATTCAAATGTCACTGGTGCCCTGGAATAAACCTTCCAGCACATCAGGGACATTGGTCTTTCTGATTTTCAAAGGTACATTTCTGATTTAGGAGCATGTATTCCAAAAAATTTCTCCTAGAAAACTACACCACCATGGCACAGTGGGCCAGTTCCCGATCTATTTTTGCCAAGAGTGCTTTTGGCAAGTCAGAGAAGTGTTCTTGTCTAAATTACCTGCCAAACAGGCATAGAAGTCTATCTAGGACATTCCACGAATGGTTGGGTCAGCAGCAGTGGTGGCCCGGTCATTTCAGCCACTTGGCAGATGGCCTGCTAAGCAGTAAGCGAAGGCCTCAGATTCTAATTGAGATCATTACTCTTCCATTTTCCTGTAGTTGTTGAAAAAATTCTGTTGTTCCTCGCTGGTCAGTATGACCCTTTTTGGATTAAGAATACCCGTTTTTAACGGTCTGGAAAGCTCTTCATCTAAGTTCGACCAGACTCTGTCAGACTTTGCTTACATCAGTTTAATTTCAAATCACTATCTTCATCACTTGATAAAGAAAAACATGAAAAAAAGATCTCTTTTCATCCATATTGCTCCAATCTCGGTCCCATCTTTATCTCCCAACACTAACTTCTTGCTTTTTTAAACAGAGGGTATCTGATCGCAGTTTTACCCCGAAAATGGCCAAAAGTGTGATGTTTTTCAATTTATTGAGCTGCGATTCTACTGTAATGCATATTTCAAAAGTTCTCCTATTATTCATTTAACAACAATGTACTTTATTTGCTTGGATCTATTGTGTTTTTTTTAATTCATTAGATGTTTATACGGACCTCCTTGGCCTTTTATGGTCCATTCAGTCTTGGGATGATGTGGGCCCTTGGCGAGCTACCATCATACACTTCCTCGACCCTCATAACAACTTGAATTTCCCTAAAATCAAATTAAGCATTTAGTATGTATCCATCGTATCCAGTTTAAAAAGAGAAAAAAAGGGCTTTCTTCTTATAATAACACCTGAAATGGTTATACATCTTGCATATGGGCAGAGTTTCAAATGCATGCAATCCTGTGGTATCTTAAAAATATTTATCTTGTATTTTCTTACACATACCATTTGTTAAAAAATATAAGCATGTTTTACATTGTATTCAAAAGTTATAATAATGTGTTCCGTAAAAATTCAGCTTAATGTATTTTATGACTTTAGTGCATGCCACTCAGAGAGCAAATAGGCCACAAACATTCAAACGCCTGGCTTCAATTTCTGATCTTCCATAAACGGACAATTTATCGTTGAAAATATTCCCGTCTTGCATATTGTTCTAAACTGAAAACACAAGTGTGAAGTATTTTTTGCCCAAAAATGGTGGCAAAAGAGAAGTATTCCTTTAAAAGGAGAACATTTTAGTTGTAAAACATATTTATATAGCGCCTACTACCCCCGATGAGGTGTTGAAGCGCTTTGCAGCAATTTACTCCAGACCCAAAGGTTTAGGTAGCAGATTAGATACATGGTGATTCCTTTTCCTTGTTGGATTGGTTGTGTTAAGTTTATGCTCTCGAGATCTTACGCATTTACTGTAGTGTTTGAATATGGAAAGTTTAATTGGAATGGACCGGTAAGGGAAAGATGTGAGATGTTATTGGGAGTGTTGACCTTGTGCGCCTGTTAATTGCTTGTGTAGGTATATATAGAGAGAGGAGTTTGGAAAGCGTGCATCGGAGTTCACTGTAGTCTGAAAGGTTTGGGATGAATTAAAGAGCAGAGAAAAAGGGAGATGTGGATATACATATATACAATTATACAACTCTTATACCCTTATGCATAAAGTTGCATGTATATAGGCACATGTCCATGCATATAGCCATATTTACATACCCACAAATACATGTCAAGGTATTGCATAAACATACAGTTTTGTCCTATACATGTTGTAAAAAAAAAAAATATATATATATATAAATTCACTGAAAAAAACATAGTTTCAGGGGAGTTATAGTTAGCACTGCTGATGACGTCACATATTACATCACTCATGACATGGTCAGTGACATCACTCATGACATCACTGATGACATCTCAAATGACATCACTGATATATACTCCAACACACATATATACTGCCTTTCATATACATAGTTACTCACACTTGTACCACTGAGATATACATTCACTCACTAACACACCCATACACACACTCATTCACCCATACAGTCCATCACAGATGCACTCTTGAAACCATGCACCCAGTGAATCACCCACTCACACATCTATGCACAAAGTCACACACAACCCACCCACACAAACAATTAGGCATCCATACAGATACTCAGACAACCAATCAATAACCCATATAGATACTCATGTAGCTATTCACAAACCCATGCAGCCGCTTACACACCAACAGAAAGATGGGTACAGACATTCACACAGTTTTGTCACTAACCCATGCATTCAGTAAGTTACGTTTAATCACTTACTTATAGAGTCAGTCGCGCACCTACTAATCCATCCATTCAGACACTTATACACCCATTCATTCTTCAATACGCCTTTCCCTACATATATTAAACATATTTAAAATTTACAGAAACACACAGTTACAGGATGGTCATCAGTGATGTCATTTAATATGTCATCAGTGATGTCATCAGTGATGTCACTGACCAAGTCATGAGTGATGTAATATGTGATGTCATCAGCAGTGCATTGTGGGGGCGTGAGTTATAGTTAGCTGAACTAACTATAACGGGGGTATTTCTCTGGTTTTGTTCGAGTGAAATGTCCAACTAACTATAACTTTCCCTAAAACCTATGGTTTTTTTCAGTGAATATATATATATATATATATATATGCAATCCAACTTGCCTCCAAAGTGCCTCAAGCACAGACAGGTACGCAGACAGCAGAAATGGGCCAGAGTCAGGCTTCTTCTTTACAAATGCTTTTATTTGTGCATAAAGTGGTACGTGTCTTCAGACGCGTTTCGGGCACGTCCGTGCCCTTGCTCACTGATAACAAACGGTGATTGAGCACTGTGTTTTAAAAGGATCTCCCATGCATTTCGCGCCAAACAATTCCTATGCCTAGACATAAAGATAGGACTATTTGACAACGCTATCAATTTATCATTGCTGAGGCAAGCGCCATTTTGGAATGCATAAAGTGAAAGGTAATATCATAGTTTATATACATAGCGTTGGGATAAACCAATACTGACTGACAGATACAACTGTAGATATATATCCGTTAAAAGTGCTGATGTGCAAATTGGGTTCAAATAATATCAATAAATGCATTGCATGAACAAATACACAGCACTCAAAATCAACCCTTGCGTAAGTTAAGCACAAATTGCTGCGCATGTTTTTACAGGGATTTATAGATTATAAATGCATTGCAAAATTAAAGTGCAGCGATTAAAATCATTGTCTTTACAAATACAAAACACTCGAAATCTACCCTCGTGTAAGTTAAGCACAGCGTGCTGCGCATATTATCACCGGGACTTATAGATATTCCTACATATTTGTTTGAAAGTGCTTATGTGCAAATTGCAAATTCATAGCTCGAAATACAATCGAAAATCAATCATATTGCAACAGTCAATAATCTTTGGTAAATTGAATAAATCCCATTCGAAAAGTATACATTAGTGCATGTTATGAGCGATGTGCAAATAAACATTCTACTATATATATATATATATATAACCTACTAGCGGTCGTCAGTAGGTAGTTATAGTTAGGACCTTGCTTCTATTCAAAAAGCGTTTTTTTTGTTTTGCCAATATCTTTGGCGCCGTTTGACGTATCGTCGTGAAAGTTTGTAAACTAATGGTTCATTCCAGTCAGCTCCTGTCTTGAAAGTTTCAGAGTGATTCATCAAGCGGGGGCCGATAAAAAAGGGGGGTCCTAAAACACATTTCCCCTATGTTAATACCATAGGAATTTTGGAACAGGCTACAGTCCGAACAGCTGAACAGAACAACACCAAATTTTGCAAAAAGTTAGGTCTTCGTTCAGAAGGTCCCTTTTTAAAAAAAATTGTGTAAATCCGTTCTATAGTTGCTGGGAAATGTAAAAAAATTAAATATTGATATCTGAGCACCGAGGAAGATTCATGAACCCTCCCGAGAATGAGTTTCATTCTGATTGGCTGCCAACCCTCCAAACCATAATGTGTTGCCAGCCATCTTGTGACTCGTTAACAAGAAAACAGTATAAAAAATTATTAAAAAAACAAGAAAAGGGGGCAGGGTAAAAACACCCTGACCCCAAAGGCCTGCTCAGGGCATCCCACAAAAACCCCCAGGGCCAAAGAAAGCATTTTGTTAAAAATAAAATCGACCGAATTCGCACTGGGTGCGCGAAACCAGCCGGGAAAATAAAAATAAAACGAAGTGTGGGCTCCCGTGCTTTGTTATCCTTAAGCCCCTTGGTGGGCCAGGTCCTGGGGGCAATATGCAATTATGTACCGTAGCCCCGGGGACTGCCACCTCCCTGGGACAACGTGGCCCTCCCGGGGACCATCACTCCCACACCACTTGAATAAAAAATTTGTGGGGGGGCTCCAACACCTCCAAACTGCCCCCGGTACCGCCCCCTCTATTTAAAAGAAAAAGTAATAGTTGGGCCCTGGGGGGCGCCGCGGCCCCCCTCATCACTATAAAAATAATTTTTAGAATGGCCAAGCCCTGGGTGATGGGGTACCTAGGCCAATAGTGGCCCAGGGAAGGAGGGCCAAGTGGTTGTCAATGTATTGTGTTCCGCCCTACTTTGACATCTAGGAACTCTATTACTCTCTGTATTGTACTACTGAATTATGGTAGTTATTTTGATTTATAGATGGTATAGATTACACATTTGTTGTTGGTGCCATGTCATATGACAAATAGATTATTTATAAATTGAAACAGAAAACAATACATTCTCGCCTTTTGTTCCATGTCTGGTCTGTGCATTACAGCTCATAGAATTCATTGTTAATCATGAATATATTTTCAGTCAGGTAGAACTTTATCATTCTAATAATCATCGGTGCTGATTTCTGACATTATGTTCAAATAGTTATTGGTTATGGTTGATTTTCCTTAAATTCCCATGAATCTGTTGGTGTTAAGTTTCTTCAACTCATTGATAACACATTCTGAGAAGATATCAATGAAATTATCTGGTGTTTGTGGGATAAAATTCACTGTAGGTCTAAAAGAACTTCCTTATTAATGAGTCACATCAAAATTTGAACGCGTTCAAAATGTAGTCCTCTCCCATATTCAATATTATTTCTTGTGACTCCTTTTCGGATGTATGACATTACAACGCATGCTTTTACATCGCATGCCTTTACAACGCTGTTTTTACAACGCATGCCTTTACAACACATAGTGCTTTGGGGTGCTGGATAGTGAATAGTTTAATTTACTACTCCAACTCCAGTCCCCGTGGATAGTAGGGAAGGTGTTGGATAGTAAATTAAATCTATTCCCTATCCTAGAGCGCCCCCAGCGCAATGCGTTGTAATGGTTTGCGTTGTAAATACCGCGTTGTAAAGGCACTACGTTGTAAAAGTTGCGTTGTAAAGGTTGTATACCCTCCTTTTCTACTTCTAACCAATAACCCATTAGTTTAACATCACAAATCTGTAAGTTCTCAAATCGTGCCATCTTTTTGGCACATTCAGCTTTTTTTACCCTTACAATTTGCCTCTTTGAATGTTTTCAATAATTTCAGTGTTCTGATTAATTTACACATATCTATTATTGTTTAGGCATAGTAAGAAATGTATAGCTCTCCTATTATTCTTTGCAACTGTGCAGCAATGAAAGTCAGGGGTAGATGAATTTGCGTGGCACACATAAGACTCAATTCTGATGGATAAAATGTGAATTATGAGCTGTTTTTGACACAGTCAACTATCCTACCTTCATACTTACCCTCAAGTCTAAAAAAGGTGTTCACCAGAAATGTTCTTCATTGGTTCTCATCCTACCTTTCCAACCACCTCCAGTTCATCACCATAGCCCCTCCAGGTCACAAAAGATATTTATCATGTGTGGAATCCTCCAGAGTTGCATACTGTCATCTTCAACCATTATATTGAGTTGCTATGTGCTCTACTCACAGATAAAAGTATAAAGATTCACCAATATGACATGTATTCACAATTCTACTTGAGAATCTCCTCTGCTTCAGCCATCCAATTCCTCAAACATTGCTTGATGTCCTGCGCCTACTTTATGCTCCACCCAACCATGACAGTATTCCTGTTTTTCATTACCAAGAACAACAAACAAGATACAATCAAAACCTGGCTCCATGACCTGAACCTTAATTGCAACAAACCCCAAGTCACTTAGATTCACCATGGACACCAACCTTACCCTCAAGCAACACATTGTTAAAATACAAAGGCAGCCTGGTAGCAGCTCTCTCTTTTAATGTAATTGAAGCCATTTCTTCTAGAAAGCAACTTCCGAACTGCTGTCCAAGCACTCACACTCTCGCATCTGGATGGTGATAATACCAGGGGTATACTAAATGCTGCAGCACATCTCATCTGGGGCCTGAACAAATATGATCACAATATGTTGAAGGAACGTCATTGGCTCCCATTGCAAGCCTGCATCATCTTCAAAGACAGGGGCATCATAAACCAATCATAACCATTACCCCTGCTTATCTTGCAGACAAGCTCACCATTTCTGGTGGTTCTCGGGGCACCGACAGCTAAGTTACCATCAGGCTGTAGACTAAGGAGTGTAAAAAACAACTTTGTGATCTATAAACCCAGCATCTGGAACAACATCCCCATACCAATCAGGAACACCCTAATGCTGTTCCAATTAGTTAAAGACTCACCTATTTAAAAAAAACACTACATCCCAAGGCAGGACACACTCTCAACCCCATCTTCGCTGGAGGTCTCAGCGTTTACTTCAGTCACACGACGCATCCCCCTTGGACCGACCACTTCGTATACTTCCTCATCAACATACCCAAGCCACCAGAACCTGCTCCGCGCCCACCGAGAAGGAACTGGAGCAGCGTTACTAAGGAACAACTCAACTCCACCCTAAACAGCAACACCCCCACCGCTGAAACCGGCACCAACAACGCAGCCATGGAATTCCACAAATAGATCACCAACTGCGCAGACAAGTTTGCCCCGCTATGCAACCCCGACAAGCAGTGCCCCAGGAAAGCTGCCTGGTTCACTATCGACCTCCAAGAAGCCAGACACGCCTGCAGACGCTTGGAGAAGATTTGGAGAAACAACAAGAGACCTGAAAAGTACACCACCTACAAGGACGCCATGACGGAATACCATCAACGCATCAGAAGCACCAAAAGGACCTTCCTTCTCAACAAAATCTTCGCCAACTCCAGCAACCCCTAGGAACTCTTCAGCGTCATCCAGGAATTCACCAAGCCCTGCAGCGAAGCCACGGACATCACCCCCTCCCAGGACCTCTGTGACAAACTCGGATCCTACTTCCACCTGAAGATAAAGAACCTCTATGACAACTTCAATGACCATACGACTAACCCCGCAGCTAGCCCAACCTCTGACAATGCCAGCCAGCCCACCATCTCCGCCTGGTCACCGATTACAACTGAAGAAACTGCCGCGACCATGAAAGGCATCCACTACGGGCCCCCACTGACTCCTGCCCACCACACATATACCACAGAGCCGCTAATGATATTGCACCTGTACTACAATGCACCATCAACACCACCCTCGAGACCGGCTCCTTCCCCAACGACTGGAAATGCACAGAAGTCAGGCCCCTGCTTAAGCAGCCCTCAGCAGACCCGATGGACCTTAAAGACTACTAACCCATCTCGCTCCTCCCCTTTGCGGCCAAAGTCACAGAGAAGACCGTCAACGCAAAACTGACAAAGTTCATCGAAGACAACGCCATCCTCGACACTTCTCAATCCGGATTCCACAGCAACCACAGCACCGAGACCGAACTGCTCGCCGCTACTGACGACATCCGCACCCTCCTCGACCAAGGCCATACCGCAGTCCTGATTCTACTCGACCTGTCAGCAGCATTCCACACCATCTCCCGCCGCACACTCGCAGCCAGACTACACGATGTCGGCATACAAGGCACCGCCCTCGACTGGATCCGATTGTTCCTCACCGGCAGGAGCCAAATGATCAGACTACCACCCTTCCTCTCCGAACCCACGGAAACCAACTGCAGTGTCTCACAGGGATCATCACTAAGCCCAACCCTCTTCAACATCTACATGGCTTCCCTCGCCGCCTGTCCCTCACCAAGGACCCTGCCACCACCAGACTCAACTTCCAGGAAGGAATGCAGGACGTCGCCGCCTGGATGAGCAACAGCTTCCTAAAACTCAACTCAGAGCAGACAAAAGTCCACTTCCTCGGAATGAGCCCATCGGCATGGAACAACAACTGGTGGTTCACTGCTCTCGGCAGCACCCAACCCCAATGGACCATTCCAAAAACCTCGGCATCGTACTCGACTCCTCCCTCTCCATGAACTAACAGTTAAACACCATCGCCTCCAGCTGCTTCAACACCCTCTGCATCCTCCATAAGACTTTCAAATGGATCCCCCAGAGGCAGGGAAGACAGCCACTCACGCACTCAATACCAGCAGGTTGGACTACAGAAATGCCCTCTACGCCGGTTTCAAACAAGTATCTACTCCGCAAGCTCCAGACGATACAGAACACCACCACCAGACTCGTCCTCTGTATTTCTCGACATGAACACATCAGCCGACACCCACGCAGGCTCCACTGGTTCCCCGTTGAGAAAAGAGTCACCTTCATGATACTCACCCACGCCTACAAATGCCTAGACAACACCGGACCCCAATACCTCAACGACAGAATCACCCTCCACGTACCCAAAAGAAACCTCCGCTCCGCCAACCTCTTCCTCGCCGAAACCCTACGCATCCACAGAGCCAGAGCAGGGGAAAGATCCTTCTCCTACATCGCAGCCAAGACCTGGAACGAGCTCCTGACCGACATCAGACATGCCCCTTCCCTGAACACCTTCAGGAAGGCTCTGAAGATCTGGCTCTTCAACTGAACGTACTGCTGAACCCCCCACCCCCCGCTGGCCCCAGTGCCTTGAGACTCTCACGGGTGAGTAGTGCGCTTATAATTCACCTGATGATTGATTGAATGCATTAATTGTCTACAACCAAGCATCCTCTCCTTTTACTCATTGACCTTAAACTTGTCTTTGACCACGTACAGTGATCTGCTGCACTTTTGGCTAGGTTTGCGCTATAAAAATATCATATACAAATATACACACCTTCATTTGTCTTAATTGTTTCTTCCAGTTTTTTAATCTATTTTTCATTCCACACTTTAATTTTGAAACAAAGTACTTATTTTCGTGTTTATCAATCTCCTCATTTAATTTCTTGATCTCTTCTAACTAATTGTTTCTCTATAATTGCATATTTTATGAGAATTTCCAACATCATCTGCCAACACTTCAGAACACTTCCCACTTCTAGATGCCATTTTGAAGAAGCTGTTTAGCACTATTTTGAAAGTTAATTTCCTGTAGTGTCTACAAAAAATTGAGTTGTTTTTAAAGCTTTTTTATTTGTTCCCCAATTCTAGGGTTCTGGCTGTTTTTACCATATTCACTGTTGAGCTGCCATCCAAAAAACTGTAATGCTGCCTCTTCTCGTGTGCATTCATGCAGCCCTTGTCAGCATATTGTGGTATTCACAATGTTTATTGTGCTTTGAGGTCCTCTACCTCCCACACAAGCCTGTGTTCACTCTCCAGAGAAGCTTGCCTTGACCCAAAGTGTCCTCTAACTCCTGGTCAGTGAACGTTAACTACTGTTTGTCGTCCCTCTCTTTTGTGGGGGGATTGTTGACCATAAACAATCCAAGCATTATGATGCACCTAAATGGAAGGGGTGCCTGGCTTCAATCAGGGATTTTTTTTTATTCCAAAGTATTTTATTGATTTTAATTACCAGATACATTGGCATTACTGTCGCAGGGTTAGCCAAACTTAGCATGTGTTACGGTCATTACATGTACATGGGTATATGCTTAGCTAAACCCCTCTATGTGGCTTGCAGGAAAAAAAATGGTGATAGGATGATAGAAAGAAAGAGACAGGAAAGAAAGGGGTATATAAGCAGGGTAGGGGAAAGGCTCTGTAGCGGTGAAGGGATTTTAAATGTTTGCATCCTCTCTCGCATATACCACCAAAGAGGCATTGGTATTTAAAATGGTGTGCTGTTATGTGCAGTTTATTCAGTCATAGAGCCATGGCTGTGAACTATAGTTACATGATCGTGTCATGTCTATTTGCACTCATGCTTATTCTTATACGATGCCTGTGTACTGTTCAACTGGATGTGCATCCTCGTGGGGTTGTGTAAATTTAAACGAGCTGTTGGTAACATGTACTGATTGAGATAACACCTGTCTCTGTCATTAAACTACTTGTTCTGTAAACCACTTACAGTGCAATGAAGCTCATTCCAGGTGTGTGGTTATTTTTGTTACACTAGCGAAGTGCTGGTACAGATTGACGAAGGAGTTCCTTGTTTGGATTATTGACAGTTTCAACATTTTTAGATTTATCCTTGTGTGGTTGTGATTTAAACAGGAGGACTGTGTGTATAGTGGTGGGCGTCCGCAGTTATTGGGATCAGTTGTTTAGATAACATCTGTCTCTGTCAATAAACGACATTTTCTAGAAACCACTTACGGTACAACAGAGCTCATTCCAGATGTGTGGATTGCTTTTGATACAATATATTTCGATGTAATGTAATGTAATAATCCATTTGTAGAGCGCAGATTGTCACTCCAAGGAGCATCATGGCGCTAAACGGAATCCAGGGATGGGAACTAAAACCTGGTTGACTGCTAATAGTCTGAGAGGGACCTCAGATCAGAGTTTGGCTAAGAGAGTCAGATGCGCTGAAAATCCAGTTTTTCAGGACCTTCCTGATATGGAACTCAGATGTAATCTGGCGAAGCTGTGGAGGAAGTTTGTTCCATGCTTTTGAGCCTCACACTGTGAGTGATTTTCCTCCCTTCGTTGCCAATCTGAAAGCTGGTATTTTTAGCAGATTTGCCTTTGATGATCTTAAACTTCGGGAAGGACTGTATTGCTTAAAACGTGTTGTGAAGATATTGAGGGCCCAAGCAGTGGAAAGCCCTAAAAGTAATGAGGAGGACCTTAAAAAGAACGCGTTGGTGAATTGACAGCCAGTGAAGTGTTTTTAGAGCCACTGATACAGATGACTTCCTGGGCCACCCCAGTACTAGTCGTGGTGCAGCATGCTGGACCATTTGCAGCCGATGTAGGGCTGACATATTTGTCCCTACCTAGAGGCTATTACTGTAATCTAGCCTCGATGTAATAAAGGCTACGGCCACTGTTTGCCTTGCTGAAAAGGGAATCAGGTCAAAAAAATACTTTAGAGTTTTTATAATATGGAAGCAAGTTCCAGCAACTACCAGCGATTGCTGTTTGAATGACAGAGTGGTATCAAATGTAATTCCCAAATCCTGACCACATTTACTGAGTTTGGAGGAGGGGTGGTATTTGCTGGCCACCAACGTTTGGGTGAAAAAAGTGTTCTTGGCCTAGGGGTAGAATTTCAGTTTTTTCTGAATTACACTTTAGGTGGTTTGCATTCATCCAGCTGAAAGTTGCAGTAAGGCATTTGCAGAGATTTTCTTCTGCCTGTGTGGTGTTATTCTCCAGCACCAAGATTAGCTGTGTATCATCTGCATATGAGATGGTATCAATATTAAAGGACAGTATCAGCTTAATCAGTGGAGCCATATAGGCATTAAAGAGAGTCGGACTGAGACTCGATCCCTGCGGTACCCCTCAGAGAAGTACCTTCTCTTGTGACTTACATTGGCCAAGTGTAATCACTTGCTTGCGATCCTGCAGGAAGTTTTTTATCCATGCCAGGACAATACCCGAGAGACCAAAGGAAGCGAGGCGGTCTAAAAGGATGGTATGTGAGACTGTGTCGAAGGCCGCCAACAGGTCTAACAATAACAATACTGCTCTTTTTCCCTGATCCATGGCAGCTTTGAGGGTTTCAACTGTATTTTATAGTGCAGATTCTGTGGAGTGTTGGGCTCTAAAGCCAGATTGATTGGAGTGTAGCAAATTTGTTTTCTCCAGATATGTTGAGAGTTGCTTATTTACAAATGCTTCTGTCAACTTACACAGACTTGGTAGGAGAGAGATGGGGCGCAAATTTGACATGGTAGCAAGTTCCAGGGTTTGTTTCTGTTGAAGAGGCTTTACAGCTGCAAGTTTCCAATGTGCCGGAATCTTGGCTGTGGAAAGACAGGAATTTATTATATTGTTGATATTAGGGTTCACAATATCAATAAGAGTGTGTAATAATAATGGGGGAGAAGGATCAAAAGGGGAGCCAGATTTCATCGACAGAATCACCTGGTGCGATTCTTCCAAGGAGATTGGTTTAAAAATGTGCATACAGGTTTTTTCCAGATCTGCCGACATATCATTAGTAGTGAAGGAAAGGATAGGCGGAGGGAAATCTTTTTGTAGTATGCAAACTTTCTCTTAAAATAATTCTGCAATATCATTACAGAGACTCTGAGAGGGGGGAATCTCTTGTTGTAGACTTTTAGGGTTCGTAAATTGATTGACTATTTTAAAAATCACTTTCTGGTTTGCTTTGGTGGTTTTAATGGCGTCGGTATAGTAGGCTTTTTTGGTAGTTTTAATCAAGGCATTATATTTCCTAAGGGCTACTTTAAAATTGTTTAGCTCTGTATCCTCATAATTTCGGCACCATCTGCGTTCTAATGACCTGACCTGGCTTTGCAGTTCTTTCAGGGCTTGCGAATACCATGATGCAGAGGGCTTCTTGTTTGATCTACTGTGATGTGGAACCGAGGGTGGCAACCGATTTTTCAGGGATGGTGCAATGAGCTAAAAAACGGTGTTGGATCTAGCCCTGATCTCTTGACTGGGTGAGAGTACTCTGCTTAATTCAGAGACTCTGTCCATCACCACCCCTTGTTGTAAATAATTTTGTCCACCCTAAGCGTGGAAGGGTATACTCAGATGTGAGTCCCTTGCTCATTGCACCATCAGGATTCAAGCAAGCCGGGCCGAAGACGGCTGTAATGCCAGAAACCGGTCCCCGGAAGCTTGTTTCCTTCCCAGTGTAAGAATTGGCTTTTGTAGTCTGGTCTGCCCTGTTCCCATGATGCACTGGGCCAGGGACAGACTAATTTGCATACAGCCAGGTTCTGAAACTGGGATGGTGCAATGAGCTAAAAAACGGTGTTGGATCTAGCCCTGATCTCTTGACTGGGTGAGAGTACTCTGCTTAATTCAGAGACTCTGTCCATCACCACCCCTTGTTGTAAATAATTTTGTCCACCCTAAGCGTGGAAGGGTATACTCAGATGTGAGTCCCTTGCTCATTGCACCATCAGGATTCAAGCAAGCCGGGCCGAAGACGGCTGTAATGCCAGAAACCGGTCCCCGGAAGCTTGTTTCCTTCCCAGTGTAAGAATTGGCTTTTGTAGTCTGGTCTGCCCTGTTCCCATGATGCACTGGGCCAGGGACAGACTAATTTGCATACAGCCAGGTTCTGAAACTGGGATGGTGCAATGAGCTAAAAAACGGTGTTGGATCTAGCCCTGATCTCTTGACTAGGTGAGAGTACTCTGCTTAATTCAGAGACTCTGTCCATCACCACCCCTTGTTGTAAATAATTTTGTCCACCCTAAGCGTGGAAGGGTATACTCAGATGTGAGTCCCTTGCTCATTGCACCATCAGGATTCAAGCAAGCCGGGCCGAAGACGGCTGTAATGCCAGAAACCGGTCCCCGGAAGCTTGTTTCCTTCCCAGTGTAAGAATTGGCTTTTGTAGTCTGGTCTGCCCTGTTCCCATGATGCACTGGGCCAGGGACAGACTAATTTGCATACAGCCAGGTTCTGAAACTGGGATGGTGCAATGAGCTAAAAAACGGTGTTGGATCTAGCCCTGATCTCTTGACTGGGTGAGAGTACTCTGCTTAATTCAGAGACTCTGTCCATCACCACCCCTTGTTGTAAATAACCGATTTTTCAGGGCGTGCATCCTTTGGCCAAAAAGCTGGGTATCGACGATAGGGTCTCCTAGCAAGTTAGGTACACACATCAGCGCTTCAAAGGGCAAATCTGGGTGAGCTGTTTATTCCTTCCATGTGGATTTAACCTGCTGAGGGGCTTTAATACTATTTTCCCTAGAGGGAAGCCCATTCTTTAACAAAATCTTGAAAGGGATAAATTTATGATCAGTCCACGTTTGCTCAACTGGGGGCTTCACCTTAAGAGTTTCCAAGTTGGAGCAGATACAGTCCATCATGGCCTGCACTATGTGTGGCATCTAAGGAGCATTGTTCCAGATCAAGTATATCCATAATCTCCTTAAAGCGTGTTGCCCCTGAGTCATTTTGTGAGTCCAAGTGAAAATTGACGTCTCCTAGCACCGTAAGATTGGAAAAATCTAAGAGCTAATGTACTGACTACTTCTCCAGTATTATCTAGAAAGTCTTTATAGGGCCCTGGTGGACGGTAAAGAAGTACTCCCGCAAATGAAAAGGAGTCATGTAACTGAAGACAGAAACTGACGCCCTCCGCTCCTTTTAAATCAAGTAGTTGAGCTATAGAACACCTAAGGGTCCTACTGTGGATAATTGCCAGGCCTCCCCATGTTACTCTAATCTGTCTAATCTCTGAATGAGATATCCGGGGGGAGGGCATTCGCAATATCTGGTTGGCACCAGGCCTTTAGCCATGTTTCGGTCACAAAAAGACAGTCAAGGTATTCATTGGTTATTAATTCATAAATATGAACCGTGTCTTTACCCATTGACCTAGCATTTATGAGGCCACCGCGCAGACTGCTCATCATGGCTTTTTTGCTTCAGGGGCCTGAGTGTTGTTATGGGTATTGGGTAGCAAGACGGAGAGCGTTCAGTAGCGGAAGGGTATGATATGGGATTGAGCACAAGATTCAGAGGACAGGCATGGACAATATTTGGAGTTGGCAAAAAGTAGTGTAAGGAACTAGTGGAAAAAGGGAGAGTGTGTGAGATTGAGGGGAATATGGATATGATCAGTAGGGTTAGTGGCATAGTGGGGACAGATGTTTTGGATTAAGGTTTAGCACAGACATGCAGTGTATGTAGAAATTATGGGGGCTGTGTGCGCGGGAGAGATAGAAGGGCAGGTACAAGTGTTTTGTAGAGGTGGGCGGTGGGTGGGAGTCGGTGGAGTGATCTTTTTTACTCAGAGTGTTAGATGAGTGTTTTTTGAGTGATTGTGTGTATGCCAGTTGTGGATTTTTCCTGGATAATTAGTATAGTCAGAATACATGAGCAGCAAGGCTCCCTTTCCTGTTTGACTAGACACCAGGCTAAGATGCTTTGGGATCAGGGCTATGGTAGTCTGGTGGTGAGGTTATGTGACCCTCTCTTAGGCTCACTCTGGCTCAGCCTAGCGGCTGCCCTGCAACCTCCCGATGAGAGTACCTGGAGGAGGGTGTGTTCAAATTTCTAATACTCAACTTGTGTCTGGGAGTGAGGGTAGGGAGAGAGGCATGGAAGGGGCGGGGAATGGCAGTAAGACTAGGTCTTGCAGCATTAACGATTTGGAAATAGCAGGCAGGCAAACCTTTACAGTTAACAGGAGCAGAATTTGTCATAAAAAGCTGATGTAAATATGATATGTCTTCCTTTTGCTATGACTCAGTGGATGTCTTCGGGACCCTTTTGATTGGCCCAGCTATTGGGCTGATAAACTCAGGTAGTCAGGATATGTGATGGGAGAAGCAAGGGGAGAGAAAGAGCAGGGAGGAGCAGTCAAAGCGCTCATGGAAGCACAGGGGTGAGTGGAGTGGGCAAGGACAGAAAGAGCACAGAGCGCAAGCCCGAAAAAATAGAGACTGCAAAGAGGAAAAGCATAGCAAAGAAAGCGAAGCAGAGCCAGTACGTGGTGGGTGCTGTGGGTAGTGCAGGATCACACAAAGAGTGAGTGGAAAGAGAAAGGAGAGGAACAACGCAGAATGGAAGTCAGAAAAGAACAAAGCTGCAGAGAGGAATCGTAGAGCAAAGGAAGGAGAGCAGAGCCAGTAAGTGGGGTTGTGGTTTCACAAGTCTTATAAAAAAACATTTCCAGTTCCCAAACATCTTAGTATTACCTGTTTGATCACTCGTGCAACATTTTGCTGCGGTCAGTTAAGACAACATTTGTACTTCAATTATGCTAGTATGTCCAGCATGCTTGCTTAAGTTCAGGTGATGATTACTGCATGCTGGATTAGTCTGCAAAAGCCCAGCCTTTAAAAAAGGTCATCAAAATACATGTGTGGGCACTAGTGCACTTTACAAAATCAGACAAACTGATATGGCTAAACCATGCTCCCCGAACAACGAATGTGTCTGAACAACGCATTCTTTTACACTCATGCCTTTAGCATACCATTTCATGGTAAAAGCATGACTGGTAAAGGGTTATGTGTGGTAAAGATGACACCCCAGCCGCCCGCCCTGAGCCCTAAAAACGAACGTAAACCCTCTTGAGCCCTAAACACTATTCCAACCTCCAGCCTTAAAAACGACCCCAGCCGTAAAATTTACACCTCCCCTTCCCTGAACCCTAAAAATGACTCCGACCCCCATGACCCCTAAAACCAACCCCAAACACTAAGCCCTGAAAACTACCCGACCCTCTGAGCCCTAAAAACTACCCCTCCTGAGCCCTACAAACTATCCCTAATCCTTAAAAACTACACCTTCACCCCCCAAAACCCGGCCCAAGCCCCCTTACCTGATCACGCCCTCTCCCGATCCTTCCTCTTCCTGTGTCCACCCATTCCAGCATCTAGACCGCGCACTGCCTTAACCATGCACACGCGTGGTTAAGGCATATGTGTGGTTAAGGCAAGTATGGATTTGCTTGCGGGGGAAAAAGTGCGCATGGCTCATCCCACGTTGTTAAGGCCATTTCCATGCACAGCGGCATAGTCATGTTGCCTATCCATGTAATTGCAGCCTTTCCTTGATTCCTGGTACCTCCGGGCATTTGGATAGAATATTCCACCTCTCCACATGGTTACGTTTGAAGGCACTGAAGATTCACCTTCTTGCCTAAGGCAGTGCTTAGTTTGAGCTGGTGGTCGCAGGTGGGATCCACCGCCACTCATTATTTGGCACTGGGGCTTATTTCTCCTCAACAAACTTTGATGCAGTGAGAGAAAAAATCAAAAGGGCTAAAGAAGGTGAAAGATAAAAACGGAAAAACAAGAACAAAAGGAAAAAGCAGAGATAGAAAAATAAACTTCAAGATTGACAAAAGAGACAGAGATGGTCTGGTGGTGGATTAAAGAGGCATGAAGAGGAATCAAAGACTGAGCAGAGTGTAGGGAACCCTCATTCCATCAGCGTAAGCTGGGTTGGCACAGGCAACAATGGACTGGTGAACTGTGTCCCACTTAAACATTAAATGCGTGTTTATAGGCCTCTTTCGTCAGTAGGTCTGCAGACAAAAACCTAATAAATAACTCTATGAAAAATACCAGGAAATGGGGTTGTGAACCTTGAACTGACGTGCACTATGACAGGAAAATAAAACAATGAAAACAGCACAGCCACAGGGATAAATAGAAAAAAAAGCATGCTTTAGAGAAAAATAATGAAAGAAAAGGGGGCACATTGAAAGCGGACTGAAAGAACAAAAAGGGGAAGGAAAGATGATAGGAAGGAAACAATTAAAAGAGAAAAGTGAACGGTGAGAATAGAAAAAAAGAACAGATCGAAGTGTAAAATCATGAAAAGATAGAAGAATGAAAGGATGGATGGAAGAGTGAAACGATAAACAAGTGAAAGGTTGATTGGATGTAAGAATGAACAGATGGAGAAGCATGAACGGATGGGTGCAAAGACAGATGAAAGGATACATGACTGGATGGATATATGGAATTACTGGTGGATGGGTGGGAGGAGGGAAAGGTGAAACGATGGATTGATTGATAGATAAATAGATGGAATGGTGACTGGTTGGATGGATAGATAGTTTGTAGAGGGGTGAAGGGAACTTTTATTAGGAGGGTTTATTCGCCTTGCCTGCTTGGTGCGAATAGAAGTACATTTCAAGTGGGGGCAATCTGTTAAACATGTAAATTTAGCATGTGTATCCATGATGAATATGTGTTTCTGGTACTGAACCCACTAAATGTCAGGAGATTATGGAGTCTTCGGTTACTCAACGGAACAATAGAGTACTTCACCTTTTTGCACAAAGCTATACTTCTACAAGAAGCTGAAAGTGAGTTCGTGAAATTTTTTTGTAAGATGTTATGCGTGTATTTTCATAATGACAATTTGTTTTGCATTCTTCTCTGAAGAAAAACAGTCATTGTAGGGTGCCTTAAAAGAGCAATTTGGTGAACGATGTCACAGTAGGTCTTAAAACCCAAGAAGACATCACCATACTAAGGAAATTTCTGGAATACATATTATTGGTGATATTTAGTGATGCGCTGCCTGCTGGGAAAAACGGGCTGTGTTTTTTCTCTGCACTAGAAGGACCCTTTAAAATGTTAGCGAGGCCAGGACAGGAGTCCGGTGGCTCAGTTTAAACAGAATCCAGAGCCAGATGGTATTTCACAACCACCTGTGTGGCCAGTCTTGTCACTATTATCAGTGCAGGAAACCACTCCTGTCAGATGAGGGTACATTCCTGTGCTGAGATGGTAAATGACAGGGTCTGCCAAGGTCCTGCAAGAGCTTTTACTTTAAATTCCTGCTTCTTCAAGTTAAACTATCTTTGAAATATGCTGACATTTTTTTCCATACAAATACCAGAAAGTGGCAGTGGAAGATTTAGTTAATCCCAGACTTGACTTTGGCACTGCACTGGACCCTAACCTGTCACAAATCCTCCATTAATTATAGCTGGTCCTAAACTACTGGAGCACAAGACAGGGATTTTTAAAAACGAAACAAAATTAAATATACAAGGCGGGGTTTAGGGGAATGCTTGTATTGCACTGTACAGTTGGAAAACGAAGGGCCATATGTACGACAAAGTGGCGGAGCATGCAGTAAGCCTCCTGGGTTTAACGACATGCTACGCCACTTCGGAAACGCAAGGCTGCACCATATTTACAAGAATCTGGTGCAGCCTTGCGTTTCCCCCTGCGATGGCGCTAAGTTTCACCACTTAGCGCCAATGCAGGCACCCTTGCACCAGAGTGCAAGGGTGTCTGTGTGCAGGGGAGGATTGGCTATGTGTAGGAAGGTGTCCCTTCCTGCACATAAACAATCCTAAAATGCCATTTTGTAACTTCCATTTGTGCTGCTTTATGCAGCACACATGAAAGTTACAAAATGGCATTTTTAAAAAGGTTTATGTACAGGAAGGGACACCTTCCTGTACATAAACAAACCATGACATTTTTCTTTTTCCATGTGTGCTGCACAAGGCAGCACACATGGAAAAAGCATAAACGAGGAAAAAGAAAGCATTTCTCCTCGTTTTGGCCACCTTAAGACAAGGGTTTTCCTGGTCTTCATTTTGGCACTTCCTCCTATGTACGCCACCCTTGTACATAGGGGGCAGCATCAAATACAATGAGTGTTGCGGTGGAACGCCCAATACAACATCCACTGCACGCCCCTTTCATGCTAAACATAACATGAAAGGGTGCCTTATGCACAAGGCAGCGTAAAGCCACGTTAAGTGGCTTAATGCTGCCTTGTACAAAAGGCAAGGCCCCTATTGCCACGGGAACATCACAAAAGTCAAAAAATGACGTTTCTGTGGCGATTGGGGCTTGTGCATATGCCCGAAGTGTCCTTCCTTAGAAAGTAGTTTGCTTGAGCTGCTCTTTTCCCATGCTCCCTCCCATTACTAGGAAGAGATGTCAAAGTTACCCAGAAACAGCAGTGTGCCTTATACAAGCTCTCTCTCTGGCTCTGGCTCTCTCACTTTCTCACACTCTTTCTTGCTCTCTCACTTTTTTCTCGCCCTCATTCAGTTTCTCTCTTTCGGTATACAACTCTTTCTCTCTCTTTCTTTCTTTATCTCCCTCTCTGACTGACTACTGAAAAGAAACTGGAAAAGTAGCTGTGCCATAAAAACAATGCAACACACGGCAGGCAATGGAAGAAAAAGATAGAAAAGGGTAGAAGAGGCAAAGAATTACCCAATCTTCTATACCCTTTCAATCACTCTTTCGGCTGGCCACAGTTGATGCCCACTAAAAAAGCGCAGACATCAAAACGCCTCCTTTACAACCATGCTACACAAATCACCCTCTTAAAGAGACACCTGGGACAACATTAAGCATCAGTACTCCCCACATGATGAAGGCTCCACTGATCGCTAGCCAGTAGCTGGCAACAAGCTACCCTCCACAGCCCTCACTGAGATACAGTTGTATGAACACTGCGGATGGTGGAGAAAACAATGGAGGTGGTGGGCTGCATCGAACTAGATGTGTGTCATAGTAAACAGGAGTGAACCTATGGATCCAATCCGTTGCAGGCAAGGACTGACCCCCGCAAGCAAAGTACTTAAAACACACAGCTGCTTGCATTGAAGCTCAGGACCATCCAAAACCCCATTGTTTATAGTTTCAGGAGAAGTGGGAGGTGAGCTCAATTCATGATTGAGGAATGTAGGAGAGAGGTAGAGAAGGATAGAGCCTCGAGAGCTTGGCCCTGCAATCTCCACTCATCACCTTTCTGGCCATTTCACATAACAACGAGCAGCGAAGACTAATTATACATAGAATACAGTAGATATAGGGTGAGGTACCCCCATTGGTGCACAGATTGGGGTGGTTCTTAAGAGAGAAGGAAATGATGGGATGGTAACTACTATTGACCTAGACACATTTGCTGGGTAAATGGCATCCCAGTCCCGGCTTCAAAGAAAAGTTTGAAAGTTTTCACTAGTTTCTCTGAATCAACAGTCTAGGTTTAGCAACATCTAAGAACAAAAACCAAAATCCATGCCACTTAAACCAGCAATTTCCAATCTATAAGTGCACAAAGTACATTTCTGGCACTCTCATGCTATTACCTAGATCACAACCTCTGTCAGTAACCAATGTCACAACACTGGTGGTAAAAAAAAAGTAAGAAAGAGTTACTTTTGAGTGACCAAGAAGAAAGCCTTTCACTCACCATACAGCTGGGATTTTGCATAATAAAGTTAATTGTGGGTTTTTTATTCTAAAGGTAGCTGCGTTTCACTCCAAAAACCAGGTACAGGAAAGGTCGAAATGACCATGTAAGCTCAAAAAAGCAGATTCCAATGGAAAAGAAGGGAAATTCTAGGATTTGACACAAGCTGAGCAAAACTTTATAATCACAAACATTCCTACCGTTACATTCTTGAAACCCTTAGAGCTTCTTTGTAATCCTCATTGGGTTCTAGGAGAGGATGTGCCCAGGAGTACTCCAGACATAGGACTGGAAGATTTACAAAAGAGTACAAACCTATGAATGGGTGTGAGAGCCTAATCTCTATGACATTGTGTGAATTAACATCTGGAATAAGATCTTCCCTAGCAAAGTGTAAGCGTTAACAGTTGTGAAGTTCTAGATTGGTCATAACGAATGTAAAAGCATAAAACTATATTTTTTGTTACAATTTGAGCCACTTTGTGCTGTTACCTTTCTATATTTTCCCTCTCTTACCCACCTCTCTACTTATGTTTGCTTAACATTCTCTGTCACTTTTCCAGCCTTAATCTTTAAGGTCATTTTAATGGTGAATGTGCCTACAATGCCTTCGATTGTGTTGATCATCAAAAGATTATAGTGGGGTGTTGATACATAAAACCAAGCAATCACTGTTAACACAGCCCTCATTTACAAGGGAGGTGTACATCAATGTTACAGTAAAATCAGAGATATTAAACACTTCCAGGACATAGCGCTTCTCCACGCTTCAGTTGCCGCCCCCTACACAAAAGTAATCTGGAGTCAATTAAATAATTGCATTTGTATTAGTTTTGTTAATCCAGTGTAGTTCATTCGTTTTCTAACAATGTTACATAAAGCTTTACTAAATCAAAACAGCAAGTGATTTAAAAGATTTTCTTAAAAAAAGAGTCAGGAGAATCATAAAAACATAAACTTATTGTGACTATATAATATCAAGTTTCTATGCCCCGATTTATAGAGTACAAGCAATGTACTTTACAAATTACAAGTTACTGCAAGCAGATATAAAATATAGTCTTCAGGTGCATTACAAACCCTACATCATTGTTGTTAGTTTATTGGTATTTGTTTCTTTGTATGGCCTTGTAGCTTTTGTGGCTGGATTGAAATGTGTCTTTGCACGTAACTGTGGAGTTTTACTCATAGACCAAGGACACCCTGTGATGATGTCTTCTGGTATCGTGTTCTGGTCCATCGCTGGTTGGGTTTGGTTCAATGTTCATCGAGCAGGCAGTGGGCGACATTTGTATCTGAGAGGTCTTCAGCGAAGCATTTATCAGTTGCTAATGGATGCCTTGAATGGTCAAAATGCACTGTTTCTGGCCATTAGAGGTAGTCTAGCCCTGGTGTTGCTTACTGTGTGGATGCGTGTGCACTGTGTGTGGTGGTTACAAGAGTTGCTTACCCTGGTATATACTGGAGAGGGAGGGTAAGCATGAAACACATTTTTGTCTCAGGAAATGGCCTTTAAAGCTATTGCTGAACATGACGTCATTCTCTACCAGTCCCCCCTGAATGCAATGAGTGAACTATTAGAAATATTTGATGAATCTGGCATTGAGTATTGCCCATGGGAACCCAGCATCCCTTTGAATAAGATGAGTGACATTTGAAGGTTTTAAGAGACTCTTGTCCATGTGATGCAACTTGGCTTGACCTCATTGTAAGGAGTGGGCCATGCTACACCCATAAATTGGTCTCTGAGCCCAGTCACTTGCTGGGACATTTGTTACATAGATGGTAAAGCTACTGCAGTATCACGTCCTCTTAGGTAACAAAATACGGCCATCCAGAATGAATAAACTCTATGCCACTTTTATTGCACTTGACAATTGATCACAGGGTGCTCTGTGGCAAGACGAAATGGTGGAGTGGTCCTACATTGGGCATAACAGTCTTTCAGATTCTGCATAAGCCAACTAGTCAGAGAAAATGTTTACTTTCCCTTAACGTTGGTAATGTGATATTGAGGTGTGAGCATCACAAATAGCAGATCTGCATCACCTGGGTGGTTCTGGAACGGGATATCTACTTTGCTTTATCCTCTATTGCTTCTCCTGTTGCATACATGTGCCCAATGAGGTGGCAGACTAAAAAAGCATGCAGGTGCAGGTGGGTCACATGTGGGGGAAAGAGGGAGCGGCACAAGGTACCCCCAATATTGCTGTTCCCCTGGCACAGGAGGCAAAACATCTATGCCCTGCCCACCGAGCAGTGAAAGTAACAGATACTGAGGGGCTGAAATGTGTCTCCAGGAGCATGGCAACATGAATATTATGTCTGTCCAACTAGACAGTTTAAAGGTGTTAGCAATGATTTTTTGAATATATGCCCAGAAAAATATTATATATCGTGAAATGGCAGGTTTGGGCATTGGTATCCACCTTACTGACTGCACAATGGGGTACTTATTTCGTGCTACATGATAGTACCAGTTAAGCAATTAACAATCTGGATTGTGTTCATAAGATGCTAAAGGGAAACACAGATGCTGAGGATCTAACTAACAAATGCACTTAGGGCCATGATGGATACGAACAGTAAACTGGGAATATACGTGAAAGTGGTAGACACGGATGTAAGTTTTGTGAGAAATACCTTGAGGACTATTACTTCCAGAGTCGCAGCAGCAATAAGATAACACTTTTGCCCACATGCATCAAAGTCAATTGCATTCGCAATAGGTGCGAATCGCATTTTTCGGCCGTTTGCGAATGCAATTGACTAATTTGGAATGCATCATGCATTTCGCAATTTTAGGAATCGCAACCATGTTGCGATTTCTAAAATTGCGATTGCATTTAAGAAATCGCAATTTCAGATTTCTTAAATGCAATGCATGATCATTTTTTAATTGCGAATTCGCAATTTGGGAGTGGTAAATTAGCATGAAGTTGAACTTCATGCTAATTTACCGAAAACTTTCAAATATGCACAAATTGCATTTTTGAAAGTTTTAATTTACACACACACATGCCCTTAGGGCATGTGTGTGTGTAAATTGCATTTAAAGTTACATTTCAGGGGTGCAGGGAGGGGTTCTTTGGACCCCCCCTGCACCCTTGAAATTGCATTCACATTTTGCGAATCGCAATTTGAAATTCGCAAAATGTGAATGCCTTCCCATTCATTCCTATGGGCCTTTTGGCCCATAGGAATCAATGGGAAGGGTTTCCTTAATTGCGATTCGCAAATTGTGAATCGCAAATAAGGAAAAATACCGAATCACAAAAATAAATGCGAATTGTTCATGCATTGCAGTTTGCGATTTCTAAATTGCGATTCCTTAATTTTCGCAATTTAGGAATCGCAAACGGATGCAATGATGCATGTGGCTGTCAGACTTGGAAGGCCAGTTTGTTCCTTCTTCATCCTTCCCAGTCAGGATTTAGATCAGGCTATTCTACTGAGTCGGCAGTCCTTTACTCGACTCAATGCATTCGGAAGATGGTGGACGAGGGCGAGACAGCAGCGTTGGTCCTATTGGACCTTAGTGCAGCATTTGACACCGTGCTGCACTCAACGCTGTTGTCTCGTCTCTCGGACATGGGAGTAAAGGGCCCAGCACTTGCTTGGCTTCAATCCTTTCTGACCGACAGAACGTTCCAGCTACACTGGCCGCCCTTCAGATCATCTTCTCGCAAGGTTAGCCATGGGGTTCCACAGGGCTCCAGTTTGAGCCCTATGTTATTTAACATCTATATGGAACCCCTGGCACACATTGTAGAGGAGTTTGGGGTGGGCATTGTCAGCTACGCTGACGACACCCAGTTGGTGTTCAAACTGACCCCGGATCGAAGAGAACTTGCCACCAATTTCTCGAACTGTATGTCGGCGGTAGCAACCTGGATGAACAACAACTGTCTCCGTCTGAATGGAGATAAGACAGAGGTTCTGGTGGTGGGGAGAGATGTCTCTGCATGGTCTCATGCATGGTGGCCCAGTGAACTGGGCAAGCTGCCTATTCCCGTAGAGACGGTCAGAAATCTAGGCGTTATGCTGGATTCTGACCTCTCCGGTAAGACCCAAGTTAATAAAATAACGGGAAAATGCTTTGGCATACTAAAAATTATTCGTAAGGTACTTGACCTCCTTCCCACTGAAGCCAGGAAAACCATAGTCCATGCTCTGATAACACCTCATCTGGACTATGGAAATGCCCTCCTGATAGGTCTCAGCCAGAAGGGCCTTCACCAACTACAATGTGTACAGAACACAGCAGCCCGACTGGTGCTCGATCTCCCAAGAAAAACATCTACTAAAGATGCCTTATCCAAACTCCATTGGCTCCCCATTAGAGAGAGGATTAAATTTAAGACTCTTTGCTATGCCCACCGTATCGCTCAGAACAGAGGCCCTGACTACCTGAAAAGTCTTCTTACCATACACTGCCCGATTAGGGATTTAAGATCATCAGGTATGATGTTATTTAAACTCCCCCGAATCACAAGAGCTAAAATGGGAGGTAAATCTTTCCGTTACCTGGCCACAAAGTATTGGAATGCACTTCCGCTCCACCTGCGGATGGAACCTTCCGAAATGAGATTTAGGGCAAAATTAAAAACCCACTTGTTCCCTAGCAAGTAACTCTTCTGCTGAGCTCCAGGCCACTGCTCCTCTGGATTAGTATTGTATTAGCAGTTAGCGCGGGGACACACAGTTTTGTGCAGCCAGGCGCTTAATAAATGTTTTTATTATTATTATTATAACAACATATTGGAACACAGGGTAGAGTGTACCCTGGCCACTTCAGCAAAATGGATCAATGTAGATTGAAATGCCTCCACCGGAACGTGCTTTGAGATGCTTACAACTCAAACAGGGTCAGTGCCCGTAGAATCTAACTTGGTAATGGGAGCGTCACAACAGAAACTCTATATCTATCTATTATTTTGCCCCATTTGTATGGAAGCTGTATACACTAGATGACGTTTTTTTCTTTATAGTTACCTTCTAACACTCATTAAAGAAGAGCCCTTTATAATTAGTTCATAGTTCACCCCGTCTTAAATATGAGATGCATGTGCAGCACCTGAAAATATTTTATGGTAAGCTTGTCTTATAATTAATTCGGATACCCCATGGCTGAAGCATGAATGTATTCTTTATCTATGGTTTTGTTTTTGATACACCCATTAAATGACCTCTATTTTGTCTTGTTTTGTCCCATAGCAAAAATGTCTACAGTTATTACATGTTACAGTGGGATTTCAGACAACAAAAGGGTCCAATGCTCCTGGCAAGCTGGAAATATGTTTCCCTTGCCCACACTGATAGTGGTCAAACCTGAATCGACCAATGGGCTATACAGATATACTTATGGTAATAAGAGAGAAAGTGACAGAGGGAGAAATTGTGAAGAGAGAGAGAGAATTCGTGAAAGAGGGAGAGAAATGGGTTAAAAAATAATATAATGAACTGATGGGGATATAACAACATAATCTTGCAGCTCCAGAATTTGCACTTACTTGTGTAGTTTTCTCAAATATTATGAGCGATAAAAGATCAGGACTTTTTGCATTTCAGACTGATTTTGTGGTATTAAAGGTGTCCTGACCTTATTTCAGTTTCTGTTTGTTCATCTAATAGCGTTTGTGTTATTATATGATAGTGACAGAGCATTGACGATCACTCATCCCATGTGTTGCTCTTTAGGAATAGTTACATTATATTATTAATTATTATTTCTGACTAATTATGCCGAAATCCAAGGTGAAATACTTTACATATTTAACATTGGATTACAAAAAATCAAAATATTGAAAGTTTTGTAAAGCATGAATGAATGAAACAATCTTGTATAGCACAACAGCTGCTCCCTAAGGAGTGTCCTAGCACTCTAAGCTGGGGGAGATAGCAAGGATTTCTTTTTAAAGATTGAAAAGATGTGTTTTTTGATTTTTGATATGTCCTCAGTAAGAGCCTGTCTTAGGGAAGGTGGTAAGGTGTTCCAAACCTTAGCTGCCAAGAAGGAAAAGGAGCAACCTCCCTTCCTAGCACTCATGATCTTGGGAATTTGCAGAAATTCTAAGGTGGCAGAGTGCAGTGGGCTTTTGGGGGTGTATACCTTAAAATGTGCAGGGAGGTATGTTGGTCCATTAGTACACAAGGCCCTGAAGGTATTAAGCAGGGATTTGTAAAGAATTTTCTACTCGACTGAGAGCCAGTATAGATTCCTCAGCTTCTAGCTCAGTGAGTGTCTGTGTGGCAGGTTGCAGTGAGCCTTCCCACAGCATTCTGAACCCCCTGCAATCTCTTGATCAAGCTGGCTGGAGCCCCTAGGTAAAGAGAGCTGGATAAATCCAACCTGGAGGCACCCAGAGCACGTACAACGATCTTCCTGGAGTCCTTCGAGAGATATTTTATGAAAGATATCAATGATTTCATCACACCAAATCATGTGCCTACCACTGTCTAAATCTGTGGTTCAAAGGACAGACCTTGATTTAACATAACTCCAAGGTTCCTTATGACTGCAGATGGGGTCGGGGGTTACCCAGTTCTGAAGGCCACCAGTTCTGTTAGTCCGGGGGGATGGGGTTCCCAAAGTAGAGCATCTCAGATTTCTCCCCATTAAGTTTGAGATCACTCTTCTTTATCCAGTCTGTTACTCCATTGAGGCAGTCCTGGAATTTTTTCGTGACCAAGCCGCCCGGGCTTTCTATCGGACATCATCTGGGTGTCATGAATGTGGGAGACAACCTTGAAGCCAAATGTTTCCACCACTCCTGCAATAGGGTCATCTGGATGTTAAACAGTGATGGACTCAAGGCTGAGCCTTGCGTGACACCGTTTTCCAACAGCTGGTAGGAGAGAGGAAAGGAGTCAGGCAGACAGCCTGATATCTATCAGCTAAAGATGACTATAGCCAGAAACATGCCCGCTCCTCACTCCTATGGCCTCCAAACGATCTAAAGGAATCTGTTGAAACAGGATGTCAAAAGCAGACAATAAATCTCATACTACCATCATCAGTGCTTTATAGCCCTGGTCAAGGTTGGGCCTGATAAAATCCGTGACCTCCAGAAGAGCCACTTTGGTCCCGAAGCCAGGCCTACGACCAGACTGCACAGGATGTAATATGTCATTCTCTTCCACATAGGCCAACAGCTGCTTATTCACCTGTTTTTCAAGATTTTGATAAAATGCTGGAAGCAGGGAAATGAGTCTATAGTTGGGAGTATATTCGAGGTCTGTCACAATTTTCTCTAGCAGTGGGTGTACCTGATCCTTCATTCATCGAGCAGGCACCGCACCAAACCTGAAGCCAGATAACTGTTTAGTACCTCTGTAACCACTGAGCTAATCACCAGCCCCAGTGATTTAAAAAACCGGGAAGGACATGGATCCAAAAACAAACTCGAGTTCCACCCAGCCAAGAGCTGCGCGGTTTCGTCCACAGTAAGATGGTGCGTGCGAAAGAGAAGAAGGGGCAAGCAACATTTAAGAGGCAAACTCCTGCCTGCTGTCGCTGGCTTCTCTGACTCCGAGACTGGCTTATATTGCCTGTAAATATTCTGGATCTTATTGGTAAAGAAGTCTACCAGAGAGTCACATAGCGTCGAAGATGGAGGGGTATGTTGCTGACAGGAACCAGGCATCATGAATGTTTTTACTACGTCAAAGATCTTGCTGGGCTCATTAGAGGCTTTAGATATTTGCAGAGAAAAATGAATAGCCCAAATATTTCTGCTTTTATTTTTGTCTGGCCCTGTCTAGGACCAAAATGGCCAAGCTATGTTTCACTGTAGGAAAATAATGAAAACCGAACAAAGGACTGGCAGTCTAGATTGGAAAGCAAAGAAGACTGCCAGCCTAGAGTGGTCTGCTGCGTGCGGAGAGGCGGCCATCTTGACATTTCTGCAAATACAGATTCCTGTTCAGAAACTTTGGAAAAGAAAGAAGGAGAAGGGAAAGAAAAAAGGAAAAGAAAGAGGAGGAAAAGGAGAAGGGAAAGGGAAAAGGAAAAGAAAGAAAAAAAGGGGGAAGGAAGAAGGAAAAAGGGGAAGAAAATGAGAAGAAAGGAAGGGAAAATTGGAAAAGAAAGGGAAAAAGAAAGAAAAAAAGAAGGAAGGAAGGAAACAAAAAAGATAAGCCTCCAATTTTTTGGCATTTTTTGGGGAGAAGGAGAAAGTAACTCACTTATAACTGGCGAAAGCACATTTCACCAACATGGCAGGATCATGCCTAAAACAACAGGCAGAAACTCATTCACTATCTTATATCCCCCCAACCTCTCCAGGGCTACAGCTAAAACCTTTAAACACAATCTTTTAAGAAAACACCCAGGGACACTGATTTCTGATCCTTCTTTCAACATAGAAAAAGGCTTCATTGTGAATGACCTAATATTCTTAACTAGAAAAATAGCAATTTGGGGGACAACCTTAATAAAAGTATTAAACACACAAGAAACCATAAATATTCTGCATGGCACCAAGCTAAGGCTCGCCCCCTCACACGACCTGAGAGCAGATCTAAACATAACGATCTACAAAAACGGCACAGTACTTATTCAAGCAGCTAACACGGATATAAAGAAATTTGATAACAACTTTACCAACCTGAAAGAGCAGTTACTTAACAACACTCCCACAAGACGTACTCAGCACCAGAGCACCCAATCTAACTCACCGCAAAGCAATCTTCCTACTAAAACAAAAATAAAGACGGCACAAGAAACCCAGATATCTAAGCTCATTTCAACAAGTTTAGAGCCTCAGAATATCGAACAACAGCACTCAGAGGGCAATCAACCATGTCTCACTTATGCTTAAAGATAGGTCCGTCCCTATACCTCCAATGGTGTTGCCCAGCTGATACATAACTTAGGGTTGCAACCACCAAAAAGTTAACTGGTCTATGGTCAACCCATCATCTTAACAACATAGCAACATGTACCACCCATACATTCTACAGGTACCACCCCCCCCAGCACCAGTTTCCCAGATAACTAAAAGTGTATCACTGAACCTCACCGATGGCACAATGGCAAACCCCCCCCCCCCGATAGAGTCGTCCCTTCAGTCACTCCTGTGAATAGAGTAACAACTAAGGGGATGTTTAAAGCTAGCCCCACTCAAAAGGCAAGCCCTCTGTCACAAAGAGCTCAGGACCCGTGGTCACCATCCATACATCATCTGCAACTCACACAGAACTTGAAGCACTCCAAACCAACAACTTATCTCAGAGCATCCAAGGGCGCTATTCTTGAAATGAAGAGCTTCTTACACTGCACTGAAGAATCTCTATCAAAAATCAAGCTCATTCAGAATTCCGTATGCAGTCTACAAAGCCACCCTAACCATACAGCCATGCAGCTATCAAAGAAGCAGGATCGCCCACGTCAACAACTAAAGTATCTATCAGAAGAAGAAACTTTAGCTTTAGTACTATCCTATGAATCAACACCCGAGGCCCGTAGTCTTCCTGGCTTAGGAGGCAAAAACAAAATTGGAACTGTAAAAATCAAAGTGAATAGAACTTCCATTCCAAAAAAGAGAAAACTAAACATCCATAACCTGAAGAGAGTTCCGCTAACCTCCTCCAACCATGACGCAAAACTTGAGAACTCATTGAAACTGCTCCTAGGTCTTCTGCTTGACCGCTGATCAGCAGTGAAGCATGCCTCTGGCATCAGCAATCTCATTTTAAAACAAGAAATTAACGTAGCTGTACTAACGGAATCTTGGCTCTCTGAAACTTTATTGCCTTACATTGATCTACTTGTTTCCCCAAACTACAGCATCATGAGACTAGACAGACAAATAAAAAATTAAACTCTAATACATCTGACTCCTGCAAATATCTCGCACTTTCCATAATAATCAAAGCAAATCTTTCATGCACTCTACACACCTTTTACCACCCTCTAGGTAAGAACAACACCTTCATAGACAACCTAATGGAAATCATCTCGGCAAACCCTTCCCCCCAATCCAATGATTTATTCCTTGGGGACTTCAATCTGCATTGGGAGGATATTAACCATAGCCAAGTCAATGTCTTTAAAGAATTCCTAGCTAAACAAATTCTCACCCAACCCTGCACTCTCCCAACTCACTGCAAATGATCTACTCTAGACTGGATCCTCTCAAGGGACAAGGCAGTCAATATAATATCAATCTCTCCATGCTATAGGTCAGACCACTATTCTATTACCTTCCAAATTCCAAGAGTTGTAAAGGGAGGATCTACACAATTTGCCAAATCAAAGAGGTGGATTAGAGATACAAAAGACCTGGACTATTAGAAACTGTCTGCACGTTGCGAGAACGATCTTCTCCCACCCGCTAACATTGCAAATGTCTTTGAACTTACGAAACACTACAACGCAACGATGTCGGACATAATCGATTCAGTTGCTCCTCTAAAACTGAGAAGAATCACAGTTAGAAACGAAAATCTTTGGTTTAGTAGTGCCCTGAACAAGGACAGAAGCGAGCTGAGACTAACCGAACGGACATGGAGACCACACTAATCATCCACCCAACTAAAACTACTAAGAAAGACCAGAAACGCATACAATAAAAGCATTCTCAAATCAAAAAAATAATTCTTTAGATTGGAACTGGAGAATGCTCATAATAGATCACGTAAACTCTTTGAAATGGTAAAGCTGCAGTCAAATAAATTGGCCAAATCCTCTAAAGAAGCAACAAAACCCCTAATAAACTGTGAGGAATCCTCGTCCTTCTTCACAGACAAAACCATTTCATTGGGAAGTGAGCTTAGAGAAGCTGCTTTAAACCTACCCTCCCTATTGGCTTCACAAATCGATGAACATTCACACTCCCTCCATGCAATGCCCAAAAATGAAGCTCGATTGTCTTCTTTCATGTTATATGACAACAACGACATCTCCAAAATCCTCTCGTCCACAAAGCCAGATAACCACTTCAATGATCCTCTCCCTTTGAAATTCTCGAAGACGACCAGCCAATTTGTTGTCCCCATCTGGACCACGATAATCAATGCCTCTCTGTCTCAAGGCTCCATACCAGACTGCCTAAAAACTGGGCAAGTCATCCCCATTATAAAAAAAAGATATTGAACGCTGCTGACACAAATAATTTCAGTCCAGTATCCATTATTCTCTTATTACTGAAAGTGATAGAATAATGTGTGCATCAACAACTGTGCCAACACATCTCTAAATTTAATCTTCTGGATGGCTGCCAATCAGGTTTCAAACCAGACCACAGTACGGAAACTACAATACTTCATATAGTGGATGACGCCTTGCAAGCTCTAGACCAAGACAAAGCTTGTCTTTTTTTTTTTATTCTTTTGGACCTTTCATCTGCATTCAACGCCTTAAACCATGATCGACTCGGAAGCAGGATGGGCTTGTTGGGAACTGTCTTCGAATGGTTTAAATCTTTCTTGGAGAATAGATCACAAAGATTTTTAGTTAATCAAAAGCTATCATCGCCGCCCCTATTACGATTGGTGTTCCTACAAAGATCAACTCTTTCCCCAACTCTTTTCAACCTCTACATGGAACAGCTGGTTGAGAGACTATGACACGCTGAAATCTTGTTTCATATGTATGCTGATGAAACACAGCTCTACATTAAAGTCTCGTCACTGGAGGAGCTCAAGTCAATGAATGAAGTGCTAAAGATGACCATTCAATGGCTAACAAGTAATCATCTTAAACTGAACGAGCGAAAAACTGAATTCTTATTAAATCTCTTCTGAAATAAAGGAATGGACCACACTGATGACTGCGCTTAACTGCACCCCGACCTTAGTGGACTCAGCCAAATCTCTAGGAATCACGTTGGACAAGAACCTTAACATGCCAAGCCACATCAACTTGATGGCTAAAAACGCCTGGTACCACCTGAGCTGTCTTAGAAAACTGAAACCATTCCTAAAAACCTCAGACCTCAAAATGGCGGTTCAGGCATTGGTATTTGTGAGGATCGTATACGGATGTTAAACTTTATCTGGCCTGCCCAATATCTCAACAGCGCCGCTAAAAGCTTATCTCAACGCAGCTGCACGACTCATAACTGGATCTAGAAAATTTGATCACATCTCTCCACACTTAAAAGCTCTGAACTGGCCACCATACGAAGCCAGAGTACAACTCAAACTGGCCTGTATCACCCATAAGGCGCTACACTCAAAAACACCAGCATACCTTGCCCAGAAAGTGATGATATTCAGAGGAGACAGATACTCCAGAGGCGCAAAAGATCTTGTGCTGAAACAACCGCACCTACAGAAGAAGAACAAAATATACAACAGAGCTTTCTCAGGCCCTGCATCCAGAATCTGGAGCTAGCTACGGCCAAACATTAGAAGAATATAATTCCATTCAAAATTCAAGGAGGCTAAGATCTTCCTAATGGGAAAATTCCTACCATAACTCTTTACAAAGAATTAACTAATTCATCTGTCGACCGAATCACCTTTCCGTTCGCTGCAGATTTATAATCAGTGGGCCCCATAATGACTTCCTGAACCGATTCGTATTGGGATCTACACAGTCTTTTCCTGGGTCCACTATCTCACTAAGCTACTGAGACGAACGCTCAGCTAAACATTGAACTCTGAGTCTTTTGATGATAAAAGATAATTCATAATTTGATATATTCGTTTCAGTCTCAGATATTATTGTAAATCCTGAGAACTTTTACTGTCCACTGTTTTTATACAATTTTATATTATCTTCATGCATAAGTTTATGTTGCTTGCTATTGGTCGCATTTGGGACCGCTATATCTCTGTTGAGCCCTCTGACACCCTAACGGGTCATGTTTGCGCTATATAAAACACCAAATAAATAAATAAATAAAATGGGGACCAGATTGTTTTCCTAAATAGTTTCAGGGCAGACCTGTATGTCACTTTGTCAACGCATTGTAGTTAGTTCTCCAGATTTATTTGAGCCTTTTACTATTGTGCTTGCCCTCCCTTAGCTTTTCAGTAAACCTTGCAGCAGATGGTTTTGTGCATTTCCCTGAGGATCTTTTAAAGAGTGCAGTCTTATCTAACACTGCCCTAAAATTGTTGTTACGTGTCTCCAGATCTAACCCGGAAAACCCAGTCAATATCACATTAGAGTCAAAAGCCTGTCTGAAAGTGATTTCCATAATGTTATGCCAGACCCTTGGTTTATCGTTTCCTGCTGGATGGCAGCTACTAGGACCTTGAAAGCCAAATGCAAATGAGATCAGTGCATGGTCTGACCAGATCAATCAGAAATGGGTGAGTTTGCAGTGAGTCACAGTTGGAAAATATGCGGTAAATTGGAGACCCTAGTATGCACAGGGCCCATTGATCTTAGGTGTAAATTAAAATCCTTCAATGTAGTTATCAAAGCCTGACCTGCTGTGTCAATGCTTTCATCTATATGCATGCTAAACTCCCCCAATACTGTGAGCATAGACGGTATCCAGGAAGTTGCACAGTTTTCCCGGGATCTATAAACCAGGATACTCAAGAAGGAGAAGTTCTCAGAGATTTTAATAGAGAAGATGAGTCATCCACCCGAGTCCTTTAGCTTAAACTTGCTCACCGTCGCAGAGAATGTAGAGTGAAAAATTACCGCTAGACCTTCTCCTACTCTATTCTCATGTTCTTGCTGTAAGATGGAATAACTGTCAAGGATCACAATAGCAGAGATAGCAGTGGGATTAAGCCATGCCTCTGTCACAAACATTAGGTCCCATGTATGGTCTGATGGCAGTGACCATATTTCAAACTTATGTTTAACAGGAGATCTAGCATTTATGAGTTTGGCCTCAATTATCATGCCCTCCTTCACTCCATCGTCCCAAGGTCGAGTTCATTATAATTAACACACGTAGTGGGGCAACATCTGTATCTTAGCACACACAGAGGGAGCCTGATCAAGAAGGGCAGCCTGCAGGGAAATGCCCAGAAGAAGGCGAGAAACTAAATTTGCATTTCTTCTCACTTCTAAGGGCCCAATTCCGATCTCATTCGGAAAGGCTCCGAATCATATGCCGAATTGCCTAAACCGATCCGGAGCCCTTGCTCCTGATTGCAAAATTCACAGTTCAGAACGACCAAGTACGATGCCTTGAAAGCCTTAGCGCTGACCAAATCGGTTCCACAAGGCATTAGGAGAGATAGAGCCTTCCAGAGCCGAATCGTACAGCTCTATGGACTGGGTTCTCCAAGCGAGGAAGTACGATGAACGATTTGCGCAGCCTTCACGAGTCAGTTTGCCTGGATTGAACAAGCTGCCGGAATCGGCCTTTGGGGCCCCGTAACAGGTCCCCCTTCACCCTTGGCCCTTCACATCGAGCTTGTGGGGGTACCCATGGGCCCCCTCTTCCCAACCATGCACAGAGTGGCAGGCACCATGGGGTGCCCGCCACAGGGTGCATGATTATCCCCAATCACCCCTCTTGACAATACGTGCCTGTGTACGCATTCGGTACACAGGCTCCCATTGAAGTCAATGGGAGTCTGACCGAATCGTATCCTGATGTATGCATATGCATCGTACTTGTTCGGTTAGCCTCTCCAGATCTGAGAAAAACATTCCGGACACAATTCAGTCCCAATGCTTTCCGAACGGAATCGGATCATAAATTAGAGCAACATTTTCTTGCTCCACACAGTACTCCCGTCTCTCACCAGTTGGATAGTAAAGCTGGTGCTGGACGTGAGCCAGACGGGCACAATTGGTCTTACCTTCATCACACCCACAGTGCATCCGCTGTACATGTCTGCTGTGTGTCCACGCTGAAAGGGCGAGATTTTGATCGATACCTCATCACTATTGATCCAAACCTCGATCTGGTCGACTGAACCTTTGTTGCCTGTCTTGGAGGATGAAAGTGCCCCTGTACCAAACCAGTTCACCCAATAAAGGACTCTGCTCCCAAAGATCACAAACAACTTCTAGCTTTCAAAAGTTTATTGTAAAGATATGATAAGCTGCAAATACAGGCATCTCAGAATGAGATTCACGAGATACACAGGTCCAATTACATACATGTGCTCTCGGAAAGCCCTCAGACGAGCAACGGAAATCACTAACACAAGTTCTAAGAATAATAAAGCTATCAGCATTGACGCATATCTCTCCTTCATTTAAGTTGGAGGAAAACGCACAGGTTAGGCTGTCCCTACCCTGCTCTAGATGGTATCCCTACTTATCCAAATCCCAACCTAACAAAGGTGTCAGCAGTGAATGACCCCCAAGGGAAGTCACTCACTCTAAGTCTCTTGGTGAAAACCTATAGTTCTCCAGTCATGACCCCTCTCTGCCTACCCATCCGCTCTCTAAAGGGTCCTCAGGCATCTGCTCTAACTCCACCCAGGGGTGCTGTCCCTAATACAAAACAGTCAACAACATTTGAGACGCCCCTCGCAAGACGCCTCTCACGTGGTGTAGCTTCTGGCTTTTTCCATGCTGCTTTGTGTTGGGCCTCATACGTTAGAGTTGACCTTGCTTCTCAGACTCTTCTCCGGCCCGCTGATACCCCTTAAACATTCCGGAACCCTCCTCCATGTCTGGGCCGTCTACTGAACAGACCTCTATTCATTCATTTATAATTGGATCCCCCCTTTCCTTGCAGACAGACATCTGCAGCCAAGAACCCAACTCTCATAGACCTCCAAAAAGGCTTGCAACATTTCTTGGCCCAGACATGTATGTGTAAATCAATGTTAAAACATTTCAGGCCTACAATATTTCTCATCATGATTATAGCATTCAACTTCTTCATTAATTAAAGCATGTTAATACTCTTATTCTATTATTCAGTAAACATCTCTATAAATCATGGCCCATTTAATGCAATGACCAAAACATTAATACAATCTATGTCGTGAAAAGAAACACCTTCCCTTTTAGCTCTGGCCCTGAGGCCTACCACATTCTGCGTTTAACCACATACCATCTTACATTTTAACAGCTACACGACATGGATTCAGAAATAATCACATCTACTAAAATCATATAGTGTCACACATTTCTGTATTAGTTCCACTTCTACTTAAATCTCTACATTAGCTATACATTCAGAATATAATTACAGATACTATTAGCACTCATGGCATTTCTCCTCATGATTTGTGCTTACTACAGGTAAGTGTGATGCACTCATACATTTAGGTCAGTTTGCGCTCTCTCAGTTCCCCCCTTTGATGACCTCTCGGGGTCATCACTAACATTTAAACTGCAGTTATTGGTAGCATAACTTGTCTCTGCGCTTCCAGAGCCCTCAGACTCCTGTACTGATTATCTTGTATGACAGCCAATCTCTGCAGCTGTTCTCTTTGGGCCCTTTCCGACCTTCTTGCTCTGTACCATTTGAATACCCTCACCAATCCCCACAATATGATCCCACAGATCAATATTATGATGACAGGTTTTAGTATATACCACACAAAGCTTTTGCCTAAGGTGGAAATCCACCCTCCAACTGCACTCATTCCGTGGCCCACCTTTTCCCAGACATTTTCTCTACTCAAATCTTCGATCTCTTTGTGAATATCCGTTATGTTCCTAATAACTTTTTCAAGGGGTTTTGAATTGTCTGGAATGTAAGTGCAGCATTCCTGGACCTTCAAAGCCTTACAGACTCCGCCCTCTTTTGCTAGTAGGACATCTAACGCAAGACGGTTCTGAAGAACCATAGCCCTTATCGATTGCATCTCTCCTTCTACCAGCATTAAGGACTGAGCAGTGCTGGCAGACAACCTGTCGACGACTGTTGCCAGCCGTCTAATTTTAACATCATTAAGGATTACTCCCAAAAGAGGGAACATAGCTCCAAAGACATCTCCAACCATTTCTGCATCTCCTACATCTCTCCTTCCCCTCGAAGATGTCTTGCCCTCAATGATCACTAAGTCTTGTGCATGATATATTTTGGGGAAGACAATTGCTAAGTAACATGATCCATACCAGTTGTCAGGTAGTCTCACATAGGCATTTCTTCCACATACAAAATACACATTTGGAATCACTTGCATTCCTTTCAGGAAATCCTTAGTATAGTACTCTATATTGAAAGCATGTTCACAGTCAACTTCTCCCACGTATACATTTTCATAATACGTTTTGGCTCGGTGAAGACATAGCTTTCCTCTCTGCGTTTTATCTAAAGCTATTGGACCACTACTACCCTTTCTCTTGTGTGCCTTCTCTTCCTCGGTCCAATCTGTTTTCCATTGTCCTGATTTTTTCAAAATCTTTTGTCTCCTGTAACGATCATCCACCTGCCCTATGAACTTCTTCTCGACTTCTGACACCTTGCATGTCAGGTTATTCCTACGGGCATGTGAAGTATCTAAGGTAATCCAAGGAATGAAGAACTTGGCCAATCTGTCTTCACTCTTCCAGTAATCCCATTTGTTCATCTGCTTATAATTTGGGACTTCTGGCAACACTGAATCATAATTGGAGAAATAGTATTCAAAACTATCTCTCTCATAAAATATACTAAGCAATAAGCTACATGTAATGCCATATGTCAGCGGGAGGTGATGATATCGAATGCCTTCATCTACAGACGCCGGCAACTGCATGCAGACGTAACAATCCTTAACCTCCATGGCATCCACGTATTCATATAAGAGTTTAGCATAAGCATTTGACCTAAAGTCTCCTTGGGACTCATCTACGTGTAACCTGCGGGCTTCTGCAGCTAATAACGCTTTCTCTTGAGTGTTTTCCCTTTTCTCACCAGCAACAGTAGGTGTAAGAGTTTCTACAGAATTCACATCAGTTACCTTTGCCTCTTCCTCATGTCCCTTTACATAAGAAATTGTTACCACTAAAGCTATTAATATTATCACTCCTACTATTAGTGTACCTATTATACATTTAGCTCTGCGGTTCTGGGTGCCGGCCTCCATTTCGTCAGACAATATGGCTCTCTCTTATCTTAGCAAAAAGTTCTTTTCCTCTCGTTCCTTTACAGTCTCTTTTTAATCCTTTTGTCTTTAGAATCCACACAACTGGAAGCTGACAACCTTCTTCGCAAAAGTCCTTTAACAGTTCAATAAAGACAACCCTAGCCCTTCTCCATCAACTCAAGGGAAGTTCCCTAAAATTCTCTGCTTCCTGGGCGCTAGGTAATCTTCTTTTTCCTGTTCACTTTATTTACAAAAGTCCTTTAACAGTCTACTATCAAGCCTGTGCCTGCAGCTTCGATAGCAAAGTTCAGTATTTCCAAACGAAGATTGTGCTCTTCATGTGCTGTTATCGTTGTACCAAAGTCGGGGAATTGCAATTCTGAGAGAAACATGTGTTTTAACTTGCTGAGGCGGGGAGGTCTGGGGAGCATGAATGTTAGTGACCCTTCTTGTTCGACTCCGGGTACCAACAGTCGTATTTCCACGGTGACAATGGGCTCAGAGCTGGACACCACCACCGCTCGGATCCTCCCTGTCTCCGGTTTCACAGACATTTGTCGCCAGATATGTCCACTCAGGTGTGGAGTATCTTCTGTTAGGCACACGCACTCTTCTTGACCTTCTTCGGTCGGGTGCTTCAGCGCCCTGAGCACCTTCTTCCGGGTCTGAGTCTTCTGATATCGGAGGAAGGGTTACCTCTGGAGTTGACCTCAGGCTAGAGCTCCTTCTTTGCGGCCAATTAGCTTCTCCACGTGCCCTTCTACTCCTTCTTCTTCTTGTCTGTTCTCGCTCCCGGTCAGACCTGTCAGTGTCTGACTCGTACTCCCAGCTACTTTCTCCTTCTGTAGCGTCGTCTGTTTCGCTGTTGTACTGACCGTCCTCAGCTTGGTCAGACTCGTTCCCTGCTTCCGCTGGCACCTCTACAGCTTGGCTAGCCCCCTCTATGGCTTCTCGGTCCTCTTCTGGACGTCTATCCGAGAGAGGAGCTGTTTCTTCCCGAGGTGCTGGAACCCTTCGCGTATGTGACGCGTGGATCCAATTGGGCAGGCCTCCCACCTTCACAGCTGTGTTCGTGATCAGGATGATCTGGAAGGGCCCACGCCAACGAATATCCAAACAGCTTCTTCTCACATGTTTTTTCACCAGGACCCAGTCCCCAGGGTACAGGTCATGGCACGGGCCCTGGCACGATGGAACCTCGGCAGCCTGCACCTGAAGGGACACAGAACGAATGGCGTCAGACAGCCCCTTACAATAGTCCAGGATCATATCATCTGTGATATTTAACAGTGCAGTAGTTGGGACAGATGGCAGCCTCATTGCTCTCCCCATTAACACCTCATGTGGTGACAACCCCGTTCTTCTGTCTGGGGTACTACGAAGGCTCATGAGGACCAATGGCAGGGCGTCAGGCCAACTCAGGGTCGTTGAGGAACAAACTTTGGCTATTCTGGCCTTGATCGTGCCATTGATCTGCTCCACAATTCCTGAGGCTTCTGGTCGGTAACTGCAATGCAACTTCTGATCGATATTCAGAGCTGCACAAATCATTTTCACAAGCTCGCTGTTAAAATGTGTTCCCCTATCTGATTCCAAAAAGGCCGGCACCCCGAAGCGCGGAATGAGTTCCCTAAGCAGTAACTTGGCCACTGTGAGGGTGTCGCACCTACGTGTAGGGTATGCCTCAACCCATCTGGAGAACACACAAACAACCACCAGGACATAGCGGAGGCGGTTGCACCTTGGCATTTCAATGAAATCTATCTGCATTCGATTGAATGGACCTCCAGACCTTCCTATGTGGCTCAGTGCAACTGGTGTTCTTTTTCCTACGTTCAGCTGCTGACAGGTCACACAACGCTGGCACACTGCTTCTGCTGCTATTCTAAACTTAGGATTGTACCAAGTCTGTCTAAACACTCTCAGCATAGCATCTCTCCCTAAGTGTACGGGACCATGTATGAGTCTAGCCATTGGACTCACCATCTCATTGGGCAACACTGCTCTGCCGTCTGCTGAGACCCAAAAATGGGACTCACCCATTACACATCCTGCCTTTTCCCATGTTTCTTTTTCAGAATCAGGAGCATTTTCTTGCATGTTTGACAGTTCATCCCAAGTATCAACAGTTTCCAGTATCATGGCTAATTCAGTCCTTACATTTATTCCACCCACTTCCACCTCTGTGAAAGAGTACCCTTGTTCCGCGCAATACCGCGCAACTTCATCAGCATATCTATTGCCTTTTGAAACGAAGTCCTCATTTCTGGTATGTGCGGTGCACTTTACAACTGCGATACCTGCTGGGCATTGCAACGCCTCTAACAACAGGCGCACAAACTCTCCATTGCGAATGGGAGAGCCTGAAGAGGTCATGAACCCTCTTTGAGACCATAACTGCCCGTAATCATGAACTACCCCATAACCATATTGGCTGTCGGTGTATATGGTGACTCGAATTTGATTGCTTGCCAAGCAAGCACGTGTCAAGGCAATAATCTCGGCTACCTGAGCGGAGTGTACTCCTTCCAGGCACCCAGCTTCCACAACTCCAGTAATTGTACAAACAGCATAAGCTGCTCTCAACTGCCCAACTTCGTCTCTTACACATGAGCCATCGACAAAGAAAATTTCGTCTGGGTCGGTCAGTGGCTCATCTACGATGTCGGGTCTGGGTTTGGTGCATAGTTCAGTCACATCAAGGCAGTCATGGTCTGTACATTCATCATCATCCTCGATATCATTTGGGAGTGGCATCAAGGTAGCAGGGTTCAAAACAGAGCATCTCTTGAGGGTCACATTCTCTGCAGCAAGAATAACTTGCTCATATCGCGTGAGCCTGCTGTTGGTCAGATGCTGTGTTTTGGTCCTGGTCATCAACAGTTCAACAGAATGGGGCACGCACACCTCTAACGGGTGCCCCATGACGATATTTTCACATCTCTCAATGCTGACACCCGTTGCAGCAACGGATTTGAGACATCCGGGCAACGCTGCGGCTACTGGGTCTAAAGTAGCCGAGAAATAAGCAACTGGTCTACGGGCATTCCCATGGATTTGGACTAACACAGACAACGCGCAACCTTCTCTCTCACAACAGTAAAGAAAAAATGGTTTATTGTAATCAGGCATTCCCAATGCCGGAGCACGACACAGGTCCTCTCGCAGCTGTAGGAATGCCATCAAACAGTCTTTGTCCCATGGTACCGGATCGCTCACCTCCTTGTGCGTCAGTTTTTGCAAGGGCTTTGCTTTCAGTGAAAAGTTCACGATCCACTGTCGGCAATAACCCACCATCCCTAGGAACATCCTGACCTCTCTCTGTGTCTTAGGCGCATTCATTTTCATGATCGCCTCTATCCTGTCTGGTGACACCTTTCGTTTGCCTTTCTCTATTCTGTGTCCCAAGTACTGCACTTCTGTCAGGCAGTACTGCAATTTCCCCGGGGACACCTTGTGCCCATTGGCAGCTAGGTGATTTAACAAAGCAATGGAGTCCTCCCTGCAAGCTTCTTCTGTTTCTGACGCCACGAGGAGGTCGTCTATGTACTGGACCAGAACTGACTTCTGGGGCAGCACTAGACTTTCAAGATTTTTCTTCAAAAGCTGGTTAAAGATCGATGGGCTCTCTGTATACCCCTGAGGGATACGACACCATGTTAGGACGCGATTTTCCAGCTTAAATGCGAAAAGAAAATGGCTTTCTTCGTCCAGAGGGATCGAAAAGAAAGCCTGACAAAGATCGCTCACAGTGAACCACTCAGCTTGGAATGGAATCTGAAACAGTATCACTGATGGATTCGGTACCACTGGACAACACGAAACGACTATGTTATTAATCTTTCGAAGGTCCTGTACTATCCGAAATTTCCCATTTGGTTTCTGCAGACCCATAATCGGGGAGTTGCATGGACTACCCACGATTTCTTTCAGTATTCCCTGTTTAATCATGGACTCAATCACGGGTTTTATGCCTGCAATCGTTTCTGGAGTCAATTTATATTGGGGTGTTCTTGGGAACTCAGCATGCGGTTTCACTACAATTTTCACTGGGTCCACCCCTTTGACCAATCCAATCTCCTCCCCAGTGAAATCCCATACTTCTGGTGCCACTGTCTCTCTCAAGTCCCAGGGGAGCTCATCTACTGTCAAAGTAGGGTACAGCTCCACGCATATTCTTGAGTTTGCAACTTTGAAATCTGCGTCATCATCATTGGTCAATACCTCCACTCCCTGAGGTGTACAGTATATAGTACAATTCAATTTACACAACAGGTCTCTCCCTAGCAGACACACAGGACTTGAATCGCAAACCACAAACTGGTGCTCATCGCTGTACTTCCCTATTTTCACCTGTACCGGTTCTGTCAATTGGCTGGTTATTCTCCTGTTTGCGACCCCCACCACCTGTATGGTCTCTCCAGACATGGGCAGGTCTGGAACTGCAGCTGATCTGATCGTGGATCTAGTGGCTCCTGTGTCCACCAGAAATGTCGTAGGGCACCCTGCTACTTCTGCTTCCACATAGGGTCCCCTCTGGTCCACCTCCAAGGCTGCCCCGAGGGTGCAGTCTTCTCTTTCCACTCTCTGTCCGGTTAATGGGTCCACATAATAGCACTCTTCCCCTTCTACAAACAGGGGCATTTGTCTATAGGTCTTACCCATAGTCCCTACTCGAGGAGGTTGCGGGAACTGGGCTCGGGGAGGAGCCCCCCCCCCTTTGAGCACCTTTCCTTGGTATGGCGTCACCCCTCTTGTAGGCGCGCTCTGGACCTCTTCCTCCTCTATCTCTTGTTCTCCTATCTCTACATTGTAGGGACACTCGCGTTTCCAATGCCCCACCTCGTTACACTGGTGGCACCTAGTCGTCTTCTTCAAGGCAGCTATGTCTAATCTGGGTCTAAAGGTGGAACTCTCCTCATTGCCCTTGTTCTGACTATACTGCTTCTTTCCTCCTGTACCTGTTCCTTGCTGCTGTTGCTGTTGTCCCCCCTTCCCTGCTGCCTGCATCTGTACCACCATCAACTTTTCTTTTAGTTTCTTAGCCTTGGAGTCTATCTCATCACAGCAGTACCTGGCATATCTCAGTATTTCGTCTAGGGGTTTACTTTGCCAACAAATCGAGTGTTGCTGAATCATTAAACTAATATCCGGTCTCAGTCCCAGGACGAACTTGGACACAAATTGCCCTATGTCTTTTGGATCCATTACATCCAAGCCGCTATACTGTTTAAACGCCTTCAGCAATCTCTCGTAATATTCGTGGACGGTCTCTTTGGGTTCCTGTCTTGTTCGGTCTATTCTGACCCAATCTATGTCTTGCATTGGCACTTTCTCTTTCAGCCAAGTCATCACTCTCTCGAATTTTGCCATCACAATCTCGGACGGCCCATTAGTCTTAGCATCTCTCTCTGGCTCCGTTGTGGGCCACTCAGCGCTAACCTTGCATGCTGTCCACAGATCTCCTGGTACTACAATGTCAAACAGCGTGTTCAGATCTATCCATAGGACCTTTGAGATTTTTACAAATCTCTCCACTTGCTTGTACCACTCCACTGGGTTTTCCCGCAATTTGGGGAAGGAGGTGGTAAAAGCAGTTAATCTCCCCTACTCCAAGGGACATGTACATAGTTCCCATTTGCGACTTCACGCAAAGGGTAAGCTTCTATTCCCTGCTGTCCTCCTGGTGTCATACCAAGCGTGCTTCTCCTGCCGGTCCCTTTCTTGGACCACCTCTCTTCCCACTTATCTAGTGCCCTCCATGTCCTTATTCCAGCGATCAGTTCCCTTATGTGCGTTTTCAGCCCAATCGTTCTCCTCTCATCTAGGTCTCGATCTGTATAATGTAGCCTGTGGTTACCCTGTAATGCTTTGGTTCTTGACAAGTCCACCATATATTTGCCTGCTAGTTCGACTAACTTCTCATGGACTGCTCTCGCTTTTCGAGTAATGTCCTTTGCCATATACAGTATTTCATCCTGTTCATACATTTCCATTCTTTCTAAAGGCAGGGTACCATCTATCATGTCATCCAGGTCTGACCTTAAACTGGCGACATCGAGTCTCTTGGCTTTTATCTCAGCTCGCAATAGGTCTTTCGAAGGGGGCTCACTGGTCTCCCTACCATCCCAACTTCGAGCTCTACGTTTGGGCTCGGGAGAGTTAATGGGTGCCCTCCCTTGCTCCCATCTCTCCAGGTCCCATGCTCGGCCATCCGATCTTGGAAGGTGATGGAACACGGGCCTGTTACCCCTACTCTTGCTCTGCCCACTCTCTTCTTCTTCTCTCCTCTCACCGCACACCTCTCTGTTATTTTCCCTCTGGTCGCTACTCTCCCTTTGCCTAGTATCGCTCAGTATCCGATACGATCCTTCCTGGTTCCCCATATTCCCTGGGCTGCGCTCATTTCCGTCATCACAGGGACTATGGTGCGACCTCTCACAACTCCCATTCAGTTCTCTGGTGCCGGGCACACAGTGTGGACACTTAAAGCTGTTTCTGTACTCTTGCGCCCTCCTCTCCCCTTCACTGAGTATTGGGCGCGCCACCCCTCCACTCCCGGGGCCCCCGTTTTCCAGGTCTGTTCTATCTCCTCTCCGGGCCCAATGGGTGACTCCCCTACTATCTCTCTCTCTACAGTCCCACTCCGGGCTGCTCTCCCCAGCCCCGCAGTGAGTCCGAGCTCGGCTGTCCTGACTTTCCCTTTCAGCTTCTGCAGCTATGATGCTCTTGTGAGCCTCCACTGCCTCATCCCACTTCTTCATGTACTCATTTAGCTCTTGAAAGGATTTTCGTCCAGATCCCCTCAGATCCACTGGCCATCTAGGGCCCCCAGGATCCCCTCCTGGGTCCCCTGCTGTGTGCATCGGGGTGCTCCACTCTCTCGGTATCGGCATCTGACTTGGGGAATTAATCGTATCGTTCCTCCTTGCCGTCCCTGCTCTTTCTCTGTCTTTCCGTACCCGTTCTTCCCCTCTTGCTCTCTCTTGGTCATATATCGATATTATAGGACCTATGGTAACAGGTACCTGTAGTGCATCTGGTAATGCGTAGGATGTGGCGCTCTCCGTTTCCGGCGCTCTTTGTACCACAAACCTCCCGACTACCTGTTGCACCTGACTAGGCTGGGACAGCTCTTTCTTTGCCTCAGGATCCCACTCTGAACTGGGAAGCGGTCCATGCTCTCCTGCATTGCCCCCCTTTTCTCTTTCACTATGCTCGACCTCTCCCCCTGCCCTATTATACGGGGGTGGCCTGTCTGTCAATAATCTGTTTATCAGGCTATCCTCTGTTTCGCTCTCATCATCTTCTTCTAGGGGGCTTTTATTTACGGGCACCTCTAACACTGGGTACAGTTTATTTACTTCCATGTTATGCACTCTCCATCTTTTAGCATCCGCATCCCACCTGGCATCCTGCACTGCCCTTACCGATCGTTTCACCCTTTCTTGTCGTCTGTTCATATTCTTTTCATGCGCTGCCCTAATCCATGCTTCAAGAGCTTCAAACTGGGTCGGTCTAGGCAAGGGTCTCATTGAGGTCATGACTGATTTTAATCGATGTAACACCTCTAATCTGAACGTCCCGTACTTCGGGAACGTCAGTTCCTCATTTCCTTCAGTAATCTTACTCCACTCTGATATCCAAAGGATCGTATGCAACCCAACATTCACTGCCATGTAACGAGCTGGCGTACCCTCCGGCGGGGCTTCTTCCCCTTCATACGATCCCCGCTTCTCTTTTTTAAACACCGCTCTCAGCCATTTAAAACACTTCATAATTATGCGCACAATATCCAGCCTCGCTACTCTGTTTACTTCCTGATGACAATCCACCAATCCTGTCGCGGCTTTGCTAACTTGGCCTATCGCAGCGCGGTCTTTCTCCGGTCGGCCAATCACGTCGCGACCCTGTCTGACGTCTTTGCTAGCTGGCCTATCACAGCGCGGTCTTTCTCCGGTCGGCCAATCACGTCGCGACACTTTCTGACGTCACTTTTCTCCGCTTCGCAGCAGCACCCCTCCTTTCTCAACTCGTCTCCCGGTTATGCATGCGTCCCATTCATACACCGAAAAATGACTACTTCCGACCAAGCGGTCACTTCTCTCGACTGTACGTCCACAGTCTATATGTAATTGTCAACACAACTGACGAAATGTCTATCGTCTCTCTGATAGGTTGCTTACACACACAGTAACTTCCGACCAGCGTCCGTTACTCACGCACTCACTCTTACGTTCCCCCTATCTCGGTCTTTCGGGTGATCAATGGTACCTCATGACCCCCTTCACACTAGTTGACAATTACTCTGGGTGTCCGATACACCCGAACCACTTAAGCTCTCCTTGAACTTAAGATTTCCACCGGTTGCGCGCGCTCACAACCTGTTCCACAGTCACTCTACAGACATTCAACTCCGCCAGACATTACAACATAGATACAATACAAAACACCGCAATCTAACACGCATAACCCTTTATACTCACTCTCGACCGATACTGCTGCTTTTTCTGTCTCACGTCATCCGGATCTTCTTCGGCGGGCGGTTCTTCCGATCATCGATCTCTAGGGGCCTTGGGGTAAGCTAACCTGGCCTAGGTCACCGTCCTCAAGAAGGCAACCATCCTCTATAGCTACCAACTGAAAGGGCGAGATTTTGATCGATACCTCATCACTATTGATCCAAACCTCGATCTGGTCGACTGAACCTTTGTTGCCTGTCTTGGAGGATGAAAGTGCCCCTGTACCAAACCAGTTCACCCAATAAAGGACTCTGCTCCCAAAGATCACAAACAACTTCTAGCTTTCAAAAGTTTATTGTAAAGATATGATAAGCTGCAAATACAGGCATCTCAGAATGAGATTCACGAGATACACAGGTCCAATTACATACATGTGCTCTCGGAAAGCCCTCAGACGAGCAACGGAAATCACTAACACAAGTTCTAAGAATAATAAAGCTATCAGCATTGACGCATATCTCTCCTTCATTTAAGTTGGAGGAAAACGCACAGGTTAGGCTGTCCCTACCCTGCTCTAGATGGTATCCCTACTTATCCAAATCCCAACCTAACAAAGGTGTCAGCAGTGAATGACCCCCAAGGGAAGTCACTCACTCTAAGTCTCTTGGTGAAAACCTATAGTTCTCCAGTCATGACCCCTCTCTGCCTACCCATCCGCTCTCTAAAGGGTCCTCAGGCATCTGCTCTAACTCCACCCAGGGGTGCTGTCCCTAATACAAAACAGTCAACAACATTTGAGACGCCCCTCGCAAGACGCCTCTCACGTGGTGTAGCTTCTGGCTTTTTCCATGCTGCTTTGTGTTGGGCCTCATACGTTAGAGTTGACCTTGCTTCTCAGACTCTTCTCCGGCCCGCTGATACCCCTTAAACATTCCGGAACCCTCCTCCATGTCTGGGCCGTCTACTGAACAGACCTCTATTCATTCATTTATAATTGGATCCCCCCTTTCCTTGCAGACAGACATCTGCAGCCAAGAACCCAACTCTCATAGACCTCCAAAAAGGCTTGCAACATTTCTTGGCCCAGACATGTATGTGTAAATCAATGTTAAAACATTTCAGGCCTACAATATTTCTCATCATGATTATAGCATTCAACTTCTTCATTAATTAAAGCATGTTAATACTCTTATTCTATTATTCAGTAAACATCTCTATAAATCATGGCCCATTTAATGCAATGACCAAAACATTAATACAATCTATGTCGTGAAAAGAAACACCTTCCCTTTTAGCTCTGGCCCTGAGGCCTACCACATTCTGCGTTTAACCACATACCATCTTACATTTTAACAGCTACACGACATGGATTCAGAAATAATCACATCTACTAAAATCATATAGTGTCACACATTTCTGCATTAGTTCCACTTCTACTTAAATCTCTACATTAGCTATACATTCAGAATATAATTACAGATACTATTAGCACTCATGGCATTTCTCCTCATGATTTGTGCTTACTACAGGTAAGTGTGATGCACTCATACATTTAGGTCAGTTTGCGCTCTCTCAACGCCATGTCCTGCATTCTATACTCCCTCAAAGCTGAATGACTGCCCCCACGTGGCCACAAACACAAGAGTGCACATGATCTAAATGGCAGCCTGAAATGGCAATTTTAGTGTGAGGACAAAATGGCGCCTCAAGATTAAATTATTTTGAGCTTACAGCAGTGAAAAAAATCTTTCAAAGTGAGGTAAATAAATAAATAAATAAATAATCCACATTTGTATAGCGCACAATCACCCGTAAGGGTCTCTAGGCGCTGGGGGCCGTCGGGAAGATTAAGGAAGCTATTGCCCAGAGTCACATGGTGCTGGGCTAACCTGCCACCGGAGCCGGGGATCGAACCCTGATCCCCAGATTCCAGCGTCAGTCGCCCTGGCCGCGGCGCCACACCTCTAGAGTATCCCACTTTCAATCAAATTGCTTTTAAACCCCCTCAGTATTTTTAAAAATCAATACCCCGTTGCAATTTCAGTCTTTGAGCATTTGTCAACCTTGTAAAAAAAATATTCATTTAAATAATCGTTTAAAATGAATCCAAATTGTAATCAAGCAGAAATACACACACAGATTCAACAATTAAATTCTGATAATTACACCCACTCTGCATCCGGCTGGGGGAAACACACCAATTTCCTTTTCAATTTGTAGCTGGAGGGGTTGTTGTTCTGAATGTTTGTATCTGCAGTGAAAAGAGAAAGCTGATCAAGCAATATGCGGAATTGATTGCAGGTCCCTCACTGGCCCACATAGGTAGTGTTACCATCATCACTTTGTGAACATAAGTGAAGACTACAAGGTTGACAAATCTACGTCTTCTACTTCAACTAGGTGGTCCATGACCAATCACTATACTCTAACACCCAGAAAAACCAGGATGAGCCATGTGTCTGGAAACATTTTCACTGGGCTCTGTTTTTTGTGCTATCATTATTTGAATAAATAAAGTGGAAAACAATTCAAGGTTGTGGATGGGGAGCCATTATCGACCGAGATTAAACGTAATTGATTATACATATCTCATTTAGCTTTGAAAATACTGTTCACCTGACCATTTGCAATGTTGTCCGTTGCCCAATTATATGCTGGTAAAAGAATATAATTCATTATAGCCTCGTGCAATATGTTCCTTGCTGACAGACTGCGGAAAACAATGTCATACACTGGGAACAGATTCTTCAACAAATATTCAAAATTAGAAATCCTCTTTGCGTCACATAATTCCAGCCTTGCATTTTAATGGGATTTTTCACCCCAGACGAATGAAGCCAACAGGATATTATGATTATAAAAAGGGAAAGTGTTTGCTAAAAAACAAAAAGAGGCAATATTAATGGAGGACAAATTTTATTACATTCATTGTAACAAGTAAAGAGAGAATGAGAGACATGCCACAATTTTAGAATATCTAATCTAGTTTTCCTTCAGAACTCCTTACAGCTACATTTATAGATTTCCTCAGTTGTCATATGTGAGAGGAAGATTATGATAGCAGAGCTAGAACTCTGGAAACAATACCCCTACACCGACATTTCAAAGGATGACATCAATTTTAGCCCACTGAACCCAAGAAAGCTCAGCATGCGTTGTGAACAACGTTTTAATTGACGTTTTTGCACTTCTGGATCAATAAAGATTACAGTGTCATCTGTATCTAACCACATTGTGGTTGCCTCAGATATATTTGGCCCAACCAGTATGTCCAGGCTGGCTATTTCGGATAAACCTGGCAAGGGGGTCAAGAAAAAGGCTAAATAGTTAAAGAGATAGAGAACATCCCGAATGAGTGCCTCTTTCAGGTCTGACCCCATGTGGTGCCCTCTAAAGATCCATTCAGTCACACAAGTGAATGCTTGGTTGCTCAGGGACATGATTGTTTACATTAACCTGACAACTGTAATGTGTACTATGATTGATCTATGTTAAGCATATAACAAAAATAGCAATGGAAGAGCAATGGCATGTGCCACAATGTGATTATTCCGCCGATACTAGGGTCCAAATCATATGCTGTATATGTATAAGCATAAATGCAGTTTATATCAAATGCCAATAAAAAATGGTAAAAAAAGGATCAATTCAGTAGAAGCACCCGGATTAAGGCATAACTAACCTGGTAAAGTTGGTAGGGAATTCATTCCCCTTTATGGCAGGCATCCAAAGAAAGTACGAATGCCGCCAGTCTGCTCTTGAGCCACCTGGCAGCTCTGATCTTCTGCACTACCACACTCCTTCCTCTTAACTTTCATCCCAGCACCCTGCACAGTACATAGAGACACTTGTTGACAGCAGAAACCCTTCAGGGCTGCTGTTGCCATGCACCTGTTCGTGCTGGCCTATGGTCCTGTTTAAAGCAACGAGTGAATACTTTCTTTAAGGCAAGTGTTCTGCCTTCCTTTCTGCTGATACAGAACTAGGTGACCATGCCACTACTTCCGCAGAATCAAGCCAATGCCTGGTGAATTCTGTCTGTGGATGTAACACTGACTCTAGCATATGCTATTCTAATGGATGCTGATCATCCATTACATGGTCATATTGTTTAACTACTGTGCCATAGTTTTAATCAGCACTATTACTGCAGATGCAGAAATAGGACTTGTTTGTTTAAATTACTTTTTAAATCATACCATGTGCTTATCACAAAACATAATTTCCTGCATTTGATATATGGCGTGTGCATGTCTTCATCATTTTTATGGGAACCCGCTTTGTCTCTAAAATCATTTCTACTGTGTACAAGATGGATACATAAATCATGCTTCACAATATGAAACAGGTGACTGGGACCACTGGAAATGGCCAATTCCATCTCCCTCATTTTGTCACAAATAATGTGCAGAATGATGGCATGGTGAGACTAATATCTTGGTGGGCAATGTGGAAGGCTAAATTTTATTGCAAAGATTGTACAACTCCGGGGATTGTTGTGTCACATCTTATATTTCTTATATTACTCATAATGCAAAGATTCTTTGCTAAATTCTTGTTTTCAGTTTCTGTCAAATTTGTGTCAGGAACTAACCACAGTCATTTAGTTGGCGGTGTGCAGTTATGATTAGGCAGTGCATTCCAAATGTTCTACTCATACCCAAAGACACCCTATCTTTGATGATATAAGCAAGGCTAGCCTGAGTCCTCCTAAAATGGTTGTTTTTGCAGTTATTGTTTCTTGAAGTTCCCAATCCAAGATGGGGCTAATATTTTTCCTGTGATGTCATTTCATGTTTACAAATATATTAGTAGACATGTCGGAAGCAATAGATGCATTGCAACTGATTTAGTTCAGTTATTTTTCATAGCATTCAGTGCCCACTTGCTATTGTTTTGGTCCCTGATTTTTTCTAGAATTTGTAGCTTGACACCAGCGTGTATATCTAGTCTTGGAAGATCTATGTGGGGCTTGTTCAACCCTGATTAAAGGTGGTTTTCATGCCTTACTTTTTTACGTCTGTTTTTACTCATCATCTTCAATCAAGAACTACCAACTCCAACTGTTTCTGCCCCTTGTGGCTTTTCTTCCTACCTAGGACCCTCTTAAGGAGATACTTCACACCTTCCACAATTTATATGCGGTGTAGTGTGACGCCTTGGCTACTGGGCGGAGTTACCCTTCCTCTGGCCACAAAGAAGGAAACTTGTTAGAGCTTATAGTCCTTGACTGTTTGTGTCGGATTTATTTAATCTTAGACCAGTCGTCTTTATGTACCAGAGTATGTTCTTCCTTAAGAAGTGACCATGTGGTGGTCCTATCCTTCTCTGTTTACTCATGAATAGAAGTTGATCCACTCTGGTGCATCTTGAGGGATCAGCAAATGTATTTCTACAGAATTCGTTCTTTTCAGGAATCAAGTTGGATTTTCTCTTGTTTGCCTAAATGGAAAGCAAATGGTTGAACTCTATTAATTCAGTGATGTATGATTTAATCTGTACAAAAGAGCTTCAATCCATAGTCCTGAATCATTGTATTAGCTCTACCTTGTGGGAGGCGCAGTAGGGCGTTTCATTACTAAACGTTTGTCAGGAGGCCAATTGGGTATCCTTCTTAACTTTTGTAGCTCATCACAGAATGAGGGTAGGAGCCTTATCTAGATCAGACTTTGCAGTAGGGGTAGCTTACTGTCTTACGCTCTGTCTTACTGATTCTTTTGCTTCAAAAGTCACATGATTGTACATTCTTACATGTCATATTTGTGTTTTTTCAAGGTAAAAGACATGTTTCACCTTCCATTATTCTATAATCTACCTTCTATATCATGATTTAATAAGGCCTGAGATGAAGAAAAGGAACAAGGTCAAAAATTTACCAGTAATCATCATTACTCCAGGCCCCAATCTTCCATTACACAATACCTGCACCACTCTATTCCATACTATTGATTGGCTCAAACCCCTAAAACAAGACTAGAGGTACTCATTGGCTGCCAGTGTCATTGTAACAGTGATAAGGTATTACTGCGTATGTGACTTTAGATATACAACCAGAATGTTGTGGAAGACATATCGTCATAAACAAATGTTGTATACCTTTATGGTACATGATGGAGATAAGAAGACTAGAAAATCAATTCTTACCTATATATACTTATCTTTATGATATTTTGGTTCTCAACTACTTAGGACATAACATTTTTGGTCTCAATATTTCTGTCTAGAGTGACATACAATTTACTTGCAAAGGGTCCCAAGGTGTTCATGGGACCCTGCAGTCCCAATCCAAAGAGCTGATTTGGCGGGTGCTATGTTATCTTACACTTTATGTGTTTAGCGCATGTTTACCAATTACTTGACCTCATAATGCTTAGTGCACAGGGGAAATCTACCAAAAAAGGGGCTCACCAAACAGCCCTGGGTCAAGTGAATGGGTTTAGTGTGGTATGGCATTTGAGGGCTTCCATTTTGAGTGTTGCGCATGAGGGATCAAAACCATAGGAACGTGCTGTAAGTTTTAAGTTACCTCCCCACTGTGCTTTGCAGCAGGTGTTCAAGACATTGGCCCTGTATGCCTGTGTCAGTAATGCATTTCTTTTTGGTTTTAGGGTAGTCTACGATGAGTAGTATGACTCTCGCCCTTTCCTAATGTTTTAGTTAATATATACTAGAGTTGTCATTAGAGATGTGGCAGTTCTGCTCTAATGTGGAGTTCTCCAAGCGACTTAGAATATGTAGACTGATGTTGCCTCTGGCAGCCAGCCAGCCAGTTAGAATATGGAATCATCTGAATCACTTTGGGGCTCCAGTTGTTTTTGATATTCTTTGCTAATTGTCTAATTGTTGAGTAGTGTGCTTATCGTTTTCATGTTTTCAGATCCTGTACATTTGTTGCTCACTTGGGTTGTAGTTTGTACCCATTATCCTTGTCCTTCAAATTCCCAGGTTCTGCTTGTTGTAGACTCATGGCCCTTAAAGTTTATTACCTTGTTCTTGTTACTTTAGTATCATTCTCTCAGTGCCTGTTATGATTCTTTGAGGTCAGAGTGTTTAACCGGTCCTCCCCAATCAAAAGATGCACTGGTGGTGATCCCTAATGGCAAGTCCTCTATCTGGGAGCATTTCAGGGATTCATCCCCTTCTGTCACAGGATTGTTCATAGATGCTGAAGTGAGGTAAGTTGAGACAGTAGCTAATACGTATTTAAGTCATTGGGTGCCTGTGCAATGAGGCCTCTTGTTTCCTTCTGTGATAGGTTCTTAGTTGTATTATACTTAGTCATTTGAGTTTGGAGTGAGCAATTAAGGCAGAGTGCTCATGTTGGCAGAGGGATGATTGTGAGTATGTATGACGCCTCACCGACAGTGAAGTATATTATGTGGGGTGCATCGTATGGTACCAGAATATTGTGGCCTATACATCGTCTGACAAAACTATAGTGTCCCAAATAATATAATCAAAAATATTGGCATTTTGGAGTTATTATTAATAGAAAATCTACACCAAAGGAGCAATATTTTTGGAAACTATATTTCTCTCAGATGTTATTTTCGTTATTGATATTCTGGCTTGACACCCGGATACAGAGTGTGGAGATGTGGGTGTTAAGGTGATGACTGTATGATGGAGTGGTGTACTGTTACTTAGTGCATGTGGTGGGTCATCAGAAAAGCTTCATGCTTGTTTTGGGGTGTGATTTGTAGTGTAACTGCAGGGCGGTGACGTAGGGAGGGGAGGGGCAGGGTGGGGGGTTGTAATGTATGGATTACGGACTTTAACAGGTAAGTAAACATATACATTAATAAAACGAATTTCGCTGTGTGCACTGCATCACCAAATGCGATGAAGTGCGTGCAACAAAATTCGTTTTATTAATTTATATGTTTACTTACCTGTTAAAGTCCGTAATCCATACATTACAACCCCCCACCCTGCCCCTCCCCCTACCTACGTCACCGCCCTTCAGTTATACCTACCACCGGCCGTGGCTGATTGTGTGTACTGTACTGTACTGAGTAGTTTGTGTCCTGGTATTTGCTTTAACTAGACCTCTAATAGTTGTTGTGAGATATGTTGGCAAAATGCGGTATTGCTCAACATTAGGTAGAATGGTGTAGTGTACCTTATGGTTGGTGCTAATGGGATAGTAGTGCAACATGTTGACCTTTGATATAACATGATATTCTGTGGACTCAGGTATTTAGGTCTATATCATGATACTTATATGACACAGAAGGTTTAATTGTGCTGGATTTGAGCAGTGGATGTTAATTTAGGTTTAATGTTGTGTTTTGTTTTTTACTTGGGATTGATGTTAAGAGATGTCATGATATGTGGTCAGGCCCTTCGGATCTTGTCTATTGAGATAAAAGATAGCCTTATTGTATAATTTTGTAGGGTAACATTGTGTGCAAATTAAATGTTGAGGGTTGCAGGGCCTTTGACCCATGTTGCAATGGTGTAGGGCAATATTTGACAAGGGGCATTGTAGGGTCATGTTGTGGTGTTATGTTGACTTTTTTGTAATTTGTGATCCATCTTTGCTCAGTTCAGCCCATCTTTCCAGCCTTAATTGGGTGGAGACAATGTGATTTGAGTTGTACCATACCCACAGGGTGGCATGCATGGATGCATGTTCTAGGTAGTGGATCAGATCCTCACAGAGTTGATGTGGATTGTAGGATATCATTGATGTATGTGTTTTGTATGTAGAGGTTCCAAAAATGGTTGTAGTATGTTATGGTATTGTGTGTTGTGAGATATTGATGTGTTGCTTGGGAAACATAACAGAGGCACGGAATAGCAGGTTGCATGTGATGTAGTGAAGTCTTGTAATGTATGTGGAATTGTTAAATGTGTGAGTTGATGTTATGCAGTGTTATATTGAATCACTTGATATTTCATCAAGGTGGGATTTTTGTTTTGGGGTGGTGTGTTTATGTAGTTGATGGTGTAGTGTGAGGTGGTACATTAAGAGGAGTGCCTGCATGTAGGCAGATGTTTTTATCTAATGTACCAATCATTTGCAATTATTTTAAAGATTTTTCTACACACACACACCGCCTCATATAGTTTATGTTGTCGGCAGGTAGTTGGCGGAGGATAGGCACAGAGTTTTGTGTGCTGTTGCCACATTGTGAAGTGTTGAGTAGTTTGTACATAGTAATTGTTGGCCATGTAAGGGTCTGTCGTGAGGTTGGAGGTGGTGTTTATTGTGTTCTGGGTTATTGAGGCTGCCGTTCCAGTGATGGTTGATGGATGTGAAGGGGTCTAAGGAGGTATTAGTGCCACTGGATGTACAATATGTTCCTTCTTTGGCAATTTTCCCAGGTACATGCTTTGGTAATACAAATCTGTTAACACGAGAACACAAATTGCCTCATTTGCTTGAGATGAAGCCCTTATGCAAATGGGGGTATGCAGATATTTGAAAGCACTTAACTCAACCTAATGAATAAATGTAGCAACTGGAATGCATGTGGCTAGGAGAGTAATTTGCCACTACACCGCTAGACAGAATGCTGTACATTTGATAAACTGTCATCAGAGGTAAAAAAGGCTAATACACTATTGTTCATGGTTAGCCTTACTTTTAAATTGCCTGGTCTAATAGTCTTAACAATTCTCTTTCCAATACCTAGCAATATGAGTAAAAGAGTGGCGATTCCTGTGTGGACGGGGTGAAAAAACATTCTTAGTCAAATTTTGATTTTGGAAACCCAAAAGGTATTTTTTATATGTAGGTCTCTGGCAGTTGAGGGTCATGTTCTGCTTTGTTGGCACGTTGATGTATTTTATACTAACGCAAAGGAATTCTCTAGTAGAGAGCAATGAATGGACTAAACTGCATGACTGGTAAATTGCAGGTTTTATGCTACTTTGATACTCTTTGTTTCAATTGTTTCTGAATGAATAGGAGCATTCTTTATTGGCCAAATAATACCAATAAAATAAAGGATACAAATTACAGTGGCTGAGGTGTTTGCAGAATAGATTGTAAAAATTTAATTTTTCACATTACATCTTAGTACATTTCAGTCGTAGTTTTCTCTCAAGAGCTGTATTTTCAGATTTTACAACACTGACATACTTAAGAGCACATCACGCTCTTTCCCGAATGATGTGCCTGCCAGGATAAGAGTCAAGTAAAGAAGAAAGTGGTAATGACCTGACAAAACTGCTAGTAGCTGGAAAGTAAAATGTACATTTAAGAAGCCACTACACTTACTACTCTGCACAAGAAATAACTTCCTTATCCTTGAAATAATTGTAGGTTAAACAGACTGAATGTGAGGATCTTTGTCTGTGTTTGAAGGATATGCTTCTGCAAATGCCTATTTCAGTCTTGTAGTTTGCCCAGGAAAAAGACTTGAAAAAATTTAATAAATGTTGCTTCCAGAAAGAACTAACTCCTTAAATCATTGTATATTTCATAAACAATGGTGACCAATTATATAAAAGCTTTGCTCGAACATGTAAAATGCACTATGTAACCTCTTATCCTCTGACCCTATGTAAGTAAAGTTGGGCGATAAGGGTAGAGACTAAATACAAGCAAGGCCGGGATCCGGATTCTGAAGAAAGTCAGACACTTCCATGAGGCCAGAGGACACGACTGAAACATGTCGATCATAGAGATGGAGGTCCAGTGATCATTTTTCGATTCCCACACTGTGCTTTAGTTTGTTTTTACCATAGATCTCCTTATTAAAATAAACTTTAGGTAATCTACAGGCAATTTACACCCACATGCATTTTGATACAAACATGCTCTCAAAAGATCTCCATAAGAGCACCTATAACTTTGGAGCCCATCTGTTCCACCTGAGAAAGGGTCCGAAGGAGGAGCAACAGTGAGTACTATTGATTGTGAAAGTTTTGGGGTGATCTGTGCAGTGGGGACCGAGAATTTGGGGTGTGAAATAAGGTTATGTTTGTAATGTTATTTCCATAGGAACTTTTAGCCCCCACTACAGCCAAAACTGCTGAACGTGCTTACACCATATTTGGCAGGGAGTTAGATGTCGGTTCAAGAAAGTGCTTACTTGGTGTAAATCTTTTCAGTATATTTGAGAAATTTTTGTTTAAAATTATAGTGATATCACTGGTCGTAAAGTCTTTGCAAAGAAAGAGGCAGATTTACAAGCCCCTTGCGCCACTTTTGCATCATTTTAACATGGGAAAAGTAACACAAAAGTGGCGCATATTTCTGGGTGAGGGGCTTAAAACCCTACTCAATCAGAAACCCCAGTCCTTGTCAGGGCGAAGTTACAAGCAAACCCTACAATTACCTGTGCTTAACCCCTAGTAGCTTCGCACAGAGCAGTCAGGATTTTTTTTTTTTTTTTTTTTTTTTTTTTAAAAACCTTTATTTGTAAGAGACAAATAGAAACAAAGATGTGCCTACAACCTTCTGGGCCGGCCGGTGCAGCATCTCAAAACAACGTTAAGGTACACAGCTCATCAGCCGACAACCAGGGGGCCGGCAGCCATGGTGCATGACATCGATCAATAACAAAACGACAGGATATAAAAAGGTTTCATTTTTCAAAACAACTAAACAAACGAAGAAGAAAAAGACAAGGCTATGCCCGAATTGTTACGTCTGTGTCATGAGATGCGGGGCGAGTCAGACCTAAAACAGCAGGGAAAGACAGGAGAATCTACAGAGGATAAAAGAAAAAGGGAGGGGGGAGAGGGAGGACCCAGCACCAGTGGTATAACAAAAATACAGCACGGGAAAGAGCCGAAACACACAGCTAAGGGGAACTAGGAGTATCAGGGGGATCAGTGAAAGGGGGGTCGCAGACATCCCCACGGAACGAGTTCCATTGGCCCCATATCCTACCCCATTTTTTGGGCCTGCCACGGGAGACATACACAATCTTTTCCTTGAACATGCACCAGTCCATACTATCTTCCCACCCGGAGACCGATGGAGCCCTCTGAGACCCCCACTTTTGTGCAATGTCCCTCTTTGCAACCATGGTCCCCAGCGTCACCCATTGAGTCTGAGCAACATTACAATCAGTCGGCTCCCATACATTCAAAAGACAACGCCGGGCTTCAGGCAGCAACTGAACTTGCATAACTTCACTCATCACCGCATACACTCCATTCCAAAAAGATACAACCTCCGGACACTCCCATATAATATGAAGGAAGGTAGCAAGCATACCACAGCCCCGCCGACACAATCCATCCTCTGAGAAACCCATATGCATCAGTCTGGGACCCGTGACATAGACCCGGTGTAGAATTTTCAGCTGAACGAGTCGCAGACGCGCCGGAATCGCAACCTCCTTAGGAGAGGATATCGCGGCCTGCCAATCCTCATCATCCAGCTCCAGTCCGTCATCAGTCCAGGAAGTACGCAGATGAAGCAGCAAATCCGACCGAGTATTAATAAGCTTCTTATATATAAGAGAGATAGTGCTGTCCGGCACATGTCCGTCCAGCACCCTGTCTTCCAGGGGGGAGCTCCCCGGGATGGCAGACCCAGCCGGAAAAACCGACCCAATGGCATGACGAACCTGAAGGTACCGGAAAAACTCCGAATCAGTCAAACCATATTCCTGTTGCAATTCAGCAAAGGACTTAAACCTGTCCTTAACCCAGAGGTCATCCAACTTACTGATCCCGATGAGGTCCCATCTGTCAAACCCTTTTGAGGTCCACAACTCACCCAGCCTCTCCGCGGCAAATAGAGGGGTCGCTCTGGTCAGCCTATCTGTCCATCCAGTAGCCGCGGTCGCGCTGCCCCATACCCGCACCGCCACTCCAGTGGGTCCCGTCAAGTTCTTCCTAGCGCCCCGAGAATAGAACGCCCTGTAATAATTTCCCCCGGGCAATAGCCACCGGTCCATTTCGTAAGCAGGGTTCGGAACTGGACTATACATAGCATGATTCACAGCACTCAGTTGAGATGCCCAATAATACCGTTGTATATCAGGTAACGCAATGCCCCCATCGTACCAGGGTAACGTGACCTTAGTCAACGCAATACGAGGCCGGCCAGCCCATACCAGCTTCCTTTGGAGGCCCTCAATTTCGCGGAAATAGCTAGCCGGCACTAGGTCAAGTGTATTTTGCACAGCATATAAGAACCGGGGAAGAGACATCATTTTAAACAGGGCCGCCCGTCCCAGGGGGGATAAGGGCAGATTACACCAAGCCGCAACGTCCGACCGAAGTCGGGCGAGTGGAGGCAACAGATTCCGATCATAGCGCAACACAGGGTCAAGCGAAATATAAATACCCAAATACTTAAAACCCTCGGTGCGGACCGGGATCGGGCACACTCGGGGCAAAGAGAGAGGGTCACCGGTAAGCGGGAAAATACAGGATTTGGACCAATTTATAACCAACCCGGAGTTACGTCCAAAGGAACGCAGGACATCGAAGAGGACTCCCAATGACTTACGGGGGGACGTCAAATACAACAAAATGTCGTCGGCATATAATGAGACACGGTTTTCAAAATCAGGGGACCACCGAATACCCTTCAAGGAGGGCTCCCACCGGAGCCAGGCGGTCAGCGGCTCGAGCGCGAGGGCAAACAACAGCGGTGACAAAGGACAGCCCTGCCTCGTGCCTCGCCCAAGAGTGAAGGGCCTTGAAGCTCTACCATTTACCACCACATGCGCCAACGGTTGCTCATACAGGAGTTTAACCCATGCAATAAATTTCGGGCCAAAACCGAACTTGGCGAGAGTAGCCCACAAATATGGCCACTCAACCGTATCAAAAGCCATCGAAGCATCAAGAGAAACCAAGATGGCAGGCTCACCAAGAGATCCCGCCCTCGCTATGACGCCATGCAGTCGACGAAGATTGAGTGCAGTATTACGCTGGGGGATAAAACCGGACTGATCAGGGTGAACCAGTCCGCTAATCACCGTGGCTTGTCGGTTTGCCAGTAGTTTCGCCAAAATCTTAGGTTCCGCGTTCAAAAGCGAAATCGGGCGTTACGAGGAACAGCACTCACGGGGTTTGCCGTCTTTATGAATGACCACAATAGAGGCCAGCCTCTGGTCTCTAGGAAGACAGCCGAGGTCATACGCAGCAGATACGGCGCCCTTTTATCCGGGCATAGCTTATACAGCTCGACCGGTATGCCGTTAGGGCCCGAAGCCTTTCCTGAACGAAGAGAGCGAATAGCGAGCGCGACCTCATCGACGGAGAAATCAGCCTCCATTAAAACCCCGTCCGATTCCGCGAGACTGGGCAGCTCAAGATCACGAAGGAGCAAGCGCGAGTCCTCCTCCGGCAATCCCGAAACCGGCGCATACACAACCTGAAAGTGCTGGGCAAACACCTCAACTATCTCAACCGGGTCCACGACTCGCACTCCATCAATTCTCTCAACCACAGGCACCACACGATTCAGTCTGTCTCGCTTATCCAGCCAAGCGATCAACTTCCCCGCTTTGTCACCCACGTCGTACAGACGCCCCTGTTGCATACGATGCAGTGCCTCAGCCGAGGTAGTAACCAAGGCTCTGTAATCAGATTGCTTAAGAGCCAAAACATGCAGCATCTCAGGCGTAACCTCAGCTTCCAACCGCTCCTCCAACACAGTAATCTCAGACTACAATCTCACCACCTCTTCCTGTGTGCGCCGCTTCTTGTCAGCAATTAGGGATAAAGTCTGACCACGGATAACAGTTTTATAGGCCTCCCATAAGGAGACCGGGGAAGACACCGATCCCTCATTTTCAGCAAAATAAAAATTCATGCATTTGACCACCTCTGCTCTGATCTTAGGGTCCTGAAAATGCCATGGATTTATCGGGGCAATTCGGCCCTCATTCCCCAAACAGATATCCAAGTGGAGCCATATCGGGGAGTGGTCTGAGATCCCTCTAGCCAAGTGTTTAATTTCACGCACAGAGAGCAACTGCACCACCGGCACGAGGAAATAGTCAATTCTCGAGAGACTGCCATGAGCCCCCGAGTGGAAAGTGTACTGAAGCCGGCCAGGGTGCAGCTGCCTCCAGCAGTCGGCCAAACCAAAGGCATCCAAGAATTTCCCCAACCACAACTGCGAGGCAGGGAGGAGCCTGGGGGGGCTACGATCACTCTCCCCATTCGCCACAGAGTTAAAGTCCCCACCCAACACCAGTAAGCCATCGGGCAAACCAAGGACAATCTCACCCAAGTCAGTGAATGTGGTAGATTGCAGCCCAGGCGGAACATAAATAGACATTATGGAAATCAATTTCCCCTCCCATCTCCCCGTAATGCCAGCATAGCGGCCCCTGTCATCCAGCACCGTGCTATCTATCTCCAGGGGAAGGGAATTCCTGACCAGGATACCAACCCCTCTTGATCCCGAAGTAAAGCCGGAATGTGCCACCAATCGATAGCCTCTTCTTTTCAATGCATGACATGTATTGCCCACCAAATGGGTCTCCTGAAGCAAGACCACATCTGGGGTGTGTCTCTTCAAATATTGTAGCACAACCCCACGTTTTATCCTGTCCCCAAGACCGTTAACATTCCAGCTCAACACCCTGAGTCCCCTACCCCCCATCCCGGAAGAAGACCGACCGCTCCTCCCATCCCGAAACAGACACATGAAAGCAATTGTAAAGCAAAGCACAGCCTCGAAACTGACAAAAAGAAAAGAACCCCACTACCACCCCCAAGGAACCCATCAAATTCAAACCCCCCTCCCTGCACCCCTGCGGTAGACCTAATAGCCACCGCAACTTGCAGTGTGCCTGTCGCCCCATTGAACTAATCTACAGAAAGAGAGAAAAAGTCCCCAGAGGAAGAAGATCCCCAAACCCTCCCCACCCCCGGGCATTCACACAATGCTTGAAACAAGGTCTCTAAGCCGCTGCAGCGGATGATGGCTCGCCGATGTAGACTCACTGCTCCTGGCCCTCCACGCCTCCCTCAGCGCCTCTCGAGTCCTCCGGGCCCTCATGATGCGTCGACAAAGTGTCTAACCATTCACTAACCACCTCAGGGCGGTCAAAAAAGAATGCACGATCAGCATGTTCGATTCTCAGGCGGGCCGGGAAGAGCATAGCATATTTCAGTCCCAGGTCCCTGAGTCGTCTCTTCACACCCGTAAAGCCCATCCTCTGTTTCTGAACTGCCTGAGTAAAGTCAGGGTAAAAACTAATTGAAACGTTCTCAAATTTAGTGGGCCCATTGGTGCGCGAAGCTTGCAGGATAGCGTCCCTATCACGAAAGTTGAAAAGTCTAGCAATTATGGGCCGCGGAACGGCTCCCGACTTAGGCTTGCCACCCGGAACACGGTGGGCGCGCTCCACAGCGAAGAATTTACTGAGGCCTTTCAGCACCAGATGCTTCAACACGAGGTCCTCCACCAGGATATCAACAGGCATGTCGGCAGAAGTCTCCGGGACACCCACAATGCGGACGTTATTGCGCCTGGCCCGGCCCTCGAAATCTTCCAACCGATTGGCAAACAGGTCACAAGTAGTCCTAAGATGGCGGACCGTGGTCTGAAGGTCCGAGACATCCGTGGTCAAACTAGCAGTCTTGAGATCGAGAGATTTGACACGCTCATTCGTTTTCCCAAGGTCCGCTCTGATGAGGGTGACATCAATCGCCACCGTATCAATCTTAGCCGCTAGAGTTTCATATTGCTGACCCATGGCGGATTGGACACTCGCAATAGCGCCCATAACGTCCTTCAACGTTGGCTCCTCGTCATCAGGAGCACCATCCCCAGCTTCTTCCAGGGCACCACTCAATCCGCCCGGGGAGCCCCGTGGTCGAGTAAATCGATCAATGGTCTGAGATTGGGTGACCCCCCCTCGGGACGAGCCTCTATTGCCGCGCCTCTCAACGACTGTTCTGCCCGTCATGTCGTGGAAGGAGCTCCAACGGGAATTGTAGAATCAAGGCAAAGCGAACTCCGTCGTGGCAGGCTCTGAACTGCGAGTGGATAAGGGCACAGCAGAAGCAGCAGGCTGGCAGCAATAGCAGAATCGGAACTCGGATCTGGAAGTGAGCGTTCACAACAAAGAGAAGAAACGAAACCGAAAGCACACCAGGGGCAGCGGGCGTGGCTTGTCCGCCGTTGTTGTTCGATTGCCACCTAGGTACCTCGGGGACTCAAGCCCCCGGCTGGCATACGATATAGGCCTCAAAGTTCAAAGCGCAGCAGGTCCAGTATCCGACGGCCAAATCGATTTCTGAAAAGAACGCTGGCATCAGCAGGGCTTCAATAAAGAGCACCCATCGTCAAAATCAGGATCTTGCACAGGATAGTCGCGGGAGGCGGAAGGGGTATCGGGAGCCCTTAGCTCACGCGTCCATCTTGGAATCGCGCGAAGCTCCTCCAGTAGAGGCAATGTGTAAAGTATTTGTGCAGAGTTTCAGACAGTGACACAGTACAACTACACCACAAATGGATCCAACACCAGGTATAAAATAATATATTATTCTTTAATAAATAAAACAAGACCAAAATGACAATGATCCAATCAGTAGAACTGAAGATAAGCAGTTTTACAGATTTCAGTAAAAATAGTGCCAAAAAGCACCAAATGTCGACATCAGGTAGCGCCGGACTGGGTCACACCCTGGGCGTAGTTCACGTAGTAGCATGTTCGCACTGTGCAAGATGCGTTTTCAATGATTGCACAGTGCGGACAAGCATCCGGCACTGTGCAAGTATTGAAAACGGCATCTTGCACAGTGCGAGCTGTAGTTTTCTGCTGCTCGAGTAGATTATTACTCGAGCGGCAGCTTTCTCAACGCGAACAGGTAGTTTCTCATTGAGAGCGGTCGCGAGCATGCGCAACCACTCACAATGAGAAACCTGACCTCCTCGCGTTGAGAATCTCGCCGGGATGTCATTTTGCTTGCTCGCGGTCGCGAACATGACGTTCAGGACCGCGAACAAGCAAAAAATGACCGCTGCACTACGCTACGCTGCACTACGCATGTTCGCACTGTGCTACGTGCAGATCGCGTAGTGCGAAATTGCGAAAACTTCGCAAACTCCGCGAGCGTAGCGTAGTGCTTCACCCAGGGTTAGTCACAATATCAAGGTACCTCAACAAATGTGCTAACATTGGGAATTTTAATGGAGAAATATAAAACAAAAAAACAGCCATTATATTTACATTACATTACATATTTATATTATATTACAAGAAACCTAACACAGATCAACATGGATGACCTGGAAGAAAAGATAACCACTCCCCTCCCCACCCCCCAGGTTGGTCTCTCCACAACAGACCTCACATCCCACTACAACACAACCATGTCCTCTATCCTAGACCAACTTGCCCCCCTGAAACTGAAAAAATCCAGGAACATCCCCTCCAGATCCTGGTTCAACAAGGACATTAACGACTAAAGGAGGCAGCTTAGAGCCACAGAACGTCTATGGAGAAAGGATCCCTCTGCTAACCTCTGCGAAAAACTCAAAACTGCAAGAAGAGTGTATAAAAAACATATCATTAAGGAAAAAAACTGTTTCTTCTGCACCGCCCTCGACAATGCGAAAAACAGGCCAAAAGAACTCTTTAACATCATCAAGCAGCAAACCTCCAAACCCTCTTCAACCCCAGTGCAGGCCTCCAAAGTTCTATGCGACAACTTCGCAACCTTCTTCAACGAAAAAATCAACAAGATCGAGCAATCACTCGGCACCATCCTCATTCACGCCTCTAAAAACTCAGCCCCAGCAATTGAAATCACCTCTAGGTCGCGTCCCACTAAAACCTGGAGAACCTTCGACCTCGTACCTGTAGCTGAGATTCTCAATCTAATCTCCTCCTCCAAACCCTCTTCACACATCCTCGACCCTGTACCCTCTTAACTGACCAAAAAGCTGAAATTCTCCCTCGCACCACGATGGTGCAAAATCATAAACAGGTTCTTAAAAACTGGCATCATACCAGATTGTCTCAAAGTCGGCCAAGTCACACCTTTACTCAAAAAGCCTGGCCTAGACCCCAACGACCTGAACAACTTCAGACCGGTTTCCAATCTCCCCTTCCTAGCCAAACTCCTCGAAAAATGTGTTCTCCAGCAACTGAATCGGCACTTGGACAATATCAACCTGCTAGACCAACACCAATCAGGCTTCAGAAAAGGATGTAGCACTGAAACTGCGATCCTTAACATCGTGGATGACATCCTCAAATCCCTTGACACTGACCAATGTTGCCTACTCATTCTCCTAGACCTCTCTGCAGCCTTTGACACTGTGGATCACAATCTTCTCATCATGGCTCTCAAAGACCGAGTAGGTGCAGACAAGGTGGTCCTTCAATGGTTCTCTTCCTTCTTTCGTGGTCGCTCCCAAAGGATAAAAATCAAACCTTTACGTCCGACCCACTCCCCGTCAACAGAGGTGTCCCCCAAGGCTCAGTACTCTCTCCTCAGCTGTTCAACATATACTTGGAATCCCTCACAACCATCCTACAAAAAGGCAACATACCCTTCCACCTATATGCTGACAACACCCAGATCTACCTGGAAACTTCCTCCATTAATGACATTCTAAGACTCAACAACACTCTCAAAGAAGTTCAACAATGGCTTGCCATAAACCACCTTAAACTCAATCATGAAAAAAACGAAATCCTCCTTATCTCCAACAAAGATGAAAACCCGCAAATCATAGAGTGGTTGAAAGCTATCGATGCTCTCAATGGCAATCTCACCCTGGCTAACTCAGTAAAATCGCTAGGAATCACCCTAGACCAAAAACTAACCATGACAAATCACATCATGACCTCCGCCAAGAGTGCCTTCCTTAATTTGAAGCTCCTCAACAAAATCAAACCTTTCATCCCGCCCACGGACCTCAAGCAAGCCACCCAATCACTGGTGTTATCCAGACTGGACTATGGGAACGCAGTTCTCTCCGGTACAGCTCTCTTCCGCCTAGCCCCACTCAAAACAACTCTTAACGCAGATGCCAGAATGGTCACCGGAGTCAAAAAGTACGACCACCTATCTCCCGCACTCAGAGAGCTAAAATGGCTCCCAGTGGAATTGCGTGCCAGCTTCAGAACTGCCTGCCTTACTCACAAAGCCTTACACAAAGGGAAACCAGAATACCTGGCCTCCAAGCTCAAGAAAGCCGGCCAGTCAAGAAACCTTAGGAATTCCAACACCCTCCTATCAATCCCTCTGAAAGCACGCAAGCAAAAAACTGCAGCTCGTTCTTTCGCAGGAAACGCACCCAAAATATGGAACTCCATCCCGGTTGACATCAGGACTACTCCCTCCTTCATAAAATTCAAAAGACTCCTAAAAGACTTCTACCTCAACCTTACCTTCCCAAACTGAAATCCGAAGTGCACAAGCTGACACCTTGCTGCCAACAAACAATTGCTCCTACATTCCCATCTTCATCCACGCCCCTTAACCCCCTACTCTCCTCCACTCCTGGAGGGAAACGAAGCTCAGGACTTTACCCACGGATCGAAACTACATCGGAACCACTCTACCTCAATGTGCTCCGAGAGACGCACAGCACACTGGAACTTTTGATCACTTACGCTTTCTTGTTCCTCTTTTATGTGTTTTTCTACTCGCTGTAAAGCGCTCCGATACCTTCGGGTCTGGCTAGCGCTATATAAAACCTCTTAAATAAAAATAAATAAATAAATATTTATGTTTCATTGATTTTAAAGCCGCCTTGGACTGTGTGAATAGTCAGATTTTATGGAGGAAACTGGATCGTTATGGCATTAGCCCCAGCCTTTTAAAAGCAATACAACTGTTATATACTGATACTTGAACAAGAGTCCGCCTAGGGAATGGCTCAAAGCTGTCGAGGAAAATTGAAACAACTCAAGGCCTAAAGCAAGGGAGTGTTTTAACCCCATATTTATTCAATTTATTTTGATCAGACTTTACCCTTGCAATGAACAATGAGTAGCAGACTCACCAAAGCTGACTGATAGACAAATATCAAATGTATTATACGCTGATGACGTCGTTCTGCTAAGTCAAACACGGATAAGGCTGCAGTGATTAATAACTAAGACATCATTGTACTCAATTGAGAATAAAATGACTATAAACGAAATAAAACCAAAAGTAATGGAAGTCAGCGCCAAGAAACTGAAGGGCAGTCAGTACAAATGGTACCACCAAAAGCGGGAGCTAGAAAAGTTAAATATTATAAATATCTGGGGATATTGTTTGATGAGAAAGGATCTTTTTCATACCATAAAATGGAGCTGAAGAAAAGAGTCAAAAGTCTACAAGGGAGCCTTTCGCCTACTTTATAGCTCCTTGGGAGGTCTAACCCATACCCCATTATTAAAAGTGATAAAAGCGAAATTGCTTCCGAGCCTTACATATGGAAGTGAAATACTCAGTGGTCTGGATTCTGCATTATTGAATAATGCTATTGCAAATACATTTAAACATCTGTTTCGGCTTCCACTTAATGTATCTCCTGCCCAGATAAGGTTGGAATTTGGTTTTTGTAATCAACAATATACAAGAATGGGTCATGGGTTAAGACCTGGAGACAAATTAAAACTAATATCAATAATCCAATGTGTACCCTTTTGTGGGAAGAAATGCAACAAAATGTAAATGTGTCCTTCTATAAAATATATGCAAAAAGCTCTCGAAGAATTGCCAATTGCTGAGATTTGGGAAATGTCTTTAACAGTACAAAGTTTTGAGAAATTAATTAACAAATCAGTTAAATATTTGTCCCTTTTAAAAGATGAAGAACTTTTTATTAAGAGATCCCATGCATGGATGTTAGTCCAGGAATATACAACTCTCAAGGTTCAACCATACCTAGAACTACCATGGTCTGCACAAACCAAAAACACCTTTATGAAAGCACGATTTGGGAATTTACCAGGCTTGGAACATGTGGTGCCCTGGTTTAGACCATCTGGGCCGACTGTTTGCAGACTGTGCAACCCGTGGGAAGAAAGTATTTTACATTTTGTTTGTATATGTGCAGTAATGATGGAGGAAAGAAAACGACACTTGAAAAACTGCTTCATTGACAGAGCTGTTCGAACCTGCAGACATGCCATGGTAGCTTGTTTTAGACCAACGGATATTAAAATAAACGCCAATTTCACAAAATGTTTAATACTTGTAAAAAAGAAGCTGGATACTTGTGAGTTGCGCACAGGAAATCTAAAAGTCCCCCCCCAAAAAATACATTTCAGGGCAAAAATGTAGGACTATTTTATGATATCATACATGAATAATGAAATATCAATTGTTGCGATTTAGATTAAGTTCTGGAAAGATGACAGACCAATGTAACGTCTAGAAACTATGTTATTTGGGAAAACCTATTTTAGACTATGAGAAATTTTAAAATGTATTGGTCTGTATTTTAAATTGGTGTACTTTCTTTACAAATGTAGTAATTGTAAGATTTTTGTTAATCATGCGAATAAAATTTACCTGGGGTCACAATATCAAGCCGACTACGATGGAGTGTGGGCTGCCTACAGGGACTCAGTGAGGCCCGCTGAACAAGAGAAACTTAATTCCTGGTTTGTGATTCGTTGGGAAGTCCAGCGCTGAGGATGCGCTGCACAGTTGAGGCGATGCATTGGTTACGGAGAGCTGTGATGCGAGAACCTGCGTCCTCATCAGGGCGGTTGTCGACTGGAGATTTGTGATGCAAGGGCCTGTATCTATGAAGCTTTGCACAGACCCTGTTCAGATGAAGGATGCAAGGTCATTGCATCTGGAGAACCGTCGCAACAGAAGCAATGTGTCGGTTCTGCTGAGGATTGGGTTGCACAGCAGAAGAGATGTGTCAGTTCTTCTGGGTCCACAGATAGGTAAGCATAGCACATTTAGGCCAAATTTCAAGGGTCAAAGACTGGGGTGGCACCACTTGGCAGGGTAGGACTCACAGATGGCTGAGTCGAAGTGCTGGGTACAAGGTTGTTGGAGATAGAGCCTTCTGTCCCTGAGGCTTTAGTCAGGAAAGCAAACTAGCCCTTGCAGTCACTTTAGGGTCCTGGGTTGAACAGATGCAGGTCCAGTCCTTCTCACCCAGGCAAAAGGACAGCAGGTAGCAGGTCAGCACAGCAGTGTCGTGGTGAGCCTCAGCTAGGCCTACCAGTGCTAGGGGTTCGCCCTTCTCTGCACAAAGTCCTGAGACCAATAGGAAGAAGTGGGCACGGAAACTGCAATACAAAACAGAGCGCTTTTATTAACCTCAAGAGGTGGAACTACATTTACACTACACCATTCTGTAGTGTATGAAGTAGCACATTAAACAGAAGGGACATGCTCCTTTTATACCCACACAGGGGCTCAGAAGAAGGCGGTACAAGTACAAAACAGAAGGTTTACATACATAAAAGGTCATGTAGAAATGCACAGTCAATAATAGGGAGGAGCTTAGCAGAATACCAATTACGATAAAAATACCCTGACAGATACATTTGAGAACATGTGTGAACAGTTACAGTCTCCTATGTGCATGTGCAGAGTAGCAGATCTAAATATAGTCTGTCTCTAGGCAGAGTACAAGAGCAGACAACAGAAAGGTAGGACAGAGCACATGGTGAGCACATGGCAAACAAGATGGCTGCCTAATCCAAGATGGCTTCAGCTAAATGCTAACCCCGATCACTGCCAAATTACAACAGATGACCCTTTTAGCATTAGCTGAAGACATTCGTTTATTTCGGATAATCTACGTTCATATCTTGTACATTAATGCTCATCATTTCAGTGATCTCTTTATTTAATAAGGGTTGTGTTTTCATTTCTGCAACATTTCGCTTGGCAGGTGTACAGGCAAAAAAAAAAGGCTCAGCAGAGCATTGGACCACATTGCATACATACACATCATATAAAGAGTATCACTAATATTATACATAGGATGGTCAGCAGCTTCCAACCCCAAGTAGCAAAGAGTGTCCATATTCAACTGGCAAAAGTCCAGGTGCCAGTCTCCAGGTGAATCTCAGCAGAAATCCTATGCAGTTTCAAGATTGCATCAAACACTGACTGAAGGAGAGTGGTCCGGAATGTAAACACAGCAGCTGCTACCGATGATGCGACATGCACCCCCTCGATCAGCCAGAACCACATCATGAACCACACAATTTTGAAGTGCTACAATCCTCGCAATCTGCAGCTGTTCTGTAATGTTCCCAAATGCCATAGCTGTCTGATTGGTAACAGCTTCCACAACACGAGTCAATCGTCTTATCTTTCTGCTGTTTAATGCTGCACCCACAAAGAAAAACAAGCCCAAATTGAAATCAACTTATTGTTGCAGAGTGGTGTCAGTCTGGTCAACCTCATCAGTACTTGCTGTCCTTTTATATCTGTTCTTAGATATATCGTTGTACAACTTAAAGTCTCGATGAAATGATGCAGGCGCTAGAAACACAGGGGGCAACAAAAAGGACACATAGCATATTCCAGACCACCCAAAAGGGTAGTTGGTAGTATCCCTTACTTCCGCAGAAAAAGTAGGTATTATTTGTGGATATGAAACTACTGTGATTGGCACCTTCAATAGTCAAAGTCACAGTACACTCACTTCTCCCCACTGGAATTCTCCCAACACTCCCTATCCATAAGTCTGCTTTAGCTCTGGTCACAGAAATCACGAATGGTCCATTGTTCTTAATAGTTCTCATATTTGGGAAAACATATGGCGCAGAAATGTTGTCAGGTCGGTATTCTTCCCATTCCCATTTAGTTCCTTCAGCTTGCGGATTACCATCGTCATTTGGATAACACACTTTATTGAGATGATAATTAATCCTTCCTACTGCCGCTTTTTCAGAAGCAAGTAAAAGCGCAAACCAAGCTTGACAAGAACCATTATGCGAGAAAGGAAGAGGAATAAAAGGTGTTCCACCTTTCTTCTGGTGGGCAGGTACCATCCCACACACCCAACAGTCCGTAGTATTTGTGGCATTATGAGTGTGATGTAGCATCTGAATAAACGTATTGTTCAGGTAGGATTGTCGATGTTTCTGCTCACGGTAGGGAAGCGTAAAGTAATGATGCTTAGCTGGTACTGGAGTAGTGGCAATCAGCGGTTGTTGAGCAGGAGCCACTTTCTCAACAAACCAGGTTATCACTGCTATAGCCATCATATCAACAACAAACCCTACAGAACAAATGATCTTCTTTTTAATAATTTTAGCAACAGTTGATCTCCCTGCAGACATGATCACTTCGTCGTTGAAAACAATCGTTGGAGCTCTAAAGTCCTGGGCAGCCATTGATTTCTTCACCGAGGGTCAAGACGGGTGTCACTATGTAGGACTGATTCCCCCCTTGCCACATCAGCGCCGTTTTACCAACCCAGGACGGTTGCTCAACCAGTCTTTTTCAACAATGCAGACTCTTTCCTCGGTATCAGTTGGTATCCGGATACTCCGGGGATCGTGTGGTCCGGGAAGACTCCCCCAGATTCGTCAGGTGAAATAGCGTGGCCTTCCTCCGTTACCAGAATCTCTCGATGGTCAGTCAACACAGCAGGTTCCACCAAGGTAGGCGATACTCGCTTGCAGTGAGTGCTATGGACCCAGTTCTTCCTGTTTGACACTCGGACCGCTGTCCTCGTCGCTAGGAGCACCTGCTCCGGTCCTCGCCACCTAGGCTCCAAGCTGTTCAACCTCTCAAAGACCTTAACCATTACGTAGTCGCCAGGTCGGAGTTCATCGGCCTCACCTGTATATCTGTCAGGAAGAGCTTCTCGAACCTGTTGATGAATAGAGATCAAACTATCAGTCAACTGTGCTAAGTAATCATTCATCAGAACACATGGTAAATCATGTAAGGGGCGTGGTTTAGGAACTCCCCAAATGTTCATCCGTCTCCCAAATACCACTTCATATGGTGTAAGGCCAGATCGTGAATGTGGCACCGATGCTATGGACAGCAATGCCAAGGGTAGTGCATCAGGCCATTTCAAGGACGTGGAAGCCTAATTTCAATTTCAAAGTAGCGTTATACCTCTCCACCAATTCTGCTGATTGTGGGAGGAAGACTGCATGGAACTTCTGTTTGATCCCTAATCCTTTCAGGACATGCTCAACAACTTGCCCAATAAAATGAGGCCCGTTGCCACTTCACAAAAGTTTACAAACACTGTATCTAGGGAAGAATTCCTTTAAAAACATATTTGCTGCTGTAAGAGCTGTATTATCCTTTGTCGGGTATGCCTCTATCCATTTACTGAAGGAACATACCACCACTAGAACATACTTCAAGTTATTGCAACATTCAAGTTGGATATAATCCATTTGCAAAACTTCAATAGGTGCAGTTGGTGTAGCAAACCCTCCTGTAGGAGTACGTGTCCCTTTACCAGGATTGTACTGCCAACAGATCAAACAGGACTGTACTATCCTTTTAGCTGTACCGGCAATCTCTGGATGCTCCCAGACTTGCGTAAGCAATTTCTTTATAGCTAGAGCTCCAACATGTGCCGGTCCATGTGCCATTTGAACCATAGGCTGTAAATAAGCAGCAGGCAGTTTCCACTTATCCATCTCTTTTTAATGCGCCAACAGCCCTCATCATCCAACATTCCCTCTTTGGACCATTGCTCTAGTTCTTCCACAGAGGCAGATCTCTGTATATCTAACACTTCTTGTCGAGCATCATGCCAACGTTCAGCTTGTGACTTCACTACGTCCATAGATGTAGTACTTTGTTGCACCGCAGTCTCACGAGCTACAAGATCTGCAAAGGCGTTGCCTTGTCCTATCTTAGCAATCACTTTCTTGTGTGTGCTACACTGAACAATAGCTATTTTCTTCAGATATGTCAGTGCAGTCAAAAGATTATGCACAAATTCTCCGTGCATTATCTGCATCCCGTGGGATGTAAGAAAGCCTCTTTCCTTCCGAAGTAGGCCAAAATCATGAGGAACTCCAAAAGCATAGTGGCTATCTGTATAGATGTTCACACACAAACCAGTGCTAAGTTCACACGCTCGTGTCAAAGCTATTAGCTCAGCTGCTTGAGCTGACTTCTGTGGTATACAAGCTGTCTCTACTACTGTCTCAAGTGTCGTAATTGCATATGCAGCTGAAGTCGTGCCATCTGGTAACTTCAAACAAGACTCATCAACCCACAGTTCTCCATTTACATCTGAAAGGGGTGTATCTTGTAAATCGACGCGACCCTTTGTCTGTTCCTCAGTAAGGAATATACAATCATGAGACTCCTGTGACTAAGGCTGAGTCAATGGATATGGCAACAAAGTAGCTGGTTTTAGAGTTGCACACCTCTTCAGGGTAATATGAGGGGCCAATAATGTCATTTGTATCCTGCCAAGCGAGCACCAGTCAAATGTTCTGTCTTAGTCTGATTCAAAAGGGCATCAACCGCATGCGGTACTAGCACCAACAATTTGTGTGACAAAACTATCCCTTCACTCTGACGTATGGACACAGCTGTTGCTGCAACGTAACAGAAGCACCCAGGCAATGCACAAGCAACAGGATCAAGAACTGCTGAAAAATATGCACATGGACGCTGCTTGTCACAGTATGTCTGTACTAAAACTGACAATGCACATCAATCTTTCTCGTGTACATAGAGTGTAAAAGTCTTCGTGTAATCTGGAGTGCCTTACACAGGTGCAGAACAAAGAGCTTGTCGTAGCTGACGAAAAGCATCCTGGCATTCATCTGTCCATGAAAGGGGCGGGCATTGGAGTGTCTTTAGTCAAAAGGGCTAACAAGGGTTCAACAATGTGTGAGAAACCTAATATCCACTGCAAAATGAAGTCAGACCAATAAATGCACTGACATCTTTCTTAGTAGAAGGCACTGGTATGTCTAAAACTGCTTGAGTGAGATCTGGTGTAAGTGCACGTCCCTCCTTAGACAGAAGGTGACCTAAGTAGGTAACCTTCGGTCTACAATATTGCAATTTCTTCCGTGACACTTTATGGTGGTGTGTAGCAAGAAAGCAAAGTAAAGACAAAGTACTTTTTTCACACTGTTCAGGCGTATCGACTGCCAACAAGATGTCATTGACATATTGTATGAGAGCCACTCCTTCAGGCAAAGTGAAAGAATCAAGTTGTCGTTTCAGTGCTTGGCTGTAAATGCTAGGACTCTCAGTGTACCCTTGAGGAATTCTATAAAATCTGTACGATCGATTATTCAAAGTGAAACCGAACAGATATCGGCTATCAGGATGAATAGGAATCGAAAAGAAAGCGTTCTTCAGGTCTATCACAGTAAACGTAGTTGCTGTTGGAGGAACTAAGGTAAGATGTGTCGTTATGTCAGAAACCACAGGGTATTGTGGTACTACAATCTTGTTGACTTCTCATAAATCAATAAGGAATCTGTAAATCCTAGTGTCATTATAAGGAACTTCTTCCACAACCCCCACTTTAGTTATATCATGGACAATGCTTACAAGTGCTTCTTCGCCTTCTTGAAAAATTTTATATTGAGGCAATCGTGGCAACGAAGCGCCCTCCTTGACACTAACATGTACTGGCGGAATAACCATTTGCCCTACATCGGTGTCTGAAGTAGCCCACAAAGTACTAGGGAGTGAAGCTAATGCAATGTCCTCTTTAACAAGACAGGATCTCTCAATCACGGGGTAGTTGTCATTCAAAATAACACGTACTCCTTCCGGGGAACATCATATCGTAGCCCTGAAATATTTGAGCATATCAAGTTCCACAATGTTGTCTGGTGTGTTTGGAGAAAGCAGAAATGGACAACATGGAATGCAAGTGGTTGTGACAGTGGGCTATGGGAAGGTGTTCCATCGAAACATAATGATGTAATTGTTAAGCCAGACAGGGGAGCCCTTGGAACCAATTGCTTAGATAAGGCGCTACGAGTAGCTCCTGTATCAACCAGAAACTGATCAGGAGAACCCAAAACATGTGATGTGACATAGGGACCCCTCTGCTCTACTGGAACTTCAACTGATTCCTTACCCCATCCTAGGCAATCTTATGCATAAGCAGAATATTTCAAATCAGATGGCACATAATCGGACATTTAATATTGATTCCGTCTGTCAAAAATCTTAAAACCATCCTGTCCACGCACATTAGAATCCAACCTAGCACAATCGTCCATGCTCCCTCTAGGCCCTGAATATCCTGAGAGATTTCTCGTTTGTCCCCGTCCACGTGGATACTGCTGAGCACGCAATGCCGGACAATCGGAAGCCCAATGTCCAAATTTCCTGCAATACGCACACTGATCAGCAGACAAAGTCTGACAAGTATAAGAAGGAAAAGACGAACCATAAGACCCACCTCCACCTCTATCGTTACCTCTAGAAGGCGGACCATAAGCCTGAGCCAACATGACCTTCGTTTTTAGCTCTTTAGTTTTCTTATCCTCATTGCCCTTCGCTTCTAACTCTTGTCGTTCATAATACTGAGTCATAGTTAGAAGAGAAACCGGAGAAGAGGTAGTCCATGAACTCTCACTGGCCTTTAGGCGACTAGCTATTCCTGGCAACAGGTTGGTGACATATTTATCGACAAACAGATGCCTGCCTGTGTCATCTGTCAGTGACTGGCCACTAAAATCGTGGAATGCCTCCTCAAAGCATGTAAAGAAGTCAGACATCAATTTGTCTGCTTTTTGCTTGCAAGATGCTAATACAGTCCAGTCTATCTTTTTAGGAGGAATAATCATTTTCAACTTAACTATTATAGCTGCAGGAAGATCTAAAATTAGCTGACATGGTTTCTGTACAGGTTCCCTTTCTACATCCAGTTGTTCTAAATCTTTCCATTCCGCCCCAAAAGTTGCACGATCATCAACTTTACGAACAGTTCTCCACATATCAGGGGGTAATATCAATATCAGGCAGTCATAGTACAAAAGCTAAAAGCCTCATAAAAAGCTGCTGGATTCTCTCACGGATCAGGTAATGCAGTTTTAAGAGCCAAAACATCCGCTCTATTCCAAGGAGTGTAAACCCAATTATAAACAAAATAACCCTTTGCATCAGTAGAATCCTTATCATCACTAGTTCCCGTGCCTCTAGGAGGAACATACAAAGGTGCGGCTTCCCACATAGGTTTCGCATGAACTATCATAGTCTTATCTGTTCCGAAGATAGAAGCCTGTGCCACACCGATCTGAGATGTTTGTGCAGCTCCTTCTGCTGCCTTTTTATCCTCTCACAAACGGACTGCATCAGCACGCAGTTTAACCAAACGTCTGATTGCATCAGCCACCAGAGAGAAGACAAAAAGACCATCACGCATTTGCTTACAATCACGTGCTATATCATCGGGCTTCAATTCATCAGAATATTTCCTAAATCGCTCTATGACGTCTGCAGCAAATACCTCAGTAAAATATATCTGTTCCCTTTCCTGGCAGTTTTTCATTTCATTTAGAAGTTCAGGAGCAGTACTACGAACTGCTTTGCGAGCAGTGGATCTAAGCTCAGCCGAACGCGCGGTGGACAACATAGAACAAGTTTTCCGTGCTATCTTTTCCTCTGACGGAGAGTCCTCATCTGACTCATAAGGAGCAGGCGGAAAAGTATACGGAGGTGACAAACTGTCTAACAAGAGAGAATCATTTTGGGGTTTATTAAGAATTGGATAGAGAGGTTGTCGAACAGCATATTGGCCATTTACCTGTAAATGACGCTCCCTATCTTCTCTCTCTTTAATTTCTTTAATTTCTTTATTTTTCATTTCTAATGCTTTTGCATTCATGCTCTTACGCTGTTCCTTTTCGGCCAAGGCTTGCTCATGCTTTATTCGTTCACGCACTTCTTTCTCCCACATTCGTACACAGTCAAACATGTCTTGCCTAGCCTTCCGCTTAAACATACGTTGTTCCACATACTGAATATTTCGTCATTCAAATGACCCATGCATAGGCCAACGCAACTCAGGATCCTTACGAGTATATTTATTCCACAACGTGCTGTACATTATAGAAGAAATACCATACTTAATATACATATGCCTATTAGTCGTCCCCACCGGGGGAGCCGGTTGTGCTTCATCAAGTCTCAAACTGGTACCACTACAAAAGCAACACATTCTACGAAGTGTGCTAGAAACAGGCATGCCAAAAATAGTGCAAAACATGCAGTATTGTACGCAAAGTAGCACTTAAAGTACGCTTGAATGCTGTGCCGTTCAAATCAATTCAAAACAGAGAAAATGTTCCTCATCCCTTCCTATATAAATTGCAATTCATAAATCAACTACTCACAAATCCCAAATTGGCCAATATAAATTCCAGAGCCACAGCATGCGTCGCAAAAAGACCTTACCAATCCCAGGCGTCCAGATTCCAACTGCCAAGTACTTGAATCGACCAAATGGTCACTGCACGGCGAATCAACCGAAGAGATCTCAGTCGAGGACCGGCACCACCTGGAGGGTCAGATCAGAAAGAGAGGAAAAACGCTATGGTTGCCAAGACGCGGGTCCCCTCGGGCAATGATCGATCGTAACGAGATTCCAATCCTTTGTTTCGACCACTCCTTCGGGCATCCGAGTAGCCGATGAGCCTCACTGGTTGGGCGCCAATTTGTCGTGGTGAGCCTCAGCTAAGCCTACCAGTGCTAGGTGTTTGTCCTTCTCTGCACAAAGTCCTGAGACCAATAGGAAGAAGTTGGCACGGAAACTGCAATACAAAACAGAGCACTTTTATTAACCTCAAGAGGTGGAACTACATTCACACAACACCCTTCGGTAGTTTATGAAGTTGCACACTAAATAGAAGGAACATGCTCCTTTTATACCCACACAGGGGCTCAGAAGAAGGCGGTAAAAGTACAAAACAGAAGGTTTACATACATAAAAGGTCATGTCGAAACGCACAGTCAACAATAGGGAGGAGCTTAGCAGAATACTAATTATGGTAAAAATACCCTGACAGATACATTTGAGAACATGTGTGAACATTTACATGATTCTCTGCGCATGTGCAGAGTAGCAGATCCTAAATATAGTCTGCCTCTAGGCAGAGTACAAGAGCAGACAACAGAAAGGTAGGACAGATCACATGGTGAGCACATGGCAGACAAGATGGCTGCCGAATCCAAGATGGCTTCAGCTGAATGCTAACCCCACAGTCCAAAAGAGTACTGAAGAGGTGGTGTCTGATGTACAATAGTTATATCTAGTGCTTTTCCTCTGTAAGATAGTAGAAGCTTCTAGAAATTCTCTTTTGAGAGCACATTATTCCTGCCTTCACTTCCCTGACTCCAGTTTAGCACAAGGGGTTATACTTTGTGTGAGGGAAGAACACTGTCTATTCAAATCTAAGCAGGGCTGTGCCCACTCTGCCCTCTCATCCAGCTAGTAATGGGCCATCCAGGCACACCTAAGCTCTCTATTGTGAGTGGCTGTCCATGATAGAGGTTTATTAATAACAATTCCAAAGACATCAAACACAAACTGGTTACCTGCTCCTATTTGGAAATGACACAGTATTAAACGTGATGAGGTAACTCCAGTGTTAGCCTATGGGAGAGGTAGGACTTGCAATAGTGAAAAATGAATTTAAGAGTCAGGACATGTAAAAGTAAAAGTACATGCCCAACTTTTTTAATTCACTTCACTTTGCACGCTAGGCCATTAGGGGCCTATCCTAGGGGTGACATATGTGTTGAAAAGGAAGGGTTGGGCCTGCAAAAGGTCTGTTTTGCCAGGTTGACAGGACAGTTTAAAACTACGCACACACAGGTTGTATTTGTCAGGCCTGAGACATGTTTAAAGGACTACTTTAGTAGATGGCATAATCAGTGTTTCAGTCGCACTAGTAGCAATATTGATTTACAGGTGCTGGATACATCTAGTACCCCTTTGCTAGGGACTTACAAGTAAATTAAAAATGCCAATTCAGGATATGCCAATGCTACCATGTTTAGAGGAGTGATCACATGCACTTTAGAACTGCTGTGTTTGGACTGAACTAATATATTTTTATATCAACCATATTTAATCAATGTGTATTGGACACACTATGAAACTACTTAATAACTCATTGTTTTTTTCTCTTGTGGATATAATAATAATATTATTGGCATAAAACGGGCAAAGTTATGTATGTAAATTAAAAAAAATGTTTATAATAAAATCACCGACTATAGATTTTGATAACTTTAAGATCATTCTGCCTATGCTATGCTCCAGGTAAGTGTGTAATTCTTTGTATGGTATTGTTGTGGGCCATTTCCATGATTACACTTCTTTGCAGCAGAAGTGCTGTCTGTTGTACCACACACTTACTTTACATTGATGACACTCTGTGGGGGGTTTCAGTGCTGGTTGTATAGATCCACAGCTGCTTTTTGTAACAGCCATTCTGGTTTTTGTTTCTAATGTTGTTCCAGATGGCGGTCAGTGCAGATTCATTGCCTTTTCCTGGACTGAATCTTGTGTGGAAGTACAAAAGAAGAGAGTTATCTTAAATAAACTGCGGCATCTGGGCAAAAGTTACTCTTTCTATAAGTTTGCCAGCAATAGTTCATTTGCTATAGGTCCATAGATGTTAGGATTTGCGGGTACTGATGGTCCAGGTTTGTTTTCTTAATTAACGGGTGTATGTATGCCTTTTTATATCTTTATAAAAACTCCTGTTGGTAGGGAATCAGTGACCAATGTTCTTTCTGTGTGGGGGGGGGGTTCACTGAAGATGCTAAAAGAGTGTTTTTGACGATTTGTGGTGGACAAGGATCAGAGGTGCAACCAGCTGATCTGCTTGCTTTGGCATGTTCCTGAAATTCAGTTGGTGGTAGTTCCTTGAAGGAGTGCAGAAGCTTTGTTACCCCTCGCCCGGGAAGAGTTTCTTGCAAATAAGTTGATGCGGTTAGTTTACTAGTGGGTTGGTAGGAATCCAACATGTCTACTTTGGTTGTGTAAGGATTTGTCAGTTTGACCCAAAAATCTTGGGAAATGGGAAGGGTTCCTTCTGTGCATTTTGGTTTATGAAATTCTCTGAGTAATTTAGAAAATACTTTGTTGGCATATTTTGCATTGTGGATTTTAATTGAATAATAGATTCTTTTAGCTTTGTTTATTGTTAACGTGTACATTGTGTTATGTCTGTGTATGTGTATTTTGTCTTGATGGTTGTTTGTTTTGAGCCGGGTACATTGAAGCTTAGCAATTTGCTGTTTTATCTTAGTTAATTCTGCATTCATCCAAGGAGCATGTTTTCTTCTGTCATCTTAGGGGTGGGCGGAATTCACGTAATCGCGTTACGCAAATCTCCGCGAAACGGTAAGAAATCTCCGCGAACACGCAGAAATTCCGCAAACACGCGGAATTGCTTGTTCACAATGCTTTTTTACTGTTCGCAATCGCTGTTTGCGTGCTTGGGGGAAATATCTCGCGAACACCCATTTGAGAACGCAAACAAGCAAGAAATTTCGCGAAGTTGTGGAACGCAGAATTGTGGGCAATTTTGCGTTCTCCGTGGAACGCGAAATTACCCAAATTCCGCAAATTCCGCATGCGGAACTAAATTTACCGCCCAGACCTACTTTAGATGTTTACGTGGCATTAAGAAATGAAAAAGGGAGCTGTCCTTAGAGTTTTTGAACAACATTTATTGTGTTAAAATCTCAGTTGAAAATGAGCATCGTTCAGTTTGTTCTAAGGTTAATATGTAGTTGCGGTTTAGGTAAGTTTAGCTGGTACTTTGTGTTGGAACGCCACAAAGAGGTGGTCTGACCATGTGACTGTAGTAATCCTCTGGAACATGACTACGTCTGTGTTGACGATAATGGTATCTAAGTTGTGTCCTGCAATCTGTGTGGTTGAGGATCTGCTAATGTAGGTAGAGTGTGTCTAAGCCAGTGAGGATTGTTTTGGGGTAAGACATATTAGGTTTGTCAAACTACGGGCCTAATTTACAATAGAATGGCACAGCATGGTGCCACAAGCAATTTGGCAGTGCTTACGCTACACAATTCTAAAAGTGCATGAATGTGCCTTATTTACAAGAATACAGTGCATTCCTGTACTGACCTCTGCACCTGTGCTAAAAAAGCAGCCTAGTGCCAACACAGGCAACCTTTCACCATGTTGCAAAGGTGCCTGCATAGCGGGGATGATTGATTTTGTGCAGGAAGGACACCTTTCTACACAATATCAATCAATAGAGGCGATTTCCTCCGTCTGTGTGTGCTGCAGAATGGAGCACACAAAGAAAGAGGAAAAAACAAGGAGAAATGAGGATATTTCTCCTCTTTACCCCTCCCTAACGCGACCCCTGGGGTGGATTTAGAATCTGGCGCACTCCCAGGTTTACGAGTCCTCGTAAATCTGGGAATGCTTCAAATTCCCTGGGTATTGCATGGGAACACCCATAGCAACACTCAAGGAACAGCACTTTCATGCAGTGTTCTGCGTGATAGGGGCACTAATTTACAAGGCCATGAAAAGCCACCTAAAGTTGCTTTACGGGGCCTTGTAACTATGCTGCAGCACATTGAGCCACCGGAGCATCAAAAAAGTGATGCTCCACTGGTGCAAAAGTGCTGCTAGGGTCTGGTAAATAAGGCCCTATATGTTTAGGTCACCAGGGATGCATAGGTTTGCATAAAATGTAAGAAGTTTTGAAACTCTGTATAAAAATGTGTCTAGGAATGTTCTGCTTCTAGGTGTTTGTCTGTAAAGAAGGAGAAAGTTACAACAGAAGGCTGTGGTCAGATTGCTTCTGACAAAAGGTCAGCTTTGATGAAGTTTGTTGTTTACTTAAATATGATGGCTAGCCCACCTCTCCTCCTATACATTTGCAATTTTGTGTCACAGATTGATAGACTGGTGGAACAGCTTCATGCAGTACTGGTGGCATTCCCCCCTCTCCCCAGCCAAGGATTCAGTTATTGAGAGTAAGTCAGACTCTGTATCTGTCAATAGTTCAAATTTGTCGTATTTGTTTTTGGAAATGAATCAAACATTTATTAGCAGGCAGTTTAAAGAATGAATATTGAAGGTGGTTTGATTTTGTGCTGCGGTAGAGTGAGTGTTGTCCTTTGAAGATGTAGGAGGTATGCAGTTGGTGATGGTGTTAACTGTAGCAGGACAGAAAGTGTGTTGTTTGTGTTTGTTACCCTTCACCAAAAGGCTTAGATGACATTGTTTGGGAGTTTCTGTGAGTCGGAGGTAGGGAGACTTTTTGAGACGGAGGTGATAGGCTCTGGAGAACGCCTTGAAAGGTATCCTTGTTGTGCGATAGCCCAGGAGATGCAAGATTATGCAGATTGGTATCAAATTGGTGTTGTTTGCATATATTGAAGGTGGAAAGTGTTTGGGTCTGGAGTGGTGGTATAGCATGAGCTTCAGTATTATGGCACTGAATTGTTCAATGGAAGAAATCTGAGTATGTGAGAGTTTTTCTGAATTTGTGGAGGGAGTACTTGGTGCCTTTATTGCATGGAAAGTCTGAAGTAGAGTTGATTTAGAATATGTGCTATTTGTGTTGCCATCAAGAGCAGACTGGATTTGTGTCTGTATTTCATCTACAGACTCAGTCATGTAGTTGCCCAGCAACCACCAAATGAGGTGCACCTGGAGGGAGTGCTGTGTTCAGCTTTGTAACCCACAACCTTTGTCTGGAAGACCAGTTTGGTAGAGGGGAATGAAGGAGCAGCCGAGAAATGGGAAAAAGGATTTTTGCAGCTGTAAACGTTTATCAATGACTGGCAGAACTATACAAGATTCAAAAGGTTTTATAGTTTACATATGCACAATTTGTAGTCAAAAACATTAATCTATTGCTAAAAAAAAACTTTGATTGTAGTCCGATGAGTTTACAGTTATTGAGCTAATAAGCAGACTCAAGTGGTCAGTAGGTGCTTATGAGGGGTAGAAAAAGCAGAGTGAAAATTAGACTTAGAGCCTATAAAGAGGGAAAGCAGGACAAAGAATGGTCAGGAGCATGGCCGGCTCTAGAGAGGTGCGATCAGTGCCATAGGCATTGACTTGGGGTGAAGGCGCCTTGTTTGCTAATATATAATGGCTTTAAAACCACCAGCTGCCACGTTCCACTCCAGCAAATTTCAGACATCAATAAAATTTCAAAATAACTCAGGTGATTAATGTTCTTCATTGAGAAAGACAGAGTTTTTCTAGTGAAGTTTGACTCCTCGTAAAGTAGCTCAGAGGGTTAATATGCCTGCTGCTAAGAACGTGTGCCATGCAGATCACAAACTGCATATAATGTTAATAGGTCAATGGGTTACTGCTTTAATCCGAGAGATCTTTTTGTTGCTTGCAGTTTATAAGTTAAAATCCTAATATCGAACAATGAGGGTATTCAGATAGAATATCGAGTTGGAAATGTCGACTTACACAAATATCGAGTTGCAAATATAGTCACACAGAAATATCAACACCATGAATATCGTGGTCAAGAATATTGAATTTAAGGAAAGAAATATCGTTTTCAAAAATATAGAAGTTATTAATATTGTTTGCAAAAATATAGTTGTTTAAAATATCGATTTTTTATTTAGTGGTATGTATTTTAATTTATATTTTAAAAGTATGTGATGTATGTTTTTTTGTATAAGTATTGTTTATGTTTTTTAAAATATGTGTTACATTTTTAGACATTATCAATTTTATTTTAAGTACATTTTGAGTTTTTTTGTTCTGTAGTGGGTTGTAGGGTTATAGGGGAAAAGGGTGGGAGGTAATTTAATTATAATAAGTTAATGATTATACTGTATTTAATAATATTTATTTAATTGAATTTTTAAAGTTTTAACTGTGGGAAGTAATTAATTTGCAATTAATTATTAATTGTTTGCTAATTATTAATAATTAAATAATTGGTAATTAGCTATGGTAATTGTGTAATTCTTTTAGGTGCGGGTTGTGGAGTTTATAGGGGTAAAGTAATGTGTGGAAAGTAATGTATTAGTAATTAATTATTAATTCATTTTAATTAATGTTAATTAATTAAATGGTAATTAATGATGGTAAATGTGTAATTTGTGTTAGGTGCGGGTTGTGGGGTTTATAGGGGTAAAGTGTGGGATAATAATGTATGTTTCATAAATTAATAATTAGTTATTAATATTAATTAATTAATGGAAAATTAATATGGAAATTGGGTAATTAAATGTAGGTGTGGGTTGTAGGGTTTATAGGAGGAAAGAGTGGGAAGTAATGTATGTTTAATTAATTCATAATTAGTTGATCATTAATATTAATTAATGAATTGATATTTAATTAGGGTATTTGTTTATATTTTGTGTGTGTGGGTTTTACTTTTATAGGAGTACAATGTGGGGAGCAATTTAATTTTACATAATTTATAATTAGTTGTTAAACAGTATTAATATTTTAACTAAAAATAAGTTTTAATTGTGAAAAACATTTTTTTACAGTTTAATTTTAGCTGTGGGTTGTGGGGATTATAGGGGTAAAGTGTGGGAAGGTAATGAATTTGTATGAGTTTTAATTTGTTTTTTAATAATGATATGTCTTTAATTGGTAATTAATTAGATGTGGGTTGTGAATTGTATGGTGTTATAGGGTAGGAATTAAAAAAGTACATTTATGTAAAAGTTAATGTTGTTGTTTCTAAATAATTTCTAATAAAAAATATTTATTTGTCTAAAAATTATTTTTCATTTTATTTAATATAATATTTGTAGGTATTTGTTATATGTATTTACCATTATAATATATGTTTTAACATTTTTAATATTAAATATAGTTGTGTTTTAATTTGTAACATATTTATATATATATATTAATGTATTTTGTTTTGTGAATATTTTTGTTAATATTTTGTTTGTTTTTAAATTTGAACTGACTGGAGTGAGAATATTAATTGTTACTCCTCTGCAATCCAACACTTTCCCTTCTGTTGCACTCACTGGAGTAGGAATAGTAATTCTTACCCTTTTCTATCCAACACTTTCCCTACTGTTGCACTCACTGGCATGGGAATAGTAATTTTTACCCGCCGCTATCCAACACTTTCCCTATTATTGCACTCACTGGAGTAGGAAATTTCAGTTTGGAGATTTTTAAATAGTTTAATGTTTTAATTATTAATAGAATGTTTTTTATTAGATTGTCCCTTGCATAAACGAGGGACAATCGGAAGAATGGTGTAGGGCATGAGTACTCACAAACTTTCTCTCGGAGGCCAAATTTACAGTGTGGTTTGTGGGCGAGGGCCGCACCGGTGGGGGCTGGGTCAGAGGGGGTGGGGGCGGGGCCCAAGCAAAAAAAATGTGTGACCATGAGGTTGAACACAGGTCCCTGCAGCAGATGCCTTTGTCCACTGAGCCACCAGATCCGGCTTACACACATCTCTCTCTCTCTCTCTCTCTCTCTCTCTCTCTCTCTCTCTCTCCCCTCTCTCTCCCCCTCACTCTCCCTCCCTCACTCTGTCACCCTCTCTCTCCCTCCCTCCCTCCGTCTGTCTCCCTCTGTCTGTCTCCCTCTGTCTGTCTCCCTCTGTCTGTCTCCCTCCCTGTCACCCTCCTCCCTCTGTCTCCCTTTGTCTCCTTCTCTGTCTCCCTCTCTGTCTCCCTCCCTCTCTGTCTCCCTCCCTCTCTGTCTCCCTCCCTCTGTCTCTGTCCCTCTGTCTCTGTCCCTCTGTCTCCCTCCCTCTGTCTCTCTTCCTCTGTCTCCCTCCCTCCTTTGTCACCCTCCTCCCTATGGCTGTCTCCCTCTGTTGCCCTCCATCTCTGTCTCCTTCTCTTTCTCCCTCTCTCTGTCCCCCTCGGTTTCCCTCCCTCTGTCTTCCTCCCTCTCTTTCCCTCTCGCTCCCTCCCTGTCTCTCCCTCCCTCTCTTTCTCTCCCTCCTTCTCTGTCTCCCTCCCTCTGTCTCCCACTCACTCTGTCTCCCTCCCTCTGTCTCTCTCCCTCTCTGCCTCCCTCCCTCTCTGCCTCCCTCCCTCTCTGTCTCCCACTGTCTCTTCCTCCCTCCAATCAGACTCTTTCTTCATTCCGCAAAGAACTAAAACACCCTCCTTTTCAGAAACTAAGCACCTTACCCCCTCCTCAGAGTACTTTGCTCTCCACTCAGCGCCTGGACGCCCTCGGGCAGCAGCCGCGCTATACAAATCACCTTTTCATTTCATTTCATTTCATTTCATTTCTGTCTGCCTCCCTCTCTGTCTCCCGCCCTCTGTCTCCCACCCTCTGTCTCTCACCCTCTCTGTCTCCCACACTCTCAGTCTCCCACTCTCTGTCTCCCACCCTCTCTGTCCCCCCTCTCTCCCTCCCTCTGTCTCCCTCCCTCTGTCTCCCTCCCTCTCTCTCTCTCTGTTTCCCTCTGTCTCCCTCCCTCTGTCTCCCTCCCTGTCTCCCTCACTGTCTATCTCTCTCCCTCTGTCTCCCTCCCTCTCCCTCCATCTCTCTCCCTCTGTCTCCCTCCCTGTCTCCCTCCCTTCGTCTCCCTCCCTGTCCCCCTCTCCCTCCCTCTCTGCGTCCCTCTCTGCCTCCCTCTCTGCCTCTCTCTCTGCCTCTCTGTCTCCCTCTCTGTCTCTCTCTGTCTCCCCTCCTCTCCCTCCCTCTGTCACCATCTGTCTCCCTCCCTCCCTTTGTCACCCTCTGTCTCCCTCCCTATGTCACCCTCTGTCTCCCACCCGCTCCCTCTGTCTCCCTCCGTCTGTCTCCCCCTGACTGCCTCTCTCTGTCTCCCTCTCTGTCTCCTTCCCTCTGTCAACCTCTGTCTCCCTTCCTCACCCTCTCTCATCTCATCCTGTGTGTGTGTCAGCCCTCAGCCCGGGCTGAGACAGCTTCCCAAGGCACACACACAGCCGCACCCCAGTACTTCACAGGTCTTTAAAAGACCATTTACATGTTAATAAAGCTTTGTTGCTTGTATATCACCTCTTAATGTCCTTGCATCTCCACGTTGACAATCACTGGAATCCCCCAGCCCCCACATAGCAGAGTCTCTCAGAGACGGGCTGCTGCAACCCGCAGTGTTTGCTAACACTATGAAATAATTTTTTAAAAACACAGGTAGGATGTCTGCTAGGTCCGCGGGACACCAAGGAAGGCTTGCCGTGCCGCTGGCGGCCCACGGGCCGTACTATGAGTACCCGTGGTGTAGGGGGATATCACGAAAGGTCCCGTACAGCACATTTGCTCGCTCCAAGGCATGCTGCAGCACATCGAGGCTGGTTACAGTTTGCCTTGCACTGCATTCTTCTTGGAGAAGGAGAGGTTGAGAGAGGGAAGGGTGGGGAAGGGTGTTTTGTGGCAGGGACATTCATTTACTAGATATCATTAGCGTCTCTTTATGAGTGACTATAAATGGTAAAATGCTATTAGTATGCTCTTTATGTTATTCACTTTATATATAACTCGATCTTCGTTTTCCTATACCTCCTAGATGAGGAAGAACGAACTTTAAATATAAGGGTACATTAAAATGTCATGGTGAGTGTGTGGGCAGGGCATCTATTGGAAGGCATATTTATTTGACTGTGAAATGTGTATAATACTTTGATGTCAATTCGCGTCAATGCCTACTTGGAAGTGGCAGAAATGGAAATTGAAAGGAACTGAAATCTAGAAGTGTACCTCAATACAATGGTAAATGATTAATTGAATTGGTAAGTTAATTGAAATGCCATTTACTTATTTGCCTTTATCACATGTCTTTTTAGGGAAATTGTGCTAAAATATTGCAACGGTGGGCTGCCAGGGTGAGGGCCAGTTTTGGACCCCTAGGGGACCGTTTTTGTTACCAGTGGCCAGTCATGCAGCATAGCTACAAGATCTGCCGGCCCCCTGTAGCAAAAGCAGCTGCAGTGTTTTCCATGCGCATCCCGTCTCCACCTGCACGGCTGGCACTACTCAATTGCCAGGGCGGGTTTGCGTTCCCAATCCAGCCCTGACTTAGACGTTTTTTCTAAGTTTAGACCAAACAACTTATTTATTTATTTATGTATTCATTTATTTGCGACGTTTTATATGGCGCTGGCTAGACCCGGAGGTATCAGAGCGCTTTACATGAGGATCAGCAAGTTACAGGATACATAGTTACAACTGTTTGAATCAAAGAATCACAGAGGGAGGGGGAGTGAAGGAGACTGGCTGGGTAGGTGACGGCCAAGGGGCCAGACTCCTCTATAGCTGCATAGGACAGCTCCACCGGGCATCGGCCAAGGTTGCCCGGTCTCTGCGGTAGGTACAAACAGGTTTGGTATCCGCCCAGGGGGCATCGCCATTGTTCCGTCGAAGGGGGAGAGAAGGAGACACATAACGGGGAGACTAGGAAAAACAATGTTAGATGACCGGCAGGGTAGGTGATGTCCAAGGGGCCACACTCCTCTATAGCTGCATAGGACAGCTCCACCGGGCATCCGCCAAGGTTGCTCAGGCTCAATGGTAGGTAAAAACAGTTTTGTAATTTACATCAGTTGAATCAGCGAGTTACGGGTTATATAGTTACATCAGTTTAAATCAAAGGATCAAAAGAGGGAGGGGGACGGAAGGAGACATATACGGGGAGACGAGGAAAAGAATGTCAGAAGACCAGCTGTGTAGGTGACGGCCAAATAGGTGCTGGAGAATAGTTACATGAGTTACAAGAGCATAGCATAAACATAGGGTGGAGGGGGTAAGAAATACAACGGGGAGACAAGGAAAAACAGTGTCCGACATACGGCTGGGTAGGTGATGGCCGAGGGGTGAACCCAAGCGAAACTCCTCTTAGCTGCATAGGGCAGCTCCACCGGTCATCGGCAAAAGGTTGCTCGGGCACCGCAGTACATACAGAAGGTTAAAGATTCTGCCTAGGGAGGCATTGTTAAAAAGTTTCATCATGGGCGCCGGTCACGCCGCGGCTCTTGCCTGAACTTGATAGGTGGCGTCAGAACTTGCTTGCCAGTTTCTACTTTATCAATGAGCTGGTGAAGATCATTGAGTGTGATGGGACCACCTGCTTAGCACTATGAATGTAATGGAAGCCCATTTGTAGGTCGTTCATTACATTTTGCAAAGTCCTGATTTTAATACATGGACACTTCTTCCCACCCTTTGCCCATGTGAAAGACCCTTTGCCCATGTGAAAGAGCAAACAGATGGGTGTAAGATTGTTCATGTTGTTGGCTCCCAGCATGGACTTCTTTAGCAACGGTCTTACTGTGACTATCATCTAGAGGACTGGAAGGCAGCCGTAGTGTGTGGAATCTTAATAGAGTTGCATTCTTCAAAGAAAAAGGTGATTCATTTATTTTTTTTAATGCAATTTTTATTTTGCATGTCATCAAAGTCCTGGACTATTTCATAAGTGCCTTTTCAGAACCGATGGCTTTTAGATCATTTATGTAACAAATGTGCTAAAAAAATTGACAATTTGACCCCATTTGTTCAATTGTTTCCCAAGGAATATTCCCAAACCCGACGTGAGACTGTCTAGCTCGCTGACTTTTTTCACTCACAGCAATTTGTGACTTATATCATGAGTCATGATGAACCACTTTTAAATATTATAAAAAGGCACTGGGTGTTTCAGGCACTTATTGCATGCTGCTCCCTCAATGTTGGCACTAGAAGCCCAGCAGTAAAGATAGAAGCCAGTACCAATGCCAATAGTAGGCTAGCAAACATTGTGGAAGTACTGGGTGCCGGCAGTGGAAGTGGGCTCCCAAAAAATATTGGGCCAAGCACTTACTTTTTCCTCACTTAAGACAGTGCATTGTGTACCACAAAGGGATTGGAGTCTCCCCATTACTTCATATTAATTGGCTTTATTGTCACTCCTTTTTACTGCCGCTTAATTGGACAGCATTTGTTGGCTTCACGTCCTCCTCTTTCATCTAGAGCATGGACCAAGTACTGTTTGTTCGTCTTGATTACTGTCCTTTCTCTGCTCATGCTGCGTTTGAGATGCTATTTTCCTCAGCCCCTGTTATTGTTGTTCTTCCCCTCATAACTCCCATGCCAGTGTTGCTCCTTCTGCTCTCAACACCCTTGTCCCTGTTGCTTCCTCACCTCTCACCTCTATCCTTGTCCTTGTTGTGTCTTCTCCTGCCACCCCCCTTGTCAGTGCTGCTTATTCCCCCGGCCCCCACACTCCTGTTGTCCATGTTGCTTCTTCCTTCCCATCCCTTACCCTTCCATTGTCTGTGCTGCTTGTTCCCTCCCACCATCCACTCTCCTGCTGTCTGTGTTGCCCCCCACCCACCATAAAACAAAAATGCAATATGTTGCAGCCATCACTGGGTGCATCATGACACTTTCTATGATGTCCTGTTGCCCCCCACCCTCTCTTACATTTTCTGTTCACTTCCATCCTCCCTCCTGTTGTCCTTCTTGCCCGACCTCACCTGCCATAAGAAAAGAAGCATAGAACTTTTTTTTTAACTTTTAGTGTGTTTTAGCCATGCTGCAGAGTAGACATGCTGCTCTACAGGAAGGCTAAAAAACATTGATTGGTATAGCCAGTAGCTTTCACATAGGAGAGACCTATTGACTTTGGCAACGATGTTTTGCAAGTACTCGTTTGAGCAACTGCTTTTATCAGACTGTATCTACTCTTTTAGCTTAGTTGTTTCATAGCTGCCCTTTGAGATCTGGTATGCATTTTAAACACTTTTCTTAAACTAGTAATATTCTTATGATGTTGCTCAAACGTACCTGTGCAGAGGTGATAATCTGTCATACAGTAGGTTGCACTGCTGCTTACGAAAAAATGCACAACATGTAGCTTGAAGAACCTCTGAAGTCAGAGGCTAACACATGATGTTGATGGTAGATAGCAATGACGTTGCACAAACGCTGCATATGGTTTTTGGTAGTTTTCTAGGGCCTTTAAGGGTGAATGGGGCTTCTGCTATTACCCACAGTACTACATTCCTCATGTTCGCTCTCAGGCCTGACCTCCTCTATGAGAGCTGGTATTTCAGGAATGTCAGCAGTGGGCCAGATGCCCTCAGCCTTGAGAGAACACAGGCACTAAATGAGGCCATTTTTAATGATGAATAATTATCTTTTTTTCTAGCAAGCAATGCTTTGTGACATCGTTCAGTATGATATATCTGTAACTGTGCCATCACGATGTCCATTATCCCCTGCATTGTTCGGATCTGAAGGGCATCCTGGATTTATTGGATCTCATGGTTCGGACTTTGTGGCATGCAGCTCTGGAGTGTCCTCATGGGTTCACTAATGTTTTTGGTAGTAGTGTGTTTGTTAAACTATTTGTTGGGCATGTGGGGCTGTTTGTCTTCTGTGAACACAGGTTCACAAATGGCACAAATCTGGGAGTGATAATGCAATACAATGACTTCTGTTTATACACAAATATGATGCCACTTCTGTGGGTCCAGGAGCATCCAGTTAAATGCCATATGTTTTTAATATGCAAGTAGGGAATTAAGGACAACTGAAATTGCGAGCAAAGTACTAACATTGTCAAAGCCTATATGATTGGCATTTTTCTTTTATTAGAGATAGCATGAGGAAATATTTTTATTTCCCATCTTTTTGCACACGTAGAAAGAGGAAAACGCCTCTCGAGATTGTTTTTGTGTGGAAATGCAGGGCCGGACTGACCATAGTGGGCACGGGGCATTCCCCTGGTGCGCCGCACGGGTGGGGGGCGGTTTTGGGCCCCTGGGGGCCGTTTTTGTTACAGGGTCCTTTTTGCAGCATAGTAGCAAAATCGGCCCTGTACTAAAATCGGCCGAAAACCGGCCCCAGCAAGAGCTCGGTGGCACCTCCAACCCCCATTCCAGCCCTTTCACATTGACGTAGACCGGCATAGCAAAGAAGATTTGTAGCGCTGCCCCATGCCAATTCCCCAGAAATGCGCCCCAAGGTTCTTATACAAGCACACAATAGCATCATGGTGGTGGTAGTGGGAGATGATGGTAGTGGTAGTAGCAGTGATGCTGGTAATAATGGTGATGGCGGTAGCCTTAAAGATGGTAGCAGCGGTGGTGCTAATAGTGGTAGTAGTGCTGGCTGTAGTGGCAGCAGTGATCATTGTGTTAATGATAACGATGGAGGTAATGGTGGCGATAGTGGTAGTTGATGGCAGTGGTGGTACTAGGTCAGTTGGTAATATATTGGTGAGAATAGCAACTGTAATGGTGTGACGATGGGTAATGCTAAGATTGGTGATTGGTGGTGGATTTTAATGTTGGTTTTGGAAGTGTTAGTGGTGGTTGTGATAATGGTAATGGTAATGGTAATGGTGGTGGCAGTAGCGGTGCTATCCATGATAATTGTGCTAACGTTGTCAATGGTATTGATAATAATGGGGGTTTTAATGCAGGTGCTGGGGTAATGGTGGTGATGGTAATGGTGGTGGTGGTGGCTAAGGTCGTCATAATGGTAGTTGTAATAGTGACGGTAATGATGGCAGTGATGTAGGTCTTCGTAATGTTGGTATTTGTGGGGTCATGGTGGTAGTGGTAGCGGTAATGGCGGTAGCAGTAATGATGGTGGTGGTAAGTATTTTGTTACAAATTTCTTCAACAACATCACGATGGTGAAATCTTAAAAAAGAGCAATGTTTATGTGGAACAATAAATTAGTTATTGCTGGTTTATTGAAACGAAATAACGACAGTGTTTTGTGTTTGTGTTGCCTGTTTCTCTGCCACGCTTATAGAATGAAAATCTGAGAATTGTTTTCAAAGGCCATGAAGTGAACTTATGGATACAAGTAGCACCTTGAATCCTTTAAGTTAACTAACTTTAACTTTAATGTAACTTCTCCTGCTCATTGTCCTGGCTTTTTCTGCTGATCAGGTTTTAAAGATAATAACTTACAAGCGCTGAACAACCGCCACCCAAAATGCTTTGGAACACTTCAAAAAATATTTTGGAAACTAAACCAGAAACATAGCTACTCCTGGTTGGGAAAATGGACTTAGCTTCTAGTTTTCTGGGTGTCTGCTGCAGTAGGGTTAGGACGTCAGTACTGATACAAGGGATGAAGTGGGTGACCAAGGCAGCCAGTAGCTCAGATTTGTACCCAAATGAGTCACAAACTTTAGAGGCCAATATATTGATAGCTGCTGTTGGTGGATGGACTAGTTGATATTTTCGAATGGCTGGGGCACCAAGGAATGATAGGGAACAAACAGGATTAGTTAGAACTATTGGGTATCAACTGTTGCCCTAAGATACCAGTGATAAAATACGGATAGGGTGGTAGTGCACCTTCAAATGTCAATTTGTAAGGACCCATAACTCATAGGCTGAAAGTTCAAACTCAAATTGACCAATGCTAGCTCGTGACAGACTAGATGCAGACCAACCTTATGGTAAAAAAAAAACCTTTCAGCCATCTCATGAATGGGAAGGACTGATTGACTCTCATAAAGTTCAGATGCTCTAATTAAATGTGACATTGAACAATGAAAGCAAGCCCATTTAATTTAACCTGGTAGGGACTATTGAAAAACTGAATGTACAGTTTGCATAAAAGTATGACAGAGTGTGACACACAGACGTTCAGCAATATTGGTATGGCTAACTAATGTCAAACAAAAGCCTGTGTATTACTAACTAAAGCATCTCTCTATGAAATTAACCAAACATAGGAGTACAGTGTTATGAAAGATATACTAAGCCACTGCTCTTGGTATGAAGATGTGAATTCCACTGTACACAGGTCAGCACTACATGTCTAAGGAAACTGATATCACAAGCAATCATTTTTCTTATATTAAATCTTCCCACCATACATATCTTACTATACCTTAAGAATTAAGGAATCTTAGAAAGATAGAATAAATTTAGTCACCAATTGCCCCTTCTATCAACTCACCCACAGGACAGATTTTTGTAACACAGTGACACCGTCCTAGATCACCTACATGTAGAATTCAAACCTTCTCGCCAATGTAGAGGACGATCTAGTGCAACTTGGAAGAATGGTGCAATCCTACTGAGTAATGTTCCCACCTGCAATATTGGGTTTACATTTTAGTTTGCTAACCTGTTAATTAGAACTATTTCCCCGAAGTTCCAGATTCTTAAAAACAAGAGCAGAAAACCCACAAATTCTCTGTTTTTAACAAAAAAACACAAAGGGCCAGATTAGGATGATGGTGGGACCCCCACCGACAGCCCGTCAGTCACGGTCTCACCGCCATCGGACCCATCATATCCACCTGCCATATTTCAATTGCGGTCGTATAGACTGACCGTCACACATCCGACGGGCTCCTTGAGCCCGCCAGTGTGGCAGAGGGGGACATATTCCCCACAATGGTGACGTTTCTATCAGGCACCGCTGTAGGGATGACGATGTCAATTTCTGCCCACCTGTTCAGGGCAGTTAACCCACCATGAACAGGCTGGCAGAAAGGGACTTTGGGGGCCCGTAGCTGGCCCCATTCCCCCCTGGCCCTCCGATGTGGGCACTAGGGGGCACCAAACATATCCCTGCACCATGAGGAAGGCACCGCATGGTGCCACCCACATAGTGCAGGGATACGTGCAGGGTCCATTTTTTAGATTGAGGCGGCTGCTGCAGCCAGCAGCACCCGCTGCAATGATAAGAATACATGGTGGTCGCATCGTAATCCCTATGGCAGGACTGCGGACGGCTAGTCGGTCGGTCCCATTTCCAATAGGGTGGCAGGCGGACGTAAGACCACCCGCCATCCTAATCGGGCCCTACATAATGAAAAGAAGATTGCAATCATGGGAAAATAAGAAAGAAATAATAAGAAATTTAATTGCGAAGGATCTTGAGTTGAACCCTCAAATAGGAGATTTTTATAGCGAGAAATTGGTATGAAGTGATTATGTTTCGATACTACCATGCAATTCTAGGCAATGCACTTGGGGAAATGGTTCATATAAATATTTTAAATATTGCAAACTCCAACTCTCAAGCATACCATTATCTATTCTTTTTAATTATTAAAGAGAAGTATATATTGATATGTTCACAAAAAAGTAAAAAACTCAGAAATCATTCACATCCATTTTTACAATCTAAAATTTGAATTCCAACAGCAGGTGAAGGTTTGAACCCTCTCCCAAGGGGCATCAGCATTAACCATTTGGCCACGTACTCATCCATATTAATACACCATTTGGACATGTAATGAGATTACAAGCAAGCTCAATATTTTTCAAGCTACTAAGACTTTGCCTCACAAGTGATTGTACAATTCTCTATCTGAATTTAAACCTTGAACCACCATAGCTCATTAATCCAAAATGTTTCTCTGGCTCTTATTATGTTCCACATCCACTCCTCGATGATCTTGGTGGATTTGTTCAATACCAACAAACCTTATCTTTGCAGTGTCACGATCTACATATTTACCCTTCATGTGAGTCACAGTAGGGTACTTAAAGCTTTTTCAAATACAGTGCTTTTAAATGTTAAGAATATGCCACCATTACTGATTGCTATTGTTAAGCGTCAGTTTACTGCTTTGAAAAGTGTGCCTTTGCGAAACACGGTAGTGGTAGCTATCAAATAGCACCTTTGTCATGGTGAGACATTGTGGTCATAATAACACCCATGTAATGGATTTGAAATCACCCCAGTTAATTATCTGTGCTGTGTCAATACCCCTTTTCTTTTTAAAGAATGCATAGATAACTTTCTCCAATTTGGTTTTTATAGTCAGGGATAAGAGAATGTCAGTGTTCAATTTTCATCCTACTTTACATGTTTTAATATCAGCTGGTAATAGAGCCAAATGAGGCTTAGTGTGCTTAGAACATTAGTTCAAACATGCTACTGACCAGAGAGGGTCTCAAGGCGTTGGGGGCAGCTCTGGGTCAGCTATAAAAAGCCAAATCTGAGGCTCTTCCTGAAGGTGTGCAGGGTGGAGGAGCATCTGATGTTGACTGGAATCTCGTTCCAAGTTTTGGCTGCGATGTAGGAGAAGGCTCTTCCACCTGCTCTGGCTCTGCAGATACGCTGGGTCACTGCGAGGGCATGGTCGGCGGAGCGGATGTTTTTTTGTGTGCGTGGAAAGAAAGTCTTTTGTTGAGGTATTTGGGTCCGATATTGTGTAGGGATTTGTAGGTGTGGATGAGTAGCTTGAACGGTATTCTCTTCTCGAGGGGTAGCCAGTGGAAGTCTAGAAGGTGTTGGGTCTTGTGCTTGTGTCGTGGGGTACAGAGGACAAGTCTGGCTGCGGTGTTCAGGATGGTCTTAAGTTTATGGAGCAGGGATTTGTTGATTCCCGCATAGAGGGCATTTCCGTAGTCCAGTCTGCTAGTTATGAGTGTTTGGGTGACTGTCTTTCTGGCGTTAGGGGGGATCCACTTGAAGGTTTTGCAGAGGATGTGGAGGGAGTTGAAGCAGGTGGAGGCAAAGGCGTTGATCTGCTGCTTCATGGAGAGGGAGGGGTCTAGGATGATGCCGAGGAAAGTGGCTGTGGTCCGTCGGGGTGAGAGGGTTTCTGATGGTGGAGGGCCACCAGGAGTTGTCCCAAGACAACTTCTGGTGGCCAGGACGAGGACCACTGTCTTCTCCGAGTTGAGCTTAAGGCAGCTGTTGCTCATTCAGGCTGCTACATCTTTCATTCCTTCCTGGAAGCTGAGTCTGGTGTCTTCGGGGTTCTTCATCAGTGAGAGAATGAGCTGGGTATCATCGCGTAGGATACTATGCCGAGCCCGTGCTGTCTGACGATGGCGGCGAGGGGGGACGTGTAGATGTTAAAAAGGGTGGGGCTGAGTAAAGTTCCTTGGCATACTCCGCCATTGATCTCTGTGGGTTCAGAGAGGAAGGATGGGAGTCTGATCCTTTGGGTCCTGCCAGCGAGGAAGGAGTAGACCCAGTCGAGGGCGGTTCCCCGTATGCCGGCGTCGTGGAGTCTTGCTGCCAGAGTTTGATGGGAGACGGCGTTGAGAGGTCTAGCAGGATGAGGGGTGAGGTGTGGTCGAGTAGCATGCAGATGTCATCAATGGTGGCGAGGAGGGCAGTCTCAGTGCTGTGGTTGATGTGGAGTCCGGACTGGGAGGAGTCGGTGATGGCGTTCACTTTGATGAAGGTGGTCAGCTGGGTGTTGATGACTCTCTCAGTGACTTTGGCTTCGAATTGAAGGAGAAAGATGGGCCAGTAGTTCAGGTACGTCAGGTCAGCCGTGGGTTTCTTGAGTAGGGGCTTGACCTCTGCCTGCTTCCAGTCATCAGGGAAGATGCCGGATTCAAAGGTGACATTGATGGTGCAGCGTAGTACAGGTGCAATGGCGGCGGCGGCTCTGTTTAAGATGTCTTGAGGCACGGGTCCATGGGGGCTCCTGAGTGGGTGCTTTTCATGGTCATGGTGGAGTCTTCAGTGGTGATCGGAGTCCAGTTGTTGGTGGTGGGCTGGCTGTCATTGCTGGAGGGGCGTTTCTGCAGTTTGTTTGCTGAAGTTGTTGTAGAGGGTCTTAATTTTCAAGGTGGAAGTAGAAGCCGAGCTTGCTGCAGAGGTCCTGGGACGGTGTGATGTCCGTGGCTTCGCTGGAGGGTTTAGTGAACTGCTGAATGATCCTTTGAGCTGCCGGCGTTGGTGAGGATTTTGTTCTGCATGAAGGTCCTCTTGGTTGTATTCTTTTGTGGCATGCTTATAGGTGGTCTAATACTCAGTGGTTTTGCTGTTTCTCCACTGTTTCTCCAGACGCCTGCAAGAGCGTCTGGCTTCTTGGAGGTCGGTGGTGAACCAGGCGACCTTCAGGGGGTGTTGTCTGTCGGGTGGCGGAGGGGAGCAAGTTTGTCAGCGCAGCTGGTGGTCTGGTGGTGTAGTTCCGAGACATGCGAAGGTGGCATCGGTCGTGGCGGGGGGGCATGGGAGGGGGTGGCGTTGAGGAGCTCCCCTGTGACCTTGCTCCAATTCCTTTGTGGCGGGCGTGGGGCGGGCTTGAGTGCTGTGATGGTGCTGAAAGAGAAGTGTACGCAATGGTGGTCTGTCCAGAGGAGCTGCGAGGTGTAGCTGAAATGGGTGTTTGTCCCTCCTGCAATGGTGGGGTTGAGGGTGTGTCCGGCCTTGTGGGTGGGGGTGGTGACGAGCTGCTTCAGTCTGAGGTTGGCGAGGTTGTCCAGGAGGGCGGTGGAGTCATGGTTGCTGTGGTTGTCGAGGTGGAAGTTTAGGTCTCTGATGAGTATGTAGTCCGTGGGGGCGATGGCATGGGGTGCGATGAGGTTGGCAATGGCTGTGGTGAAAGGAGCACGAGTTCCCAGGGGTCTGTAGGTGAGAGTGCTTTGTAGCGTGGTTTTGAGGCAGGTCTGTATCATGAAGAGGAGGTGTTCGGTGTTCGAGAGGGAGTCGGTGGCGCTGGAGGTGGAGGGTTGGATGGAGCTCTTGTGTGCGATGGCGAATCCTGCTCCTGGGCGGTGGGGGCCATACTTCCTTTGGATCTTATAGTCATCTCGAATGGCAGTGACAGTTGCATCTGGTGTTGGAGAGAAGAGAGGGTCCACAATACTATCAAAAACATTAAATAACCAATTATTCATTGTGATATGAGCTGTTTGTTCACACAGTATTTTCAACAGAATTGACACATTTTGGACTCATATGCTGATGAAAGATACACTTTGATTATGTATCAAGTAAATGGTTATCATTAAATCAAAATCCACTACTTGGAGTGGAATATCAACTCCCTCGCTTATCCTACATGTGTCTGCCAGAAAGGTGAGACCGTAAAGGTTAATAATTAATATGGTTCAATCCCAGTAAGAGAAGCACTGACCATTTTGTAAAAGAATGATTATTGCATTATTCTTGCCACAGTCGAAGAAGAGAAAGTTGTTTAGAACCATGATTTTGCCATTCTGTGTGATGACATTTTCTGTGTACCATTTGAAGTAATATGGTTAGAGACGACAGTTTCTATAACCAATCAAACATTTTCATAGACTTTGCAGAAATTATGTGCATATAATGATATACAAGGAAATGTTTGTATCTTGATCAGCTGCCATAGTGCTAGCATTATGACCATCTGGGGATTTTGGGATATTAGTGATAGGACTAAGGACTCCATTGAGGAAGAAAGCACACTCAAGGAGTCCAGGGAAAAAAGGGCCATGGTGAACAACACAGATCACATCCTAATTAGCATGATGAAAACTCTACTCAGAAACTTTCATTGTACTTGAAAGTGGGACATAGTAAAAGGTGAGATAGCAACTATTAGGGTTCATCAATTATGAATGCCTTCAAAAGAGGAATTATTGTTTAAAATAGAAAAAGAACAGTTTTAATAGATCCTGCATTCATGAACCAGAGCAACCGATTAATAAAACAGCAATAACAAAACTGTTAGACCTATCTTTTCCAGTCGGTTTATCCCCAGACATTTGGCTTTTTTACCTTGTATTTGTTGGTTTTTGGACTCTGGGCACTTTATCACTGCTATCCAGTGCTAAAGCACATATGCTCTCCATGCAAATTGTGTTTATGGATTGGTGTTTCCATGATTAGCTTATTTGATTTACTCCTAAGTCCCTAATACAGTGCACTGTGTGTGCCCCGGGCCTGTAAATCAAATGCTGCAAGTGGGCCTGCAGCACTGATTGTGCCACCCACACAAGCAGCCTTTCAAAAGTTCTCAGACCTGCCACTGCAGTGTCTGCGCGCAGTTTGTATCTGCCATGTCGACCTGGTAACTGCACCCACTGGCAAGTTGTACAATCATTAATCCATCCATATTAGATGGTTTGGAACCCGATAGGCAGCAGCAATAGGTTCAGGCTACCTATGAGCTGCCTATGATATAACCCTCTGGTTTAGAACACTGGACTGTTTTGAACATTTGATGTGTTTCTTTATGCACTGAATTTTTGTTATTCATGTTATATATAAGTGTGATAATTTCCAAGCCACAGCATTGTTAAGGTTGTACCACTATTATTAATTTTTTAATGAATTCACTGTCATCGGTTGCATGGTACATTTATTTATTTGCTTTGTTTTAAATTAGAGCGTTTTTCCTTTTAAAGATTTGTTAAAAAATGCATTCTCTTTATCCATTCAATTGTGATATGATGACATGGGTCTAGTTTATTGATTAACTGGTCCTTGAGTAAAATGCTTTGAATCAAAACCAACCACCTTTGTTACAGTTGTTTGCACTTTTAGAAAGTGGTCATTCCTTGCTTAGTCATCCTATGTGCCTCTGCTGGGTTGTATATTGACTGCCTGGTTTTGGAGTGACAAGAGCTGGGGATATGCATTCACTGCAGACAGCCACTGGGGGGTTGAGGTGTGTCCTGCCTTTCCTGGATTACTCAGAGCTTGGCAGAATAGACCTGGGTTGCATTTAGAGTAGCGGGAGGAGTTTTCCTTGTACCTGAATAGGCCCTGTTTCCTGTGCATAATGCTGGCCCCTCCTCCTGCCTAGAGGTTGGGCCAGAGAGGACAGAACTGGTTTGGAATGAGCAAAGAGACTCTCTGCCACAGGAGAACAAATGAAAATGTGGTATGAATATTGGGGCCCAGTCCCCAGAACTTTAGATTACTTCTGGGCTCAAAAGGGACTTCTTCCAAGGAGAAAAGCTGGCAAACTGAAGGACATGTACTGCCTCTGTGATGTGTGGGGTTGGCCAGCAGTGGCTGTTTCTGCCAAGGAGAGGACAAAGACTGAACTGTGCAGGGTATCCTGCTTGAAGTAGATCTCCAAGGGTTTGGCATAGAGCTTGCCTCCTGTTCTGAAGTCTCAGGGACACAAAGACGTAATTTCCTCTATCCTTCTGCACCTGGAACTTCTGTTTCAACTGCCAAAGAGGGAAATAGCAACACCGGCGCCAGCGAGTGATGTCGCAATCTGCAACAAAGCTGCGGGCACCACCTGTGAAGTGCACAACGCACCACCCGACTTGCACTGCACCCCCAATGCCTTCCACCGCAGCACCATACCGACTCAGATCCCATCTGCCTGCACCGGAACCGAGAGAACCGCTCGTAAAGCTCAGGACTCACCGCCCCAACTCACACCGCAGCTTTGAACTCACTGACAGCGGTGCTTCATCATCGTTGAGCTGATACCTGACATGAGTGACCTCCCGTATCCATCAACCCAGCATTGTCATAAGGAACCAACGCATCTACGCCACCGTGATGTCACCTCCCCAGTAACTGTAAGGAACCAACGCCTCACCTCCCCTGCATCGCAGTAAGGAACCAATGCCTCACCTCCCCTGTGATTGTAAGAAACTAACGCCGCCTGGCACCAACGAAGCATCACCTCCCCTATGCCACGCACCATCTTTGTTTTCCTCGTTTGCCAAGGTACTGTCCTTTGGGCTCTATGTGACTCTGGGCATGATGCAGCGCACCTCGTGGTCGGTTCTGTACTTTGGGTTCATCTGTCATAACAGCGTAATAGCCCCAGGTGGAGCTATTTGTTGCTACAAGCATTATTTTTGTGAATAACCTATTTTTGGTGATATCTGTATATGTATGTATGGTGGATTTTGTTGTTTTGACCTTGTTTGGTTTAGATAAAGATTTCATATTTTTCTAAACTGGTGTGGTGTTTATTTGTAGTGTTTTCAATGTGTTACTGTATGTGTGCACAAATGCTTTACACACTGCCTCTGAGATAAGCCTCACTGCTCATGCAAAGCTACCACGGGGTTGTCTAAGGGCATAACTCCCTTACCCTGACTAGAAACAAGGGTCCCTTATTGGGCAAAGGTGCAAACCATTGCCAACTAAAGACCCTCATTTCTAACAAATACTCAATGTGCAGCTTTGTTAATACGGAAGTCTGGTGTGGAAACAAATGAAAAGTAACACAAAAGAATTAAAACTTATATTTGAAAAAATACTTTGGTAACAAAAGGTAGATTGAGACAAGTTGGATAGAAAAGGAATAGGTGGTAAATTGCCACATGCTGGCTTCATGCAAGTAACACTGTTAGTTTTGCTGGACCAGAGCATGATTTGGTGACATTGTGCTGAGAGATTCATACTACGACAAGCTAGCATTGGTCATTTGTGTATTCCTGCAACTTCACTTTAAGATTCATCTCTTGAAATGTTCTCATAAATATTACTGCTTTTCCATCCAAATACAATCAAGGTTGGTGTATTTGTGGAGCTTTCTTATAAAGGTTATAGAACTCAAAACATTCAATATCATTTGGGGAGGATTGGTTGGTTCAGATGTGATGTGGTGGGAATGAGATGGGCTTTCGGCAGTTTAAATTGATATGAAAGTTTCACTTTCCACACATAGGTTGGACATTTTTCCTAAAACTGCATAGTACACATCATGTTCTATCCCTCCTTTCACACAGCAAATGTTTGGTTTAGAACAACAAAAGTAGACAGAAAATAAATCGCTATTTAACTGGGCACCAGAACTGCAGGCAAGATAAATAGCTAGTTAGTTAATATAGTAAATAAATAGAATGATATAGCACACTTTGCACCACCTTTGTCGCTGAAGAGACAAGAACTATTTTTAGGTGGATATGAACAATGAGCACAATCGTTAAGCAGTCACTCAAAGTGAAGGATGCTAATGAAACAAGTGGGCTGGACCACTAGTTCGTGGTGGATATCTTGGTGGACTGAAGCAAAACATGAATGCCACTTTAATTAGCCAGTGGATGCAGCCAGCTAACCACAAGCCCCTATGTATGTTTGTATATTACATACGTTTTTTTCTGGAAAAACAATAGTCTTTGGAGACAGCTAAAGGTGTCCCAAATATCAGACATAAAAATACTGCAAAGTTTAGTAATGAGTGTAAACGCCTGCAAGATTACATGCTTTGACTATTTCTTCTCTTGCTGGAATCTTTATCAGTAATCCTTAATGCATAGTTTGCTTCCATTTTATACTGGGAATTATTGTTTCTCTTTAAGTAGGAGGTTTAAAAAGATCCCTGAAAATTGTAGCTTAATCAGATTGCAAAGGATAAGAGTCAAACTGCTTTCACATTGTAGGAGCTCAATTCTAACATTTCACATTCCTTAATCCGCAACCAGTTCACCTTTGGTCACATTACTCTCTGTACATATTAATGAGCAGCTAACCTGAAGACATGCTTGAACATTACTTGTGACAGGTTCATTCTGGCATCCAATTTAATCACATCATTAGAAGCAAAGACAAGTCGCTAAGATTGTGCTTTTCAAAAGCATGTGCATGAACAGATTTCATTTGAGCACATATAATTACAGACAGTTTTCAGCGTATTTTGGTAATTTATTTGACGCAGAATTGCAGAGTGGCTGAGAAACTGCCCTATTTTTAATGCTGTGTCACACGTTTTATTATGGATTTTGTGGGCAAAAATATTTTGCATAACCATCTATGCAGCACTACACACACATTTTCAAGTTTTTCAGCATTCACAAACCTTTTCCAAGACGCATTCCCATACTCAATACGGCTTGACGTTTGCTCATGCCAGGACTAGGAGTATCCATATATCCATGGTGTTAATGTGGAGGAAACACTCCAAAAATTGTTGAGGGTGTAGGAGAAGTGTTTTCTCTACAGTAAAGGAAAATATCCATTTGTGTCATTGGAAAGTCATAATGTATGCTTGAGTATGCCTGATAAATTATGAATGTGAAAATGATTTCTTGTGGTAGGAAATTGGAATTCACAAAAGAATTCCAAAACTGCTCCTGGAAATCTGACTGTCAGCGCTACTAAAATACTCATGGAACCCTCAGTGCACTCAAGGAATCAGGTAAAAAATTGACTCTAAACGCATGATAGAGCCCTGAGGTAAATGTTCTAAAATTCTCGAGAATCTGTGCCAAATGTGTGTAATTAGGTAAAGAAACGTTAATTAAATCTGTTCTTCGTCAGCATAAGAGTTGCACTGCTCCAAAATGCCATTTAAAGTCATTACAATCTGCAAAATGAATGAGCTCATCTTCAAATTAGACAAACAGCACCACCATGTGACAGATTGTCATTAGTGCTGGTGTTGACAATTCAGTGCTGGAACCGAGCATCAGAAACCACTGGCTCAAATTAAGCACTGTTTGTGGGCCACCTACTGCATGCAGTTGTAGGCTGCTGACACACTTATAAAGCCCTTTAGTCCTGCTAAAAGAGCTGGGATGCCCACAAACAGTGCCTAACTAAGCAGCAGATAAATCTTCCACTTCTTGTCTATGCAGACCAGAAACTTCCTTACTTAATGACGCACATGGTGCCAGTCTGCACATGACACAAGCACTTATTGCTAGCCGTAGGCAGATCAGCACTGGTCATTTATTTATCAGCAAAAACCCTAGTTATATTCATGACAATGATTGGTCCTATTCTTAAAAGTAAATGTGGCCATAAAAATATAGATAAATGTATGTCCAAATGTAAACACCTCCCATGAATAAACGAAATGATTCCTTGCAGGTGTAACACCTCTAACATGTACTAATATTCTTGCCAAGTTTGAATTATTCAGCCTCTATAAATACCACTGAAGGGGTGGGAAAGTGTATGTTCCAAAGCGTAGTTAGGTTTCGAAGTTTTGAACGCTCAGAAACATGAACATCAACATTTACAAACTACTCTCCTTCCACTTTCCACCCTGCAAAGAATCTGAGATTTACTCTAGCCATTTACTGGCGTAAATCCCCTTCCAGGTTGGAAAGATGAATAGATCACCCTCAATTTTGTTTGAGGCTTTGGGAAGGGCGTTCTCTATGGCGATAAAAATGGCCCATTAGATCCTAGTCCTTTGCGTAGTTCTCTGCTACGGAGAACTCCGCACAGCAAGGACAGGATCTCACTGGGAATGTTGCAAGACTTTCCTTGGAATAAGCATGAAAACAGTCGCAGCTGGCTTGTACTGAGGGTGGAGTGGCGAGGGGTTTCACAAAAAAATAATAATCCACTTACCGTCTTGCAGCGCAACGTCCACCTCCCACGGGTGTATTCCAGGAAGCTCCCGATGTAGAAAACTGCACTACTTAATCCTGGTGCTGCTTTCACCGCATGAAAGCAGCTGCAGGATTGGATAGAGCTGCTCTCCCAGCGGTCCTAAGAGCACTGGAGGCCTGCGATTTCTCTAACCCAGCTGCCTAAGACAGCTAGGTTAGAGAACTTTCAAATGTGTATGTCTGGCTGGCCGGCCCAAGATGGCCGTCCAAAGAGATATGCGCATTTTAAAGCGCAGAGCTCCCTGCTGCTGTCAATCAGCAGCGCTGGCCCCACCCTTTCCTGACACTTAGTTCAGGATGGGTTGCTGAAAAATAAAACGGTTCTGCTCTGGGGTGATGGGGCTACGCTCCTCTGCTCAAATGAAGGAACCGACCCGGCAAAAATGTTCATGTGGCATAATTTCCTTGTGTATTCCAGAGAATCTCGGTGAATTCCAGAAAGTAGTAATTTTGCTTTCACTTGAAGGTGGAAATCTGTGAGTGCAGATTTACTATTTTCTCTCTGAATCATTTCCGATGTTTTTACAGCTATCCACGCAACTAAAAGAACGTCTGTCTGTACATGTTGCATACTTTTGCCACTAAATGACGGATTCTAACTGCCACAGCTGACAAACTGAGACACTTTGAAGAACAATTTTTTCAGCGGCTGTCAGCGGGCAAATGGAATGCATTGTGCATGGTGTTATGTAAGATCTAATGTCAAAATGTGAGTATTAAATGGCAAAATGAAGTTAAGTTGAACATCTTTGAACACTTCATCAATGAACTCTGAAAAGAGATTTTGTGCAAACATTAACATATTGGAACTTACAAAATGCCCATTGTGCTCAGAGTACGGTGTGAATGCAATGTGTGACACTTCTATGGTATCGTTTATACATGACTTACTCTAAATTCGCTGAAACTAATTTGCAGTGCAGTGAGTGGCTTCACAGGATGGACAGGACAGGATGGTGAGACCTTCGTCGATGATGTTTATGTTTTTGAAAAACATATGCAACACATACCAAATATTAATCATAATCATATTAAAATTACAATATAATAGCACCATATACAATATCCACTATTTCCGGAGACAATGGTTTTTGTATGTTTTACAGTGAAACATTCATGGCTATTTGATAAAAATGCTATTTGGCAGATGACGTCTGTAGAATCAAATGTTGAAACATGTTTTTGTTACCATTAATTACACTGTTGTGAAAATAGTTTAATTTTAGATATGTCTTGACATTAATTGCATATTAGGTTCTGTTGGTTGTTTAATTAAACCAGAAGAAGTTCTCTAATTTTCTGGATGTTAGAAGTTGGGTTCCTGGTTGACTGGTGTGTGAGCCCTGGTCAAGCTGAAACCACAATCCAAGTCAGGGTAAGAACCAGCAAACCCCAAATTAACCTGTGCTCACTCTCTGGAAGCTTGGCACAGAACAGTCAAACTTAACCTGAAGTCAATGCGTAAAGTATTTGTGCCACTACTCAAACAGTAAAAACAGTGAAAATACAGCACAAAAAGACACCCTACCAGCTTAGAACAATTTAGTATATATTAATAAAAAAAACAATTCCAAACAACAACAATCCAATACGTAGAACTGGAGATATTGATTTTTTTAAATAAGCAAAAAGAGGCCCAAAAAGCACCAAGCGCCAACAAGGGACATCCGGTTATGCTCAGGCCTACCACCAGGCCGGCTTCAGGAACCAGATTTAGCCAGCTAAGTAAAAGTACATTAGCCCGGGCTTAGTCAAGTATCCTGTTGACGGTGAGGCTGCGGAGTGCATAACCGGCGATGTGCCAATGTTGATCCACCAATAGGCAGACATGCGCTGGTCAAGCAACAGAGGCGATGCATCGATTCCACTGCGGTGCAGAGTTTCAGCTTCAATGTTGATGCTGTTGATGGAGATGCAAGAACTTGACTTGAAGAGTGTTGTGCAGAGGTGGTTCCACAGACAGAGTGGTGTCTCCAAGCAACGCAAAGGCAGGGATGTGCCTGGTTCTGGTCCAAGCATCAGGGGGTGATGTGCTGCTTCTGATTTGCAATGTGGCAAGGATGCATCAGTGATGACTACACAGTAGCGGTGATGCACTGGTTCCATCTCCACAACAGCAATGAAGTCTTGAACAAGCAACTTAGGTCCACTTCCAAGGATACAAGACTGGGGTGGCACCACTTGGCAGGGTAGATTTACAAATGGTAGAGGGTGCAGAAACAAGATAGTTGGAAGTCTGTTATGGTCCTGCGACTTCAGATCAGAAGGCTTGCCAATTAGCCCTTAGAGTCACTCTGGGTTCTGGAGTGAAGTGATGCAGTTCCAGCCCTCATCCTGACCAGAAGGTCAGCAGGCAGCAGGTCTACATAGCAAGAAAGCAGTTCTTCTGGAGCAGCAGTCCAGCAGAGTGGCAGTCCTTCAGCAGCACAGCAGTCCTTCTTCCTGGCAGAGAATCCGCAGGTCCAGAAGTGTAGTGAAGTAGTGGTGTATAAGGTTCAGTTCTTATACCCAGTGGTGCCTTTGAAGTGAGGAGACTTCAAAGAGATGCCTTCGAAGTGCACAGATGCCCTCTTTTCATGCCCTGGTTCCAGGCTCACTACACCTGGGTATGCAGCCCTGTGTGTGGCGATAGGACATAGTCCATTCAGGTGCAAGTGAGGCTGGGTCCAGCTCCTCCCTCTCATCCTCCCAGTATGGCCCATCATGTGACACCTAAGCTCCCATTGTGTGTGGCTGTCTAGGGGGAAATACACAAAGCCCAACTGTCATACTCCCCAGACGTGTATCAGTGCAGCAGGCACCAAGTGGCTAAAGTAAGAAAATGCTAACCTTCTAAAAGTGGCATTGTCAGCATTGCAATTTAAAATCCAACTTAACCATAAGTTTAGATTTTAAATTGTGATTCCAGAGACACAAACCTTGAAAAGTATATTTCTTCACAATTGGGAATTGATTGCACTTAAAAAATGTAATAAGGCAATCTAATTGCTATCCTAAGGGAGAGATAGGCCTTTCAGTAATGGAAAACAAATGTAAGAGTTTTTCACTATCAGTGAACTTGCAGTCAACCAGGTGTTGGCGTATGTCTGGAAAACAATGACTGACCATGTGCTCTCTAGAAATCAGATTGTACAGCCTTGCAAAAGTGTTTACCTTACTACCATTCACCCAACCATCAAGTGCCTTGCAGAAGTACACAACAAAATACCTACAGGACTGTTGAGATAGTTTCAGACTGCCCCTGAATCTCAACCTGCATTCTTCTGGGGTGAATTCATATAGCTTGACAAGGGTCTTCTTCATATTGGGATACCGCAGCATGTCCCCCTTCTCTAAGGCAGGTAGGGCTTCTCTACCATCACTACTCATATGCCTCAATATACCAGCTCCCCAATTCTCCTTAGGTATCATGTACACCTCTAGAGTAACCTTATATGCCTCAAACTTCATGTCTATGTCATCCCCCACCTTGAACTGAGGCACCAAGTCTATGGGGGTGTGGGTCTTTCCTTCACCACTGGACACTGTAGCTGGGACGCTCCCGGGTAGCCATGTGCTTTATAAATGTCAAATACATACATACATACATACATTGCCACCATTCCTGATAGATTCTACCAGCTGTTTCACTGTCAGGTCCAACTCTCTCAGACTCAGTTAACGAGCCAGCAACATTGTTTTGCCCTATCAGCCTCAGGTGCCTTTATGGCAAGTTTTTCTCTTTCTAAGACCCTCTCCACCTCAGCCCTCCTTCTCTCTTATGCAGCCAGTTGGGCCAGCTGCAGCCTCAGGTGCTTCTTAGCCTGTCTATCCTTTAACTCCTTAGGAGACAGGGTTTAGGAGGGGACACTGCTTCCTACTTTGGGCCCAGCAGGGGACTCCCTCTCTGTGGGCTCCCCTTTCTCACCTGGAGCCTTTTTAAGGACATTAGTCTTTCCTCTTTCTCCTTCTCAGGGCCTCTTGGGCCTCTTGTGGTGAGTCCAGGCATGACAAGGGCTCTTCATTCTCTAGTCCTAGAGCTGCAAAGGGGACCTGCTCCTCCTCAGACTACTCCCCAGAGTCATTACTCTCCTGGTCCTCTGCTTCCTTTATACAGTATATTTCTTCTGCATCAATGTCAAAGATCCTGTCGACAGTGAGGCTTCAGAGCGCACAAGGGGCAATGCACTAATGTCGATCCATGCATTGGCGACTATGCACTGGTCCTGGTCACACAACAGCGGTGATGCATCGGTTCCACTGTGATTTGGACTTTCAGCTTTGACGTTGGTGTTATCATCGATGGAGATGCGAGGACTTGACTCAGAGAGCATCGCCCAGAGGTCATTTTGTAGGCGGAGCTGTGTCTCTGAACCACACAAAGGCAGTAATGTGCTGGTTCTGGTCCACGCAATAGGGGTCGATGCACCAGAGCTGATCCACGCAGAGACGATGATGCGTCAATGCTGCCTACGCAGCAGCGACAATGCACCGGTTCCATCTCCGCAGTGGCAATGAAGTGTTGAGCTAGCACTTTAGGCCCACTTCCAAGGGCCAAGCACGGGGGTGGCACCACATACAAGTGTAGACTCACATATGGTAGAGTTCAGGTGCAGAAGTAGGAAGGTTGGAAGTCTGTTTTGGCTCTGAGACTTCAGATCAGACGGCTAGCCAACTAGCCCCTGGAGTCACTCTGGGTTCTGGGGTCAAATGATGCAGGTCCAGTCCCTCTCACCTGGCCAGAAGGGCAATAGGACAGGAAAGCAAGAAAGCAGTTCTTCTGGAGCAGCAGTCCAGCAGAGCGGCAGTCCTTCAGCAGCACAGCAGTCCTTCTTTCTGGCAGAGTGTTGGACAGGCCGCATGGTCGGGCTGCCCCCCCTCCCCGCAGTAGGACCTGGACCCTGGCTCTCCCTGCATCCCCAGCCAGAGTCCCTAAACGACCACCCGAAGTACCCTGCAATCCCTCCACTACAAGACACCAGCCCCGGACCCAGCTGGCCCGGGTCACCATCCACACCACGACATCGAACCGGCCGCCATCTTGGGGCACTGCAGCACGAGGCCGCGTGGCCTCAACTCGACCCTAACCCTGGGCCCGGCCGGCCCCGACCTCGGGGCACCAACCTCCCCCCAGGAGGCAGAGTGACCACTTGGCAAATCGATGGGAGAAGGAATCGTCAACGGCTCCCCTCCGCCAGGTGTCGATCACCCCCGGCCGCCCTGGGCGCTGGCTCCACCCCCCTGCTGGGTGTCTGGACTCCCTCATCCCGGACCTCCCGGCCCCCAGGCGCGAGGGTCCGGACATCAAAGGGGGCCAGACCTATAACTGGGGCAGTGCCAGACCAGGAAGGCAGTTGTATCCTGGAGTCGAGAGACCCGAGAAGAACTCATCCGTGACTGGCCTGCTGGCGCTGCCGCGGCCCTCTGCCTCGTGAAACCATCGTCTTGGCCTGCTGGCGCTGCCGCGGCCCTCTGCCTCGTGAAACCATCGTCTTGGCCTGCTGGCGCTGCCGCGGCCCTCTGCCTCGTGAAACCATCGTCTTGGCCTGCTGGCGCTGCCGCGGCCCTCTGCCTTGTGAGACTACCATCTTGGCCTGCTGGCGCTGCCGCGGCCCTCTGCCTCGTGAAACCATCGACTTGGCCTGCTGGCGCTGCCGCGGCCCTCTGCCTTGTGAGACTACCATCTTGGCCTGCTGGCGCTGCCGCGGCCCTCTGCCTCGTGAAACCATCGACTTGGCCTGCTGGCGCTGCCGCGGCCCTCTGCCTTGTGAGACTACCACCTTGGCCTGCTGGCGCTGCCGCGGCCCGATCCACAGACCCTCCAGCTCGAGGATTGTGAGCTCGCCCCTTACCACTACCTGTACCGAACCGGTACCAAGACTGTCCCGCTACCCCCTTTCCCTACAGAGACTAGAAGTGAGAGGACCCCTGGGTCCGAGATATCCTGTATCGCTGATATCCTTGCCTTAAGAACCTTATATAAAGCATTGAACTCGACCTGGTGTGGTGCCTGTTTGTGGGGAGGGAGGTAACTTGTCTGTACGATCACCGGAGACGGTCCCCCTCGGGGATCTCTCCCTCAGTATCCGGCCGACCCTCAGGGTCCCCGTCTAACATTGGTGGCCAGCGACGGGATCCGAACCTACGCATAATCGTACAGAAAGTCACCCGACCCACGACACACGACCACCATGACAACAGAGAGCGGAACAACGGAGAAATTCCAGATGGAAAAATTGGAAGACTACAACCACCGAGAACTGAAGCAATATTGCATGGAACTTGGTCTCCCAACCACGGGTCTGAGTACGAAGGAAGACTTCAAACGAGCCCTAAAAGCCTGGGCGGAAACGGGTACGGCCGTACCCCGAACACAAACGACCGAAACGAGCCCCGCACCAACTAAAGAAAGAGCGGGTCTCTCCCTGGAAGAGATCCGAGAAAGAGAAAAAACCAGACTCCACGAATTAGAACTAGCCCGACTTCGCTTGGACGGAGAACTCAAGCTGGCCGAACAAAAAATAACCCTGGAACACTTACGGCTCAAGGAAGAGCGAGAAGACAAGCAAAGACAGAGAGAGCTAGAGGAAAAGAAACTAGAGTACGAACATGAGCGCGATCTCAAAGCACTAGAGATCCAGAAACAGAATAAAGACCTCGGGCTCCCCGAACGACCGACCCCGTCTGCCTCGACCGAACCCAAGGTTCACATCCCCAAAGAGGTCATCCGGGAATACCACAAGAACGATGATATACAGCAGTGGTTTAAAGCCTATGAGGTGGCAATGACCTCCCACCGGATTCCCCGAAGCGATTGGGGAGCCGGATTATGGGGGAGGTTTGTCAACGAAGGGCGGGACGCCCTGCTGCAACTCCCGGACCAGCTGATGACCTCCTACGACCACATGAAGGCCGCCCTCCTCACTCGATACGGGCTCACACCTGAGATGTACCGCCAACGGTTCCGCGACTGCAAACGGATTCCGGGTACAACTTGGGTGGAGTACGTGAACTTTTTTAGCCGAGCCTTCGAGGGGTGGATCAAGGGCAACAAAGTAACCACCTACGGACAACTCTTTGACCTTATCGTATGGGAACACCTGTCGAACAACTGCTTCGTGGAGCTCCGGCAACACCTCCTGGACAGTAAGCTAACCGACCCTCGACAACTCGCCGTCGAAGCCGACCGGTGGGAAAGCACCCGAGTTGGCCGGAACGCACCCAGCGAATTATCCAGACCGTATCGCCCCCGAGGGGGAGGAGGGAGTCAGGGTCGGGGGAGAGACCCCGGCCCCTCGTCACCCCCCAGAAACCCCTCGACCCCGGTTGGCCGAGGAAGCCCTGCCGTCCGGGCCGGTTTCCGGGCCAACATTACGTGCCACAGGTGCCAGCGACCCGGCCACTACGCCAGTGATCCCAACTGCCCAAAGAATCCGAACACTACCCCCCGCCAAGTTGCAGCGGCGGCCCTAGGGGAAGAACTAATCCCGGAAGACCAAGAAGAGTACGAGACCGATCCCTCTGAATGGGCGCCCGCCGCCATGGCAATGGTCTGCTTAGGGGAGAGAGACATGATTCCGCGGGCCCCCCTTCCCGCCAACACCCAGAAGTACGGTCAATGGGTCAACATTAATGGCCGCCGGGCGGAAGCCCTCCGCGACACCGGGGCCAGTGTAACGGCGGTCCGACGCCACCTCGTCACTCCCGACCAAATCTTGCCGAACATTCTTTGCCCTGTCCAATCAGCCGACAACTCCGAAAGCCTATGCCACATGGCCTGCGTCCCCTTCGAGTGGGGAGGAGTAACAGGGATGTTAAAAGTAACTGTCCGCGATGATGCCCCCGTGGACTGCCTCCTAGGAAACGACCTTGAAAGCTCTCCATGGGCAGCTGTCGAACGGAGGGAGCACCTGGGGATGCTTGGCCTCCCCGAATGGGTCTGCGTCACGACCCGGTCCATGACCGCCCGCGCGGTCCCCAGCCCAGAAGAGCCCGAGTGGCCAGAACCTCCTCCCGCGCTCATCCCAGAGGAGGCCGCCCCAGGAGCCAGTCCATTGACCCAAACCGAAGAAGGATCCGACCAGCTTCGGGACGTCCCTGACCTGGCACAATGGCGGCAGGAGGGAGGCCCCACGCAGGAACAATTCCGGGCCGAACAGAAAACCTGCCCCTCTCTCGAAGGACTCCGGCAGCAAGCCCTGGCCCAGAGCACCGGGGATACCTCAGGGGCCCACTGGATCTACTGGGACCAAGACCTGCTCTACAGCGAGCAGAAAGTGGCGGAACTAGGGGCCAGTCGGGTGCTGGTGGTGCCCCTTCGCTTCCGAGACTTCCTCCTGAACTTAGCCCACGATGTCCCCCTTTTCGGACACCTGGGGCAGGATAAAACCTACGACCGCCTGGTGACCCATTTTTTCTGGCCCCACATGCGAAAGGATGTCACCAACCACTGCAAGGCCTGCCCCACCTCCCAGGCCAGCGGAAAAAGTGGCCGAAAAACCAAAGCACCATTGCAACCCTTTCCTGTCGTCACCACCCCGTTTGAACGAGTGGGAATAGACATTGTGGGGCCCCTCGACCCTCGAACAGCCCAAGGACACCGGTTCATCCTGGTCCTCGTAGACCACGCCACTCGCTATCCCGAGGCCATCCCTCTTCGGACGGTGACGGCCCCCGTGGTGGGCCGGGCCCTGATGGGGATCTTCTCCCGGGTGGGGTTCCCCCGGGAGGTCGTCAGTGACAGGGGCACGAACTTTATCTCCAGATATATGAAGTCTCTTTGGCAACAATGCGGGGTCACCTACAAATTCACGACCCCCTATCACCCGCAAGGAAACGGACTGGTCGAGAGGTTCAACCGCACCCTCAAGGGGATGATTATGGGCCTAGAAGAACCCCTTCGACGCCAGTGGGACGTGCTACTTCCCTGCCTCCTGTTTGCCTATCGGGAGGTCCCGCAGAAGTCCCTCGGCTTCAGCCCATTTGAACTCCTGTACGGGCACCCCGTCCGGGGCCCCCTCAGCCTAGTCAAGGAAGGTTGGGAGCAGCCTCCCCAGAAAACTCCCCCGGACATCTACAGGTACCTCCTGGCTCTCCGCAACCAGACCCGGCAGTTCCGAGACACCGCCAAAGCCAATCTCGAGGCCAGTCAGGAGGACATGAAGAGGTGGTACGATCAGCACGCGTCCTCCATTGAGTTCGAACCGGGACAACAGGTCTGGGTGATGTCCCCGGTTGAACCCTGTGCCCTCCAAGACCGATGGTCCGGGCCCTTCAAGGTAATCGAACGCAAAGGGCCCGTCACCTATTTAATCGACATGGAGACTGCCCGGAACCCCCTACGGGTCCTCCATGCCAACAGGCTAAAACCCCATTTTGTGCGATCCGAGCTCAGCCTCCTGATGGCTACCGATAATGGGACAGAAGAAGACTCCGAACCCCTTCCGGACTTACTGAGGGCCTTCGAGCAGGATGGCTCAGTGGAAGGGGTCCAGCTCTCCGAGGCCCTGTCCCCGGAGCAACGCCAAGACTGCCAAACGCTCCTGAGGCGGTTCGCCTCCCTGTTCTCCCTCACCCCCGGAGTCACCCCCTGGTGCCTCCACGATGTGGACACCGGGGACAGCCCTCCTATCCGACACCGGGCATACCGCGTACCAGACCGGGTACGAGCCTGCATCCAGACCGAGGTGTCCAAAATGCTGACCCTGGGAGTGATCGAACCCTCAGACAGCCCCTGGGCAAGCCCAGTCGTCCTGGTTCCCAAGGCGGCCGCCCCGGGCGTTGCCCCTGAGCTCCGGTTCTGCGTGGACTATCGGGGGCTGAATGCAGTTACCAGGACCGACGCTCATCCCATCCCCCGGGCCGACGAGCTAATTGACCGGATGGGGGCCGCCCGCTACCTGAGCATCTTCGACCTAACAGCGGGCTACTGGCAGATCGGCCTCACCCCTCGGGCCCAAGAACGATCCGCCTTCTCTACCCCAGACGGGCACTACCACTTTAAAGTCATGCCCTTCGGCATGAAAAACGCCCCGGCCACGTTCCAACGGCTGGTAAACCAGGTACTGGCGGGCCTGGAAGACTTCAGCGCCGCCTACCTGGACGACATTGCTGTGTACAGCCACCAGTGGACCGACCACCTCCGCCACCTGCGGGAAGTTCTACACGCCCTCCAGCAAGCCGGGCTCACTATCAAGGCCAGCAAGTGCCAGGTTGGCCAAGGGTCCGTGACCTACCTGGGACACCAAGTGGGAAGCGGGCTAGTGGCTCCTCTCCAACTCAAGATTGCTGCTATCCAGGCCTGGCAACCCCCTACGACCCAAACGGAGGTCCGGGCCTTCCTGGGGCTCACCGGATACTACCGGCGGTTCGTGAAGGACTATGGCAGCATCGTGGGGCCCCTCACAGAGCTCACCTCCAAAAAGGGCCCCAAAACCGTCAACTGGACCCTGGACTGCCAATCGGCCTTCGAGAAACTAAAGACCGCCATGTGCACGGCCCCCGTGCTCCAGGCTCCCGACTACAGCCGGGAATTCATTGTGCAGACGGACGCCTCCGATCATGGTGTGGGGGCCGTCCTCTCCCAACTCAACGCCGAAGGGGTCGACCATCCGGTGGTCTTCATCAGCAGACGCCTCTTGCCCCGAGAACAGCGCTGGAGCACCATTGAGAGAGAGGCCTTCGCCGTAGTCTGGGCACTCAAGAAGCTCCGGCCATACCTCTTCGGCACCCACTTCCGGGTGCAAACAGACCACCGACCCCTGCAATGGCTGATGCAAATGCGGGGGGAAAACCCGAAGCTGTTGCGCTGGTCCATCTCCCTGCAGGGGATGGACTTCACGGTGGAACATCGTCCAGGCCAGGACCACGCCAACGCCGACGGCCTGTCACGCTTTTTCCGCCTCAGCGAGGAGAGTCCCCAGGAAGATGGCTGACTCTCCCCGCCTTCAGCTGGGGGGGACGCATGTTGGACAGGCCGCATGGTCGGGCTGCCCCCCCTCCCCGCAGTAGGACCTGGACCCTGGCTCTCCCTGCATCCCCAGCCAGAGTCCCTAAACGACCACCCGAAGTACCCTGCAATCCCTCCACTACAAGACACCAGCCCCGGACCCAGCTGGCCCGGGTCACCATCCACACCACGACATCGAACCGGCCGCCATCTTGGGGCACTGCAGCACGAGGCCGCGTGGCCTCAACTCGACCCTAACCCTGGGCCCGGCCGGCCCCGACCTCGGGGCACCAACCTCCCCCCAGGAGGCAGAGTGACCACTTGGCAAATCGATGGGAGAAGGAATCGTCAACGGCTCCCCTCCGCCAGGTGTCGATCACCCCCGGCCGCCCTGGGCGCTGGCTCCACCCCCCTGCTGGGTGTCTGGACTCCCTCATCCCGGACCTCCCGGCCCCCAGGCGCGAGGGTCCGGACATCAAAGGGGGCCAGACCTATAACTGGGGCAGTGCCAGACCAGGAAGGCAGTTGTATCCTGGAGTCGAGAGACCCGAGAAGAACTCATCCGTGACTGGCCTGCTGGCGCTGCCGCGGCCCTCTGCCTCGTGAAACCATCGTCTTGGCCTGCTGGCGCTGCCGCGGCCCTCTGCCTCGTGAAACCATCGTCTTGGCCTGCTGGCGCTGCCGCGGCCCTCTGCCTCGTGAAACCATCGTCTTGGCCTGCTGGCGCTGCCGCGGCCCTCTGCCTTGTGAGACTACCATCTTGGCCTGCTGGCGCTGCCGCGGCCCTCTGCCTCGTGAAACCATCGACTTGGCCTGCTGGCGCTGCCGCGGCCCTCTGCCTTGTGAGACTACCATCTTGGCCTGCTGGCGCTGCCGCGGCCCTCTGCCTCGTGAAACCATCGACTTGGCCTGCTGGCGCTGCCGCGGCCCTCTGCCTTGTGAGACTACCACCTTGGCCTGCTGGCGCTGCCGCGGCCCGATCCACAGACCCTCCAGCTCGAGGATTGTGAGCTCGCCCCTTACCACTACCTGTACCGAACCGGTACCAAGACTGTCCCGCTACCCCCTTTCCCTACAGAGACTAGAAGTGAGAGGACCCCCGGGTCCGAGATATCCTGTATCGCTGATATCCTTGCCTTAAGAACCTTATATAAAGCATTGAACTCGACCTGGTGTGGTGCCTGTTTGTGGGGAGGGAGGTAACTTGTCTGTACGATCACCGGAGACGGTCCCCCTCGGGGATCTCTCCCTCAGTATCCGGCCGACCCTCAGAATCCGCAGGTCCAGAAGTGTACTGAAGTAGTGGTGTCTGAGGTCTTCTTCTTATACCCAGTGGTGCCTTTGAAGTGGGGATATTTCAAAGAGATGCCTTTGAAGTGCACAGAGGCCCTCCCTTCCTGCCCTAGCTCCAGACTGACTACAGGGGGATATGCCGCCATGTGTGTGGGAGCAGGACACAGTCTATTCAGGTGTAATGAGGTTGGGTCCAGTTCCTACCTCCCATCCTCCCATGATGGCCCTTCATGTCACACCTAAACTCCCAATGTGTGCGGCTATCTAGGGAAAATATACAAAGACTAGCTGTCACCCTCCCCAAATGTGTATCAGAGACAGTTAAGTATAATAGGGTTACCGTGTGTCCCTCAGAACCTGGGCCTATACTTGCAAACTACAAGTGATTCTGTTGGGTGATGCAATTCTTCGTCATAAATTGTGAACAATGCTATTCATTAAGCATAGATATACAGGGCCATGATATGAACCCTTCCAGACAGAACGAAAAAACTTTGTTTAGAGTTGAATCAAATGAACCTTCAGCAACAAAAATAATATATAAACAATGTAACATAACACAGAAAGTAATTTCTTGATTCCATATATTATTCAGCTGTCTGTAACACACAGAATACATATAACACATTAAATACAGTAACATACATTATGTGAAAAATCAAATTTTCCCAGTGTTTACACATACAAACATGAAGAAATGAAAAACATTATAGTCAAATGTTGCTTCATTTCAAGTTTAGGATATCCTTATATATTTCTTTTCACTATCAGTGACACAACAATGTCAAATCCTTGTAAGTTCTGTGTAGTCACATGTAACATTTGGGCACACTTGACATAGAGAAGACTATACCTGTTGTCTGTAACATGAGATGAATCCTGAAGGACTGAACCTGCTGCCGTTGTATCCAGGATAATTAATTAGCCTCCTATATGGCTACAGTGAGAAAACAAGCTGCAAGAGGCCTTTTACCTAGTGTGCCCAGCTGACAGGTAGCAACTGAAGCTGGACATGACCTTGCTGGTGGCCTTTGCTGGAGTGAATCCTGTCTCCTATGTGCCGCCCCTGAGGTTCTGGGAGTCTTAAAAGTGGCCCAGATGAGCTGCTCCACAAAGAAACTTTGATGTAGTTGAGGTTAGGGTGGAAGGTGACTTCTGAATGTGCATTCTGCATCTCCATACTGGGGTCTTTATCATATGAATAAAATATGAACTAACCCTTAATTTGAATTGGCAGTTGAGTGGTGGTTATTATTCTAAAAATAATGTTGCTTAAAAAAACCTGTTCAAATCAGAACAGACTTAAATCCTTTGTTTTGCCTCATGTGTGCAAACACAGCTTAATTAATTTACCTCATTTTTCTGCTAGGAAAAGCAGAAAGAACCCTCTCTTTACATTTTTATGACCTGATGTAAGTGCTCTGGCTTCAAAGAGTTGGCATAGCAATCCCAGAAAGTAAGGTAAGAGTCAACAGGGAGCCGTAAATCTGGCCCTTTTGAAACATACAGGTAGGTGATAATGTAGTGCTTTGTTAGAGGTGGTACTTCCATTGGATTGGGACTCCTCTGCTCTGTTGTTTAATCAAAAGGGAGAAATCGAAAATTGTGCAGGAGGGAACTTCATTTGGACTTGTGTGATCTGATGGGCAGTTCGGAAGCTTGCAGGAATTTGGAAAGCAATAGATTATCATGTGGAAAATCTGCCATGTTATATTTTCCTTCTCAAGATAGTTCTGGAAATGAGGTCAATACCAGACCCAGTACACTGGTAAGTCATTCAACAACATGAAGGTAAAGTGGCAGGACAGATGACAAGAAATGTTATATTATTACACTGTTGTCAATGTCACTGCATTCTGGCAATCCTCTGGCATATGATTGAACACTTTATAATGCCTTTAGGCCATGAGATCTTCAGAATCATCTTGAGATAGAAGAAGGAGAGAGATTCCGTTGACTCTGGATCCCTTCTGTGTGAATTCTGCATACTACATATTTAAGGAACACTGAAAGAAGATATGTTCTGAATAAGACCTCAGGGACATGTAAGTATGCTAAGATATCAACTGTTAGCTTGTAGAACTCCAAACCCGCAGCTAGAACTTCTACTAAGTTGTGAGCCTCCAGAATCTGAAAAGCTGGTTGACTAGTTCGCAAAATCCTTGTTAACTGAGCTGTTATATAAATGTGTACTATTGAAGGGAGCCACCTCGACAATGTGTCCAGGAGGAGCAGACCACTCCAGAATATCTTCCAAAAAGTGGCTTGGATAATACTAAGATGAATTGCAACAAACTATTCACAGAGAGGCAGCATACAATAACCGACTCTGGCCATCTCTACGGGTACTTGCAATACTGTTTGGCTCAGATTCTCTAGCGGAGCTTCATGGGAAACTGCTTCCCTCTAGATGCACATTCGATTAGGAATGTTTTTGGTTGTTTTTCATGTGACTGATAATGGGCCTGATCCACAAACGAAATGTAAATGTACTTCAGGAGATTTAAATCTTCCCCTGAACATACTTGTAATTTTTTTTCATTTTACCGACATTGCCAGAAGAACAACTTGAAAGCTGCGCCAGGCACAGGTTCTCAGGTGTACAACTGAGAATGTTATGTGATATCCCACGTGAGCTATTCCTATGTATGGAGATCTACATGGCCATAGAATTAAGCATAGGGAGAATAGAGCCACTGGGCAAACACAGTTTTTCTTATATTCTTTCTCCTTAGGGAAAACATTTTCACCATGGCGAAAGCTTTCAAGTTGTTCTTCTGGCAATGTCGGTAAAATGAAAAAAAAATAAAAGTATGTTCAAGGGAAGATGTAAATCTCCTAAAGTACATTTACATTTCGTTTGTGGATCAGGCCCATTATCAGTCACATGAAAAACAACCAAAAACATTCCTAATCGAATGTGCATCTAGAGGGAAGCAGTTTCCCATGAAGCTCCGCTAGAGAATCTGAGCCAAACAGTATTGCAAGTACCCGTAGAGATGGCCAGAATCGGTTATTGTATGCTGCCTCTCTGTGAATAGTTTGTTGCAATTCATCTTAGTATTATACAAGCCACTTTTTGGAAGATATTCTGGAGTGGTCTGCTCCTCCTGGACACATTGTCGAGGTGGCTCCCTTCAATAGTACACATTTATATAACAGCTCAGTTAACAAGGATTTTGCGAACTAGTCAACCAGCTTCTCAGATTCTGGAGGCTCACAACTTAGTAGAAGTTCTAGCTGCGGGTTTGGAGTTCTACAAGCTAACAGTTGATATCTTAGCATGCTTACATGTCCCTGAGGTCTTATTCAGAACATATCTTCTTTCAGTGTTCCTTAAATATGTAGTATGCAGAATTCACACAGAAGGGATCCAGAGTCAACGGAATCTCTCTCCTTCTTCTATCTCAAGATGATTCTGAAGATCTCATGGCCTAAAGGCATTATAAAGTGTTCAATCATATGCCAGAGGATTGCCAGAATGCAGTGACATTGACAACAGTGTAATAATATAACATTTCTTGTCATCTGTCCTGCCACTTTACCTTCATGTTGTTGAATGACTTACCAGTGTACTGGGTCTGGTATTGACCTCATTTCCAGAACTATCTTGAGAAGGAAAATATAACATGGCAGATTTTCCACATGATAATCTATTGCTTTCCAAATTCCTGCAAGCTTCCGAACTGCCCATCAGATCACACAAGTCCAAATGAAGTTCCCTCCTGAACAATTTTCGATTTCTCCCTTTTGATTAAACAACAGAGCAGAGGAGTCCCAATTCAATGGAAGTACCACCTCTAACAAAGCACTACATTATCACCTACCTGTATGTTTCAAAAGGGCCAGATTTACGGCTCCCTGTTGACTCTTACCTTACTTTCTGGGATTGCTATGCCAACTCTTTGAAGCCAGAGCACTTACATCAGGTCATACAAATGTAAAGAGAGGGTTCTTTCTGCTTTTCCTAGCAGAAAAATGAGGTAAATTAATTAAGCTGTGTTTGCACACGAGGCAAAATGCTGTATCATAAACACCAAAACAAAGGATTTAAGTCCGTTCTGATTTGAACAGGTATTTTTAAGCAACATTATTTTTAGAATAATAACCACCACTCAACTGCCAATCCAAATTAAGGGTTAGTTCATATTTTATTCATATGATAAAGACCCCAGTATGGAGATGCAGAATGCACATTCAGAAGTCACCTTCCACCCTAACCTCAACTACATCAAAGTTTCTTTGTGGAGCAGCTCATCTGGGCCACTTTTAAGACTCCCAGAACCTCAGGGGCGGCACATAGGAGACAGGATTCACTCCAGCAAAGGCCACCAGCAAGGTCATGTCCAGCTTCAGTTGCTACCTGTCAGCTGGGCACACTAGGTAAAAGGCCTCTTGCAGCTTGTTTTCTCACTGTAGCCACATAGGAGGCTAATTAATTATCCTGGATACAACGGCAGCAGGTTCAGTCCTTCAGGATTCCTCTCATGTTACAGACAACAGGTATAGTCTTCTCTATGTCAAGTGTGCCCAAATGTTACATGTGACTACACAGAACTTACAAGGATTTGACATTGTTGTGTCACAGGATGCCCCAACTCGTAATATTCTGTAGAGCTCAGAAGAGTCACCACTACCTATTCAGGCCAGCCTATTGTTTGCTCCTAGGCGACATTTCACACCTCACTCACACCAGTTCAAGGCTGAGCACAGCCTGAGAGAATCTGGAGTTCTAATGCAAATTAGCCTCCAGGAACTTCAAGCAGGAAAAAGGTACATTTTTAAAAGTTAGGTTCCATAATACTTCACCTTTGAACTTTAGTTTTAATAACTATTTAAATAGTGATGTTAGAAATGTGGGTCTTTAGTTGGTATTGGTTTGCAACTTTGTCCAAGTGGGGACCCTTCAGTCTAGTCTGCCTAAGGGGGTTACCCTCCTAAAATAACCCCTGTTCACCCCCTTGGTAGCTTAGCATGAGCAGTCAGGCTTATCTCATAAGCAGTGTGTAGAGCATTTGCACATAACCAACAGTAATAGAGTGAAAACACTTCAAAAGGACACCACACCAGTTTAGAAAAACATCAAATATTCTTATATATCCAAAACAAGACCAAAACGATAATAATCCAACATACATGACTTACAAATTAATACTTTGCAAGATATCCTTAAAATGCAGAACTATCTCAAAAACCCGGTTCTTCCGAATCCAGGGCTACTGCAATACTGAAAAGAACAGAGTCTAACAGTTTCAGCTGACTGCGTCAGTACGGGCCAGCTAAAGCGTGGACAGACTTGTGAACAGTACCTTTCTCATTGGTGCAAGCCGGTCGGGGCAACCATAGCGGTTACATCGCAAAATGGAAGCGGTGCAGGGTGCTGTGCCCTCACAATGCGGTGCAGGCAGTGGCTTTGTGACGATCATCCGGATGGCGTTGGGGAGATCAAGGCTTATGGTGTGAAGAGAGGTGGTGCTCGATGCACTGCTGTCAGGTTGCGTTGCAAGCAGCGGGAGCTGGCATCAGTCAGCCCAGACTGCTGTGTGGGACGAGGCGGTGCGTCTTGAAACTTACGAGCGGTGCCCCAAGCCACAATGCAGTCACAGGTGTCGAAATCAGCAGGCAGCAACTGCGTCGCTGAGACCAGGGGGGCGAAGCGAGGCGATGCAGAGTGCAGTGCCCACAGGTCATGTTGCAAGCATCAGCTCGTTGGCGGCGCCGTCGTCGGGGAGACCAGGGTTGCATTGCGAGTTGCGGTGGTGCCTTCTGCACTGCCTTCGGGACGCGGAGCCAGTGACGGTGTGAGTGACGGAGTTGGTTGCTTTTCCCTTCTCTGTGGCAAATGAAGCAGAGGTTCCAGAAGCGGTATCCAGAGTTTGGTGAAGTCTTTGCATCCCTGAGACTTCAGAACAGGGAGCAGGCTCTACTTCAAACCTTTGGAGATACTGAGCACAAGTAAAGAAAGTTCAGTCTAGTCCTTTCACTGCCCAAGGCAGACGCAGCAACTGCAGGCCAACCCAACAAACCAACAACAAAGGGTCAGTACTCCTGCTGGCAGCTCTTCCAGCTCTTCTTCTTGGCAGGTTCCTTGATCCCACTGAGTTCTAAAGTCCTAGGGTCTGAGCCCCAATATTTCTACTCAAAATTCCTTTTTTCTCTCAGGCAGAGAGAGTCTGTGCTTAGACCAAACCTGTTCTGTCTTTTCCGTCCCAGCTTCCCGGGAGGAGGTGGGGACAATATTGTTCAAGGCAGACCAGGCCCATTCAGGTGCAAGGAAATCTCCATCTCAGTAATCTAAATGTAGCCCAGGTCTATTCTGCCCAGCCCTGACTCATCCGGGAAAGGCAGGGCACACTGCTACGCTCCCAGTGGCTCCCTGAAGAGAATGCATGTCACTCCAAAGCCAGACAGTCAATCCACAAACCCAGTAGAGGCACTCAGAACGGCTAAGCAAGAAAATACCTACTTTCTAAAAGTATTATTTTCAAACACAGAACATAAATATTATCTTAACTAAAAAAACATTTTTACATTCTGAGTCCGGGCATACTAAGCTCCATTCCTCTATCTTGTCCCAATGGGAAGTTATCCTTATAAGATGATATAAGTAAAACTCAGATTCAACTCTATGGGACAGATAGCTTTTCCATAGTGAAAAACAAAATGTACTTTAATTCACTACCAAGACATGCCACACACCAGTAAATGTCCTACCTCTATTATATACAGCACCCTGTCCACAGGGGCACCTTGGGCCAACCTTAGAGGTGACTTATATGTAAGAAAAGGGAAGATTAGGGCCTGGCAAGTGGGTGCACTTGCCAGGTCGACATGACAGTTATAAACTACATGCAGACCCTGCAGTGGCAGGTCTGAGATACCTTTTCAGGGCTACTCATGTGGGTGTCACAATCAGTCCTGCAGGCCCACTAGTATCATTTGATTTACAGGCCCTGGCACACTCAGTGCACTTTACCAGGGGCTTACCAGTAAATGAAATATGCCAATCATGGACACACCAATCCATAATAACAATTTACAACAGGAGCACTTTAACTCTGAACAGCAGTGAGAGGATGCGCAGTGACACTCAACCAGCAAAAATAGAGTCTAAACCGGGAGGTCAGAAAGCAAAGAGACAGGGGAAACATGCCAAAATATGCCAAGTATAACACTTGGCTTAATTATATTTTTAGCTGGTTCCTTTCCTGAGCAAGCAGTATTAATATTATGATCCAAGAGAAGGCACTGGAGTGGATCACCTCGTTCCTCGCCGGAAGAACACAGAGAGTCCGCCTCCCCCCGTTTCGATCCGAGGCTACCGAAGTCATCTGCGGCGTTCCGCAAGGATCTTCACTCAGCCCCACCCTCTTCAACGTCTACATGAGACCTCTTGCAGCCATCGCACGCCAACACAACCTCAACATCATCTCCTACGCCGACGACACCCAGCTGATCCTCTCCCTCACCAGAGACCCTGACACCGCCAGAACCTGCCTACACGAAGGGATGAAAGACGTCGCCGAGTGGATGAAGAACAGCCGCCTGAAACTGAACTCAGACAAGACGGAAGTCCTCATCCTGGGACCATCGCCCTCCGCCTGGGACGACTCCTGGTGGCCCCCCGCCCTGGGCACCGCACCCAAGCCAACTGACCATGCACGCAACCTGGGCTTCATCCTAGACTCTTCCCTCTCGATGACCAGACAAGTCAATGCCGTCTCCTCATCATGCTTCAACACCCTGGGTATGCTCCGAAAGATCTTCCGATGGATCCCGACCGAACCCAGAAAGACGGTCACCCAGGCCCTCGTCACCAGCCAACTGGACTACGGAAACACCCTCTACGCCGGAACCACAGCCAAGCTACAGAAAAAACTCCAACGCATCCAGAACGCCTCCGCCCGACTCATTCTGGACATCCCCCACATCTCCGGCCACCTGAAAGACCTGCACTGGCTCCCCGTCAACAAGAGGATCACGTTCCGGCTCCTCACCCACGCACACAAGTCTCTCCACGACCTGGGCCCCATGTACCTCAACGACCGCCTGACCTTCTACAGGCCCACCCGCCAGCTACGGTCCACCAGCCTCGCCCTCGCCGCCGTACCACGTATCCGAAGAGCCACCGCCGGAGGAAGATCCTTCTCCTACCTGGCTGCCAAGACATGGAACTCCCTCCCCATCCACCTTCGGCTGACCCAGGACCATCTCGCCTTCAGGAGACAACTCAAGACCTGGCTGTTCGAGCAGTAGCAACCCCCTTCCCCCAAGCGCCTTGAGACCCTCCCGGGTGAGTAGTGCGCTATACAAGTGTTATGATTGATTGATTGATTGATTGATCTGCACTTTGGCTTTCTACATAGAACCGCTAGGCCTGCCACATTGAAAATCGCGCTTTGGACCTTCTCACTGTAGGTACATAGTAATATAAATTTTCTATATATATGGAATAAGTGCTGTATTTTCTTTGCTCTGCTGCTTTGTAAGTTGTTTGGTTAATTGTCTATATGTTACACTTTTTTATACTATTCACCCTACCTTGTGGGCTACAAAACGAATACAGGGGTGACTTACGAATATTTAAAAGGGAGGTGTTTACCAGTCGAACAAGGTTATTTTTAAAAGGTCACATGGCAGGCTTTACATTGAAGCAGTCAAGCTACACAGTGTAAGTCAACAGCCGTGTTTTTACTGCTACTGTAGTGGATGGCACATTAAGTGTTGCAGTCAACAAGTGGCATTTTATTTCCTGGCTTGTGTATGTTTTCTACACACAAACAAATGGTATTTTCTACACCGGTCACCCCAGCACACAGAGGGTGAAAACTGTCCATCCTCATGGGTGTTCTCATCGCTAAAGCAGAAAAACCTGGAAAGACCATCGTCATTGACTTAGTTAGTTCCAGGGCAGTGCTCCACAGTGAAATACTCATCCTCTAGAGGTATGGACTACCTCCACAGTTTTGAATTCTCTTGTTTCATTTCCATGAGTTACCTGAGAGGTCTATGGTCACTCTGAACCCTAAAACGAATACCAAACAGGTATGGCCTCCTTCAGTGTCCAGAACACAGAAAATGCTTCTCTTTCAATGGCACTCCACCTTTGCTCCCTGTGTTGTAGCCGTCTGTTGATAAAAATTACAGGTTGCTCAAGGTCCTCTACATTGAACTGTGGAAAAGTACCCCAGTACAATACTCCGGGCATCTATCTGCATCAAAAACGTCTTACTGAATTCGGGAGCCTTTAGCATTGGCGTAGTCCACAATGCCTCCTTCATGGTGTTGTTTGCCTTTTGACTAATCTCTTTCCAAATCACCTTTCTGGGTTGGCTTTTGTTGGTGAGTTTTGTTATGGATGCAACAATGCTCCTATAACTCTTCACAAACCTACGGTAGTAGCCCATGAGGCTCTAGAAGCTCTCACATGGATTTGGCTTTTGAGAGACCCCAAGGCCATGATGTTCTGGATGTTGGGTTGAAGAGGCTGTGTGTGACGTCCACCAACTTGATGTCCCAGGTATACCATAGAATCCTAAAGTATTTGGCACTTACTTGTGGTCTTCCCAAGCGGAACTGAAGACTGTAATGCCAACCAAGTAGGTGGAACTGAACTCCTACAACCCAGGCAGGACCAACATCTACAAGGTGGCAGTGGGAATCCTTTAATCCAAAGAGCATTTCTCAGAATTGTAATTGCTCCTCTGGAGTAGAGAATGTGAGGACAATCTGCCACAACCCTGATGTAAACTCAAAGGTAATGAAACATTTTGCAGCCCCTAACCCGTCAGTGAAATTGTCAGCTTTGGGCATGGGGTGTACATCAATCTTGGTGACTGAGTTGAGTCTGCTTTAGTCAACACAGTTCCACGCTTCTGGTGTGCCACCTGATGAGGCATCCCTGGGCACCAAGACCACTAGGCTGGACCAGGGACTACAGGAGGGCTCATTCACCCCTAAGCTCAGCATCTTAGATACCTCCTCTTTGTCTCTCACTTTGTCTGACATCCAGTAGGTTTTGCCCTTAACATGAAAACAGAAACCCACACTTCAGGCTTGTCTTCTACCAGAGTAGCCATCTCGTCACATCGCTACCTAATGATGCCTGGCTGGCCTCCAAAGGCATGTTGGTCTTTTTCCTATATTGTCTCATTTTGGTCCTTAGGATAAATATAGTCCACCACATCCTATGAAGGTTTATTGGGGACTATCTCCCATCCCTCCTTTACAAGACTAAAAGGTCCGATCACAGGGTGGCCAAACAAAAACTCAAAGTGGCTGAAGTTGACTCCTTTCTACGGCACATCCCTGTAGGCAAACAACAATAGGCATTTTAATCAGATGTTTCACTCCACTTACACCTCAGGGGCTCAGAAAGGCCCTATGTTTTGCCTTTTAGGGTCCTATTTATTCCCTCTATAGGCTCAGTGGTCTGGGGATGATAGGGTGTGGAGAACTTATAGGTAACCCCACATTCATGCCACATGGACCTCATATATGCTGACATGGAGTTTGTCCCCAAGCTGATATTACCTCTTTGAGAAACACAAATTATGTAGTTATTCCCATTAATGCCCTGGCTTCTACGGGCACAGTCACCATATGAAGGGGTCTTGTCTCAGTGTACCGGGTTTGGAGCTCTGTGCTTCCATCCTGACTTGCTGCTGACCTGACCAGTCATGCAGGACTTGCAGAATGCACCTACCTTGGTCCTCATCTGGGGCCAACAGAAGTAAGTGACCAGATGGTCAAAGGTTTTGGCCTGCCCCAGATGTCCTACCAAAGCGAAGTGAGGCCAAGCTTCCGGTAAATAAATGATGATGATCACCAGATGTGTCTCCATTCTCCTGGCACTGAAGACCCTCCATCTTGAAGAACTCTGCTTGGGAAGGTCCTCCTGCATCTTGCCACACTGCCAGCACAGGCAGGTAACTTGGGGCAGTTATCTCCCCACCTATAGATAATGGGTCCTTACCCTCAGGTTTGGAATCCTTCAGGATGGAAAAGTTAGGAGCTTGTTTCCCATGCCGCCTCTCCTCATGGTGGGAACTTCAGCTACTGCTCCAGGTCCTTTTGACTACCCTCACTCAGGCAATCCCAAGAGGTAAGTACGGGCCTAGAGCTCTAACTGCGTCTAGGTTGTTCCCTAGCAGGCAGTAGAAATGCATGGATGGGCCCACAGCTACAATAGACTCCATTCTAATCTACAGAAACCATCACAAAAGAATGGTGGCTGACCTGGCTGTCAAAGGTCACCCCTTGGTGGAGTGGACAATTTGCCGTGCAAACACCAGCTGACACCTTCTAGTGATCATACTTGCTCCTATTTTTTGCAGAACCTCCACCCTCTGTCCATTGATGGCAGGCTACTTCCAGTACTTTTAGTATTGTCAGGAATGTTGGTGATAGCCATCATCTCGTTTTCACCCAGGGACACCAGGGTAACCTCTGTTTACTCCCCAGGGCTAACTGTGGCAACTTCCTCACCCAGCCCTACACTGGAGATCCCCAGGGCCTTTTCTCCATGGGTTTTAGCCTACCAACCCACTTCCTTTCTTCAGAAGTGGAATGGCAATCCCTCCTTCCTAAAACTCAACTGGGGCCCTTTGAGAGCTCCTTTGTATTATCCTTGCCTCCTTCTTCCTTTTCAGATGGGAACCAGAGCTGCCTATCTGTGGTCTCCCTGATGGGAAACATTGTTTACAACGCATGCAATACATCACATGCCATTAAAAAGCAAGTCGTTACAATGACGCATTGTTACATCACATGCCATTACAAAGCAAGTCGTTACAACGACTTGCTGTAGGGGCAGAAGGTGTTGGATTTGTTGGATTTTCAATCCAACACCTTCCCTACTGTTGCATACACTGGAGTTGGAATAGTAAATTATACTATTCCAAACTCCTAGCACCCACCCTACAGCAAGTCATTGTAATGACTTGCGTTGTAATGGCATGCGTAGAAAACGCATGCATTGTAACAAGTGCTATTCCCCCTGATACCTTTTGACACTCTGGTGCTGGCCAGAGCCAGAGATCTGGTTCTTTCCAGAAATCCCGGGTGCAGTGAACTTTTAGTCTGTCAGGTACATGCGTACCTTTGTAAGGCAATTACTTAAGATGTACTCCTGCATAATCAAATTAGACAGCCCATCATAATCCTTAACTTTACTGCTCTTCACCCAACCATCTTTGGTTTGCTAGATGAGTCGACAAAATACACCCAAGACGCCTGAATGCTTCTGGGTAGCCCTATACTCCAGGCAATACTTTTCTGGGCTTAAACTAAATTTGCAAATTAGGCCCTCCTTTACAGGGGCAGAACAGGGGAATACCTTACCTGGTCAGCTGCATCTATTGCCAATAGTGTGGCCCTCACAACAATCGGTATGTGCTTCCTTAGGCTATCCAGCCCCCAATCCTCCTCTCGGACTTCATGCATCTGCAAGGCCACCTCATAGGCTGCAAAACACTTATCTATGTCATCACCCACCACATAAGTAGAGTAACTAGGAATTAGGTATATGGGCTCTCTGTTTACCTCTCCTAGGCATTTTTGAATCACTGCCACCACCATCACTGGACTACGGTGGTCTTGAGGACCTCAAGTCCATCTTGTGCTGGTTTTGGATCCTTTTCGACTGTACGGAATTTAGAAGTACAGTTTGGGAATAGGAATTAACTTATTATTTTTGGGTGGGTGCATGTTTCCCCCAAGCCCATCTACAGCCCTCCCTTTACCCCCTCTGAACCTCACCCTAATCTCATGCTGTTAAGAAGCATTTGCCCTTTCCCAGCCACTCCCACACTTACCCTCCCACATTTATTGCTAAAACATTGGTGTATGTGGATGGATATCTCTGCAGTCGAGTGGAGTTTACACAGAAAAGTTAGGAGAGGCAGAGATGTATACCTCTGCAAGTACTTCCATAGTGCTAAATGTTCTACAAATGCTGTTTGCGAGTAGCACCCTTAGTTTATATATATATATATATATATATATATATACATATATGTATATATATATAAATAAATGTGCAAAACTTCCTAGGCAATCAAAAATACGGGAACTAATGCAAGGGAGGACAAAAAGCTAAGTAAATGCACGTACATTCATATATTATTTATTTACCAAACATATTTTTGTATACATATAATAAAAAGCTGTAATTAATACAACACAATAATATACACAATTAGAAGAAAAATTAAAATGATGATACAATCACCAACATTCAAGGGAAAAGAACAACAATTAATAATTAAAAGCAAAAAATGTGGCAGATTATTATTTTTCGACGCGCGTTTCGGCGTTAAGGACAACGCCTTCTTCAGGAGCCACAAAGATTTCTGCAACATAACAGAAAAATATACAATTATAACAACACCTAGTTAATTATATTTAAAAAAACCAATTCGTGCATTTACAATATTCTAAAAAGGAAAATATGTCCTCCATATAATAGCTATTAGACCCTAATGATACAAGCGCAAAATCATATACGAAAAAGACACGGATAGTAGCGACATTTGTGAATTTGGAAAAACATGATCGATCCAACACTAGAAATATGAACAGTTTCCATAGCTTATAAAGCATTGTACGCCAATATTATAAAATAGACACTTTAAACAATTCACCATAATTGATGAGGCATTATATTAAAATTTCTATGTCCATTTATGTCAGCCTAAAACATCACATAAATTTCAAAAGACAGTTATACATGACATTCTACTCAAATTCCTATGTCCATTTATGTCAGCTAAATAGTCCCCAAGGTTAGAAAAAGGAACAGATAAGGAACAGATATATGGTAGATGAAAGAATTGACTTATTTTATAATATTGGCGTACAATGCTTTATAAGCTATGGAAACTGTTCATATTTCTAGTGTTGGATCGATCATGTTTTTCCAAATTCACAAATGTCGCTACTATCCGTGTCTTTTTCGTATATGATTTTGCGCTTGTATCATTAGGGTCTAATAGCTATTATATGGAGGACATATTTTCCTTTTTAGAATATTGTAAATGCACGAATTGTTTTTTTTAAATATAATTAACTAGGTGTTGTTATAATTGTATATTTTTCTGTTATGTTGCAGAAATCTTTGTGGCTCCTGAAGAAGGCGTTGTCCTTAACGCCGAAACGCGCGTCGAAAAATAATAATCTGCCACATTTTTTGCTTTTAATTATTAATTGTTGTTCTTTTCCCTTGAATGTTGGTGATTGTATCATCATTTTAATTTTTCTTCTAATTGTGTATATTATTGTGTTGTATTAATTACAGCTTTTTATTATATGTATACAAAAATATGTTTGGTAAATAAATAATATATGAATGTACGTGCATTTACTTAGCTTTTTGTCCTCCCTTGCATTAGTTCCCGTATTTTTGATTGCCTAGGAAGTTTTGCACATTTGTTTATTTCCCTGTCCTAGGAATCTTTACCTTTATTCAGGGGGCCCTTGTTTTTCACATGTGTATATATATATATATATATATATATATATATATATATATATATATATATATATATATATATATATATATCAGATAGAAAGGTCATGGAAATGAATTCTTCCTGCATTTGAATGGTACCTCTACTAATGAAATGCATTTATAGTCATGGGTTATTGCTTGCATGCATTGTTGTGTAAACTGAGTCTCTGACTCAGGTCTACAAGGTTTGCTTTTGCATCGATAGGAACAGAGTTCCCTCCACCATGAATTAATGTGAAAGATAGGCTTTTCTAACTCAGCAGAAATCCACCCAATTCATGGTTGAAATGGCATCAATGCCAAGATTTTGTAGCCCCACAGAAACCCATCCAAAACATGGTTGAAATGTTGTCAATGCTTTTGGGTTACTGACAGTGTCAAGGACACTGTGGTGATCAGAAACAAACCTTTTCCCCCTCTTCAAACACACTCACAAGATGCGCTAAGGAATAAAAACTATAACTAAAAGTCATGTTTATTTCAGCAGGTGCTCCCTGCTGTTCCAGACATCTAAAATAACCATTCAGAATGTGATTAAAATAGCACAAATGTTTGTCACAAACTCTTGAAATAAAATGGACATTTCAAACATGGTTAAAATGTAAACTTAAAACATAACACCCTAAGACCTACTAGGCACTAAGCTAGGAGAGCATGAAAAGTACAATAATTTGCAGCTAGGTTTTCTTAGGGATAATGGGTGTACTGCATACCCATGTTCATAGCAGAAAGCTATCATTTTCAGAAGTTAGGGAGGTCATTTCCCCTGTGATGGGCAAACACGTGTTAAGCATCATCAACTCCTTCTGGGCTCCGTATCAGCTTTTAGTGGAAGGCACACAGCAGCATCTCATGCAGGTAGGCTCATCATCTGGTCTGGCAGTATCTTGCTCGCGATAATCTGTGGCAAAGGACCCCTCCTGCCAGATAGTCAAGTGGCAGTCCTTAGATACTGTTTCTTATCTGAAATGGAATTTGGAATGTCACCTTAAGAATGTTTGATGTAACCAAGAAACATCAAGAAGCTAGTCCAACATGCAGTCTTTTAAACATATAAGGTAAATCTATGACAATTCAGACTACACTATTTTGACTATTATTCTTTGTTTGACCTTGAAATTGTGTGAAAAAGGCACTTGTTTCAGACTGATGTTGCATTAGGTGTTTTGTTAATTTCTATATCTAAATGACTTGATCCTTTCAAAGTTCATTGAAAGATTAGTACAGACGGAATCTGTACGTCAGCATAGTAGGATACAAAAAAAACGGTATAAGCACAGTTTTTAATGTGGATCTCTTATAAATCTGAAGTGACAAAGCTTTAGCTTTTGCAGTAGCCTCGTGAAATTAAAAAAGACTATAAATAAAAAGTACAGACATATATACATATGTAGAAGGCCTTTGTGTCAGCCCTCTTTATCGACCTCAAAACTTGGCTCTTTGATAGACCTCCTCCTTGATGGACTGGAGCCTGCCAGCCCCCTCCACCCCAGCCCCTTGAGACACTTACAGGTGAGTAGTCTCGCTCAATAAACACATGATTGATTGACGGAATGATTGATTGATTGGTCGATGTTTAACTGACAGTCACATTTACCTTTGACACTGCACAGCTATTAGTATGGGGCAGTAGTTGAGCCCACTGTTCACATTGGCTCTTTTGCACTGTGAGCGATAACATTTTGTCTGAGCACATTTGCACATGCACCTAAAAAGAAGAGCACCTCAGTGCATGGACCATTGTTCTACCATTCTTTAACCTCTTCAATTTTTTTGATGTCCCTTTTACCGAATCGGTAAATATCTGTATTTACCGATTCGGTAAATACCGACCGGTAAAGCCCCATTCATTCCTATGGGCTTTGAAGCCCATAGGAATGAATGGGGCATTACCGGTCGGTATTTACCGAATCGGTAAATACAGATTTTGACAAGGGTGCAGGGGGTGTCACTTTGACACCCTCTAGCACCCCCAAAAAAGATTCGGGGGCCATGTGGCAGGCATACCTGCCCTAAGGGCAGGTCTGCCTGTCATATGGCACAGGTGTGCATGCACACATGTGCATGCACACCGGAATCGGTATTTTACCATCAAATATATTTGATGGTAAAATACAGATTCGGTAAGGGTTGTGGGACTCAGAAGAGTCCCACCTACATAACAAAATTACCGAATAGGTATAAATACCGATTAGGTATTTCACAGAATCGGTAAATTTACCGATCGGTAAATTTACCGATTCTGTGAAATATGTGGCCCTACATACCATTTACTGAATACCGGTCGGTAACGGCCGAAAATACCGATTTTCGGCCGTTACCGACCGACCTACATCGGGCCCATAGTCACATCGTTTAGACAGCGGCATGTTTATTCCTTGTACTGCTTTAACTGAGCTGTGGAGAGAGAGGCAGTGGCATGCAACCTTGGGCTGTGCACCGGCACCCAAACTGGTGGTTAAAAACCTGGGTGTATGGGTTGACTCAGCCCTCAGCTTCCAGGTCCAAACCAAAAAAGTTGTTGGGACCTGTTTTGGTCTCCTGCGCGGGCTTAAACCGCTGTTGTTGTTGTTTTATCCCACAGTCTGTCAAGTCATCATCACGGTCTCCATTATGTCTAGGCTGGATTATGACAGTTATCTTTACCTGGGGTTTAACAAGTCTGAAATCCTACCTCTGCTGAAGGTTCAAAATGCAGCTGCTAGAACTCTTCTTGACCTCCCTAAATCTTGCTCTACGTCTCAAATTATCCGCCAACTACATTAGCTGCCGGTGGCGAGGCGCATTGAGTTCAAGTCCCTCTGCATTGCCTATAAAATCTTGAATCTCTCCTCCCTCCATGCCTGCGAACCTGCTTCTACTCTACACACCTACTCGCCAACTACAATCTATGGGCCAACACTTGGCGGTTGTTCCTCAGGTGAAGAGGTTGCGAGCAGGAGGACGCTCCTTCCGCACCCTGACTGCAAAACTTTGGAACGCTCTTCCTGCACACATCCATAGCATTGACAACTACCTGGCATTCCGAAAGGCCATTAACCCCTTCGCTGCGGCGGCTATTCCGCCGCAGCGCTAAGGGGGAGGCGGGGCCGCGCGGCGGTCCCGTGCTCGTGACAGAACCGCTCTGTCACGGCCCACGGATGAGCTGTGCTTGTGACGGGACGGTTCCATCACGGCCCTGCCCACCTAATAGAACCTTCAGCGCAGGCACGGAATTCGCGCCACGCAGGCGCGGCGAGCGTGCCGTGACGGAACCGTTCCGTCACCAGCACAGCCCACCCAAGGCTCGTGACGGAACGGTTCCGTCACGAGCATGGGAGGGGTTAAAGCACACCTTTTCCCTTTGCGATAAGCACTGCCGTCTGTTAGTAGCCTCCCAACTTCTGCTTGCTAGTCCTGGGACGCCCCTTTGCTGGGGCTTTACAAAACTTGTAACCTAACATAACATAAAAATGAAAACAAATAATAGTCTCACCAGCTTGCCAATGCCTTGCATTTTGCCTTTGCCATTGTTTGTCACCATAATATTTTTGTGTTCAAAATCGAGCAATGTTTAAAGAGAGTTGTGTCCTGCATTCCATTTCTTATATCAAAATACAAAATACCATGCAGAAAATGCTAGCAGGAATTAAGTTGAAAGGATGTAAGAGAAACATTTGTTTTTAATCACGTTCTGATTCTCCAACACAAACAATAAAGTAAGTGTTTACATTGCTTTAGACAATCTGAAGCCATATCCTGAAAATAATGGCTCCAAGGCTATATAAACATTACTGTCTAAATATTTTAGATTTTTTTTATGTAACCTAGATTCAGATATTAAAAATGCCCGAAGATATGGGAACGTTGTGGAAACAGATGAAACTAGCAAACTTCCGTTTTTTCAATAATATATTTTGCAATATCCACCGGAGTGCTTGTCTTTTATTTGATCAAATATATCACTTCATTTATAGTCAAGACATCGTGGATTCTTTTTTTCATACGTCAGCATATATTACTCGTTTGACTCGTTCATTTAAAAGAATTTGTTGAAGGAATAGAGATTTGCCGTTTACTAATTTAATGAACATATCATGGATAAGCTGTAGTGTATAATTAATGTTCTGTAGTGTATTACTTTCTGATACTGCAGGGAAGATCATGGGATGAAAGGCACATGTAACACCACTATATAAAAAACAATTATCCCTAGCTCTTGTTATATACTGTTATGAAACATTTTCCAGGAAATGTTATGGAACAGTGCCTGTAGCTAGATTGGATTGAGGATCAAATTGTTCATAATCTTTGTTTTGCTGCATGGTGTGTCTATGTGGGGGTCATTTTACAGAAAGTATGTATAACTGACAGGTTAAGAAAATTTATGGGTTGTTACGGCGATTTCTGTTTTGTTTAACTAATAATATTCGTTGACCATTAATTAACACTGTTACTTTGGCTTTGGTGAGAACATCAAGCCCCATACATTCCCAAGACCCAATATCTGGCCATCTTGACAGTGTATAAATGGCTTAGTATGCCACATCTGACTACGGCCTGAAGACAATGCGATATTTCTGCCCCTGGAATTATATATAACTAGTAGGAACTAGTTTGGGAGCTGTCCTTAATTGTGGGAATTTAATCTGTCTTCCTCTGATGGCCTGGGGCCGACATACTAGATGATCAAAAAAATTTGCACCAAGTTCACCCTGTTAGCACTTGACTCTCTGGGTAGTGAAACGAGCAATCTAAGGCTTGCATAGGAAGGTGTCTAATAGTGGTAATTCCACAATCTCTGCTGCTAATTTCCTATTGAATTATAGGACCAGAAAAGTAACATGGAGATTTGAAAATGTAGGGCACACTAATACATTTTCAAGCTATTTCTATCCCTCGTTGTTTTTACTTGTAGTGGAGTAATAGTTTATTTGTAGAACTGTTCCACTTGTTTAGATTACATATGTAAACATAGATATATATCATTCATGCTATTAAAAACTTGATTTATGATGTGGGAAGTTAGAGGACTCTTAATACATCGATTTTCAGTCAGTGCTTCTCCGTGAATAATAAAATGTACTTAATTCTAGTTATGACACAATACAGTACACACATATCTGCTACAATATCAGCAAAATGCTAGCTAATGCTAGGCTCTCCCTTAAGGATTGTTCTTCTGCATAATGACTTCCAGCATTTTCTCTCTCAGCAACAAGGGCAGGCTTTACTGCTCATGGCAGATCCTAGATTCACAGTGTATCCAGAGTATTCATTTGGCCCCAAGTTATATCGCCTCATGTGGCTCAAAAGCTGTCAGTCAGAAGCCACAGGCCTTGAACACAGATATTACTCCAATACCTTACAGGGGTGTTGATTAGTCACCAGTCAGTGAGAAGTCCTGAAACATTGACTTGACTCCATTGTTATACCATGTTTCCAGACAGAGATCCTGATTTACAACAGTAAGCTTACATATTTGAGTAAATTTGCAATTCTTTGCTATTCTCAAAGATATTTTACTAGTAGCATCTTTGCAACTGCAGAGTCTTCACACAAGAAAAGATAGGCTTGTCCTATGTTTTTGTGTGGGTAGGTTATTCCAGAATAGAGGACTTGCAATTAAGAAGAACCAGTCACCTTTGTATTTACTTTAAGATCTGGGATGAGCAGGAGGCTCTCTTCTGCTGAACTAAATTGAGTGTTAGGGTGTATTGGAAAATAATTTTTTTGTAAGAGTTTGTGCCTTCAATGCATTTTATCTGGGCTGCTATTTTTAAGGCAAAAAAAACTATCCTCTCTACTGCATTTTGTATGTTTTGTTTGCTGTTCATTTGGTAGGGTGTAAACTCGTGTGCGAGTTATTACTATAGACACGTCTTTAATTGACCAGGATCCTCCCACCACAAACTGGTGTGGATGGGATATGAAAGAGAGGGTTTTACTCAGGAGATTTATTTGATCAACATGAGGTCGGTGTCCCATAGCAAGCCTTGGTTTCATACTTTGACGGGAAAGCCTTACACAAAGTAAAGGGTGTGCTCGGGGTGTTGATGTTTTGTAACAGAGTTTGTTAAGCACAGGGCTGGGATTTGTGTTTTTTTAGCAGCTTGGTTTGTGACTGTTTTTTTCCAATCTACACCCTAATGCTTTTGAGGCCTTTGCTTATGACTTTAAATTGGTTGAGAAGGTCTGTGACTCTGAGACATAATTGTATATCATCTGTGTAGGAGGAAAAATGGGGGTCAAGTGTACATGGCAGACCTTTGAGGCCTTTTAAGTAGATGTTGAAGGGGGGACATGGGGTGGCTCAGGTCACTCTTCAGGAGGTGCAGGCAGTGCCATAGATTCTTTTACTTCACTTTTCAAGGAAGACTTAAACTATTTAGTCGTTTGGGTTGATTGGCTGTCTACTTTATAAGTGCAGTAGGCTTTTGTGGTCTATAGTGTTAAATGCTACTGTGAGATATAGTAGGTTAAGTTTGTGAGGTGAACACTCTTGTGTTAGCTCCAATACGTTTGTACCACGTGTTCATATTGTGGTCTACGTACCTTTATTTGGTCTGAGCCAGGAGTAGTGCGCATCAAGGATGTCATCAGCTTTTATGTGTTCTTGGAATGGGTTACTGAATAATTATTCTAGTTGATTTGAGTTCTATGAAAGGCCTGAGGAAGAGAGATAGTCTTAAAGTCTTTGGGGTCTTGTGTGTGTTTTTTGAGGAAGGGTTGGTTGAAGGAGTACTTGTTGGGGCATTTGATGCAACTAGCAAATTTGCTATTGATGAAACCAATGGTCATCTTTAATGGAGCTGTGGCAGAAGTTGCTTTCATCTTTTACAGGTCTGAGGCCCATGAAGAAAGGGGTGCATTGTCAAGCACCTCGTCAGGTGTTGCTGGCATGAAATCAAGATTGAGCTAGTTGGCATTGCCCTATAGTATAGGTGTGAAGGCTGAAGGTGGGTGCGTCATGTAGGTATTAATGGTTGTGTTGATTTCTAGACTCCTTTTAATGAAAACTTTAGCCAAGGACTTCCAGTAGCTGAATTTGAGTTTGTCTAATGCTTTGCACTATTGTTTAATGAGCTGTTCTTATTACACTTAAAAGCTCCCTATGACTATTCAATGCTTCTTACATTTTATTAGAGAATTAATGTTTTCTTCTCAGGGATCATTGATTGGTGTTATTCTGTCCATGCTTGCCAGATGTGTAGCAGTGAATGCAGCATAATTTGTTCCAGGCTGTTTCTATCTTGTAGCAACCTTCTTTAGGTGATCTGTACGTCATGATGTAGTGTAGAGGGCCACTTGTTTATTCAGTTGCCGTGATGGTCTTTGGGAAGGTAGAGAGGATTTCAGCTGGAGAAGAGTGGGTGGTGGTGTGTAGATTATACTTCAGGGTAGTCCGGGTAATAGTTATGAGCTTTTTGTTAGAGCAGAAATGGGTGCCGGGGTTGTAGTTTTACATATGAGAACTGCAGTGGGGAGACTGATGCTGGGTGGAAAGATGGAATTGAGTGGCCATTATTATGCAAACTCAGAGTGGCATTGTATTCTTTAGGTTATTTTTGTAACCGTGTGTATAGCCTTGATCCTTTTACGCTACTTCAATATAATACATGAATATAGAAATAATAAAAGGTTACACTATATGTGTATCGGATAGTACAATAATATTTAGTGTATATATTGTATGGGTCTTCAGAGGTTTAAAAGATATGCTAAGTCATTGTAAATCGTTTTCTTAGATTGATTATTCGCTACATATTTTTATGCATAAAAAAAATTCAAATTGAACACAAAAAAAGTAATTGCTTGCCTTTATCTAGTACAGCTTTCTGCATGCCCCCTGTAAAAATGAAAATGCTTGCAATGGTAAATAACGATACCACTTTTTTCAGCTGCTGAAAGGAATGTCAATTCCAAGGCGCAGAGCTGCAGACAAAAATGCCGACGAAGATGAATCTGAAAGTGGGGATTGTGATGATGAAGATGACTGTGAAGGTGGCAGTTCGGGGAACGGAGGCATTAAAAATCAGCTGCGGTTCTTACAAGGTGACAAGAGGGGATATTACTTTTTTGTTGTGTTTCTAGAAATGAATGTATGCCCCACACGGATTCCCCAATTTAGTTAGAGTGTTCTTCTATTCGGTATCTAATCTGAGATCATTATGGAATAACAGAATACAGATGGCCTTCGGAAAAGGCTGCTGAGAAAAATACTGGGCATGGAGCACTGATGAGGGGAAACAGCAGGTTCATGTGTAAAGGATGGACCAAAAGCAGTGATGTTTTGACGAAAAAAACGTTAATTAATGGGTAAAATAGCCTAATTCACTGTCTAAGTCATCTCTTCTACTAAGAAATGCTTCATAGAGGCAGTAAAGTTTCTAGGAGTTATGTGTTGCCTGTATCATAAAGTGATGGTCTGCTTAACAACATCTGCAGGCGTATAGTGATTTGAGGATGGAGGATACTGATATAGTATAGCATGTGTGTGGGACCAAAGAGGATAATGAGGACTGATGGACCTATTGGTTAAGGGCTTTGCCTAATGGCAGCATTGGTGTGTGGCGCACGCTTAAATCCTCGTACTTGGGGAGTGAGGTCATGCCCTTCAATATAAAGCTACTGTTGGTTTAAGTTGCTAATATGTACCTTTTTCACCCAAATCAAATTTTCCAGTTCTCCCTCATGATATTCAAATGAAACAATAACTCTTTCATTTGCAAATGTTGTCCTTGTGTTGGCTTCCTGTGGTATTTAGCTAGTGTGAATAGTTCAAGAGGAGTCCTACCAACAGGAATTGGTCATGTGCCATCTATTGCCTGCCAACAATCAGGAAAATAGGGCCTGATTCACAGAATTAACTTAAGACAAAATCCTAAACTTACTACTTTTGGTATTCACAGAATGCACTTACTACTGTTGGTATTCACAGAATGAATTTACGACTACTAACTTTACGTCCGCACTCTGGCCGGAGCTTGGCTGTTGAAGTGATATAAATGACTTTGGTTACAGAGAAGTCTCAGAAAGTGCCCATAAAGTAGCTTTTCACATCGTGGTCGCAGATGGAAGCTGTCAAAACATAGAAGGATGTTCTTGTCTGTTGATTTATGCAGTGTGTCTGTGTGTAGGAAGTTCCGCTCATGAAAGATTCTCACGTCCAAAAATGTTAGCGTACTTAAAAAATGGGCGAACTTTAGATATCCATTCTGTGTTCCAGAGCCGAATAATGTACCTTTTTGCAGTTTCAATATCACCACAGATTATCAAAATGTCATCAATATACCATCGTCTTTCCTTGATGGTCTGGCTGAATGGGTTGTTATCTGTCATCCCCCTGGATGATTCAAAGTGGTGTAGGGGTCGGCCGGCAATGTTCTGGGCAAAGTGCTGCCCATGGAGGTCCCATGTACCTCCTGGTCCACATTGCCTTTAAATTATAAGTAGATGTTTGTTAGTGCCAAACAGATGCAGTCTAATGCTAAATTTCTTGGGGTTGTGAATTTTCAAGGAGTGGAATAGAGTAGATCATTCATAAACGTTTGTTCTTGGAGTAGACTTGTTTACAAGCTTTCCACATTGAATCCTCTAAGGGGGTTTTCTTCAGGGTCACATTGTATACCTCTCCTAAACTGTATAAGGTTCCTCATATCTCCTACATATTAGGAAATCTGCTCAGCCAATGGTTTCAGGAAGTGGTCACCTACTTCACAAGTTTACCATGAGGAGCACTCCAGGGACAATCAACTGAAATCCCACATGTATGCCAAATGAAAGAACCGCTCTTTCCATTTCTTTGCTATTTTTTCACTTTTTGCTTTTGTGACATATGTCTCCCATACAATCATGCTACATGTATACTTTGTCTTTCACGGTATGAGTGTCCTCTTACCCTTTATATAGCCATTTAAGTCCCTTACCTCACTTTTCCACATAACCTTTTGTTTATTCTCCATTACCTAAATTCTTACTGCCAGCTCTGCGTCTATGCTCTACTAGGTATATTTTATTAATGTGTAGCTGTGCCGATGTTTAACTGATTTCCAATTACATTTACAAACAACTCCCCCACCTCCTTTGGGCAAAGAACCCTGTGCCAATTCAGCCTTATGAATCATTACTTATTAGGAATCTGGCATACACAGAAGACCTGTCTCTCTAACCAACTTCAAAATAAAATCTTGCTCATAGCTCTCTCCTATCTACCAGTTTGCCTCCCAATAAGGACTAGGCAGGGCAGCAGAGGCTCTGAGGCGAGCACAACCAACTCCCTCATCAGGAGGGATTATATCACAAGTCTATTAAGGAACTTGTCTCTGATAGCTTTACTTTGGATGTATGACGTTACAACGCATACTTTTACCACGCATGCCTTTACAACGCGATATTTACAACGAATACCTTTACAACGCATAGTGCTTTGGGGTGCTGGATAGTGAATAGTTTAATTTACTATTCCAACTCCAGTCCCCATGGATAGTAGGGAAGGTGTTGGATAGTAAATTAAATCTATTCCCTATCCTAGAGCGCCCCCCAGCGCAATGCGTTGTAATGGTTTGCATTGTAAAAGTTGCGTCGCAAAGGCACTGCGTGGTAAAAGTTGCGTTGTAAAGGATGTTTCCCCTTTACTTTTAATCGTAAGTCTCTTTAGGACACTTTAATACTGTTGCATTGATGATGTTGTGTTTATAATACGGATGGCTATCAAATATTTCACCAGCAATATATCTGTTCCGCCATTCATGACCCTATTTTGTACAAAGATTGAACACTTTTTCCGAAGAGTTCATGTTCCTCCTGTGCACCTCCTGCACAGTTCACCCATTCGTCTCATGTGACACCTATGGGCTCTACTCTTGTACAACTCCATCCATGGTCACTGCTTCAGTTCCACCTTCCTATATTTTCATTTGGTTTTTAGTATTCTTGGTATATCTCGTGAATGACACCTGCTATGTGGTGTCCAAGTCTTGATCTCCCTGGTGAATCATATCGACTGAAACTTGTACTCCTACCCTCCCTGAGCCTTTAATGGCCCTGGGGATCCCATCCCCCTTGGATGGTCCCCAGGGACTATAAAGGTTCAGGGAGGCGGGCCACATGCCCCTCCCCTTTTCTTGAAACTACATATCCTAGAATGCTTAGCGTTTTGTGAACAGGAAATGACTACGGAAGTAGTAATGCATATTATTGTATTTAACGGGTTCAAACACATCACTGAGCGTTAACCATTGTTGGACAGGCCCCATGAAGAGCTCGCTCCCTCCCCGCAGGACAGGGCCCGGGTCCCGGCCTTCCAGGTACTACCCACAGAACAAACCCGCAACCCGTCCCCCATGGGGCGCCTGCTCCCGGATGTCCCTGTGTCACGGGCCCGGGCCACCGTCAGCACCATTGCCCGGCCCAGCCGCCATCTTGGACACGGCACCACGCGGCCGCGCGGCCTCAGTCCGACCCCGACCCTGGGCCTGGCCAGGCCCCGACATCCCGGCACCACCATCCACCCAGGAGGTGAACGGACCACTTGGCAGGTCAATGGGAGTAAGAAGTGTCGATGGCTCTCCCCCGCCAGGTGCCGAGCACCCCCAACCTCCTCGGGCGCTGGCTCCACCCCCCTGCTGGGTGTCTGGACTCCCTCATCCCAGACCTCCCGACCTCCAAGAGCGAGGGTCCGGACATCAAAGGGCGCCAGACCTATAACTGAGGCAGCCCCAGGACAGGAAGGCAGTTGTATCCTGGAGTCGAGAGACACCGCGACGAACTCATCCTTGACGGACTGCTGGCGCTGCCACAGCCCTGCCTTGTGAACTATTGTCCTGCCTGCTGGCGCTGCCGCGGCCCTCTGCAACCTTCATCCTCGTGGGACCTGCTGGCGCTGCCGCGGCCCTCTGCACCCTTCATCCTCGTGGGACCTGCTGGCGCTGCCGCGGCCCTCTGCAACCTTCATCCTCGTGGGACCTGCTGGCGCTGCCGCGGCCCGTTGCCACCTACGACCTCTTCGGGACCTGCTGGCGCTGCCGCGGCCCGTTGCCACCTACGACCTCTTCGGGACCTGCCGGCGCTGCCGCGGTCTGACCCGTCCGAACACCGAGCTCGAGGATTGTGAGCTATCCCAGTTACACCTCCGTACCCGTGGGTACTAAGACTGTCCCGCTACCCCCTTCCTTTTCCTAGAGACTAGAATTGAGAGGATCATCGTGTCCTGATCGCCTTGTATCGTACCACTCTATTACAAGAATTGCCTATAAAAGGTGTTACCCTGAGCTTTGTGTGGTGTCCATCTGTGGGGGGGAAGTTACCTGTCTGTGCGATCGCTAGAGACGGTCCTCACCGGAGGCCTCTCCCTTGTGCTCGGCCGACCCTCCAGGTCGCCGTCTAACATTGGTGGCAGCGGCGGGATCCGAACCAACGCGTACCGTACAGACAGTAACTCACCCTACGACTACAACCACAATGACGACCAAAGAGAGCGGATCGGCGGAGAAGTTCCAGATGGAAAGGCTGGAAGAATACAACCACCGAGAGCTAAAACAATTTTGCATGGACTTAGGCATTGCTACCACCGGGCTAAGCACAAAAGAAGACTTCAAAAACGCTCTAGAGGCCTGGACAGAGACAAATACCGCAACCCCCCGGGACCCCGCAGCCCCGGAAGTCAACACCACCCTGACGGAAGAACGGAGAACAGGCCCTTCCCGTGAAGAGATCCAAGAGCGGGAAAAAAATAGATTACACGAGTTAGACTTGGCACGACTCAGATTAGACGGAGAATTGAAGCTGGCGGAACAAAAAATAAACTTAGAACACTTACGGCTCAGAGAAGAGCGAGAGGAAAAACAGAGACAGAGGGATCTCGAAGAAAAAAGACTGGCCTACGAGCACGAGTGCAAACTAGCGGAGATAGAAATACGCAAACTGAACAAAAACCTAGGGGTGCCCGAGCAACCGCACTCCCCAGGTCCTACCGAGCAGAAGGTCCACATCCCCAAGGATGTGGTCCGAGAATATCACCGGAACGACGACATACAGCAGTGGTTCAAGGCCTACGAGATTGCCATGACCGCCCACCGAGTCGCTCGAAGTGACTGGGGAGCCGGTCTATGGGGGAGATTCGTCAACGAGGGTCGTGATGCCCTGCTGCAGCTTCCGGACCATCAAATGACGTCCTATGACCATATGAAGGCCGCCCTCCTCAGTCGATATGGGCTTACACCCGAAATGTACCGCCAGAAGTTCCGCAACTGCACCCGGATCCCAGGTACAACGTGGCTGGAATACGTGAACTATTTCAGCCGAGCCTTCGAGGGGTGGATCAAGGGTAACAACGTAACCACTTACGAACAACTCTTCAATCTCATTGTGTGGGAGCACCTCTCCAACAACTGCTTCGTCGAGCTCAGGCAGCACCTCCTCGACAGTAAATTGACTGAACCCCGGCAGCTCGCCACCGAGGCTGACCGGTGGGAGAGCACCCGAGTGGCCCGGAGTGGGCCGAATGAGCAGAACAGAACCAACCAAGGTCACCATCGTCCCCGAGGAGGAGGAGGAGGCCCGGGCCGGGGCAGAGACGCCGTCCCGGCCGCACCCGCTAACGCCACCCCGGCTCCAGCCGGCCGGGGAAACCCCCCGATGCGCCCGGGGTTCCGAGCCAACGTGACGTGCCATCGATGCCAGCGAGTCGGCCACTATGCCAGTGACCCGACCTGCCCGAAGAACCAGGTCCCCGGGCCCCGCCAGGTGGCGGCCGCCGCCCTGGGAGAAGAACAAGTCCCCGAAGACACTGAGACCTATGAGTCGGAGCAGTTCGAGTGGGAACCCGCCGCCATGACCCTGGCCTGCCTGGGAGGAAGAGACATGGTCCCGCGGACTCCCCTGCCCGCCAACACTCGGAAGTACAGCCAATGGGTGAGCATCAATGGGCGCAAGGCCGAGGCCCTGCGTGACACCGGGGCCAGTGTGACGGCCGTCCGTTGTCACCTGGTGACCCCAGAACAAATCCTACCAAACGTACTTTGCCCCGTCCGATCGGCAGATAACTCGGAGAGCCTGTGTCGGATGGCCTGCGTCCCCTTCGAATGGGGAGGAGTGTCCGGCATGCTGAAAGTAACTGTCCGCGACGATGCCCCCGTGGACTGCCTCCTGGGGAACGATCTCGAGAGCTCCCCGTGGGCCGCTGTGGAAAGAAGAGAGCATCTGGGGATGTTGGGCCTCCCGGACTGGGCGTGCGTGACCACCCGGTCCATGGCCACCCGCACCATCCCTAGACCAGAAGAACAAGAAGGGGCAGCACCTCCACCCTCGATCGCTCCAGAAGAAGACTTCCTCCAGACCGACCACCCGGACCCCACCACAGAGGGGTCCACACAGCCCCCCGAGCTTCCCGACCTGGCTCAGTGGCGTCAAGAAGGGGGGCCCACCCAGGAACAATTCCGGCAGGAGCAAAAGACCTGCCCCTCCCTCGAGGGATTGCGACAGCAAGCGCTCGCCCAGAGCCAAGGAGACACCACCGGGGCCCACTGGGTTTATTGGGACAATGATCTCTTGTACAGCGAGCAGAAAATCGCAGAACTGGGGGCCGGGCGAGTGCTGGTGGTGCCCCTCCACTTCAGAGACTTCCTGTTGAACCTGGCCCATGATGTCCCCCTGGCCGGGCACCTGGGCCAAGACAAGACCTACCACCGCCTGGTGACTCACTTTTTTTGGCCCAAAATGAGAAATGACGTCTCCAACCATTGCCGGTCCTGCCCGACCTGCCAGGCCAGCGGGAAGAGCGGCCGCAAACTCAAGGCACCCCTACAACCATTTCCCGTGGTGACCACCCCGTTCGAAAGGGTGGGAATAGACATTGTGGGGCCCCTGGACCCCCGAACAGCACAGGGCCATCGCTTCATCCTGGTCCTGGTGGACCACGCTACCCGCTATCCGGAGGCGGTCCCCCTTCGTACTATAACAGCCCCAGTAGTGGGTCGAGCCTTAATGGGGATCTTCTCTCGAGTGGGCTTCCCCCGGGAAGTCATCAGCGACAGGGGTACGAACTTTATTTCAAAGTATATGAAATCCCTCTGGCAGCAGTGCGGAGTCACTTACCGATTCACAACACCCTATCACCCCCAGGGGAACGGACTGGTCGAGCGGTTCAACCGCACCCTCAAGGGGATGATCATGGGGCTGGAAGAACCCCTACGCCGCCAGTGGGACGTGCTACTACCGTGCCTCCTCTTCGCCTACCGAGAAGTCCCCCAGAAGTCCCTCGGCTTCAGCCCCTTCGAACTCCTGTACGGACACCCCGTTCGCGGGCCTCTCAGCCTAGTGAAGGAGGAATGGGAAATGGCCCCCCTAAAGACCCCTCCGGACGTCTACAAGTACCTCCTGACCCTCCGCAATCAGACCCGGAAATTCAGGGAGATCGCTAAAGCCAATCTGGAGGCCAGTCAAGAGGACATGAAGAAGTGGTACGACCAACATGCCTCCTCCATCGAGTTTGAACCGGGTCAGCAGGTATGGGTGATCTCCCCCATCGAACCGTGTGCCTTGCAGGACAAATGGACGGGGCCCTTCAAGGTGATCGAGCGCAGGAGTCCCGTCACCTATCTCATCGACCTGGAGTCCCCCCGGAACCCCCTCCGGGTCCTCCACGCCAACAGACTCAAACCCCACTTCGTGCGCTCAGAGCTCAGCCTGCTGATGGCTACCGACAGTGGCACAGAAGGAGACTCCGAGCCCCTCCCTGACCTACTGAGGACCCGGGAAAGAGATGGTTCGGTGGACGGGGTCCGACTCTCCGAGGCCCTGACCCCAGAGCAGCGTCAAGATTGCCGGGCCCTCCTGCTGCCGTTCGCAAACCTGTTCTCCCTCGCACCCGGAGTCACCTCCTGGTGCCTGCACGACGTGGACACGGGGGACAGTCCTCCTGTCCGACACCGGGCGTACCGAGTACCGGATCGGGTACGTACATGCATCCAAGAAGAAGTCTCCAAGATGCTCGCCCTCGGAGTCATCGAACCTTCGGACAGTCCCTGGGCCAGCCCGGTCGTCCTGGTCCCCAAGGCCGCGGCCCCGGGTACCACCCCTGAACTCCGGTTCTGCATTGACTATCGGGGTCTGAACGCGGTCACCCGAACCGACGCTCACCCTATCCCCCGAGCAGATGAACTAGTCGACCGCATGGGGGCAGCCCGCTACCTAAGCATCTTCAACCTGACAGCGGGCTACTGGCAGATCGGCCTCACCCCCAGAGCCCAAGAACGTTCCGCTTTCTCCACCCCGGATGGGCACTACCATTTCCGAGTGATGCCCTTCGGCATGAAGAACGCTCCAGCCACTTTTCAAAGACTGGTGAACCAGGTATTGGCGGGCCTCGAAGAATTCAGCGCCGCCTACCTGGACGACATCGCGGTATACAGCCGCCACTGGACGGACCACCTCCACCACCTCAGAGAGGTCCTGCAGGCCCTCCAACAGGCCGGCCTCACCATAAAGGCCAGCAAGTGCCAAATCGGCCAGGGGTCCGTGACCTACCTCGGACACCAAGTGGGGAGCGGTCTGGTGGCCCCCCTCCAACTCAAGGTAGCTGCCATTCAGTCCTGGCAACCCCCCGAGACACAAACCGAGGTCCGAGCCTTCCTGGGGCTCACCGGATACTACCGGCGGTTTGTAAGGGACTATGGCAGCATTGTGGGGCCCCTCACGGAACTCACGTCTAAGAACCACCCAAAAAGAGTCAACTGGACTCCCGACTGTCAAGCAGCCTTCGAGACGCTGAAGGCCGCCATGTGCACCGCTCCTGTGCTCCAGGCCCCCGACTACAGCCGCGAGTTCATCGTGCAGACCGATGCCTCCGACCATGGTATTGGGGCCGTCCTCTCCCAACTGAACCCCGAGGGAGTGGACCAACCAGTGGCCTTCATCAGCAGACGCCTACTGCCCCGAGAACAGCGCTGGAGCACCATTGAGCGAGAGGCCTTCGCAGTGGTATGGGCCCTCAAGAAGCTCCGGCCGTACCTCTTCGGAACCCATTTCCGGGTACAGACAGATCATCGGCCCCTGCAATGGCTCATGCAGATGCGGGGGGAGAACCCCAAACTATTGCGCTGGTCCATCTCCCTGCAGGGGATGGACTTCACTGTGGAGCATCGCCCTGGTCAAGACCACGCCAACGCGGACGGCCTGTCCCGCTTTTTCCGCCTCGACGAGGAAAGTCCCCAAGAAGATGGGTGACTCTCCCCGCCTTCAGCTGGGGGGGACGCATGTTGGACAGGCCCCATGAAGAGCTCGCTCCCTCCCCGCAGGACAGGGCCCGGGTCCCGGCCTTCCAGGTACTACCCACAGAACAAACCCGCAACCCGTCCCCCATGGGGCGCCTGCTCCCGGATGTCCCTGTGTCACGGGCCCGGGCCACCGTCAGCACCATTGCCCGGCCCAGCCGCCATCTTGGACACGGCACCACGCGGCCGCGCGGCCTCAGTCCGACCCCGACCCTGGGCCTGGCCAGGCCCCGACATCCCGGCACCACCATCCACCCAGGAGGTGAACGGACCACTTGGCAGGTCAATGGGAGTAAGAAGTGTCGATGGCTCTCCCCCGCCAGGTGCCGAGCACCCCCAGCCTCCTCGGGCGCTGGCTCCACCCCCCTGCTGGGTGTCTGGACTCCCTCATCCCAGACCTCCCGACCTCCAAGAGCGAGGGTCCGGACATCAAAGGGCGCCAGACCTATAACTGAGGCAGCCCCAGGACAGGAAGGCAGTTGTATCCTGGAGTCGAGAGACACCGCGACGAACTCATCCTTGACGGACTGCTGGCGCTGCCACAGCCCTGCCTTGTGAACTATTGTCCTGCCTGCTGGCGCTGCCGCGGCCCTCTGCAACCTTCATCCTCGTGGGACCTGCTGGCGCTGCCGCGGCCCTCTGCACCCTTCATCCTCGTGGGACCTGCTGGCGCTGCCGCGGCCCTCTGCAACCTTCATCCTCGTGGGACCTGCTGGCGCTGCCGCGGCCCGTTGCAACCTGCATTCTCGTGGGACCTGCTGGCGCTGCCGCGGCCCGTTGTAACCTTCATCCTCGTGGGGACCTGCTGGCGCTGCCGCGGCCCGTTGCCACCTACGACCTCTTCTGGACCTGCTGGCGCTGCCGCGGCCCGTTGCCACCTACGACCTCTTCGGGACCTGCCGGCGCTGCCGCGGTCTGACCCGTCCGAACACCGAGCTCGAGGATTGTGAGCTATCCCAGTTACACCTCCGTACCCGTGGGTACTAAGACTGTCCCGCTACCCCCTTCCTTTTCCTAGAGACTAGAATTGAGAGGATCATCGTGTCCTGATCGCCTTGTATCGTACCACTCTATTACAAGAATTGCCTATAAAAGGTGTTACCCTGAGCTTTGTGTGGTGTCCATCTGTGGGGGGGAAGTTACCTGTCTGTGCGATCGCTAGAGACGGTCCTCACCGGAGGCCTCTCCCTTGTGCTCGGCCGACCCTCCAGGTCGCCGTCTAACAACCATGAACAAGGTCTCAGGAGGACCGAAAACACATTGGTTGGTGGTATTTACCCGTGATGAATTGAAAAGTATTGAGAATAAAAAAACTCTTCAAATCTCAGTGTGAGTGCTATCCATCCTATCCTGTTGCGGGAGTTTTGTATATATATATATATATATATGTAGCAGAAAGTCGACAACTTATGCAGTACAAGGACAACACCGGACCCAAGTCTTCAAGGTGCTATTTCTTTATTGTGCAAATTCCCCGCACCTCCGCCATAACGTGTTTCGAGCCCCCTTGGCCCTTGATCACATGACGAATATATATATATATTACCTACTGGCGGTCGCCAGTAGGTATATATAGTTAGGACCTAGTTTCCATAGGAAATCCGCAACATTCTATTGGGAATAACTTTGGCGCCGGTTCATGGATCTCCGCGAATTTCTCAAAGAAGATGGCCCGCTCTTTCCCTGAAAGTTTTGGGGGGATTCGTCAAGTGGGGGCTGAGAAAAAAGGGGGGTCCCAAAACATGTTTTCCCTATGTTATTTTCCATAGGACGATTAGACACGGCTACAGCCCGAACCGCTGAACGGAATTACACCAAACTTGGCAAAATGGTAGGGACTGGTACGCAGTACGGCCTTTTGTTTAAATGGTGTAAATCCCTCCAGTAGTTGTTGAGAAAATTGAATTTGAAAAATTTATATATCTATATAAGCTTACTGTAAGCTTACTGAGCTCTGTACCTTGCCGAGTACGAGCTGCATTCTGATTGGCTGCCAATGTCTGTCAACGCTCCAAAACAAAATTGTTGGCAGCCATCTTGTACCTCGGTGGACTGAGGCACAGGAAAGTAGAAAAACAAACGTGTAGAACTCAAAAAGGGGGCAGGGTAGAATCACCCTGACCCCCTAGGCCTGGTCAGGGGGTCCCACAAGGACCCCCCAGGCCCAACATTTTTTTTATTTGTTTTTTTAAAAATCGCGGGGTACGCCATCTTGGGACCAATATACATGATAGCACCTCATTAAAAAACATTGCAGTTAATAGAAGGTTTTAGGGCTTTAGTTACATTATAAATCATTTGTTGATGTAGGAATTGTGTTGTGTTCTAAGGTGATTTTACCATGTGAAAAAGCCTTCTGCTGGGATATCATGAATCATGTTTGAAAGAAAACTATTATCTTATGCTTTTCCCACAGTAGTGGTTTGGAAGGGGATCTATAAGCTAAACTGAATGCATATTTTCTGTAAATTCACATTATCTTTCTCAGTCATGTGAGAATGAAGTCTGACATTCTCAGTAAAACATGTACGTCCAACAAGGACAGAGACTGTCAGTTGATTCCTTTGTGTTCTACTGCAGCCTCCTAGAGTGTCCTAAAGAACAACTAGAGCGCTAACAGTCCTACTTATTACAAAGGTATGGCACACCTGAAGCCATCTTGATTGGAATAAAGTGGTAACCCCTAAAACATATAATTTAAAAAAGAACAAAATGAGGGGGTATATTTTGCCATAGAAAGTATGATTAGTGCTTCAGAAAGAAAAAGTAGGGCACATTTTGAGTGACTTCTCAAATCCTCTTCTATTTCATTAAAAAATTCTGACATGCAGTCTCCCAATATGGCCACCAGAGATAAAAGAGCCCAAATGTAGCCCAAATATCACCCAGATGTAGCCCAAGTATAGCCCAATGACAGAATGTCCCAGAGTGTTCTAAAGAACAACTAGAGCGCTAACAGTCTTACTTATGACAAAAGTATAGCACACCAGAAGCCATCCTTATTGGAATGAAGTGGTAAGTCTGAAAACATTTAATTTAAAAAGGAACAAAATGAGGGGGTTCATTTTGCCATAGAAAATATGATTAGTGCTTCAGAAAGAAAAATTAGGGCACATTTTGAGTGACTTCTCAAATCCTCTTCTATTTCATAAAAAAAATTCTGACATGCAGACTGAAACATGCACTTTAAATACCAGCAGGAGACTTCCCTGGTGAGCAGTAGCTTTACTACAGTGATCTAATGAGCAACTAGAGTGCTAACATTCAGAATTTATGGCAAATGTGTGACACATCTGAATGCCTTCTTGATGGAACCAAAGTAAACAAGCATTGAAAATGCAATAGATCTCGCCCTTGTTTAAGTTAAAGCCATTCTGTTTGTAATGAGGTGGCTTTTTAGCTTTGCTTTTATTAGTGTTTTTCAAACTTTCATGTAAATAACATGCCTATGTATGCATATATGTATATGTATGCATGCATTTATATTTGTAGTTATACAGATATGCAGATTATATATGTTTATATATGTATATATATATATATATATATATATATATATATATATATATATACACATACATATATATAAATGCATATGCATATATATGCATATATATATGTATATGTGTGCATGTAGAGAGAGGTAGAGAGGTAGAGGTGTAGAGGTAGAGAGGTAGAGGTAGAGAAGTAGAGGTAGAGAGGTAGAGACTAGTAGAGAGAGAAGTAGAGAGAGGTAGAGAGGTAGAGAGTAGAGAGTGAGTAATAGAGAGTAGAGAGTGAGTAGTAGAGAGTAGTAGAGAGTAGTAGAGAGAGTAGCAGAGAGTGAGTAGTAGAGAGTAGTAGAGTGAATAGTAGAGTGAGTAGTAGAGAGTGAGTAGTAGAGAGTAGTAGAGTGAGTAGTAGAGAGCAGTAGAGAGTGAGTAGTAGAGAGTAGTAAAGAGTGAGTAAAAGAGAGTAGTAAAGAGTGAGTAGTAGAGAATGAGTAGTAGAGAGTAGTAGAGAGTGAGTAGTAGAGAGTGAGTAGCAGAGAGAAAGAATAGTAGAGAGTAATAGAGAGTAAGTATTAGAGTGAGTAGTAGAGAGAGTAGTAGAGAGTGAGTAGTAGAGAGTAGTAGAGAGTGAGTAGTAGAAAGTGAGTAGTAGAGATTAGTAGAGAGAGAGTAGTAGAGAGTGAGTAGTAGAGAGTAGTAGAGAGTGAGAAGTAGAGAGTGAGTAGTAGAGAGTAGTAGAGAGTGAGTAGTAAAGAGTGAGTAGAAGAGAGAGAGTAGTAGAGTAGAGAGTAGTAGATAGTGAGTAGTAGGGAGTGAGTAGTAGAGAGAGAGTAGTAGAGAGTAGTAGATTAGTAGAGAATGAGTAGTAGAGAGTGAGTATTAGAGAGTAGTGGAGTAGTAGAGAGTGAGTAGTAGAGAGTAGTGGAGAATATTCCAAAGTTGTACATCGAACAAGGACAGAGACTGTCAGTTGATTCCTTTGTGTTCTACTGCAGCCTCCTAGAGTGTTCTAAAGAACAACTAGAGCGCTAACAGTCCTACTTATTACAAAGGTATGGCACACCTGAAGCCATCTTGATTGGAATAAAGTGGTAACTCTTAAAACATTTAATTTAAAAAGGAACAAAATGAGGGGGTATATTTTGCCATAGAAAGTATGATTAGTGCTGCAGAAAGAAAAAGTAGGGCACATTTTGAGTGACTTCTCAAATCCTCTTCTATTTCATTAAAACATTCTAACATGCAGTCTCCCAAGATGGCCACCAGAGACAAAAGAGCCCAAATGTAGCCCAAATATCACCCAGATGTAGCCCAAGTATAGCCCAATGACAGAATGTCCCAGAGTGTTCTAAAGAACAACTAGAGAGCTAACAGTCTAACTTATGACAAAAGTATGGCATACCAGAAGCCATCTTGATTGGAATGAAGTGGTAAGTCTGAAAACATTTAATTTAAAAAGGAACAAAATGCGGGGGTTCATTTTGCCATAGAAAGTATGATTAGTGCTTCAGAAAGAAAAATGAGGGCACATTTTGAGTGACTTCTCAAATCCTCTTCTATTTAATTAAAAAAATCCGACATGCAGACTGCAACATGCACTTTGAATACCAGCAGCAGACTTCCCTGGTGAGCAGTAGCTTTACTACAGTGATCTAATGAGCAACTAGAGTGCTAACATTCAGAATTTATGGCAAATGCGTGACACATCTGAATGCCTTCTTGATGGAACCAAAGTAAACAAGCATTGAAAATCCAATAGATCTCGCCCTCGTTTAAGTTAAAGCCATTCTGTTTGTAATGAGGTGGCTTTTTAGCTTTGCTTTTATTAGTGTTTTTCAAACTTTCATGTAAATAACATGCATATGTGAGCATATATGTATATGTATGCATGCATTTATATTTGTATTTATCTAGATATGCAGAATATATATGTTTATATATGTATGTGTATATATATATATATATATATTCACTGAAAAAACCATAGGTTATACACCATATATAGTTAGGAATTAGCATTTAAAAAACCTTATTTTACTCACACGAAACCATTGAAATTCCATATATAGTTAGTTGTACTAACTATATATCGCGCACCCGCAATCCACTGCTGATGATGTCACATATTACATCATTCATGACATGGTCAGTGACATCACTGATGACATCACTGATGACATCTCAAATGACATCACTGATGACATCACTGATGACATCATCCAGTGATTATGTGTTTCTGTAAAGTTTAAATATGTTTTACTTATTGAAGAATGAGTGGATGTATAAGTGTCTGAATGAAGGTTTTAGTAGGTGCGTGATTGACTGTATGAGTGAGTGATTAAATGCGTCTTACTGAATGCACGGGTTAGTGACTAAACTGTCTGAAAGTGTGCATCAGTATGTCTGTTGTTGTGCAAGCTGCTGCATGTGTTGATCAGTAGCTATATGATTAACTATATGGGTCATTAATTGGTTGCCCAAGTAATTGTATGGGAGACTGAGAGTGTTTATGGGTGGCTGGGAGGTGTATGACTCTCTGCATAGATGTGTGAGCAGTTGATTCACTAGGTGTATGGGTTCAAAAGTGCATGTGGAAACATCTGTATGGGCGGTTGACTGTGTGCATGAGTGCATTGGTGAGTGAATGGATATCTCAGTGCTACATGTCAAAGTAAGTACATATGTAAAACACAGTACATGTGAGAGTTGACATATATAAATAACTGTGCATAAGAGCCACTGAATGTGTGAGTGGCTGTATGGATCATTGTGAACTTGTATCCAGGATTGTATAAGTGAGTAAATATGTGTTAGTATATGTTTCAATAAGTAAGGTGTGTATAACTGTATAGTTGAGGAAATGGAGGTGTGATTGATTCTTTGCATGACTGACTAGGTGTGTGAGTAACTCCATGGATGAGTGACAGTCTGTGAGTGTCTGTTTTCACTGAGTGTATATAAGGTTATATTAGAGTCTGAAGAGGTTCATCGTATTATCACATGAATGATGTCATCAGTGATGTGATCAGTAATGTCAAATGAGATGTCATCAGTGATGTCATCAGTGATGTCATTTGAGATGTCATCAGTGATGTTATTTGAGATGTCATCAGTGATGTCATCAGTGATGTCATTTGAGATGTCATCAGTGATGTCATCAGTGATGTCATTTGAGATGTCATCAGTGATGTCATCAGTGATGTCACTGACCATGTCATGAATGATGTAATATGTGACATCATCAGCAGTGGATTGCGGGTGCGCGATATATAGTTAGTACAACTAACTCTATATGGAATTTCAATGGTTTTGTGTGAGTAAAATAAGGTTTTTTAAATGCTAATTCCTAACTATATATGGTGTATAACCTATGGTTTTTTCAGTGAATTTTCAAGGTTTTGTAAATGCTAATTCCTAACTATATATGGTCTATAACCTATGGTTTTTTCAGTGAATTTCATTGGTTTTTTAAAAGCTAATATCTACAGCTGTAAAATGTATTCTTCTTTAAATCCAAAAATATATTTTATATGTTTATTAATAATTTTTTTTTTTATATTTTTTTTGTTTCGCTCCCGGTCCGCTAACCGGGAAGCTTCCCGTTAGTTCAATTCGATTCCGCGATCCGGTCCGCGAACCGGTAACAAATCAACATAGTGACGGTATCGCGTTGCCGCGTAATGCGTCTTATGACGTACTGCGTTAGCGCACCCGGAAGTGCCCCGGGGCGCGGACCGAGGCGCGAAACGCAACTCCCCGGAAGCGATCCCCGGCGCGAAAGCGCGACGTATCGCGTTGCCGCGAAATGCGTCTTGTGACGTATCGCGTTAGCGCACCCGGAAGTGTCCCGGGGCGCGGACCGGGGCGCGAAGGGGAGCGACCCGGAAGCTAACCGGGGAGCGTTCCGCAGCGCGTAACATGAGCGTGAGAGGTCATGTGACTTGTTAATAAAACTTTTCATTGGTTCATTTCACTTTTAGTTTCATAATTATGGAAGGCTAGGTCATGTGACCTAAAAATAACACTTTTCATTGGTTAAGAAGTATTGTTTTTTCCAAATGATGAAAACCACTCCTTCTTTCCTCACTCTGACTTTCATTATTGTGAGAGGAAGACCTATTTTGCTTCTTGGAAGACCTATTTTGATTGTATGAAAATGGCTTCACTGATTGCTTCAGCTGGTGCACCCCCACCACCACCTCCACCTCCTCATGGGAAGAGAGGACCACCTCCCCAGGTGGTTACCAACACTGAGGAGGAAGATGAAGAGATGGATGAGGAGGGAGAACAACCACAATTCCTGGAAGAGTTGCCCCGGGTTTCAAGAAAGAAACCCAGTTTCATCTGGCAGTTTTTTTCCATCCCTCGTGGCCAAAAAAAGGTCAATGCCAGGTACGCAACATGCCTCATATGCAAGGAACAATTGTCCAGAGGGACGGACAAAAAATACAGCTATGGTAATCATACCATGCATAGGCACATGACGAGGAAACATCCCCTAAATTACAGCCGGGCGGAATTAAGGGATATGATGGACAATCCTCGACCAACTCCTGTGGCGAGACCAACAACATCGGTTTCTTTATCACCAGAGGAGGCACGGGAAACTGTGCCAAATATCCAACCAAATTTTGGGAATATGATACATTTATGTATGCGCTGTCGTGCATTATTAGCTTGTGGCAACATGAGCATCAATGCACTGAACCTGGCGTATGAACACCATGATTGCCCTAACCGCCCCCAGTAATTTTTTTTTGCTCCTGTTGAGCCCTTTTCAACGCCTGTTTTTTGTTGTTTCCCCCCCACAAAAAAAACAAAAAAAATTATAAAATCGTTCAAAAAAAACAAAAAAAACAAAAAATGTTCAAAAAATAAAAAAAATATATAAAACAACAAAAATATTTAAAAAAAAAGTTCTTTTCAGAACTACCTTCCCTTTCCAAAAAAATTGCTACAATGTTTAGCACTCTGGCAAGCTCTATTTCTTTTGGTTCGCTCCCGGGTTAGCTTCCCGGTACGCGGACCGGGAGCTAACCAAAAAAAAAAAAAAAAAAAAAAAAAAAGTGTAAGTATAAGGAAAGTAAACAGAGAGTGATGTTTCAAGAAAGACAGCTATAGGGAGTAAAGAAGAGATACTGTTTAATAGATCTATTTACCAAAGAACAGACAGAAGAGGGTATAATTGTGAAAAACAAAATAGATAACGAAGTGAAAGAAAAACAAGCATTGGCATAGCCAATAGGTATCGACTTTGGGACCTTCTAAGTATTTAGTTATGCAGCATAATATCCTTGGTGCAGCAACATCAACTGTTATAAGGTCCCAAAGGCGAGACCTATTGTCTATGCCAATGCTTGTTTCTTAAGTAGAATTGCAATACGTCTGGCTCTTCCATGTGAAAAGATCTTATCTTGTGCTCTAAAGATTGCTAAAGTCTCGACAGAGAACAGGCTAGGCTGTAAGTAGGGTAAATTGCGCTTGGTGATCTGTTTGAGGGAGCGTCTGCTTTGCCTGGTGTCTTTGGAGAGCAATTTTGATTGTTATACTGGACAATATAGCCCTAATGTAAATAACATAGGGGCATATTATCAACATAGGCAATAAAAGTTTTGCAGCTTTTATCGGCAGAAATGTGTCGCTAAAGCTGCTTTTGCGGCAGAAAACTGCCGCTAAAGCCGCTTTTGCACCAGTTTTCTGCCAATAAAAAGAGCAATAATTTTATTGGCTGCATTCATAATATGCCCCTTAGTGTGCTTCAACTACACAGAGAAAGCATTATGAACAAATAGTGATACAGTGATCAGTCAAAGACACTAAGAGTAATAGAGACGGAGTGAGTGAACAAGAGTGAGGAACTATGAGAAGAAAGGGACTGAGAAAAAGAGTGGAAGGAGTTGAGTAAGTAGGTAATAGAGAAAGGAATGAGGGAAGTAGCAAAGGCAGGAAACTGAGGATTAAAGAAATGAAGCAGTGGAACTAATAGTAGTTCAATGTGATAGAAATGTAACGAAAAGAGTACAAAATATTTACCTTATAATTGTCGTTAAATTACTCATTTTTTATTTTTATACTTTCAATCTGTGAAAGAGAGAACAAACATTTGAAAAATATAAAAACATGTATTAAAAAATTACAAAAGACAAGGGCAAAGATTGAAGGACAAACAGTTTTTCAATAACTTTGACACTTACAGAAGCTACACAGTCCTAAAGATATACATTTTAAACTAACACTATCTTGATGCAGATGAAGTGAGGCCTATCTTAAAACATGGTGCATCTTTTGCATTGCTGTTGTCTCAGAAAAGTGTCGCAAGACACTAAAATTTAAAATAATTGCTTCAGGATGTCAATAAGATGTCTACTATCCAGAGTTTTGTTTCAGGTGAGGCCTACTCAGGGTTGCAAATGAAATTTCGAGTTGTTGAAGAGAATAGAGGACATAATACATGTGAAGGTCTACCAATGAAGTGAGTCATGTCCACTGCAATCTTCAACAAAGTCCAAACCTCCTATGTTTCCCTGGACAGACCTAAACTTCATCTGCACAATGTGATTCGTAATGATAGGAAACACAGGTGATGTAATTGAAATACATGCAATTTATTTTGCTCATTTCACAATCACATCACTTGTGTTTCCTTTGCTTAGGTATCTCATTGTGCAGATGTAGTCTAGCATATGAAAGAATACGCAGAAGTGCAGCACTGCATGCAACAACTTTGACACTTACAGAAGCCTCACCTTCTCCATGCCTCCTACACAGTTCTACATATACATCATAAATGCAAACAGTACAGAATTAATTATACATGTTAAATGGTTTATTTTTGCTGTTCTCAGAATGTATCAAAATTCACTAAAAACAGTGACTTGAAGGTATTCATCATGTAACAGCGGGGAAAAAAAACCACAATCAAAATGATTGTGTTTAAAAAACCCATACAACATCAGAAATCAAAAATCAGAACTCCTTAAAGTTAACTTACTTTCCATGACGTCCAAGGATGTCCTATGAATAGCTTACACTCTTTTGTGCTGTTATTACTTTCAGCCCGCCACTTTCTGAAAGAAAATCTCCATCGTTTTTAAAAACATGTTACATACAATAAATGACTTCTTGCTCTCTACCACAAGATTCCACAAGGCCAAATCTTGTCAGAGCCATGTATAACTCTTGGATTTCTTGTTAGCCAATCCCATCATTTGGCATTTCCGCAACTTTCAGAATTAAAATGTTGAAGATCATTTTCACAATCCTGGAATAGTAATATCTTCCCCTTCTTGCTCAGTCATGTTCTACATTTCCTATGACACTGATACTGCTTAATATGAAGCAGACTTACACTACCTCTATGACTACAACAATTATTTAATTCTCTACATCACTTTTAATCACAAAGCAATGTAAAACAGTAGACAGCATTGCAGACTTACATTCCCTCTACTCCATGTTTTGATTGGCTGCTTCAATTAGCTTATAAAAAGAAACAGTTTTTCTGAACTCATTCAAAGTGCATATATATCTCCATGATGTCCAGTCCTATGATTAGAAGTTATGTCTCTGAACTACACTTATCCTCAAGGCCAAATTATGTAGGAGCCATTAGAACTTCTTGAAATTCCACAGAGCACATCCCGAGATTATTTCCCTAAAATTTTGGTTTTAAAAACACCAGGTAAGAGTTTTTAAGGTCATACGGCAATTTTTTTTTGAAAATTAAAACAGAATCATTGCAGAATGACCAGCCATTTCTAGACTTTAAATAAGCTGTGTAATGTCCTGATGATATTGAAGGGCCGTCATGATATATAATTGCTGTAGTTACAAAAGTCCTTCCTGATATTGACAACTGCGAAGCTACAAATTTTTTTATTAAAGTTGTCAATTTTGTTCCATCAGGCCTACATCGTTGGAACATTAAAATGACGTACTGGCCATATGTTCGTATAAATAATGTGGACATCATTTCAGATTTACATTGGCTACACTCCATGTTGTGATTAGCAGCTTTTACTAGCTTATTAAAGGAGACTGATTACTGTCTGGCAAAGTTAAATATATAAATCTTTCTGAGTCTACACTAGTAGTACTTGATATCATACAGTTCTCGCAGTCATGCTGCCATTGATAAGAAAGCCCAAACAGCTGATCTACATCTACACCTTCAGCATGTAATACATCAAGCATATACATTAAAAACTCCTGACAATCTTGCTGAATATTTTGAGAGAATTGTGTTTGGCCTGAACATCTGTCTAACAGATTTCGAATTTCAGACACACTTTCTATGTTTCTTCTATCAGTGGTACATTTCTCTAACACAGAATTTAACAAACCGCAAAATCTTTGATCAGAATTGACCACAATCTCTTCTTTTACATTTTTTAGAGAAAACAAAACATTAATTACTACATTAGCATAGCAGTTGACACCAGAACTGTTTTCAAACTGAAAACCAACAACATCTTCAACAGAATCCTTTTTGTTTCTGCTTGTAATTTTAGGTTTATTCACTTTTTGTCTTTTTGCTATAACCTCCCCAGTATTGTTCTCATTTCTTCGTTTCCGGCCTACCAGACGTTTCTCAAACAAAGGAAACTGAGGCAAATGTGGCGCATACTCTCTTCTTAACCTATTGTATTCCTTAACACAATCTAGATCTGCACAAATGTTTGTGACATCACACTCAATCAAGTACAATCCCGATAAAGTTCTAACTCGTGACAATGCCACATATGCCATACCCTCCTTGAACACAGAACTGCCAATATTCACCAATGCACTGTCTACACTTAAACCTTGCGATTTATGGATTGTCACCGCATATGCCAAGCAAACAGGAAACTGCTTACGGCGAACATATAAGTCTTTTACAAGCAAAAATCTAGCAGAACAACGAGCAATTAGCTGTACTTCCTCAATGCCATCAAATTTAATTTTTAAAAATTCAATTCCATCTCTATTTCTGTATTTCACAAAATCAACAACATTACCCATTGATCCATTTACCAGACCTCTTTCAACATGTAAATTCCTTCTTAAAATTATACGGCAGTTCAAGCACACATTCAGAGTCTTTTCAAAACCTGCAGTTTTAGATATACTCTTCTCTAATGAATCCAATTTTGTTTTCAGATTCTCAGACAAAATAATTGTTGATCCCATATGCTCTACTCTATCAATAGCTTCCAGTTTCACAATCTCTTGCTTTTCTAAATGCAACATTTTGTTGTTAAATTTGGCACATTCTGCAAGAGTTGGCATCAAACATATTCCAGATTTCTTTTCAGTAATTTTCTGAAAAATATTCTCAGGCACAACATCTTGTTCTGGATATAAATTTGACAGTAATCGTGCATGTAAAGCTTCTTTCCCATGCTCGGTCACTTTTCCAATTCTAACATCTTGTAGAATAGTCTTGTAAACTTCATCCTTCGCCTGACGCATATTTTCATGCAGTTCAGCATAATTGAAGTTTAACCATATATTGACGTTGCCAATGCTGCCTAGGCACTTCCTGGTATCTTCATGCGTGAGCATTTTGAACACAGGTTGCCCTTTCACTGGTGTCAGCTGCAAAAGATCTCCGAAAACAATGATGTGTTTGCCACCAAATAACACATCATACTCTGTTTTGAGAACTTCTTGCATCCTCAAATGCACAAAGGCAAGCATGACATTGGAAACCATGCTTACTTCGTCAATGATAAGAAGTTTCATTTTCCTCAAGATTCTTGAAACTTCAAAACAAGCATCTCCAGATAGCTTGTGATATTCTAATTTGTTGTCATGCTCCACTGGCAGCATCAGTAAACGATGTAAAGTAATCCCTTTAATATTATGTGCTGCCAGTCCAGTTGGAGCAGTGACAACACAAGACAGCGATGACTCTGTCCTTTCCTGCAAATAGCATGAAATTGCTTTAATGAGGAAACTTTTTCCAGTTCCCGCTTCTCCACTCACGTACAGTCGGACAGGCTTCAACGACGTACATGAGCACTCTTTCTTATCATGACTTAATCCATGATCAATTTGCATGGTAACTTCGTCATATATTTTCCTCTGCTCAACGTTGAGTTGCCTTTCCAACTCTTCTAAGTTAACCGCATCCTCTTGAGCATGTGCCATGGCTCTTTCCACTTCATTCATAGCAGTGGCAGCTTCATTTTCAATAAGAGGTCCTCCTAGTGGATCCTGACTCAATGAAGCAGAACTCTGACTGTCCTGAGAACTGTCTCTGGCAATCTCGGCTGCAATCGTTGCTTCCTGCTCAATTTCCGCATTCAACATTTCTACATATTTGGGAAAAGCAGGACATTCTATGGTCTCCTTGGCGGCATTGAAAGAGTCTTCGTAACAGAGGAAATCTCCAAGCAGTTCCTCTTCTGCATGCCAAGGCTTGAAAAGTTGCAAAAGTGCTAAATAGAAAAACTCCTTTTTTTCAGGAGATTCGCCACTCAATTTTCGATGGTTTATCAAGTGGCATTTTCTTTGCTTGACCAGACATCCCTCACTTCCTATTACAGCATACACTCCTTTCTCAGTATCTTCTTTGAAGTTCCTCTTGAATATGTAATTTTGCAGAACCTCATACAGACAAACATTCTCGAGGTGACTGCTTCGATTTGGATAATATGTATCCAACATGTTTGTCTTCAAAATGTCGGTACTGTTTGGCTCCTTTTCCGCCAAATACTCAATTTCCCGCACAGGTTTGAGAACTCGATTACGCGCTGCAGCAAGACCAAGACTCGCCCAAACGATACTCCTGGACTTGGCATAGAGACTTGCTGAAGACAACCGGTCAGAACATTCGTACGCTCCGATTTCTCGATGCGACAACATCTTCAGACTGAAACTGTACAACTTCTTGCTGAGGCTCTTTTCATGGGAAATGTCCTCCCACATATCCTTCAATTCTGTCTTCTCTTTTTTGGTGATGTAAGACGTCACATACCGAGCCACAGCCATACAGTTATCAGCCACAAACTGTATATCCATGTTAGCATTCCACATGGACAAAATCACCGGGTTGTAGTCGTTGATGTACTTGGACTCTTCGTTCCTCTTCAAATTGTATGTGTTTTTAGGTGATTTCTTCATCACATTATGTCGCAGCGAAGACATCAAACTGTTTACTCTTCCTTTAGAAATCACCGGTCGTGGAAAGCCGAAACGACATTTGGTGTAGAACTTGTCTTTGTTTCGGAATTTACGACGGCAGTACTTTCCACATCGATGGCTTTGGAAACGCAGAACTTTTTCTCTTAGGCTTTTCTTCTCCTTTGCGTTTGGAACAGCACACGTAGAATACTGTTGGATGAAACTCATCACTGAGTCTTCTGGATCCGTTCCAAATTTAGGTGCATCCTTGATCCACAGCAACATATGTATATGAGGAGCACCTCTTGCTTGGTACTCCTTTCTCCAGAAGAAATCCAACACCTCTCCAAGAGGTGGATTCTTCTTATTCATGATGAAAGACATCATAGCTTCAAATCTATGATTGAAGTACCTACATACATTGACTGGATCCAAAGAGCACAGTTCTCCGGGTGTCTTGAATTCGATGTTATCTACGTTAGCATTTGACTCTCGTAGAAATTGAAGTAAGTCTTCCCAGCCATACTCGGCACAACTCAGAGTGAGGAACCATGTGGGAGTACCTAAGTTCCTCAGCATACATTTTAAATCACCATGACGACGGTACCAGTACTCATTAGTACCACGCTGACACGCCATGAGATTAATCAGGTGAGAATCCAAAATACTATCTTGGACATTCACTTTATCCATAAAATCACTTGCCGAGATGTTTTGCATGTGTATACCACTTTTCAAGATGTGGTTCACTGCATATGACAGTCCAGACAGATCGCTTTCAAACAGGAGATGAAACAAATAAGGAATGCATTGTCGAAACCTAGCATCTCCTGCATACAATCGTAAAGTCCGGTATTCAGAAGCAGGAATTTGATGAGGTCGCTCATCATATCTTCCTCCCTGACCTGTTGGAAAAAGCTGTGGGAAACACCGAGCTTCCAAACTTTCCTCCCAAACACTAATGGGACTCCCTTTGGCTTGTTTCATTTGAAACAACTCAATAGCATTCCCCACGACTTCCTTGGAATGCAAAGGATGAACACTATAATGTTCATATATTTCTTCACTAGTAGAGGGTTCTACTTTCTCAATTTGACCAGCACACAAATCGCTATCCTCTTCCTCACTTACTTCCTCTTCTGCAACATATACATTCTTATAGTATTTATTATTTTTTTTCAAATACAATGTTGCCTTTTTAACTTTCCTAACATCTACTAAATCTTGCCATATTTTCTTATTCTTTGTCGGAACCCCATTAACTAAGATAACCAGAGGTTCCTCTTCCACTTTTTCTACTCCAATTGTGTTAATGTTTTTCTTCAAATCTAGAGGCAAATAAACAACTCTTCCCTTTAATCCTCTCTGTAAATCTGATGGAGGCAATTTCCCTGTCTTTGGCTCCATTCTTACAATAGCCTGAAAGGGATGGATACTTTGAATCAAAATAGATTCATAAGTATTTAAGTCCTTCAATTCAGAAAGAATCTCAACCAATTCCAGATTATTATGAACTGCTCTAGCAGGCATCTGGTTTTGTTTTAATTTGTTACAACAATAAGTACACACACGTTGATCCAATCCCAAATCAAAACAATTTTCTACCATCAAGTATGTTGCAAAATCCTTCCATTCACTATTATTTTCCCTTTCACTTTTTGCATATAAATCCACTAACTTAGTCTGATTCTTATAATAAGTGCGTCTACAACACACACAAGTGAAATTAGGCCTCTCACTTGATTTCACGTCAAACGTCGCAATTTCCCTCTGGAAATTATCTGTACTGGAAACCTGTACACTATCTTCCAAATGACCCTCTACTTCTTGCTCAATTTCAACATTCTCCTCTTTACTTCCAAAGTAACAAAACTCAATTTCTTCACATATATTCTTCACATCTATTTCAGAACCATGCAAAAGAGCAGCGCATAATTGTTTCAGCATAATTGCTGGACTCTTAGCATAATACAACATTCTAACTAATTTCCTCACTTTGTTATGATGCACTGCTAGCATCCTGAAATGATGAAAAACACTCTGGCATACTCTCCTGGAAAGACAAGCCAGTGAATGACCATGCAAACCTGTCACTTCTCTTACTCTGCAAGGATCTAATTCTTGCAACAACATCATTTTCTGCTTCAAACTTTTTTTGTTAAATGACCGTACAAAATCACAAAGCAAATTGATGGAATCCTGTCGCACACTGCAAATACTACTACACTTCCAGGTGTACACAGGACCCTTAGCACGTCTTCCTAAAACCTCATTACCTAACAACTCTTCTGCCTCTGTTGTCACAAGTTTTTCTTTTTCAACTGGACAACCATCTTTCACTTCATAAGCACGACCACTGGTGTCAACTGCATGCACCAAATCATTATCCTGGAAATAACTCTCTTCATTAAAAAATGCCTCACAGCTTGAACTATGCATCCATTCTCCAGAAAAAACTTCACAAAAATTACTACGATTAACTATTCTCTTCCATCTACTATTTCTTTTGAAATCAAAAATTGCCTTGTTTAGCTTCCTAATTCTATTGATTATCAAAATAAATAACTTACGTTTAATTTCAAATGCCTGATCAATAACTTTCTCAACTTTTTTTTTTCTCTTATAAAAAACTAGTTTCTGTTGACCTTTCTTAATATTTTTTAACAAATTGCCAATTATCCTGTTGCGGAACATTCGTTTACGAATCTCCCTAAACTGTTGTTTCCTTCTACTATCATGCACAGATTTATCTCTTGCTCTAGCAGTAACATTTTTCATTGTCCTTTTCTTTCCATTTGATTTCCTTCTCGTGTTATGGACTGAAACATTTTCTGTAGTAATATTTTTTTTATTACAAATATTTCTTATGAAATATTTAGAGCTCTTACCCGGTGCTTTCTTCGTGGCTTGAGAAATCTTTTTGTTAGAGGACTGCTGCGTTTTTTTTTTCACCTGCTGTCTTTGACGTTTTGCAGCCTTTATCTGTCTTTGTATTGTAGGCATGGTGAAATCTTGAAATGATCTGCAGTTGAATCTGAGGAAAAATATAATAAAAAATGTTAATAAACATTATTATCAAACAGTAAATCAGTAACAGTGATCAAAAACATAACACACTATTTGACATTTTAATTTGAAGATTTTTTAGTCATTGGCAATTTTACAATACAGAAATACCAGAAAAGAAATGACATTTATATTTATGTTACCTATGCTATTTTATATGTGAATCTGATCTAATTTTATGAGCATATTTTAATATTTTATTGAAGACACTACACATAACCTGTTTTTGAAGGTGTCTTTATTTTTAAATTAAACGGTTTACCTTTTTACTTTTTATTGATTATAAATTTTAAAAATAAATGTTTATAATTCCAAAGGCTCAAGCAGGTCAGCTTCCCATCCTATATCATATAATTCGGACAAATCTGCATCCTCATCACGCTCTTCTTCATCCTCAGGATTTAAATCATCCAAAGGATCAACATCCACTGATGTTTCAATTACAAGTTCAATGATGAGGTCAAAATCAACTGATTGCAGATTGTCGCTCATGTTGAGGTTGTCTTTATCTTTAAAGAAAGATAACAACAATGAGATGTTGCAGAGTAAGAAACAAATCTCAGAGATTATAATAGTAAAATTGTTTAACAAGATTAACATTTTGCAGCTATTATTTAGCCATGTCCAGCAATGCTGAGCAGGTGAAGCCTATGTCTAATTTTTCACTGAACAGGACTCATCTCTTCTTAACCTTGGATAAGCCTCACCGACTCTGTGTCCCCTGCACATACTTAAATGTTAAAGGGCAGATTTATATTAAATGGCACATCCCCAGGCATGCACCAGTTAATGTGCACCACTGCTTTACCACCCATGGTGTGCCGCATTTACAATCAGATAGGAGAAAGCTGCGTCAAAACCCTGCGCCTGCTTGAAGCTGGCATAGGTCTTGACGCAGCATTGTGGAGATGGGGCACCCCTGAGCCTTGCTGGAGCTGCATCGCACTTGCGATACAACTCCAGCAATGCGCCACCTTTACGGCACAGATGCGTCACGCATCTGTGCCGTTTTTGCCCCATGCTGCGCCGCATTGTAAATGCAGCACAACATGGGTGGCGGAACAGTGGCGCAGGATGACTGTCACATCCCTGGTGATGCGCCAGTCATCATAAATCTATCCCTAAGCTTCTTATCTTGTTACAGATGAACTGCCATATGTATCATCAAAATATTTTACATTTTCTAAATAGCGAATTTTAAGGAATAAATAGCGATTCTTTACCATTCCTAATTTGCGATGAGCAAATTGCTAATTGCAAGTTACCCATTCATTTCCATGGCCTAGGAGGCTCATATGAATGAAGGTTTAATTTGCGATTAGCAATTTGCTCATCACAAATTAGGAATTTTTCCAAGGGTGCAGGGGTGTCTCAAGAACACCCTGCTGCACCCCTGAAAAACAAATTTGGGGGCATATGGCACACATACATGCCCTAAGGGCATGTTTTGGCGTCATATGGCACCTTTTGTTTTTTTGAAAAAAAGCTTTTTGAAAAGAATTCACAAATTACCACCAATTTACCACAATAGTTTCCAAATCCTTAATGTCATTTTTTACATAGTTTTTGTTTGATACATTGCATTTAAGTAGTCACAAAATTTGCAAATGCTTCAGTGCAATCGCAAAATAAGGAATAGCAAATTTTGCTACTCCTTATTTTGCATCAAAGTTGTTTGATACATACCATTTGTCTAATTAACATTCGCAAAGGCCGAAATTCATAGAATTTTGATCTTTGCAAATGCTAATTAGCTTGATACATATGGCCCCAAGTGAGGCCTGTCTTGCGACATGGTGCATCTTTTGCATCACTGCTGCTTGGGTTTTATGTGGTACGTTTTTTTTTACACCATGACATATCTGCCTAAATGCATCAATTTGTAATGTTGTCGCCTCATAGCAAATCTTTTGCACCACCGCTGCATCATAAAAGTGACGCACAGTGGCACAAAAAAGGCATACACCTATCATAAATCTGTCCCTAGCATTTTAAATGATTAATCCAGGATGACAATAAAGTGTGTCCTATCCAGAGGTTTGTTTAAGGTGAGGCCTACTCAGGATTGCAGATTAAAGTTACGCTTGATGAAGAATACAGAGGAGATAATACATATAAAGGACTACCAATGAAGTAAGTAATGTGCACTTTATTGCGCCAGTCATCATAAATGTATCCCTAAGCTTCTTATCTTGTTACAGATGAACCACCATATGTACCATCAAACTATTTTGCATTTCCTAAATAGCAAATTTTAAGGAATAAATAGCAATTCTTTACTATTCCTAATTTGCAATGAGCAAATTGCTAATTGCAAATTACCCATTCATTTCCATGGGCTAGGAGGCTCATAGGAATGAAGGTTGCAATTTGTGATTAGCAATTAGCTCATCACAAAATAGGATTTTTTTCAAGCGTGCAGGGGTATCTCAAGAACACCCTGCTGCACCCCTGAAAAAGAAATTTGGGAGCATATGGCACACCTACATGCCCTAATGGCATGTATGGGCGTCATATGGGACCTTTTTTTTTTTTGAAAAAAATGCTTTTTGAAAAGAATTCGCAAATTACCACAAACTAGAAGTTGGTGGTAGTTTCCAAATCCTTAATATCATTTTTTACATATTTTTTTTTTGATACATTGCATTTAAGGAATCGCAAATTTTGAATTATTGACATTTTAAGTCATTTCCACATGTGCAGTGTTTTCAAAATATAATTTGAAAATCGTTTTTGGGGAAAAGTAATGGTTTGCAAATTTATGACAAGGACATAATGGTGTATGCTTCTCTATAAGGCATTTCAGTGTCTCTGATGTCATTTTTCCCATATTACATTATAAGACCTTTCCCCATGAAGCACATTCCTTGTAAATATGCTCCCACCTGTGCATTGCGAATTTAGATTTTGACTGTTTCAGTCACATAGCCATGTTGAAAGTGACCCAAAAAAATTGCAAACGTTTTAAAATAACACATTCATGTGTCTTAAGGACATTTTAAGTCATTTCCCCATGGACAATGTTTTCTAAGTGGCGCAAAAGAGGTATACACCTATCATAAATCTGTCCCTAGCATTTTAAATGATTAATACAGGATAACAATAAGATGTAGCCTATCCAGAGGTTTGTTTAAAGTGAGGCCTACTCAGGATTGCAGATTAAATTTACGCTTGATGAAGAATACAGAGGAGATAATATATGTAAAGCTCTACCAATGAAGTAAGTGATGTCTACTTCATTGCGCCAGTCACCATAAATGAATCCATAAGCTTCTTATCTTGTTAGAGATCAACCGCCATATGTATCATCAAACTATTTTGCATTTCCTAAATAGCGAATTTTAAGGAATAAATAGCAATTCTTTACCATTCCTAATTTGCAATGAGCAAATTGCTAATTGCTATTTTACCCATTCATTTCCATGGGCTAGGAGGCTCATATAAATGAAGGTGCAATTTGCGATTAACAATTTGCTCATCACAAATTAGGAATTTATTCCAAAGGTGCAGGGGTGTCTCAAGAACACCCTGCTGCAACCCTAAAAAAGAAATTTGGGGGCATATGGCGCACATAAATTTTAACAACATTCCTTTACCTCAACAACGATTTTCAAATCATAACTTCAAAACACTACACATGGGAAAATTACTTAAATTGTCCTTAAGACACATAAAAGCGTTTTTTGATTGGCTTTCCTGCATGGTAGGGTCACTTTTAACATGGCTATGTAACACAAACATTCAAAATCAAAATTTTCCATGCACAGGTGGGAGCATATTTACAAGCAATTTGCGCCACAGAGAAAGGTCTTACATTAAAATGGGAAAAATAACATCAGGGACAGTCAATTGCCTTATAAAGAACCATACACCATTATGTCCTTGTCATGAATTTAAAAACAATTCCTTTTCCCCAAAAACGATTTTCAAATCATAATTTCAAAACACTGCACATGAGAAAATGACTTAAAATGTCATTAAAACACATGAAAGCGTTTTTTGATTGCCTTTCCAGCATGGTTGGGTCACTTTTAACATGGCTATGTAACACAAACATTCAAAATCTATATTTTCCATGCACATGTGAGAGCATATTTACAAGCAATTTGCGCCACAGAGAAAGGTCTTACACTAAAATGAGAAAAATAACATCAGGGACAGTCAATTGCCTTATAAAGAACCATACACCATTATGTCCTTGTCATGAATTTAAAAACAATTCCTTTTCCCCAAAAACGATTTTCAAATCATAATTTCTAAACACTGCACATGGGAAAATGACTTAAAATGTCATTAAAACACATGAAAGCATTTTTTGATTGGCTTTCCAGCATGGTTGGGTCACTTTTAACATGGCTATGTAACACAAACATTCAAAATCAAAATTTTCCATACACATGTGAGAGCATATTTACAAGCAATTTGCGCCACATAAATCATAATTTTCTCCTTAAAGCACACTATTCTCTATCTAAATTAAAGAAATATTTTCTCACCTTAGCAAATACTTTGAGTTTGAAAACAGTCTAAGAAACACACCAATTTGTCTTCAGCAGAGCAAAAGGTATGCACTCCAGAGTCTGCAGCTATCAAAAGCACAGAAATGCTGTAATTCTTCACACATATTTCTCATGTCACCCAATCAAAACTCTTCCCTCACTTTTTTTCAAATGAAAACCCTTCCCCCTCTGCCCTTTCTGCCTATTTTCCATAGCAACCACCTCTTGGAAAAACTCTGGTGTTTGCAAGTTCACACAACAATGTTGCAATTGAACTCTGAACTCTCAGTGCACCTGCATATCCAGTGCATTCTTTCATTTAATGATTTTTTATTGACCACTCAAAATACATCCTTCAAAGAACACATTTGTGCACCCTAACTTTCTGTTTTCATCAATCAAAATCCACCAATCACTGTTACTGCTTCATGAACACAGAAACTCCACAGTTTTTTTTTCATTTTACACTCTCATTTTTTCAACTACCATTTCATTGCCACACTTCATCTGACTGCAGGAGAACCTTCTCTCACCATGTTTTCTGTCTGGATTGTTGGTCATAGTTATATTCACTGGGCTCAAAGGTACGTTGAAAGCAGGAATTTACCTAACCTCAATTTACAAGATGTGGAAATTAAGTGGTTTGGCCACAGAGGATTAAAATGTCACCAATTGATACCATTGGTGAAAACCTTTATGCATTTGCCAAAACCTGACCTGTTAATTGTGCACTGTGGAGGTAATGACTTGGGCACTTTGACTGGTGTAGGTCTGGAAATGCTTTTAAAGGACACCTTTGAGCAATTAATGGCACTTTTTCCTCAGACTGCCTTGGTATATTCAAATATATGCCAAAGACAGAAATGGAGGTGGTCAAACCAATTTTGTCCACAAATTGAGAAGTCGAGGAAGCATGTAAACAAATCTGTTTCAGCTTACATGAGAGACCATGGAATGGGCTCCCTGTACAACAATAACTTGCGTTACTACATGCAAGATATCTACAGAGGAGATGGAGTTCACTTCTCAGATGAGGGCAACAGAGTTTTCACTCTGAATTTAAGAATGTGCATTGGTACCTACTTATAAGTACCTAAATGTACCATAAACCCAAAAGCTCTTCTCAGAGCTACCCTACATCTAATCACTCACAATTATTATTTTACTCTAACTTTTTTCACTAATTTTCAACAAAGTACGCTCCCTGGGGCGCTACCCGGTACGCGTACCGGGAGCTAACCTCGCGAAATTTTTTTTAAAAAATGTTTTTTTTTCGCACATATAAACCTCCTCAGCCACCCTCAGAAAACCTAGGGGGTCAAGATAACTCTACCGTGCCCCCTTCTACCCATTCCGAACATTAATTGCCCTCCATCTTGTATCTTAATTCGACCGAAACACAAAATGGTGGACTCCCGGAACGCTTAAGGTCCGCGAACCGAGGCGCTCAACGGTTCGCGTACCGGGTCGCTCCCTGGGAAGATAAAGGAAATAAAAAATAATCAAAAAATCCAACAATCAATTAACATACAGCATTTGAAAAGACTATCATTCATTTTTCATTGAAGTACGCTCCCCAGAACGCTTCCCGGTTCGCGGACCGGGCGCTAACCACGAAAAAAAACAAAAAAAAATTTTTTTTTTTTTTGCCCCGCGGGGCCCCTTTAAAACCTCCACATTAAACCTAGGGGGTCAGCGAGGATCTACTATGCCCCCTTATAGTTATTTCCCCCTTTGTTTTGGCCTCCTCTTGTCTCTCGATCCTACCGAGAGACAAGATGGCGGCCGCTCCGGACTGTTTAGAATGTTGACAGACACCGTAGAGCCAATCAGCTTCGCTACGCGAAGTTCCGGTACGCTTAAGGTCCGCGAACCGGGGCGCTGCCCGGTCCGCGCTTACAGATATATATCTTTTTTTGAACGTTAATTTCTCAAAATCCACTGCAGCACATATATTGAGACCTACAAAAGGCACATCGGGCTACCAGTCCCTACAATTTTGCCAAGTTTCGTGCAAATCCATTCAGCCGTTCGGGCTAAAAGTGAGGCTAACCGCCCTATGGAAAACTCAATGTTAAAAACACGTTTTGGGACCCCCCTTTTTTCTCGGCCCCCCCTGGACGAACCCCCCCCAAATTTGCAGGGGCTCCTCAGAAACAAAATGTTCCATTTTCCAGAAAATTTCAGCCAATTCCGTCCACAAACGCCAAAGTTATTAGACATAGAATTTTCAAAAATCCCATAGGGAAAAAATCCTAACTATATATACCTACTGGCGACCGCCAGTAGGTAATATATACACACATATATATAAATGCATATACATATATATGCATATATATATGTATATGTGTGCGTGTAGAGAGAGGTAGAGAGGTAGAGGTGTAGAGGTAGAGAGGTAGAGGTAGAGAGGTAGAGAGGTAGAGGTAGAGAGGTAGAGACTAGTAGAGAGAGAAGTAGAGAGAGGTAGAGAGGTAGAGAGTAGAGAGCGAGTAGAGAGTGAGTAGTAGAGAGTATTAGAGAGCAATAGAGAGAGTAGCAGAGAGTGAGTAGTAGAGAGTAGTAGAGTGAATAGTAGAGTGAGTAGTAGAGAGTAGTAAAGAGTGAGTAGTAGAGAGTGGGTAGTAGAGAGTAGTAGAGAGTAAGTAGTAGAGAGTAGTAGAGAGTGAGTAGTGGAGAGTAGTAGAGAGTGAGTAGTAGAGAGTGAGTAGTAGAGAGAGAATAGTAGAGAGTAGTAGAGAGTGAGTAGTAGAGTGAGTAGTAGAGAGTAGTAGAGAGTAGTAGAGAGAGAGTAGTAGAGAGTGAGTAGTAGAGAGTAGTAGAGAGTGCGTAGTAGAGTGAGTAGTAGAGAGTGAGTAGTAGAGAGTAGTAGAGAGAGAGTAGTAGAGAGTGAGTAGAGAGTGAGTAGTAGAGAGTGAGTAGTAGAGAGAGAGTAGTAGAGAGTGAGTAGTAGAGAGTAGAGAGTAGTAGAGAGTGAGTAGTAGAGAGTAGTAGAGTGAATAGTAGAGTGAGTAGTAGAGAGTAGTAAAGAGTGAGTAGTAGAGAGTGGGTAGTAGAGAGTAGTAGAGAGTAAGTAGTAGAGAGTAGTAGAGAGTGAGTAGTGGAGAGTAGTAGAGAGTGAGTAGTAGAGAGTGAGTAGCAGAGAGAGAATAGTAGAGAGTAGTAGAGAGTGAGTAGTAGAGTGAGTAGTAGAGAGTAGTAGAGAGTAGTAGAGAGAGAGTAGTAGAGAGTGAGTAGTAGAGAGTAGTAGAGAGTGCGTAGTAGAGTGAGTAGTAGAGAGTGAGTAGTAGAGAGTAGTAGAGAGAGAGTAGTAGAGAGTGAGAAGTAGAGAGTAAGTAGTAGAGAGTAGTAGAGAGTGAGTAGTAGAGAGAGTAGTAGAGAGTGAGTAGTAGAGAGTAGAGAGTAGTAGAGAGTGAGTAGTAGAGAGTAGTAGATAGTGAGTAGTAGGGAGTGAGTAGTAGAGAGAGAGTAGTAGAGAGTAGAAGAGTAGTAGAGAATGAGTAGTAGAGAGTGAGTATTAGAGAGTAGTGAAGTAGTAGAGAGTGAGTAGTAGACAGTAGTGGAGAATATTCCAAAGTTTGGCACAGCACCACTTGCACAACAAGTCCAATCAAATCATATCACTTAGAGTCCTTATTGAAGCGCTGAATCTTGGTGTATATTCAAATGCTTTTATTTTCCTTAAGTTTATGACCACAGCCAGCCGATGAGTTTTGTTCTGTACAACAGAACTTCTTCAGGGCCTTCTTATTTTCTTCAAGTTATGTCAGTATCCTGTTGTCATATAACTAGATATTTCTTCCAAATGTTAGACGAGACGTAAGTACATTCTTATTCACAGTGACTAGGTATCAATTTTACCCACACAATTTGGGCAGACTTGAGTAATTTATAGCATCCTCAAAGTCAGTCTTTCAAAAATTCCAAAGTATAGGACATGATAATCCAAATCCAAATGTTTCTCAAGAAAAGTCATTTTCAATCGTTCGGAATATCGGCGTTTGGGCAGATATGACCCACGGACACGGTTTATGACTTTTCTTGAGAAACATTTGGATTTGGATTATCATGTCCTATACTTTGGAATTTTTGAAAGACTGACTTTGAGGATGCTATAAATTACTCAAGTCCATGGATGCTGCTGGGAACGCCCCCAGCAACACCCATTGCACACCCCTTTAACGCAGGACACTGCGTTAAAGGGACTGATATTTATCAGGCAGAATTACTGCCTGATAAATATCACTCAGTCTTCTGCGCCACCGGAACGTCACAAAAAGTGCATCATTCATGACATGGTCAGTGACATCACTGATGACATCTCAAATGACATCACTGATGACATCACTGGTGACATCATCCATGTGACAATCAAATACACCTCATCACACATTAGTATAATCTTTCATCACTCACTGTAAAATAGAAGGTGCCATATTTGAAACCATTGACACACCAATAGAAATTTCTCAACACCCACTCAGTTATTCATAGAACTATACACACATCTAATCACTTACCTATAGATTCAGTGTTATATACAGTGAATAATCAACAGAACACTCTCAAATATATTTATACGCCTATTTCAACATTACACACCAGCACACATTGTATTCACTTATAGGCATCCTTCTGACTTATGCACACAATTGATTATACTTACATTTACTCACCTACACACTTATACAAACACCACTTCATCTATTTATATAGATAGTAACTCACACTTAGTGTGTTATAAAATCACTATTACAAGTATACAGTTATCCATATAGTGACTCATACAATCACTAAGTCTTAGGCACACTTAATTAGATATAACTGTCACATACACTGCCTTTTTTCACGTTTATTGGATATGTACCATTGAGAGAAATATTTCATCACCACCACACCCATAAACATATACACTCACTGAAACAACTGTTATAACATGTAGTCTTAACCTCATATACCTACTGAATGAACTATCCACACATTTTTTGGCAATCACACACCCCCCACCAAACCACATAGACATTCATTTACCCATACAAATACTCAGTTAAGAAACCAATAACAAATATGGGGGCATATTACCAAGGGCCTTTTTGCAGCTTTAGCGGGAATTTTTCCCGCTAAAGCGGCGAAAATGTTATCGCCCTATTACCTAGCTGTCGCTAACACCAGTTAGTGACAGCTAGTAGGAGATAGCGATCATCTTGGGGCCCACTTTGCATGTCAGCGATATTTATCGCTAATGACATGCAAAGTGGGCGTGCCAAGATGTTAGCGACTGGAAAGCTAAGCACGATTATCTCCAAAAACTAACGCCTGCCCAGAGCAGTTCTTAGCCATGTTATCCAATGGTAGGTGGATAACATGGCTAAGAGCATTTGCTCGGTAATGTATGAATATCGCAGCGATATTCATGCATTTCGGGCAATTTTTACAGCTTTTGAGATAAACCTTGACAATATCAAGGTATCTCAGCGGTAAAAATCGTCGGAGTGCGGCGAAATTATTTTAGCCGCTAACCATGCATAGCGATAATTATCGCTATTGCTTGGTAATATGCCCCATAGTCTTTAACATAGCAATTAAGACAAAGCAATAAAGACTTTCACACAGTTTAGTAACTACACATTATATATAGTGAGACTCTACAAATTAGTCAAGGAAACAATCAATGACACTGTTACTAAATCCACCCTCCACACATTTATATTTATATATCCACTCATTCTTCAATGCAAAGTAGTGTATTTATAATACATATTTAAATATCAAAGCAAACCACATTCACTGGATGATGACATCAGTCATGTCATCAGTGATGCCATTTGAGATGTCATCAGTGATGTAATCAGTGATGTCACTGACCATGTCATGAATGATGTAATATGTGACATCATCAGCAGTGGATTGCGGGCGCGTGAGTTATAATGAGTACAACTAACTATAACGGGGGAAGTTCAATGGTTTTGTATGAGTGAAATGTCCAGCTAACTATAACACCCCTAAAACGTATAGTTTTTTGAGTGAATTTTAAAGGTTTTTTAAATGCTAATTCCTAACTATATAAGGCCTGAAACCTAGGTTTTTTTCAGTGAATATATATATATATATAAAACCAACTGGCGGTCGCCAGTAGGTAGTTATAGTTAGGACCTATTTTCCATAGGAAATCCGCAACATTCTATTTGGAATAACTTTGGGGCCGGTTGATAAATCTTCGCGAAATTTTCAAACCTTGTGGGGTGCTCCGGTCCGCTGCTATCCTGAAAGTCTTGGGGTGATTCGTCAAGCCGGGGCTGAGATAAAAGGGGGTCCCAAAACGTGTTTTCCCCATGCAATTTTCCATAGGTACCATTCATCGCGGCTACAGCCCGAACGGCTGAATGGATTAACGCCAAATTTGGCAAAGTTGTCGTCCTCAGTTCAGACTTGTGCCTTTTGCTTATATGGTGTAAATTTGTTCAGTAGTTCCTGAGAAAATGACAATTAAAAGTACATATATATCTATGGCCTCGGTGGATGCACGCATCTTGCGTGGACTATAAGCGCACCGTCCCGATCACACACTGAATTCTGATTGGCTGTCAAGTGGTTGTCAAGATTCGAAACCAGGAAGTGTTGGCAGCCATTTTGTGCCTCGGTAGAAGGGAGGATCTAGAAATTAGTGGAACAAGTGTTCAAAATGTATAACGTGGGCAGGTAAGAAATATTTTGTCCCTCTAGACATGCTGAGGGAGTCCCACAAGGACCTCTAGAGCCCCAAAATAGTTTTATTTTTTTAAAAATGGATAAATGTGCACTGGGTGCATGGATCCTCCGTAAACAAAATAAAAAACGAAGAGCAGGCTCCTGTGCTTGTTTAAAAATTAGCAATCTGGAAAGGACAAATCCCGTGGTCTAAAATATTGCATTTGAAGCGGGGGCAGAGAAAAAAGGGGAGGGGGGTCCCAAGACGTGTTTTCCCCATGCAACTTTCCATAGGATCCGTTCATTGCGGCTACAGCGGAACGGCTGAACAGAATTACACCAAATTTGGCAAAGTGGTAGTCCTCGGTTCAGACTCGTGCCTTTTGCTTAAATGGTGTAAATTCGTTCAGTAGTTTCTGAGGAAATTACAAGTAAAAGTAAATATATATCTATGGCCTCGGTGGATGCGCGCATCTTGCGCGGACTATAAGCGCACCGTCCCGATCACCCACTGAATGCTAATTGGCTGTCAAGTGGTTGTCAACATTCGAAACCAGGAAGTGTTGGCAGCCATTTTGTGCGTCGGTAGAAGCGAGGTTGAAGAAGTCAGTGGAAAATATAATAAAAATAATAGCAGGGGCTCGCTGGGGCCTCTGCAGTCCCGGGGCTTCAGTTATGTTGAGAGGGGGGTACAGTAGGCTGTGGAAATAGGTCCCGGTGTATTTGTTAAAAAAATATTAGCGGGGGTTCGCTGGGGCCTCCACAGTCCCGGGGCTTCACTCATGTTGGGAGGGGGGGTGCAGTAGGCCAGTGGTTCCCAAACTTTTTTGACCCGTGGCTCCCTTGACCTAATTGGCAGTTGGCCGTGGCTCCCCCCCATTTTTTTTACCGGTGAACGGGTGGGTGGGAAAGTAAGCCCGACCTCGGGAGTACTTCCTGTTGCACTCTGACTGCCCCCTCTGTCCATGCCTGCCCCGACGCCCTCAGACTGCCACTTCTGTGCATGCCTCCTTTCTTTGTGCCCTGAGACTCCCCCTTCTATCCATGCCTGCTCCCTTCGTGCCCTGAGACTGCCCCTTCCCTCCATGCCTTCTCCCTTTGTGCCCTGAGACTGCCCCTTTCCTCCATGCCTACTCCCTTTGTGCCCTGAGACTGCCCCTTTCCTCCATGCCTGCTCCCTTCGTGCCCTGAGACTGCCCCTTCCCTCCATGCATTCTCCCTTTGTGCCCTGAGACTGCCCCTTTCCTCCGTGCCTTCTACCTTCGTGCCCTAAGACTGCCCCTTTCCTCCATGCCTTCTCCCTTCGTGCCCTGAGACTGCCCCTTTCCTCCATGCCTGCTCCCTTCGTGCCCTGAGACTGTCCCTTCCCTCCATGCATTCTCCCTTCCTGCCCTGAGACTGCCCCTTTCCTCCATGCCTTCTCCCTTCGTGCCCTGAGACTACCCCTTTCCTCCATGCCTACTCCCTTCGTGCCCTGAGACTACCCCTTTCCTCCATGCCTACTCCTTTCGTACCCTGACACTGCCCCTTTCCTCCATGCCTGCTCCCTTCCTGCTCTAAGTCTTCCCCTTTCCTCCATGCCTGCTCCCTTTGTGACCTGAGACTGCCCCTTCCCTCCATGCCTTCTCCCTTCATGCTCTAGGTCTGCCCCTTTCCTCCATGCCTGCTCCCTTCGCGCTCTGTCTGCCCCTTTCCTCCATGCCTTCTCCCTTTGTGCCCTGAGACTGCCCCTTCCCTCCATGCATTCTCCCTTCCTGCCCTGAGACTGCCCCTTTCCTCCATGCCTTCTCCCTTCGTGCCCTGAGAATACCCCTTTCCTCCATGCCTACTCCCTTCGTACCCTGACACTGCCCCTTTCCTCCATGCCTGCTCCCTTCGTGCTCTAAGTCTTCCCCTTTCCTCCATGCCTGCTCCCTTTGTGACCTGAGACTGCCCCTTCCCTCCATGCCTTCTCCCTTCATGCTCTAGGTCTGCCCCTTTCCTCCATGCCTGCTCCCTTCGCGCTCTGTCTGCCCCTTTCCTCCATGCCTTCTCCCTTTGTGCCCTGAGACTGCCCCTTCCCTCCATGCATTCTCCCTTCCTGCCCTGAGACTGCCCCTTTCCTCCATGCCTTCTCCCTTCGTGCCCTGAGACTACCCCTTTCCTCCATGCCTACTCCCTTCGTACCCTGACACTGCCCCTTTCCTCCATGCCTACTCCCTTCGTGCCCTGAGACTGCCCCTTTCCTCCATGCCTGCTCCCTTCGCGCTCTGTCTGCCCCTTTCCTCCATGCCTTCTCCGTTTGTGCCCTGAGACTGCCCCTTCCCTCCATGCATTCTCCCTTCCTGCCCTGAGACTGCCCCTTTCCTCCATGCCTTCTCCCTTCGTGCCCTAAGTCTACCCCTTTCCTCCATGCCTACTCCCTTCGTGCCCTGAGACTACCCCTTTCCTCCATGCCTACTCCCTTCGTGCCCTGAGACTGCCCCTTTCCTCCATGCCTGCTCCCTTCGTGCTCTAAGTCTTCCCCTTTCCTCCATGCCTGCTCCCTTTGTGACCTGAGACTGCCCCTTCCCTCCATGCCTTCTCCCTTCATGCTCTAGGTCTGCCCCTTTCCTCCATGCCTGCTCCCTTCGCGCTCTGTCTGCCCCTTTCCTCCATGCCTTCTCCCTTTGTGCCCTGAGACTGCCCCTTCCCTCCATGCATTCTCCCTTCCTGCCCTGAGACTGCCCCTTTCCTCCATGCCTGCTCCCTTCGTGCCCTGAGACTACCCCTTTCCTCCATGCCTACTCCCTTCGTACCCTGACACTGCCCCTTTCCTCCATGCCTACTCCCTTCGTGCCCTGAGACTGCCCCTTTCCTCCAAGCCTTCTCCCTTCATGCTCTAGGTCTGCCCCTTTCCTCCATGCCTGCTCCCTTCGCGCTCTGTCTGCCCCTTTCCTCCATGCCTTCTCCCTTTGTGCCCTGAGACTGCCCCTTCCCTCCATGCATTCTCCCTTCCTGCCCTGAGACTGCCCCTTTCCTCCATGCCTTCTCCCTTCATGCCCTGAGACTACCCCTTTCCTCCATGCCTACTCCCTTCGTACCCTGACACTGCCCCTTTCCTCCATGCCTTTTCCCTTCGTGCCCTGAGACTGCCCCTTTCCTCCATGCCTGCTCCCTTCGTGCCCTGAGACTGCCCCTTCCCTCCATGCATTCTCCCTTCCTGCCCTGAGACTGCCCCTTTCCTCCATGCCTTCTCCCTTCGTGCCCTGAGACTGCCCCTTTCCTCCATGCCTTCTCCCTTCATGCTCTAGGTCTGCCCCTTTCCTCCATGCCTGCTCTCTTCGCGCTCTGTCTGCCCCTTTCCTCCATGCCTTCTCCCTTTGTGCCCTGAGACTGCCCCTTCCCTCCATGCATTCTCCCTTCCTGCAATGAGACTGCCCCTTTCCTCCATGCCTTCTCCCTTTGTGCCCTGAGACTACCCCTTTCCTCCATGCCTACTCCCTTCGTACCCTGACACTGCCCCTTTCCTCCATGCCTACTCCCTTCGTGCCCTGAGACTGCCCCTTTCCTCCATGCCTGCTCCCTTCGTGCCCTGAGACTGCCCCTTCCCTCCATGCATTCTCCCTTCCTGCCCTGAGACTGCCCCTTTCCTCCATGCCTTCTCCCTTCGTGCCCTGAGACTGCCCCTTTCCTCCATGCCTTCTCCCTTCATGCTCTAGGTCTGCCCCTTTCCGCCATGCCTGCTCCCTTCGCGCTCTGTCTGCCCCTTTCCTCCATGCCTTCTCCCTTTGTGCCCTGAGACTGCCCCTTCCCTCCATGCATTCTCCCTTCCTGCCCTGAGACTGCCCCTTTCCTCCATGCCTGCTCCCTTCGTGCCCTGAGACTACCACTTTCCTCCATGCCTTGTCCCTTCGTGCTCTAAGTCTTCCCCTTTCCTCCATGCCTTCTCCCTTTGTGCCCTGAGACTGCCCCTTTCCTCCATGCCTTCTCCCTTCGTGCCCTGAGACTACCCCTTTCCTCCATGCCTGCTCCCTTCGTGCCCTGAGACTACCCCTTTCCTCCATGCCTACTCCCTTCGTGCCCTGACACTGCCCCTTTCCTCCATGCCTTCTCCCTTCATGCCCTGAGACTACCCCTTTCCTCCATGCCTACTCCCTTCGTGCCCTGAGACTACCCCTTTCCTCCATGCCTACTCCCTTCTTACCCTGACACTGCCCCTTTCCTCCATGCCTTCTCCCTTTGTGCCCTGAGACTGCCCCTTTCCTCCATGCCTTCTCCCTTCGTGCCCTGAGACTACCCCTTTCCTCCATGCCTGCTCCCTTCGTGCCCTGAGACTACCCCTTTCCTCCATGCCTACTCCCTTCGTGCCCTGAGACTACCCCTTTCCTCCTTGCCTACTCCCTTTGTACCCTGACACTGCCCCTTTCCTCTATGCCTTCTCCCTTTGTGTCCTGAGACTGCCCCTTCCCTCCATGCCTTCTCCCTTCGTGCCCTGAGACTACCCCTTTCCTTCATGCCTACTCCCTTCGTACCCTGACACTGCCCCTTTCCTCCATGCCTTCTCCCTTCGTGCTCTAAGTCTTCCCCTTTCCTCCATGCCTTCTCCCTTTGTGCCCTGAGACTGCCCCTTTCCTCCATGCCTACTCCCTTCGTACCCTGACACTGCCCCTTTCCTCCATGCCTTCTCCCTGTGTGCCCTGAGACTGCCCCTTTCCTCCATGCCTTCTCCCTTCGTACCCTGACACTGCCCCTTTCCTCCATGCCTTCTCCCTTCGTGCTCTAAGTCTTCTCCTTTCCTCCATGCCTTCTCCCTTTGTGCCCTGAGACTGCCCCTTCCCTCCATGCCTACTCCCTTCGTACCCTGTCACTGCCCCTTTCCTCCATGCCTTCTCCCTTTGTGTCCTGAGACTGCCCCTTTCCTCCATGCCTTCTCCCTTCGTGCCCTGAGACTGCCCCTTCCCTCCATGCCTTCTCCCTTCATGCTCTAGGTCTGCCCCTTCCCTCTATGCCTACTCACTTCGTACCCTGACACTGCCCCTTTCCTCCATGCCTTCTCCCTTTGTGCCCTGAGACTGTCCCTTTCCTCCATGCCTTCTCCCTTCGTGCCCTGAGACTGCCCCTTCCCTCCATGCCTTCTCCCTTCATGCTCTAGGTCTGCCCCTTCCCTCCATGCCTGCTCCCTTCGTGCCCTGAGACTGCCCCTTCCCTCCATGCCTTCTCCCTTCATGCTCTAGGTCTGCCCCTTCCCTCCATGCCTACTCCCTTCGTACCCTGACACTGCCCCTTTCCTCCATGCCTTCTCCCTTTGTGCCCTGAGACTGCCCCTTTCCTCCATGCCTTCTCCCTTCGTGCCCTGAGACTGCCCCTTCCCTCCATGCCTTCTCCCTGCATGCTCTAGGTCTGCCCCTTCCCTCCATGTCTGCTCCCTTCGTGCCCTGAGACTGCCCCTTCCCTCCATGCCTTCTCCCTTTGTGCCCTGAGACTGCCCCTTCCCTCCATGCCTGCTCCCTTCGTGCCCTGAGACTGCCCCTTCCCTCCATGCCTTCTCCCTCCATGCTCTAGGTCTGCCCCTTCCCTCCATGCCTGCTCCCTTCATGCCCTGAGACTGCCCCTTCCCTCCATGCCTGCTCCCTTCGTGCCCTGAGACTGCCCCTTTCCTCCATGCCTTCTCCCTTTGTGTCCTGAGACTGCCCCTTTCCTCCATGCCTTCTCCCTTCGTACCCTGACACTGCCCCTTTCCTCCATGCCTACTCCCTTCGTACCCTGACACTGCCCCTTTCCTCCATGCCTTCTCCCTTCATGCCCTGAAACTGCCCCTTCCCTCCATGCCTGCTCCCTTCGTGCCCTGAGACTACCCCTTTCCTCCATGCCTGCTCCCTTCATGCCCTGAGACTGCCCCTTCCCTCCATGCCTGCTCCCTTCGTGCCCTGAGACTGCCCCTTTCCTCCCTGCCTGCTCCCTTCGTGCCCTGAGACTGCCCCTTTCCTCCATGCCTTTTCCCTTCGTGCCCTGAGACTGCCCCATTCCTCCATGCCTGCTCCCTTCGTGCCCTGAGACTGCCCCTTTCCTCCATGCCTTCTCCCTTCGTGCCCTGAGACTGCCCCATTCCTCCATGCCTGCTCCCTTCGTGCCCTGACACTGCCCCTTTCCTCCATGCCTTCTCCCTTCGTGCCCTGAGACTGCCCCATTCCTCCATGCCTGCTCCCTTCGTGCCCTGACACTGCCCCTTTCCTCCATGCCTTCTCGCTTATTAGAAATACAGCAGGAAGAGAAGCTGAATTACCAAGATTACACTAGAGTAGACAGAACAGCAGGAAGCAGACTCCAGGTGTCAGTGGGGGAGAATCATTTTTTCTTATTCAGATAATCAAGTAGACATGTCCATGAAAGAAAAAAAGCCTCTGCTTGGATTTATGGTTGAATATAGGCACTGAGATATTCTATTCGAAGGACTATAGAAGATTAGCACACACATCACTTGAGAAAACCCGCTTCAATAATGTGCTGCTATCCGCTCTGGACAGCATGTTAAGCATCTGATTACACGAGCTGCGCACCCTACAGCAGCTGTACCACACTACATATCCCAGAATACAACTCTTCAAAGCAGCTGTGATTCAGACAGATGTTTTCATCAGCATCTCCTTCTGAGGACCGACCTCGTTCCTTTCACAGCCGGTGCTGCAAGCACAGCCTGCCACCGATGTGGCGACCAGTAAGGGGACAAAGCGGACCCTCAGTAGCCCCTCAGCTCCTTACACGTCAAGAGAGGTCTGTGCTCGCGAAGCAGTGAGGGGGCCTGACGTGTGCTCCACCAGCACAAAGGGTCCTGGTTGTCCGGAGACAGACGACTGTCTGCTCGGGTCTGTGATTTCAGGCGGCGCACAGCTGAGGCAGGAGACCACGCTTCACTGTGAGGGGCACGTTCTTCAAACACATGCCAGATAAATGCGCATGCCTACATCTTCTCAGACAGCAGTAGTGAGCATGACCAGGTAACATTTATCCACTGTGATGGTGAAAGGAATGAGGCCTTGCTGTTGTTTCACCCCTTCCAAGAGCCCCTGCAGCTCACCCTTTCTTTCCATTCCTGTTTCCTTAAAGCGGCGGATTTGACACAATTATGCAGGTGTAATTTCTAAATTTCTAGCGCTGCCACTGCAATTTCCCACATCGTGCCGTGGCGCCCCTGGCAACTGATAACGGCGCACCGGGGTGCCGCGGCGCACAGTTTGGGAACCACGGCAGTAGGCTGTTGAAACTATATCGGGAAAACAACATTGCTGCGTATTGGCATAATGTTTATTTATTAAGCAGTGTTCACTTTTGTTACGGATAGAGTCACTTTGTTACAGAAAATGTATTAATATGTGGGAGGGCATGTTCTGTATGTGTGCTTGGAACAAAATGAACGTTTAATTGCCTGAGGTATTCCAACAACAAGCTTAATGTTTATTGGGTGCGAACCATCGAAAGTAGAAGTGCTTTCTGCAATTCACTTCTGCTCCGGAGAGTAGCAAGGACATCTAATTGGATTACATGTTGTAAGGAGGACCTTCCTGAGCTTTATGTTGGTTGGTTGCGAACTATTGAAAGTGGAAGTGTTGCCAGCCCTTCACTTCCGCTCTGGGCAGTAGGAGAGACATCTGATTTGCTGACGTGTTTCAAGGAGGACTTTCCCAAGCTTAATGTTGATTGGCTGTAAACCGTTGAAAGTAGAAGTGTTGTCAGCGATTCCTTCCCTCTTTGCGGAGTATTAGGGACATTTCATTGGGTAACATGTTCCAAGCGGGACCTTACGAAGCTTAATGTTCATTGGCTGTGAAGCATTAAAAGTAGAAGTGTTGGCAGTCATTCCTTCCTCCTCTGCGGAACCAAATGGACATTTTATTGGCTAAAGTGTTTCGAGCACAAGTTTGCTCCTTATTGGGTGGGAACGGTTCACTGTAGGTCAGTGATTTTTTGACGCACTTCCAAAGGAGGATAGGGAAAAGAAAGTAGTAAAGGGGAGGGTAGGAACACTATTAACTCTATACAGTGGTCACAAGGTGGTGGACAGGGATTGTGAAGGTAACAATTGTTTTTACATGTTTTAAGGGCCATTGATATAGTTGATGTGGGGTGTACAAATCACGGCGGAAAAATGACAGTGTCTTGAAGTGTTTTTTTTATCAAGTTTGCAGGTGGAATACTCCCAGGAGCACTATTTACTTATAATGTGGTGTTTCAGTCTAGGTTTGAAACAGTTTTTATTTAGCAAATACAAATAAACTTTCTTCAGAAACTGACGCTGTATATATGAAAGGGGTGACAAATAAAAATGAAATTTCATAAAATATCAGTTAAGCATGGCATTACCCTCCTTTTTTCTGCTATAGTTTGCAAAAGTGTTGCCCCATATTCTTGATAATGTAAGAGGGCATCAGTTACTTTTAGATAAAGTAGAATAGAAGTGCTACAACAAAAACTCCCGCACTACATTATCTGATGTCAGGAGAACAAGTAAAAAACTGTTAAATACAAGTGACTTCATATTACATAGAAATGTATGCATTATTATTTTTCAAATTTGTATTTTGTAGAATTCAGGAACGTTCTGTCATAGTGCTTAGATGTTGCACACTGTTCCGCTAACAAATCACATACTCACTTAAGAATATATAGGATAGTACTATTATAATATACAGTACTGGCCCTATATATTCTATATGGAGAAGGTGAATAGGAACTGCAACTGAAAAGAATAGAAATTAGAAAATAACATTCAGAAATGTAGGGTTATCAAATATTTAAAGTAACAAAGTATGTATGAAAGCTATATTTTTTTATTCTGCAATTTCGTAAAATATGCTCACTAAAAAAAATATCTGATCAAGTACGTTCTAATATTTCGTAAGCTGTATTACAGTTGGCGCAGACAAATCTCCTATTCCTCTTCTGTAACAATAGGACAATCTATTACAATATAACAAATGATACCATTGTTACAGTAAAAAGGAAAGGAAAATAAAGTTATCTATAGAACAGAAGATCCATAACGAAATACTTTCGAGCGGTAATTTTTTTCTGAGCTTCTTTTCTCCGGGACATCGAAAAGTTTGATCTTTGTGGCGAAGGGTCATAAACTCCTCTGAGATCATTATGACTGTGAAAATTATAATACACATAGTCACAGTATGTGATCAAAAGGGAGGAACAGACTAAAAACCTGAAGCTGGTGACATTGCTTATATATCTTTACTCTTTGTGCCGACGGGTCATGAACTCCACTGAGATCAGCATACCTGCTAATATTATAATATACATATTAACAGTATATGATCCCTAGGGGAAAACACACTAACAACTGGAAGGTGGCGACGTTGATTGTAAATGTTTAGGGATTGCGCCGATGGGTCACCAACACCTCTGAAGCGAAGTACAGTGTCAATATTATAATATAAAAAGTCACAATGTATAAGCTGAAAGGAGCCAGAAAAGTAGCAATGTTTGATGTAATCTATCTGTTTATGAAAAGAAGCTGCTGACATTACAGAGAAAAAGGGGAAAACATGCAGTAACACTTTTTTCTAGATATAAATGTATAATGTTGACAAATAGCCACAAATTATAACTATCTACTATGCCATAATGAAACAACTTACAACTCCGGAATATGTTTTGTTTACGCAAAACAAGAATCCGATGCTAGAAAAGGGAACCTGCATCACAGATTGGCGATGCAGAAATAACTCGCGAAAACAAAACTAATCGCACAATAGGTGTGGTTTATATAGTTTTTGGTTGTTTAGTAGTCTATGGAAGGAAGATGCGGCTCCGCCTATTTAGATGTCAAGTTTTACAGTTTACACGTGCTCACGTTTTAACTGTTTTACTTGTGCATGTGTTGGGAAAAGTTACAAACTGTGAAGCTGTAAAGGTTTCGATTTCCATAGTAACACGTATAAGGTCCTTATTATCTACATACGTTGGAGAGTTTAAAAAGTGTTACCCAGTAAACTGTGTCTGCATTCTCATGATTAAAAACATCCAAATAATAGACATAAAAATAGTATCGCTTAAAATAGAAGAGAAAAAGAACATGTTAATATTTGTCATCACTATGCTGTTCAATTAAAAAAATACCAGCATTTGTAAAGCATAAAGCTACCCCCGGAAAGGTGTGCCAGCGCTCGGGGCGTTATGAAGATTAAGCAAGGTGTTACCTACAGTGAGATAGTGGTGGGCTAAGATGCTTATGGACTTTGGAATCCAACTGTGAACGCTGTTGTTCGAAGTCAGGTATTATAGGTGCTGCATCATACTTTTACAACACTTGTATGTTAATTACTGCTAATTATGTTGAAAACATTCTTCAATTATAAGTAGGGCTCCTTGTTTTATGTTTTTACTGATTTTTACGGATAAATACAGACAGAAAAGTATTTCTTTTCCTCTCTGTATTTATTTTAAAGTGTGGATAAATACGGAAATTGGGTTATTTTTTGAGCGATTGTAAATGCTGTCAATGATGAGTACTAGGCCATTAGATCTTTCATTCTAAAAGTAAAAGGGTAAAAACAATAAAAGACTTTTAGTAAAGAGCCTTAAAGAGGAATATATATGGTTGTATAAGACAACTTGCACATTTTAATATGAAGGTTGTGTATAGTTTATCACCTTAGAGTGTTTACATGAGTGAAAACGGTCAGTCTTTCAGCCATGAGTGCATATTTATCAATAAAATAAATGTGGAAATATACTTATTTCCGATTCATTTTTTTTACAAAACCCGAAATATATATGGGTAAATACAGGTACAAATATTTAAAAAAAAATATGGATTAATACAGATGGAAATGTCTAAAAAATAAATACCATAAAACCAGGAGGTATAATTATAAGTTATAAAACACTACTGTTAAGTTTGTTTTTACTATAAAAAGTATACACGTGTTTTTAAAATTTACTTTAAAAACGCTATACGTTATAGGGTTATTTTAGTTACATATTGACATTTAAAAAACCTTTGAAATTCACTGAAAAAAACATAGGTTTCAGGCAGGTTATAGTTAGGAATTATCATTTAATAAACCTTAGAAATTCACTGAAAAAAACCATAGGTTTCAGGGGTGTTACAGTTAGCTGGACATTTCACTTATACAAAACCAGTTAAATTCCTCCGTTATAGTTAGTTGTACTAACTGTAACTCTCGTGCCCGCAATCCACTGGTGATGATATCACATATTACATCATTCATGACATGGTCGGTGACATCACTGATGACATCTCAAATGACAAATGATTTTTAGATGTGGAAATTTACATTGACAATCTAGTTCAAACTAGAATGCAGTAATTCTCACAGAGCGCAATTGCTGAGAGGACTTCAGATGCCACGCCCCCTTTCTCCACCACTCTGCAAAACCGCTCCTTGCACACTGCTCGTTGGGGAATGAAGTCCCCTTGGCTTTAGATTGTCTTTGGGTCCAACAAGCCCTCCTGTTAGCTCCAGTAAGTCCCACACAGCAGAATTTCTGAGAGGTCTCCGGAGGCCAAGCCCCATTTCTCCTCCATTCTGCAAGCGTGCCTCCTGGCGCACTGCTGGCTGGGGGATAAAGTACTCTTGGATGCAGAGGGATCTTGAGGGCCCAGAAGCCCTCCTGTTACCTCCAGTAAGTCTGACACATCAGGATTCTTGAGAGCCATATTTTGTTACAGGGATGTTATAATTGGGGATTTGAATTTGAAAAAGCGCAGGAATTTGAATTTGAAAAAACATAGAAATTCACTGAAAAAAACAAATGTTCCACGGACGCTATAGTTAGGCTCAGATTTCACTCATACAAACCAGCTAAATTAGGCAGTTATAGTCACCTGAGCTAACTATAACTTACGCCTTCACAATGCACTGCTTATGAACTCACATATTACACCACTCATGACATGCTTAGTGACAGCACTGATGACATCAGTGAGCATGTCTTTCAAGAAATTTTCCAAACTAGTTTGCCACTCACTTCAGCTGCTCTCTGGAAATTTTTGTGGTGATTTGTCAAGCGGGAGCTGAAAAAAAGGGGGGGTCCCAATTTCCAATAGGGATTTTAGACATGACTACAGCTTGAACCGCTGATCAGAATTACATTAAATTTGGCAGGCTAGATCTTGGTCCAGTAAGAGTGTTATTGTAATATGGTGTAAATCTGTTTAGTAGTTTAGGAGTTATTAAAGAAAAAATGTGTTTATATCTAGAGACGTTGTTCTAACGTGGATTTACAGTTTTGCTGGCTATGATCATTCATGTTCGCACTGTAACAAAATATCAAAAAAAATGTAATTACAATCAGGCGCCAGCAGCAATACTGTGATTGACTGGCCACAACCTGAGAGAAAAGTTGCGGCTGCCATATTGTTAATTGCCACACGGTTCCCTGAAGGGGAAATAAAGTGTAAATAGGATATAGGGGGCAGGATAGAGGTATCCTGACCCAATGGGACTGATGGCGGGGTCAGTGAGGAACACCTCATGGGCAAACAATTGTCCATAAATGATTTTTTGGGGGGCATGCAAGGGCCATTCATCACTAGCCTAGATGAACAGACACCTCCTCATCAAGGTTAAGGTCCATAAGTTATAATACCAGAACATCACCACCGCGAATATTGGTTGGAATGCAATCAAATGCAAGGTATTACAAAATACTACTTTGGCTAGCATGGTACCCCTTGAAGAGTTTTTCAACTGGGTACTGTTTGTCACACTGTGTAATAGCACACATGCATTCTAGCACACGTTTCCTCACCTTGTTTATCATTCTACCACTATAATAAGAGATTGCACAGGCACTTCAAGGCATACGCACAATAGTCTGAGCTACAGGTTAAATCTTTAGAAATTTGAATTCACGATCAGCATCTAGAATAGCAAAGGACAATATATGCTTGCTAGATTTACATGCCTTACTATTGTCACCCGTTCTAAAACCACCCCATCTGAAAGGTGCTGACTCACTTTCCGTTGTGGAGACCATATTCCCACAAAGAATGTCTTTAAGAGACCTACTCCTTCTAAAAGTAATTCCTGGATGGTCTGTCACATATTTACCTATTTTCTGATCAGTTTGAAATGTGTGCCAATGTTTGTGCAGCACAATTTTGATAGTTAAACCTGCTTACTGTAGGTGGTGAAAAATCACATTGGTTCTGATTCAGCAGAGTTTTCTTTCTATCCACCAACAGTGCTTTTCTTTTCACATGGTCTACATTCACATTGCCGGCCTGGCCGGGGCGATCCGCCCGCCATCCAAATGGGCCCCTAGGTATGAGTTACTATCTATATCAAAAATAGAGTGGTGTTTGTGTAAGTGTGTAGCTTAGTAAATATAAGAATGATCAATTGTTTGCATAAGTGAGTAGGATGATTGCATACATGAATAGGATGTGTACTCGTGTGTAATGTTGATGTAGGTGTATAAGTATATTTAATAGTGTTCTATTAATCTTTGTTAGCATGTATGAGTGAATCTATAGGTAAGTGTTTAGATGTGTGTGTGTAGATGTAGGAATCACTAAGTGGGTTTTTATTAACTTGTTTTGGTGTGTCAATGGTTTCAAGTATGGTACTTCATATTTTATAAAGAGTGTTGAAAAGTTATACTAGTGTATGATAAGATTGTCACGTGGACGATGTCATCAGTGATGTCATTAGTGATGTCATTTGAGATGTCATCAGTGATGTCACTGACCATGTCATGAATGATGTAATATGTGACATCATCAGCAGTGGATTGCAGGCGCGCAAGTTATAGTTAGTACAACTAACTATGACGGGGGTATATTAATGGTTGTGTACGAGTGAAATGTCCAACTAACTATAACACTCAGTGAATTTCTGAGGTTTTTTAAATGCTAATTCCTAACTATAACTTTTCTGAAACCTATGGTTTTTTCAGTGAATATAAAGGTTTTTTAAATGCTAATTCCTAACTATAACATGTCTGAAACCTATGTTTTTTTTGTGAATTTCAAAGGTTTTGTAAATGACAATTTTCAAATGTATTTATTCTTCTATTTATTTTTTTGATACTGATTTACTAAATTTTTTTAAACTATTTATTTTAAGATATTTTATTTTTTAAATTACATTACATTGTGTCGTCCCCTTCCATTTACTTTTTTTGGGCCCTGGAGACCCCATCCTCCGGGGCCTCACCTGCAAATCTAAATCTATTCATTTTGTTTTATAGGAAGGGGATTCCTATGGAAGGAAATACAAGTTACTTCTAAGTATGCTTAGAATTACTTTTCTGGGTCAGTGCTGGGCTAAAAGATGCAGCACTGGGTTCTCTCCTGATAACAGGTGAGTAAATTGGAATTCATTGTTAGGATGTTTTTAGGTGAAAATTTTAAAGGGCCAAAACTCCATACTTAGAAGAAGTGAAACCAGTCAATGTTAGCCTATGGAAGGAAATTCACTTAGCAGGTAAGTAGTGTTATCGTTACCTTTTCTTACTCAGTGGTGGATCCTGGATCCAGCTCTGCTGCATCTCCTCTAAACAGTTGAATGAATGCAAATTATGAAAGACGCGCAGAAGCCCACGTTTCTTTTTTTTTCAATATCGCTAGAATGCGCAGATCATACGCGCACCCCGCGATTTTTCCTCTGAGGAGTCCTAGAGGGTTAGGGTGTGTCTACCCTCCCCCTTTTCAAGTTTTAAACACACATTTCACAAACTTCTTCAGCCTCCCTTCTACCGAGGCATAAATGACTGCCAACAGTTTCTAGTTTCGAATGTTGACAACCACGTGACAGCCAATTAGCATTCAGCGCGTGATCGGAAGGGTGCACTTATGGCACGATGACAATGCGCGCAGTATCCAAATTCATTTTTTTTATTGGAAGAGACTTGCGTAGCCCCCCTCCCGTGGCCAATTCCGGGCACCGGGGACCCCATCCCCCAGGGTATGGCCAATAATTTTTTTTGTTTATTATGGAGGAAGGTTGCCTCTTCAAGGCCCCGGAGAGCGCATTCCGTGGAGCCGGCCTTTTTAAAAATATATTTTTGTTACTAGGGAGGGGGCCGCGTGGCCCTTCTCCCGCGCCACTTGTAGTCCCGGGGAGCCCATCCCCCAGGGCTGTCCCTCACTGTTGGGGACCGTGGGGGGTCTCCAATCCCATGCGCATGCGTGCTAATGTTGTGCATGCACACAATACGTCCCACCATCTGGCCGTGTACCCCTAACGTATTTCATTTTATTTGCGCATGCTCAGTTACAACATGCCCAATCACAGCTCTCACACCCAGTGACATCATGCTCAACCAATCATCGTTCTGCAAAGCATTTATAACCTTCCAACTTTCTCTGTTCGTATCCACTTCTTCGTAGGTGAGCACTTTTGTTAAGGATAATTAAATTAATGCATCTGAACAATCTTTAAGTACCGCGTAAATGCAAGCTTCTTTCCTCTTCTTTGGACGTTCTTCAGGAATTAAATCTCCCTCTGAAGAACTGCTGCAAGATGACTCCATTGCTCTTATTATTGTGTTCTTCCTTCTATTTGAGAAGATTCTCAGAACAAATGCTACTTCTTAGAAAGTCAAAGTCGAATAATTATAATGGGACGGAACTTTCAACAGTCGCAATAGGAAAAGTTATGAACCAATCAAATCTCTACTTTTTAAGTCACAGGGCTCTGTGTACGCTTATGATGCGCTTGCGCAGCTCTTTCAATACGAGTACGCATGATGTTCTACCGCGATTTGTGTAATTCATTTTAAAAGTAATATATGATTATTACAAGTATTAAAATAATTCAGTTATCCCAAATGTCTACCCTTGGTATGTACATTAAATACATTAAATACATACATGTTTTAAACCAAGTAGAAACATTGCCCCCTTTTGCGCACAGAACGCCGTACATGACGTCACACTGAAGCTTTAACGCGACGCGTAACGTCAAAGCATATTCGTACCGTATGCGCGGGTACACGCTGAGTATGATAAGCAGTACAAACTATGGTGCAATCACCTTTCAGTGACAAATCAGAGCTCAGGGCGCGCTAAGGAGAATGATTAGAAGTGCTGACTCATTGCACATCCGATTCTGGGCATGCCTCTGCGTACATTATAACACCGCCCCCATCTCTCTCCGTTGTTAATTGTTAGTGCACATACTCATACTTGCACATGCGCGGGGCACGCCCGCCCACACTACCCACATGCCACCACCTAGCATGCTTGCTATCATTTAGCCTGGAAACCAATACATTACCCAATGGGATGTCCCCCAGGTCCATCATTCTTGCAGACTGCGAAAACGCTACCAATGACGGCCCTGGGCTTGGTTTGGTCAGCCCTCGCAGTTCCCATATAATGCGGGCACTGACGTGAGCACGCTCTCTTTTGCCTGCCTGTGCTGCGGTGACAGACAGACTGCAAGACTCAGCGACGACAGAAGCAAAGGTAAGAGAAGACGTCACAACATCAGCCTCCACTGTAAATTGTATATGCATAAAGCTATTTTTTTATCCTTCATATGGCTTTCCTACACCTCAATGGTTTTAAATTGTACTTACATAATTGAAATATTTCTTTATAAGTCACGAGGTCCTATACACCTCTAATCTTAAAAATTGTGCGTGCATACATTTCGGTGTTGTATTTCTGTACTACGCCACGTGCTTAGGCCTCTATTATCATTAATTGTGCGTCCATGATAGAATTTTTTTTTATGCGTCACAAGGCCGTCCCAGGCCTCTATTAACGTATTGATCTTCCTTTGTTTGCTGGAGCTGCAACAGTCTTAACTACGGAACCCACATTAAAATTCACTTTTGATAGTAGTTACACAACTCAGTTTACGATGACTAATCAAAATGTCCTTTTGTTTCCTTCACCAAACATCGTTCAGAAGCAACCAAGGCCTATCGAGCAACAGCAATGGAATTCTCTGCAACTTATTGAATATACTTTGACGTATAGAAGCAGACTTCAAGTCGAATGGTGAACTCCGGTGGCCGCACTCTTTATACAAGGTAAGCACAGCACCCTAGATCTACAAATCCTTCATAGGAATACATTAGAAATAAGTCGCCATAACGGGCGTCAGTAACGCAGTAGGCACTTCCATATAGACACCACTTGAACGTGGCACAATAACAACTGAAATATACCAGGTACACTGCACTCGTAAAACTGTAGTGTTAGCTTTATTTGTGAAACGAGAGAGGGCCATATTATCAACCCTGGGCGACAAAATTATCGCCACTTTATCGGCAGCAAACTGCCGCTAAAGTGGCCATAATAGGTTTGATATTATGCTCTATGAAATTCCAATCGAAGCTCATGTTAGATGTGAAGGACATCAGACATGAGCTTCGATTGGAATTCCATAGAGTATATTATCAAACCCATTATCCCCACTTTAGCGACACTTTCCTGCCGATAAAGTGGCAATAATTTTGTCACCCAGGCTTGATATTATGGCCCAGAGTGCGTAGTGTACAGCAGCTTCTCTGTAAAATCTATAATTACCTCCGAGCAGTGACAGCAGATAGGTTACAACAGTCTGACAAACAGATCCACAACCTTATTACGCCACCTTTGAGTCACTTTTAACATGGCTAAAGTGATGCAAGGAGCTAGTAAATGTACGTCTCACTTTTCAAGACAAAATCTCAACTCCAGACTCTGCGACACAGTTTTAATGTTGTTTCCTCTCTCTTTCTCTCTCTCTCACTCTCTGTGACATCATTTCTCTTTCTCTCTTAAACTTAGACACTGCTGTCTGCTTGGACGTGTAGAAGATCAGCCCAACTGAAGTTGTCAATCCAACTGGCTGCAGTGTTTGGCCGCAAGGTTTATGCAACGGTAAGCACAGAGGCCTAGATCTACAAAGCCTTCATAGGAATGCATTAGAAATAAGTCACCATAATGGGTGTCAGTAACGCAATAGGCACTTCCATATAGACACCACTTGAATGCGGCACTATAACAGAACTGGAATGTACGAGTCACACTGCACACGTAAAACCGTAGAGTTACCAAAACTTGTAGGGGCATATTATCAAGAACGTGGATAAAATTATCGCCGTTTCAGCTGCAGGAAACTGCCGCTAAAGCGGCGATAATGGGCTTGATAATATGCCCTTGTGAATTCCCATAGTAGCCCAGGTTAACACCAGAACCTGGACTGCTATGGGAATTCACAACAGCATATTATCAAGCCCATTATTGCCCCTTTAGCTGCAGTTTCCTGCCGCTGAAACGGCGATAATTTTATCGCCGTTCTTGATAATATGCCCCGTAATGCTTCAGCTCATTTACTCACATCTACATAATTTTAAACTCTAATTTTCTTTTTTCTTTTGCAGATTACCAATCGGACACCTTTTGGAATCCATTTCACAATTTGTTTATAACATTGTTTAAGTTATTTTTTCAGTTCTAATATAGTTATAATTGAGTTTAATTTATATTTATTGTTTAATAAAAGTTAATTAAAAAAATACATACTTCTTTTATTTTGTGGGGGAGGGGTATGACGACCCACAATAAAAATATTGTTAAAATACTATAGTAAGATATTCAAGATTAGGATTGAAAACTACTGAGTTCTAACTAACAGATATAATAAAAACAACGGTGAGAAACTACTAAAAGGGCGGTGGACGGAGTACGTAATCAACGTTTGGGGCCTCGGCACTGCCTTTCAAATAAATATATAAAAATATGACTATTAATACTGTACAAAAGTACAGCAGCTTATGACACACACGAACCGGGAAAAGAAAACGACTTACTAACTGATATAAAGAAAGGTTTGCTTGTTGACCTTGAAGAAAAAGAAAACGTGGGTTTTGAAACGACGCTGAGCATGCGAAGAGAGTACAACTGCTACAACAAAAAAAAGGAAAGCTTTACATAATATTATAGAAATGAAGGAGCATATTATCAACAAAAGGCGATACATTATCGCCGCTTTTATCGACAGGAAACTGCCGATAAAGCGGCGATAATTTGATTGATAATAGGCCCTTGTAACTTCCCATAGCAGCCCAGGTTCTGGTGTTAACCTGGGCTCCTATGGTTATTCACAAGGACATATTACCAAGCCCATTATCGCCGCTTTATCAAAGCGACGATAATGTATCGCCTTTTGTTGATAATATCGCTCATTGCTCTTTTTTTGACCAGTAAACTTAGGGGCATATTATCAAGAACCGGTGTTACAATTATCGCCGTTTTATTGGCAAGAAACTGCCGATAAAACGGCAATAATGACCATGATACTACACCCTTGTTATTTCCCATAAAAGCCCATGTTAACACCAGAACATAGGCTTCTATGGCAATTAACAAGGACGTATTATCAAGCCCACCCTCCCAACATTAATAAAAAACTCCAGACAATGCAGGTACCCGGAGCTGGAAGGTCATTTTACATATCACTGCCCCAGAAATGTGGCGTTCCCCGCGACGTGTACAGGGAGAGAGCGAGAGAGACCTCAACATTTTTTTTTTTAAAACACCCGAGGGGTGTCGCTCACCGAGACTGCGGGGAGTAGGACCGTAACTCCCCCCATACTTCAAAATAAAACCAGAGGAGTTCCGTTCCCCAGTGCTCGGGGCACCTTACAAGCCCCCATTATGCAGAAAAATTGCCCCCGTAATTTGCCCCCCCCCCGGACCTAATGAATAAAACGGACTTCTACTTTTTTTTCACCTTTTCCACCGCGTCCAAGTCCTGCACAAGTACCCCGCCATTTTTTATTTAAAAAAAAAATAAAAATTGAGCCTAAAGATCCATGTACCACCCCCTGACCAAGACCATAGGCTCAGAATGTTTCTACCCTGTCCCGTTTCCTTATTTCTCAACTTTGTTTTACTGTTTTCTTGTGACTCTGCTCTCCCGACAAACAACATGGCTGCCAACACTTCCTGGTTTGGAGTATTAACAGCCATTCAGCATGCAGCTCCTGCTCACAATTGTACGTATTTCCATACGCGTACGCCATGATTTTTCTGTAAAATAAATAAATAAAAAATAGAGCCTAAACATCCATGTACGACCCCCTGAGCAAGCCTAGAGGGTCAGAATGGCTCTACCCTACCCCCTTCCCTTATTTCTCAACTTTATTTTACTGTTTTCTTGTGACTCGGTTCTAGCGAGGCACAAGATGGCCGCCAACACTTCCTGGTTTCGAGTGTTGACAGACAGTTCACAGTCAATCAGCATGCAGCTCGCGCTCGTAATTGAACAGATGTCAGTACGCGTGCTGAACTCCGTCTCTAGATATCACTATGATTTTACTTGCAATTTTCTCAGAAACTCTACCTCTCTGCCAAATTTCGTGTAATTCTGTTCAGCCGTTCGGGCTGTAGCCCTGGCTAAAGGTCCCTATGGAAAATTGCATGGGGAAAACACGTTGTGGGACCCCCCTTTTTTCTCGGCCACCACTTGACAAATCACCCTCAAACTTTCAGGGAAGGAGCGGAACCGAGCAGGCCATTTTCTTGCAGAAATTCACAAATATTCGTCTACCAGCGCCAAAGTTATTCTAAATAGAATGTTGTGGATTTCCTATGGAAACTAGGTCCTAACTATAACTACCTACTGGCGACTGTAGGTATTATATATATATATATATATATATATATATATATATATATATATATATATATATATATATATATATATATATATATATATATATATATATATATATATATATATATATATATATATACTTGAAGATGAAGGATCACAAGAAAACAACAGCCAGCCAGGGCAAAAATCTGGATCCCAAAGGATACAATGAGTCACAAAGAAATAAAATATCCAAGAAAGAAGTGGCTCAAACAGATATATTCACCAAAGAACAAAAATATATTTCCACTACAACGTTTCAGCTTCCGCCTTCCTCAGGTAGTTTCAAGATGGTAAGCTCAGTGGCTGCACAGATGACATCAGATTCAAGACCTATTGCACTCTCTATACTTGTCAGTAAATATCTCAATAACTGACATCCACAATTAAGATCATTGGTGAAGCCTGCACTGTATGAAGCAACGGTATTGGCAGACTGGCAATCAGGAAATGCAGAAAAGAGAAGACATGGATGCATACAGTGAAGTAGAGTGAATTACAGTGCAAACAGTAACTGGGATAAGTAAGGCAGAACTGGACCATAGAGGGTGTAATGCACTGTGTATATATATATATATATAATTTAATTTTTTTATGTGTTCCATGGTAGGTCTTCTGGCTGACAAACAAGCTAAATCCACAAATATGTGAATAAAATATAAAATGGAAAAAGAACAATTGATGAACAGAATGCAGAACAATATCTACTGGTCCTAGGATGCTTGTTTCCAGTCCAGGGAGGACCTAACTTGGCAGTTCGGGCTGGACTGTTCCCATGAGGCACAGGGTCAAGACTGATTTGCATATGGTCGGGTCTAAACTGGAGTGGCATGGTGAGCAAAAGAATGATGGATTTAACCCAGATATCTTGACTGGGTGGGGGGGAATGTTAGGATTTGTTCTGCATTCTGACAATCAATTGTGTGTCTTTTGCTTTCTTGCACTAAGGGCATCATTAGGATGGCGGACGGACCTGCGTCCGTCCGCCACCCCCGTGGAAGAGGGACCGTCCGCATGGGCAGCGGCGGTCCCTCCATGCAAATTAGTATGTGACCGCCACCCTGGCGGTCACATCCTGGATCTTTAACCTTGCGGCGGGTGCTGCTTGAAGCAGCACCCGCCGCAAGGTTAAAAAAGCATGTTTCACATTTACATCCACAAAGCGGCAGGCACCGTTCTGTGCCTGCCGCTTTGTGCATGCAAATGGAGGGGGGTACCATAGGTACCCTCTATGTGCACCCCCAACCCCCCTTTACCCTGGGGGCCCGCAAGGGCCCCCCAGAAGCAAAGGTCCACATGCTTTTCCACGGCGGAAAAACCGCCGCGGAAAAGCATGTTTACTCATGCTTCCTAATTTGGCTGACGGTGTCTTGCAGACACCGCCACCAAATGGCCCGGCAAAACCCGCAGATCAGCGGCGGACGGACCTGGGGTGGCATGGTGAGCAAAAGAATGATGGATTTAACCCAGATCTCTTGACTGGGGGTGAATGTTTTAGATTTGTTCTGCATTCCATCCGTCATTTGTGTGTAAAATATAAAATGGAACACAATCTCATAAGCTCTTCTTGACAAGGCATTACTGCCTGAATGGTTGACCTTATACTGAATCCTACCAAAGCAGAACTTGTGCTTGATGCCAAATGCAGCAAACATAAATAAGCACAAACATGACTGCTCTAGTTAAATCTTGTTGGCATCACTCCTTGACTCATTAACAGTGCTAAATCCATGGGCTTCTACATTGACTCAAACCTCTGTTTTAGAGCTCACGAAATAAAGGCTGCCTGGCATCAACTAGCGATGCTCTGCAGAGTGCAACACTTACTATCTAAAGCAGATTTCAATACCACAATCAAATCTCAGGACCTTAACCATCTTATCAAAGACAACATTGTTGGCTGGCACACTGCAGATGTCTTGACTCTAATGAAGTAATTGCTGAATGCAGTGGTCACCTTCCTCAAAGACCTTTACAAGTGTTATAGTATAACAACAATCAACAGAGAAGTCTGCTTACTCCCATTTCTTGCATGCATCAGATTCAAGACCTATTGCACTCTCTATACTTGTCAGTAAATATCTCAATAACTGACATCCACAATTAAGATCATTGGTGAAACCTGCACTGTATAAAGCAACGGTATTGGCAGACTGGCAATCAGGAAATGCAGAAAAGAGAAGACATGGATGCATACAGTAAAGTAGAGTGAATTACAGTGCAAACAGTAACTGGGATAAGTAAGGCAGAACTGGACCATTAGAGGGTGTAATGCACTGTATAGTGAGAGGTTTTTTCTTTATTTACCAGTTTTATGAGAGATGCATTCAAGACATGGTTACTCACTGAGATTTTGCAATTTAACAAAGCACGATGCAGAATAGAAGCCCATTACATTTCTAGCAAATCCTGCCCAACTCCAGACTCACCACCAATTCACAAAGCCCATACCACTAACTTATATCTGTACATAGCATCTGCCCTTTCTCAAATGGGGCCGCCTCACTAGTGGCGCCATCCTTCTCTTCCCCACTTGTATGAAAAAAAGAAAAGTAAACCACCTGGATGCATCGCAGGGAACAATGACCCCACTCCAGTGGGAACAATCCTGTCCGGTTGTAGCACAGTTGGGGGCTGCGCTGGACGCAAACAAATAACTCCTGAGGGGCCCCCAGATATCTCTCGGACGGGACGTCAGTGGCTAAGTGCTAGCATATAATTCACTATTCATATTGCAATATGTTAAACTATTGAGCCAGCCTTTTACTGTTGGGGAGGCTTTATCTCGATCTATCTCTCTCTTCGCCAGCTGCAAAACAATTGCCATAAATTTATGAACCCCTTTCGGGAAACCAAACACGTAACCCAAAAGCGCAGTCTCAGGTGTTGGTGTTATCTTCAGACTTGTCATTTCCCCAATACCTCAATACACTTCTTGCCAATAGGTCCCAATTTTAACACAATTCCAAGCAAGATGCACAAAGTCAGCATGTGGCGCCCCACATTTCAAACAGCTATGTGTCCTGTCTGTATCAATAGTGTGCATTTTCTCAGGTGTCATGTAGATTCTCCACAAAAATTTAAAGTGTAGCAATTTATGTTGGCTGTTCAGAGAGACCTCTTTGGTTTGCGTGCAGCAAAAACTCCATTGCGCGTCCAGAATGGGGTGTCCTAAATCTCTTTCCCAAGCTTCTCTGACCTTAGCGTCTCTGCTGGGAACCAGTGCAACACACGCTCCATGTAATTTGGAAATAAGGTGCTCTCCCCCTGGGCTCTCAATTATCGTGGTTAGTGGGACAAAGGGTTTGGGCTCCACAGGGAACCCCGGAATTCCTGCTCTTAGTGCACAGCGAACCTGGTTTAGGATAAAATGGTCCATAAAAGATGCCTCACTAAATCTCCCCTCCTCTGAACTAGAGAAGACATGCCTCCCAGTGCATAAATCCCCAATTCTACATATGTCGTATTTGGAAAGTGTGCGCTCCACCAATTTCTTCTCCATGATGGGTATCCATGGGTTATTTAAGATTGGGCTCTCAGGAGAATATAAAATGTGAGCTCCGGTGACTCTAATTACCTTCTGCCAGGCCCAGCTGGTAGTTGAAACAGTTTGACTATCCCGGGGGTCACTAGGGAGTCCCAGTGGCAGCACCATGTTCAGAGAGGCAGGTAAGACTAAATCTGCCCCAGGCCTAGTCCGGGAATCAGGATGATACCAGAAGTGCGCATAACTGCATTGCGTGACCAAATAGTATAATTGGAGGTTTGGAACACTGAATCCTCCTCTGTCATATGGTAGGGTCATAACATCCCAGCTAACCCTGGATCTTTCACACCCCCAAACCAACCTAATGAGATGAGAGCGCAACGTGAGAAAGAATCTATTAGGGAGCGGGATGGGAATATAGTTTAATGAACACAAAAATTTGGGGAGGACTTTTTATTAATGTGACCTGGCCCACAAGCGAGAGGGGTAGTCGCAGCCATCTTTCCACCTTTAGTTCTAATTTATGTATTGTATAGCGGGCCATAGTTCAATCAGATTATTTGTTCTGCTTATGAATATATATTCCCAGATATTTGGTCGAGTCCTCACCCCTCTCGTGAGGATATTCACAGCTCCATTTCCCGGTGCAACAGGTGAGGGGAATATCACTGACTTGCTCCAATTAATGCCCAAGCCAGAAAACCGTCCAAACCATACAATCGCTCTAATAAGAGGTTCTAGGTTCTCCTGTGGGTTCCGAACGTATAGGATGATATCGCCCACATATAAAGATTAAAGGAGAGGACCTGTTCTGAACTGGAGTCCTCTATGCACATGTCTTTCCTGAAAATGTCTGACCAGAGGGTCCATAGCTAAAATAGAAAGCAGAGATGATAGTGGGCTACTCTGCCTTGTGCTTCGTGAGAGATTAAACGAACACAAAGGTGTACCGTTTAAGCGTAGTCTAGCAGTCGGGCAGCATGTTACAGCGCTGTATGGTCAATAAAACCTCTTGGCATACCCATCCCCCGCATCACTGCTAGAAAAAAAGGCCACTCCAAGGAGTCAAAGGCTGTTTCGGTATCAAGAAGGACTGACGCAGCTGGAACTTCCAGTGCAATCCTATGCAGCACAGCTAACAGAGTTCTCAGATTGAAGGAGGTTGATCTGTGGGGGACGAACCCTGACTGAGACGGGGAAATTATTCTGTCTAACAACAATTCCAGCCTTAACGCATTCATTTTGGCCGACATTTTATAATATAGATTTAAAAGGAAAAGTGGCCTGTATGACCCGAATGCCAGCAGGTCTTTTCCTGGTTAAGGGGCAGTGGAGCTGTTTATTGCATCTATGGCACTAATGATCTTTTCTGTGGAGAATGGCTCAACTAGGAATGCTTGCATAAATTTCTCAAGCCATACCAAGACTATCTCAGCCAGGAACTCCTCCTAGTCTGATGCATTGTGAGATACGTTTATAGCGTGGCGTAGTATGATAAAATACGTCCCGGATTTCTGGGGTTTCTGTGAGAATCTGGCCTGTCGGGATCTAATTCCGGTGATGCATGACCATCCAGAGGGGGCCTTAAAAGTTGTGACAATGTGCGGCCCGGTCTCTCGCCCTCTCCGTAGCAGAGAGTGGCCCATTTGCTTAAAAATGAGTTTCCTGTTCCGCTTCTTCCCTGAATTCAGCCAAGAGGGTCAAGTGGGGGCCAAACTGTATAGTGAGAGAGATGAGAGAAGATTGGGGAGGGTTACTTTCCAGCACTCTTCTTTACTTCACTTAAGAAAAATCCCACTGCCTTATATTGCTTGTTGAGATATCTCTATTGTAGAGCATGTTTTAATATATTTTGGCTATGCTGAACACTTCAAACGCTATCTTTTTTAGAAATGTAGATATATTTTGGAATGTGTCACTACTACTGCAGCCAGAGAAGGCAATGACACAGTTTGGTATGTTGGACATAAGGATTTGAAACTAGGTTGTGAATGACAAAATGAGAAGTCTAAATCAGGACCATTTGACCAAGGTACAGATCTGTCCAAGCTAGGAATGTCATGAGATTTTTGCACCTGAGCCCTTTGATACCTTGTATCACAGGGAATTGTTAATGTATTTCTTAATTTACCTTGTTTTTGGCCTGTGTCCCATAAAGTAAGTACAAAGGGAAGGAACCTCATTACTAAAGTGCTTGTACCGATTCTGTTGAAGTGATGATCCACTGTCCTGTTCCATTAATCAATCAATCAATCAATCAATCAAACATTTGTAGAGCCCACTAATCACCCATGAGGGTTTCAAGGTGCTGAGGGGGGAGAAGGGTGCAGCTACTGATCGAACAGCCAGGTCTTGAGAAGTCTCCTGAAGGTCAGCAGGTCCTGGGTCTGTCGCAGATGGGTGGGGAGGGTGTTCCATGTCTTGGCAGCGAAGTAGGAAAAAGATCTGCGGCCTGTGGTTGTCCTGTGGATGTGTGGAATAGTGTCGAGGGTGAGGTCAGCGGAGCGAAGCTGGCGGTTCGGGTGTAGAATGTGAGTCACTTGTTGAGGTATGCTGGGCCGGAGTTGTGGAGTGCTTTGTGAGTGTGGGTGAGGAGCTTGAAGATGATCCTCTTGTTGACTGGGAACTAGTGCAGGTTCCTCAGGTGGGCTGTGATGTCAGTGTGGTGGGGGATGTCGAGGATGAGGCGTGTGGAGGTGTTCTGTATGCCTTGTAGTCTTTTCTGGAGTTTGACCGTGTTTCCTGCATAGAGGGCGTTGCTGTAGTCCAGTCTGCTGCTGACAAGGGCCTGGGTGACCGTCCTTCTGGTTTTGGTGGGGATCCATCTGTATATCTTGCAAAGCAGGCGGAGGGTGTTGAAGCAGGAGGAGGAGACGGCGATGACTTGCTGGGTCATTGAGAGAAATGAGTCCAGGATGAACCCCAGGTTGAGTGCGTGGTCGGTGGGCTTCGGTGCAGTTCCCAGATTGGGCGGCCACCAAGAGTCATCCCAGGCGGAGGGGGTGTGGCCAAGGATGAGGACCTCTGTTTAGTCTGAGTTGAGTTTCAGGTGACTGTTCTTCATCCAGTCGGCTACTGCCTTTATTCCTTCACGGAAGTTGGTTTTGGCGGTGGCAGGGTCCTTGGTGAGTGAGAGGATCAGCTGTGTGTGATCGGCATAGGATATGATGTTGAGGTTGTGTGAGCGGACGATGTTGGAGAGCGGTGCCATGAAGACGTTGGCCTGAGGAATGATTTCTTGGGGCACGCCGCAGGAGATCTTGGTGGCTTCAGATCGGAATGGGGGAGGCAGACCCTCTGGGTTCTGTCAGTGAGGAAGGAGGTGATCCAGTCCAGGGCTTTGTCCCGGATCCCTGCGTCGGGGAGGTATGTGCGTAGGGTGCGGTGGCAGATGGTGTCAAAGGTGGCCGAGAGGTCCAGGAGGATGTTCTCCTCGAGGTAGTGGGTCAGTTGCCTGTTGACGATCTTCTCGATGACTTTCGCCGGGTACGGCAGCAGGGAGATGGGCCAGACGTTCTTTAGGTCTTTTGGGTCCACTGTGGGTTTCTTGAGAAGGGCGTTGATCTCGACATGCTTCCAGCTTTCGGGATGGTGGGGGTCTCAAAGGTTCCATGAAGTGTTTGTCACTCATGAGAAAAAAGTGAGGCCACAACTAATAATTTGGCAAACAAGGTGGTCTAGAAGTGGTTCAAACAACTACGCTAAATTATATAGAACACGTTGTGCAGCAGATTCACAAGTTCCACATGGGTTATGGAAATTGCATAGTTACACAATTGTGGTTGTTGCATCAATTCTGCGCATCAACTAAAACATTTATGTAATAGGGTTGGCATCCCAATATCACTCTAGTATGGCCTTCTGTTCCTGGATGTGTCCAGTTCTATTACCAATAAACACATCCACTGATGGTGATTTTTTGAAAAAATTTTTTATTGAGATTTGTATTAACAAATGCATTACCGCCTTTCCAAGGATTGTATGGTGGTACAGTAACTCAAACAATGACACAGCTAGACAGTACAGGCAATTATTAAGACGGAGCTGCTAATAAATGCACTGGTTGTTTGAGCAATGCGCCTATGTTGGCTAGGTTACTAAGGCTTGCATCTGTGGTGCTGGCCATGGTGTTGAATGAGCCTTGCAATGGTGATCCTAGGGTTAACCCTGAAAAGGTCTGAGTGATTAAGGCAGAAGAGGTGGTAAAGGCAGTGGTGGAGATGAAGGGGCTGATTACGATCCCTTTCGGAAAGCATTCTGACTGAATCAGTTCCGGAATGCTTTCCAGATGACTCAGATCGGGGGAGTCCGACCGAGCGATCTGGATGCATCCGGATGCTTCCAGATACGATTTGGTCAGACTCCCATTGACTTCAATGAGAGCCTGTGTTCTGAACGAGAACACAGGCTCCCATTGAACAAAAGGGTGGCTGGGGAAAATCGTGCACCCTGTGGCAGGCACCCCTTAGTACCTGCCACACTGTGCATGGTAGGAAAGGGGGACCCTTGGGTACTTCCACAGGCCTGATTCAAAGGGCCCCGGGTGAAGGGGGACCTGCTACAGGCCCCCAAAGACCGATTCCGACAGCCGTTTAGTTCCGGATAAACCAAATCGGAACGGCTGTCTGAATCTGTCATCGTAATAGCTCACTCAGAAACTGTGTCCATAGAGCTGTACGAATTGGCTCCGAAAGGCTTGACCTGTACGAAAGCCTTTTGGAACCGATTCAGACAGCTCAAATGATTGAGTTATTAGGTTTTGCCCTAGTGTCTTTTGTGCTGACCTACTGAAGTTTGCACTTTACACTAATGGTTACTGAGTTACTAAGGTATTAATAGTAACTGGGAGCAAAAGCTTGCATTGTGGAACTGGGGTTAAATGCATTTAAAATCCATATTACTCTTTGAGTGACAGCTTTGTTCATTTCAAGGTGGCCTAGCATTATTTTTAGGTGTGTTTGAAGCTCGCTTAATTTGATGTGTCCTAATTAACCAAAATTACAACAAAACCTACGTGAGATAACGTGGATTTATGCAAGGAGGGTGATCCAGCATTAAGTGCTATTTTCCTAGCACATAATGCAGCCTTGTGTCCAAAACTGACCCAAGCATGCATTTTGTGCTAAGAAAATAGCGCTAAATGCACCAGAATGCGAACATGGTCTGCCAGCAGCAACTCAAGCTCGCTAAATTCGTTACTCCTGTGCTCCTGTGGAAGGCTTTTTATGCCAAATTACTCATAATTATGAGAATGGGCGTACATACTTTTTGGTAATTTCATGTCAAGAGTATTGTATTGTATTGCAACATTTATATAGCACTTGCTACTCAAATTTGGGGTACTAGAGTGCTTGAGTAACACGAAATTAGTGAAATTATTCCAATCAATCACTTAAGCTTAATTAAAATTTCACCCGGGCCTAATTATTTTCTATCTAACTTCATGGTACATTGATGTGGAGTTAAGAATAGTAAATTTATATTTATTTACCCACACAATATTGTAGCAGTCAGCATTTTAGGTAAAATATTTTGATGATATTTGAAACTACTAGAGTATTCTCAGAATTTCTGTCACAATAGCAAAGAAGCAACTCATTCTTGTTAACAGTATTCTGAAATGCAAGCTCTGCCACCAGTATTACCACCTGAAATTACAAAAAATGTGTTCAAATTACAGGAACATGATTACAATCGGTCCCATCAAGCCGAACTATATGTTCTCTTCCTTACACTATGTTATCAATACAAAATGGCCACTGCTCAGCATCCTTCTTATCATAAACCACTGTTCAGCCACTTTATCGTTGCCAGATGTTGCAAACCCATGCTACGTTTATAGCCCAAAGAGGAAAAGACATTGAAACGCATTTTAGAGGTTCTTAAATAATTAGATTTATCTTCCACTGTCTCCAATGTAACCTCTGAATACCATATAGAACAGTGCTGTGAATATTGGAGGTCACCTTAAACGTTAATGCTTTATAGATACTTGTAAAACGTCAATTCAGAAGTTGGTAAGTGACTGTAAACATGAGGTGGAGAGCTCTGCACGATAATAAATTCAGTGTTATACTACCGAAGTGAAAAGCAAGAGGATGTAGGTAGAGGTTTATTCGTTGGTCCTTTATTGTCTGTCACATCTGCAGTGCATTATAAGTATGTATTGGATGGACCTTGGAGAGCCTACAGATAATTGAATGCTTCTTCCACTGGAGGTGTAGGATACAGTTACACTTGTAACATATACATGTCTTTCTTAGAGCACAGCCTTACACAGGGTCTATAAACAGGTCAATATGTTTGTGTGCTCTGTCATAGGCATTGGTGAGTCTGTTGCGCTGTGAGAAAGGGAAAGAAACATGCAAGGAGAAAAGATGCAGTGTATGGTGTGGAGGAATGCATAGCACTCTTACGAGGGTTGTCGATTTTCGGCCTGAGTGAACTGTTTCCAGCTCACAACTGAGGCCAAAACAAGTTTCTATACAAGGTCGACTTAGATGTGTCACATTAGGGAATTCAACATTGCTACAAAATGTATTTTAGGCTCTTCTGTCTCTAGAAATCATACCATGCACCACAGTTTCAGACAGACGCCATTGTCACTGGGTCCTCAGCAAAATGTATATCAAAATCATTGTCTTGTATCAATACGTTTACGGCTGTTTCTGAACTTTTTTCTCAAACGCACCTTTTTGTTTAACACTAGTTCTTATTTGTGATTAGTGCCATGCCTAAACATTCCATATCGCTGGGACACAGCTGCCCATAGAAGTCTGGGCACAGCGCAAGTCATTCCTTCTCTATCTGCATCCCCATATAAATCTTTGTGTCTTTAAATGTTTTTTTACTACTCCATTGATTAGAAGTATTGTAGGCATTTCCCTTTTAACTGTGCAAAACCTTCTGGCACTGAAAGTCTTTGCTAACAGAGGTTTATACTGATTGGTTGAGAAGGTTAAGAGGAAACAGCTACTGCCTCATTTAAACCTACCAAACAAGCACTCAAATATAATTGATTGTGTATTGCTGCCCTGTCGTTGTTCCTGAAAGTAGAAATTCAGAATGGCGAGGAAGGAAAATATAAACGTAAAACTTTAGGGTATTAGTTTGAGGGGAGTGGTGAGTATCCACCTCAAGTAATAACTACAGCCCTTGTCAGGATGAACCCTTAAAGTCATAAAATTACCCCAGGTTCAACCCCCTGGTAGCTATGGCACAGAAAATACAAGCTTAACTTAGAGGCAATGTGTAAAGTATTTATGCAGTATCAGTAAAAAAGTCAAAATGCAACACAAGAAATGAAGTTTAAGTACCACGCACTGTCATCTGGTTCCTCTCGAATGGTCCCTATGCACAAGTTCAGGCTGACCTCAACAGAGTGTGGGTTGGATACAGATACCTGGCATCCTTGGCACCGTTTTCCCCCTAACTTTTTGCCTACAGGCTTCCTTTTTTGCTTACTACGTTTTTGCTGGCTTTAGGATTCTGCACTTTACCACTGCTCACCAGTGCTAAAGTGCTCTCACCTTAAAACTTGGTTGAACTGGCTAATACTTAATTGGCATATTTAATGTATTTATAAGTCCATAGTAAAGTGGTGCTACCTATGCCCAGTTCCTGCAAAACTAAATGCTACTAGTGGGCCTGCAAAAAGAACAATTGCTGGACAGAATGCAGAACAATGTCATGCATTCACCCCAGTACAGAGATATGGAACTAAATCCATCGTTTTTTTGCTCCCCATGCCATTACAGTTTGAACCCAGCCATATGCAAATCAGTCTTGACCCTGTGCCCAACGGGAACAGTCCGGCATGAACTGCCAGGCCAGGTCCTCCCTGGGCTTGAAACAAGCATCCTAGGACCGGTTTTGGGGTTTCACCCCTCATCAGCGAGAATAACTTGACTCCAGTGGCATGGAGAGCGTGGTACCTACGTCCGGGCACACCAGTCCCACTTAGGGTGACAAATGCAAAAAGAACAGTTGATGGACAGAATGCAGAACAATGTCATACATTCACCCCAGTACAGAGATCTCGGCCTAAATCCATCTTTTTTTGCTCCCCATGGTATTCCATTTCAGTTTGAACCCAGCCATATGTAAATCAGTCTTGACCCTGCGCTCAATGGGAACAGTCCATTCTGAACTGCTAGGTCAGGTCCTCCCTGGACTGGAAACAAGTATCCTAGGACCGGTTTCGGGGTTTCACCCCTCGTCAGTCAGAATAGCTTGACTCCAGTGGCATGGAGAGCACAGGACCCACGTCTGTGCATACCCCTCCCACTCTGTGTGACAAATGTATAAAGAACAATTGATGGACAGAATGCAGAACAATGTCATACATTCATCCCAGTACAGAGATCTGGACCTAAATCCATTGTTTTCTTGCTCCCCATACCATTCCAATTTGATCCCAGCCATATGCAAATCAGTCTTGACCCTGCGCCCAATGGAAGCTGTCCAGCCCAAACTGCCAGGCCAGGTACACCCTGGACTAGAACCAAGCATCCTAGGACCGGTTTCGGGGTTTCATCCCTCTTCAGCCAGGATGCCACGAACTTAAGTAATGCTTTAAATTGTATCTCAGGCCTGACATTGCAGCCGTATGTGCAGTTGTACACTGCCATTTCGACCAGGCAAAATAAACCTTGTTCCCTTTGGGACACCTTTCTATTGGAACATATATTCTCAGGACACATATACAGAAACAACAAATACTGACATGATACTATATTGGTGAAGCAAAATGTAAAGATAGACAAAATAATAAGAATATGCTAGACAGTTTATTCATAGTACAAAGTGCACAATAGTTAAAATAATCAATAAAAACAAGGGACAGACAATTAAAACAAGGAAACACTCAAATTCCTATTGGTAAAAAGGAGGTACCAAGCAGAAACTCAATTCAGCAAAACATCAGAATTGTCTTCAATTAGTATATAGCACAATCCTCCTTTTTCTTAAGCATCGACGTGTTTCGGCGGACCTTCTAATAAAGCCACCTTCATCAGGTATACATATAAAGTCTTCCCACTTAATTCTGAAATTAAAAAAGATTTTTTAATAGAATGCATATATACATAGAACATTCTGCTAAAGCACATCTTACAATTACATTGCTTCAACCGGTGTTAAAAGTATCACAAAGCATTTACTCACATGTCATACTACAGAGTACAGAATTTACTAAGTACAGGGTTTACAACATCACTTCAACACAGAACAATTGATCATAGTGTTAATAGAAGTTAAAAAAAAAATTTTTTGTGACAAGGATATCTATAACATTCCATATTTAAAGGATAAAACACATTCAGGTATTTTCTTCCAGAACCTCATATATGTTCATCTATTATTACAGAATAGAGAATATTCTAATTATATCCTAATTCATTATCATATTGGAAACTAGTCTTTGTCTAAGGGACCAACTGATAAGATCTCCAAATTGGAGTTTAGTTATCCTCTTATCGTTTCTCAGAAGGATGTAAATGAGTTCATCCTGGTAGGTAATAGCTAAGGGGAACCAACAGGACCACCCTTATATAAAAATTCATATATAACCAATCACATACCTCTTAAGCGAATATGCTAATGTTTAAAAGTAGATCACTGCTACGTCCTCAATGTATCTCTCGTATTATGAGAAAGAGCTCCTACACATCAGCAACCTATGGTTACAGAGATAAATACATAAAGGCATATAGTATATTCCAACCCAAAGACATTAGCAATATTACGGCGCTTAACGTACACCAACATATGCACAAATAAACCTCACCTTTCGTAGTGCTTGTGTACGCAGTATGACGCAAATCCAGGATCTATATCTCTGATTAAACCAAAATGAGGTACTGACGAGTGCAATATGTTGTTGCAGTATAAACTACAGAAAAAAGGATAATGACCAGTAAATCAAGGGTTCATATATGCCTCCTTTTGCACAATCCAATTTTCCGGTAGCGATAAACGTATACTCACATCTTTAAAATAGAATCTGTGCTAAACACGCGGTACGTATATCAGACCTCCATAGGGCTTCTATAAAAACTGCCACCTACAAAACATAAGAGGCATAAGTCACTCACTAGATCTCCTATTTCTTACATTTTGACCCAAATGCGCCACCCCTGCACTGATACTCACATTAGTAGGCAAAGGTACACAGCAAATATGAAATGGCGACTCCTGAAAAGCGTCCTATTTCTTAGTAAGGTACCACCTAGAATGCAAGGAGACAGATATAATTACAGGTCATATCCAAATAAACGTCGAAACCAACCGCCCGCAACATCACCCATAGCAATTACCGTGATTGTAAGAGCGCCAGCATCCCGCGTGTCGTACAGCTCCAGCCTGCAGACTTGGAAGCCAACAAGGTGTATGGGCCGAACTTAAATACTCACTTAAACCGCGGCAACCCGTCGAAAATACGGATATCCGGGTCTAATTCAGTCTGATAATTCCTGTTTACTTACAAAATCATCACCATAAAGATAGGACTATGCGTGTTCCCTGATCAGACTCCGGCAAATATTTTATCAAAATGTATACTTTCAGTATATCATTACAGGAGTCAGGGATTATTTTGATAAAATATTTATATACTAGTGAGTGACTTATGCCACTTATGTTTTGTAGGTGGCAGTTTTTATAGAAGACTTTATATGTATACCTGATGAAGGTGGCTTTATTAGAAGGTCCGCCGAAACGCGTCGATGCTTAAGAAAAAGAGGATTGTGCTATATACTAATTGAAGACAATTCTGATGTTTTGCTGAATTGAGTTTCTGCTTAGTACCTCCTTTTTACCAATAGGAATTTGAGTGTTTCCTTGTTTTAATTGTCTGTCCCTTGTTTTTAATGATTATTTTAACTATTGTGCACTTTGTACTATGAATAAACTGTCTAGCATATTCTTATGATTTTGTATATCTTTACATTTTGCTTCACCAATATAGTATCATGTCAGTATTTGTTGTTTCTGTATATGTGTCCTGAGAATATATGTTCCAATAGAAAGGTGTCCCAAAGGGAATATTTGTTTGACGAAGGTCTATCGTGGTACTCCATCCCTTTGGTTGTGGGGTCCCTCTCTCTTTTACTAAAAATAAACCTTGTGCCAGGCCCACACTTTCTTTTTTAATACATATAAGTTTCCCCTATTGTAGGTCTTCAACACTCCAGAGGACAGGGTTGAATGTATCTTAAATGTAGGTCATATACTCTTAAGTCTTTCATGTTGTAGTAGTGAAAAGCTCTTACATTTGTTTTCACTCCTACAAGTCCTACCTCTTTGATAGGGCAGCATTGGAGTTCCTTTATTACATTCAATAAGCCGTATATTCCAAATGGGGGCAGGCAACCATTTCATGTTTGGTGTCTTTGGAATTGTAATGAAAAATCCTAATGTATGGTAAAGTCAGATTTTAAATTACAATTTTGAAAATGCTGGTTTTAGAATGTTGGGATTTTCCTGCATTAGCCATTTAGTGCTTGCAGCCTGTCCTGGGTCACATGAATGGATGTAGTTGTCAGTTGGGTTTTGTGTATTTACCTAGACAACCACATGCAATAAGGAGCTTAGATGAGTTTGGTTAGGCCATTACTGGCAGGATGGGAGGGAGGAGCCGAGCACAGGCTCACTTACACATGAATAAGCTGTTTTCTGCTTCCACACACAGGTCTGTATTCCGGTCGATAGTCTGGAGCCATGGCAAGAACGGCAGGTCAACTGTGCACTTCACAGGCGAGCCTCTAGAAGCTTTCCCCACTTCAAAGGCACAACTGGGTATAAATATGGACCTCAGACACCAACTCTTCAGTACACTTCTGGACATGTTGATACTATGCCAGGAAGAAGTACTGCTGTACTGCTCAAAGGACTGACACTCTGCTGGACTGCTGCTCTGCAGGAACTGCTGCCCTGCTGTGGTGACCAGCTCCATACTGCCCTGACCTGCTTCCTACTGCCTTCTTGCCTGGGTGAGAAGGACAAAACCTGCATCTGTTGAACCTAGGATCACCAGAGTGACTACAAGGGCTAGTTGGCTGACCTCCTGACTTGAGCCTCAGAGACAGAAGGCTCCAGCCTCCTTGAACTCAGCTCCTTGACTCTGCCATCAGTGATTCTACCTTGCCAAGTGGTGCCAGCCCAGTACTGGGCCCTTGGAAGTGGACCTACACTGTTCTGCAAACCTTTGTGGACCCAGCAGAACTGACACATCTCTGCTGCCTGGTGCAATTCTGATCACAACTTACAAATTGCTATCACTGCATGGGTTTCCCCAATCGCAGAGACTCGAATTGTATCACACGCCTCATCTTAACCACCACTAGATGACTCATCCTCAGCGCAGGTCCTTGCATCCCTCTTCGATGGCAGCCTTGATGACGATTCGAGACTCTGCATCACAGCTTATCCATCCTGGAACTGGCATATATATCCAATGCAGACCCTCGCAATACATGATTTCATATACATTGTTCAGCAGGCCTAACTGGGCCCCTGTAGCTTGCCCACACTCCATCACAGTTGGCCTGAACATGAGACTTTTTCCCAGTTTGGCATAAACAGATATCAACACTGGGCGCTTTGTGCTTTTTGGTACTATTTCCACTGAATTCTTTAAACTTGCATATCTCTGGTTCTTCTGATTGGATTTGTATTGTTTTGATCTTCTTTATATATTAAAATTAGTCTGTTTTTCTTAACCGGTGTGGGATCTGTTTTGTGTGGTTTTCTTCATTTTAGTACTATTTGAAGTGATTCACAACTCCTTTACACACTGCCTCTAAGTTAAGCCTGACTGCTCAGTGCCAAGCTATTAGAGGGATCAGCACAGGTTAATTTAGGGTTGGCTTTTGCCTCGCCCTTACAAGGACTGTGGTTGCCGCTTGACTAGGGCCCACATCCCAGTCAACTAGCAACCCAATTTCTCACATATACATAAACCAGGTTTGACCGAGTGTAAAGTTTCACCTTCAGACTTATTCTCTGAAAGGAAAGTTGAACTCCCTCAGCATGGCAAGGCAGCAAACTGTGGCTGAAGAGGGCACCACATTGTCAGATGGCTGCTCAACCAGACCTCAGTGAATCCACTGGCTTTTGGGGGGAACCTCAGAGCAGGAGAAATTTGAATGTCATGCTCAGTAAAGGTCCCACACTATCCAGACAGTTTTAGAGACTTCATCCAATAAAGGTTTCTACCTATGGACTTAATTTCTTGTTTCAGAGTTCAGATTCTACCAGTGGAGAAAGGCTCCAGCCTGTTGCCAAAGAGTGCTCCACAAGGCTGGATGCCTTCTCCGTGAGGTCCCGCTGAATCAGACTTGTTGCTGCAGATCAGCTCCACGCGGGAGCAACTTAAATCATTGACCGAGCAGCAATGCACCTTCATGCGATCGACTTGATATGTGAGTCCCAGTCCTCCAGATTTCTCTGGAGCCAAACAGTTTCTAAGTCCAAGACCCAAGGGTCCAGGACCTTGGGGATAGCACTTGGAAGTCAGGACTCACTCCAGCAGAAGCCGCAGCATGAGGATTCAAAGCAGTATCAGTTGGAACTTGTCAGCTGGACAGTTGCGGAAAAGGCCTCTTATAGCCTGTTGTGTCACTGTACCTTGACTAGGAGTTCAGCCTTATGATCCTTAAAGTCCAGTTCATTGTCCTAGGTACAAAAGGAAGAGGAGGTCCAGTCCTGTTGGCTCTTCTTTGGTCATGGACAGCAGGCCCGTCTAGTTCTCTTCATCCAGAGGTCCGGAAAAAATACTGTAGATGTCATATTTTTTTCCTGGCACCAGTCTGCTGCTGGAAAAAACTCCTAGTCACTCCCTAACCAATCAGGTACAAGGTCCCAGGGGTTACCATACCTACTTGCTTTATGAAGCATTTCATCTGAGTTCAGAGGACTAGCACGTAGCTCACTGCATAGTGGGGGGGTTTCCTGGAAGCTTGCTCCCACGTCTTTGTGACACTGCTGAGAGGGCCTCTGTGGCCTACTGCAACCGATCCCAGAGTGCCCCTTACTACCTAAATCCAAACTGGCATAACCTTTCTTCCCCTATGCAGAGCTCCTGTTCCAACCCAAGAGGCGTGGACAGGAAAATGAGCAACCCCTCCTCTGTGGATATTCTAACCAACTTCTGAGGGCAGCTCCTCTCCCACTAAGATTGGTGGCAGGTTGACGGGGGAACAAAGAAGGCCCCTGCTCAGGTATAAGCTAACATTTGCCTGTGACAGGGTAGGCCTCTTTAAAGTTAATCAAGTTTCTAGGAACAACCCAGATGGTCAACCTTCTAGAGGGACAGAAAACACGTCCCCACACCCAAACCTTTGTCCTACCCAGGGAGCAGTTTTCACACCTCATTAAGGGGGTAGTCACCTGCTAGATGACAGTTGTAGCTCATGCAAATAGAACTCCAAAGGATTTAGGCTGGGGCAAAGTGACTTTTTTTAAGTATCTTTTTCAAAATATTTATCACATATCTGACTTCACAATTGAACTGGGCTTGTGGGAAATATTTCCAAAAGATGTAAAATGCATTTTGAAATTGTTTCCTAGCCAGAGATAACATTACTAAGTGTAATATTGTATCTGTATGCTTTCTTATGGAATAGACAGCCCTGCTACAGTGAAAATAGCCTTTGGAGCCTTTTCACTGTAAGAACATGTTTAAAATTAAACTTTTACGTATCCTACTTTTAAATACAATGCAACCTGCCTTATGGCTAGTAAGACCTATTCATATTTGAAAGGAAGATTTAGGCCTGTCAAAGGTGGTTATTTTGACAGATTGAATTTGCAGTTTTAGAACTCTGCAGGCAGGCTACAAATTTTATGCCTGCAGCCATGTTTGCACTGTCACTGCAGTGGGTGGCACAATGGGCGATGTAGCCCACAGGTGATACTTAACTTTCAGGCCCTGGGTTTACCTTTTGTACTTTCACTACATCATTATTCAGATGGTGAAGAATGCTCTGGAGTAAGTATAGGAGACATTCAATGTTTGTATTATTGTTATACACCCAGAAAATATTTTGCCAAATGAGGAAACCCCTTCCCCAATACCCACAAGTTTACGTTTTTGTTAAATGAATTTATAAAACGCAAGGTATACCCGAGGGTGATTTGGCACTGATAGCTGGGCAAAGTAAGCGGGCATGGTGTAGGAGGCTTTTTACAGGTTAAGAAGCCAAGGTTTAAGGAGCTTTCTAAAAGCCAACAGCGAGGATGCTGATCTTATATGGAGGGGCAGAGTGTTCCCCAGTCTTATGGCTCCTGCGTGGAAGCTGCTGCCACCCCATCTAGTTTTCTTAAATCTAGATGGAGTGACCGTATACGTGCCCAGAGATCTAAGGTTCCTGGTAGGGATGTACCATGAGATGGTATTTCTCAGAAATTCTGGACCTATGCCATGTAGGGCCTTGAAGGTAAGATAGAGAGTTTTCAATTTGATGCAGTTGCTGACTGTCAATCAGTGCAATTCTTTAATGGCCTGGGATACAGTCAGATGTTTTGGAAGATTCAGCAGCACTCTGGCAACCGTGTTCTGCAAAACCTGTAATTTATTGAGGTGTTGTTTCTGCAGATTTATGTAAATGCTGTTACAGTAGTTTATTTTGGATAAAATGAGAGAGAAGATAAAAGTTTTTCTGGCGTCTATTGTAATACAAGGAGGAATCTTTCTGATGATTCTTAGTGTATTATATGATGTGGATATGATAAAATTAACCTATTTACTGAAATTAAGTTTGTCGTCCAGAATCACTCCCACTCTTTTAACCTTGGGAGAGCGGAGTCCCTGGTGGCCAACGTTCAGGAGTCCAAAAGCAGGGATTGTTTCCAAAGAACATCACTTCTGACTGCTCGGAATTTAGACTAAGACAATGGCTGTAAATCCAGGTGCAGATTTCTTTCATGCACATGTGAAGCTGAAAACTCGGGTTATTGGTCTTATTTGCAGCTGAGACCACAATTTGTGTGTCATCTGCGTAAGAAGTGAGTGAGAGAGACCAAAAGATTGAATCAGCGTGGCAAGGTCTACCACATATAGGTTGAATAGAGAGGGGCTCAGCGAAGACCCCTGCAGCACTCCACACGGAAGAGAAAACGTTTTTTAACTGAACTTGTCTAGCATCACAGAGTTTTCCCTATTATTTAGGAATGATCTAAGTAGGTCTAAGGCTGCTCCTTTAATACCCATAGTCTCAAGACGATGGCATAATGTTGGATTGTCCACCATATCGAAGGCCGCGAATGGGTCCAACAGAATCAGAGCTGCATTTCCTCCATCGTCAAGAAAAGTTTTAAGTTCGTCTGTGGTTTGATCAATGCAACCTGGAAGTGTTGCAGACCCTTTGCAAAACTAGTTGTGCTCCTAAGGTGGAACTGTCAGTAAAAATATTTGTAAAGATTACAACCCTCATAATGTGTTATTTCCCCAAGCATTTTGCATGACTCACCAGGCCAACTCTGCCTTAGCCTGCACTTTTCCTGCACCTAGAAATTAAAGTTAGGTAACATTTTGTGCACCTAGTATCACTTGCACAATATTTCTTCTAAATCACGTTACTCCCGAGTCAAGAGCTTTTGGATTATATGGTGTCAACATTTTTTGGGTAGAATTTGTGTATTTTTTACACATCCAATAGATTAAAAACTTGTTGGCCCAATTCAAGGCTTCCATTTTTGTAGAAACTTTGCCTAATACAGACAATATACAAAGGATCAACATAGCACCTCAATGCCCTGATGCCCACATTCTAGGCCAGCGAATAAAAGCCCCCTTTTAACACACAAACAAAACCTCAAATTTGAAAATATCACATTTCCCTCAAAACCTCAAGTTTGAAAATAGAACAATTCCCTCAACTTTCCACCTGTAAAAAAGTTCACGATACTGATTCATCTATCCCATACTAGTTTCTCATGTACCCCTATCATAAAAAGAAGCTTTGCAAATGAGATTCATAAACACCGTATGTCATGATTCCTCAAAGTTAACTCAACTAGGGACTGCAACATTTGAGCAAAATCTGACGTTAGTTCACCTTTTTAGGTTTCGCCTACAGTGCACATGCCCTATCTGCAAAAGCTATTGTCCTTGAAAATAAATCTTAAAGAGGGCTCAGAGTCTGAATATTACTTACATTCACTACTATTGGTTGGTTACCACATCACTCCTGTTTCCTTGTTTCCCATTGGTCAGCTGCTTCTCCTTTTGTCCAACTTCCTCCTGGGCTTGAGAGTCTTCGAGGTCCTCGTTCAAGCCATGGATCATGGACCAAGCACTGCTTTGTGTGTAGTGTGTCCAGTGTCCTTCCACTGGGCAGAAGCTACTTTTTTTTGTTACTTGCTAGCATGCACTCAGAGAGAGCATGCTTTTTAGTTCCTCTCCTACATTCCTGTTCTCCTCTCACTTCAAATGTAACCCCTGCTTTCACCTAGTCTCCAATTTGTTCCCCAGCCCCACAAGCACGCAGTGCAGGCTTTTTACAAGTTCCACAGCAGCGCAGGTTGCTTTGCAACTTGGTATAAAAGATAAATAACGTGCAATTACACGGTCAGTGCTGGCCATGTCATATCACTTTAAGCCATGTTACACAGCAGCTCAACTGCTTTGCAAGATGTAAAAGAAACAAGCATTGAAAATGCAATAGGTCTCGCCTTTGGTTAAGTTAAAACCATTTGCTTTGCTAATGGTATTGTATAGCAAAGGAAATGGCTTTAACTTAATGAAAGGCGAGACCTATTGCATTTTTAATGCTTGTTTTGCAAGCTGTGTCAGTTGGGAAACTGTCCTCCAGTTGGCTTAAACATCTGAACTTGACACATGAGAGCATGGTACAGCGTTGTTTTGATCAACTTTGGAGATGGCCTGGTAGATCAGACACAGCAGTGGTTTGTTAACGCACCTTTAAAATATATGATGTTATACCTAGGTATTTAGACTGCGTAGGTTTCTCTTCTGAGTTGCCACTGCTATCAGTGAGTCACTCTCACGTGCAGGCCAGGACGGCAATGGAGCCCAAAAGGAGTCTGTCATTTTTAGACTGGATGTGGCTAACCAAGGCAACATTTTTAATACTTTTACAGCCCAACTCCCGAAACAACATTTCATCTCACCAGCTAGAAGATAGTTTTCTCAAGATTGTTATTAAGAAAGACTTTTTTTATTTGAATAGAGTGTGTGTGTGTGTGTGTATATATTCCCTATTTATGGGTAGGGCCACTCAAATTATGCAATTTTGAGGCCATGATGTTTTTCCTGAATAATTATGGGTTTGCCAAATAATACATCATCTGCCGCATGATTTCAAGATTTTAACATAATATGTTTCTAGCTCAAATGTTACTAAAAATGCAGCAACATGTTACTACCCAGTGGAAGGCCCCCTCCCGAAGGTTAAATGTTCATCTTTCAGAAGCTTATTGCTGTAATTGTGTGTTAAAGTGGTGCTAATAAGGGGAAACCTTTACTAAGACAGACAATAGGTCTCACCTGTGGGAACTTATAAGTCTTTAGCCATGCAACAGTTTATGTTGTTGCACCAAGGATATTGTGCTGCATAACAAAATACTTATAAGGTCCCAAAAGCTAGACCTATTGGCTATGCCAATGCTGGTTTGGTCGGTTACTTGTGGACACTTTCTTTCGAGTTTTCGAAACGCCGGAGACTTGGGACCTTCCTCGAAGCTGGGAATTTTTGGTATCCCGTGGGAGTCCGGGGCTGTGCTGCCGCCTCCTCAGTCAGCCACAGACCGGGCTGCATGCGCGTGCGTGACCCGTCCTCCGCTCTGTGGTCAGCACCACTTTCATTCAGGGGAAAAGTAAAACTACTTCAGAAGGTGTGGTTCTTCTGAAAGGCATTACTAGCTTGGAAAGCTTTACTTTTACAATATATTTAGGGCGAAAAAAAACCAAACGATGAAGAGTGTTCTGCCTCACACTTTTTTTAGGCATTGAAATAATCATAACAGTGATTCTAACTGATAGGAAAGAATTAAAGACATATACGTTGGTACAAACCATAGAGGAGAAGGACTACCACTCTAACTAAACAGGATGCTTCATAGGGAAGCTTGCATGTTGATGGAATGTGCATATAGGACCTCCAAGTCAACTTTTGGACAGCCCAAAATCAAACCCTTTTAAGACCCAGGAAATATTTATATTGTTTGCCAATTGACTGAGTGATATTTTAGAGCAACAATAGTATTTTTACTGTGGGCAGACATATTTAAGATGTACCCTTTTAAATGCAAATACAATTGAAATCCTGCCAATCACGGAAAGGAAGTACAAAACATTTTCGGTAATGACACTTGATATCGATCTAATGGACTTGTAATAATATTTACTTACACTAGATGAAGGCAGATTGCTAAATTATCATAATTCTGCAATGTATATATACTTCTGGAACCGTCCTCAATTGTGGGTGCCTTTCTGTATGGTCCTGGGTCATCTTATCATTGACCATAGTCACTGTGAATATATGTTTATGTTTTTATGGGGTGCATAATGCTCATTCTGTTCAATTACATATTTAGCGATGATTCTTGAGGAATAGATACTTGGAAATCGCCCTGACAGTAGTGTTGGCATACGTAGTACTTCAATCTGTACCTCGCCGACCTACCTGAATGGTTATCCCGATCAAGAGCCTTCCCTCCAGGAATCGGTCACAGTAAAATCCAAATTCTGCAATACGCAGACAATACCATTCTTCTAGACCAAACCCAGGTGGGCCTCCAAAGACTGCTCAATTCCCTCGCCCATTATTTTAAAAACAATATGCTAGAGATAAACGTTAGTAAAACCAAAACGATGGCAATCTCACCTGCGAATGGAAAAAAGATCAAGTGGTATATAGAAGGGAAACCACTGGAGACTGTCACCGCATGTAAATATCTGGGCGTCTGGATTGACCATAAAGGGAGATGCTCGGTGCATACAACAGAGATGCAGGCAGTGGCTCGCAGTTTAGAGGGGGCCTTCATGAGAACGAAGAGTGCTCTGCATTCCCAAGATTTTGTCCCTTTGATAAAATTAATCAACGCAAAATTCCTGCCCACAATCTCCTTTGGCGCAATAATCTTCAAAGACAAAATGAACAACTGGCTAGATAGAGCACAATCATCATGCTATCGCCGGGTCTTCCGATTGCCAAATTCGACTTCTCATGCCCAAATCCGGAAAGAATTTTCCTTATCCTCTATGCGCTGGATTATGGGAGCAAGATACTTCTCATACTGTCTGAAAGCGAAACAATCTAACCCCCACTCGCTGAAGAGCTGCATATGGCTCCTGCTTAGCAATCCAACTATATCATGGAATAAGTATCTGACATTCTGCCTCAATTCCCTTGAAGCGGGGAACATATGGTCCTCTCCCTTGCCCGATGAAACGAAAGCAAAGCTTTTAGCCAAGCAAGCCAAAATTCTATCAAATCAATCGGACATGCAACAGGTTCTCCAGCTTTTTCACGGTCCCTGGGCTGCCAAACTATATGCCCCGAAAACATTACCATCTTATCTCGCATCAGCAATGAAGCCGTATATCAAACATCAATTAATGAGATTTTGTTTCGGCTTAATTCCGTTGAAGGCATACAAGTTTGGCCAAGTATACATGAAAGAAGCCTCCTCTCAGTGTGTTTCTGCAATCAGGGAGAGGAAAGTCTAATCCACATTCTGTGCATTTGCCATCGCCTCCGGGCGCAAAGAATATTTTGGCTGAGACCAATTTGGCTTTTTCTAGGCATCAGGACTTGTCAAGAAGCGCTCGAGGCCTGTATGACGGGAGACTCGCCACAATTGGCGACTCGCTTTGTAAAATTAATCACAGAAATTAACTCCTCGATTCAATCACCCGAGCAAGTTTGAATTTTAACCTCCCTAAGTGTCATTCCCTTGGCTTTTCTGCTTTCCCTTTCCCTTTACCCAATCCATCATTTTTATTGTCTTTTTTAAAAGACTTGAATTCTTCCTTTCTATCTAAAATGTAATTTTCTGGATGTGCATATTGCAATGATTTTAAATAATTGTGCAATAATTTTTTTTTACTTACTTACGTACTTGGGAAGCGAAGGTAAAAGCATAAGTGTGTTTTGAGTTTATATAATTGTTGGATGTTGCCAGTTAAGTGGCAATAGTACTGTATTGATTGTGAGAGTGTGAGAGTGTAGAATACTCCAAAGTAAGTGTATACACCATGCATTTGGAATGTTCACATATGTAAAGGTTCGTGAGGAATTCAGAAAGAGAATCCATCAGTACAACGTGTTTTGTTGGTCTTAACCGCAGCAGGCAATGAGTGCTCAACCACACTTAGAAACAAGATAGTGGGGGCTGGCAGACCCCCTCCGACAGACACCCCAATGCAGAACTTGTCCATGTGCTTCTCCAGCAGGGGGAGGGAGCGGAAGGCCATCTTACACTTCTGGCAGCGGTAGATCTCCAGCTCGTCCATGGTGCCCCAGACAGGGTCAAGGGAGGGACGGGGTCGGTTCTTCTCGAAAGGGGGACTGTCTCTTCTCAGGGCCTCATTTCTCTCTTGACGGACTGCTGCCTTTTCTTGTGCTCTTGGGGTTGTCTCCTCCTTCGGTTCTCTGCTTCCTCTCAGGGGCTCTGTCTCTTCTGTCTGTGCTCTCTCCTCCCAGGGGCTCTGTCTCTGTCTGTGCTCTCTCCTCCCAGAGGCTCTGTTTGTGCTCTCTTCTTCCAGGGTCTCTGTCTGTTCTCCTCCTCTCATGGGCTCGGCTCTGTCTCTGGGGGTGCACATTGCACGGCCACGCTCTGTCCTCTCTTGGTACGCTGCTGCCTCCTCTTGTGTTCTCGGGTCTGTCTCCTCTTTCAGTTGTCTGCTTCCTATCAGGGGCTGTCTTTTCTATCTGTGCTCTTCGGCCCCTCTCTGTACTCTCAGGAGCTCTGTCCCCTCTGTCTGTGCTCCCTCTCCTCTGAGGGATCTGTCATCTCTTCCAGAACCTTCTCTCCTCAGGGGCTCTGGCTCTGTCTCTGTTCTCTCTTGTTCCCGGAGCTCTGTCTCTGATCTCTCTTTTCTCATGGGCTCTGACTCTGTTCCCTACCCACTGGAAGGCTCTGTCTCGTCTGGGAGTGCGCACTGCGCGGCCCCCCTCTCTGACCTTTCAAGAGCTCTGTCCCGTCTGACTGTCCCTCTCCTCCCAGGAGCTCTGTCTCTGTGTTCTATTTTCCATCTGGAGGCTCTGTCTCTCTGCCCTCTCTCCTCTCAGGGGCTCTGTCTCTTCTCTCTCTCTTATCAGGGTCTCTGCTCTCTCTTCCTCGGGAGGCTCTTGGGAGGGCGCCCTGCACTCTCTCGTGTGCTCCTCGTCCGGACCCCGCTGTCTTTGCCCGGGATCCGAGGTGGGAGGCCGGTGTCTCGGGCGGCGTCTCTCGTTGCTGTGGGAACACACCTGGGCCCAGCCCTGCCCTGGGACAGGCCTCTCAGCCAGGAGCCCGAGGGCCTGGGACACGTAGGACAATCCGGGGAGCTCTCAGTTTGAAATTTCCAGACAGGGCATGTGCATTTGATAAAATCAAGTGTTAACAGCAAATATGTCTCATTTAAACATTAATGTACCATGATAGAAACAAGCATGCTCCACAGAGCACTCGAGGGAGGGGGAGGAACAGCAGAGAGTGGGGTGGACATAGAGTAGCGAGGAGAGGGAGGGAATTCCACTTCTTTTAAGACTACAGAGTTTGCCGGGATCCCTCTGTCCTCCCCGTGAACCCCTGCGCCTGTGAGGTCCGTGCCTGGCCGGAGTAGTTAATAAATCACGCCTCCACTGATAAGAAAGTTAGTTACTACAGCCGTAAAGCAGGCCATGTTGTCCATAGAGTCACAAAGGGGACAAGGGAACCCTACCCACAAGGGAACCAGGGTCAGTGCTTTATATCAGAAACAACGGTTCCAGTGGCACAGTAAATGAAAGACTGATGTTATTAGTAGTTCATGTTACTTAATAATAATTAAAGGGTTAAGGAGGGTGTCCGACAGAGAAACAACTCTACACAGAAGTTTTATCATCATTCAACTTTATATTTCTTTGTTTGATTTTTCATATTTTTTAACACACAATAAAATCTCTTAGTGTTACAAAGTAAAGTGCAAAGTGACCCAAAGTGTATAAAAAGAACCAAGGAGGTACAACAATTATACAAAACCAATACAACCAAAAGTGAAATATACGGTTTCTAAAAGGAATAATAGTACATGAAAAAGACCACAGTAAATAATAAACACAATATTTTGTGACAGCGGCTATCAAGATTCATAGGCACTGTACATGGGGTTAGTTTTCTGAGGGCGTCGACGGCATTTCGACCCAGGAAGTATAATGGGTCTCGTCAGGACAAAACAATGTGGGACTCTGTGAATAAGGGGTGACAAAATTTAAAAGGGTATAAGAACACTAATTTAATTATATAATTTGGAAGTTATTGAGAGGCAATTGGACTAGTTACCCAGTTGATTGGGTGACACGCGAACAGAATGATGACTTGGGAGGCGACCACCACGCGTGAATAGAGATAAATGCACTTACAGTGAACCCAGCCGGGTACTGTTGTGTCGCGATGCGTCCAAACAAGAAAAATAAATAATAATTCAGTATCCTTATCATGTTGTACGTTATTTGCAGAAGGACCAATAAAAACAATTTTTTACAATTTTTTACAAACATCACTTACCACTATCGTGGTTCAATGATTGGGGTTGCGTTAATTTTTGATGATTTTTGATGACTGCACCAGGGTGTAGCAGGAGACTACCTTGAGAAATACATAGCAGGTAATCAATTTCATGATGGAGTTGACATATAATTCAATGCGGCATGATATAAGGCTTACCGGATTAAAGGGAGTGAACAATTTTACTCCATGAAGATAACGCGAGACGACTCGCCGGAAGGGCTCAATCGCACTACCAGTTCAGGACGGTACCTGAAAAAATTCAGTGCGTTCAGTATAGCTTATACGTGTAACAACCAAGAATGGCATTCTACACAAAGCTCTGGAAACAAGGCGATTGCGGATATTTCTTACCTGCTGGATAATTTCGGGTGCAGTCTAACGTTCCTATTCCGCGATCCGGAAACAGTTTGTGACGGACTACGTGCCATGCGTGCATTTTACGGTAGACAACGTAGGGGGCGTGAAGAGAACGATAGATCGATCTTCCGAATAGAAAGGGGACTTGACAGGGAACAGGAAGGAGCCAAAATCATCGATGTTAAGGCAGACTTTCACAGTTCACATTAAGTAAATTGAAGTTTTGAAGGCATTATACATTAATCTTTTCATATCGTTTTTCATACATTCAGCAAGAAATTAAATTTAGTCATTGACAAATTATTCAAATCATTTCATAATACATTATACATATTGTTATGAGTACTAATACCGAAAATTGAATGCCCTTGAAAATTCTAAATTGACTAATCTAAGAGACAAGAAGTTCATGCAATAATTCTCAAAAGAGCACAATTTGCAGTATACAGTGATTTCATACTGGTCACAACAGCCACTTGCATACTTAGTTACCCAAGTATACTACATCAGACATAGCTTCAGTCAAAAGGATTAACATAGTATTCTTACTACTGAGGAAGAGAGGTTACATAACCTCGCCATTCCTCAGCTGAATTCAACCCATGATTTATAGAATCAACTCTCCAGAGCTTTGTGTAGAATGCCATTCTTGGTTGTTACACGTATAAGCTATACTGAACGCACTGAATTTTTTCAGGTACCGTCCTGAACTGGTAGTGCGATTGAGCCCTTCCGGCGAGTCGTCTCGCGTTATCTTCATGGAGTAAAATTGTTCACTCCCTTTAATCCGGTGAGCCTTATATCATGCCGCATTGAATTATATGAAATTGATTACCTGCTATGTATTTCTCAAGGTAGTCTCCTGCTACACCCTGGTGCAGTCATCAAAAATCATCAAAAATTAACGCGACCCCAATCATTGAACCACGATAGTGGTAAGTGATGTTTGTAAAAAATTGTAAAAAATTGTTTTTATTGGTCCTTCTGCAAATAACGTACAACATGATAAGGATACTGAATTATTATTTATTTTTCTTGTTTGGACGCATCGCGACACAACAGTACCCGGCTGGGTTCACTGTAAGTGCATTTATCTTTATTTACGCGTGGTGGTCGCCTCCCAAGTCATCATTCTGTTCGCGTGTCACCCAATCAACTGGGTAACTAGTCCAATTGCCTCTCAATAACTTCCAAATTATATAATTAAATTAGTGTTCTTATACCCTTTTAAATTTTGTCACCCCTTATTCACAGAGTCCCACATTGTTTTGTCCTGACGAGACCCATTATACTTCCTGGGTCGAAACGCCGTCGACGCCCTCAGAAAACGAACCCCATGTACAGTGCCTATGAATCTTGATAGCCGCTGTCACAAAATATTGTGTTTATTATTTACTGTGGTCGTTTTCATGTACTATTATTCCTTTTAGAAACCGTATATTTCACTTTTGGTTGTATTGGTTTTGTATAATTGTTGTACCTCCTTGGTTCTTTTTATACACTTTGGGTCACTTTGCACTTTACTTTGTAACACTAAGAGATTATATTGTGTTAAAAAATATGAAAAATCAAACAAAGAAATATAAAGTTGAATGATGATAAAACTTCTGTGTAGAGTTGTTTCTCTGTCGGACACCCTCCTTAACCCTTTAATTGTTATTAAGTAACATAAACTACTAATAACATCAGTCTTTCATTTACTGTGCCACTGGAACCGTTGTTTCTGATATAAAAAAAAAAAAAAATGTTGTCCGTAGAGGCTGTCTAAAAAGCAGACAGGGTGGCACCTGAAAACACTTCTTTCCATTGGGAAGCCAGCATTTACCATAAACGCTGACGCTATCCAATGGAAAGGAGGGGTGGGGCTTACCGTGCCCTTTTTCTAACAATATCTCTCGCAGAGCGTGGCAGCTTCGCTGCTCCGCCCACGCAAGACCTAAAAACAATCACAACGCCTATAGAGGCTGCATAGGTAAAACGTATTTGCTTTGCCAATGGTTATGTGCCTTTTGTAAGGAGTAGGCCTATTATTTTTATAAAAGTATCTCTGACCACATCTCCCTGGAGATTTCCTATGGATGGACGGCAACCGTGTTCCTTTACCAGTAGAGGAGGAATGTAACAGGTAAATTGCAATTCTGCATAGAAACCTATCTTGGCACCGGGGCACAAGCCCTAAAAAAAGAATTGGGGGGACTATCCTATTTGGTCAGAATGCAAGTGGCATCACGGCTCGTGACATCGTAGCACGTGACATCACTGCGCGTAACATCACGGTGCGTGACATCACAGGAAGTGGCATCATAATAAGTGACATCAGATCTTAAGCCCTCACATATATGTTTAACATGTCTATCATGAGTACATTGGAGAATATTGCAAGTATGTAGGGAAACCCTCCTGGTTTAGGCAGAAAATTCACACTTTTGTAAGCTACACATAAAACAGTGTTGCCTTTTGTCAGCGTAAACTTCCTCTATTCATAGTGCTTTAGAAGAAAAAAATAGTGGTACCTTAATTATTTCAATGCCTCCTCAGGGGTAGTAAGCACTATATAAATTACATTTATTTTGTGTAAATACAGGGAAAGACCAACACATCTGACATTCTTACAGTGAATGCATATATTGTAAACAGGGACTGAGCAAAGTGAAAAGCTGCCTCTCTTAAGTATTTGTGAAGTGCTAACAAGATGTGAGCCTTTGTTTCCCCTCCTCTTCATTTGCATCAGGTTTGAGCCTCCTGTCTGCTCCCAGCCAAGAGACTCGAACAAAAGGAGGCCTGAAGATCCAGCCTTTGTTATGGGCCCCATATGCAAAAGAACAATTGATGGACGGAATACTGGACAATGCAAACATTCACCCCCAGTCACAAGGATCTGGCAGTTTGGCTTGGACTGTTCCCCTGAGGCACAGGGTCAAGACTGATTTGCATATGGCTGGGTCCAAACTGGGGTGGCGTAGTGGGCATAAGAACGATGGAGTTAACCCAGATCTCTTGACTGGGGGAGAATGTTTGAATCATTCAGCATTCAGTCCATCATTTGTTGCAGTTACACTTTTCACCCTAAGTGGGACGGGTATGCCCAGACGTGGGTCCCTTGCTCACTGTTTTTTAAAACACAAATGGGGCAGCTCCTAGTAGAGTGATCTACAGGTGCCTAGAGATGTGTGATTGGTGGGGGCATCTCACAAAAATGGAAGGACTGGCCTCACACACCACTTGGTGTCATGCTTCATCATAGGCCGTCCTCGCCCCCTTAAAAACTTGGTTTGATAGAGGGCGGGCATATACTTGACGACAGGGATGCACTTCTCAACGAAGTGGGGGCCCGTGGCTAGTGAAAGTGATTTAAAAACCATTACAGTTGTCATAAAGATTAGTTTTAATTAATTGGGCAACTGTATGGTATTAAAAGAAGTGAGTAGTGATTAGGGAAATAATTATCCCTTCACTGTGGTGTTTGTGATCAACATGTTTCTGCTCAATGTCCCAAGCAGGTACGTGCCATTCATCAGGACCGTGTATCAAATGGGGCTCCGTCGTAATATTTAAATAATTTAAATAAAGAACAACCACTATATGGGGTATGTAATGTCGCTATCCCCACTGGTATGGGACTCCAAATCTAACCTGTAGAAAAAGACAGAAAACAAACACAGACATGGTATGTAGGGTTCTTCTTGTTGTTACGCAGGTAACCATACAACACCACACTATTTATCATGCGTGGTGGTTTAAGGTGCTTGACACGTGTCACTCATACGTGTGTGCACTTCTCAATGAACTGCAACAGAATGTCTCTCTTGACTTACCCTAGGACTTTAACCAACTTTCTCCATATGAGGCCGTGGAGGAAGGCCCCTATATTGACATTCTGGGAAAATGGGAGAGAAAACAGACAGATCTGATGATACTTGATCTGGTTCACATATAAATATGAAGGTATTTTTTAAAACATTAATTAAGCAGGTTTCTAGAGTAGGTAGACACTACCTACATCAGGGCGTTACACATGCAACCACATCCACACCAACATTCACACTCTTACTGTCTCTCGGTGTGCCTTCCGCCATATAGCCTAGTGGTGTCTGCTTCGCCTCCCCATCGGTAAATGGAAGCAGGTTTTGTGGGACCTGATATAGCCCTCCTGCATGTTTAATTGGTGCCAATTGAGGTAAATTGGTAGCACCTAAGTGGGATCCGGTGTTCCCGTAAGCTAGTGCCTGACTGCCTGGTTATGGGTGTTTTTCCCCGGAGGTGAGTGGTGGCGTCTTCCTTCCTTGGCTGTGTGCACCCTCTGCACTGCTTCCCCAGTCTATGTGCGTGGTCGGGGGCGGAGTCGCAGTACTGCCATGTGGTGTTGGATGAACGGCAAAGGCACTGAGCACAGTCAGGTGTTGCCTAGACTTTAGCCGGACTGAACGGGTCGGGAGACTCGTTCTGCTGTGTATAAGAGTTTCATAAAATGACTTAGACACCGGCAGTCTTTAACCCATTAAGTACTTTCCGCTTGCCATTAAGAGCTATACCCTGTGACGTTAATGTTGATTTACGCGGTCAGTGTGCACAAGTATTCTTTTAAAGGCCATGTATTTAGGCGGGATATCAAAACTCCAGAGTAGTGTAAAGCATATCACTCCATGGTTGATGGGTCTATGGAGGCTAGTAGTAAATAACCCAGAAGGGGGTTGGTGGGAGGGGTTTGGAGGGGATTGGGGGTTGGTGTGATTCCCCTGGTGTTATTACTTGTTATTAGTTAACAGTGCCACTACGTTACTGCAACTGCTCAGTTGAAGTTTGTGTCCTTTTTGTGCTCTAGGGTGGAGGCATAGCATGCAAAATTTTTGGTGCACAAGGTTTATATTAGTCGCCATAAGTTGCAACAGTTCTAGTAAATTAGTGTGGGGTTGTTCATACACAGTGTGGGCATCGTAACGGTATTTGATGTTTTGCCTGAGTGTGTGTGTTGTAGACATGAGACCCCTGGGTTTCTCAGACCTATGAGTTATGACAAGGTGCAAATATCGACACCTATTGAGTTTATTGAGTTTAGCAAACAATGTAACATAAGGATGAAGCTATCGTGCCATCTGTAGCCATGGGATTTCATCATTTAGACCAGTGTCCCATGTGCGTAAACGATACACCCAGCGTTGTTCCCTGACATGCAGGCTTCTGGTGATGTCCGTTTTTTATTTTCTCATCACTTACAGCACTACCCATTGTAGATCTGATTCATTATGGTTGAGGTCTAAGAAGTATTTTGTTAGTCTAGTATTTAACTTTTTGTACCAGATGGTGCTTTGGTGCTCGTTGATTCGTGTCTTCACCTTCCTTGTGGTCATCCCCATGTATCTGAGGTTGCATGGGCATGTTGAGAGGTAAATTACATTTTCGATATTGCAGTTGCTGAAATCCTTCAGCTTCCAAGGTTGTTTGTGCCGATGTCCACTTCTTTTGTAGTGATGGTCAGTGCGCATGATGTGCAATTCCCACATGGGAAGTGGCCTGTGGGTTTTGGATGACTCCAGAGTGTGGTTTGACATCCATCATCATGGTGCTCAATTTTAGAGTGTACCAAATCATAACAGAGATTTCTACTCCTCTTGAAGGCAAAGAGTGGGGGTTCCAACTGTCTCTGTCCGCTATTCAAAATTGGCCACTTTTTCTTTATAATATTTTGAACCCTGTTTGATATAGGAGTATACATTGTTACGCATGGAGAAGTGTGGCGAAGTGTGGCTCACTGGTTAGAGGAGGCAGACCTGGAAGCAGAGGTCAGCCAGGGACCAGGGTTCAATTCCCGGCTCGGCGGGGTCTTGAGTCCTAAAATGTCCATGGACTTGACAATTCTCGCTCCGGTGCCTACTCGATTCACGGGTTCACACTCTGCGACTCTGGGCAATAGCTTGCTTAATCTCCACAACGGCCCCTCGCGGAGGGATGCCTGGCTTTCACCTTGTGGATACCCTGCTGGGGTTATCTCACAGGGGAATACCAGGACGGGTTCCCTAAGCAAGCGCTTAGAAACCGCTTGGTGATTTGCGCTATATAAATTCCTGTACATTCACATTCACATACGCATACCATCCTTTCAGGTTTTTCTTTGAATGTAGTGCCTAGCAGTGCTTCCTGATTGTTATTTCCAGCCCTTTTCTTGGCTTTTCTAATCATTGTTTTGGGTAGTGTCTTTCCAGGAGTTTGGTTTCCAAATGTTCTGCCTGTTCCTTGAACACTTGTATGTCAGAGCAGTTTCCCCTTGCTCACTGTCCCAATGGATTCAAGCTAGCCTAGCTGATAACGGGTGACATATCACGAAACAGGTCCCAGGATGCTTGTTTCTGGTCCAGAGAGGACCTGGCTTGGCAGTTCGGTCTGGACTGTTCCCATGAGGCACAGGGTCAAGACTGATTTGCATATGGCTGTGTCCACACTGGGTGGCATAGTGGGCATGAGAACGATGGATTTAACCCAGATCTCCTGACTGGGAAAGAATGTATGATTTATTCAGCATTCCATCAATAATTTGTTTGCGTAGCACGTTTCACCCTAAGTGGGATGGGTATGCCTAGACGTGGGTCCCTTGCTCACTGTGCCACTGGATTCAAGCTAGCCTGGTTGATGATGGGTAATACCCAGACACCGGTCCCAGAATGCTTCTTTCTGGTCCAGGGAGGACCTGGCTTGGCCATTCGGTCTGGACTGTTCTTATGAGGCTCAGGGTCAAGACTGATTTGCATATGGCTGGGTCCAAACTGGGGTGGCGTATTGGCCATAAGAACGATGGATTTAACCCAGATCTCTTGACTGGGGGAGAATGTTTGAATCATTCAGCATTCAGTTCATCATTTCTTGCAGTTACACTTTTGGCCCTAAGTGGGACGGGTATGCCCAGGCGTGGGTCCCTTGCTCACTGTGCCACTGGATTCAAGCTAGCCTGGCTGATGAAGGGTGACATCCCCATAACCAGTCCCAAAATGCTTCTTTCCGTTCCAGGGGGCCCTGGCGTGGCAGTTTGGGTCTGGACTGTTCCCATGAGGCACAGGGTCAAGACTGATCTGCATATGGCTGGGACCAAACTGGGGTGGCGTAGTGGGCATAAGAACAATGGATTTAACCCAGATCTCTTGACTGGGAGAGAATGTTTGAATCATTCAGCATTCCGTCCATCCTTTGTTACAGTTACACATTACACAGCAGGAGTTGGAACTAAGAAAGCCCAATGCAGGCGCTGCTGAATGTGTCCCGGTATTCGCAAATTAGTTGCACCAGGACGATTACAGCATATTTTTCAGTGGAGCCCAACTTCTTGGCAGAGTGGACACCGTCCACCCTGTGAAAATAGTGGGTGGACGCCGTCCACCCGCGTGTACCCCGACTCGTGCCCTGCTTTCCACAATAATCCTGAAATATAAAGAACTGCATATTTGAAATGGTGGCTTGGAATCCTGCTCATTGGGGCTTTTATCATGGCGTGTGGGTCAACCAAAGAAGGAATTTCTGGTCTATGCATGTTATGTGAAAAAGGAGTGTCACAGTCAACCATCCACTTGTTGTTGACCTTAGCACATTAGCAGCGGCCTACGCAAGGGACTATTATTTCTGTTGTTAAACTCTATGTACTAAACTCTACCAGTGAGGCAATTGCCCTGTGCCTAAGGACTGATTTGCCTCATATGGTTCATGTTTTCAATCAGCATAGCAACTTACAAGCGCCCAACACAGACAACCTAATAATTCGTGAATGAAAAGCCTCTTGTTGAACTTTTGTACGTTTTAAGCCAAAACTTCTTATTTTTTATTGTTTTTTAAATTAACTATATTAAAGCGTGATGTGTTATTATTGTTTGACTTTTTTGTTGATTCAATAAATAAACAAGCACTGTTGTCCTTGAAATAAACGTCCTCCACAGCTAAATATCACAAAGAACACGGCTTGGGTTTCCAAATACTTCACTCCAGAAGTATTTTGACCCTATTTATCTCCAGGTCAAATAATTCAGCCGCAATATAGACCTCACACTCCTAACAACACAATTCTTTTATAGCTGCCCCACAGCCATAGAACAACCCCTCAACCCCGTCAAAATAACAACAAGCACAAAAAGCGAGGAAAAGCTGAACTAAAGAGTATATAGATTGGAGCTGCCATAATTCCAAATGAAATGTACTATGACATATACATAGTAACTCTGTAGTAGTGCTAATATCGCTGTTCAAAGCACTCAAGGAATCCTTTAAACCACAAGAACACACTGTAAAAATGTGCAGAACACTAATATACACACATTAAGCAACCCGAACACATTTAAATTCCACGGTAAACTCAATTATGCATTTTACTACATCACTGTCACAATAAGAACAGAACACAAGTTGTTTTTTGCCATTTTATATAGCGCGAATTCGGCCCAGAGGCATTGTAGTGCTTTACATGAAAACCAGTTACATTACAAAAGGTCAGAATCAGCTGACATTACCGCCAGCAAAAGGCATTGGTGTCACCATGAGCTGTGCCTCACACTGCAAAACGGGTAGATGAAGGGTAGTTATCCTTCTGCTGTGTTTTACTGCATGATCTTTCATATAAATGTACGTGCTCAACATATTGCACAATACAATATAAATAAAATGCAAGGGTAGATCAAACCATGATTTCATTGACGGTGCAAAAATCCAAGACTGGGTTCAACAAGATAATTAGTATGTTGCATGAATCCCAAGGACTATTAATATATTTACATTGAACTTGATAGAATAACGTAGCTGTAATTAAAAAAAAGTTGTTACTAGGTTGTAATAACTTATTACAAATTAGAAGCACTATTCTAGCAAGGGCAGTTCCACTTTTTGCCTTACGTGTGGCTTCTGCCACCCTTACTTAAGAGACCAAAAGTGTGTTGGGAGGTCTCTAAAAGGGACGTGGCCAAAGAACCATCCTTAGAAATCCTTTGCCAGAGGCATGGTCTGAGTAGTTAAGAGCGTGACTTAAAACATGTAAACTAAAAAAAGACATGTTTGACATTGCATGCCACCTGACCAGCATATGTCATTTCATCCAGAAAATGTATGCTTTAAAGACGCCAGACCTACTGGCTTTCCCAGTGCATTTTAGCAGTATCAGGTAAATAAATAACATCAATGATTTTGATGTGAATAATTAGAACTAAAAATATTTAAATCCTGAAAATGTAGGGCTGATAGATAAAGATTGCTAAGGGGGAGTGGTCTTTGGAGTGTCTCAATCACTTCCATTATCCTATTCACACTACTGTACTCCCCACATTCATTTTTCTGACATCCTTGTCTACATACTTCACAAGTCATCCCCTTCCTATTCAACACTGTCTTTTCCCTATGTCCTTTTCCATGTACTTATTTCTGTTACCTTCCCCTCACATACAACAAAGCCACTCACCTCTAAACACTACATTTTCTTTTCCTTTGTCTCTGCTAATATATTCGATAGCTGTGTTGCACTTTCACTCTCTTTCCCATAAAATCCATATTACCAATTGGCACATACATGATGATCGTTGTCTTCGCTCTTCAGAGTCCAAAGACTGAATGTGCATGGATCCTGAATACCTTTACTAACCACTGTGAGGCACTGTGAGAAAAGCGCTCCACCATGAGCTCTCATTCATGCATCATCATAACCTGTCATCCAAAACTTCAACATACCCAGACCCCTAGTGGTAACCCGCCCCAGTTTAAGCCCTGGCAGCCACTCTATCAATTCCATCCCTAATGACATTGCATTTGGACTTCAACACCTACATGCCCCCCTACTAGTCTGGTTAACCTCCTCCTCAGCCAAGGCTCCATTCTGTTGCCCTCAAAACAGGGCAGGTTGCTCACTTCTAAGGATACCCTCTGCGAATGTGAATATCTTCAACAATTTCCACCCCATCAACAACCTCCCTTTCCTTGCTAAAATCACTGAAAGATGGGCAGCAGAGCAACTCTCCCAAATTAGCAAGGACAACAATCTTCTTGAGGAATTTCAATCCGGCTTCAAGCAAGGCTGCAGCACTGAAACAGCCCTGTCACAAGTTATCGACGATGCCCTGTGAGTGCTTGACTCAGGCAAGCCTTATCTCCTAATCCTTCTGGACCTATCTGCAGCCTGTGACACTGTTAATCAACACACTCTTCCGAACACATTAAAACAAATAATGAGTTTTGAAGGCATAGTGCTCAAAGGGTTTGAATTAACCCTGGGCAAAGCACTTTACTACGCACGTATAGTTTGTGAAGTGCGCTACTTCGCACTACGCGAATTGCAAGTAGCACAGAGCAAACACACGTAGTGCAGCGGTCATTTTTTGCTTGCTCGCGGTCCTCAACATCAAGTTGCCGACCGCGAGCAAGCAAAATGACACCCTGGCGAGACTTTTTACTCGTTCGCGATCAGCAACATCAAGTTGCCTATCGTGAGCATGGAAAATAAACCTCCCAGCGAGATTCTCAACGCGGGAGGTCAGGTTTCTCATTGCGAGTGGTCGCGTATGCTCACGACCGCTTGCAATGAGAAACTACCAGTCCGCGTTGAGAAAGCTGCTGCTCGAGTAAAAATCTACTCGAGCGGCAGTAAAAGACATCTCACGCATCCAGCACTGTGCAATTATCGCAAACAGGGTACTACGCAGTTCGCGTAGTGCTACGCGTAGTGCGAAGTGCACTTTGCGTAGCGCTACTTTGCGAACTACGCCCAGGGTTAGTTTGAATCATACTTCTGGGGCAGATCTCTGATGATCAAAATAGCAAACTGTCTCTCTACATTAAAGACTGTAGATGAAGGGGTCCCTCAGGGCTCAATCATTGCCCCCACTCTTTCTAATCTTTACATGGATCCAATGGGAAACCTCCTACAAAAGTCTGGGATCCATTATCACCTCTATGCTAATGCAACCCAAATCTACCCAAAGGTGTCATCCGCACACGATATTTCAATCCTCGGCACCGCCCTCAACTCCATCCAAGATTGGATGTCATCTCATCATCTAATTCTGAATCCCTCTAAAACTCAATTGCTTCTTCTCTCTACCTCAAACTCTCCACCTCCTGTTCAATAATGGATGGATAATCTGAACATCTTAACTGCAAACCTACCATTGATGACAGCGCCAAATCCCAGGGTGTCATCCTGGAGAAAAGACTCAACTTACATTCCAATATCAACACAATGGCCAAGATGGCACTCTACCAACTGCGCCTTCTCTGGGGGATTCAGTTTTTCATTCCTGAACATGACCTGAAAACTCTGGTCCCATCATTGGTTCTCTTCAGATTGGACTACTGCACCTCTCTCCTTGCTGGCCTCCCCAAAACCCACCTATCCCATATAAAATCCATCCTCCGTTCAGTGGCACATTTTGTCTTGGGCAAAAAGAAATTATCATATTACACCCATACTGATTTCTCTTCGCTGGCTTCCGATTGAAGCAAGGTCATTACAAGACAGCCTGCATCACCCATAAAGCCATACACACTTCCACCCCTGGCTACCTGGCCATTAAACTCAAAATATCAGGAAGCTCCATACCTTCCCGCAATACTGAAAATGTTTTACTCGAACCACCTACTTTCAATAGGGAGAGACTTATGGCGCAATCGTTCTCAGGTAATGCGACTAAAATTAGGAACTCGCTACCTCCAATCCTTCAGACCACCCGCCTCTTTTCAGATTTCCAAAACAGATCTTAAAACTCTTTTCTTCCAAAGACACTTCTATGAATAATTTGCCTCAAACCAGGTTGTGACCCTTATTGCCACATGACGCTCACGAAATCTCAATTTTGTAAATATGTATTCTGTACTTTTATTACCCTAATTGTGCCACCTTTTGTTTTTTATGATTGTGACTGTATCTGTAACTTGTTAATATGTAAATTCCACCACGAGTACCTATAAGTAGTTTTACCAACTTCCATGCTACTCTCATTCCTTATGTAATGTACTTTATTCTATCGTAAAGCGTGCTTACACCTCAGGGGAAAGTTTGCGCTATACTAAAAAAGCATGAATAAATTATATCACACGGTATGTTTCTGTGCTGTGTGACAGGCACTTATGTGAACTCTACAATAACGACTGCCAACATATCACCAATGTAAATAGATGAGGGGCTGAAATGGTATTTTTCCTTGTACATGTTTATCTGGGCCATATTTTGGTACTTGATACATTCTTGGTAGATATTATTGACCTGGATATTGTGGCATGCAGCTGTTTCAATAACCTACAGTATGATGTGATTTAAAGTTTGCCTTTGTCAGCCTATTATGATGAATAACATGCCCCCAGCTGGGTGCAATATGAGGAAATACCATGTCATATGGTCCTTGGTGATTTCTAATAGGCGTTTAATGCACAGATATAATGCAGAATATAGGGATGCAGGGACATCTGGGGCAGTCTAAGAGAGCAGGGTTGGACTGCTAAGGACCAGCCATTGAATGAGAACATTGAATGAGAGGCACGCCTTTTTTCATTAACGTGTGGTGTGTATGAATTTATTCTGCAGCTCGCCCGACCGCCGTCCTGTGATACTTCTTGAGATTTTCTTCGTAACTGCATGTAAAACTTGTATATTTTTAACCAGAGCTAAGCTTTCAGCCCAGCCCTGATAGCTCCATCAATTTGCGGCTTCCGAGGGTCGCAGCTCCTACCCCTGTGCTCCTGCTGGCATTTCCAGATCACCTTCTTGCGAGCCCTAATTTTCAAGCAAGTTCTGAATCCTATATAGAATATTTTACTAGCGCCAAGAGACCACATTGATGACACATATATAAGTTCAAGCATAAGTTTCGAGTCATAACAGATGAGTGAAAACATGAGGTATGCTTTGTAACAAGATGAATTGTATTGCATTGTAACATATTTAGAAAGAATATTTGTGACAGCCATATCCAAGCAAAGGAGATTTTCGGTTGGTTTTTATAAATGCAGCTTTACATGTGGTCGGCTCTGTACCGTAAAGTTCCAAACATTACTGCATCCAGAAGAAAGAATTCCATTGAAGAGGACAAACAACACCTCAGCATTACTGCATCATGTGTATCCTTCTGTAGATTGGATTTGTTTATAAAGTTTAAGAAATGATAAAATAATTAGAAGACAATTTCCTATGTGCTTTCCTCTCATCATTTATCTTCTTTAAATGGATGAAAATGGGAGATTGCATAGATATATTTCATTCATTTATTCCGTTCCAGACGCCCATATTTATAATTAATTTCATTAAAAAGTCATGACGGTCAGTGAACTTTTGTGCACTAAGTTGGAAAAGGAGGAAGCCATATCTTGAAATCAAGTCCTGCAAATCGTACAAAGAAATGCCTTCAAACGGTAGGGCTTAGGAGAATCTTCCCGTTCATATGCAGCCAGGCACAACTGGCAAATGTACAAATGTTCACTGCCAGTGTTGGGAGTAGACGATCCCCTACATGATGCTGTGAGCTCTGCTGATTCACCCAAGAGTGACTCTATGGGGTGAATTGGCCTTTTTCAGGTCTCACCACGCACAACCATCATCATGCATTTACTCTGAGCTTTTAGTTATGACCTTGAGTCCCAGAGTGGGGCTGTGTGGTTTGGAGGGGGGCATTATCGTTGCCCTCTCTAGCTTTCATGACTACAATCAGCTTGTTGGATTACACTAGACTGGCAGTGGCGGCTTTGCGTTCGTTGATTATAGCAAGACAGGCCTTATTTTTCACCTGTTGTCAGTGAAAGAGCAAGAGGCCTACTTGGCTTTTCTTTGAAAAAATTCTGCGCAGTCCTATGTAACCGAGTCCTTCACTACATTCCATGTGCACGGATGGGGTGCATGTCTTTATAACTGGTTACATGGTAGGGATAAACCAGTTTTGTGTAGGTTATGATGGATTATGCTTCCTACTGAAAACATGCTGCATAAAATGGAGGTTGGCAGTGGCCTGCTAAAGTAGCATTGTAAATTGATAGTATTTCTGAAGCCTTTGTGAAGAGTCAAATTTCAATGAATAAAGTGATAGAGACCTAGGTCTCATTTAAGGTGCAGAGACAACCTCTTAGCTATGTCATGCCCTCTTGTCCTTTCACAAGTTTACCCAATAAGATTGGAGAAGTTGTGGATAGTCTGGCAACTGCAGTCTTATTAGGAGAGCATGGTTAGCCTTTCGACAGAGCTGGCCCTTTCCTTCCCCTGGAGTTGCTGCTCCCAAAATCATAAAGGTTTGAGTACTTTCTTTCCACTCTTGTGCCTCTATTTCTCCAAGTAAAGGTTCCCAGCCAAACCCCTGCCTGACCACTACAACCTAAAGGCAAAGGCCTTTATTACAAGTCACCTGTAGTAGAATTACTGTGTGGAATTCGGCCAAACCCTACTACAAGTGGGCCGGTGTTCCTGCACTTAGCTTTTTTAGGTGCAGGAACACCATACCCAATTTTACCAGCCAGAAAAAAATGGCTGATGAAATCACTTGAAGATTGGCTGCAATACCAGCTAGGTCTCTGACCTATTCTTGCCAAGTATGGTTTTTTTAGCAAGCATGGGAGCTACATACATCTTTTCCCCTACCCTCTCAAATCCCTGCCTTCCTTCCCCACTCATAAACACCCTGAGGTTCACATTTGCCACCTGCTGAAAGCACGTACTACTTATTAACATTGCGCTTCACGCAACACAGAATTCTGTGCAGTTTTGCCCTGTTAAACTGGGTCCAAACAGTTATTCCCAATTCAATGAGGTTAAGATATTTGCACCGTACCAACAATTAATGGTACGAGATTTGCAACCAACCAGTATCTTGAAACTTGTAATAAGGACCATAAAAAGTCTGGCTGTTTGTCTGTGAATAGATACACAGATGCCATGATTCAATACCAGTGATACACCTATGGAAGTAATTGCTTGCACAGGAAGTGCAGATTTACTATTCTTAACTCCATATCTATCTACCTTGAAGATATATGTATTGCCAAGGAACATATATGTGGAGTTAGATATACAAAATCTATAATTCCTCACCTCATGATGTTTTGTCCTTCCATATTGTGCCCCTGATATTCTGTACTATCGACATTCCTATCTCGATATTCTGGAGGCATTCTCCAAGGAGTGGTTTGTTAAAGAAAACTGAACAGGTAATCTGTTTTTGTTGCATTGGACTGAATTGCATCCCAGTATTAACAAGTGAGCCCATGACTTTTCACCCCTATCAGTGTGTCCCCTTGGTTCTAGTGCATGAGTTCTATGGACATCTGAAGTCCCCCTGCAAACTCCCTCATCACCTTTCTCCAAAGAAATGCAGATGGACCTAGCTCATTGTTTGAGGGGAGAGATGTGTTTATGCCTGAGAGGCGGACCCCAAGGTTTGAGATGGCTCAACAGAAAGACCATGACGCATCTGCACATGTCCGAAGCCACCAAGAAATGCAGGGCTGGGGCAATGCAACGCTGGAACTGCACTTGATAGTGGCAGCTCGAGAACTCGAGCTCTGCTATCTCGCACCAAGTTAACAATGCTAGCTCCAAAGTCAAGTACATTCACTTGCTTTTTTTTTAATCTGTACAGCACTCTTCTGCCTTTTTGATAGATTTGCACTATAGAACTATCATATGCTTACCAGATTAAGAAATCATTCATGGGTCTGTACACCTATAAAAGCAGTGTGAGAATGACTTTCAGGCACGGCTGGATTGGGAACCGAAACCGGCCCCCAATCCTTTCCACTAGTGCCCCCGGGGGGCGCTAGTGGAAAGCACCACTCCTATTTAACCGCTGCTGCTTTTTTTTTTTTTTTTGCAGAGGAGCTGATATTGTGGCTAATCTGCAAAGCAAGCCTCCTGTAACAAAAACGGCCCCCACCCTGTTGGCCCACCAGGGAAACTCCTGGTGCCCACTATGGCCAGTTCGGTCCTGCTTCCTGGTCACTGACCAGAAAGAAAGCCATGCCAAAAAGCAAGGCCTCCAAAGCTTTACAGAAGGAAAGTTCATGTTCCAGTAGGTTCAGATCCAGAGGCAGAGTGTTCCAAAATCTGGGGGCCAAAAAGGAAGTGGATCGGCCACCCCAGTGGGATCTGCTAATTCTGTGAACCTTAGGTAGGTGGACTATTGAAGATCTGAGGACTTTCCTACAGAGAAATGGGGAGGCTAAAAGTCTTAATGAGGAGTGACCCTCTTTATTGATTTCCCTGTGCATGGCACAGAGGGTCTTAAACTGCACTCAGTGTTCTCATGGAAGCCACTGTAAGTCTCTCAGAGCCTTGGTGGCCGAATGGTGTTTTGGGATGTTCTTTGAGAGACGAGCGGTAACATTCTGCACAATCTGCAGCCTACTGACAACATAGGAGGGTGACCCTAAAAACAGGGTTTTCCCATAGTCAAGACAGAAAAACACAAGGGCCAAAACGATCCCTCTTCTGGTGGTAAAGGGAAGTAGATTAAAAACCGTCCGCAGCAATCTCAGGATACCGTAGCAACTGGAGGCGTGTTTTTTGGCTTGATGTTCCATAGTAGGGTCAGACTCCAGCCATTTCCCTAGGCTCTTTATTGAATGTTTGGGGAAGGGCATTTTACTGGGTTCATAACAGAATGACCTCTGTTTTGCCTTCATTGAGTTTTAATTTGCAGCCAGCCAGCCATCCACCTGGCTAAGTCCTGAAGACAAATAGCCAAAGATAGATGGCCAGACTCGAGTCAGGTGAGATTGACATGACCTACTGGGTGTTGTCGGCATAAGTAACACCAACGCCAGCCCATAAGATTATACAATATCAGCAAGGGGATGTACATACAGATTAAACAAAGTGGGGCTCAGGGAGGAGCCCTGAGGCACTCCACAACAGGACGGGAGTCTGGCTGAGAAATAGGACTGATCCTGGACCTGGAAGGAGTGATCCTCAAGTAAGGAGGAGAGCCAGTCCAGTGCTCTACCCATAATACCAACTTTAGAGATTCTCTGCAAGAGAGTGAGGTGGTTCACGGTATCGAATGCTGCACAGAAGTCTAATAGAATAATGGCTGCATATTCACCATGATCCAGGAGACGCCTAAGTTCCTCGACCAGTGTTTCAGTGCTGTGTACTGGGCGGAAGCCCATTTGAGTGAAGTGAAGGTGTTCCTTTCATTTGAGGAAGGTAGAGAGTTTTTTGTTGACATGTTATTCTATCAACTTAGAAGCTCCAGGTAACAGGGAGATTGGGCCTGTATTTACTAATCACTAGGCCTCAGTGAGCCAGCACCTGCCTACATTTTCCATATTCTCGAGATTATTTCTGTAGTGAGTAGAATTACCATAACTGTTGAACTTGTGCATCCCAAAAACCTCTCCATGTAACATTATGTAGTGATAGAATAGAGTACTTTTCTGTGTTAAAGTAAAAGCTCTAGCTGGACAATACAGTCACATCATGTGACTTGCTGAGGTCTGAGTCTAACTCAACTACACCACCAAGGGTAAGCCTTTGACTGATCAACTCACTGCCCTGAGGGCCACTTACTTGGTGCTCTGGTATCAATGTCCCCATTAGGAAGGCCCAGGGACATCAGAGGTAAATTGAATCAGTCATCTCAATTCAGTATCTTTTTGTAGTCCAGGACCATTTCGGATGTCAGCAAATAACTTCTGCCACCCAGTTCAAAGCTAAATATTTCTTCTTTATCTTCCAAAATGACTTTCTGTGATGCATCGGGATCAAAATTAAGGTGAGACCACTTCCTATGATGTCATCAAGGTCAAATGCTATATGATGACAATTGACAATGACAATTTCTTTATTGTCATTCAGTGGGACATGTATCAATGTGTTTGCTATCACTTCCACTACCTCACCCATATCCCTAAATTGATATTACTGATGGTGCTCAAATGAGGGAAGGCATATATAAGTTAATACTAATGTTTTTGACAAAAAATCTACACTTCTCTTAGTAAAGTATAACAACCCTTCAACAAACAGTTGCAGGTTAAAACCAGGACATTTAACAACATACCCTGCCAACTTAGGGCGAACAAAGAAACCCAAAGGGGATGATGGACGGAGCGTTGACAATACAAACACTCACCCCCAGTCAACTGATCTGAGTTTAATCCATCACCGGTCTTTAGCTCACTCCGCCACCCCAGTTTAAACATGGCCATATGCAAATCAGTCTGACCCTGTGCCTCATGGGAACAATCCAGCCTGAACTGCCAAGCCATGTCTTCCCTGGACCGGAATCAGGCTTCCCAGGACCGGTTTCTGGCATTACAGCCATCTTCAGCCGGGCTTGCTTGAATCCAGTGGCAAAGTGAGCAAGGGACTCACGTCTGAGCATACCCTGCCAACTTAGGGCGAACAAAGAAAAATCAAAGGGGATGATGGACGGAGCGTTGACAGTACAAACACTCGCCCCCAGTCAACTGATCTGGGTTTAATCCATCACCGTTCTTTAGCACACTCCGCCACCCAGTTCAGACATGGCCATATGCAATGGTGTCAGGAGAGGAAGATCCGGCCTCTTCCTTACACTTGAGCACCACTGGGAGGGTTTAGAAAGTTTGTGGGGTCTTTTAGAAAGTTTGATGGGCCTGCTGCGTGGCGCGGCAAGGCCAGGGAGATCGTTTCCATTTGCGGTGTCCCCAGAGAGGTTTGCGGTGTGGCCAGATGCTGCAGCGGTGGTGGTTTTGCGTGGGGGGACTCGCCACTGGACACGTCGGAGGTTGCAGGTACGGGGGGGATCCTGTTCTGTGGGCGGGCGGTAGAGTCTTGCTGCGCGCGTGCCTCCGGCCGGTGGGGGTGGGGGCTGGGGCTTCAGACTGAGTGCGCGGCTGCGTGGGAGCTTAGGAGCGGTGGGGGGGCACGCTTTCTGGTTTGGGGGTGGGGCCGGGGTTTCCCTAGTGGGGGGGTGGGCGTTTTGGGGCTCTCTGGCCCCGGAATTGAATTTTGATGTTTCCCGTTTTTGCAGTGGCAGCCCATCCCCCTCTACAGGCAAAGGCACCTCAATTGTGTAGCGGGCTTTTTCAGGTGTGGTCAGGTGGTGGGCTGTGGGGCATCTGTTAACAACGATGCTGGGGGATGGTACTGGTTCCATCAGGGACTGTCCTTTGCTAGCAGCGAGGTGGAGGTATGGGTCCATCCAGTTTTGTAACCTGCGCCAGTTAGTTGGTCAGGGGCACTGGAGATAGCTTGGGGTTAGGGGCATGGGTGGTATGGTTGGGGGGTCGGGCGTTGGGCTTTTTCCTGTCGGAGCTGGCAAGTGGCGCGGTGTGGGGTATAGGGGTCAGGGGTGAGGGACTGCCAGCACGGCATGAGGCCCGGTAGTGCTTGGACCCACGTAGTTATGACGACCCAGTTGGGGGGCGAAACAAGGCTGGTGGTCTAGCCCAGCAGGAGGTGCGATGCCAGTGGGGCGCATAACGGCCTCCAAACGCTGGCCAGAAGCAGTAGGGGGGTCTGCGGCAGCCTGCCCTCCGTCGGGGGATCGCTCAGTGACCAAAACAGCTTTCTTACTCAGACAATGTCACGAATAATGTTACGAATAAAATGCATGAGTGAGGGCATGGAGGTGGAAGGCAATGTGCTGGCGTGGTTGTGTGGGGAGCAGTGGGGCTCTGGGACGGTGTGTGAAGGGGATTGCATGTGGAATGGTAGTTGTGTGAGAAGGGCTGGGGCTGAGTGGGTTTGCTGCGGGGGAGGGGGAACGCATGGTAACTGGATTGTTTCCTTATTGTTGCGGGGGTCAAGCGTGGCCACGGAATGACCTGCGGTTATGGCCACAGTGGGCACGGCAGCTATGAACGAGCGGAAGGTGTACTGGTTTAACCCTCAGGTACGCGGTTCCAGCTGCGGCTGGGGGAAGCAGAAAGCTTTGCGGGTTGGGAGCATCCTTTCCCGGCTAACCGGGGGTCGGGGGGTCGTGGCGATGGAGGCTTTCTGGGAAGCAGCCTGATTTTGGTTGTGCGTTGTAGGTGGCGGCATGCTTCACATCATGGCTCGTAGGATGCACGGGGGAGCTTGTGGAGTGGGCTAGCCACACCTGAGTGGTGGCCGGTTGTGAGGGGTTATAACGGATGGTTACAGGTCTTAGTTTCCTGGATTTGTCGCATTGCCTACAGTGTTATATTGTTTATGAGTTTTTTCCGTTGCGCTGGGCGCTTGGTACTGCACACTCTGGAGGTGGGAGTTTATGGTTCAGAGGGAGCTGCGGATACAATGGGGGCTGTAGGGGGGCAGGTGGGGTTGCGCTGGGCGTTCGGGGGTGCCCAGTTGGGGCGTGGGCATTTCGAGCAGAGAGCGGCGGTGCGTTACAGTTGTGACGAAGGTGTGCCCGGACATTGGGGCAGTGGGGGCCAGGTAGCAGCATTATTAGTGTCAGTGTGATTGGGGGGGCACTGGGGTGTGAGTCAAACATAACGTATTGATAGTGGAGGACATTGGGGGGGGTTGTGGTTTTCCTTCAGAAGGGGAGAGGCGTCTCTCCTGATTGGCCTTGGATGTTGGCAGGCTGTGTTTGTGGCAGGGTTATCGTGCGGAGGCGTATGGTTTCTTGAGGGACTTATTTTCCTTTTCTATCATTAGGATCTGGAAGTTGAGTGGGAACCAGGGCAGTCGCCTGGATCGGGTTGTTTTCTCACAGCATTTGGATGGCACAAGAGGCACTAGCGGGTGTGTAGGCGTCCCTGGGGCAGGGACCGCAATCGTGGGCTGTGAGATGATGGGGACCCAGTCAAATCAAATTGTGGGGGGGAGGTTTGTGCCAGTACGATGGCCGTTGGGTCACAAGAAATATGGTCGCCCTGATTTGAGGATACAGGAGGGGGAGAACTTTTACTGGGATATGTCAGGTCTGGCGTTATCCCGGGGATGCTGGCGAGGGATGTGTTAACGGTGACTGGAGCAGGGGGTATCCTGGTCAAGCGAATGGTGGGTGCTTGGGGGATGACGGTCTGGGGGGTTGAGGATTTGGAGGTCCAGGCCATGGCGCTCTGGTGATGGGCCTGTTTGGGGGAGATTGAAGGTGGGGCCCCCTTTTATCAATGGGAGGCACCTGTCCCGGTCCATGGATGGTCGGGGATGGTTATTCACTTACACTAGGACAGAGGTGCAGATAGTGGATGGTCGTCCACGGAAGGGGGGGGCGAGGCAGGATTTTGGCCCGACAATCGTTCTGTGTACGGGATACAGGCCCGGGTGGTGAATAGTCGTTCACTGCGTGTAGTGGGATCCACTGTGAAACATCTGACGCTCGGGGTTGCGAGAGACGAAGTGGGGATGACTATGCAGGAGTCTTAATCCTTATCAAAGACCAAGAGTTGTTCACAGTGAGATCATATATTCATCTGAAGAGAACATCATGCTTTGGAGTGCTCCTTTATCATCAGGAATTCTACGGTTAAATATTCCTTAAAGGTACGGTGCAATCACATATGGAAGGCGAACAGACTTACACGCTACACAGCGCTGGGAGGGGGCACTGGTTTATGGATCAGGAGCGGGCTACACATCTTATTGTTTATCAGGGGATTCAGAGGACGGATGTACAAGGGGTGGATGGTCGTTCACCTCGAATGTGGGGGGGGGCACCTTGGAGGACCAATAGATTGGTCCGGGACGGTTTGCTTGTTTTGCTGAGCAACAGTACAAGTGGTGAACGGTCGTTTGCCTCGAGGGGGGTGCAATTATACCTGCACAAAGATATAAGAGATGTACATGCAGGAGTTTGATGCTTAATTAAGACCAAAGTTTGTTCACATTGGAGTCCTATGAGCATCGGCGGACCACGTCACGCTCTAGAATGCTTCCTGGTCATCAGAAACTTCTAAGGTTAATCATTTCTAACAGAGGTGATGCCATTACATATGGATGGGGACCAGAACTGGCATGCTACACGGATTTGGGGGGGCACATTTCTGGACCAGGAGTGGTCACAAACCTGCATTGCCAAGGACGGATGGACAGGGTGTGGATGGTCGTTCACCTCAAATGTGGGGGGGGCACCTTGGCGGACCAATATATTGGTCCGGGACGGTTTGCTTGTTTTTGCTGACCAACAGTACAAGTGGTAAACGGTCGTTTGCCGCGAGGGGGGTGCAATTATTACAATGCACGATGATATAAGAGAGGAAGTGAGGATGTACATGCAGAAGTTTTATGCTTCATTAAGACCAAAGTTTGTTCACATTGGAGTCCTATGATCACCTGCGGACCACGTCATGCTCTAGAATGCTTCCTGGTCATCAGGAACTTCTAAGGTTAATCATTCCTAACAGAGGTGATGCCATTACATATGGAAGGGGAACAGAACTGGCATGCTACACGGAGTTGGGGGGGGCACCTTTCTGGACCAGGAGTGGTCACAAACCAGCATTGTTTATCGAGAGATGCAAAGGACGGATGTACAAGGGGTGGATGGTTGTTCACCTCGGGGAGGGGGGGCGCCTTGGGTGGCCAATAGATTGGTCCGGAGAGGTTTGCTTGTTTTGCTGGGGCACAGGTACAAGTGGTGGACGGTCTTTCGGGGGGGGGCAATTGTCTCTGGGTCGAGGATTGGGCCCGACTAAAGTTTGCATGTACATGGGACACAGGTCCAGGTGGTGACTGGTTGTTTACGGCGAGGGGGTGCCTTTCTGCTGACAGGGTTTTTGGCCCTGCAAGATTACCGGTTCCACGGGATGCAGGCCAGGTGGTGGATGGTCGTTATCAGCGGATGGGGGCAACTTTTTGCGGTCAAATGATTGGGCCCGGACATGTTACTGGTTTATACGGGCATTGGTATTGGTGGTGAATGGCCGTTCACTGCGTTGGGGGCGCCGGCTACGGCAGGGAGTGGCCCCATGGGAGGTTATTTGCTTACCCGACATGCAGGTATGGCTGGGGGGATGGACGATCACCACGTTGAGAGCGTCTTTTCTTGGTGGGGAGTTTTTGTCCCATGAACGTTCCTGACTTGCAGGGGACGCATGTTTAGGTTGATTGTCGTTCACCGGGTGCTGCAGAGTGGGGCAGCCTTTAGGTGCACAGGACTGAAGGGCACGTGGGCCCATTTGGATGGGCACCTTTCGCGATTCCCGTGTTTACCGTGAATGGTACTTTGCTGCAGGACGCAGGGTGAGGTGGTGGATGGTCGTACACTAGGAGGCTGCAGAGTCGGCGGGCAGGAGGCGAAAGGGGCCCAGGACAGTGGGGGGGGGGCAGGTAACCGCCCTACGGGGGTTCCCTGGTTGGCGGTACTTTGGAGGGGTGGGGAGTCACAAAAGGGCGGATCCACCTCTCGGGTGGGGGGAGAACGATACACAGGTGACTGATAGCGGGGCACGAGAGGCAATGAGCAATGAAGGCAAAGATAACAGAGGATGTTTGGAGGGCAAGTGAAGGTGAGAATGGGGAAAGAAAGGAGGTTATCGAGTGAATGGGGAAGAGTCAAACAGGTGAGATGGTTTTGAGAAGGCAGAATGGAGAATGCCTGGGTATGGGGATGGGAATGTATATTTCTTCCATTGATGTACTGTTAATAAGTATAAATGATTGCAACCTTGTCCTAATAAAATGGCCTTTTACGCTTCAAGTAACAGCGTGGAGTGTAGTTATTGCGCGATGCGGCCCCCGGGGGAAGTGAAGGTCCCAGACCAGTCTTCTCCCGCGGATTTCGCGCTATAGCGGAAGGACAAGGTGGTGGGCGGGGCTAGAGGGGTCAAAGGAAGGGGTGGGATTGGGAGGCCATATAAGGTGTCAGGAGAGGAAGATCCGGCCTCTTCCTGACACCTGAGCACCACCGGGAGGGTTTAGAAAGTTTGTCTACCCACCCACCCTACAGGTTTTCAGCGAATGACTAGGGGTGGTTCAGGTCAGGGGTGCCAGTTTAGGGCGGGTTGCGGAGTTGAGGCGCTACGGTACTTTGGAGGGGTGGGGAGTCACATACGGGCGGATCCACCCCTCGGGTGGGGGAGAACGGTACACAGGTGACTGATAGCGGGGCACGGGAGGCAATGAGCAATTAAGGCAAAGTCAACAGAGGATGCTTGGAGGGCAAGTGAAGGTGAGAATGGGGAAAGGAAGGAGGTTATCGAGTGAATGGGGAAGAGACAAACAGGTGAGATGGTTTTGAGAAGGCAGAATGGAGAATGCCTGGGTATGGGGATGAGAATGTATATTTCTTGCATTGATGTACTGTTAATAAGTCTAAATGATTGCAACCTTGTCCTAATAAAATGGCCTTTTACGCTTCAAGTAACAGCGTGGAGTGTAGTTATTATGCAACAAGTTCTGTACATGCGGGCCTCAGCCGGGCCTCTGAGCCTTTTATTTAAATGGTGCGCAGGCCTGGCCGGGGCCTCTGAGGCTTTTAAAATCAAATCGTGGGTCAGGGTGGGTATGCGCGGCGCGCAGTTGTTTCTGCGACGCATCTGCGCATACTCCAGGGCGGGGCAGGGCTGGTAACTAATGCTCTTGACATGCGCAATGAGCCTGCGCAAGTCAAAGTGCATGTGAGAGACTAAGGTGTGGCATCCCTGGACCTGGCCACCCTCCTAAGCAGGACTGTTCGAAGTTCAGCACCAGCCATAATTTGAATTACATTTTAATTTATTACTAGCCCCCGGCCCGACCCCTGCCTGGCTAGCCTTGCCCCCTGCCCCTGCCTTCTGCTCTTTCTGCTGCCTGACTGGCCCGCCTCGTGCCTACCGCTGACGCTGCCTGCAGGCCAGGACAGCCCCAGCCCTCAGGTCAGGTGAGTCTACTCTTTGTCCGAGCCTAGTGGGCTGGTTCTGACGCCTCACTAGCCCCACAGGCCTGAAGGGACCAGGGAGGTGGCAAGGGAGATAAACCGCTCACCACGACACCCATCATATTCCCTCATATCAGCAGAAGACAGACTCACCCGCGCTCCCGGGATCTCTCTAATTGGACATCGAAAGACCTTTGTTGATAACAGCACCTAGATAATATTCGAAATCCTAACCTGGCTGAACGCTACAAAACTGCCTCATAGACTTTCCTGGGCTGGCAGGCACACACTTACTTACTTAGAGCATAGCCTGTCAGTGACACAATTACTCCTTCACACTGGCTCAGGGTCTCCAACATATGGACGCATTTATATTCCATTTTAACATTTCAGGGGTGTAAAAGTGCTTACCTGAGGGCTGATTGTGGTTCAAGTTCATCTTCCAAAAAAAGGACCATTTTTGTAACGTTTATTTATTTTATTCATATTTGACAAACCTTCTAAAAACATTGCAAACCAACACTGGCAAGACCTAGAGTTCTGGCCTTGGCTAGCTGATATGATGGGTATACTTTTTCATTTTTATTCCTAGTGTGTGCCACAAAAATGAAAAGCAAGGAGATCATTATGGCTGCTTAAACATGCCAGCCATATGCTTTCAATAAAAAAAGAACCTGCTTTTTAATTGTAATGGAACAATAAGGGTGTTTCTTGGTAGGCATGTATACTTAAAACAGGTGAAGAAAGATCTATTTATATAAATATATATATTATATTGCATATATATATATGACTTGATAGTGTGCGAAATTCGCATAATTTGCTTTGACATAATTATTCAAACGTTTAGCACGTAATTATGTGAAATGCAAATTCTTCATTTTACACTATATCTTTGCTTTAAATGCGTCCGTCCATCAATTTTTGATGCAAGGTCACATTTTGCATTAATAAACATGCAAAAAAGGGAGGGGCATATTATCAAGTAATGGTAATAACTAGTGCCAGCGCCATTTAGCAGGAGTTTTTTAATCGCCTTCTATCCCTGATAATTATCAACCTTGTTAGCGACATATTATCAACACGTCGGTAACAGGCGATAGTTTAAGGGAACTGCGTAGAAAACTCTTGCTAACTTCTTAGCGATGGCGTTAGGGAATCCAGCGATAGCGGCAGTCATCAGGAACTTCTAAGGTTAATCATTTCTAACAGAGGTGATGCCATTACATATGGAAGGGGATCAGAACTGGCATGCTACACGGATTTGGGGGGACACCTTTCTGGACCAGGAGTGGTCACAAACCTGCATTGCCAAGGACGGATGGACAGGGGGTGGATGGTCGTTCACCTCGAATGTGTGGGGGGGCACCTTAGAGGACCAATATATTGGTCCGGGACGGTTTGCTTGTTTTTGCAGAGCAACAGTACAAGTGGTGAACGGTCGTTTGCCGCGAGGGGGGTGCAATTATACAATGCACGATGAATGTGGGGGGGGCACCTTGGAGGACCAATAGATTGGTCCGGGACGGTTTGCTTGTTTTTGCTGAGCAACAGTACAAGTGGTAAACGGTCGTTTGCCGCGAGGGGGGTGCAATTATTACAATGCACGATGATATAAGAGAGGAAGTGAGGATGTACATGCAGAAGTTTGATGCTTCATTAAGACCAAAGTTTGTTCACATTGGAGTCCTATGATCACCTGCGGACCACGTCATGCTCTAGAATGCCTCCTGGTCATCAGGAACTTCTAAGGTTAATCATTCCTAACAGAGGTGATGCCATTACATATGGAAGGGGAACAGAACTGGCATGCTACACGGAGTTGGGGGGGGCACCTTTCTGGACCAGGAGTGGTCACAAACCAGCATTGTTTATCGAGAGATGCAAAGGACGGATGTACAAGGGGTGGATGGTTGTTCACCTCGGAGAGGGGGGGGCGCCTTGGGTGGCCAATAGATTGGTCCGGAGAGGTTTGCTTGTTTTGCTGGGGCACAGGTACAAGTGGTGGACGGTCGTTCGGGGGGGGGCAATTGTCTCTGGGTCGAGGATTGGGCCCGACTAAAGTTTGCATGTACATGGGACACAGGTCCAGGTGGTGACTGGTTGTTTACGGCGAGGGGGTGACTTTCTGCAGACAGGGTTTTTGGCCCTGCAAGATTACTGGTTCCACGGGATGCAGGCCAGGTGGTGGATGGCCGTTATCTGCGGAGGGGGGCAACTTTTTGCGGTCAAATGATTGGGCCCGGACATGTTACTGGTTTATACGGGCATTGGTATTGGTGGTGAATGGTCGTTAACTGCGTTGGGGGCGCCGGCTACGGCAGGGAGTGGCCCCATGGGAGGTTATTTGCTTACCCGACACGCCGGTACGGCTGGGGGGATGGACAATCACCACGTTGAGAGCGTCTTTTCATGGTGGGGGTTTTTTGTCCCATGAACGTTCCTGACTTGCAGGCGACGCATGTTTAGGTGGATTGTCGTTCACCGGGTGCTGCAGATTGGGGCAGCCTTTAGGCGCACAGGACTGAAGGGCACGTGGGCCCGTTTGGATGGGCACCTTTCGCGATTCCCGTGTGTACCGTGAATGGTACTTTGCTGCAGGACGCAGGGTGAGGTGGTGGATGGTCGTACACTAGGAGGCTGCAGAGTCGGCGGGCAGGAGGCGAAAGGTGCCCAGGACAGTGGGGGGAGGGGGGGGCAGGTAACCGCCCTACGGGGGTTCCCTGGTTGGCGGTACTTTGGAGGGGTGGGGAGTCACATATGGGCGGATCCACCTCTCGGATGCGGGGAGAAAGGTACACAGGTGAATGATAGCGGGACACGGGAGGCAATGAGCAATGAAGGCAAAGATAACAGAGGATGCTTGTAGGGCAAGTGAAGGTGAGAATGGGGAAAGGAAGGAGGTTATCGAGCGAATGGGCAAGAGTCAAACAGGTGAGATGGTTTTGAGAAGGCAGAATGGAGAATGCCTGGGTATGGGGATGGGAATGTATATTTCTTGCATTGATGTACTGTTAATAAGTATAAATGATTGCAACCTTGTCCTAATAAAATGGCCTTTTACGCTTCAAGTAACAGCGTGGAGTGTAGTTATTGCGCGATGCGGCCCCCGGGGGAAGTGAAGGTCGCAGACCAGTCCTCTCCCGAAGTTTTTGCGCTATAGCGGAAGGACAAGGTGGGGGGCGGGGCTAGTGGGGTGAAAGGAAGGGGTGGAATTGGGAGGCCATATAAGGTGTCAGGAGAGGAAGATCCGGCCTCTTCCTGACACCTGAGCACCACCGGGAGGGTTTAGAAAGTTTGTCCACCCACCCACCCTACAGGTTTTCAGCGAATGACTAGGGGTGGTTCAGGTCAGGGGTGCCAGTTTAGGGCGGGTTGCGGAGCTGAGGCGTTACGGTACTTTGGAGGGGTGGGGAGTCACATACGGGCGGATCCACCCCTCGGGTGGGGGGAGAACGGTACACAGGTGACTGATAGCGGGGCACGGGAGGCAATGAGCAATTAAGGCAAAGTCAACAGAGGATACTTGGAGGGCAAGTGAAGGTGAGAATGGGGAAAGGAAGGAGGTTATCGAGTGAATGGGGAAGAGACAAACAGCTGAGATGGTTTTGAGAAGGCAGAATGGAGAATGCCTGGGTATGGGGATGAGAATGTATATTTCTTGCATTGATGTATTGTTAATAAGTCTAAATGATTGCAACCTTGTCCTAATAAAATGGCCTTTTACGCTTCAAGTAACAGCGTGGAGTGTAGTTATTATGCGACAAGTTCTGTACATGCGGGCCTCAGCCGGGCCTCTGAGCCTTTTATTTAAATGGTGCGCGGGCCCGGCCGGGGCCTCTGAGGCTTTTAAAATCAAATGGTGGGTCAGGGTGGGTATGCGCGGCGCGCAGTTGTTTCTGCGATGCGTCTGCGCATACTCTAGGGTGGGGCAGGGCTGGTAACCAATACTCTTGACATGCGCAATGAGCCTGCGCAAGTGAAAGTGCATGTGAGAGACTAAGGTGTGGCATCCCTGGACCCGGCCACCCTCCTAAGCAGGAATGTTCGAAGTTCAGCACCAGCCATAATTTGAATTACATTTTAATTTATTACTAGCCCCCGGCCCGACCTCTGCCTGGCTAGCCTTGCCCCCTGCTCCTGCCTTCTGCTCTTTCTGCTGCCTGACCGGCCCGCCTCGTGCCTACCGCTGACGCTGCCTGCAGGCCAGGACAGCCCCAGCCCTCAGGTCAGGTGAGTCTACTCTTTGTCCGAGCCTAGTAGGCTGGTTCTGACGCCTCACCGGCCCCACAGGCCTGAAGGGACCAGGGAGGTGGCAAGGGAGATAAACCGCTCACCACGACACCCATCATATTCCCTCATATCAGCAGAAGACAGACTCACCCGCGCTCCCGGGATCTCTCTAATTGGACATCGAGAGACCTTTGTTGATAACAGCACCTAGATAATATTCGAAATCCTAACCTGGCTGAACGCTACAAAACTGCCTCAGAGACTTTCCTGGGCTGGCAGGCACACACTTACTTACTTAGAGCATAGCCTGTCAGTGACACAATTACTCCTTCACACTGGCTCAGGGTCTCCAACATATGGACGCATTTATATTCCATTTGAACATTTCAGGGGTGTAAAAGTGCTTACCTGAGGGCTGATTGTGGTTCCAGCTCATCTTCCAAGAAAAGGACCATTTTTGTAACGTTTATTTATTTTGTTCATATTTGACAAACCTTCTAAAAACATTGCAAACCAACACTGGCAAGGCCTAGAGTTCTGGCCTTGGTTAGCTGATATGATGGGTATACTTTTTCATTTTTATTCCTAGTGTGTGCCACAAAAATCAAAAGCAAGGAGATCATTATGGCTGCTTAAAAATGCCAGCCATATGGAGAAGTGTGGCTCACTGGTTAGAGGAGGCAGACCTGGAAGCAGAGGTCAGCCCGGGACCAGGGTTCAATTCCCGGCTCGGTGGGGTCTTGAGTCCTAAAATGTCCATGGACTCGACAATTCTCGCTCCGGTGCCTACTTGATTCACGGGTTCACACTCTGCGACTCTGGGCAATAGCTTGCTTAATCTCCACAACGGCCCCTCGCGGCGGGATGCCTGGCTTTCACCTTGTGGATACCCTGCCGGGGTTATCTCACAGGGGAATACCAGGACGGGTTCCCTAAGCAAGTGCTTAGAAACCGCTTGGTGATTTGCGCTATATAAATTCCTGTACATTTACATTTACATGCTTCCAATAAAAAAAGAACCTGCTTTTTAATTGTAATGGAACAATAAGGGTGTTTCTTGGTAGGCATGTATACTTAAAACAGGTGAAGAAAGAAGAGTGTGCGAAATTCGCATAATTTGCACATAATTATTCACAAGTTTAGCACGTAATTATGTGAAATGCAAATTCTTCATTTTGCACTATATCTTTGCTTTAAATGCGTCTGTCCATCAATTTTTGATGCAAGGTCACAATTTGCATTAATAAACATGCAAAAAAGGGAGGGGCATATTATCAAGTAATGGCAATAACTATTGCCAGCGCCATTTAGCAGGAGTTTTTTTATCGCCTTCTATCCCTGATAATTATCAACCTTGTTAGCGATGTATTATCAACACGTCGGTAACAGGCAATAGTTTCAGGGAACTGCGTAGAAAACTCTTGCTAACTTCTTAGCGATGGCGATAGGGAATCCAGCGATAAGGCCATTAGTGGCAGAAAATACCCTTTTACCCTCCCGGTGATAAGTCCATGATATTATGCCCCAGACAGTAAGACGTGCAGACAGAGGTGCTGACAGACAGGTGATGCAGACAGATGGGCTGACAGGCAGGTGATGCATGTATTCATATGTATTTATAGGTGTTCAATATAGCATGAGCCAAGCTCCGAGGGACATCAGGGTGCTTTACCGAGAGCATGAGGGTCTCTGCAAAGAGAGGTGCTGGTTGTGGGCCAAGTTGAAACCAGACATAATCCGGACAAACTCTGCTGCTTTTCACAGAAATATAATGTATCATTGGAGGCATGCATGTCTAAAGTAGTTTGTCTAGAATCACAAGATTTTATATCAAGTGTTGAAGCTGGGATTAGAACCCTGGTCAGCAGGATTCATCTTCAACAACTTGCTCATGGAGAAATGTAGAGATAAATCAATATAGAGCAATGTCCCAGAGAGAGAGAGAGAGAGAGCTGGAGGGAGAAGGATTGTAAGGATACGAGGACAGGCAAAGGGAGAGACAGTCAGGTAGACCATAAATAGACAGATTAATTAGAGGGTGACGTGATCCAAAGAAAGAGTGAGAGAGAGCAAACAGGTAGAAGACAGGATGACACATAGGAACATGAAACGATTAGCAACGTGCTCGACTGGCAGAGAGAACTGACTGGATGGATGGATGGACGGACATGAGCATGTTGGATTTGTTAGCTGACTAGGTTGGTGTATGAATGCATGGTTGAATAGTGGATAGACAGATGCTCAGATGGATGTTGGCTGGGTGGATAGTGAGTGGACGGGTGCACAGATGGATGAATGGATCAATAAGGTAGAGAGGGAAAATGATGGACGGACTGAAAGAAACTAAGAGATCCACAGGGTGAATGATGGGTGGAAAGGTGGATGAAAAGGTGGGTGAACAGAGGGTCCTACATTGGGCGTAACGCAGGCCCCCGCAGTGCAGGGGCCCCCAAGCTGAAGGGGGCCTACACCTGCATTGTACACAGCCTGGACGACTGGTAATAATAGTCGTAAGGGGTGTTGCTCTATGAGTTGCATGAGAGTGAGCAGGAGAAGCGAAATTAAAATACAGTGAAGAGATGGTCATCACAGAGCTGTATTATCGAGTTTTTGGGGGGGATGGTGCAACTCGTGCCGGGCAGGCGTATGCAGTGATTCGCCCTTGAGGCACAGGCTGGCTTAGTGACTTCACGATGGTAGGCATGGCCATTTTAAGCATGGCTTCCAACGCCCCCATTCTACTCCATGAAGTAGAAAGGAGATACCTCACTGGGCTCTGCTTCAAGGTCGAATTCCCCACAAAGGAAGGTAAGAAACTGGTTCACGTATTGTGTGTGTTTTTGCACAAATTCGCAATGTAATTGGCCCAAACATTCGATAAATGGTTAACAGTTTACCATTTCGAGTCAAGTGCCCCATTTTGAAGTTATGTTTTAAATCCGGAATCTTTAACTCGTTTTCCAATGTCTCATTCAAGGTGCCTTCACTGCATTACAGATTTATGCTATATTAATGTTAAAGTTTGTTCGACCTTTCAGACGCACGAATTACCCAATGTTTGATATCATCTATGAAGGCTTTTATTGGTGCGTAGTAATCAATAAGAGTGAGGCCTGCAGCACTCTGTATGCGCAGCGGCATCTCACCTTCAGCCCCTAAGTTCTAAGACTCGTATTGGAGCATTGGCTGATTTGACTCAGGGCGGGATAAATACAGCAGAATGACAGGCAGGGCAAGGGAGGTCAATGTAGAGGATGGCAACCATGACACAATGATGGTGCATTCTCCACCCACCTTATGGTTTACGGTTTAGTTGTTGAGAGGTCAGGCTGAAGGAGGGAGGAGTCCTGCAGCCACTTCTATGCCCACGTGTAGTAGAGCCCCTTGATCAGAGCCGAGCCGTTTGCGTGTGCACTCTTCTCCTGTACTGCCGGAACTTTGGTGTCTTTTATTTATCCTGGGCGAATTGCCCAGGAAGTGCATGACTTTGCTGGTCTAATCCAATTTCCCTATTCAGCAGCAAAGATTTAAAGTATTGCACCTCCTTCATTCCCTTACTCCCGATGATCAAGCCGTAGAAGAGCGCCATAAGAACCTTATCTCAATTTTAGGAGCTGCTGAAGCCTGCCCTATGACCCCAGGCCTGGGTGACTTACTGACTAGGAACTTGCCAGCAGTGCATAACTGGCACTGCGGCAGCTTGAACTCCAGGTGCATGTCTGTGTGAAGTCAGGTGAGAAATTATTTTATCACTATATGAGGCCACCCTCATTGTCTACAGTTAAAAAAAGAATAGGAGGTCTAATGTTACTTGCTGTTGACGAAAGCCCACACTTTTTACTTTACAAGTATGTATTAAGGTTTGAAATGAGATTTGCAAGAGACAGCTACCCATCTTTATAACCGATGTTAGAACACAGAAATGTAAACTGATCTTATGACACCTGCAATACCTTATCTATATCAGGCTGCTCAGCCGTTAGCATTCTGTATATCTGAGGTTGGCATTTCATTTTTTTCATAACCATGAGCCAAAGAGTCCCAGAATGTAATATGTTTCAAGTTTGGATGGAAGTGCAGAATAAAGAAATTATTATTATTATTTTCAATTTACTGCTGGTTGGCAGCTTTCTATATAATAGGTCTCCCCACCAAAAGTGCTTCCATCTCTGATTATAGTTCTGACATATAACTAGACCCCTTTCCCACTCTGGAATTATTGCAGCAGGCTCAACAGATTTCCTTTATTACACCTGCTATGCTGACTGAGATTTGCAGAGGAGTCCCAAAATCAATGTAAATCAGGAGTGACCAAATAATAGAAGATTAGTGACACATGAGGTGGTCACGGCTGAGGTATTTCCGTCGATGTGTAGCAGTTTTCTGTGGGGAGCTGTCTAAATATGTAAAAGAAAGAACTCCTTTACCTCATCGTCCTGACTTCTCTTTCCATTTTCAGTGAGTCCTTTACCTCTTCAGCGGCCTCTCTCTCAATCCTTCTTCTTCCTCTACATTTGTAACTTACAGTCACTCCAACATTCCTGTGAAGGCCCACACAGCACAACTGTGACCTTCACTCCCAAAAGTATAATAAAATAGGTGCTTCATAGCAAGGGAGCTCCCAGATGTTGTGAGGTCTATATGTGAGGGGAGGAGTTTTTCTGAAATCAGTGGGTGCTACGGGCCAAAACTTACATGAATTGCTTGAGCTTTGCCTGGGCTTTAGTACCTAATGGTGCAACATGGGTTTTTTGAGTTACTTTACATCAGCTATGCCAGTGCTTCAGTGCTTGAGCAAGTGGTACTGATGCAGAGTATGACAGCAGTGCATTTACAGAGCTATGTTTGAAGATGAGGTATATTTACAGACTTGCATAGTGTGTGTTCATTTGCAGAGCTTTGTGTATTGTCTGAAGCACATTTTTTAAAGAGCAGTATGTGATTACAGCTATCTGTTGAAACTTGACCCTCGTGCTTGAAATCTTGTCCACCCTCTGTGCCCTCATCCAGTTTGGTCCTCTCCCTTCCCAATCCATTTTTGCAATTCATGTATTTTCTAGGCAAATGACGACCACGCTTAAATACGAACCCCATCGCTGTTGCCTTCATAGATGTCACAGGTGTCTAGACACATGCTTTTTATGTATTTGGCCACGTTCCCTCTCCTTGGGCATGTTCTGTAATACTTGAAATTGCATCTCACTGTATCTGATCCATGTGTCTTCCCAATGTTGAACTAACTGGACATGCTCTGATTCCCGAGATATGCTCACTTGCCCTTGTAACCATTCCCTCCCTAAGGAAATGTTCACTGAGAGCTCCATCAGAACATTCTCCATCTGCACCAGAATGCATGGTCTCTATGGATCCAGCTTTCATCACAGGATATTCTCTATGCCTGACTGTCCTGCCTTTTTATGTGGACATGCTCCTTCCTGGATATTATACCCATGTCACAGGATCTCTTCTCCACTAGTACACCCTCATTTTGATTTGACATGATCATTACCATTGAAGATACAGTCTCCCTTCCTCTCTTTGCAAGAGTGCATCTTGACGGGTACTCTCTGTATGCCCCTGTACCTGAGTCACTATGCCCCTGCACTTCAGTCACCTAAAACTTTAGGATGTTTCCGAACATGTCCCCTCAGTTCTAGATAGATATTCCTTGTGCCGGCCGGAACCAGAATCCCTCCAAATGCAGCATCTGAAGTCTCCTACCTCCTCTGGGAAGCTGCTTCTCTCCATAGACAGATATTCTATTTTCTGTTTGTATGTCATCGTGCATGTGTGTCTCTCGTCAGGTTAGATGTCACTTGTGTGAAGTGGCTCATTATTTTTTCTCTATTTCTCCTAAATATTGGAAGCCTTCCTAATGAATGGGTTGAAAATTCAAGATATGAAACAACTAGCACATGTAGAGATAGGATTGTGCATGGAGATTGGGGTTCAGCTGTGAAGAACATTATGAGCTGATAGGGAGCATTGTACTCACCAATGAACCCTTTAGTGGGCAGGAGGGTCTTTATAGAAGAGGGGTCCCTATACTGTTCAGTGGGCTCTGTGCTCAGCAATGAGCCCTGTTAATTGCTGAGTTGAGAGTTCTGAACTTAACATATAGCATGTACTGGACAGATAGAGCTGCACTTAGCACTAGACTTAATGCCGGGACGCTCATGCTGGAGCAGCTGTTTTGCGCTTTGTACATCTCCTTCATTCATTTATCTTAGCAGAGTAGACCTATACTGAATATCTGGGGATGTGAGCTTTATGCCCAACTAGAGCTCTGCACTCAATAGGGTGTCCTCTAAGTATGGATGGAGATTTGTATTTAGAAGGGTGTTCTATGAGTAAGAGGCTCTGTTTGCTCATTAGTGTTGAGCAGGACAGCTGGTGATTAATGAACTCGGTACTGAGCCATGAAGGAACAAGATTTTACAAACCAGGCTATTCAGTACTATACCATGGGTATCTTTTGACTTGTTTCTTATGTAATGTGTACCGTTCGAACTCCTGTTTTTCAAAATTGTACAACAACATTTCTTGAAATGTATGTTGTAAATGCAATGCACCATTTGAAACATATTTTTTTTTCTTGCTGGGTGTTATTTCTTGCTGGGGAGGGCCACCGCCCACCCTGGAAAGCCCACACCCGAATGGTCCTCTTTCATTTTGGTGAGCTTGCTGTATTCACTAACTCCTTCAACTTAGATCTAAGCTTTTTTGCCGCACAACTTTTGGGATCCACCAGCCGCCACTGGTGCACGGGCAGCGGACCTCTGGCCTGAGACCTCCCGACTGAGTCCGGAGCGTCAGGGGGCCCCATCCATTTTCTTTGCAGGGGGGCCCCCTGGCGGACGGTCTTTCCATCCGCCAGGGTCCCCCCGCCATACTAATATGGCATGGGGGAAATGGCATGCAGGGGGAGGAGAATGTCGGGCTGATTGCCACCGCCATGCGCTGCCCTGCTACACTGACCCTGCCCCCAACATACAAGAGTGACATAAATATCAGGCAGTGCCAAAATTAAGACCAGGGAAAACCTGGTCTTAACATGGCAAAAAGAGGAGAAATGCTTAATTTTGTCAATTTTTTGCTGTTTCTTTGTGTGCTGCATTGTGCAGCACACATTGATACAGCAAATCGCCGTGAATGATTGTTTATGGGCAGGAACAATCATTTACAAAATTCCGATTTGCAACTTCTATGTGTGCTGCACAATGCAGCACACTGAGAAGTTAGAAATCGCCATTCTGGATTGTTTATGTGCAGGAAGGGACACCTTCCTGCACATTAACAATCATTCCCCCCAGCGCAGGAACCCTTGCACTAGGGTGCAATGGTGCCTGCGTTGGCACTAGGCAGCTAGAATTATCACCAGCGCTAGTGAATACGGCTCATCCCTGCGTTTTCCAAAGGGCGGAGCGTGGCATTAACAATGTTTGCTGAACGCCACACTTCGCCATTCCCCTGTGAATATGTGCCGCAGTGTATGCTCAGAAAAGTTCTGGACTAACTCCAGACCTAAAAATTGCCAGTTTAGTAAAGCTAGAACTAAAGGGTCTGCAATGCACAAAACAGACCAGCAAAGCGTGTGAGTGATAACCCATTATAAAAGCATTGTTCTTTCAACGCTCACAGTAATATCAGTACAAGAACTTGGAGAAGGACTCACATTCATTCAGGCCATGAGTTCCAGGTTATAATTCGTTGGGTGGCAGGGCAATCGTCTTCCAACCAAAACTGTGATGTCCTACATTAACTGCTCATACTCGTTCCCTGTAACAGAGCTGGTATCAGGCTTCACTGCAGCATCAATACAGAACAATTTACGTGTTATGGATAAATAGAACAAAAGGACAGATGCACATTACCCAGCTGCACTAGAGTGTTCAGTGACATATTTATTGGTTAACAAAGGCATGGAGTAGGGCCATATAGTATACATCGAAAAACAAACTTTAAACACGGTGCCTTTCCACTAAACTGTACCCTTCACTCGGCTTCCATCTACCCTCTGACCTAAACCCCTAAAGACACAAAGGTCATGCATTTAAAACCCAGGAGAGCTCAGAATACCTGGAAGCAGAAACTAAGAGTGTCTCGATCTTTCTACCACATACGAAGCAAAGAAAGAGGTTTTATGGCTTCAGGACGAGAACTGTTGGAGGCTAGAAAAACAAAAGACTGACTGTCAACAAACGATGCTCACAGCCTAAAGGTCACTTAAAAGCACAGATTTTATTCATCTACTAAAAGAAAAGCATTAAAATCAGAAGGCAGACTTAATAGCCAATATATGTTTTCCGACTTCCTCAAAACTATGGACTCATATCTAGAGATTTAATTTTGCTTTCCAGGTTTGTCAAACCACAATTACACTGTGCACACCAATTACCCATAACAAGGCTTTCTTAGACCTAAAAACGGCCATTAAAAAACTCACGGTTTGTGCATTTGCTGGCTGGGAGGGCAAGTCTTGTGTGGCCTCAGAAAGATCCTTTCTGAGGCAGCTCTGATGCGGAGGCAGGGTCCCGACGTTGCTGGTAGGGCTGGGGTGGCGTCAGGAAGGTAAGTTTCCTTTTCACTGCTGCTGGATTCTGTTGTAGACCCTCGCCCCTCGCTTGCTTTAAGGCAGAGCAGGGTCACACAGGTTGCTGGAGAAATCTTGCTGCAGGCCATAAAAGGAGGGTTGTACCAGTTTTAATCAGCTGTTGTTGTGCCGATGGCTGGCACCATGACGTAGGTGGCACTGCGTGTTCAAGGAGAAGGAAAAACCGGGAGAAAGTGTCTCTCTTCAAAGGATTTCTTGAGGCCCTAATACAGAGCCCCCTAGAGACCCCTTTCGAGGCCCCCCAAAAAAAACTGGGGGTGCTCAGACCACCACAGACCCCCCCCATACTTAAAGCCCTGGGTTTGCCAATGCTTCTTCTCAGTAGTTCACAAATAAACCACGTTAATCTATTGACTATATATTTTAATACCAAAACAATAGAGGAAGTGAAGAGGTATTGACAGAATCACCCTCCAATCTGATATATATAAACAAAAAGATTCTATCAATGTGTGATGATTTAATTTTTATTTTTTATTTATTTATTTCTGTGGGTGGTGAAAAACTAATAAATGAACTCTCTCTTAGGGTGGTAAAGATGAGAGCACAATGTGCTTTTTAAAATACCCCTCACATACTAAAAAAATCCAATAGTGTCATGCTTCATCATTGGGGTCTTCCCGTCCCTCTACGGGGCGGGGCGTGCTACGACCTGACCGACTACGCGGGAGCACTAGTATGGTGACAGGACTATGTGACAGTGCACTGTCACATAGTCCTGTCACCATACTAGTGCTCCCGCGTAGTCGTACAGGTCGTAGCACGCCCCGCCCCGTAGAGGGACGGGAAGACCCCAATGATGAAGCATGACACTATTGGATTTTTTTAGTGTGTGAGGGGTATTTTAAAAAGCACATTGTGCTCTCATCTTTACCACCCTAAGAGAGAGTTCATTTATTAGTTTTTCACCACCCACAGAAATAAATAAATAAAAAATAAAAATTAAATCATCACACATTGATAGAATCTTTTTGTTTATATATATATTTTAATACCCTGTTTTCTGCAAGAAGTCCTCAAATGGCTTTTTATTAAAAAATCCTGTAAGTATATCTTAAAATAGCACTACGGTGTCCGCCGGACTCTATCTTTGTGACCTCGATCCTCCTTGAAGTTTTCGAGGATATTTTGAATTAAAGTGCATCATGTTCTGTTTAGTGTATCACGAGTATCATTTTCTAGTAATCTTCCTGAAAATACCTCTCTGGACATTAAACAGAGAAAGAATGCTTTACATCTCCTTCCCTCATCTCTTACACGGGGTGCACCTGGGCTGTTGAGAATCAAGCGGTGTTGGGAGGGAGGGCGAGGGGTGGGAGAAACGTAGACCAGAATTGTTTTGAGTGTGAAAAAGGCCGCTTTATTAGGAAACAGGTGCACATTACAATTATAAAACCTTGGCAACGCCTTACAAAACTATCTCTCACTAAATAAATAATTAACTACAAACCCCGCCCCCCCCCCTCCCCTAAAATTATTTGACCCCTCCCCCACCCAACAATACAGCATTACAACATTACAACAACATTATAAACATAACATCATCAATAAACATTACGTCATTAATTCAATCATTACGTCATCATTTAACCCCTTTATTCATCAAAACCCCAATCACATATTGAAAGCCAGGCCCTCTTTAACCATAAACCCTGCCTGACCCTTCACTCCTGCCAATACCCCCCAAAACCTGAACGGTCAAACAATGACCAACTTCCCCTGAACCTGTCAATCAAAGCATCAATCCAATACTCATCAAACAATCTACCATAAACAGCACCGGGGCAACCAAAAACCCCGCCAGCACCTGTTCCTAGCGACAATACAAATCACAAGAAAAACCCCCTGCACACCTGTATCTAAGAAAACAGCCTTTAAAATTATCAAAAAAGGAGAGAAAAAATTCTAACGAAACAAAAATTCGGAGGAAGAAAAAACCCAGGAGATAAAGGATAATAATAATAAATGGGAGGGAGGGAGGGACAAAAAACGCTAACAGCCCTCCTAGCCACCAGGTCACCAAACCTAAAATGGTGGCTAGGGGGCGGGGAGAGGGAAATTTATAATTGGGCTGGCCAGTCCTACTAGGCCAGCCCAAATCCAGAACATTCTGGCACCTACGATATACAAACCCCTCGTGACCCTCCCAAACAGCCCGGGGTAGGAGACCTCCCTTCGGTCAGCTCCCTCCCCCAAGCCCCCCTTGGGAGGGAGGGCGAGGGGTGGGAGAAACGTAGACCAGAATTGTTTTGAGTGTGAAAAAGGCCGCTTTATTAGGAAACAGGTGCACATTACAATTATAAAACCTTGGCAACGCCTTACAAAACTATCTCTCACTAAATAAATAATTAACTACAAACCCCGCCCCCCACCCCCTCCCCTAAAATTCTTTGACCCCTCCCCCACCCAACAATACAGCATTACAACATTACAACAACATTATAAACATAACATCATCAATAAACATTACGTCATTCATTCAATCAGTACGTCATCATTTAACCCCTTTATTCATCAAAACCCCAATCACATATTGAAAGCCAGGCCCTCTTTAACCATAAACCCTGCCTGACCCTTCACTCCTGCCAATACCCCCCAAAACCTGAACGGTCAAACAATGACCAACTTCCCCTGAACCTGTCAATCAAAGCATCAATCCAATACTCATCAAACAATCTACCATAAACAGCACCGGGACAACCAAAAACCCCGCCACCCAGAAAGGTAGGAGGGGGAGAGAAACTACACCACCTCCCTTTCTGCCCCCCCACCGGAAAACGAAAAACAGAACCGAACCAACCTTAACGGTGCATAGCTAGCGAACGCGCCAAAACCTCACGTAATTCCAACAAGTATAGGTCCATACCCACTCTGGACAGGTGAACACCATCATCTCTGAAGAATTCCACAGTCTCAAACTTAATTTCCCTATGGGAAATCCTGCTAAAACCAAGACCACGGCAGCAGCGCGAAACCTCTGAGTTTACTTTCTTCCTAGCCCTGTCAACCGCCTTGGGGTTGACCGCTCCTCTCCAGATCCTACGCGGTATTAATTCAGTCCAATAGACATGGCACCCAGCCCAAAGCTCTTTGATAAGGCCCAAATCCTTCTTAATAGCTCGAAGTAACACCACACCTTTGGTAGCACAAAGATCATTTTCCCCCAGATGGATGACCAGAATATCAGGACACAGCCCACCCACCATATTGTTGTTAAGACAAGGGATTAACTCTCTCCAGAGCATCCCACCTTTCCCCTTCCAAACCACATTGAACATACTAGCGTTAAAACCCAGAAGTTCTCCAAAGTAACTCTGTGCTGCCTGGACTCGGGCCCACTTCACGAAGGAATGCCCAACTATCCAGACCGTCACCACCGGAGAACGAGGCCCAGCAACAGAACCTATAAAAGAAAACAGAGTTAGAGCTCATGGGAAGGAAGATGACGCATGCGCCTCTTCCGCCTGACTTCTCACGTAGCGCTGAAAGCAGTTTGAAGACCAACGCCCCAGCCTCATAATATCCCTTTGAGTCCAACCTCTGTTAAAAGCTTCAGTTGCAGCCCCAATCCGGAAGGAATGTGTCCCATATAAGCTCCCATCTAAACCCAGGTGTTCCAAAGCTTTGCGCAGAACCATGCGTAATTGGTATGCTGTAACCAGGGTGCCATCAATATGCTGAAAGACGAGTGCATCATCACCACCCCCGCACAAAGAACGCCAGCGCCGCGCCAGCAGCAAAGGGCAAGTAATCCTAGGAGCACGCGCTTGCAACCACACACCCTTTCCCTTCTTAGTCTGATCAGTTTTAGAGCTGGCTAACCAGATGTGCACCCCCTCATCAGAACAGAAAACATCCCGCCAAAATAGGCCACACTTGCATTTCGAACCCAACAACTCCGAAACCCTAAAAGCTCCAAAAAACATGAAGGCCATTAACATGGAAAATAAGCATGACTCAAAGTCATCTGAACAAACCTCAGGGAGAACAGTTATCAATCGAGCCAGGATCTGCCAAGATAAAGGAGCCCTAAGTCTACTGGTGTGCCCCTGTTCTCTGGCCCAACCCTCAAGCATTCTCCTGCCAATCTCCCCTGCCGACGGAGGATAACCCCATAACAACTTGCCCATAAATGCTATCCCCGCTAATTTACCGGCGATAGTCACCTTAGTAAGCCCTTTGTCCATGAGATCCAAAATGAAATTCACTACATCCTCTGAACGACGCCAAACCTCCTCACGCCTACAAGCGCCAGACTCCAGAAATTCCCTCCAGGCCAGAGAATAAGCAGAACGCGTAGACACAGACAAAGAACCTACCACCAGTTGTAAGACCCGACGTTGCCTACGTGCCACAGATGAATCGGCATCGGGGTCGGTGCTGGGTCTGCCTCCCTCGCCAGTCCACGGAATCTGCCCCACTGTGAACGAGACAGAGCATCCGCAATGTCATTGTCCACCCCAGGAATGTGCAAAGCACGAAAGTGAATGTCGTGTTTCAAACAACCCAGCACAAACACTCTCATGAGCTTCAAGACCTGTTCGTCCCTGGCAGACTGTCGATTAACAATTTGCACCACAGCCATGTTGTCCACACGAAAAAGCACTTTCTTATGTGCCAAGACCTCCCCCCAGAGTGTCAAAGCCACCAGCAAAGGAAAAAGCTCCAAAAAGGTAATGCTGCGACCACCATGCAACCACTCATCCGGCCAACGTTCCGCACACCATCTTCCATTCCAGTACAGACCAAAACCATCACTGCCAGCTGCATCCGAAAACATTTGCACATCCCATTGAAAGTCAACGTCCCTAAGCAAAGGAACACCATTAAAGGAAGAGAGAAAGAATTTCCACATTCTCAAATCCTCCTTGACTCCAGCAGACAATCGAACCCTATGGTGAGGCAAATGTTGACCAGCAAGAGCCCTGCCTAATCTACGACAAAAAGTCCTTCCCGCTCTCACGACCCTACAAGCAAAGTTGAGATGGCCTAGTAACACCTGAACATCTTTCACCAACACTTTCCGTTTTGCTAACATAGTGTCCAGCAAATCCAGCATCTTCACTTTCTTATCCTCAGGCAAGCGAGCCCGCATTGCCACCGAATCAAGTTCAATCCCCAAAAAGGACAAGACTGTGTCAGGACCCATAGTTTTCTCGGGAGCCAAAGGAACTCCCAGATCCTCCATGAGCCCTTGGAAAGTGTCCAGAGCAGACTGGCACTCCGCGGAGCCCGGGGACCCGACAAAGAAAAAGTCATCCAGGTAGTGCGTTACCAGTGAGTGACCAGACTGATGAGTAAAGTACCATTGTAGAAAAGTACTGAAGCACTCGAAAAGAGAACAAGATATAGAGCAACCCATCGGCAAAGCCTTGTCCACATACCATTTTCCTGAAAATTGGATACCCAGAAGACACCAGTCTTCCGGATGGACAGGCAGCAGCCGGAAAGCAGACTTTATATCACACTTGGCCATCTCAGCAGCTGCGCCCGCGGTCACAACAAGTGACATGGCCACGTCAACTGATGAATAAGAGACTGAAACAGCATCTGGATCAATAAAATCATTGACCGACGACCCTTCCGGCCATGATAAGTGTTGTATAAGCCTGAATTGTCCCGGATCTTTCTTCGGGACCACTCCAATAAGTGATGCTATTAAATTAAGGATCGGCCAATCGTGAAAAGGGCCAGCCATCCTCCCTTCGTGTACTTCCTTATTCAACTTGTCTTGTACTACTGTGCCATGCTCAGATGCAGACTTTAAATTAGCAGACCATCTTCTTTGTCTAGGACCTGTGTAACCTAACTTGAAACCAAATTCAAAACCATCCAACAATGTTTGTTTCCCAGCTGCATTATCATAGTCATGAAGTGCAAGGCGCAACTTTTCCAACTTAACCGGTGTATGAGCCCTTGGACCCAGAACCCCGATTACCTCTGAATCCCCTACCTCCTGCAGAATGTTGTGACGTCCCCGAACCCCCTGCACCTGACTGAATCCCCTGATGATCCCCCGCTGGCTTGTTCTCCCAGCATTTAGACAAGGGGTGTCGCTTACCACAACCTGAGCACTCATGCCTGAATTTACAATATTCCCTAGTACAGAAGCCTTTATTAAACTCCCAGCATGTGCCGACTGCAGGCTGTGTGTTTGAGCTACTTCCCACCCCTCCCCTGGTGGGCTTGCCCTGAAAGGGCCGGTATATTATGGGGAGACCACTTGCAGTAAAAATCGTCTTACCCCCCGAAGCCGACCCCATAGTATGCTGCCATAAATCAGTGTCCAGTTCCCCCCACTTGGCCTCCGGATCCCAAGCCATCCTGGCCCTGAACTCCTCATCATATTGACACCAAGCAAACCCCCCCCCAGTAAGCTGCGCCTTGCGTATAACATCCATGTATTTAAAAAGGGACACGCTGCGCTCTGGGAATTTCTCACAATACACACTTGCATATATTAGGAAGGCAGCTGTCCAATTCTCAATGGTTAGGGGAACTCTAGGTCGTTTTGCCAACTCAAATTCTTCCTCCTTGGACCCTTCCTTGGACCGTACTTCTCTGTGTAGTAACTTAAGTATTTCCACATATTCACCCTTCCAAATTCTTTCCTTTGTACTCAACATTAAATGTGCCCCCAAAGGCTTCGTGACTCCCATATAGGGCAATTTTTTGATTTTCAATTCTTTGCTGGCCACTGGCTCTTTAGCAATACCTGAGGCCTCTGTACCAGTACCACTTTCAACTTTACCTGCAGTGTCTAGCACTTCATCCGTGTCCACAGCGGTGTCTTTCACATAACGTCCCTTTACCAACCGCCCCTTCCCCACCCCAACAGCCTCAGTCCCACCTGTGCCCACAGACACCATAAGTGGTTTGGCCTGTGTAGCTATCTGCTCACCTGGCAACAAAGAGACCACTCTCCCCGGCTCCGCCTGTGATGCCGAAACCACTGTGTCACGTCTTGGAGGCGCCCTGACTGACGGGCCGCGTTCTCGTCTCTCCTTGACTTGTTTTTGCACCACTGGAGCCTGAAAAACACTTTCAACAACATGAGAGGGCACCCCCCTTTCCACGTCCCTCAACTCTCCCTCTTCGGGACTATCTTCATCGTAATCCAGAACCACTGAATCAGGTTCATCAGGAAACATCACACCACGGGTCTTACCGAACCCAACATCAGCCATATTACATGTTAAATTTTGTGTAGAAATTCCATGAGGGGGAGCAGACTGTACATGCCCGTACCTCCCCTGGCGCTGACTCTGCGGCTCCATAGCCGCCGGTAAGGTAGGACACCTATACCTGCTACTCGATGGGGCCAGCGGGGTCACGCCGGACCCTCGTGTGCTGGCCGCGGCGGGCTCCCTCGGTGGAACAGAGAGGGCCGCGCTAGGCATTCTCCTCGCTTCACCTTGGCGAAAGTGGACTGGACCGCGTCCTGCCAAGTCTGGACCGCCGTACCTATTCCTATCCTGAAAAGAAAAAGTTTGGACTGGTGTGCTAGGGTCCCTGAATACAACACCTGAAACAGACCTTGACCTCTGCAAATTAGCATCAACAACCATCCCCTGAAACCTATCCAAAGAACGCCCTCTAATACAGCCCCTCACAGGCCGTCCCCTGACCGGAGAGTCGCCTATCATCTCTTCATCATCACTCTCATCCAAGTTAACCCCCGCCACCGCTAAAGAAGAAGCCTGAAAAGGGGCCCCCGCACCCGAAGCTTGGCCCTCAGCATCCATCTGAAAACCACGCTGCGCTAAACCTGCAGTACCAAAATGCTCCCATCCAGGTGAACCCCACATAAAATGTGGTCCTCTTACATCTCCAGTCCCACTTGGGACCGCATCTCGAACCCCTTGAACAGGCCCACCACTCACTTGCTTGGAAAACCCCTCATGCCCCAAAGACGTGCCCGGGAAACCCAAAGCCCCTGCACACCTCACACCAGGTTGTGAAAACCCTACAAAATGCTCCACACCCGGCCTTCCAAGCCCCACAAACCCTGGGCCAGTCGTAGGCACAGCCCCGCGTAAATCACAGGAAAAGGCTCCATGACCCACCTGCGACACCCTCCTGCCATCCTTCTGCAAACAGTCATCCATCTCTTGAAAACCAGAAAATCCAAAACCCCCCGACCGAGAAAGCTCCTGGCCCAAAGCAACATTAGACATAGAACCACTTTCGCCCATCTGGGCCCACTCCCCCTCCCCCCTAGAACCTCCCCAACAGACAAAGCAGCACCAATCGAAGAACCAGGGGTAGAGAATAATAAAGGACTGCCCACATTACTTTCCAAATTCCCCTGCGTAGCACCAACATCATATGAAGAAAAAACCTGGCCAGCATGAGGCTCCAAACCCACCTGTCCTTCCATTCCCCCCGAGACAGCCTGGCTAAAAACCAAATCATCTGCAACATTGAGCCCTGGTACATGAAGAGTAGAAGGGGGTAACAACATTATAGCGCCTGTGTCGACATCAGGCTGAGTCTCAGCCACAAAACGCTCTGGAACATGCAAAGCAGGCCGATCATGCTGCTGAGCAGCCCCATGACCCACAACAAATTGCACAGAACCCCTGCGTGCCCCACGCGCAGACACAACGAGCTCAGGCTCCACGCGACGCTCACAGAGAGGGTCAGAAGCGGAGCGTTTCTTATTCCCTCTCCGCCCCCCCTCCCCCGCTTGGCCACTGGAACTGACTCCGAAGCAAAAGCTTCGACCGTTAAACCTTGGCCCGCCCGCACCGCTGAATGAAACAAACGCGCCCCCGCCTCCTCACCCGACTGCCTGGGAACCTTGCGCGCTGCCACCGGAGCACTCACAGCCCCTACCGGCAACCGAGGGCGTATCACAGGGACCGGACGCGCGTCAGTAGCGCGAACCGCGGGAGCGCCTAAATCCAACACAGCTCCCCCCTCCCCCGCCGCCACACGCGCCTGCAATGAAGGGGCCGGTTTCCGCGTACGGGACCGGCCTCTTTCGCTTACCTGTGCAGAACGCCGTTTTTTGGGCGAGGAACACGCCAGCACCGCCGCGGACACGCCAGCAGAGGCCTGGCGCTGGGGGCGCGCCTGGCCCCCTCCTACCAGCAAATCCATGCGGCCCGCCTCAGATAGGAGGCGCATGGCTTCCAAAACACGATGATCTTCCATTATATAAAGAAATACCTACGTCACACAACACTAGAAATAACCCTGACAAAAAACGCTAACAGCCCTCCTAGCCACCAGGTCACCAAACCTAAAATGGTGGCTAGGGGGCGGGGAGAGGGAAATTTATAATTGGGCTGGCCAGTCCTACTAGGCCAGCCCAGATCCAGAACATTCTGGCACCTACGATATACAAACCCCTCGTGACCCTCCCAAACAGCCCGGGGGAGGAGACCTCCCTTCGGTCAGCTCCCTCCCCCAAGCCCCCCTTGTGAAGGATGACAGGCTGAAGGTGGCTGCGCATGTTGAGGTTAGATGTGATTCAGGTGGGGATATTTTCTTAAGAAATCACAGGTAATTAAATTAAGACGGTGTAAATATGACGTCCGTCCGTATTATCTGCACAGTGCACCATACACCACTATCATGTCACAGTACGTCAACCACGACCAGAGCATCTGTTCTTTTGCAGGATGGCAACGCGTAAACCGCGCAATGAAAAGGTATAATTGGCTGACAAGTGTGACACGTGACTTTTTCCAGTAGATGTGGTTTCAAAATGGCAACGGCGTATTGTAGACTTTAATTATCCTGTTGACTCACGTGATAGTGGGCTGGGCTTTGCCACTGTTGCTTCAATGACTGTATGCCTTTTTAAAGGAAGTCTTAAATTTGTTCACACTATTTAAAACATAGCATTTACTGTTGTCTTATTCATTTTAATTTTCTTTTTCGTTGAACAGAAAGTGCCACAGCCATTTAAATCATAGAAAAGGCAAGTTATACTATAAAATATAAACTGGGCACAAGCAAGCTGAGTGCTTGAAGGATGTTCTGTGTGAATCATTCATTATTTACAAAGGAAACGATGTAAATCCCTTATTTAGGAAGGGATGTGGGGAGTGGCTTTGTAGACGATTACACCTTTGACACACGGATTATCTGCGACCCCCGTGCTCCTCTCTAGTCAGAAGCTGAGCCAAGGTCATACCTAGCTCAAGGTTGTCAACAGGGTCACAGAGGGCCCAATTCACAAAGAACATTTTAAATCTTTTCACAAGTTTGCTGAGGTCTGATTTTCAGAAATCTATAAAGATGTCCAGAAGTTCCCATTGAAAGCTACCACAGTCACTGTTTTATAGACATACGTATGAACAGGTTTTGTGAATTCCTGTCTCTGACGATGCTGATCCATTTCCGCAATCACCGTGTATTCACTGTACAATTTTGTGAGGAGAAATTATATCATGTATGTAACCTGGCAGACTATTTTTATTGTATGTTTTTTTGTTTTGCACAGAGGAAATATTATTCCTGTGAAAAAACTCATTCCCATATAACCCTACCAAATTTGAGTTTGTTTTAGTCCTCTTCCGTCTCTGCAGGAGTAAATCTCAGACTATTTCCATGGGTAGAAGGGGGTGTTAAGGCTTGCTGTGCTTATGGGTGCTTTCAAAAATTTGAAGGGAATACTGCCTTGGACGCTTACTGACCATCAACTGATTGGGATTTTCTAATGACAATCGTACACCGTTGTGGGGTAATATTATGTACAAGAAAAGTATTTTTAGGTCTCGCGCCTAGCGTGTTCGCGCAGCGAGAGTCCTTTTGGCAGGGTTTTGCAAATGGAACTGGAAATTCCACACGTGCGTGTGATGTTCCATTTGCGGCTTGCTATTGGCCTTTCACTGCTTGCTGTTTTGTAAAATAGACACCAATAGGCCAGAGGCGGGCGCATAGCTACGCCCCTGGCCTATTGGTGTCTATTACGCGCATTTCCTGACATATGCTTTCAATTATCGTGCCCAGACACGGGTGCGATAATTGAAAGCATATGGGTGCGCGCGCACCACTCGTTAAATAAAGTTATATTTAATCGCACAGAACTCGGCCTAGAATCTCACAGCCCCCTTCAATTTGGGAACAAGGGGTCTTTCTCACAGCGCGTGACCGGATCAGATTGTGTAGTTCTGCTTATCACCAATTACAGCCGGACAGTTTAACCAACACCCGCTACAAAGTAGGGGTTGTGTTTGTTTACGTTTTACTTTCCAGAACACGACATGCAGAGCGGGAACCTCGCGATAATTGGGGATCAAAGGGGGTCGGGAAGCAACTAGAGATGGAAAACGCCGATCCTACAGAGAAGATAAGCATTTCAGACACACGAAAAGCAGCAGTGCGAGTCTAGCACGCCGCATCTCACTAGAGCGCGCGCTGCATCACTGTTCCTCGTGACGTGCCGTAACCGCCTCCGCCACAGCGACCCGGCTTGCTGTCACCGGCACTTCCGCCTCTTTTGCGGGGCTTCCCGGGATGAGCACCCGGCCTGGGGGACCAGCGGTGCTACAGCGGCCATGTACCTGCACCAGGTGCTGACCAGGGCTGTCAACCCCAGGGACCACTGTTTCTCTGTGGGCAGCGCCGGCGAGTGGTCCTTTACGGTGAGTGAGAAGGGGACGGGACTGTGCGCCCGAGACTGCAGTGTGTGTCCAGAACCCCGTCTCTGTGTATCCAGGGGGCATACCTTCTCTGACTGCCCCCTGCAGCCTTCTTTGATTCTGGGGTACCATAGGTATTGTATATGCGTCTCAAAACCTTGTTACCATTTCTCCCAGCCAGCAGCCTTGCGTTCTGTTACTGTACAAATCATGCAAGCTCGTGAACAGGTCCAACGCCAACTCGCAGGACACCATAGACGAAAGTAGAAATATTTAACACCTGTGGGTGTAAGGGTGGGGGTCTAATTACTGCTAATAGGAGAAGTGGCCTGTCGAATGCACATGGATGTGGAGCTTTTTGGAGAGCCCTTCCCAAGGCTTCTAATCGCTTTGCCCAAGACCAGGGTCAGCATGAAAGACATGCGTACTCTGAAGCGCCTGTCCATGCTACAACGTGTGGGTGTGTGATGGCACAGTGTTCTCTTCACTTTAATCATGTATGGGAAGGGTTTCCGTGAGGCGCATGATGCTCACTGAATTGCGTTATCGTATTATGGGTCGGAGCGCTTAGTGTTATGATGGACGAGGAAGTGTGAGAGGGACATGCATTTTTAAAGTTTGTGTAATGCTGGCAGATCTGATTAGCCCTGCAGGTCCTTTTATTGTGTGGGTAGTATATATTTTTATAATTGGGTGCACGCACACCACTCGTTAAATAAAGTTATATTTAATCGCACAGAACTCGGCCTAGAATCTCACAACCCCCTTCGATCTGGGAACAAGGGGTCTTTCTCACAGCACGTGACCGGATCAGATGGTGTAGTTCTGCTTATCACCAATTACAGCCGGCCCATTTTACCAACACCCGCCACAGAGTAGGGGTTGTGTTTGTTTACGTTTTACTTTTTGGAACACGACAAGCAGAGCGGGAACCTCACAATATTTGGGGATCACAGGGGGTCGGTAAGCAACTAGAGATGGAAAATGCCGAACCCCCTTCTTCCTCTTCGCCTCTGCTGCTCCCTCATCCCTCCTTATTGTTCCCATAACCCACCATGCACTTCCCTGCTTTCCTGACCCCCCTCCTTCCACTACCCCCCTCCTGTTTTCTTTTGTTCAGTCTCCTGTCACTTGTTTAAATTGCAACGTGGAACTTACTATTACAGTACTGTCTACTGTGGGAGGCAGAGTTGCATTTTGGGAGATATAATCCTGTGTGTGCTTCCTCTAAGGAGCGATAATAAACAACCCTATCTCGCCTATGCTTATCGCTCTTCGCTGGCTCCCCATTGAAGCCAGGGTGATGTATAGGAGATATGCATGTATTACCAACCAGGCCTTGATGGAGCGAGATAGAAAACAAAATTTTGTTTAAACTCGCAAAGTCACATTTCCATAACATGAATAAAATTATTAATGATTTGTGATACGTCGTACTAATACAACTTAGATTAAACTTTACACGTGGGGGGACTAACATGTGTGCTCATAAACGTGCATATTTGTTGCATCTTTTTGTTTGTGCAAAATAATAAAATAATTTATTGTTTTCGTTTTCGTCATTACTAACTGCTGCAAACTTAAAATAAGCATGTGCTTGTTTTGCTTTTCCTTGTCTGTGTGATGTCATTTCTACTATTATAGGTGCATTTGGGTCTCATAGAAAAACGGAGACTGGTAAATATAAACGCTGCTTTATTTGTTTGCAATGGCTAGGTAACATTTTGATTAATCGGGTGGGTTAATTAATTAGTAAACCATGGGGTGGATACAGAATCTACATTATTTCTTACATTAATACTTTTCTTGTGTTTGTTTTATACTAGAAAACATAAGTTGCCTGCTTTGGGCCTAGTTATTTGAGCAGCAGAAAAAGAGCTGATCTATAATTCTGCAGAAAGTCATGAGACGCCCATTCTGAATTAAAACGTTTATTGAAGCTGCATTCACAAAGCAAAAACTGATGAGCTGACATCATTCTGTCGGACATGGCCAAGGTCGAAAGTGAACATTTTGTCAGTCCTTAACTTGGCATCCGCGGAAGTTGTACTGAAAGGCTATGGAAGCTGCGAGGATGACTTAATACAAAGTTGCAATCGCAGGAAGCTTCTGGCTTCACGTGGAAGAGACAATGGTCTTTGTAAGACATGATTTTGTGGAACTTTTTAAGAATCGGGTGACATGTCACTTGTCACTCTCAGCCAATGGGACGTCGAGGATTTGTGAAAATTTTCCTTTGCTAGTTTAGTTAGCGTAGAAAGGTATAAAAAGTCATGCCCTTAGGGTTGGGCTAGCTGCTGCTTTCTGACTTTCCGATGAGGGTGAAGTGCTGCTGGACTTTGCGTGGAGCACGTAAGAATCCTCAAAGATCTTTACTTTAATTTCTGTCTATTTAGCTCAGTTAGGGAATTAGGTTTTAGAAATGCTAAACTTTATATAATTTCTTTAAATTGATTCAATTGCTTAAATTGTATTTTTCTCATATTTCTTAACATCATGCTCGCTATATTGCAAATAAATTTCATTTATAAAACTTTCAACTTATATACCATAATTTAGAAAATAAAATCTTACTTTTGACAAACAAGCTGGTCTTGCTTATTCAGAAGTGTAGGTTACCTTTAGCTAGATCACGTCGCCTATGGTGGTCGTTTATATGGTTGGGTTTATTCTAATGACAATATTCTTTCTGCAAATGTATAAATATGTATATAGTGTGTAGATAATGTGTATATAGATTTATTCTGACCACCTGATTCAGTAGGCCCAAAATATATCTAGTTCATAAATGGGTCCATATTTAGTATAGAGTTTTGTTTATAGGTTATGAAGTTGGGTAGCGTAATTTATGATATATTTTCTATAGCCCGCTGGATCAATTCTCTGGTAGCAGAAATTGATGGTTGCTAAGGGGTAACCAAGGTAACATGTTGGTTGCTAAGGGTTGCGTCATGGTATGGAAATAGGATCAATGTTTTAACACATGTTAAGTTCGTTTTTCGTGCCTATTTGTAAGCTATACCGGTATAGATTGTGTGGCGAGAAATTTAGTCACGCAAGCCATCTGTTCTGTTTGTAGTGATATCGCCGAGTATCACAAGAGGTATCGCCGTGTACCATAGTGTTGTCGCCGAGCAGCACAGTTTTAGGGCTAGGTCTGAATCTTGTATAGTGAGGGTTTTCTAAGAAATCAAAGCAGCATGAGAATAGGGACAAAGTGCCTTCCATAAAACTCACTGTGATGAGAGTATTAGTTATTTCCGAGCTTGAGTGAAGGGTAAAATTAACGTCGGTGCATGATTATCTATAAACAGGTTAGAGTCCTGTACGGGTACATGTTTCATATCTATAAACAGGTGAGAGCCCTGTACGGATAACGTCGTTATTTTGCTAACGGTGCATGAATTCTATAAACAGGTGAGAGTCCTGTACGGATTTCATGTGTGTTTGAATTTAGGGAATTTTCCGAATGAAAGTGCGAGTTTGAATTGTATTTTATGCTCAAGTGGAACTCTTAGAACTTTCACTTCGCGGTGGGTTCAGAGCAAAGCGAGTTCATAATTATACGTGTTAGAAGGGTGGGGTAAGGTTACTCTACTGACAATTGAATATTATCCTTAGTGTGAATAGCGCCGTCTATTCCGAAGTGTGGATACTTGAATGTATGTAAACTATTCTAAATAGTGAAACGAACAGATGTTGTCTTTATAGTCATTGTTAAGAATTAATTTACACTGAAAAGTGTTCTTAAAATGGCGCTGTGAAAAGATTTTGTGAAGGAGGGGTAAGCGCCAGGAGTGAGAAGCGAGAAACCGCAGCTGCTGTGTACGTCACAGAGCCGCGCTGGGATTGGGTGACCTACGTCACAAGCTGTATTCTGATTGGCTCTTGAGTCTCTGACGGCCTGTGAGCTGATTGGTCGTTCGGAAAAACTCAAAATTTATTGGTTGAGCAGGAAACTGACGTAGTTCAACTGCCATTGGCTTGTTGGTGTGTTTCGCGCACGGATTGGTTGTTTTGCGGAACATCCCGGAAATATTTTACGAACGATTTTGTGAATTAAATTTAACTTTTGAAAATGAGTTATCATTTTAAACATGTTGAGAAAAAGACAACATTATTTCAGAAATTTAAGAATTTATTTTCACCCGACAAGAAAATCGAAACGCGAGGTGGTAAACTACTTCATAAGTATAAAACACCTGCAGCGTACATGGAGGGTGAATACGGATATCATACTGTCTTATGGTTCGACAGTTGGAAACGCTATACTAAAAACGACGGTGTTTTAGCTTGGCCTGATGATGGTTCATTTAATGTAAGGGTTTTAAGAAATTTACGAGAGAAAATGAATGCTCTTGTTCCAAAACCGAGACCAACTCAATTTGAAGCTTTAGTTGAGTGGGAAGACGAGATGTATCAGTTACAAAGAGAAGCTAGTGGAATTAAAAGACCTTCTAAAAATCCATCATGGAAGAGAGAAACTCATGAAGATAGGATTGCGAATGTGGAGACAGGGAAACATGAGTGAAGGATTGTATTTAATTCATGAAATGGTAATGGGTTCTCCTACAGGGAAATCTATGGAAAGTGAATCTGAGGATGCAGTTATGGAAGAAATATATACAACTGCTAGAAACAAACAGCCTAATCAGCCTTTGAGACCTCCTAGATCATGGTCTACTCCGGTGGTTTCTACTGAAACTTCACCGAGTGCACCTCCAATTAGTGAAGCTCCTAAACTTTATCCAAATAATAGTGAAATCACTGAAACTCCTAGAAGATCAGAATTTGAGAATGCTCGAAATGAAGGCAGACATTTTTCAATGACTCCAAGAGCAAGGGAACCTCCAAAAGATTATGCAAGAGAGACAAGAAATGTTGAGGATGTTGATTATAATGAATATTTAAGGTCTAAAGAAGAATTAATTAAAAGAATGACAAAAGGCATGGAAGCTGTCACTGTTCCAGTAACAATAGGTCCTGTTCAGCCTGTATTTGATCAAAGAGATACAAACAAAAACGGATTAACTATTCCTTTAAATACAGAAACTCAAAAAGCTACTGAAAAATTTTATTCAGACTTGACTGAATTAAACACTTCTAGATCGAGAATGCCTGATTTAACATTTAATGAGGATTTATCTCCAAAAACACCAATGGGTGCTATGTCAGATGTAGGGAGTCCTGAAGTCAGGATAACCACACCAAAACTTGATGTGGCTAAATTAAAAGCTAATATTGAAGAATTAATAATTGGAACTATTGGTCCAGATAGTTTAAATTACTATCGAGATGATGAACTACTGTTCATCTGCAAAAGCATCCAGTGGAAAACGAAAAATAAATATGATCAATTAGAGGATCTAGCTGCAGAACTTGAAATCGATGTAAGTAAACAAAAGAATTTTGCAAAACATTACAGATTAGACTTTTCAGAAAGCGACATTGAGAGTTTGAACTCAATGGGAAGAATAGTTCACATTAAAGATTTGATTGTCTATATCAAAAAGCTAGGAGAACTGAACAAATGGAGAGTGAAATGGACCAAAAGGAAGGAAGATGAGAAATTGGAAAAATTGTCAAAACAATTTCCAATGAGAGAAGTTGCAGGTGGAGGATATGTTCATGTCCCATGGTCGAGACAAGACATTCTGTTATTCACAAATGACTTTCCAAAATTAAGAGAGAAACCAGTTGAGTGGTACAGGCAAGTCGATAGATTTATCAAAGTGTCAAAAGTTCTGTGGATTGATTTGGATGGATTTTTTGACATTGTCGTTCCATCTGATCTTTGGACAGAATGCAAAATATCGATTAGTTGGCCAAAAACAGAACCTGAACGAATCAAAGAAACAGGTGCCCCAAATCCACTTGTAATGGATTTTTATGAGAAAGTAATCGTTTGGATGAAAAACAAAATTCCACCCAAAGAAGTTGATTGGGTTAAAATAGAGAGAACAGAACAGGAAACAAAAGAATCAGTTCATTCTTTTTATGAAAGACTATTGTTAATCTTTAAACAATACAGTGGTTATGAAAAATTAGATGAAAAAGACATGAGTCATTTTATCTATAGATTTGTTTATGGACTAAAACCTGAAATTGGAGAAATGATCAGAACTAGTATTGTCGGATGGCAAGCACTATCTGTAGATGATATTCTAAGAAAAGCAAAATATTGTAGCGATGAATTAGAAGTTAAACAGAAGAAGCTGAAAGAGAAAGCCATGTGGGCTCAGGTAAAGGTGGCTGAGCATCAGATTGCCAGCATGGGAAATAAGAACACTAATTTTGTTCAAACTGGAAATACAAACCAGATACAAGGAAAGTTTAAAGGTAATAATTTCCCAAAGAAATTTAGCCCAAAAATAGAAGAGCTGAAACAAAGATTACCTTGTTTTAATTGTGGCGAAATTGGACATTGGAGGGACGAGTGTCCTCATCCTCCTAAAAACTTAAAGAATCCCTTATTGAATCCACAGATGCAGAATGGTGTTAACCTGCAGCAACAGCTACAGATGCAACAGGGGTTAAATGAATTTAATATTCAACGACAGTTACAACAACAGCAACAACAACAGGTGAATAATCGTCAAGACCAATTGCCACAACCACCTTTTCCGAATTGTGGGGGAGTTCAAAAATATAATCCAAACGTGGGATTTCAGGGATGTGAACAGGTAATAAAACCACAAAAACAGCAAAAGCAGCAAAGGGTTCAAATGCAAAATGCTTCACAACAATTTTTATTAACAGAAAGTCAAGACAGTGATTCTGATGATTATTGCTGACGGTGCCCGAGAGAGGAGGAAGAGTGTGTTGTTGGAGCCACTCTTGAGGTTGACCAGTCTGGTCCTTATATAAACGGGAAAGTTAATGATGTAGACATCACTTTTCTAGTGGACACTGGTGCTACCCGTTCTACTGTTAGATCAGTGGAAATTGAAAACCTACCTCTCTCTGGGGATACCATCCAAGTTGTGGGAGTAAGTAATCAGCAAATTAAAACAGACTTAACTGATCCAGTACCAGTTGAAATTGGAAATTACAGAGACAAACACAGATTTGTGGTTTGTAATAGTAGTCCAGTAAATCTATTAGGCAGAGACATCCTTTGTAAAATGAATTGCAGAATATATTGTTCTCCTGAAGGAGTTGAGTTACAAACAATGGAGGAAGATGGTTTGTACAGAATGACAATGATGATGATGGAAGCAGAAGAAACAAAATTGTTTCCTGCATTTGAAGAAAAGGATTTACCTGAAGAGCTAAGGGAAACAGTGAAATCTGAAATATGGGATTTTACTGGAAATGAGATGGGTCTGATGAAAAACGTAGATCCTGTAAAAATTGCATTGAAACAAGGAATAGAATTTCCAAATACTCCACAGTATAAAATGAAAACAGAGACAATTGAAGGTATAACACCTGTAATTGAAAAATTAATCAAGCAAGGTGTATTAAAGGAAATGAAGAGTAACTCTTGTAATTCACCAATTATGGGAGTTAAAAAGTCTAACGGAACATTTAGGATCGTACAAGATTTGAGAAAGGTTAATCAAATTGTCATTCCATGTTGTCCTGTGGTTCCAAATCCAGCAGTAATTCTATTTCAGATTCCACATGATGCTGAATGGTACACAGTTATTGACCTTTGCAATGCATTCTTTACTGTTCCCTTACACCCAGACAGCTATGAAATCTTTGCTTTCAGATTCCAAGGTAAGACCCTTGGATGGACAAGAATCCCTCAGGGCTATACAGAAAGTCCTTCGATCTTTAACGAACTGTTAAAAAGATCATTAGAAGATTTGGACTTACCAGGTAGGTCTACGATGGTGCAGTATATTGATGATTTGTTAATAGCTGCAAAGACAAGAGAAAATTGTGTAACAGACACAATAATTCTGTTAAATCGCCTTGCAGAAGAAGGACATAAAGTGTCCCCAGCAAAACTACAGTTTTGCAAACAAGAAGTAAAATATCTTGGTCACAGAATTGCAAAAGGAAAAAGACAAGTAACAATAGAGAGAATAAAAATGATTCAAGCAATGTTACCGCCAAGAACACAAAGACAGGTCAGAATGTTCCTGGGAATGGTAGGTTACTGTCGACAATGGATAAATGGATTTTCAGTAATTGCAAAACCACTACAAAGACTGACCAAATCAGATGTAAAAGATCCAATTAATCTCAATGATGCTGAGATGGAATCTTTTGAGAACCTGAAAAAGAGCTTATGCCAAGCTCCTGCTTTGGGTATGCCAAATTATGAGAAAGATTTTGAACTGTATTGCAGTGAGAGAGAAGGATGTGCATTATCTGTATTAATACAGAGACATGGAAATCTAAAGAAACCTATTGCATACTTCTCTGCAGTTCTTGATCCAATTGCAAAAGCATTACCAGGTTGTTTAAAAGCAGTCGCTGCTACAAGTATCAGCCTTGAACAAAGTGAAGGAATCATTATGGGATTTCCTGTAAAAGTTTTTGTGCCTCATTCAGTTGAAATATTACTGACAAGAGGTAAGACTCAACATTTAACGAGTAGTAGATTGACAAAGTATGAGAAAATCATACTGGGAGCAGATAATGTTTCGATTTCAAGATGTTTGAATCTGAATCCTTCTACATTACTGCCTGATTCCGAAATTGTTGATGACATTGAGACTGAACATGAATGCTTAGATGTCATGGAATTCTGCACTAAACCCAGAAAAGACATCAAAGACAGACCCTTGTCTGAATCGGATTTTGTCTACTTTGTAGATGGCTCATGTTTAAGATCCGAAGGAGGTGTCTTGAAAGCTTCATACTCAGTTTGTACAGTTGTAGATATTAAAGAAGCATCATGTCTTGAAGGAGTTCGTTCAGCACAAGTGGCTGAATTGATTGCTTTAATTCGTGCATGTGAAATATCAAAAGATATAAGAGTTACCATCATTACTGATAGTCAGTATGGATACGGAGTTGTGCATGATTATGGACAACTCTGGTCACAGAGAGGATACATGACATCAACAGGATCACCAATTAAAAATGCAGTTTTCATTAGAAGATTAATTGAAGCAATACAATTGCCAAAAGAAATTGCCATTGTGAAGTGTGCAGCACACACTAGAGGAACTGATTATATTTCCAAGGGAAATGCCTTCGCAGATGAAACAGCAAAGTACTGCGCAAGGAAAAATTATTCTTACAATCGGAATAGGAGTACAGAAACTGATTCAAATTCATTAATGCTAACAACTGTTGTAGAAACATGGCATGAGATTAGAGATTTACAAAACGAAGCAGATGATGAAGAAAAAGACCTATGGTTAAGATCAGATTGTAGACCACGTGAAGAAGATGGAGTGTGGGTTTACAAAGATGGCAGAATAGTCTTACCAAATTGCTTGATTGCTGACATGGCCAGATTATATCATGGTCCTGCACATTTAGGAAGAGACTCTATGGTCAGACTTTTTAGAGAAACATGGTTCAATACAAAATTTAGAACCATTGCAGAATCTTTTTGTCAAAGGTGTTTATCATGCCAACAAATGAATCCAAACAGAAAATCAGTGGTGGGGACAGGAATAATTGGTCGAGAGGGTGGTCCCTTTACCAGGTTACAAATAGATTTCATTGAAATGCCCTTACACAACTGTTTGAAATATGTACTTGTAATTGTATGCTTATTCTCAAGGTGGGTAGAGGCTTTCCCTACACGACATTGTGATTCAATTACAGTAGCAAAACTAATGCTCAGAGAAATCATTCCAAGGTACGGTTTTCCAGTCACTATTGAGAGTGATGGAGGAAGCCATTTTGATAACAAACTGTTGAAATTAATTTGTGAAGCTTTGAGCATTGAGCAGAAAATACACTGTGCATACAGACCAGAGGCATCAGGTGTAGTTGAACAAATAAATGGAACTATCAAAAACAGAATTGGAAAAATGTGTCTTGAGACAGGAGTTAAGTGGACTGATGCTCTTCCACTTGTTTTGATGTCATTAAGAAGTACACCAGATAAAAAGACAGGTCTGAGTCCTCATGAAATTATAATGGGAAGAGTTATGAGACAAGCTTTTGTACCTGTAGGTAAACTGTTGAGCATAAATGACAGTGCAATTTTGGATTACTGTAAAAGGTTATCTGATATGGTAACTTCTGTGTCTAATCAGGTGGGAACTGAAGCTCAATCAAATGACAAAGTTTTGACACATGATCTGAGACCTGGAGACTGGGTCAGAACGAAAGTACATCGGAGAAGGAATTGTCTATCTCCTAGATGGCAGAAACCTAGGCAGATAATCTTAATCACTACTAATGCTGTAAAGTGCAGAGGATTGAAGCGCTGGATTCATCCAAGTCATACTATTCCAGTACCAACTCCTGAGAGTTCTGATGTTGAAAGTGATACCACAGATGATTCTGATTCTGAAGCAGAAGACAGAACAGAAGGTGAAGTAATTCCAGATTCTGAAGATCGACAAGAAAGTCGACATCTGGAAACTGTGCCAGTGAATGGAAATCTGACAAGAAAAGATTTAGAAATAATTGAAATAGATTCTGAAGGAGAAGAGAATCTGTTAAAAGGAAAGATAACTGAGGATTCGGTTGTCTCTATTGAAGACAAAGAAGCTGAACCAAAGGAAGTTTCAGACCAGGAGAGTATCGAAAGGCAGAGAACAAGCTCTGAAGTAAGGAACAGAAATCCGAAATCTGGGAAGCTAGAGGTAATTGAGGAAGAGGAGGAGAACGAATTACCAAGTACCAGTGATGGAAGACAAAGTGAAGTTCCTGAAGGAGTGAAATTGCCGAATAGAGAAGTTCCTGAGTCAATTGAAATTTCAGAATACGAAACTGAAGAAAGTGACGTGGAAGGTGGAAGTGAAAACGGAAAGAAAAGGACTTGGAAGTCAGAATCAAATAATTCTGAACCAAAGAAGAAGTACGTGAGAAAAGCAGACTACTGGCCTGGTGGAAGATTGAGAGTAAGATTGATCAAAAAGCCAATAGAACAAGTTGAAGAAATCAGTAGTCAAAAGAGTCCAGGAAAAGAGGTTGGAGTTGGAAGAAAAATTGAAGTGATATCGAGAAAAGGGAAGAGAATAATTAGACCAAACCAGAAATACAAGTCTCCTGAGTGGACTTACTTAGTAATTCCACCTGTTATTGACATATATGATAGTAGTGAAGAAGAAAACGAAATCCAAGAAATTAGTGACAATGATTGAAGTACAAAATTATTAAATTGGCAAAAGGCTGAAGAAAATCCTGTTAGTTGACACAAGGTCGAAGAAAAACTGTTTAGTTGAAGAAAACTTATGTATGACATAAGGTCGAAGAAATCTTGTTTAGGGTGATAAAAGAAAAATATATTTTAAAAGGGGGGTGTATATAAATTTTAAAATTTATTTTTATTTTTGAGGCTAAAACTAACCTAAAAATGCCTTACGTTAAGGAGAGCACTTCAAAATGTTCTGTTTTTAAAAGATGCTGTAAGATGACTCTGGTATGTCTGCTCATTTTAGTTCTGCTCTGGTTAGTACTAGCTGTGATTATCCCTTTAGAAATGAATAGAGAATTACACAAAGTTAACATAACAAGCAAAGCTCTGGTTAGCCAAACTAAACATAGTGCATCTGCAAAAGTAATTGATCATCAGCCTAACATCCATCAAGATAAATCAATAGGTGATTTTTCAAGTAATACATTCACAAAGCTTTTGAGTGAATATGTCAAGGTAATGGATGCAAAGGACTGTTATGTTTGTGTTAAGTTACCTGCTTCTGTTTCTGAGGGAGTGACATATAATATGCTTCCTCTCACTTATGCTGTAACATGTAGTGTATTAACTAGTTTATTTTATCAAACTGGACGTTTAGAATATTACTATTCAAATTATGATGAGATTTTTGCTAATGTTAAGATTGATAATGCTTTAAATAAGCATAAGAAAGCAAAACAAATAAGAGAATATTTCCTTGTTACTAACGAACTCACTTACGAGTATGCTTACAAGAATAATCTAACATGTAAATTAAGTGCTGAAGGAAAGAAATTCTTGAATATGGTTGAGGAGAGAAGAGCAATTTATAAGAGAAATGAATTAGTCAAGCAGACTAAGTCATCCTTCTGGCAAAAAGAGGATGAGAAATTAAATGGCAAAGTGCTTGAAAATATTGCAATTCACATAGACAAACCTGTTAGTGGAAAGCTTTGCATTAGAAGAGATAACACACTTTTTGATAATTATTTTGTAGGTGCAAGCAACTGTGATGATACTTATCTGATAATGGGAGGTTGGGGATTTAAAGGTGGAAAAGATCCTATTTTTCCTGGAATTTATTTTGTTTGTGGTGACAAAGCCTACTACAACCTTCCAGACCATTGGTATGGAACTTGTTATGTGGGAATTGTTTTTCCTAAAGTGTTTCATGTTGACAGAGATTCAGAAGGATTGTTTAAAATACATAATTATGTAAATAGAGCTAAAAGAGAAACTTTTACTGAAGTTCTGGGAGATATTTTTCAAGCTGTAATTCCTTTTGTTGGTATAACCCTAAATGCAGGGAGAATCAGAAAATTGTCCACTATAGTTGATAGATTATCAACCGACACTGCTGATGGATTTCAATTAGTGAATGTTGAAGTTATTGCAATTAGATCCATGGTAATTCAAGATCGTCTTGCTTTAGACATACTCCTAGCAAAAGAGGGAGGAGTCTGTGGCATTTTACATGTCCAACATTGCTGTACATATATACCGGATGAAAGTAAGAATATTGAAATGTATATTAAGAATATTACACAAATGCATTCAGAAATAATTCCTTTAGAAGAAGAAGATTTTACTGGGAAACTTTCAAAAAGGTTTCAAGCAATTAAAAACTGGTTTCATAATATCGGAAGTTCAATTCTTGGCAAGATTCTGGCACCTTTGATTATAATATTTTTCATTTTTATTCTGACTAAAGTAGGTTGTTTGTTACATAAAAGAAAGAAACAATTAAGAGAAAAGAAAAGAATTTATAAACTCAGAAAAGAAGAGGAAAGGGAGATTGAGTTACAGGAGTTACATAGAGAGCGTCATGTTAATTGCAAAGATTATGCAGAAACAGACTTTTAGGTTTACTGATACAAATGAATTTGAATCGATTTCTTATAAATTTAGTTTACCAAAATTTTGAGTGCTGGTGTGGTGATTTGTTAATCACCAGATGAGGGAGTTGATGGAGCGAGATAGAAAACAAAATTTTGTTTAAACTCGCAAAGTCACATTTCCATAACATGAATAAAATTATTAATGATTTGTGATACGTCGTACTAATACAACTTAGATTAAACTTTACACGTGGGGGGACTAACATGTGTGCTCATAAACGTGCATATTTGTTGCATCTTTTTGTTTGTGCAAAATAATAAAATAATTTATTGTTTTCGTTTTCGTCATTACTAACTGCTGCAAACTTAAAATAAGCATGTGCTTGTTTTGCTTTTCCTTGTCTGTGTGATGTCATTTCTACTATTATAGGTGCATTTGGGTCTCATAGAAAAACGGAGACTGGTAAATATAAACGCTGCTTTATTTGTTTGCAATGGCTAGGTAACATTTTGATTAATCGGGTGGGTTAATTAATTAGTAAACCATGGGGTGGATACAGAATCTACATTATTTCTTACATTAATACTTTTCTTGTGTTTGTTTTATACTAGAAAACATAAGTTGCCTGCTTTGGGCCTAGTTATTTGAGCAGCAGAAAAAGAGCTGATCTATAATTCTGCAGAAAGTCATGAGACGCCCATTCTGAATTAAAACGTTTATTGAAGCTGCATTCACAAAGCAAAAACTGATGAGCTGACATCATTCTGTCGGACATGGCCAAGGTCGAAAGTGAACATTTTGTCAGTCCTTAACTTGGCATCCGCGGAAGTTGTACTGAAAGGCTATGGAAGCTGCGAGGATGACTTAATACAAAGTTGCAATCGCAGGAAGCTTCTGGCTTCACGTGGAAGAGACAATGGTCTTTGTAAGACATGATTTTGTGGAACTTTTTAAGAATCGGGTGACATGTCACTTGTCACTCTCAGCCAATGGGACGTCGAGGATTTGTGAAAATTTTCCTTTGCTAGTTTAGTTAGCGTAGAAAGGTATAAAAAGTCATGCCCTTAGGGTTGGGCTGGCTGCTGCTTTCTGACTTTCCGATGAGGGTGAAGTGCTGCTGGACTTTGCGTGGAGCACGTAAGAATCCTCAAAGATCTTTACTTTAATTTCTGTCTATTTAGCTCAGTTAGGGAATTAGGTTTTAGAAATGCTAAACTTTATATAATTTCTTTAAATTGATTCAATTGCTTAAATTGTATTTTTCTCATATTTCTTAACATCATGCTCGCTATATTGCAAATAAATTTCATTTATAAAACTTTCAACTTATATACCATAATTTAGAAAATAAAATCTTACTTTTGACAAACAAGCTGGTCTTGCTTATTCAGAAGTGTAGGTTACCTTTAGCTAGATCACGTCGCCTATGGTGGTCGTTTATATGGTTGGGTTTATTCTAATGACAATATTCTTTCTGCAAATGTATAAATATGTATATAGTGTGTAGATAATGTGTATATAGATTTATTCTGACCACCTGATTCAGTAGGCCCAAAATATATCTAGTTCATAAATGGGTCCATATTTAGTATAGAGTTTTGTTTATAGGTTATGAAGTTGGGTAGCGTAATTTATGATATATTTTCTATAGCCCGCTGGATCAGCCTCGCATACATCCACTCCTCACTACCTGGTGAACACTGAAGCCTTCGAGAGGCAGCGGACGAAATGCTGAAGCTATGTTATGAGCGCCTTCAACCTTTACAAAGGGACTACTCATGGGGCAATCGTTCTCAGGCAGTGCGACCTGAATAAGAAACTCCCTGCCCCCCTGAAATGACAACCCCGCCTCAGTGCTTATCTTCAATACAGAGCTGATATCTCTTCTCCATACAGACATTTTTACCAGCTGTCCCCTTAGCCAACCTCCCCCTGATAATGTACCCCAACCCCCTCCCCCCCACTAACTCTGCGACCGGTGTTTCACCAAACTTGCGGTCACTTCCTTTACGCCCTACAACCTTTAACAATCTGTGTCAGTGCCTTTGTAGCGATCAAAATGAGTAAAGCTCCCTATGTTTCTACCTCCTACGTTGTGCCTTATGTAATGACCGTAACCAGCAACTGCTTGTAACTTTGCATCTTTTGTACCAAAACCTGTTTTATTGAAAAAGCTCTCTAACACCTCAGGGTAATACCTGTACTACAAAAAAATGCAAAATAAACAAATTAATTTAGCATGTGAGAGTTAGTGCTATGAGTTATCTGTACTGATTGAAGCGAAATGTAGTATGCTGTGTCTCGTTCTAGCTACACAAAGGCCAGTGCATTATTGTGGTATCTGCACGCATTACTGTACATCAGAGTGTGGCACCAGTTAAATAGTAAGATTCACCTGTTATAACCAGGGCGCAGAAGCCACCCATCAGTCCTAAGAGGCAGCTCTCTATCCATTTATTTACTTATAATCAGGGCTTCTTGAGTTCCATGTTTGTGACCTCTGCGCTTTTTCCACATATTTGTGGAATGCCACATTTGCCCCATAACCGATCACCTGCTGTGTAATATGCAGGTCTGAACAAAGAAACGTTTCTAGTCGAAAGATATCTGAACCTGTTAAGCACTGCCCATTTCACTTCAGCGTCTGGATACCCTCACGGGTGACCCAAGAACACTTGTGCTGCATGCTCGGTGAGCAGCGGGGTGAGGCGATGGGGGCTGACAGCAATGCCACATTCTTCCAGTTCCTGGCATCAGCCCCCCACCTCTTATTCCCATGCGCAGAAGAGGGGTCTATGCGCAGATTAGGGACCCCACACCCCGTCGTGTTTTGTTGAGGGCTGGTCCCCACCTCCTCTCTGGTCCAAGCATATCTGCTACTGTCCCATTCAAACAATCACCCATTACCAAAGGCCACTAAACCGCATTGTGGCAGATGAGGATAAATAGGACATGAAAACAACCCCCACAGCACCTGGAAAGAAGTCAGGGCCCTAGACAAGAATGATTTTAAAAGGCAACAAGCCGAGCATTAGGTGTCATTTTTTCACCCATGTATGTTTTTGCGAGATCATTAGTGTATGTTCCTGCGTGCATTTATGTTAGATGTATTTATTTCTAGTTGTTACCTTATGCGAGGTACCCCTGGCTGCATACCAATAGTATTGAACATTGGGTTGATGTTAATCGTGAATGTGATTCCGTTTCATGTAACGGAAAGTGCATGAAAAGTTTTTCATGTATGTCAGTGGTGGGGCAAGTTTGACCTTAGTTTAAAAATTAGACCGAGTATTTTCGGTGTTGACACGAGGAAAAGAAAGGTAAACTGACATACATGGCTGGTATTGTCAGAGCAATTGCTATTGGTTCTCGGAAATAAACAGGAATCGCGATACCTTCGAGCTGGCGTCTCTGATTGGGCACCTTACCACGTGCTGTCTTGCATAGACTAATGGTGTCCCTTCACCTGAAGTTGCAGCATTGGTAATCTAGCGCAGATAACCCAGAACATTGTCTTTGTGAACATGCCTGATAATGTACTGGACAAGACACTTTGTAAGAACTGCAGTGATTGGATCATGTGCTAGCTGCAGACCAAGATGAGGACAGTAAGGAGCCCTACTGTTGCGTTAGTAAATGAAGACACGGTGACCCGGGAAGCGGTATAATAGGCAAGAAAGTTTATTGAAACAAATCTCTGAAGAGCGACCTCTTCCACAGCTGTCCTCCTGGCATTCGCTGCCTGGGTGCTCGCCTTGAAATCTTCACCCCCCTCATATTCCAATGTCATGTTACTGGCGGAGAGTACCAATGCGAGCCCAGGGGTGGGGTGAGAGACCTCAGAAGGATTCCCCCAGGGTGGAAGATACTACCCATCCCCCTCCTTTACACAACTAAAGACCAACTTGTGCAGAGGAATAATAACATGAACACTTCAGATATAATTACTCAGCAACATACTGTTCTAAATATTTCGGGCATCTTACCACCCTGTGGCTAGCCCTGCGGAATACATCAACTTCTCCTGAACACTCCCTCTCGGAAATGTCATCCCTCATCTCGGATCCACCCTTTCCCCTTAGGCCATTGTCGTTGTCTCCTGTGGGAGTGTGATACCTTACCACCCTCCCTAAATTCCAAATCTTCCCATCCTGTGTTTTAACAGCATTCTTAAACAACTTTACAATCTTGGTGGGTTTAGTGAACTCAGACCATTCTGCTCTGCCCGTGGGCACCGCACCCAAACCGACGGACCACGCACGCAACCTGGGCTTCATCCTGGACTCCTCCCTCTCCATGACCAGACAAGTCAACGCCGTCTCCTCATCATGCTTCAACATCCTGCGCATGCTACGTAAGATCTTCCGGTGGATCCCCACCGAGACGAGGAAGACGGTCACCCAAGCCCTCGTCACCAGCCGACTGGACTACGGCAACGCCCTCTACGCCGGAACCACTGCCAAACTCCAGAAGAGACTCCAGCGGATCCAGAACGCCTCGGCGAGACTCATCCTCGACATCCCCCGACGCAGCCACATCTCCGGACACCTGAGAGATCTGCACTGGCTCCCGGTCAACAAGAGAATCACCTTCCGTCTCCTCACCCACGCACACAAAGCCCTACACGACCAAGGCCCGAGCTACCTCAACAACCGGATCAACTTCTACACTCCCAAGCGCCTCCTCAGATCAACCAACCACGCCCTCGCCGCCGTCCCCCGCATCCGAAGAGCGACAACAGGAGGAAGATCCTTCTCCTACCTGGCCGCCAAGACCTGGAACTCACTTCCCACCAATCTGCGCCTGACCCAAGACCACCTCTCCTTCAGGAAGAAGCTCAAGACCTGGCTGTTCGAGCAGTAGCGGCACCCCCCCCCCCTCCCAGCGCCTTGAGACCCTACGGGTGAGTAGTGCGCTCTACAAATGACCTGATTGATTGATTGATTGAACCATGTCTCCCACCTTGAATCCCACATCTTTGACAGAGTGCAACCTATCAAACCTGTCCTTCCTGTCTCTGACCGCTTTGAGTTCCCTGCTTTGCCAGTGCGACTCTCAAGAGTGGTCCATCCACCCTTTGCGGCACTCCATCCACCCTGGTACTAGCCTCATATTGTGTCTTCTTGCCCTGAGTAGCTCGAATGGGGTGACACCTGTGGTCTGACGGGGAGTCAGTCTGTATGCTTCCAGCCATTTCCCTATCTCCTCCTTCCAACTTAACCCACTGGCCTTTGCTAGTTGAATCCCTCCTTTATGGTTTTATTGAAACGCTCGACCATTCCATTGGTCTCAAGATGGTATAGTGCGCAACGCTTGTGTTTGATCCCACTTTTCTCAAGGAAGTCTCTCATTTCTTTGGAGCAGAGTTGCACTCCGTTGTCGGTCAACAGGCTGCTAGGCAGACCCTCCTTGAGGAATATCTCTTGTAGGAACTCAACAACCACCTTGGTAGTGATTTCAGGCACCATTTTCACCTCTGTCCACCTTGAATAGAGGTCCATTAGTACAAGAATGTAGAGAGTGCGATGCTCACCCGTCAAGGGACCCACTATGTCTAGTGCCAACTCTACACAGGGACCCAACCGGAATGGCCTACACTGCATGGGAGGTGTATGCTGTTTTAAGACTTTGTCGCTGGCAGAGCACAGTACACAGTCTCTTATCTTCCTCTCAATTTCAATATCCATGTTGGGCCACGAATAGTCCACCCGCATCCTCTGCTTGGTCTTGGTGATCCCCAAATGCCCTTCGTGAGCCAGATTGACCAAGCACTCTCTTAGGGTCTCGGGTTGAACCAACCTGGTGCCTCTGAACAGACAAACATCAGTGAGTGACAGTTCATTCCTAACCATCCAGAACGGTCTCAGTGCCTTGCTCTGTTTGTCTCTGTCTTTCCACGCTTCTTTAATCCTCTCACATAATTCTCTCAACAGCACATCAGCTCTCAGGGCTTCCTTCCATCTTCCTTCTTCAATGGCCCCTTGGGTGACGACGCACACCTTCTCTCCCAGTATCTCACTGTCGTCCTCATCATTCTCCACACCTGTGACTACTTCTTCCTTCATCTCCCTTACGAGGCATGAGAGACAGTCAGCTGCCAGGTTTCTTGCTCCCGGTACATGTTTGACTTCGAAAGTATACTCCTGAAGATTTACAACCCAACACCTGATCCTGCTTGAAATCGAGTCTAGTCCATTCTTGTTGAATACTTCCACCAATGGCTTATGGTCTGTCCTCAGGTTAAATTTCATACCCCACAAGAAGTCTCGGAATTTGTTTATTGCCCAATGCACCCTTAGGGCTTCCTTCTCGATCACGAGTAGTTGACCTCAGTCTTACGAAGGGATCGCGATGCGAATGCTATTGTTTCCTCTGTTCTCTCATCCATCTGCGTGAGGACTGCTCCCAGTCCCTTTGAACTCGCGTCCGTGGTTAGCACTGTCTTCCTCCCAGGTATGAACGACCTGAGGCTTGGGGCTTCGGCTAGTGTATTCTTCACATCTTCAAATTCTTTCTGGCACTCCTCGCTCCACTTGAAGGTCACCCCTTTCTTGAGTAACTGGCGTATGGCGTACATCCGTCTGGCGAAGTTCTGCACAAACTTACTATAGAACTCTAACATCCCCATGAACGAATTTACCTCCTTTTTGCTTTTGGGTGAGGCAAGATTGATTATGGTACTTTGAAGTTTGTTTTTGGGGCTGATTCCGTCTGCCGTTACCTTGTGGCCCAAGAAATCTATTTCTTCACAGCCAATTCTGCATTTCTCCTTTTTCACCGTGAGGCCCTGCTCTCTGAATCTTCCAAGCACCTGCCTCAACCTGAACTCATGTTGTCTGCTGTCTTCACCAAAAATCAGCACATCATCTTGGTAGCACAAGACTCCAGGAATGCCTTTTAGTAGACTGCTCATGATCCTCTGAAATACCGCTGCGGCCGAGAGCAGACCAAACGGCATCCTCTTGAACTTGTACGCCCCCATGGGTGTGACGAACGCAGTGAGTTCTTGCGAGTTGTGATGGAGCCTGACCTGGTAGTGGTTGTGGCAGAACGAACTGTGGAGAGCGAGATATCACTTTACTCCATCTTTGACCTTTGATGCCCCACCGTACTACTCCACAGATGTTGACACGCTAACCTTCATCCAGCAGTATCTCCTAACTTACTGATGCTCCTTTACATATAAAGAAAAGGAACGTCAAAACATCTGACGCTATCTCCTCTGAAGGCGCCACCGTTTTCCAAACTACCTAAGTGGGAATGAGGAAATAAGGGTGCTATAGGACCATAGCCGCGGTCATTTTAATCTTCCCCTACTGTGGCGAGTATCTACATAGAATTCAGTGTTGTTGTCCCCATCTCTACGGTACCTCTTCGCCCTGATGAAGGTGTGGCCATAAACTGGCCCTACACTGAAACGCGCGTTGGCGTATTTCAAGCGTGTGGCAGTATAACATCTAATCTTGATGACCACATCCATCACTAGCCTGCCCCGCTTTTTCTGTTCAGTGACGCAATTATTTTCCATTTGTATTGCGTTCTCATGCACTGATGTACCTTTGATGTCTTATTGTATACATGTTTGAATGAATGAGTCTGTAGATCAGTGGAGATAGTATGAATGCTTAGTGAGGTTGATGTACGTTGAGTGTGTGGGACTACTTTAGACGCCTACTGTGTATTTATTTGTTTTAAACCCTCTTCAGATGTGTTCAGTGTCCAAAATGAATCATTTCGAATGCAAAAAGGACACATCTTTTAATATATACATATCATGTTAAAAAACCTATCTTTTCTAAAAATGAAATATAAATAAAATAAATCGAATAAAATATATGTGCGTATGGCTTTGATATCGTCGAGTATCACCCGATTTTTGAATTCAAGGATCCTTTAGAAGGACCACAGCAACACGTGAGGGGCAGGGTTCTTTGATTCTTTTTACACTGGTAGTGGTCATGTCCAGTGTAGAAAATACTTTTGCCCCCTCCTGCATGCTCATCATCTGCGAGATGTTTGGGGGCGGGAACTTGTCGACTATGACCTCTTTGTTTAATACCCTGAGATCAATGCACAATCTAACCGACCCATCTCCTTTCTTGGCTGCGACGATCGGTGCAAGCCAATCTGTTGCCTCAACTGGTTCGATGACCCCTGTATTGCATAACTTCTCCAATTCCTCCCTCACTGCCTCTTGGATTGCGATGGGGAGATTTCTGACATTTGCTACCACTGGCTCCGCATTCTCCTTGAGTTTTATCTTGTGGCAATAATTTCTGAGGCATCCCAATTCCCCTGTAAATACTTCTTTGAATTCCTCCTCTATTCCCCCCAGTGTCTCGCCTACCTCTTGTACCAGAATCTGTGGACTTTTGTTGGGGTTGAGATATATGCCTAGTTCTTTCTGAGCTTGCCCCCCAAGTATGTTGTCCCCCCTTTTTGACACATAAATCTTAGCGACCGTCAATCTGCCTCTGTACCCAACGGTACCCCAGAAGTAACCCTTCATGTCTATGGGTTGCCCTCCATAACCTCCCGGTCTTATGTCCATTTTGTGCAGCATCAACCTCCCTTTCGATACCTTCTGGAACTCTTCTGCAGATATTATTGTTATTTTTGAACAAGAGTCAAACATTGCCTCCACTCCGGTCTCCTCCACCTTTATTGTGTCTTTAGGGTTGCAAACTTGTTCACCTTGTACTTGCAACACAATTTCATCGCATACACGTGTGGTACCATCCCTACTCTGCCTCCTGTAATTTAAATTGCTCTTGCAGCATTGTCTGAAATGTCCCTTCTTACCACACCTGCTGCATGTTGATCTTAAAGCAGGACAATCCTTGTCACTAGCTATGTGTCCTTGCTTACCGCACCTATAACAGTTTCCTCTGAAACCCCAACTCCCTTTGGGCTCTTTTTGTTCCTTTTTCTGTTCTTTTACCGCTAACACACTGTCACGATCTGTAGATACTTCACTCACTTTAATTTTGCCCTTGTTGTCATGCTTTTTTTCGCTTACACATTGCATCATATGCTCCACTTGTTAAGCCACAATGAGCACCTCCCCCAGGGGCGGGTCGTCTTTCAACCATAACTCCTCTCGCACCCGCTCAATTTTACATGTTAACACAAACTGGTCCCTGATCCTCTCCTCACATGCTCCCCCAAACTTGCATGTGGCCGCCAGCTTGCGCAACTCTGAGACAAACTCTTTTCTATAGTTTCCCCCTTCTTTCTGCCTTCTCTTGCCAAAGTGGTACCGCTCCATGATGGTGCTAGTTTTAGGTAAGTAATGCAAGTCTAGTTTTTTCAGATTAATCTTATACTCATTTAGCCCCCTTGCCTCGTTAGCATTCAATTCTGGGAGATGCTCCAACACCTCCTGGCCCTCCGCCCCCATGTAGTGCATCAACAAAGCAACCTTTCTCTCTAGGCCTAAATTTGGACCACACACCACTGCATAATTCTGGAATACTTTTTTCCATTTGTTCCATTTGAGGGCTGGCTCCCCAGGGTTGGGTAAATAGAACGGGGGGCATGACATTCTGCATGGTCAAACTTTCGCTAATATTCTACACCCCTTACTAAATGAGATACTGTGAGGATAAGCTCTGAGTAGGGTGTTCCCCTTAATTAAGCACTACACCTAGGACTAACCAGCTCTAACTCCTGAGAGAGCTAGCAAAAGTGGAATGCATGTAAACCACAAAATATCCTGGACCCCTTTTAAGAAGAAAGAGAAACAGTTCATCAAGGTTGTTTTATGGTTGTTTCTTTTCCCCAGAGCCCACACTATGGCGCTGTTGCTACACGACGGAACAGTCCAGTCCGATTCTTTTCCCTGCCAAATTTTTGCTTCAGGTTTTTTTTTTCCCAGCCTCCTCACACCCTGACTGACAGATAGTTCAAAAGGACCTTTGGGCGACGTCTCCAGTCCCCACGCGTTACCTTTTCCCAGGGTGACTGAATTTGCAACTGCTCCTCTCTTCAGTGCTTCGATGACAGAAGCCGCGCAATACAGTCTGGCTTCACCACGAAGCCTCCTGCAAACTCCCGTCAGGCACAGCAGGAGCCACCCATTACCGCTGCGCCTAGGTGCCTTCTGGAGCCCTCCATCACTCCTTCTGGTGGACCCCACACCCGGACACCAGCGCTCACTCCTTGCCTAACGCCTGCACCCCTGCACTTGGCATTGACCGCATCAGTACCTTCGCCTTCACTCTGCGTGACAGTGCGGTGCTCCACACGCCGAGAGCGCCACGCCGAGAGTGCAGCGATGACGCCACGCCCTGGGTGATGAAGGAATGTCCGCTTCAGGTGAGGGCTCTTATATTGTTCTTTGTTCCGGCCCCACTTTTGCCTGGAAAAATAGAGACTAACACGTCCTGTAGGTCACCGGGTCTCAGCTGAGTGGGGGGGCCCCTTCCTCCTATCTTGCGCGGTGACTTCTCTACCTCGGGGTTATATTCTCTGCGTGTTGAGGTCACTCCTCACTTCCCTCTGTGCCTCGGATCCCATCCTCGTCGCCAGTGTTGCGTTAGTAAAGGAAGACACGGTGACCCAGGAAGCGTTATAATGGGCAACCAAGTATATTGAAACAAATCTCTGAAGAGCGACCTCATCCACAGCTGTCCTCCTGGCATTCGACGCATGGGGGCTCACCTTGGAATCTTCACCACCGTGACATTCTAATGTCATGTCACAGGCGGAGAGTTCCAATGCGAGCCCAGGGTTGGGGTGAGAGACCTCAGAAGGATTCCCCCCAGGGTGGAAGATACTACACCTACCTCTGACGGTTTCCTGTTTAGTGAAGTGTTGTCTTTCAAGACTGTCATGTGACGTAATCCACTTCTTGTGTGGCTTCACTCTAAAGTTTCCAAATGGGTAACTCCCGGCTTTGACTTAAAAGCTCCCACAAGTTAATTCCACGACTTCAAGGTGAATTTAGTGAGCCTTGCGCCTCTTGCCCCTGTGTTGTAGCTGCTACCTAATTGGCTATCTTGACCTACTACCGCCCAAATCTGAAAGGCCCTCAGTCTTCTTGAACCAGTTAGTGACAATATTTCAAAAGAAGTATACAGCATTGTACTTTATAGGACAGCATCAACCAATCAGTATTCATGTGAAAACGTGTTTCTTTGCAGTTGATATTTGTCCGATTTTCTGCCTGTTTAGAATGCATTGCAGTGGGATAAACAAGGCATTATGTGCTATTACCATAGCCTCACAAGTACATATTGCAAACTTGGGTTGCCTGGTCAGTAAGTGCACATAAACTACAGGATGAGTGTGTTATGGAACCTGTTTCCTGCGTAATCCAACAAACTGATTTGGAAGTGTGTTTCCTGTAGCTATACAATTTACTTGACAAATTTAATGTGTAAAAACTAATTGTGTTGCCCTTACTGTTCTTTTCTGTGGGCACGCGTTCTGAAGATTCACCATGCACAATCGCCCAGGGTTTTAAATTGCGGATTATCCGCCCTTTCAAAACAAGCATTTACAATGCAATAGGTCTCGCATTATTAAAGCTTGAGCTATTGGCATTGTAAATGGCAATGCCTTTTATTCATTTGCATCGGTGCGTAAACAAGCACTTTGTACTTATAGTCCATGCTTATGAGAAACAAGGCTGACAGTCTCTTTTACTGCCAGCCTTGCTCATCGTAAGCAAGGACTATACGTTCAAAGTGCGTGTTTATGCACGGATTGCCGATTTTAAAAACAAATGAATAAAAGGCATTGTCATTTACAATGCCAATAGCTCACACTTTAATAATGCGAGACCTATTGCATATATCTATGTAAACCAAACACTACATTTTTATGCTACTTTTGTCAATGCATAATCGACTAAGGCCTGTCGTCAACAATGTCCTTGGTCGGGTGATGAATTGAGATACATGGGATCAGAAGTGTGTGTGACACCTGGATGTTAGCTAGGATCCAGTGGCTCAGTTTGGTACCCTACAACTAGATTACTCTCCATTAAATACCGGTAACTTTTTTTATGAAAGAATTTTATTGTTTTCTAAACACAACAACAACCTATTCCAGCAGTCATTATCAAGGTTACAGCACAATATTATAAGAGACAATGTTCAATCTAGTGTGTCCAGGGCATAGCTTTTCCACCACTACCCCTTACAGAGTAGATAGGGTTTTAGGACGAACCTGGTCAGCGCATGCACTGCTCTGAGAGGCGTTCTGCATTCAGGTAGGTACTTGAATCTCCGCCCATATTTTTCTTTTGCTTGTGTTATTGTCCACTGTAAACTGCGGCTTGTCTCATTTGTAACCTCCCATGGCAACACACCCTGTTACATGTGTTGTTACTCTGTAGGCTTTAAATATAGCCTTTGAGCACTATTTTCTCAAATAGCTTTGTCCTGCCTGCTGTTGCAGGGTGAATACGCTCTCTCCTAATGCTTTTTTGTAATTTTTATAGCACGGGTGCCGAGCACATTTGCAATGCAATAGGTCTCACATTTGCGAGAGTTTAAGATATTGGCATTGTAAATGACAATGCCTTTTATTTATCTGTTTTAAAAACAGAAGACCACATGGGTAACCTCCAGAAGGGAGAGGGGGATTGGTGCCCTGTACAGCATTCCAAAGATGTTGTCCAGGCCTATTTGGGCAAGCTTCACACTGCAAGTGGAGTCCCTCCACCCTCCTCTAAGCTATTCGTTAATAACAATCAATTGCAGGGCTGTGTAGTAATATTGGAGGTCTGCCATACCCAGGCCCTTGTGGTACGGGACATTTGGCAATTAGCCGCAGCAATAAAGGAGCGACTCTGCGACCAAAGAAATGGGAGTATAATGGAATTAGGGTGACGTAACCACAGATTAGAGATCAGGAGAGGCGAATTCAGAAAAATGAAAAGGAACCTTGGCAGTATCATCATCTTAAATAATGCCATGCGCCCCAGGGTGTGGAGCAGGAGATGCACCTATTTCTGGAGATCCCTTTTCAAGGCTTTCACTAGGGGAGGTAGATTAAGGTTCCATGCAAGTTCTGGGAGCACGGAATTGTGAACCCTAAGTATTTGAAGGATAATACATCAGGATTCCAGTCTGCCAGGAGGAGACGTTGGTGTCTCCCCTGATTGGGACCAGCAGGGATTTGGTTCTGTAAACCTGGAGTCCGAATGCCTACCCGTATAGATAGAGGGGGGGCAGGCAGTGAGGTCGAGAGGTCTGTGGGTCAGTAAGAAAGAGTAGGATGTTGTCTGCATATAATGGTATTTTCTCCTCAGGTCCATTATCCCAGAATTTCCGTCTAACCTGTGCATCACATCATATAAGCCTCACCAGTGGCTTGATCACTAGGCCAATGAAAAGGAGGTCACTCTCTGTATGGTGAAAGAGGTGGAAAGGGTTTCATTGATGTGAACCTGTGCCTATGGATGATAAAATAGGAGCTGAGTGAGTTTGCAAAAGTAAGGCCCTAGCCCAGAATGCATTAGGATACTATTTAAGAAGGACCAATCAACTGTGTTGAAGGCCTTCTCGAAATCTATTTAAAGTACAGCTGTGGGTCTTTGGAGTTTATGCATCTGAGAGAGTGCCGCTTGAACCATATGGATGCAATGCGGGGTGCTCTGGCCCGGCATAAAACAGCATTGGTCTGAGTGGATCAGGTATAGCAAGGTTTGCATTAGCCGGTTAGCCAGGACTTTGGCAAATATCTTAATTTCAGAGTTAATTAACTAAATGGGTGTGTAGGGGGTACAATACTCTAGGGGTGGCAGGTTTTGAGATGACCACTATTGAGGCCACGCCAAGCCCCAGGGGGGAGCTTATTTGGTAATTGCCTCAGTATATAGTGCCACCAGGTAAGGGACCAATATGGCTTCGAATTTCCAGTAACATTTAATGAGAAACCCATTTGGACAGGTAATCTTACCTCCAGCCATATTCGAGCAGCTTCTATTTCCTGAGTAAAGAGCGATTGGTCCAGGTTATGGCCCAATGAATGGGAAGGGAAGGCAACAAGATCTTGGTTATCAAGGGATGTTCTTCTTCCCATGGGGGACGATGTGTGTGTGAGTGCACGTGATGATAACATTTGTGTGCTAATAGATTCCCCACACCCCTCATTTCTCTAATTTTGAGGATTATTCGGGATGCAAACTCGAGCGGCCTCCTCCCCTATTAACTTTCAGCCAGACCCCAGGAGCAGGGGTCCCCCGGGCAAAACTTTGGCCCAGGAAGAGGGGGGGGGGCAGCGCGGCACCCCTGCCCCTTTGAATTTCAGCGGGGTGCCATGGGATGGGGTCCACAGGGCCAAAATCGGCGAGGAGGGGAGCCAAGTGGCTCCCTCTCCCATTCAATTTGAGCTGAGCCCCAGGAGCTGCGGCCCCCTCCCTGTTTTACTCAGTAATATATGACGATCTTCTCTCTTTTGTCATTTTGATAGACAACTTAATAAAAAGCCTCCAGGCGAGTTTCCAGACATTTTGGTCATGCCTTATTGATGCAGAGGAATATAAGGACATCTCCACCAAACAAAGAAGAACCTGCTTCATATTGTTAAGAGGAAGCACGTCTAGTTGGTGGAAAGTCACCTCTTTGTAGTCCTGTTGTCTTGTCTTGACAAAGATTCATATTATCAAAGATTTGTGGATAAAGACACTGAAGAAGCAATCACATTGCCAAAATTACATGAACAGAGGTCACTAGAGACATTACCGTGTGGTCCTTTACGCAGCTGTAGTGAAGGATATGCACTAGACATTTACCTAACGGGGTAGCACTTCATAATTAACCAGTAGAAAGCACTCCAGTTGGGTAGATATTTTTGGCAGAACTATGGACTCTGCTTGGAAAAAATGAGGTTCCATTCCAGCCCTGATGCTCATTTAACATAAATTATGCTAATTTATATTTGTAGAGCACCAAATCACCAACGGTCTCTAAGTGGAGTGGTGTGGCTCACTGGTTAGAGGCGGCAGACCCGTAAGCAGAGGACGGCCCGGGACCAGGGTTCGATTCCCGACGCGGCAGGGTCGTGGACCAGGGTCAGCGGGCTCGATAATTCTCGCCTCGGTGCCTACTCCAGTCAGGGACCACACTCGGCAACTCTGGGCATTAGCTTGCCTCATCTTCACAACGGCCCCCCAGACCGCTGGGGATGCTTGGTCGCACCTTAGAGATACCCATTAGGGAGCATCTCTCAGGGTGAGCCAGGGCGGGTTCCCCAGCGGTCGAAGCGCGGAGATACTCCTCCGGGAGTTGATTCTAGCACTATATAAACCCACAATTAAATTAAATTAAATTAAATTAAGCGCTACAGACCATGAACCCAGGGATCCTATATTACTTGCTGGTCAAGCAAAATTGTGGTAAACTAATCCAAACGCCTCAGTGAACAAGATGGTCTTATCTTCAGTGGGAAGCATGTACAAATAAAAACACAGCAGATTCCCCATTTGAAGCTCCATTTCTGTAAAGTACAAATGATTCTAACTTCTTGGGCTTGGCGAAGGCAAATCAATTAAGTTCTCGCTCATATGCCATGTTGAAAAACAATCTGATATCCTTATTAGAGGTGAATGCATTGTTGACATATTGACCTGTTGGAGCGCAATCTGATCTGTAGTGATTGTGAAAAGTGGTTTCTTTCTTGTCTTGAGAGCAGAGTCCATGGTACTCCCTTTTAATTACTACTCATATGCCAATGCCCCAAATCATCTGCAAGGTCAGCCCATCTAACCCTGCCCCATTTTCCATAATAGTATGTAAAGGTCTTACTGTTTTCTCCCACTTGATGGGCAGCTTACAAAATGGCCTCCAAGAGCATTTCCCACCGATTTTTTTGTGATGCATTATTGACGCAGAGGAATTTTGACGACATCTCCACCAAAAAATAGAGGCACTTAGGGGCATATTATCAAGCAGGGTGTTATAATTATTGCCGTTTTAGCGGCAGAAAACTGCCGCTAAAGCGGCAATAATGGGCTTGATAATATGCCCTGGAGAACTCCAATATAAGCCCATGTTCACACCAGAACATGGGTCTCTATTGGAATTCACAAGGCCATATTATCAAGCCCATTATCACCGCTTTAGCTGCAGTTTTCTGCCGCTAAAATGGCGATAATTTTTAACGTCCTGCTTGATAGTATGCCCCTTAGTTCATATATGTAAGAGGCAGTACACTTGTTTGGTGAAGATTCCCTTCTTTGTAGTCTGGTCCTGCTCTGTAGAGGAGAATTTGTTATCAGGGATTTGTGAATCAAGACGCTTGAGGAACAATGAGATTACCAAAATTACATGCAGAGAAGGCCACTGGAGTCATTTCCTTGTGGTCCATTGAACAGCAGCTATAGTGTAGAAAGAATATGCACTACTTATTACCCAATGAGCAGACCCTCCAGGATTTTGCGATTTTGCAATTTCTCGTTTTGCCGCGAAATCGGCACTTTTGTAGAAATGCCGCAATTTTTACAAAAGTGCCCGCGAAATTGGCACTTTTGTAAAAATGCAACCATTTTTACAAAAGTACACACGAAATTGAAGGGTAGCGGCTGCCGACCCAGGCTGGAGGAAGGGCTATAAATTCTCAGCCTATATGCCTAATTACGCACCAAGCTGTCCTAATCTCTCGCCTCGATGTCAATACGTGTTGGACATCAGTGCTTATCGACGTCAGCACTTGCTCATTGGAGGCGAACTAACACAGTCAGTCTGTCAGTCGAGAATACACTACTAATCTACGTCAGAGATGGCTTGTCAGTTAACACTGTGACTTTGTGGTGAGAGAAAGGTGCATTGATATCCACAGTAGAGAATACGTTACCGGCCCTCTGGCAAATAGTGTGCGTGATGCATGAGATCCCTCTGTGTGGTGATGCAGACAAACTGACAGCATTGCGAGGTTAGGCAAGCCACCTCACAGATATATATAAAGGGCTTCACCCAAACGGGAGAAAGCTTGAGAGAGACGCCCCCTGTGCTTCGCGCGACCACTGTGCCCTCGGCCTGGTTGCCCCCTCGCTCCCCGCCTGCTGCCTGCCACTTACCTGCTGCCTGCCTGCCTGCTGCCGATCCATCCCGGCGCCCCAGCCGCCGCAGGGCCGCCCGCCTTGATCGCCGATCCAGCCCGGCGCCCCAGCCGCCGCAGGGCCGGCCGCCTGGATTTCGCGCCGGTTTTTGACGCGACCCCGCCCCCCCGCCTACCGATAGGCCGACGCGCTCACCGCCTCCCGCCTGACCCGCCCTCCCGGATCCCTTCTTAAGGGGACACCGACCCCATACTTGCAGCGACCACTGTGCCCTCGGCCTGGTTGCCCCCTCGCTCCCCGCCTGCTGCCTGCCACTTACCTGCTGCCTGCCTGCTGCCGATCCATCCCGGCGCCCCAGCCGCCGCAGGGCCGCCCGCCTTGATCGCCGATCCAGCCCGGCGCCCCAGCCGCCGCAGGGCCGGCCGCCTGGATTTCGCGCCGGTTTTTCACGCGACCCCGCCCCCCCGCCTACCGATAGGCCCACGCGCTCCCCGCCTCCCGCCTGACCCGCCCTCCCGGATCCCTTCTTATGACGCCCCCTCAGCGACCGCGCAGCTGACGCGCGCAGCGGGAGCACCAAATGAGCGCCGAAGGTGCGCCAAAGGTAAGCCCGTCTGCGCCCGTCCGCGCCTGGACCGCGCCCAGTGCCAGGACCCCTGGCCCCCGCAGATCCCAGCCCACCCGCCGGACGTACGACGCCGCCACCCTCATCGCACTCAACGACGGACGAGCCCCGGGATGCTACCGTGCCACCCCGAGGCGCTCCCACGGACCCTTCTGCTGCACCGCCTGCAAGTTCACCTGCATCCGGACCTGCCTCGCACCAGCACCCGCCAAGACGAACACCAGCACCAACCACCTCAAGTGCATCCTGCTCAACACCCGCTCAGTCCACAGACACGCCATCGAACTCTGGAACCTCATCGACACCACAGCTCCTGACGTTGCCTTCCTCACGGAGACCTGGATGAACGCCTCTTCAGCGCCCGACATCGCCATCGCCATCCCGGACGGCTACAAGATCATCCGGAGGGACCGCACCGCCAACCAGATGGGAGGAGGCATCGCCATCATCCACAGGGACACCATCCGCATCACGACCCACACCGACGACATCCTGACTACCGCCGAACACCTACACTTCCAGATCCACACCGACCCAAAGACCACCCTCAGAGGCACCCTGATCTACCGACCCCCGGGACCACGCACACAATTCAGCGAGGACATCGCCGACTTCGTCAGCCCGCATGCCCTCCCCTCCGCTGACTACATCCTCCTGGGGGACCTCAACTTCCACCTGGAGAACAACAACGACCGCAACACCACCACCCTGCTCGACAACCTCGCCAACCTCGGACTCAAGCAGCTGGTGACCACCCCCACCCACCTCGCCGGACACACACTCGACGCCGTCTTCTCATCCTGCAAAGACATCGCCTTCAGCCACGCCACAGGACTCCACTGGACGGACCACAGCTGCGTCCACTTCACCTTCAGAAGAACGATGATCCACCACCACCAGCAACAGGTCGCCCGCAGAAACTGGAGCAAGATCACAGTCGACCAGCTCGCCGCTTCCCTGAGCCAGCACCCTCCCGCCAGCTCAGCGAACCCCAGCCAGGCCGCCGACAACCTCACGAAGTGGATCAGCAACTGCGCGGACGAACTCGCCCCACTGAAGACCCCGCCCAGCAGACCCGGCAGCAAGAAGGCCCCATGGTTCACCGACGAACTCAAGAGCTCCAAGAAGAACTGCCGAGCCCTCGAGAAAGCCTGGAGAAGGGAGCCAACACCGGACAACATGACCACCCTCAAGCTTGCCACCCGGAAGCACCACCAGCTGATCCGCGACACCAAGAAAACTGCATTCAAGGACCGACTGGACAACAACGCACACAACTGCAAGGAACTCTTCAACATTGTGAAAGAGCTCTCCAACCCCAACGCCGGAAACAACAACATCACCCCATCGCAAGAACTCTGCAACTCCCTCGCCTCCTACTTCCACAACAAGATCGCGGACATACACAACAGCTTCAACACCCAACCGACGAACGCCACGTCCGACTCAACCGAACCACCGCCCCCCAACACCACCCTCCGCGCCTGGACTACTATCAGCACCGAAGACACCGTCTGCACGATGAACTCCATCCACTCCGGATCTCCGACCGACCCTTGCCCTCACCACGTCTTCAACAAAGCCGACGCTGTCATCGCACCCCACCTGCGGGACATCATCAACACCTCATTCGACACCGCCACCTTCCCTGAGAGCTGGAAGCACGCCGAACTCAGCGCTCTACTCAAGAAACCAACAGCGGACCCCACCGAACTGAAGAATTACCGCCCCATCTCGCTCCTCCCGTTTCCAGCCAAAGTCATCGAGAAGACCGTCAACAAGCAACTGGCCGCCTTCCTCGAGACAAACGGATCCCTCGACCCCTCACAGTCTGGCTTCCGAGCCAACCACAGCACCGAGACCGCCCTCATCGCGGCCACCGATGACATCCGAACCCTGATGGATAACGGAGAAACAGCGGCCCTCATCCTCCTAGACCTCTCCGCGGCCTTCGACACCGTCTGCCACCGCACCCTAGTGCAGCGCCTCTACAACGTCGGAATCCAGGAGAAGGCACTGGAATGGATCATCTCCTTCCTCGACGGAAGAACCCAGAGAGTCCGCCTACCTCCGTACAAATCAAAGGCCACCGAAGTCATCTGCGGCGTACCCCAAGGATCCTCGCTGAGCCCAACCCTCTTCAACGTCTACATGAGCCCCCTCGCGGCCATCGCACGCCAACACAACCTGAACATCATCTCCTACGCCGACGATACCCAGCTGATCCTCTCCCTTACCAACGACCCCGCCGCCGCCAGAGCCAACCTTCACGAAGGAATGAAAGAAGTAGCCGAGTGGATGTCGACCAGCCGCCTGAAGCTGAACTCGGACAAGACGGAAGTCCTCATCCTGGGATCCTCGCCCTCCGCCTGGGACGACTCCTGGTGGCCCCCCGCCCTGGGAACTGCACCCAAACCGACAGACCACGCACGCAACCTGGGCTTCATCCTGGACTCCTCCCTCTCCATGACCAAGCAAGTCAACGCAGTCTCCTCGTCGTGCTTCAACATCCTGCGCATGCTACGGAAAATCTTCCGGTGGATCCCCACCGAGACCAGGAAGACTGTCACCCAGGCCCTCGTCACCAGCCGACTGGACTACGGCAACGCCCTCTACGCCGGAACCACCGCCAAGCTCCAGAAGAGACTCCAACGGATCCAGAACGCCTCGGCCAGACTCATCCTCGACATCCCACGACACAGCCACATCTCCGGACACCTAAGAGACCTGCACTGGCTCCCGGTCAAAAAGAGAATCACCTTCCGTCTCCTCACCCCCGCACACAAAGCCCTACACGATCAAGGCCCGAGCTACCTCAACAACCGCATCAACTTCTACGCTCCCAAACGACACCTCCGATCAGCCAGTCACGCCCTCGCCGCCGTCCCCCGCATCCGAAGAACGACAACAGGAGGAAGGTCCTTCTCCTACCTGGCTGCCAAGACCTGGAACTCCCTCCCTCCCGACCTGCGCCTGACCCAAGACCACCTCGCCTTCAGGAAGAAGCTCAAGACCTGGCTGTTTGGGCAGTAGCAGCACCCCCCCCCTAGCGCCTTGAGACCCTCCGGGTAAGTAGAGCGCTCTATAAATGTCTATGATTGATTGATTGATTCAGACGTCCATGTTAGGGCCCTGGATGCACCGGCCGTCTACCCAGAGAGAACTGCCATCTTTCTGTAGCTTCCTACCCTGTCATAACCTTATATTTAGGTTTGGTGTGACAGACAGCTTTGTCTGTCTGCCAAGGTCTTGTATAGCATTAAATTATAAATCACCCCCCTCTGCCTCATGCCATTGCTCACTTTCAGTGTAATTCACGTGCCTGAAGTGCACACACAATAGCTTGCTTAGAATAATTATTGGTCGGCCCCCTTCTGCCGCAGGCTTTGTTGGCAGTGTCACTCACATGTTGGTCCAGCCCAGACAACAACTATTCGGTGTTTAGTATGTCTGTGATTCTGGTGGCCAGCGTTCGACCTTTTACATATGAGTGATTTAGGAGGAGTTAGGAAGGTCCGATCTCATATTTGACTGCGGAAGAGATGCCATTTTTCTGTCTATCGCAGTTGAGTGCACCGGGACGTTTTACCATCAGAAACGACCAACAGGCGTTGCTAAGTTGGATACTGCATCAGGTACAACATCCCTCCTAACCAGGTTCAACAGTCTCCATCCTGTGATTGTCGTGCTGCTCATCTCTGCCTGGCCACTGACAAGAAGTCGTTCCTCTACCTCAGATGACTGTCACCCCAGAAACACTCCATTGCCAGATTGTTTTTCAGCAGATAGGTGACAATGGAATTGTACTATGAATCAGCAATGTGATATCCATGCAAGGAATGTCATGTAAAATATGTAAACTTCAACCTACACAGGACTTTTTGGGGCGACGGAGGCGAACGTAAATCTACAGCACTACATACCAAGAAAATATGCCTACAGGGTAAATAATCAGTTCGAGGCATGTGTGCTGTAGATACACATGCTGTAAATTAAGACACGTTCTAAGGGAGGAGTGAGATCATGATGCCCCTAAGAACGGATTAATGTAGAATAGGTAACACCATGAAGAAAGACATGGATATAGAATGGTGGGAGAGCAGCAACACTGAGTACAACCGGGGACGAACTTGAGCTGAGTGAGGTCGCTGTGGGCTAAAACACCTCCAAGGGCTGAAGTTAATGTTAGACCCTCCAGGATTGCGCGAGAATGAATGATTATGAGTAAAATAAAGTGCCACAAAAATGCCGCTAAATTTCCATATTTGTGCCGCTAAATTTCCATTTTTGTGCCGCTAAATTTGCTAATCGATGCCGCTGTATCCTGGGGGGTCTGAATGAGATTGCACTAACTAAGCCAAAGAAAGTACTCCAATTGGGAAGACAGTTTGTGTAATCTGTGGACTCTTGTTGGATAAATGGGCAAGTAGGGTTCCATTGTGGCTCAGTCACCCACACAGACACTCACACACCCACTCACATACCCATTCAACCACTCTCATATACTCTCATAGACCCACACAGCCACTCATATCCACACACACCCATACAGCCACTCACATGCCTATAAAAATCAAAGCACACCCACTCACAGACCCATATAGCCACTCACACACCAACTGACACATCCACATACCCACTCGAACACCTATTTACTGACCCATACAGCCACTCACACACCCACTCAAATACCCAGAAAACTACTCACACACCCACTTACAGACCCATACAGCTACTCACACACCCAGTCACAGACCCATACATCCACTCACATACCCAGTTATCGACCCATACAACTACTCATATACCCACTCACAGCCCCATACAGCCACTCGCACACTCCCTCACAGACCCATTCAGTCACTCACCCACCTACTCACTGACCCATATAGCCACTCAAACACCTACTCACACACCTATGAAACCACTGACACACCCACAAACAAACGCATACAGTGACTCACTTACACACTCCCCCTAGCCTATGGAGCCACTCACACACTCACTCTCAAAGGTTGCAGGTTACAGTTAGGACATAAATAAATGTAAACTTAGAAGTTCACTAAAAAAACAAAAGTTACAGGGACGTATAGTTAGGCTCAGATTGCATCCCATACAGCCACTCAAAAAGTTCACAAACCCACACAGCTACTCACGCACGTAGTCACAGACCCATATAGCCACTCACACACCCAGTCACCAACCCATACAGCTACTCACACACCCACTTTTAGACCCATACAGCCACTCACACACCCACTCACAAACTCATACAGCCACTCATGTACCCAATCACTGACTCATACAGCCACTCACACATCCACTCACTGACCTATATTGCCAATCACACACTCAGGTAAGAAATAAAATTGTACAACACTTGGAATTTTACTACAAAAACAAAGGTTGCAGGGACATTATACTTAGGAAATAGCATTCAAAACCATTGACATTCACTAACAAAAACAATGATTACAGGTACTTTATAGTTGGGGAATAACATTAAAAAAGCTTAGAAATTCACTAAAACAACCACACATTACAGTGATGTTATAGTTAGGTAATAACTCTAAAATACATAGAAATTTACTGAAAAAACTAAAGGTCACAGGGACGTTAAAGTTAGGAAATATATAATTAAATAACACTTAGAAATTCACTGAAAAGAAACAAAGGTTACACGGGCATCATAGTTAGGAATTAGTCATTATAAATCTTAGTAAGTCAGTGAAAAAAACAAACGTTAGAAGGACTTTATAGTTAGGCTCAGATTTCACTCATGCAAAACCAGTGAAATTCAGCAGTTATAATTATCGAAGCTAACTATAACTTACCCCCCGCCCACAATGCACTGCTTATAACCACACATATTACATCACTCATAACATGGTCAGTGACATCACTGGTGGCATCTCAAATGACATTACTGATGACATCATCCAGTGATTGTTTTCTAAAAGTTTATAAGTGTTAAACATATATACTAAAAAGCATGCCTTGAGAAATCTACTTGCCCACTCGCTATGGCGAGTCGTGAGTACAAGCTATTATTAAGGCGTACTGGCCAGTTCTGGTGAGCTGACAAGAAGCATGCGTTCTGTTGACTAAGATAGTAAATTATATATATATATAGGGGGGTATACCCAGCTAAATCACTAGGGACCTGGGTGCAATGCGATACAATATAAAGGGGTCCCAGTGAACGAAATAGAAAATGTACAAATAGCTATTATTTACAATGAATCAAGATACAATACAAGGAATGAGGCACACTGTCATTTAATCACAATGGGCTCTGATCATTATATTAATACACAATAACAATATAGACATTATAGTGCCCCAGGGTAGAAAAGGGGAAGGGGTGGAATGGAGTGTTAGTGGAAAGAAATTGTGCCAGTGGAACAAAGTGCAATTACAATATATCACAATTTGCAATACAATCATTCAACTGGCTTCAGATCCCTGAGCCAGTAGACAGAATAACTAATATTCAAGAATTTTTGGAGAACTCAAGCACAAGACGCTGCTAATTTATAAGCCATATAGTGGTGGCGTCAGCTGGTATGAGATAGTAGCCGTCGACGTTTCGACCCCGAAACTACAACAGTAGGTGCAAATCACACCTTACGATGGGGTCTTCATCAGGACAAAAAGGAATCCAGGGGTACACTAGTTGTTCTATAGGGGGTAAGTAAAAAAATTTGTGTTACTATTCATACAAAAATTAATGAGTTTTTGAAGACATTATAAAACGCAATAAGCAATATAAATAAATAAAGGGAACAGAATATTACCATGGTATATGGGTAATGAATTTCACACATGGATCGATGGATCAAGGCTCATCAATAGCACAAGTCAATCAGTAAGAGAGGATCAATACACCTCATAGATAAAGCTCAATAAGACGCACATAAAGTCGTCAATTATCTGCAAAAGTAAAGTCCCAGTAGGGACATTTGATTAGATCTCATACTCAAACTAATTTGAAGAGAACATATCATCAAAACAATGATTTCGACAACAGGACAATTGGGGCCATATATGAGTTCATATATAACCCTCTGAGAAGAACCAACGAAAATGGACCCCTACTACAGAGTATGCATTCTTCATAATAAATTAATAAAATCCTACTAAGGACACAAAGACAACCTTAATGTTATAGGTGTCAATAGTAGTGTGGAAATGGCGAGATGTAACTACATCATTAAGTCCCAAAATGAGACCTTGGTATATAAAATCACTTTTACACACAACATACCTCAATTTGCTCAACAAAGTTAATGCCAAAGCGCATGCCGGGTAATACCGAAGGGTACGGTTCATGTGACCTGCGGTAATTAAAAAAGAGGTACACATAGGCATTTATCATAACGTACTGCAATATGGTATAAATACAGAAATAGATGTATCGGTGCAGGGACCTACCAAATCACGTGCCTGCCCCGCTTAGCCGACATGAATGAGCAACGCTGATACCGTCAATGCGGTCATCCCATCTAAGGAGATAAACGTCGGAGAAGGAATTAATTCAAAGTAATTCACTGCGTTCGAAAACGGTAGAACGGCAGAGTCGCCCACAAGCTCACCTCAAGCTTCTACCATATCCCTCTGTATGCTCCAACGAGTACTTCCGGGTCCGCAGATACCGGAAACAACCGCGAGAGAGCGTCATCGCGTCTAAAATGAAACGCGGTCTGCTGTGGGCGGTACATCGATAATACGTCATTCATGTTACCAAGCAAAATCCTAACAACACCAGCGTTGCTGAACCTTACAACACTAATGTGAAGGACGATTTCTTATTATGGTATGCCTAACGTTTATTTGACAGATTCCCGTACAAGGGCAGTGTCCACTCAGTATGGGTAACGTCAAATCACGTAACAGATGTATTTGCGCTTTCAGAAGCATTTTGGAAACTCACTGTTTTTTGGCAATCTAAATATTGCCCAAGCGAATGACGATTCAAAACGTAATAGGATCTTTAATTTAGGCATGACCTCCCAATTATTACCATGAAAGATTAAATGACTACATTCAGGTTAAATATATTATCTGCAGAGCCTAGTTCTGTCTAAAGTATTGAGGAATGATGCAGCAACTAGCTACTAAGGACACAAAATGGTTATGACATAAAAAGATACATCTTTGAAGTCCAAAAGTATTAATAATAATACAATCATCAAGGGTAACATTAGATCAAATTGCGAAATCATGCATATATGTTTATCACAGTGAATCCTTTTCACATATTGCGCTATGCATAGATATATCATCGTCGTGCACCTCACCAACAAGCGGGTGATTAATTCAGGTCAAAACACATATACATTAGACATATACTTATAATTAGGCCACGCACCTCTCTCACAGGAGGGTGAGGCGGCATCCACAAATTGAAGGTGGAAGATCCTATCTTTAAAAATATTGGATTACTCCTATTGCGCACCTCACACACAGGAGGGTGAAGGCAACACAGAGTGCCAGAATTGTACAGAGTAACTCTTTTCTACTGCCCAAACTGCCCATACAGGCTCACACCAAAACTACCTCTGAGACCATGTTGGATCAAGATGGCTCTACTCAACTGCAGATCCCTTCCGAAACACCAAGCAGAAATATACATGCTTCTGCAAGATTCCGAGATCGATATCCTTTTCCGCACTGAAACATGGATTAATTCCAACTCAGACCCTGACATAGTCCAATCTGTCCTGTCACTTCAAGGACAGCCCAATTCAGGACTGCAAAAATGTCCAGTTCTCCATTCACTTATCCCCATCCACAACCCTCTCGGGGGTTCTTGTCTATCGTCCCCCAGGGCCTTTCTGCAAATCCTTAGTTGAATCCATCTCCTCTCTGGCCTGTCTGTCTCTTAACTATACGGTCTTGGGTGATTTAAATCTCCATTTTGACGATCCTACAAACAAAGTTGCCGATGACCTTAAGGAAGACCTAGCTTCCCTTAACATCCACTTGAAATGCAATCAGCCCACCTACTGCAAAGGTCACCTGTTAGACCCCATATTCACCAACCTACCGAGCCTAGTAGTGAATAACTCCCTCCCCATCCCATGGTCAGACCACTACTTAATCCCCTTCCAGCTCCAACTCTCGCGTGAAGCGCCGGTCAGACCCCCTCCCCAAGCACTATCTCGTCCATGGCAAAAACTGGACACGGCTTCATGGACCCAAGCACTGGCCTCCACTACTCCGGTCAATCAATCAATCAATCAATCATGCCATTTGTATAGCGCACTACTCACCCGGGAGGGTCTCAAGGCGCTTGGGGGGAGGGGTATGAAACCTTAATCTTTCATGGCAATAATTGGGAGGTCATGCCTAAATTAAAGATCCTATTACATTTTGAATTGTCATTCGCTTGGGCAATATTTAGATTGCCAAAAAACAGTGAGCGGACGCCTGTTTCCAAAATGCTTCTGAAAGCGCAAATACATCTATTACGTGACTTGACGTTACCCATACTGAGTGGACACTGCCCTTGTACGGGAATCTGTCAAATAAACGTTAGGCATACCCTAATAAGAAATCGTCCTTCACATTAGTGTTGTAAGGTTCAGCAACGCTGGTGTTGTTAGGATTTTGCTTGGTAACATGAATGACGTATTATCGATGTACCGCCCACAGCAGACCGCGTTTCATTTTAGACGCGATGACGCTCTCTCGCGGTTGTTTCCGGTATCTGCGGACACGGAAGTACTCATTGGAGCATACAGAGGGATATGGTAGAAGCTTGAGGTGAGCTTGTGGGCGACTCTGCCGTTCTACCGTTTTCGAACGCAGTGAATTACTTTGAATTAATTCCTTCTCTGACGTTTATCTCCTTAGATGGGATGACCGCATTGACGGTATCAGCGTTGCTCATTCAGGTCGGCTAAGCGGGGCAGGCACATGATTTGGTAGGTCCCTGCACCGATACATCTATTTCTGTATTTATACCACATTGCAGTACGTTATGCTAAATGCCTATGTGTACCTCTTTTTTAATTACCGCAGGTCACATGAACCGTACCCTCTGGTATTACCAGGCATGCGCTTTGGCATTAACTTTGTTGAGCAAATTGAGGTATGTTGTGTGTAAAAGTGATTTTATATACCAAGGTCTCATTTTGGGACTTAATGATGTAGTTACATCTCTCCATTTCCACACTACTATTGACACCTATAACATTAAGGTTGTCTTTGCGTCCTTAGTAGGATTTTATTAATTTATTATGAAGAATGCATACTCTGTAGTAGGGGTCCATTTTCGTTGGTTCTTCTCAGAGGGTTATATATGAACTCATATATGGCCCCAATTGTCCTGTTGTCGAAATCATTGTTTTGATGATATGTTCGCGCCAAATTAGTTTGAGTATGAGATCTAATCAAATGTCCCTACTGGGACTTTACTTTTGCAGATAATTGACGACTTTCTGTGCGTCTTATTGAGCTATATCTATGAGGTGTATTGATCCTCTCTTACTGATTGACTTGTGCTATTGATGAGCCTTGATCCATCGATTCATGTGGGAAATTCATTACCCATATACCATGGTAATATTCTGTTCCCTTTATTTATTTATATTGCTTATTGCGTTTTATAACGCCTTCAAAAACTTATTTCTCTCCAAATTAGTTTGAGTATGAGATCTAATCAAATGTCCCTACTGGGACTTTACTTTTGCAGATAATTGACGACTTTCTGTGCGTCTTATTGAGCTATATCTATGAGATGTATTGATCCTCTCTTACTGATTGACTTGTCTTATTGATGAGCCTTGATCCATCGATCCATGTGGGAAATTCATTACCCATATACCATGGTAATATTTTGTTCCCTTAATTTATTTATATTGCTTATTGCGTTTTATAACACCTTCAAAAACTCATTAATTTTTGTATGAATAGTAACACAAATTCTTTTACTTACCCCCTATAGAACAACTAGTGTACCCCTGGGTTCCTTTTTGTCCTGATGAAGACCCCATCGTAAGGTGTGATTTGCACCTACTGTTGTAGTTTCGGGGTCGAAACGTCGACGACTACTATCTCATACCAGCTGACGCCACCACTACATGGCTTATAAATTAGCAGCGTCTTGCGCTTGAGTTCTCCAAAAATTCTTGAATATTAGTTATTCTGTCTACTGGCTCAGGGATCTGAAGCCAGTTGAATGATTGTATTGCAAATTGTGATATATTGTAATTGCACTTTGTTCCACTGGCACAATTTCTTTCCACTAACACTCCATTCCACCCCTTCCCCTTTTCTACCCTGGGGCACTATAATGTCTATATTGTTATTGTGTATTAATATAATGATCAGAGCCCATTGTGATTAAATGGCAGTGTGCCTCATTCCTTGTATTGTATATTGATTCCTTGTAAATAATCGCTATTTGTACATTTTCTATTTCGTTCACTGGGACCCCTTTATATTATAAGATAGTAAATTGGCAATAATGATGCATTTAAATATTGTTTTTATCTCTGTGTTCAGAGAGAGAGGTCAACATTCAGTTTGTCTTCTTCCAATTACTTTTCTTTCTTTGAATGCAACATTAGAAGATTTTGTAAAGTGAGCTACCTGACTAATGTGCTGTACCAAGAGTGTGCAATGAAAGGATGTAGAATGTCAGACTTTTTTCTAACACACAACATTTAAATAGCTTATAAGTGAACGGTACAAACTGATGCAGATGTTAATACGGATCCTGGTTTGCCTTTTAGTCCTTTTTTGCATTTCTCTATTTGCAGTCTGGTTATTTTCTTGACCAGGTAGATAAGAATGCTGCATCTCAAGACCACGAGGCAGCCATGAGGAAGAACCTTTGAGGTTCCTTCATTATTGTTGTGATGGGGTTGGACATCATCAAGCATTCAATGAGATTTTCTGCAACTTGGAGGATGCCTTTCCTAGGCGCAGAGTGGTGTTGTGGAAAAAATTGAGCATCTTCCGTGTGAGAGACAGAACTAAGACTTGCTTACATATTTATAAAAGTATATTTATATTAACCTTTGGACAGTGTATTGGGCCTAAATCAGTAGTCTACTTGTGTTCAGTGGCAATAGCAGCACTAGAAACAGAATGAAACTGAAAAACACTTGATTGGGAGAGTCTGTCAGCTCCTGCATGGATTTAAGGTTGGCCTAAAACATTGAGCATTTCCTCAATGGCAGTTCACCAGACAGACTGACTATCATTTCCATTACTCACAGGCAGCTTCGAGGAAACATATTTCATATCACTTTGAAGGTATGTTATATATTTCTTATTTGTATGATAGGTAATTAGTAACTGCTTTGGAGATAAATCCGGAGAAAGTCAGTTTGTGTAGTTTACTGTGATATTAGGTATTAGGTAAACATAAGTAAGCATTTGTCTGGAGTTTTAAAGTTTTTTTAAACAGTGAATGATTGTTCATCTCATTCTAAGGTCTGGCACAAGCTAAGATACTTTGATTGTACTAAAATTGTGTCTAAAATATACTTACTTATAGACGTTTTCAACCCTCTTTATCCATTAGGTTCCTATTGTGTCATTCACATTTTTCTCCCACTCCCACGACAGCACACATCATGGAGCAATGGGTTATCCCACTTTAGCCATTGACAAACTTCACTGCAAGTGATTGCATTCTGCTCTCTCACTTGAGCACAGCCGGACTAAAAGTATTTCCCTTCATTGCCAGGGACCACTGCTATGGCAATGCATGCTTTTTGTGAAACATAAATAACGCTTTGTAAAACACAAAAGAAAACATTGTCAAAAACCAAAGGCTTCTAGTCGATGCCAGAAGTATTTGCTTTGCCAATGCTTGGTATGTAAGGGAGTTCTTTTTTCAAGCTACTGATTTTATTTGTTGAAAATAAATAGCTAAAGCATTGCCAACCCTAAATGTTTTACAGTTCTAGCCCTGAAGCAGTGAGCAGTTTTATATGGTTTACTAAGTGCTTGCTTTATGCTCATGTACTGAAGATTTTGCACCACTATGTAAAGTACTTTAAGATTTCTATTGTTTGCATCGAAAGCAAGGGGGGCAAAATGTTTTTCGTTTTTCCAGGACAATTGTATTGTCTATGTAGTAAAGTGCAGGGCAAAATGTATCTTATACAACTTATGTAAAAACGTCAGTAATAATATGAAAAAATTTCTGGTTACTGAGAGACATTAACGCTGATCAGATGCTTTTGGTATTTGAATCCAGTGCCAGTTTACCAACTTAATTATAGGTCTGTACATATTTTGTGGTTCTGGTCAGAATAGGTCTATCATTAAAATGATTTCACATCATTTCTGACGTGTTTTATTGTTGCTGTCTCATAGAGCTATGATAAAAGTCAGCCGTGGAATGAGTCCACTGTTAACTCTTCAAGAATGCCAGGGAGGCCGAAAAACATTCTGGTGTGGATAACTGTTCCACTGTGCCTATTTCAGAGTCCTTGCGTTTGACACTGTGTTTTTCACATCTCTGTGAGCCAACTTCCATGTATTTGCCTTGTTTTCCAGAAGCCTTTGTTGAAATAGCAGTGCACGTAAAGTCCGCTCCTCCCCTATTATTTCATATATGTGCTGAAAAAGTATAATGTGAAAAGCGTACAAAATGCTTGGAGATTACTTCACAAATAGAGTAGAACAATTAAATGAAATTATAGATGACGAAAAAATATATCACTGATAAAAATATAAAATGAAGTTAAGTTCAATATTTTTCTTACAAAAAATCTTCAGGTGTTTAGGAGGAGGGTCTGGTTAGAAGAACAAAATATTTAACATGGGGAATCTCCAATCAATTTACAAGTTTGCTGTCAATAGTGCACAGACCAGTGGAACGTCGATGTTTGATGGCGAAATACGAGGATTGATGCCAGTCGTGGGCTGTATAGGTGATGCAGATCAACCTAAAGTGGATGCAGGCCTCTATTGCCAACCATTGTTAAGGCAGCCATATGAGTTTAATAGGCTCACGTCCAAAGTAAAACTGGGTGTGGAATGTATAACAGTGGTGGATGATTTAGGCAGACCTGTTACAAGTGAATCTCCCCCCATGAGATGACTGACAATTGGTATTAGGTGAGATCCTACTAAGGAAAAACTGGTGTCTGACCTGCTCTGCTAGAATCAGAGTCTGTTGTTGACCTCCTCTCTGTGTCAATTCGACTCTGTTACCCGCAACTTAGGTTCTCTTCTTTCCCATTAAATGTGTTCTATCTTTGAGCATGTGATCTTCATGGAAACCATGTGTAGGATGATTGGTGTCCTCTTTTAGATCGTAGTGAATTCAGCACAACTTAGTGGCTCCCAGCAAATGTGAAAGCATTTCCAGCTTACCTGCCCCTTTAAAGCCCTCAGGACTCCAGGTAATTCATGCTTGTCTATACTATGCATTCAGCTCAGGCCACTAGCATTCCGAAGTTTTTACATCACTGTTAAATATATCAGATTTTGTATATCACAGATTATTACAGTGAGGGTGTTTTCAGGACATTTACATGGTGGCACTTTACATCGTAAGTAAATAATGTTGTAAATGTTGTTAACTGTCCTAGATTGTATATATTATAAGGTGATGGTCACTACTATGTAGTTATAGTTAGGACCTAGTTAGCATAGGAAATAGATTTTGATAGTTCACAAATAACTTTGGTGCCGTTTGACAAATCTACATGAACTTTTTCCAAAGCAAGTTCCTCCACCTCAGCTGCTTCCTTGAAAGTTTCAAATTAATCCATCAAGTGGAGGGGGGGCAATAAAAAAGGGGGGGTTCCAAAACGTCATTTCTCTATTCATTTTTCTATCGAAAAATTGAACAGCGGTACAACGAAAACGGCGGAACGGAATTACACCAAATTTGGCAGACAGCTAGATGATGATCCTGCAAGTGTGCTTTTTGTGATTTGCCATTAATGCGCTCAATTGTTTTGTTTAAAAACGTTGTCTTTCTGGATGGATGGGTTTGTGAGAGCCTCATGAGACTCCAGCGGTCATGTGAAATCCAAAAATGATTTCCTGAGGGGGCTTATTTCCCATTGGCCATCTCACTCTCGTGGGAACAAGGGCTCCCACAGGAGTTTGCACTCTGATAGTCAAACTTCAACATGATGTTGTGGCCACCATTGATAATTAAAGGAAAAAATATTTATAAGGGGGAGGGTAGGGGCATCCTGCTCCAGTGGATCATGTGGAGGGGGTTGGGTCCAAATTTAAAATAATACATTTTGATAGGTTTCCATGAAGCTCCTGAACTCCCTCAGGAGCTGGTCCTGAATGTCTGTAGTTAATTCCCACAAATATGTGAAAAACGATATGGCCTCTACCTGTGCACAGAGAGGCACTGACTCCCTGTGGCCAACTCCGTGCTGCACACGGCCAAAGGTTGTGCATGGTGAGGGGTTGGCTGCCCAAGGGGGTTGACATTGTGTATGGTAATAAAATATTACTTTAAGTTAAAAGAAATTGGAAATTCCCTGAAGAAACTACTGGCTACAGTGACGTTATAGTTAGCTATGGTAATAATATCTTACTTTGCATTACAAAAGCGTAGAAATTCACACAAAAATAAACAAAGGATAAAGGGATGTTATACTTAGCTGAAAATAGCTGTTAAAATATACTGTTTTGAACTAACAAAACCACTGAAATTCACTAATTATAGTTATCTCAAGTAACTATAAATTGTGCCCTAACGTAACTATAACTTGGTCCCTCACCAAGCACTGCTAATTACCACACATATTACATCACTCATAACATGTTCTGTGACATCATCGATAACATCACTTTAACATCTGAAATTACAAAACTGTGCACAAGTTATAGTTACTTTCGGGTATAAGCTATAGGTGCGTAAGATAACAATGACTGGTGAATTTCAGTGTTTTTTATTTGTTTAAAATTATATGTTTTAACTGACTTTTTCTCTTAACTATAATGTCATATTTATTACCTACTCATGGTCACCTGTATGTAGTTATAGTAAAATCATTTTTTAACTTGGTTATAACTTTGGCGTAGTTTGACCAATATGCATGAAATTTTGCCCAAAAAGTGTCATGTTGGATACTATTGATTGGGAATGTTTGGGGGTACTCCGTGTAGAGGGGACCGAGAATTTGGGGTATGAAGTAAGGCTGTGTTTGTAATGTTAATTCTCATCAGAACTTTTAGCCACCTCTACAGCCCGATCTGCGGAACAAATTACACCAAATTTGGTAGGGAGGTAGATGTCGGTTCAAGGAAGTGCCTTTTGCTTATTTGGTGTAAATCTGTTCAGTAGTTGTTGGAAAAAAATAAGTTTAAAATTATAGTGATATCTCTGGCCGTGGATATTTTGTGGTGGTTTCGTGATGAATCGCAAATGTAGGCGCCAACGAGAATGCTCTGATTGGTTGGATGCAAACCTGAATAGAAAGTTGTGTCTGCCATTTTACCTATTGGGAACGGTTACCGGGGCTGAAAAGTTGTGTGAAAGCCCATATAAGGGGGCAGGGTAGAGATACTCTGACCCTATGTTTGAGAAAATGGAGGTGTTAGTGATAGAAGTTATACGTCCGAAATAGATTTTTTTAATAGGGCACGATATTCGTGACGGAGTTGCAACTGCCAGCGCGGCTCCCCTTGTAGCATCGCGGGGACATCCTGACTATCAATGTCATCACAAATATTGTTGAAAATATAAAAAAAAATCAATGAATCATTAGTATGCATTGTTATAGAGATATTGAAAAATGTTTTTCGAGAGTTATTTATATAGTGAGTTATCTACTGTGATGGTTATAATTAATGATATAGTTAACTTTTTATAATGTGGTGGTGGATATTGAATTCCTGCTTATGCTTTCTGCATTCGCAATGTACCCCCGGGGATCACAATGACCAACGTCAATACAATCTCCTGTCTTACAGCGAAACAGAAAATAGGTTTTAGGGATGGTTGTTCTAGAAATACACTAGAAAAACATGAGTTTGAAGTGTACAGTAATAAACCTCTAGTCTGTAAAATACTGTAATGTTTGTACTTATATGTGTTTTCACTTAATGGAAAAGGCGTAATCGTCGCGGTTAACAACATCATCATGACGTGCTGCATAACCACAAACACGGAAAATAGGTCTGAAAGATGGTTTTTAAAGACACTTAGTGCACAAATATGAGTTTAAACATGCTTTTAAAGAAGTATGTATTAAGTAATATTTGTAGGGTAATGTTCAGAATGGATTTTTTACATATTATTTTTGGATATGTTGGTGGTCATTGAATGTCTGCTTTTGTTTTCTTCTTTCGCGACGTGTCCAGGGGAATCGCGATTACCGATGTCATTGCAACCTCCGGAGCCAGCACTAAAAAATAAAATATGTTTACAGATGGTTCTCATAGAAACTCTCTTTAAAAACATGACTTTAGAGAATACTGTAAGAAACCCCTAGTGTGTCAAATAGTGTAGTATATGTGCATATATGTGTTTTCACTTTATGGAAAAGGCGCAATCTTCGCAGTTAACAAGGTCATCACGATGTCAGAATAACGGCAAACACAGAAAAAGGGTCTGAAAGATGGTTTTTAAAGAAACTTAGTGCAAAAATATGAGTTTAAACATGCTTTGAAAGAAGTATGTATATAGTAATGTGTGTAGAGTAGTGTTCAGAATGGAATTTTTACATATTATATTTGGATATGTCGGTGGTCATTCAATGTCTGCTTTTGTTTTCTTCTTTCGCAACGTGTCCAGGGGAATCGCGATTATCAATGTCATCGCGATCTCCCGTGTCACCACTAAAAAATGAAATAGGTTTACAGATGGTTTTTATAGAAACTCTCTATAAAAACATGACTTTAGAGAATACTGCAAGAAACCCCTGTGTAAAATAGTTTACTGTGTGTGCATATATATGTTTTCCCTTAATGGAAAAGTCGCGATAGTTGCACTTAACGACATCACCACAACATCCTGAATAACCGTGAAAATGGAAAATAGATCTGAAAGATGGTTTTTAAAGGAACTTAGTACAAGAATATGAGTTTAAACATGCTTTGAAAGAAGTATAAATATAGTTATATGTGTAGGGTAATGTCCAGAATGAATTTTTTGACATATTATGTTTGGATGTGTTGGTGGTTATAGAATGTCTGCTTTTGTTTTCCATTTTCACGATGTGACCAAAGGTTACCAAGACGTTATAGTTAGGAAAGAGAATTATTTTTATACTTAGAAATTCACTGAAAAAACAAAGGTTACAGGGATGTTATAAACTAACAGTACACTCATACAAAACCAGAGAAATTCAGCAAATCCAGTTAGCTGAGCTAACTATAACTCACACCCCCGCAATGCACTGCTTATGACCTCACATATTACATCACTGTAAACTGTCCTCAGAACTTTTACGAACACTCGAGCCCACTGGAGGGTTATAGTTATATGCACGAACTTGAACTACGGAGACCAGTGTGCTTTGCAAGTAAAGGAAACAAAAAAAACGGCACACCAGAGGCCAATGAAATAATTAAAACAGCGCACAGGGTCTTCTGTTCAGCAAGCAGCTTATTGTATGCTCGCATTTGGCCCAGGAAGAAGGAGAGAGAATTCTCCGAAACGCGTCGGCCAGGAGGACTCAAGACGGGATGATAAATTGCCTGCCTAATCCAAATAAAGAAGGTTTCTTTAACCTACCTGTGAGTGCGGCTTCAATTACTGGTACAACTAGGAGAGAATGTGTTTGCGGCGTGTCCCAGGCTGCAGAAGCTACGCACCGCCCCAGAGCGAACAGGGGGCCTTTCTGATGGAAAATCACATCGGACTTGGCGTGGTGGGCGATCTAATAGAGACAGGCAAGATACCATCCGGAAACCCACTGGAGGGTTATAAACTGTCCTCAGAACTTTTACGAACACTCAAGCCCACTGGAGGGTTATAGTTATATGCACGAACTTGAACTACGGAGACCAGTGTGCTTTGCAAGTAAAGGAAACAAAAAAAAACGCACACCAGATGCCAATGAAATAATTAAAACAGCGCACAGGGTCTTCTGTTCAGCAAGCAGCTTATCGTATGCTCGCATTTGGCCCAGGAAGAAGGAGAGAGAATTCTCCGAAACGCGTCGGCCAGGAGGACTCAAGACGGGATGATAAATTGCCTGCCTAATCCAAATAAAGAAGGTTTCTTTAACCTACCTGTGAGTGCGGCTTCAATTACTGGTACAACTAGGAGAGAATATATATATATATATATATCACTGAAAAAACCATAGGTTAGAGACCATATATAGTTAGCTGGACATTTTATTGACATAAAACCAATGAAATTCCATATATAGTTAGTTGCACTAACTATATATCGCGCACCCGCAATCCACTGCTGATGATGTCACATATTACATCATTCATGACATGGTCAGTGACATCACTGATGACATCACTGATGACATCTCAAATGACATCACTGATGACATCACTGATGACATCTCAAATGACATCACTGATGACATCATCTAGTGTCTGTGTATTTTTGTAAAGTTTAAATATGTTTTACATATTGAAGAATGAGTGGATGTATGGAAGACTGAGTGTGTGTGTGGATGGCTGGGAGGTGTGTGACTCTGTGCATATCAATGTGTACTTGTATCAGTGATTGTATAAGAGAGTAAGTATGTGTTAGTATATGTGTGAAAAGTATGGTGTTCTGTGTTTAACTGTATAGATGAGGAAATCGAAGTGTGATTGATTCTTCACAGGACTGACTAGGTGTATGAGTGCATATGATAGTGTTGTAATAATGAGTGACTGTATGTATGAGTGATTGTATGGGTGAATGAGTGAATGTGTGTGTAGACGTAGGAATCAGTGAGTGCGTATGTAGTAACTGGTATTGGTGTGTCATGATGTCATCAGTGATGTCATTTGAGATGTCATCAGTGATGTCATTTGAGATGTCATCAGTGATGTCATCAGTGATGTCACTGAAGTATGGTGTTCTGTGTTTAACTGTATAGATGAGGAAATGGAAGTGTGATTGATTCTTTACAGGACTGACTAGGTGTGTGAGTAACTCCATGGATGAGTGGCAGTGTGTGAGTGTCTGCATAGGTGTATGAGTGCATATGATAGTGTTGTAATAATGAGTGACTGTATGTATGAGTGATTGTATGGGTGAATGAGTGAATGTGTGTGTAGACGTAGGAATCAGTGTATGTAGTAACTGGTATTGGTGTGTCATGATGTCATCAGTGATGTCATTTGAGATGTCATTTGAGATGTCATCAGTGATGTCATCAGTGATGTCACTGACCATGTCATGAATGATGTAATATGTGACATCATCAGCAGTGGATTGCGGGTGCGCGATATATAGTTAGTGCAACTAACTATATATGGAATTTCATTGGTTTTATGTCAATAAAATGTCCAGCTAACTATATATGGTCTCTAACCTATGGTTTTTTCAGTGAATTTTCAAGGTTTTGTAAATGCAAATTCCTAACTATATATGGTCTATAACCTATGGTTTTTTCAGTGAATTTCATTGGTTTTTTAAAAGCTAATATCTATAGCTGTAAAATATATTCTTTATTACGTGACGTATCACGTAGCCACGTGAGACGCCTCATGACGCGTCGCATAACCGTGACGTATCGGCTCTGCAGCGCAAACAAAACCCGTAACGTAAGCGTGCCGGAGCACGCTTACAGATATATATATTTTTTTTAACCTTAATTAGACAAAATCCACACGTGCACATATCTTGAGGCCTTGCAAAGGCACATCAAACAAACAGTCCCTACAATTTTGCTAAGTTTGCTGGAAATCTATTCCCTTAATTTTTTTTTTACTGTTTCTCTTGGTTTTCCCCTTGTTTTCCCCTTGTTACGCTTACCGGGACGCTACCCGGTACGCGAACCGGACGCTCCAAAAACACAAGATGGCGGACTCCCGCTACGCTGCCGGTTAGCTGCCCGGTTCGCGTACCGGGAAGCGCCTCTACCGCAAAAAATCGCGGGGGACTTTAATATCCCCCTCATCAATCCTAGGGGGTCAGGAGGGGTTTACCTTGCCCCCTTTCCTTCATTTCCCCCTTCTTTTTTCACCACATCTTGTCTCTCGAACCTACCGAGAGACAAGATGGCGGCCGCTCCGGACTGTTTACAATGTTGACAGCTACGCTGCCGGTTAGCTGCCCGGTAAGCTGCCCGGTGAGCTGCCCGGTGAGCTGCCCGGTGAGCTGCCCGGTTCGCGTACCGGGACGCGCCTCTACGGCGTAAAATCGCAAAAAAAAAAATTTTTTATTTTTTGCCCCGCGGGGCACTTTAATATCCCCCTCATCAATCCTAGGGGGTCAGGAGTGGTCTACCTTGCCCCCTTTCCTTCATTTCCCCCTTCGTTTTTCACCACATCTTGTCTCTCGATCGTACCGAGAGACAAGATGGCGGCCGCTCCGGACTGTTTAGAGTGTTGACAGACACCGGAGAGCCAATCAGCTTCGCTTCGCGAAGTTCCGTTACGCGTCAGGTACGCGAACCGGGGCGCTAACCGGAGCGCTGTCACAGATATATATATTTTTTTAAACGTTAATTTCTCAAAATCCACTGGAGCACATATATTGAGACATAGCAAAGGCACGTCGGGCAAACCATATCTACAATTTTGCCAAGTTTCATGTAAATCTATTCAGCCGTTCGAGCTAAAAGTGAGTCCTACGGAAAAATGAATGGGAAAAACGCGTTTTGGGACCCCCCTTTTTTCTCGGCCCCCCCTTGACGAAACCCCCCCAAATTTTCAGGGGCTGCTCAGAAACAAAATGTGCCATTTTCCTGAAAATTTCAGCCAATTCCGTCCACAAACGCCAAAGTTATTAGACATAGAATTTTCAGAAATCCCATAGAGAAAAAATCCTAACTATATATACCCACTGGCTATCGCCAGTAGGTAATATACATATATAAACATATATAATCTGCATATCTATATAAATATAAATGCATGCATACATATACATATATGCATACATATGCATGTTATTTACATGAAAGTTTTAAAAACACTAATAAAAGCAAAGCTAAAAAGCCACCTCATTACAAACAGAATGGCTTTAACTTAAACGAGGGCGAGATCTATTGCATTTTCAATGCTTGTTTACTTTGGTTCTATCAAGAAGGCATTCAGATGTGTCACACATTTGCCATAAATTCTGAATGTTAGCACTCTAGTTGCTCATTAGATCACTGTAGTAAAGCTAGTGCTCACCAGGGAAGTCTGCTGCTAATCATGGTTTGCAGCCATTTTCCCGCATTTTTTATCCCGCAGACTTTCAGTCCGCATACCATTATCCCGCAAGGTCATTGACCTCGCATACCATTATCCCGCATTTTTTCAAAACGCATGTGCATTTATCGCGCATGCCTTTACAAAGAATTACGTTTTAAAGGCATGTATGGTAAATGCATTTGCGTTGTGAAAACCACGATGACGAGAGAGGTAAGTGGGTTTGTGTTAATTTTTTCATGGGTTAGTGACTGTGTAGTGTAGTGTAGTGTTGTGTAGTGTAGTGTTGTGTTAGTGTAGTGTAGAGTTGTGGTGGTTGTTTAGTGTAGGGTCATGCTGGGGGTAGTGTTTTAGGGTTTAGGGTTGTGTTGTAGTGTTTGCGTAGTGTAGGGTCATGCTGGGGGTAGTGTTTTAGGGTTTAGGGTAGTGTTGTAGTGTTTGCGTAGTGTAGGGTCATGCTGGGGGTAGTGTTTTAGGGTTTAGGGTTGTGTTGTAGTGTTTGCGTAGTGTAGGGTCATGCTGGGGCTAGTGTTTTAGGGTTTAGGGTAGTGTTGTAGTGTTTGCGTAGTGTAGGGTCATGCTGGGCGTAGTGTTTTAGGGTTTAGGATAGTGTTGTAGTGTTTGCGTAGTGTAGGGTCATGCTGGGGGTAGTGTTTTAGGGTTTTGGGTAGTGTTGTAGTGTTTGCGTAGTGTAGGGTCATGCTGGGGTGTAGTATTTTAGGGTTTAGGGTAGTGTTGTAGTGTTTGCGTAGTGTAGGGTCATGCTGGGGGTAGTGTTTTAGGGTTTTGGGTAGTGTTGTAGTGTTTGCGTAGTGTAGGGTCATGCTGGGGGTAGTGTTTTAGGGTTTTGGGTAGTGTTGTAGTGTTTGCGTAGTGTAGGGTCATGCTGGGCTGTAGTGTTTTAGGGTTTTGTGTAGTGTTGTAGTGTTTGTGTAGTGTAGGGTCATGCTGGGGTGTAGTGTTTCAGGGTTTTGGGTAGTGTTGTAGTGTTTGCGTAGTGTAGGGTCATGCTGGGGGTAGTGTTTTAGGGTTTTGGGTAGTGTTGTAGTGTTTGCGTAGTGTAGGGTCATGCTGGGGGTAGTGTTCTAGGGTTTTGGGTAGTGTTGTAGTGTTTGCGTAGTGTAGGGTCATGCTGGGGGGTAGTGTTTTAGGGTTTTGGGTAGTGTTGTAGTGTTTGCGTAGTGTAGGGTCATGCTGGGGGTAGTGTTTTAGGGTTTTGGGTAGTGTTGTAGTGTTTGCGTAGTGTAGGGTCATGCTGGGGGTAGTGTTTTAGGGTTTTGGGTAGTGTTGTAGTGTTTGCGTAGTGTAGGGTCATGCTGGGGGTAGTGTTTTAGGGTTTAGGGTAGTGTTGTAGTGTTTGCGTAGTGTAGGGTCATGCTGGGGGTAGTGTTTTAGGGTTTAGGGTAGTGTTGTAGTGTTTGCGTAGTGTAGGGTCATGCTGGGGGTAGTGTTTTAGGGTTTAGGGTAGTGTTGTAGTGTTTGCGTAGTGTAGGGTCATGCTGGGGTGTAGTGTTTTAGGGTTTTGGGTAGTGTTGTAGTGTTTGCGTAGTGTAGGGTCATGCTGGGGGTAGTGTTTTAGGGTTTAGGGTAGTGTTGTAGTGTTTGCGTAGTGTAGGGTCATGCTGGGGTGTAGTGTTTTAGGGTTTTGGGTAGTGTTGTAGTGTTTGCGTAGTGTAGGGTCATGCTGGGGGTAGTGTTTTAGGGTTTAGGGTAGTGTTGTAGTGTTTGCGTAGTGTAGGGTCATGCTGGGGGTAGTGTTTTAGGGTTTAGGGTTGTGTTGTAGTGTTTGCGTAGTGTAGGGTCATGCTGGGGGTAGTGTTTTAGGGTTTAGGGTTGTGTTGTAGTGTTTGCGTAGTGTAGGGTCATGCTGGGGGTAGTGTTTTAGGGTTTAGGGTAGTGTTGTAGTGTTAGCGTAGTGTAGGGTCATGCTGGGGTGTAGTGTTTTAGGGTTTTGGGTAGTGTTGTAGTGTTTGCGTAGTGTAGGGTCATGCTGGGGGTAGTGTTTTAGGGTTTAGGGTAGTGTTGTAGTGTTTGTGTAGTGTAGGGTCATGCTGGGGGTAGTGTTTTAGGGTTTAGGGTAGTGTTGTACTGTTTGTGTAGTGTAGGGTCATGCTGGGGGTAGTGTTTTAGGGTTTAGGGTAGTTTAGTTGTTTAGTGTATGCTAAAGGCATATTCGTTCTAAAAGTTTTCGTTATTTTAATTTGCGGCCTAATAGTACATGCAGGAGTTTTTTTGCGGACTGATGGTATGCGGGATTTCGTCATATATTCGCTAATCATACTTTCTATGGCAAAATGAACCCCCTCATTTTGTTCATTTTTAAATTAAATGTTTTAAGAGTTACCACTTTATTCCAATCAAGATGGCTTCAGGTGTGCCATACCTTTGTAATAAGTAGGACTGTTAGCACTCTAGTTGTTCTTTAGAACACTCTGGGACATTCTGTCATTGGGCTATAGTTGGGCTACATCTGGCTGATATTTGGGCTACATTTGTTTTTTTTGTCTCTGGTGGCCATCTTTGGGCTACATTGGGCTACATTGGGCTACATTGGGCTACATTGGGCTACATTTGGGCTCCAACATATATATAGCCCAATGTAGCCCAATATATATTTTTCAAAGTTATTTTTCGTAAAAACCACTGGAGCCTATATCTTGAGACATAGCAAAGGCACATCGGGCTACCAGTCCCTACAATTTTGCCAAGTTTGGTGTAAATCCATTCAGCCGTTCAGGCTAAAAGTGAGGCCAACCGCCCTATGGAAAATTGCATGGGAAAAACACGTTTTGGGACCCCCCTTTTTTCTCGGCCCCCCCTTGACGAAACCCCCCCAAATTTTCAGGGGCTGCTCAGAAACAAAATGTTCCATTTTCCTGAAAATTTCAGCCAATTCTGTCCTCAAACGCCAAAGTTATTCGACATAGAATTTTCAAAAATCCCATAGGAAAAAAATCCTAACTATATATACCTACTGGCTATCGCCAGTAGGTATATATATATATATATATATATATATATATATATATATATATATATATATATATATATATATATATATATATATATATATATATATATATATATATTCACTGAAAAAACCATAGGTTATAGACCATATATAGTTAGGAATTAGCATTTAAAAAACCTTATTTTACTCACACAAAACCATTGAAATTCCATATATAGTTAGTTGCACTAACTATATATCGCGCACCCGCAATTCACTGCTGATGATGTCACATATTACATCATTCATGACATAGTCAGTGACATCACTGATGACATCACTGATGACATCTCAAATGACATCACTGATGACATCACTGATGACAACATCCAGTGACTGTATGTTTCTGTAAAGTTAAAATATGTCTTACATATTGAAGAATGAGTAGATGTATAAGTGTCTGGACGAAGGATTTAGTAGGTGCATGACTGAATGTATGAGTGAGTGATTAAATGTGTCTCACTGAGTGCATGGGTTAGTGACTAAACTGTCTTAATTTGTGCATCATTATGTCTTTTGTTCTGTAAACTGCTGCATGTGTTGATCAGTAGCTATATGAGTAACTATATGGGTTATTGATTGATTGCCCAAGTATTTGTATGGGAGAATGAGTGTGTGTGTGGCTGGCTGGGAGGTGTGGGACTCTGTGCAGATCAATGTGTACTTGTATCAATGATTGTATAAGAGAGTAAGTATGTGTTAGTATATGTTTGAAAATGTAAGGTGCTCTATGTTTAACTGTATAGATTAGAAAATGGAAGTGTGATTGATTCTTTACAGGACTGACTAGGTGTGTGAGTAACTCCATGCATGAGTGGCAGAGTGTGAGTGTCTGTATAGGTGTATGAGTGCATATGATAGTGTTGTAAAGATGAGTGATTGTATGTATGAATGATTGTATGGGTGAATGAGTGAGTGTTTGTGTAAACATAGGAATCAGTGAGTGCGTATTTAGTAACTAGTATTGGTGTGTCAATGGTTTAAAAAATTATACTCTGTATTTAACACTGGGTGTAACAGAGGTTATATGAAAGTGTGAGGAGATGCATTGTATTGTCACATGAATGATATCATCAGTGATGTGACCAATGATGTCAAATGAGATGTCATCAGTGATGTCATCAGTGATGTCATTTGAGATGTCATCAGTGATGTCAATTGAGATGTTATCAGTGATGTCATTTGAGATGTCATCAGTGATGTAATCAGTGATGTCATTTGAGATGTCATCAGTGATGTCATTTGAGATGTCATCAGTGATGTCATCAGTGATGTCACTGACCATGTCATGAATGATGTAATATGTGACATCATCAGCAGTGAATTGCGGGTGCGCGATATATAGTTAGTGCAACTAACTATATATGGAATTTCAATGGTTTTGTGTGAGTAAAATAAGGTTTTTTAAATGCTAATTCCTAACTATATATGGTCTATAACCTATGTTTTTTTTAGTGAATTTTCAAGGTTTTTTAAATGCTAATTCCTAACTATATATGGTCTCTAACCTATGGTTTTTTCAGTGAATTTCAATGGTTTTTTAATAGCAAATATCATAAGCTGTCGAATGTCAAGTACATGGTAAGTAAAAACATTTTCGTGTTTATGCACACTGATCTGCTTTGAATGCTGCCCCCCCTCCCCCTCATTTCTATTAGGAGTACTCTCTCTTTGCAGATAGTGAAGGGTAGTTAACGCAGGCCTTTGCCCCCGTTGTAATCCGTCGTGCCTGCTTCTCTCTCCATTTGATTGATTGTTATCCAAGCATTTACTGTTTTAGAATTGGTTCTCTTTGGTTCATTCTCTATTTACAAACAAGCACGGAGTCGCAATACTCTGTTTAGTCTTTGCAGATAGTGAAAAATCGTGTAAAAAAACAAAAGGAATCGAGCAAAATCAGTAGGCCACTAATGGGATCTCTTTTTGACCTCGCTAAAATAGAAACATTAGGAACAACCCCTCATGACAAATACTCTTGGGGGCCCCCGACTCCCGCAGGCTTCTGGTGAGGAGCGGCTGCCATGATTGCTCGTGGAATGGCCACGACGGAGCTACGAGATGGTGGTGCTCTCATGCTGATGCCAGCTTCAGTCTGAAACATCCAGAAACACTGTAGACTACCAATTCGATCAGTTCCGGTAGCGCCCCAACGTGACCCGGTAGAGAAGAACTTGCCCTCCCCTCTTTGACTGATGGTTCTTGTTGCCTGTCCCTTCTGTTGTCATTTAACAGAACTATTTAGCCTGCTGAAAGGGGTTGTGTTCCGACCGCTGGTTGGTGGAGACATTTTGACTATATTCTGGACCTGCGTTGTCGCGTAATGCGTCATATGACGCGCCGCGTTAGCGCATCCGGAAGTGCTCCGGTGCGCGAAGCGCAGCTTCCCGGAAGCGATCCGGGGCACGGCGCGCAGCGCGTAACGTAAGCATAACAGGTCATGTGACTTGTTAATAAAACTTTTCACTGGTTCATTTACTTTTCTTATTCTAATGATGAAAGGCTTGGTCATATGACCTAAAAATTACGCTTTTTATTACTTTCGAACATTATTTTTTCTTAAACATATGTTATAATGTTCCAGGCTAATGTACTTTCCCGGAAAATTTACAACTGTTCTGCAAGTAAAATATATTCCTTTTTCGAGAAAAAGGGCGTTTCTTCGTCCCATGACGGAGCCGTTGAGCAAAAGAGGCTCGGCCTGCTGTCTTAGTCGCCGTTACGCCTGAATATCAGATTCTTATCGATCACTTTATGTTGCAGGAGTAGAAAACACAACAGCCCTTGACCATTTATCTTTACTGCGTTCCTGCGTATTATACCTTTTACCCTTCATGTAATTGGACTGCTTTATTTCACTTGCCTTTTACTGATTCTAAAACAGTGACTATTATTAAAAACTTTACCAATGTAAATACTACTACCATGTTTTCTTTTAAAAACCTTTATTGTGAAAATGTCAGTATACAAATACGGGCCTATAACCACGTGGGCCGGCCACGGAGCAAACTGTAATCGTATATGATGAGTAGACATTTACACTGTAGAGGAACGTAACGGGCGGGCCATTAGGTTGCAAGAACTAAGGTGTCTAACAGTTGCGGAATCGGTGGACGTACATTTTATAATTAAAATACGACAGGGCCAGTTACAATAAAATTATCTAGATATACATTTGCGGGCAAGTACCATGGGTGACGTTAATTCGAACTTTCAATAGTACAGTAATCAATAACACATCAGAACTTAATATCAATAGGGATGTCGAAATATTCAATCAATTCTCGTCCCCGCCCGCCATGTGCTTCAAAACTGCATACGTATCTCGTGATATCAAGGTTGTGCAACCAGTACACAACAAGGAGTTACGAGTCCCATTTATTCCGGCGCCATTTTGGGCGAGGACGGGCAGGTCCAGGATATAGTCAAAATGTCTCCACCAACCATCGACTATGATGATGTTCATATGCTGTATTTATTAGAGTAACACTCATCTGTCCACATGAAATTAATTTGCCACAATCTAAACATGTCATTTTAATCTTTCCAAAGTTCTTCTAAATATTTGGGACCCTTTCCCTTGCCTCTGATGCTGTCAGTGCCACTTCTTTGGTGAATGTACTGGCAGATCGGGGGTTCTCCTCCAAATCTCTCTTTTGTGCAGCACTATAATTAATCGGTGCCACCTCTCCATATGACGATGCATGGTATAATTAACATAACTATATTTTTTTTCGGTTCCTCTGGAGAGTACATCGTGGCAGATGAGGCAGGTAACGTACCGGGCATTTACCTTTTTTGCATGTAGAGGAAAGGAAAAAAAATTCGAGCGTCCGAGTTCTAAGGTGTCCCAGGGCCATTTTAGTGGACCAGGCCCAAATCCAAAGAACAGGCCGCCATTTTGAGAGTCCTGTTGCAGCCGCCTGTCGCTGTAGCATCAAGAGCGGCCGAAACTCAGCTGAATGGCAACTGAAACGGTAAAGGGGCGCCCCACTACAGCAGACGAGCCTCCACCTGGGGAGGCCCGTTCACGCCGCCTCCCCCTCCCCCTTCGGGCACCCCACGCCGTTATTCGGAGCAGCATTGTAGGATGGCCACACCAGTGCGGCAACTTGCTAGACACCACCTCGGTGCCAACCGAATCTCAGCGCCTTGTGGTGTCTTCCATTCCGAAAATATTGCTGTGCTGCCTTCGGCCTATTCGCCGCAAGTGCGCACGCAACTCAGCTGCATAGCGAGTGAAACACCAAGGGGCGCCCCACTGCAGCCGAGGAACCTTCATCTTGGGGGCGACGCACAGCATCACATTGCTTTCCAATGCAGTCAGATCCTCAAACAGCCCCCACTGACTGACGCCGCCTCACAGGCCAACGGGGCGCCCCACGCCGACTTTCGGCGCAGCATTGTAGGATGGCCACACCAGTGCGGCAACTTGCTGGACCCCACCTCGGTGCCATCCGGATCTTGGCGCGTTGCGCTGCCTTTGGCCCTATTCGCACATCGGTCCGCTACTGACGCCACCTCACAGGCCAACGGGGCGCCCCACGCCGACTTTCGGCGCAGCATTGTAGGATGGCCACACCAGTGCGGCAACTTGCTGGACACCACCTCGGTGCCATCCGGATCTTGGCGCGTTGTGCTGCCTTCGGCCTATTCGCACATCGGTCCGCTACTGACGCGAACTCACAGGCCAACGGGGCGCCCCACGCCGACTTTCGGCGCAGCATTGTAGGATGGCCACACCAGTGCGGCAACTTGCTGGACCCCACCTCGGTGCCATCCGGATCTTGGCGCGTTGTGCTGCCTTCGGCCTATTCGCACATCGGTCCGCTACTGACGCCGCCTCACAGGCCAACGGGGCACCCCACGCCGACTTTCGGCGCAGCATTGTAGGATGGCCACACCAGTGCGGCAACTTGGTGGACACCACCTCGGTGCCATCCGGATCTTGGCGCGTTGTGCTGCCTTCGGCCTATTCGCACATCGGTCCGCTACTGACGCCGCCTCACGTGACAACGGATTTTCTACGCTTTTTATACCCTATGCCGCATAACAGGTCATGTGACTTGTTTATAAAACTTTTCATTGGTTCATTTTACTTTTGGTTTCCTAATGATGGAAGGCTTGATCATATGACCTAAAAATAACACTTTTCATTGGATGAAAACTTTTTTTTTTTCCCAAACGATGAAAGCCCCACCTTGTTTCTGGATGTCTCAGACTGAAGCTGGCGTCAGCATGAAAGCACCACCATCTCGTGGCTCCGTCGTGGTCATTCCGCGAGCAATCATGGCAGCCGCTCCCCACCGGAAGCCTGCAGGAGTCGGGGGCCCCCAAGACTTTTGTAGAATCTTCAAGGCTGAGGGGACGCTTTCGAGAATGGGGTCCAAGACCTAGCAGACAAGCGTCCGATTTCCAAGGTGTTCCAGGGCCATTTCAGTGGACCAGGCCCAAAAAGGAAAGAGCCTGCCGCCATTTTGAGAGTCCTGTGGCAGCCGCCTATCGCTGCACCGCAAGAGTGGGCGCAACTCAGCTGAATGGCGGATTTTGGCACAGTGTACCAAAAGCGGGCGGAATGGCAACTGAAACGGTAAAGGGGCGCCCCACTACAGCAGACGAGCCTCCACCTGGGGAGGCCCGTTCACGCCGCCTCACCCCCCCCCCCCGGGGCGCCCCACGCCGTTATTCGGAGCAGCATTGTAGGATACCAAAACCAGTGCGGCAACTTACTTGACATCACCTGGGTGCCATCCACATCTCAGCGCGTTCTGCTGCCTTGGGACTATTCGCACAACAGACCGCTACTGACGAGCCACCCCCCGGGACTCCCCACGCCGTTATTCGGAGCAGCATTGTAGGATACCAAAACCAGTGCGGCAACTTACTGGACATCACCTGGGTGCCATCCACATCTCAGCGCGTTCTGCTACCTTGGGACTATTCGCACAACAGACCGCTACTGACGAGGCCACCCCCCGGGACGCCCCACGCCGTTTTTCGGAGCTGCATTGTAGGATACCCAAAACCAGTGCGACACCCAGGCAACATCACCTGGGTGCCGTCCAGAACTCAGCACGTTGTGCTGCCTTAGGACTATTCGCACAAAACACAGCTACTGACCATTGTTGCTTCTTTTTTCCTAAAAATGTTTAAATGCTTTTACTGTTTTTGTTGCGTTGTATATATTTATAAGTTATTAAAGTTTTATAATCTTACTACTTTGTTGGAGTGCTATATATTTTTAATGTGACACATAATTGTAAAAACTTTGATGTACAAAGAGGCATCCCTCGAATCTTCCGCTTCAGGCTCGGTCCCCTCCCCAATCACAATACAGGATGGTTTTCAGATAGTAGGAACGCGTGTGGTGTGACGGATCTCATCGGGTGGGGGCCTTGATCTACTGTAACTCCTTTGAAGAGGGGTGATTCTTTACAGCTGGGGCCATAAACTACATCTGCAGGGCTAGGTGATAGCCTGGGACCGGCCTGGACAATCGGACACAGAGGAAGAGGAGTTTCAGAGGGTGCGGTAGTGAATAGGGCGAAAGGGAGGTGTCGGGCGGGCACAGGGTGTGATTCTCAGGGAAGAGCAGCGCAGATGGGGGGAGGTTTATTGCCCATGCATAAGACAGAGAGCGGGGGGTGACCAGTGCCTGGGGGAGATGCTTGCGAGGGTGGGGAGCCATGCTAAGGATCGACAGCGTGCAGAGAGTGGGTCTGGTCAAGGCATCTAAAATGGCTGCCGTGCACGACAAAAGTGTGGCATTTGAAAAAAGGCAAGATGGCGCAGACAATGTTTATCAACACTTCCTGATTTCCTTCGAATCGAACGTTAACAGACGTTATCTCTCCCACACTACCGGTCCCCCACACTACCCGTCCCCCTCGGCTTAAACGCCGAGATGGTAGGGACTGCATCCCGTGGAGATAGGCCGAGACGTCACTCAGCAGAAAAAAAAGAAAAAAAAGTCTATAAACATACAATAAGTTAAAAGTTACGCGAACCGGGCGCACCCCACGAAAAAAAAACTTTTTTTTTTTTTTTTTGCCCCGCGGAGCCCTTTTAAAGCCTCCACATCAAACCTAGGGGGTCAGGGAGGATCTACTATGCCCCCTTATGATCATTTGCCCCTTCGCTTTGGCCTCCTCTTGTCTCTCGATCCTACCGAGAGACAAGATGGCGGCCGCTCCGTACTGTTTGGAATGTTTACAGACACCGGAGAGCCAATCAGCTTCGCTTCGCAAAGCTCCGTAACGCGAAAAGTACGCTACCCGGGACACTGTCACAGATATATATCTTTTTTTAAACGTTAATTTCTCAAAATCCACTGGAGCACATATATTGAGACCCAGCAAAGGCACATCGGGCTACCGGTCCCTACAATTTTGCCAAGTTTCATGCAAATCCATTCAGCCGTTCGATTTTTTTTATTTTTTTTTTGCCCCGCGGGGCCCTTTTAAAACCTCCATATCAAACCTAGGGGGTCAGGGAGGATCTACTATGCCCCCTTATGGTCATTTGCCCCTTCGCTTTGGCCTCCTCTTGTCTCTCGATCCTACCGAGAGACAAGATGGCGGCCGCTACGGACTGTTTGGAATGTTTACAGACACCGGAGAGCCAATCAGCTTCGCTTCGCAAAGCTCCGTAACGCGAAAAGTACGCAAAACGGAGCGCTACCGGGGACGCTGTCACAGATATATATATTTTTTTGAACGTTAATTTCTCAAAATCCACTGGAGCACATATATTGAGACCTAGCAAAGGCACATCGGGCTACCAGTCCCTACAATTTTGCCAAGTTTCGTGCAAATCCATTCAGCCGTTCGGGCTAAAAGTGAGGCCAACCGCCCTATGGAAATTAACATGGGAAAAACGTGTTTTGGGACCCCCCTTTTTTTCTCGGCCCCCCCTTGACGAACCCCCCCCAAATTTTCAGGGGCTGCTCAGAAACAAAATGTTCCATTTTCCTGAAAATTTCAGCCAATTCCGTCCACAAACGCCAAAGTTATTAGACATAGAATTTTCAAAAATCCCATAGAGAAAAAATCCTAACTATATATAGCTACTGGCGACCGCCAGTAGGTAATATATATATATATATATATATATATATATATATATATATATATATATGAAGTAAGTCGTCACCTTCAACTGTTCCTTCTCTCAAAACAATGACGAAGAGCGGGCCTGAAAATCAGTGCAAATTTAGAGTGCTTTTATTTCGCCCAGCCTGTCCGCCATAACACGCTTCGCTTCCCCTGAAGCTTGATCCCATATATATATACACCAAGGTGAATTAATGAATCAGTGGGCGTATGAGTGCCTGTATGGATGATTTAGTGTGTGCATGACTGACTGTATAAGTGAGTGATTATACGTGTCTCAGTGAATGTATAGGTGAGTGCCTAATTTGTGTGAATGTCTGTATCTGTCAGTTGGTGTGTAAGTGGCTGCATGGGTTTGAGAGTAGGTACATGAGTGGCTGTATGGGTTATTAATTGTTTTTCTCAGTGTCTGTGTGGGTGGCTGAGGGATGTGTGACTCTGCATGGATGAGTGAGTGGGTGAATCACTAGCTGTATGGGTTCATTAGTGCATCTGAAAGGGCCTGTATAGGTGAGTGAGTGTCCATGTTGCTGTGTCGGTGAGTGAATGGATGTGTCAGTGGTATATGGGTGAGTAACTGCATATGTGAAAGGCTTTTTAGGTGAGCATTGAAGTTTATAAGTGACTATGTGGGGGTGCCTATTTGTGAGAGTGGTTGTATGGGTAAGTGTGTACTTGCCTCAGTGACTGTGTAGGTGAGTAGGTATTAGTTAGTATTTGCATGAATAAGTGAGTTGGTGTGTATATAACTGTATAGGTGAGTAGGTGTGTAATTGGCTCCATGGGGGACTGAGAGTGTGTGAGTGGCTGTATGGATGAATGAGTGGATATATCAGGAGCTGTATTAGTGAGTGGTTTGGTGTATGGGTGAGTGAGTGGATCTGTGCGTAGACCTATAGATTAGTGAGTGGGTATGTAAGTACTGGTAGGGGTATTTGAATGGTTTGGAGAATTGTTGTGTGAAAGTTGGAGTGGGTGTATGAAAGGTTACATGGGGGTGGGAGTGGAGCGTCAGAGATTCTGTGGATGATGTAATCAGTGATATCATTTGAGATGTCATCAGTGATGTCACTGACCATGTCATGAATGATGTAATATGTGAGGTCATAAGCAATGCATTGCGGGGACATTAGTTATAGTAAGCTTAGGTCAGCTAACTATAACTTCTGAATGTCTCTGGTTTTGTACGAGTGAAATGTCAGCGTAATAATAACATCTCTGTAACCTTTGGGGTTTTCAGTGAATTTCTAAGGTTTTTTAAAATTCTATTTCCTTACTGTAACGTCTCTGTAACTAGGGCTGGGCGTAGTTTGCAAAGCAGCGCTACGCGAAGCTACGCAAAGTTGTACTTCGCACTACGCGAGCCACGCATATCACTACGCGAACTGTGTAGTACCCTGTTCCCACTGTGCAAAATGCCGTTTTCAATTATTGCACAGTGCAGACAAGCATCCGGCACTGTGCAATCATTGAAAACGGCATCTTGCACAGTGCAAGCTGTAGTTTTCTGCCGCTCGAGTAGATGTTTACTCGAGCGGCAGCTTTCTCAACGCGGACTGGTAGTTTCTCATCGCGAGCGCTCACAAGCATACACGATCACTCGCAATGAGAAACCTGACCTCCCCGCGTTGAGAATCTCACAGGGAGGTTTATTTTCCATGCTCGCAATCTGCAACTTGATATTGCTGATCGCGAACGAGGAAAAAGTCTCGCCGGGATGTCATTTTGCTTGCTCACGGTCGCCAACTTGACGTTGAGGACCGCGAGCAAGAAAAAATGACTGCTGCACTAGGCTACGCATGTTTGTACTGTGCTACGTGCAGTTTGCAAACTACGCGAGCATAGCGTAGTGCTTTGCCCAGGGTTATCTGTAATGTTAGTTTTTTTCAGTTAATTGCTGAGTTCTGATAGCAGGCCACACCCCCTTTTGCTGCCACTCTGCAAACGCACCTCCTGGCATGCTCTTGGTTGGAGGATGAAGTCCCCTTCACTGCTGAGGGTCCTTAGGGGCCAACTAGTCCACCTGTTACCTCCAGTAAGCCCCACACAGTGGGATTGCTGAGAACTGGTTGCAGGCCATGCCCCTTTCTCCACCACTCTGCAAATGTGCCTCCCAGTGCACTACTAGTTGGGAGATAAAGCCCTCTTGGCTCCAGAGGGACCTTGGGGGCCAATAAGTCCTCCTGGTACCTCCTGTAAGTCCTACGCAGTAGAATTCCTGAGAGCTGGTTGGAGGCCCATCCCCCTTTCTCCACCACTCTGCAAACGTGACTGCTTGTTAAAAAACCTTAGAAATTCATTTAAAAAACCAAAGGTAAACGGATATCATAGTTAGCAAATAAAATGTAAAAAACCTTAGAAATTCACTTAAAAAACCCAAAGGTTTCAGGGACATATAATAAGCAAATAGAATTTAACAAACCTTAGAAATTCACTAGAAAAACAAAGGTTAGATGGACATTATAGTTAAGCTGCCATTTAACTCTTACAAAACCAGGGAAATTCATCTGTTATAGTTATCTGAGTTAACTATAAATTGTTCCTCCGCAATCCACTCCTTATAACCTCCCATGTTATATCACTCATGACATGGTGAGTGACATCACTGATGACATCACTGTAGACATCTCAAATGGCATCATCCACACCCACTGCCACTCCCACACAACTATTCACAAACCCATTGACAGAGCCATACCAGTACTTACACAGCCACTCACAAACTCATAGATCTATACATATCCACTTGCTCACCCATATTGCCACTCATACACCTGCTCAGTCACCAATACAGCAATTGGCATATCCATTCATATACCTATACAGGCACTCACACACTGAGTGAGTCACCCATAGAACTACTCACACACCTACAACTCACCCATACAGTCAATCATATAGGTACTTTCTAACCCAAACAGTTACATCCACATCCACTTACTTGCTCATACAAACAGTAACACATACTCATTCACCTATACAGTCACTGACAGAAGCATGTACTCATCCATATAGCCACTCTCACATTCACTGACTCATGCATACTGTCACTCACCTATACTGCCTTTCACATACCCAGTTACCCACCCATACTGACACAGACACGCAATCACTGACACAGCCATACAGACACTCACTCACCCATACAGCTTCTCACGCATCCACTCACTAACCCATACAAGCACTGACTCACTCATCCATATAGGCAGTCACACACCTTCTCACCCACACACACAGACACCCAGACAACCATAGAGATAGTCAACCAATCAATCACCCAGATAGCCATTCACGTACCCACTAACACACTCGTACACCTACTTGGGCATAAACCGACAGACATACATTCACACAGCCAGTCACTCATCCATACATCACTCACTGATTCATAAATACACCTAGGTATATATATTAAACACTCATAAACTTTTTTAAAACACTCAGTGACTGGATGATGTCATCAGTCCTGTCATTTAAAATGTCATCAATGATGTCATCAGTGATGTCACTGACCATGTCAGAAGTGAGGTAATATGTGCGATCATAAGCAGTGCATTGCGGGGGCACAAGTTATAGTTATCTCAGGTAACTATAACGGCTGAATATCTCTGATTTTGTACGAGTGAAATGTCAGCCTAACTATAAAATCCCTGAAACCTTTGTTTATTTTAGTGAATACATATATATATATATATTGGCATGCCATGGACATTGTAAACATGCCTACATCGAAAGGATGTGCATTTTGGGAGCACAGCAGCACCCACAAGGGTTATATTTTCAAGCAAACCATGAGGACCAGGATGCACTTGCACACACGCCAATTGGGGCGGGATATTTAATTGTGTGCAGGTGGTCTGCCTGCTGTTGTAGATCTCTGTAGCCAGTGATCAAGGGCGGGAAATGCCCAGAACGCGTCTGGCTTGCTATTTGTGCTTCGTGTGACAGGCTGAAGGTTATGCAACCCACAGAATAAAGGTTTCAAGCTCACCGTGTTGTGGCTTCTTCAACCGAGTGGCAACTTTATATATATATATATATATATATATCTTCCAACAAAATCATCATTCATCATTGCAGTGCGCCACATCTTCCCCTCGTGGGGCTGCCTCTAATACCTTCAATTTCGAACTGAAATAATGTTCCAAGTGGAGAGAAGTACCACACCAGGTGCACTCCGCCTTGCTTTGTAGCTGTGGGATTTATGCCTCAGACAGCACCATCCTGCGTATGGCACTGCCCTCTTCATTCCTGGCTGCAAGCAAAATGATGAGCCTGCAAGGACCCGCTTCCAGGCGGTGGGCTTAACCTCCCGGCTGGGCATCAGCCGTAAATACTTCCAACAAAAGCAGGTTAGCCCCAAAGTTGAAGTTAAACCACAAGAAGTTTAATCGGCATTTCAAAATTTGCATCCATTTCACAGCTTGCCAGCAGAGAAACACACAACTGCAGTCTTCGAAGATTAATGTCAGCCTGACGCGTTTCAGGATTTCCTCATCCTTTCATCAGAGGCAAAGTTCAGAGGATGTTAGCAGACAGTTTTAAACAGCGCACATTTGTAGAGATTTTAAACACCTGCCTCAGTGGGCGTGTCCTTTCGCAAGGCCTTCTGGTCATTGCAGTGCGCCACATCTTCCCCTCGTGGGGCTGCCTCTAATACCTTCAATTTCGAACTGAAATAATGTTCCAAGTGGAGAGAAGTACCACACCAGGTGCACTCCGCCTTGCTTTGTAGCTGTGGGATTTATGCCTCAGACAGCACCATCCTGCGTATGGCACTGCCCTCTTCATTCCTGGCTGCAAGCAAAATGATGAGCCTGCAAGGACCCGCTTCCAGGCGGTGGGCTTAACCTCCCGGCTGGGCATCAGCCGTAAATACTTCCAACAAAAGCAGGTTAGCCCCAAAGTTGAAGTTAAACCACAAGAAGTTTAATCGGCATTTCAAAATTTGCATCCATTTCACAGCTTGCCAGCAGAGAAACACACAACTGCAGTCTTCGAAGATTAATGTCAGCCTGACGCGTTTCAGGATTTCCTCATCCTTTCATCAGAGGCAAAGTTCAGAGGATGTTAGCAGACAGTTTTAAACAGCGCACATTTGTAGAGATTTTAAACACCTGCCTCAGTGGGCGTGTCCTTTCGCAAGGCCTTCTGGTCATTGCAGTGCGCCACATCTTCCCCTCGTGGGGCTGCCTCTAATACCTTCAATTTCGAACTGAAATAATGTTCCAAGTGGAGAGAAGTACCACACCAGGTGCACTCCGCCTTGCTTTGTAGCTGTGGGATTTATGCCTCAGACAGCACCATCCTGCGTATGGCACTGCCCTCTTCATTCCTGGCTGCAAGCAAAATGATGAGCCTGCAAGGACCCGCTTCCAGGCGGTGGGCTTAACCTCCCGGCTGGGCATCAGCCGTAAATACTTCCAACAAAAGCAGGTTAGCCCCAAAGTTGAAGTTAAACCACAAGAAGTTTAATCGGCATTTCAAAATTTGCATCCATTTCACAGCTTGCCAGCAGAGAAACACACAACTGCAGTCTTCGAAGATTAATGTCAGCCTGACGCGTTTCAGGATTTCCTCATCCTTTCATCAGAGGCAAAGTTCAGAGGATGTTAGCAGACAGTTTTAAACAGCGCACATTTGTAGAGATTTTAAACACCTGCCTCAGTGGGCGTGTCCTTTCGCAAGGCCTTCTGGTCATTGCAGTGCGCCACATCTTCCCCTCGTGGGGCTGCCTCTAATACCTTCAATTTCGAACTGAAATAATGTTCCAAGTGGAGAGAAGTACCACACCAGGTGCACTCCGCCTTGCTTTGTAGCTGTGGGATTTATGCCTCAGACAGCACCATCCTGCGTATGGCACTGCCCTCTTCATTCCTGGCTGCAAGCAAAATGATGAGCCTGCAAGGACCCGCTTCCAGGCGGTGGGCTTAACCTCCCGGCTGGGCATCAGCCGTAAATACTTCCAACAAAAGCAGGTTAGCCCCAAAGTTGAAGTTAAACCACAAGAAGTTTAATCGGCATTTCAAAATTTGCATCCATTTCACAGCTTGCCAGCAGAGAAACACACAACTGCAGTCTTCGAAGATTAATGTCAGCCTGACGCGTTTCAGGATTTCCTCATCCTTTCATCAGAGGCAAAGTTCAGAGGATGGCAAGCTGTGAAATGGATGCAAATTTTGAAATGCCGATTAAACTTCTTGTGGTTTAACTTCAACTTTGGGGCTAACCTGCTTTTGTTGGAAGTATTTACGGCTGATGCCCAGCCGGGAGGTTAAGCCCACCGCCTGGAAGCGGGTCCTTGCAGGCTCATCATTTTGCTTGCAGCCAGGAATGAAGAGGGCAGTGCCATACGCAGGATGGTGCTGTCTGAGGCATAAATCCCACAGCTACAAAGCAAGGCGGAGTGCACCTGGTGTGGTACTTCTCTCCACTTGGAACATTATTTCAGTTCGAAATTGAAGGTATTAGAGGCAGCCCCACGAGGGGAAGATGTGGCGCACTGCAATGACCAGAAGGCCTTGCGAAAGGACACGCCCACTGAGGCAGGTGTTTAAAATCTCTACAAATGTGCGCTGTTTAAAACTGTCTGCTAACATCCTCTGAACTTTGCCTCTGATGAAAGGATGAGGAAATCCTGAAACGCGTCAGGCTGACATTAATCTTCGAAGACTGCAGTTGTGTGTTTCTCTGCTGGCAAGCTGTGAAATGGATGCAAATTTTGAAATGCCGATTAAACTTCTTGTGGTTTAACTTCAACTTTGGGGCTAACCTGCTTTTGTTGGAAGTATTTACGGCTGATGCCCAGCCGGGAGGTTAAGCCCACCGCCTGGAAGCGGGTCCTTGCAGGCTCATCATTTTGCTTGCAGCCAGGAATGAAGAGGGCAGTGCCATACGCAGGATGGTGCTGTCTGAGGCATAAATCCCACAGCTACAAAGCAAGGCGGAGTGCACCTGGTGTGGTACTTCTCTCCACTTGGAACATTATTTCAGTTCGAAATTGAAGGTATTAGAGGCAGCCCCACGAGGGGAAGATGTGGCGCACTGCAATGACCAGAAGGCCTTGCGAAAGGACACGCCCACTGAGGCAGGTGTTTAAAATCTCTACAAATGTGCGCTGTTTAAAACTGTCTGCTAACATCCTCTGAACTTTGCCTCTGATGAAAGGATGAGGAAATCCTGAAACGCGTCAGGCTGACATTAATCTTCGAAGACTGCAGTTGTGTGTTTCTCTGCTGGCAAGCTGTGAAATGGATGCAAATTTTGAAATGCCGATTAAACTTCTTGTGGTTTAACTTCAACTTTGGGGCTAACCTGCTTTTGTTGGATATATATATATATATATATATATATATATGCACAAGAAATCCTAGCCGCTAGTTACGAGGCGGTGTTGCTCATTTATTTAGCATAATGAGACAAGTGTCTTTCCCTGATGCGTTTCACTCCACGAAGGAGCTTGGTCACATGACGCGCCCCAGCAAACATCGCGTTTTAAAGTGAATTAAAAGCCCAACTAGCTTTAATAAATAAAGTGGCCAGCAGCAAACCAACAATAGTAAATATATAAGAAAGACTATGGCAAAGCAACACATATTACAACATTATATCGTTTCCCTTTCATAAAGAAAAGCATTTCAATTCATGTGTGTATAATATGTTCAAATAACACTAGAGTGCAATTGGGCATGAAAATAAATTGTCAATGAAAAATATGTTTTTGAAAAATTGCACATGTTAACATCAGACCACTCCCATAATGCAATCACGGCAAGTGCCATAATTATCGGCCCATTGAATGCAATTGATAAATCAATTGAAATTGAAATGCTTTAAAACATTTGACATATCATAGTTGAAAAGAGAATAAATGGTCAATTAGGCATAGCATATGTGGGCATAAAAAACTGCCAATGCATATATCAAAGGACACATAGCAAATTACACAAGGGCCTAGATAAAAAGCCATGTAAAGTGCAAATGCATATATTAAAAAAAAACACATAGCAGGGAAGGCCTGAATAACTACATACTAATATCTGGTCATCAAAGTGCAAATGCATATATTCAAAAAAACACATAGCAGGGAAGGACTGAATAACTACATACTAATATCTGGTCATCAATAGATATGAAAGTAGAAAAACTTTACAATACCAAAATTATCAAGTTGCGCCATCTTCATAGTCTAAAGTGCAAAAGTGCTTTGTAATGGTGTTGATAGTGTGCAGAAAAAAGTGCAATAGTTATCAATACGAGTAACAGCAGAATGGAGGCTCCTGAACTATAAACCTCCTATTGATAACGTTGATAAGAGAACAGTAAACGCTAAGAAACATTAATCCACAATCTGAAGTGGAGTTTACATAATATGAGAGCCGGCATATAATGAAACCAAATGGGGTCCAATGCAGGTTTTTGAAGAAATGTATAGATGTTAGACCTGACCTAACCAAAAGATCAATTGAACCAAGATATAAACAGATCCTATAAAAAGTTATGGAGGTCCTCATTCATATTGAGTCATTAGGGACTCTGGTGTTGAGTGATAACATAAAATGGGTTTCCTTTTGTCTGAGTAGTTTGTCACGATTCCCGCCCCGTCCGGGGTTAGGGACTGATCCCAAGACAGTATACTCAAAGTCCTTAAGTTTGGTATTGTGTATGGACTTAAAGTGCCTGGCCACCGAATAATTGGTATCTGAATTTACGATGGCTCTTATGTGCTGCAGAATACGCTTATAAACAGGAAGCTTCATGCTACCGATATACTCCAGATCGCAAGTACATTTAAGTTTGTAAATGACATATTCTGACCTGCATGTTAGATATTCTTGTATTGCGATCTTTTCCTCACTAAAAGCTGTTGTGTAGTAGGTACCGTTCTTAGCAAAAGTGCAAGCACGGCATGACATGCATTTAAAGAAACCCATTTTAGATAGCCAGGTTTTCTTAACTTGGACCTCAGGCATAGATCTGTCAAGGCCATCCTGCATTGACGGGGCCCTTCTAAAAGTTATGGCTGGTTGACTAGGCATGATGGGTCCCAAGATGTTGACAGTCAAAATGATAGGCCATTCGGAGCAAATAATACGACAAATAGCTCTCTCTAGGGTACAGAAAGTAGTTATAAGGCGAATGGAACACTCTGTTTTCTGGACAGCAGCTACATTGACCAAAGGTTCCAATAATTCATCTCTGGAGCTCATTGTGGCCTTCAGTAAAGCTTGATCTAAGATCTTCTGTTTATAGCCTCTTTTAAGAAATCTTTGTACGGCTTCAGCTAGGCAGGCATTAGTTGCTACATCACTACTGCATATCCGACGGATACAAATAAATTCTCCGTACGGAATGCTGTTGATGGTATGAATAGGATGAGCACTTTGGGCATGAAGAATAGAATTGCCCGCTGTAGATTTTCTTTGGAGCCTTGTGTGTAAAATGCCTGCCTCAATATATAATTGAACGTCCAGAAATTCGGCCAAGCTGGCATTAACTGATGCAGTGAATCTCAGATTGAGATCATTAGAATTGATGTCATTTACAAAAGCTATTGCATCATCATATAGCCCCTTCCAAATAATGCACACGTCATCAATATAACGCCAATAATGAACAATTTGCTTCCACCAGTGGCGACGGGCGGCTCCGATCACGTACTCCTCCCACCAGCCAACATGCAAGCATGAATAGCTGGGGGAGAAGCACGAACCCATTGCCACCCTGCACAACTGCTGGAAGATCTCATTCTGAAATTGGAAGAAGTTATTCTGAAGACAAATCTCAATCATTTCTGTTAGCATTTTGTTATGTTCTTTCTAAGTAACATCACGGCTATTTAAGAAGTATTCAGTAGCCTTAATACCATGTCGATGATTAATACTGGTATATAAAGATTCTATGTCCATCACAACAAATAGATAGTCAGAACACCAGTTTACACTCTTAATTTTGATCAATAAGTCAGTAGTGTCTTTTAGATATGAAGGCAAATTAATGGTTGAAGAAAGAAATCAACATATTTAGAGATGTTCTTCATTCATGCTTCCTTGTGCTGAGATTATTGGGCGACCTGGAACTGGGGTAACCAACTTAGGAACTTTCGGTAGGAAATAAAGGATCAGAGTGATTGGATGTTCCACACTCAAAAATTTCCATTCCTCTTTAGTTAAGAGACCAGTTCTCTGCCAATTGTGAATTTTCTTGCATGTTAATTCCTCACATTTTCGCATCACAGTTTTGGTGGATTTAGCATAGCAGGCAGAGTCCGATAAATGTCTCTCAGCTTCAGCCAGGTAGTCAATTCTAGACCACAAGACCGTGTTTCCCCCTTTGTCCCAGTTTTTGATGATGATATTGTGGTTACTTTGAAATTTTTTAACAAGTTGATGGTATTGGCTGTTGTTATAGTCGACCTTTTTGGCATTATTCAATACCCTTTTGTTTAGATCTTTTAGTTCCACAATAATTGTGTCACTAAATACGTCAATGGCGTCGCGTCCTTCGGCAATAATGGTAGAAATGTGGATTTGGAGCGAAATGGGCTTGGTGCGGATTGTTGGACGTTGATAACCTGACTAACCACCTGGGCATCTTGTGAGTCGTTTTCAAAAGCCAGATCATAAAGATTTTGTAGGTCTGGAATATCCCTGACTTGCATTGGAATAATGGAACTGTCATCAGATACAACAATAGGAGATTTCTTTCGAAATGTGTGTAGCTGAAACTACTTAATAAGTTTGATCTTACGGATGAATTTAAAAACATCAATGCGAGTCTGATTATATGAAAAACGATTTTAAGGACAAAAAGTAAGCCCTAAAGAGAAGAGTTGCTCCTCAGCTTTGAAAAGTATGACATCAGTCAGGTTAACAACAATATTTTCCACTGACGTTATTATCTTTTCCAATTCCTCCTTGCATTGCCTCGCGGTATACCTCTGTTTGCACCTGCGCCTTCTGTCGCGCCTGCGCTTGTTGATGAATACCCTTGCTTTGGCTGAGGTTTGCGGGGGCGCAGGGAGTACCTCCGGTCCTCGCGCATAAAATTTAATTCATCCACCAGGAAGAAGTTTGCCATTCCTGCTAAACTTGATAGTGATGCTCCCGGCCTGTTGTCATCCGAATCGCTGTTGGAGGTTAATGATGCTGTATCAGTATCACCTTCAGCGGAAGAAATTGCACTGGCAGCTTCTTTTAGATTAATGGATTTCTTACTGCCAGTGAGTGCTTGACGTTTGTAATTGTCATATTTCCGCGCGAATGTGAAGATTCTACCAGTAGCATAGTCATTCTGGTCACGGGCAAATTTAAATATTTTGCGCTCCTTGATTGTGTCTTCATGCTTTCTGATACGTGCATCAATCTCCTTTTTGTTTTTGGCAATAAAACTCAGTCTCTCCAGTGGCATCCAATAGGGAATTAATGCGGTCAATTTCAATCAGAAGTGCCTCACGGTCTGACTCAGCATATTTTATCAAGATGTGGATCATATTTATGGAAGCTTGAAGATTATTTTCAGCCCATTCCTGTAACATTTTAGGATTCGGATTTTCGTATGTGGGCACAACTAATACACGCAAACCCCTCGGCACGTGGTTTGCGTCTCTGTATTTTTCCAGCGATTTCTTTTCCCACCATTTGGAAAGTTCATTACATAGCAGCTTCTCAAGAGTTTTCAATAAAGATTTAGCGTCTCTGTTGTCACTAGCCATTGTGTTGGCATGTGGTTCATTAACGACCACGGGGAGGTTATCAAACAATGCCTCCGCTACTGATTCTCTGTTGCGGAGTGTGTCGGTGGAAATCATGTTGTTCTTTTTTAAAAGTATGTCTCACGGCGTTCAAAATATGCCGCGTAACTGTTCTGTGTGTTCCTAATAATACTGTAAGGAGAAAAATCCCGTAACCCGTCAGTATCACTTTAGAGAAATAAAGCCGCCAGTGCGAGTATGCCTTACTCGAATCGGCGCTGGGGCTCCCGTCGATCAGCCGACCGACCCGACTCCACAGCTGCCACGCCGTCAGGCACCGCTCGATTAGCGGCAATGATTTTCACCAACAAGGCGGGGGGGCACAACAAGAAGCGTAACTCTTCCGAGTTGAAGAAGAAATACGCAAAAGCGTAGACGGATGCGCTGACGAAGTGCCTCTGAGAACGGGAGGGTCCACAAACCGGAAGCAACCAGTTCCGATAAACAAATGCAAAAGAAATCCTGGCCGCCAGATACGAGGCGGGTGAAATGCAGGTGCGGACCTCTTCAAGACTCCTTATAATCACGGACCACCACACAGGATCAAAGTGCAAGCAGTGTTGCTCATTTATTCAGCATAATGAGACAAGTGTATTTCCCTGACGCGTTTCACTCCACGAAGGAGCTTGGTCACATGACGCGCCCCAGCAAACATTGCGTTTTAAAGTGAATTAAAAGCCTAGCCAGCAAACCAACAATAGTGAATATGTATATATATATATATATATATATATATATATATATATATATATATACACACTGAAGAAAAACAAAGGTTACCGATATGCTTTAGCTAAGAAATCAAATTATAAAACAAAGCATAGACATTCACTAAGGTTACAGGGATGTTATAGTTAGGCTCAGATTTCACCTGAACAAAACCACTGAAATTCAACAGTTATAGTTACTTAAGCTAACTATATCTTATGCCCCCACAATACACTGCTTATGACCTCACATATTACATCACTAATGACATGATCAGTGACATCACTGATGACATCACCATAACCTTAATTTTTTCAGTGAATTCCTGTCTTTTTCAAATTCTATTTCCCAACTATAACGTCCCTATAACCTTTGATTTTTTAAGTACATTTCTATGTTTTTTTTTCAATCCTGTACCCTAACTAAAACATCCCTGTAACTTTTGTTCTTATCAGTAAATCGTTACAGTTTTAAAAAAAATGTATTACCTTACTGTAAGTTGTAAGTTGTGAGAGTGTGACTGATTGCATTATTTTCTTAGTGGATGTGTTATTGAGTAGGTGAGTGATTTAATGTGTGTATAAATTGGTGTTTTTTTGTGCCTGTATAATCTCACACTTAGTGCATTTCTTGGTACATGAGAGTCTGAGTGCATCTGTTCGTGCATATGTTAGTGTTTGAGTAGATCTGTGAATTGATGTATGAGTGTTTATAACTGAGTATGTGAGTAAGTAAATATGTTTATGACTTTATGAATTTATTAGTATATCTCAGGGTTATTGTATGACAGTGTGAGTGGGTGTGTAACTGGATAAATGAGTTTCTAAGTTTTATGTGTGACAGGATGCACCTGTGTGTGAGTAGCTGTGTGACAAGGTGTGTGAGTGTTTGAGTGTATCTGTGTCTGAGGGCATCTCTGAAATATATATATATATGAATGAGTGTGTAAGTGTGAGTTTGCACTGAGTTGTTTTACAATGGTGTTCAATATGTTTGAAAACACAATTTATTGTAAGTTGTGTATACTGAGATTGCATTCATTTTATGTATTTAGTTTTTAGAAAATAGGTGTCGCACACCCATTGCGACCCCTCACATATGGTACGCTACTCTAAAGTGCTTTAGACAGTAATAACATACATATATATAGTGAGTTCTATAATTCTATTATTTAGTTTTAAGTTAGTGGATTTATAATATAATGAAGACGAAAATGCAGCAAGAAGACACATTTGTGTTCATACTCCTTTGAATATATTTTAGAGAGTCACGACGCCCTTGTGCACCGTTGCAGGCTGTACTTCCGGAGTTGCACAGGGGACACGACTCCAATGTAGTTTTGATAGCAGTAATACATATGTATGGATACTTCTATGGTTTACTTTTATGTTAGAGGTTTCCTAATATAGTAAAAAAAAGAAAGTAATGTAATATTTAAATAAAAAACATTTTAATGGTTGCCTTACTAGATTTTATTAATCTGTGACACCATTGTGCACTGTCGCAACTGGTATTTCCGGCATCACGCAGGGGATGGGACTCCGGTATTTTTTCTATACTACTAAAATATATATTTAAACAGCATTTAGTTTACTTTAAAGAAAGAGGTATAGTCACAGTAAAAAGAAATAGTATAATATTTTAAATAATTTAGTATGAATAAGACTTTGATACATTCTAGGGAATTGAGTTCCAGGTGCAATGGAACCACGTAGAGATTGCACATCCCATGTGACACAAAAATAAAAGTATTTGGTAGGTGTTAGAAATGGGGTTTCTAGTTGGCTAGGGTATACACCCCATCCAGACAGAAGCCACCACTTTAGTCAGTGTACACACCCAAGATAACCCCTGCTCACCCCATTGGTAGCTTGGCAGAACAGTCACGCTTATACCAGAGGCAATGTGTAAATGCACCACACACACACACACTAGGGACACAATAAATACACCACAAAAGAGACTCCACACAGTAGTATATAAAAATATCAACAACAACAATAGAGTGAGGCAATATGAAAAAAATAAAAGGAAGAGAGATGTCAGCACGAGGAATCACTCTTGTTTAAAAGAACCCTCACTCACCAACGTAGTTGGTGACATGCTTCATCATTGAGTTCCCACCAGAGAGGCCGAATGCCTCCCTGGTGTGCTACAACGCCTGAATTACAGGAGAGCAGGCATTCGTGGTGTGGTGTGATTGCAACAGTGAAGTAGTGCAAGTTAAAAGATGCCTTTGTTTATTCCCAATAGAATTTTAATGGTGGAAAACCAGGTATCATTAAAAGCAAGTGATGCGAATGTTTGTTAACTAGCTAGATTGACCAGGCACATCAAATTTAGACTAAGTGTAAATAGTGGTCAACAGGTTTGTGCTTCAGATGTGCAATTTAGCGAAGCATTCGTCAGGACCAATCCTCCATGGCGGTATGCGCACGCTAAGGTGCACCCTAACCTGTGAAGGATGTAGTGAATTAACTCATGGTTTTACCGTAGGGGCCTTCTGCAATTCCAAAAAGCAGATGAATTGTGAAGTATAAACTGACTTCACGTCATGGGTCCAGGTGGGGGCTAAAGCCGCTGTTAGACCACCTATCAGTTCCGATCAATGGACCCGAATGATATTGAATAGAGGGTATAAGAGTGAGTCCCTGAGTACCCCTCCTTCTCTTGTTATTATAATTATAAAAATATATCATATATTAACCCCTTCCCCACGGCGCTAATTCCCCCGCTGTGCTGGGGGAGGGGGGCGTGCAGCACGGTGGTGCTCGTGACGAGCTCAGCTCGTCACGCAGCACGGTGGAGCTGTGCTCATGGCGAGCTGAGCTCGTCATGACCACGCCTGTTTCAATAGAACGCTCAGCACAGCGGGAGAATTAGCCCCGCGTGTGAGTGCCGCGCGTGTCATGACGAGCTCAGCTTGTCACGAGCACAGCGGCACCGTGACTCATGACGAGCTGAGCTCGTCATGAACACGGAAGAGGTTATATATAGCACATAGACTACAATCACATAAACTCATTTTGCCAATTCGGCAACTGTCATGACATCACATAGATAACAAATCACTTTGTCTACCAGGCAATTGTCATAACATCACAAGTTAGCACACACATGTCAAGAAATATCATGAAAAGCAACACCCTACACCAGGGGTCTCCAACCTTTTTCTGTAATAAGAGCTACTTACAACAAATCAAATCATCCTGAGCTACTGATATAATTAGTGCTGTATAGTGACCACATCAGATTATGTTAGTGGTAACCCAATGTAAAATTACCCACAGTGATTACCTGAGTGCACGCAGGACTGCAAGCAGTAATGTGAAAAAAGCAAAAGGCTTTGGAATGTCTTTCCGTAGGTAATACATAATGGCAATAGCTTAAATGCCCCTAACACTAAGGTAATAATAAACCTCTCCAAAGTCACATGATATATCACTCAAATAACAATTTTAAATAGATTTTGCAAATTCAAACAGCTTACCAGCTGTTGAGCTACCAGTAGCTCAACAGCTACATTACTGTACATATTATCTAGCTCCTGAAAATGATATTTGTTATCCTACCGAAAGTATACACAACATAAATTATAACATCAGGGTCTGAAAATGCAGCAGTTAGGAAGGAAACACACATGCATCACCTTATCACCTTAAACACAGTTATCACATATATCTAGCACTCCGGCACTTCCCTTACAATTTCTATGATAATGTTGATTCCCACATGAGGATACAGGCGCACCGGGCCTCATACTCTCATACTTCTAGGGATGCAGTAATTCTTGGGTGCAACCCCACTCTGGGTACAGCAGCTCAGGTGGTTTCATTACCTACTAAACAGTAATTTTTCAGGTTCCTGCATGGGGCCGAATTCTAATGGCAACCTGAGCCTCCATCAAGGTTTCACTCCGTATGGCACCCGGGCAAATGCCCAAAGGTAGGTATCAACACAGGCAGCTGCCAATGACCATGCAAAGCAGCTGCTGAAACCAATGCAACGTATTTTAAATAACACAGAGGGGCCTTCTTGGAAGCTATACCCTGTACTGCCCAAATCACAGGAAGTGTCCTGTAAAGGGGGCTTGCGGCACGAACTGCAAAATCCACTAGGAGGCCTCACGGGGCCCCTCTGCATTTGAATTTATCAGTTGAAGCCACCCGTGAATGCGTGGGGCCGCAGCTAGCACAACGGTGTGCAGCGTGGTCCCAAGGCCACTCTGCCTGATAAAGGGAAAATCGCTTCCACGTATCGGCAACCCGCTATGTACCTCGTCAAGCTGCCTGTGTCAGGGACGAGATCCTGCAACAGTAGGCACAGCGCTGACCTCAAGGGGCCCAGTGTGGTTTCCTTCATGCTTGCCGGTCACAAATGATCTCACCAGCAGCCACCGCTGTACTTCTCCTTCTTCCAGGCCACTTGGTCACACACCCAGTTTGCCAGGCTCCTCTCTGGGCTGGAGCCTCTCTGGCCAACTCCTGCAATTTAGAATACTTCCAGAGTCCCAAGGCTTTAAATCCCGAGGTTGCAGCACTCACTGCTATCTGTGAAGGGTGGCGCGCCCCACACGTGATGCCTGATGTGAACAAACACTTCTGTAGAAGGCAAAGCATAAGCTAAACAAAGCGCTGTTCCTCACAAGCGCTCAAACATGTGCTTTTCCTGGCAACCAGCTGCTGATTGAAGCGCCTACTACTCATCCTGGGAGTAGGTCTTCTAGCCAAACAGGGAGGGTGTGCACCACCCAGTGCCTTGAGAACACTGGGGTATAGAACAGAGCACAGGCAGGCCAGAACACAGGGTCAGGGTCACTTGGCAGGGTGGCAGTCCCTACAGCCACCCAGTGGGCAGCAGGTTAGTCCCACAAAGTAATTAGTCGAAAATGGCAATTCCTCCTGGCACATAGTAGTCCTCTTGTGTAGAATGCAGAGTCAGCTGTGTCTGATCACAAGTCCACGCAGTGTCTAAAATCATGGAGTCACACCCCCTGTACTTATACTCGCAAAGTCTTTGTTCTGGGGTTACTTACTTTAGAAGTGCACAATAACCTCATTCAATCCCCAGCCCTGGTTCCAGACGCACTACGGGGGGTGGGGGGAGGGGTGGACACAGCATTGTGAAAGGTAGGCACAGCCCTATTCAGGTACAGGTGACAGTCCCTCCCACCACTCTAAATGCAGACCAGGTCTATTCATCCTGGTTATGGGCCACCCAGGAAAGTTAGGGCACACCTCAACCCGCCTTGTGACTGTCTAGAGTGAATGTAAAAGTCAATTGAAGTGGTGGGATGCACACCTATTGTTTGGACACATGATCCATATTTCGCCAATGTTTGTCCTGGAATGCGTGTGTATCGGTTGGGTGTCATGCCCAAACAGCACCATATTTAACACAACACTGGGTGTGACAACATTTTGCCCCAAACCGAATCGCACAGCAAGGTTTTGCCTCAAAGTCTAGAAAAGATAGTCCATATTAAACTTCAAGTTTCTTCCATGTTAACCATGTTCTCCATTTTTCTTTAATCATTTTTAATCCGCAATAAATTTCAATCCACACGCGGGTTGTTCTGCCATTTTCGAAGTTTCTAATGCAGAAGTTGTGCCCAACCAGACCTCTTGCTAAAGCACGACAAATGCAGGAGTTCATTGAAAGCAGCGTTTATTTTAAAAAGAGGCCCAATGCATTTCGGGCTATCAAGCGCCCTTCGTCAGGGGACACTGGAAGTAAATAATAAAATACATAACCATTACCATATTACCCATCTCTGTATGTTCTACACCATTAACATCAATCAATATTCATTTTCGCAACAGGGTCTTATGCATTTCCTACAAACATCCTTCCTAACCACTGTCTATATTGCCCATCCAATTTCATGGTAAACTAGTCTTCCTGCTAATCAATTGACTCTATTAAACCCTTTGGACTTTTGTTCCACCAAATAGCCAACTACCCCATGTTTTTAGCGATGTTTCTGAAGCTCGAATCTACCATCTCCCATAACCTACATTAAACTCTTTCTCCCAAACGCTCCTTTCCTCTCTCACCTTCAGATTTCACACCAAAAACCACCACACTACCTCAACAACCCCTTTCCTCACTCCCAATTCCCATTCACACGACTTCTCTCACTCCCACTTAATATTACTTAAATCCTAACTTACTCTGAATTTCTCGCATACTATCGACCTCCCTGACTTTAATTACACTCTCATTATCATACTCTCCTATCATCTCTTGCCTCCTGACCCTGCACGTCAATGAAACGCGCCACCTCAAAAACCCTTTCCAACCGTCCCGTTCACTTTCACACACAACTTTTCTCATACCATCCCCGTATGCCAAAACCTTTTAACAAATAACATCCTCTCCGTTTAAGTTAATTCAGTATTCATACATGCATTCTTTCCCATTCATTTCTTGCTTTCGCTCTACCATTTCTCCCGACATCTATCTTCACACTCAGTTCATGTTCCCCCTCGAGCTTGAAACAAACGAAACGGCGGTTACACGTACCTGCTTTAAACTCACAGGCTAAACATTCGTCATCTTTCTTCAAACAGTATGCTAATTAGCTCCCTACTTCTGGCCTACATTTATCCTTCGTAATTTCATCCTGATTGGTCCAATAATTAGCGCTTTCCCGCCATGAAAGTCAGTGGCAAGCCCATATTTAGATTGAGTGAACCACCCTACCCATAATGCACTTCACTCAACCAGGCAAAACATGTTAGACATTTGTAGATTCCTCTAATTGCATTTCAATATGATTATTGTCATAATACAGAGTTTCAATAAACACTCACATTAAAAGTGAATTATTTACAATCCGGTTAAATTTAATTGAACTCTACTTTTTAAATTTATTGCGGATTAAAAATGATTAAAGAAAAGTGGAGAACATGGTTAAAATGGAAGAAACTTGAAGTTTATTATGGACTATCTTTTCTAGCCTTTGAGAGCAAAACTTTGCTGTGCGATTCGGTTTGGGACAAAATGTTGTCCCACTTGTAAAAGTGGCATTTCTAAAATAGTAATAACACTTCCGCTTTCACCAATAAGTGGGATTTATTACCTCTATTCCATCATATCAAACATGGCCACGCTACCCCTTTCATATCAGAAATTACTACTGAACACACATATCAGGGAATTCCCAATGCAACACTATGAGAGAGGCAGCATCACAGCAGTCAGAAATCAAATAGGCTGTCACTACCAGGACATGCCACACAATAAGGGCACATGTTCTACCTTTTACCTACACAGCACCCTGACATAGGGCTACCTAGGCCCTACTTTAGGGGTGACCTATATGTAGTAAAAGGGGAGTTTCAAACACTTCAGGCACTTTAAATGCAACGTCACTGTGGCAGTAAACTGTGCACGCAGGCCCTGCCATGGCAGAGGCCACAGACAAGTTTGAAAGGCTACTTCTGTGGGTCGTGAAAGCAGCTCCGCAGGCCCACTTAGTAGCATTTAATTTAAAGGCCCTGGGTAACCTGCAAACATCCCTGCCACTTTACCTGATTTTGCAAAATCTGGAATCTTCTGCCCAAAGTTCAAGTCAGTTCTCAGTGTTGCAAAAATGCTGGACAGCATTATTACCCACCGTCGCAATTATTATTTTTGTAAAAGCACAGCTTTTTTTGTGCATCTTATTTTTCAGGGGAAAAAAAACACCCCAAAACTTCAAATTGTTGATAAAAGCCCTCCCCCCCCAAATAAAATCATATTTCTTTTTAACTCGTTCTTCTAGAACCACCTATTCTGGTCTGTATGGTTATATGTATGTTTGTTGCAGTCTGAATATGTCTTGCTCTATGTTTTGGTGTGTGAGTTGGTGTATATGTAATTGACTGTCTATATGAGTAACTGTATTCGGGATTGTGTATGTGTGTGCATGTGTGTGAGTGGTTATACAGATGTGTGACGGGGTGTATGAATTCTTGTGAGTGACTCACCGTGAGAGTGAGAATATACGCGTGAGATGGAGCATGATCCCCTCTATGGGTAAGTGAATGGATGCTGAATGTTTGTTGGAATGTATGAGTGGGTATCTCAGTGGTTGTGTGACTGAGTGACATGTGCATACATGAGTATATTTATTATGAGTGAATGGTGTATCAGTGGCTGTAAGGGTGAATACCAAGATGTGTGAGTATATATGTGGGAAGTGTGGCTCACTGGTTAGAAGCAGCAGACCCTGAAGCAGAGATCGGCCCGGGACCAGGGTTCAATTCCCGACGCGGCAGGGTCTTGGGTCAATGTCCGCGGACTCGATAATTCTCGCCGAGGTGCCTACGCTAACCATGGGTCCCACTCTGCAACTCTGGGCAATAGCTTGCTTAATCTCCACAACGGCCCCATCAACGCCGGGGATGCCTGGCTTCACCTTGGAGGTGCCCAGGAGGGACCATCTCACAGGGAAAGCCAGGACGGGTTCCCCAGCGGTATACAGCGCCAGGACACTCCGAGATGGAGTAACAGTGCGCTTTACAAGTATACTTACCTACCTATACTTACCTACCATATGCATGACTGAGTGAGTGTGTGTGAGAGGTGATGCTGTATAAGTGAGTGAGTCGATGTGTCAGTGGTTGTATGTGTTTGAGCAGTATGTGAGTGACTGAATGTGTGATTGACTGGCTATGTGAGCGAGAGTATGAGTGATGGAGTGGGTGTTTAAGTAGCTGTATGGGTGGGTGAGCATAAGTGTGAGTGACTATATGAGTGAGTGAGTGTGTGTCTGAATGACTACATGGGACTTTGGTTAAGTGAGTTGGTGTGTGAGTTAATGTATTGGAGAATATGTGTGAATAACTGTATGGGTGAGTGAGCAGATGTGTGAGCACTTGTATGGATGGGTGAATGGGTATGTAAATCGTTGTATGGGTGTGTGAGTGAGTGTGTGATTGGTGGTTTGGGTGAATGGATGGCTGTGCTGAGAGGCTGAATGGGTGAATCCGTGTGTGAGAGGCTGTACAGGTGAATACGTGGGTGTGTAGCAGCTGTATTGGTGGCTACGTTGTTGTGTGAGTGGCTGTAGGAGTGAGTGGGTGTGTGAGTGGCTCTATGGATGAGTAAGTAGATGTATGAGCACTTGTATGGGTCTTTGAATGGGTATGTGACAGGTTGTGTAGGTGTTTGAGTGGACATATGTTAGTTTGTATGGGGGTATGAGTGGGTGTATGAGTGGTTCTGTGGAAGATGTCATCAGCAATGTCATCAGTAATGTTACTGACCATGTTTTGAGTGATGTAATATGTGAAACTGGATGTATACCTGATCATATGGGCTTGAAAGTGTGGATGTAGGTCACTGAAATTACTAACTAAGGGGCAGATGTATCAAGTTAGCCATTTGCGATTTCTAAATAGCGATTTTTAAGGAATCGCTATTTAGAAATCGCAAAATGGCATGTATCAAAAAAATCGCTATTTTTTAGCGATTTCTTAATCTTCCTTATTTGCGAATTCGCAATTTGCGAATTCGCAATTAAGGAATAATCTTCCATTCATTCCTATGGGCCAGGAGGCCCATAGGAATGATTGTGAAGTAATTCTCAAATTGCGAATTCGCAATTTGTTAATCGCAATTTGATAATTATTTCAAGAGTGCATGGGTGTCTCAAAGACACCCTGCTGCACCCCTGAAATGTACATGTGTGTGCATATGGCGCACATACATGCCCTATGGGCATGTGTGTGCGTGACATGCCACCTTAAAAAAAATGAAAAATTGTGCTTTTTTAAAAGAATTCGCAAATTACCATCAACAACAAGTTGGTGGTAATTTGCGATTTCTTAACCAAAATGCGCAAATTGAAATTGCTACATACATAGCAGTTAAGGAATCGCAAAAATTGCGATTCCTTAAATGCTATGGCAAAATAAGGAATCACAATTTTTTGCGATTCCTTAAATTGTGATTTTTTGATACATTCAAAAACATGCAAAAAGGCCGTTTGCGATTTGCACAGGCCGATTGCGAGTCGCAAAAGGCTTGATACATCTGCCCCTAAATGTGTTAGCTTTTATGCACATAAGAGAGTACCATATGGCGAACCTATACGCTATCTTATGTTTAAGTTATATGTGGTAGAACAAATAGGTAGGGCTTGTAAAGGGGGGTTTAAATACCAAGTCGGCCTAGCAGTAGAAATGTGTGCACAGAGTCAAGTATACCAGGTATAAGACAGGTTTAAAGGGCTACTACTCTAGTTGGTTCACTTAGTAGTGTCAGTACTTTACTATATATCTGTAGGACAGTCCCTATCTGGGGTCTGTTTCCATATGTAAGTATGGCTGTGGGTGCATTGCTGACTCTGTTTGTGAGTGCATATCTCTGTAAATGTATATGTAAGGAATGGCATGGATTGCACCCTTGGGTGTATTAGTTAGTAATGGGGAATTTAGCTGATTGTGTCACTACCTGTATTAGTGCTGGATCCATAAGAGTTCTGTCTGTGTATATAAGTGAATATTAAGATCATTCTGACACGGTCTAAGAGAACGTTTTAGTAGGTTACCCCTTTTCTATGTGCTTATCTGAGATTCAGATCAGAGTGCAAGACAAGATGTATAATTGATAATATGGCGCTGAAAGTGAGCATACAGGACACTGAAACTAGTAACTACATGTTTTAGCTTTTATACACATAGGAGAGTACCCTTTCCTAGTGTCTGAACCATCTAAACATTCACTCACACACAGAGACAAAACTCCTATGTATATAGCAGTAATGGAGACAGTTGCACACTAACTTAAATAAACCAATAGTAACTAACAGGCCCAGGAGACAACCCATGCCTCCCGTCATAGATAGATTTACCGACCCCTACAGTAACAAAGACAGACAGTGATGTACCAAAAAAGTTAGTTACATATGCAAACACCGCCCACATAGGGACTGACACACTAAAGAGCTGACACTAACAAGTCACCCATCCAGAGAAGTAGCCCTTTTAACATGTCTCAGGCCTGGTATATTTGAGCTTGTGAATGCAGTTCTACTGCTAGGTTGACTTGGTATTTAAAATGCCTTTACAAGCATTAACCTGCTGTTCTACCACATATAACTCATCGTAAGGTAGCCTCTAGGTAGGCCGTGGGGTACACTCCAATGCACCACTATCAATCTATAGCTTTCTAAATATGTATCGCAGGTGCAGCATCAATTACTACCAGGTTGTGTTATTGAGTATTGGTGTGTGCAATTCTGTGTGTGCATAAGTGGTCTCAGTAGGACTAGATACATATGATGCATCAGTATATGTGAGTGAATGCTTCAGTATTAATGTAACTGATCGGGTGGGTGTACTAGTGAGTGTCTGTATGCTATATACATATGATATGTCTCTATATCTAAGCACTGAATCAGTAACTTAGATTGTTTGTGAGTATAGTATGAGTGAGTAAATAGTTGTGTTAGTGACTATTTCAGAAAACAAGCGGTAGCGTGATACACTGTATAGAATGAAGTAGTGGGTATATGAGTGTTTGTTAGAATAACGGTTTGAATGACATGTTGTGCAAGTGTCTGTAAATCTATTATTTCATACTGTAACATTTACTTACAAAATAGGCAAAAAAAGTAATGAAAAGCTTTCACAATACCACTTCATGTATACAAACACTCTCCATCAATACCTCTAATAAATATGTTTATGGTATAAAACATATTTTGAGACATCTTAGAATGTTGAACTGTAATCACTATTAAATGCAAAAAGACACAAAAATACTTTACTATAGCAATAGATATTTCTTATGCTATACCACTGTATTACAATGGGATAAAAGTTTTATTTTCCCTTTTTTCCTGTTCTCAGCCTTCATACTGCTTCGCCACACACCGTGGTCTGTATGTAGTATCTGCAAACAGTGGGGAAAAAACAATTGTAAGGATTGTAGAAAAAATAACAGAACTGCACAGTACATCATTGTAAATATGTGTTACTATGCTTTGCACTCATTAGGACGCCACCCGCAGACATCACCACCACCTCATCAGATTAGCCAAGAGGTCCTCCTTCAAAGACCGCTTGGATAACAACGCACACGACAGCAAAGAGCTCTTCAGCATCGTAAAGGAACTCTCCAACCCCAGCGCCAACGCCAATGACATCCCGCCCTCAAAAGAACTGTGTGACTCACTAGCCATCTTCTTCCACCGCAAGATCGCTGACATCCACGACAGCTTCAACACCACGATTGTCCCGACTATGCCAGCCTCGACCTCCCCTGTAAATACCTCCAGCACCAACCGCCTGACCTACTGGTCCAACATCAATGACGACGAGACACGCAAGGTCATGAACTCCATCCACTCAGGATCTCCGTCTGACCCGTGCCCACACCACATATTCAACGAAGCAGATGCAGCCATCGCACCCCAACTACGGAAGGTCATCAACATCTCCTTCGAAACAGCGACATTCCTGGAAAGCTGGAAGCACGCCGAAATCAACGCCCTCCTCAAAGCCCAAAGCGGACCCCAAGGACCTCAAGAACTTCCGGCCCATCTCCCTGCTCCCGTTCCCGGCAAAGGTCATCAAGAAAATCATCAACATGCAACTGGCCCGCCATCTTGAAGACAACAACATCTTGGACCCGTCCCAGTCCGGATTCAGACGAAACCACAGCACCGAGACAGCCCTCATCGCTGCCACAGACGACATCAGGCGCCAACTAGACAACGGCGAAACATCAGCCCTCATCCTCCTGGACCTGTCAGCCGCCTTCGACACGGTCTGCCTTCGTCCTCTAAAGACACGCCTCCCAGAAGCTGGAATGCAAGAGAAGGCTCTTAACTGGACCACGTCCTTCCTCTCCGTCAGAACCCAGAGGGTCCGCCTCCCACCCTTCCGATCCAAAGCCAACGACATCATCTGCGGCGGTGGCCCTCCATCACGACCTCAACATCATCTCCTACGCTGACGACACCCAGCTCATCCTCTCCCTCACCAAGGACCCACACACCACCAAAACCAACCTCCACGAGGGAATGAAGGCCGTCGCCGACTGGATGAGGAGCAGCCATCTGAAGCTGAACTCGGACAAGACAGAGGTCCTCATCCTCGGACCCACCCCCTCAGCCTGGGACAACTCCTGGTGGCCGACCACACTGGGCACAGCACCAACACCCACCGACCATGCACGCAGTCTAGTATTCACCGTCGACTCCTCCCTCTCCATGTCTAAGCAGGTCAACGCTGTCTCCTCCTCCTGCTACAACAACCTCCGCATGCTCCGCAGGATCTACAAGTGGATCCCGACCGAAACAAGAAGAACGGTGACACAGGCCCGCGTCAGCAGCAGACTGGACTACGGCAACGCACTCTACACTCAGCCAAACACCTACGACGAATACAACGCATCCAAAACGCCTCCGTCCGACTGATCGTCAACGTCCCCCCCCACAGCCACATCACCCCCCCACCTGAGAGACCTACACTGGGTCCCCGTCGACAGGAGGATCACCTTCAAGCTCCTCACCCACGCACACAAAGCACTCCACAACGCCGGCCCAGCCTACCTGAACAGCAGATTCAGCTTCCACACCCCCACCCTCCAGCTCCTCTCCGCCAGCCTCGCCTTCGCTGCTGTCCCCCGCATCCAACGAACGATGTCCAGCGGCAGATCCTTCTCCTACCTCTCCGCCAAGACCTGAAACACCCTCCCAACCCACATACGGCAGACCCAAGACCTACTCGCCTTCAGAAGACTCCTCAAGACCTGGCTCTTCGAGCAGTAGCAGCACCCGCCTCTCCCCTCAGCGCCTTGGGACCCTCGCGGGTAAGTAGCGCACTTTACAAGTACTCTGATTGATTGATTATAAGTTGCTAATCAGTTGTTTTACCTACATTTAGTCTACTAATAAAAACAAATGCATCTCCAAAACATGTTACACCTGGTACAGTACTATGAATAAATGTATAGCACACTTGAATTTTCAAGATGATTTTCATAATATCACCCCTAGTAGGTGGAATGATGTCTAAAACATTGATAATCCACACTGATAAAATTAAATCAAAACATTTTTTGTCGAAATAGTAAGTAGAACATTTGTTGAAGAAATAAAATAAGAATAATAAGCATGTATTTCCAAAGGCATTTTTGGTTTCATTTGAAGGTTGCTAAAATTCCCTTCTGTTCTTCCACTTTTAAAGCCTAATTAATATATACATGATATATGAACACTTTTTTGGAAGATAAGAGGACTGTTGTATTGTAGAGTACTTTTTAAGCTCATCACCCCCAATAGACCAAATGATGTTGTTAGAACTTTGGTTGAAGAAACAAAACGTAAGTGTTATATGTAGGAGAACAGCAGGTTAGGAATTGTAAAGGCGTTTTAAATGCCAAGGCAGCCTAGCAGTAGAACTGCATAAACAAGCTCAAATTTACCTGACCTGCAACATGTTAAAATAACTACTTCTCTGGATGGGTGACTTGGTAGTCTGAAATCTTTAGTAGATATCTGAATTTGTGTCTAAGTCCCTATGTGGGGGGCTGTTTCTATATGTAACTAACTTTCTTTATACAACAGTGACTCTTTTTGTCACTGCAAGGATCTATAAATGTATCTGTAAGGGGTGTAATAGATTGCCTCCTGGATTTGCTAGTAAATATTGGGTTATTGAAGTTAGTCTGCAACTGCTTCCATTACTAGTAGATACAAAGGAGTTGGGTCTGTGCATGTCAGTGAATGCTTAGATTTGTCTTACACTGTCTCAGAGGGTATATTTGCAATCACTGCTTTTGCATGTGCTTTTTTTTTTTTTAAGTCCTCATTTGCCTTCCCTTCCCGACAAGGGAAATACCAACCACCTTGCACGACATAAAGACGTGATTTAATATTCTGGTGGTAGAGATGTCCCAAGAAAGAACAAGGGTGTCTTTACTCCATCTAGGTATATTTCAACCTGTAGGACCGAAATCGATTCTAGGCTGGCCCTGGTCCAGAAGCGTTGATGGCCTAATCATCGGACCCGGGAAAGAAAAAAAAACCCGGGTTCATCTCCAATTGATTAAGAGGTCCCAAAAGGCCAAATTGCGCTTACTGGCTGTTCTTTTAAGGTCCATTTTAGAAGTTTCATATAAGGATGAAAGCCACCGAGAATGTAATGGGGGTGTTTTTTCTATCCACTGCATACAGATTTGTCTTCTCGCCATTAAAATTGCGTAAAAGAGAAACGATTTCGCCTTGCCTTTAATAGTCTCTTCCAACCCAAAAATGACATGTGAGAGGGTTATTGATAAAGAAGTGTGTAGGATAGAATTTAAAGTGTTCTTCACCTCTTCCCAAAAATTTGAAATGTCAGGACATTCTAAAAACATGTGTATATCATTGGCACCGACCATGTTCCATTTGTTACACTTTTTGTCTGGTAGAAATTTAGACAGTTTCAGTGGTGTTATATAGGCATGGTGTACTGAAAAGAGATGATTTCGTCTTAACCATGCGGGCTTTACAATTTTATATAATAGTCCGCAAGATTTTAGCCACATCTCTTCGCATGGAGTACTAATCGCTGTTCCCCATAACTCCTCTGGTAGTTTAAACTCCCCATCGTTTTCCTCCAGCATCTGCCAATACCATGTAGCTACTTCTTTCCCTCCGATGGGTCGTTCTACCAGCTTTCGTTCTATTATACTAATTTTCCCGATTTTGGTGTCTATACGGCTCTGTGATCTCGCCCAGCTATCTAATTGAATATATTTGAATCTAGACAGCCCTGAGCCAACATGATTGTATAATTCGCTCCAGGCTATTAATTTCCCGTCTCTAAAAAGTTGGCCCCATCTTGTGATACCTGCTTGCTTTATTATAGTGGAAAGACTGTCTTTCAAACATGATGGTAAGCCGGGTGAGTCCCAGATTGGGGAATAATTAGAATAATATGACAAGCCAATTTTTTTCCTTATGTTAGTCCAGTTTTGAGCCCATGATTGTGCCATTTTAAGTTTGATTTTTTTGAAAATTTTCTGACTTCCGAATTTAAACATAAAGCCCTCTGGTGTTAAATTCGCCCCCAATAATATTGCCTTGTACATGGAGTCAGAAGTAAGATAGATGGCGCTTTTAGTAGCATTCTTGAGTGTGACAACTGGAAGGCCCATTAATAGTACAACAAGTCCGGAAGTGCGAGGCCCCCCTTTTCCCTTCTACTTCTTAGTTTTTTCCATGGTATTCTTGTTGTTTTATAATTCCATATAAAATAATTAATTTCTCTTTGAGATTTTTCGATTTGTTTTGGCTCAAATGCGGTTGGGATAGTGTTAAAAATGAAAGTAAATTTAGGAAGGATAGACATTTTAACTAGATTTACTCTACCCATTATGGAGAGCGGTAGATGTGACCAGGATTTTAGACGTTTTTTACTCTCAATATGTATTCTTTCTAAATTAGTTTGACCAATATTTCCCACTTCCTGGGTTATTCTTATTCCTAGGTAACGCATTGAAATTGAAATGTTTACCCCTAGCTGAATATTTGGTAGGTTCCATACCATTATCTCCGTTTTGCTGGAGTTAATATCATAACCCGAAATATGACCAAATTCTTCTAATGACAACTGGCAATGCCCTGCCTGGGTCAGATGTAAAGACCAAAATATCATCTGCGAATAGTGCCACCCGCCTTTCCCACTCTCCATAGCTAAAAGATGGAATATTAGCCTCGTCCCTTAAAAGTTGAGCGAACGGTTCGATGTATAAGTTGAATAGGAGAGGGGAAAGCGGGCAGCCCTGCCTTGTACCTCTAGATATACTGAAGCATGTGCTTATATAAGATGCAAATATGGGTGGGAAAGTGGATCTATAACTAAGAATAAAGGCCTGTAAGTGTGCATATAGCTAAATGAAACTTTTAACTACATGTGTTAGTTTTCATGCACATAGGAGTGTATCTTATGGCCTAGCTACAAGTTACCTTAGTGATGATTTATATGTGGGAGAAGAGCAGGTTAAAACTTATTAAGAGGTTATAAATACCAAGTCAGCCTAGCAGTAGAACTGCATACACAAGCTAAACTATATGAGGCCTTTGACATGTTAAAAGAGCTACTTCTCTGAATGGGTAACTTGGTATTTTCAATTTTTTAACTGATATGTTATTTGGTGCCTCAGTCAATATGTGAGGATATATTTTTATATGTAACTAACTTTGTTGGTACATCACTGGCTCTTTTTGTCACGGCAAGGATCTGTAAATGTATATGCAATGGGCGGCAAAGATTGCTTCCTGGGTCTGTTATTTACTGTTAGGTTATTTAAGTTAGTGTGCAACCACCTCCATTACTACTAGATACATGGGAGTTGGGTCTGTGAGTGTCAGTGAATGTTTCTATGCTTCTGACACTGTAAGTGTGCATATAGCTCACTGAAGTTTCTAATTACATGTGTTAGCTTTTATACACGTAGGAGTGCACCTTATGGCCTAGCTACAAGATTCCTTAGGGATGACTTATATGTGGGAGAAGAGCAGGTTAAGACTTGTAACAGCATTTTAGATACCAAGTCAGCTTAGCAGTAGAACTGCATACAAAAGCTCAAATATGAGGCCTGAGACATGTTAAAAGGGATACTTCTCTGGATGGGTAACTTGGTAGTGTCTGTTCTTTACTGGATGTGTGAAGTGATGTCTTAGTCCCTATGTGTTGGTGTATTTCATATGTAACTAACTTTCTTGTTACATCACTGGCTGTGTTGGTCACTCCCAGGATCTGTAAATGGATAGATAACAGGTAACATGGATTGACTCCTGGATCTGTTAGTTACTATTGGGTTATTTCAGTTAGTGTACAATCACCTCCATTACTACTAGATACATAGGAATTGGGTATTTGCATGTGAGTGAATATTTAGATGCTTCTGACACAGTTTCAGGTGGTGTATAAGTGGCTCTCTGCTTTTGTGCATGCCTATATAAGATGCAAATCAGAGTGGGAGAGCGGATAGTGAGTAATTTTGCAAGTGTCTGTGTGTGTGTGTGTGTGTGTGTGTGCAATTGGATGTTTAAGTTTGAGTAGGTAAGCGATAACGTATATCAGTTCCTGAGTGAATGTGTGAGTGAGGGCAAGAGTGACTACAAGTGGGTGCATGAGTCTCTGAGTGGGTGTCTGAGTGGATGCATGAGTCTCTGAGCGGGTCTCTGAGTGGGTGTTTGAGCCTGTAAGGTCTGTGAGTGAGTATATAAGTGTGAGTGGGTCTGTGAGTGGGTGCATGCGTTTCTGAGTGGATTTGTTAGTGGCTGCATGAATTTGTGAAAGGGCCTGTGAGTGGGTTCATGAGTCTCTTATTGGGTGTGTTATTGGGTGTATGAGGGTCTGAATGGGTCTGTTACTGTATGCATAGGTGTCTCCGTCGGTCTGTGAATAGGTGCATGAGTCTCTCAGTAGGTCTGTGAGTGGGTGCCTGCATCTCTGAGTGAGTCTTTCAGTGAATGCACAATTATCAAAGTTGGCCTGTGAGTGAGTGCATGAGTCTCTGAGTGGATGTCTGAGTGGGTGTGGAAGTCTCTGAGAGGGTCTGTGAGTGGGTAGATCAGTCTCTGTGTGGGTCATTGAGTAACTATATAACTCACTCAGTGGGTCTGTGGGTAGTTATGAGACTGTCTGTGTGGGTGCCTGTTAGACCTGGCACCATTGGTGTGTGTTTCCCCTGCCTTTTTTGCCTTTGCCTCCTGTGTTTTTGCTGTGTGTTGAACTCCATTTTGCTTTGGGCACCTTGCCACTGCTGTTCAGTGCCAAAATGCAAGTGCTCCCTTTGTGAATTGTTGTTATGGATTAGTGATTCCATGATTGGCACATTTGATTTACTTGTCAGACCCTAGTATATTGCATTGTGTGTGCTCAGGTCCTGTAAATCAAATGCTGCTAGTGGGCTGCAGCAATGATTGTGTCACCCACAGAAGCAGCCTCTAAAATCTAACTCTGGCCTGCCATTGCAGAGCCTGTGTGCAGTCTGGGACTTCCATTTCGACTTGGCAAGTGCACCCACTTGCCAGTCCCTAACCCTTCCCTTTTCTACATATTAGTCTCCCCTAAGGAAGGCCCAAGGTACCCCTATGGGCAAGGTGCATTGTAAGTGAAAGGTAAGATATGCCTAGGTGTGTGTGGCATGTCCTGAAAGGGAAATACTGCCAATTTCGTTTTTCACTATTGCAAGGCTAGCTGTTCCCATAGTACAGAATGGGGAGTTTGTTTATAACATCTTATAAACATAACTGGCCCTGGGAACAAGGTCAAAAAATAAAGTTTTGTATGCCTGAACTCAGAATGTTAAAGTGCATCTTTTAGTGTGGGTGATTTTTGCATTCTGTGTTTGAACAAAGACTTTACCACAAGCTCCTCTGAACTTCCTTGCTGGGAGTTCTGACCTACAAGAGGTGCCTGTGGTTGTTTTGGGCCTCTAGAGAATTGTTGTTTGCCGGGAGCTGGAAAATCGGCATAACATCGAGGAAGCGTGACACATCCGTGCCAGTTGCTGACTCATCACCTCCCCCAGAGCAAGGAACCGACACATCACCTTCCCTGAGTGTAAGGAACCGACGCATCACCTTCTCTGCAGTTGATTTGAGTGACGCATCCAAGGTACTTTGTGTGAAAAGTGTTGCATCTGCAATTTGCTTTGAACTGAACTATTTCTACCATCTGAAAGTCATATTTTTATTACTGTATTGTGGATTTTTGTTGTTTGGTCTTCTTTTGGTTTAGATAAAGATTACTTATTTTTCTAAACTGGTGTGTCAGTTTGTAGTGTTTTCATTGTATTACTGTATGTGTTCACAAATGCTTTACACACTGCCTCTGAGATAAGCATGTCTGCTCGTGCCAAGCTACCAAAGGGGTGAGCAGGGGTTATTTTAGAAGTGTATCCCCCTTACCCTGACTAGGAAGTAGGGACCCTACTTGGACAAAGGTGCAAACCATTGCCAACTAGAGACCCTCATTTCTAACAGTACTCCTACCCTGACCCCATCTATGAGTTTTAATCTTCATTTTTATCCCTCAGAGCAGGCTCCCAGTTAACCAAATGGTGGGTGCAACTCTTTAGACAGGTTGTGGCCAGCCAATGCCAGTACATCTCATGGCATGTGGGTGTGCAAACCTCCGCATGAGCATCGCAGATCCTCCACGTCCCTATACATACAAAGTGATTTTTCTCTCAGTATCTCACAAACTACTTTACGGATTTACGCTGATTTACAAAAAGGTTGCATTCTGGACCAACAACTACCTTTCTGCCAAATCTGGTGTAATTCTTTTCAGACGTTCAGGCTGCTTTTTCTCAGCCCCTGGTTGAAGGATCAAACCAAAACTTTTAAGACAGCAGCTAAACTGAGTGGCATACTGGTTATAAATATTTCACTACAATTCCTCCCAATCCAAAATTATTGGCAAATGAAAAAACGTTCTTCCAATGGACACTACATCCTAACTATAATGACCTACTGGCTACTGCTCTCAGAGCAGTGGAAAAAAGAAAAATACAATAATAACAAAAACGTTATTATCATTTAATTTTTCGTACTACTACAGGGCTATGTTGTGGTGGGGCGGGCTCAGGTCACATGGAGAATGAGTGGTTTGTGCACCATCGGTGCTCATGACAGTTTGGCAGGCCGTCTTAGCATTTCTCCACCTGGCTGTGTGGACCCAGCAGCTCCCCCAACAATAAAGTTTTACAGCAAAAAAACATATAAAACAAGCATTGACAATGCCAACAAACTGGCAGCCATTGTCAAACCCATTAGCTTTGCTAAAAAAAAATTATTTTGATCTCCGTTCTTTAGACACATTAGTCCCATTAAATTACATTTTGACAATACTGTATTCAAATTTGAATCTGTGTAATTAATAAACATCAAAAGTTGTTCAAAGATTTATATTGTGTTATTTCAAAGGAATTATAAAGTTTCATAAATTATGATTATGTGTGTTCTAAAGTGTAATCATTGTGAATTATAAAGAGTGATCACTGAATGATATGGGTTTTAGGTTTTTGATTTTGTTTTGAGATGAGGCTAAGTAACAGTAAGAAGTATAGGTCTTGCTCTGCATTGCTGGTGCATGTGGATGGGTTTCTCTTACATGTGTGTGAGCCTGTTTTCATGGAGTGGTGGTTCTGCTTAGTGTACTAGTGTTTAGTTCTATTTAGTAGTTAGCAGTGTTACAACACTGTATCAGACTCAAAATATCAACCTGAAAAATATTTCATCCACCAAATTGCCGTGGTACATAGATGTGGAAATTACAATAGTTAATCTAAACATAACTATATATATTTACCTTTAACAAAATAGTGGGAGTCGATATTCTAGATGCAATCGTTTTGCAGGTTGATGTTGTGACCATGGTATAATGACATACAATCATGTTTAACTTGTGTAAATGGTTCCTTCTGTAGTTCTTTTTATATGTTTTGTTTTTATAAAATATGGTCTGATATGTTACCTGTTCATCATATTTCTAATGATCTTTCAGTAAGGGTGAAGGTGTGTGAAATCTTGTGGTCGATGCACGTCTCCTAGGGGCAGATTTACCACTTTTTCACGCAGCGCAGTGCAACAGCAGCAAATGTGCTGTGCTTTGTGAAAAGGAGAGAGGCCAAGAATGCCAAATTTACTGAAATATGGTACTCTCCTCCCCTTTCCCTAGCGTCAGCGCTGAAATCAGCTGCAGTGCACCTCGGAGCCACCTTTGCGCTATAGTGTAAGGGTGTCTCCGTGAGTCTAGCATAGGTTTTGTACTGGAGGGAAAACCTTCCAGTACAAAACACAATGCATAGACGGACTTAAACCATTTTCCCTCTGTGTATATGTGCTGTACAGTGCAGCTTACGTACAAAGTCAGAAAAGGAAGTAGAAATGAAAATATTTCTCCTTGCTTGCGCCTACTTCAAAAGGGCATAGTGATGGAGCGCGGGTTCACCTGCTCAGGATTTTACCATACTCACCTGGGCCCATAAACACATACACACTTTGAACAGGTAAACCTACGCTTAAACCAGTAGTATTTACTTTAGGACCTATACCTTGACTTACCAATCCTTGTCACCGGTACCTAGAGTCCTAAGGGATCAAGGGAGTTAGCAAGAAAATAGGTAGTAGATAATCATTTGCACTCTTAAAATAACCACAGACTCAGGGAAGATTTAAATGCTTTATCTAAATAATTTCTTTAAACGTCAATGTCCATACTAAATTAATCAGAGCTTGATCAAATAAGAATAAAATCAAAGCAAGATGATGTGAAAATATTTCGAAACGTTCCTTAAGCATTGAAACATAGGAAAGGTAAGAAGAGGAAAACAGCATAATGACATACCCACGCAACTTTTTATATTTACCTAGAATGGTGTGCAGTCCAACCCTGGCCACAGGCTGGGATAAAGGACAGGACCCCCGATAATGCAGGTGCCAACAGGATAGAACAGGTGCAGAGAATCAGGATAAGTACGGACCAAATTGGATCAGGACAGGACCACCGCAGGTCAGGAGCGGCACCCACAGCTAAAGTGCAACACCAGAGTCACACCCCTCTCTGTAGCTAACAGTCAGACCCCGACTGGCTATCGAACTCTTCTCCCACAGAACCCCGATTGGGTTATCAAACTCATTCCCAGAACCCTGCTTGGGTTATCGAATCTTCTGACAGAGTGCTCCGCCAGCACCTCTGCTCTCGATCGCCTATTGAGTGCGTTGGGTCAGTGACAGGTCAGCTATTCTGACAAGTCGGACAATCTAACTAGCTAAGCCTACCTTAGATATACCATTTTCCAGGGCAATGTACCACCCCCCCTATGCTGCAAATGTGTGTATTCCCTCAATTTGATTGGTCAAAAGACGAGGAGAGGTCATCACACCAAACCAGTTATGAGGTCATGCTCTTCAATTTTTAGATCGATGTTCCCGCCCAATATTTTATTTTCCCATGCACTTTTATTCCACCCGGCAATGAATGTTCCAATAGTAAATACAATGTATAATTTGACATCCTCTTGGGGGTTCAAGAGGTCGAGTTCCCAGGAACATCTTCTAGCAAGTCAGGAGTTGGCAGGAATTCAATGCCATCGCTTGTAGACTCGGGTGAATTCGTTGCATGCCCAGTTTCAGGACCCAAGATGGAGCAACATTGTTTTTTATTGGTGAGAAAACGAGCTAATAACAAAGTTAAAGAAAAATAGTTTTAGAACAAAGTATAAAGGAATGCACTGTATACCACTTATCTCTACTCTATTCCCATTACTTTATTTTAACTACAGCATTAGGGATTATGCAGAACGAACAACTTAGTAAAAGCACCAATGCAAGCATTAGCTCATGAGATCATAGAGCAGCTATCTTTAGTTCTAGTGCGCAGAAGCAAAGTTTTCCCACCAAAGCAGTAAGTACGTCATGTCACGTGAGCATGACAGACGCATGCACAGAAAAGTTCCCGTGTTGCACGGCCATTTTAGGTTAATCGAGTTTCAGTTACTAAAAGCACATTGAAAAGCTTCCCCTAGATACTAGAAATGTCGTGTGGTGCATTGTTAGTAAGACGAAACATGTTTATTAGTGTATTACAGTTTATTTTGAGAGGGTTGAGTCCAAGCAAGTCGCTTTATGTGCAGAACCTTGCTCCATCAACAGTTTGCTGACACTAAACCCTGCCTACTTTATTTAGTAAATTGGATTTAGCGTCAGAAACCTTGGGTGGTTGCATGGGAACCCCCATGCTTGACTCGTGGTACGCCCCTTGGTGCTAAGTAATGCAAAGCAGCACTAGGCGCAGCTTTCCGTTACTTTCATGTTGTTCATGTTATTTCCAGTGCTAAACAAGTTTAGCGATGGAAGGTAAATCGGGAGAAAATGATTTTGTGCAGATTTGCGTCACTTTTGTGATGCAAACACAGAATTAAATCTTGGTAAATCTCCCCCCTAGTGTTTGTCTGTGTAGCTCTAGTCTGTAGAATTAGAAGATGTTTATTTCTGCTTTGAGGAGTGCTGACTGTGGCAGGGATGTGAGAGGTTGAGCTGTGAATATCTACCGCTTATACTGGGTGTGGCATCAGTAAATCCAGTGGCATAACGCAAAATGATCGGACCCCCTGCAGAATCTGATGAGGTACCACTGATATTCATTGACCTGGGACTGAATGGGGTCCCCTTCAAAGGGTTGATGACTCTGGGAGGGTTGAGCGATCCCCTGCACGACAAGGGCTGCAGGGGCCTGTGTTACGTGCAAAAAGAACATTTGATGGACAGAATGCAGAACAATGTCATACATTCACCCCAGTACAAAGATCTGGGCCAAAATCCAGCGCTTTTTTGCTCACCAAGCCATTCCAGTTTGGACCGAGCCATATGCAAATCAATCTTGACCCTGCGCCCAATGGGGACAGTCCTGCCCAAACTGCCAGGCCAGGTTCTCTCTGGACTGGAAACAAGCATCCTAGGAACGGTTTCGGGCTTTCAGCCCTCATCGGCAGGATAGCTTGACTCCAGTGGCACAGGAGTATACCCATACCCATCCCACTCGGGGTAACAAATGCAAAAAGATCAATTGATGGCCTGTGTTACGCCCCTGAATAAATCTGTACTTTCCTAGTAATACACCTGGACTTCTTTCTGTACACCAGAGAGGTTACTTCAAACCATTATCCCTTGCCAGTGCTTGTTTTTAAAGGGATGGCGTTCATCTTTCCTTAGTTTAATCCAACAGGGTAATTTATCGCCATTGCAGCTACCTCCTACAGGCAAGGGCTGCAGTGGTTTTTTCTGCTTTCTGCATAGGTGGTGCTAAACCTGGGCTGGCACATTGTGTGTTTTTTCACATGGATTTCCGCAAGCCATATTACAAATGGCCCTACCACTAGTAATGAAATCACTATGGCGGCCTTCAATAACATACCGTTCAACAACGGTCCGAACACTGCTTTTCATTTCTCAATACTGCCTAGAAAAATCCCGCGATGTGTTTTCTGAGGTTTCCCTAACTTTTAAATGGCATGAAATAAATGCGTGCTCTCTGAGTTGCACGACTGAAAAGCAGCGATGGCGTGCCTGTGTGTACATTCTGGATGGAAATGAAAAGGTGTTGAGTCTGAACAACGCCCTTATTGATGCCGAAGTCTGGAGCACAGGCTTCAGCAGGATTAAAACCCGAGGGACCTCGCGCAAGGAAACGGAGCGCCAAGCAAAGTAAACGGCCAGGCTATGTAAAAAGAAAGTATTTAAGCCTTGTTATTTCAGTAATGTTCCACACTCGAGGACTGATATTTTGCTGTTCTTTTTTTTTTAAACTGCCTGCAAATAGAAATTCAATCCTTCACCTTTTCTAAAAAGTTGATGTAAACTTTCAAATTAGGAGCCTGCATGAAAGTATGGTTTTGTGCTCATTTGGAAACGTTTGCCCCACGTGGAATCTGGTTTATGTCCCATCACTTGAACTTTAAGTTCTTGATAATGAAAATAAGCAAATACCCTGTCTGTGCGCTGTCTGTACTGTGGCAGCATGCCATCTGTCAGCACCTGTGAAATCAAAATGGCGTCATATGCTGGGCATTTGACGAAGAAAACATACAGCCAAATCCTTATTATCGAGACTTTATGATGAGCCAACGGCGGCGACGATTCTTAAAACATCAGCAGGAAAAACATGCAAGATAAAAAGCCCCTTGTTAGAAAAGCGATCCGTTAAAAATAAAAAATAAACGCCCTTGAATTTGGTTTGCCTTAGTTATTCACTTACATTTCTTTGTCATTTATACACCTCTATCCAGAGGTTATTGCTGCCTGTAATTTTTCCTTTCATCATATTAAATCTCACAACAGTAGCACCTCATAATGCCAAAAGATGGATTGATTTGAAGCACTTCTTTTTAGATAATCAGTGATTCAAGGCTGGTAATTGAGTAATTCTCAGATTACTTAATGGTAATCTTCATTACTCTAATGTGTCCTTTCTTGTCCGAGTTTTTTCTTGATGATGAATGTGCCAATAAACTGTCACTGCTCACCACTTCCTAAAGCTGTTTTCAATTTCTATACTTAGAACGGGAATTTACCCATAAACCTCCTCCCTTCTCACAACACTGACTGTACTGTACTAAGCCCTTAACGTTAAATGACTCATGAAGGAAAAGAGGGTGGGAGGGAGTTTAGTAAATACAGGGACGAGTAAGGAAGAACCAGAGTTGTGAAGATTACCAGTAAGTAATCTGAGCATTACCTCTTCTTCTCCTTTCTCATCCCATTCCTTCCATAATGAGGCATGCCCAGGCTAATAATCACCATCATCAGCTAAAAAGAACACACCAAAACCTGGATGGAGCTGGAAGAACTCTTGTATAACTACTGTGAGATATTAGATGTTGAAGTATCAAACTGAGATAAAGTCCAGTCATTACACCATACATTGAATAAAACCCTGTAATGGTTATTATGTTTATTGGTAGATTTCAGTCTAGAAGCCTATAAAGATTTAGAAACAAGAAGAGAGAGACCCTTTTTCATGAACCCCTCCCTCTCAACCTCCAGACTGACAGTTTTAGGTGGGCCATGATATTCATCGGTTAAAGGGGCTGCAACAGAGAAGAAGAAATCAATGGTAGAATCCATTCGCATCCTGAATCTTGTAGACTCAGGGGAGGAATCCATGGTCTCCTTGTCCAGAAGGGAAGGACCAGAAATATTCCTGCTGATTTTAACTGGAGTCTTGCCAGGATATTAGGGATCAGTCAAATGGGGGAAAGGCATAAAGGCGGCCCACTGGCCAAGGGCTGGTCAAGGCATATATCCCCACAGATTGCTGATCCTGTAACCTCAACAAACAAGCAAAACTTGAAAATTCTGATACGTTGCAAATAGGTCTCTATTAGAAACTCCTCATATAGTGCATATTTTCTGAAATACTGAAGGAACGAGGACAAAGTCCAGCAAGCTTGGGAAGATCCTGCTGACAGAGTCCATCTGATTGTTTAAGAACCCCTTGATGTGAATTACTCTGAGGTCTAATAGATTGTGCTCAGCGCAGGTGGAAATCTGCTGCACTGTTCGATTCAGGGAGGTGGCGCCTATCCTAAACTGACGGTTCAGATAGGACATTGATACCATATAGTGGGTGCTCTCCCCCTAGTTATTGTCCTCTAGACCACCATTAATACCAGTTGGAGAAAATCTTCATTTTTTAACCCACCCAGATATCTTGGGTAATCTGGTCTGCCAGCATTGCTCCCCAACCCCTGCTGCTAGCACCCATTGTGCTGCTAGCGTCCATTGTGAAAACTATCAGGTTTGGGTAAGGAAAGAAAATCCCTTTGTGAAAGGCTGGGGGCCTTAACGATAATGCAAGAGTCTCTGGGATTGAGGGAGTTACTAGAAATCTGTCTTTGTAATTCTCCTGTGAAGGTAATCAGTGATTCAGAATATGGAGCACCACCAGCCCTAAGTGTAGCAGGGCCCAAGGGACGATGTGCAGAGTTGCTGCCTATAAGGAAAAGAAAAAGGAATGGATATATCTCCTTTCTTTCCAACCCCCACCTGATAATATCTTACTAGTACTAGAAATTACCATATATTCGTGGGCTCAAAGTCACTCTCTCGCTGATGCTTCTTGTCTCGTTAACAAAGTCAGTAATAGTCTCTTGAGCTTGATGATAATGGGTTATTGAAGTAAAATGCACCCTCTTGATTTGTGTTGATAATTTTCCCAATATATGCTGCTAATAAGTAGTGCTAAATTCGGCACATTCGAATAGCAAGTAGCCTTTCATGCTCGCTAAATGTGCTCTTGCTGTAAGATGTTTTCTGCCAAATAACGCAAGCAAGCGTAATCTCATAATTATTGTAATTTTTCATCAAAGAGAAACGCGGAATTACTGAAATGGCTCCAATTACTCCGGCATCATTGAAATTCCACCTAGGCCTAATAACCTTGTGTGAATTCCATAATTACTCTCAATAAAGCATTTCAAAATTGTCCAACAATCACTGTCAGCGTAAATGGCTAATAAAGCATTGAAAACAACCATAGCATGTGTCTTTTTAAATACACATTCAGGCTTCATAAAATGCAGCCATAGAACCATCCCCTAGAAGGTGCTGCACTCCCAGCTGAAGAGCAAAAGCCCCAGCCCTGGGAATGCCGTAAAACGCAGTCAGAAGCCAGCCGTAATTTTGTGGACCCTGCAAACTTAGAGACACTGGTGAACTTCCTCTGGGCGGACTGCTGCACTTCTGCAGCCCCGCATAATCTCTTTCTAACTTTGATGGTGCCCCTGTGATGATGAAACCACCACATGAGGCAAAGATGCATATTATATAGCAAGCCCTGCAGGGCAATATGGGGTGCTCCCTATTGGGAGCGTGAAAATTTCCTTAGCAGTTTCTACCGCACCACTTCTGTGGTGTGTGGCTCCTTGGTGCACGCCTTATGGGTTTCTGGGAGTGCCCGGTCCCACTCGGGACACCCCAAGTGAAGTTATTGTTCACAACGAAAAGTCTGTGATTGGTCAACTAATAGATAAACAAAAAACTGTCCGGTGTGCATGCAAGTTCATGCTTAATGTGAGCTTGTTCTTACTTACGACCACGAAGTCACAGAAGAATTCCTAAGGGTAATTACAACAATGTAAACTAATGGTAATGGTGTAATAACAAGGGAAAACAGAACCCTTTATATTATTTAATGCACTTACTTAATAAAGCGCTCGCGTCTCTCAGACAGTGAGAGATTAAAACCGTAAAACGGACTCGTTGAAGGATGATACCATTCTTGAGGAGTCTGCAATAAGAAGTTGTCCATCACTAATCTGTCTGAATCTGTAGTTATATCTATCATACTGAAAATAGATACGGTAAACAATCTTACTTGAAACGCAGGATCAAAGCTCTAGACTTTCAATTCCAGCGTTGCCGTACCAAACGCGGTGCCGGAAAGGTAAACGCATCATCTATTCGCGGTGAAACATTTGAAACACGAGTGAGAAAGACGTCACATGATCACTTGACCGCACCAACGTGGCGGCCATCTTATAAGTGTAAAAAAAAAGTGCATTTCCAGTCTAGCTCAATAAAGTTTTGAGGCATAGAAATAAATGTGAAAAGTAAAGACAGAAGTGTGAATAACGATATAAATGCAGCTTTTTAAAGAGCTAGGCATGTTAAGAGATCACCTAATAACGGTGTAAATATATGGGTAAGAAATGAAAAGATCCATATTTGCTCAGCTTAGTAAAAGAAATAAGCATGTCATGAATCCACCTAATATCGGTGTGAATATATAAAGAAGTCCATATAACAATGTTGTCCAGGAATAACGTTATGTTTATTAAAGAGCACATGGTTTACCAATACTTCATGCAAAAAGATCTCAAATCAAGATTACATAATAACAACAACAATGTAAGCATTAATCAATTACTGCTCAAAATTATAAATAACATAGGAATTCCATCCTATCGTTCAGTCCATTAGGTTGCATTGTGTTTAAAAAACAAATCCAAAAGTTCTCTCTCTGTAAGAGTCTGTTGTTATTATCCATTCCTTCTCTTATTTCAACAGTTTCAAGCACTGAGAATTTTAGTTGTGCTACGCTGTATCCTTTATCCATGAAGTGAGCTGCTATTGTTGATTTGGAATTTTTGGTTTGAATGTTTCTTTTATGTTCCAGTATCCGGATTCTGATTTTCCTCGTTGTTTTTCCGACGTAACACAAGCCGCATGGGCACTTAATCATATATACAACATTTGCGGTGTTACAAGTGGCATTCACTCTTAATTTGATATTGGTACCTTTCATTGGATGATTAATACTTAATCAGCGCATCGCATTATTACAATTACTGCAAATCTGACATGGTTGCAGGCCTTTGAAGATAGTGGTTTTTTGATCCACATCGGGTTTTGTTAATAGTTCTTTTAAATTGGAGCCTCGAGTATAGGCGAATATCGGTGGTTGTGCATAAATGCCATTAAAATCTGGTTCAGCTGTTAGAACAGGCCAATGTTTTGAAATGATATTCTTATATCGTTGACTCATGGTAGAGTATTTCGAAGTAATTACCATACGATTTTGTGGGGGTTTTGGTTGAGTTTTCAAGAGTTCATTACGATTTTTACTATCACATCTTTCCTTAGCTTGCTGCAAAATTTGAGTGGGGTATCCCCGTCTTTTGAACCTTTCGATCATGGCATTTGATTGTGTGGCACTTTCAGTAGTGTCTGAGACAGTTCTCGCAACAATTGTGAGTATGGTAGATTACGTTTGAAGCTTGGTCTGTGAAAGCTATTAAAATGTAGGATGCTGTTTCTGTCTGTATTCTTACGGAAAATGTTGGTGTGAAAATGATCTTGTTCACGTTGTATTTAACCATTCCAAAAAGTGTATAACCTCCTGTTGGATTTCAAAGGCGAACTGAATATGTTCATCAATGTTGTTAAGTTGTTCCAATGATAGTTGTAAAGTTTCTCTGGCTCCTGACCATACAATGAATATGTCATCAATATACCGGAGGACAATCCTCCTGTGTGTGATCCAAGGTTCTTTGTTCAAAATGTGACTCTCTTCAAAATTATGCATGAAGATGTTTGCATATACTGGGGCCGCACAATTCCCCATTGATGTACCGGAGAGTTGAAATACCATTTTTTGTCCCATTTAAAATAACTTTGATACAATGTGAAATGTAGGAGCTCCACAATAAAGACCTGTAATTCTTTTTCCATGTTTGATCTTAATAACACATGCTCAATAGCTTCAATGCCCAAATCATGGGGTATAGATGTATAGAGTGATTTAACATCCACTGTGCACATCTATATCTCTTCTTCAGAGGAGAACTTCATGTGTCTGATTTTGTCAATAAAGTCTGTAGTGTCTCTCACATAAGTGCTGATACATGTCACGAAAGGTTGCAGGTGTCTGTCCAAAAATATTCCTATTGGCTCATGGATACTGCCTCTGGTGGAGACTATAGGTCTGAAGGGTGGTTGATGCAGATTCTTATGTACCTTCGGTAACATGTATAATGACGGTAACCACTCCATTTTCTACAGCGCTCAGTATGATCTTGTTAAGTATGCTCTCGAATTGATTCGTAGGATTGTGTTCTAAGGCCATATAGGTGTTAGTATCATTCACATGGTTATCCACTTGTTCCTTGTAAAATTGGCTATCCATTATCACGAGGGCGCCGCCCTTATCTGCATTTTGACAGACAATTGTAGGATTGTTGGCTAACCTGCGCAAGATGGCTTTCTCTTTAACAGACATGTTGCAATGTTTGGACTTCTGTTGGAATTTTAGGGTTGATAATTCTTGCTTCACCAGATTCTCGAAGAGATCCAGACATTCATGACTTACTGGAGCCAAAAAGGTGCTCCGAGTTCTTAATCCTTTCAATAAGGTGTCCTCATCCGATTGTGCATAAGTTACCACATTTTCAAAGTAATTTCTCAGCCGTAAATTTCTCATAAATTTGCAAAAACTAATTTCAAGCTCTAAGGTATTGGTGAAAGTCGTAGGTATGAAAGATTGTCCCTTTTGTAGGGTCCGTATTTCACTGGATGACAATTGGTATGACGATATATTTATAACCAAGTTATCATGTTCCATCATTTCCTGCCCCGGCCCTTCCTGACTGTGGTCGCAGGATTTTTCTTGGTAATACATCTTTTTCTGCGCCTTTGGCTCCTCCTGGGTCACCTGCATCCTTTGTTCCTTCGTCTAAAAAATGCACTGTGGAAGTAGATGGAGTTTGAATGGTATCCGTTGAACTCCCAGTTGTATCAGTGGAATGTGGTACTCAAGGGTTTATTTCCCCTTCCGATGATGATTTCTCAGTTTCTGACTTGGGGCTGTATGGTTTGTTCTGTCGTCGGCGGGCATAAACCTCCGCCCACGTATATACCTCTCCTAACTTGTAATCAATAGTGTCCCGTTTGTACTTCTGGATTTTGTGAGCCTGTATCTCCAGGGTGTATTTATTCAATTGGTTGTTGATGTCATCCAAGATTTTTGTCAACTCATCTTCCGCCAACATATTGTTCAATTCAGTTTTGATTTGAGTGATTTCAGTTGTTAATTCCTCCAGCACATTCGATAATTCCTCAATGATTAACAGAATTAAATCAAGAGAGCATTTGTTGAGAATGGCATACCATTTGTCAACGAATTTTGAGTTATTCTTGCATAGCAAAGGTTTTAGAGGTATCCTTAAGCCACGTGGGATCCTTTGTACACAATGGTACCTAATGAGTGTGCTGGCATGCAACCTTTGTTTGGTCTCTTTTTTCATCAAATACAGTAATTGTTTGATATTGCTTTCTTTGCTTTTGTTAGATGTAAGTGGTGTGATATCTTCTTGTATTAGCGCATATATTTTGGTTGCATCTGTGTCTGTAAAAGCAAATGTCTCTGCTCTTTGTTCAGTTAAATTTGAAATGTTGTCATAAGACATGATTGTCAGAATGATGTAGATGAATTTCCAATGCTTTCGGCGTGCTGTGTCAAGTGGACGGATATTTGTAAAAACAAAAATGATTTTGTCACGCACAGCCTAACTGTTCCAAGATTAAACGTTTTGTCGCGTGCTCCTGAGGTATTACTCTCCAATCCTTTGAAGTGTTACATAATGATGTCGGATATGTTCTGATTATAAGCGCATATTATTGGCTTTATTCACAGATGGGTCCCCTGAAGAAGGGTACTTAGTTGCCCGAAATGCATCGGGAATATTTGGTTGCAGTGTATGATAGTGCCATCCAGAAGTCAGTGGTCACATCTTCTCTGGCGGCCTCAGCTCTGCCCCTTGCTGACATCACTGCCAGGGCCTTTCCCACCGAAACATCAAGGAAGAGCCCCCTCCTGTGTTGGCTCCAGTTGTCTGGGCTTTCTTCTTTGTTCAGTGGGCCTGGGTGTCCCAGCCCTGGTTCAGTTTAAAACATTATTAACAGATGCCGATTTTCTGACCCTGCCTTTCCTCCTAAGAAGCTGAGGGAAGCACTGTAAATTACTTCTTTTATGTGAGGATACCTCAGTTCCTTCTTCTGGGAAGCAGAGCAAGTAACTTGGCCTAGCACGGTGACAAAATGTCTGGGCTCTGACCCTGAGCTGAGCCCGAGAAATACGATAATTCTGGAAGACCCATGCTATGTACATATATCTAATTGGGACTTGCATAGTTGAACTGGGTCTACACTTTTTACTCCTGTTTGATATCTTGCTGGACTTTGTAGGCCAGATGGGCGTAAAACCACCCTGAGGCAGATTTCACCCTATGTGTATAATTAAGTGCAACTGCAGACAAAAACAGTAAATCATACTGACTGCACTATGAGTGTCAATTAATATCATAAGGCCTATCCCAGGTCCATATATAACCTTTCAGAGTCCCCTCTGCACCAGGCTACTTGGCCACAGTTACCGGGCTGTGCACAAGTAGTCTCACCCGTGCAACCCTCACATGTGTGAACATGCATGTAGTTATAACCAACTAAGTGCCCCTTGCCCTGGCTGCATTGCAGCAGCCTTATCGTAAAAACATGCAGTCCATTTACCGTGTCATTACTGTGGATGAAACAAGGTAGTGAGTCTCACGCACAGTAAAAAGTCTAAAACCAGGTGATCAAAAAAGAAAGCAATCCAGGCGTACTGAATGGGTAAAACTCAATTGCAACATGGACAAACTGTGGTACTGGAAAATCTAGAAGAACCTCTAAAAAGTATCCTCAAGAAATGATCTGTTGGACCCACTTGTCTGTAATTAAGCTGTTCCTAATCTGATGGAACATCTGAAGACAACCTTTATCACTAACACAGGCACTATCATTTTTATTTAGCTTAAATACTGCACATTCCTCGAGCAGCACAGTATATCTGCTAAAATGGGGCTGTAAGGGTGCACATCAGTGCATCCCTGAGGCCAATGAAGAGACACACACAGAGCAGCAGGAGAAGGACCGCTAACACAGTCCCAGCTTCTGATAGGGCTGGCCTTCCTGTCCTATCAAGAAGCTGGGAGAAGGCTTGAGGTGGGTCTTCCTCTGAAACCTGCCCCTGCTGCTCTATCTGGCTCCTTGTTAGGAATCGTGGCTTGCGAGTTTCAATGCCCAGATCCGGATTCCTGCTGTTTTGCTGCCCTAGAGCCTCTGAGTTGGCAGAAAAGAAAGAATGGAAGTTAAAAAGAATTCAGTTTTGTTTCTCTGTGCATGTGCGAGTGAAAGTGTGTTTGTGAGTGATTCATGAAGAAAGAGATAGAATGAGTGTTAGTTTAATGTGTTTGAGAGTGTCAATGTGAATGAAAGAGTGAGAATAAATGAGTGGGTGAGATTGAGTGTGAATAAAAGAAAGCAAGGAAGTAAGTGAAGCAATGTGAGTTATAATGAGTGAGGGTAAGATTGTTTGAGGGAGTGGAAGTAAGTCAGCAGTGCTTTTGTCATTAGTGCAACATGTGCAGTTACACCAGGGCACAAAGGCCCTGATGCAACTGCACCTGCTGCACTATTAAAGCAGAACAGTTGTACCCCAGTAGTTCAAATCGGAGCCCAGTAATTGTGATTGTGGTCAGTGATTATGAAATGGTGAGTGAGTTTAAGTGCGTTATTACGCTGCACCACTTTGAGGGATCACAAACCAGCACTGGCGGAGTGATGTAAAAGGCCACAGAAAAGCATAGAGTCATTGTGTGATTGGAGAGGTAGCTGGTTTGTAGATTGTTTAATGCACTGTGATGTAGTGTTCTTTACAGATGTGCGTTTTCAGCTCTTTTGTAAATTGGAACATTGTTTGGGCAGTTTTGATGCATACAGTGATGTTATTCCTAATCCTGGGTACACAGATGAAAAAATACCTGCAGCCTTGTTTTTCTTTTTTACACTTCTAAGTATAAGTCTGATGGTGTCCTGGTGGTTAGTCCACCATTTCCACCAGAGATGGCAAGCTGTCCTGCAAGATAAGTGGGGATGCTGGTTGTGACTGCTTTGTAAATAAGGCTGATGATTTAGAATATTGCACAGACTGGCAAGAGGGCTAATGAAGCTCCATCAGAATTGGGGTGATGTGATCATATTTATTTAGTCTGTGGAAGAGAAATGGATGAGACGTACTGAGCTGTGTAGGATACCGTTAAAGGGTGCCAGGGAGCCCAAGGAGCCTTGCGTTACCACCATCCTGACGTGAGAGTGCATGGGTTTCAACAGCAGTGCAAACAGAAACCATTTGAATTTATGTAGAATAGAAACGTTGTCAACACACAGACCATCTTTGTTTTACTGTCAATGTATTGTTTGAGGGTGATTTTAGAGTTCAGGGTGAATCCAAGCAACTTGTCATTCCATTAAAGTTAGTGTTTGAAGTCATCAAAGTTCATGTCATTGAGCCAGGTTTGTACTTACCTCATATACCTTACTTTTTTCTGGAATTCCTGGACCATAACGGTAGGAACAGTAGCCTCAGAGATCACCAGAGAGGTTAAAAACTATGCTTTGATTGAACATTATGGGAAGATCTAGGAACCTTCTTTCCATACTATGCTACTCAGGTCTTCACAGTCATCACCCTCTTTCTCATCCAGGGAAATTAATATTCACTTGACTGTTGCTTCAAATACTTTCCCTTCATACCTTAAGGGTACCAGGGAGCACACCACTGATTTATTGTCCTCTCAACGACACATTCTATTTATCCATAAGCATTCACCTATGCAGGTACTCTCAGTGCTATGCCCTTATTAGGACCATCCCAAAACATGATTTGTCTGCTACTAACTGTTGGGCATCTTAAGATCTCAACACTTACCTTATCCACATAAATTGACATCACATGAATCCCCATTGTCCATTGGCACAGGAAGTGACACCACTGCATTTCCCATCATCCATCTGCAAAAGCTCTGATGTCACGGCCCATCAGCCACCTGCACAGGAATTGGCATCACTGGTTTCCTGCCAGAATCATATTGAAAAGAAGAAGGCACACTAGAGGACTTCATTTTCCATCAGCCACCTGCACAAGAAGTGACACCACTGTATTTCCCATCATCCATCTGCACAGGAAGTGACATCACTGGATTTCCCACCAGCCATCTGCACAGGAAGGGACATCACTTTCTGCCTTCTCCCTACTTTGATCAATTGTTCAGGGCAACTTATCACGTTGGTGTCCCCAGCATAAGAGTAGACACAGATAAATGCATTGCCTGTTTGGGCCAGGAAGGATCTTTGGACAGAAGCCTTGTACCAGTGAAACGTGCAAGGTAACATAATCATGAGCAAGACCAAGCACCCCATACTGCTAACTCCCACCAACACATCCAGATGTAGATGACCCTGACACTCACATAGCATTCACACAACACATCGACCCAACTTCATACACATCCCCCTACCTACCACACACTCTTAACTGTTTCCCGCGGGGCTAATTCCCCCGCAGTGCAGGGGGGGAGGGGGACCGCGCGCAGCGCCGCGGTGCTCGTGACGAGCTCAGCTCGTCACGCAGCACTGTGGCACTGTGCTCATGATGAGCTCAGCTCGTCATGACCACGCCCGTTTAATGGAATGCCCAGCACAGCAGGGGAATTATCCCCGCGTGGGCGTTCCGCGGCAGTCATGACGAGCTCAGCTCGTCATGAGCACAGTGCCACTGTGCCTCATGACGAGCTGAGCTTGTTATGAGCGCCCAAGGGGTTAATCTGCAGAACACGCATCCAGCTCATGCTAATCAATGATTAATATGCAGTTTCTACATAAAACATATATTATTAAATGAATGTACTAAATATTTATAATATGCTAATTTAAATTATATATTTACAAATGTATTACAACATCCAAGCCATCTCAATTGATTAGCCCGACGATTATCTCCCTATAATAGTCAGGAGGACTATTTTTTAAATGTTTGGAAACAGTATTGCTTCAGAATGGAACTCGTAGGTTACAGTCATATAACATAAACACCTTACTCTAGATGCTGCAGTCACACATATGGTAAGAACATGTCCAAATATGTTTTCTATAATGTCTCTTTTTTTCCAGTTCTTTCACTGTTTTAACATAATTGGGCCAACCCTCAATCATGTACCTGAGACAATAACATATGTTCTCTATAACTTGCTATGCTGCTTTTTAAGCCTATATCTAAGCTATGGCGATTACCTAACAAATAGAGTTGCAGATTCACCAGTATTTTTGTGTAAGTGTGAATTACTGCTGCTGTTGTACTCTTCACTTATTGCTGAACTCTAGCAGTAAGCGAAAAGTAAGTAGTCGTGGCGTATCCCGGAATCTGGCAGTAGATCAGGCGAACGCCAAATTTACATTCTTTTTGAATTAGGCCCATTGTATTTATTCGGAAGGTGTCGTGCTTTTAGCCACAGTAATGGTTGTGGTATGCTGCGGTTTCGTGCTGCAGATTCAATTTTCTCCCTTTGTCTTCCAAGCAATGTACTATTACGTTTCAGTAAATCCAGATGGTTAGTAAATAATTTGTTTTTCAGTGAATGAGGCAATTCGGCCTTGGGTTTCTTGAGGGGATCCACACTATCCAGGTACATATAGCATTCCTTTTTATTTGGTTAGCAGCACATGTCTACATGTTATTTGGGGTCTTAGTCTAAGGAAAAGCACAATATTCAGAAGCGAGTTTGAACTTGTTGCCAAAGTAATCTGTGATTTTTCAAGTTATAAAGCCATGGTTGGTAAATTAGTAAAATAAATGTAAAAATAGGTTTAGCAACGACATTAGGGTTAAGTTACGCTTAATTATGAGAAATTAACTATTCATTAATTTAAAATGTTTAAAAATTGTTGTTACATTATTATTTAAAGTATGTAAAAAACTATTTAAAGATTAGCTTTATGTTAAGAATAGGGCACCCGGTTTTATAGTATTTATTTTGTTAACATTTCCGTCTGTTTTTATCCATATTAATTTTTTGGCCATCTTATAGGTATTTATCCATATTTATTTTGTGTTTTGAGAACAAACAGAGTCATAAAATGGTATGTTTCCACATTTGTTTAACTCTTAGAAGTGCACTCATATGTGGATTCCTGTTGCGTTTTAGCAAATCAAGCAGCCCCATATTACAAAACACTATCCCACTGGTACATATTAGCTTTATAATGTGTTTTTTTAATACATCTGTTTATTTAATTTTTCATGGTGTTATAATCACAGAGGGTCATATATGCAACATTTTCATATCATTACAGGTAGAAAAACAGCATCAGACCATTACGGAGGTACATTATGCAAATACCCGGCAGCTGCCACACCTGACCCCATAATATTGCACCCCTATAAACTAGCATAGATTATAATGGAGCCCCAGTTGACTCCTGCACCTCTTGGTAATCTGTGACATATGATTATTATGACAAAGGTTAATGTTAACAACAATAACTACTGAGCATTTGCCAATTAAGATTTCTCAGGACCTGTGGTGTGTGAATGCATGATGAGTGTGCTTATTATCGCGCATTGTACCCACAGGCGATGCCCAGCACAGCCCTCGCTATACACTGCAAGGATATGCCAGGTGTGCTCGCCGCAAGCCTCTGGGTGGAGAGGAAGGGGAGGACTGTCAGCTGCATGGACCCCACCAGTCGAATAAGATGGCTGTGCGACCGCTAGCTCCCCCCCCTCCTTGGCCAGCAAGAGCGTCAGGAGAGGCTGCCGTGACCATCCCACTGTGTATGCCTGCAGCATCTGGAATTCTTGCACGATCGCCTCTCATTGTGTTGCCATAGGTACTTTGCGGAGATTTCTAATATCTTCTGTACGAAGTGCTTTGCCCTCTGCTCTGGCCCATGTCAGCAGTGACTGTCGCCATACCAGTAGCGCAGGGGGATCAGGGCTTTTCTATCATTTTGTGATCATTCGCTTACCAGTCAGCATACCTAGATCAAGGAAGCGAGAGGTGGCTAGTTTCAGGGCCAGATGTACAACCATTTTTGCATGCGCAAAGGGTTTTGTGAACCCGTTTGCGCATGCAAAAATGGCATGGGGTATGTACAAGCCCTATTTTGCATATGGCAATTTTTTGGGCCTCGCAAGATAGGGTTTTACGACTCGCTATTAGGAAGGAGCAAATGTTTTGTGACCGCAATTGCAGTCGCAAACACTCACAAATTACCACCCTCTTCAAAAGGGTGGTAATGGGGACGCAAAAGGGAAGGAGTCCCCAGGGGACCCCTTTTCCTTTGCAAACACAGGGGGAAATATGTTTTAAGGGCAGGCAGTGGTCCCAGGGACCACTGCCTGCCCTTAAAAAATGAAATGAAAACGTTTCATTTTCTTTTTTTTTTTAAATGCAACCCGTTTCCTTTCAGGAAAACGGGCTTCATTTAAAAGAAAACTGCTATATTTAAAAGCAGTCCCAGACATGGTGGTCTTCTGAGCCCAGCAGCCCACCATACATGGGAGGGCCTGCCATTACCAATGGGATCGGAAATTGCGAGAGGCTCACTAATATTCATGAGCCTCTCAATTTGCGACCCCATTGGGAATCGCTAACAGTGAGAAAAACACTGTTGTACATAGTAAATTGCACCTCGCAAATTGCGACTCGCAATAGATTCGCAATTTGTGAGGCGCAATATACTTGGTTGTACATCTGGCCCTTAGTCTCTTACCTCTACGGTAGAGATGTAATATGCACTCCTCTCATCTGTATTACAATCGGTGGTCCGCGGCCGCCACCAAAGCCGCGCAGACCTGCTGCCATTAAGTGTGCAAGGCTGAGCAGGCCCACAACATATGTAACAGGTCAGCATCTGGGGCATGTTATATCCGGCCGCATGTAGAACGTATTTATTTTTTCTGGAGTGAGACAGGCCCTGTGGATTACATAGAATTGGATGAGCCTAAAGCGCGGGCTGCCTGGGATGAATGTGGGACTATTTAATATCTCAGTCCCCAGTCTGCCTCCTACCTCATTTTCGTTGACTCCATCGCTGTCGCTGTGTGGCATCGCAGCAAGTTTGTGAACCACCTGGTAAGGTGCCTACCCCTGCCCATCACATGTAGGTATTGTATGGTGAGTTGGCTGTTCCATGTTCATCCATGTTCATATCACCCCTTTTACCTCTGAAGGACGTTAATAGTGAGTGATAGCGAATAAAGTGGCCGGGTGGTAGGTCATTTTTTTCAGCTAGGTCCTCATATTGTAGTAGTACGTGGATGACACCCAAATTGTGGTGACTATTCAACCAGAAGTGATCCAGGAAACTGCGTAGAGACTGCAGGATTGTATGAACACATTGGGTAGATGGATGGCCCAAAACTGCTTGAAACTCAACTCCAGCAAAACTGAGGTTGTGTTGTTTGGCAACAACCCTAACTTTTGGGCCCCTGATTGTTGGCTGGAGATTTTAGATCCTCTCCCCACTCCTATTAGAAAGGTGAAGAATCTGGGAGTTTGGATAGATGATAAACTGAGTTTCATGGAACAGGTGAGCACAGTGGCTTCATCGACTTCGTACATCCTCAGATCGTGCAAAAAAGTTATGCCACTAATACCCAAAGATGCACAACAAACAGTCGTTACATCATTAATAATGTCCAGATTAGACTATTGCAACAGTCTATATCTTAAGATCCAGGAAGGTTCAATGAATAAACTTCAGATTCTGCAGAATGCAACGGCCAGACTCTTTACAGGTACACCAAAGTTTGAATCAATCTCAGCCAAAATAAAAAAAACTTAACTGGCTGCCGGTCAGGAAACATACTCAGTTTAAGTCTCTATGGGGCATATGTAGGTAATTTTAGTTTTGCGATTCTCAAATTGCGATTTTTTGGGAATCGCAATTAGAGAATCGCAAAACGAAATGTAGGTAGGATTAGCATATTTTGCGAATCCCACTTATTCCTTATTTGCGAATCGCAAATTGAGATTCGCAAATGAGGAATACCTTCTCATTCATTCCTATGGCTAGAAGGCCCATAGGAATGAATAGGAAGGCATTCTCAATTTGCGATTCTCAATTAGACAATCGCAAATTGAGAATCCAATTTCAGGGTTGTAAGGGTGTCAATAGGACACCCTTTTGCACCCCTGAAATTAACATGTGTGCACATGTGGCCCACATACATGGCCTAAGGGCATGTATGTGAGCGAAATGGCACATTGAAAAATGCCAAAAAGTGCATTTTTCTAAGAAATCGCAAAATACCACCAACCTGAAGTTGGTGGTATTTTGCGATTCCTTAAGCCAAAATTCGCACAACTTGGGTGCTTCCTACATTGCATTTAAGGAATCGCAATTTGCAATTCCTTAAATGCAATAGCTAAGTAGGAAATCGCAAATATTGCGATTCCTTATTTTGCATGTGGGGTTTTGTGTGCTACATAGCACACTGCCCTAATTGCGATCGCAAATGCGAATTTCAGCATTTGCGAGCGCAAATAGGCTTCCTACATATGGACCTATGTCTGGTCTTTAAAGCCCTTCAGAGAACCAGACCAGAATTTCTAAACCAGTGAATCCGCTAGCATACACCAAAAAAGAGCACTGCGATCATCTGATGCAAAATTTGTGATTGTCTCCTGGTTATAAAAAGCCAACTGGGGTGGCAGAAGCTTTATAGCTAATGCGGCCAGATCATGGAATGTTCTGCCATTTTACTTGAGAAGCATGACCAATCTTTTGGCCTTTAGGAAGGCAGTGAAGACATGGTTGTTCTCAAATTGATCCTGCTAATCTCCCATATCGCTTTAGTCCTCTGTAGGCCTTCACACAGCGCCAGGACACCTTCGGGTAACAGTTAGCGATCTATAAATACCAAAAACATTAACATTAACATTACCCTATCTTGGTAAAGATCTCACAGTGTCTGTACGCAACCTCCAGGAGGAGTCACTCCAGTCTCTTATATTTAACATTTGGATGGAATATGCAAAGTATATCGGCTAATGACCGAGGCAGGTCTTCCGATGCTCTCTCAGATAACTGGAACCCTGCCATCCATTTTGCCATCCACTGGAGTTGAGATGCTAAATAATACTGCTCCATGTTGGGAACCGCAAGGCCACTCCTATCTGTTGGGAGGCAGAGTTTCACAAGAGACGCTCTACAGCGGGATTCATTCCAGATGAATTCCCTCATCATTGATTCAAATTTCCTGAATATAGCTGGCACCACATAATGAGGTAGGTTGATGAAATAATACAGCAGTCTAGGGAGTACTACTATCTTCAGTAGGGCAACCTGGCCAGCAACCGACAGGGGAAGTGTTCCCCAGAAGGTCATCTTTGAGCGCATTGCTGTGATTGCACTCCCCAGATTACCCTCCATTAAATTGTCTTGCTGATGGTAAATATGAATTCCTAAATAACGGAACGTGTCAGGTTGCCTCATGAAAATGGAGTGACAGATCCGATTGCCCTTTTTTAAAGGGATATAGACATGATTTTTCCCAATTTACACACAGCCCCAATGAAGACGCGAATGCCGTAAGTGCATGTGTCAAGGTGGGGAGCACACATCCCTAAGGTAGATCAGAATATCGTCTGCATATAGAGACACTGCTTGCACACCATCTCCTAGAGCTATTCCCCACTCCGTGCCCCATTCTCTAAGCACAGCCACCATCAGCTTTACCGCCAGTGCAAACAACAACGGGGATAAGGGACACCCTTGCTGGGTGCCACGTTTACCAGGAGGGGCTCGGAAATGCAGCAGCCTGTCTTCACCCTGGCTGTCTGCTGCAAATTCAGCAGCCGTGTCAACCGAAGGTAGGGTCCCGTGATCCCAAATTTTGGAAGGATCACGCAGAGGTAATCCCATCCCAGGGAATCAAAAGCTTTTTCCAGGTCGAAGACAAGGCAGTCCAATTGTGGCCAGCACCGGGGGGGACTAGGCAGAGACCCTGAAGAATCGACGGAGATTCAATGAGGTGCTGCGGGCTGGTACAAATCCATTCTGGTCAGATCTCACCAATGATGGCACCAGTGGGGCCAGCCGGACTGCCAACACATTAGCCAATATTTTATAAACTGTGTTTGACAAGGCCAATGGGTGGTATGAGCCAGGATCAGACAGGCCTTTGCCCGGCTTGGGCAGGTGAACAATCAGTGCCTCTTGCATAGAAGTGGGTAGGATGCCTGTTTAAAGTGTTGTGTTAAACAACAGCTCCAAGCTCGGTATCACTATGTGGGCATAGGTTTTATAGTAATCAGATGGAAGACCATCCATGCCCCGTGACTTGCCTTTGGCTAAGGCCCTTATGGCTGCACCAATCTCCGGTGGGGTGATAGGCTCTTCTAGTTCTAACAGTTGAGCCTTATCTATGACCGGCAATGTGATGTGGGAGATAAAGGCATCTAGTTGCGATTCATTAAATACGCTTCTCGATGTATACAGGGCCCTATACCAGCGGGTCAGTTCGGCATGTATGGCATCTTGCGTATAATATAACCGACCAGCTCCATCATGGAGAACTTGGATAGGGTGTATCATCTGCTCCTGTCAGATGAGCCATGCTAAAAGGCGGCCCGTAGGGTCCTATTGTGGATATACCCTGGCAGAATGTGCTGCGCCAGCTCCCCTCGCCTTGCCTCTAGGTCCCTGACCTTGTCTGGATTAGACGCCCAGTCTGCTTCTAACAGCATAAGCTTGTTCTCAATCTCCCCCACCTCCTCCTCTATGGTTTTCCGAATATTTCAATTAATGCCGAGACATTTACCCCTTATAGTCACCTTAAAGGCTTCCCATTGCGTTAGCCTATTCCCCACGGAGCCCTCATTATTTTCGAAGTATTCAGCCGTCGCTTTACAAACTGCCTCTGAAAATGGTGCGTCTTCCAAGGCCGCTGGCTGGAGGTGCCAGGTAGGTATCGCCGGGCGCAGAGTCTCCCATTTCAGACGTAACAACAGTGGGTTATGGTCCGAATGAGTAGGACCAAGATATTCCATGTGATCTACCATATTATAAAGTGCTAGGGAGCCTACTATCCAGTCTATTCATACATGTAGCCCATGCGGCGCTGAGTAAAAAGAGTATATTCTCGCACTAGGATACTGTCCCCGCCCGAAATCTGACAGCGTCCAATGGTGCAACCAGTCCCTCAGTGTTCAGGGATTAGTCAGAGAATGTGTATTAGTCGGCGGGGGAAAGGAGCGTTCCAAAAATGTATAAATAACCACATTATAGTCTCCACCAATCAACCATGGAAGCCCGCTCTAAGCTGCTACTATGGACGATAAAGACCAAAGGAATTGCTTCTGTTCCACATTAGGGGCATATATTACACCTAGTATCAACTGGGTTCCATTTTGGCGCGCCCTGGTAAACATGTATCTCCCATTCGGGTCAACTTTAACCTCCTCCACCATACAGGTGGTCCCTGCATGCACCCCGGTCAGCACCCCTCTCACGTACAAGGAGCAACCAGCTGGATAGACCTGTCCGCGCCAGCTGTGCCACAATCGATCAGTCTCCAGAGCAGTCAGATGAGTCTCCTGGAGCAGAGCTAAATGAGTTGACCTACGTTTAAAATAGGAGTATATGGAATAACGACACGCAGATGTTTGCATGCTCCACACATTCCATATTATTATGTTTGTGTGTGCCATTGTCACAGCGCTAGTGTGTAACACGCGCCCCCTGTCCCTGCACCTCACATAGTGATTGCTCGCACGACTATCTGCGCTGTACATGGAGTGATTGTGGCTTATAGGGCAATAATGCTCAGTAACAGGGCCACTGTAACGACTAGTGGCAGAACTCAAGTTGTGTAACAAAAACAGAGCAGATATGTGGCAGGGATCTACCCAAACTGGTGTGTCAACACTTCACAACAAGTAGGTGCTCCGTGTGCGGTAGGCTTTACGTACATTTCCTGCGTAGGATGGGGGCCAAGGCGTCCTCGGTTGGTTTATTTTTAACCTTTGTTACCCCCTCTGGTACCCATTTGATCACGTCTTGCTAGCCAGTGCAGCTTGTCATATTCAGTTCCGACGGATCAATGCCGGAGTGCACTGTTTATACTATATCCAGTATGCATATCACGGTGCAGCCCACCAGTGGGAAGGGGGGTGGGGTGTCAGGGGGCGCACAGGAGGAATGTGAGGGGGGCATTGCAGGGGGACTCCAGGGTTCTGCCAATAGGCATTTTACTAAATTAGGAGTCTTATGTTAATCGTGCCCCAGTGGCGTTCCCGGAGATTAAACTTGAAAGGTCAAATGGTGTGTTTTTCTGTCTGCGGCATCACCTGTGGCAACGTCAGCGTATCTGAGTCTGATGTGTGCCCGAGTAGAGAGTCATTGTCACTATTAGACATGCCTCTGTTGTGGTCTGGTTCCAAGGCACGAGCCTCCGCATGCAAGGGTGCAAGGCGCTTCTTCTCTCTGAGATCATTTGTTCTAGATTAGGCACCGCCACTAGCTGTCCGGCCCAGTTGGACCTCCCACGTGTGCCTCGTTGCGTGTCCGCACTGCACCAGGGGTTCTCTCTCCTTAAGGAGGACGTGTTGCCACTGTCACATCTCCTGTCGATTCCATCCAGTCCCAGGCATCTTCCTTAGGGTCAAAAAGTCAAGCAATGCCTTTGTCAGCCACTTGGAGGCGGGGGGGGGAATACAATGAGTAGTATATGCTGAGTTCTCGAAGGCGCTTTTTAACAGCCAGGAAAGAATGCCGCTGTTTCTGTACCATCACAGTGTAGTCTGGAAACAACATCACTGTCACACTAACCTGATTCCGGCGGGCCTCGCGAAAGATGCTGTCACGATCCCTATAGTTGAGCAGGCGGAAGAGGAATGGACGAGGGTTGGCATCAGGCGGCGGCCTGGTACATATTATCTTTATACTACAAATATGTGTTGAAATTTGCCTATATTTAAGGAACTCTCTTTTCACTCACTGCGCCGCTATTTTTAAAACAAATACCGCAAAGATTATCTGATTTACGAGGTCTCCCCTACGATCCTCACTTCCGGTTGCAGCTCTCCTCCCCGGTCCACCGCGGGTCCTAATCCCGATTGCGTGGAGGGAGGCAGCACCGGTTGGCAGTCTAGCTGATCACCTAAGGCCCACATAAAAAGGCATGCAGAGCGGAGAGCGCAGCGGTCACGTCTGAGGTAGCTGTGTGTTGATTACCCTGCCCAGCGCTAGTTGTAGACGCAACTGCTGACATTGTTTTAAACTTGTTATTATTGCTACCACTTAAAAACTTTCTTTTCACTCACTGCGCTGCTATTTCTAAAACAAATACCGCAAAGATTACCTGATTTACGAGGTCTCCCCTACGATCCTCACTTCCGGTTGAAGCTCTCCTCCCCGGTCCACCACGGGTCCTAATCCCGATTGCGTGGAGGGAGGCAGCGCCGGTTAGCAGTCTAGCTGATCACCTAAGGCCCACATAAAAAGGCATGCAGAGCGGAGCGCACAGCGGACGCGCCTGCGACGTGCCGAAGGTGCGCCAAAGGCAAGCTCGTCTGCGCCCGGCCGCGCCAGGACGACGCCAGATGCCAGAGATCCTGGTCAATCCACCATTGATCCTAAACCTCCTGTACGAATTAGCTATACTAAACAGGTTCTTCTTAGTTTACAGCCGACAGCAGCCCCGGGCTTTGTATCAAACTCATGGCCATGCACGGAAGGACCAGTCTCATGTCGATATTGCCAGTTTCAAGCCTCTCTATCTCATTCAGAATACACTATCCTGCCCCTCTCAGACACCATACAGAGAGGGTGGAAAAATCTGCTGTGTAATGTCCGCTCCTTGCCCAAACATTCCACTGAAGTATGGGATCTTATCTCCTCAGCTCAGCCAGAACTGGGTTTCCTAACTGAAACCTGGCTCAAACCTCATTCAGTTCCAGCTATCGCATTAGGCATTCCGGAAGGATTTAAAATGATTAGATTGGACAGACCACTTAAAACTGGGGGTGGTATTGCCATTATTTATAAAGACGGCATTAAGATCTTGGTTTTAGACCAATGTAGTACGGCAACCATGGAAGTACTGGTCTTCAGGATAGATGCGCCCACACATGTATGTTGGAAAGGGAAATTGGTATACTGCCCTCCTGGACCGGCGGCCAACTTCTCTCTGCAATTAGTTGAACTGCTGGCCCCGCATATAAACTCAGGAAATAACTTCCTACTATTAGGTGATTTCAATGTCCATATTGACCGCACTGAAAATTCGGATGCTCAGACACTCCTGACCGACCTGTCCCTATTAGGACTAGTTCAACATAATGTTGGCCCTACACATGTAGCCGGTCACACATTAGACATGGTATTCTCCAATTCTACCACAGTTAAATGTGAACCCCCCAGACAAGTGAACTGGTCAGACCACTCTACCATTGAATTTCACATGCATGACCTGATTGTACACAAAAAATGGATCCCGGCTACATCTTTTTCACGTAGACAGTGGCATAAGGTCTCAGCAGACACCTTTCAAAGTGTGTTCATTGAACCTCAGTTTGAAGCCGCTGACAATATTGAGACAGCCCTATCTAAATATAATTTGGCTATTGCCAAAGCCATCGACCAGATAGCCCCTCCAAAAGTATGCATGAACCACCCTAATCAGCGCCAGACAGCGTGGTTCACAGATCAGCTGCGTCTACAAAAGCAAGCTTGTCGGAAGTTAGAAAGGGTCTGAGGACCACACATACTGAGGCGGACAGAAACCAATACCACCTCTCTTTGACCAACTATCATAAAAACATTAAGACTGCACTGAAGATGCACATATTGTCACAATTAACGTAAGCTGGAAATTCATCTAAAATGTTGTATTAAATTTTACAAACCTACATCAAACCTAAGGCTTGTGAAAGCATCGAATCATCCTCTCAAAAAATGTGTGACGACATCTCCTCTTATTTCTCTCATAAAATAGAGGTGATATATGATAAAATCTTGATGTCGGGAAATACGGTGATCAACCCTGAGCCCTCACATGCTCTCAAATCGGTCAACCATATGCTGCTCATGATTTTGAGGTTCTGTAATTCTCGAGTCTGACTCCATTTTGTTCTGTGCCACTATTTTGTGTTGCCCTCACGTAGGCCTGTGAAGGTAGCCTGGCGAATAAAGTGACCGGACCTTCTTAGTTCATGTATACATTAACTAAGGTTTCTTTTTGACTCTGAAATGAACTGTAAGAAACTGACCTCGCAAAGCCAATTTCCCTGATCGATCTTTGTCTGAGATTGCCAACCAATGTTCAGGACATCGTTAACTTTTAGTTTCCTTTCACATGCCTTATCTTGTTCATCATCTGTTACTGTTTCTTTTTAGTTTCTTCATTACATGGGTTATGCTCTCAATTATAGGTTTGTCCGGCTTTTGGAGGTTGAATTTGGGACATTCTTAATAATTAACTTTTGGGTTGGGATACTGTACATGTAATCATGCCATGCCCTGCAGTGCCATCTAAATCAGATTAAACTTTGTGAACTATGTAATTATAATGTTTTTCCCATATTCTGCTGAAACCCCAAAGGCTACTCACCTGCTGACTCTCCAGATTTTCCATTTGTTTAGGAATGTAATTGGTACAACTCCCTTACATGCCTGGGGCAGGATAAAGAGTATATAAGAAGTGAAGTAAGACCATTCTGGCAGACTGCCTCATTCAGTTGCTAAGGCTTCCGTGTGACGTAGTCTCACTCATTTGAGGTTAATAAAAATGTACTTTTATATTCCAGCTTCTGTGTCAAGTACTTCTTTGTGAGTTTAAAAGGACTAAGTATCAGTGGAACCCCTGAGAAGTGGATTTTTGATTTCTACAATTTCCCTGCCATCACTATAACTGAGGTTGAAGCATTGATGTGCAAGATCCAATCTGGCTCCCCATCTGACTATATCCCTGCTAAAATCATCCCATCCCTGGTTAAACAACTGGACCATATAGTTCAGTCCCTTGTCAACCCTTCCCTTACACAAGGTCTGGTGGCACAGAAATGGAAGATGGCCCTGGTGAGACCCATTCAGAAGAACTCCAATATCCCATGGTCAGAGCTGCCGAACCTCCGCCCCATCTCACTTTTTCCATTTCTGAGCAAACTTACAGAGAAACACGTTAACACCCATCTATCTAACTTCATCGAACAAACTGGATGTCTAGATCATTCCCAGTCTGGGTTCAGGCCCAAGCACAGCACCGAATCTGCACTTCTTTCAGTGACCGATAACATCAGAATGTCCCTTGACAAAGGACATTCTATGATTCTGGTGCTGTTGGACCTACCCGCGGCATTCGACACGGTGTCCCATGACATCATGCTCAGAAGATTGGAAGAGGTGGGGCTGAGGGGACCGGCTCTGTCATGGATGAGGAGTTTTCTGTCGGGGTGCTCGCAGAGTGTCAACCTCGGCCCGTATCGCTCGACCTCATGGAACTGACTAAGGGGGTGCCACAGGGCTCCTGTTTGAGCCCTACGCCTTTTAACATCTATGTCGCCCCCTTGGCTAGTCTCCTGAGGACATACGGGTTCATCCCCGTTTCATATGCTGATGGCACGCAGCTCCCCTTTCCATTCAGTAAACGTACAAATGCGGTCCAACGGGCCTTCTCTGATGGAATGCGAGCTGTGTCCCAGTGGATGGTAAACAACTATCTACAATGTAATGTAGAAAAGACAGAGGTGATGCTGTTTGGCGAGGCTCCTCTTCTGTGGACTCCTGATTGGTGGCCATCAGATGTGGGTCCCAACCCTGTCCCCAAGCCTCTTGTTAAAAATCTAGGTATCCGTCTAGATCAAGCCCTTAGTTTAAAAAAGCAGGTGACTCAAACAGCTGGCTCATGCTTCCATCTAATCAGAATGCTCCGAAGAGTTTTTCCTCTACTCCCTGACTCCACCCGACAAACTCTAGTCCAGGCTTTAGTGATCAGTTGCCTGGACTACTGTAATGGGCTGCTGATTTCTGCTAATGACTCTTTATTAAGCAGACTTCAAGTAGTCCAAAATACAGCGTCCAGACTGGTCCAGAACGCGCCACCTAGGTCGCCTTCGCGACCTTCGTTGGTGAAGCTCCATTGGCTGCCCATCCGCCAACGGATCAAGTTTAAAACTTGTTGTACTATCCACAAAGCACTCCAAAATATGGGCCCCTCCTACTTGGCAAACAAATTCCTACCATATACTCCTTCACATGCTCTTCGTTCCAGCAGTAAAAATGTCCTCGAAATACCAATCATTAAGAGGGCAAGATTGGGAGGGAAGGCCCTCTCTTACCTTGGCCCACGCCTCTGGAATGATCTCCCTGACTCCCTTAGACTCTGTCCAAAACACACAAAATTTAGGAAATTGCTAAAGACTTTTCTGTTTTACACTGATTGATTATGCTAGTGTCCTCAACCCTCCTCAAAGCCCGCTTAAGCGCAGAGATACTCCTTCGGGAGTCGATTCAAGCGCTATACAAACATATAAATAAATAAATCTCCTCCTGTCTTTTTTTTCAACTCCCATGCTGTCTATTTGCTCATCTTTTGCCTAGAATTCATGAAAGGCAGCATGGAGAGTCTCTTACAAGAAGCACAATTGCAGTAATTTTACACTTACAAAAATAAATACAGACAGGAAACTCATTGTTTTCTGCCGTATTTGTCTGTAAAAATCAGTAAAAACGGTAAACTGGGTGCCTTAGTTATGAATCATTACAAATACAATAAAAATAACATATTTACATTTATAACTGATAAAAGAATCAATAACATTTTGTTAAAAAAGTTATGTAACTATGATGCTAATTTACTAGGGTCGGGGTAGTGGTAAAATACACGGAAAATGTACATAAATGATGTGGCCATAGGAACAAACAGCTGCATGGTCATAGATATTAAAGAAGAGACATATTTGCAAACAGGGCCGGCCTTAGGCATGGGTGAGCTGGGCCCAGGCACATGGTGCCCAATTTTCCAAGGGGTGCAGCAGAGAGCTGCCTGACTTAATGTCATGCAAACAGTAGCTCCCTCATGCCACTTGGTCTCAATCGGGTCCCGTTAAAGACTTTGTAATCAGCCCTTAATGTATCTTAGCATAATTGTTAGCTCCCCATCAACCCCCTGCCCTCCTCCAATCTTTCCTCACATCCTGCCGGCACACCGCAATGAACCCACCTGCCCCCGCCCCACCAACAAACACCAAATCTTCTTTCCGCCAAGGCCGCTGTCCCTGTAACTCGATTTAGGGCATCCCTGTTTTCAGACTGCACGTTCAACCCCAAGGAGTTTCTTGCTGTCATTTACTGTTACCCACCTCAATGGTATTTATTTTGTTGACCTTAGAATGATGAAAGGGCAATTGAACCCACAAGAATTCGAACCTGTGGCCATTGTTTCAAACACAGGTTCATAATTTGAATACATCAATGCACTGGACCACAAGGCCAGGCAAAGGCATTGTATTTGCAGGTCAGTAGTCTGCAGAAGAATCAGCAGCTATCAGTTTGACAACCCAATGAATGCTGTTACGCTTGTTGGATGAGAGGTTCAATTTTCCATCATGGCAGACTTGGAATTCCCCACAGGGGATCTATCTGTTCTTGTGACATAAAGATTTGTCTCATCCGTATAGTTCTGCTGGGGATTGTAGATCGGTTACTTCCCTATTAGCCATTCAGTAGTGAAGAGATGCTTAGAGTGTGTGTTATTGTCCATGGGTCATAGCATGCTGGTGAATTTTCAGGTGTTTGAAGCCTCTTCTATGTTTGTTGTCTGCTATATTTAGTGCTCCATTGTGTCACTGGATGACTTCACTATGCAGTGGTGAACACACCTGCAGAAAGAAAGAGCAAGTTCAGTGTTGCATAGTGGGAGATTGTGAGGGCAAAGCCTTCGTGTGTGTTTGAGGGGCATTTCTTCCACCATAGGGAGGCATATTTGATGAATTTGTACTTGCATGTGAAGGCAGTCAGCTTTATCTGATTTGCTTTTACCATAGCTATTCAGGAGAATCAGAATGAGTAATGTTCTATTTTGGTCAAGGCAAACTTGTGCCCCTTGTATAACTATTTTGACTGAGGAAGAGAATAGGAAGCGGCAGAGTAAGGACAATGAGAACAGCTTTTCCTGAAATTGTAACAGAGTCCTGTGATGAGAGTTCCATTATTGAGATTGAGGATTTGGTGTCTTTGAATGTATTTCTCAGTGTTTAAATGGTGACCGATTCTGGTCCACTATTGTAGCATGCAGTTCTGCTTCTAGCTAAGCTAGTAGACATCAATTCACCAAAATGGCAGCGATAGCAGAAGTGACATTGTGCAATTTCTAAGCCATGATAGTATGAACACGACTGATTGGAGTGGGAATGGGTGATAGGAGCATACATGTTTAATAAATTGGTATGGTTCCACATAGCTTCTTTTAGCAGATATCTTTTTGACACACAAGCATATATACACAAATTTCGTGATAAAGGTGTGCTGATTAAAAGTCACAGGAACACTTTTTTTCTTGCGGATGCTGGACAGTTGTGTCACATAGGCACAATTCCCGGTCATTCCAATAATCAACCATTCATGTATGTGTGATTTTAGATTAGTGTGTGCCATCCGTGTAATGCACTATGTATTCTGTATTGAGTTCTTAGGTGTTATTCCCTGGAGGCAATGCTTGGTATGTTACAGTTTCGTGCACTGTAGAAGTATGTCATTTAAGATACTATATTGCTTATTCAGCTCCTTTGTGCATATTAAGAAATTGAGAAATTGACGACATGCCCTGGTATTCCAGTGACCATTGGAGCTTAGGGGGATATTTATGCCACTGCTAGATTCGACAGAAATGATACAGAGATGAAACATGACATGTAAATGCAAATAAAGCTCAGGATGAAAAATCCTAAGAGACATCTAGTTCATCTTCTGTCCTTAATTGTTCACACTACAATCTGTAGCTCAGAGGTCTGCTTACTGCCCGGGGATCTATTTCTCTGTCCATATCAACGTGTTGACTTCATGGCTTGCATGGCCCTAAATGTAAAAATCATAAGGCACTGCTTGCCAATAGCATACCTTGCAAGGATGGTTCAATCATTCTTTGCAAAGAAGAGGGACGGTTTCTCTCTTTGCAGCAGCTAATATGACCCTCAATGCAAGATGCCAAAATTCCTGCAGTAATTCTGCATGTGGTAATACTGCACCCAATAGTAATGATACCACTGGTCCTGGTAATACCGGGTCGAGCATTATAAACAAATCCCTTATAGGCCCCTATGGAATAATGGATTAGCACGCACAGATTTCTGCATCTGAACCCATAATTTTGGCCCATTTTCTAACGGGTCTGGCGTGGAAAACTCTCCATGGAAATAAATGTTGTATTATAGTAATACTGAGGAACTGATGACAGAATAAATCCCCTAGTAAGTGGGAAGTACTAACTTGCCATGTATTGCAGCTAGGGCTGTAGTAACAGCAGCAGTGCCATAATGCAATAGGAAAGGACATGCTGGTACAGTTGACAACTCACCATGATGGCTGCAAAGGTAATTTCAACAAAGAAACACCCGCAGCTGAGCCTCCCACAGCAGAAAAACAACCATAAATTTGCTGGGTACCTTAAGTGGAGTAAAGCAAGTTGAATCTTTTGATAACTACCAGACCTAGAACACTTTATGCCTGCCAATAAAATCATGTTGGCTGGTATCATGTTGCAGCAATCATAATCCAACATGCCAGAGCCTGCTTTAACTGCAGTCACGTTGAACCCTGTTCTTGTGCACCTGACTCGAAGAATGTCACTACAAGTAAAATATTCCTATCCAATTCCAATTCCTATCTACTTGACACTATTAAAGGGAGCAAAAAGACTGGAGCCTTACACGGTAAGGAGTACCATTACCTATTTGCACCACTGTGCCAAAACCTCCACAATATAAGAATAATAAATAATAAATAATATCTCGTAACATGTATCAACTTTAGCAGTGACGTGGGTTTGACAAATTTAATACCATGTTCGACTGTCACTTTCTTTCATGAAGATGAGAGCATGTGCTCTCTGTAACAGTTTTTTCACATGACATGGCAACCTCTGGTTGTTTAAAGGAGAAGAAATATACATGTAATGAAATCCTAGCACATGATTTTGTTCCTAAGACAGTACTAAAACTCTGCTTTATGCTCCCAACATGTATTTTCTCTCTGGCATATTTGCCGGCCCTCTTCGTGCTGAATCTCGGGTCGAGCATGCTTTGAATATCAAGCTTTTTCAGTGAATCAGTGAACGCCAGCGTTATTTCTGCTTTAAAATAACAGGGGCAGGGAACAGCTAATCTCTTTTCATTCAGAGTTCCTTACATTATTTTACTGCTGAAAGTTTGTGTTGGCTATCAAGCAGGGCATTCACGAAAATCTATGAGAAGGAATTTCAGCAAGAATGAAGCAGGGATTGTAGAAGGCATAAAGGCCCCCTTTCGCCGAGCCATTAAGGAATTCCAAATCAGAGCTATTTTGAATAGTGACATTAAATTAGCCTTGCTAATTTCAGTAATTCAGGTTGATGGGCCCGCTTACAAATGTTCCAGATGAGGCCTTTTCATAATTGCAATTTCAGTTCGCTTTGAACTAAGGTGAGTGGGTGGAAAAAAGCAAGATGCTCTTTGCTTTCTTTACAGCGTGAATAAAGAAGTCTAAATGGGTTGTATTTTACACACTACATATAAAAAATAGTTCCCCATGTTCTGTGAAAATTCACTCCTACCTCTTTATGCACTGGTGGATGTTAAGAAGAGAATATTTTTTCTTTTCTAATCTTTAAGGTTGGAAATAAAAGCGACTATATTTTTTTGTCGCAAATTCTATTTGATGAGAGTTTGTATTCACACGCTGTCAGACGAATGGCATTGAAAATGTCCACAGGCTTTCTTTTGGCAACTTACATCTGCATGCCACTTTTTTTAAATCCATGTTTGTATATTGCTTCCAAGGAAGTCGTGTTTCTTTTGTCTGGGCCAAAATGTTTACTGAAGGGCCCGCAAGTTATTCTTCAAAGAGAAGCCTTGATAAAGTTGTGCATAGGTGTCATTAGTGTTAGGAGGGTTCTTCCAGGAGCCTTCTATTTAATTTATACATAAATCCTTCGGCCATATTGAAGAGGATTTTGTGACTTGGCCATATTTTGATCACCAATTGCTTTTAATGACCTTTCAATGACCTCTAGCGTGCTAGCTCACTGTGGGCTAAATTAGGCATTTTAATCATATGGTAAACTATGATGGGTGTATGTGGTGTTGCCCTTTGCCTGGTGCCACAGTGGCGGCTCCTCCATAATGGCTGAGGAGCATCGCCCCACTCGTCAGAGCCAGTCAAAGAAAAATAAAGTGATAATGAAACAATATCATTTTATTTTTCTTTGACTGGATTTGACATGCTTGAAGGGCAGGGCCTGGTCATGACAGGCAGGTGGTGGCACCTAAAAGTGCGCATGTATGTTTGGCCGGCTGACCTAAGCTGCACACTTCTATTTCTCCAACCCTACTGTGAACACAACTGTGTTCACAGCTAAGATGGAGAAATGCCTCTGGCAATCACTGAGGGTATATTCAGTGTTTCCATGCAGATGGCCATTGGCACACTGACTAGCTCTACACAAGGGAACCCTGCCCAAATCAGAGACAAGGTCTTCTTCCTCCTTGCACACATGTAGAGGGAGCAGATATAAATTATCCTACTCTTGAATAGTTGAAAGTCTGCTTGAACCTTCCCAAAGTCCTGGCCCTGTAAGGCCCACATTGCACACCAATTCAGAGTGGAGGGGGGAGGAGGGGTTATTACCGGCACTTGTAATTTCATGATCTGGGTGTAGTTGATGGGGAATGCTTCCGTTGAAATCACTTGCTGTTATCTCTCTAGTTAATTCTTCAAGAATGTGGGAGACACAAATAGGCGTTGATAGCACAGTCCACGACAGAGAGGACTAATGCTCTAAGTGGAAAACAATGTAGGTTTTAATGGTCTTCTTTTATATAGTAGAATGGTGGAGAAATTATATGTCCATAATATTAGCCACTCATAACATAAGTGAAAGATTCTTACTAATTAGCACCCCTATGCTCTTTAATAGATGCACCAGGAGTGGGCATGCTCCTAGAATAAGCCAGCCAGATCTGTTTCAATCAACTACCATATAGGGACCGATGGATTCTTTATTAGAGATTTCATATGCATCAACAGCTATTTAGCAATGTGTTCATTATCTCTCTGCTAGGCAGTCAAAAGTTTAAAATCTGCTATTTTGAAAAGGTGTCGGCATCACTTATCTCGGTCTTTTCCTGAAAGGAGACAATTCTGTGCCATGCCGTTCAACTGATTCCCATTTTTTTTCATTTGGAAAAGTGTATTTCACGGTGGATGGTGTCAATGTGGGAATGAGACCATATAATCAAGTCCAACTTTTTCACATTAGAGAAGTACTGGGCGCCATGTGAGAATGATTTGTTTAAGATGATATTTACTTGAACTAATAAAAAAATGCCAATAAAACATATCTATAAAAAAGAAGTACTTAGGGGCACATGCATCAACCTATTTAGGAAGTGCAAACGGTGCGAATCGGTAAATTCGGCCGTTTGCGCTTCCTAAATACGTTTTTGGGATGCATGAAACAATTTTTCAAAATTCGCTTTTTTTTGCATTTCCTAAAAATGCGAATGCATTTAAGGAATCGCATTTGTGCGATTCCTTAAATGCAATGCATCAATTTTTTTTAAAATACGAATTTTGAAATAGGAAGTGCAAATTAACACGAGGTTGACCCTCGTGTTAATTTGCGAAATTCTTTTAAAAAGCACAAAAATGCATTTTGGAAAGTGTCATGTTACACACACACATGTCCTTAGGACATGTGTGTGTGAAACATGCACTTTAAAATACAATTCAGGGGTGCAGGGGGGGTCCTTTGGACCCCCCTCTGCACCCTTGCAATGCATCAACAAATTGCGAATTCCAAAAACAAGAAATGCAAAACGGCATTGATTCCTATGGGCCTCTAGGCCCATATGAATCAATGTAATGCCATTTCTTAATTGCGATTCGCAATTAAGGAATCGCAATTTCCGAAAATTAAGAAATCCTAAAAACTGTTAGGATTTCTTGATGCATAGGATTTTGCTATTCCTAAATTGCGATTCTTTAATTTTCGCAATTTAGGAAGTGCAAAATCCTACTATGATGCATGTGCCCCTTAGAGTGTAACAGTGAAAGCCAATTACCACTGATGACCTTTGACTTTATCTGTCTATTGACTGCAAAAATGAACATTAGTTATACCCTTTCTGCAGTTCAACGCTTACTCAAGGGGGTGGTGTGGTGTAGAACATTACAATTCAATGAGACGTATAATTACAGTCAGAAAGTCACTGCCTAGCCATTGCTTCTACTCAAAATGAAAGTATTTTAATTTCGACATAGTACACCATACAGTACTTGAAGGTGAAAGAGCAGCAGTATGTTGCACGGTTATCAAAGACATGACCACTGTGTGAGGGGACCAGCGGGTATTGGCTTCGACTGTTTTCATTTCTATTGTATTTCCTCCTTTAGGAAAAGTGTTGTGTAAGCATCTTGTGATACCCAAAAGTGATTGTGGTTAGGTTCCTGGTAGAGCATTAACTGTTCCAAAGAGAAGGTTCTTTCTGCAAAGTCTCACCCTTGCACGTAATCTCAGGGGGCACCCTCTGTTAGCTGGGGGGAGGGGTTGTGCTGCTCCCAGTGGTGTGTATTCCCATATGAACCTCATACATTGACCGCACTGACTTTGCCACGATACAGAACAATCTGTCATGGACCTTCATGTATTGTGTGCAGTCACTGACCTATTGCTGGTGAAGGTGGGGTGGCTCAATCACATGTCCAAACACCCCAGAGCATGCTGGTGATGAAATTAGTGAAGGAGATACCAGTTGACTGTGGTTTCGATCTGGGTCTTGCATCAAGCTTCTCTAGATGCTTCTGCTGAGGCCACCAAATTTGGTTGTAGTTTTTCTATAATTCTTCTGCGGGAACCCAAGATTGTAATTGCAAATCTTCCTGAGCAATAAGTCATCACAGGAGCTTCTTCTGTTACTTAGCATGCTGAAGGGGTGGCAGTGTCCCAAGGTCTCAACACATGGCCTGGGGGTGCAGATCATTCCCTGGACTGCAGTGGGATGCGTAGAGTCCTTCCTACTCCACCTCCCCACACTTTCCTTTTTCCAAGTTGTCTCTCTTTCCTGCAAGTGGACTTCAAGCAAACCCTCTTAAGCAGCCAGTCATCTCCTGCATAAAGACAGGCTCAAGGTGGATTCCTGTTCCAGACCCTTGCATGAACGTTGTATCTTTTCCCCTACAACAAAGCGCATGTTCTGCCACTAAAATGTGTTGCTGCCACCACAGTCAGTCCTCCACCACCTGTGAGCAGACAGTAGTCATGCTCAGTACAAGAGGGTGTACATGGTGTGCCCCTCAAATCTACAGATTCACAAAATCAAAAAGCCATCAGAACTTTGCTATGGAAAATATAGAACAGAGGCGCGCATTCTCTTAAACTATGCTGGGTTCATTTTCTCCCAGCACTCACTTACAATCAGATCTGCAACGCCGTTTTCATAGCATACTAACACATAGCAATTCTCATTCACTGTCAGAAATTAAAGCTCACGCAAACGCCAGTGAAAGGGTTATTCTGGCTTTTGAGTGAATCTTTATCAGGGCCCTCAAACTGATAGTATATTTAAGATATAGGATGGAAAATTCTAGCTATTTCACACAGATGATGGAAAATGCTGAATATTTCATTGTCATCGATTATGATGTGTATTGGGAGAGGAAATGCACCCTAGTTCATTCCTTTCTACGCTACTGAACTTTATATTATTGCAGGGGTTTCTTTCCTAAATAGATATCAAAAGGTTGGCTTAAAAAAATATTTCTGTTTACTGTTTATACCTTAGAGAGACCAAGAGTTGCTAATCTAGACACAGGCGATCCAAGGGGTGCCATGGAGGTAATAAGGATGAACTCTAACATGCTTAAGTTAACACGATTTTATATACACTTCATAAAAGGCCACAGTCACAGTTTGTTTCTAACACATCTTTCCCATTTCCATTGTGTCGCTCAAATAAGAAAAGTCGTTCACAATTCCACAGGACCCTCAGATTTGCACGTGCCAAAATCACTCTTTACTCACAGACCTTAACTTGCATTTGTATTTGTACTTTGAGTTTGTAAAGCACACTTATGCCCACGGGTGTCAAACCGCTGCCATCGGTTGAAAAGGACTTCCGAGGAAAAGCACTTTGATCAGGGATGAGACAAAAGCCAAGTTTTAAGTTGCTTGTGGAAGGTCATACAGGAGATTAAACTCGTAATATGGAGGGGGAGTGTGTTCCAAAGTTTGGCCGCTGTGACAGAAAAGAAACGACACCCCCATCTGGCTTTCTGAAATCTCAGAATGTTCACTTTCCTCAGAGAGGAAGATCTAAGGGGCATATTATCTAGAACGGCCTTAAAATTATCGCTGCTTTAGCGGCAGTTTCCTGCCAATAGAAGCCCATGTTCACACCATAAAACATGGGCTTCTATGGGAATTCACAAGGGCATATTATCAAGCCCATTATCGCCGCTTTAGCTGCAGTTTCCAGCCGCCAAAGCGGCGATAATTTGAATGCAGTTTCTTGAAAGTATGCCCCTAAGCTTTCTCTTAGGGGAGTACCAGTGGAATGCTGTCCTCAGTGGTACAGGCCCATGGAGTTGGAGGGCACAATGTGCCATACAGAGTGATTTAAAAGTCACCTGCTTCCAAACTGGCAACCAGTGAAGAGTGTGCAGCCCTTCCCTGACAGAAAGACATGTGGGTACATCCCAAACGAAATGTGCTGCCACATTTTAAATAACCTGTAGTTTGTTGAGTGATGACTTATTGATATTTAGATATAGTGCATTGCAATAGTCCAAGGATACAAATCAGAATCACATCATATCTGTTGCTGAGTTATTGAGATATTGAGGGTGTTTATTGGGGTTGTGATTCTCTCAACTATAGTCTTGTTGTGGATATCTCTTCACCAGAAGATAACCTGTTCCTCTTCAGTATATGAGAGTAGGTGGAAAAAAGGAAATGGTAGTGTAGAATAGCATATGTGATGAGACTTTGCAAAATGCCTTCAGTAATGTTAAAAAGGGATCCATGAATTTAAGAGGTTTGTATGTCATGGCAGGATTGTTGTTTATCTTGACAAGAGGTCTTTTGCAACTACCATTCTGCAGGAAACCAAGTGGCAGCTTTAAATTTAATCAGTGTCTGGGTCAGCAGTCACTGAAGCTGCTGCAAGTAAGTTGTTACACTTTGAGATCTCTGTAAGTTAAAAATCAGTCTCTGGCATTCTCAATTACCTGACATTTACACATGCTTTTCTCTGGAAGTGCTAGAAAAATCAAATTACAGAAGTTAATCCATGAATGAATATAGGCATTGGCAACAATAATCTGATGAAGAAAGGCAAGGAAGGGAAAGGCTCATTTCAGAGCACAAAGACTAAAAAAGCTGGTTCTCACCACTGAAGAAGCAGGTTCTCACCGCTGATACAACATGATGTTTAAATTCCAATTTTGAATCCATCTTCAACCCTAAATTCCTAATCAAATGTACAGGAGGGAGGACACTTCCCCATCGAGGGAGTCGAAATTTATTCTCCTACAAATGGATTTTGGCAGGATCTCAGATTTAGTCTGATTCTGTTTTGAAAACCATCTCCCCATCCAAGCATTAATCATCTCCAAGACTCCAGAGAGCCCAAAGCCGGTTGCAAATTGGTTGCTCATATGACTCACCACTAACTGTGTATGTCCATGAAAAATTATGGAGTTGCCTGATATTACTCCAAGGTTGCCAGTGTTTGAAGGTAAAGATTAAAAATGACGGGGAGGCAAGGATGAACCTTGTGGAACTACCCATCTAAGTTCTTTTTTATCCTAAGTGAAAGGCCCCAGATGTGTTACATGAGTCCAATCTTTTGAAAAAGAGGAGAGCCTCTCAAAGTGAATTCTCCCATGCTCTTTAATTCTTTGGATCACGCTTGGCCATATCAAAAGCGGCTGATCGATTAAGTAATATTACCACCCCAGAATCACCCTGGGCTAGCATCAGTCTCAAAGCGTCTGTTAACGCAGATACTACTGGTTCCAGTCCCAGACCTTGCTGGAAACCTTTCTTGCATCTCTTTACCAATTTATTGCCTTCTGCAGAGTATTATAACTGAAATATAATTACACTTTCCAAGATTTTTTTCCAGATATGGCAATAGGCAGATCGGGAATAGATTAGCTGGACCATTGGAGTGCAGCCCTGGTCCCTTATTGGTTGGCTGCACGGTAGCTTTTTTTTGTTCTCGAAGAGGTATTTATGATGTCAGAGATAAAAGTGCCTATCACTTTTCTGGACTCATTTAACACAGGAGATTGACACATATCCAATGGGGACGCTGTAGGTTTATGCTGCCTCATTAAAATTAATACAATCTTCTATCCGGAAAAGGGCACATATAATGAGCTGACAATGCTCAGTCGATGTAGAAGATTCATATTTAAATTATCTTCTTTTGACCACTCCTCATTATTATACAGCTCCATCCTGATTATTGCCACTTAATCAATAAAGAAATGTGAGATCTCACCTGCCATATCCTCTGTAGGTCAACACACCAGTCATCGCTAATTAATTATTTAAATAGTGTCACATTTTCTTTAGAAGTGCTAGTTGCAGGTAGGAATCTTTGGAAATAATAGGCCTTCAGTGTTGCTCCAATTGAGTAACTGTACCTGCAGAGAGCTTGGCCAAATGTTAGATTATCAGTTAGATCACATTTTCTTGTACAGTTTGCTTCCAGTGTATTAACTGAATGTTCTGCACTTTCAATTCTGGGTAAACTGTTTACAGTTGTTACATTTATGATTGCAAGTGATTGTTTATAAGGGCGCAATAGTCTCCAGGGTCATTGATGCACCGTTATTAAAACAGGAATTACCTTCCAAATCGACATCTTTTGGTTAGCTGATGTTTGTAAAAAATAAGAAGGGATGCTCCTGCTCCTGACTTTTCACCCAGTTGTTCAGGCCCAAGCAAAAGAGTTAAACAATGGGGGGCTCATTTACATGTTTTTGACACAGGGCAGTGCATAAAGTCACTTTGCTGCGCTACGTCAAAAGGAAAGGGCTCTATATCTACGACTCCATCTATGACGCCGCTAAGTGGCCTTACGTGGCCTCATAGATATGGGTCTGCACTCTGCACGGCCGAGCAAAACGAGTAATGCTCTAGCGGCGCAATGGGCTTGTTATTGAACCACTGGATTCCAAAGTAATCTGAGTATTGGCTCTCTTCAGTTGATGTGCTTGATTGACAAATTGATGATATAAATGTCCTGACATTGCTTAAAAACAAATGGCTGAAGAAAGATGACCAAGGCCTCATTTACATCTTTTCGATGCAGGACAGTGTTGTAAGTAACTTTGCTGTGCTGACCTGCTTCAAAAAAGCGAGGAGACGTAAAATTATTTCTCCCTATTACCCGGGGAGGTGTAGGCTTTTGATGCATTCCCCAGTTTACAAGTCCTAGTAAATCTGGGAATGCGTCAAAATCCCTGGGTGTTGCATGGGAACGCCCACCGCAACGTCCATGGAACGCCTCTTTGATGAAGAGTAAGGCAGTGTAGCAACTTGCGCAGCTTTGCCTTACTCCATATCTACGAGGCCATGAAAAGCCACGCAAAGTGGCTTTGTGTGGCCTCGTAGATATGGCTCTGCACCGCAGGTGCATCAACAAAAGGTATATATAAGCAGAACATTAAAAAAAGATACATGATTACAACCTCCATATCATTCTTGGCATCAATAATACTTAGCATGGGAAAATATTTAAAAGTATATACAAAATTCGCAGAATTCATAATGCGCACATTTCATAATAAAGTGACTGGTGCTTACAGTATACATAGCCAACAGTGATCACCCTGGAATGTTTAAGCCTTACCTAGTATGCAAGTTACACAATAAAAAAAAATCATTTCCTATTTATAAATGCACACCTATTAAAGTTTGAAATGTATGAATGCTTAAGTAAGCAGTGACTTGTGCAGATCCATACTTTTGGAATTCTTTGTGAATTACAATAAAAAAAGAAAGAAAGTATGAAGCGTAAGAGTAACCTTTTAGGAGCGAGCATCCGACTTTCTTTTTGAATAAGGGTGTTCATCTTTACCATTGACTCGTGTCATTATTACATACTTTAGAGAGCATCGCCTGTATTTTTTAAGCAAATGTCAATTTGTAAGTTGAATTTCTAAATAGGGTGGTCTGAACTCTGGTTGTTGGATATGGCCCTCTCTGCAGGATCATGCCCAAATATTTTGCCTTCCTCCTCCTATTTTTGAAGAATTCGATTTTGTTGGCTTTAGGACTCTGTGCACTCACTGCTAACCAGTGCTAAAATGCTTGTGCTCTCTCCTTTAAACAACATGGCAACATTAGTTTATTCCCAATTGGCATATGTCTTAGTAAACTGTGTTTGAAGAACAAAAAAGGAAATGTGGCGTTTCCACACCTTGAATCCCAATTCGGCCGGTAACGTCTGTTAGCAGCAGAATCTGGTTTTCCATGATTTTCATAACAAAGGCTTTGGTGTTGTGTGGCAAATCATTCATTTTGGAGTTATAAGCATTTATTACAGTTTGAGGAAAGTACCAGAAGACCCACTAGCAACTGTTTGTGTGGAAGGCTTTCATTGTGTTCCTAAATGTTTAGGGGTATCTGTGTTCATGTTGGTTTGCCACTCACATGGTCTCTGCTTCAGACTATTTCAGGCTCCCCTACTAAACTGCATCAATTTTAGGTATACCATAACTAAGGGGGTGATTATGATGGCGGACGGACTTAAGTCAGTCTGCCATCATCCCGGGTTTCGGGAGGTCCCGCACATGCAATTATAATGTGACCACCACTGTGGCGGTCACATCGTGCATGTTTACCATTGTGGTGGGAGCTGCTAGCTGCAGCATCCGCCGCAATAGCAAGAATGTATGTTGTGCATTTCCCTGCACTATGTGGCAGGCACCACGCAGTGCCTGCCACCTGGTGGAGAGAGCTGTAGGGGAGCACTGTCGGTGCCCCCAAGTGCACAATTCCCATGCCCCTGCACAAGGGGGCCTGCAGCGGGCCCCCAAATTACATCCCTGCCAGCTTTTGAATGGCAGTTGAAAGGCTGGCTTGATGCAGCATCCTAATGTGGCGGACAGCACCTGCTAGGCACGCCACCATTCTAGCTATGCTGGCCGGGTCCGACAGGCAATCATAACAATTGCCTGTGTCGGACTCTTGGCAGATGGGCTTTCCGTCCGCCTGCACACTGCCCGCCATCCTTATCTGATGGGCAGTATTTGGCCGCACAATGGTGGTTTACCCACCACCATCGGGTTGCCGGTGGCGGGTTCACCGCTATCATAATAACCCCCAATAACTAAACACTTCAAAAATTTTAATTAAATGTATTTACATCGTCTGACTTTATGTCACAAGCTGCTAAGTGTGACGGAGGCCGAGCTTTTGGCGGGGGGAGCATGACGGCCGGAGGCTAAACGGCCGTGACGGAGCTCCACCTATGCGGTGTACTACGCATGCGTGAGGAGAGAATCGGTAGCAGCTGTAGAATCCAGCGAGCAGGGAATTCAACAGAGCATCTCTAATTAGCGCCCCCGGGATTTTTTGGATGCTTTCTGATGCTGTGAGCCCCCGTGGTTTCTGGCGATTACCGGGCGAGGGCCATCTATCAGTCGGCACCTTTGAGAGCAGAGGCAGGCGAAGCAAAGAGGCAGACACGGAGATGTGCGGCCCCCCTCCCTCTCTCGAAGGCGACATGAAGCGGTGAGCGGTATCGGCTCCAGTGGCTGTAGCCTTTTGTTTTTTTGTTTGTTTGCCCTTAAAACAAAAAAAAAAGATAAAATAAAATTTAAAAAAAAGGGGCTCAGAAGCTACACACCTCCAGAAAATCTATCTTAAACCCTGACCTCGTCCTGGGGGGAGACGTGTGGGAAGGTGAGCTCAGATTCCAAGGCTCAGGGACTAAAAGTACTCCTCATAGCGCCTCTTTGATTACAGGCAATTATTTACTGTGGGACTTCGTTTTTGAACCTTCCCTCTTTATTCCCTTATTCCTGGTTTTCAGGTTTATAAGTCAAAGACTGTTTTTACTCTCAAGACATTACTGGGAAGCGATAGGGAAGATTCCCGGATGGTCAATAGAGGGTTCCCAGCACCTCACAAACCGGCCTGGTTCCGCGAGTTCGGTGCTACCAGATTCTGGAGGGTTAATGTTGGAAGACGTGCTCAGAGCATAATACAGTGGAGAGGATATACTCCACCGTTATTTGTGCAAAGTGAGAGGAGTAAGAGGAGTGGAAGAGAGACCTTTGAAACAAGGAGTGACGGGGGGGAGTCGGTTTTGATAACACTGCTAAAAAATTCAAAGTTGGAAGTCGACAGTAGAACAACATATGCTCCCTTGAGCCCCTCTGGTGGACTGTTGCATATACCTTATAAAAGTAGCAGTGTCAAAGACTCTTGTATGGAGACAGGCAGTCTCGACATAGATAAATTGCAGGCCGGTCCTCCCCCAGTAAACTTGGGCAAGCCCTTACTAATTGCCCCCGATTCTCTTTCCGTGACGAATAGATACACCCTCCGTAGTCGGGTGGCCAATTTGCCTCAAGTTCACTCCATCACGTCTATCCCTCTTCCAGTAATTCACGTGAAGGCTCTGACCCAGAAGAAAGGGGGGAAAGCGAAAGTGCATAGAGGAAACCACGATACCGGAGATTCAGACACCCCACCAGGAAAAGGGAAGGGGAGGAAAAAGGTGAAGGGAAGGACCCCTGCTTCTTCTAAAGTTACACCCTCTTTAAAAACGTTTTATAAGGTCCTCTCCACTAGTGCTTCGAGTAAGACCAGGGATCCATCAAGAAATATGTCATCTTTGATCATGGAAACTCCGAAGGAGGCCACCCAGACCGAGATGCCGGAGGGTAATAAATCTGCATCCATCTCCTCACCCACACAACCGGGACTTTCTAGCTCTCCACTCCCAATATCAACTATGCCCCCCACGGTCAATTCGGTCAATTTGCTCGACCTGGTACACCCTGAGGTGGAACTCTCAAATAGCTTTTCAGCATTGGAAATCCAAGACGAGCAAGCTGGACTAGATGAAGTGGGTATGCTGGATGCCTCTCCATCTACATCGGATAGTCAGCATACATCTGAAGCTCCGGTAGCCTCCGCTGTCACTGCAGCCCCAGGAAGCTCTGCATCTTTAGCTGACATCCTTATGGGTTTGAGAGAAGATCTGGGGAGGCGCTTCGCCACTTCGGAGGCTAATCAACAAGCTATTCAGGCCTCGTGTGAGCTGCTAGCTCGGAAGGTTGAGGATGTTTCATTAAGAACGGATGCCCTGGAAGCAGAAATACCCAAGATCCAGGAAGCGCTAGGAACATCGGCAATCAACATTGACAATTTGGTCAAGCAGAATCGGGAAATGAGAGAAGATATAGAAAGGCTGGAAAACCATTCTAGGAAAAACAATATTAAATTTCTAAATATTCCGGAAGATATTGAGGGCAATGACATCAAAGCATTTATAGTGGCCCTGCTTAAGGCTACTGTGTTGAAGGATTCCCCCGACACGGCGCAGGATTTATTGGCGGATATTCAAAGAGCCCATCTTGATCCTTTCCGCCGGAACCTCAGCAAAGAAAGACCTAGGAAGATCTTAGTTAACTTTCTTACCTACTCTGTTAAGGAGAAGATTTTATCACTGGGACTGAAAGCTGGCCAGATTAAATCTGCTTCTTTTTCCACTCCCTTCACTTTCACTACTCGATCAGATATCTCCCACATCACGACATCTAGGCAATGGGAGATGGGCAAGAGGTTGGCAACCTTTAACTCCTTGGGGGCCCGTGCACAAATGAAATTCCCCGCATCTCTGAGGGTCATGTGGAATAATCATATGTACAATTTCCGGCAGGTGGAGGAGGCAGATGGCCTGATAGAAAAAATCCAAGCTGGGAATAAAGGGGAGAGGGGAGTCGGTCTGCAGGGGTCGATGCCATCAGGGGGAGCTGGGTCCGGGTCAGGGTCAGGGTGAGCAACAATACTGATCATTTCTGGATGGGCCTATTAAGAATTTCAATGATAGAAACATGACTAGTATGGTATATCTACTGTTTAAATTAAATTTTCTAAATAGTAACGCAGCTTTCTCTTTTCCTTTTTTTTTTTTTTTTTTTTTTTTCTTTCCCTTGCTGGTCTCTTTATTTCCTTTTTCTCTCTCTTCTGACTTTTCTTCAAACACCGCGTAGGGGGTGGGCCCGTCGAAGAGCAAGTTGCTCAAGAAGACAAAGAGGGTTCCCCAGGTTGGGATGGGGGGGGGTAGTCAGGTCACGGGGGGAAGCAGTGGGGAAAAAAAAGAAAAAATGTGTCCTTATCGCAACAAATTGTACAAGAAATATTTACGCCAACCAACATCTTTTCATTATACTGTTCAGTCGGGTGCTGGAGTAAGTGCGGGGGGAGGAGTTCACAAAAATGGTGCAGGGCGATATAGGTTTTTTATCTTGGAATGTTAACGGGCTTAGATGTATCCGACGTAGAAGATTAATATTTAAATATCTGGAACAGTCAGAAGCTAAAGTGATCCTGCTCCAGGAAACACATCTGACATCTGCAGAAGCTAAAGAGGCCTTTGGGAGAGTTAGATGGATTGATGCTTCTTGCTATTCAAATCAATCCGTCACCAATAAAGGGGTGGCGATACTAATTAAGGTCGGCTGCGGCGGCTTAATAAAATCATTCTTAACTGACCATTCAGGTAGATGGGTGCAAGCTCTGATCAACATTAGGGGGAGGGATCTCACTGTGGTTTCATTTTATGGCCCCAATATAGATGATCCTGTATATATACATAAGGTCCAGGACAACCTGTCAGGAGTCAGCTCAATGTTACTTATAGGAGGAGATTTCAATGTCCTTCTTGATCCTAGGCAAGACCGTTCTAACCACCGTCTGGCGGTAGTGGCTCCAAAGACGCGACATGCGATGAAGAATATGATTTCAGACCTGGGACTAATAGAAGCATGGAGAGCGAAAAATGGGCCGGTCCCAGGCCATACTTACTATAGTAAAAAACATGGCCACGCTTCAAGACTAGACTATATCTTATTAGATCGAGAAGGCTTGGAGTCAATGAAGGACATGGATATTTTACCTAGTGTATTATCTGATCATGCACCTATTCTGGTCACATTCAATATAGGAGGTGACAGGCCGAAAGTAAATTCTAGATGGCCTCTTAAGCGAGGGGCCGTATATGATCAGGATGTTGTCTCTAGGATAGAAACTTCCTCTGTCAATTTCTTCTCTGATAATTTAGGATCGACATCCCCTGAATTTGTATGGGACGCCTACAAGGCGTTTGTCCGTGGTCAATTTCATGGCGCAATAAGCTCCTGTAACAGGAAAGAGGCTGTTAAATTTAAAACAATAGAGGACAAGATCTTCTCTTTAGAAACACTGAGAATAAACCTAAATGCGGAAGACGCCCCCCGAATCTCATCTGAAATTGATCTTCTCCGTCAAGAATATCGGGGGCTCCTAGACCAGAAGGTTAGGGCGCAATGGGCCTCTTACTCTATGGAGAACTATGAATATGGAGAAAGAGCAGGCGTAGTGCTGGCAGGGAAAATAAGAGCAGACCGAGTTAAGAATAACATCAATAGGCTGATTATAGATGAACAGGGCACGATATCATGTCAGCAGACAGAGATGGAAAAATGCTTTTTTGCACATTTCTCTGAGCTATATAAAGAGGAGCCATCCAGCAGTTCAGTAAATGCTATGCGTTGGTTGGAAGATAAGGATCTACCCAACCTATCGGAGGAGGGTCGTACCCTGCTAGATAGTCAATTTACTGTAGAGGAGATTAAATCACAAATTAATAAAATTAAAAAAAATAAAGCAGCTGGACCTGACGCTCTACCGGGTGAGGTCTATAAAATATTCATAGATTTATTAGCACCTAGACTGTGTGAATTGTTTAACTTTATCTATAGCCCACATGGTAAAATCCCACCCTCTTGGAAAGAGTCCATCATCGTTTTGCTATTAAAACCAGGCAAAGATCCCCTCAGGACGGAGTCTTATAGGCCAATCTCCCTGCTAAACGCCGATTATAAGATCTTCACTGGTGTGTTGGCAGGGAGACTGGCCAGGCTGGCTCCGTCCCTGATTAACCCAGACCACAAAGGTTTTATTCCGGGAAGGCACATTCACGAGCTGACCCTTCAACTCATAGGCTGTATAGATCTTGCGGTGACGCGGTCGGAGCCATTGGCGGTGGCTGCCTATGACGCCGCCGAGGCGTTCGATCGCGTCAATTGGGGATTTCTGTGGGATGTGCTTAAAACTATGAGGTTCGGGGGGATCTTCATTAATACCCTCAGGAGTTGTTATGAGGGAGCCTCAGCAGCAATATTGCTGAATGGCTTGCTCTCTCCTAGACTTAATGTGGGGAGGGGGACTAGACAGGGGTGCCCCATATCGCCCCTTTTGTTTGACATATACATGGAGTCCCTGGCTCAGGCACTCCGATTGGATAACAGGGTCACTCCTTTTAGAATAAATGATTATTCCTCTCAACTGGCCCTTTATGCGGATGACTTAATGATTTACACCAGTAATCCGGCGGAGGTATTCCCCAGAGTAGAGGAGATCATGCTGGAATATGGACAGTATTATGGTTATTTAATAAACAATACTAAAACTGAAATAATGTGCTGGGGAGTAGATAACTGGGACGGCCCGCAAAGTAACCAGTTTAGATATTTAGGAGTTCTAATTACTTCCGACCTTAAGGATATTGCAAAGGTCAACCTGACGAAGGTTATTAAGGATATTTGTTTGTTGTTTTCGAAGTGGCAGAATATCCCTTTGACGATATACGGCCGGGTTAACCTGGTTAAAATGGTTATTTTGCCCAAACTAACATATATATTCAATGCTATACCTGTAACCTTTCAAAATAAAGTTCTGGGGAATATTCAGGGGAAGATAGGTAGCTTCATCTGGGCAAACAAGAACGCTCGGTTCTCATGGAAAAAACTTAAAAGAAGTCTGTTGAAGGGAGGAATGGCACTGCCGGATGTTCTCTGGTATTCTTTCTCCTTTCAATTAAAAAACATTCGTACCCTCTTAACCGTTCCAGATGATTCTCACTGGGGTCGGATATTAAAGGCGATGCTAGACTTAGAAGGGGGAGGTCCGGGTTTCTTGTATAAATACGGGTCTCCAAGATTCTTCAAAAAAGTTTGTCTAAAGGTTTTAAGATCTGCTTTGACGTTGTGGTGCAGACTGAAGAGATGCTGGGGTATAAAATACTATTCAGACCTGGCCCCCATCTGGGACTCCCCAGGCACACCACTATGCCTAAAAGACAGTCTTTCCCAAGCTGTTAGAAGTGCAGGCGTAATCACCTGGTCAGATCTTGTCACGGCGGAGGGTGTTCTTCCATGGGAAGTTCTGCGGGCTAAGATCGGGGACTCTTTTTCCCGTTTCAAATTCATCCAACTCCGCTCCTGGTACGACACAGAGAAAGACAATATAGGGGGTAATTGGGAAATTGAGGAAGCTCTCCAGTCTGTCGGCGTTAGGAAGAAAGAGGTAGCCCTCTGGTATAGAGAATTGTTGAATTCAGAAGTCACCACAGTCACGCCACTACACCAGGTTTGGAGTGCATCTGCCTTTGAGGCCCCTGCCGCTGAGCTCTATGAAAGATCTCTTAAATTTCTATATAAGTTTGTTAAGTCGGCCTCACTGAAAAAGAATCACTACTATGTATTAAATAGGTTGTATTTCACGCCCAAAAAAATAGCTAAGTTTGTCCCCCCCCCCCTTTGTGTCCAAGGTGTGATTTAGTAGAAGCCGATGATATACACATGTTCTATGACTGCCCGGCAATTGGCCCCTTTTGGACAAAAGTGGGAGAGACACTTGATAATGTTTTAAAAACAAATATTGGTTTGAACGGGGTGAGGGTAATGTTTGGTTTAGACTTGGAAACTACTAATGAGCTCAGTGAGGATCAGATAGCATTAGCCTTCACTCTAATTATCATTGCCCGTAGAGAAATCTGCATGCTATGGAAAGATCCAGCCCCCCCACTACATGATAAGTGGCTACGGTCTGTTCTTAAAACTGCACGGTTAGAGTTGGGGGATACTCGTAATAGAAATACCACAGTTTGGCTTCCATTGTGGGAATGGGCACTTGAGCTGAGGTTGGTATCCGATTCCGTGTCTGTCCAATGATTACACCGGGTCCCGGGATAAAAGGGCAGCCAGGACGGCTTCGGGTGCAGCATGGACCCAGACCCTGGGCGCACAAGAGAGAAAGGGTTGCTGGTGTCTTTCTTTTGCAAGTACCAAAGGTGAGATGAGGACAAAAAATAAATAAATAAATAAATAACATAATTAATAATGAATTAAAAAATATTATTAATACAAAAAACGAATAAATATGAATTGACTACACACACTTTAACACTATAATATCAACAACACACACCTAAATTAAACTATAATATAATAAAACACAATTAAAAAGTATTTTGAAAATCAAAACTATTACTATTAACAACTATTAATTAAATATTTCAAATGTATTTATTACCCACCGTTTACCGCTTTAAAAGTAAAAAAACACACACAAACATAAACAATTTCCCAAAATAAATATCAAATAATTAACATTAATTACAAACTATATATATTTAATTAAACACAAATTACTTTCCATCCTTTACTCCTATAAAAACCGCAACACACACCTAAAATTAATTACAAAATTACCAAAATGAATCCCAATTAATTAATTAAAATTACAATCAATCATTAATTCATAAATTAAAAATAAATTACTTCCCACCCTTTTACACCTATAAACACAACACATCCCTAAAATTAATTACACAATTACCATATGTAATTACCAATTAATTAACTGCATTAATTAATAACCAAATATTAATTAATTAATAATAAATTACTTTACACAGTTAGCACTATAACATCTCAATTCAATAAATATTAATATATAAAATGTAATCAATACATTTAATATAATTAAATTACTTCCCACACTATTCCCCTATAAACCTATAAAACCGCTACGGAACTAAAAGCGCACAATTCAAATAAAAAAATTAATAACTACAAAAAATGTAACACATATATTCTATATTAAAATACATAACAATAATAAAAAATGATGTTTTAACAACTATACTTTTCCAACCAATATTAAACACTTCGATATTTTTAAAATCGATATTCCTTACCTTAAGTCGATATTCTTGACCACGAAATTCTTGCTGTCAATATTACTGACCCTCGATATAAATGACTCGATATTTGTGCAACTCAATATTTTGTACTCGATATTCTGTCTCTTTACCGGCAGTCCTGAGACATGCCTAAAGGGCTACTTTAGTGGGTTGCACAATAAGTGCTACAGGCCCACTAGTAGCATTTAAGTTACAAGCCCTGTGCACATGTAGGGCACTTTACTAGGGACCTATAAGAAATTTAAAAATGGCAATTGTGGAGAGGCCAATGTTAACATGTTTGAAGCAGAGAGAACATGGATGCTAGCACTGGTTAGCAAGTGGTAAAGTGCCCAGAGTCCTAAAGCCAACAACAAATTCAGCACGAAGTGGAGGAGGAAGGCAAAAAGTTGAGGTGGGCTGTGACCCTGCAGAAATGGAAATTTCCAACACAACCCCCTCCACCCTAAAACTAGGGTAGACTAATCAATACCTTGATGGACTTTCCTGCTTCGGTGGGAAAACATGGACAATGGCCCACACCTGAAGGGGCACTTGTCAGTTCTATGCCTCACTGAACACAGTTGTATCCCTCTGTCTACCCTCTCTTGAGCCAATGAACAGACCCCTGGGGAACCATTCTCCTCATTTGTGGAAATATGTGCAGCACCTAACCTTAATTTACTCACACATGCATCCCAGTAGTCAGGCAGGACCACCATGGCCAACAAAGTGATGTGGCACATTCCACCCCTTGGGTCTGACTTCTCTCCCCAACCCAAGGAAACCTCTGTCCATAAGGACAACATCAACAGAGGCCACTGAAAGTTGTCAGTGTCCAGAGCTAGGTCCAAAAGCCACCCAGAGGTCTCTAACCTCTGTGGTTTCTCAAAGTGGGGGCAGTAGCACTAGGTGTGTTGCACCCTTTTTCCACTTTTCCACTTCTCCTCCCACCATTTTAGGGGTGGAACCCTGAGACTGGCTACTAAGCCCAGGTTCTGAACCCAGAGGCTGAACAGGAGATAGGGATGGCCTCTCCCTCACCATCTTCCTCCATCTTGGTTTCTGTACCCCCTAGAAAACTGAACTGTCAGGGTGCCTGCGGCTACCGCCCCACCATGTTCCCCTGACACCAGGGGCAACTCATTCCCCAGAATGCAGTCTATGGGCATCTGGGGACTAACTATGACCCTCCTCTGTATTACCTCCCCACCCTACTTTAGGGATACCAGGGCCACAGGGTGGAAGAAGTCCTGCCCATGGGCTAGAGTTACCCTACACACCTGGCCTGCGTACTGCACTGGGGAAACTAGACTTTCCACAACCATGGCCCGGCCAGCTCAAGTGTCCTTCGGAGCAGTGACTGGGACCCCATTCACTGTCTCCTGGTGGAAGTGACGACCCCAACCCTCAGGGATCACCAACTCACCCTCTGAATCCACCTCCCAAATAAGGGATATTACGGCATGGAATATGTTCTGCTCCTGGGGATTACGAACCCCTAAGACCACATTGGCCACCCCTGTATCCTCTTTCTTAGGCTGGACAGAGTCCCCCTGCTGGTTTCCTAACTACCACGCACCAGAACCTCCTTCTTGTTTCTCAGAAGGGGCATGAGAACCCTTTCCGCCCCCCTTACACTAGGACCTATTTGTGTCTATCTTGACCTCCCGTCACTCTCCTGCGAGGAGCTTGAACCACCTCTCTTGGGGCCACTCCCAGGTACCTTCCTTGGGACCCTGGTGCTGACCAAGAGTTCCACCTCCTTAGCAAGCTTCCTGATGTTGGTGAACTTACTATCAACAAGGTATTGGCACAGATCTGGAAATCAAGCAGTGTAGTATTTAGTTTACAGACCCTGGGCACATGTAATGCACTTTACCAAAGACTTATAAGTAAATTAAATATGCCAATTGTGGATGGGCCAATGTTACCATGTTTTAAGTAGAGAGCACATACACTTTAGCATTGATTATCAGTGGAAAGTGTCCAGAGTCCTAAAGCTAACAAAAGCGAATTAAGCCCAAAAGGGAGGAGGAAGGCAACATGTTTAAGGGTGACCCTTTAGAAAGGGCCATTTTCAAACATTGTCACATCCAGTAAGTTTCACACCTGCACCCTTTTGCATTTACCAATGCTTGTTTCTGATAGATGGTCACACCTCCAGTACAGTCTCCCAAAACAAGTTTTCAGAAACAACAGGAAACTAATTGTTGTAATCAGTGGCGGCTCCTCCACTAAGGCGAAGAGGCGCTGCCGCACTGCTCTCTGCGCAGTTCAAAATAAAAATAAAATGATAACACAATGTTATTTTCATTGTATTTTTAGTATAGAGCCAGGCTATGGTGTGGCAGGGCTGGGCTCTCGTTAGAGGGAGGAGGAGTGGTGGGCACTCTCTAAATGTGCATGATGGTTTTGCCAGACACCTTGGGCCGGACAAACTGTCATGCATACTTAGCATTTCTCCACCTGGGTGTGTTGCACAGCTGGGTGGAGAATTGTCCCAGGCACTGCCTGAGCAGTCAAACAGGTCACTCAGACCAATCACGATGCAGCTGTCATGGTGTTGACTGCAGCGTCATGATTGGCTTAGGGGAGTCTGTGAGCCTGGGTGCTGTCGGCAGCTGGGACAGAGGGAGGACAGAGGAGAGTTTTTTTCTAATCCCCACCTCCCCCCGCCACCATTCCCCAGCAGCCCCCACTGGCTGTAATGCATCCCCACCCATGTGCCCAATAGATAGAAGTAAAATGCACGTAGGGAAAAAGAAGAGACCTCCTCGTTTTCACATATTTTTGATTTTCTACCCATCCACTCTCAGAGTGAAGGCCCCCTTCTCTGCCAGACAGTTTACCTGAACTGCTGAGCTGTGCATGTACATACCAAGTGAGCCCACCAAGCTGCCTGTACTACGTGCAGAGCCCAGCACTCACGCCAGCGCCATGTGTGCACCTGCCCCTGTGTGCAGAAGTGGAAGCACACAGTTCCGGTGCTCTGTGACCACAACATGAAAAACTGCACCACCTGACTGTGTCCTCTTCCTGCTGCTTCTTCACTCTGCTGCTTACCTTTCTCACTGACAATTAATCATCTCCTTCCTGCTGCTTCTCCTTTCAGTTCCCTGAACCATGGCAATGTCGTTATGTATTCATACCATTTTCTTAAATTATATCGTGTTTTTTGCACAATAACACACTATTAAAAAAGTAATTTCATATTGTCTACTGCTGAGGCTTGCAGACTTCAGACGTGTTTTGCCACTAAAGTTATCATTTTTAATAGAAGGCAAATCTTTTGTCGAGTATCTTACTCATTGCTCCATTTAGTAGATCAGGGTTGTGTGTATAATGCAAACTTTAATCTTTTATTGCAAGATGTTTCTTTACATATCAATTTATGTATTTAGGTAAAAGTGTTTCAAGAATAAAAACAGTTAAGCGACTGGTCTCTGCGTTGTATTGCAACCATTGATCCATCGCTATGAAATATTTGTGTATAGATTTAAAAAGATGCAAACCGAGCTTTAGGTGTTAAGCTAAAGGGACATACTTACAACATTAGCGCCGCGGCTGGATTGCAGTAGTAACTGGGGTTGCGAAAGTCCTTCCCGTACACTTGTGCTGGGTCTCCTGGTGTTACTATATCAGGCCCAGCCCTGGAGCCATCTGCTGATGTGAGCTTGGCTGCGCCCAAGGCGGGATTCCTGGCTTTTGAATGTCATTCCCGCGCTGTGGCATCCGTGCCCTTGTCAGATCTACTTTCTTGGCTCCTTTCCTGTCTTTTCTTGGTGGCCGGCTCGCACGTCTTGCGAACATTCAGTAGTATCTTGTTGTCTTCCTTTGATGTCTTTTTTCCCTCTGATTGACAGTAATTTATTTCCTCTAATAGGTCTAATAATTGTTAGACTGCCTTTACCTGCAGTGAACATGCCTGCTGTAACGCCGCATAGATGCCAGTGCTTAGCCTTCAGGGCCTGCTGCGACGGCGTCTATTATGCAGACTCAGAAATAGTCCACTCGCGGTTTAAGTGACTTATTTATTTCCCTTTGTGTGCGCTTCCAAAATTGCTCTATTTCAGGAGGAACGGTGCTCTGATAACAATGTGTCCCTCATAAATGTGTCCTGAGATGATAGGCAGCATTCCAGTGTTAGAACAAAGGAGAGTTTCTCCACTTGATTATGAGATATGCATGCCGCATATTTGAGACTTTACAGCTGTTCGGTGGTGTCAGACTCGCTGCCCCTTTTAGCAAGAATGATGATCGCAGCGTTTGATCTGATGGACCGTAAAGAAGCCGCAGCAGCGTAATGCGAGGAAGAACTTTGTACACACAATTGTCATCATCCCTCTCGGCCTAGAAAATTATGTTCATAACAGGCTAAATATATTCGCAATTGTGCTCAAGCCCGGCCCGCGTGTAGCCGCGGGTCGTAGGATGTCTGACGTGCACGTATTTCCTTCTTGTGTTACTGTTGTCATTCTTTGACTTTTCCTCAGACCACAGTAAGTGATTGACTTCTCTGAACTAAGTGCCCCACAAGCTATGAATAACTTTAACTCGATACAAATTCTTTAAACTCCAAGGGGCATATTTACAATAAGTGGCGCATCCCTGCATATCAGCAGGGATGCGCCAATTATTGTGCGCCATGCCTCCGCCACCATGGATGCGCCGCATTTACAATGCCGCAAGCGGCACAGATGCGTTACGCATCTGTGCCGTAAAAGTGACGCATTGCTGGAGTTTCATCGCAAGCGCGACGCAGCTCCAGCAATGCTCTGGGGGGCCCTATCTTGTTAATGCTGTGTCAATCCTTACGCCTGCTTCAAGCAGGCGCAGGGTTTTGACGCAGCATGGGCCCCAAAGTGACTGAGTGAAATCTTGTAGATTTCACTCAGCCACTTTTAGAAGGCGTTCCTGCGCCGGAACGCCCCTCCCAGCGCAGGAATGCCTCCTTCTGGCGCAGGGCTTTACAACGTGACGCATCTCCCAGATGCGTCACGTTGTAAATACACCGCACCATGGCGCATCTTTTGCGCCGCCGCTGCATCACAAAAGTGACGCAACGACGGCGTAAAAGACGCACAAGGGGCTTGTAAATCTGCGCCCAAATTTCACATGCTTTATTAGAGCCCAACTCAGTTTGTTCTCCACTGGTCTCTGTGCACCCAGTTTGTTGTGGGCTGCAGTAGCAAAATCACAAAAAGCCTGCCCCTTGTGTTTGCTGGGGATACAAACCATTTGGAACCAGGTGGCACTCAAGATAGACAGACACATGGGCATCTGCAGAAATTTTTCCTGGTGGTGGCTAACCTGGCAAACGAAGGGGCGTGGCTAATGTTAATCAATAGGGGCGGGGCTAAAATGGCAAATAATCAGGATCAGGTAATGCTTAGGCCAAGCTGAGAAAAAAAAGTGGTGAATTCTGCATTTGAAACTGGACAACAATTAGAGCACACTTATGAACCCTAATATTACCCCCCTGCCCCTTAAAACTCATACATTCCCTGATCCCAAAAAATTAGCCCCCTGGCACCCCATAACCCATACCCGCCCTGACCCCTAAAATTGTCCCCCTGGTACCCCAAAATCCATACTCGCCCTGAACCCTAAAATGTCCCCCTAGTAACCCAAAACCCATACCCAAGCTGAACCCTAAAATTACCCTGGCACCCCAAAACCCATATCCACCCAGAACCCTAAAATTTCCTTTGGCACCCCTAAACCCATACCCACCCTGGACCCTAAAAAATTTTTTTTTATTTTTTTTTTATTTTTGGAGATTTATAGAGCGCATGGCTGCCCGAGAGCGTCCCAGCGCTAATTGAAATCCACTATCAACTCCAGAGGAGGGGACCGGTGGGAAAAAAAGAGATCAAGGGAACAGCCATGTCTTCAGGGATTTGCGGAAAGATAGGAGGTTAGGTTGGGCCCGAAGGTCAGGTGGAAGGGTATTCCACATCTTGGACGCCTGGAATGAGAACTGTCGGCCACCAGAACGTGTTTTTTTGATGTTAGGTATTTTAGTCAGGGGGGCATAGGTTGAGCGTAGGGTTCTGGTTGTCGTGTGGGGAGTCACGAGCTCTTTCAGGACCGGGGGGGCTTTTCCATGCAGGATTTTGTGGGTTAGGCACATGGCCTTGAACTGCACCCTTTGTTCAACCGGGAGCCAGTGAAGCTCCTTGAGCGCAGGTTTGGCGGAGCAGCGTTTTTTGGTGCCAGTGAGAATTCTGGCGGCCGCATTTTGCACCACCTGCAGCCTTGAGATGACTTTTTTTGGGGAACCAAGATATAGGGCGTTGCCGTAGTCAAGTCTAGACAAAATGAGGCCCTGCATGACCAGTTTTCTTGATTGGAATGGTAGGAGTGGGAGAATTTTACGGATGGAGCGGAGCAGGCCAAAGCAAATTCCTGCAGTTTTCTTGGCCTGCGTGTTGAGAGTAAGTTTGTCATCCAGCCAAATCCCCAAACTCTTGATATCAGTTTTGGGGATTGGTGGTGGGCCCATACTGGAAGCCAGAAAGATTCCGGGCGGAAGTGGGATTGGTTGCCTAGTACCATTAGCTCAGTTTTTTCCCCGTTGAGCTTTAAGTGGGAGTCGCTCATCCAGCTGACTATATTCTCCAAGCAAGAATACAGATCAATGGTGGGGGGTTCTGACTGGCTAAGGGAGACGACCAGCTGTGTGTCGTCCGCGTATGTCAAAAGTTTAATGCCATATGGGACGACGATTTGTTCAAGAGGTGCCATGTATACGTTGAAGAGTGTAGGGCTCAATGAGGAGCCCTGGGGCACTCCGCAACGTATAGGGGTTTCCCTGGAGATGCAATCTCCCTCTGCCACCTGAAAAGAGCGGTTATGGAGGAAGGATTTTAGCCATTCAAGGGCCTTCCCAGTGATGGCGAGGTTTTCCAGGCGCTGGGCAAGGATGCCATGGTTGACGGTGTCGAATGCTGCACTGAGGTCCAGGAGGATCACTGCCACTGATCCTCCTGCATCAATGATTTTCCTGGTTTCTTCGACTACCGCCACCATAGCCGTTTCTGTCCCTTGGCCCGGGCGGAAACCAGTTTGGGAGGTTTTTAGCAGCTCATTGGACTCCAGATAGTGTGAGAGCTGGGAGTTGATGTATTTTTCCGCTAGTTTACTAATGCCTGGGAGGAGTGATATTGGTCTGAAGTTGGCCAGGTTTTGCGGGTCAAGGGGTCAAGGGTTGGTTTTTTTATAAGTGCTTTCACCACCGCTTTTTTCCAACTTGTGGGCACAGTTCCAGATTCAAAAGAGGCGTTGAGTAGGTTGGTCATGGGTGGAAGGATGCTCGGGGCAATCTGCTTCAGATGTCTCACCGGGGCTGGGTCATGAGGCGATCCGCTTTTGAGGGCTTGTAATATAGGGCCAAGCGTTTCCGCGTTAATGAGTTGGAACTTGCTTAGCCCAATGTCTCTGTTCTGATGTTGGGAGGAGGGACGGGGGGAGGGGTCTGTAGGAGAAAGAGGCGGAAGTTGTTTGAGTATAGTTTGTATTTTTGAGTCGAAGAAATTGGCTAACTCATTGCAGTGTTCGATTGAAGGGTCTCGCACAGCTGGGGGGGTGGGGGGTTTTAGAAGCTTTTTCAGGGTGAGAAACGTCTCCCTCGACGAACTTGCTGCTTTGCTAATTTTCTCACTGTAAAAGGAGATTTGTGCGTTTTTAAGAGCTTTTTTATAGTTAAGAATCGTCAATCTGTAGTTGTTTTTGCTGATGGGATTAAAGTCTTTTCTCCAGACTCTTTCTGCTCTCTTGCAGATTTTCTTTAAAAGGCGGATTTCTTGGGTAAACCATGGGGAGGTTGCTTTAGTCCTTGGTTTACGATGAGGTTTTATTGGGAGAGCTTTGTCTAGAGAATTGATGACCATGGCACCGGAATGGGGGGCCTGGTCACAAGATCCTGGAAATTACAGAATATGGGTCGAGCAAATGCCCACGGTTATGAGTGGGGAGGGAGTTCTGTAGGTGAAGTTGGTGAGCTGCCAAGTCTTGGATTAGCTATGAGGCCGTGTTGTCTTTGCAGTCTTCAAAGTGGACATTAAAGTCTCCTAGGATGAGGAAGTTGGTTCGGGCGCTCGATCTAGCCAGGGAGCATTCTAGGAGGGAGTTAATAAATGTTCCCATGGTACCAGGGGGACGGTAGATAAGGAGTCCGGAAAGAGAAGAGCAAGGGGAAATTTGCAGAGTAAAGTGGATGTTTTCACAGTCTAACAGAGGACTGTCAAGGAAACGGCATGGCATTGAATCCTTGGAGATGACAGCAATGCCTCCACCTCTGCCTTTAGGACGGTTAAGATGTTGGATACCGAATCCTGGGGGAAGGGCTTGGACTATGTCGGCGTCTGAGTCAGGCGTCAACCACGTTTCTGTAAGAAACAGTATTTCTAGGTTATGGTCTGCAATGAGCATATTTATTTCAGAGGCGTGTTTGGGCAGTGATCTGCAATTGATCATTGCCATGTTTATAGTCGTCTGGGTGGGGACGTTGAAGATAGAAGGGGTGAATTTGAAAGAACAGTGTGGACAGTGGGTAAAGCGAGAGTCTCCTTTCAGTACATGGGAGCTTGGCGATGGAACGGGCCTGTTGAGATGGCGTAAAGCATCTCCTGAATAAGTAGACCTTATCTCAGGCCTCTTGCCTGGCTCCTGGCGTGTACTGGCGCGGACGGGCGCAGACGGGCCTGCCTTAGGCGCGCCTTCGGCGCGCAAACGGCGCTCCCGCTGCGCTCGTCCGCTGCGCTTGCGTGGAAGGCACATTAGAGGGGAGAAGGGATGGGCGTGGCCTATCCGGTGGGCGTGGCCTCGTGACTGGCGATGGCGGCCGTCAGAACAACTTCACGAAGCAGCGCTAAGTCTGCTGCCTGCGAGCAAAGCGAATGTCAGGGGCCCAGCAAGAGCTCAGGGTAGGTATATAAGTTTTAAAACAATGTCACAAACAGTAATAAACAGTTTTAAAATATCGTAGCAAAACCTCCGGCTTCCGCCTCAGAGGTAGTGTTTTCCAAAGGGCGCACTTGTATTCAGTGCTTTTATAGGCTGGAAAGTGGGCGTGGCCTATCCGGTGGGCGTGGCCTCGCGACTGGCGATGGCGGCCGTCAGAACAACTTCACGAAGCAGCGCTAAGTCTGCTGCCTGCGAGCAAAGCGAATGTCAGGGGCCCAGCAAGAGCTCAGGGTAGGTATATAAGTTTTAAAACAATGTCACAAACAGAAATAAACAGTTTTAAAATATCGTAGCAAAACCACCGGCTTCCGCCTCAGAGGTAGTGTTTTCCAAAGGGCGCACTTGTATTCAGTGCTTTTATAGGCTGGAAAGTGGGCGTGGCCTATCCGGTGGGCGTGGCCTCGCGACTGGCGATGGCGGCCGTCAGAACAACTTCACGAAGCAGCGCTAAGTCTGCTGCCTGCGAGCAAAGCGAATGTCAGGGGCCCAGCAAGAGCTCAGGGTAGGTATATAAGTTTTAAAACAATGTCACAAACAGAAATAAACAGTTTTAAAATATCGTAGCAAAACCTCCGGCTTCCGCCTCAGAGGTAGTGTTTTCCAAAGGGCGCACTTGTATTCAGTGCTTTTATAGGCTGGAAAGTGGGCGTGGCCTATCCGGTGGGCGTGGCCTCGCGACTGGCGATGGCGGCCGTCAGAACAACTTCACGAAGCAGCGCTAAGTCTGCTGCCTGCGAGCAAAGCGAATGTCAGGGGCCCAGCAAGAGCTCAGGGTAGGTATATAAGTTTTAAAACAATGTCACAAACAGAAATAAACAGTTTTAAAATATCGTAGCAAAACCTCCGGCTTCCGCCTCAGAGGTAGTGTTTTCCAAAGGGCGCACTTGTATTCAGTGCTTTTATAGGCTGGAAAGTGGGCGTGGCCTGTCCGGTGGGCGTGGCCTCGCGACTGGCGATGGCGGCCATCAGAACAACTTCACGAAGCAGCGCTAAGTCTGCTGCCTGCGAGCAAAGCGAATGTCAGGGGCCCAGCAAGAGCTCAGGGTAGGTATATAAGTTTTAAAACAATGTCACAAACAGAAATAAACAGTTTTAAAATATCGTAGCAAAACCTCCGGCTTCCGCCTCAGAGGTAGTGTTTTCCCCTTGCACCCCAAAACTCATACCCACCTTGAACCCTAACATTATCACTGCCACCCTAAAACCCATACCCACCCTGAACCCTAAAATTACCCCACTGCCATTCCAAAAGCTGAACGCTACGGGGCAGATTTACAAGCCAACTGGCATGGGTGCAAATTCAGTACAGTGAGTGTAAAAATTCAGGACAAAGGGTCAAAATTCGGGACAAAAATTCAGGACAAAAGGTAAGGTTTACAGACATATACTATTGCGCAACCTTCTCTGATGTAAGTATGTAAATAGACAACTACTAAAGTACAAGTGAAAATAAGTTTATATTAGGTTGAGACAATTGTGCACTTCATGGTTTGTCCGTATACGTGCAGCTTTAAGCAAATGTACAGGTCTTTTTGTGGTAACAAAACCGCCCCCACCTTTCCAGCTCCCAGAGAAAACACCTGTACCCGGTCCGGCCAGTCTTGCCTTGATACCACCCTCCAATTGTGCCCCTCATCTTCCATAGACCCTCTCTCATGTGTATTTAATTTCTTCTATAGTGCTACTCATCCCAAGTATGCGGGGCAGAGTTTTGGAGTGCGCTACAACACACACATATTATAAAGAGACAATCACTCATATAAATGGGAAAGTCAATGTATAGGAAATGTTGCTTAAGATAATGGGGCTTACAATGTGGAATCATACTTTCATCCATCATTCAGTCTTTCACCATTCATTCTGTCCTTCCATCTGTGTGCCCAACAATGTCATATTCACCCATTTACAAACCTATCCATCACGTTTCCTTCCATCCATCATTTCACTTATCTATCCCTCAATCCACCCTTTTACTCATCCATCATCCATCCATCTACCCTTTCACCCTATCCATCCATACACTCATACATCCACTCTTCCACCCATCCATCCATTAACTCATCCATCCAGCCATTTTCCCATCCTCTTCCTCTTTCAATTCTCTTCACTTAGCCATCCATCCTTCCATCCACCGACCCATCCATCTACTCATCCACTCATGAATCCATCCATTGAACCTATCATTCATCCATCCTTTCACTCATCCATCCACCCTTTCACTCCTTCACTCATTGCTCCATTCTTTTGTCCATCTACCCGCCCTTTCACTCACTCATCCAGACTTACATCCACCCTTTCACTCATCCATCCATCCATTCACCCTTTCACTTATCAATTCATCAATCCACCCTTTCACTTATCAATTCATCAATCCATCAATCATTTCACTCATCCATCCACCCATTCACTCGCCCGTCATCCACCCTTTTACTCATCCATCCATCCATCGTTTCACTCATCTATCCAGCCAGCCAGCCAGCCACCCATCCCTTCACTTACTTACTCACTCACCTTTTCACATTAATTATGAGACCTATCAAGAACTCCACCCTTGCTGTAGCTCCTAAAGCAAGGGGTGGGGTGAAGCAGGGTTCACTATGCCCCTGCACATAGGCAATCTGAAAAAGTGGAAGGCATGAGTCATGCATGATGCACAGTGCCTTGACGTGGGGAGACTGACATGGTGTTGTTTCCAGAGCATTAAGTGGGATGAAAAAACTAGGGGGGTCTCTCCAAAAGGGTGTTTGATGTAATAAAATGTGTGACTTAAAACACATAAGCTAAAAATCTGTGCTTAATATATTGTGCTGCCCGACTGGTATTTTTGTTGCTTCTGTCATTGCATCCAGATATATAATACAACAAGTAACGTTACACTTGGAACAAGTAACGTTACACCTACAAAAAGCCAGAACTATTGGCTTTGCCTATGGTTGTTAGTTGCATAAAATTAAAAAGCAGCAATCATGGCTGGTATACTATAACTATAATCCTTTCCTTTCAACTTCTTTCACTGCCTTCCTTTGGCTAACTGGATTCTCACCTAGCAGCAGCATGGGCGTTTTTGCACTTCCATGTGACAGAATGCCCTGCCCTGGACTGAGGCTGCAGGAGGCCAACACATGCTGTGCCAGCCCAGACTGACCCATTGTCATTCTGTATGTGGTAATTAGCCCCACACAGAATGATAATGGGCGGGGTGGAGCTGCTCTTGTGCACAGGGGAGTGTGAGGCGGCCCCATCAGGGAGCTGAGGCCTTTTGCAGGGAACAGCTCTGTTCCCTGCAATTCCTAAAATTAAGGCAGACGGTTGGATGGTGTCCTGCCTGAGGATGAGCCCCGGCATCAGGCCTCCCTCCGGGATGCATTTATGCACATGGGCGTGCGCAGGGTGGGGCAAGGAGAGGCGCTCCAGGGGGGGCAAGCGTCCTTCCTTGCCCCCCCTGCGGACACCCATGAACAGACACACTATAAGTTGGGGCTTGTAGAGCAGAGCTGCCTTACTGACCGTTGACTAGCTAATTTTGCACAGAGATACCCGCTCTTTTGAATTGCTCCAAGATAAATTCAAATTATCTGCCCACCACCGGTGCAGATATGTCCAACTGCAAAACTGCTGACGGGATTGCCAGGGGCCACCCCCATGGGATATGGTAGACTCTCCTGTACAACGTCACCTGGCACGCTGGGGGGGTCGCACCGGGGTGTGATGGCAGGGTTAGACAATCTGTTAATATCCCACAGATGTGCTAATAAACCATATCTCGCCAGACTGTGAGACTCCTGGCAGAGGACATAGCAGATAGACAACACTGAATATGACTGGGCCATACTTTTGGAGGACCTGGACAAAGGAGTCTGGGAAGCCAGAATGAAACTGTGTCTTTTTAAAACATTACAAGACTGGTACTGGACCCTGCATACACTCCATTAAACAGGCCTACTTCACCATTCCAAATGTTGGAGGTGTGACCATACATTCTTACTAACTGCCCGTAAATACAGCTACTTTCAAAGCAGTTGGAATATACCTTTAATGGGATCCTGCATTTTCCTCTGCCCTTTCCGAGAAAAAATGATCATATTACATGCAGGTGAATGTGCTTTGTGTCTAAGTTCAGAGAAGGGTTTTGTTATAAGGAAACCTCCTCTGCAATCTATTGATTTTCCGTCTAGAGCTTGGGAGAAAGTTAGCATCGACCTGGTGAGTCAGCTCAATAGAAGGTCACGGTTGTTTCGCGTTGGTTGCAATGGATTCATACTCCAAGTGGCCAGAAGTAAAATTTGTACCAGAACCAAGTGCTGAAGCAGTTATTGAATTCCTTAGAGAGATTTTCCTTTGGGAGGCTAATCCTCAGAAGAAGAGGTTGATAGTTTTTTAAATCTGGTGATGTCAAGCATTTAAAGACGTCCCAGTATCATCCCCAAAGTAATGGTCAAGTGGAACGCATGAATAGGGTGCTAGTACATTGTGATCAGTGTGTTGTATTCAATGCAGTGAGGTCAATGTTGTGGTTCTACCGGACCAGTCCACAATCTTTTACTCACATTTCTCCATTTTAAATGTTATGGGGTAGGAAACCTGCCACCAAAGTGTGCCCAGGTTGGATGAGCAAGTGGGTGATCATTGGTGTGGATTTGGATGAATGGGAGGCAATGGAAAAAGAAAAGTGACTGAAGCTAAAATTAAACAAAAGGAACATTCAATCATAATTGGGTGAAGGATGCAAATTTCTGTGTTGGTGAAAGACTGTTCATTAAGAAAGGTAGTTATTGTCAGGAAGGAAGGTGAAAAGTTTGGTGGACTGTTGTGGGCAAAGTGTGTGGTAATGCGATTAGAGTCAATAGTGCAAATTGAGGGAATGTGGCAAGAGTGTTTAGGTCCTGACAAGGAAACATTTCAGACATTTTGGAAGTGACCCGTGAGAATGAAGATTCTATTGTTTCAGATTCAGCTATTGGTAACAAGAGTGGCATGCTGTGCAAATACAATGTGTACGAATCCAACGGGTTGGAAAAAAACATTCCAGAGGTTCGCAGGAGTGGCCACTGTAGACAGATTCCACACAGGTTCAGGAGGTAGTCTGAGGTTCATGATCAGCTTGTGGGGAATATTTAGATAGATAATTGCTTTGGTTTAATATATTTTATTGATCCCAGTTTAATATGTTTAATTTAAATGTGTATACTTCTGTTTTTGTTTTGTTTTATTATGTTGTTTTTATCATTAAAATTAGATTATATTTATTTATATTTATTTATACAGGATTTGTAGTGCGCATGGCTGCCTCAGCAACGAGGCGTCCCAGCACAACCAGAGACCAGAGAAGCACAGGGGAGTACAACAAGCAGCCTTTAATTAAATGGTGGGGAACAACAATGTCTTTACTGACTTCCGGAACGTCAGATGATTAGATATGATTCGGATGTTAGCTGGGAGGGAGTTCCAAAGTTTGGCCGCCAAAAAGCCAAACGAGCGCCCCCCCGCCCTGGCTTTCCTCACTCGTGGGACCACAGCCAGTCCGCAATTGGCGGATCACAAAGCGCACCCGGGCAAATAGGACTTCAATAGACCCGATAAGCCAATCGGGGCTTGGTGCATCAAGATTTTGTACGCGAAGCACAGCACCTTAAAATGAATGCGAGCTTCAATGGACAACCAGTGCAGTTTAGAAAGCACAAGGGTCACCGATTGTGATCTAGGAAGCGCTACTAGCATCCGTGCAGCCGCATTCTGGACCCTCTGGAGGCGTTTAATACTCGCTCTGTTGGCGCCCAGATATACCGCATTGCCGTAATCAAGCCTCGCAAGAATGGATGCTTAGAATAGTAGTTCATTTTTTATATGGGGGATGAGTAAATGTAGTGTTCATGAGATACTGTGTTGGTTCTGACGAGGTCATGCATTGGAACCTGAGTGAATAATGTGTGGGAAGTTATGTTGGATTCCTTGTCAGTTGGTGGGGTAGCAGCTGGCAGTGCAACATTGATGAGTACAGCTGATTACAATAAATAAACAATGTGATACAGTTAATCGCGGTGTTATCGTTATTGGTCCTGGAACCACTACAATGAGGAGGAATGAACATGCGAAGTGTGTGATAGTGAGCTGTCTTAACCTTTAAGGATAGAGTACTATGTAGGGCTGGGTGTAGTTTGCGAAGTAGCGCTACGCGAAGCTACGCAAAGTGCACTTCGCACTACGCGAGCTATGAGTAGCACTACGTGAACTGCGTAGTACCTTGTTTGCACTGTGCAAGATGCCGTTTTCAATGATTGCACAGTGTTGACCAGCATCTGGCACTGAGCAATCATTGAAAACGGCATCTTGCACAGTGCGAGCTGTAGTTTTCTGCCGGTAGAGTAGATTTTTACTTCGAGTGGCAGGTTTCTCAATGAGGACTGGTAGTTTCTCTTCGCGAGAGGTCACAAGCATACGCGACCACTTGCAATGAAAAACCTGACCTCCCCGCGTTGAGAATCTCGCCGGGAGATTTATTTTCCACGCTCGGCAACTTGATGTTGCTGATCACGAACGAGGAAAAAGTTTTGCCATGATGTCATTTTGCTTGCTCGCGGACGCCAACTTGACGGTGAGGACTGCGAGCAAGCAAAAAATGACCGCTGCACTATGCTACGCATGTTTGCACTGTGCTACGTGCAGTTTGTGTAGTGTGAAGTAGTGCAAATTACGCGAGCGTAGCGTAGTGCTTTGCCCAGGGTTAGTATTATGTGGCCAGGTCTCTTCTTGAGGACAGATGCGCCTCCTCCAGATTTTTTTATTGCTTAGTTATGCCAATGAGTTAAGAATTTTATAAACAACAGGCATAGTATCATGATAGATAGAAAGGGCATCATCTCCAAGTCTCATCTCTGTGATGAAGAATAGGTCTAGCTTTGGGTTAGGGATGTGGTCAAAATGACGGTTCCAGTTCTTGATGAAGTAACATGCACTAAGGAGTGTGCATAAAAAGGGACTAAATAGGGCTTGGAAGGCGTGGTAAGTTAAAAGATTGCAGCTACTGCCAGGAGGAAGTAGGACAGACAAGGACACAGAGGGGAAGTGGCAAGTGGTGTCAGAAGGAGTGACAGGTAGTATGTGCTCATAAATGAAGGTTGAATAATAGGTGAGGAAGGGAGAAGAGAAGAGGTAATGGCAATGGGCATTTACTAGAGGTAGAAACTGATAGAAGGTGCAGGGGCTGATAAGATGCTCTTTTGTCTCCAGAGGCTTTAATCAAAAAAGAAGGGGAGGAAAAAAGGGCTAAAGTGGGTCATTGAAGAGCTTAGCATTGTATGTTGAAAAGGTTAAGATGAGATGCCATATATGGGCAGGGGGATGGAAGTAGATACATTGCTGATAAGGAGGCATATGTGAGACTGTCATCTTTGTGAGATACTTCACCTTGTACAGAGTTACAGTACAAAATGAAAAGTTGAGAGCTAGTGATTGAATTAATGCAACGGGATGTCAAAAAGAGGTGCAATGGTGCTAGTATAGTCCGATGCACAGAATCAAGTTAGAGGAGATGAAGAAGGAATGTAAGGTACTGAGAGATTAAGACATTGCCAGGAAAGCACAAGTGCATGTGTCCTCATTAACATATACATTTATAAAGGGCACGCTGTCCTGTGCATTACTTGCCAGTGAATAACAGATGTTCATTGTTACCCAACTCAATTTTACGCCATTCAACAATCTCATAAAGATGAAAGGCTGAGTCTGTCCACTTGAATTCAGACTTGGGACCATGGGGCCAAGTGCATTTCTTTACAGTGGATGCAGTAGTTTATTGAGCTATCAGACCCTTGCTCAGGACATCTGGTTACTGAGGGACAGGTAGGTCTGAGTAGTTGCTAGACCTGTTAGGCTGAAGACGTAATTCCCCCAAACCTTTTGTCTTCATCCTTCATTTTTTGCTGACCTCATTTTTGCTGGCGTTGGGAATCTGCACACTTTACCACTGCTACCCAGTGGTAAAGTGGATGTGTGCACTCCTTAAAGTGTACTTATACCCAATTGGCATATTATATTGACTTCTAAGTCCTTAGTAAAGCAGTACTATGTGTACTCCCTTCCTGTAAATTAAATGCTACTAGCAGGCCTGCAGCACTGCACTGATTATGCCACCCACCTAAGTAGCCCTTTGAACATGTCTTAGACCTGCCATTGCAGCCTGTGCATGCAGTTTTAAACTGCAATTTTTACCTGGCATAAAAACCTTTTGCCAGGCCCAAACCTTCCTTTGCATACGTCATCCCGAGGTTAGACCCAGGACAACCCGGAGGGCAGGGTGCAGTGTATTTATAAATATTGGCCTCAGACACCAACTCTTGAGTACACTTCTGGACCTGTGAAGATTCTGCCATGATGAAGCCTGCAGTTCTGTTGAAAGGTCTGCCACTCTGTTCAACTGCTGCTCTGCTGGACTGCTTCCCTCACTGGAGTTCTGCCCTACTGCCCTCCTGCCTGAGTCAGATGGATTGGACCTGCACCTGAACCCAGGACTCGCAGAGTGACTCCAAGGGCTAGTCTGATGGCCTCCTGTTCATAGCCACAGGGACATAGCAGGTTTCCATTACCTAAGCCAGTACCCAGATCCAGCTGGAGCAAGTCCCTGACCCCCAAGTGGTGCCCCTCAGGTCTTGAACACTTTCTGTTGCCTCAGAGAGGCTAAATGTAAGCTTTTAGGCTCTTTGTGACCATGAACAGGACAGGCCCATTGGTGCCAAAAACCTTCAATCAATCAATCACAGGCTTGCAAAGCATAACTACTCACCCTTAAGGGTCTCAAGGCGCTGGGGGGAGAGATGCAAGTCAGTCAAGGCATTGTGGTTCAGCTGAAGATCCAGGTCTTAAAGTACTTCCTGAATTGATGCAGTGACATTGATTGCCTGAGGTGGAGAGGCAGGGTGTTTCAGATTTTTGCTGTGAGGCAAAAAGGAACCTGCCTCCAGCTGTGGTCTTGTGAATATGTGGGATGGTAGTCAGGGGCAGTTCGGTGGAGTAGAGGTCACCGGTGGGTAAGTGGAATGCAAGGCGGGGGTTAGTGGCCGATCCTGCATCATGTAGGGCTTTGTAGGTGTGTGTGAGGAGCTTGAAGGGGATTCTTTTGTTGACTGGGAGCCACTGGAGGTCCCTTAGGTGGCTGGTGATATGGTTGCAGCAGGAGAAGTTGAGGATAAGTTTGGCAGATGCGTTCAGGATGTTCTGCAGTTTCTTGAGGAGTTACTTGGTGATACCGGCATTGAGTGCATTGCCATAGTCGATTTTGCAGCTGATGTGGTCGTGGGTTACCGCCTTTCTGGACACATTAGGGATAATTTGCAGATCTTTCAGAGCAGGGGTACCATGTGAAAATAGGATGATGAGATGATGTTGATCTGGCGACCCATGGTGGTCTAGAATGATGCCGAGGTTCCACACATTGTCTGTGGGTGTGGGGGAAGTCCCAAGTATTGCGGGCCACCAGGAGACCCAGGCTGAGAGGGTGAAGGCCATGTTGAGGACTTCAGTCTTCTCTGACTTGAGCTTGAAGTGACTGTTTTTTTTCCCAGGTGGCGACAACCTTCATCCCGTTGTGAAAGTTGTTCTTGGTGACGGTTGGTTCACTGGTGAGGGAGAGAATCAGATGGGTGTCGGTGGCATAGGAGACAATGTTGAGTCCATGGTTCCTGATGATGGCTGTGAGCGGGGCCATTTAGATGTTGTAAAGTGTGAGGCTCAGGGAGGAGCCCTGAGGCACTCCACAGCCGATCTCTGTAGGTTCCAAGAGGAATGCAGGTAGTCTGAATTTCTGTGTTCGGCCGGTGAGGAAGGAGCGGATCCATTCCAGGGCTTTGTTGTGGATGCCAGCGTCATGGAGCTTTGTGCATAGGGTGCAGTGGGAGACGGCATCAAAGGCAGCCGAGAGGTTCAGGAGGATGAGCGCTGCTGTTTCGCCTCTGTCAATGAGGGCGCGGACGTCGTCTGTGGGGGGGAGGAGGGCGATCTCAGTGCTCTGGTTACTTCGGAAGCCGGATTGGGAGAGGTCCAGGATGTGGTGTGGTTTGATCCATCAATCATATTATTTGTAAAGCGCACTACTTACCCGTAAGAGGCTCAAGGCAATAGGGAGTGGGGGATGTGGCTACTGCTTGAAAAGCCAGGTCTTGAGGAGTTTTCTGAAGGTCAGCAGGTTTTGGGTCTGCCTTAGGTGGATGGGGAGGATGTTCCAGGTCTTGGAGGTGAGGTGGGAGAACGATCTGCCACCGGAGGTCGCTCTTCGGAAGCAGGGGACTGTGGCAAGGGCGAGGTTGGCGGAGCGGAGCTGGTGGGTGGGGGTGTAGAAGCTGAGTCATCTGTTGAGGTACGTTGGTCCGGTGTTGTGGAGTGCCTTGTGGGCGTGGGTGAGGAGCTTGAAGGTTATCCTCTTGTTGATGGGGAGCCAGTGCAGGTCTCTCAGGTGGGGTGTGATGTGGCTTTGGCGAGGGATGTCGAGGATCAGGCGTGCAGAGGCGTTCTGGATGCGTTGGAGCCATGTGTCTACCATATCTAGAAAAATGGCATTAACGAGAGTCACCAAACCGAAAGATACCAGAATGGTATTAGTGTCTAAATTTTCCACACAAAGTGCCATATACAAGAGGATAATTCTTAAACATTGGTGTATACTTGCATCTGAACCTGAATTCAATGATTTGTTCAAAACACCACCTATCTTCGCCTATACACGAAATAACAATTTGAAAGAGATTCTCTCAAAAGCACCTGTAACTCGCGTGGAATCTAAGGGCACCCGCCCCTGTTTAAACTGCAATAGTTGCAACAATGTAATAAAAGGTAATACCATCAGCCACCCCATGAAGGGGCACAACATCAAACTGAATGTGAATGCAACCTGTGACTCTTCTAATCTTATCTATCTCCTCAAGTGCCCATGTGGGAAAATCTATATTGGGAAAACTGAAAGGAAAATAAAAACACGTTTGAATGAACATAAATCAAACATCCGCACCAAAAATGAAAAATCGAATATTGCTATGCACTTTTTGGAATTTAAACACAGTATTGCCCAACTCAAATACATGGTACTAGAAATCGTTACCAAAAAAGAGGGGAAAGACAACAACAAAATGTTACTTTAACGTGAGACTGTATGGATATATCGTTTACAGTGTATACAACAAAGAGGCAGAGTGATCCGTTTGGATCAACAGGGCGAAAGTACCACTCAGAGTGAGTGGAAGGTCCAGCCACAGTCCGTGCCCTGCACAAGTATTGATCAAAAAAGTTGGACAAGGCTGTTCCTGGAAAGGGGAGTATGTGAGTGGGTGTGTAGGTCACCAAGGAGAGGAGGGGGAAGAGTGGTGGTTAACGTGTGTAATCCTACCACTGGGTATCCATTGTGTTGGATATGGTTGACTCACACACCTTTGCAGGTGTCATGCTTCATCATAGGCAGTGCTCCTCGTTGGGCAGGCGGTGCAATGCCCAATGGGCTCATCTCAAAGAGGGGCTCTTTAGCGGAGATCTTTTCATCCAACTGCCTATGGGTGAAGTGCGGGTGTAGGGCCAGAGGGTTGTAGACAGGAAGTGGATTAAAATGGAGCAAAGGGTACCTGAGACTATTTTATTCGGGCGGTCCCTTGCTGCAATAAAAAATTGGAGCTAGTCTGAGTTTGCTGGAAGATAATGTTTCCCTACTCTTGACTAGTCTAGGAGGTGTTTAAAATCGGTCAACATGTTTCTCGCTGTGGTGCATTGACACGCGATTCATCAGGACCTCTATGATAAAGTCTACAAACAAAAATTCTTCTGTATCACAATTTTATACTCATTACCAATTGCGGAAATGTTGTCCCTTTATTGCACTGTTCCTTGCCTGGGATGGGGAACAAAAAAGGTTGGTTATGAGCATAGGTGACAGAATGTCCTCGGTGTATATATAGTGACCAGGTGCGCCTAGCATGGCATGCTAAATGAAATTATCACTAGCATTTCGGTGGGTGGTTGGTGGACCGGGTGGCATGCTCTTGTGTGGTCCAACACTATCATTCAGTGTGAATGGTGAAACGTAAACGTTAAAAACAATGTAGCAGCATTCTGGTTGTAACTAAAGGGTGGGAACTCACCTAATAGTCAAGTATTCTATGCAGCATCAATGCCAGGCGGGACGTACAACAGGGTTGGAGCCTCTGTGTGTGAGGCTAGGAATTAGGGATTAAAAACATGATAAGATCAAGCCTAGTTTCCACCCTCAATTGTATGTCACAGTTCAAATTATGATGAGGTGGTTCAGTTGACGAATAGGGTTGCAAACTCCCAGTTTACTTAAGCCTGTACAATGCATCTATTAGTGTGCTCCTTTGAGACAAGAAGTTGGTAAAAATACATTGTCTTATGCCCATAAATTACATCAGACGCCTTGTGTAGTCTTAGAAAGACATTCTCAAGAGTCTTTTCCAGGTGAGTTATGGCTATGCATAAGCCGTAGCTCCGTGCCTTATTAATGGTCAGAGCACCACTGCTATAGATGTAGGCTAGCGTGTATAGCAGAAATATACTGGACTTAGTGCCTTAGAGAATGGTGGGCGAGCGGCTGTCTGTTGTATTAATTATGTACCCCATAGCGCTTCACTGGAAAAAGGGGCCGCCTCCCCCGTATCGATGTTTAGATGTGTCCCGTGTGGGGAATTGGCGAGGGCAGGTTGTTGACTAAGGGGCGGTGCGTAGGTGAAAAGAAGTCAGCGCAAGCACTTGGGTTCGTGCTGTAATGTATTGCTCACAGGATAGTGTTAGCGGGCATCACTCACCTCAGGTCCCCTGTGTTGTAGGGAATCGTCCTACCCCTCTCCGCCGGGATCGGGTAGATGCCGGTGCACGCAACCGGGCGCCATTATAAATGTGTATAAGGCGTGGTCAGAGCGCCGGGAAACATGGGGCTTGTGTGTGTCATGAGTTTGTAAGGGAATGTGGCGGCCATCTTAGAGCGGTAAGAGGAGACTGTCGCCTGCTGAATATCAAGGCGTACAGCGTTGTATGTTACCACATGGATAATGTGTACACTGGGAAGGTTGTAAGGTAGTTGACGCAAACCCGGTGGGGATGTGTATTATCTAAACGTGGCAAAAGTTGGCATGAATTAGGACCACTCTAATATTCGTGGCAACAATCGTGGGAGTCAATTGTTATTCGCCCCCATCAGGTTGTTGTGTATTATGTGGAGGGGGGGTGCCGTGAGGGTTCTAAGGAGCACACTAATGAAGACGACCCTTACCACGGAGGTCACATGATATGGGCTGTGCAAAGGGTGGCCATTTTGCAGTGGTCATGGGAACTATGTCCAAAGCTAGAAGTGCTTTGTAAGGGCGTCCTATGCAGAATGTACAAGGTCATGTACTATGTCCTTATCATACAGGGACTGCTCTCAAATGCTATAAAGGTGCTGGGTGAGAGGGGGGGGGGGGAGGAAAGATGTTGTTTTGGGGTGGTTCAGCTAGGTCAGGAATTATAGTGAACTCCAAGGAATATCTTCGTTTAAGCCCCCTCTATCTGTGGCTAAACGGTGCACCCACCGTTGTTCTTTCAAGAAGAGGTTTTGTTTGGAGCAGTTTGAACTAGCCTCCAGTATAAGCCACTCAAGTGAATCAGCAGTGTGATTATGCTCAATAAAGTGTCTGCACATCTTGGTGTTATTCTTTTTGCAGCGAAAGTTGCTACGGTGTTCAGTAATGCGTATCTTGACCGGGCGTGTGGTCATTCCGACGTATTGGAGACCACATGGACATCTCAGTAGGTATATGCAGTGTGAAGTGTTGCAATTGGTGTGCCCCCTCAGTTCCCACTTGAAGGACTCTGTAAGCTGTATTGTCTTGTGTACAGAGGTGTATGGGCATGCACTACAAGAACCACAAGGGTAGTGTCCTTGCACGGGCGGTAGATTCCATAAGGTGGATTGTGGGTTTCTTTTCTGTATTTTTGGTCTAGTCTTGATCAGAATATCCTTGACATTTTTCGATCTCTTGAAAGCAAACCTAGGGACTTCAAGGGAGAGATCGCCAGTGTTCAGGATTTGCCAATGTCGTTTGATGATACTTTTAACTTGTGTGGATACTGGTGTGTAGGTGGTTACACAAGTCATGGGTTCGTTCTTCTCGGGAGAAATCCTTCTATGTTCCAGTAGAGCCTCTCTGTGGTTGTTTTTGACTCTTTTTTGAGCTTTAGCTATATCTCTGCTTGGGTATCCTCTCTCAGCCAAATTTCTGGATAAGATAACGGATTGGTTTTTGTACTCGGAGAGGCTACTGCAATTCCGCCTTACTCTCAGGAACTGTCCAAAAGGCAAATTGGTTCGTAGCGCTTTGGGGTGGTGGCTGGAAAAGTGGAGTAGGCTATTGCGGTCAGTAGGTTTCCTGAACATGGTGGTACTCAATTGACCTTCCGTTAGCTTGATAGTCAGATCCAAGAAGGCGATCTGTCTGTCGGAAACCGTCATGGTAAAACGCAGGTAGGGGTTGAGTGTGTTAATCCACTCAAAAAATGCGTTATAAGAGTCACTGGTACCTGTCCAGAAGATCAGGATGTCGTCGATGAACCTCTTCCATAATTTGATATTATTGTAGTAAGGGTTCATCTGATGGTGTATAAATTTCCCTTCGAAATCGGCCAGGTATAGACAGGCCACCGAAGGAGCAAACGTACTGCCCATCGAGGTGCCCTGTGTTTGGTGGTAAAAGCTCCCCTTAAATTCGAAGTAATTCTCTGTTAGAGCTAGAGTGGCGCAGTCCATTATGAAGGCTGGTGGCGTATTGGAACCCCAGACTTCATTATTGAGAATTTCTTCTATCACCCCTAGTGTGGCCCTCTGTGGGATGTTAGTGTAGAGGGCCTCCACATCTAGGGTGATGAGAACATCTATTTGTCTGCTTTCTTGAAAGGTGTCTAGAAGGCGTAGTACATCTGTCGTGTCCTGTATGTAGGATGGTATACGTTTAACCAAGGGTTGGAGGAAATGATCACAGAATTGTGAGAGGGGTTCGAGTATTGAATCAATACCCGAAAAGATAGGACGTCCGGGTACTGGGGTGGTCTCTTTGTGGATCTTAGGGAGTATGTAGAAGTAAGGGACCCGAGGGTCCTTCTTAACCAAGAACTCGGCTTCTTTTTTGCTGATCCACTCTTCGCATTCTGCTGCCTCGATCAGGCCTGTGATCGTGCATGTAAGGTGGGCAGTGGGGTCGGTCGGGATGGGAGTGTAATAGCGCCCGTCCCCCAGTTGTCTGAGGCACTCTGTGTCATAGTCTTTGGTATCCATGAGTACAGTTGCACCTCCCTTGTCCGCCTGTTTAATGGTGATGGCAGGGTCATTAGCTAGAGACTCTAGTGTCTGCATTTCGCTTTTGGATATGTTACGATGATTATGCTGATAGTTGAGGGTCTTAATTTCTTTCAGTACGGCCTGTTCGTATGTTAGAATTTCATTGGGAACCATCCCACTGTGCGGTGTAAATGTGGATGGATTGTGTAGGCCTGAGTCCTCAATTGGTTCATTAGGCCTTCCATCAAAGAAAGCCCTCAGCCTTATTTTCCGGAAGAACTTTTGTAGCTCACACATTTGTTGGAAATGGTCTACCTTCGGGGTTGGTACGAAACCGAGGCCTTTCTGTAAGACTTGTTCTTCTTCCTTAGACAGTTGACGGCTCGAAAGGTTGACCACCAAGCTTATTTGCGTGCCGTCCTGCTCCTGGTGTCCATCCCCTGTGGGGGTGTTTCTTCCCACTGTACTCTTTTCTCGGGTACGTTTCCTCGCTTGCGCCCGCGCCCTCTGCCCCAACCTCTGCCTAAAAAAGGTTGGTTACCACCTTGTGGGGCAAATTGGGGGGATATTGGAGGCCGTAAGGAGGTAAAGTCTGTGGAAATTGGGGGTACTGCCAGAGTGGTGGCCCTTGGTAAGGGAGGTGCTGGAAGATCTGTTGTCCACATCTTCCGCCTCGCCTTCCCCCACGTTGTGGTGGTTGTTGCCACTCGTCTCCACTAGAGTCACTGCCGCTGTTGGAGCCTCTCCTGGATGAGGCGGCACTAGAATCTGATTGATAGTTAGTACCTGGTGGGACATAGTCGTCCTTGAGGTACGGGTATACCTTCTCCTTGGAGAAGCGTTTGATATCTTTTTGTAATTTTGTTACTTTCTGGGTCATAAGGTATTCCTTATGTTCCGCCAGCTCTTTGTTTAGTTCCGTAAGTTTGGTTTTGAAGCCTGGATTCGGGACGGCTGCCTTGAGGGCACTCTCAGCGGCTTGGATGCGGCTCAATAGTTCGTCTGCTAGACGTTTAGCCGTGTTAACAATGAGAATGAGCAGATCATGGGTGCATTTCCATGAGATCTGAGACCATTCGATTTTTAATTGTCCGTCCTCCCAGAAAATTCTTGGGAAGTTCTTCACTATCAGGCCATTGGGTGCAATTTTGTCCTTGAAATATTCGGCCATCAGAGCGCCATGTAGGGTGATTCTGACCCATTCCCTTTTAAGATCGGAAAGGGCTTGCCAGTCAGCTGTGTTACTACCTGAGGCCGTATCCGCCTCTAGGCCGAGGATAGATGGAGTTCTCAGAATAGCTGCTGCATCTTCTTCCCCGAAACTCAACCCCTGGCCGTCCATCTCGTGGAAGCTTGGAGGGAATCAAGAGGAAGGGCGTGTTCCAGAGGGGGAACAATGAGATGCTAGGGTGGGGTTGTGAAGATGTGAAGCCACTCACTTTGGGTGACGTGTGCGCCTTCTCCAGGTAGGTGGAAGGATTAGTATGGGGGATAGAACCGGTCTTACCCGCCGAAGAAAAACTCCCACGGTGGTTAGCCGTGCTCGGAATGTATACAACAAAGAGGGAGAGTGATCCGTTTGGATCAACAGGGCGAAAGTACCACTCAGAGTGAGTGGAAGGTCCAGCCACAGTCCGTGCCCTGCACAAGTATTGATCAAAAAAGTTGGACAAGGCTGTTCCTGGAAAGGGGAGTATGTGAGTGGGTGTGTAGGTCACCAAGGAGAGGAGGGGGAAGAGTGGTGGTTAACGTGTGTAATCCTACCACTGGGTATCCATTGTGTTGGATATGGTTGCCTCACACACCTTTGCAGGTGTCATGCTTCATCATAGGCAGTGCTCCTCGTTGGGCAGGCGGTGCAATGCCCAACGGGCTCACCTCAAAGAGGGGCTCTTTAGCGGAGATCTTTTCATCCAACTGCCTATGGGTGCAGTGCGGGTGTAGGGCCAGAGGGTTGTAGACAGGAAGTGGACCGCCCGAATAAAATAGTCTCAGATACCCTTTGCTCCATTTTAATCCACTTCCTGATGAAAATATCTCCGCTAAAGAGCCCCTCTTTGAGGTGAGCCCGTTGGGCATTGCACCGCCTGCCCAACGAGGAGCACTGCCTATGATGAAGCATGACACCTGCAAAGGTGTGTGAGGCAACCATATCCAACACAATGGATACCCAGTGGTAGGATTACACACGTTAACCACCACTCTTCCCCCTCCTCTCCTTGGTGACCTACACACCCACTCACATACTCCCCTTTCCAAGAACAGCCTTGTCCAACTTTTTTGATCTATATCGTTTACAGGCCATGAAGCCGTATGGACTTAATGATAGGACTGAACTAAGTTGCTTTCTTTAATGCGCTTCAACCACCTTAAGTGGGGTTATCTGATGTATAACGCTTTCTTGCAGGCCATTGTGACATTATTGCTTATGCCAGTATATTATTGTTTAGTACATTGCCATGTATATGTTTGTCTTTCAGACCTTTTCTTATTTTCCTTGTTTTAGTTCCCTTCACTTCTTACTAATACACTTAAGATGGCCGCTTCTCTAGTCCGTCTTCCACTTCGATTACCCACGCGACTCTGTGTGACCAATCGGCAGCGAATCACCTTTCACCCCGCACCTAGTTGCATTAAGACGTCTCTGCACCCGGCTTGTGTTCACTTCCCGGGACGAGTTACCGCGTTCGAATCGCTACCTTACCGGTTAGAAGTACTTCCCGCGAGTCAGCGAGGCCATTTCAAACTTTTCAAGTAAGTCGGCCGCTATCGACCGCAGTCACCCTGCCTCCCTCACGTTCCGTGAGCGAGCTCGTGCACCATGAAGCACTTTTAATTTATTTTCCTTGCTTGCGTTTCAGCGTTTACACTCTGCCTCCAGTGTTTCATGTAAGTAGAGTCGACGCCCGTTTTTTCTCATTTCACTGGTCCTATCCCTTATTCGTTTTAGTTGCACACTTGGGGTATGGTCACCCTTCACTCGCCGTGTTTGCACGCATGCTGCACCTTAGAAAGTCATTTCTATGTATGCTTAATGTCATTTACATGAATGGTTATTTATATACTTACACATATATTGTTGTAATGGACTATATCTGATTTTGTTTATAGAGCTCCTGGATAAAGGGCTTTGTGGCCCGAAATGCATCGTAGCATTTTGAAATACCATGGATTATTTATGTGATTTAAAGGATTGTCCAAAAAACGTCATGATATGAACTGAAATATCAAAATGAACATTGCTTGATACCTCTAATTAAAACAATTGAACATTTTTTGGAGTCTTGTGTTTAGAACCTATGGTGTGCCATACTACAGGGATGCACTCATAATCTATGGGTACACTTTTTGTAATAGTAATTCAAGAACGTAACTGGACGGATACGTTACCTGTTTGAGCACCCTACCCCTTACTGAACTTTAAATTGAAGTACCTGCTACACCGCAGCTGTGCACCGAGCCATCTCTTTTTTGCGTTGGAGCCATCTCAGGAGTTTGTCTATGGTTTCTGCATAGAGGGTGTTTCCGTAGTCCAACCTGCTGCTGACGAGGGCCTGGATGACTGTTCTTCTCGTTTCAGTGGGGATCCACTGTGGATCCTACGGAGCATGCAGGAGGAGCAGACGGTGTTGACCTGTTTAGTCATGGAGATGGTGGAGTCGAGAATGACCCCTAGGTTGCGTGCGTGGTCGGTGGGTGTTGGAGCGGTTCCCAGTGCAGTCGGCCACCATGAGTCGTCCCAGGTCGAAGGGGTGGATCCGAGGATGAGGACCTCCATCTTGTCCGAGTTCAGCTTCAGTCTGCTGTTTCTCATCCATTCAGCAACGGCCTTCATTCCTTCGTGAAGGTTGGTTTTGGCGGTGTGGGGGTCCTTGGTGAGGGAGAGGATCAGCTGGGTGTCATCGGCGTAGGAGATGAAGCTGAGGTCGGATGAGGTTTGATGAGCTCGGAAATGTGGGTGATGATGGCCTTCTCGATAATCTTGGCTGGGAAGGGGAGAAGGGAGATGGGTCTGAAGATTTGGCGGTCTGTCGGTTTGGCAGAGGGTTTCTTCAGCAAGGAGTTGATCTCTGGGTGTTTCCAGTCTTCTGGGAAGGTGGCAGAGTTGATGGATCCATTGATGGTGAAAAGTTCCTTGCTGTTGAGTGCGTTGGCGTTGATCCATTCTTGTAGGGCTGCTTTCTTCGCTGTTCTGATGAGGTGGTGGTGTGCGGTGACTGCGGTCTTGAAGGCTGAGTGGTCTTCCGGAGTCTTACTGCTCCTCGATCTCTTCTCAAGCCGTCTACAGGTGCGCCTGGACTCATGAAGAGTGAGAGAGAACCAGCTGGCTTTCTTGGAGTGTCATTTGCTTGGGGCTTGTCACTTGCACAGCTCACCAACGAGAGGTTCCTTCAGAGTGACCCTTCGAATTACAGCAATGACTAAGTACAGATGGCACCATCGTGAAGCACCAGCCTGAGCAATCGCGATGACAACAGGATCTTCGTGCTACAGCAACGCCCATCCACTATGCCTGGCATGCACTTTGCATTGCCTCATCGACCATCCGCATTGTTTCCCTGCGCTTCGTGGCCCCCTCCACCATGAACAGGACTCTTTGCGCAGGACTGACTAGCTAACTTTTCAGCAGGACTAACTTGGTACCTGTATCCAACTTGCGCTCCATCGTGGTAGGGTTGACTTATGACTTTCTCCCAGTCATGCACGACCAGAAAGCTGCAAGTGTTGCTTTGGGCTTTTTGGCACTATTTTTACTTAAACCTTTAAGATTGCATGTCTCTGAAACTACTCATCGGATTTTTCTCAAAATGTCTTGTTTTATTTATTAAAATCTACTCTATTATTATAATTTGGTGTGAGATCCTTCTTCTGTAGTGTTTTCATTTTATTAGTGTTTGAAGTGTTGTACAAATGCTTTACACTTTGCCTCTAAGTTAAGCCTGACTACTCTGTGCCAAGCTACCAGAGGGATGAGCACAGGATAATTTTGAGGTTTGCTTGTGACTTCACCTTAATAAGAATTGTGATGGTTGATTGAGAATGGTTTCATCCCCTCAACCAGTAACCCAATTTCTTACAGTAGGTTATGAATGTGTGTCAGTGAGATACATACCTAAGGTAAAAAGTGTGTCATCACCTCTTTAGAAATGTAACATGAGAGATGTTAATAGCTGTTGGAAATTACCCTTTGTGCAGGGTCGCCCCCAAATCTTTTGCCTTCCGCCTTCCTTTTATGTGACTTTGTTTTTGCTGGCCTTAAGATTCGGTGCAATTTATGTCTGCTGACCAGTGCTAAAGTGCTTGTGCTCTTTCCCTAAAACATGGTAACATTGGCGTATCCCCATTTGGCTTACTTAATTTACTGATAAGTCCCTTTGCCCAGGATCTCTAAAGTAAATGCTACTAGTGGGCCTGCATCACTGGTGCCGCCCACTGAAGTAGCCCTTTCAACATGTCTCAAGCCTGCCATTGCAGAGCCTGTGTGTGCAGTTGTTTAGCTGCCATGTCCACCTGGCAAGTTAAACCTCTTGCCAGGCCCAAACCTTTCTTTATAATACATATGTCATCCCTAACATAGGCTCTTGACAGCCCAATGGAAGGGTGCAGTGTATTTTAAAAGTAGGAAATGTACTCTTCAGTTTTATGTGACCTGGTAAAGAAAAACTCTTAAATTTGTTTTTCACTACTGAAAGGCCTATCTCTCCCATAGAATAACATTGGGATTGCCTTATTGCCTTTTATAAGTGTAATTTCCAATTGTAAAGAAATTCGACCAGCCAAGTTTGGTGTCTCTGGGATCACAATTTAAAATCACAATTTATAGTGAAGTTGCATTTTAAATTGCAACTCTGAAAATGCCACTTTTAAAGTTATTGCCAAAACGGGTGACCTTTGAGCCCCATGCTGTTGCACTGCTTTAATGCGGATGCTCCCCTCTTGAAGTAAGCCAAGTTCACCACTTTTAACCGAATTTTTCAAAGTAGTCTATAATAGTCCACGACATGAATCAATATTTCATCCATCCTTCTTTTAGTCACTCCGGAGGCAGCAGTGATAACTTAGAATGTTTTATTTTGCATTTCAAATGTCGTTTGCTGCCATACAAGCTGGATACACGATGGGTTTTGGTTATAATAAATGGGACTGATTCAGTTATTACGAGCGATTTCATGATTGTTTACAGCCTTAATTATGTTTACGTTAACTTTTGTTTAAAAAAAATCAGGCATATGTGTTTTATTTCAGTTGGGTTCGCAGTTTTCGTTCATATGGGTGGTGCATTATGGGTATGTTAGGCACTCGTTAATTCCTTTAGAAATTATATCACATGGCTGGTCACTGGGTTAGTTTAATCAAGCACTTATAGGAAATACGTGTGACCGAGGAAAATGCAACTGGCAGATGTTACCCAGGGAATCTTCAAGATTCACCCAGGAGTGGTGTAGGTGCAAAGTAGCAAGGCACAGCAAGAAGTATCATGTGTGATCCAGAGAGGCGGTACTCCCAAGAATGTTAAATTTACTTTAGCCAATCAGTCTATTTTGTCCACAGGAGTGGAGTATTTGTAATCTGGGGCGGGGGATGTAGGGGGTAGGGGGTTGATCCCAAAAAAGTTCTGGTAAGCTTTACTTGGCCATTGTAAAGAATTCACCCTGGAGAGGCGAGGGTACACCCCAAAACGATGCCTTTCTCAGGCATTTGATAGGACTTTACTCAGTTCATCTATGAGATACTATCCAACAGTTGGGTAAGACTTAGCCAGGAAGGTACAGCCCCTAATGTTTATAACAAATTTCACCCTCTAAATGTATGTGGTGCATCAAGTGGTTGCAACTTAAGTCCGCACAGTTCTCAAATACACAGAAACCTATAAGTCTGTGTGTCTTCGTTAAATTTTGCATAAGGATCACTCTGAAATGCCCACAAATCCTCCACAACCCTTAACATGTGACTGCAGAAATTCCACCATGCTGGCAGTATTTTCCATTCTTTGACTCTGAACCTTTCAGACTGGGCCCAGAATGCTCAAGCAGATCTATATATTTTCGTGTGGAGAAGTCTAATGCTTTTCTATTCATTATACCCATTTTTATATACCCTCGGCCCACAATCGAAATGTGTGTTGCACGGTATTCTGTAAATATATGTCGAGAAAATCTGCATAGGCATTTGCTTCCGTTTCAAACGCACGAAAAAAATCCAGTCAGACATATATTCCACTTACAATTGATTCTAGGCTAACCACCTTTGCAATATCAGTCACTGTGTTCGTTAATTTACATGCTTCAGATGTAATGATGTTTACATGCCTAGGGCAGAGCAAAAAAATTGGCACTTGGCCTAAAGTAAGGGGCACTCAAAGTCCACTGCCGCGGCACCACAGCTGTCTGCAAGCAGGCCGAGCGGCTCTTTTGACCGGGCAGCTCACTCTTGACAGTCTGAAGGGCAGTGATGGCCGCTCGTGTCAGATCAAGTGCCAAGTTCTTGTTCGGCTTCACTGCGTACCTCCAACATGTTTGATATTGCTCTGTAAATGTTTATTTATAAGACTGTTTTCTGTTAGTGGCTCCCACAGGCGCCACTCCTTCGGTATACATGTGTTTTTCAGCCAGCATGAGACTGACGCAGAGGAGTGACGCAGCTCCTCATTGGGGCGTGTAAAGGGAGTCCGTCAATAACATATCCTCTGAGCTTAGGCTGCGCGAGAGCAGCTGAAGTTCATCCGTGCGCCGTTAATGGTTGCCTTATTGCCAGTATGTACAAGGATGAACGCCTAGTGGAACCAGCACTCTTAAAAACCAGAAGACACGATTAGCAAGAGGAGGTCTTTTTTGGTTTCTTTTCTGCAGTGCTCCCTGGCATAGAATTGAAGTAGTTTTCTTTTTTTAGTTCTGTGGTGCTGGAACAGTTTTCAAAGTGGGGGTGCCGGCATCGGCATTTAGGCAATCAGAAAAATTCAAGAGTCACACGCAGGTCAAGTGTAGCGAATGCGTCACACCCAATCAGCGAGAGGTTACGGGTGTGTAGTACTAGCCATTGCATTTTGGAGCACACTGTTGCAAAGACATATATCACTAAAGCATGGTGGTTGGAATGCACTGTCATTTTCCAACCAGCACATTTTTCTCTGAAGTGGGCACAAAATCTGCGCTGATATGCCGTTTTTGCTGATAAAACTATGTGGTGCACAAAGGATAAGGTGTGGAAATGGATTTTCAGCAAATATTTACCATTTGTACACCACCAGGCAAAGTGTCTTGATTTGTTTTGATCCTATTACTTACTTCGGAATGAGAAAACAATATGCTATAACTAATGATATATTTTTAAATATTTGTACAGTTATTTTACAGCTATTTAAGTGTGGTGTGCTAGAAATAAACTGGCATCCTACAGTTTTCTTTCACACTTACTGAACCCCAGCAAGATTTTCTGTTAGTGCACTTTATAAACTTCTCTAACTTTGCAGTCAGAGAGAGAACAGTAAACACCAGCCTCCATGTCAGCCGCGGTGGGTAGAGGAGTACCTGCCCGCGCGGTGACGCGGGGAGGGGGAGGGGCAGGGTGGGGGTTAGTAATGTATGGATAATGGAAGTTTGCAGGTAAGTAAACATTTAAATAAATCAAACGAATTTCGTTGCACGCACTGCATCCCCAAATGCAATGCAGTGCGCGCAACGAAATTCGTTTGATTTATTTAAGCTTTGTGATTGGTCTGAGTGTCCTGGTTCTTCACTCAGACGGGGACTGGGCCTGGAAGAGTCCACTCGGCTGTACAACACAGCCGGGTGGAGAAATGCTAAAGTGCGCATGACGGTTTGTCTTACCCACTTATGTTGTATCAACCACTCCTCCTGTGACACAGCTCAGCCCCGCCCCGCCGAGTACTAAAAACCAAACTGTCACAGTACGGTGAAATAAAAGGATAAGAACCTTGCATATTGTCATTTTATTTTTTATTTTTGCAAGTGGTGCGGCGCTACTCCGACTTAGCGGAGGAGCCGCCGTTGTGTGTACAAAAAATGTGACAGGATAAAAACTAAATTTTGAAATCATCTTTATTACGCATTCACCTTTTGACCTCCAGCATGGTTATTTATGGGATGCTGCAGCACCCCTGCATCATTACTTTCAGCACCCATGTCTAAGATGGTGGTCTGATTTATTTTCTTAATTTGGACAGGCACCATTCTTGAACAATCCTTTGGTGGTTTCTGCATGTTCTTTTACTGTACAAGCATATCCTTCAATTATGTCACTGTTTGGTTCTGGTAGCTTCTGGAGAGGTGGTGTCCCAGCTACAGTAGAGTGCCATCACTGTGAGTGGATGAGCATTTGAGCTTCCATCTGTAGCCAACTTTGAACGAATGATTAAAGCAATAGTAGCTTCAGAACCTTTTAAATGCTATAACACTGATACCTCAGTTCCACTCAGTCATATCCTCACCTCCTACACCAGACAAGCAGCTTTTGTTAGAGTTCAGTGGCGGCAGAAACGGGACATCCTCCAGACAGTGATGGATATCCTGTTCCAGTAGCGGCTCCTGGATGGAGTGCTGCTGGGTGGTGACGCAGGGCAGGGGAGGGTCAGGGTAGGGGTAGTAAACTCTGGATTATAGCCAAACGGAAGTAAGTATACAAATAAATAAATAAAACAAATGTAGTTGTGCGCACTGCATCACAAAATGCGATGCAGCGCACCCAATGAAATTCGTTTTATTTATTTATTTGTATACTTACCTCCGTTCGGCCATAATCGGGAGTTTACTACCCCTCACCCTGCCCCTCCCCCGCCCTGCGTTACCGCCCGGCAGCACTCCCTCCAGGAGCCGCTACTGAACATCAGCCATTTTTGGTCAACTGTAATTTCACTGCTCTACTTCCCTACTCATGAGACCATATTTGTGGCTCTTAAGGGCAAACTGGCAATGTAGTGCTGGTGGCGCCTTCAGTAGCTGCCTAAAATCGCGCTGCTGTAGTTGCAACCCAACAGTGAAAATCTTAAGACTATCAGCTAAAAATCATATGTTTACAAATTTGCAACCAAATATCAAAATACAAAACAAAGTAACCTGAGATAGTTTTAGCATACTTTGGACTTTGCAAATGCAAGGTGGTGCTTGCACAATTTGTTGAAACATTTTCGAAAGTTCAAGACTCGGAGAGCTTGTTCACCTCAAATTGCCCCATTTAAGGCAGATTGAAGTCAGAGCTGGCGCTTAATTGGCTATGCAAGCGGTAGGCACACAGTTAGCTCTTTCAATTATGTGCGCCCCTTGCTGGTGTTATAATGATAGTGGTATCTACCAGGTCTCTCTCCTTTATTTGCAGTGTTCGAAATTTGTAAATCGCATTGTAAAGCACCTTTTCTGGTAATTCCAGTCTCAAGTGCTATATGTATTTTATGCCTTCCATGCTCCAAATGTTTTATGCCGCTCATGCAATTCGGGCACCGTCTTGTAGGTACTGGGCACTCATTAGAGCTGGCATACTTAAGAGGCGTGCTGCTTTATTGCACAACTTTACTGATGGTCAGTTGTGGTCCAATCGTGGAGTAGAATGCCCATCTTTGTGATGTTATTGAAATATACACACTTGCACAACCTCACATTTTCATATACCTATGTATGATGATCATGTACAAGTCGAATTAAGGAATATGAGCAGACCTGGTCATAATCTAAGGATAAGAGGAAGCCACAGCCACAAGAAATATGCAATATAACTCTAGCTTTCTGCGCTCTAGGTGGGCTAGAAACTTAATTTTGCCAGATGACACAATGTGACCAATGATGTAGTGCTCCACTCTTGGGCTTTTGTATTGCAATTATTTTTTATCATATGTTTTACTTCCAAACGACTGAAGTGAACCAGGGTTACACCTCCAAGGATACCAGAGATTGTTAAACTAAAGATCAAGTAAGGAGAACTGCATCATTGGTGATATTGATTCTTCTGGCAAAATTAGCAACACTCTAAATATATCGATTCTCGTATGGATGGGGAGTCTGGCCAAATGCCTATGGAGAAACAGTTGTATCTCTTTTTAGATAGCTGAGATAAAGGCATTTCTCGACCAGATGTGTTGGTCCATCCAGGTATCTCTAAGCACAATGCAATCCAGCCTGTGGCTAAAGAAATACAGCTCAATATAAAGAGTGCAATTCAAGGATAAAAGTATGCAGAAGACGAAAAATTAGGGGTACAAGGCAGATAAGTCAGACGTTCGTGACAAGGCTTTTTCATTTAAATGCATGACTAAAAAGAATCGGTGGTTAATAACTATTCAGTGTTATTGTCTGATCTCTAACAAGATGTTTGGCTTTTTTAGCAATTGTCCAACGCAAATTCTTGGCACTTTGATCAAGATTAATATTGCCATCCATTTTTTCCTGCCTTGCAGAATACCTTAAGTAACCCATGTTCAGAAAAGAGTTTTATTTGTAATTCACAATTTCTATAAATATTATACTCTATATTGTATGTTCCAATTAATTAATGCATATTATAATTATTAATTATTATTATTAGCATTTGTCTGTAGGCTTGAAAGTCTTTCTTTTCCTTTCGCTTCCTCCTCACACCTCTATCAGTTTACCTTTGCCTGTCTATTTTTTGCATTCTCCTAAATAATTCCATAATTTTTAATTGATTTTGAACAATAATAAATAACAGGAATAAGGTATTAGAACCAGGGTGTAGTAGGGTCAACAAGCGGTACAACTATACATGCTGAATAGAAATACAAGTGTTCATTTTACTTTTGAAGACCTTATGCTGCAGTGCCTTTCACAAGCGCGACCAAATTTGCAAGTACCAAATAGGGAATGGAGACGAAAGCAGGACAGAAGGGTAGGATGAAATAAGAGAAGGAAACAAATGTGAGAAAAGGAGATTGGGGGCATTCAGAGGTATCTTTTCAGTTGTCATCCTTGAAGTAAGTGAATATTTAAGATTACAAGTAAAAAACCATCTGGCATCTTTCAGTGACTGCCAAATAGTTTCATTAATGGGGCGAGGCAAAGATTACGTTTTAAATCCACCTGCTCCTTTTAAGGCCGTAACATTCCAAGTCCCACTCCAAATCACCATATATGGAACCACAGTTATATTTCTCCCTACGATTTAAAGTGCAGGTCAAAGGTGGGCTCCTGCTATCCTTCGTTGGCAAATTCAACATCAATCTGACCCACTGTGTAAACTGGGTACAGCCATGATGTAACCTCTACTGGGTGGCTATTACACAACCTTCATGTTCTGCCCATTTGCCTAGTTACTTATTCTACTGCTCCCACACAGGCTAGTCCACACTGGCGTAACAAAACTTGAGGGCCTCCCCTGCAAGGCATGTGGAGGGGCCCCTCGGGACTCAATCAGGAGCTCTACGGTCAAAGCACTATGCTGATGGGGCCCCCCTGACCCGCGGGGATATGAGGGCCTGTGTTGCGCCACTGTGTGAAGCATCATTAAAGCACACCTCTTAAGCCAAAAGCATATGGCGTTGTCGAACACTTTATGAGCACACTTAAAAAGGCCATCCAGGTAAAAGTCCTGCCACCCTGATGTTCGAGAGAGCCAGGCCGACCAAGTTACCACATTGGACCAACAGAAGATCTACGACAGATGCTGAACTCCGTCAAACTGACTTGTGCCCTAAGCAAAAGATGAAAGTATATGCAGACAAGTATAGGGGTGCCAACAACATTGCTTTCAATAAAGGTGATAGAGTATTGGTGCAACAACAGAGAAGATGCAAACCTGAAGCCCACTTTGATGATGAACCTTTCAAAGCTGTGACCAGCAAAGGACACATGGTGACTGCTCACCATCCTAGAAAGTCAATTTCATGAGATTCTTTTCACTTCAGACATCTGCCTCATCATTCGCCTATGCTTGATGTCAGAGATGAGACTGGTTTGATTGAGACTGTAGAGAGCCCGTTGACTGCATCTGTCCCTACATCACCTGTGCCAGATATGGATTCTTCTCTTCTGTCTTCCCAGCCTCAGAGGACATGATTTGGGTGCTTGGTCAGAGCTCCACGATGACTTATTGAGAAGTTGTAATGTATATATGTCTGTTAATTATTATTATTTTTTTAACAAATGGGGAGATGTAGGAGCATATTTACAAGCCCCTCTTGCCACAGACATGTCACTTTCATCGACATTCCAGTGGCGATAGGAGCTTCTCCTTATTTACAAGGCAGCGTCAAGCCACTTAACGTGGCTTAACGCCGTCTTGTAAATAAGGCACCCTTTCCCTCTACACTTAGCATGAAAGGGGTGGGCAATGGTTGTTGCGGCGGGTGCAACACCCATTGATTTTGAGACTGCCCCCTATTTACAAGGGTGGCATAAATAGGAGGCAACACCAAAATTAAGACCAGGGAAAATCTGGTCTTAACATGGCACAACGAGGAGAAATGTTTTATTTCTCCTCATTTTTGATGTTGCTGTGTGTGCTGCATTGTTCAGCACACATAGAAATAGGAGAACACCATGATTGATTGTGTATGTGCAGGAAGGTGTCACTTCCTGCACTTAAACAATCATTTAAAAAATGACGATTGCAACTTCTATGTGTGCTGCACAATGCCGCACACATAGAAATTACAAATTGCCATTCTTTATTGTTTATGTGCAGGAAGGGACACCTCCCTGCACACAAACAATCATTCCCTCAAGCAGGCGCCCTTGCACTATGGTGCAAGGGTGCCAGTATTGGCTCTAGGCAGCTGAGTTCAGCCCCAGCACTAGGGAAAATGCAGGGATGCACCATATTGTTGTAAATATGGAGCATCCATGTGTTTCGAAATGGCTGATCACGGAGTTCACTATTTTGGCTTAACGCTGGGCTCTGCCATTCTTTTGTAAATATGCCCTGCAGTGTCTTGTGAGTTAGAGGTGATGGGACCCTTTTGGTTCCTGATGAACTCAGTAGAACTGTGACGTAAGAGCTCGGGTGTAGAGAATAGAGTTCATGTTTGAACGTTGAGTTTGCAGTTACACGTGAGCACAAAAAGACATGTAATACTAGGGGGCCCATTAGGATGGCGGACGGATTGCCCCCGCCAGGCTGGCAATCCGCCCGCCATCCGCACCTGAATTCCCCCCTGCCATATTAGCATGGCGGGGGTGACCGCGGCGGACGGAAATACAGTCTGCCGCTTTTCTGCCCCGGTCGCTTTACGGCCGGGGCGGAAAAGGATTAATATGGAGGCGGTGTCTATTAGACACCGCCAGCCATATTATGATGGGCTTGGTGAGATGCCTTTCCGTGGCGGCATCGGCATGCGGTCTTCACTCTGGGGGCTCCCTTTGGGCCCCCAGAGTGAAGGAGAGGTTGGGGGTGCACCTGGGGGGGTGCCTGTGGTACCCCCCAGTATTTGCATACACGAAGCAGCAGGCACCGTGCGGTGCCTGCCGCTTCGGGTATGCAAATACATGCATGCATTTTTAACATTGTGGCGGGCGGTGCAGAGAGCACCGCCCGCCACAATGTTAAAAATGATGGATGCGCCCGTCACTGTGGTGGGCACATCCTAATGCCACCATCGGGACCCCCGCCCTTAAGGTGGGCGGTCCCTTTTTCCGATGGGCTGGGCGGGCGGACAAAGTCCGCCCGTCATCCTTATGGGGGCCTAAGTGTGGTGTATTCATTTATGAGTAGCCAGGATGGGGAAGACGGTACACGTAGCACAAAAACTTTTCACTGACCTACACAGATTTTCCATGTTGGCAAAATATGACGAGACATTTTTCTTAAACAGGTGGCATTATCATGGTATATTACAAATCACCATTGATTCTCTGTCCCGCACAATGGGAAAACCGACCTCTGTAATGCTGGTATTTTTCCGAGCAGCTATAAGTCTAAGGAAAAACACGGCAATGACAATCAGGGCATCCTTCTTAACATGTTCTGCTGACTTTATTTTTCACGCAGGGGGGTCTGAATGTAGGCATTGCGGAAAGTTTGTTGGATTCTCACCCATTCCAACCCATTTTTTACGTGCTATATTCCCATTTACCAAAGGCTGTAAGCTATTTATATTATTAGTGTTTGAAGTTTCTTGTCGTCATATAGTGTTCTCATGATGAAGTTGGTAGAACGCTCATATTTTGGCCATGAGACCACCTGCCCCCTGGGCCTTGGGGTCCTTCCAGTGGACGGCAGCTGCTTGTGTTGTGGGCATGCAAATTTACTTTTTTTTTTAAATGTTGATTCATATTGTACGTGCTTTACAATGTACTCTATTGACCAGTCCCCCTGCCCACCCCTCCCGAACAATTTCCAAATCATACAGTCAGTCAGAGCCGCGTCTGAAGCCACAGATTCCTCCCTGCGTGCTCTGGGTGCCTCAGCGCGCGCGCACGCTGCACTCTGCCCCGCCGCTAATGTGGAACACCTGCTAGGGAACAGGAGGCATTTCCACTCCATCAATGCGCCGACATTCTGCGATGCCAATTACATTGGGACGGAGATTGCGGTTAGGGTTCTTGAAAGCACAGGCAGGCAGGCAGCTCAGCTGTAACAACACCAACCCCAAAGAGAGGCTTACTGCAGAGGAGACACCTCCGCTAGGCCGATGAGAACCTTCTTCTCTCGAGGCTGAAACAGAAAGAAGGCAGGAGTGGGCACACACATCCTGCCTGGCAATGTGAAGTCAGCACAAGGTATGCCAAGAGCTCTCTCAAAACACTTACATCCACCGCACTGAATGCACGCGCTGCCAACACCTTATGAGGTGTAAAAGAGGAGAGCATGAAAAGAGAGACTAAATATCGCCTTGTAGGTATTATTTGACACAAAGTTATTTCAGCTATGAGTAAAAAAACAATAAAAGTTAATTTACTTGGCTGCCTTAACCAGATGCTGAGGTAGGTCTCGTTACAAACAACTAATATATTTCAAGAATATACCAGCTCTGTGAGCCATGCTGCTGCACGTGAAAGCTTTCTTTACCTCCATATGCAGCTGGCCGAATATGCATATGAAAATTATTCCGATTTGGTCTTTTTTACGTCCGAAAGCTATAGGATGTGCAAAACAAGTTCTTATACTTCATGACTTAGTTTTTCGGTTTGCAAATAATATTTAAAACTGCACGTAACATTTATTTTGCAGCGAATGGCTGCTAAGTGGTAACATTGACACTGGCACAATGCACATATAAAGAAAGAAGTTGTGGTTTTAAGAACTGTTCTTTTTGTTTGTTTTATTACGTAGTGTTCCCCTTTCCTGATCTGAAGAGTCAACAAAGGCACCTTTTTCATTTTCATTGTTTATCTGTAAGTTTGTATGCATATAGCTGTATATGTGCTCAAGGCATTACAGTAAAGTGCACAAAGAATAGCACAATATAGGGTCGAATTTAGAGTGTTAAAAACAACACCGGAAAATGTATAGTATACTCCAGAAATATAAAGGGATAGACTTAGGGAACTGTTTTTTAAAGCCAATTTTTTTGTGTGCCCTCCATGTATCAAAATAATTAGCTATATGATCAAACAACTATTTGACAAAGTGTGATTCATATTATAAAATACTTGCATATGTAATTAATTTTAAAAACAGTAATTCATAATGTATATGGTGGGTATATATTTATATACAATATGAATTTCCTTACATTTTACCCACAATAAAATGACATTGAAACCTGTGTGCTCTCACATATGCTGGTGCAAAAAAAAAAATAACTGAAAAAGGAAATTTCACAGTTAAAGAGAAAAAAGAGAGAAATATCTCCTAACAATTACTGTTTTGGGGGCTGTTCTGTGATTACCCATCTGAGCACAACATATCTGGAAACAGCTTTCAGTACCCCTTAAAAATCAACTCCATGCATTGGGATGGAAGCCTGCAAATACCGTTATTTGCTGGTCAAACTCTTCCCATTTTCAGATTTTAAAATCTAGGTGGCAATAAACAACAAAGAAGATGATTAGCTTCAGGAGGGAAACTAGCAAATGGGATGTTAAAAATCAGGACGAAAAACTCTCCTTACATTGGATTTTTGCCTCGATAAATGTTTGTCCACGGTTGTCATTATCAACAGAAATCAGCTTTCTCCGCATGCCTCCCAATTCTTGGTCATGTCTTCAGCTTTCAGCCAAGCTTGTATATGAGACAAACATGTTGATCATTTTTTTTATCTGTGTCTTACGAGCTGATTTGTTTGAGGGACAATAGTGAGGATGACGAGCATTTTTTATAAAGCGGGACACGCGATCCGCTCCTGAAGCTGGTGAAAGGGTATGTTTTGTGATAAATGTACAGTAGCTGGTAATGACCACCAGGGTGGCATCAGCACTAGAACTCCTCAAAATGTCTGTAGTAGTCTTCCATGGAACCAGTGGTTTACCTTCTCTTACTTTTAAATACCTTTTTTGAAGACTGTTTTTCTCCACTGCATTTTTCTCAGCTCTCTTAAACCTCTAGAAGTACTTGTGATCACTTTGGCTAGGCTCTTTTATTGATTGTTGGACACATTTTCATTTTTGGTTTGTGGCATTACTAGGTGTTAGTCGCTGGTCTAGGTAGTGTTAATTTGTTAAAAGAGTTATGTCCATTCCTATTTAATGAATTGTCATTTCCTTTGCTGGCAAAGACTATGATTGTTTCTTCCCTCGTTTGCAGTCATGAACTCTGACAAGATCTAGTTCTGAAAGACACCAATTTCCCTATTTGGTGAAGTTCTTACATTTCCTGCACTTATTTTCGATTCCAAAGGGTTACATGAAATCTCAAATTGTTCAAAATATCTTCTTTTGAGGTATGACTTAATGGCACCTTTAGCTGTTGTAGTACGTTTGTGAGGAAAATTAACACACAATATATAGCGAAATTTAGAATGCCTTGCACAGTACTGTTCTTTAAATGTATTGTCTGCTTACTTTAGCCATTAGTTTGTTGGAAATGTCATTCCAATTGTGCATCAACACCCAGAATATCCATTTGATAATCGGAGTGTCCGTCATCATGAGAGACAACATTTTACCTCATTACATCTGACCACACTAGGAAGGGGCAAGCAGAACGCTTATTCAAGCATGCACTCTGTGTGGTTATTAAAAACTATTAATATGTTTTATGTAGCACATACTCATACTGGGTAAATGCAGCATCTTCAGTTAAAGTACTTAACGCAAACAACACACACCTAAAATAAATCTTTACTTGCACTCTACATTGAACATTGGTTTGATTTTCTTTTGCTGTGATTTACAGATTATAACTTACCACAGGAAGCTTGGGCACACAGGGCTGTAGATGGACGTAGCAGGGGCGTAACACAGGCCCCTGCAGCCCCCGCGATGCAGGGGGGGCCTTCACCCTCCAGGGGGCCCTGTCAGCACTGCACTTCTGCTGGGGAGCTCTAGATTGAGTCCAGAGGTGGCCCCTTCACGTACCCTGCAGGGGGCCCCCCTCAAGGTTCGTTATGCCACTAGAACGTAGCACTAGATGCAATTTACCACTTGCTGTTATTTTATTCTTTTTGAAGTTGTTGTAGTTGGCTGAGACAATTGGATAGTTTTTACATTCAATGACAAGAATGTTATTTCAAAAATATTAGGTTACAAGAATATTGTGTCAGAATATAAAGGAACAGAATATGAAAATAAGAGTGTCATTTTTTATGATGTATTATATAGTTAAAAAAATATTTTATATAATATTTAATTTAGTATAATTTTATTAAATGAAGCTTTAATGATATTAATATATATTAGTTGTATTAATTTTTAGGTGTTATTGCTTTCATTGTTTTATTTTATAATAGTTTGTAAGTTTTAATGTGTAATACATTTTCTTTTACATTTAGGTAGCAATTTATAATTTAGTGATGGATTTTTGAATTTATAGGGGAATAGGGTGGAAAGATATAAAAATTATTTTATATTTTTTATTATTTTTATGATAATTATGTATTTGACTGTAATTCATTACGCACATATTTTATTGTTTAATTCTTATTTTAATTACGTGTATTTGTGATTTTTAATGTGTTAAGTTCAATTTTCTACAGTTAATAATTTATAATTTAGTAGTGGGTAAATTGGGTTAGTAGGGGAACACGGTCAGAAGTTATTTAATTTATAATGTTTGGGTTTTGTTCAAAGTAATATTTTATTTAATTAAATATGAATTGTTAGCTAATTACATATAATATTGAAGTGATTATTTGTTATCAATGTGTTGTATTTGAATTCATTGTGTATTCATTAAAAGTATAATTAATAATAAAAATGTAAATTAATTTTATCTTTTTAGTTTTCATATTTATCTAATTTAGTAACTATTTTAATTTAATTATTATTTTATTTATAATGTAATTAAAAAGTGTTTTTAGTTAGTGGGCTTTTTGGGTAGGAGGGATGAAAGAGCCTTAAGTGTATTTATATTGCTTTATATTTGTTACATTTTTATGTTTTTCAAATACATTTAATGTTATTTGCTTACAAAGCATTTATTTTTTATTTTTATGTTGTGCAGTATTTAAATGTTTTATAAAAAAAAATTAGGAAATGGAATGGTATATCAATGGTATTTTTAACTCTTTTGAAGTTCTTCTACGTTTGTTTACCTTGGAGTGGAAAAGTAAATACAACCCCTGCTGTTAATTAGATTGGAATATGAATATTCAATCCAACCCCTCAAGAGTCCAACACTTTCCCTACTGTTTGTTAAATTGGAGTGCAAATAGTAAATCTGATCCCTTCAAAGTCCAACACGTTCCTTGATTTTGCTTACATTTGTGAGGGAATAATAAATCTAGTAAATCTAATCTGTCCAAAGCACAACACTTTCCCAACTGTTGTTTAGGTTAGACTGGGAATGGTAATTCTTACCCCTCCAAAGTCCTACACTGTACTGTTGCTTAGATTGAAGTGGGAATAGTTAATCTAATCCGTTCAAAGTCCAACATTTACCCTATTATTGACAATATACTGTTCCACAATATTTTTGAATCAATAATTTGGTAGTTTATATAAAAAGTATGTAAACTTAATATTTTTGTAGACCAATTTTTTGACATGATATTCTGGAATCACAATAATTGCTGTTCTTGACATTCTTTCATACAGCTATTTTTATTCACTATAAAGTAAACTGAGAGGACTTAACTTGGATTTCTTTTTTTGTAGACCTGTTAGAAGTGCACAAAGAATATTTTTGAGTCAAAATTACTTACATAAATGTGGTTAATTCAGAACATCACTTACTAGATCAAAAGGATAATTTTTAGGATTTAATCAGTGGCTTCTGGTAGAGGGGGGTGGAGGGCTACACTCGCACACATACACATTCACTCACACCCATACATTCACACACGCACACACACCCATTCCCTCACAAATACACATACATTCATACATACATGCATGCACCAAAAATAAAAAACGCCTAAAACCTACCTTCACTGCAGCTCCCTGAGAGGAAAGCCTCGGAGGTCTCCATGAGGGAAGTCAGCAGTCCCCTATTTGTCAGAGAGTGGGATGGGGTCAGTGAGACTGATAACCCCACCCTACACTGTGACGAGGTTTAACTGGTTGTCACTTGGCTCTAGGCACTTCAGGGCTTAAAACTAAAGTGCTTAGGTCAAAAGCATTCAGCGATGCTCCCCCTCATCATGAGGGGGAGGGCCTCGAGGCACTTTTAAGAGGCTTAGGATGCCACACCCACAGGGCTATGAAAATCTCAGCCTGGCAAAGTTCAGCTTAGGCAGCAAGGAGCATGGGCATTTAGTGCATGTCTAGCTCCTGACTGACTGACCTGAACAAGAAGAGTGTTTGTCAGGCTGACCTTTGTTCAACCTGACAGGCACTCTTCTAGCATGGAAAAATGGTGAGGGGTGTGACCCCTCAGTCCATACAGATGGGCTGCTGCTGAATGTAACTGCAGGGGTTTAGGGAAGTACTGGGACATAACATTGATGTGTGTTACTCTTTCTCGCAAGTGTTTCGGGGCCAACAGTACAAGTGTCTGCAATTGGTTAGCAAAGACAATAAAGGTTAATGTCCAGACAAAGGTAGAGTAGCAAAAATAGGTATCAACAAAACAAATCCTATGTCCTTTTCACATTTAGAATCAGAGATATGAGTGCCAACATTATTAGAGTCCTTAGAAACGTCTCTGCTAAATAGAGTTTCTAACACAGCACTTTCCAATAGGCAAGTGACTGTGACCACTGAGAAACTCGTAGCTTTTGCCAAATTCTTGAAGGCAATGCTGGGCTTGTACTGTTATATTTTATTCTTAGTTTGAAATTTTCTTGTGGCCCGCTGATGTTTAGTGTTTTGTTTCTTTTTATTCATTGATGTTTCTTCATTTTAGATGTCATTGATGTTTGTGATGCTTTCTTTGTTGTTCATCTACATTTATCTTTTTGCAAATACTTATTTGTTGAACATTCTTACAACTGCCAGGGTATATTCCTGTATGGCCAGCATTCAAGAAATGTGGCTTACCCATGTATGTTGTTGCTAGCTCAACCTGGTTGGTGGTGGACGCTCAAGATCAGAAAATGTAAGCCATTGATTTCTTGATTTCTGTTTAATTATTCCACAAAGGTGATGCCCCAAGCCCAGCTCTCCAAGTGCTGCTGCATTGCTCAGGTGCCTTTCATCTCCTTGCTTTTTCCCAGTTTTAGAGTGCCTTCTCCTTGCTTTTCCCTCATTTCACTGCTTTTGCCGGCCTTTTACCCCTATTTTTGAGAGCTTTCTCCTTGCTTTTCCTTCATTTTCACTGCTTTCTCCTGCTTTTGCACCTCTTTTTAGAGCCCATTGTCCTTGCTTTTCCCTTGTTTTCACCGCTTTCTCCTTGGTTTTCCCCTCATTTTTTGATTGCCTTCTCCTAGCTTTTCCTTAATTTTCAATGCTTTCCCCTTTCTTTGCAATCAAGACCTGGCTGTCCGAATGAGCCTCGAGGACTAGCAAGTGCATGGATAACTTGACAGATGATTAGCTGTGCTTTCCAGGCCCAGCTCTCCAAGTGCTGCTCCATCGCTCTTGCTCCTGTCATCTCCTTGCTTCCCCCCAATTATTTGAGTGCTTTCACCTTGCTTTTCCCTCGATGTCACTGCTTTTTCCTTGCTTTTTTCCTCCATCTTTTGAGTGCCTTCTCCTTGCTTTCCCCTCGTTTTAAATGCTTTCTCCTTGCTTCTACCCCTGTTTTTGAGTGCCTTCTCCTTGCTTTTCCCTCGTTTTCACTGCTTTCTCTTTGCTTCTTCTCCTGTTTTTTGAATGCCTTCTCCTTGCTTTTCCCTCCATTTTTCGATTGCCTTCTCCCTGCTTTTCCCCATATTTTTTGAGCGCATTCTACTCCTTTTCCCTCATTTTCACTGCTTTCTCCTTGCTTTCCAATCAAGACCTGGTGGTTCGAATGAGCTTTGGGACATGCAAGCGACTGGATACCCTGTTGTGTGATTAGCAGCACTTTATAACTCCACATTGATTGATTGATGTAAATGACGTTTTGACATCTCTCCATACTATACAATCATAACCTACGTACAGTGATATTTTTCCCAAGAGCAGTGTTTAAGCAGTGTGTAAGCATAAGAAGGCATGGCATTGGCTCAAAGAGTGGATCAGATTTGTGTTTTGTAGAAACTCTGACATAAAGATGTCACAAAGGTGTGGTTGATGCTTTTGTGTGACCCTTGACCCTGCTCGCGGGATAGGCCGCTCCCCACACCGTACAGCATCACCTGCGTGTTCCTGCCTGCTGCCTGTGATTGCCGCCTCTGTAAGTCAGTCGCCACCTTCCCAGCGTTTTCCTTTCTGTGCCCCTAGCATTGCTTTTGCCCTTTTGGGATTCCACTGTTGTCAGTTGCCACCTTCCCAGCGTTTTCCTTTCTATGCCCCAGGCATTGTTTTTGCCCTTTTTGTTATCCCACTGTTGTCTGTTGCCACCTTTCCAGCGTTTTTTCCTTTCTGTGCCCCTTGCATTGTTTTGCTCTTGTGATTTACTGTTGTCAGTTGCCACCTTCCCAGTGTTTTTTTTCTTTCTGTGCCCTTTGCCATTGTTCTTACCCGCTCCCGCTCGTTTCCCGCTGCTGCCTCCCCTGTGACCCCGCCCCCCCTGCACACCCATTTGCCGCCCCGCTCCCGCCTCCCAGCTCCTCCTCCCTCCCACCTCCACATATATATGGCGGACGCTGTGTGGCCGCGCTGCTGGCGTGCCAAAGGCATGCCTAAGGCAAGCCTGTCCGCGCCTGGACTGCACCCAGCGTCAGAACCTCTGGCCCCTGTGACAGCCACGACACCCGACACTGCTACAACTCCAGCACCCTCCACGCACTCAACGCCAGACGATCACGTACCTGCCTGGCCACTCCGAAGCACACGCAAGGACCCTTCTCCTGCCGAAACTGCAACTTCACCAGCATCCAGCCCACCAAACCACCAACCAAAGAACCCAACTACCTCAATCCTTCTCAACACACTCTCCGCCCGCAAATGCGCGTCGAACTCTGGGACCTACTCGACTCCAACACCTGAGACATCGCCTGCCTGAGGGAGACCTGGCTAAACCCGTCCTCGGCACCCGACATCGCCATAGCATCCCGGAAGGCTATAAGATCATCCACAAGGACCGCACCAACAGAGTAGGAGGAGGAATCGCCATCGTCCACAGGAACACCCTCAAAATCTGGACAAACACCAACGACACCCTCATCACCGCCGAACACCTGCACTTCCAGATCCACACCGACCCCAACACCACCCTCAGAGGAACCCTCATCTACAGACCCCCGGACCCAGACCACAGTTCAGCGACTCCATCGCCGATTTCGTCAGCACACACGCCCTCGCCTCCACGGACTACATCCTCCTCGGGGACCTGAACTTCCACCTCAAGAACAACTACGACTCCAACTCTTCCACCTTGTTCGACAACCTCGCCAACCTCGGACTCCATCAACTCGTCACAACACCCACCCATCCCGCCGGCCACACGCTTGACCCCATCTTCTCCTCAAGCTCCCACGTCTCCTTCAATCACACCACTGAACTCCACTGGTCCGACCACCGGTGCATCCACTTCACCTTCCGGAAACCCACCGCACATCACTGCACCCAACAGATGCCTCGCCGCTGGTGGAGCAAAGTCACTGAAGACCAGCTCTCCACCGCCCTTGCCCGGAGCCCTCCCTCAGACCTGACCGACCCCGACGTCACCGCCCACAACCACAGACAGTGGATCATTGACTGTGCCAACACACTCGCACCACTCAAAAAACCCTCCAACAGCCACAACAGCAAGAAAGCCAGCTGGTTCACTGATGACCTCCAGGCCTCCAAGCAAACATGCCGAAAGCTAGAGAAGAACTGGAGCCGTGAACGAACACTGGAAAGCTAGTCAGCCCACAAGAACGCCACCCGCAGACACCACCACCTCATCAGATCCGCCAAAAGGGCCTCCTTCAAAGACCACCTAGACAACAACGCACACAACAGCAAAGAGTTCTTCAACATTGTGAAGGAACTCTCCAACCCCAGCTCCAACACCAACGACATCCCACCATCACAAGACCTGTGCGACTCGATGGCCAACTTCTTCCACCGCAAGATCGCAGACATCCACGACAGCTTCAATGCCGTGACTGTCCCGGCAACCACTGAGACCTCCGCTCCCACAACCACCATCCGTGCCAATCGCCTCCTCTCCTAGACCAACATCAACGACGACAACACCATCAAAAAATCATGAGCACCCGTCCACTCCGGATCCCCGTCAGACCCATGCCCGCACCACATCTTCAACAAAGGCCAGCACCACCACCGCACCCCATCCCCGGAAAGCCATCAACATCTCCTTCGAGACAGTGACCTTCCGGAGAGCTGGAAGCACGCCGAGATCAACGCCTTACTCAAGAAACCCAAGGCTGACCCCAAGGATCTCAAGAACTTCGACCCATCTCACTGCTCCTATTCCCGGCAAAGGTCATCGAGAAGGCCATCAACAAACAACTGATTAGCTTCCTCGAGGAGAACAGCATCCTAGATCTGTCCCAGTCCAGGTTCCGCAGCAACCACAGCACCGAAACTGCCCTCATCGCCGTCACTGATGACATCAGGGCCCTGCTAGACAACGGAGAAACCGCGGCCCTCATCTTCCTGGACCTGTCAGCCGCCTTGGACATGGTCAGCCACCGCACACTACGAACACGCCTACACGACGCCGGAATCCAAGAGAAGGCCCTTGACTGGACCACCTTCTTCCTCTCCGGCAGAACACAGAGAGTCCGCCTCCCTCCCCTTTCGCGCCGAAGCCAACGAGATCATCTGCAGCGTACCCCAGGGCTCATCCATCAGCCCAACACTGTTCAACATCTACATGGCAAAGCTCGCCAACGTCGCCCGACTGCACGACCTCAACATCATCTCTTACGCAGATGACACCCAGCTGATTCTCTCGCTCAACAAGGACCCCCACACCGCCAAAACCAACCTCCACAAAGGAATGCAGAACAGCCGACTGAAGCTGAACTCGAACAAGACGAAGTTCCTCATCCTCGGATCCACCCCCTCGGCCTGGGATGACTCCTGGTGGCCGACTGATCTAGGAATAGCTCCGACACCCACCGACCACACACGCAACCTAGGGGTCATCCTCGACTCAACCCTCTCCATGACGAAGCAAGTCAACGCCGTCTCCTCCTCCTGCTTCAATACCCTCCGCATGCTCCGCAGGATCTACAAGTGGATCCCCACCAAAACGAGAGGGACGTTCACCCAGGCCCTCGTCAGCAGCAGACTGGACTACGGAAATGCCCTCTACGCAGGAGCCTCGGCCAAACTCCTGAAGCGACTCCAACGCATCCAGAATGCCTCAGCACACCTGATCCTCGACATCCTTCGCCGCAACCACATCACACCCCCCCTGAGAGACCTGCACTGGCTCCCTGTCAACAAGAGGATAACTTTCAAGCTCCTCACCCACGCACATAAGGCACTCCACAAACCGGACCAGTGTACTTCAACAGCTGACTCAGCTTCTACACCCCCACCCGCCAGCTCCGCTCCGCCGACTGTGCCCTCGCCGCTTTCCCCTGCATCCGAAGAGTGACCGCCGGTGGCAGATCATTCTCCCACCTCAGCGCCAAGACATGGAACACCTTCCCCATCCTCCTACGTCAGACCCAAGACCTACTGACCTTCAGAAGACTCCTCAAGACCTGTCTCTTCGAATAGTAGCAGCTCCCACCACTTCCCCCTAGCGCCTTGAGACCCTCACGGGTATGTAGCGCGCTTTACAAATGCTATGATTGATTGATTGATGTAAAACACTGCCCATCTTGAGCTATTACACAGACGAAATTGTACACGCTCAGTGCTAGAGCCTACTTCCTGCCTTCCCGAGACGTGTGCCATTCCCAAATGATCTTGTTACCAGGTCTCTAATGCTGCAAGCTCTCCAAAAATCTTTGTGCTAGTCACATCTTGTGTTTGGATAAAACAAATCCTGTCTAAACCACATTCGCCTTGTCTGTCATTCAGAGCTTCCTCTATCCCATGGCTTTGTATAAACTCACATATTATGGTCACTGTTTTTACTCGAATGAGTGTGGGAAAGTAGGATGGTATTACATTCGCTACTACCAGTGAATTGTTGCAGATTTCCAGATGTAAACATATGGAAAGATTTGTTTTTATACTATATGCTGTAATTTCTAAACCATTTATCGGCAAGAACTGATTGCTTAAGGAGTGGCAGTAAAACCTCAAGTAATTGTTCGTTTATTCATGCCAAACATTCAAATTTTCCAGGTAGATGGCTATCATTATGCGCAAACCACCAAATTCCAAGACACACGACACAACCATCTAATTAGGACATAGTACACAACACATCCACCATTATTCTGCTAGCTATATTCAGCTATTATTAGACACCCAAACGCATATTTCCCCCAACAATCACTGCACAAAATCGTTTCATTTACAGGTATTACATACCTTTCTAAAACAGAGAGAACCCCTGACACCCTTAAAAACACAACGCAGACTAATGCCATATACTAGGGAAAGCACTGCCAGCTCAACAGCACTTCACGTCACCACAACAACAAACACCCAAAAAAACATTCAGCTAAAGTTAGCACAAATGTTCTTCACGTCGTCTACACAACACTGGATCACAGATAACTTTCCTGGCTCATGATACTGTATAAAAAAACAAACTTCATAAACAGGGTAATGGACAATGAAGAACCATACTCACAAAAAAGAACTTTGTGACCCACCCAACAAATTACTCATCATTAGAAAGATGTTTAGCAAAATCAAACTCACCTTAACTTCACATTAGCCAACGCAATGCTTTGCCAAGGTATTTCAATAATCTCTACTAGCAATGCGTAACTTCGCATCAAAAATTGGCAATTAATGGAAAACAGAGAACCATGCAATAGAGGTGCCATTGTCGAGAAAGCACACTGACAATGGAGGGTGGATGGGAGCGGCTGGGGCTGCAACCTGAGAAAGGAGTACTGGCTGGATGGACTAGGGGCGCACATGAACAATGGAGCGTTGGGGGAGAGGCTGGGGGAGCGCACAGACAATGGAAGACTTGTGGGCGGAGCTGGGGGAGCAAGCTGACAACGAAGGCAGGCGGAAGGGGCTGAGGGAGACAGGGATAATGGTGGGCCAGCTGGAGGGGCTGGGGAGCAAGCAGGCAATGAAGGCCAGGCAGAAGGGGCTGAGGGAGACAGTGATACTGGTGGGTCAGCTGGAGGGGCTGGGGAACAAACAGACAATGAAGGGCTTGTGGAAGGGGCCGGGGACCAAGCTGACAATGTGTGGGTTGCAGGAGGTACTAGGGAAGCAAGCTGACAATGAAGGGTGTGCTAGAGAGGGGATAGCAAGTTGACCACAGAGGGCAGGAGGGTTGGCTGGGAGGGGCAAGCTCACAACAGGAGGTGGACTGGAGGGGCTGGGGGAGCAAACTGATAATAGAGGGCCAGAAGAAGGGGCTGGGCGTGGAAGCTGACTTTGGAGGGCTGTTAGAATGGGATCAGGTACACACAGACATCAGAGGGCCAGCAGAAGGGCTAGGGGAGCAAGCTGACAATGAAGGCACTGTTAAAGCATATATACAGTGGAGGTCAAGTGGGAGTGGCTGGGGGAGTAAGCTGACAATTCAATGTGGGTGGTAACGGATGGGGGAGCAAGCTGACAATAAAGGGCCAGAGGGAGAGACGAGGGGAGCAAGTTTCCAATGGAGAACCGTCAGGAGGAGCTGGGGAGCACATGGACAATGAAGGGCAGGTGGGACGGGATGGAAAAGTACAGGGAGTGCAGATAGGAAGGTCTGGGGGAGCAAGCTGACAACGGAGTGTGGGTGCAAGGTGCAGGGGAGCACACAGACAATGGATGGTCTGCTGGAGAGGCTATAGGACCACACAGACAAAAGAGGACTGGCAGTGGGGCCTGTGTTAACAGGCTGACAATGGTGGACCATTGGGAGGGGGTGGGGAGCAAGCTGAAAAGGGAGGGTCAGCAGAAGGGGCTGAGAAAGCACACAGACATTGGAGGGCCAGTGAGAGGGTTTGGGGCTGCAAGGTGTCAATGGAGTGCCAGCTGAAGATGTAATTTTAACAGGTCATGAGTGATAATATGTGAGGCCATAAGCAGTGAATGGTGGGGGTGCACGTTAGATTTTGGTCAGTAAACTATAATTGGCGAATTAGAGTATTTTTTTATTTTATACACTAGTTTTTATGTTATTTTAACACTTGCGATAACATTGCTTTAATCTTTGTTTTTTGTTTGTTCAATTTCTAGGGTAGTTAAAAAAAGCTAATCTTTACCATACTATAACATCAGTATAACATCACCTTTCTCTCTCTCTCTCTCTCTCTCCCTCTCTCTCTCTCTCTCTTCTAGTTGATTGTTAGCGTCTTATAAGTATACATGGATTGTTGCATAACAATTGCCATGCTATAAAGCGTACAACCAACATAAATTATATGTCATTGAAGCTCGGATACAGTGCATATATACCCCCCAGCGCAGCAAAATTAATTCGAGCATACATTGCAAGCCGAATCTTGGTCACCATATTGTTGCATGGATACGGCCCTATGTATTTTTCACTGCGCATATTGGGTCGATGTTAGCCATTTTTTTTACACATGAGCGCATAAAAGCCCAAATTAATTCACGGTAATTCCGCCATTCGTAGAATCCAGATCAAATTACTTTATATGCATTTCTAAATGCATGCAAGCAGAAAAGCCCAATTAATTTATGGCAACTCCGCCATTCGTTCAAACATAGTCAAGTGACTTCATCGATAAAAGACTGATTCATCAACGTAATGCAGATTCGTGGTATAGGGAGGTATTGCCTTCTCCACAGCATACAATTTCAATTCATAAAATAATAATAAATGAAGCAATCAATTAGAACAGAAATTAATATTACATTATCACAATGATAATGTGCATTCTGGACTCCCCAATGACATTATGAATTGATATCAACGGCATGTGCCGTAAGTTGCACTAATTGGCTAGCTCGGGATGCAAAAGATGTATATTAGCATTTCAGTGTTTTATATACGTGAAAATTGTTTGAGTATTGAACGGGTAATTTAATACAATACCATTCATCCAATAACGAATCGTCTCCAGTCAGTCCAAATATCAAACCATATGCTGTTATACATATCATATATGCTGCAAATTCATAAGTCTGATCATAACATTAAAAATTCTTTGTAAATCATCCCCAAATCATGGGCCAGTGTCCAACTGGTGTATGTACTGATCGCCACAATTCCCGACCCAATGATAAAATTATATAGAAATAAGACACCCTTAGCAAGAAAAGAAAAACTGGAAAAGAAAATGCATCTCAGTTTCAAGAAACATTATAATAAAAGGATAGAAGTCCAAATGAGTAGTCATGCATGTGGGAGTTGTATAGGGAAATGGACTGTTATGTACCTATATGTGTGCACAGTTCTTCCCTCCTATTCAGCCCGATCAGTGCAAGGTAGTGCCGAGATAATTGGTTGAGTGCAAGATTAGTGCCTGGGTGATGGGTTAATGCATGGAAAGTGCCAGGGTGATTGGATGTATGCATGGGTAGTGCCTGGATGAATGGATGAGTGCATGGGTAGGGCCTGAGTGAATTGATGAGTCCAAGGTTAGTGCCTGAGTGAATGGATGAGTGCAATGGTAGTGCCTGGGTGATTGGGTGAGTGCATTGATAGTGCCTGGGTGATTGGGTGAATGCATGGACAGTGAGTGGGTGATTGGATGAGTGCATGGGTAGTGCCTGGGTGATTGGATTAGTGCATGGGTAGGGCTTCAGTGAATGGATGCATAGAAGAGTAGAACCTGAGTGAATGGATGAGTGCATATGTAGTGTCTAGGTGAGTGGATGAGTGCAAGAGTAGTACCTGGGTGATTTGAAGAGTGCATGGCTAGCGCCACATTGAATGGATGAGTGCAAGGGTAGTGCCTGGGTGATCGGATGAGTGCATGTATAGTGCATTGGTTATTGTGTGAGCACATGGATAGTGCCTGAGTGATTGGATGAGTGCATGGGTAGGGCCTGAGTGAATGGATGAGTGCAAGGGTAGGGCCTGAGAGATGGGATGAGTGCATGGGTAGTGCCTGGGTGATTGGATGAGTGCATGGGTAGTGCCTGGTTGATTGCATGACTGCATGGATAGTGCATGAGTGAATGGATGAGTGCATGGGTAGTGCCTTAGTGACCGGATGAGTACATTTTAATGTATTCTTTTATAAAGGAATTAAATGTGTACATACCACTGAATTCAATAGATTATATTGTTTGTTTAGCTCTTTGTGGATAGTTTTGACACTGATAGGATTTACAAAAACTAAGCACAAGAATGCTACACCACTCTCATTCAAAGCAACCATAAAATGGCAACCTCTTCAACTTTGCACTCTGTGATCATGATAAAGGTAGTAAATGAAACCATGTCTTTCATTTTAGACTAATATCTCCTCTTGTGAATGGTTAGTATCTTTAACCCATTCCCTCTCTTTCAAAAAGAGATTCCTATCGATGTGTGCTTGCTATGTTTTCGCGATCATCGCAATGAAACCTATATCTAGCTTCCTTTTTTTAAACTTTAAATACAATCTATTACATAGTCCTGAGTTGGAAATTAAAGCTTTCCATTACTTAAATTATGTCATCACTCCTCAAGTAAAAAAAGTAATACACTCTTAGTTCAGTGTACCTAACAAACCAGCAGGTCACACGTTTATAGCACATTCTAGAAGGAACATGCTACTTCCAAATGAGATATAGCAGGTGTGGCTTCCTCCACAGATTCAAAAGCATAACCATGTCTGTGTTACATTTTGTTTTTTAAACAAAAGCCAAATAATAAGATTTCTTTTAAAGCTTCCAACACACTACCTAATTGTATTCACTTTCATGCTGACAGCATCCAATGAAATATATCTTTGACAAAAAAAGAGGATTTTCACTGCTTTTTCTTTGGAAAACTACCTCATTCAGCTCCTTCTGAATATTACAGAATATTTATTTATTTATGATTCCGAACTCCAATGAGCTCCACATAAAAGATACACAAATAAAAATAAACAATTTCAATATATCATATCATCCTGATATTAATACCAGAATTAAATACAAGCAAGAGCACAACGGTTATAATTTCATTATACAGTTTGAATTACCAGACATTATTTAAAAAAAAAAAGGCAAAGGCAAGTCCATTAAATCACATCACCTAATGTATAAAGTGCAAGTAAACATAAATAAAATCATTACCCAATCACTCATAAAATAATAGAAACAAATTGTAGCATACCATATCCCATAACACTGTTCTAACATCTTCCTTTATATCTATTTGTAATCAAAAAGAGTGTACAACACTACAGATAAACCCTATCAAAACTAAACATGTAGTAAGGGACGGACAAGTATTGCATAATATACATTTTGGCCTGCACTCTGTTTTATAATGTCTAAAATACGCTACCCATATTTATGAACAGGTATATTTAATTTAACAGAGATGAAAACTACATTATACATTTAATTAAAAAATGTTTAGAAATTGTTTAAAGAAACTGAAGACTTTAAAACCCACTAATTCAGACGGCCGGGCTAAAAGACAATTACAGGCCTCCTCTGCTGTAGTAATGTTATTTCTTTAGGTTCGACATCCCCTGAATTTGTATGGGACGCCTATAAGGCGTTTGTCCGCGGCCAATTTCTTAGCGCAATAAGCTCCTGTAACAGGAAAGAGGCTGCTAAATTTAAAACAATAGAGGATAAGATCTCCTCTTTAGAAACATTGAGAATGAACCTAAATGCGGAAGACGCTCCCCGAATTTAATCTGAAATTGATCTTCTCCGCCAGGAATATCGGGGGCTTCTAGACCAGAAGGTTAAGGCTCAATGGGCTTCATACTCTATGGAGAATTATGACTATGGAGAAAGAGCAGGCGCAGTGCTGGCAGGGAAAATAAGAGCAGACCGAGTTAAGAACAACATCAATAGGTTGATTATAGACGAACAGGGCACAATATCATGTCTGCAGATAGAGATGGAAAAATGTTTTTTTTCACATTTCTCGGAGCTATATAAAGAGGAGCCATCCAGCAGTTCAGTAAATGCTATGTGCTGGTTGGAAGACAAGGGTCTACCAAACCTATCGGAGGAGGGTCGTACCCTGCTGGATAGTCAATTTACAGAAGATGAGAATAAACTACAAATTAATAAAATTACAAAAAATAAAGCAGCCGGACCTGACGCTCTACCGGGCGAGGTATATAAAATATTCATAGATTTATTAGCACCTAGACTGTGTGAATTGTTTAACTTTATTTATAGCCCGCATGGTAAAATTCCACCTTCTTGGAAAGAGTCCACTATCGTTTTGCTATTAAACCAGGTAAAGATCCCCTCAGGACGGAGTCTTATAGGCCAATCTCCCTGCTAAACGCCGATTACAAGATCTTTATTGGTGTGTTGGCAGGGAGATTGGACAGGCTGGCTCCGTCCTTGATTAATCCAGACCAAAAAGGTTTTATTCCGGGAAGGCACATCCACGAGCTGACTCCTCAACTCATAGGCTGTACTGATCTGGCGGTGACGTGGTCGGAGCCATTGGCGGTGGCTGCCTATGACGCCGCCAAGGCGTTTGATCGCGTCAATTGGGGATTTCTGTGGGATGTGCTTAAAACTATGAGGTTTGGGGGGACCTTCATTAATACCCTCAGGAGTTGTTATGAGGGAGCCTCAGCAGCAATACTGCTGAATGGCTTGTTGTCTCCTCGATTGAATGTGGGGAGAGGGACTAGTTCAATATGTACATTGAGCCCCTGGCACAGGCACTTCGATTGGATAACAGGGTCACTCCTTTTAGAATAAACGATTATTCTTCCCAATTGGCCCTTTATGCAGATGACTTAATGATTTACACCAGCAATCCGGCGGAGGTATTCCCCAGAGTAGAGGAGATCATGCGGGAATATGGACAGTATTCTGGTTACTTAATAAACAACACTAAAACTGAAATAATGTGCTGGGGAGTAGATAATTGGGACGGCCCGCAAAGTAACCAGTTCAGGTATCTAGGAGTTCTAATTACCTCCGACCTTAAGGACATTGCAAAGGTCAACCTGACGAAGGTTATGAAGGATATTAGTTTGTTGTTTTTGAAGTGGCAGAATATCCCCTTGACGATATATGGCCGGGTTAACCTGGTTAAAATGGTTATTTTGCTCAAACTAACATATATATTTAATGCTATACCCGTAACCTTTCAAAATAAAGTTCTGGGGAATATTCAGGGGAAGATAGGTAGCTTCATCTGGGCAAACAAGAACGCTCGGTTCTCATGGAAAAAACTTAAAAGGAGTTTGTTGAAGGGAGGAATGGCGCTGCCGGATGTTCTCTGGTATTCTTTCTCCTTCCAATTAAAAAACATCCGTACTCTCTTAACCGCTCCAGACGATTCTCATTGGGGCCGGATATTAAAGGTGATGCAAGACCTAGAAGGGGGAGGTCCTGGTTTTCTGTATAAATACGGGTCCCCAAGATTTTTCAAAAAAGTCAGTCTAAAGGTTTTAAGATCTGCCTTGACGTTGTGGTGCAGACTAAAGCGATGTTGGGGTATAAAATACTATTCAGATCTGGCCCCCATCTGGGACTCCCCTGGCAAGCCATTATGCTTAAAAGACAGTCTTTCCCAAGCTGTCAGAAGCGCAGGTGTAGTTACCTGGTCAGACCTTGTCACGGCGGAGGGTGTTCTTCCATGAGAAGTTCTGCGGGCTAAGATTGGGGACTCTTTTTCCCGTTTTAAATACATCCAACTCCGCTCCTGGTATGATACAGAGAAAGATAATATAGGGGGTAATTGGGAAATCGAGGTAGCTCTCCAGTCTGTTGGTGTCAGGAAGAAAGAGGTAGCCCTCTGGTATAGTGAATTGTTGAATTCGGAAACGACCACAGTCACGCCTCTAAACCAGGTATGGAGCGTATCTGTCTTTGAGGCCCCTGCCGCTGAGCTCTATGAAAGATCTCTTAAATTTCTATATAGGTATGTTAAGTTGGCCTCACTGAAAAAGAACCACTATTTTGTATTAAATAGGTTGTATTTTACGCCAAAAAAATAGCTGAGTTTGTCTGCCCCCCCCTTTGTGTCCAAGGTGTGATTCAGCAGAAGCCGATGATATACACATGTTCTATGATTGCCCTGTGATTGGCCCCTTTTGGACAAAAGTGGGAGAGACACTTGATAGTGTTTTAAAAACAAATATTGGTTTGAATGGGGTGAGGGTAATGTTTGGGTTGGACTTGGAAACTACTAATGAGCTCAGTGAGGAACAGATAGCATTAGCTTTCACTCTAATTATTGCCGCTCGTAGAGAACTCTGCATGTTATGGAAAGATCCAGCCCCCCCCCACTACATGATAAATGGCTACAGTCTGTTCTAAAAACTGCACGGCTAGAGTTGGGGGCTATATGTAATAGAAATACCATAGTTTGGCTCCCACTGTGGGAATGGGCACTCGAGCTGAGGCTGGTATCCGACTCCGTGTTTGTCCAATGATTACACCGGGCCCCGGGATAAAGGGGTAGCCAGGACGGCTTCGGGTGCAGCAAGGACCCCGACCCTGGGCGCACAAGAGAGAAAAAAAAAGGGTTGTTGGTGTCTTTCTTTTGCAAGTACCAAAGGTGAGATGAGGACAAAAAAAAAAAAAATGTTATTCTTTGGAAATACAGGTCTTAATAAACGATGACATAATTGTTGTAATGGGGAACAAACAAATAAAACATGATTTAGATCCTGCACCCAACTTAAACATAAATCACAAAGTCTATACTCCCTAGGTAGTCCCGCTCAAGCCCCTGTTATGATTCTTAATGGGAGAAGATTCATCCTTAATAGCAAGATGGTTCTACGTACTCCATGGGGGAGATTCCATAAAACATATGGTTGTGGTTTTTTCTCCATACAACTCCCCACTAGTATATTGTTTCTTGAGTGCCCTGCACACAGCAATATGTCTCTCTTGTGACTAACTTTATATAAAAAAAATTAATTAGAATTCAGTACGAATTTTGGGTAAGGGCCACTATGACCAATTTTAAATAAATCTTGAGCTTACTCAAAATTTGTAAAAACAATGTTTTTCCCCTTTAAGTTAACAAAAATGTAATGCCTTAAAGCAACTCAAATTGGATTAGCATCATTTTCCAATAAAGCATTTCCCCATGCTCCTTCACTTCAAAATGCTTAAAGTATGGCTTGAGGGCCACCGTTATATCTAGTGTGTATGGGTAGTGCCTGTGTGATTGGATGAATGCATGGGTATTGGATGAGTTCATGGGTACTGCCCGGGTGACTGGATGAGTGCAAGTGTAGCGTCTGGGAGAATAAATGAGTGATGAGCACTGCTTTATTGAATGGATGAGTGCAAGAGTAGTGCCTGTGTGATTGTATGGGTAGTGCCTGGGTCATTGGATGAGTGCATGTATAGTGCATGAGTAAATGAATGTGCGCATGCAGCGAGCTCCAAATTCTTGGTCCCCACTGCATGGATCACCCCCTAACTTTCCATGACAACCATAACTTACCTTCACACTTTTTTGGGGAAAATTTCATGAAGATTGGTCAAACAATGCCAAAGTAATTTTCTCTCTCTCTCTCCCTCTCTCTCTCTCTCTCTCTCAATCTCGCTCTCTCTCTCTCCTTTCAGTGACTGTGTGTTTCTATAAAGTTTAAATATGTTTAATATATGTAGGGAAAGGCGTTTTGAAGAATGAGTGGGTGTATAAGTGTCTAAATGGATTATTTAGTAGGTGCATGACTAAGTCTATAAGTGAGTGATTAAACATAGCTTACTGAATGCATGGGTTAGTGACTAAACTGTGTGAATGTCTGTATCCGTCTGTCTGTTGGTGTGTAAGCGGCTGCATGGGTTTGTGAATTGCTACATGAGTGTCTATATGAGTTATTGATTGGTTGTCTGAGTATCTGTAAGGGTGCCTGAGTGTTTGTGTGGGCGTGGTGTGTGTGACTCTGTGCATAGATGTGTGAGTGGGTGATTCACTGGGTGCATGGTTTCAAGAGTGCATCTGTGATGGACTGTATGGGTGGGTGAGTGTGTGTATGGGTGTGTTAGTGAGTGAATGTATATCTCAGTGGTACATGTGTGAGTAACTACATATATAAAAGGCAGTATATATGTGTGTTAGAGTATTTAAATGGCTATAAGTGAGAGTGTGTGATTGTGAGAGTGGCTGTATGGATGAGTGTGTGCTAGTATCAGCGATTGTATAAGAGTGTAAGAATGTGCTAGTATTTGTTTGAATAAGAGAGCTGGTGTGTATATAACTGTATGGGTGAGTAAATGGGAGTGTGATTAATTATTTTCATGACTGACTAGGTGTGTGAGTACCTCTATGGATGAGTGGTGATGTATGAGTGTCTATATAGGTGTATGAGTGCATATGATAGTCCTGTACTGACTGACCGTAAGTATGAGTGATTGTGCAGGTGAGTGAGTGGATGTGTGTGTAGATATAAGAATCGATGAGAGGATATGTATTTATTGGTGTTGGATTATCTATGGTTTTGAGAATGGCCGTCTGTAATTTAGAGTGGGTGTGTCAAAAGTTATATTAGGGTGTGAGAAGATGCATGAAATTATCACATGGATGATATCATGAGTGATGTCATTTGAGATGTTATTAGTAATGTCATCAGTGATGTCACTGACCATGTCATGAGTGATGTAATATGTGATGTCATCAGCAGTGCATTGCCGGGGCGCGAGTTATAGTTAGCTGAACTAACTATAACGGGGACATTTCACTGTTTTGTACGAGTGAAATGTCCAACTAACTATAACACCCCTGAAACCTATGGTTTTTTCAAACTATAACGTGCTTGAAACCTATGGTTTTTTAAGTGAATTTCTAAGGTTTTTTAAATGCTAGTTTCTAACTATGCCTACAGAGGTAGGACGTGGGAAGAAAGAAGAAAAAAACCACAGAAAGAAGCAAAAGAATTGCAGAAAGAAGCAACAGAAGTCCACAAAGATGAAGAAAAGTGCAGGAAGAAGCAAGACATGTGCAGAAAGAACTAACAGAAGAGCAGAAAGAGGACTTGTTGCAAAATCATCCTGTGCCCACAACTTTTTCAGACGGGTACTGGTGGTAACTGACTCTGACTAACCAGGCCTAGAGCCAGTGCTATGCTAAAAGACACTTACAATACAGTGAAAACACCCACATACACTAGGGAACACTATTCGTTGGGGTACACCTGTGATTAGCATGAGTTCCTCTGTAAGGCCCTAGTACATAATAGGGCAGGGGAATTAAAACTACCTCTAAGTCAGAGGTGCAGAAATATGCTACTTTAACTAGTAGTCGAGTTTGCAGAGTGGTGGAGAAAGGGTGCTGGGCGTCCAACCAATGCTCAGGAATTCTGCTGCGTAGGACTCATTGGAGGTACCAGGAGGGATTATTGGCCCACAAACTCCCTCAGGACTAAAATGGACTTCATACCCCATCCCGTAGTCTGCCACGAAGCATGTTTGCAGAGTGGTAGAGAAAGGGGGCCATGACCTCAGAAGACGTCTTCGCAATCCCACTGTGTGGGACTTACTGGAAGTAACAAGAGGGGTAGTTGGCCCCCAAGGACATTCTTGGGGGCCAAGTTCCCAAACTATTACATCCAGTCAGTCCCACACAGCAGGTTTGGAAAGTACTCATACCAGGCTACGCCCACTTTACCCACCACTCTACAAATGTGCTTCCTGGCAGGTTCTTGGATCAGGATTAAAGTCCCCTTCACTGCTGGGGGTCCTTTAGGGGCTAACTACCCTACATTTTATCTTCAGTAAGCCCCACCCAGTGGGATTGGCGAGAGGTAGACAAAGGCCATGCCCCCTTTCTCCACCACTCTGCAAACACGCTCCCTGGCACGTTGTAAATTGAGGGATTAAGTTCCCTTGAATCCTGAAGTTTCCTGGGGTCCAACTAGCCCACCAAGTACCTCCAGTAAGCGCCACAGAACTGCGTTGCAGAGAGGTGTAAAAAGGGACATGGCCTGGACCCCCGCATTTGAATACTACTGCCCCGGGGAGGTGGCGGTCCCCGGGGCGTGTGGGTGGCTCGAGCCCCATACACAGGTGTATTTAAAAAAAATAAAAGCCCCAGGGGGTGGCGGTCCCCGGGAGGTGGGGCGCTGTGGGCTCCTGCAAAATAATTAACAAAAGCCCCAGGGGGTGGCAGCCCCCGGGGCTTGGGGGACCTTGGAGGCCCCCCACACATTAAGAATAAGAAGCCCCGGGGGTGGTCGTCCCCGGGGCTGCAGGGGGCCGTGTGCCCCCTGCAAATATTTATGGGAAGACCCAGGGGTGGCAGTTCCCCGGGCTGTGGGAGCCTCCCTGGGCCCCTGCAATTACATTATTGGATGCCCCCGGAACTTGGCCCACTCGGGGGCTAAAGAATAAGGAAACGCTGGAGCCCGCACTTCGTTTTTAAAACATTTTGGCCAAAATTTGCGCTGGGTGCACGAATCTAGCAGATTGTTTTAAAAAAAATGTTTTTGTTGGCCCTGGGGTCCTTGTGGGACCCCATGAGCAGGCCTAGGGGGTCAGGGTGTTTCTACCCTGCCCCTTTTCTTTTTGTTCACCTTTGTTTCCCTGTTTTCTTGTACCTCAGTTACTGAGGCACAAGATGGCTGCCAACACTTCCTGGTTTGCAGTGTTGACAGCCAATTAGAATAAAGCTTGTGGTCGGGAGAGTCCGCGGATCCACTGCGCCTCTATATATCGAAACTTTTATGTTTTTATTTTCTCAGCAACTACTGAACAGATTTACACCATTTAAAAAAAAGTGTGCATTCTGAACAAAGCACTACCCTTTCGCCAAATTTGGAGTAATTCTGTTTAGCAGTTCGAGCTGTAGCCGTGTCTAAAGTTTCCTTTGGGAAATTCATTTTCCGACCTCTTTTTAAAAAATTTCTCAGGAACTATTGAACGGATTTACACCATTTAACAAAAATATTTCTTTCTGAAATAAGGGCTACCTTTTTGCCAAATTTGGTGTAATGCCGTTCAGCAGTTCGGGCTGTAGCCGTGTCTAAAGTTTACTATGGAAAATATCATGGAGAAAACACGTTTGGGACCTCCATTTTTCTCAGCCCCCGCTTACCAGATCACCCAGAAACTTTCAGGATATGGGCTGACCGGAGTGCCCCACGAGTTTTGAAAATTTTGCGAAGATTCGCTATCCGGCGCCAAAGGTATTGGGAAAATTAAAAATGCTTTACCTATGGAAACTAGGTCCTAACTATAACTACATACTGGAGACAGCCAGTAGGTAATGTGTGTGTGTGTGTGTGTGTATATAGATACATATATATATGTAGAAAGACGCCATCCATCATGCTCCCTTTCCACAACGGCAGCAGAAATAACGTCAGAGCGAAACCACAAATAAGTGCTATTTCTTCAGTGCTTTATTTGTGATCTAAATTCCAGGCAGCAATTGTCATGACGCGTTTCGCCTCTCGAAGAGGCTTGATCACATGATGTGTCGACAACACAAATGAGGGTATATATAGTGAAATCCACTTAAACCAACAGCAGCTGTGTAACATATTCAAACAGTAAACATAGTAGAAATACTGCCCAAGATATTAGCAGCAAGCAGCATATTCAGGGCATAGTGCCCAAGGTAATGTAAATATATACTTTTCAAATGTTAAGAAAAACATATACTATATACAAATACATAAGGAAAAAATAGAAGGTTATTAAAAGCCATATTTACACATTAAAAACCAATTAAATAAGTCATATTTACAAGGAAATGCAAAATTTCATATAACTTAATATCTACATTGATTTTTCTAAAATAATGCAAATCAAGGTGAGGATATTGGGAGGAGTGGATAATCCTAAATAAAGTACTATCCTGCCTCGCAATCCCAAATCCCCACCTTTAGCCTTAAACTGTTCTGATCTTATGAATCTAGTCTCTAAATGTTGACTAGGAATAACACATAGCTGTTTGATATCCTAATACCCCTCATAAGAATACTGGGAAAACCACCCAACGTGAATAAGGTATGTGTGTGATTTAAAAACGGTTACAGTTGGGAAACAACCACCCCAGATTTATCATCTTGGCCCCATCTGGTCCCAGATGTATGAATCACAGACCAAGAACCGATAAGCTGGCGTGTAGGCTGTCATAATTTATGTTGTTGCAAGTATCATTATAGACAGGTGTACATATCCTCGCTGGCATTGAGGCCTCCCGGGTTCTTACTGTTGAACTCCAGGATATATCTTGTCTCCAGTAGTCGTAACTTTGCATCCCTATTACCTCCCTGAGGGGCGGGATTGTATCGACTAGATAGTATACTAACTCATCAGGGTTGCTGTTATGGGTCGATTCGAAATGCCGTGCTACTGGATAAGATGGATCTTTTCCTGAGATAGCTCGAAGATGCTGCAAGATCCGTTTGTGGGCGGGCAGCCGAGTGCTGCCCACATAGCATAGCCCACATGGACATTGTAGCACGTAGACTACATACTCTGTTTTGCATGTGAGTCTATGTTTAATGGTGATCGGCTTGTCGTGAAAGGGAATGGAGTAGTGAGTCTTGTTAACACCTTGTCGACAGGCCTTACAAAATGGACACTTTTTAAAACCCTTATTAAGGTCCATCCAGGTCCCTGATAGTGGTTTGTCCAAGTTGTTACTGACTAATGCATTTGCCATTGTCGAGGACTTGCGAAAAGTCAATTCCGGCTTATTGGAGACTAAATTGCCTATTACTGGGTCTCTTTTTACCAGATTCCAGTTCCTGCTGAAGATCTTCCTAATCTCAGCATGTTGAGTGCTGTAGGTAACAATGGCCCTTGATTGTACTGATTCGGCCTTTGCCACAATGGTCTGGCCTTTACCCTTCAAGGTTTGTTCCCTGGGGATGCTGCGTGTTCGTTCTATAGCCATATCTACTAAGTCAGCACTATACCCTCTCTCCAGAAAGCGGATCTTACTCTCTCTCTGGGCTTTGTCACACTCCTGATCAGTACTACATAATCGTCTCATGCGCAGCATCTCCCCATAAGGGATGCTGCGTATGAGGTGTCCAGGATGCTGACTGGTAGCATGCAGCAGTGTATTCCCTGAGGTCTCCTTCCTGTGTATATATATATATATATATACAAACACTCACGCATATGTATTTGTTCATTGAAATAAATGTAAACTATATAATTGTAGCTGCACCCAAAACTGCCTGTAACTCTCACACCTCCATACAGTGTGTTCTAAACTCACTCGACAGACTGTATCTCAACTGTAAGTCATATTTTCACCATGCACTGCTTATACCCTTTCATCTTACATCACTTATATCATGTTTAAGTGTAACATTCATAACAACACTCATTCCATATCAAATTGCATCATTTATCAGAATACATGTGCATGGTAGCGGTAGCGGGGCGAGTTATAGTTAATTTAGTCTGCCTAGTGAGGTTCGATATCTCTGTACGGAGGTGTGTGAGTAATAGAAATTTTTGGGTGGTGCGAAAATTATATCTGTAAGTTATAACAATAACTTTTTAATTTCTGAGGTTAGTATAGTTTACCTTGGTTGTGGATAGAAATAATAAATTAAGTTTTCTTAACTATAACTTATCTTTAACCTTTGTTTTTTTTCCATTGAATTTCCATGGGTTTTGTATTTAAAAAATGGTTTCTAATCATATTAGTGTTCTTTATTTTTGCATTAATTCTTTCATATATGTGTATATATATATATATATATATATATATAGCAGCAAAATTTCCTGCGCACCATTCAGGTACAGAAAGTATATATATATATGTCACCACAACCTCCTTCAAAAGAACGAGCAGAGGCCTCGTAGGGGAGACTCGGAAGCATCTTTATTTTGTTAAATGGCAGATGCATTTCGGCCTTTCCGGCTCTCGTCAGCGCCATAAAGTTCAGGGTGCTTCACTTATACATCAAAGTGCCTCCTGGTGGTCACCAATAGTGAGCGTCCGCTCCGCCAATCCAGTGTTAGCTCACCTAACCCAGTCCGTGATGTTGTGGCGGACTGCAAATCCCAGGATGCATTTCTCTCCCAGGTAAGTGGTGCCGGGCGTTTGGTCAGTACTTGTCCCAAAGTGGATTAGCAGACTGCAGAGCTAGATGTTTGTGATGCCGGTATCCTGCAGAGTAGAATGAAAAGCGCCTCCTCGGGTCCCCATAACCGCTTCAGCCGCCAAACTCAGGATTCAGTGGAGCGGGGGCAGGTATGACATGAATCCCGCCCGACTTCGAAGTGGAATACTTCAATGCAACCGCTTTATGTAGTCCTGAGCTCGAGGGCGGGCCCAGTCCAATCCAATCACTTGGAAGACACACAACCTGCCGATATATATATATATGTTTCCTTTTAAATACAATAGTATCGCAGTAAATTATAGAGGATTTCTCGTGGATTGGCATAGAGTTGCATGGCATGGTGTACAGTGCTGTGGAGTGGCCTAAAATTGAGTAGAGAAGATAGGAGTAGAGTGGCATGGAGCGGAGTTATGTGGAATGCCATAGAGTAGGGTGGCATAAACTATAGTGGCGTAGAGTACAGTGTCGTAAAGCACAGTGGGATAGATTGAAGTGAGGTAGAGTAGAGAGTGCAATAGAGTAGAGAGTGGAGTAGAGTGGCACTGGGCAGAGTGGGGTAGAGTGCCATAAAGTAGCACTGTGTGAAGTCGAGTAGCATAGAGTGGAGCAAAATACAGATGCATCGAGTGGCTTGAAGTGGCATAGAGTACAGTAGAGTGGCATATAGTAAAGTGGGCTGATGTAGAGTGCAGTGGCATGCATTGTAGTCATGTAGGGTATAGTAGTGCAGAGTACAGTGCAGTGGCAAAGAGAAGAGTGGTGCCGAGTAGAGTGGAGTATAGTACAATGGTGTAGAGTGCAGTGGAGTACAATGATTTAGAGTGGAGTGGCATTTAGTGCACTGGTGTACAGTGCAGTGGAGTGGTGCAGAGTAAAGTGGTGTACAGTGCAGTGAAATATAATAGAGTGGTGTACAGTGTAGTGACATAGAGTGCAGTGGCATACAGTGGCATAGAGTGCAGTGGTGCAGAGTAGAGTGCCACACAGTGCAGTGGCACAGAGTAGAATGGTGCATAGTAGAAGAGAGTGGCATAGAGTACAGTAGCGCAGAGTAGAGCTGTGCAGAGTACAGTAGAGTGTTGTAGAGTGCAGTTGTGTACAAAGCAGTGGCATTCAGTGCAGTGGTGCACAGTAGAGTAGAGTGGCATAGAGTACAGCGCTGGAGAGTAGAATGCAGTGGTATAGAGTGCACTGACATACAGTAGAGTGGTGCAGAGTGGAGTATCGTAGAATGGAATGGCATGTCATAGAGTGGTGTGACATGTTAGAATGGAGTGGCATAGAGTGCAGTGGTGTGTCATAGAGTAGAGTGGAGTTCTGTGTCATAGAGTGTCTTGGAGTAGATTGGCTTAGAGTGGAGAGGTGTACATTAGAGTGGCATATCGTAAGTGGACTGGCCTATCTTATAGTGGAGTGGCATGTCGTAGAGTGGAGTGGAATGTTGTAGAGTAGAGTGGAGAGTTCTGTCTTAAAGTGGAGTGGCTTGTCTTAGAGTGGGGTGGTATAGAGTGGAGTGGCTTGTCATAGAGTGGAGTGGTGTGTCTTAGAGTGGCGTGGCATGGATATTCATACAGTGGAACAAAGTGTCATAGAGTGGAGTGGCATGTCGTAGTGTACAGTGTCATATCCTAGAATGGAGTGGCATGTCAAGAGTGGAGTGGCATGTCTTAGAGGTGCTTGTTGTAGAGTGCATGCTAAGAGTGGAGTGGCATGTCTTAGAGGTGCTTGTTGTAGAGCCCCTTATCATGGAGGGGAATAGAGTGGAGTGGCATGTCATAGAGTGAAGTGGCATGTTGCAGAGTGGAGTGGCATATCGTAGAGTGGTGTAGAGTGGAGGACAATAGGGTGGAGTAGAGTCTTGTAGATTGGACTTGCGTAGAGTGGAGTAGCATGTCATAGATTAGAGTGCAGTGGCGCATCATAGAGTTGCCTGTCGTACACTGTTTTAGAATGGAGGGGTACAGAGTATTGTGACATGGAGTGGCGTTTTGTAGAGTGGAGTGGCATGTCATAGAGTGGAGTGGGGTAGAGTGCAGTGGCCTGCCATAGAGAAGAGTAGTGTGCCATAGAGTGTCTTAGAGTAGAGGTACAAAGAGGGGAGTGGCGTAATGTGGAGTGACATATCATAGAGTGAACTTGCCTGTTGTAGATTGGAGTAGAGTGTCATAGAGTGGATTGACATGGAGTCTTGTTGAGTGGTGCATCGTAGAATGGTGTGTTGTAGAGTGGAGTGCTGCGTCATTAAATGGACTAATGTGTTGTAGAGTAGAGTGGAATAGAATGGCACGTCATGCAGTCTTTTAGAGTAGAGGGAAGTAGCTTGTAGTGCCATGTTGTAGAGTGAAGTGGATTGTCATAGAGTGCAATCGAGTGTTGTACAGTAGAGTAGAGCGCAGTGGCATGGTGTGGAGTGGCGTGGAATGGAGTGTTGTAAAGATGAGTGACGTGTCGTAGAATAATGTGGAGTCGCATAGAGTGGAGTGATGTGTTGTAGAGGGGAGTGGAGTGGTGTGTCATAGAGTGACGTACTGTACACTGTCTTAGAATGGAGTGGCCTGTCATAGAGTGGAGTTGTATTGCGTAGTGTGGAGTGACGTGTTGTAGAGTGGAGTGGCGTGAATTGTCATAGAATGCACTGGAGTCTTGTGCATTGTTGTAGAGTGGAGTGACATGTTGTACAGCACAGTGGAGTGAGAGAGTAGAGTGACATGTTGTACATTAGAGTGGAGTTGCGTGTCATAGAGTGGTATGTCATAGAGTGTCTTACAGAGCAAGAGCATAGAGTGGAGTGTTGTAGAGTGACTAGGCCTTTTGTCGAGTGGTGTGGCATATCATACAGTGCCATAGAGTAGAATAGAGTGGCGCAGAATGGAGTAGAGTATTGTAGAGTGGATTGGCATAGAGTTGAGAAGTGTGTTGTGGAGAAGAGTGCAGTGGAATGTCGTATAGCATCTTAAAGTGGAGGGTCATAGAGTGGAGTTGCATAGAGTGGAGTGGCATGTTGTAGAGTGGAGTGGCATGTTGAAGAGTGGAGTGGTATATCATAGAGTTGATTGGTGCATCATAGAGTGGAGTGGAGTGGTATTTTGCAGAGTGTCTTTTGTCATATATTTTTTTCTTTTTTTTAATTTTCATAGATGACACAGTACTTTCTGGATACGTTTGCGAAAGTACTACGGTACCCTGTAAACTTTTGTACTAATACTGTAGATTTCCCATTTAAACCTAGAACAAACAGAAAGTGTGGTCTAAACAACATGGCTGCCTTTTAATGTTGTAAGATCTTTCAATAACCAATAGTATTGTGTTTTGAACCCCCCCTTTTTTTCTTTGCACTCCCTTAACTAATCACCACAAAAGTTTGCATTATCAGCCAATGTAGAAGAAGGAATAGACCTGCAAAATTTCATGAAATTCGTCAAACAGTGACAACGTTATTACCAATAAAAGATCAGAGGAATTCCTATTTCTAGGAATCCTAACTATAACTAGAGTGCTATAAATACCAACAAACTGCAAAACAATTCCAGCATATTAGTCAGGAGTGCAGACAAAGACAGAAATATTGTCTTGTGGTCACTCAAAATATATGTGGAGGAGGCATTTTTGCAACTCAGCTACAGGGATTGTTATGTAGAAACAACTGCCACTAAAGCTAGAGAAATCAAAATGACTATTTATGTTATGTTATGTTAACTGAGGCTTATATAGCTCATTAATCACCGGCAGGTCTCTTAGCTCTTTGAGAGTGGCAAAGTCCACCGGCAGTTACGGAATACACTTGGTAGATGAGTTTAAGCTGTTATTTATTTATAGGTTTTATATAGTGCTAGCTAGACTTGAAGGTATCAGACCGCTTTTCAAATAACACAGGATGGTTCAATTGAAGTACATACATATAAAAAGACCAAGAAAAAAACCGTTGAGCAGTCAAGGTACTTTTTGTTCCGCAGGAATGGCAATCCTAAAATGCCGATTCTGTATCTTATCCCATGGGTACATAAAGATCTAAACAATCCATACATTATTTCCTCAGCGCAAGACCTTTGGCATTGCTGAGGCACACAAATATCTTGATGAAAATTGCCCAGTGGTGCCTAGAGAATAGCTACTTTGTGTTCAATGACCAGGTATATCATCAATAGAGGGGGCATGCTGTGAGCACCTGCTTTGCCCCCGTTATGCAAATCTGCATATGGGCTGGTGGGAGGAGCAGGTGTTGCAGGCTGAATATAGTGAGATGTGGAACCATAATATAATTCTTTGGACTAGGTTCACAGATTATCTTTTTGCCATCTGGAAGGGATCAGAAGAGAGTGCAAGGCTGTTCACCTCAGGCGTTAATGAGAACAATATTAACCTTCACTTCACCAGTACTATTAGCAGCCTGTAGATGGTGTTCCTGGATTTGATGATCTATGTAAAAAATCAGAAATTGGAATGTAAAATCTACAGGAAACCCACCTCAGTCAATACTGTGCTGCATTCGAGCAGTTTCCATCCAACTATTTTAAAAATAAGCATACCTTATGGTGAGGCACTGCATATGCACAGAAACTGCAGCAAGCAGGGTGGATTTCATAGAGCCTTGAAAGACCTGGCAGGTAGGGTTAAAGAGAGAAGATACACTGAAGAGGGCATTTATAAATCTACAGAAAAGGCCAAGAATATAAAAAGGGAAGATATTCAGTTTAAGACCTGCATACCAAAACATCAAAATCAAACACAGTTTAGTTTTATAACTCAGTATAGCACCAAACAAGGAATCATAAGAAAAAATCTCAATAAATACTTGCACCTAGTTGAAAACGACCCGGTAATAGGTTCCACACTTCTTCAGAGATTAGGGTGTATCTTAAAGTATCTAGATCAATGAGAAATGCACCTTTTAAAACCTACCCCGGAAATGATAAGGGCAATTGGCTCTAGAGGAGTTGAGGACTCCGAAAATGTAGCAGCTGTTGGGCCTGTGAGCACGGAGTGAGTAGGATACACTTTAAGATACCATGTGAGGGAACTCCACACAACATCAGGGGGCCTATACATGTAAAACTGAGAATGCTGCATACATGCTGGAGTGTCCGTGTGGACTGCAGTAAGTTGAAAGCACTAAGCGTCAGGTACACAAGAGGATTTTTAGATCTGGAGGTCTCTAGTTGGCGATAGTATTAACCTTTGTCCAAATAGGGACCCTTACTTCTAAGTCAGGAAAAGGGGATTACACTCCTCAATACCCCTGCTTACCCCCTTGGTAGCTTGGCACGAGCAGACAGGCTTATCTCAGAGGCAGTGTGTTAAACATTTGTGAATATACACAGTAATACAGTGGAAACACTACAGATGGACACAATACAGGTTTAATAAAAATAAGTATTCTTTATATAGACTTAACACAAGACCACAACCGACTAAAATCTACAATACTACACTTAAGATTGCTTTAAAGATGATCAAAGTTACATAGTTCAAGTTGATGATAAATGCAACAAAGTTTTCAACAAATTACCTGGATGCGTAATGCAAAGTAAACAAAAGGCTTGCAAAAGGGAATATGTGTCGGTTCCGTGATCCGGGGGAGATGATGCGTCGTGCCTCAATGCTTGTGCAGGGGCTGCGTCGTGATCCTAACCGGTGCCGAGGTGATGCGTAGATTCTCGCCCTGCGGGCCCGTTGCGGTGCACAACATGGCACCGCGGTGCGATGATCTGGTTGTGATGCGAGAAGATGGCGCCCTTGACGCGGCGATAAGATGACGATGCGTAGACGCCCTGGCAGCCTTGCGACAACTCTGTACTTTTGGAGCCCTGACAGGCCTGGTGACACGCTTCTCCGGTGATGCGATGGCGACTCTCTCGAAGCGTCACGCTTCTCTGGTGATGCGACAGCAGGCAGCTTTGATGAACACACGCTTCCAGGGAGATGCGGTGAATGCTCTCTTCTCCAGCGATGCGACGATTTCAGCTGCAGCGGCGACAGGCCTCCTCTCGATGCGTCGCACTTCTAGCTCCCAGCGACACGCAAATGTCTGGAGTTGAGAATTCCCAGCAAGGAAATTCAGAGGAGAGCTGGAGATGAAGTCTTTTGTCCCGGAGACTTCAGCAGGAGGCAAGCACAGTTCAAGCTCTTGGGAAATATTTTGTAAATGATGAAAGTCCTTAAAAAGTTACTTCTATTTTCCTTGGCAATGAAGCAACCACTGCAGGCCAACGCAGCAAACAGCACACTGGCAGAGGGGCAGTAAAACTCCTGCAGCTTCCTTGGTTCACCTCCTTGGCAAAAGGTTTCTTGTTCCAGAAGTGATCTAATTTCTTGGGATCAGTGTCCCAATATTATACCGCAAAATCCTTTGTTCTCTGAAGGCAGAGAGGCCTCTGCCTAGTCAAACCAGTTCCTGAGCACTTTGTTTACATGACTCTCTTCTTCCTTTCACTGTGCAGGGCAGAGACATCAGCCGCCCCACAGGAGGTGGAGCCAGCACAGGGGAGGGAAGATACAGCTCTGGAGCACTTTGTTGACATGATTCCTCTTCCCCTTTCACAGTGCAGGGCAGAGACATCAGACAAGCCACAGGAGGTGGAACCAGCATTGTAGAGGGAAGGCCCAGCCCTATTCAGGTCCCAGGTGCAACTCCTCCCTCCCATCTAGATGCAGATCTCTTTATTCACCACTGGGCTGCCCCAGCCTGTCTCCTGGAATCCCTCAGCCCTGTCACACACAAACCCAGACAAGGAATACACAACCTAGCGGAGACAGGCCTGGACAGTTAGGCAAGAAAATACCTAGGGCCTGATTCACAGAATTAACTTAAGACTAAATCCTAAACTTACTACTATTTGGTATTCACAGAATGCACTTACTACTTTTGGGATTCACAGAGTGAACTTACTACTTTCGGGATTCACAGAATGAACTTACTACTTTCGGTATTCACAGAATAGATATAAGGCTACTAACTTTACGTCCGCACTCGGGCCAGAAATTCCGGCCCGAGGCAGAGTTTCCGGCCCGGAGGCGGAGCTTCTGGCTTGGAAGCAGAGCTTGCGGCACGGAGGCGGAGCTTCCGGCCCAGAGGCGGAGCTTCCGGCCCAGAGGTAGAGATTTCAGCCATGGCTAAATCCCCACCTCCGAGCCGGAAGCTCCGCCTCCAAGCCGGAAGCTCCGCCTCTGGGTCAGAAACTCCGCCCCCGGGCCGGAATTTCCGCCCCGAGAGCGGACGTAAAGTTAGTAGTCTTAAATCTATTCTGTGAATACCGAAAGTAGTAAGTTCATTCTGTGAATCCCGAAAGAAGTAAGTTCACTCTGTGAATCCCGAAAGTAGTAAGTTCATTCTGTGAATACCAAATAGTAGTAAGTTTAGGATTTAGTCTTAAGTTCATTCTGTGAATCGGGCCCCTACTTTCTAAAAGTGGTGTTTCCAAACACAGAATATTAAAACCAACTTTACTAAAAGATGTATTTTATCATTCTGAGTCCAGGCATACTGAATTCGAATTTCTACCATGTTCCCTGAGTCAGTTAGGATTATAAGAATGTAATAATCTAACTGCCCATTCTAGCCTATGGAGAATAGGTAGTCTTCAATAGTGAAAAACGAAAATGGCTGTAATTCACTACTAGGACATGCTACACACATCAGAGCATGTCCTACCTTATACCTACAATGCACCCTACCCTTGGGCCTACCATAGGGGTGTCTAATATGATACAAAGGGAAGGTTTAGGGACTGGCAAGTGGGTGGACTTGGCCAAGTCAACATTTCAATGCTAAACTGCACATAGGCCTTGCAGTAGCAGGCCTGAGACACAATTTATAAGCTGCTTCTGTGGGTGGCACAACCAGTGCTGCAATCCCACCAGCAGCATTTGATTTACAAGCCCTGGGCACACATGGTGCACTGTACTAGGGGCTGACAGGTAAATCAAATAACCCAATCATGGAATAACCATTTAGTACATTAATTTAACACTTGCACTGTGGCACTGAATAGCAGTGGCACAGTGCTCAAAGCATATAATCAGCAAAAACATTTCAAAACAGAGGAGGCAATCCATCAAAATGGAAGGGAGACTCACGCCAATGATGCCAGCTCTAACAAGGATATTGCAGCATGCCAGAGCAATCAAGCATAGAGGCAAAACCTACCCTGTAGTCAGGCACTTTGCGGACTGTCATGGCAACAGAGACAGAGAGATGAAATATGTTGTAGAGGGCACACCGGGAAAGGGATCTCAGAAAACTGGAATCCAGTTAGATTTTCAGGCTAGACAGTGCATTTTATGGACTGTATAGTTCGACCAGTACTCCGGGTCAAGATTTGTCTTTTTAAGAGTGCTCCGGGTTAAGATTTGTCTTTTTTAAGAGTGCCTTGACCCTAGCCTGTTTCCAAAAAGGGGGCACCTCTCCACTAAGGAGGGAGGAATTTATCACATCCCGTATAACTGGAGAAACTATTTCAGGGATAAGATTTAGAATGGACGGAGGGCAGGGTCGGTGGGAGAGCCCGATTTCAGTTGTCTGAGGAGTTCCTGCGTTGATGATAAGGAAAGAGGGGGAAACTCTTCCAACAAGGTTAGCTGTTTCAAGATGACACCATCATTAATGGGGTTAGGATGTGAAAAAGTCTTATAAATCTTTTGGACTTTGGCCGAGAAATATTCTGCGATTTCATCACACCGCTGCTGAGAGCTATCGGGGGCAGAGATAGGGCTAGGGAGTGTAGGAAGAGATTTTGTGATTTTAAAAATTTCGCGTAGGAGTTGACAATCTTATCATGATAATAGCTCGATTGAGAAGCCTTTATTTCTTTTTTGTACAATTTAATTGCCTCTCTGTATTTGGCTTTTTTATTTGCAGAATAATCCATTCTCCATTTCCTTTTCTTTTTTTTTCACGATTGTGTGAGTTGCCTCCGTTTCTGAGAATACCAGGCTATTTTATTAATTCCCACCGATGAAGGGATTCTTTCCTGGGAAGCACTGTATCTAGGGAACATTCAAGCCAGTTGTAATAATTATTAATAGCAATAATGGGGTTAGCCTGAGGTAAGGGGGCTGAGTTATTTAACTCAGTGATCCACTTTCCTACCGGTAATTTACACCAAATGCAATACATTTTCTTATTTTTGCGAGTGGCAAATAGTGTCAGATAGTGTCCATGTCATTGAGAGTAAAAAATGGTCTGACCAAGGGATCGGGATAGGGTCCGCCGCCGTAAGGTTCTGTATATTAGTAAAAATGGGATCAAGCAAATGTCCATGATCATGGGTAGGGCCCGTCACTTTTTGCTTGAGTTGAAATGTGTCCAAACCTTCAATAAGATCAAGAGTGGCATAAGAAGACAATTCATCGAAGGGTATATTAAAATCGCCCAGGATAGAAAAATTAGGTAGGGGGCTCGCCAAATTGGCAACAATATCTGGGAGATCCTTACAAAAATGAGACGATACTCCGGGGGAGGGGGCGATACATTAAAATTACTGAAAAGGTATTAGTGGGGGAAAAGCTAATTGAGAAAGCTAAACTCTCACAGTCAGATAAGGGATTATTATTAAACCAACATCTGAAAATGTTTTTGTAAATGATAGCAATGCCCCTGCCTCGGCCGCTATCTCTGTCTTCCCTCATAATGACATAATTTGGGGGCAAAGCTCGGACAATAGCATGATCAGATTCCTTATTTAGCCATGTTTCAGTAAGAAACAGAACGTCCGGGCTATTGTCCTTAATGAGTAAGTGTATCTCAATAGCATGTTTAGGTAAAGATCGGCAATTCAGAAGTAGCAATTTTATTTTATTATTATCATCCGTAATTCCAAGGGGTATAAGAGTGGGGCAAGATTTGAAATCACTGTGAGTTCAAGGATGGCTCATCCTATCTTGCAGCATAACATGAAAGCACTCACTTTTGGTCTTACCTCTAAGTTTGGTGAGCTGTTCCCTGGTATACATATGGCTAACAGAGGGGAGTTCAACAGGGGTTCTGGCCCCTGGGCCCGGTCTGGCGCGGACGGGCGAAGACAGGCTTGCCTTTGGCATGCCCGCTGCGCGTGTCTGCTGCGCTGAAGCGTCATCTGCGGAATTTAAAGCTGATTGATCACATCAGCATCTACAACTAGACCGCTGACCTAGGTTAATGCGCAATAAGAATTCTCCATCAAGCATTGAACACAGCTCATGATCCCCCCCACAAGTTTAAACACACACAGTAGCAGTAAAGAATTAAAATAAACTTCGTATTAAAAATAGGTGCAGTAAAAACAGCCCTTCACTCAGAATAGTGCTCTAACTAATGAGGTGCCAAATGCGGAAGCGCCATCGGCGAAATTTAAAGCTGATTGATCGCGTCAGCGTCTACAACTAGACTTCCAAAGACAAACCCAGAAAGCAGGGGATTGCTTTTGGAAAATTAAAAATCTGTGACCCTGGTGCATTGGGAATTTTCCCCCATCGCTTGGAGGACATGTTTTTTTCCCCTTTTCAATATTATCATACCCTGCAAGCGGGTCATCATCAACAGAAATCAAGGTGACTGACATCACAGCGGAATGCCCAATCTAAATAAGGCGGAGGTGTCAGTCACAGGAATTTCCATTGACAGGGTGAATCTTGTTGGGGAGGCGGCTGTGGTTCTATCAGTAACATGGCGCCACCTCACCTCAAAATAACACGGGGAACCAAGAGCTGGGAGGACGGGACAATTCTTAAAAAATGTTATGTTACCACTCATCTTTTAATGAGCCCCTAAACCATCACTATTGGTTGTCACTGATAAAGCATAGAGAGTAACTGGACATGAGTCCTGCAACAAGTAATGCTTTCGTGCTACATTGCAATAAATGAACAGAAGTTTAACAAATTCATGTGTTTTGTGAAAATCAACTTCGAATTCATCACACCCATCCCTTAGGGGTTTAAACATCAAGTCACAAATAATAAAAAAAAAATCTTGAAATAAAAAATAAATAAATAAATAAATAAATTGACTCTGTCTTCAGCTCACAGTGAGAAACTGCAAGTGGAACTAATGTTGTTATGTTTCCTCAAATATGATATGACTACGAGGGAGAGAGGCGACAGATGTCATAATTGTTGACAGGCAAAATACAGACAACTGTCTTACGTCATTCATGGAACAGCGCGTCATTGGCCGCAAGATGGGCCTTAACTGGCAGTGACTCCAAAAACAGTATGGAACAACCATGACTGTGCGTGGGAGCCAGGATTTAATAAGCATGGACGTGGGCCAAGGTAAATCCGTCATGGCGCTTATAGTCAAACTATGGAAACAAAACAGGCTGCTCTGTAAACATATCTTACAGTAATGTTGTGTGAGTTGCGTTTCAAGACATCGAAATCCACGTTTGAGCTGCTTATGCTTTTTCAATGTTAGGAAATTCTACAATTTATGTTTAAGAAATACTGATATAGAAAATGAACCGCCTGCTAGCACATACAGTATTAGCCGAACAAGCATTACGTCCCTCAATTACAGCTTCAAAAAAGTGTGGAAGTAGCCGCCGTGGAAGGGAATCCTGAACTCGGAAGGGCGCGGTTTAATCGAGAGCATATGGGTAACATCTGGCGTGAAGACTGTACGGCTGGACTTAAGTTGGTAATCAGAAATTATGATTGATTTTGGAAGAAAAGTGAAAGCCTCAGAAGTGGCATATGGAAACTGTGAAAAACAGGTCCAATTGTCACAGTCTATTTGGAAGTTATCAGGGCTAAACACAAAACAGATCTGGGATGGAGTCAGAGGACTAAAGGACATTACACAATCTATTAACGCACTAATCCATTCAAAGATGCATTCACTCCACTGCATGGACAGGCCCATCTGCCTAATAGAGTGTGTAAATGCTGCTACGTGGAGACAGACGTGAGCCTCACAAGTACAGTGGGTAGCCTCCTCTGCCAGTGGGCTGTGTTGAATTATTACTGGTTTCTTATATTAACTGATTTGGAATATGTGGGAGTGTAATTGGTAACAAACTTTGTTGTTACACCTCAAAAGAGGACTGTAGAATTTTATTTTCTATATTGACATGCGTGTTTTAGGGAGTGAATCCATTGTCCTTCTCACAAATTAGGGATAGCCTGTGGTAGAAACTGGTGTAGATAGATATTTCCGCCAGCCCGTTGGAATCTCTCAACGACATCCTTCGGGGCACACTACCTTTCTGCTGCTGTCCTACTAATGCCACTTTGAATAATGCGGGATAGAACATCAAGGAAGGAAGGGTAACTCAGTAGTGTAGTGGAAACCATGACTTTGCCAAAGAAAACTAAAACACATCAGGGACTGTAAGCTTCTGGGTTAAATTGGAACTGCATGTGGTGAGTCCTCTGAAATCCTTGAGAGGAGTCTCCATTTTGACGCTTAGTTTAACCCACTCGGGGCAGTTTTACAATGTCAGTCATGACATTGAGAAGATGGACGAGGTTGCATACAGAAATATCCTTTGACATGAATACTGTGCTCTAAATAATCATTTATAAAATTATTATCCCACTGGTTGTGTCTTTTCAATGACTAACTCCAATGGGGCAATATTTTGTAATATAGTATTTAGGACCAATATTTATTTCTGACGATATTCCGGTACCACAATACTGAGGGCACAGACTTGGCTTTCAAAAACTGTCTTCTTATTGTGAGCAGGCAGGGTAAGAATGTTTTGAGCTGCTCCAGTAGTGTATTTAAGGTGCACAAGCTGGGCAGGGTAAGGGTTCTTATTTGGCGAGCGTATAAAACAATTCACTTCTTCACCACCAGGTTAGCATGGTAATGAAAGCTGAGGTGATGGTCAATAATTATGTACATGGTGCATTCTTTTGTCACTGTTTTTGGAGAAGGGCAGAGGCTATATCTGTCTGTGACAGTGAGTAGTGTGTCTCCTTGTAAGCAAATTACACCTTGCCGCCATTTAGGACACAGTTGTTGTTCTTCATCCAGCTGTGTATATATTCCAGATGCTCAACCAGCTGTTCACACCTACTCCTCGAGTCAATCCTCTACTATTTCTACCTTGACCGCTGGCTAAGCATCACTTCGAGGTCTGAAGTAGTGCTCAACATCAGTGCAAAAAAAAGAGGTTTCACAGAGGAAGGGCCTGTCCTCGACAAAATGTCAATAGGAGTGATTTGTACAGCAAATATTAAGTTAAACCACAAGGGAGTTCCTTTGGTTCCCTCTGCCCACCTACATCAACTTCAACACCTGCAGCAGCATCCACAAAACAATCATGCATTCCACCGAGCAGGATAGTCCAAAGCAAAACGTCTACAGGGCTTGGCAAAAGGGGAGCAGCACTGGACCAAAAAGCATTGAAATCAGGAAGGAAAGGACCTTTGTTTGCTACACCACAAGGGTGTGAATTATAATCTCAGTCGAAATCCACCAGGCGCCTTCCTTCCAGTTTCAGAAAAGTGCTGAACACTATACTATTCAAGCAGCACCTCATGGCAGAGTTACCTTATGCTTACAGAATGCAGTAGATCTGCCATCTTAGAGATCCCCCTGCAACTCAAGCCTCCCTGCCTGCTTGAACACACCCCTGAGTTAACCCCATCATCCGCTAATCCTCACAGTAAGCACCCCCAACGAACATCTAGATTCTCCTTCCTAGTTGCACTTTCCCCTTTCTATCAAACAGGTTTGCACAATATAAGTAATCTTACTTACATAACTTCAAGCAGAATATGGAGGTGACACGAACCAAGGTTCAAGTCAGGCTAGTAGGATGGTGTGGGCCAATGTGCATCTTTCCGGATGTCTAAGAGCAGGAGGATTTCCTGGCATCTGTGTCGTTAAAACTGAGTAGCGTGTTCATTGCGTTTATGAATGTGGTCTCTGTTACATTAGTGAGCCTCCCGGCCAACTTGACCTTGCCCAAGAAATTGAACTGTTACATGTGTCTTTGGGGCCTAGATTAGAGATTTTGAAGGAGCCCCAAACTACCTTTTTTCAGATCATACTGGGATGAGAAGAGGAACCCTAATTTCTTTTATTCTCGGACTCCAACGTTATGTTATGTTATGTTATGTTATTTTATGTTAAATCTGCTTGTATAGCGCATGGCTACCCCAGCAATGGGGCGTCCCAGCGCTGCGGACATACCTAAGGACAGAGCAGCACAACAGCGAGGAGAGATTAAATAGAGGAGAACAGCCAGGTTTTAATTTGTTTGCGGAACAGAAAGTGGTTAGAGGTGGCCCGAGCCTAAGAGGGATCGAGTTCCACAGCTTCGGCGCCAAATACCTAAAAGCGCGACCGCCTGCTCTGCACATACGGATCTTAATCATGCGTGCCAGAGAAGGGCACGCGTAGGGACATAGAAGGAACAGAGTCCCTGCAGGGTTTGAGGACCAGTGCCATACAAGATTTTATGGGTTAGACATAGGCTTTTAAACTAGATGCGTTGTTTAACCGGTAACCAATGAAGCCGGTGAAGAATAGGCGAGATGTGACATTTTTTTGGCAGCCCAAATAAGATGCGGGCTGCGGCATTCTGAGCTCTCTGCAACCTATGTATCACTGTCAGACTAGAACCCAGCATAAGAACATTGCAGTAGTCTAGATGGGATAAGACTAATGCCTGGATTATAATCTGACGGATACAGGGCTCAAAGAAACCAAGAATAGGTTTCAGAGAGCATAGGCGACCATAACAGGTGCCTGCCACTCTCTTAGCGTGGGTTTCCATAGAGAGTGAATTGTCCAACATCACGCCCAGGTTTCTGACAACCTCTTTGGGGGCAGGGGGGAGACCTAAGGTTGGGGGCCACCAGTGTTCATCCCATTTCTGAGTGTCCTTACCTACCAGAAGTATCTCCGTCTTAGAGGTATTTAGCTGGAGATAGTTCTGTGACAACCAATTCGATATGGCCGAGATGTCTTCCTGGAACTTAGCTTGGTCGGCCCCTGTGTTCTTAGAAAAGGTGAAAATGAATTGTGTGTCATCCGTGGATGACTGTAATTTGATGTTACGATCCCGAGCCAACATGGCCAGGGGGCGGACATACACATTAAACAATGTGGGGCTGAGCACGGAGCCCTGCGGGACTCCACACTCCAGGGGGTGTGTGCTGGATGAGTACGGCGGGGCATGCACTTGGAAGGAGCGGTCAGATAAAAACGACGCGAACCATTCCAAGGCTCTCTCCCTGACTCCGATCTCCCACAGTCTTGCAAGCAGAACCTTGTGGGAGACCGTGTCAAAGGCCGCACTCAAATCCAGCAGGACCAGGGCCGATGTCATACCTTGGTCCTGCCCCTCCCTTAGATGTTCCGTAACAGCTAACAGAGCAGACTCCGTGCTATGTTTAGCACGAAATCCGTTCTGAGATTCATCCAGTATTCCATTCGTCTCCAAATATGTAGTCAGAATGGAGTTTACATGGACCTCCATCACCTTGGATAGGTAAGGAAGCAAGGAGATGGGTCTGTAGCTGTCCGGTCTGGTGGAGTCTAATGAAGGTTTTTTTAAAAGGGGAACAACTTTGGCATGTTTCCAGGATGAAGGAATGATAGCCGACTGAAGTGAGTTGTTAATTAACTTCAGTCCTTCCCGCAAAATAGGATCCTGGAATCGTCTAAACAATTCCGGCTTAACAGGATCTTCCGGGGAGCCTGACTTTATAATTTTTATCAGGGAGTCCATCTCAGTTTGCTCAATAGATGGTAAGCATTGTAGTGCGAAAGGTAAGTCAGCAGGGCCCGCAGGGTTGAGGTTTGCAGTGGGTCCGTCTGACATTAGGGAATTATAAATCCCTTTGACTTTGTCTACAAAGAAACAGGCCAACTCTTCACATTGTGCATCAGATACAATAAGATTACCGGGACCCTTCGGTGTCTTGGTCAGATCCTTTACTAAGGAAAATATGGTTTTGGAGCGGTTAGTACTGGAGTTGATCAAGTCTGTATAATATTTGGCTTTGGACCGTTTTATGAGTTTATGATACGCTTTAGTGGCTAGTTTTAGCCAGATGGTCATATGACCTCCTCCATAGACGCTCCAGCTGTTTGCATTGTTTTTTCTTTATTGTGAGGGCCTCCGAATACCATGGGTGAGTTTGGCCCCGTCTAGGCCTAGTGCATTTCATCGGAATGAAATGACCAAGTGATTCCTCAATCCACTCCCTATAGGCTGTATCAGCCTTATCCAGATTGCTCAGCCAGGTGGGGCAGGAAGTGTGGAGTCTAGCTTCGAACGCTGTATTATCAAGCTTATTCCAGGGGCGTCTCTGCAACAAAGGTGGAGGCTTTTCCCTGCATCTAGCTGGCATCTGAATTGAGATAAAAAACGGAAAATGATCCTTCCAACTCAGGGGACCGGGAGTGGAGACAGAGGCTTCCTGAATGTTTGTGAACACCGGATCCAATAAATGGCCTGCCTGATGTGAGGGCCCCTCAACCAACTGGTTGAGCTGGCAGGCCTCCATATCTCCCAGAAACCTCAGTATAGTAGATGATTCCCGACACTCAAGATGGAGGTTGAGGTCCCCAAAACACTGAAGTTAGCTGGCTGTAAGGCCAGCGCAGTGATAGTCACCACCAGCGACTCTTGAAAAGCACTGGCTGATCCGGGAGGGCGATAGATCAACAGCCCCGTAAGGGTAAAAGTGTCAGAAACCCGCACCTTGAATACCGCACTTTCACAGTTTATTATATTTGTAGGGTTGAGGGTACAGGAATAGTTGTCTCTAAAGATCACAGCTATACCCCCTCCTCTACCTTTAGATCTATTCTGGAAACATATGAGGTACCCCGGGGAAGCGCCAAGGTGGAAATGGCCGTAGTGTCATCGGTCAACCATGTTTCTGTCAGGAAAAGAAGGTCAGGGGAGTGATCTTCGAGAAACTCATGGACGTCCTCATGATGTTTTACTAACGATCTACAGTTAAGGCTCACCAAGCGTAACTTTGTGGAAGACTTCGCTTCAGGCGCAGCTGATACTAATGGCTGATTAGTCTCCGAGGCCTTAAAGCCACATTGATTGCATGACAGGCAAAGAGAGCCTGGATGCCATAGGTGAGCCGTGCAGCTTGCCTGTGTACCGATAGCAATCAGCTCCTCCCGGGCGTAGGGGGCCATTCGCTAACCTGACATCCAGGGGTCCGGGTAACTAGCGACGGACTAGCGCGGACGGGCGCAGACGGGCTCGCCTTTGGCGAGCCTTCAGCGACCCGCCGGCGGCCCGCCGCGCGCGTCCGCTGCGCGTCCGCTGCGCGTCCGCTGCGCATGTGTTTGTGATGCAGCCTAAATAGGCACCGGTCCCGCCTATGGCGGAAGAATGACGCCCTTGGGGGCCGGGCCAGAGGTCGAAAACGCCCTCCACTCAAGCGGCACAAGCCGTGGTGGAACGAGGCGGTGACCCAATGGAGGACAAACAAACTTTGCACAAAGGTAAGCGCTTTAGCAAATGTTAACAGACTTAATAACAAGCTTTTAAAAACGAGTGCACAGTGACATGAACGTGATATTTTAAAACCAGATAAGGACAAACGCTGCCACTCTGCCAGTTCTGTCCTGCAATATTCTCTCCACTTTGCCTCACTTTCCCTTCCTTGCAACTCTTCTCTGAAGATCTCCCATCTCACAATCACTTTTCAACTTTCCGCGGAAGGCAGCTCACATGTATAAGGTATTGCCAACCTTCTCTAATTGCACATGTACTACTTCTGAAAAAAGGTTTGAATAGAACAGTAGACCTAATCTGCCAAAACAAGAGCACCATTCTCACAGTGCCACATAGTGGGAAATCGGCCAATGGTGGAAGGGTCACCCGCAACAAGACCTAGTTTTAAGCCACCAACATTTTGGGTTCTAGGATTTACCCCACTTTTAGAGTGTGCAGCATACGAATGACTACAATAAAGGCCTGGCTTACTATATCCCTTATAATAAGTAGTCTTTTGGCAATAGGTTTGCATTTCTTCTTTGGAAAAAATGCCAGCTTTAATCAGGTTTGGAGTGCTGACTTGTGGGCACAAGGCCAACAAACAGTGCCCGACTGAAGAGATTTTGAAAGTGAAACTGATCCATTCCGGCAAGATCTGGAAGTGGGTCTCCATACTCTGACATTGCCTGCAAAAGATTTCGACAGGCACTGAAGCAGGATCACAGACCCTTTTATTGAAGGCGCTATGCCCCCTCTTCACTATGGCCAATCTTGTAGTTCGGCCTGGGGCGTAGTTTCAGGGAGGGTACTTGGGAAGGATGCAACATATTTGCAAAAATATGTTGCATCTCTGTGCATTTCCCTGCGCTAGCGCACAAACTACTGACATGCGCCGGTGAAGGCACCCTTGCGGTATGTTGGAAGGGTGCTTGCGTCATGAGGAGATTGTTTTTGTGCAGGAAGGGGTACCTTCCTGCACACAAACAATGATTTGAGGTGATTTCCTCTTTCAATGCGTGCTCTAGAATGCAGCAAGTATTGAAAAAGGAAAAACCGAGGAGAAATAAAAAAAATTCTCCTCGCTATGCCACCTGCTGGGGTGGCATAGCATTCTGACGCATTTCCAGGTTTACGATTGCCCGTAAGTCTGGAAATGCATCAATGGACATGGGTGTTGCGTGGGAACACCAACAGCAACACCCATGTCACGCCCTTAACATGCAAACTGTTTTGTGGAAAGGGGCTATTTTTACAATCACACGTAAAGCCAAACCGGGTGGCTTTTACATGTGCTTGTAAATATCACGCTGCAGGTTGTGCCGCCGGTGCTTCATGCAACGAGACGCACCAGCGGCGCATTGTGTTTTAAGTAGTCCTAACAATTCAAACTGCCCCTTAAGCTTCCTTCATGCCTTGCGACTCCTATAATGCATTTTAACATTATATGCCAGCATGATTATTGGGAAATCTGAAGTTCACTACTCCCTCCCCAAATCCTACTGACCAAGCTATGTGTAGTATCTTACTACTAATAACACACAGACGCGGTGGTACTGATTCAACCCCTTTATTCTCTCTGCGTCTTCTCTGTTCCCCGTCCCTACTCTAACTGCCCTTTCCTATCCTGTCCCCTCCTCTTCCCCTCTGCCCACCTAGCTCCGCCCACCCCAGCTACTGGACTGCTAACTTCGTTACATCTCCCCTCTTCTTAATAAAGCAACAAATGAAATAGAGATTAGTCCATCTCTGCAATCAGTCTCTTGGGAGGCCGCACGTGGCGGCGGGGTCTCGCTGGTGTGGACACGTCACCTTCAGGTGAGGGGTCTGCTATAGGTGAAGGTCCGTTGTCAGGTGCAACAGTCTCAGGGTTGTCCCGGCTTTCAGGTGTGGGGACCACGGGTGTGCTCTCATGGACTTCAGGAGAGCACTTCTTGAAATGAGAAGCATTGCGGGTGACTCTTCGTGTCGCTGATTCTGCTGTCACCATGGTGCCCTTTTGTTGGGTAATTGTTAGGGGCTCATCCTTGAAACGACAATCAGTCTTTTGGCGTTGTTCCTGTTTGACAACGACTCTGTCGCCTTCCTTCAGGGAGGGGGACCGGGCCCTTCGCTTGCGGTCCGCGTACTCTTTCATCTTGTCTTTGCGGTGTCGATCTGTTATGGCCATGTCTCTGTGTTGTTGATCCGACGGAGGTTTTCTCAGGGCTCCGTCCCATGTGGGGATCCGATTTCTCATTGTCCTCCCAAGCATGAGAGTCGCAGGGCATTGGCCCATCGTGGAGTGGGGAGTGGTCCTGTAGGCACTAAGGACCTCGTTCAGTGCTGACTGAAGATCTTTCTTTTCGGCCGTGGCTTGCTGGAATGTTCTCTTAATGGTGGACATGAATCTTTCCACAGTGCCGTTGGCCTGAGGCCAGAGTGGTGTGACTTTGCGATGTTGAAAGTCCATGTGTTTCGCGAAGTCGCTGAACTCATGACTATTGAATGGGGGCCCGTTGTCCGTCTTGATGACCCTGGGGACACCCCAAGTCGCGAAGGCTTCTTCAAGCACCTTGAGGGTGCAGGCGGCACTGGTGGATGATATGAACTGGGCCACTGGGAACCTGGAGTATTCATCCAGGATGACGACTACATACTTCCCGGATTGCAGGGGGCCATAAAAGTCCATGGCGACTTCTTGCCATACCCCATCAGGCAATGGGGTCATCTGTAGGGGTGCAGGTGGATTACTGTGGCTGGTCAGTTGACACGGGTGGCAGTCTTTCAATGTGTCCTCGACCATCTGGTCGAGGGCTGGGAACCAGACACGTTCTCTCAGTGCTCTTTTGGTGGAGACGACTCCTCGATGACCTTCGTGGGCCAAATCAACTACTCCTTGTCTCAGTGTCGCTGGTATAACTAGTCTGTGATCTCTGAGGAGGAGGTCGTCACTGGTTACAGAGAGTTCGTCAGAGACATGTCGGAAGGCTTGGAGTTCTTTCTTGACAGCAGTGTTTTCCTTTTCCTCCTGCGGGTGGTATCTCCATCGGTTGGTTCGGGTGCGCTTTATCACTTCTTGTAGGATGCTGTCTTGGTTGGTCGCTTCCCGAATGGCGTGCATGGGGATGGCTGGTGGACGAGCATGATTGGCCACGAAGTGAATGTATTGTTCCGCAATGGAGGGTGCAGTCTCTGATGAGTCTCGGGGGTGGCGAGACATATAATCAGCTGGATTCTCATCATTCCCCGGTTTGTGAATAATCGAGAACGTGTATTCTTGCAGCCGCAAGCCCCATCTCTCGATCCTGGGGGGCATCTTGCACTTGGGATTTCCATAGATCGTGACAAGTGCCTGATGGTCAGTTATGAGCGTGAAGTGTTTCCCGTATATGAAGATGTGGAAGTGTTCGCACGCCCACACGACGGCTAGGCTCTCCTTCTCCGGTTGGGAGTATCGTTTCTCAGGGTCTGTTAGGCTCCGACTGGCATAGGCGATGATTCTCCTCTGATCCGACTCGTGGTCGTACTGTGCCAGGATGGCCCCTAAGCCCACGGGGCTGGCGTCCACGGTGATTTCCGTTTTCCTCTTGGGGTTGAAGTAGGAGAGACACTTGGCTGATTCCACGGCGTGTTTGATGTCCTTGAAGGCACGCTCACACTCCGGGGTCCATACAAATTGCGCGCCAGCTTTCGTGAGGAGCCTCAGAGGGTGACTTACGGTGGCGTAATCACGAATGTAGCGGGCGCAGTAGCTGGCCATCCCAAGAAAGGAACGCAAGTCGTTGACGTCTGCCGGACTCCTGGTGTTGTTGAGCGTGGCGATTTTGTCCGGGTCCGGTTTCATGCCACTCGCTGAGAAGATGTGTCTGAAAAATTTCAGGGTCGACTGATGAAATTCACATTTGTCCTTGTTGAGGGTTAACCCAGCTTCCATCAGAGCGAGGCAGACACGTTCGAGGGCGGTGTCATGCTCCTGCGTGTCCGAACCGTAGACTAAGATATCATCGCTGTAATTAAGGGCGTTAGGGATGTGGTGGATGACGAGACGTATGGCCTCTTGAAAGATCTCGGCGGCTGATGAGACGCCAAAACTGAGACGTTTGTAGCGGAAAAGACCAAGATGGGTGGCAAACGTCGTGATGGGGCGAGAGCTGTCGTCTAGCTCGAGCTGATGGTAGCCCTTGTTCAGGTCCAATTTAGAGAACACAGTTGCCCCGTTGAGGGCCATGATCATGTCGCTCAGGAGTGGGCCTGGGTGTCTCTCCCTCTCAATAGCTGTGTTCGGCAGACGCATGTCCACACAGAGACGGAATTTGTTTTGGGATCCTTTCTTGGGGACGATAACCACCGGGGACACCCATGGAGTGGGGCCCGCGGTGCGCTCAATGATGTCGGCGTCCAGAAGTTCCTGCAGTTCACATTCAACCGCGGATTGCAGGTGAAATGGCACTCTTCGCGGGTGTTGAGCCACTGGTTTGATTTGCTCGTTGATGTGCAGGTGGATTTGACGGCCTTTCAGTTTCCCCAAACCTCGGAAGAGGGAGGGGAATTTTCCAGCGCAGTCCGAAATGTCATGGACGTTGAAGAGGATGTGCACCAACTGAAGACGTTCTGCCGTGGGGAGGCTCAGCAGACAGTCAGCCTCAGGTCCTTTAATTACATGGATAACTGCAGGGATGGAGAGCTTGCCATGCGTGAGGGTGGTGTCAAACTTGCCCAAGCATTGGAGAGGTTTCTTCGCCATCCAGGTGTAGACGCGGACAGGCGCGAAATGCAAACGTGGTTTGGGGTCCATGCGGTCGTGTTCGGCAACAGATATGTAGTTGAGCGATGCTCCGCTGTCCATCATGAACTTGGCGGCATGGTTGCCCACTTTGATGTTGAGGCGTGGATAACGTTTGAACTGATCATGGTCAGCAAAGTTGACATATTCGGTGGTGTAGGATGAACGCCTGGATGAGGACGATCTTGTGTCTCTTGAGGGGGAACGACGGTCCCATCGGGAGCGCCGAGAGTCGTGACTGGAGTGTGAAGACGTGGGAGATCTAGGAGGCTCTTCTTGAACTGCTCTGATGTGATGACGCTTGGCCTCCGATCGTGAGGGCCGCTGCGACCCATCCTGTCTGTCACCATCGTTGCGTTTTTCTTTGTGGTAATCCCCACACATGGCCTCAAAGTGGTTGGACCGTCCACATTTTCTGCACCGTTGGCCCATGGCAGGGCAGGAGTCGATGTGAGGGTAGTCATATCCGCACTTGAAACAACGTGTCGTGCGTTCAGGTCGGCGATCTCTCCTTCCGGATACTTTCCTTCTGTAGTCCGGGCGTCGCCTGGGCGAGTACTTGGAGCGCCGCGATCTGTCTCGCGGGTGACGTCTTCCACTGTCGCGCCGATCCTGTCGTCCCTGCCGTCTCTCAGTGATGCGGTTGGCGTGTTGACGGCTGGCACTGGGTCCTGTTTCAATTTCCGCCGCATTTTCTTCGGCTTGGTCATATAGTCGGGAGTTTTCTTCGATCTCTGCTAGTTCCTGTGGTTTTCTCAGCAGTCGCCGTCTCAGCGACTCCGAGTGACACCCTGTGATTATTTGAGATTTGATGGCTGCATCCGGCGAGAAGTTGGTAAAGTCACAATGTTGGGACTGCCGCCGCAGCCGATGTATGAAAGAACTCAGTGGTTCTTCCTTTCCCTGGCGCTGCTGGTGGAACTTGTGTCTCTCATAGTCGACGTTTCTTTTATGCAGAAAACGGTTATTTAGAACAGTTCTTACTTTATCATAGGTGTCACCATCTGTGGCAGGGATCTCTCGTACGATCTTGCTTATTTCACGCCCCCCTAGATTGCGAAGGGCCATGATCTTTTCTTTGTCTGGCTCAATTTTGGACCCCTCAATATAGTCCTCGAAGTCCTCTAGCCATTCTTGCCATTTTAGTCCCATGCTGCTTCCTGTCGTGACTGACAATGGCTCCGGGGCTCGCAGGTGGGTGCCTCCCTTGACGTCCTTCTGCGCGGGAGGGTTAGACATCTTGGCGATGGGTTTTGGCGCTCACGTCCGCTTCTTGCGTCGGCGACTGGCGCGCGTTTCCAAGGTTTGTTCTCTTGTGGCTATCAATGCTTGTTTGTTTCGTTATGCTAGCTGGCTTCGCCGCCAATGCCTGTTTGTATAGCCCTTTGCCTTTGTCACTGCTTGTTTGTGTGTCTTTTACCAGTTCCCGTCTTCAGACACTGCTTGCCTGACTCAAAGATGGCCGCCGCTGTGGAGCCTCAGGTCACACGAGGTTTGCTCTCTATCTCTCTCTCTGTCCCATTCACTCGGGTCCATTCACCGCACTCACCGGGCGAGGGGACTCCTTCCAGGGCACAGAGGCTGTCACTGCATCCACCGCCACAGCGAGGGGCACAGGCGCGACCGGGGTGAGCTCCCGACGTCGCGTCCTTCGTCTTCTCCCGGACTCACGCTCAGGGTGAGATTCGAATACTTTCTTGGCGCGCGATCGCGCTGGCTGCACTTTCCACTGCGTTTACTCGCAGCGCGCCGCACTCCACAACCACGGAGCTTCAGGGGTGATGGGGCACTATCGGGGTGAGCTCCCGACCTTCACTTACGTCCTCATTGGGTCTTCGCGCCCATGGGACTCTCGCGTCCAGCGCAACCGGCTCTCTCTCTGCTGGTGTTCTGGCGCTTTCACTCGGCGCTTCGTCTTCTGGCGCTCCGGCGCTTTTACTTGGCGCTTTCTTCCTCTCTCGGCTCTTCCCGCTTCCAGGGTCCGCCAGGTCGCTCTGGGTGGCCTCACTTGGGGCACCGCGGGTCACGGTCACAGCGGAGCTCTGAACGCTCTACGCTGCGGGACGGGGTTCATTCAGGTGGGTTAGCTTCTGCATCCCGCCTTCGTCGCCAGCTGTAGTATCTTACTACTAATAACACACAGACGCGGTGGTACTGATTCAACCCCTTTATTCTCTCTGCGTCTTCTCTGTTCCCCGTCCCTACTCTAACTGCCCTTTCCTATCCTGTCCCCTCCTCTTCCCCTCTGCCCACCTAGCTCCGCCCACCCCAGCTACTGGACTGCTAACTTCGTTACATCATGCTCCTGAGTTCGCTTTTCCCTTTAACAATTCCATATCACATCTCTCACCTGAGAAGGGCACCTATGACTCTGGGAACTGGAATGGTTGCATTACCAAAGGTGAGGGGTGCCTCACCTTCACTGCCTTCCTTACGCTACTTGAGTCATGGAGGCTCCTGCTAACGATGCAGGTCTTCCATACCACACCTAGAAACTTATCTCCAGGTGAACCTGCTGAAGCTCACCTGGGAAGAACTGCGGCGATGCGGTACGTAGGTGAAACTCGTGATTCCGATACCTGTACAAATTAGTTTCTGCAGCCTTTGGAAAACAGGCGGAGTATGTGTCAAATGTGACTTGTTCCGAAGAAATGATGACAAGTAAAACATGCAGGTGAATAAATGGTCATTATAACGTATTCAACACTGCAGGTAAAAGTGACATCAACTTTTTACCAATGGAAATGGAGATCTGATGACAAGGCAACAAAGGAAGTAGTGTGTTCTTTTCTAAATAAAATATTAGCATGAGATGACTACAGAATAGTTTGTTGATTATGTGCAGACAACAAGAGTTCTCAGAAAATTGGTGAGATTAATTTAAAAAGCAGTTGTTTCACCCTTAATTATAGTAAATATATTATATTATATTATATATTATATTTCCAGCTAAATCTATACACAAGTACCTGTAAGTTCAATGGAAGTAGCCCTATCAATGACGGGTTTGCTGCAGTACAATCCTTTTTTCCTAAATAAATGTCATTTTCCAGACAGAAGACACCAAGGGGCTTGTGGCGTGTACAGCCAGCTGTGGGCGCGACTCATGAACCCATTTGATATGTGTGTAGCTATATAGATGCCAAAAAGAAAGAGGGGTGCAAAATGTTTACTTTGCTTAGGGCACAAACATGCCTGAAAATGTCATTTTTCGGGGAACTGTGTTTGCCAGGCAAGAGGCCTAAAATCAGCAGTGCAATCCTGTGAAAAGGGCAAACTTTTTGAAGGCGCAAGCACCGCACCCATTAAACACATCTTTGCAGTTCTGTAGTAGCTAGGCGCACATGCGTTCCATTTTTGCTTCTCCAATAACTTGGTAAGCAGTAGTACTCAATTTATAAATGTGTTGTCATGACACAACGAGGACAAGGAGGTAGCATGAAGCAGAAGACCAGACAAGAAATGGGAACAAAATGGCTACCCAGGAAAAGATTGAGATCAGAGACCTGGAGAATGTGGAAGACTGGACTGTGGCAGCTGAGGCTGAGATACAAGCCCCAGGTCTCCCAGGTCAGGCACAGAAGAAAGACCAATCAGGATGGAAGAACTGCATTCAAGACAAATTAAGCGGCATTATCGGGGTAACAAGTTATTTTTTTCTTAAGCAAATGTTATTGGGTTTACATCATACATCACAGAATGGTTAGCATGCATGAAGATATTCGCAGTGCCACCCAATACTTCAGTGGAAACCATGGTCATAATTACAGCATGTTCAACATCACACCTGCTTTATAGTACAGTCGATGAATACATTTCTTGAGGAATGATCAAGACTTCATTCGACAATACCCAACCCTAACCCCAACTAAGGAGCTGTCATGTGCAAAGTAGAATGTTAGTGCTATTGAGGGGGTAGTGTCGGAGTATATTCGGGGGGGGGGGGTAATCGGCAGGGAGGGCAGCAGTCTGAGGATCCCAGTTGGGAATGGATCTGCTGTGTTTGGATCTGATGAGGGAATTTCAAACGAGTACAGCAGCCATGTAAATCCCCTTTGTAGTGTGCATGTTTCTAGTCTTCATGTGCTCAGGCCCTGAATGTTTCAAAATGGGCTTCAAATGTCAAAGTGATTGGATGTTTCCTAAGCCCACATTATTCCTCTCTCCATAGTGCATGCACCTCTGCCGCGCCCCAATGCCAAACCTCCTCCCACCAACTGGCTTGAGGAGACTTCCAGTGTTTAGTGATTTATCGTTTGGACAATAGAAGAGCCAAAGCAATAAAACAAGATAAGGTGTTATTCTGTTTAGGGCGCGGGTATAAGCCTGGTATGCAGTGCTCCACAGTGTTCCATGGGGGGTGACTGCCAATTCTGTCAAGGGGGTGTAAGCATTCGTCCAGTAGGCTTTGAGGGAGGGGAAGGCCCAGAGCATGGGCATCATGTCTGCCTGGTCAGCGTGACACCTGGGGTAACCGGGGGCACAGCACAGAAAATCCTATACAATTTCTGTGGAATGTAATAGGCCCTGTATAATATTGAGAATTGTATAAACTTAAATTGGGAGTTACCGGGGACCTTGGTGTGGTATGCTGTCAGAAAGTGCCACTCTGCATCATTTAGGGCACGACCAAGGTCCACTTCCCAGTTTGTGCGAAGAGGTGTTAGGGAAATACATAGGTCCTTTATATAAATATTTGACCAAGTGCCTCCGGGCCTCCTTTCCGTACAATGCCTTTGGGGGCCATGAGTGTAGGGATATACTGTGAACTGTTGGCATGTGTTAAGAAGAGGAAGGTGCGCAAGTTGTGGGTTTGGGTAAGTTCTTGATGAAACATTAGTTCTCCACTGGCAAGTAAATCTCCCAGAATGTAAATGCCAGCAGACTTCCTAGGTTCCAATTTAAGGGAGGTGAGAGGGCCCATAGGTGTAACCAATTCCCACAGTGGTATATTTGGGGCATAACATGTAGTGAGTGGTCTTTGTATATTTTATGACCTGTCCCCAGTGCATTAGAGAATTACTTAGAAGTAGCGGTAGGCGTGAAGGACGTGACACACCTGGTAGAAATAGGGCATGCATTTTACCTGATGGCGTCATCCAGGGAGCCTAATATATTTCCGTGAGGTGGAAGCCTGCCAACCATTGTAATTAAACCGTATACCAATAGGGCTGAAAATCAGGGGCGCCCATCCTACCCTCATCCAGGGATGTTTGTAGTTTAGTCAGGCTCACTCTGCACCTCCCTGTGCCCCATATCAAATCTGAGTATTAAGTTGTTTAAAGTATGTCATTGAAACCACTATAGGTAGGTTTACGAAAAAGAAAAAGTGCAACAGTCAAGGGAGCATCACCACTGTAGAGAGTGCCAGCTGGCCCATTACTGACAGAGGAAGAGAGACCCAGAACCGAACCTGTGAGCAGAGAGAGCTAATGGTCTTAGTTAAGTTACCGTCTAGCAAGTCAGTTGGGGACCGGTAAATCTGCACTCTGAGATAATGAAAGGTATAAGGGGCAATCGGAATAATAGAAGTGCCCATTGATAATCCATCACCCAAGACTCGTTCCCTAAAGGAGAAGGCATAGGATTTGGTATGATTCACTCAGAGACTGGAGTGATCACCGAAAAGGCTGAGCAGGGTGGTGAGTGGTGTGAGGTCCAGTCAAGTTGCGTGGTTAAAGTACAATATCATCCACATACAGGGATGCGGCATGACACTGGTGCCCCTGCAGTAAACCCCAACAGTCGGCTATTTGTCTTAGTCCCTGTGAGAGAGGTTCCAAATAATAGTGAAGACAGGGGGCACCCTTGTCTGAAGTATAGGGGTAAAAAGTTGCCTCTCAAATATTTGTTTGCATGGTTCCTGTACACTCGGTTAGTTCATCATATTTGAGTTCTCTGCAGCTATTTTTTGTTTTCATTGCCTTTTCTTCGCGCCTCTTTTCCCTTAGCTCTTAACCTATGAAGAAGGCTCCTTCGTCAGCCTTGAGTCTTCTCGATACAAACTTAATAGGATATCACTCTCAACTAAAGTCTCAAGGGTACTTCCTGGGTTCATTCCCAGTGCTACCCATCAGAACATTCAGGTATCCATGTATTGGCTTAGTATTGTTATATATGCACCTTTATTTTCATACTTAAACTGTGTGTGCTTATCATTATATCTAGACTTGCTGTGCCTCTAGCCTGTGTTACCAGTGTTAGCAGCGCTGTTTAGCATACCTTGAGAGAGAGGGAGAGAGAGAGAGAAAGAGAAGTGTCATCTTGAACTTCAGAAACTTCCAGTGTGTTTTTCTGATATTCTCTAGCCCCTCTTACCACTCATGATGTTTGAGTACATTCAAGTGTAAGAAATTGGATTACTATTTTGGGTGGGCAAGTGCCCACAACTCTTGTCAGGGTCAACCCTCCAAGTGACTAACCGAACCTGAGCACAATTCACTGGGAGCTTTGACACAGATCAGGCAGACTTAACTTTGGGCAAGGTGTAAACTATTCCTGAAGTACCGAAACAGAAATAAAGCCAAAATGCAAAACAATACAAATCCCAAACTAGCAACATGTAATAAACAAAATGACACCAAAATGACAAATATCCAATAAGGGGAACCAAAGATATGATTAAAAAAAATATTTATGGGTAAATAGTGCCAAAAAGCACAAAGCGCCAATGAGTCTGCGGTCGCAGTGCACCGGTCCCGATGCCATTTCAGGCAGACCCAAATGAAGTGCAGGTCAGATAATCCCACCAGGTTTGCCAATGTCAAATATTTTACTTTCTGACTTAGTTTTAAAGTCCAAATCAACTACAGGAGTACACTTCTAAAATCCCCCCAGGACATCAGGGAAGACACTTGAAGACTCACAGGGTGTCGGGCAGGGTCCAACAGCAGGGTCCATTTCTGTGAGCAAAAGTTCAGGAATCAGCAGGGTACATAACAGTCCTCCCACCCAACATCCTCGCTCATCTCCTCATATAAACGTTATCCCGATTGTGTGGCTGAGCCTATTACCAGTAACAGTAACTCTGTCAAAACTTGAACTGTGTGAAGTCAATGTGGCATTGATGAGGGCCACATGGTTACAGTTTTGGTTCATTTTGATGACATGCGTTAGGTCCACACACACACGGGGAGCAGCATTTCAATCTGGTAAAGTGTGGGAATGGATGGTGTTAATACTTTGGCCACTGTCTTTAGGTGCTAACGTTTTGTGTTCAATACATATTTGAAAATGATCCTTTTTGACCCATAGATGGATCTTTACAAGGAATTCTGGAATTCCATGCAAGCCACTTCACCCTGTATTCTCCTGGGTCTTTAGGTTTAAAAAATGCCAAGGGCTGGTAAGGTTCCCATGCTCCCATGCTAATGCAGAGCCCAAATAGACACCTATTCACCATGGAAAGTTAGAGGAACAAGGGAATTGTTCTCTGCTGGCCGATATGTCAAAACTGCATCTGAAAAAAAACACAATTCCTCTTGCTCACCATGAGGATGGGGATATTCTAGCCCCAGGGGAGGCAGAAAGACTGTTGAGACTTAAGAGGAGGGGTGCGTCCTGATGCCAGGACAGGCCATCTCTCACCCCAAATTATAATTAAAAAAAATCTATCACAAGCAAACAGTGGGCTTTCTGCCTCCTGGGGCCAGATTGGGGGTATCACCTCCAATCTTTCCCTGGGTGAGCAGAAAAACTGTTGAGTCCATTAGAGGTGGGGGTCATCTACCCCCACCGCTTTAATTTTTGCTATTAGTAATCCCTAGTGTCTAGTGATCTTTCCTCCCCCGTGGAGGGCAAATTGGGAGTAAAACCCCCTACATGCCCAGTGGTGGGGTAAAAAAATGTTGGGCCATTTAGGCAGTGGTGTCATGTCCCATGAGTCGGAAGGCTACCACCACTGCATTCTGCTTTACATAATCCCTGATTTCTAGCTGCCCACCTCAGCTATGGAGGGCAGATTGGGGGGAAAAACACTCAGTTTTATTAGTTAGTGGGTGTGCCACCCCTCAGAAATCTGAGACTTGTTGTTCTTCCTGCCTGATTACAGAGGCAGCATTGACTCTTCAATACCTTTTGTCCATTGCTCTCGCCACTGAAATGTTTATATTCAATGGATATAATAGGGCATTTGGTTGAGGATAAGAAAATAATTGAATGATCAGTGAGCAGATCCAAAGGGCTAAGCAAAAGCAGAGGAAACAACAGAAACTACAAGTCCTGAAAGACCTCAGTCATGGCAGATGGAGAACGTGGAGAACCCGTTGTTGGAAAGTTATGGGAAAGATTAGATCACTAACCTGGAAGTCTAACTTTCTTCTGGGTCAGACCTCCCACATCTGGGAATTTATAGGCAGAATGATTTATAAACCTGGGCTGAGCATGTAGTAGTTGCCTGGCAACATTTTGGATAGTTGTATTGTTTCTCATTTCGAGAGTTTGTCTCCGTGTTCGACCCCTGCACCTTTCTTGTTTTTCTCCTGTACGGTTCCTTCATGTATTGGGGTTGTGCAGGATAGTTCACTTGTTTTTGTGTCTTGCCTGTATTAGTATTTACAGACTCTGTGGCATTTTAGGTTTCGACATCTGTATCCTGGTCAGTGTTACGCTTACCAAAACATCATCCGCCACAGAGTTTGATAAGACCCTTGTATAGTGTGTACTGATTTTGCTACCTTTCTGTCCCTATAGATCTGTGACATACATGTTTGTTTGCTCTCATTCAATTCCGACTTTCTAACTCACATGTGGATGTAAATTAAAATCACCAGTATCTCTCTTTTTCACTCCTTTCCCCCTTTTCCATTCTGACTCGCTGTATGTTATAAATACCACGGTTTTCATCACCAGAGAGGGAGCGATAGAAGCATCAGTCTCATTGGAACCACCCACAGACCAGACTCGCAGAGCTTGACAGAGACAGTCAGGAATAAACAACAAACTAAAATAAAAAGGACAAAACAAATAAAGACAAGTTGCACATCACCATGCGAAAAGAAAAGAAAAACAGTGATTCACTTTCTGTTCTTTCACTTGTATACGTATCGGTTCCAGGGAAATGCAGTCTCCTCTCTTGCCACCTACCTGAAGAGTTAAGGAGCCAAATCCTTAACTACTTGAGCCTCAGTTTACCCAGTAAACAAACTTGCCTGAGCTCGTCTGAACCTCGCATAACCTGTTGGGAACTGGTCAAATGTCAATTAAAGTCCTGCAATCATCCAAACCTTTGTTACCAAAGATTGGAAGGAACCTCGGCTCGAAAGAACGCTGTCATTTGCACTTCCACGGTGTGCTGGACTTTACTAATTTCTTCATCACAATATTACTTTTCCTCGTGTTTCACTGCACCTTTAGAATTCTCTTTTCTCACTTGGCTTCAAGCAAGTTCACAATTATTCCCTCATATTAACCCTTCGCTTTAAAGTTCACAGGCATTTATCAGAAGTGCTGTCCCATGACAAGCACATCCTCCAAATATTTTCAAAAGATAAGACACATTAACAAAGCACCTCAAATCCTATTTTAAACCATGATTATTAAAGACAATTTGCATTTATGGCAATACTCTTTCAGATACAATCAATTTTTTTAGCAAGACACTAACAATTCCACTTCAGATTTTCACTGTGAAGAATTGGGCACCCATAGGGCGCAGCTTTTGTATCTTCAATGCCAAGATGGGCGTCAAGGCTAAAAAATCTCATGGGATTTGATGGCAAACAACGGATAGGCATAGTCTTCCTCCCTGGGATTTTCAAGGTCCAATGTTAAATAATGTCTGCATTTCTTTAAATGAACATAAACAAGAGTTGTTGCATTCCTGCTAAATGACATTCATACCTTAATTACAAGGTTTTTAATATAGTGGTGTTATTGTCATGTCTGTGAGAAACTGGGTTCTTGTTGTAGTTCCTCCCATTTTTTGCCTGGTTTTGGATGCAACTTTGGCTGAGGTGTACGGAGTCCCTGCTAACCAGGTTCCCAGTACCAGTATTTCTTCCTGAAAGCTGTACCACAATTGGCACAACTTCAGCAACTTAATTCAGTAAGTTAACGGGGCAGCACCGACCAAATGACGGTAATTTTCTCATAAATACGGCCCGTAATTATAACCTTTGACTTCACTTACAGATTTACTGTGATCCGTTGTGAAGAGTTCGATGTCAGTCTTTTTATTACCACGTTTTTTCGACGGTATCACCAAACCACAAACCTACACTAAGTGGCACAGGGGAACACTGACACAGCATGTTTTCACCAAACACAGTAATTGCACCTCATGTGATATATTTATGTAGTAATGTAGACACTTCTGCTAAATGTGTGCTACGGTTTTCATTTTTTAGAGATGCTCCCGGAAGAAGGGCAGTATGCCCGAAATGCATAGGAGTTATCTGAGCTCATGATGTAATAGAATAAGTTCAACAGATCGAAGTGACATGAAATGACATGAATTTCAATCGCAGCATTTTTTAACATTAATGAAAATGTAGAAATAAAACATTTGATTTAATCCAACATATAATCCACAGAGTCTTTATTCACAGGAACCCAAGAGTGTGCCCAAGGGGATGTGACCAATCTCTTTTGGAAACACATTGATTATTTATATTACGCAGACAACTTCAGCAACCCTGGCAATAGAAGTGAAGAGGATCCATTGGGCTGCAGCACAGATTGTGCCATCATGCGACCATGCACTCTGTCATTGCAGGCTGCATGTCTTGGTGCAGAGATTACTTAAGAGTCCACATGGCAGACATCCCTGTGTGCCTGCCCCATACAGTGAATTAGGTAAAAGTAAGTCACTCCTACTGCAGGCCATACAGTCCTAAGGCAGAGTGCACTATACCCAATGGGTGAAACTTTTTTCCTCACAAGGTGGATTCCATATGGTCTCAGATTGGAGAGGTAATCCCTCCTGGTGGAGAAAAAGACCCAATGATGTAACAATCAGTGGCTAAGTACGCCAACGGAAGACATGCCTTTGGTGGAACAACACTGTTGAGAGTCTCACAAACATTTTGGTGTTGCTCTCCCCCGTCTCAACAGAACTGTTCCACTCCTTTTGATTTTACATGGTCTCTGACTAGTCTTAGCCAGTCTGCCACCACCAGACATGTTTCTGATCTCTTGTGGTGAGGGCCGGCGATCTCAGAAGCCAGAACAAAGCTTGCTCCTTGTGGAGGTGCTTGACACCTCTCCCAGGACAGGAAGGCCTTCCAAGACAGGAAGCTTCAAAGATAATGCTGCCTTTGAAATGCAATCTTAGGCAGCTCCAGCTAGTGGAGGATGCCAACCACCCTTTCCTGCTCCACATTTGGTGGGTACAGGTGGGAAAATTAGTTGAATTTGGAGATGTGCCCAGATTCAGCTGGCACCACCGCTAAAGTAGGAATTAACCTATCAGGGCCAGGGTAGTGCTTCTTCCCACAGGAAGTGGCCACTTAGAGGGTGTAGACACCCTAAAGGTAGGTAGCCTATTGTCTACTACCTGTCATCCCCTTTAATGTCCATACATTTAGTATTTAGATGGCATCCCTGGATCCTGAACTTTAGTTTTGACAGACCTAAGAAGAGTAATGGACAAATTAGAGCTGCTGAGTCGAGAAGCAAAGACCTGCTGCAGAAAAGTGGCACCAAACCCTGCTGCTGCTTTCAGGAATCAACAATCGTGGTGTGCAGTGTCGTTCTGCAACTGTGAGGTCTCTAGGAACCCCGGAGTGCCTACAGCCTTTGACAAATTGCCGAGAACCCCCGTGGAGTACAGAAGCTACACCCCAGAAGCCTGCAGGCACCGAATCACGAAATTGGGTTCACTGATCTGCTGCTCCTTGGTGACTCTGGCGCAGCACCCAAACAAGAAGAGGTACATCAGCTCCTAAGGGTCCCTGCACCTTTCTTGTGTTTCTCCTGTACATTTCCTTCATGTAGTGGGGCTGTACAGGATAGTTCTCTTGTTTTTGTGTCTGGCCTGAATTAGTATTTACAGACTCTGTAACATCTTGGGGTTCGACATCTGCATAGTGGTCAGTGTTAAGCTCATCAAAACATGATCTCCCACAGAGTTTAGTAAGACCCTTGTGTAGTGTGTACTGATTTTGTTACCTTTCTGTCGACATGGATCTGTGACATACATGTTTGTTTGTTCTCATTCAATTCCGGCTTTCTAACTTACCTGTGTTGCTCCCTTCCTGAAGATCTGATGTAGATGGGAATCACCTGTGTCTCTCTTTCTCACTCCCTTCCCCCTTTTCCATTCTGACTCGCTGTATGTCCTAAATACCACAGTTTTGATCAACACAGAGGGCATCAGGACCTACTGTAGCTGTGCCGTACCAATACCCAGGGTACCAGACACCCTGCGCCGAAGTCCAAGAATAAAGAGTCCAATGCAGACTCCAATGACACAGGATGCAGACACCTGTTGAGGAACTTCGAGACCCCTGAGCCCCGCTCCATGAGTGTCCCAGCTATCCCAGAATCGCTTCTGCAACCTGCCTGTCCCTGACCACGAGGACAATCTCAACGCTTGACTGCCCTATCTGCTCTGCACCTAGCCCGTCCAGTCGGAATAACAACAAACCTGCTGTGCTCCTGTGGTCCTGAGGTTCTTGCAACCTGTTTCCTTGCGTGAGACTCCTGGACTTGCCTTTAAGTCCAGCTGTACAGTGTGTTTTCAGGTTACTCCCATCTTCGTAGTGCCTGCTACCAGTGATTTCAGCACCTTGCTCCCAGCGAACCCGGGACGTTCCCGAACTTCTGCTGCTCGAACACTGGACTTGGCCTTCCTACTTACCCGAACCCAGAAGGTGAACCTCGAGAACCCAATGTGTGGTTTTCCATGCTTTTTCCTATTTTCTCCCATTGACTTCTATCGTGCCTAACTGCTCAGAACAGTGATTCCTTTTGTGAAATTTTAAAATTCATAACTTAAATAGTATTTACGTTAGAACAAAGTTCATCGTCTCAAAGATTATATAAAAATCTTTTTTTTACAAATTGGTCCTGGATTTATTCTTGAGTGTGTGTCTCATTTATTGCCTCACGAGTACAACAAATGCTTAGCACTACCCTCTGATAACCCTGAATGCTTGCCTATACTACCACAATTAGAGCATTAGTAATATCTACTTTTACCTCTGTATACCAATAAGATATCCACTGGACTGTCTGCACAGCATACTTCATATTAGTGCACTATATAGAGAGCTAGCTTCCTACAATGTCCATGAGAGCAGATGACTGGGAGGAAGTTTCATAACTGCGATCCAGAAATTGTGCTGGTTTTTTGTCTATCCGTTGTTTTATTTTTAGTTGTGTGTGATAAACATCTTCCATTCTTGTTATCTTTACTAGGAAGTAATTTTCTAATAGACGTTAGCTGTTGTTTAATGGATGGTTTTTCTGTTGAGTGGGATAGAAGGCTCCTTATAGTGACTCTTTTGAATAACCTGAGGCAATTTTTATTATTTAAACTGCTACACTTTATTTGAGTTTTTACCCGTGTACCTAAATCTGTTCAGTTCGTGTAATTCCCAGTTGTGAAGAGATGGACGTTTTGAGTTTGGGATCTTTAGAATCGCAATTTAAAATCGAAACTTATGTTGAAGTCAGATTATAATTTGTATTTTCTGAAAATGCCACTTTTCAAAAGTTGGGGAATGAAACTAGAAAATGCCAATACTGACACCACTTAATGAAAACATATTAGGTAACTGGTCACGACTCACAGACAACGTAATCAAAACTAATTTCTTTAGTTCCTTATTGGTATGAATTTAAGACACTCAATTGAATTAATGTTTAAGTGTCTGTCTAATACATCAAAACACAAAACACATGACATACATCTTTAGGTACATTTGGAAACAATTTTTAGAAAAAACTGTACATAAATTACACAGATTTCAATACAAAACACCAACATTCACATCAAAAATAAACAGTAGAAGTTATCCCAGTTCTCGTATAGTTTTAACACACCAAAAGGACACCTAAAATTTGCTACATTGGCATGGGCACACTAATGGTGAAGTGAAGAACCATGGGTATTGCTAGATCATTCTATTTTACAGGGCTTTTCAAAGGGACCTGAAGTCAAAATTCAGTTAAAGTGTCCATAAAACAATGTTCCCTACAGAGCCTTGCTAACAATAAGTAGGCCTAAACCCTTTGGTTCTAATTCACTTTTAGAAAGTTGGCATTTTCTTACTTTAGCCATTTGGTGACATCTTGATCACATGTCTGGGGTGGGTGACAGTTGGACTTTGTGTATTCTCCCTAGACAGCCACCACATACAATGAGAGCTTAGGTGTGAGTTGATGGGCCATCCAGACAGGATGGAAGGGAGGAGCTGGACTGAGCCACAGTTACACCTGAAAAAGCTGTGTCATGTCCCCCACACAAAGGGCTGCATACCCACCTGGAGTGAGTCTGGAGCCAGGACAGGAAGGTTGGACCTCTGTACACTTCAAAGGCATCCCTTAGAAGTCTCTCCTACTTCATAAGTACTGGACTTCTGACTTCATCACCTATGTACATTTCTGGACCTGTGACCACTCTGCCAGGAAGAAGGACTGCTGTGCCGCTGAAAGGACTGCCACTCTGCTGGACATCTGCTTAGCTAGGCCCCTGTCTTTTTCTGCTTCCCTACTACCTTTTGTTTCCCTGACTGGGTGTGAAGGGCTGGACCTGCATCACTTGAACCCAGAGGGCCTCCAAGGGCTTTCTGGCAGACCTCCTAATCTGAAGTCTCAGGGACATAGAAGACTTCCAACCACCATGCTTCTGCACCTGGACTTTGCCATATGTGAGTCTGCACTGCCAAGTGGTGTCATCCCAGTCCTGGATCCTTGGAAGTGGGCCTAAGGTTTTTGCTCCAGCGGAATTGACACATCCTTTGGTTAGCCAATGCATTTCCGCCACTGCACGGATTGGAACCGGCGCATCAATGCTGTGTGGATAGGACTCAACGCATCACCTTCAGAACCGCCACTGTGCAACGCTCTACCCGGCGCAACGTCCTTACATCCTTGCCGATGGCAGCCAATAAGAAGTCCCAGTCATTAAGGGTTAATTTTACTGCCACTGTATATCCAATAGATGATGCTGTCTAACCGTATATCTTACCTTTAGAATGGTGCCCTTACTACTTTTTCTTGGGTCATTCGATTAGATTTCCTAAACAAATAGGGGTTTGAACCTACAAATCAAGACACAAAATAAAATGTACTCCCAGCTATTCACTTTCTGTGAATACATCACTCGAGAATGGGTTGCCTGCATCAGGGTTATGCGGTTTCTTGCAGCGAATGCAGTCTGCCCAAGTTGTGTGTACAACATGTCTTGTGCTATCAGGCCACTCTTATTCTCCTTAATGTATTTGTTGCTAAAAAGGGGCTATTAGGTTTAATCACAGCTAATAGCAACTAATACATTAAGGAGAACAATGAGAAGGGTGCCCAATCGCACAAGACATGTTGTAAACACAACTTGGGCAGATTGCATTTGCCGCAAGAACCCCTGAAACCCCAATGCAGGCGACCCATTCTCGAGGCATATATCGGAGAAAACAAATAGCTGGGAGTAATGTTTATTTTATTTCTTGATTTGTACGTTAGAAACCCCTATTCATTTATGAAAACAAATTGAGTACCAAAGAAAAAGTAATAAGGGCACTATTCTGAAGTTAAGATATATGGTTAGGCAGCATCTTCTATCGGATATAAAGTGCCAGTAAAAATTAACCCTTATTGACTGGATCTTCTTAATGATTCTCCAGAATTAGATTTAAATTTTTGGGAGCCCAAGATCCACATCAGATATCAAGGAGGCAGAAGTTCCCTTTGACACAAAAATTGGGACAAAGGTAAAACTACCACCCATTATGGGTACAGCTAATCCAACGTTTTTTTTTTTAAATTTCAAAGTATTGTATTAAGAAATTTGACACATACATTTAACATCGCTTTCCCATCCCGGGGTAAGATCACAACCTGGCTGTGCATGACACTGGTACAGGTAAGTGGTTTACATGTTCAGATGTCCCCCTTTCCAATGTCCTACTATAGGAGTGAAGGTAAATGAGAAAAAAGAAAAGAAGGAGCAAGTAAAGAGAAGGCAGAGGGAATTCCGCACGGAGATGACATGCTTGTTGTTGCATCTTGGTCTGCGGGAGAGACCCTTGTGGGCGACCGCCCTACTTTGATTCTCTTCACGGAGGCTCATAGTGACCCAGATATTCCTCCAGTGTTGACCACACACCCCTCGTTGTCGGTCTCCAGGGTGAGTTGCGTAGCGCGGTGTTTTAAAGAAGAAAAATGCTCTAATACAATTTTAACTGTAAGACAACAAATACACTATTGCATTCAAACAGGAGAGGGAGGTTTTTAGAATCTGTTTAAAAAAAGCAAAACCTAAAAGTCTGAATGGATTTTGTATTTTTCCTCTCATTCAGAGTGATCATATTATATATACCTTTGTGCATATATTCCTGGTTTCCGACCAATAATAAATAGGGAAACATAACCCTTTCTGACCTAGATCTGAAAGATAAGGCTAGATTTAGGAGGTTTAATTTCACTGAACGGTGAGCTAAAAGGGCCTTAAGTATGAAGGTAAGAGTGGTTTGGAACATGAAGCAATGTGTGTTTGATAGAATGCTGAAAGGAAACTGATTCCCTTTATGGGCATAACTGTGTGATATCTGAACTTTGATGAAAACTGATGTCATTGTGAATTTGTGTGGGAGATTGCATTTTTTGCCTTTGTCCTGAAGAAGGTGGCTCCACATCATAAATGCCACTGAATCGCATCGACATATTTTCTTAGACGCCGGATCTGCGTGACGTTATGATATTGTAGATGATTACCACTGTGAAGCACCACATATTGTTTTCAAAGATCTTAGCGGCCCAGCACCACTTGAATAGCCCTCTGTGCAGTGTCTTTTGTCTTCTCCCTTTTGTATTTTTTAAAATTAATTTGTGCTTATGATATTTTTAATTGTTATTAAATTCTTGCACCACATTGTGGGAAGGGTGGCAACGTATTGCACAATGAAAATTCAATGCTTGGGAGCCGTTCCTGAATGTAACAGATTGTTTGTTATTTTTACAATATATGAATGAAATGTGGAATTATTATTGCTTAACTATGTTTATGAACTTTATTCAAATCATGTGTGGAAATCAACCAGAAATTAAAACTCGATGATGACTTCGTCCGAATCTATGGTTGCAGATCTTTGGGGTATGAGTGTAGGCTGTGGATTGGCTGTTTGATGCTATATAGGATATTTACTCATTTGCTTCCTCAAGGGGAATCTTGATCATACTGTCTTATTTGAGTCCTACATTGTTCAATATATATAGAATTCCTTTTATATACCTTATGGAAAAATTTTACATTAAAGTAATTTCATATGCCGATGACACCTAGCTTATCTTCTCGATCAGGAAGCATATGCTGGGTAAGCCAGATCAGTTTAAGCAAATGTCTTCATGAGGTAATTAACTGGATGAGCAGGAACTGCTTGAAGTGCAGTGCCACTAAAACACAGATCCCCATTTTTGGTGACTCTGCTTATACACGGCCCAATGATTGGTGGCCAGAAGAGCTAGGACCACCTCCAGTCCCTACTGTACTGGCAAGACATTGGATGTAAAATGTAATAATGCTCTCTCCTTTTACCACTAACTCTCCACTGTGGTAGGGTCATGTTTTTCCATCTTAAGAGCACTGAAGACACTGAAATACGTCCCCATAGATATGAGGAAAACAATTGTGCATGCCCCATTACCTTGAGATTGGAATTATGCAAACTCACTGTACTTGGGCCTCCCTACATTCCAAATTAAGTGAATTCAAGCTGTGCAGAATGCTGCAGAAAGGCTTCTTTTAAATGTACCTAAAGCTCAATCTATTTGTTTACAGCTGAAAGCGCTCCATTGACTTCCTATTACTAAACAAATTATATATAAAGACCTTCTGATCGCATGCCAGGCTTTCCATCAGAAGGCTCCTAAATATCTATGTAATAGACAGGAAATATTCTTCAGCCCGTACATTAGGATCAGAGCATGCTTTACTTGTAACTGCCCACAGTATCGTTTAAAAAGCAGAGGCAGGCGCTCTTTTAAGGTCTTAGCATTTAAGGCCTGGAATGAGTTAACTGTGCTACTGAGGTGCTTGGAAAATCAGGGCTTATTTACAAGCACCTTGCGCTGCCGGTGCATCACTTTTAATATGGGAAAAATTAATGTACCGTTGGCGCAAGGGGCTAGTAAATTAGTCCCTTTGGCTTTTTGACAAGAACTATTTTCCTTCATGTTTCTTCAATGTTTATGGTCCAAGTTTTGTGCTCTAGACCCAGTATGCCTGTTGGGAGCTGTGCGCTCTACAAATGTTTTTTGATTGATTGACTGAGATACCACACATAACTTCCTTCCAGCACTATAGATATATTTGGATTCCTGACTGGGCATAGAAAAACTATTGAGGCAGTTATAGAGGGGGGGCAGGGCTCCTACTCTATTTTTGTGTTTTTTAAAAGAAAGAATAGTTCTCAAAACTAATGGGCTTTCCACCCTAACCCCTCCGTGGAAGGACATTTAGGGGTCAGCTCCAGGGGTTGGGGAGGCATAAAGACCATTCACGCCATTAGGAGTGGCTGTCTAGTGGACATTTTGCCCCAGAGAGGGCAGTTGGAGGTAAATCTCCCAATGTGACCCCAGGAGGCAGAAAGACTGTTGCAATCATCATTGATTGGTGGCACAGCCTAATGCCAGAAATGGTTGCCCAATCCAATTTCGTCTTGAATAAAAACATTTCCTGGTGCTTGAGGGCTATTTACTCCCAAGGGGAGATCAGATTGCCCCCCCCACCAATCAGCTTGCCAGGTTTGGCAGAAAGACTAGCCTTTAGGGTGGTTTCCAGGCTCCATGCTAGGCATAGCTGATCTACCCTTATGTTTTATTTAAGATCCCTGGTTCCTAGTGGGCTTTCCACCCACGTGGAGGGCAATTTGGGGATCAACCTCTCATGCTGCCCCCAGTGAAGACAGAAATACTGCTATGGCTATCATGGGTGGAGTTCACAGCCCAATGCCAGGGAAGTATTTCTTAAAAAAAAAAAAATACCTGGGATTAGTGGGCTTTCTGCCTCCCTTGCGGGGCATATTGTGGTACACCCCTTAATTACCCCCATGAGAGCAGAAAGACTCCCCAGGCCTGGGGGGGGCACCCTCTCGCCATGGTGTTTAGTGGGTGGATTCTTACTTGAGGAGAACCCTCGTGCAGTGATCCCCACTGATACCGCTCCCACTTTGATTGATGCTCGAGGGGCTAACTTATAACCTCGAGCACCAACCAAAGTGAAATCAGCCAGTACCTAATGGTGTGTTTCCATTCACCTTTATTCAGTGTGACATCAGTGCGCTTTTTACACTGCTCATTGTATTGAAAAAAAAAATCTTAGGATGCGAGGAAAGCTCTTCACTCACATCCTGACATCATTCCAATACAAGCTTTGGCAAAGCCAATAGGTTATACCCAAGCAGGATCATTGGCTTTGTTAATTTTTTTCTTACATGGTGCACCGATGTGTGGGCTGCTGAGCAACATGGCTTAAAGTAAAGATCAAAAAATGGTAAACGTTGACCACATCACGTTGCTTACTTTCTCTTAAGCCATGTTGCACAGAAGCACATGCTGCTGTGCAATACGTCGAAAATAGCCAACACTAGGGTGGTGCTGGGGAGGACGGAGGGAGCAGCAAGGGATTGCGGGAGGAGGGCCTGGGAAAAACAACACGAGGATGTCGCGGGGGAGGGAGCAACAGTACTGGACAGTGGGGAGAGAGAAGAGGTCAAGCAACTTGAGGAAGAGCTGGAGGTGGGAGACGGACTGAAGAGTGTCATGCACTCTCATTGTGTGCATGGAAAAAAGTTACAGAAGAGTACCTTAAGGAACATGAGGCCAGTGGGAGAACACAGTCTGCCAACAGGAAGCTCTGCTAGGGCCATGCACTACAGCAGAGTCAACTGAAGTCCCAGGAGGAAGCAGGAAACAAGCAGGAGGAGCAGACTGATGAGAAGCAAAGAAAAAGAGTGATGGGGAAGAGGTAATGCAGAGGACCCGGACGCTCACATAAAAGAGATTCAAACAGTACATATATCATCTTCGCACCATTTTTGGAAGAGGCAACTTGTATAGTGGTCCATCCTCACTAAATATGTTGTTCCAAACCATCCAATGCAAGGTGACAGATGACAAACAACTATTTTGTCTGGGCATCAAAAGGATCACGACTCCCATGGAAAAATCTATGAAGGGCTTTGGCAAAAGGATAACTAGCATTACCAGTTTTACAATTATATAATGGAACTATGCATTTACAAATTCTTAGGACTTTAATGTCATCAGATGACAATGAATTAGAGACTTTGGGCCATATGTATGAAAATAGAGTTTTGCGATTCTCAAATTGCGATTTTCAGTGAATCGCAATTTGAGAATCGTAAAATGCAATGTATGTGGGATTCGCTAATAATTTTGCGAATCCCACATATTCCTTATTTGTTAATTGCAAATTGAGATTCGCAAACAAGGAATACCTTTCCATTAATTCCTATGGGCTAAGAGGCCCATAGGAATGAATGGGAAGGCATTCTCAATTTGCAATTCACAAATAGAGAATCGCAAATTGAGAATGCAATATCAAGGGTGCCAGGGTGTCAAAAGGACACTCTGTGGCACCCCCGAAATGTGCATGTGTGCACACATGGCACACATAAATGCCCTAAGGGCATGTATGTGCGCCACATGGCACTTTAAAAAATGCAAAATAGTGCATTTTTAAGTGAAATTGCAAATTACCACCAACTTGAAGTTGTTTCTAATTTGCGATTCCTTAAGGCCAAATCGCACTTTCTTATGTGCTTCTTACATTGCATTTAAGGAATCGCAATATGCGATTCCTTAAATGCAATCGCAAAATAGGGAATCGCAAAATTTGTAATTCCTTACTTTGCGAAGGTTTTTTGTGTGCTACATTGCATGCTGCTAATTTACGATCGCAAACTGGCTTCATACATATGACACTTTGACAGGAGCCATGTTAGCACCAGGTAATGTTAGAGGTTTTTAAAAAAATATTTTAAGCAAATTATTATATTGACTTTAAAGTCCACTGCAAGAGTACTGTACGACATTTGGGGTGTAGCTCAAATAGCATACTATGGGTCTTCACAACCATTTTGTGACAACTCGGGGATCCTTCACTGTCTGAACATTGCTGTCAGTGTTTATATTAAAACAATAGTGTGTATAAACTGAGAATATCTACTGCCAGATTGCAGGCTCCCTCCATGGGAAGTACTAGTGGGCAAAATATAGCATGGGTTTTTAAGATATAAATATCTACAATTGGTAACCTGGACAATCAAGCCATAGATTTAATTTGTTGAAGAAAGTGGAGAACAACTATAAGAAGCAATAGGAGGCCCAAGCCACCCTCTAAAAAAGATGGTGTTATGGTACAACAAGTTAAGGGATATTCTGGAGGAAGATTTGAAACCACAGGAGAAGGTCTGGGAAAGCTGCCTGCTGACTCTGGAGACAGAAAAAAACTCGCAGGTTATCTCATCACTCAGGAGAATCCACTTTTTTACCATTCACAAAATATATTGGAGACCCCATAAAATAATGAAACTCAGAGTGTCCTGGCCATATGTAAGTATAATAATCATTGATCTCTTGGGTGACGAGATCAAGGTGAGCGATTTGTTAGTTATCTTTAGTATTGCAACTCAATATAAATTCATGACTTCTTGCAAAAGAAGCTGCTCTGTGATATTGCTTGCAAGACAAGACATTTGCTGACATAGACACAATCTTACTAGAAGGTTCAAGATTCAGCACAAGCAAGTCAAACTGACATAAAGAGGCTTAAAACATTGAAAGTGTGGCACCCATATAGAGATGAGTGCTCCTAAAAGGTGGCTAATATGCCGTAAATTACATGACGTTATATGTCAATGGCTCAGTGCTTATGCCTCACACATGATTAGACCTTGTTGGAAGTATTCAAAGAGGTTTCTGTATAAGGGTTTTAGGAAAAGATTTTGGAAAAATGGGCAAGGTTTATATGATCATTAACAAAAAAGAAAAAGCAAAAGACTAGAGTAGACAGTAATAATTGTGCTGTTATTGTTAGGGCGGTGTTTTGTAATGCTGCAGAGATGGTGTTATGCAGGGACTGCATGAAGGTTCTGTCAGACCACCCCAGGAAATTTGAAATTTATTATAAAACTGCCACATACTGACTGTTTTTGATAGAGACTAATTTTACATCTGGCCTGGAGACAGAGGTTTAGCTGCTTCGCCAGTCTCAGCCCAAATAAAAACCTCAAGTGTGAATACGCACAGGTTTTTAGTCATCATTCTATTGTTGAAGTGCCATTCACACCTTGCAGCTCACAGGAGGTGGCAGCCTATATCAGCCATCAGCTGTCTACACTGTAAGTGAATATATTTTGCTTGTGCACAAGTGGGCATCTGTTTGAAGTCTACTTTAGTGCCACAGCTGGAATGGCATTCTCTGCTTTCATTATATATGTTTTTCTTGCTTTGCCAAGATGTCAGTTTTTAGATCTCAGCTAGACAATGCTTGTGCTGTCTTGAAGAGACATGCTGCATCTACTTTGTGGGCTCCAACCCGCCCATGGGCTTCCCATTTGCTTACTCCATTCTTTCTCTCCATTTTTCCATGGCATGCATTTGTCATGAGTCTCCCTCTGTTTAACCCTCATTGAGAGCAAGGACTAAGTACACTACCCCTCATTTTATGACCAAACTAGGAACTTATTTTTCCTTTGTTTAAGAGTCCTCGTCAGTAGTACTGGGGTTTTCACTTGCTCCCGAGATCAAATATCAGACGCTATTTCCTTTTCTTTATCAGACTTCAAAGATTGCTTAAATGCCAGTGTCACTGACTTGTTAGGTGTAAACATGATGACCAAGCCTACCAAGGGCGGTTGTTTATGGGTAATCTTGAGATCTTGGCTTAGAGAATCACACAAACCACCCCAATTTCATAAGGTAAAGCATAACTTGTTCTACAAGAATGTGATGAGTGAAGATTGCATGTTTTTTGTGTTTCAGGCTGATGTGCTTTATTCCTTGCACTGTCATTGCACTGTGAATAGCACGTTGCATTGATGTGATGATCGTTCATTTCAACAAAGACCTACCTGCACGTTTGTCATCACCACATATTGCAACTCCTTGTTAAGCTGATGCATCGCATATTGTAATCAACTTATTGTTTGATCCTTTTATAATTGAACTAATGGTTTCACTTAAATTAATTCGGACCTTTCAGTTGAGGTGAGAACATATTACTGGCTTATAGTTTAGTTTGCCTTTCCCTGGGTTTAATGCTGTTCATATGTAGCATGGGACTGTGACTTTGTAAACTACCCGTGAACCACAGTTTCAATGTTGCTAGACTGTTGTTTATGTGTATTGATAATACTGGGGTGATAACTGCATGCTTCTGGTGTGCCTTGAATATTATATTTTCACTCTGTCAATTGTATGGAACTGTGGTTTAGTCCTTGTTTGTTGTAAATCCCCAAGGCAGGGCCCGCTTTGCAAGTGTCTTTTTAGAGAGAAGATTGCCTCTTGGTAAAATTGCAACAATGTATTTCCTATAGTTGAATTTCTTTTATTTTGCCAAGTCTTCTTTTTTCACTTCTGCATTCATTTTTTGTTTTGTTTTTTGCTCGTGGGTGCTGTTCTCAAAAGAGGAGGATTACTTTGTCTAAATATTGCAAAGCAACTGTTTCTTTCTTATGTGTGTTTCTGAAATGATGCTTTAACACACAATCATGCTGTACACCCCATTCCACCCAACTCCAATCCATGCCAATCCATCCCACCTCATCCCACACCAATCCACCCCACTCAATCCAATCCACCCCATGCCAATCCAGAACAAGCTGCCCCACTCCACTCTAAAAGAATCTGCCCCACTCCAATCCAAAAAAGTCTGTCACACGCCTATCTAAAATAGTATGCCCCACTCCAATCCAAAACAGTCTGCCCCACTCCAATTCAAAACAATCTGCCACACTCCCATCCAAAACAATCTGCCCACTCCATTCCAAAATATGTTACCCCACTCCAATCCAAAACAATCACTCTGCCCAACTCCAATCAAAAACAATCATTCTGCCCAACTCCAATCCAAAACAATCTGGCTCACTCCAATACAAAACAATTTGCCCACTCCAATTTGCCCCACTCCATTCTTCCCCACTCCAATTTGTCCCTGTAATTTGCCCCATCCTGCAATATGCCCCATCCTGCAATCCATCCCAACCTGCAATGCCCCACCCCACTCCAATCCAAAACAATCTGCCCCACTCAAATCCAAAACAATCTGCCCCCATCTTATCCAAAACAATCTGCTCCAATCCCTAAAAATCTGCTCCACACCAATCTGCCCTACTCCAATCAAGAGCAATCTGTCCCACTCCAAACCGGAACAGTCTGCCCCACTCCAATCAGCCCCCTCCAATCTGTCCCACTCCAATCCCAAGCAATCTGCCCACTGTAGTCTGTCCCACTCCAATCCAAAACATTCTGCCACACTCCATTCTGCCACACTCCATTCTGCCACACTCCATTCTGCCACACTCCATTCTGCCACACTCCATTCTGCCACACTCCATTCTGCCACACTCCATTCTGCCACACTCCATTCTGCCATACTCCATTCTGCTGCACTCTATTTTGCCACACCCCAGTCTGCCAGACCCCAATCTGCCCCACTCCAATCTGTTCCACTCCAATCTGCCTCACTCCAATCCAGAACAATCTGCCAGAACACCACTAAAAAACAATCTGCCCCACTCCAATTTTCCTCACTCCAATATGCCCGTCCCCATCCAAAACAATCTGCCCCACTCCATTCTGCTCCACTCCAATCTGCGCCACTCCAATCCAAACCATTCTGACCACTTCAATCTGCCCACTGCAATCCAAAGGCAATCTGGCCCACTCCAGTCCAAAACATTCGGCCCCACTCCAATCTTCCCAAATCCAATCCAAAACAATCTGCTTCAATCCAAAATAATGTGCCCCACTCCAATCCAAAACAATCTGTCCCACTCCAATTTGCCTGACTTTAATCTAATCCACCCACTCATCTCAATTCACACCACTCCAATCAACTTCACACCTATCCAGTAAAACCTCCTACCAATCCAATCCACCTCACACCAATTCAATCCACCTCAATCCAACCCAATCCAATATACCCCACTCCCTCCCCAAACCACCCCACTTCAATCCAAAACAATCTTCCCCACTCAATCCAAAACAGTCTGCCCCACTTCAAACCATCCCACTCCAATCCAAAACAATTTGCCCCACTCCAATCCAAAACAATCTGCCCCACTCCAATCAGCCCCCCTCCTATCTGTCCCACTCCAATCCCAAACAATCTCCCCACTCCAATCTGACCCACTGCAATCCAAAACAATTTGCCCACTCCAATCTTCCCCACTCCATTCTTCCCCGCTCCATTCTATCCAATACCATTCTGCTCCACTCCATTCTGCTCCACTCCATTCTGCTCCACTCCATTCTGCTCCACTGCCACACTATATTCTGCCCCACTCCATTCTGCTCCACTCCATTCTGCTCCACTGCCACACTATATTCTGCCCCACTCCAATCTGCCCCACTCCAATTCTTCCCACGCCTATATGCCCCACTCCAATCCAAAACAATTTGCCCCACTCCAATCTGCCCCACTCTAATCCGCTCCACACCAATCTGCCCCACACCAATCTGCCCCACACCAATCTGCCCCACACCAATCTGCCCCACTCCTATCCAAAACAATCTGCCCACTCCATCTGTCCCACTCCAATCTGCCGAACTCCAATCCAAAGGCACTCTGCCCCACACCAATCTGCCCCACACCAGTCCAAAACAATCGGCCCACTCCAATCATCCTATCCAAAGCTTCCCCACTCTAATCCAAAACAATCTGCCCCAATCCAGAATAATCTGCCCACTCCAATCCAAAACAATCTGCCCCACTCCAATGTATCTGACTCTAATCTGATCCACCCACTCATCCCAATTCACCCCACTCCAATCATCTTCACACTAATCCAATACACCTCCCACCAGGGCCGGACTGGCTACCGGGCGTTTTGGAATGCGACTGAGCTGGGGGCTGATTTCGTTGATGGGGACCTACTTGTACTGAACGAAATTCGTTTTGCTTTAATTATTCGAAGCACATGCAGGCTTCCATCAACTAAATCAGCCCCCACTGCAGTGAAATCAGCCCCCAGCTCAGCAGCATTCCAAAACGCCCGGTAGTAAGTCCGGCCCTGCCTCCCACCAATCCTATACACCTCTCACCAATCCACTACACCTCAATCCAACCCAATCCAATATACTCCACTCCCTTCCCAAACCACCCCTCTCCATTCCAAAACAACCTGCCCCAATCCAATCTAAAACAATCTGCCCCACTCCAATACAAAACAATCTGCCCCACTCCAATACAAAACAATCTGCCCCACTCCAATACAAAGCTATCCACCCCTCTCCAATCCAGCCCACCCACCCCACACCAATCCACCCCACCCCACTACAACCCAATCCACCTCACCACAATCCACCTCACCTCACCCCAATCCAATCTACCCCACTCCACTCTAATTCACCCAATGCAATCCACCTCAAATCAAATCCACCCCCACCATAAACCAGTTTACCCTACCCAGTCCAATGTACCCCACTCAATCCAATTCACCTCACTTCAATTCAGTCCACCCCACTGCAAACAAACCGACTCAACCCCACCCCACTCCATTCCATTCCACCCCATTCCAGTCCATCCCACTCAAACCATTTCACCCCACTCCAATCCACCCCCTCTAAATTCAATCCACCCCAATCCAGCACAACTCAATCCAATCCACCCAAACCCTGTCCAGTCCCCCTCACCCCACTTCAATCCATCCCATCCCACCCCAACCCACTCCAATCCAATCAACCCTAGTCCATTCCACCCCACTCCAGTCCAATTCACCTCAGTCCAATCCAGTCACCCCACTTCAATCCAGTTCACCCCACTCCAATCCAATCCACCCCACACTAATACACCCTACCCATTCCATTCTAATCCACCCCACTTCACTCCACTCTAATTCACCCCACTCCAAACCACCCTACTTTAAGCCAGTCCACCCCACCATAATCCAGTACTATCACTCCAATCGATTCACCCCAAACCAATCTAATCCACCCTATCCAGTCGACCCACTCCACTCCAATTCACCCACTCCACTCAATCCAACTCACTCTACCCCAACCCAATCTATGCCAATCTACTCCAATCCACTCCACTACCTCAATCCCCTCCCCCACTCCACCCTATTCCACCCAACTCCACTGTACGCTACTCCACTGTATGCCACTCCACTCTACAGCACTACACTCTAGGACACTCTCTGCCACTGAACATATGAACTCTACTCTAGTCTACTCAACTCTCCGACACTCTACTCCCCCTACACCACTCTACCGCTCTTCTCCAATAAATCCAGTCTATGAAACTGTACTCCCACCACTCCACTCTAGGACACTCCACACCACTAAGTTTTAGCCATGCTGAACAGCAGCCACACTGGTATAAGACTTGGCAAAAACACATTGCAAAAGCAATAGCTCTTGTATAGGCGAGACCTATTGACATTGTCGGTGCTTGTTACTATTTTTGTAAGCATTTGCACATGCTTGTTAAACTGTGGAATTTTTACTTTTTCAGTTTGCATGACTTTTGTTTTCAAATTAGAAATAATCATAGGCTTGCCTAGGCTACACTTCCTGGTTTTACAAATGCTTGTCAATTTTCTAAAATCCAGAGACGAGTAATTTGTCACGATTACAGTTACAACTGAAACGACAATGTACTGCGTTTCGAAATGCATTATTTTGAATTACGTTTACAAAAAGGCGTTCACCCATGCCACAGATTGCCTCTCTCATGATCCTTGTCTTCTTTTGATTAATCAATATCATAAAACGTGATTTAAGAAGTTCAATTGATCAACATTCTGCGAAAATAGTGTAGATTACCTCCTAATTGAAGTAATCAAACATCAAAGGTGTGGTTTATATGTGTCCTTGCTCGCAAGTCATGCGTTTGCCTTGATTCTGTGAAGGAAAACAGAACTGGAGGGGGAACATGATGTGTTAGTGCAGAAACAGCTAAGAAGATCTGCGGCCACATGCATCAAAGTGCCCATTTGCGATTTCTTAATTGCGAAAATTAAGGAATCGCAATTAAGAAATCGCAAATTGGTATGCATGAAAAATCGCATTTTATTTAACGATTTCTTAATTTTCCTCAATTGCGATTCACAAATTGCGAATCGCAATTAAGGAAAACCTTCCCATTGATTCCTATGGGCCTTTATCAATGGGAAGGCATTAACTTTTTGCGATTTTCTTTTTGCGAATCGCAATTTGTTAATGCATTTCAAGGGTGCTGAGGGGGGTCCAAAGGACCCCCCCTGCACCCTTGAAATGTTTTTTTAAGTGCAAGTTTCACACACACATGTCCAAAGGACATGTGTGTGTGTAACATGACACTTTCCAAAATGCTTTTTTGAGCTTTTTAAAAAGATTTCGCAAATTAACACGAGGGTCAACCTCGTGTTAATTTGCACCTCCTATTTTTAAATTCGCATTTTTAAAAAAAATGATGCATTGCATTTAAGGAATCGCACAAATGCGATTCCTTAAATGCAATCGCATTTTGAGGAATTCCAAAAAATTGCGGTTTTTGGAAAATTGTTTCATGCATACCAAAAAATGATTTTGGAATCGCAAACGGCCGAATTTTCAGATTCCCACCGTTTGCGACTCCAAAATCGTTTGATGCATGTGGCCGCTGGAGTCTAATGATAATTTTTTTTTAAAATAGCACCCACATGAAACATACATGTTGAGAGTGCTAACCACCAAGCATGTTTATTAATCAGAGAGTATGCATTGCAGACATCGTTTTCGGTCACTGGGACCGCACCCCCCAGACGGTGGGGTGTGAAGCCGCCAGAACTTCCAATGCTCTGCAGCCCGCTATCATCAGTTTTGTCTTGCCTGGATTTAGCGACTGCCAGCTGTCACACCCGCAGACTGATATTCAATCCAGACACCGAGACTACCACACACAAATGCTCTGGGTGATATGGGCATTATCAAGTTACTGGTGGTATGCCCCGGGATTCCTCAGTACTGGTGGTGGACGTATAATTACAAAGATCATATTGACATATACAGTAGACTTCCAGAGGGGTCTTAAGTACATGTTGAGTGGAGATGGAAAAAGATCTGACCCTTGTGTCATTGTTCTTATTTAGGCAGTGATGTCACAGCTACTGTGTGCACAGACTTGAGGCGTCTCTCCCACTGTCAGGTGCTCCAGCTAATATCTGACCCAGGCTCTTTCAGTATTATAGCACAGAATTAATACGGCCAGTATATTTATTGGAATAATGTGTATAGTTTATATAGCCCACCCAACTGCACGAGACTGATCTCTTGGGAGTTGACAGTGAAAAGGTAGTTTTTCAAATAAACGCTTTTCGTCATGTAAACAACTGTTTGTTACCTCCTGCATTTAATTGCATGATTCAAAAGTAAATTAGTAAAATGATGCAAATAATCCCTTCTTTATCGATTTTGTTTAAAAATTCTACTCATATGCCTATGGTTGCTCTCCGTGCAGTCTTTTATTTAAGCTCTGAATCACTTTTCAGCTTAAACGTATTGATCCGTTAATCACCTTCAGCCTTAAGTGAAATATGATCTAAATATATTTGGCATATTTTAGTATTCGGTACCTATAGATTTTATTCTCTAACGTTCTCACGTGGCACCATTGGGTCTTGGGGTACTCTAAAAAGTTAATTGTCATATTTTGTCACTTGGCCCTTACTGTTCCCCTGCGCCATATGTTGTCTTCTTTTGGTTGTATAGACTTACGGACGTGGTTACATTTGCTGATTGGTGCCCAAAGCCCAAATTTCAACTTTAAGTTTTGCATTATATTTTATCCCTGGTGAGATATTTAAATCTTGATTCAAAATAGTTCAACTTTAGAGCATTAAAAACATGCTTTAGCTGTATGCAAACAATATCACTAGATTCACGGGTCAGTATTTGTAGACACTTTAAATACCAGCCCCGCTCCTCCATCCCTTGTAGTATACAGTTCCAAAAGTTCCCTCTCCTAGCATTTTGAGAAAAGTGGAAGAAATTTAAAAAATGAAAGACAGATAGGGAAAGAAACATTCCCTTGCCCTTCGGTAAGGCGTGTGTGTGTGTGTGGAGGGGGAGGGGGGAGCTGGAGCGGGGTGTCCTTCTGCACACAAAAACAAAAACAATCCTTCAAAAGGTCTAACATCGCCAGCAGAGAGAGAGAGGGACAGGGACATTGGCAGAAGGACAGGGACAAAGCCAAAGGAACAGGGAGAAGGTCGAGGGACAGAGGGAGAGGCAAATGGATAGGAGACAAAGGGACTAAGACAAAGGGACAGGAATAATGGTGGCACAGGAACACAGAGGACAGGAACAGAGACAAATGGACATATGTAAAGACAGAGGGACAGGGGCAGAGATATGGAGACAAGGCAAAGGGACAGAGAGAGGTATAGGGGAATAGATAAAAGGTGATAGGGTCATAGAGGAACAGAAGGACAGGGCAAGGGGGGGGGGCAGAAAGAGATAAAGGCAGAAGAACAAACAAAGAGGCGTAGGATCAGTGGCAAAGAGAGAGAAGATACAGAACCATCACAAGAGAGAGGAACAGGGGCAGAGGGACTGAGGAAGGGGCTGTAAAGAGGGAATGACTCTAAGCTCGGCTGGAAGAGGGAGATGTCAGTTGACGAGACTGGAGCTCTCTGAGCTGGGCCTAGAATTGCTGGGCCTAGAATGAAGTGCCATTGGATAAAAGTACCAGCCATTGAGCTACGCCTGGCACTGCAGTGGTAGTTAGTAGGTAAGAACTTTAAGTCAGTTAGATGGTGTTGAAATCGCATTCATTGGGCTGGACACAGTGTCACAGGGTCTGGTTTCTGTTACTAAGGCTTAGTGGGCTGGCCTGTGTATCAAAAGGCTTAATTAGGGGTTAGTAGGCTGTGATTATACTGCTCAGTATCTTATAACCAACACTGAGCATCGACAAGGGCCGGTAGCAAGAGGCATATATGGGGATGTTCCCTTTTAGGGAAGAGAGACAGACCCTCCCTCATGGTTGAGGGAAGGCTACCCAGTCAGAAATCTTCATTAAACACTGTTGTGGGTTTGGGTGCTAACACATCTAAGAAGCACGCAAAAAACTCAATAAGGAACCGGTCCATTCCTGGCACCTTGAACGGACTTACTATACCAACATTTTCAGACCCCAGACCCTCTGCCCCATCCTAGGGCAATCTAGTGGAAATGCACCCTGGCGAAATATTGTTTTTAAAGGTAGCCCTTATGATGCTGAAGAAGCTCCAAGAGATGTTTTTTCGCTTCCTAGAGCTCGTCCTGGACTCATGGGCCGTGCATGGAGTGCCACTCAAGTGTCTTTAGAAGTTTTCATGAGTGTAAATGTCCATTTGCAGCTGCGCTCTGACACCAACCGTAGCTGCCATCAAAATGCCCTATGACCACCACCTTGAACACTTCCCATTCGATCAATGGTGTTGAAGCTGTGCCCGGGGAGGTGTGACCTATCCAACCCCACATCTATAACAGTCAAAGTCTTCCCCAACCGCTCTAGGGTAGTCTATAAAATCAGCAAGATGGGGGGCCAAGCCATCCACCAACGCCATCTGATCCATGTTAGGTGCATATATATTTACCTATGCAAAATCTTTGTCCTCTATACTGCCTCCTACCATAACATATCACCCTTTTGGATCTATGTGTTGTACTTTGGGATGAAACGGGATGCTTGGCCTAATCCAGATAACCCCCACCCCGTTCAAAAGCAGAATACGATATATGGAAACCAAACCCTGCCATCCTTTCTGGAGAGCCTGAAACTCAGAGTTAGTTAGATGCGTTTCCTGTAACATTGCAATGTACGCACATCTCAATATGCGCTCCTGCCTCTTAATCTAGGACTATACATTATATATCTTGTCGGGGCAGTGGAGGCCCTAGGCATTCCAAGTCAGTCATTTTAGGCACCCTTTGTAGGAGAGGCATTGGTCATCTGCCAAAAACGTGGTTCTCACCCCGCCTAACGTGGTTCTCACCCCGCCTACCCCGATTTACCCCACACCCTGTGAGACATCCAACCCAGCAGCAAGAACAGAAAACAACAAAAATATGTGGCAACAACCCTCAACAAACCCCTCCCAGGACTGAGCGCCAACTGTACCCCTCCTAAACTATGGCAGAACATGATAATAGTGCACCACCAGAGGCGGCCGTACCAAACTCACTCCAGAAAGCACTGGTGAGGTGGCGGGAAGTCCAGTGCATTCTTTGGAAGCCCACACCTGATCCATCTCTTCCCAGGCCACTCTAAGGACTCCAACAAATCCAAAGAAAGGACACAATGCTACCCAAGAAAGCAGCTACTTCAACCAAGGATAGCTAATAGGCATTTCAGTCTGAGAAGGTCACCCACCGAGCCCAGAGTCACCACAGGTATGGCCCCATTACTGTCTGAATGTTTCATGCTCTGCGATTCAGGCATGACTCTTCACTCAACTCTCCTGTCTGGTCTATGGTAGCCTCAGAATCTCTTAATGCCACAGCGGAAACTTTCGCCACCGCCTGCTCCATCCCATTTTGCACGTGCAGCGGGTCAGGTGGATTTCCGTACGTCACTTTAATTGCATACTTTTACATTTCGGAGGCCTGTAGGGGGGATCGCTAGGGCCCTCTAAGCCACCTCATCATATCTGTCCACCCAATCCCACACCTCACATGAAGTAGTGGAAAATTAAGCCTTACCATCCACATTCTCTTTATCACGTCCTATCTTTGAACTGCACCAGTGAAATCAGGGAATATGGATACTTCTCAGTTTTTTTATGGTGTAGGATCCCTCTACTCGTGCCTGCTGCAAGATATAATCTATCTTCAAGAAAAAATATCATGGAGGACCCTTCAATCTTTTCAGGTAAACCCACTATGCAGATGCTGTGGTGCTGAGCGCGTCCCTCCTAGTCCTCCACCCTGGAACCCAACTCTTGCACCAAGTCCTTCATGCCTGTGTGGTGTTGTTTGACTTCGGCCACCTCAAGGGCTAGGCAAGCTACTGTTGCTTCCACCTTTAGCATGCATTCATTCTTTTTCTTATGGTCATTGCGAAGTAGGCCTAGATCAACTGTTAGGGTATCTTTTTTACTCTCCAGTATATCACGGATGTAACCAATGGCAGCCTAGATTGCATCCAGTTTGGCAGAGTCTGGGGAGGCAGTCGCAGAGGTCGGGGGGAGGGCATGCATCCCTCAGGTAGCTTGCAAAGCCCAGCCACGGGTCCAGTTGTACCCTCCTCCAGGTACCACTGGTCCCTGCCCATTGTGTGGGTGACATTCGTTTTCCTAGGCAATAATGATGGGCAGAGAGTATCAGATGAGGCAGGGCAAGCCCCCACAGCCAGCAGGGGAGCCTTAGTCAATTGTGTGAGCCCTCTAAGGAGCTCCGGTGTCAGGACTACCTATGCCCATCAGCAAGCCCCCAAGTGGCCACAGATCTAGCGCCCCAAACCCCCGGGTGCTTGATCAGCCTGTGTACGGCTCCATCTCGGCCGGGCCCCACCACCTTAGACCATGTCAATATGTAATGTCATAAACTGTCCTACAGATACAGAGCTGGAGCCACTATCCACAAAAATAATACAGAAATAAAAGCATGCACATCTATTACAGCAATAGGCTCTACATTCCATGACAATCACTAGGGCACAGGTTAACACAGAGTTAATGAGGTCAAATTATTTTATTGTTGAGGTCTGAAAGCAAGGATGCTTAGATTGCTGTTAATGTAGAAGGCCCACTTAAGGGCCACACTTACTTGACAAAATTCCATCAATGATGCTTAGACCCACATGAATGAATGAATGAAAATGGATTTATTAGAGCGCGAATTGCTGCCCTGAGGCGTCCAAGCGCTAGAGGAACCAGGTGGAAGTATAATAGAGGTTGGCTGAACTGGGAGGGGGGGGGGGGTGGAACTAAATTGTTAAGGGGATTTGAACAGATGTGTTTTCAGTTGTTTGCGAAAGGAGGCGAGGTCAGGGTTGGATCTCAAATGAAAAGGAAGGGAGTTCCAGATCTTAGAGGCGTTGAAGGCAAACATCCTTCCGCCTGATCTTGTCCTTTTAATTCTAGGGGCTGTTGCCATAAAAGCCTGGCTAGAGCGCAATTCTCTGCCTGGACGATATTGGCTAACTAGGCTACGCGTGATTTGGGGCCCCGAGTCCCAGAAGGCCTGGTGGGCAATACACATTGCTTTGAAAGTGACTCTCTTACGTACTGGGAGCCAGTGTAGGCTGGTTAGTGCCTCACTGACTGAAGTTCTGCGAGGGATCTGCAGTAGAGTGCGAGCAGCACAATTTTGCACTAGTTGTAGTCTCTTTAATGTGTACTCTGGTGCACCCAGATAGAGGGCGTTGTTAGAGTCCAGCCGTGACTGTATTATGCCCTGTATGGCTGTTTGCTTTGACTCCATTGGGAGCAGAGGGAGAACTTTCTTCAGTGTCCTGAGTAGTCCAAAGCAGATGGCGGAAAGCTTTGTGGCCTGAGTGTTAAGAGAGAGACTCCTGTCCAGCCATACCCCTAGGCTTTTGATGTTTTCTTTCGGCGCCGGGGGGGGGCCAAGACAGGTGGGCCATAATGAGTTGACGAAGGTCGGATCAGCCGGGCCCAGGAGCATAAGCTCCGTTTTGTCACCGTTGAGCTTTAGTGATGACAGAGTCATCCAGGCCTTCACCTCCTCCAAGCATTTTGTTAATCCTCCTGAGAGTGGATGATGAGCCTCCTGCGCTAGTGAGACCACCAGCTGGGTGTCGTCTGCATAGGAGATGATCTTAACTCCATACGGACGAACTACCTCAGCCAGTGGCCTCATGTAGATATTAAAAAGCGCGGGCTTAGAGAGGAGCCCTGGGGGACTCCACATTTCAGGGGTATGCTGGAGGAGACTGTCTGCCCGTCAAACACCTGGAATGAGCTATTGCTTAGGAAAGATTTAATCCAGAGCCAGGCCTTGTCCACAATGCCGACGCTCGAAAGGCGGTTCAGTAAGGTGTTATGACTGACCGTGTCGAACGCCGCGCTGAGATCAAGGAGGATCACTGCCACTGATCCTCCTTGATCAAGAATTTTCCTGGACTCCTCTATGACCATTAGGAGGGCGGACTCTGTTCCATGCTTAGGTCTGAACCCTGTCTGGGTGGAGTCTAACAGCTGGTTATCTTCAAGAAAGCTAACCAGCTGGAGGTTGATATACTTCTCAGCGATTTTACTCACCCAGGGAAGCAGTGAAATTGGACGATAGTTGGCAAGGTCCAATGGGTCTAGGTTTGGCTTTTTTATCAATGCTCGGACCATTGCCTGTTTCCATGCAGGAGGGACAATACCAGAAGCAATGGAAGCATTCAGAAGGTTCTTGATGATAGGTAGGACCGTCTGAGATGCGAGTAACATGGCCTCTGGAGGAGCCGGGTCGGTAGGAGAACCGGATTTTACTTTCCGAGCCGTAGATTCCACCACTTCCAGATCCATGCAGGGAAAGTGGTCAAGTGTGGGTGAAGAGGCCAGCCCAAGGTCTGACCCCCGGATGGTATCCTGAGCTGACAAAGGAGTAGTGCTGAGAGGGAAGGAAGTGTATATTTTATGTACTTTGGCCGAGAAAAATTCCGCCAGATCGTTGCATTGGGAGACGGATTTTTCCTCACATACACTGGGGGGGGGGGGTTTAGTCAATTTTTGCAGAGTTTGAAAGATTTCCCTGGGTTTAGAATTTGAAGCTAGGATCTTGTCAGAGAAGTATGCTGCTTGAGCAGCTTTTATTTCCTCTTTATATGCTTTGATTTCCTCACGATATCGAATTTTTTCCTCCGTGGAATAGTCTGAGCGCCATTTCCTTTCGATTTTTCGGCATTGGCGCTTTTTGTTCCTGAGGGCTTCCGAGTACCATGGTGCTGTTTTGTGGGAACGTTTTACCGTAGATTTCTTAAGAGGGAGGATAGTATCGAGGGAGTGCAAGATCCAATTTTCATAGTCCAGGTTTGCCAGGCATGGATCTTCGTTATTAGGGGGAAGTTCTTCCATTAGTTTATTTGTCCATTCATCTACTTGTATCCGTGCCCAGGATCTAGCATGTCTTGTCCTGGGTGTTACCGGAATGGGTTTCTGGGTGGACCAGGTGAAAGGCACCAAGAAATGGTTAGTCCAGGGGAGAGGGAGTGGGGGCTCAACTACGAGATCCACACAGTTACTAAAGACTGGGTCTAGGAGATGTCCTTTCACATGAGTTGATGTATTTACTCGTTGGGTGAGTTGTAACGCGGCCAAGTCGTCGGTTAGTGTAGTAGCCGTGGGATCCAGCGGTGAATCGAAGTGAGAGTTAAGGTCGCCCAACACAGTGAAGTTGGCGGCGGTGCTAATGCGTTGTGCCACTATTGCTGGTAGGTGATTATGAAATTGTTTGGGGGGGCCAGGTGGGCGATATATCAATGTGCCCGAGAAGCAGTGATTGGGAGAAAGCTCCAGCGAGAAGGCTATGCTTTCACAATCTGGGATGTTTTCCACTGTAAGTCTGCAGCGATATTGATCTTTGAATATGATTGCTAGTCCTCCCCCTCTGCCGTCTGGACGATCTTGATGAGTAATTTGATAACCAGAGGGGAGGGATGCTACCACATCTGGGTCGGAGTCAGACGTTAGCCATGTTTCCGTAAGATACACTGCGTCCGGCCTGCGTTCCTCCAGTAGGAGGGAGATTTCCACCTTATGTTTAGGTAAGGATCTGCAATTTAATAGGAGCATGCAATATTCCTGCTTCAAGGTTTTGGTTTGCCATGTGATAAGAGAGGCGTTACATTTTGGACAGGTGGCTGGAAGGGGCATTGTATCGAGACAGTACCTTACACAATCATGTCCCACGGGCCTCATGTCGTGAAGAGCGTCTGCGCTGTAGGCTATGGTCTGTTTAGCCTGAGATGTAAGGGGTATGGCCCCTGGCCCGGACTCGGCGCGGACGAGCGCAGACGAGCTTGCCTTATGCGCGCCTTTGGCGCGCAATCGTCGCGCCCGCTGCGCTCGTCCGCTGCGCTTCCTGTATAAACACATACTTATAGGGAGCAGGAAAGAGGAAGAGGGCGTGGCCTATCCGGTGGGCGTGGCCTGTGTCCTGGTAATGGCGGCAGGGAGGTAAACAAACACTCGCCGGTGACAGCGTATTATTCAGCTGACCTCGGAGGTTTGTGGCAGTACTTAGTGCTCAGACGGTGAGTGCAGCAAGTTTTAAAAGAAACACAACAAATTACAGTTTAAAAAGCGTTTCCGCTCTACTCCCGGCTCAAGCCTCAGGAGGTTCCTCAATAACATTAGGTAGCACTAGTGTTCAGCGCGCTTTTATACCGAGTGACAAAGAGGGGGGCGTGGCCTATCCGGTGGGCATGGCCTGTGTCCTGGTAATGGTGGCAGGGAGGTAAACAAACACTCGCCGGTGACAGCGTATTATTCAGCTGACCTCGGAGGTTTCTGGCAGTACTTAGTGCTCAGACGGTGAGTGCAGCAAGTTTTAAAAGAAACACACAACAAATTACAGTTTTAAAAAGCGTTTCCGCTCTACTCCCGGCTCAAGCCTCAGGAGGTTCCTCAATAACAATAGGTAGCGCTAGTGTTCAGCGCGCTTTTATACCGAGTGACAAAGAGGGGGGCGTGGCCTATCCGGTGGGCGTGGCCTGTGTCCTGGTAATGGCGGCAGGGAGGTAAACAAACACTCGCCGGTGACAGCGTATTATTCAGCTGACCTCGGAGGTTTGTGGCAGTACTTAGTGCTCAGACGGTGAGTGCAGCAAGTTTTAAAAGAAACACACAACAAATTACAGTTTAAAAAGCGTTTCCGCTCTACTCCCGACTCAAGCCTCAGGAGGTTCCTCAATAACATTGAAAAAAAACACAAAAAAAACAACAGAGGCATGAGGGTTTCCAAAATGGCTGAATCCAACAAAGTCTAGTTGTGCTGTTAGGTTGTCTATCTCCTGAGTACCTCATAGAGCCAAAAATGCTAAGTCAGCATTTCAACCCAGAAATATTAATCCAGGGGTCATCATCAAGACTGTAAGCATCTCAGGTATGCACCTCGGATGCTTTGAAGAAAGCAGGGGATGTATCATCATGGTGCCATAAAGTATTTGGAGAGCAGGGCTCGAGTCGGGGTACCACGCGGGTGGACGGCGTCCCCCACTTATTTTACCGGGTGGACGCCGTCCCCCCTGCCAAACATCTGGACTTCACTCTTTGGCCGACTCAAAAAACGGGGGTGAGGGGTGATACCATTAAGGTGAATGGAGAATCGTTTTTTTCGGAGAGCGATGGAAAGAGGGCATCCTCAAATCTATGGGGCATGTTGCATGTCCGGAGAGTGAGCATAAGTGAGAAAAAAAAGTGACACCTGCCGAATGAGGACGATTGACAGACAGGTGTGCATGTTGTGATCCGTTAAAGACATGCTGGGATAGCAGAAGGGTTCAGGAATTGCATCTTTAATATGCCTTCTTCTGCAGGTATAAGTGAAATTAGTCCATAACAGAAATAGCCAGGTATCGGAGGCATAACTGTTTTACAGCAACAAAAAAAGCACTTTGAGTTTTTATTTTGTTAAACTGAGCTCTAACGTTCGAATAGACTGTATTATGTTATATCGGAACAACATCAAGGCAGCTAAATAATGTTAAAATAATGCAGGGAAGTACAGACAGGCTTGGAAAAAGCACATCGCAAGCTGGCTTCTTAGATGCAATCGCATCTAAGGGGTGAGCGAGGGGAGGCAATGAACCCGATGGTGTAAAGCCACCTTTCGTGACGTCACTTCCTGTCGTGACGTCACGTCTGGTGACGTCATCCCCCCGCTTCTTTTTTTAGGACTTGTGCCCTGTTGGAGAGATTCTGTTACTGCAATTTCACTTAACAGCCATCAAGGGTGCCTAAGTACGAAGAATTGTATGGCGGATATCTAGGAAATTTGAAGAGAAAAACATTAAGACATTTTTTGTGGGCCCACTTTAAAGTAGTAAAGAGAGAGTACAGTTTTCTCGTAGGCAAGGGGTTAACTCAACATTTGCACTGGTAGGTATCCTGGAAACGGCCAAAAACCTTTCGAGGAACGCGTACCAAAGCTTATTTAAACTTTGCAGCCCCTAATTCCTAGACATATTAACTGTTGGGAAATCCCTGAGCTATGAATCATGTCTCATAAGTGTACATAATACCCACAAAAGGTGATGAGAGGAATGCTAGCAAATAGTCTAACCACTGGCAGTTGCTCGGGGTATCATTCCAACCAATCGTTTTTCACCCACTGTGCCACTCTAGACAATGTCCTGCCGTATTCAAATCAGTACAGACTCTGCTTCTCATGGGAACAGTTCACCCCAAACTGTGAGGTGAAGCCCCCTTGACATGGGACTATATGCAAGTGTGTTTGTATGTGTATGTGGATATATACCGGTATACTTATTTGATGAGAGGAGAAGCTGAAGCCCAGCATAATGGTGATCTTTGCACATTGTGTCCATAATTAATATACTGGAGGACCCCTATGTTATAATGACGACCCTAACATATTGTGGCCCTCCTTGATTTAAAGGTGCCTCTGGTCTCTGGTCTATTGTGACACACTCCTGGCATAATAAATGCCTTTGGATATTGATGTCCTTGACATTGTAGTGTTGATGTTGGCATATATTGGAGTATAGAAAAAAATCTGATGTATGGAATGTTTTAATGAACCACAGCCACTGGTAATTACTCAGGCCACATCCCAATCCATCATTATTTTGCACACAACACCACCTCAGTTTGGACCCAGCCGTATGCAATCAGTTGTAAACTGGCTCCGATAGGAATAGTCAAACCTGAACATCCAGGCCAGGCTCACCTGAACAGGAAGTCAAGCAACCCAAGTCTGGTTTCGCCCACCTGGGGCTAATCAGCCAGGTGAATCATGGTTCCAGTGGCACACAGAGCATGGAACCCACGTCTGGGCATGTGCATCATACTGAAGTATACAGAAAAGTAACGGATGGAATGCTTGCATTAGTCTCAGTCACTGGTAATTACTTGGTGCCACATCTTTATTTTGCACACCATGCTACCTTAGTTTGGACCCATGCATCTATAAATATGTCTTAAGTCTGCTTCAATAATAATAGTCCTGCCCAAACTAAAAGACCAGGTCGTCCCAGACACAACAAACACAAGCAAACCAAGACTATTTGCCCTGATTGGAGTTCATCAGTTAGTTGTAGCATGGTTCAAGTGGCCCAGTTACCATGGGATCCACTTCTGGCCATACCCATGGCACCTAGGTTGTCACACCGAAGTATACAAAAAAGTGATGGGTGGAATGCTTGAATTAATATCAGCCTTTCATAATTTCTCAGAGCCACATCCCAAACCATGACAGCTCAGGCTGGACTGTTCCTAATGGAGCAGGGTCAGGGCTGAATTGCATGACTGGACCCTAATTGGGGCGGATTGATGTGCAAGATACAGATGGACTGGAATTGTATCCATCACTTTTTTGTATACTTCTGGTATATATTGTGGCAGCTTTTCTTGAAGTAAAGATGGCCCACCTTCGACATGATTGTGGCACTGGGACATCGTGACCCACCTAGTCATAATGTATGCCCACCCCAGGCATAATGTTGACTCCTTTCGACATTTAGGGGTCTGACCCCTGGTTTTATACTGGCCCGTGCACATAAAAGTCCTCCTAATCTACAGTGCAGATGCAATAGTAACTTTAGTCTTTAAGGATTGCAGGACATTTGTGGATGATGGCCATACTTCTAGACCTTTCAGTGGCATTGAACCGCTTCGCTCATAGCATTTTCCTGCAACAGTGGCCTGCAAATTAGAAATAGAACGCTAAAGTGATTTGAGCCTTTTGTGATGGTCAGGCGATAAGCTTGGCTCATCCCACTTACCCCCAAAGCCAGTCCCAGGGTGTATACCATAAGGATCTTTTCTATCCTCTCTGCTAAACCAATATTTAAATGGCACATCTGCTCCTGAATGAAACTTGTCTATTTACATATATGTAAATAAAACTCAGATTTTGTTGAGCATCAAAAACGAATAGGACCTTTATTAGATTTGTGCCCCAGGGCTTTGGAGGCAACCCATTGGTGGTTGAATTCGCTAATCCTCAATAAGTAAGAGATTCTCTTTACTACAAAATGTCTCTTTTATTGTGGAACCCTCCTGTCTGGCCACTCATCTATGGGAACATGTTGTGTTACTTCAGCAATCATCAGAAACCTTTAAAAAAAAAGGCAATCGAAGGAATGCTTGCATTAATCCCATACACTGATGATTGCTCGAATTGCACCAAAGTACATTATTTTTTGCCCTTTGTGTCACTATAAACAAGTCCAGGCAAATTAAAATCAGTCTATAGTCAGGAGCAGTTCAGTTCACACTGCACGTCCAGGCCCTCTCCTGACTGGAACACGAGTAACTCCAGGTTGGTTTTGGTTTCCATGTTCCAATTTGAGCCGAACCATGGCTGATCTGCAATGGTTAGTTAGTATCTGACTGAAGTTAGAGGGAGGAGAAAGAATTTACTCTAATGTATCCCAGTTGATTGCCAGTTGCTGAGACCTGCATTCCAGCCATCACATTGTGTTTTCATTAATGCGACAACCTACGTGTGACCAGAATTGGTTGATATAGGTACCATGCTCACTGTGGTAAAGGACTCAAGCTATATCTCCCTGGTGAGGCATAATAATGCCAGAACTGGCCTTGGTTTGCATGTGCTCCTGTTTGAATAGGACTTGGCTTGGCAGTTTGGGCTTGACTGTTCCAACAGAAACAGGACCAATGCTGATTTGCAAGTATCTCGTACCTGTGTAAAGTAGCAAAGTGAGCTCAAAACAAGCAATGATCAGAAGCTGAGACTTTTGCAAGCATTCCACTCATTACCTCTGTGCTTTTCTAGGACATTTGAAGCCTTGATGTTGTAAAGGTCCACAACGTTTATTAGCCCCCCCCAAACTTCTGCCATAACTTTAATATGTTTTTCCGATCCCAGGATCCTATTGCCATTGTTCTTAATATCTCTAGTAAGTTCTTGGTCAGCAATGCATTCATGCAGTCTCAACTTGATTTCTGTAATCCTATTTATCAACATATTTAGAATTCCACTTCTAAAGTACTGTAAGGCCTGAAATAGTTTGAATCATTTTTGGGATGTTTAAAAATTACATTGAAGATAGTGGACTTTAAAACTACCTGTATGATACATCATATTTTCTTACCCTTTCCCCCTTTTTAGGTTTCGCCTACACATCACTTGTGCTGTGCTTGTGAAATCTATTGTAGTAAATATATCTTAAAAGGGACTTACATTCCGCCTTTAGTTTGTATTGATCCTTGAACTTTCCACTTTATTTTTCCTTGTTTCTATTGGTAGTAGGCGTTCTATTTCCTATTCTTCTGTGTGTGTCTCTTATCAGTTTCCCATCTGCAAAGTACTGTGCTCATTCGCTTTGATGGAACTTCATTAAAGCGTCTCAAGCAATGATCTGGAAAACAAAATAAAAATAAGAGCAACACCCTTGCTTTAAAGATACAGCACTGCCCAAGTGCTGTGGGCTCAGTGCACTGTTATGATCTCCTTGAGATCCTCAGAGCCTTTTATTCCTTCTCCATGCTCCGGACAAAGCACGTGCTACTTAGTGCCCTGGGGCACAAGCAGGGACTCCCTTGAGTGGACTCATCCTTGGATGCACTCCACCCTCCCCCGAGGCACAGCAGGCATCAACTTCAGTACTTGTTCCTCTTCCCTCATCACGGATAATTTCTCTGTCGTTGTTGGACTTGGTCCTTTTTGCAGGGTCATCCCTGAATTTTTTGCATTCCTCCTAGTCTTTTTTCTGACATGGTGTTGGTGGTTTCAGGACTCTGGTCACTTTAGCACTGCTGTCCAGTGTAAAGTGCATGTGCTCTCTGTGTAAACATGGTAGGATTGGTCTACACCTGTTTGGCGTATTTAATTTACCTGTCAGTCCCTTGTAAAGTGGTATCTCAGATACCCAGGGCCAGTAAATTAAATGCTACTGGTGGGCTTGCAGCGCTGATTGGGCCACCCACCAAAGTAGCCTTTCAAACCTGTCTCAGGCCTCTGCCATTGCAGGTCCTGTGCGCGCGGTGTTACTGCCGCTGTGACATGACACCTAAAGCGTGTGCCACGTCTGTGACCCCCCTTTTATTGCATGTCAGTCACCCCTAAGGTAGACACTAGCTAGCCCTATGGGCAGGGTGCATTGTAGGTAAAAGGTAGGACATGTACCTTAAGTGTGTGACATGTCCTGGTAGTGACAAACAGCCATTTTGGTTTCTCTTTGCTGTGAGGTGTGTGCAGATTTATTATCACTATTTTAGAAATGCCACTTTTAGAAGTTGGCATTTCTGTGTGCTATGTGTCTGCCGGCCTGATTTGTATTGCATATCTGGCTCTGGCTGGTGAGGTGTGTGGCTCCAGGGAGGGCAGGGTGCATCAGCGCTAGTCTGAATGGAATATCTGCATTTGGAGTAGTGGGAGGAGTAGTCCCCTGACCCTGAATAGGTCTGTGCCTGCCTAGGTGAATGCTGTGGTGTGTCTGATGACCGAGCCCAATCTGACAAAGGAGGGTGGAAGCCTGGTAAACAGAGTGCTTCAACACCCCCCAGAACCAGTTGAGACTGGTTCCCCCAAGCCCTGTGTCAGGGCAGACAAAGAGAATTGTACTATAAATATTGGGGCTGTGACCCCATGAAGTGTGAGTCCTTTTGCTGCTTGGGGATACTTGCTGGTACTGGGCCCCAGGAGGAACCACCATGAAGGACTGCCTCCGTGCTGTTAGCTGGCCTGCCTGGGAACAGCCTTTTACCCTTGAACTTTGGAATTCCTGGCTTCTAGCCCCTCGTAATCTCTATATCTTTCTCCCAGGGCGGGAGAAGTGTGTGTGGCCTGCATCGCTGCACTTCATGGTACGCAAAGGGAATCCCAGCGTTGGGATTCTCCCGTGCTATCAGGAGAAGCGGGAGCCTACCCCGCACTGTGGTGTTCCTAGGAGGAGCGGGAGCCTACCCTGCATTTGGGCTCATGGGGAAGCGGGAGCCCACCCTGCAGTTGTAAAGAACCACCGAGATCGGCCAGAACAGCCACCTCGGGAAATCAGGAAGTCAGGCAAGGCTGCTTGACATTGGGCGGAGCTTAAGGCCCAGGAAGCAGAGTGCCCCATGTGCGGCCAATGGAAGAGAGGCCGATATCTGCCAAACCGGAGCCTCGCAGGCTCCCGGCCGAAGTCCGGAGGATTTGGAAGAGTCCGGAGTTCCCCGGTGACTGCAGGAAGACCCGGACGTCCAGCAAGCCATGGAAGGTGGTGCGGCTGCCAGAGGAGACCGAGAGAGGTGAAGAAGAGTCCCGTGAGTGAGACCTACCGAGGCACATTGTCGGTGCCTGGAGCCGGCAACGATCTGTCCCGGTGAGTGGGGACGGTATGTGAATCAGTGTTGGCACTCCCTGAGGCACTGTTAGTGCCAGTGCGGATTTCTCTTTGGGTGCAGTATGGTGCTGAGAGTGGCACCGGGAATGTCCCAGTAAAGGGGACCCTTCAGGCACAGTTGGTGCCAGTGTTCATTTTATCATAGCTGCACCGCGAGAGCGCAGGCAGCTGCAACGAAATGGTATTGTTTTTGGTGACAAGGAGATAGGGGTGAGTTGCACCCACCTACACCCAGTGCCCTACGCACATTGCATTTGCTGCCAGGGCAGCCAGAGGGCCGTCGAAGGTCCTATAATTGAGCCCGGACTTTTGAGACAAAGGGCATTTGAGACCCAGTGAAAAGTCAGATGGCCTGGGATCATTTTTATGGTGATGCCTAATGCGTTTGCATAATGTGGTTATGCTGAAGGTAATGTATGCACCTGGGGAGTGTTACTACATTGCACTCCTAAATGTGAATTATGCCTGATGTGTTTTATGCCTACTGTGATGCAGACATAGTGCGTTTATGTTGCTACTGATAATGCTGAGTTCATTATTTTAACTGTAAAAGGGCTGTGGAATCTCCACAGCCTGTCAAGCGGAGCACAGCATTTTAGGGGCGACCGAAGTCGGCTCCAAACTCGTTATAACAAAATTAGTCAACTTGACTCAATACACTCAAAGGTGTTTCAATTTATTTAAACCTTTAGTTCATCTTCATTAGTTAACAAAAATGATTTCATCTAACTGAATTGACATTTCATTTCTGAAGCAACATAAATGTATGAACTGTTCAACAATTCGCAAGAGGTCAAAAATGAATCAAATATACACTTCTTTCATGAGAAAATCGGTTCTTCAACTATTATGAAAGCAAATCCCAATGCATTTCGGGTTCTACAAAGCACAAACCCTTCTTCAGGGGATGTATCAATAATTCCAAAATTCCTGATAATGTTCAAGTGTTCTTTCCACAGGAACCTACAAATGCAATAAGTACCAAAATCTAAAAATGTTGCAGAAGTATGCAGAGCCAATATATACATTTCTACAATTGAAACAAATAGAATTTGCACTCTGAGAAAAAAGAAAGAAAATGGAAAGATTTAGCAAGTGTGGGGTGTATCCAACAAGTGAAAAAAAGAGTGAAAAACGAGTGGAAATAATATCATCTAAGGAGAATGTTACTAACCTAATGTGAATGATATCACTGTTAAAAAGCCAATTTTATGCTGCATGACGTGCCTTACAGAATGTGCACAACGAGGAGTTTGTGAAAATAACGGGTGGAAGAGGTAGGTGCTTACCGCCCACTGGAAATCCAGGTAGTGAAAAACCACTCTTGGATCCGTACGTTAAAGCAATCGTGTGAGAAAGAATCGCTGAAACAGAATTCCATGTGTGAAAAATAATTACCAACTGTTCAGGGTTTTACAAAATTTGTCTAGTATGCAACAAGTACATGTAAGCGCTTACCAATGCCTGCGCCCAATGCCGAGTTATTCAATGAAGAACCCTCGATGTTTTGAAAAAAACTTCTGGACCGATCTACGAAAAGTAGAATATGTAAAAACTATGTGATGATTTGTTTTACGATTATTAAAATGCGATATGTGCCATAATTAAATGTGAGTCTCTTACCTAAATGAAACTGTTCGAGAAATCCGCTCAGTTTTCCCACGTGTGTATTGGGCCCCCAGGGGCACTTGGCAAAGCCAATGTCCCCCTGGGGGATTTCGCGCGAGGGACGACCTCACGCGACCTGATTGGGTGGTGGGAGGGGTTTAAGGTCAAGTGAAGGGTGGGGAGGGAGGGCGACGTCACTCTGAGCGAGTGAGGTGAACTGTGGAGTCGCTTTTTGGAGGCGCCCGTTTACTTCTTGTCAGAGCTGTCAGTCGCTGTTGTGCTTGATTTTTCGATAGGATTTCAGTCAGTTGCTGAAACATGTCGTCGGAGGAGATTGCCCTTGAAGCAGTGCGAGCTTTGGTGGCGGTAGGGAGGAGCGACTTGTTGAGGCCCGGCGCTTTCGTTGACACAGCTGTGGTTAAGCGTCCACGTCGCTTGGCAGCGGAAGGCGTGTCTCGGGCGGTGGCGGCTTGTCAGCCGGCGCGCAGCGACCGTCAGGAGGAGGACAGCGTCGTGAGGACGTCAGCGGCGAGGGTCAGGAGAGCGCGCTCGACGAGCCGAGGAGGCCGGGGTAAGAAGCAGCCGCCCCCGCGCTCGTCGTCAGCCCCAAGTGAGTTCAGGGGGGGCCGCAGTGTCAGTGTGGCACCCCTTCGTCGTAGAGCTGGCAGGCGAGGAGGCAGCGCTGGTGTTAGTTTTGACACGCGCGTGTCTCAGGTCCAGCTGTTTGAAGGAGAGGCTGACAGGGAGTTTGAAGCGCAGAGAGCGTCGACGTCCCAGGAGCCTTGCGAGTCTGCGCCACGTTCTAGCATGAGGGCTACCTCAGGTCTACCTGTGAGGGCAGCAGGGCAGCAGGCGAGTGGAAAGAAAATTGAAATTGCGCCAGATTTAGAGGCTGCCAGGCGGAGTCCAATGTTAGTGGACTATTCCAGCGATAGCGAGGCTGAGGAGTATGAGCTTTCTGGAGTGGAGGAAGGCGAGGAGGTCGAGGGAGGCGCATCTGACGTCGATGAGCAACACCAGCTGGTTGAGTTCGAGGACTGCCAGAACATTCTTGTTCCCCGGCCTAGGGGCCCCCCGAGACAATTGGTGGAGGAGGAATTTAATGTTGATTTAACGCATGATTTTCAGTTTTTGCAGGAGGAACGGGGGTTGGGTGGGGTGCGATGGAAACAACCAGCAAGGCAGTTCAAGGGTGGGAGGTGGGGGGGCAAGGGTGACAAGGGGGAGGGCAGGCAGGTGCAAGAAGCCACTTCAATGTTTTCAAATGCCAGGCCCCCGCTTGTGTGTCCTGAGGTATGTCATAGCATGGGGTCTGCAATTTCACAAGGCCAATGGGTGTGGGTGGAACATACAGAGCTGCCTGGGTCAGGCAGGGCGGGTATTTCAGCTTCTCAGGCAGGTAAGTATGGTGTGGGTCCTCGCTCGAGTGGCGAGTACCTTTCTGGAGCTGCTGGTATGGTACCAGATGAGCAGTTCTGCTATCCACAGGCGGCGCCGCAGAGCGCGGTGTTTCGGGGGGGGGCGAGTTTGAGAGGCGGATCTGGTGCGGATTTCACATCAGCGACTGGGCGCTTTGCACGGAGGCCCGAGTCTGAGTTTCAAGGTGCTGTTACTAACTTGGCGTCTGGCAATAGGCCAGGTAGGAGTTTGGTAAGGTCGGAAGGTGAACAACACCTCGAAAATGAGTTTGGTGATTATGATAAAGAGAATGTTTATGGGACGAGAGGTGGTCTGTCTCAGGGTGGTAGAACTGGGGTGGGGAGGGGGGAAACGAGTTTAACTTCTACCAGTGTGTTACAGAGTTCTGGAGCGGATCTCTCACCGGCACACGGGATGCAAGGCGGACGTCATCGGCGTGACGGTCTGGAGGACTTTCGGCAACGGTCTGCGCAGTTACCAGCAGGTAAGACGGACTGGTGGGCTGCTTGGACACGGCCGTTGGAAGGTGTATCAGGTGGGGCGCCTGCAGAGGGTGGTCCAGTGAGGGTGGAGGTTGGGGACGGCTCGGGTTCACAGCAAAACAAACATGTAAAGGCAGTGTCAGGGGATGGGGGGAGGCCGGGATATGAAAGCCCGGGTTCATCGGTTACTAGTTCGGAACAGAGTGAATTGCCGAAAGTGAGTGGTACGAGATTGCCTTACATGGGAGTATCAATGCCGTTGGGCATACATTTGTCAACCAGAACTAGGCAGCGTATTTGGGATCATGAATATGTAGATGTGTTTCGGCTCCTTCATAGGGAATTGCAAGCAAAGGAAGGTTCTAAGGAGGAGGAGGCTGAATTGTCCCGTCGTCCCAAAGTTCCTAAAACAATAGAAAACTGGACAGCGGCCTTTTTGATTTATGCCAGCGTATACAGTGAACGGTACCCTGAGAGGGCGGTTTCGCTTTTCAAATATTTAGATGTCATACGAAAAGCACATTTGCAGGCAGGGGGTTACGCTTGGCTGAACTACGATGAGGAGTTTAGGGCGCGAATGGGTTTATTCCACGATAAGCCATGGGGGGAGGTTGATCAGGAGTTGTGGTTGCAGTGGATGACAGGTCATTCTTCTGCCAACACGATCCACACAGCCAGTGGTTTGCCGATTCCTTACCGGCCCTTTTCTCAGCGTCCCGCCACACAAGGGGCAATTGGCGTCGGACGTGGACAGTTGCCCACAACTGGAGCATGTTGGAGCTTCAACAGAGGTTCCTGCGTGCGCCAGTATTGTAAATTTAAACATGAATGCTCCCAGTGTGGGGGCAGACATGCTGTCTTCCAATGCTTCCCTAACCAACACCCGGGAGATCACGGTAGGGGCCAGAGGGGGGGGAGAGGATCTGTGCCGCCTCTTATGCCAAAAGGCGCCTACTCCAATTAGGTTACAGGCCATGTTGAGCGCATTGGAAAAATACCCGGATTTGGAAGGAGCGGCCAAGTTATTTTGGGGGTTTAGACTCGGCTTTAGGATTGGTTATCAAGGCCCCAGAGTTTCACGTTGGGCTGATAATTTGAAGTCAGCTAAGGAGTTGCCGTCGGTGGTGGAGGTGAAGTTAATGAAAGAAGTGGAATTAGGCAGAGTAGTTGGCCCTTTCAAATTTTGTCCCTTGCCAAACCTAATTGTGTCACCACTTGGTGTTATCCCGAAGAAGGCAAAGGGTGAGTTCCGCCTGATACATCATCTGTCTTGGCCGGAGGGGCTTTCAGTTAACGATTTCATTTCCACTTCCGATTCAGCAGTGGCATATGCGTCAGTGGATGACGCGTTGGCATTGGTGCGCAAGGCAGGGGTAGGAGCTGACCTCGCAAAATGTGACATACAGGCCGCTTTTCGCCTTTTGCCTATTCATCCAGCTGATTTTAGTTTGCTGGGTATGTACTTTGCAGGAGAATATTACGTGGACCGGGTGTTACCCATGGGCTGTGCTATCTCTTGCTCCTTGTTTGAAACATTTAGTACATTTTTGGAATGGTGTGTAGTCCAGCGCTCAGATCACGCAGCTGTATGCCATTACCTGGATGATTTTTTGTTTGTGGGCAAAGCGGAGACGGAGCAATGTACTAAAGTCTTGGCTTGTTTCCAGGACTTGGCTAAAGAGTTTGGTGTGCCTTTGGCGGAGGACAAAACGGAAGGCCCAACGCCTCGGTTGACCTTCCTGGGCATAGAAATAGACACAATGGAGATGGTGGCCCGTTTGCCCAGAACAAAAGTACAAGAGATCAGGTCTTTTTTGCATGAAATACTGGGAGCTAAAAAAGTGCAGCTGAGGCAAGTCCAGAAGCTTCTGGGCTATTTGAATTTTGCTTGTCGAGTTGTCAGGGCAGGCAGGACATTTTGCAGGCGGCTGGGCTTTGCGTTGGCTGGGGCATACTTGCCGCATCACCACATACGTGTGACAGCAAAAATCAAGGAGGATTTGAGCATTTGGCTACGATTTTTGGACGATTTCAATGGCGTGTCCATCAATTTTGTGTCTGAGGACACAGTCTGGCCAGTGCAGATATTCTCGGACGCGGCTGGGGCCTTAGGTTTCGGCGTGTTCTGGGACGGAAGGTGGTGTGCAGAGCAGTGGCCGGCACAGTGGTTGCAGCAAGGCCGCAGCATTGCCTTTTTAGAATTCTTTCCCTTGTTGGTGGCGCTGCAGATTTGGGGCGAAGAGTTCAGAGACCGCTGCGTGTTGTTTCACATCGACAACATGGCGGTGGTTTTTCTGGTGAACGGGCAGCGGGCAAAGGATTTAAAGGTGTTGCAATTGTTACGGGCCTTCATGTTGCGTGTTCTGCAGCTGAATATTGTGTTTAAAGCCCAACACATCCCTGGTGTCAACAATTCAATTGCCGACGCTTTGTCTCGTTGCCAGTGGCAGAGGTTTCGGGAGTTGGCGCCTGGAGCGGACCAATGCAGAACACCGATTCCGCCGAACATGTGGGACCTGGGGAATTGAGGATGGCAGAGTTTGCGGAGCAGTCCTTATCAGAAGCCACGCGTCGCAGCTATCAGCTAGCATGGTCTGGTTTTTTGATTTACACCGCACAGCACGGCAGGGATGGCTCGGCGGTGCGGGATGAAAAGTTTATGTGGTGTTTTGTTCTGAGTTTAATAGATAAGGTTTGTCGCCTTCCACCATTTCGGGCAAGTTAGCGGGCATTTCATTTTATAGTCAGCTAGAATTGGGGTGTGAGGTGCAGAAAGGTTTTCGTTTACAGAAAATGCTGAAGGGTTTTGGGAGGTCCTTTGGGCAGGCAAAGAAGTTGAGGGACCCCATTACGTTCAATTTGTTACATAAATTGTTGGGGGTGTTGCCCTCCTGTTGTTATGATGAGTGGGAATGGTTTCGGTTCAAGTTATGCATGATATGGTTGTTTTTCGGTGCATTTAGGATATCAGAATTATTGGGGTTACGTAATCAAGAAGGGATCCGGTCATCTGATATTGCTCTGTTGGGTAGTGGTGTGTTGCAAATCACATTGAGAAGGTCAAAGACAGACCAGGCAGGAAGAGGGATGTTGGTGCGACTGGGCAGGAGTGGGGTGGAGGGTTGCTGCCCTGTTGGGGAGTGGGAGGCATTTATGGCTTCAGGAGTGTTTCGAGAGGGTGGGATATTCTGCCATAAGAACAAAACACAGTTAACTTGTTTTCAGTTTCTAGCGGTTTTACGGAAGGCATTGACTTTCGTGGGTGAAAATTCGCACTGTTTTGGGACGCATTCGTTCCGAATAGGTGCGGCTACAGAAGCGGCAAGGTTGGGTTGGGGGGCAGAAGATTTGCAGCGAATTGGTAGATGGAAATCGAATTGTTGTTTTAAATATGTCCGGTTGTAAAAAAAAAAAAAAAAAAAAAAAAAAGAGTTACTCGTTGCGGAAGTCAGTTAGTTAATGTTATTTTTTCCATCACAGGTCGAGTGGCGGATTTTCCTCGGAAAAAGAGGACATGGATTGTCGGCCATTCTATAGTAAAGTGGGCTGCGAACTTTGCCGAACAGCAGCTGTGTGGGAGAGGGCTGGGACTATATGGCAACGATCATGAGGTGATTTGGAAGGGCTTAGGGGGAATGAAATGGGGGGAGTTGTTTTCAGTACTGAACAAAATGGCTGAAGTGTGGGGCATTCCAGATCTGTTGATCCTACATTTGGGGGAAAATGACTTGGTGGAGTGTTCAGGTCTTGCTTTAATCAAGCAGATGAAGCTGGATTTGGCTGTGATTAAGGATAGATGGCAAGGGGCCAGGCTTGTGTGGACAGAATTTCTGTACAGGAGCCAGTGGAGGGGTGCCAGGGTTCATGCCGCGGTTGAGAGGGCCCGCAAGAAAGTTAACAAAGCATTGAAGACATACTGTGTGGCAATGGGAATTACGGTCATTGCCCATGAGCATTTTAATGGTGAAATGATGCACTTGTTAAGGGAAGACGGGGTTCATCTATCACAAATGGGGCAGTCATACTACTTGATGGAGCTCAGAGATACTTTGGCCAACCTCTGGTGTGTCGATTTGTGGTGCTCCAAACCAAAGTAAGGAAGGGAAGAAGTTGGGGAAATAAGGTTTTTCCTTCTCCGTCATTAGGTATTGTCTTGAGCGGACTATGTTTCTGCATTAGGGGAGGGTTTTCTGAGGGTGGGGCAGGAAAACTCAAGGGTTTTCCTGGGTGGCGTGTGTGATGGGGATTGGATAATCTAGAGCGGATTCATCCTTTCTCTAAGGGGGAGGGCTTGGGAGGGTAGGTGGGGGAAGAGATGGAAAAAGAAGAAGGAAAACTCAAGGATGGTATCAAAACAAGTTATGTTATCGGAAAAGAAAGAATTGGGAAAAGGAAATGGTTATATGAAAGGTTTGGAGAAATAAATAAAGATAAAGTTTGTTGGAAAAGTTATGTTGCGGGTCTGTCTTTGGCTGTCCTGGTAATAAAGGTGACCTTTTATACTATATTCAGAGTTGTGTGAGAGTCCTTATTTGCGCGATGGGCCCCCAGGGGCACTTGGCAAAGCCAATGTCCCCCTGGGGGATTTCGCGCGAGGGACGACCTCACGCGACCTGATTGGGTGGTGGGAGGGGTTTAAGGTCAAGTGAAGGGTGGGGAGGGAGGGCGACGTCACTCTGAGCGAGTGAGGTGAACTGTGGAGTCGCTTTTTGACCCACCCACCCGCCCGGATTTCAACAAATCAAGGGTTGGTGTTTTTGTTGTGTCTGTGGTGTCTTTACGTTGTTAAATAAAAAAAAAAAAAAAAAAAAAAAGGCTGCAAAGAAAGTTTCGCAGTTTGATCATAAAGTCGTGCAGGCATGCCTACCTATTGAGTTAGGTCAAAGTGTCAGGATGTCACCTCAGGACAACTCAGGCAGACTCTTTTGTTGTCTCGTCGGCGTGTGTGATGGGGATTGGATAATCTAGAGCGGATTCATCCTTTCTCTAAGGGGGAGGGCTTGGGAGGGTAGGTGGGGGAAGAGATGGAAAAAGAAGAAGGAAAACTCAAGGATGGTATCAAAACAAGTTATGTTATCGGAAAAGAAAGAATTGGGAAAAGGAAATGGTTATATGAAAGGTTTGGAGAAATAAATAAAGATAAAGTTTGTTGGAAAAGTTATGTTGCGGGTCTGTCTTTGGCTGTCCTGGTAATAAAGGTGACCTTTTATACTATATTCAGAGTTGTGTGAGAGTCCTTATTTGCGCGAATTTTCTTCTGTGTTGGTTGGAAGCTATCCCAGCATGCCCTAATATTTAAAGGCATAGCATGCTGCGTGTGTTGTTAACTTCCGTTTTTCATGTCAAATGACAACCAGACTAAAACGGAAAAATACGAAGATATGTTCCACTCATATGTTGATTGAGTCGGTAGTACTGAGAAAATAACATCAAAATGAAAAAATAAGGAATGAAAAATGTTGTTGGTGTGAAACAAAACGAACCTATAAGTGGCAGTGTTTTTTTATTAGTGTAACTTTATTGTCCATGATGATATTGCAATGTGCGATGTCAACAAAAATGATTTAGGGTGTTACTACGTTTGAAAGTGGCCGCATATAGCTGTTCCATGTAATGCAAATAGTGGTAATCCATATACCTAACTTCATAAATGGCAAGAACTTAAAATATAGAGTGTAACTCATGTTGTATATAGATGTCTCACCACGAAAATAAATATCCTAACGTGTGTGGGGTTATAAACGAAAAGAAGTATCAAGAAAGGAGTGCAAATTCTTTACATCATAGTAGTGATATAACAATATTATGTGTCACAATAGTTCCTTTTTATAAAAACCAAATCATTTCATAATGATTATTGAGTCCTGACGGTGTCACTGTTCCTAAAGCTTTAATCCAATATGTTTCTCTGCGAGCTAACGTTGTGTTGATGTCAGTATCTGCCATTGGTTTGATGTGTTCTAGTACAGTGAAGCGCAATTGTGGTATAGTATGCGATGCCTGTACCCAATGTGCAGCTAATGGTGAAGTCGTGTTGCGATTGCAAAATCTGCTCTTATGTTCCACTATTCTAGTTTTGATTTGGCGGCTTGTTCTTCCGATATACACTAAGCCACATGGGCATTTAATGGCGTATATCACTTGTTCAGTGTTACAATCCGAAGTGTGCTGTAGTTTCAATTGTTTGCCTGTATGTGGATGTGCAAACACGTTGCCCAAGATAACATTGCTGCATTGTCCACAATTGTGGCATTTCCGCATTCCCTTGTATATACCTGAAATTCTTTGTTTCGGTTTTAACAATTCCCGTAGATTCCTGGATCTTGTATGAGCAAATAGAGGTGGACCATTAAATATGTTTGTAAAGTCTTGTTCTTGATCTATGATGTCCCACCTATTTCTAATGATCCTTTTGATGTGAGAAGCTTGAATGGAGTGTTTTAGAACAAACACTTCACGTTTCTGCACTGTTTGAGAACGAGGTTTTAATAATTGATCTCTGGGATTGGTGTCAATACGTGCAATAGCTGTCTCTACTATCTCTAAAGGATAGCCTCTGGCTTTAAATCTCATAGATTGTTCTTGAATCAAATTGTCACATTGTTGAGGATCCGAGGTGATTCTTTTGATCCTCATAAATTGAGAAAATGGTAGATGTTGTTTCAGTGTCATGGGATGCGCACTGTGGAAATGTAAAGCGCTGTTTACGTCTGTAGGCTTTCTGTAGACTGATGTTCTTAGGCCATTGGGTGATTTGTTAATCTCTATATCCAGAAAATGGATGGTCTCTCTTTGTATTTCATAGGTGAATTGTATCCTGGGATTTTGAAGATTCAGATTCGCAATGCATTCTTCCAATTCTAATTCCGACCCTCTCCAAATTAGTAGAATGTCATCAATATACCGCAGAAAAATGGCTGTGTTTGTCTGCCAGCGTGGATTGGTCAAAATGTGTGTATGTTCGAAAAAAAACATGAATATATTTGCATAGGAGGGGGCCCCTGGAAAGCCCATATGTTATGTTATGTTATTAAATTATTTATTAAGCGCACTAACACTGATTAGTTTCTTGGCGCTAGGTTTGATAGTAACACAACAGAGGTAGGGAAAGTAGGTTTTAAAAAGCTTGTCTGAAAAGCCATGTCTTCAGTGCTTTCCGAAAAGGTAGAAGGTCTTGACAGAGCCGAATTTCCATTGGCAAGGTATTCCATAAGCTGGGGGCAAGTGTAGCAAACCTACATCCACCAGAACGTTTGAGCTTGAACGGGGGGATCTGAAGAAGGCCTAAGTGGAGTGAGCGAAGGTTGCGGGGGGGAACATATCTGGTAATTATTTGATTAATAAATTTGGGGCTTTTGCCATGCAGTGATTTAAAAATCATACAACCTGCCTTAAAGGCACAGCGTTGTGTGATCGGAAGCCAGTGCAGTTTAGTAAGAAGGGGGGTCGCTGCTTGCCACCTTGGTGGCTTCAATATCATCCTAGCAGCATAGTTCTGTACCATCTGGAGACGCTTGAGTAAAAAGACTGGGAGACCCAAATAGATGGAGTTCGCGTAATCCAGGTGGGACAGAACAGTGGCGATCACAACCTGGGTAGTGGCCTCTAGCGTTAGTAATCGCCGAACCTTCCTGATTTTTTTTAGTTGAAAGAAACACTTAGAAACCACCTGGCCCACTTGTGCCTTTAACGAAAGGTCGCTATCCACAATGACTCCCAACGTTTTAGCCGATGGTGATGGTTGTGGAGCTTGACCCAGGTCTAAGGGCCAATAGTGAGGGCCCCAGTGTTTAGCGCTGTCCCCAGTCAATACCAGTTCTGTTTTTCCCGGGTTCAATTTCAATTGATTTTGATCCATCCAGGATTTAATAAACCTCATGGTTGACTGGAAGTGACTGACGGATTCTTCAGAGTTATCAATGGTGAAAAGTAATTGCAGATCATCTGCGTAGTTAAAAACTCTCACCTGTTTGTCCCTCAAAGTTTGTATCAGGGGTAGTATATATATATTGAAGAGGTGAGGTGACAAGGAAGAACCCTGTGGCACTCCGCATGGGGTGAGCTGTTTAACACCAGTTAGGTCCCCCAGGCGCACCGCTTGTGAGCGGTCCTCCAAGAAGGATCTCAACCAGCAGGCCGCTGTGCCCTGTATGCCGACCTGTCCGACACGGTCGACCAAGATGTTGTGGTCGACCGTGTCGAACGCGGCCGACAGATCCAGGAGCACCAGTGCCTGGGGAGAGCGTCTGTCTGCGCAATCTCGGAGAGTGTCCAACACCGCAGTGACCACTGCCTCCGTGGAATGCGCAGGCCGAAATCCAGTCTGATGGGGATCAAAGCAGGAGGACTCCTCCAGAAAGTTGGAGAGGATTTTCGCCACGTGTGCCTCTAAAATCTTTGCCAGGTAAGGCAACAACGAGATAGGCCTGTAGTTTGCCTTACATGCCGGGTCGGCCCCAGGTTTTTTCAATAAAGGTATGACCGTTGCTTCTTTGAAGGCAGACGGGACTATGCCCGACAAGAGAGAGTCATTAAGGAGGGCCAGAACAGGGGTAGGGTAGGTGGAAAAGCATTCTTTCAGAATGCGGGGGGGACAGATATCCAATGGGGAGCCAGATTTAACTCTCATCAATAGCTCCGAAAGCTGGTCATGAGTTATGGATGAAAAGTTGGTAAGAGTGGCAGAACCGGTCTTGATTGCCATGCCGGTCATGATTAAAGTTTTTGATTGGGGAATGCTAGCTTTTATATCCGTGATTTTGTCACTGAAGTAAGTGTTGAGTGAATCACACAAACACTGGGTGGGAGTTGCTTTAGGACGAACGTTCTCCAAGTTAGTCAGTTCATTAAAAACCGAAAAGATGTCTTTGGATTTGTTTGTTGATTCTAGGATACGACAAGAAAAGTACTCTGTCTTTGCTGCAGAGATAGCTTTCATGTATTCCTTCCTCGCCCTAGTGTATTTAATTTTCCCCTCGGTGTCATAATCACGGCGCCACAGGCGTTCAAGATGCCGAAGGGCCAATTTCCTGCTTTTTAGGTCGGCTGAGAACCATCTGTTAGCGTCCGTACGACGTGCTAATCTAATTGTTTTATAAGGAGCGTGAAGGTTACTGGCCTCTTGTAGCCAGTTGGTTAGCGTGGCAACTGACCGATTTATGTCGTTATCCAAGGAAGGGACGTCATTGCCTAGTGACTGTAAGAAGGCATCCTTATCCATAGCATTCCAGTTTCTGGCTAATTTGCCAGTGATTGGCACCGTAGTTCTGATATACTCAACACAGATCTTAAATCTGAGAATGAGATGATCTGACCATAGGCAAGGCAAGGTTAAAGGAGAGGACACACACGTAGTGTTAGACCACACTTGGTCTAAAATGTGTCCTTTAGCGTGGGTGGGGGAAAGCACCAATTGCTTAAAATTGAGGTTAGATAGAAGGTCAGTCAGTTCTGCCGATTGAGAGCCCTCTGCTGGGTCTTTATACCAGTAGTTAAAATCGCCAACTAATATGACCCTGGTATGATCCAAAGCCAGATTAGCGGCTTGCTCGCTCAGAGACATAGGAAACAATGGCATTGAGGTAGGTGGTCTATGTAAGAGAACACATGCTATAGACATGTGAGGAGTAGCAATCTTTAATACCAGATTGTCTGTATTGAATAACGTCAAGCAGGTGAGAGTGGTGACATCCAAGCTGGAATGAATAATTGCCGCAACTCCACCTCCTCCTTTCCCGGTGGCGCGGTCAGCCTGAATAATATAGTAGTCAGGAGGCAGTGCTGCTATAATATCGGGTGCTGAAGCAGGGGTTAGCCAGGTTTCTGCCAAAAGGAGGATATCTGGCTTTTCCGTGTCTAACAGAAGGAAGATGTCCATCTGATGCTTGACAAGGGAGCGAGTGTTGAGATACAAAATAGCGAGTTCATTGATGGGTAGATTGGGCGGGGCCAGACATGCTGCGCGAGTGGAGAGGAGACAGCCTTGGCTCAGGATACCATGCTTGCAAAGCTGATGGAGTGTATCCTTTGGTAAAAGGAGAAGGTCACTGTTTGTATTATATTCCATGAGATCGGCCCTGGAGTAGTGAATAGTTTGGGTATTATGAGGTGCCCCTAGTCCCGGTCAGTCACGGACGGGCGCAGACGGGCTTCCCTTAGGCGCGCCTTCGGCACGCAAACGTCGCGCCCGCTGCGCTCGTCCGCTGCGCTTCCGAGGGAAACACATGCTTTATGGAAGTGTGGGCGGAAAGGCTGGGGGCGTGGCCTCCGAAGGGGGCGTGGCCTGCGGGCAAAGCGAGGCGCGAGTGAAGCGTTCTGCGCCAAGTGAGAGCGGCGCTTTCCGCTTTGTCAGAGGCGTCAGAAGGTGAGTGCAGAGTTAAAAACACAGAAATAACAAAAGTTTTTAAAAGGGACTAACTCCCGGCTTTCCGCCTCAGGAGTATTACTATAAATGGCGGCGCTCGTACATCAGCGTCCCAATATAGTAAAGGCTGGGGCGTGGCCTCCGAAGGGGGCGTGGCCTGCGGGCAAAGCGAGGTGCGAGTGAAGCGTTCTGCGCCAAGTGAGAGCGGCGCTTTCCGCTTTGTCAGAGGCGTCAGAAGGTGAGTGCAGAGTTAAAAACACAGAAATAACAACAGTTTTTAAAAGGGACTAACTCCCGGCTTTCCGCCTCAGGAGTATTACTATAAATGGCGGCGCTCGTACATCAATGTCCCAATATAGTAAAGGCTGGGGGCGTGGCCTCCGAAGGGGGCATGGCCTGCGGGCAAAGCAAGGCGCGAGTGAAGCGTTCTGCGCCAAGTGAGAGCGGCGCTTTCCGCTTTGTCAGAGGCGTCAGAAGGTGAGTGCAGAGTTAAAAACACAGAAATAACAACAGTTTTTAAAAGGGACTAACTCCCGGCTTTCCGCCTCAGGAGTATTACTATAAATGGCGGCGCTCATACATCAGCGTCCCAATATAGTAAAGGCTGGGGGCGTGGCCTCCGAAGGGGGCGTGGCCTGCGGGCAAAGCGAGGCGCGAGTGAAGCGTTCTGCGCCAAGTGAGAGCGGCGCTTTCCGCTTTGTCAGAGGCGTCAGAAGGTGAGTGCAGAGTTAAAAACACAGAAATAACAACAGTTTTTAAAAGGGACTAACTCCCGGCTTTCCGCCTCAGGAGTATTACTATAAATGGCGGCGCTCGTACATCAGCGTCCCAATATAGTAAAGGCTGGGGGCGTGGCCTCCGAAGGGGGCGTGGCCTGCGGGCAAAGCGAGGCGCGAGTGAAGCGTTCTGCGCCAAGTGAGAGCGGCGCTTTCCGCTTTGTCAGAGGCGTCAGAAGGTGAGTGCAGAGTTAAAAACACAGAAATAACAACAGTTTTTAAAAGGGACTAACTCCCGGCTTTCCGCCTCAGGAGTATTACTATAAATGGCGGCGCTCGTACATCAGCGTCCCAATATAGTAAAGGCTGGGGGCGTGGCCTCCAAAGGGGGCGTGGCCTGCGGGCAAAGCGAGGCGCGAGTGAAGCGTTCTGCGCCAAGTGAGAGCGGCGCTTTCCGCTTTGTCAGAGGCGTCAGAAGGTGAGTGCAGAGTTAAAAACACAGAAATAACAACAGTTTTTAAAAGGGACTAACTCCCGGCTTCCTGCCTCAGGAGTATTACTATAAATGGCGGCGCTCGTACATCAGCGTCCCAATATAGTAAAGGCTGGGGGCGTGGCCTCCGAAGGGGGCGTGGCCTGCGGGCAAAGCGAGGCGCGAGTGAAGCGTTCTGCGCCAAGTGAGAGCGGCGCTTTCCGCTTTGTCAGAGGCGTCAGAAGGTGAGTGCAGAGTTAAAAACACAGAAATAACAACAGTTTTTAAAAGGGACTAACTCCCGGCTTTCCGCCTCAGGAGTATTACTATAAAAAAAAAAAAAAAGCCCATAGAAGTTCCTGTGCGCTGTAAATAAAAATTATCCTTCCAACTGAAATAACTGTGATATAAAGAAAAATGTAATAGTTCAAGTAGAAAGGTAGATTGGTCTGTGCTCAGAGTTGAATTAAGGAGTCCCCATTCGACAGCCTCAATGCCCTCATTGTGGGCTATTGATGTATAAAGAGCAGTTACATAAATTGTGCACAATAGTATGTCTTCTAGAAATACTGCTTTGATCTTTTCCAGTTTCAATAAGCAGTCCGTGGTATCTTTAACATACGTTGTCCAAGATTGGACCAACGGCTGTAGAAAATGATCTAAATAGTATCCCACTGCCTGGTGAATCGAATCACAACCGGCCACAATGGGCCTAAAAGGCGGTCGTGTTCTGTCTTTATGCATTTTTGGGATCATATAGATCTTGGGAATCTTAGGTGTTTGATTAAAAATTTAGCAGTTTTATCATCTATGATGCCTGGCTCAACAGCCTTCGAGACTATATTTGTTAAAGCAACAATCAGCTCATTCGTGGGATCCTGTTCTAAAAGGATATATGTGTCAGAATCAGACACATGTGCATCCACATTTTGTTCATAAAAGTCTCTGTCTAGGACTACCAGAGCCCCACCTTTATCTGCCGGTTGAAAAATGATTGAATCATCCTGTTGTAATGAATTTAAAATCTGTATTTCCTTTCGTGTCATGTTTGAATGAGATGTCTTGTTGTAGGTTATATTCTCAAGGTCTTTTTTAACTAGATGTTCAAAAGTATCCAGTGCTTTATGGGATGTAGGTGACATGAATCGACTTTTAGGACGAAATTTTTGGGGTTCTTCACTGGTATCTTCATTGGTGGGTAAAGTGGAAAAGAACCACTTTAAGCGTAACTTGCGCATAAATTTGAATAAAAAATTTCAGTCTCCAAAGCGTTGGATGAGTACGTGGGTACAAATGAAGTGCCTTTATTTAACACTTTTAATTCATCTTAAGTTAACTGCCTTTTAGAGATGTTCATCACCAACGAGTCTATTTTTTTGTGCCCCTGGTTGATCTGCCTTCCGTTTTTTTTGCTGTTGTTTTTCCCCTTCTTGTGCGGCTTCTGAAACGTTTGTGACCTTGTCTGGTGGGCCCTTCGATGTTGGGCCTTCCACTAAAAAAGACTGAGGTAAAGATGTTGAAGATGTGCTGTCTGAAGATGCACCTGTTTGTGTTTGGGATGCGGAAGGTTTGGGACGTTGTAATGTCAAATCTTGATCCGTCACAAGGCTCTCCTCTGATGAATTAGGATTGGTGTTGGGTTTTTTGAAAAAACGTTTTTGGGCATAATTCTCTGCCCATGAGTACACCTCATCTAACTTATAGTCGATGGTGTCCCTTCGAAATTTCCGAATCTTCCTCTCATGAACTTCCTTAGCATGTTTATCCAAATTGAGATTAATATCTTCTAGAACTTTTTGCCAATCTTCACTTTCCATTTTTTGAGAGATGTCATCCTTTAGTTTATTGATATCCAAAGTAAGTTCAGAGAGTATAGTTGATATTTCATTATTTTACCAGTAGTTACTGGTTGTGTATTATATGTGCGACTTGTGCTTTCTAAAGGTTCTGACAGTGGCCCGATTTGCCCTGTCATGTATATAATCCCCTGTAATTTATTACCAAGTATCAGTAGGCACAGTGTATGTGTGTGGTTATAATCGAATGTGTTTTGGTTAATACAAAGGCAATTTTGTTTATAGAACCTTGTGTGGAGTTTCATTTGTGGTGTGCCTAGTGTGTTGCTGCTTGGTGTTTGTGTTGCGCAAACGCTTTACACTTTGCCTCTGGGATAAGCCTGACTGCTTGTGCCAAGCTACCAAGGGGGTGAGCAGGGGTTATCTTCAGCGTGTAACTCCCTTGCCCTGACTTGAGTGGTGGTTTCTGCCTGCTTAGGCGCTTGCCCTAACCAAGCAGAAATCCCATTTCTAACAGTCGTCATTTGTTTAATTGCCTCATTGTTCTAGTAAGAGCAACTCCTAGAGTTCTTGCAAGTAGAGGGATTGCTTTCTGTAAATGTATTTCCAATTTGTACAGACATGTACAGCAAGAACAGTAAAACACATTATGTGCCCTATTAAAAACCAGAGGTGAGCGCCTGCCTCCATTGTCCCATCTGCAATCGTTGAGCGGGAACCTTGGCCACACTGCTAAATCTGATTAGCACATCTTTCAGGGATTAAGTGGGGTTATTGATTCTATCACAGCATGTGGAGACACACATTGTGTGTTGATGCTACCACTAGAAGTATAAACGTGTTCAGCATGAACAGCAAAACACATCAGGTGCCATATTAACTGCTAGAGGTGAGTGCCTGTCTCTGACCGACCCTTTTGCAGTCGTGGAGTGGGAACCTTGGCTACGTAAATTGTGTATCGTTCAGCATTTCTCCCAAAGGAAAACGACTTCCCGGGAAATAGTAATTTACGAGGCAATTTTAACCACCTCCTCAGTCAGGCAAATACATTTATTCAGAAAAAACAATTTTCTATCAAACATATTCAATTCAATATATCAAAGTCATCAGCTAAGCCATGCAATTCAACAAGACCTGAGTAGAATGCCATCACACACCCTTGTGCACTCACACACACTGTACACCCACATAATTCTAATGCTGCCCTGAACATACATCAATCACCATGCTAGAGGCACTTTCAGGTCTTGAACCCAAGATTGCAAGATTGTTCTTACGTGAGGAATAATTTTGTTGTCTATGCCCCAGGCTTGTGAGATCGATGAAACGTTAAATGTCCCATTCTGCCAATTGCAGTTCACAGTCACATCACATGACTGAGCACCTACCTGAAAGGAACACGAAAGAAAGACAAAAGAAAGAGGCAGGTCGAATTGCCTAATTTTAGGAAGCCAAGTCAGATAATGTGAACCGTCTGTAATCCAATTGATTTGTAACAATGTCTAAGGAAACTGTGCTAAACCTTTCCTTGAATGTATGACGTTACAACGAATTCCGTTGCAACGCATGCCTTTACCACGCATGCGTTACAACGGAATTCGTTTTCCACGCATAACCTTTACCTCAGATGCTTGCGTGGTGACGTCATACGTCGTTAAGAGAAAGCGGAAGTTTATTTTCCGATTTCTCTTAAACAACGCTGATTAAATACACAACCCGACGTGACTACAGGTGAGATTGGTACTGCATGCGTGGTTAAGGATTTCGTGGAAACGGCTTCGTTGTAGAGGCCGTTTCCCCCTTTCCTTGTGAGTGAACCTCCCAGCAACGATGTGTATGGTTGGGCTTACCTGACAAACCATGAATATATTATAATGTTCAAGAGTGCCCCGTCAGAAATTACTGTAAAACACATTACTTTTGGACTATTTGTTTTAAAGTTTCCTCATAAAATACGTCATTCTGCACCAAATATGTCCTAGTAGAGAATTTCTCAAACTTTCCTGAGGAAAATGCGAGCTCTCTTCATTGTCTTGGGGTAATTTATGATACTGTGGATGGTTAATTACTCCCTAATAGTTTTAAGGTTCAGCAGCTACCACTGTGTTTATTTTAATACGTATCCCTTACTTAAGTCCTTAGCCTAACCCTTGTCCTAGCCTAAATTTTATTCTCCACCCTAACTCTAATCCTAATCAGTGTTTTATCCAAGTCTAAAGCAAACTCTAAACCTGCCCATGAGCCGAACCCTTTGCCTAAACCTAAAACAAATCCCAGCTCTAGCCCAAAGCCTAAACCTAAATGCATACCCACAAGAAAACTAAGCTGAACGCCAAGTCTAACCCATCTCTTAGCCTGACCCTACTTTTACCCCTATACCTTACCATAATACCTTAACAAGTTCCCAGACAGTTGTGTTGATGTGATGCCTGTGTTATGGTATGTGGTTGTAGCAGACGGTTGTGGGAGTGTTCTGAATGCACACATCTGTGTAGTGACTTATGGAGACCTTTCTATATATTAATTGTTTTACTATTTAGAGTGTGATCCTCAATGATTCTACTTTTGCAGGTTTTGATTTCTATAATTTCCAACTCAAAGTGGGCAATGGGAACCACAAGAAAGGAGAAATCTTGATAGTTCCTAATGCTCATAATTTTGACTGCACTGCTGCTCCTTCTTTCCTTCGGAGTTGTTCATCTTACATAGCCAGCCATGAATACATTTCTGTTTTTTATCTATTCAAATATTACTTCTAAAGAAAAACTGTTGAACTATTTGCATAAACCAACTTTAAATGTATAATGTACAGTAGTTCATTTACTGTATGTTTTCCATTCCTTGGCTATTGTTGAATAAATGTTCAGGGCTGTAATTCATAAAGGGCACCTGTTGAACAAAGCTGCATAAACATATCCCGTGCCCTACTCTATGTGTGTCCACTACTGGAGCTATAATTGAAAATATTTGGCCTGGTGCAAAAAATAGGGAAACCTGTTTGTACAATTGTTGGTACTTCTCTATACAGAATATCGCAAATAGATTTGAGTCAGTCCATTGTATCGGAAGATTTAGGTCCAAGTCAAACCCTGAAGAAGACAGTGAAACCACGTGTAACCACAGTCTGACAATTAAACAATTTAAAATGAGTAATGAGAATTTAGTTTGTGGCATGGTTGTCCTGGCACGTTGTAAATACTGTGTGCTTCAATTTATGTTAAATAAGTATCAGAAATTGTGTACATTGATTTTCCCTGTTCTTTTCTGCCCTTGTGCAACATTTCTGTAATACTTGTCATGGTGTAACCGAGTAGTAAGGTTGTGTCTTTATTTGAGTGGGTCTATTCCATATACAAATGAACTATACTCTTGTCTGTCATCAAAAGAAGGCCAGGGCAGAAGAGTGCATACAGACAACAGAGGCGGGAAATGCTTTGTCTATATTGCGGCCTGAGGTGAGAGTTGCGGCAGCGCACAGGCCCATTTGACTTGCAACTGGTGTATACCTAAAACTGACCCAATTGTTTAATCTTGTGAGATTAATTTATCTTTGATATGTATAATAATAGAAGACTGTGACGATTCCAATTCACAAATAACTGTCTTTCCTCTTTGTTTTTCAGAGTTAACCTTTGACCTGGATGTGGATGACATCTCTTTTAATAAGCATCTGCTTAATACACACATGAAAGATGGTGTTCCAATAAAGAACCTAGCCTCAGGAACTCATCCAGAAAGTGCTGCAGCTGTCAATCTCATTGGGTGTTTAAGTCTTTCTTTGCAGGTTTTTCATATTTTCTATCACTGACTGATATAAGACTTGCAGGACATTGAGAATGTGACATTTTAATTTATATGAAACTATAACAAGTAAAAGTTATTTAAAAATTATACTGTATGATACCGATGTTTTTTTAAGTTCAGCTGATTTCTTGGGGGAAAAGGAGCAAACAGAGAATATGGGCGTTATTATAAATTGTGTTTTTTAAGGGTTTATGAATACTTTAAATGATAAAATTAAATTATTTTCATATCAGCATAAGTTGTTCATTGGTATAAGCAGGAATATATTCAGCATTGCATGCATGAAATGGTACAATTTCACTTGTACATAAAAGGAATAAAATGTCATTGGCATTCTACATTAGTTTGTATTATGTGACTGATTTTTATGCAATTAATTTCCCATTAAACAATGTTTCTTTACCAATGTATGGTTGTACAGCTTACTTGTATTCCTATCTCGAGTTGCCCAGCACAGCCAACTGTCTCGGTTCTAATTGGTTTATGTTAAAACATTTGTTCTCCCTTTCTCTATGGAATGTCGCATTTGCCAATCCAGTCTTTTGCCTCTCTTTTTATCCAATACCAATTGCCACTCCAATTATGTGCACGAGTTCGTTTCTATCATATCTATCATTCTCCCTACCATGTGTTATGCAGAATGCAACCAGTGCACACAAGATAAAACACATTTGGAAGTCCGCTGAAACATCAGTGTACCAGGGAATGTATGGCAACAGACGTAGTTTTCAAGACATGCCTAAGGGAAACTTATGTGAATTGCCATATGCAATAAAACAACGCAGAGTAAATTTATCAAATGACAACAAGGATTTACTAGTAAAAGATCACCTTTTTGTGATTACCGTGCGCTCTTATATTAAGGCTTTAGGGTGTGTAAGTATTACTCTCACAAAATGGCTATGTGAATCTCGCTCTTGGAGTTATTTTTCAGGACCATGACATTGTTTGTAGGACAACTACGCAAAATATAAGAGAAACGGTCTGCAAACATTTGAACAACAAGATTTTTGCACTGGGGAGGACATGAAAGTGACTATTACTGTTGGCCCAATGGGAGATATGAAGCTTTTCCGTTATATTTTATGCCTTTGGTGTCTCATCTGATACAAACACAGTGAAATTGTGTAATTTACTTGAAAAATATGTTGGTTGGGGTGTAAGCATAAATGTATCACAGAATTAATGGTTTACCAATTTTTCTGGCATTAAGCCCTTTGGCCCAGCATCACATGAGTTGTGTAATCTTCGATTTAGGATACATACTTTCTTAGTATTAAATGATATTGCTAAATTAATTTTTTGTGCTTTATGAGCAGATATCAATAACACGTACTAAAAACAAGTAAGCTCATGATAGTCTCGTGGACTTTGCGTAATTTCTAAAAAACAAAAGAAAAGCATACATTTAATTAGCCAAAAAAGGATGCTGGAAATGTGGTCATTGACTGTCAATGTTTGAATATGTGGCAAATAAAAAATATGTGACTTGATTTAACTAAAAAAATCTAATTACCATATTGTTCTGTAATATCTTATAGCTTAAATTTCCGAGCAGACGCGAAAGATTGCCACTTATTGTTGATACTTTATTTAACGTGCCAGAGCAGGATAACATATCAACCACAAACACTACAGAAGAGATCAGTCTTTTTCAGTATATAAGACATACGAACGGTTGGTCGTTTATAGAGACCAAAGTTGATGAACTTTATAGATCATAAACGCGCCATTGTGTGTCGGAGTGGCGTGGATAAATACACGGAACACATCCAAAATAAAGTGGAGGCAGTCACATCAGGGGTTAGGTGACATGTACATGCTGGCCAGTTACCACTTTATTTAGCTGTATAATTTATAAGAAGGTTATTGAGTAAAAAGCACTCTTACAGCACTGTGTTGCCCTTAGGTAAGATGCTGGTGACACTACACAATGATGATTTGAATTACCGGTATTTCCCTGCAAGTCAGAATGATGGCTTATGTGTCATATTTAATTCCCAATCCGTGCATATATAGAGTCCCATTTACCAAGCCTTTTCCATGCTGTGAATAATGCATGAGAAAATCAACAACATTTCATTCAGAATAATACAGTCCTACTGCACCGAGACAGGGTAGGAGTATTTTTGAGTACAGAGATATCACTTACAAGTGCAGACAATCGGCAGGAAATGCACATTGTTTCCGAGGTTAGAAATAACACATAGGCCTCTATTACAACTTCCTCATAAAGTTTGATTCAGTCAGTCCCAGGAGTTATCAGCCGAACTGTGGTCATGAGTTGTACAGGAAATCCTGCAGCTTTGAATTTTCTGATTTAGTTTCTACATGGAAAAGAGAAGTGGAAGGAGAAAAAGCAAACCACAATTAGTGCCCAACCACCGGTAACTGCAGCTGTTCCATATTCCACCCACTAAAACTCTGATTAGTGGGCTAAATACTGTGCCCTGGGGTATCAATAGTCTGAGTGTGGTATTACCAATGCACATTTCCCACATGTGGTGTAATAAGGGTTCTAGGGCCAGAAGTAGGAGCCCTAATACCGGTCGGAAACGGCCGATTTCGGCCGTTTCCGACCGCTATTAGGGTTCTCAGATGTAGGGGGCTTAAAATTACAGAATCAGTATATTTACCGAGTCGGTAAAATTACCGATTCGGTAAATTACCGAATCGGTAAATATACAGATTCTGTAATTACAAATGTAGGTGGCACACTTTACAGTGCCACAGGCCCTTAAGAGTCGGTATTTTACCACACAATCCTATTGTGTGGTAAAATACGGAATACAGGATTGCATGCACATCTGTGCATGCACACCTGTGCAATGTGACACACAGACATGCCCTTAGGGCATGTATGTGTGCCACATGGCACAAAAGCCTGTACTTGGGGTGCTAGAGGGTGTCAAAGTGACACCCCTGCACCCTTGCAGGATTCGGTATTTACCGATTCTGTAAATACAGAATCGGTATCTCCCATTGATTCCTATCTGATATATCTAGGGCTATATATCTAGCCCTAGATGTAGGTAATTCCCATTTACAGACTCTTAAATACCGAATTTTACCGATTCGGTATTTAAGAGTCTGTAAATGGGAAGGGGGCAGATGTAGGTAATTTTAAAATCTGAATTAGAGAATTTGTAAAATTCGGTATTTACCGATTCTGTAAATACAGAATCGGTATTTCCCATTGATTCCTATGGGCTTTGAAGCCTCGGTATTTAAGAGTCTGTAAATGGGAATTACCTACATCTAGCCCTAGATGTAGGTAATTACCTACATCTAGCCCTAGATGTAGGTAATTCCCATTTACAGACTCTTAAATACCGAATTTTACCGATTCAGTATTTAAGAGTCTGTAAATGGGAAGGGGGCAGATGTAGGTAATTTTAAAATCTGAATTAACAAATCTGTAAAATTCGGTATTACAGAATCGGTATTTCCCATTGATTCCTATGGGCTTTGAAGCCCATAGGAATCAATGGGAAATACCCGGTGAATACCGAATCCTGCAAGGGTGCAGGGGGTGTCTGAATTAGCGAATCTGTAAAATTCGGTATTTACCGATTCTGTAAAGGGGGTGTCTGAATTAGCGAATCTGTAAAATTCGGTATTTACCGATTCTGTAAATACAGAATCGGTATTTCCCATTGATTCCTATGGGCTTTGAAGCCCATAGGAATCAATGGGAAATACCGATTCTGTATTTACAGAATCGGTAAATACCGAATCCTGCAAGGGTGCGGGGGTGTCACTTTGTGCTATATGTAGGTAAATGGAGAATACCGAATCCTTAATACCGAATTTTACCGAATCGGTATTACGGAATCGGTAAACGCGATGTACATAAAATTTCGTTAAAGTTTACCGATTTGTTAAAATTCGGTATTTCGGTATTAAATACCGAATCAGAACGAATCGGTAAAAAATATAATTTAAAGAAAGGCAAATACCGAATCCATTACCGAATCGGAAATACCGAATCGGTAATTCAAAAAATCGTAATTTGTTGAATCAGCCAATCCTGAATCACCCAATTACCTCCCAAACAGGAAGTGGCCACACCCAGCCAGGTGCACAGGACCTGGAGCTCACAGTGAGGAAGGCAGGCAGGCAGGTGTGCTGAGGAGCCAGCAGCAACACAGCCACACAGCCACAAGCAGGACTGAAATACTACAACAAGCATTGAAATGGCAAGCCAGGACAGGGAGAAGGAGGGAGGCGACAGAAAGAGAAAACTGAAGTTCAGTGACAAGGAGCTGGAGGTCCTGATCCAGGATATCAGCCAAGAGCACCACAAGCTATTTAGAGTCCAGTCCCACCAAGTGCCAGAGTCACAGAAGAGGCAAATCTGGAGTGGCATCCGGGACAAAATCAATGCCATAGGTGTGACCCAGCGCACCATAGAGGACATTAGGAAGAGGTGGTATGACCTCAGGAAGACAGCAAAACTGAGAATGGCAGAGAGACAGAGGCAGGCTGGCAAAACTGGTGGAGGGAAAAATCGAGCCCCAGCACCAACACCACTAGAACTGATGGTGGAGTCCACCATCCAGCCGGAGAGTGTGAGTGGCGTGGGAGACACAGACAGCTCCGCCAGAGCAGCTAGAAAACAAGGTAAGAAGCATGCCCAGCATGCTGTGCTACCCCCTCCCCAAACCCAATCCCCATAGTGGCAAAGGGGCTCCCACTCCACCCCATGTCTTACTGGTTACCTGCAATGCATTATGGGTGATGTAGTCAGAGGGAACTCATGAATAGGACATTCAGGCTAGCAAACACAATAGCATGGTAAAGTAATTGGCTACGTCAGGACAACCACTGTGCTTCCATAGCAGACAGAGCAGTGAGTATATCTACATTTGTGTCATTACAGATGAGTCATCTCGCAGTGCAGCAGAGAGCAGCCGAGCTAAGTCAGCCAGACCAGAGGGGAGGCAAAATGAAGACGTCAGCATGCCTGCAGGGACCACAAGCTCTGCGTCATCACAGCCATCTATTCCTCCACCACAGCCATCACCACAGCGCCAGGGAAGTCTGCAATCCCCTCTCACACAGTCCCCACTGTGAAGATCACCAACCCCCCACCACCACAGTCAGGCAGGAGGCATGCCGTGGCCACCCTCCAGCAGATGAAGGAGTCAGAGGAGGAGGGCAGAGGGGGCGAACAAAGTCCCATAAGAGATAGATCCAACAGGGAGAGGTCTGGTTCTGCATCCGAGGGTGCCCACATCTCATCCAGACGCCGCAGGGCAAGGCCAGACAGTCCAGAAGCAGCCGAGCAGGGTGACAGTGTGTTTGCTGGACTGGAAGGCAACATGCTGAAGGTCCAGCGCCTGCAATGGAGAGAGATGAAGTCAATGCACAGGGAGGTGGCACACATAAACAAGCATATGCACAGGATGGAGAAGGGCATCAGTGCTATGGGGGAGAACTTGTGTGCAGGAATGGAGAGAGTAGGTACTTTGGTGGACAACCTCTGCAGCCAGCTTGAGCAGGGCCGTCTAGCCAGGCGCAGGGAGAGACAGAGGCTCCAGGCCTATACCAAGTCGGTGAACCGGCTGGCCACTGCAACATCACTGATGTGTCGCAGGTCCATTGCCATGCAGGAGGAGATGGCGCATTGCAGCAGGGATGTGGCCAGGGGGATGGTGTCCATGACCTCAGTGCTAGCGCAAATGCAGAATGCTAAGGCGGCCACAATGGAAGGGGGGTGGACAGTGAGGAGGCCACTAGCCGTGGTAGCATCACGCCCTCACCCACCGAGTGCAGAAGGCATAGTGAACGTAACGTGCCTTCACAGGAACAGTCCAACACAACGGACAGTGTTGATAGGGAACGGTCACGGGCAGCGCGTGGCCGCAGGAAGTAAGGACCTATGGCTGTTACCATGCATGAGATGGGTGATGTAACCCATGTCCAATTGGACATTGCTCACAATACTGGGGGTGTGCCTAATAAACACCTTAACATGTAACTGTAACTGGCTCTGTGTCGTTACTCACTCAGAAATAGTTTGCCGTAATCTCTGCCCGTCTCTGTCTCCCATCATGTTCAATAGCAACACCTGCTGCGCAGGGCTCTGGCTGAGGTTTGTCCTCGTCCTCGTCCTCTGAGTCAGTCAGTTCCACTGCTGTTCCTTTTTTTGTGGCCAGATTGTGTAGCATTGCACATGTAGCTATTATCTTGCAACATTTGATGGGGCTGTACAGACGTGCACCTCCAGTTTTGTGGAGGCAACGGAATCTGCTTTTGAGCAATCCAAATGTGTGCTCCACCACGTTGCGTGTGCTCCTATGTGCCACATTGTATCTCCTCTCCCTTGGGGTTGCTGGGTTGAGATATGGTGTGAGTAGATAAGGCCGGAGGGCATATGCGCTGTCACCTATGTACAGATGTAAGTGGCATTAATTTGTGTGACCAACAGCTTTAGCCAGGGTGTACATCAGGGTGTGTCACATTTACTTACCTAGTATGTATCCGTCTCCAAATTCACCTGCAAGCAGACGTGTATGGATGCCACTGTTCCGGAAGATGTACGCGTCGTGGCTACTCCCGGGGAATTTGGCCACGATGTCAGTAATTATGTACTTGGCATTACATGTCACCTGTACATTGATGGAGTGGGTGGATTTGCGGTTCCTGTATATGTATTCACTTGCTGCAGGTGGGCAGATGGGTATATGGGTCCCATCGATGCAGCCGATGGCGTGTGGGAAGTGTGCAATTTGGTAAAACTCCAGCTTGGTCCTCTGCAGCTCCGCCTGTGTACTGGGGAAGGAAATGTAATGTTCCATTCTGTCCATCATGGCATCTAGGAAGGTGTCGAAGAAACGGGATAGACAGCTCTGTGACACTCCACCCACTGCAGCTATCACACCCTGGAAACTTCCTGATGCAAGGAGGTGCAGGCAGCAGAGTACCTGGACATGGGTGGGGACAGCGTGGGCCCTTGGTGTCTGATGCTCCAGGTAGGGTTTTAGGTCCCGTATTAGGTCCAGGATGGTATCAGGGTGCAGTCTGTATCTTTCATGGATTTCTGCTTCTGTCAATTGGAACAATGTGATGCGCAATCTGTACACCTGCTCTTCCAGTCTCCAGATCCTTACTCCTGCTGCTCTCAAGCGTAGCCGCCTTGCTATGAGGTAGAGGCCCGCCATTGTGTTTTTATGCACTGCACCTGATTACCACATGCTCCTGAAAAGTGGTAAATACCGAATCGTTATTACCGAATCTGGTCATATTCGGTATTAACGAGGTTTGCTACATCGCTTTTTTGGGGATTATTCCGATTCGTTATTTCCGATTCAGTATTCTGTGTTTCGGTAAATTTAAATCGGTAAATAAGGAATCGGTAATTTTTTACCGATTCGTTATTATCGATTCAATTTGGTATTACGTACATCTCACATTGCTAAATACCGGTCGGTAACGCCGAAAAGTGGCCTTTTTCGGTGTTACCGACCGGTATTTGGCCACCTACATATCGCCCTGAGATGGGAATTACCTACATCTAGGGCTAGATGTAGGTAATTCCCATTTACAGACTCTTAAATACCGAATTTTACCGATTCGGTATTTAAGAGTCTGTAAATGGGAAGGGGGCAGATGTAGGTAATTTTAAAATCTGAATTAGCGAATCTGTAAAATTCAGTATTTACCGATTCTGTAAACACAGAATCGGTATTTCCCATTGATTCCTATGGGCTTTGAAGCCCATAGGAATCAATGGGAAATACCGATTCTGTATTTACAGAATTGGTAAATACCGAATCCTGCAAGGGTGCAGGGGGTGTCACTTTGACACCCTCTAGCACCCCAAGTACAGGCTTGTGTGCCATGTGGCACACATACATGCCCTAAGGTGTGCATGCACAGATGTGCATGCACACCTGTATTCGGTATTTTACCACACAATAGGATTGTGGGGTAAAATACCGACTCTTAGGGGCCTGTGGCACTGTAAAGTGTGCCACCTACATTTGTAATTACAGAATCGGTATATTTACCGATTCGGTAATTTACCGAATCGGTAATTTTACCGAATCGGTAAATATACCGATTCTGTAATTTTAAGCCCCCTACATCTGAAAACCCTAATACCGGTCGGAAACGGACGAAATCGGCCGTTTCCGACCGGTATTAGGGCTCCTACATCTGGCCCCTAGCCCCTAGTGACTAAGGGCCAGATGTATCAAGCAGTTTTACCCATTCTGCGTCTATGGAAAAATGTGTTCATACATCTGGCCCTAAACCCAGGCAAGTGCTCCATGACATGAGGTGAACACCTAAGGGGTTATACATTTATTGGTATTCACAAAGTGACGTATACATGATTGTTCTTTCGAGACCTGCACACTACTGTAATATCCTTGAGATAGTAAAAATTCCAATGGCAAGATAATCCAAACTTCTCCTTATATTCTCCTCTATTGAAATCCAAATCATTTTCTACCATACTAGTTCCCAAACTGAAACCCACTTCATCATTAAGAGATGCAAAAAGTCCATTGCAAATCATGCTCTTCCAGTGAACACGTGTTAGATCACATAGCTGCTAGGAGCTTCTTCTGGGATTCGTATGTAAATTCAACAACTATCAATATTGTTCTAGTAATCAACATTGTAAAGATATAATAGAGTCCTCATATCTTGAACCTCAGACAACGATGGCTGGGGAGCAGTCAGCTCATCATGTGTTTCTGGAACTTCACGTCTATGTACCATGGGTGAAGAAAGATGATTGAGATATATATCATCACCCCCTTCAGTTGGATTTATTATGAGCCTCATCGCATTTGCTGCTATTCTACACAGCTGAAACAGTGCTGCCTGTTCACGAATCCAACTAAGAGGTCCTCAGCATGCAGGAAATTGCCATTTCTCCCTTATGCTCAGTGTCAGCTGTTAGCTCCAGGAGTATATCTTGTTTCTTTGTAAATAAGCACATGAAGGAAGCATCTTTATCCCATGCACTGCACCATCTGCCCATGTCCATGTGTGCATGCCCGAACCTGCTAATATCTCCTTCTTCATCACTTCAGAAAACAAGCTGTGTGACAGATCTGCCTTTCCAATCAGTGCTGCAAAGTTACCTCTCAGCACTGCACAAAGCTCACTTGTGCACTACGCCTTTCCCTTTCCCTTAATAATTTCCTTATTTCAAAACTCATTCCCACAGTTCTTTCTACCCTGTTGTGCTAAAAACCTGGCAGACCTTTGTCGTTCTTACATCAGCTACGGCAGCCTACTTTTAATTCTGGATACTATGCTCAGAACCTCAGCTCTGGTCCAAAGCCCAAATGGGCTCAATTCCAGCCCGCTGCAGATCCACTCCACTCTCACTGATCAGGAAATATCTAGGCCTTTTACAGCTCTTCTTTCAAGTCCGAGCATGCACATACTCCAATTTTCTAGCTTGTCCTCCCACTTCTTCTATTGGTCCTTATCCTGGTTTCTGCTGTTTTGTGTATTAGCCAGCACTAACGTTGAATGTTCCGACCCTGAACATCGAGGCGAAGTTATTAAATAACACAAAGATTTGTTGAATTATGTGTAGAAAATTATTTGTGAAGAAAGGACCCTCCAAGTCCTGTGAGTCTCTCCACACTAAGCTAGCATTGTTCTCAGTCTCTTCTTCAGGCATTGAGACATGTTCAAAGATGAGTGCCACCAGGTTGCAACCCTCGGATCAGTTGATGGTAAAGTCACATTATTTTGCACCAAAGATATGTGGAAATAAGTGTACATTTAAAGTGTTAGAATCATAGAATCAGCTCTGCCTGCTGCTCAGAAATCCAGAGATTAATGTACAGTCTTCCAGACGATGACATATTGAAGACATGAAGCAAACAGAACTGTGTCATAATTCATAGCGGCATAGAACATGTTGAAGTCATGGGCCTCAAGGAGAACAACATCTCCAAGGACTGAACTCCAAACATTTCTCAATTTCAAGTTGTAATTTGATTCACAGTACCCTCCAATGGAAACATTTTTATAGGGTTTTTATAGAATTCTATGATTGAAGTTGATCAGTTGTGTATGTGTAGCAGTTGTTTGTGGTAAGTTGATATGTGTTTATTCAAAGCCTAGTTTACCGGGCTCCAGGTTCGATACAGTGAGTTCAATACAGATAAATATATCTGCAGTATGACTGGATGGGTGTTGCAAAAGACATTCTTTTGTTGAGCTGGGTTTCTGGTTGTCCAGAACCTGGCTTGTGTAGATTTTATTCTAAACAAACAGTGTTCACCATGTAGCATCATGCAATGCTCTGTTTCCATGGGGTGCTATGATGAAGGTAGTATTAAGGCCATCTTTGCTAAGTGTATGGCTTTGGTGGGATTTTAGGCGAATGACGTTGATATGGCTCTGGCTAGCATTTTGTGATTGGGAAAGGCAAATTATAGTTGTAATCAGTCAGGTTCTGTTTAATGAGTCTCATTTCGAGGGAAACGCAGTTAGATGTCGTCTCATGATAGCATACTGACATAGGGATGTGTGTCAGATGTGTTTTGTAAGGTTAGTCTACAGTGTACAAACTCGTTTGTTGTGTGCTATATCATAGGGTTTGATGATTGCCTACTATTCCCACAGCATGCGCTGCATTACATGCATGTGGGTGGAACGTCAAGTATGGCCTATAGATAATTGGGTTGTCCTGTGGAAGAGAAGCAATGAAAGACAAACAATATATAGCAGGGCAGAATTTAGAGTTTTCTAGGCATAGCACAAAATGTGGCAAATCAAACGATAAAAGG